>NC_071352.1:2963750-5927500 GCF_027744825.2 Synchiropus splendidus
TAATAGCATATTTGGGACAGATATTATTTGAGAATGGAGTACAGCACTTGATATGTAGTTTTCCACCAAGTTACGGATTCCCATCACATGATCACATGTCCGAGGGTGTGGTGCTGGCTGGAGCAAGCCTGGGACAGTCACCTTGATACTGTGTGCTGCTGGCCACAGACTCCTCAAATCACTAGTTCCCACGTAAATGATGGACATTTCTCCACGTGAGCATCTGCACGGAGGCTAAGCCTGGGCCATATGTCCGGCCACATGCAGATGGAGCTGCTTCATGGCTCAGTCTGCAGCAACAGTCTAGACTCAGGAGGAGCTACCAGCCTAGGCCCCTCTCAGGGATGCACACTAGCTCAGGGTGGCGTGACCTCAGTTCGGGATGCACCCGTGATGAAGTACGGGAGGAAAGGCCTTCACCTTTACTATCAATGAAGCCTGAGTCATAACCAAGTACAGATCCTGCAGAGTTGACAACTAGAGGCACATAAGTGAGGCATGACAACCAAAGCACAGGCGAGAGTGGAAATATTACAGTGCAGAGGTCAAACTTGACACCAGTGAAGTCGACACACTTTAGAACCTCACGAAGAGCCAACTTTTTAAAACCTTAGATGGAGGATGTTCAAAGAGGAGAGACATCAACACGACAATACACAAACTGGAAGCCTTGGAAGACTAAAAATGAAAGATCATTTCTCACAATAACACACTATTTTCCAGAGACACAGTTTCTCACTATGCAAACTAATCATTGAAATCACTCTTATTTCTTGTGACTTATTATCCGAGCTAATTTATTTCTATTATCATCAATTATTTCTATGTAATATATTACATTATATGTATTCTCGAATGCATATTGAATCTATATTTCCATTCCAAGTGCGTTCTCCTCCTTAATTCCTGAAAACATTTGTTGTGTAATATATTTTCCTCCATTGCAGTGTTTCTGCTGGGCCTTTATACAGTATTTAGTGTAGCCACTTCAGAGAACGAAAAACACTTGGTAAATTCAGTTGTATCTTGGTCTGTTGACATGCAGCACTAAAAGAAAAAAGCCAATTGCAGTTATTTCAAACCTGGTGAAGGCAGTGACTCTCCCGTGTCTTGTGTGTTGCAGATGAGTGTTGTGCGCACTGATGTGTGTCTGTGTTTGTGTCTTCCAGGGTGGTTACACTGCCTACAGATATGCCCAGCCTACTGCTGCCACAGCTGCTGCATACAGTGACAGGTAAAACACACAAGCTCAGGC
The DNA here is from genome assembly GCF_027744825.2 of Synchiropus splendidus. Lineage (NCBI taxonomy): Eukaryota > Metazoa > Chordata > Actinopteri > Syngnathiformes > Callionymidae > Synchiropus > Synchiropus splendidus. Next base: position 2,965,006 of record NC_071352.1, read on the forward strand.
GCACACGCCAGTCGGGCTGCAAGTCAGGTGTTAAATCATCCAGGTGAACCATCAGCAGGAGAACAGCTGCGTATCAGCTCTCTGAACATTTCCTCTCCCAAAACAACATCTTCAAGTGACTCCTGCGCCCAGTGTTTACGCCAATGCAGCCCTGTCCGCTGTTTCTTTTTAAAGTTTAACATGTAGTATTGATCACAATGTCACATGAATGAATTCAGTCTTTTGTTTCCTTCTCTCCCCCACACTTCCTTATTCAGTCCATAATACTTTTAAAACCACATCAGCTCAAAACGTTCCTTTTATCCTTTATCCTTTTATCTTCTTCCTGTTATTATTATGCTATTACGCATTATAGATAGATAAGAAACACATATTCACTGAAAATTCATTTCAATTTAGTTTGTTTTTTGTTTTGAAAGAATCATTGTCTTGTCCTATCTATCGCCTTACTTTCAATAACAGATTTGAATTATTCACAATTACATTTTTTCTCTTCTCTTCTATAATGAAAGTCACAGTTTCAGAGCAAATGCTGACCCTATGTGGGACGCAAGACTCACTTGAGGACAGTTACTATGTGGTGCCTTGGGAATGAGAGAATGTCTAAACAATGTTGCAAACTTAGTTGGGTGCTTCACATCTTTCACACTCAGGAGAGGAAACTGAGAACTCCAGGGAACATTTCAAGTTATTTTGAGTCACACCCCTTCTGTTGTCGCCCCTGGAATAGTCTAGGCAAAACAATGAACTGACATTTCGATGGATGAATGAATGAACTCACATCAACCGCTGGTAAAAGCTTGTAAGAGAGGCAGAACATTGACTGTGAAGAAGAAGAAGAGTCGCTCGTGGGAAGTGCTGTTTAATTGTGTCCAGTTGGTAGCTCAGGCTTATCAGCCCGGGCTCAGACCTGGTGGGATGTGATTCATATCGAAATTAAAAGATCAGATTTCGTCCAAGTAAGAGCACAGTAAACACGTCAGGTGACTGTGTGGTTTGTGTACAAGACAAGGACACAAAATTTTGTGAACCGAGTTTGTCTAGCCAGAGAGGAGACGCTCACAAAAGCTGTGTGTGTGATAGCACACACACGGCACACACAAAATATGGTCTCGCCGTCTTTAGTCGGTGGCTGGACCACTGGCCACCTCAGTTAAACTCTAGCTCGTTCACATGCTTCACCTCGGCATGTTGCGACGCCGAGGCGATGTCTGGATGCTACCATCTGCTCTGGCTCCTGCTGGAAGCGCGTGGGTCGTGTGGGAGCTCCAGCGATCCCAGCTGCTACCATAAAGCCTGAGCAGACCAGGTCCGACTCATGTGCTGTAAAATATTCATGCTAATGCAGCGCAGTCCATCATGCAGATGTGCACCGGCCTGCACATTATGCTGCTCTGACAAACTACCGCGCACATCTAGGTCAAACACTGCTCACTTGGAAGTCAGAAGCAGAGTATGGTTTACAGAACACGTCCCAAACCTTCTCCTAGTCCTGTCGCCATAGAAACCAATGACATGATCATCTAACGCCAGGTAGAACTGGAGTGGTGGCCTCTCCGCTTCACTTCTTTCACTTCTTTAGAGGGCGAGCCGTGAAGAAATGGTTTTCAGAATCTCCTCCTGCTCACGCGTCCAAGAGAAAAGTCTCGTCTTATGACTCAGTGAAGTTTGAAGTTAAAATTAGCCTCCAATGGTGCCAACTGAGAGGCTGATACACTTTCTGTAGTTAAACACAGAGCATGTTTACGCTCACAGCTGGGCAATGCTAGTGTGATCCGGTCGACACTCTCCATGTTAAACACTAAACAAACATGTTATGTTTAGTCTTATTTGTTTATTTTCATTGTTATTTAGTTAAAGTTATTAGTTTGTTTGAAAAACCTAATAACCTAACAATATATTGGACAATCCAGATACTGTATATGCTACTAAACGTCTCACTACTCTGGAGGGGGCGCAGCCACAGCGCTGGCCTGTGTGTGTGCCTGTGTTAAAACACAATCTGGACTGGTATTTCCTAGCGTTTCTTGGAGCAGACTTGCAAGTTAGCTTTACTCTCTGCTGTATTTACTTCTGGGCAGCGCTGACCCTGTAGCTTGAATACACTATGGCCTCTGTTAGAGAGTGGAAACCTGCAGTGAGAGGCCATCTGAGACTGTGGCACTTTACCCGACGTGCTCTCTCCGCTGTGATTAAATTCTTGTTTATCATTTCAACACGTTTGGAAAAAACGGAGTGAAATTGCATTTGAGCATGTGTGTTAGCTGAAGCTGAACACATGCGTCCTCACACACACACACACACAGTGATGGGTTAGGGTTCTGTGCCGTGAGATAAGATAGGTCAAATGTAATGTGTGTGTGTGGGAGGGTGTGTAGCCACAGAGGGGAGGCGGTGGGAGGAGGGGGTGCAAGCAAACAGCAATGTCCAAAACTAATCGGGATTAACTTCTAATCGCTTCAACCACTGGGCTGCTATGCAAATCAGCTCAATTATAAGCACAGACGCCGCCTCCTGATTGGCTCTTATCGTGGACGGGTGAGAGGAGGGATTTCACAAGGAATTAGCAGAGCTGCGGTGTATTTTCCTCTAAAAATAGAGAACTTATTCAACGTCTCCTCTTGGATTGTTCATCAATTCCTCCCCAGGGTTCCGCGCCAAACGGCTCCTGGTTTACGCTTCGTATGAAGGTCAAGTGGAACTTCTAACACCATCTCTTTCCCTCAGTTACGGACGAGTATATGCTGCCGACCCCTACAACCACACACTCACTCCAGCAGCCACATACAGCGTTGGTGCCATGGTGAGTCTCCGCCGCGGCGGCAGCTAGCATGCGAGCCTAGGCGGCCCCGTCGGTGGCGCATGCATTATGCCCTGCTGCAACAAGTTTACGCCCGGAACTGTCATCAAACCATAACGTTGATGTTGATGTGCATGAGTCACTTGATCAGCATGTGTGTGTTCTGGAATAAATCAACCATGAATCATCCTTCAACAGAAATGCCTTCAATAGAAGCCACAATAGTCACGTTGATATGATGAAAATGATTCAGGAGACAGAAGGGAGCTGTGAGAGAGCGGTGGCTCTGCCAGTGTTCATCATCATTTTCCTTAGCAGCATCAATCACCCGCTTCACAAGTCATGTTCATATGAAAGGCAGAAACAGGATCAGCAAGCTTGGCCAAGCCTTCTCTGGGTGCAAGTGTTCAATCACCACACCCACTGTGGGTGTCGAGGCCGTCCCTCAACCCACAAGCCAGGACCAGCCTGGTTCAGAAACTCAAGCGGGGAGCTGCTTTCTGAGGGAGAGGACGAAGCTTTTGAAATGGACGACAAGCCTTCTCCCTTTCCTGACCCTTCAGCCAGACTTGCGGCACATGGTACTTTTTTTTCTCCTATACAGAGACGCGGCGGGCGTAAGTAGGGTTTAACGGGTTTATGAACTAGATTGGGGTCAACCACCTTTTAGCAACCGCGAGCTACTCTAAGGGCACTGTGCGAGCCGAAGGGCTGCCATTGGTTCAGAACACACGTCTGAATACATAAAGAACAATACATGATATTCCTCTCAGGTACTGTTCCTCTCGTTGCTGACTTTCACAATAAGTACCCATGGTGCAACACAAAAAGGAATCACAAAACCAAACATAATAAGATGGTTATTACATGGAAATGACTATTATTATCATCATTAATTTAACTGCCCCTGGGCTGCTCCCGTGGTCTCAGCAGGCCCCTGGTGGGCGCCATGTGGGTGACCCCTGAACTAGATCAAGGTCAGTGTGAGAGGGTGAAGGTTCCTGAGCTCAAAATGCCTGGTATATCAGCAGCACATCCACCCGGCTCTGTGCACTCAGATCTACGGCCTCCTGTGCTGCAGCTTTAGCCTGTGACTGTGGATTCATTGATCACGGACGATGACTCTCTGTCAGCAGAATCCGCCCTTTGATCATTGATTGAGTTGAGTCACACTGTTTCCAGGGATGGGACTATTTGGCTTTAGTGTAGATTAAAATCTAAGTGGAATTATTAGCCCGGCTTCTGAGGTCCAGGCCAGGATTCATGTCAGTTTCCATTGGTGAAACACACTTAGGGAAGACATGTAGTACTCTCTCAGTATCGAAGACATAGTGAGAAGTAAGTACTGATGTCACGTTCATTGGAAAATATATGTCACAGATTTGAATAAACTCACTCAGTATCTGCTCTTGATCAAATTAAACCGGCTCAGGTTCTGACTCCTCGCTTTCTCTGTAAATAAGGAAAATACATCTCCCCAGGCTTGAAATTAAAACTCATCCATTCATGTAGACATGAATGTTTGCACCTTCTCCCAGTGTTGAGCACTGAGAACGTTCACTTAGTTTCTTACTTTTGTTAAGTTTAACGCTGTTTTTTTTTTTTTTTGTATCTTTTAGTATTGGACTCTAAATTTGTTATTATTATTGTGGTCAAAAATATTCTAGACAAAAGTAAAAATTTTAATGGGATCATAGGTTTGATTTCAATTGAGAGGGAAATTCATGTCATTCAAAAATTCATTATGAATGTGTATCCTGGCAGTCATATAGACAGACTTTTCCACATTTTTTATTTTTTTTCCTCGCGCGACAAGCTTTCCTACATGGGGCCGCACTGACCTGACTCTGATCCCAGGACCCTCAGGCTTCCCTGGGCCTGTGAGAGCTGTTCTGGTCCTGACTCCTGGTTTGCTCCCAGCTGTCTGGAAAGCCTCCAAACACGGGCGACCAAGCTTGATTCAATCACTGCAGCTGCCTGCCAGATCTGACTAGGTCAGTCGAGAAGGGAACGGACGCGAAAAGAGCTTTTCCTTTAGTCAGACTGAGGCATCTGGAAGTGCTAGAGAAACTTTTGAAATGGGAAAGATGTGAAAGGTGGAGCAGTAGGCTGAACTGTAAATGTTGCTGGAGATGGGATCTGTTTTTCTCAGATGATATTCAGGTTTGCTTCTTATTCATGAAAAATAAAGCAAGAGTCACCGGGCAAGACACAAAGTCACATGACAAAAAGAAACTCCTTCACCAGATCCGTGGAGTGGTGAGGTTTCATGAGACAGTGCCCCCGTCTCTGCTGTACTCTCTGCCTATAAATGAGGTTGCATTGAAATCGTTCAAAAACCAGAGGTTATAGAGCTGTAGAAGACCTGCCACAACCTGGTCCTCTGACCTCTGAACGTCTCCTCCTCCAAGTCACCATCATCATTACGTCATAGTCAAACAGAAACCACAGGATCAGCTGTTTTCATGGGTAGATCCCCAGTGTCCGCCGATTTCCAACCAAAGCGCCACCTCCTGGCTGGCTGCTCCATCACAGCGCGGCACTTGCGCAGCCTCCTCTTCAGGCCTTGCGCCGGAGCTTCTCTGCAGCGCTGACATCCCCTTCACTTCAACTTAATTGAATTTGCCTGCGCCGCTATCTTCCGTCCAAATGCCACATTAATCTGGCCTGTAAGAGGTGATGAATGTCTTCATGCCTTGGCAGCTCACTCCATGTTCGTTATTATATTTCTAATTTGGAGAAGACCACCTCACCCTGCGCTCGCCGCTAATGAAATAATTAGTCATTTTGATCATCAAATCCCTGACGGAGCCGCAGCCGCCGCGAGGGTCAGATGAAGCGGCTGAGTGAGAAGACGGGTGGGCCTCCAGGAGACCACTGTGAGAGCAGGTTGGAGAGATACCTAGAAGTGAAGGCTTGTTCTGAACGTGTTGAAGGCAAGCGCCTTTCAAAATAAGACACACTTTACATTAGGTAACGTATGAGTTACACATTAGCACAAAATTATTATCGATCATAAAGTAATAAAATAAAATAAAATAAAATAACAAAGGCTGATCAGAAATTTACCAGTCTGATGGCTGAGGGGAAGTAGCTGTTCCTGTCACGGGAGGTTCTGGTCTGGATGGACCGTAGCCTCCTGCCAGAGGGAAGAGGAACAAACAGTCCATGACCAGGGTGAGAAGGGTCAGTTCCGATCTGACCTGCACGTCTCTGGGTCCTGGAGACATACAGGTCATGAAGAGGTGGCAGGCTGCAACCGATAACATTCTCAGCAGAACGTACGATGCGCTGCAGTCTGCTCTTGTCCCTGGAGGTGGCACTGTTGTTCCAGACGGTGATAGAGGAGGTGAGGATGGGCTGGATGATGGGGTGTAGAACTCCACCAGCAACTTCGTCGGCAGTCGTAGTTTTCGTAGCTGCCTCAAGAAGAACATTCTCTGCTGGGCCTTCCTGATGAGGGACCTGATGGTTGGCTCCCATTTGAGGTCCTCAGTGATGGTGGTTCCTAGGAAGCACCTAGGAGGTGCAGCAGTTAGTGTACAGAGAGAAGAGCCACGGAGAGAGAACACAGCCCTGAGGAGACCCAATGTTGAGGGTCCGAGTGTCGGAGACAGTCATCCCCAGCCGCACACGCTGACTCCGGCTGGTCAGGAAGTCTGCAATCCATCTGCAGAGGGAGTCAGGCACGTCGAGCTGGCGAAGCTTGTCTTCAAGCAGAGCTGGGAGAATCGTGTTGAAAGCCGAGCTGAAGTCTACAATCAGGATCCTGGCATAGGTTCCTGGGTGGTCCAGATGCTGCAGAATGAAATGAAGGGCCTGGTTCACTGCATCGTTCCACAGATTTGTTGGCTCTGTAGGCAAACTGCAATGAGTCCAGGTGAGTGTCATTGAGTCATTGGCTGAGAACTGTTTCCCAAGTTTGTCAGAGTAAGCCTGAGCTTTCTTCAGCTCCCTCTGAAACCGATACTTCACCTCTTTGTAGCAGTTCCTGTCCCCACTCTTGCGAGCTTCCTCACTCTCCCGTCTAGTCTGGCTGAGTTTAGCTGTGATCCAAGGTTTGTCATTTGCATAACTCACTTTGGTGAGGGTTGGAACTATGCATTCTTCACAGCAGCTGATCCATGAAGTCACAGTGTCTGTATACTCATCCAGATTATTGGTTGCAGCCCTGAACACCTCCCAGTCCGTGGTCTCCATACAAGCCTGCAGCTCCTCCTTAGCTTCACTTGTCCAGATCTTCATGCTCCTCACAACAGGCTTTGCCAGCTTCAGCTTCTGCTTGTATGTGGGAACAAGATGAACCATCAAATTGTCAGAGAGACCCGGTGCAGTTCGAGGGAGGGCGGTATAAGAGTTGCGGAGCGATGAGTAACAGTGATTCAGCACGCTCTGCTCTCTGGTGGGGCAATTTACAACCTGCTTTTACTTGGGAAGCTCCTCGCTCAGATTCGCCTTGTTGTTGTAGTCACCGAGCACAATCAAAGGAGAGTCCGGGAGAGTTCGCTCCATGTGCAGGACCCGATCCGCAAGTACACTCTGAGCTTCACGTATATCCGCGGATGGTGGAATGTAAACGGCAGCCACAATAAATGAAGCGAACTCATGCGGGGAGTAAAATGGCTTACAGTTCAAGATGAGACATTTGATGTAGAAATACACTCCTCCACCTTTGGTTTTGCCGGTGAGCTCCGGAACCCGGCCCGCGCAGTGACGCTGGAATCCCTCCAGATGAAGCGCAGTGTCCGGGTCGCTCAACCTCTCTATGAAACACAAAACACAAGAGGAGGAAAAGTCTCTGTTCCGTCTCAACATCAGCGCCAGTTCATCCATCTTATTGCTGAGCGAGCGGACGTTGGAGAGTATTATCCCGGGAAGCGGAGTGCGCGATCCTCTTCGACGAAGGAGAACGAGCACACCAGCACGTTTCCCTCTCCTCCTGAGTCTCTTCCGCCCAACCAAAAGGTGAACTAACACCGAAACTGACACCAAAAATACTGGTAGTAAGTCAGACAGAGTCATAGCCCCGATGTTCATAAACTGATCTTGTGTGTAAGAACACGCAGAGGCTCCATTAAGACACAAAAATAAACAAAATAACACGCACGATATTTCCAGGCCAGCTTTCATCAGCGCCATCTTGAATCTCCATATACATATCTACATATACTTGTTTCACAATCTAAGGTGTTGCTGTAATAAAGGGAAAATATCCAAATTCACTGCTGACATTCCATCTTCAGCAGTATTTTTTTAACCATTTTCAATTTAAAGTGAAAAATAGTACCAGTGCTGTACATACATCACTTTTATAAAGTCAAATAATGTATTGAATAATTTAACTCTTTCATTCTCACAGCACATGGGCTGTATTTTGTTTTTCATTTGTTTCTTTTGTTAACTATTTGGTACATACTGTAGGTATTTTGTTTTGTTTTTCCCTCCTAATCACTCATCATATTCAGGCTTCATTTTCCTCTTCCAACTTTTGTTACCTGATTAAGACAATGAAAACATATTCTTAAATGAAAAGGTTTCCAAACTCGCAAAAACACTCCCTAACAAATACAAAACGACAGTATTTGAGTTTCACTCCCAGTGTGCAGTTCTCGCCCCAGCCATTGCAATGTCATGACCTTGTGGCTGGGACCACGAGGAAAATTCTGAGAGACAGCGGAAAAAATGAATGGAGAAAGCTAAAGAATCTTTTTAAAAAAATATTAATTTGAAGAAAAACTGATGGAAGGCCTGTTGTTTTCCACACCCCATGATCCCTCACCGCTGTGTTGATGGTGTTCACCCTGGCTGCTTCCTCTCTGTATTGACTGTATTTCTTCCACGTAGCTGTTGGCATGTTCCCCTGGCATGAAGCGCCTCCCTGTGCTTGCTGCATGATGATTGCTCCAGTTTTGGCTCTGTCCGTCCTCGGAGAGTTCACACCAGATCCACGGTAATGTCACCTTCAGCCCCCCGGCTGGAGTTGGGACGGACCTGGCTGCGCTGCAGTCAGCGTCTTAGAGAGCGTTTGCTCCAATGGGAGGAAAGAATTGTTGCAATGTGTAGGCGAGGAAGCTGCACTCTCTGAGGCAGATACGGAACAGACTCCTCTGTAATCTGCATATTTCACGAGGAAAAATGAAATTAAATCAATAATAATAATGAAAAGTATCGAGAGGACACATCTAAATGTGATCTCTCAGTGTCAGATTGACATCACAAGGAACCGTTGACGGACCTTGACTTGCTGCTCCCGATTGAGCGTTTAGTACCACACAGTGGCTCAAACACTCCCTCTAGAGTAATGTGTATCACGGGTGTGTATTGGCAGGTATCTCGCGATATGATACGTATCGCGATGCAGGAGTGGTGATACGATAAGAGCCGTCATTTTAAGGGGGAAAATCACAAATGCAGTCCAATATTATGTGTATGAAAACCAGTTTACAGTTATGACGTCAGACCGGTTAGACTTTCAGTTCAATTCCGTCTTATCAGCAAAATAACTCCAATGTGCAAAAAGAAAACAGGTCCAAGTAGATCCAAGTAGATCCAAGTATAAAAACTTAAAATATCAAGACAGTATCACACAGCCAAGTAATGCAATATTTCAGCAAAAATACACACAATATCAAACATTGCGATATTTGATCGCATCAATATTTTTTCTTCTTACGCCCCTATAGACAGCACATACTTCCATGTATAGAAATGCCTATTCATGTGTCATTACTTGCTGGTGGATGTGTCCGTGTGTGAGACGGTGCTTAGCCAGGCATATCTGTGTGTGTGTGTGTTTCAGAACGCGTTCACACCACTGACAGATGCCAAAGCTCGGAGCCATGCAGACGACGTGGGGCTGGTGCTGTCCTCCCTGCAGGCCAGTATATACCGGGGAGGATACAGCCGCTTCGCACCTTATTAAGCAACACCTTCAACCCAAAACCAACCTTCCAACAGGACACAGAAGCTTGTATGTGAGCGAGCGAGCGAATGAGTGAGTGAGTGAGTGAGAGCGAGGGAGTACTAGCGGTGGACTGGGTACTGCAATACATGCATTTTGTGCATCACTTCAACGACTCCCGATAAGAGCGAGCGGAAGAAAAAAATAATAAAATGACAGCTGATATTTTCCATCTTATACCTCAGATATTTTGTGCTGTGTATTTTGATATTGTGGGTTTTTCATTTCTGGAGATTTGAAACATATATTAGATTATCAGCTGTACATTTTTTTCATGGTACTAATAGAGACTAGAAACGATAGGAGGAATAAAATACAGTATTTAACAGACTCTATGGGCTTCTATCTAACCCTGTATGATAGGTCATTGTCACCTTAGGTTTCTGTCTTTGTTTTGGGATTTTCCTAGGTTTTCTAAGAGTGTTAGCGTGACTGCGCTAGTCAAGTGCTGTGGTTTCCCCCGTCTCTGTTTTCGTTGGCACTTTCTCTGTTTAGCGGTGATAGACTTCCTGTTTTCAGGAAAAGAGGAAGTTAAGAAGCAAATATGATCAAACGCAGGAAAGTCCTCTAGTAGGACTTCAGATGCTAAACTGAGCAGCTGAGAATGAACCACACCCATTTTGCCACCGTTTACTTTGCACGTAAACAAACCAGTAAAGTTTCCAAACAGGTGAACAAAGTGCTAATGTCTCGACTGTCCACATCATCTTCAGCTTCTCCCACGACAGGTTTTGTGAGCCTTTTGATGATATATATATTTATTGATTTTTTTTTTTCTTATAATGTGTTCCACAGAAGCAAAGGATATGCTAAAGCTAATGTAGCAGTGCACTGAAACACAGTTGTCTTTTTAAAATAAAAAACTACCTTTAACTTATAATAATAATTATAAATAATAATTCTTGCAATACATTAAAACAGCAGAAGAATCATTTTTCAAACATGAGATTTAACAGTTTTATTTTCTAACCAAAAATATTATAGATAATAGTTAAGGTCTTATTGTGCTTTCTAAAACTAATTTTAGTTACTGTAGCATTATGAGAAAAAATTAAGATGATATGAACGCATACAGACTGAAGAAACTATAGCAAGAGAAAAAAAAATAAGAATTTCAGCAAAATATGTGGGTAAAAGGGAAAAAAAATAGCTCTTTGATTCCACATAGTTTGATAGTCATGAATTTTAGATTAAAAGTATAAAAATGTTTTCAGGAAGATTAGAATAAAATACATTTTAGCTTGAGCTATACAAATCAAATGCAAGTGCTAACACAGTATATTGTTTCTCTCACTCATATCTCCAGAGCTGGACAACATTCTGATGCAATTTGAAAATTGAAAAACTTTTTTGGTTTGGTTGTTTATCTTTGTAATTGATCACTGAGAGGCTGATGTTTATGAATTCAGTACTTTCAAAAGCAGAACATAAAATGGCTGCCAACAAGCTAATAGTGAGTCTCTGGTCCGTCACGATGCTCATCCTCGACAGTCGTCGAACATTTTTAATTTTCCGCTGTTTGCAGGAGGTTCCAGTCAAAACTTGGATTTTATTTATTTCATCACCGCGTCCAATTCAAAGCCTGAAAACATGCCAACAGCTCCAGTCTGTTCCGTCTCTTCCAGCCCAACATTTTCGTGCTAAAGGCACCGCATTGTTTTTTAACTATCAACAAATTTATGCAGACGCCCTCAGAAGAACATGAAGCATCATTCACTCTTGAGTTGAAGCTTCATTCTCAGCTGCTGCTGCCTCAGTCTGATAAAACAAGTGTAGCTCAGCACTTGTTCAAGCTCCAGTATCACTGACTCCTGGTTGTACACAGTAGGGCATCACTTGAAGCCAAAGGTGCCAGGGGATATATGTGGAGCTCTAACTGGTGTGAGGGACGACCATGGCAGGGTCACTGTTCAGTCCAGTCCTAGCTAGATGAAAACTATGAAAAATAAATTTAAAAAATCTGAAGTGAATGAAGGACAGAGGAGGGTGTTGAGATAGGTTTTGTGGCACTAATCCTCTTCCGTACTGAGTAGCGTTGGTCAGCCAGACATAGATGTTTTTTATATAAACTTACAAGGTAACAATTGTTATAACGAATGATTTTTATATTCCAGAGGAGATTTAAAATATATATTGCGGTGGCTGACGGCCACTGTGTCTATTTTATCTTTTGTGTTGCATTTTTGTTCTTTCCTAATTAGAATTCAAAGGGAGTGACATATAGTGCGAGTCATATTATGAATAATAATAATAATAACCCAACAATGTATTGAATTTGACCTGTGCAGTGCAGATGTTCTCCTATATGAACTACATAATGCTGTTTTAGATTTAGAGCTGTAGATCCGTGGTCAGGAAGAAGCTATCTCATTTTCTCTTTTCCATCAAGATCACGTAACCATGTTGTAGATAAGATCATTGGGGTTTGCTTTTCCTTTTCTTTCTTCTCAACTCTACCATTTTGCACATGTAACTTTCACGTCATTCCAAGACATATCAGTGCTGTAGTTGTTAACTATTATGATGCTTTTTTAAGGCCACCCCCCATGCTAATCTAAATGTGACCTTTTTTCCTAAGACACAACCTTTACTCTTTAAACAGTAAACGTTGGAGTATAACGATATTATGAAAGCTCATTTGTGAACAGGCTAATTTATGGTGTACATAGCAGTTCTTGGAATAAATCTGTAGTGTATTTGGGAAGCGCTACACAGGAGCAGGAACTGGGCACGGCCGACGCTGCAAGTCCGCCTCCACTTCCTGCCTCCAGTTCTGTTTACAACTATTCCCAATTAATTGTGCTGTTACATATCTTCCTTTTTGTATTTATGAAAAATAGATAGCTAAAGAATCCGATGCATCTCATTCTGGATCTACGCAGCAGTAGGAACCTCAGGCCGTTTGGCTCGGCCGGTTCAAACCTTCGTATGTTGTTGGTAAAGATTGTGATTCAAAAAAAAACCTTCACGTCTTCACTTTGCTGAATGTCTGATTCCGCAAATACTTTATACAAGCTCAGCTTCCAGTAGGTTTTGTGGTTCAAAACAAGGCTTCCTATGCCGTCATTGTATGTGCATGTACTATGGTTCTTCCACTTAACAGTAACCATCAATAAAGATTTGGGTTTTATCTACTTCTTGGTCTCTGTTTCTGCGCCAAATGTCAACGTGCGTGTCAAAGGCTCACCGACATCAAGTCAACCAAGGCTGCGTGTTGGACGTCATCTTGCGATACGTATCCCGATACAAGAGTGGTGATACGGTACATTGCAATATATTGTGATACTGAAATAAGAACCATCATTTTAAGGGGGAAAATCATATCATGCCAAGTCCAACTGAGGAGTGAATCACAACAACATAAAACACGTCACAAATGCAGCAGCATAGTATCTATGTATCAAAAATTGATGTAGACAACTTACAACAATATTATGAATAGTATTGCAATATTTCAGCAAAAATATTGCAATGCAATATTGTGGCACCAAGTATCGCAATGTTTATTTTTAGGGAAGCACCGATATCTATATAAGTATCGATATCGTATTGTGTAATGTCAGTTTATGACAGTTTTGTAAAATTTGTCTTTGTACTGCAGTGAAACTTGTGACCACACCCACATATATGAAAAACATACTGAATATCCATCCATCGTCGCCCGCTTATCCATTGCCGAGCAATCCATCTGTCTCCGGTTGAGAACCATGGTCTCGGACTTAGAGGTGCTGATCCTCATCCCAGCCACTTCACACTCGCAAACCGATCCTGCTGAAGGTCATGCGATGATGAAGCCATCAGAACCAAATCATCTGCAACGAGTACAGACTGGATCTTCAGGCCATCAAACCGCAAACCCTCCTCACTGGAACTGTGCCTCAAAATCCTGTCCATGTAGACCAAGAACAGGATTGGGGACAAAGCACAACCCTGACGGAGACCAACCCTCACTGGGAATACATCGGACTTGCATCCAAGTATACAAACACAACTCCCGCCCCGGGAATACAGAGACTGAACAGCCCTCAGTAGAGAACCACTCACCCCATACTCCCGAAGCACCTCCCACAAGCGATCCCTGGGCATCCGGTCATACGCCTTCTCCAAGTCTACAAAGCACATGTAGACAGGTGGATCATACTCCCAGGAACCCTCGAGAACAGTCGCAAGAGTTGGTCAATAGTTCCATGGCCAGTACGGAACCTGCAGGTGACGGCCCACAGAGGACCGTCACCTACTGAATAATGTTGTTCAAATAACGATAAACGTAGAAAACTAAAAAAAAAATTGTAGTGGCGCAAGTAATCGGTAAGTACTCAAATGCAAGTACTCGTACACTCGTTTTTGAGAAATACTGTTCAGTGCATCACAAGGTACCTGTGACACAGACAAGTGCGAAGCTCCGACGTCAGCACTGGGTCAAACACTGCCGCCATCTTGTGACGTTACTGGAGATATCAATGCTGTAAACAAGTGTGGTTGAGGACACAGAACAGGGGAGAGTATTATCAGGTAAAATTTGAGCGAAAACTTTGTCCGATCTGGGCGACGCTGCCTCCATGTAAACAAACGCTGCATCTGCTGCTCAACTGTCAAATAAGTTATACTTTGACTTTTGACTTTGACAGATTGAAAATGTGCAATTAATGTGAGTTTACTATGGCTGTCGTGCGATTGATCACAATGACAGCCCTTATGTTTTGATGACACGCATGTGTACGTGAAACCCAGTCTGTGGATGAAGGTGTGACGCGCCTCAGCTCTGGGTCCGTGTGCTGTAATCTTTCCTCTCCAGAAGCCGATGACGGCAGGGTCGGGTGAAATATGTTTGGTCCTGGCTGCTCCATAATTGAAGCAAAGAGAAAAATGACTCCCCGACTCCATTTGAATGGTGTAATTAGGAAGGTTTTGCCAGGGGGATCGGCGGAAAGATAAGCAATAAAAATGTTTAAATGTGATGAAGGATTCGCATTAGAAAAGGTAATTATGTCTCAGCAGTGCAGAAACAGCTGATCAATAATTGATGCTGGAGGGTCACGTGCCGGCTCGCACGGAGCGTGAGGCTCTTCTGGACCGACCAGACACAGAGGACACTCCTGTCTTCTCTACTCAGATGGATGGATCCTGCCCCACTCAGACGCTGCTCCTGCTGTACTTTTCCAGCTGATGCAAAAGTCCGACATTCGATTCAAGTGTCAACCAACCAACCAACCAACGAGAGAAAATGACCACCAGCCCAATGGTCCACGGGTCAGTGGAGAGCAGCCACATGAAACCACTGCTCTGTTGTGGAAGCAGGTGTTTCCAGGAGCAGATCCACACGTTTGCCAGACTGAGACGGCAGCCACTCCGACACCTGCACCTGAACACTCTCCAGCCTGGCACAGCTCAAATGCCACTACCCTGCACCCACCTGCCCAAACCCGAGTGTCAACAGTCATCTCCTGATGGATGATAACTCGCAGGTTTGAAGAAAAATAAACGGATATGTTCATTACCTCCAGCAAGCCTTCCTGTTTTTACATTAGTTTGAGTCCTAACTCACTGATGTTCATCCCCCTGTGGCGCTTGACGTCCTCAAACCAGATCTATGGGCAGGTGAGAGGATTTTTGAGGACTTATATATCATATTTCTATGTCTATTGGGGATTATTACGTGAGCTCATAGCTCAAAACTGCACGTTTCCATCAAAAAATGATGAAAGCGGTGGTCCTACCTCCCAAAGAATCCTTTTCAAAGTTCCAGGATCCAGGCGATGATGATGATACTTGTTCCTGGTCCCATTCCCTGAAAAATGCATCCAAATCCATCCGCAACTTTTACTACTTTGAACACAGACAGACAAGCTGTCGAAAACATCACATAACAGGTTCTCAAGATGTGCACATGTATTCAGTGTAAAAGCTCAAAATGATGAGAAATTCGTGAGAAGCATTAAATCAAACACTGACTCTTGCAAAATAAAGCAAACGGTTAAACAGGAGTGGAACTGTGGTTGCAGGCGCTCATGACGAAGGATGGTTCTCGTAGCAATCTGGTGGCGACACCCTGTGGCCAAACAGCAGAACGCAGCCTGCTTCAATAAAAATCGTGCTCTTCGACTCCTATTAACTGGAAAACGTTTTTTTTCCCCTCCTTCTTTAATCCTAAAAATAAAACGTGCTATTTTTTTTTCCAAACAGATATAGAACAGCAGCCAGTCGTGTTCACTAATCTTGAATGACAAACAGAATCCAAACGTTAGCCGACATTGGCGACTCCAAACTCTTCTTCTTTAGTCGTTAAAATGCGCGAATTTATTGGCAACGTTACAAAACGTTATTAAACTGAAATCACTGACGACAAACTAAAACAGTTAATAGCTCGCAGACGAATTGACGAAGTCACAGGCGCACACGACGATCACGGACGTGACGTCATTACATATATATATATATATATGGAACTGTGACAAACAAATGCAAATGCTTTTAAGTTTAATAAAAAAAGTTTTAAATTTTGAGTTTTAATTGAATGTTGCTTTTTTTTTCATGAACCCAGGCATGGATTCTCAAGCTGACATAAAGAACTACTCAAACACACGGTTTCAGTAATTACAAAAAAAAAGAAAATATTTTCTGTTCTATTTGGTTTTTTTTTTTTGTTTTGTTTTTTGTTCAATTGTCTTTGAAAAACAATCAAACTTGCGGCAACTAAAAGAACTAAATTGCTCATCTTTTGCACTATGAAGAAGCCTGCGTTTTAGTCTCTGGGTGTGAGCTCTCGGAGTCCATTGACCCCTGTACTGGGCCTATCTGAACCCCTCGACATATACACAGTCTCTTCACAGCATCCATGTTGGATCCTCTAAATTCAGTGGTGCGAGTGCATCCACAGTCCTCACAGAAACTGGGTCACATTTGAGGCTCTCGTGCGCGTGGGCTGCTGAAAAACAGCAAGTTGGTCACATGTCCCAAAACAGGGCTCAGGGACGGCAGAGAAGGCATTTGTCACAAGCTTTGTTTTGAGGGAAATGATCATTCAAAGCTCCAGATTATTGAGACCGCAGGGGCGGTTGAAAGAGCTGCCATGGACTCTGGTTTACCGACAGTCGCTCTGACACAAGAGGAGGAAGCTGAACTAGAGGTGGCCGGAGATGCTGAGGGTTTCGTTGGTAGTGACCAGGAAGGAGACCAGACTTTGATCACGAGTAGAGGAGCAACGTGGAACATGAAGCATGAGAATCATGTCGGGGTACCAGGTAAGGGTATCCAGGTGGATGGATCTGATAAAGGAGGACATGGAGAGGATGGATGTGAATGGGGAGTCTCACTCTCCCAAGTTTAGCCCTGGACAGGTGCTTAAAATGAGGAATGAAAATCCCAGTTCCATGAAAGAAACATTTCATTGCCACGGCTGCAAACGAAGTACGCAGATTTGACCAAAATACATGAGCCTTTCTTTTAATACTGTGACGCAAAATACGACCACAATTTACCGTTAAATCATTGATTTACCATTTTAACATTGCTGTGTCCGAACATAGATCTGCCTTTGTTTACAGAAACCAGAAGATGGCAGCATTGCTCTATATAGGTCTGTGTAACTTCAGCAGAAATATTCTGATCTCCGGTTTGATTGTTTATATGCGCTTCAGTCAGGTATTTCTGGAACTGGCTCTCACAGACCCCATGCTCGGAGCAGATTTGAACTGAACCTTGTGGCAGACTCATGCCTGTGCTGCCCTTCCTTCACAGGAAGTGGCCTCGAACCACGAATGTTGGTGCTGTAGAGTCCAGGTGGTAGGAGGCCAACTCATCTCGTCTGTGGCTGGGGAAGCTGGGACCAGCCCTCCGTGCTGCGTCAGGCAGGAAGGGAACCCTCATCACGCAAGGTCACATTCCCTCCTTTGATCTGAAAAGTGTCACTTTTGGACCTCCATATCTCGAGGCAGATGAGCGGTTCCTCACGAGGATGAGGGCAAGCAGAAGAGGGGCGTGACCCAGGAGTAACTCCAGCGGAGCATGGCGGACTTTCCTGGCATCTAGTGTTAGCTACAGACAGGACACACAGTGGAGTCACTGTTCTGGCTTCCAGCCGAGCCATGTGGACCAGGACCGGTGTGCCTGCAGTTGCCACGAGGCTCAGAGCAGAAGGAACACACACAACAGCCTTTGAAAATAACAGTATTTAATAGATTCCAGAAGGAGTAACAAGAACGCTGTGACGTAATCACAAGGATAGTTGTGCTTCTTAACATGGCGGAACTTTGCAACAAGAGCCTGTTCCTGGTCGCCCACGGCAACGGCCGCGCCTCCCGCTGCTCCTCTAGCTGATCATGCGATGGACATGGTGGAGGCGTGACGTTGGTTTGAAGAGTGGCCGGAGGTTCTCGACGTGTCCCCCGTGTGGAACTGAACTTCCTGGACCTGTCGTCCAAAATGGGGCCTTTTTTTTCCGTGAAGGTAAAGTATATGTCAATGCAGACACAATAAACTACCATGCAACGACCACACATGGACACCCGGGGATTCAAACATCTAAAAACAGGAGCCCAGTTGGGGACAGACCATTAACATGTGCCAGCAAGGAAGTCAGGGATCTCCTCATGGCGGGAAAAGCTACATATTGACCTTCTTATACACATGGTGGCGTTTCCTAAGAGGGTGCATGTCGTCACCTGTGATCTTGCGGGCGATAGAAGAAACCAGAGATCAGTTTCAGTAAGTAAAGTTTGTTTTCAACAGGTGGAAGAGGTGGACCTCACCTGCGACACATCTGGACCATCAATGGTTCTAAAGTGCCAAAAGCATTCGTACATCGATTGTTTGCTTAATAAAACACCACGCCCTCACACACACACACACACACACACACTCACTTTCACGGCCAACAGTAGGACGAAGATACATTGTCATCATGTACAGCAACAATATACCACAATTGAATAAAGAGCCGCGTCGTGATCGGACCACAGGGTGGTTCCCTATATCTGTGGCAAAAGGGCTCCTCCCTGTCAGTTCAGTCCTGAACCCTCGGCCTCTCCAGTCCAAGCCTCCCGGTATAGCGTTGTCCCGTTTTTTTTCATTGGCGGAATTACAATTCATCTTCCTGAAACACACACACGGAAATCAGAAAACATTGGATGTTTGACTTTATATCAAGTGTCTGCAGTCCATTTCCGCTCAGTAGCAGCTCCTCCAGAGGTCCCGCTGATTTTCTCTGATCACAACTTGTGGAGCTCATGAAGGCTTGATGGTGGTCTGACACTTCACTGATGAGGCTTCATGAAACAGTGTCCTCATAGCTCAGTAGGGGGCACTCTTGGTTTATACATGTCAGGCGGTGTCATTGAAATGGTTGTTCACATCAGAAGGGTTTCAGAGCGGAGAGTGCCATCTAGAGGCTCTGAAAATGGGGACAATGTTTCATGAAGCCTCACCAGCACGTCACTGGTGATGGGCTTCCTGAAACATTTTCAGAGCTCAGTAGGTGGCGCTCCAAACCATCCTGGAGAGGAGAGACAGTGACTGGGTCAAAGAAGAAGTGGAAGTAGGAGATGAAGAGGAGAGGTGTCACTTGAGGATGATGAAGACAGGTCTGGATGGAGGAGACAGACTCGCTGAGATGAAGAAAGACAAAGTAAAAGACCGATGCTGACACTCGCTCTGTATGCTACAAACGCTAGAGGGGCATCGATGTTTGCAACAGGCAAGTACTCTGGAAAGGTTGAACCTGAGCAGATACACAGCCACAGTCCAGGAAGAGCGAAGTCTAGCCAAGTCTGCTGCATGTATTAAAACAATATCTACAACACGGAGGCATGTGGTGGTTCCAGGCCAGAGGGCTGCTACTTGCCTGTTAGAGTGGCTCCGGGTAAGCCTGTCTGGGGTCGTACGGCATTTCAGACATGTAGGACTCGTGGAAATCCGGGTCCAACGGCAGAGTGTCCAGGGGCAGGTCAGTGTAGCCATAAGGGGGGTAAGCAGCATCCAGCTCTGGACGACAGAGGTAGAACATGATCAGCAGAAGAAGCAAACACCATGCACTCAAGTCAAATCACCGGAAAAACTGTGGACAACCACGAGGAGGAGAGGGCTTGAGACTGCTGTGCCTTCTCGTCAGAAGCAGCAGGTTATTACTGGCCACTCCCTGTCAGGCTGATGAGGCTTCAGGAAACAGAGTCCTCATTTTCAAAGCTCAGTAGGTGGCGCCCTTGCTGGTGTCATGCTTGTTCACATCCATAGATTTCAGAGTGTAAAGTGCCACCTAGTGGGTCTGAAGCCTCTTCACGCCCTCCTTTACCACCATTATCCATGAACCTCACTGGTTTCTTCCTCTTCTTCGTCCAACACATCCTCCCTAACCCTTCTCCATGCTTTTTCCTCTGATGTCTAGTCCCTCCAAGTCACTCTCAGTGAAGCTACTGTCTCCAAACTAAACATCATGGTCCTATAAACCTTCCATTTCACTGGAGCTGCCAGTCTTCCGTGTCACCTCTTCACCTCCCTTCATGTCCACCGTGGCCATCACATCTGTTTTCACATCTCCTCCCGACATCTTCACTGCACTAGCTGCCCTGCCTCACTCTCTTGCTTCGACTGAGCTCCGTCAACAAACATTCCTGGATCTCTTCTCCAGTCTGGACCTCTGTGATGCCTCCGCTGTGTCTTTACACAGTGAAAGTCATCAAACCCGTCCACAACAGAGTGTGTGTCAGTAGAAGTGTGTCAGTGTGTCAGACGCACATGAGTCCGGGTCAGGCAGACACAAAGAAGGTGGAGCCTCACTGACTACCGGAGCTTGCTTCACACCAACATCTCAGATGTGTCAGTGCCGGCGTTCCAACACCGATGCTTCCGACGCACACTCCCACACACAGGAACACACTTGGGAGAGAGACTGAAGCTCTAATCAGAGACGGTGAAGTGTGTACACAGAGGAGAGCTTCTCAGTGAAGAGGGGGAATAAACAAACAGAGACAGATGGGAGGGGAAGCCAGAGCTGATTCCCGTTTTGCTTCTTCTCCCTGGTGCGTTTACAGGACGGCACATAAGCAAAGCCTGTGCAGCTGGTCCCGCTGTTATTTCACTGTCTGTCCACAGCGTTCAGTCGCCGTGAGAACGCAGCTTGCAAAAGACTCTCTTTCTTCTGCGCTGCATATGGTGAGCAATTTTGGTATTAGTTCGCTCAGCTGGACTGTAATGCAGTGGAAACCCAACACTCACCGAGACACAGCATAATTGGATTCCATGACAGCCATAGAAACCAGAGCTTCAGTGGCGTGTTTCCTCGGCAGCTCTCAGGTCAGCTGGGACCTTCTCATACAGGCTGTCACTCACCTGAGTGCCAGACAGCTCCGCAGCCCTCCGCCTTCTGATCCTGACTAGAGTGATCCTTCTGCACCTCCAAACTACACAAGACCAGACTGTCTCTACTCACTGACCCTTCCATCTCCATCCATGGTTCCCACAGCAACCTCCGTCAAGCCTCACCCCAGATGCCTGCACTCGACTCTGCTTGCAATTAAACTTAAAAATCAGCTGTATATTGAATCCGGCTCAAACCTCAGGGCCGCTGAGCAACATATACGTCGGCCTCCTCACTTGCTCACACTCTCTTTTCAGAAGCAATTATGGACCAGCATCCAAACTAAAATGCATCTACATAAATTGCTTTTCAATTGTGAAAATAAAGCTGCATTTTTGGTGCGTAAATAACACGCATGTACTATTTTCTTCATCCAGATTGCTTATTCCGCAGCTTCATTCAAATTCTCTCAAATTCCCAAATTAAAATCAATTATCAGCTACGCTTTTTCATTCCATAAATAAAGTGAATACTACATGGAGCACACTGCAGTTTGATTTCCTTCTTCGGACTCTACATTTTATAGCCCAACTCGAAAGAAAACGAAGACCATGACTGAGTTTGAGCGTGACGTCACTCTGACCATGAGCTGCGGACATAACACCAGCAGATCACACCAACAGATCTATGTGGTTACATTCACATTTCTGCCACTAATTCTCGTCCTCACCCAGGCACGACCCCGAAGCCATTAAGAACATCGGCACATTACTGCATGGAACGTGCAGCCTCTGCTCCCCAACACATCAAAGAATGACACTTTTGTGCACGGACGTGTCTGCACGTCTGCACACAGCAGGTGGCCACCTCTGTAAATTCCCTCCTGGCATGTGACAAGTTCTTCCTGCGAGTGGAGTGGGGTCTGACAAGAATACTAAAGCAGCATGTTTCCAGTCGCAGCATAACACTTCCTGCAGCACAGAACACGGACGGATCTCATGATCCAGGAGAACGTTTGGCAGAGGAACGGCGGGATGGTGCAGTACACACCCAGGTAACAGCTCCACAGTGTTGTGCTTGTTTCATCCACTGAAATAGCTTTCAATAAACGGAGTCTCTTACCGTCAGCTAGGTACGTGGGCTCCAGAGGAACTGCAGTGTGAGTCTGAGAAGAAAGGCGGAGTGAGGTGTTTGATCACAAATGATCGATTCACAAGAAACAAACACATCAGTCATATTACAGTCTAAACACAACACTTCCAGCCTGTTTGTGTGTCTGACAGTGTCATTGGTTGTTGAATACTCAGGTTTGTGTGCGTCAAAGACCAGATCCACGGCGGTGCTGACACCTTAGACCTCAGGCTGGCAGAATGCCAACTCGGGCCAAGCACATCACTGGACTGTAACAAGCTATTTTATTTTTCTCTGCTGACGCTGATCTTTTGACTGTGAGTCAGGCAGAGTTTGAAAGAAGAGTTCACTCGTTTTGTGAAAATCACAGAGGCAGTCAGCCCATTTCATCATGTCAGTCAGAACTTAGCTTCAACATTTGGAGGAGTGTGAACATGTAAGATCTTAACAGGCCTAAATATGGGCGTAAAGAACCAGCAGGTAAGCAAGGTGGGAGCTAATGCTCCTTCAGAGCCACGGACAGGTTGGTGGAGCACAGTTACGAAGAAGTCCGAGGTGCAGCTCAGTGAGAGGAGCCCATCAACCATCCACTGCGTCTCCATCCGGCCATGAAGAGAAGAAGGGTCTCACCATTTCCCAGGCAGCAGGGTCGTGCTTGAAAAGTGAGTGCGTGAGCTCCACGGACACTCTTTTCCTGTAGTCCGAGCTCTTGTCCTCGGAAATTCTGAAGAGCACTGCCGCAGCATAGGTGGCTGTGGAGACACATCAGAGCTCAGCAGAGCAGAAAATCCCAGCAATCAATTATCTCTCACCAGTTCAAGATCCCTCCACATTTGCATTTAAATCAGCTGCTTGGTGAAATCTTCTAATGTTGGCGAGAGGATGAACCAACTTGCTGGAATCAATTTCCCTGAATTAGAACACTCGGTGCCATCACGCTCGGCTGCTTTATTCCATATTCAATTTAGAATTTTGAAAAAGAGGTTAATTTCAATAAACTGCTGCCAAAAACCAGGGCTGTGCACAATATTTTTACATCCTTCATTTCCACCCTTTCGACCACAGAGCGACGCCGACTAATACAGCAGCAGAGTGTGGCTGCAGGTGGGTTGGCACGTGCAGACATTAGAGTGAGTCCCTGAGGCACAAAGCAACTTAAGCAACTTCTCTGAGTGAATGGATGGAGAGGCTGAGCTGATTCTGGGTCAGGCACGGTGTGATGCCCGAGAATGAGTGACATGCTTGGATACCTGAACTCACCCAGTCCCAGGAATTAGTCCTTGTCTCAGTCGGTTCTGACTCATGAAATCCCTTTCATTCATATGTGTCTGACCCCTCACTCACAGTTATGGCCTGGTGAGGCGTCATGAAACAGAGTCCTCATTCTCAGAGCTCAGTAGGGGGCGCTCTAATAAGGGGAGGAGTCAGTGAGTGCCAGTCAGAGTGCCACCCGGTGGCTCTGACACACTGCTTCACGAAGCCTCACCAGTGCATCACTAATAACTCGCGACTAACCCATCTCCAAAATATTATAATAACAATATATATTTATAATCCTCAGTGTGAGCACAGCTGACTGCAGGAAAATGTGCAAAGCCCAGCACATCTTCTGTTTGAAGACATTTGTTTGATCACAAAATTGCTTGGTTGGCTAGCACAACACCAGGTGGGATTTACCGAAACAAACAAACAATTTCTCGTAAAGCCCTTCGGGGAGTGAAAAGAAGTACGGTAGACTAGGCTTCAAATCTCCCTGCACAAATGTACAAACCTGCAGAACAGCTTTTGTTTATCACTTTGACCCTTTAACAACAATCATCTCGCTGTTTCTTCACAACAAAGTAAAACAATTGGCAAAGGATTACTGTGTCATGACGCTGGGAGGACGAGCTGCAGGTGTGAGAAAAAAAGAGTGAGTCAGCAGTTCCGAATGGTCGTGCCAACTTCAATCATAATTCATTATAAAGCGAGTGTTATTAGTTCTCACTGGCTGTGAAACTAAAGTTCTAACCAACAGCTAAGAGAGCAGACTTCTCCTCCACTGAATTATTCAGAGCCCTCACAGTGGCCCACCAACCAGGACCACCACCTCACTTAACTTTATCTTGAACCAGATGTTTTCCTGTGATCAAACTTCCTTCTCCCCGGAGACGTTTTATGATGTGTCCTCAGTACTGTTGTAGGCGGAGCCTCGTAACATCCAGGCACCACACCTGTCAGACTGTTATATGTTCTCTTAGTTGGCTCTTCATGCTGCAGTATGGCTATCAACATTAACTTCACCAAAAGCATATTTGCTCTGCTCCACATATGATGCTGACCCTGAGATATGACCGCAGTTATCCTCCATTACTCGCCGCCCTACAGGTAAAAGTCCTGTTGCTGCTTCAGCGCTGTGCGTGATCTTGGGCTAAAGGTGGAGACCAGGAGGTTGGACTGTGAACGTCGGTTCCGCTCACTTTCTCCCACATGAATGATAGACGAGCTGAGGGACCGTGATGATGAGCCCTGACACCACCTCCTGCTCAGGTGGATCGGGGGCAGGTGCTCTGTTGGCCGACTCCCTGCAGGGGGGCCAGAGGTCACCACCTCGCCACACATTAATGATTCAGTCTTTAAAACGCTGCTGTCTGCTAGAAACCCACTTCCATGGTACCTCACGGTCGTGGGATGCCTGTGTTTACTGAGCTGCCAAATAGAATCACGGTCATGCATCCTTAGGAACACCCCCTCACTGGAAACACTGGCTTTGTTTCCTGTCGGCACGAAATGAAACCAACCAGTGAAAGACAGCCCTCTGCTTCTTCATTTTCTGCCCCTGCCTTGCAGACCTCTTCACAACAGCCTCATGGTCTTCTGCCTTCTGTGAGGCTCACTTCAACAGAACAACTGTTTTTTAAGTAAAACCACAAGATAATTTGCATAAAAACGAAAACATTGTTTCGGGTCTCAGGTTGTTTCTTGTAAGATGACGTATTTAACCTTGGGTTGCAGGTCACAATAGCCCAATGAGAAGTCAACAATGTTGTAAAACCTGACTCCTCACAATTATTTATGATTTATTCAAACACTATTCTTGTTTTATTTGTCATTTAATCACGAAGCCATTCGCTGTATACACCTACCAAGATATCAAGTGCTGTAACACTCATACGTGGAGTGCCGTACCTATAATCGGTTACCAGAAAGAACTTTCTTCTTCTTCGCCACGCTGGCCAGCCACACCTTACATTGCCCCCTAAACAATTCATACGAGGCTCTATACTACCTGATCCAGGGCCACCACACGTCAGCTCGACCCTCTGCCTCTCATACACTCCTCACTCACAACTGCTCCATTACTTCTTAACACTACACTATTGGTTAAAAAAACGTCTGAATGTTTTGCTAGCCCCTGCTGAGACCCTCCTGAAAAACCCTCCCGTTAAGAGGCAGCAGGACCAGGTGACCTCTGCGTAACACTACATTGTTGGTTCCCACTTCTCCAGCATCCGAGACAAGCAAGGAGGGTGGCCAGTGTGACGCAAGCGGGCGAGACAGAATGGCTGCCGACCGGATTGGAACAGAGGTGAATGAGATTTTCAGTACCGATTCCCTCATTGTTGGAGTGCAGCAGCTCCATGAGCGGCGCTGATGCTCCCTCTGCGTCGATGAGTTCGGCAGACTGCTTATCCAGAGCGAGCTCACACAGAACACCAGCGGACACTCTCTTCACATTCTCCACGTAAGAGTAGAGCAACTGGAAACACACAAGCACAAGTCAGGGAACTCCACGGATGAATGTTTCAACAAGATCTGGGCTTGACTTGGCTCCCACCATCATCAGCTCCAGCATGGAAGCAGATGTGCAGATGTGGTGAGCTGAGAACATTGTGTTGAGTTTAGATAAAGGAGTGTTTTGAGAGAAACCTCTCAGACATATAGTTGACGCTGATGGATAGTGATGGGCTGAGAAGCCTTCATGAAACAATGTCCTCGTTCTCGAAGCTCCGTAGGTGGCGCTCTTGGTTTAGAGATGATGGGAGGAGTCATTGAAATCCAAAGCTCTTAGGGAGGACAGTGCCATCTAGTGGGCTCTGAAGATGAGGACACCTGCACATCACTATCATGGAAGCTAATGTCAGGCAGGAGAGTGACCATCAAGTTAGTAGCCTGATGACTCCTGCACGAACGACATCGCCCCCTGTCCTCACAGGCCACACACTTACCTGGACAAACAGAGGGATGGTCTGCATGCTGGCAATCTCCCCTCTGTTAATGGGGTCTCGGGCCAGAATATGAAGTGCTCCTGTGCACCCTTCCACAATTTCCTCCATCCGGACGCCGTCCTAGTGAGTGAGACAGCCACAGTTGGTGAACTTTTTTCCTCACTGCACTGACAGAGATGGATGGCATCCCCATTGATCTGCCTTCATTTCACCACTCATTTTCCTGTATAACCTGCTTGAGTGGTCCATTGAACAGCTGGAACACTTGTCTATCACTCCAGCTTCTCACTTGTCTGCAGATTTTCATTTCAGTCTCTCAGACACGTCTTCTTTAACTGGCCTTGATGACAATATCTGTTCTCACAAATTACAGCACTGATTGTGAAGTGGCTTCCACTTTTGAGATCCAGTTGTTTTGGATGGTTAGGTTTGCGCGCCCTCAAACTCTCTGCCACCTCTGTAAATACTATCATTTGTCTTTAAAATTATTATAAGTTCACCGCTGCATAACATTGTATCCTTGTTGACATTAAAGAAAAGAAAGTCATACAGACCAACCATTTACAATAAAGAATAACTTTATTAAGATTGTTTTGTCTGTAACAGAAAAGACTTAAAGTGCATCAATTTGCCTGAAATTAAAAAAAACAAAAATCATGAGTGGATGTGCAATGACACTTTATTCTAGTACGGCAAAAAAGTATGTTCGGAGGCCCCCTTCAAATCGCACCAAGTCCCACTATTTAAGAAGGACTGGTTTAAGGGGAGAGGCTGGGGAAAGCATGAAAGTCAATGAGTGGTCCCCACAAAGATAGAGGTAGAAACATAAGTGTGTGTTGGGAACTTGTATAGCTATATCTGTGGGGACAAATTCTTCAAAATAATGCGGTCACTATAATACGGTTTCAGTCTGGTTTAGGTAACTTATCCATGTGTTTTGGTTGGTTCGGTTCAGTGGGAGAAGCTAGGGAAAGCACCACAGCCAATGAGCGGTCCCCAAAAAACACATAAAGATTGTGTGGGCGTCATACCTGGTACGTTTGCTGAGAAGAAGAGGCGTGTCGTTGCGTGTCCTGGTGGGCTTTGAGAAGCAGGTTGACCAATCGTGGAATGGCACCTGCTTCCCTCAGAGGCGCCTGGTTGGTGGGGCACAGAGCCAGGTTCCGGATCAGGCCAACCGTAGCCTGAAACCAGGAAAGACATCAAAGGCAGCTCTCCACAGGGTTTTTCTATGTGGGTCAACTTTACACGTGGAAGGAGCGAACGTTGGAAACTGGATGTACCAGACGACGGTCTGATGTGGCGTATCAAAGCAGACCGCAGGGATGAGAGGGGAAAGATCTGAGGCTTTTCTTTGGACCGAGCTGCTGCACAGCCAGCAAGGGCTGGGAACAGCATCCAGACATTTCGGTCTCACCTCAACACTGCTCCAGCAGGAAAGTTTCTGAAGCAGTGCTGCATATTAGCTGGTGCTAATATGCAGCACTGGTGGTGGTCACCTCATAACTCATAAACGTGTCAGTGTCTTTTTATAGCCTTCTGTATGATAATAACCTGTCACCCGTCAGTCATATCACTAGCGTCAGCATCACAGCTGCGCAGCAGGAAAACAACAAGTTTGAATAATCCAGCAGAAACTCTCTTCCGGGTTGATCCAGGCTCCCACAGATCTGAAGGGCTGATCGAGAGCCGTATCTCACTCAGCACTCACATCAGCTGCCAGGGCCCACCTGCCCATGTACCAGGAGGCGGTGCTCACCTTGACAACAGGCCAGTAGTGTGGCTGGCTGAGGAGCTTGACGATGGCAGGGATGCCATAGTGCAGCCTCACAGCATTCTGGGCCAGCTCAGCGTCCTGATGGCGAGAGGTCAGGTGACGCAGGGCGCAGACCGCCGGCTCAGCCACATCCTCCTTCTCCCCAGCACGCAGAACCGCATGGATCAGAGCTTCCACCCCGCCAAACTGGGTCACCAGTGTCTGAGGAACGTGGAGGGAAATGAGATGTCAGTAAAACACAATTTCAAAACACAAGACAAACGTCTAGGATTTGAGGCCTTTCAGTTCTGAGCACCAGCCAGTACAGTAGCATCGTCACCTCGAAACCTTGGGGCACTGAAGAAAGTGACCCTCGTGCAACTGACTGGAGGAATTTCTGTTGTCATGTGACCCCTCGCGTCTCTGATTCTGAGCTGCTGTCATATAGGCAGAATGTGACAAACTGTTTTCACCCCAAACATGTAATGTTTTTTATTTTATAAGGGACATGAAGTAGAACACTAGGAAGACTGGTCTACTCATAAGTAGCAAAGTAGTAAATAAGTATCAAAATCCTGTGTATAGATTCTGTGGGACGTCCCCTGTTGGTACGCAGGAAAAAATAAATCTCTTCATCTCAGTTGTTGCCCTGCACCCTGCTCCATACAGCAGCAGATTCTCGGAGATGAGCCGCACCTTTATCCCGATGAAGTTCTCACGGGATCACTGATATGTCCTCCTTCATCATCAGACTCTGATCACTGCGTCATGAGTTACTGCGGACAGCTGATGTCGGGGTTGTGGCTCTGACTGGTGCCTGTCACACCTCAAGTGAATCACTGTCCCCAGCCATTACCAGGAACAGCATGAGTTACTGCCACCACAGCATGAGGCCTTTCTTCTCAAGCCTTCATTTGTCTCCAACTGATTTGTCTCCTTCTGAAGTGCCGCAGGTTTCATCCAGTGGATGTTTATTTATGTAGTGGAGCCCGCCTCCTGATGTCGTGGCGCCCCTGCTGTGTGATGGATCCTGTGCTTCCAAACGCCAGTGCGAGGCTACAGATCTCTTCCTGAGGAACCCCCGACGGATCCTGATTCTAGTGGAGTGGGATGGTGAGACCCAGCGTTACCTTGTTGCGTGAGTTGTTGCAGGTGAGGTTGGACAAGATGCCTGTGGCACAGGTGAGCATGTTGACATCATCGGAGCCCAACTGAGTGACCAGAATTTGCAGCAGACCGTCCAACCCCTCCTAAAAGAGTCAAACACAAGCACACATCAACATCAACGGACCGGAATCACCTGCCAGCACCAGAGTGAGCCATCTATTAATACACAGAAAAATAATGACAAGATTTGTAATTTTATTTGCTTGAATAAGTCTGTAGTTTTTGAATGTATTCCCGTCTTCAGGAATCTTCCGACAGACTGTGAATTTATGTAAAAATGTTATTCGTGTTCTAGGCTCACAGCAGAAGAAAACCCATGGGAGGATTCTGCAGGACTTGAGTCAGCAGTTGTCATTCCCATTAGTTTAACAAATGGGGACGAGGTCATTTCGGTCCTTTGTCCAGAGATTACGCCAGTAAACGGGCATAATCTCAGCTGGTGTTTAGCTCAAACCCTGTCCTCATCCTGGATCTTGAAACGAGGTGTAACTGTGTTGTGTTACAGTCTACGGAAACAGGACCCCCATTTGTGGCCGTGGTGAGACGAACCTCCAGACACGACAGAAATCCTCAGCACCTCTTTCTCTGAGAGGATGAACTCGCTGGTTTGAGGTTCATGTGACGGAGAGGACGATCAGGAAAGTCACAATACAGCGGTTACTGAATGGCACGTATGCCCATATGAGGAAGGTTTTCCATGCTCACAGTTGTTTATCTGTTGTTTACTCTTCACGTCACATGGTCATCAGAGAGAAAAGTCTGCCAACTGCCCATTACGGGGGTGATCAGCCCCCTTTGTTCTGTAACACTGAGTCATGCAGACAGGAAGTCAGATCAAAGTGCTCTCCCCAGCCCGGTGAAACCCAAACCTCAGGTGGTTGAAACCTCTGTTTAAC
Source organism: Synchiropus splendidus (assembly GCF_027744825.2). Taxonomy (NCBI): domain Eukaryota; kingdom Metazoa; phylum Chordata; class Actinopteri; order Syngnathiformes; family Callionymidae; genus Synchiropus; species Synchiropus splendidus. The sequence goes on from NC_071352.1 coordinate 2,995,215, forward strand.
TTGTGACCTATGAGCTCACCTGTGTCTTCAGAGCTAAATAAAATATTTGCTTTATCTACTTTGGATTTGGCTGACAAATAAGTGAATGTAACACACTTGCCATATCAGCTTCAGATAGCTCCAAGCTTTGCTCACATTCTGTGGCAGGACATCTATAAGATGCCTTACAGCCCAGATATCTCTGGGATAGTAAAGGTTTCACTCGAACGCCAGTTTACACTTGCCGCCGAGTAAGTGCTGACGCCGTCGCCTTCCATGCAGCAGAGAAGCGCTCTGTGTGCATGTGAACCGTTGGCACATATTTGATTCATTGTTCCCTCAATTTCATGCTGTAAACATAGAAGCGAAAAGAGGCCTCTTGGGTTTACAGGATTAGCTCCTAGGCGACCAAGTGTGAACTACATTTCCAAGGGAAGCACCAGCACACTAGCTGTCACTCTCAGTCACTGAGGCAGGAAATTAAAGGCTCTTTAAATTAAATCACAGAACATAATACTGAGTCGACATACAGCCCTCTGCAAGCAATTACAACATTTGTTTAAAAACCACTGTGGTCTCAGTGGGAAGAGGAGGAGGAGAACACTAGTTGGCTAAAAACTCCTGCCTCTTCAACCCCAGTCCTGGGTGGTTTGTGATGGGTTGTGTTTCAAGACAGCACAGCTAATATTTAACCCAAATACATTTAAACCAAATATATTTAACCCTTGGGGTGTTTTGGTCATCACTATTGCTGGGTTATATTTCAGGAGAGTCACTCACTGTGCGCATTATTGAGCCAATATTTCACCCCACATTCTTGGCTGGTTCGGGTTTTCTGGGTCACTTTTCAAAGAGCAACCCATGTTCTGGGAGGCTGGGGTGGTGGGAACAAGCATCCCTCTTTGATCTGCTGGAGTCTTCTTATAATAAGAAGACTTATTATGTCTTGGGATGCTTGTTCCCACCACCCCAGTGTCCCACAATATATATATATATATATATATATATATATATATATATATATATATATATATATATATATATATATATATATGCGTCATGTGTGAGCCCTTTAACATATTTCCAAATAAAATGAAATAAAAATACTAAGCAACAACAACAAAATAAAATACTAAACTGTCACTCTTCAATCATTCTGGGTTAAATAAATAACACATGTTCCCGGTTAACTTAACACAGAGGAAGCGTAGGTTCCTCTGAACCCTGAAGTTGGGTTTAAAACAGCCCAATATGTGTTTATCAAGAGCAGTTTGTGGATTTATGGCAAGATTAAAATGGAGCTGAGCACCATTCTGTGACTACTATGGACAATGATGAATAGAATCACTTAACGTGAGCTAATATTCTGTGAAAAATTAGGGGGTAGATTTATGAAAGACCCGCTGATAAAAATGTGCAAAAGTAAAAGGTCTGCCTGCTGGAAAGGTGCAAAACAGCATGTATTCCCCAGTCAGCTCAGTTTCCAGCAACGAATGTGAGTCAAGATGCAATATTGCAGGGAGAAAAAAACAACGTATCTGAGCAGAGAGGAAACTGCATCTGCAGTGAACTTGTCTCACATGCCAGGGGAAACAGTTTGTGGTTTCAATTATTGTGGACATTTTTCATCTGCACATTAATATTTAGTTAAAACAAACAAAAAAAAAACATGAAAATAGAGCGCACAGTGAGAGAGAAGGTGAGTCAGACCTGGGGACACTTGCGATGAGCTGGTGAGGTTCTTACTGGATATGAACCATAAATTTGCAGTCATATGATAGCAAAAACATGAGGAGGAAAGCCACAATGCTTCATGGACAGAGAGCCAGTGTTAGCAGGAGCAAGCAGACCACAGTCCAATCACCCCAGAACACCTGACTCTCCCACTGCTTCCTGTTCTTATCTGGCAACGAGAGAGATTCTTACCTGCTTGGTCGCAGCGTCTGAGAGGTTCCGCAGAGTCCACAGACAGTTCTGGATCAGACGTTGACTTGAACCTGTGAGGTGTTGCCCCAGCGCCTGCATGCCGCCTGGGAAGAGATATCATCACACATGAGTTTACAGTGGACCGTCACCGCTGCTGTCTCGGACCTACCTGCTTCCACGATGGCAGGCTTGTTGCTGGGGCAGACGGACAGAACCTTCAGCACTCGGCTTGTGGTCCACAGCAGCTTCTCGTAGTTGTAGTTTCTCATAATGAACACCAAACCATCCGGTCCTCCGTTGGCCAGAATAATCAGCTGTCAGACAGGAAGCCAGGGTGACTGTGTGACCCTGACAGAGGGCTGCAGCGCCTCCTCGCACCCCTCACCTTGCTCTCCTGGTTGGCGTAAGACAGCAGCTGCAGACAGTCTGTGGTGATGGCAAGGAACTTGGGGTTGCTTTTCTTCAGGAGGGGCACCATCCTCTGCAGGCCGTCGGCGAGACGCACCGCCATCTTGGCCCCCTCCTGGTGCAGCAGGAGATTGTGGAGGGTGGTGATGGCGTAAAACAAAACGGACTCCACCGGAGAGCTTCGACAGAAGAACAGCAAAATCAGACAGAGGCCATGGCCTTTTCAAACATCGAGCTCAACCAACCAAACAAAGAGCCGCATCTGGATCGGTGGCCAGTTCGCCATCAACCACCCACATTCTATTTTCTCATTCAAAGAAAGCCCCCAAATCAATTATGACTGAATTATCCCTTCTTTGTTAAGCCCCAGCCGAAGGATTAGCTCGGCTTTGGCTTGGAGCAGCCGCCAATTCTGGGCAGAACTCACAGACCAGTCCCCCAGAAGTCCACTTCCCAATATGCCCAGGCCGGTCAGAGAGTGGACAATGAGCGACACAATGAGAAATCATTTCATGCGTTGTACAAACTGCTACAAAAGTTTTTTTTTGTTGTTGTCAGTTTTATCATCTTAATGTTGTAGGCGAGGCTCAGTCTGTGGGTTTGGCCCCCGTGCTGCACAACAGTGTCGCAGCTAACCAATCTGTTTCCTCTTCAACACGTACGTCACACAAACGTGGCCAGTCAGTTCAGCTACAGCTGTTTCGCTTATCTGTCCAAGGTTTTCGGGTCATGAAGGAAGATTGCTATTGCTGTGGCGGCTCAGGCAGCGACCCGGTGGTCGAGACCTTCCCTGCCGAGCCCCAGCTTTGCCCTTCCCCTCCACTCCTGCTGCCAGTCTTCTGTCGTCTCCACCATCCCACCCTGTCTGCACTCTCCTCCTCACCTCCCATGATCTGCCTTCGTCACTACTTTAGTTCGCTCCTCCCCCACCCTGCTGACTCTCACACCTTTTCAGATATACATTAAAATGGACACAAGAAAAAAATCATAAAATGTTTTTCATCCTTCCCCCAATATTTCTACAACAGTCAGCTGTGATTTCAGTCTCTGTATCTTTGGTAACTACAGAGTGAGTAGTGTTTCCACCTGAGCATCCGGACCAACGCTGGAATCCCTCCACACTTGAAAATGGCCAGCAATCCTTCCTTCTGGTGGGAGAGGCTGTGCAGCACGCTGGCTGTGCAGCGGGCCGTCTCCATGTCGACAGCAGTTGTCATCGCACGCACGATGGCGCTGACCAAAGCTGAAGACTGCACCAGCACCCGTCTGCTGGCTTCCTTGCGAGTGAGCTGGTTCACAATCATGGCCGCCTTGTTCACCACAACCTGGGGAATTAAGCAGAAGTGGCTTCATTTCAGACCTTCTCAGACACTCTGTCTTCTAGATCAGTGACCGTAACCTGTTGTCTGGTGCCCCGACTATGACTATGTCAGAGCTGCACTGGCACCTGGGAGCTTTAAAGTTCAGCTAAAGTCACCCCTCTGTGCGCTGGCTTTTAACACAACCTGAGCTCCCATTTTATTGTCTTCATTGAACTGCATTTAATCATTTTGAGTTTTTTATGGTCTCATCTGAGGCTCCTATTATTTTATTTATTTCCTTTTTATTTTATCTTTATTTATTTATATTATTATATGACATTTATTATGCCCATTTCAGAGTGTTTTATTTGTAATTGTATGCTTGTGTTTGTCTTTTATTGTTATATAAAGCACTTTGGTCTGCACTTGCTGTGGAAATCGGCTAAGATTGACCTTGACCTTCATGAAGGAACGAACATTTGATGCAGGATCCACAGCTTCTGGTTCCCTCTGACGTTTGATCAGAATTGCCAGTGAATCTCACTAACTCCTGGGAATGCTGAAAGACCAGGAAGGCTTCAGGTCCTGACAGCATCTCACTTCTCCAGCCTCTAATTCAGAACAGACCACCTTCAGCAGGGTCAGCAGTTCCATGAAGCGACACTAACTGCTGTCAATCTGCTCCTACAGCAAACCATGATCTGCCTTCATCAGCCAAGGCCCAGCAGAGGATGCGTTCTGTTTCCTGTGCCTCCATCTGCAGGTCACCCGCATTGCAAGGCTACATCTGTTTGCCATGACAGACCAGTGGGTACACCAGGCCGATCCAAAATGGCTTCCCCTCTCGGAGCACTGCATATTCACATCATCAATCTGACTGTTTGCCGAGAGAAGGAATGAAACTGGCGGCGAGTCCTCGTATGGCAGTTCTTGGCAAGGTTGTCAAAGGTGAGGATCATGGACCGATAAAACACTTTGGACTAGAAGATTATGTCAACAACTTATCACAGAATAAGGATAATAAGTCTCAGGATCTGTGTACCGGATCATCATCTGCCAGAAGTTTGGTGAGCTCTGGCACCGCCCTGGTGGCCAGTTCAGCATCATCCTGGTAGTTAATCAGATGAACAATGGCATTCTTCAGGAGATGCGATGGCTCGGCCAGCCGCTGCACATTGCTCTGCTGAGCGGGATCTGACTGCACAGGCATGGCAGCCTCTCCTTCCACCAGGGTCTCTGGGAACATAGCGGCACGGACTCGTTGAGCTCTGGTCAGTGAGTACTGAGCGTCCAGATCTGAGGAGAGAACCAAGACAGACAGGAAGTTGTGACCGGGTCGCACCTGCTACTGACACTCTCACACTGACCGTGACCGTGTCAGTGAAATGCCGACAAAGTTCTTTCATTTCCACCTGAGGTGCGACTGGAGTCTTTCAAGTGCTAAACAGGAAAATACACTGACCTTCATTGGCTAGTTCCACCTCACCTTCAGCCACATCTTTGACCACCAAGTTCAGAGCTTCACAAGTGCCGAATCATCACATTAAAAGTTGTCATCTTTCACCATCATCCCTTCAGTGTTCTACACGCGATGGATGAGTCAGGGCGAAACCAACAGCCCTCGCCCCAGCAACGCCACACACTGGTGCGAGGAGCAGAGGAAACATGGCTGGAGCAGAGAGACTCTGCCCACGAGTGCGTGGATGTTGGGCTTCCAGGATGGAGTTTCTGTGTTTGTGTGTGAAGATGGGAAGTGACAGCCCAGCCACGCAGATAGAGCTGCACTAACACGGCTCACACTAAGAGAAACTGCAGTAATGATGAAGAGAAAGTGGTTAAATTGGCTGAAGCTGACTAGAGAACAAGCCTCTTCTCATCCCTCCCTGCTGCTAGTGTTTGTTTAGGCAGAGAAAGGTGAGACTCCTCCTTCACTCGACCACTGCGGGCCACTCACCTGTGGGACTGTCTCGGCCAGCGGCTGCAGTTTCACCTGCAGTGACAGAAGCCCCAGGCTCAGGGGCCGCAACTGAAGCACTGCCCGGGTAGTTCCTGCAGCCGCTGTGCTCTGTGCTGCTCTCGTCGTCTCGCACTGTGGTGGCTCCTGATTGGATGCCTGAGTCGGACGCGTAGTAGGTCTGCTGCCACTCTGCCACCTTCACCACGCCGTCCGCCTCACTCACTGTCAACGACACAGCGATGAGGTCAGATCAATGTTGCCAGTCACCCGTCACCATGGAAACTTTGGTCAGCAGCTTCCTTGCTGGCTTCTGTCTGGGACCAAACTCCGGGGAGAGTGTGGAGGGCCCCCCTGCACTGAAGCATCTCAGCCATGATTTAGAACCTGTGTCCCCAGTGTGTTGACTGACAGCCACCACCACGCCTCCTCCACTCCCACTTCCTTCACAGCTGCCCCTCGTTTTTCACTTCTCAGTCTGACTACAACTGTAGCCACTCTGTCTACAGCTGAGAAGACACTGGCTCTGCAGGGAATGTTAATGCCAGAGACTTTGACCTGTGGTCTGCAGTGTGACATTGACATGCAGGATGTAATGGATTTCGCCACTTGACACGATGAAATATTAAATTCCCCTCAGGTGTTCTTACACTCCATTAAGAGAAGGTGGGTGGGACAAATAAACCGCACCATGAGGCGGGGCAAACCTGAACCATGTAAATGAAGTGAGTGTAGGAAGCAGCATGCAGCGGTACGAGCAACAAATAAATCCCAAAACTCACTTTGCATGGACATCATCCCCTTCCACTGCTGCCCTCACCAACGACTGACCTGCAGACAAATAATGTTGAGAAAAGATGGAGGCTTCTGAAGGACAGGCGTGAGAACTTTGGAGATCACAGTCAAGCTTCATCTGGGTTCATTAGAGCAAAGTCATCAGGAGGCTGAGGTTGCAGTGGGGGTGGGGGAGGATGTTCCTCAATCAGATGGATGTCAGCAAAAGTTGCACGAGAAATGGCGATGAAGTTGATTTCGACTTTTGTTTCAAAGGCAAGTAGACGTTCGACTGAAGTGCTAGTCAAAGCACGTGTTGTTCAAGAGTGTCCGATGGCACCTGGTTTGAAATGGAGTGCAAGCACAAGTTGACTCTAGAGTTGTTGTGGACTGGCAGGCAGAGATCAACAGCTGCTGCAGTAAATACACGAGCAACACAATAGCAAACGTCTGTGAGGCTTGATGAAGGTCAAAAGGGTCATGGAAAGCATGACAAAGCCAAGGAAAGAACAACACTTCTTTGCAACAGTGGGAAACTGCTGGGCACTGGCATGTAATACTAAGCAATATTGATCAATCGGATTGATTTCTGCGACGCTGTAACTGACATGATTGTTTTCACTTGGCAATGCTCCAGCATATATATATATATATATATATATATATATATATATATATATATATATATATATATATATAAAGGTTGATGGCTCAAATGCCAATAGTTTGGTTGCTTAATAATGCAGCGCGGCGTCTTGCAGCGTCTGTGTTTAACCAAGCAGCTCCGTGGGCAACAATGAAAGTTAAACAGTGGGATGAAGCCAAGTGCAAGTGTGTGTTCACCAGAAGCAGAACTTCTGTCCCAGTCTGGGGGAGATTTGGACGGGACCATCTGTGGGTCTCTGTAGAACCACTCAAGCATATAAACCCAGACAGGCTGAATGAATTAGCGCCACTGAAAGTGAGAGAGGGGAAGTTGTCGGCCACAGGCGACAGTTCTCACGTCCCCTCTTCAACAGTGATCTCTGTCATAGCAAACTGTCTCTGACTCTCATCTTTATCTGCAAGCAAACCTATTATCCCTGTCCCTCTTTAGTATTGTTTGCCCCGGAGGACCTGGTGGGAAACTTGAATGGGGTGAAGTTCTGGTGAGGAAAAAGCAGCCTTCACATCTAGCAGCAGAACCAGCAGCCACAGTTACTCAGTCAAACTGAGGGTGGAATCAATCTGTGAATTCACATTCCTCGATGGCTGGGAAGCTAAATATCCCACTGTGTGCTGTGCCTTCATCGTCAGACCAGGAGAACATGTTCACATGGAGTTTGAGTGAATGTCATTAAGGCTTTGTCAGAAATAAACCCGCAGTAACAGCTGCGTAACAAGAATCGGATCTAATGAGGGGAACAGGGGATAAATGGACTGCAGACGAGAGAAACGTGTGAGACGGAGTAATGGAGCGGGAGACATACATTTTCTGGACTTAGGGAGTGTTTCTAGCTGTACCCGTGGGGACCTTAAAACTTCCACTTGAGGGTTCAAACTTCAACATAAGTGGCTCATTTATATGTTGGTTCCAGTTTGGTTCAGAGTCCTGGTTCAGGTGAGACGTGTGTTTTGGATGGTTAGGTTGAGAGGAAGAGGCTGGGGAAAGGGTGATGGCCAGGAGAGGTCCCCACAGAGACAGAGTGTGTGCGAGTGTGAGTATGTGGTGATGATGATGATGATGATGATGAAGATGTCTGGTGGAAGGCCATTTTTTCATCTTTGCAGCGTCACGATGTGAGACTCCATTATCATGAAAACCAAATGATCCACCTGGCAGCTCTGACAGACCCAGCGTGTTGCTTCAGACTGACTCAGTCATCTTTCATTAGAAGCAGTGATGGCAGACCAACAAGGCTCTTTCCCCACCTCTCAGATCATCATCAGTCCTCTCTCAGTCTGGAGGTGCTGACGGAGATGGGATTTGAATTCTCCGTCTGCCCACTCAGAAGCTCAGGCTGTCTGGAGGTTAACCAAGGTATTTCCACCATGACTCCCATACAAGTTGAGTTGAAAATTCACAAGAAGCTCTTCATCCCAAATCTTGAAAAGTGCAAGGTGCTGGAGCGCCCCCACACTGTCCAGATCCTAGTGTTCGCAGTGTCAGTGTCACCTTCTCTGTGGAGCACGGCATTTTTGCAATGCAGTTTTCTATTATTATTATTATAATTTCTCAGTACTATCCAGGTGATAGGTCACTATATAGTTAGGTTTATTACTAATAGTATCTTTATTTCTAAATACCTAATAACAAGACAATCAAAGACAGAAAGCACATGAACAATATGTGTTGTTGTTCATTTGACTGGCTACATCACAGGGTCTGGTTCTTCCAGCAGAAGTTCTCCTCACTCTGCACACACTCCTCTTCATGACTTACCATTTATGTGTCATTTTCATGTTCCTTTTAGTGAAGGCAGTGAGTATAGATCCATCTGGGCAGAAATGCAGGCATGAGGGAGAAGCCTCTGTATCACCTTGTTCTCCTTCAGCTGAGCACCGGCCTTGTTCCCTTTTGTTTTCTCAAGTATGGGGGGGTATTTGAGGGAGTGTTTGGTGACACGACAGAGTTTGAGCTGAAAAAGCTTTTGGACCATTAGCCCCATCCACTAAACATGCAGGCGTATTCAGTCAGACCTGTCCTTCCGTCTGCAACACAAGGTCACGCAGCCGTGGGACCAATGTCCCTGAGAGTGACAGCACAGTAAAGCAGGATGGAGAAACTTGAAAACTAATTCAACTGAGTCAGCAGAACTGTCAGTGGAAAACTCATCTGTCTCTCTCCTTTCATCACCGAGCAACATCCTGTCTCCTTCACAGCGGGTCAAATGCGTCAGTTCACCTGGAGCTTTGGAGACAATGGAGCTGGATCTGACCAAGGCACTTGGAGCCAATTCCAATGGCTTTGAAACGGCATCAAAGGAAGGTTCTCTCTGAGGGACACTAGAAACAGCATGACTGAGAGAGTCCGGGGCAAATATGTATTCTGACTTCCTTCCAGGGATCGAGTGAGTGCTCACTGACAAAGTCTGGTAAAATGGAAATAAAGAATCAAAACCTACTAGAGCTGTCACTAGATTCGATTATTAATCTCAATTAATCGCACTGAAGCCAAGTTAACTCATGGTTAATGGCAACATTCTATATCTGGTGTTGAGAACACCTTACTGTAAGTTGGAAGTGGAACAGATATGAGATGTGAGATTCATTTGCGATTAATCATGAGTGAACTCGGCTTTAGTGCGATTAATTGAGATTACATGTCATTTTAATCTTCTGACAGCCCTTCTCCTATTAGAGGAGTTTAATCCAGGGATTTTCGGTCCAGTCCAACAACCTTCACCCCACAACGGCAGAGACTCCAGCGACTTTTAGGAAACGACTGCAGCTAAGAACAGAATGTTTTCCACTGCCTTTCCAAAGGTTCATAAGTGTGAAGTCCTTCACAGTAAGGCAGCCCAGAATTACATTTCCAAATCCCACCGATTCAGACTGAACACATCTTCTTGCATGTCGCCAGCACCATGATAATGCCTGCCTCTGTGGATGGGGAGCTCCAGCTCTCCTTGCTGATCCACACTGACTAAAGCAGCGTTATGTTTCACGCCAGTCAAACGTTCTTGAAGAACAAAGATGGCGTATTCCACCGTCAGTTCTGGAAAGTGCCTGGTTATGACTGGGGTTGCATTCATCAACATGTGCAGATGCATGAGACATGCAGCACTGCCAGTCAATATCACACCACCAAGAGTTTATCAAAGTTAGAGCAGGCAGTTCGGAAATGCATGCTGCTGAATTTATATTAGAAATTTCCTGCAAAATATTGCCTCACAATTCTGAGGGAACTGGATCTTAAACAAATCACCAGCTCCACTACTACATCACTTTCAGTGACTCGTCATACGATCCAGTGGCTCTGCTCACCTCTTGTTCTCGTGCAGCACAGGACCCTCCGAGGAGCAGACCAACACGAAGGAGGGGCTGGGGTTCTACAGAGACAGGAGGAGACAGAAATGAGCCAAAGAGCAAGTGACTTCACTCTCACCCTCCTGGTGTCCACCTCGCCACGCTGTCTGTGTGTGTGTGTGTGTGTGTGTGTGTGTGTGTGTGTGTGAGCTGTCAACCGACTGCAATCGAGTGTGACGGCGCCGTGTCTCACAGTGACAGGTATTCAATTACACACCTGTGAGGAACCAAGTCACACAAAGAAACTAAAAAAGTCTCAGCTTCTCTGTTTCACAGATGCACCCGAGAGAGGTACACAGATGAAGTGTCCAGCAGACATGTGAAACATTCGCTTGATCTTCCTGTAGGCAGGCTTTATTTTCTTTTCTTACGTTTGAATCACATAACATTAGTTGTCCAGCAGAGAGCAGCGTGGAGCTAACAAACGTCCTGACCTCTTGCTACCAGCTCATGTCACTGGAGCTTCTTTTAGGTGAAATGATTGTGAGCGGTTGCAGAGGCAGTGTTCTGCGATCCTTCTCACGACCTCTTGGTCAAAGGCTGCAGGACTGGTAAACACATCGACAATGCACATCCAAGCTGAGTCTCTGCCTGAAGTCAGTGAGCGCAGGTGAGGCAGGAGGGCAAGAGGTGAGAGAAGCCTCCCAGAGGTGTTGGGAAATGTCAGGAAACGCTGCCACATGTGTGTGATGTGTTAAAACACTGCCTATTATCAATATGAGACTGGTCTTGGGTGTCAGGTCCTGAGCCTCTTTCCCCCACGGAAGACAGAATCATTGCTTTGTCACACACACCACAACTATGTAAACAGATCTGCACTGAAAATCTTCAGGTGTGCACGACAAAGGCAGGACGTCACTGGAGCACTGTGAGAGCCACAGAAGACTCATTTGCTGGAAACGATTGGGCTGGTGCAGGTTAATGGCAGGAAAGCAGAGCGAAGAGGGTGGGTTGACAGTTCCAGGTCAGGGATCATCTTCTCCCTCTCCACTGCCAGCCTGCTTCACTTACAAATGAGCGAGGCTTCAAGCACAGTCAGCGTGACTGACAGGTGAAAGAATCTATGATGTTTCTTCATTATAACCAGGAGCCTTTGATGAAGGGCTGTCACGCTTACGTCTGACTGGCTGAGACAGGCGTTCAGAGAGCGATGCAGCCCTGGCTCAGTTATCACCGCTGTTATTATTATTAAGCAAAACATATTTTTAAATACACCATGCTAATGTTGACATGCAATTGAAATCAGTTTATTTTTCCTTTTGGATGGATTGATTATTTAAGCGAGCACTTAGGAAATCAAGATAAAAAATCTGGCTAAATAGGTCAGGAGGAGCTTAGTTTGCAGACAAAGTGCTGGTTTCTTCCTTCCTGACAGACGTAGAACCATTTCTAGATGATTTCCCCCAATTTTGCTTATTTATCTATAATGAAAACCTTCAGTCAAGACCAATGACGGTAAATTGTGTGGTCTCACCAAACAATGAACATGTCCAATCTCCACTTCCAGAGGTTTCCACAAAAGGTCAGAGGAAATGATGGGCTGATGAGGCTTCATGAAGCACTGTCCTCATTCTCAGTGCTCAGTAGGTGGCGCTCTTGGTTTGAAAATGATGGGAGGTGTTCAAGTCCAAAGATTTTAGAGCAGAGAGTGCCCTCTTGTGGGGTCTGGAAATGAGGACAGTGTTTCACGAAGCCTCACCAGAGCATCAGGAGTCAGAGGTCAAATGGAAGCGTGACATCACACTCAAGCTCCAATGAGTCTGAGATGGCAGACGAGCGTTCAGACAAACACTCACACCATCTGCTGGAAGACTGTCACCGCAGTGATACACCTGAGGACAGGTAGCCCCGCACTGTGGTTTGGACAGGACTGACGTGCCTTGTGAGCTCAGGCTTGTTTGTGTGGCCAGAGATTCTAAAATAGCAGAGAGAGAAAGTGATGTCACATCAATGTTGCTTCTTTTTCCAGATGAATTATGCCGATCATCTGTCCTATATTCAGGTAATTCTCCTCTGACGAGGGAGACTTATCTTATTTAGACTCCAAGGTTGGGCCTCTCAAGTGCAGAGCCACGGTCTCAGACAGGTTGATGCCCAGATCTCTGCTCTGCTGCACCTGCTGACCTGCCTCCTCCTCACTATTGCAGTGCCTCTGAGCAAATAAACAATTCCGAGAGGCGGCTCTCAGATTGGTAACTTGAAAGTGTTGAGTCACTGAGTCTGCAAACTGAATGTTTTTGGATCACAGAGATCCAGTCTCCATGCACCTTCATCTAACATGGTCTCTCCTTTCCTCTACATGTCGCTCGCCTTGTCTCCATACGTTTCCACGTGCTGCCCCTCTGATACACTCCTTTCTAACCTTGTCACTTCCAGCTCACTCTCGGTGAAAACCTGAGCCTCGACATCTCTGACTTCGCCCGTCTGTCCGTCTGTCTGTCTGTCATGTGGAGAAATAACTGGAAAGGTTAAGAACATATTTCCAGTTCATCTCCAGTTGTTGCTCAACAGACAGTGGTGTTCTGAAGCTGGATATGAACTGCATGGAAGGATTGTCATTCTCTTGCTTGCCTCCTAATCACTGCTGATGGCGCACTCAATCCCATTCAGAGCAAGAAAACAAACAAAAGCCTGGGGTGGAATCACTAAAGTCAACAGTCGTGCGTTTGTACTCACACTGTGTCAGGGGTGGCCAGCCAGTCCGAGGCTCAGAGCCCCAATGTTTTACTGTTGCTGAACAGAGCCACATGCTACAAACACGTCAGGCTGTAAGGCTCACCTGAACAGCTGGTCACGTGACTTAGCGGCAGTATAGCGGTTAAAGCACATCCCTGTGTGTTACAAGGTTGCTGGTTCATGTCCACCCTATGTCTCTTGTGCATGTATTTTTAAATTCATACATTTTACCGTGATCCTCCTGGAAATATCAAGCAGCGTAGATAGAAATGTGTGAACCATTTATTTCGTTTACACATTTTTTACGTGGCTCATGCAACCAATAACGTGGCCCCGGTCTGTCTCCACTGCAGACTGGAGCATCTCATCTTCCCTCCACTGAATTAAACGATGAATAATACGCAAAACACATGCCATACGTTTAGTTTAGGCCATGACAAAGTGAAATACGGAACCAAGTCCTGTAAAATCGTGGATCTGAAGACGGTCCAAGTCAGAGGATCGCGACTTTCATTGCCATCGAAGCGAGGCGCATTGGTTACGTTTCAAAGTTAAATGCTCTTCGAAGTCTTCGACCAATATCTTTACATTCCGATGGAATAGCTCTTAGTTTTTCGACTAATTTTGCGTGCCTCGGGAGTCGCGGGGTTGGCCAGGCCTGTGTTGCAGTTGTTCACTTGACATTGCTGCTCAATGACAACCTGGCAACCCTGACACTCTCACAGCCTGCAGCCTTCCCTCATCACAACACTTCCTTTGTGTCAGTTTGGTCCAAAACACTTCATTTGGGATTCTGATACGAATCAACATGGTTCTCCCAAACTAATTTCATGCACATCCATCTGCCTTGGCAAGGGATGAACACATTACCTATGTATTATTATTATTAGACTCACACAACAGACCACTGCAGAGACAGTGTCCATCTGGATGTTCTTCAAGTTACTTTTGTGAGTCTGTCTTGCAGACCATTAAAATGAGGAATAACACGTGAAATACATGACACAGTTCGACCATTACAACCTGAAATGCTAAACAAACAACCTTAACATCATGTGTTGTCAAGTCAGACCAATGTAATTAATGACTGTTTATTTTTTATTACAAATACACATTGTTTTGTCTCCACGATGCATTCAGTCGGCTTTCCCAGGCCACAGAGGTGAGAGGAAGGAACCATGGGAAAGAGCTAAAAAAGGGTCCTAAAACTGTTGTTTGTTGTTTTATTCATTTGGCTGCATGAGCTTTGTGCTGTCACACAAATTTTCCTGCTGGAGACTATGACTAAAACTGCAGTGAGACAGGTAGGCAGCTGGACAGGGAGGGAGACAGACAGGTAGGCCGGCGGGCAGACAGACAGAGAGACAGGCAGGGAAGCACACAGACAGACAGAGAGACTGACGGACAGACGGACAGACACACAGACAGACAGGCAGACAGGCTGGCAGGCCTCTCAAAAGAGAAATTCACATTTACAGCCGCATCTGTTGTTGAAATCAAATATCAGACAAGATGAAAACGAAGAGCCGAAATACAATAAACTTATGCAAATGCTGAACATTCAGAAACAGTGCAGCGATTCATCATCTGCAGTGACATTTCTAAATGAACCGATGCTTGTAAACACCAGCTTGAAAGACCAACAGTTTCATTTTGCATCCAACTGCGGAAAGTATCTGAAGTGGTCATATTTTCACCTCACCTAATGTTAATTGAGTTTTTGGAGCCGATAGGACAGTATTCTAGCAGAGATTGGAGCCCGAGTTAAAAGACCTGGACTCTATAAATAGACACGTGAACTGACTTTTGGAATTGGTGTCTCCAGGAATAGCTATAGACATGGAATACAGCCTAATTATAGCAAGTGTTTAACAGTTACTTCACTTTGGCTCTGACAGCGTCTCAGACGGGGTTAAAAGTACACACTAATATTTGGGTATTTGAGGAATCCGACTGCTAAAATTAGAAATAATTGGCATGAGATGAAAAGATAATATCCCGGGGCTGAAGTCCCTCTTTCTCCCCGTCAACGCTCCCATCCTCTCCACGCTTCTTTTGATCTGCCCCCCTCCAGCTCCTCCTGTCCTCATTCCGCTGTCATTTAATGCTCACTGCTGAAGCCCTTCCTTTACCTCCTAAGAAAGACGGACACAGCGCTCATCAACTGTCTCATTCTCACACCAGGACCAGCTAAACCAGACCATCTGACGCTTTTCGCTGATGTGTCAAAAAAAAAAAAAAAACTCTTTTCCAAACCCACTCAGAACATTGTGACAAAAGAAGCCAGCAGTCTGGAGAAAGACTGTGTTTCTGGTGCGTCTGCCTCTGAAATATCAAGCACTCAGAGAGCACAGGTCTCCTGCGCCGTCTCCAATCGCGAGATGTCTCCCACGAATGTCCTCATACTGAGCCGGAGTAGACCTGGTGGCTGCAGCAGGCCAGGAACGCTGCCGCGTCCCACAACCAAATACATCAGACACATTCCTTGCTCAATGATCGGCATTTTCCAGGGAAATTCATTCAAATCAACAACCTCTGATTCCTCCAAATTATTCTTGAAACATTCACCCGGCTGACTTTTGGTAGGTGTGTGGGTCAGACAAGTATAAGTATACTCGTGGGGACCTTTTGCCGGACTGCACAGGTTTAAGCCTGAATTAGGATTAAAACTTCAAAATAACTGGGTCATTATAATTACATTTCAATTTGGTTTAGAGTTAAGGTTGGCCATGTGTTTTGGTGGTTAGATTTAGGAGGAGGGTCTGGGGAAAGGGTGATGGTGTGTTTGTCAGTGTATCATATTTATCTTAAGGAAAGGCATAGTTGTGATCATTTTAAACAACCATCCTGCTGTCCACTGGTTGGAACTGCTCTGAGGCAGCAGCAGAGACACACTTTCCCTGCTGACTTCAAGTCATCTGCAGAAGTCTGATCCTGCGCCTCAGAGAGACATCACAAGCACTGGTCTCGCTGCTCCAACCTGAAGGCTGCTTCTCTCACTAGTTACTCTTGGGCTGCGCATGTTGTTGAGGAAGAAAACACGCAGTGAACTCTGAACCCAAACAAGGACGAGCAGCTGGCTCAGCATATGCACACCCTGCTTCTGTGGGTCATGGAAGTCCAGCTCCTGGGCTGCATGGGCGACCTCCCGCGCCATAAGTCGACCAATGAAACCTCACATTTGTCAGCTGAGAGCGCCACCTACTGAGCGATGCTGTTTCATGAAGCCTCACCACCCATCACATCTCACACGACCTTCAGGGACCACAGCAGCATTAGTTAGGGCCTGGTAAGCTGAATTTCCTTGGCCATTTTGACAGCTCCACTTGAATAAGGACACGCTGAGGAACCTTACAAGCGCAGTGTGAGTCCCTCGGGACGGTTTGTCCTGAGTCCACCTCTGTGCCACAGCTCTCTGTAGAGACCAAGGCAGAGCGAGCATGGAGCCAACAGTAATCTCCTGCCTTGGAAATATGGCAACAGAAGAGATAGCGGGCGACAGGGGAAAAGGCATTCCGCTTCGGATCCACGGGGAACTGTGGCGCGCGTCTTCATCAACCGTGGCTGTAAATCCCCCGGAGACAGGGGAAGTGTGTGAATGTGGGGCTCAGATCTTCAGTCACCTGACCTGCTGAATCCAAATAGATGATTTACTGACAGTGAGAATTTGCTCTCTTGTTTGCTCAGTCATTGACTAACTGTTCAGTTGAACTGATCGATGAAAGGAAGCCGCTGAGCAGGACACGGCATTGAACAGTGTTGCTGTGATTTGGATGATAAATAACAACCTTTATTGGCCATCGCTTTTACAGTGATCGATGGTGAACATCCAGATGGGAGACGATGTGGGCGGCCTTCTGTGTGCTATGCAAAGATGTTGCTTCGTGGAAACTAACAGAGGAAGTTACTTTCTATTCACAACTATTGCTTTCTTCCACTCTGAGTGAGGCCACTCATTTCATTCTAACAAGAACAAACACTCCACTTTTCCTGCATAGAGATGTCCATGTTCCACATGTCTGCACACAGCTGAGGCTTAGTCTGTTGCTTTGTCCCAAGACTTTCCTCTCCATCGCCCCTCCACCTGCACCCCCGGGACAGTGACCTCCTCACCCTTGACATCTTGAGTTTAACTCTCCCCCTCAGCCAGACTAAAAATACTTCTCGATCGTGGCCTCATGAGCTAACCAAGAAGGAAGGACGTGGGAAATGGAGCAGTTGCATCAGTTGTTCCCAGCCCAGAGTTATCGCCAGTAACAAAGGAAAACAGTCTCGTGGGGCAGAAGCGTTGAGCAAACCAGACTCTGAAGGGGCATTCATGCAGCAACTGGTCCGGGTGAACACAAAACAAAAGCATTGAAGTCGAGGTTTGGCTCTGCAGAGGAGAGACTCAGCAAAACATACAAGTCATTTCACAAGAAAATCCTGTGAATTAATCTCATCTTGGACTCAGTCACGTGATGGATTAAGTTTCGACGCTAGTTCTGTTTTAATTAAGATAAAAAAAACAATTGACTTAAAGCCGTAAAAGTAATTCAAAAGCATCAAGGGACGTTTCAATTCCTTGACTTTGTGGGAGCATCGTGTACATGAGTGCACAAGGCTGGACAACGCCGAGCCCATTCACACCTCAGCGTAGGAACAACACTTGGCAGCCGAAGCACAGCCTCGGTCCAGCTATATATAGACCGCAGCTCCTCAGAGATGAAGAGCGGCAGAGATGCCAGGGAGATGGAAGGGATGACATGAAAACAACCACCTCAGAACTCAGACAATGAAGATCCCTCAACATCTTCAGCGCTCGCTTTTAGACCAAGCAGCTTCAGATAGCAAACACAGGGAGACGAGAGTCAGTCAGACACTTATTCTGTACAGTCTGGCTGAGTCTGCTCCATTTCTCCCTCTTACAGTAGCAAGAATAATTGGCCTTTTTCACAGACAGTTCTTTAAATAGCCCATATGAGGGGCGCTGATACCAGATCCCAGTGGAGCACTACAGTAGGTTTAATAAAATAATTTGACACGTAAGTGCAAGTGGACTGTGTCCCACTGTACCTCACCTCAGGCTGGGGTCTAGCCCCAGGGTGAGAGTTCAAAGAGTGAGGGCAGAGAGATGTCACAGGCCCACATCTGAAGCAGGAGAGCGAACACAAGTCATGTGACCTCTGACAGTGTGTCGTCGAGCTTATCTGGCAACATACACAGCTGAAGTGAGCAGAGGTTCGGAGAGAGATCTGCGCTGCAGGTTTGAACAACAGCACTGTGCTGGAGTAGCAACTTCCCTTTTCACCGCAGGGGTCACTGAAAGGTCAATGCTGCGTCGGTGCCTGCCAGTGGTCATGGGTGACTTTGGTTGGACACTGTTTGACATTGGAGCATGGAAATTCTGGACAAACGTTTACAGTACTGCGACAGATTTACAAAGTGAGACAACGGAATTAATTATTTATTCTTACAAACAAACATCCAGTGGATCAGAAAGCACAAGCACACTATGCTGCCAGACATGTCATGGAGGTGTTTGACCAGCGCACACTGCCGCTGCCTTTCTTCTGACTCCAACAATGAGCCTCCCTCACTATTGCTTCATACGCCCTTCACTTGGGTCCAGATATCCAGGATTAAAACTGTCTCATTCTGGGTTCCACTGTGGGTCAGAGTCCTGGTTCAGGTTAGCCATGTGTTTTGGATGGATAGGTTTAAAGACAGAGGCTGGGGAAAGGGTGATGGCCAGGAGAGGTCCCCACAAGGATAGCAGTACAAGTGCATGTGTGTTCTGTTTGTCCATTTTTGTTCTGTTTTTCACTAAGGAAGAAGCATCATGAAGAAAGGAGACAAATAACTCCTAATAAAATATCAACAATGGAGCCTTGTACAAATCCGTACCTATTGAAAGCAGTGTTTTTTGACCCCTGTCAGACCATGGAGGAACTGATCCAATTCCACCTAATTGGTCTGAAACCAATTACTAATTATTCCCTGCAATAATGGGCCATCATAGTCGCATGTTTTTGAATAAAGTAGGGATTTGAATCACCATCACACTGTGTCCCATCGCCAGTGTGCCGTGGCATTTTCCTGATGGAAGTGAGCGTCAGCCTTCAAAAAGGTTGGAAAACACAGTGTGGGTCCCTGATCGGCTCCATCTGTAGACGCACGCACTGAAGCTGTGTGATATTAAAACTCAGAAGCAGTTTGAAATGTGCTTCTGATATCTTCCCAGACTCCCATTTGAGAATTTCTCAGCCATTCGGTGCATCAAGCATTTTTCAGCCTGACACAGACCACGTTAGCTCTGAGACGGCGGGAACCTGACTCTTTCTAGCAAAACAAAGAAGAGAAGAAGAAGCCATGATCATCTCTGAATACCAGAACCAGAACCAGAACCAGAACCAGCTTTGGTGGTCAGTGGGGATCCCACCAATTAGGAAAGTGTTTTTGGAATAACCTACAGTCAAAAATAAAATAAAATAAAATAAAATAAGAAGCTTTTCCTGTGACGGGAGGTTCTGGTCTGGATGAACCACAGCCTCCTGCCAGAGGGAAGAGGGACAATGACCAGGTTGAGAAGGGTCGGCCCTGATACTTAATCCGCCGAAGCTCTCGGCTGTTTACTGGACGAGACATTAGTCGAGTGTAAATACATGGGGTGGATTGAATCAGACTATTGATATCTGTGTGACTCTTATCTACAGTCAGGTCGAGGACTGGGAGCTGAAGACGTTGATGTTTGTGTGCGAGGGCCGGTCAGTAACGGAACTGAGACAAATGGACACACCACAAATGTTCAGCTGCAAATCATTTCAATCATTTTCACATGAAGACGTACTTGCTTCTTTTGTCTGGCTGCTCATTTTGACAGCAGTATTTTCTGTACCGTCGCCACCATCACACACACAGACACACGTGCGGGTGTGTGACACCAGGGGAAATGCAAAGTCTTTTCATCTTTTGGGCGGATTATCTTACTCTATTAGCGCTGCTGGGAGAGATATGGAGGATGACTGATGCAGCACAACACTTTCTTCCCTGCTCTCATTTCCATCATCATACCCAGCAAAACATCAGACAATTTCAGCAATGAGTCTGCTTCACATGGCAGATGTCACATTTAGTACAGTAATAGGCCCTTGAAGAGAACATACCCCAAAAAATCACCCTGCACACATGAAGCACGATCGCCTGAAGGTAACTCCTGAGAGTCTGGGTTGGTCCTGGCCCTCACTTCCTCGGCCCCACTCCCACTCACTGAGTCACACTGTTCTACACCTGTGCTCCTCATGCTTTATCAACACCTCCAGTCCTGCCCTCTGATGGACATGGCCTGGAGCACAGGGTGAGAGTCTTCCAGCCTTGCTCACACCTGCCTGGCTCCTAACCTGTGATTACACTTCTTCATGTTCTCCCCCCCTAGGGGTCAAGCAGCCACTATTTTCAGGAGGAGTTTTGCGTCCAATGTTGAAATTGAAGTCATTAGTCATCAGCGTGTTGAAAGGCTTAACCAGGGGTCTCCGATTCTCAAAGGGCAGAGACGACTCAAGGTTTCTGATCCAACCAGTCAAGCACATAAAGGTTAACCCAGCTGAAACTTGCAACACCTAAACCGGCTATTTGAGGACGGCTTTGAAGAACCCGCTTACCCCCAAATCTGTCTTTCTTTTGTTGCCGCCATTGGAGTGATTTGCTATGTTTGTTGAACCCCACTGCTTTGCCTCAGTGGAAGTCTTCTCCTTGTGTAAGACACAAACTAAACCAGGCATCCAGTCACATGCTGTTTGGTCCCAAGATTTCCCAGTGGAACCCCCTTATTACACTCCCCCTTCATAAACCTCTTTGGTCCTAAATAAAAGCAAACTTCAGCCACTTAGCCTTGAGAACGATCTCTCCAACTACTTCATTCAAGGACTCAAATCAGCTCTGACTTATTTTACATCCATTCATCTTCTACCACTTATGGGGGCTGCTTCTACTTCTGCAGGGGGTTACACCCCAGCAACCTTCCTGCTGTGCCAGTTGTACACAGCCAGGCTGGAGGCACCTCAGGATGCACCCAACTCACAAAGCATCTTCCAGTTCAACGCCAGTTTGGCAGAATTCAATCATCATATACCGAGAACATGACCTTTGACTGCACCTCAAAATCAGACTGAAGTCGAGTAAACGGTGGTGAAAATAGCACTGAGCTGTGGGTGTGAGCAGTCAGCTGTAAACAGAAGGTGGACTGCGGAGCCAGCGTGATGATAGCTTGCCCCTCCCTCACCGTCATCTCTCATCTCCCTCAACTGAACCCTGTCGCATCACCATCTGTGTCTGTCTCCTGCCATCAGTGGCCTCTTCTGTTTGTCATCTCTCTGACTTATGTCTCCGTCCTCACTCTGCTCCCCTCCTTCCGTCCCCGGCGAGTCTCGAGCCACGAGAGGGACTGACATCTTTTCCTTCCAGAAAGAACATTAGGTCTACAGATCAGAAAATTCCTGGAAAGGCAGGCTGAGTAATGAACTGTCACCGATGACAGCAGCAGACAACGATACAATTAGAGTCGAACAAAAAAGGCAGCGTGTCTTTTCAGGAAATCAGATGAGCGAGGCCCAGAATCAGTTTTCACAGTCTAATGCCTCGATTTGGACTTATCATGAGGCGGGAGAAGAAGAGCACCATTTGAGATGTGCTCTCCACCTGTGCACCATGATGGTTGCCCTCATGAGCAGAGACGCCGCACCTGTTATCCCAGTCTTGGCTTGTATAACGGTTTCATGATGCCCACATCATGCCATATAGTAGTGGAAAAACAGGAGATGCCGTGGACCACAGTGACCAGATTAAATGCCCGACCGCAATGAAAAGTGCTGCTGCAGTCATTCGGAATCAAATAAACCCGACTTGACCTGGAACGAAAGGGCTGATCATTTACATTGATCTTCCATGTTCACACCCGATGCTTTGCTGCACTGCACATTTCAGCAGGGTTGTGTTCAGATTAAAATATTTTAGCGTCATGTAAACTGGGATGATTTAATCTCATGTCAGAATCCATTCAGAAAAGTGCCCAGGTAACTCCATTCCTTTCCCCAGAAACAAGGCCCAGGCCCCACACGCACTGCATGCTACTGAGCAACATTGGCAGGTTGATTTACTACTCCAACTGAGTTTAATATTTCATATAATAATATTGCGTTTGACCATAAGTGGAAAACATGTTGCTACATTCAGCTGCACTCCGTTTAGACTGCAGGTGTCAAGACATCAAAACCTGAGAGATGAGATCAAAGTTCAGCATAGTTTATGATGACATCCTGTCCTCTGGACTCATATTTGTTCTTTGATACAGAAATCACTTTGATCTTGTCAAAGATTACTTCAGAGGAACCAGAGGCATCATGACAATGTTCGTGTAGAGCTGAGATGTCAGAGCTTACTTCACTCATGTCATTACCGTGTAACCTTTACAACACTTTCCTACGTGGTGACATTGAGGCTGAGAAGTAGCAAAATGTAGTTTTGCTTACATACTTGAGTCAAAGTACAGATAACCTCAGCCGAATACTACTGCCATGAAAATGAAACTACATAATCGCTTGAGCAGAAGTGGCAGGGGTATTGGTTTTAAAAGGTATTCGCAATATCTTAATTTTCCACGTCAATAGTTACTAAATCCATAAGGGTTGAATTGTTAAGTCATGGTATTAATACTATAGAAATTGCAGCACAGAGTCATTACAAAGTTAGTTGATCGAACAAGATAGCTGGCTAAATTCTGGGACGGGCTGCAACCAATCACAGCCTAAACACACAGGACAACCTAAGGAATACACCTTAATCAATAAATAATGACTTGAATCAAGTTGACTTGAGAATACTCGTGTCGGTGTGGAGGTCGCTGGCATGGCTTTCCTCCCACTCTTCTGAAGTATTGGCAGGTTTCTTCTCAGGAATATAACAGACACACTCACAATAATGAGAATATCAAAAACAATGGGGTAATTACAGTGTATCAGAATACTATAATAAACAGTGTACGTGATGGACAAGTGACCCCCCTGGTGGCCAGCACCCCTGGTTATTAGGACCAGCTGCAGCAGTGTGACAGAGAGTTCAGTTGAAAACCAGGGCTCAGGTTTGACCCAGAACACAGACCCGGAGTGAACGTCAACAAACCTGCTCAGCTGCAAGTCACGTGGCATGAGGGTGGCGATCCGAGGTTTCCTATCCGTTTCAGACTCAGCAGATGGATCCGCACAGAAAGTTCTAATGGCATGTGGTGCGGATCCAGAACAGATCCCAGTGTACGTCCAGCCCTCATCAGGGCCAGATACATTTTGCAATGGGGGCAGTAAACCAGGAAAAGAGCCCACTTTTTCAGTGACAGCTGAGATGCAATCCTATCATCACCAACAACAGAAGCTCCCAGAGACCCGCGATGACATCATCACGCTCATCACTCCTGGCGTGCCTGGAGGCCTACAACTGCACTCAGAGATCTCCTCCAGTTTATCAGGAACACTTGGGGGCTCAGGCTGAAGTGTGAAACGTTAGGGGCCCCGTTAACACATCTGGTCATGTGCTGAACATGGCTCTCAGCCATGAGTTCGGAGGTGATGCTACCTTCCTTGGAGGCGGATGCTGGTCCACAAAATATGAACCACTGTGCATGAAGCAAATCATTTAAAAAAAGGATCCATGACATGAAGCAACACGAAGCACCATAAATGCTTCTGTTTCACTGCACTCACAAGATGGAAGAGAAAAACAAGGAAAGAAGAGTTTTGCATGTGAGAGGGTGAATGAAGGGTTGAGTGATGCCTGATCAGACTGGTAAGAGGATAAAGAAAAACAAGGAGAAGTGAGACCAGCATGAGGGACAAGACTTGGAGATGGAGAAAAGAGGAGACAGGCCTTCCACTCCTCCTACAAGCCCATCATCACTGATGAGACGACACACATGCAGACACACACACTGGTCCACTTGGTGTGATTGGCCTGCACACCAGCGCACATCTCCCTCCCCTTCCAACCCGTCCACAAACATCTAATCATGTCTCTCTCCATCATTCTCCTCATCACTCCCATCGTCCTGCACACTCTGCACTAGGCGGATCATCATCCCTTCCTTCCTCTCCTACAGTGCCTCCTCATAGACTTCTTCATTTACTGCCTTCAGCTGGGAGCCAGTTTGATCCACTCTGTGGTAGCTTGATCCTTCACACATGGGTGGCACTTTGACAAGCCCGACTCTGGATTAGAGCTGGAAATAGACCGGCGTTCAGTGTGCAGGAGTTTCTGCTCCCACACGAGCAGCTGTGACAGCACAGTGTGGCCTTCAGGTTTCATAAGCCAAGTCAGCCAACATGCCTCTGATAACCAACCTCACCACCTCCAGTCGCGTCTGGTCATGTCATACAGTTAGTAGTGGCGCTACAGCCATTCAGAACTATGTTCTCGTCTAGTTCTGATGGTTCCTTTCCAGGTTCCTCACAGAGCAGCAGCATGTCATCTTGTCAAGCACGGCTGTGGATTAGAGCAGGGGTTCTGAACCTTTTTGATCTCGGGGCCCACCTTTCCCAGAACAAATGAGTAATAGAACTGATTCAAAGCTGTCGAAACTGTCAAGAAAATTGGAAAAACTAAATGAAATTAAATATAATAAATCCATGTCTATGTCTTTATTTAAACTCCATAGAAGATATAAGTAAGTGTATCACCATAAAATGTTTTAATTAATTTTAAAAATTGCATCTACAGGTGCTTTCATGAACAGTGTTTACTGTTGGGGTGACATCACTTTCTTTATAATTTTTTCTTTTCAAGAACTTTTCAAGAAGTTGGTAAATATCACAGATTTGCAGCCGTCAAGTCAATGCAGTGACTCACCATAAGTGGCTAATGTGTTAAAACTGAGCGTCTCATGGCCCAAATGTGTAAAATAAAAAAGTTTTTGTGGCCCTCTAGGAGGCGGTCACAGCCCAACCATGGGCCCCAGCCCTATGGTTAAGAATCACTAGATTAGAATACCTCATTTTAAAGGCCTGTAGAACAAATACAAAACTCTCATGTTTCGGAACTATCACAAGTTCAACACCTACATCCTTTTAATTACAAATGCATCCCACTGAAACTTTTATTAACTCATCAAAAACCAAACGTATAGAAAATAAAAAAGAGGATTTTATAAATAGATAAAGTTGAAAAAAAAACCTTGCTGAACTGTTGACGCCTCAACATGAGCTTACACTCTTCTGCTGCAGCCCATCAAGAATATGAAAACAAATGCAGTAAAGTTGAGTGTGGCTATAGGAGATGGGTCCAGCTGCAGCCTGTGTGTCACTGACAGTAACCAGGATTGGGGGCGCAACTGGACTGAGGGGAACCCCCTTTTGTGGCTACAGTTGGATGACATTGGACTAAAGACCAAATGATACTCAGCACAACCACTCTCCCACCTCACATCAATGATTATTAAACTGCCTCTGGTGGACCTGCACTGACACCTTTCTTTGTTTCACCTCTCACTCACTCACGTCACTTTTCTCTTCTAAAGGTCTAAGTATGGATTCCAGCAGAGAGGAGAATCATACTCATGCAGGCCACTCGCGTCCTAGTTTCAATGTAAAGCTGCTGCGGCACTGCAGCTGAGTGCGAGGCGCCGGATGTATGAGACCTCTTCACAATGGCGTCACACAGACAAAACCTTGGAGGCAGTACAGACAAACTCGAGCTGAAGCATTTAATTGAACATGGAATTGAATGAAACCGTCCATACTCCCCAGTACGCCGCTCTTAAATAAAGCATGAAGTGAAGTTTGAAGACCTGAACCTGAAAGAGCTCCAGGACATAGCCTGTCAGAGAGAGAGACTCCTTCCTGAGGTGAAATGATGCGAGAGAGATTGAAAAAGTGGTTACATTTCCTGAGGCTTGGAGGCAAGGCAGGGCGATGTAAAATTCAAACACCTGACAATTGATGGAATATACAAGTCTCGAGCAGCTACACTGCCAAAGACAGAGAAACCCAGCCACCAATTCCTCTGTTGTGTCTCAGGCTCTGAAGAGTGGAGCCCAATAATGAGGGACATGGCTCCACACCAAAGCTTTCTGAGAGGTATAGAAGGCAAGAGAGCCTGTAAACAGTTCACCATTGTTGGCAAAACAAATCTCATCCCTCAGTCACCAAGGTCACCTATGCTACAGTAAAGATTTAAAATGGGTCAGCTGCCATGCAACGTTTTAAAGATTAGAAGTTTGATGTCAGGGGCACAGACTTGTCCGAGATATTAACGACTGCTGTTGCCACACTGGTCGTTGGTCGGTTCCAACCAAACCAGATAGCAATGTAGATCTCAGTTAGAATGCAAGCTCGGATTGCATGAGCAACATGAGAAGCACAAAGCTCAGTTGCTGTATCAGTTGACCCATATTCCTCTGTCACTTCCTATTTAAGGTTTCCCACACTGTGGTAACTAAAGTACTGAGGTAGAGTTGAACATCTTTGGTAAATGGCGCTGGCTTATGACAGCAGAGGGCCGTGATGCTGCCAGGGTCATGGTGAGGGCAACGCCTCATCTGGAGCTGAGATTGATCCAGCCACTTTCCTGTGCCTTGCTCAACCGTGCACTGTGTGGGATCCATTTTCAAGGTCAGTATTCACCGTAGACTCGCTCACATATGAGTTTAAGCCATGTCGTAGTCAGACAAGTGACACCATTTCTTTTTAAACCTCTGTTTGATTCCTGACTAATAAAGTTTTGAAAAACCAGCAGCAGAACGCTGCCACTGGGCTCAGTAATGAACCTTCCTCAAGTCAGAGATGAGGGGGGATAGCAACAACTACCTCTGGCAGTCATGGAAGCAGTGTATTGCTCCATTTGAAAACTGAAGAACTGCTTGGTTGGAAATGAGCTAATATTAACTTATACTCAAGTGTTCTACCTTCAGTTTGGTCTCAGTCTCGCCTCTCCTTGACCTTGGTCTTAGCAGTTAGGTGGTCTCTACTGCAGCAGTAATATACAGAAGACGCCAGATGTAGGCCAAGTGGAGCCGGGGGCCACATGTGGCCCTCAATAACAACTCAAACTTTTCTCATC
This sequence comes from Synchiropus splendidus, assembly GCF_027744825.2. Lineage (NCBI taxonomy): Eukaryota > Metazoa > Chordata > Actinopteri > Syngnathiformes > Callionymidae > Synchiropus > Synchiropus splendidus. The sequence goes on from NC_071352.1 coordinate 3,022,317, forward strand.
ACTAACTTCTGCCTACATTCTAAATAAGATTTGAAATAAATTGTTAAATGAATGAAATCAATCAATAAATAACAAGTTAAGATGCTCTCCAACTTTAAAGCGGCGCTTGAGTGTGTCCGTCACTCAAACCTCTGCACGGAGTTTGCATCAGACAAATCGTAATGTCAAACAAACACTGATGCCCAGTGAAATGGGATTCAGGTAGGGGATCAAGTGTTTCAGTGGCTTCATTAGCATGCTGGACTCTCATTTACCAGCATTTCATTTGGCTCTCAGCAACTCTGCTGCCATCTCCAGCTTCTTCCACTTGGCTTCCTAATCCGACGCACACAGTTCCATCCAGCCCTCTGGCTACCATGGTCCTCCCTACATTCTCTCTTTCTTCTCCACCCCCCCTTCATGCTTTGCATCTTTCTCTTTCTCTCCTCTGCACCTTTCATCCACTCCTGGCTTCCTGTGGCGATGAATGCTCGCCAACATTCTGGCGAGGCGAACAAATGAATCACAAAGAAGCTGCAGAAATGTCTGCATGAGCATTTCACGAAGCTCCGCTGATAAGGGCAGCACATGAAGGGAGGTACGAACATGTGTGTTCATGTAGATCTGCTTCAGAGCAGCTTAATCGTGTGCACACCTCTGACAGGTGGACGCACCGCTGCCCTCTGTCTTCATCTCTCCATCGGACGCACGTAGACACGAGCTGCAATGCAAACAACTGCAGCGCCAACCTGCTGAGGTTCACCATGGCAACAAGCGGAGCAGCCACCAGCTTTTTGGGGACACTGTTCCGGAAACAAAGGATCATTTAATCTGGCAGACTTGATCCTGTGTGACAGCGGGCTGTTGTAGGAGGACACTGTTTCATGAAGCCTCATCAGCCCGTCACTGGAAACCCAAACCCAGAGCAGCAGTGATGCATTACTGATTATACTGATTTATCCTCCTCTTACACCAAAGGGCACACGAGCCGAAGCTTCGCTTCATTCATAGATGCTGCGTCGCTCTACATGAAATGATATACAGAGAAATATCACTGAAAACAGTTTAAAAAAATACATTTTAGTACCAGTGCAAGGACCTTCACGCTGACAGAAACAGCCTCCCTCAGTGGAAATAAAGAGCTGATGAGCAGGAGCCTGTGAGAGCTACGAGAAACGTCACTGAAAATGTTACAAGAGGCTTTCAAACATTCTGAAGTTGCAAGTGTGTCATGCAGAAGCACAGGACGTCCTGCAGCACAGTGAGTGGGACTGGAGCACAGCAGCAGAGAACACTGTGTTTCACCAGCACGCACCAGCAGAGAGCTCAGTGAGGACTCAGCATCATCTCAGTGATAGAGAGAGATGTTGAAGGTGTTATGGCCTCCTACTGATTCTACTGCATCTGACTGAAGCAGGAGAGCAGGAGTGCATGCTATTCTTGCTTCATATAAAACTAGTGGTTTCAGCTCTTCTGGACCTGCGATGACATTGACACTGTGTATTAGTGATGAGGCTTCATGAAATAGTGTCCACATTTCAGTGCCACTAGATGGCACTCCCTGCTCTAAAATGATTTAAACCACCCTTCCACTGACACCGCCCATCATTTTTAAACCAAGAGCGCCACCTACTGAGCTCTGAGAATGTGGACACTGTTTCATGAAGCCTTGAGTTAATCTCCATTACAGTCACACAATCCAACCGTGATTCCAAAGGCTTGGAATTCAACGATGATCTAGCCGCTCTCCAGCAGATCAGCAGAACCAGATGATACCAACTGACTTTGCTTGAGGCGTAACTCCAGGCCAAGGCTGCCCCGAACACACTGGACATCAATATGAAGCCAACACAGGTTTGTTTCCTCAACAGACAGCAGCGACGCACAGCAACATTGAGAGTGAAGTTCCTTTGAAAATATATATTTTTATTCTCATTCATGAGTCGTCACAGATGTGTGGAGCAGGCTGGGAACAACAGAATTGAATAGCCGTGAGTCGAAAAGTGAGAAATGTCAGACGACTTTGTGAGGGATCGGTGACTGATGGTCATAGATTGTGCGCCATTAGAGAGGCGAAAATGAGGATTTTGTTTTCTGAGCGAGAGACACAGAGAGAAAGCGAGAGAGTCTTGAGGCTATTTTACATTTCTGTCACATTCATGAGCAACTGAAAACACATTCTGATAATGGGACCAAATTTGCAAAAACAAATTGGATCTGAGCGTTTCACTCGTTCACCTGTTTTCGTTTTGAGTTTCCACATCACATCTGCTGAGTTCCTCGCTTCACTGCAACTACTTTTTTTACTGGACAACACAAACTAATGCTGTCGCTGTTGAGTTTCTTCCATATGAAACAGTTTTTTTTGTTGTAATTGTTGGACATCAATATCTCAATAAGCTATTTTTTTTAGCAGTTTTTCCCTTCCTGTCCAGACAGAGGAAGCCATAGAACTAACACGTTTTGTATTGTTGTGCTTGGAATTAAATATTAATTCCATTCATAATTTAGTAGTAAATTAATTGAGTTCAATAAAAATGTGAGGAGCCACTGGGGAGGTAAAATAGACGGCTCTCTGAAAAGACATTTCCATTACTATGTTGTTGAGAATGAGACTGGACTGTTTCTGAAACGCTGATGGAGATCAGCATCCGTTGTTTTTCACGACCCTTCAGCATCACCAGTGAAGGTCCAAGGTTCATTCAGGTTGCCAAACTAGCCGTGTGAATGAGTCTAAACCCAGTGATTAAGCCTCCTAGCTTGGACTTGGCCTTTTTATTATTTTCCATCAGCCATTTTACCTCTAACACTTTTCTCTTTGATTTCATAATAGATGTAGACGTCCGTCAGGTGCCAGGTGTTTGAGGGAGGTAATGAATTCAGTTTCTTTGTCTGGCTCCCCACAGAGGGGACGACTCACTGGAAAGGCTAGACTGCAGAGCACAGACAAAACCTGCCGGCCTGAAAACTCCTGCACTCAAGGTGGAGCACGGAAGCCTCATGCCATGACAGCAACATGGACAATGAAGCGGAGAATAGTGACCTGCAGGTGGATGGTGCGAGCACATGACAGCACTGCTGGATAGAATGCTCCTCACTGAGCAGGGGACAGTCGACCAGTCAGTAGACTGGTGTTGAACCTGCGGAGCAGACGACCTGATTCAGACCCGCTGCCGTGACTCAACAGCTGCTACAGTTCTGTTTACATCTCCAGAAGTCTAATTAAAACACTAATCTTGACCAAACAGAACATTTCCTGTTTAATGTAATGTACTGGATCAGATGCGATGAGAAGAGAAGGTCTCGCGTGGGAGGACTTTCAACGCACACTGAACACACAAAATGGCACACATTAAAGGGGCCCTACTGCGCTTTTCCATCTGTTAGCAAGATGAAACGTCAACGTGATATAAACTAGAGTAATTTACTCTCAAAAATAACAGATATGGAGCCCAGAGAAAACACTGGCTTCCTCTGATTCCCTTTGCCTACAGTTGGTAGTGATGTCACTTCCATCTGACTGGCCAATGGAGGGACAGGTCAGCGTCACATTTGATATCTTTGATATCTTGAGAGCGACAGAGCGAGGAGTCGAGTTAAAGGCAATGAATCCCACACCTGTACCTGTTCTAAATGTAACTTAAAGGACTTAAAGGAAGCTTAGTGGCCAATAATGTTTCCTCATGCAAACAAGTGTTTACTCCAACAACCCAACATCACAGATACTGTCACGAACATCAATTATAATATTATTATATATTATATATAATGTGGGATTGGTTTGCCATTAATCGCAAGTTAACTCAGCTTTAGTGCGATTAATTGAGATTAAAAACTCCTTCCCCGACACCAGGAATCTCTTTGGAAGGTTACAATTGAGTTTTCTGGTCGTCATGACAGAGATTTTAAAAAAGCACTTTCTTATTTTAAAAAGAGGACCACTGCTGCTCAGACCTGGCTCAGATGTAGTTAAGAAGAGTGCATCTGTTGCGCTTTGCTCTCAGCCACAGTGGAGGAATAACAATAAATCAATGAGGAGGAAACAGCAAGAGAGAGCGCTGGTCCCTGGACTGACCTTTACCTGCCGTCACTTAAGTGACTACAGCGGCTGCTCCTTTAAACAGAAGCCATTAGTGGAGAGAGGGGTGCTATTAAATCCACATTATTCAAGATTTTTCTTTTTTTTTTGTACTGTCATTACTGTCATTTTCTCAGCCTCCTGCTTCACTGTGACTTGAAGGTGCAGCTTAAAAGCTAAGTTTGTTAGCCACAACAGGATGTCAGGCAACTCTATGCTTGAAGAGATACGGGCTATATGCAAACTTTGATGATTAAAACTGAGGAGCGTGACCCCCCGCCCCCCGCTGAGGCCCCTCAGGGCACACGCCGCAAAGGAAGGTCACGACAAGCGACGTGTCGTTCATTATGAACAATGGAGAATTGAAAGTGCATAGGTTTGGCAGCACTGTAGAAGTCATTACATGTCATTAAAAAAATCATTAACTTTTCTGTAGCTTGAGCGAGTCCACCACACATTCGTGTTTACTCACTCTTTACTCTTTGTTGTGTGCAAGGACAAACTGTTATTTTCTGCTCTCTCTAAACCCCTGTGAGCCATTCAACAGCTCTTAGCAACAGAACCAAGGAGCTGGTGAAAACTTCACTTTTGTGAACTACATCTCTAAAATCTTTCTGATTTGAACCTTCAATAACGGCCCACATCTAGAGCGCAACCTACTGGGCTCTGAAAACGAGGACCCAGTCTCATGAAGCCTCACCAGACATCACTAGTCGTCACCCCTGTTTCAGGAAATGTATCGCATCACCGGACACATTTTAGCAGCTACAGCTGGCACCTTGGCTGCAGCTAAACTAGCTGGAGATTTAAGAAAGCTGTCCACAAAGGTTGGGAAACAAAACACCCATTCCATCCTGCACCTGGCACACAGAACAAATGTGTTTGGTTTTGAGCCTCTAATGTGCTCGAGCTGACTTCGGTTTTCTACTGGGCCCTGAGGTAACATCACTCACGCTAACAGACTCGCCCTTCAAGTCGGGGAGACACTCAAGTGTATTTACACAGCAGCGTCTGCCGACACGCGCCTGCCGACGGATGCAGCCTCGTTCCTGAACAGCATGTGACTCATTGTTGTCCAGTCAGGACGGGACTCTCTTGGGCTCTTTTCCCACTGGATTTCAGTTCTTCAATATCCACTGTAGTTATTTAAGGCACATCAAGAACCTTCCTTACTTACAGGTAGGAAACTGACAGACAGCAAAAACCTGCTCCAAATGATGGATGGCTTCCATGGAGGAACCACCCAGTCAGTGAGATGAAGCCTCCACTCTCCAACCATACAACACCAGAGACCTCAGTCTGAACAAAAACCTACGCAAACATCAACTCTCAACTCTCTAATTGCATCCACACAATTAACACAGGAAGGCTCCTTTATTGTGCTAATTACTTCACCCACGCGCAAAACTCAATAGGAGCACAATACAGGGAAAAACAGGAGAAAAACATCCACAACATTTACAGTAAAACTGAGAGGCTTCTCACTAAAGATCTTTTCAAATTTGATTTTAACAAATTAAAAACTCATGTTTCTGTTAAACACAAAGATTAGTTTCCTTCATGAAACAGTGTCCTTATTTTCAGAGCTCAGTAGGTGGCGCTCTTGGTTTGAAGATGATGGGAGGTGATGAAACACTTGGTCACATCTAAAGATTTTAGAGTGGAGAGTGTCATCTAGTGGCCTGTGAAAAGGAGGACACTGTTTCGTGAAGCCTCACCAGCACATCACTAGCTGCAGAAGTTCAGTAAGAAGTAAATAAAAGAAAAAGAAAAAAACTCAATTTTGAGTGACAAAATTCAAATTAAATATGACATTAAACATCTTAAAATAAATATTTGATTAGGGATGCTTGATTAGCTGCCTTTCTCAGGTGTTGTTTATGCTGGATCCGTTGCCGTATTGGAGTCAGGTGCAGAGTTCATTAGCCACCTGAATCAGAAACTTTTAAAAACATCCAGAGTGGAAACTTTCATAAAGGCAGTGCTCTCTGTCTCGCAGTCCCGCTACAGTATGTAAATATGTCACGGACACAGCACAGTGTTTTTCAGTTGTCCTTTGACAGAGTAGTTCCATGATTCTGCAAGGGTTTTCTATTTTTTGCCTCAGTGAAGAGGTATATTAAAACCTGTCTGAATTAAAATGATTTAATGGTTGCTGAAAAGGCGTTTGATCGAGTCAGCTGGACCTTCCTATTCAGTGTGTTGGAGAGATTTGGTTTTAACAACCAATTTATTGACTGTCTAAAGTCATTATACAGTAATCCTACAGCAAGACTAAGAATAAACGGACATATGCCTGAGAGGTTTGTGCTGTCCAGGGGTACAAGGCAGGGTTGCTGCCTCAGTCCCTCTCTCTTTGCACTTTTCATAGAAGCATTGGCATAAACAATTAGGGAATGCCCAGAGCTAGAAGGTATTCAGTTTGGCACAGAAAAACACATCATGGCATTGTTTGCTGATGATATTATGGTATATCTCCTAAGCCCTAATTCAACCTTCACTAAACTCATGGATATTCTACAACAATTTGGCCTGGATTTAAACTCAATATTCCCAAAACACAAATCCTCTCATTCAACCATGCACCAAGTGAAATAATAGAACTGTGCTATAAATTAAAGTGGGACTCAAAGATGATCAAATATCTTGGCATATTTTTGACACATAATTGGAATCAAATTATAATGATATTAACAAAAAAATAAACTTGGTCTACATTGGTGATGGACTTAAGCACAAGAATTGAAGTCATTAAAATGGATCTTTTACCAAGACTATTGTTCCTCTTTTTATCACTAAAACTAAGAACTAAGCCAAGGATCAAATTAAGAACACTGCAACTTCAAAAAGACAAGGGTGGATTGGCAAACCAAATCTTAAAGAATACTTCCATGCTGCTCAACTAAGATACATTGTACAGTGGTGCTCCCCAGATTATGATGCAAAATGGAAACTAATAGAGTCAAACTTGGGGCAAGTGCGCTTGGAAACTATGTTGGCAGAAAGAAACCTGACAGAACAAATACTAAAGAGCAACATATTAAAAGAAACATTTAAAATATGGCAACATGTCAAGTAGAAAGTATCATTTGGATGATGACTGCAAACTTTTAATCTGGCCATCCTCAAATTCAAAATGTATACCAGCAAAAATAGATGGCACATTTGATAACTGGAGACATACAGGGATCACAGCAATTTGTCAATTAATAGAGGGTAACAACTTTAAAACATTTGAGAAAATTAAGAAAGAGTTCAAACTGGACAATGAAGATTTTTTCAGATTCTTGCAGATTAGACATCTTTTCAACACTGACATTAGACACAAACTCTCTCCTGAAGGAAATGAAATTGTTCATGTGTTTGTAGATGCTTATAAAGAAGCGCCAACAAAAACAGTCTCTAAAGTGTATAGGGGCTTACAGAAAACCAACGGTACAAACACACTGTATGTTAAAACAAAATGGGAACAGGAGTTGGAAATCACAATATCTGAAAGAGAATGGGGTTTAATGTGCAATACACAACACAGTACTACAGCTTCGAGAAAATGAAGGGAATTTGGCTGGAAGACCTTGATTCGATTTTTCATCACACCGCATAAGAAAAGCAAACAACTAGGAAAACCACAACAATACTGGGGAAAATGTGAGCACATGCATGCTTCTCATTCACATATATTTTTGACCTATATTGGAATACAAACATTCTGGGACAATGTTATAAATATTTTTGAGGAGATATTTGAATGTAATATTCTTAAGGACCCACAGATATGTTTGCTGGGACTCTTGCCCTCACAGGTGCAACAAGGTGATCAATATTTATTTAAAATCTTGATGCTTGCTGCTAAAAAAGCTATTACAAGGAACTGGATGAAAACTGATGGACCTAATGTACGAAGTTGGACTGACATTATTGAAGAAATACGGCAGATGGAGCATTTGACCTCTCTGTTGAGACTGAAAACTGGGTTGAAAAGATGGACAAAATGGAACATTTTTCAGCAAAGAAATCCAACCTTATCGCATTTATAAGTTATTGTAATATCCCCAGTGTTTTTCTGTGCCTGTATTTTATTTTTATTTTATTGTTCTCTATGTCTTTTCTTACATGTTATAAACCATTGTATGTATCATTTTCAATCATAATGCCTACTTTGTAAAATGTAAAATTTGAAAAATAACCAGTAAAAAAAAAAAAAGATTTAATGGTTGATGTTTTCACATCATGTACACAGAAAATCTCATCATTTTGAAATTCATTGTCAATCCATGTGATCGGCCGTTATCGGCAGCAAAAACCCTGATCAGAGCATCCCTTTATTTGATATAAACAGAGAATCCTCAACAGACATGGACAAAATCCATGTTTCAAGTTTGACAGTAATATGCCAGCGATGAGGCAGGTCTCCTGGGGTCGCCTCTGATCGTCCCCTCAGACACCGACGCAGGCCTCCACACTGCAACATCATGATTCCAGGTGAACTCAGGACAAGACATTCAGCACAGCAGCCTGTGAAACTTGACGGCTATAATCTCTTGCTCCACTGCTTCATCCGTTAAAAACAAAAAAAGGGCCGCTCCTCAGAGGTGCTTAATCTGATTACCGTCAATTTGCGGCGTCAGAATTACCGACAACCACGGCACGTAATAACCGTGAAACTGACCCGTCACTGAACCGCACTGTCAAATCCTCCCTCATCCACTCCATCCACACTTTTGGGCAGCAATTTAAACGAGACCATTTTGATCTGTGACAATCCTAATAGGAGAAGAAAAACGTGTGAAGCAGAGCCTGTCAGAGCTCAGAGCAGCCTGCTGACACTCCCCCAACAACCAAGTGTGAGGACAGGGTTTTTCAAACTGGACAGTTGGTGACATTTAAGACTTACATGTATCAACATCATGAATGACTCAACAGATCCCCAAACCGCTGAGGACCTGCCATCAGTGTCAAGAGGTGGAACTGGATATTTTAACAACTCTCTAATGTCAATGTTTACGCTGCATTACATGAATGAATGAATGTTTTTCACGCGATTCTTTCTTCAAACAACTGGACTGTGATGGTTGGGGACACAGCTGGAGGCTACACTTGCAACACGGGAAGCTTGACAACAATGGCTGCTCTTTTTTCTGAAGCCAGAGGCAAGAAAGAAGTTCCACGTCTCCCTGGGGAGAGTGCAGCATCTTTGCACAGAAAGTTGGAGACATGTGTTCCACAGATGTCCTGCTCAGACACCACTGACTTGTGTGCGTTTCATTCCCTATGCTCCTGTTCAAATGACGAACAAGACAATGTGAATCCCGTCCCTAACACGTAGAGGACACACTAATGCCGCGAGTGTTTTAATGAAACACACACACGGGTGTTACTCCTTTCTTATCGTGGCTGTGGCAGCCTGTTCATCAGTGTGCGTCCTTTCTGTCTGCCTTGGCAGCGCTGTCTAGCTCTGTGAGAGTTGCTGTCGTGCCAAACTGGGAGTTGGCAAAAAAACTTACCCAAAAATGTGTCTTCTGTTTCACAATAACAGTTTCCTTTTAACACTGTAGCAAACCTGCAGTTGCCCAGCTCAGGCCGGATTACAGCATGCTTCATACGGACTCATGAGCAGGCGCTCAGACTGTAGTCATAATTAAACATTTGGTCATTTTTCATTTAGCCCCCGGTAAGTCCAAGCAGAGGGATCCAGTGCCTCAGGAAGCCCTCTAGTGGTTATCCCAGGCATGACCAGAGACGTAATCTCGCATGGTCAGGGCTTCAGAGGGTCCCCTCTGGTGTCTGAAGGTCAGCCCAGACATTGGAACCGCCTGCTAGAAGAGCTCTGCAACACTCTCCTATGTACACGTCTAAAACCCTGCTTTTTCTACATTTTGCCATTGTATTGATCGTGCAGTCGAATTACAGTGAATAGGTGTGGCCCAAAAGTGTGTTGCTGATCTGTCTTCAGTGAGTCGAGCAGGAAAGGTCCAGAGGTGGACTGGAGAGGCGGCAGTGTTCACCGTTGCTGGCCCAAACCTCTGGAATTGTTTTGAGTAAAAGCCCCAGTAAATTCCAATCTAATGGAAATCTACACATAGCTTTGATATCAGTGTAATTTTACTCTTCATTCAAACCTATACCTGCAGTCGTATCCAGGCCTGCACTTGGTTGTACTTGTCTACGTGACTTTTTATGTTTGCCTGGAGGAAACATCCACGTTGGGATATTTAACTTTAGAACTCAGTTATTTAATTTGATTTTTGACAGTCAGAATGTTTTTTGTCAGAGGTTCATGTATTTGAAAATGGCGGCCTTAAGAAAGATGCTAAATGAATCTATTTTTATCATTCTAGCTTGACTCATCAGACTGAAGCGCTCGGCTGTTTTGAGGACGGAACATCAACATTTCAGCCAGGCAGAAGTATATTTTTCTGTTGCAGATTGTTAATCCAAAAAAATTAAATGTTCTCATTTTTTTCCAGTAACAAACTGATGTACGTTTATGGGAAATAATGCAATCGTGTCTCATGCGATGACATGAAAACACCACCTAATTTATCACACCTGAATGTTCTGGATCCAGGTGTCTGAATCAGACACGTCTCAAAATATAATCTGCAGGCCATATTGTCGCACCATTCGCTCTCGACAATACTACATTTTTACAGGCATAGTACTTCCAAAAATGAGGACACAATTCTTTTCACATTTCACATTTTTGGAACTCCAAAATGTGCAGCAGTTTGGCAGTCTCTCCACCAGGAACCGCATCTGTCCTAGTTGCGGGTGAAATGCGGCACGAACACCTGGAGATCAGCGCCGGCGTGTCGACACAACACTAGCACAGCAGAGGGAGGTAATGAGCGAGCCCTTCTAATCCTTGTGTAAGTGCTTCCTTATCCTGGACGAGATTGGAAGGCAACGCGTTGTGCCCGGCTCATTTCTCAGCCGAACGAACTGTAGACAACAGTTTAGAGAAGGTTATTAACAAGGCTGTCGCTCAGTTCAAGAGCTGGGGAGGAACTTCTTTTGCTTTGCATTGGAAACACATTTGGTGACACACAGAGTATTGCAGAACTGGCCCCCCAGGTGCCAGTAGATTATGAAGCCAGTGGCGTTAAAACAATGGGAGTCGTGATGATGACTCTGGTGAGCTGGCTTCCGGTCATATTTAATGGACTACTCTATTATAATAGAAGGGGATGCAGACATTTTTAACAGCTCTGAATCAAAGTGTCAGGTCATTATCTGGCCCAAACCTTTTCTCATTTTTCACTTTTGTAGGCAGTCAGTTACACATCCAGGGAAACAGGAGATGAAGTCAGCCTGCTTAAGTTTATCTGTCAACAAACTAACATGTGTCAAACTCACTTCATGATATTATCCTTCTTGGACTGACAACTTCAGCTCAGCGGTCATGAAGGGTTAGTTGGGACAAAAGCCTGCACCACCCCGGCCCCTTCAGGATCTGGATGAAGAGCACTGCTATAAAATGATGCATAGGACCCATCAGTTTAGATCCAGCTGGCTGCCAAGAGCGCCACCAACTGAGCTCCGAAAACAAGGTTTCAAGAAGCCTCATCAGCCCACCAACAGTCACAAACAATATGGAAGCCATAGTGAAAAGAAAATGAGCCATCAGTGAGCAAATCAGCATTCAGTCTATGTTCACTGCACACGTCCAAACCATTTTGTTCTCAATCGTACAAATAATCCACTTAAAAATAAAGACCTGACCATCTCCATCTCTGACTCTGCTTCTTGTTTTTGTGTCAGAGCAACTGTCCCTGAAACATATCAGTCCATCATGACAGTGCTACAGAGCTTCTCTTTAGCTGCTGCTCACCTGTCACATCCCAACGCCTCCTGCCTGCACCCTCTTCTTCACCTCCCTGGACCTCTGTCCTTGACTCCTAAATACTTCAATCATACTTGTTCTTCCTGTGTTTCTTATTAACCCATATGTATTGAGTCTGTCCTCTAACTTCAACTCCCCCTCTCTCCAGTCCGTGCCTCCAACTCCACCTCTTCAACTTCTCTTTAACCTCCTCCAAATCTCCCAATATATCACCATACCACCAACAAACATCATGGTCCTCTGGGACTCCGCCCTCATGTCAGGCTTGGACACATGGCTTTTGACCTTTTACCTGGCTGCATGTGTGGGTTGGTTTAGAAGAAACATTCAGGCTGAACCAGCCGGATAAACCTTCATCTGGCACACCAGCAAACCTGGTTCAACCATTTGCAAGAGTGGAACCAGACTGAAGTGACATCAAACATTTTACAAGCAACACCCAACACCCAGATTTCCCAGACCTCCTCACTGCCTAGCTCAGTTAGTTGATGTTCAATAGGAAGGCTTGAGGAAGTTCAAGCAGAAGTTGGACAGAGCACTTTTCTAGCCTTCCATCCCCAACATAGCATCAACACACGAGACAGAGCACCTGGTCCAGTCACCCTTGGCATGACTGGACCAGGCAGCATGTTGGAGATTCACACCCGCATTCCTGAACAGCTTCCGAAGGCCTGGGTTCCCCTCCACAGGCAGACAGGTAATAAATCTGCACACACCCAGCAGCAGCTCAGTGGAGTGAGGCGGCCAGACACACAGGTACCGTCTCCATATCAATGTTTTTGTTAACAGATTCTGTCGGCGTGAGTTTCCCGCTCATGAAACAAGCACATTGGCATGAATGGACATGGACACACACATGTAAGCTAGACTGAACCCGAACACACGCAGCCGGCACCCGTCCAGTCAAATGCACCACTGCATATCCTCAGACATACACACTCCTAGATCACTGTGTGTGTGTGTGTGTGTGTGTGTGTGTGTGTGTGTGTGTGTGTGTGTGTGTGTGTGTGTGTGTGTGTGTGTGTGTGTGTGTGTGTGTGTGCGTCTGTGTGTGTGTGTGTGTGTGTGTGTGTGTGTGGAGGTGAGGGTGGAAGCCCATGACACCTCTTGACAGTCACATATGTCCAGAAGGACAACTTCATTGCTACCCCAGCTGCATCTCACAGCGTCTCTCAGAAGATGGGCTGGGAATGAGAAGCCACTGTCTCTTAGACACACTTCAGTTAATGAACAAGCTCATAAAGACGCGTGTGTCGATGTTAGTGTGTGCGCCTGTGCAAGCAAATAGGATGTCATGCTTGAGGCAAGTACACCAGAGAGCAGACTATCCCCCACCCTGACACAGAAGCACACGCACGCATGCATGCACGCTCGCACATGGAATCGCCAAGTTTTCCTCTGCGCGCATTTGCAAGCATCAGCTCGGCTCCCAGGCGCGATCAACAAAGCTGGGTGTTGGAGTCTGCGGACCGCGAGATGGAAGTTAATGATGGAGGATGCACTTCAGCTCAAATAAGCTCAGTCTTCATCGTCCCCCTGCTCTGTGGTCACGCCAGCAGCCAGAGCTCTGCAGCAGAAGGACAGCAGTCTTACCTTGGGAGCGGTGAGTCTCTCCCGCTGCTGGATCTAAATCCACTCTGTGGTCAGGTGCGACTCTGCAGCCTCTCCTCGCTGTCTCCGATTCAACGCGCTGTGCGACGCTCAGTCAGCCGGGTGGAGTAAGGACCGGCGGCTCCAGCATCACAAGAGAGAGGGAGGAAGAGGAGGAGGAGGGGAGGAGGTCTCACTCTGATGAATTCCAAGACACTGGAGTATGAGCAGGGAGTGGATGTTGCTATGCAGAGAAGTCACAGAAACATCCAGCTTTATTCGTCAGAGCAAAAATATGAATATTATTGGCCTCATATTAGCTGTAAAAGCATGTCGGACGCATGCTGCTCCATCACTGTTTTTGTAAAAAAATAAAGAGAAAATTATAAAACTTTTCATTAAAACATTGGCCTTGATTTCCCTTGACTCTTTTCCACGCCTCAACAACAGAGACCAACAACACCCTGAAACATAGTCCCATCACCTCTCAATCTTTCAGTTCAGGACAGAAACTATTCAGCTATTTCTGTTTTTCTTCTTCTCTTCTTCATCACAAATGTGGGCAGGAACCATGGAGCTAAATATAGTGCAGACATGTGGGGACAGCAGCAATGAATCAACCGTCCACCATCATAAAAGTGTCCAGTGTCCTCATGAACTTCTACATCTCCACTATTGAAAGCGTCATGACTGGGAGCATCACCACCTGGATGGGTAACTGCACTAAACAGGACTTATTGGCTCTCAAGAGAGTAGTCCACTCGGCTGGGAGGACTATAAGAACAGCACTTCCACACCTGCAGGACACCTAGACCAAACGATGCAGGTCGAGAGCTCAGAATCCTTGGTCAGTCCCACCACTCTGGACATTCTTTCTTCTCCCTGTTACCATCAGGGCGCCGATTCAGCCTCCTGAGGACCAACACTGAGAGGATGAGAAGAAGCTTCTTCCCTCAGGCCATCCGGCTACTCAACGAAGTCCGAAAACCTGGTGTCATACTGTCCCTTTACATATTTTTATTTATGCACTATGCACTTATGACTTTATTTTTACTTTGCACTGTTGGTTCATACTGCTTTCTATAATTCATTATTGTTATCATGGTATGCATCCTGTGTGCACGTCTTTTTCTTCTATTGGATGCAGGGACACAAAGAATTTCACCGTGCGTTGTACCGCGTATAACTGCATGTGTGACAAATAAACCTCTTGAATCTTGAATAAAAAAACCCTCTGACTTCATCAGGAATTATTGGAGGCAGTGAGCCCTCCTCTCCTTCAGAGAGCATCTCTGAAATGCGCTTGTACAGCTCCCACTGGCTGACAGCAGCAGAAACACACGTTGTGATCCCGGCTGCCGTGATTGGAGTTTCTGCTACACTGTGCTATTAATTTTATGTTTTGCCGGGAGACTCGGAGCCGGCACAGAACGAGACGTACTCCACAATCCCTGTGTGGAGGGTGACCAGCAGCTGAAGCCAACAGCCGAAACACAAGCGTCAATAATCTATTATGTCAGGGAATCCAAGTGTGGAGAGACATTCAGCTTCATGGCAGATGTGAAAGATTTTTTTTCATCGAGTTAAAGGGCCATTCATGGAGGCTGGTGAGGCGACACACTGAACTGCAACACAAACAACAACCACAGGGATGGCATTTCAAATGAGACATCTCCGTCACACTGTGGTCTCCACAGTAGTGTGATGTTGGAGGGAGGATAAGGACAAAAGTGTTCAGTTGCTGATTTTTGCTGTCCACTTTTCTTTTAGCAGTCCACAATACCCAAACCTAATGCTCCAGTACATGCTCCACATGGATCCCACTTGCTGTCCCCCAGGCTCCGCCCTCCTGTCCTTGTTCCTACTCATCCTCTCCTGATTCTTCTTCATCCTCTGGATGTCCTTCAGTGTTTTGACTTTCACTGCTGCCTTCTCTCTGACAAACACCCCTGAGGGGATGAAAAGAGATTTGTTATGTGTGTGGGGGGGGGTCTCCTCAGGGGACGCACCAAACACGAGAAAAAATAATCATGAAACTTTCTAAGGAGTTTGAACAGAGAGATCAGTGTGTCACGGCATGTGCAGAAGTTGTGGTTGAGAGACCAACATTTTGTTTTGGACATTTTAACCTTCAGTAAGTGATCAGTTGGTGAGGCTTCATGAAACAGTGTGCTCATTTTTAGACTACTAGATGGCACTCTCTGCTCTGAAATCCTGGGATTTGAACAACTATTTCAGTGACTCCTCCCATCATTTTTAAACCAAAGCGCCACCTACTGTGCTCTGAGAATGAGTGCCTCACCAGCACATCACTGCCTTTGGGGTCTGAGAATGTTGTAATAGGTCACCTGAAAATAATAATCATATGCAGTATAATCAGAATGTATTCCTAGTTATCAAATTATGATGTGGATAAAGGGGAAATAAGGGTGTAAAAAAAACACATTACTCATTTAAAAACCAGTGCGTGATAACTAGTTCCTATGAATGTGATCAGTAATGTCATTGTAGATGCA
This sequence comes from Synchiropus splendidus, assembly GCF_027744825.2. Taxonomy (NCBI): domain Eukaryota; kingdom Metazoa; phylum Chordata; class Actinopteri; order Syngnathiformes; family Callionymidae; genus Synchiropus; species Synchiropus splendidus. The sequence goes on from NC_071352.1 coordinate 3,038,323, forward strand.
AGAATGCACGAACTTCAGAAAACAGTTTTGCTCCTTGTTCGTTCAGACTATAAAGCAAACATGTTTGCACGCACTGAACTCAAAATAAATATTCCACACTGATGGATTAGCTCCACCAGGCTGGACAGCGCTGCCTGTGGGGCCACCTCTTTTCTCCAATGCTAGTCTGAACTTATGTTATTTTCAGCTTGATGTGTGTTTCCAGATTTCAAAGAGGGCAGCCAGTTTTGGCCTTCAAACTGGATCACTGAGCAATGGAGAGCATGAATCATGTTTTCATTTGCACATGGATGACCTGCTATTTGTGCTTACATAGACAACGGCGAGCTCCGGGACGGGTCGCAGGAACAAGAGGTCCAGACTGAGGACGCGAGGACAGAGTCAGTGCAGAGGGCGTCCCATGTACCGAGGCTTTGTCAAATGAAAGGTGACGGGCCTGTTTAATTCAGAGATGGCTGGCTAGACGGAGCGCGGAGCACACTGGGCTTGAGCCAATGTTCTGTTCCTCCAGCGTGAATAGTTCAGATCCAAGACCAATCGATGGGAAAGCTCCTTGATGACCATTGTTTTCGTTAAACTTGGTACAGTGGTATGTTCGCAAAACTGTCTGCTGTGAATCTGCCAAGTAAGATTCTGTTAAGCTGGTTTCAAAAAACAAACTGAATCCACTGAGCCTTCGCCGCTAGAAGGTCAAAAACACACTTCATCCTTCAGGGAAGGAGAAGTCCTCCAATGAAGGTCCTTTCAGTTTGTCCGAGTCAGCGTGATGATCCTTAGTTTAACACGCAATATTGGTGCAATAAAACTGTGAGTCCCAAGGATTTCTCAAACATTCCAATCAATGAGAAGGCAATGTTTCATCTTTAAGAACATGACTGCATGTAGCCACTGTCTCTGCCTTCACATGAGACCTGTCAAACAAAGAGTTGAAAATGTGGTTCAGGAAAGTATCAGGCTTAAAGACAAATGTTGGATAGACAGAGAGACAGAGACAGTCAACAGGCATGCGTGGATGGATGGATGGATGGATGGATGGATAGATAGATAGATAGATAGATAGATAGATAGATAGATAGATAGATAGATAGATAGATAGATAGATAGATAGATAGATAGATAGATAGATAGATAGATGAGCTTTTGCAATAAGTAGTTTCACCTCCATGGACGCCATCTTCTCGCACTGTAAACTGGTGACTAAATGATTGTGGAGCAAATGAAGAGCTGTCCACAGCTCCCTCTCTGGACAGCCTGTTCTCCCTCTCTTCGGTTGTTGGCGGTTTCTAAATTAATTAAATGGAGTGTGACTGTGCACCAGTTTGTAACACACGGGGGACCCCTCCACTTCCAGCACTCGCTTCATTTCCTCATTATTTACAGAGAGGGCCGAGTCTCGGTGGAGCAGCGAGGTGAGGACGGCTGGTGCTACGGCGGGCGCGTCGACAAAATGTACAGAAGCTGACAGCTGTTTATTTTCTACCTTGTTTCAGGGCTGCAGGGGGGTGGAGCCTGCCAAGAGGACTTTGTGTGATGGGAGTTGTTTGGTGGGGTGTTGAGCTGAATGATTCTCACAATGCATTGTGATGTGGCCACAGTGCATTGCTCTTCATAAGCCATGCTGACCTTAAAGGGTCCTTCACAGACGCAGCAAGACCTTCCAGAGGAACTGCTGTGGCCATGTTGGTAACAACACAAAGCACTGAAGGTAAACGTTTCACTTCATTAACCAACAAAAACTATTAAACAGTGGGGCATTATGTTCTCCCTGTAAAGACTCAGAGAACTGACTGATCAGTCCTGATATCACAGGCAGAATATGCACTCATATTCCAGAAGACACAATGTTCCAAGAGAGTCTTCCAGCTCAACGGTAACATTTTAAAGATTCACTGCAGTTAGAGACTTTTTGGCGGGAACACAGCGACCTCAGGAAGAGACATGGAGTGAGGCGTATTCACAGCCGCAGCTTTATAAGAGTCTAAATCGTCTTTGTTTCATTCAACTTTCCTGGTCGCTTCCTGAGCAGAGAAGCAATAGAAAACCAGTACTGGGGCGCTCATTTTGGCGAACTGTCGTCAACGTTTCCAATGCAGTTGTTTTAGGTCTTTAGCTGGTTCTGTTAGCGCCCACACACCTAGCTAACTTTGGCGCCTCTTGCATCTAGACTTGGGATTGACGTCGGTGCGAAAAGCTCCACAAGGAAACACAGGACCTCACTCCAAGTTCATGGTTGTAGGTGAGGGAAGGGAACACATTGCTCCCTGTGTACAGCCACGGACTACTAGCTGATCCCTCCGATTCACGCGTAACTCAGTGATCTGTCATTGACCCTGAAGTTTGATTCTAGTTCACCACACACACACACGCGAAACCCATCTGTAAGTATGGAAGAGTGCTGAGGACAAGCAGCCGCCCATGAGACCCTTTGGCAACGGTATCCGGCAAACACGGCTCGCGTCTTCATTCTAATTAGGCAGTGAATTATCAAGCGGTACCTTCCATTATCGGGCCTCTAGCTGACACACATGCCCACCAGTGAAGGCAGGAACCACTTAGCAGAACATGAATTGTTTAGCAGATCGGGGTTTGCTTCAGAAGCAACAATATGTCCTGCTATAATTGGCATTCCGGTAACAAAGTCCCGCTAATGAATCAGCGTTATCAGCAGCGCTCATGCTGGTGGGCGGCAAAAAGAGAACCAGGCGACAGACTGCTGTCAGTCTGCAGCACAGGAAGCAGAGAGCCGAGGAGGAGGTTTGTTTTTTCTGACGCGGAGCAGTTGTGAGGCAGCACGGATGTACACACACACATGCACGCTATGTGCAACTACATCCAAACATGCTTCGAAAGATAGGACCGTACTCTAATCTGTTTTTAAATTCCATACGTGCTGAAGGTTTTTGAAAAAAACGTGTGGTTTTCTATGATGTATCTGTCACTCAGCATCTGCACAAAAGGAAATACTCTGATCAGTCAAATAATTCATTGTGTTTCATCTAATCCCATGTACAATGGCGAATTCATTCTGTTTCTAATGCCTCATCCTATGCAGGAGGCGCACAGCTCTGTGGAACTGCGTGCTCAGGGAAGTGAAGGGTAATATGCACACAAGAGAACCGCTTCTCCGTGCTCCTCAGGAGACTCGTCTCAGCATCCTCCTTTAGCCATGTAAATAAACGTCAAAGGGAAAGCTCTGGAAGCTGCTGGTCCCCACCTTGAGGGTAATCCTCCATTTTGAATGGTGGAGGATTTAAATGGAGAGCAAAAGAAAGAGATAAATGCAAAGCGAAGCAGAGTGGAAAAGGCAGCAGATAATGACAGAAGGGCGCCCAGATAAAGGGAGATGAGGAGGAGAGAGGTAAAGCATGCATGGAGCAAAGGTGATGGAGGAGAGATAATGGAATGAGAAAAGAAGTCAGTCGACGGATGGCAGTGAGGCAAAATGTTTGCTCACTATCATCAACTGCCAGGAAACAAGGACACTGTCTTAGAGATCGGCTGAAAAGAACATTCATTTCTGTCTTTATGGGATCACAGGCCAGGAGTGGCTGAGTAGGCCACCTGTCAGTCAACAGAAACACACACCAAGAACCATCACACCGCACACAGGTTGGCCTCAAAATGGATTCCAGTCGACACCCCTCTGGCTATACGTTTGCTGAATGGACCACTAGTGATGTGCTGGTGAGGCTTCATGAAACAGTGTGCTCAGTTTCAGAGCCACTAGGTGTCACAAGCATTTCATTGACAGCTCCCATTATTTTTAAACCCAGAGTGCCCCTTAGGGAGCTCTGAAAATGACGACACTGTTTCATGAAGCCTCATCAGCCCATCACCACTGACCACTTCTCCACTGTACTGCTATTCAGAAACAATAACCCAAATACAATTCCACTTCATGGCTAGCGTTCCAATAAATGTTGATTCACTGAATCTGAAAACTGATTATGTTTCCCACAGATCCCAGAAGCACACGGGGGTTAGGAACAAGACTAACTTGTATTTGATCAAAATAAAGACAAATTCGGAGTCTTTTTCAGCTCCTGCTAAATGGAGCATTTGTGATGACCGAGACTTATTTACATTTTCTAATGTACATATTTAAAAATATGGAGGATCCAATATCATTTCAAGACATCATCAGGTCCCCGTGACAGTTTTTTTTTGTCTGAGAGTCTGGTCACCTTTTTCCCATGTTAGGTCAAATATATTCATTCTGTCCTTCCTTACCTTTTTCCCTTATGAATGTCCCATTTCTGGCCTCTCTAATTCAAACTTCCCATAAGCAGATGTCCCTCTGATACGCTCAATATCTTCAAGTAGGGTCGTCCTTTCCACTAGTGTCTGCGTCTAAGAGTATGGGTGGCAGGTCCACAGAGGTTGCCGGGGCAACCAGAAATATAAGTAATGTTATGCTCGGATGCTTTTCCGTGTCACACAGAGTAGACAGAAAACATGTTGAATCAAAGGTCAGTGCAGCGGGAATGACTAACATCAGGAGACAAGATTCTCAAAATAACTCGTTTTGTACAGGAGTGAAAACAAACGCAGCCTTCCCCAAAATGTCTGAGTCAATGACAGCTTTGAACAAATGTTGGCATGCGGATGAGCGCGGGATGATGGAGGCGCTGTCAAATGAGCCGAGGAACTGAGATTCTCACGGCAGAGTCAGCCGAGCAGGAGATGTGTCAACCAAGCGCTTTTTCAAATCCTGGTTTCCAACACTTGCAGAAAACCCACCCCGTCGTGTTTCACTCCAGAGCGTAGTTTGTTTATGGATAACTTCACACAGTCTTTGAAGGACATCTAAAAGACTGAAGTCTATAAACAAGTAACAGGGACAAACTATTATTTTGTGTTTATTTCTCTAATCTGAGACGTTCTTCAGCGGTCGGCAGGAAACATTCAAAGCGTGGGTTTGAAGATTCCCCGAGGACAGTCTTAGTTTCAACTCCAAAACATCTATGGTGGCTTGTCACGCCCAAGTTCCAGAGCAAAACTTTCTACGGAGTAAATGCCACAGTGAGCGGCATCTTATTGTCGAGTGTCACAGGACTCTCACCTCAGCTGTGGGTTTCCATGTGTTAAAGGGGCCCTACTGGAAATTTGACATTTTGGCATGCGGAACTGAGCAAACCCAGGAAGTATAAGGATACGGTCAGTACACTCATACATGAAAATTAAGGCAAGCATCAGGATAAAATAACGGAACAGGAGAGAAGATCAAGAGGAGAAAGAACAATGGTCACTTCCCTTAATCCAGCAGGACTCTTCACCTTTGCACGTTCATGCAGCGTTGAGAAGGAACCTCTGTGACCTCAGCAACTGGGACAATCTTTTCGAAGCGAGTGACACCCAGTACCCATCATTAACATGCCAGTTGGTTCCAATAATTGTATGAAATAAATGATATTGTCGAAATAGATGTGAGGAAGCGACTGCTTTCTTGAACATCTTGTTTGTAAAAACACTAAACAACCATTGTATTCTGAAGCTTTCAGGAAATAGTGCCAATAATGTGAGGACTCCAAATGATCTCTGCAGTTTAGAGACTGCAGCGCCACGTCGTCATGGTTACTCAACAATTGGCTAATTAACTCCCGACAGAGTTGCTGTTTAAGTGACTGTAAAGTGTGCAGCGGCTTAGGTGCCCTTGCACCCCGCGTACAGGTTGGTTCTGGATTAGACTGACTTCCTAGTCAGCAGCCCGTGGTCTCTGCCTGCTGTAGAGGTCTCTGATGTGGCATCAGCTCTCTGCTCTGCAGAGAAGGTGCACCGAGGGTTCCCCCCGCTGCAGGCAAGCATCTATTCCTTCTGTATGTAGCTTCTTCAGCTTTCTTTCTGACAAACTAACAACATAAAAACACTTCTAACTAGGGATGGGTGATAATTTCTTGTGCACGATATACCGCCAAACACAATCTCCACAATGACAATACTGCATCTCACGATAAATTCGACACACTCGTGACACGTGAACATGACGATACCGCGATGGCGAGCCACGCTCTCCAGTTCCGCGGCGTTTGCTAAGCCGACACCGGCGTGTGACAGCTGTGGAGAGTGTGGTGGACTTTGGTTCACGATCGTAGTTTTTAACTTATTTTTAATACAGGGAACTTTTGATAATGACACTGGTCGACTCTGAGTCTCTGGATCTGTGTGTATTTTATTAGATGGAGTGGTCCTCATAGGTTCTCTGACGCGGTCGTCTGCCTTGGTTCATATCAACACATGCAGGTCTCCCGCTGCGCTGGCGCCTTGGCGAAACACCGTGGTGAAAATAGTGCGATATTGGACAGAGCTCCGCTCCGGTATTGGCAGCAGTGTCCTCTTCTGCGTCCCCGATGAGGGTTCACTGATTGTGGACACACTCAGGCATGACAGCGCTAATGCTACGACCGGGCATCAGTTAGGGACCATCAACAAAACTAAAACATTCAAAGTATTCGTTATATATTAAATAAGGAAAAGAAAAACAGCCATTTTAGGAGAGAATTGTGAAAATGACGACCAGACATGAACCATTGAATTTCTCATCTCTACACTTGGTTAACTATTATATTTAAACATAAACAAATAATGATGCTGGAGACAAACTCCAGTATTAATTTTCATCATCAAACAGTTTCAAGAGAGACTGTAGTGTGTGCAACACATGGAATAGAATGAAAATGGATTTATCGTGATAATTATCGTTATCGCCGAAATTCCTACATTTATCGTGATAACTTTTTTTGTCCATATCGCCCAACCCTACTTCCAACCACTTGCACACGACGAGTGGAAGTGTGCCTCCAACAAGACACCACAACACCGCAGTTCTTCATGGCATTCACGAAAATAACGCCTCACAGTTCGTCGTCATAAGACATGGGTATGACTGACTGGGTATGTCTCACGCATGCCATCCGACACGTCAGATCATCTGTTTCACAGAAAACACGTGCGTCCACCCCTGAATAGATTCCTGTGGTCAAAGCTGTTTGAACATCAACGTCTCTTGATTATGTTTCCTTAAATCATAACACACACCAAAGCAGGGAAGAGACTGGTGTGTGTGTGTGCGTGTGAGTGTGTGTGTGTGTGTGTGCTTATCTGAGTACATGTCTTCATGAGTTATCTCTGGCTGTCTTATATTTATTCACACAGCCATGATGGCTGAGTGTGTGTGTGCGTGTGTGTGTGTGTGTGTGTGTGTGTGTGTGTGTGTGTGTGCACGCGTGGCAGCAAAGATCTTTTGCCTGCGGTGCATTAGTGTGTGTGTGTGATAAGAGATAGACAGTGTATGACAAAGACAGAAAAGAAATGAGGGCAGAGAGAGAGTACAAAGAGAGACATGAAAGAGGAGACAAGAAAGCAAGGAGTGAGGAGATAATGGACAGACTAAATGAAAAATAAGTAGGACGTGGGCACCAGGATTTAAATTGCAGATATTGCTGATTGCCCTCACAGAAATTCTTTGTCTTCATGGGCACTGCATTGAAGTGTCTGTGTGTGTGCAGACAGAAAAGAAATAAATAATAATAACACCAAATTCATTCAAATTGAATATATATATATATTCAATTTGAATACAGCCACCATCGTGATTTATTGTGCTATTGTCAAACTGATGCAAAAATACACAATATTTTGTTGTTTAAATGTATGTATGGGTCCATCATTTGATATATATTCAATTTGAATAAATTTGGTATTATTATTATTTGGTATTACTGAATCAAATGATGGACCCATACATACATTTAAACAACAAAATATTGTGTATTTTTGCATCACTTTGACAATAGCACAATAAATCACGATGTTGGCTGCATTAAAGTTTTTATATCACCTTATTTAAACTAAAGCTCTCTTAAGGTCTTGAAAATATTTGTATAAGAATTTGAATTTTATAAGAATTTCAAGTCCATTCAGAGTAGTGGAAACTCTGACCATTGTGTAGCGAAAAACATCCCTGAACAAAAGCAAACAAAAGCTTTTGTTGGTTTGTTGTTTGTTGCCTGGAGAGCAAACTGTTAAATTAAAATAAATTATATTAAAACAATTAACTGCGTTTAAAATATTTTAACACGTTAATTACGATTAATTCCCACCACTAATATATATATATATATATATATATATATATATAGGTTCACCGTTCCCATATGTGAGGCAGTAACCCCCAAATACAGTCAGGAGGTTGAGATCACAGCCATTTTCCTTCCTGCCTACTGAATACATATTTGATCTGCAGTGTCTTCCTCTCAGCTGACGGCTAGCTGTACACAAACCAGCAGCTGAGAGATGGCAGAGAAGCTCCATCACACTGGATCAGTACTGTCTCCTATTTGAACAGGAAACAATGAGTCAGCAAACACTGGTGATATTTCAGCACAGCACTTCTAATCAGGCTGTTATCTATTCCAAAATAAGCTTTTTGCAGCAGCACCAGGCTGCAGGCTCTGGGCTCTTGAAGATTCTCTCTCCCTCCACACTTCTCTCCAGAGGAAATGTCTGTCTGCTGTTTAACCGGGGAAGCTGCAGGGAGGTGGAAATGGATATTTGGCCGTGTTTGATGTTTGCGAATGTTCATTCATCTTTGTGCGGCTGTGTGTGTGTGAGCCCTCAAGGAGACGGCACAAAGCAAGATGCCACCTTAACAGGACGGCCAAAGCGCTTTCTTAAGGCAGGAAAAGCAGCAGAAATAAGAAGAGTGGAAGAGGAGGAAATGACATGAAAGGAAGGCACGGTCTGACGACATGGAATACGGTTCAACTGCAGGGGAAGACAATCATTTTTTTCATTTTTCATGAGCTTTGTTCTAGCAAGACCACTTTTTATTTAATTTAATGGTAATAAATAACCGAGGCAAATGACGGATTCAATTAGTTGGTTAATTAAACATTACACAGGTGTTAAACATCCCTTGATGCTGTGGAGCTTTGTTAAGAGGAGGGTCAGTACATCGGGTTCCAGTCTGGTTCAGAGTCCTGGTTCATGTTAGCCATGTGTTTTGGATGGTTAGGTTGAGGGGGAGCAGCTGGGGAAAGGGTAGAGATTGAAACATGAGTGTCTGTGTGGTGCAGCATCAAGTTGTAAAAATAGACAATGCAGGTGCTGTTGCTGGTGCAAGTAAATCAGCAGGCAATAAAGTGAAATGAAGCTCCATAAATCAGCATGGAGTGTTTGGCAGGCTGAGCTCAGATAGATGACCTGCCCAAAAGCCAGCTGATCAAGCACGTCTTCACAGGCGCTGGTGACGGACCTCCACCACAGAAGTGGTGTCGGAATCGTGACAAACATCACCAACATTTTGCTAAAACTACTCATTAATTGGTGGCGTGAACTGAGCGAGGAGGCAGATAGACATCATTGTTTTGATCTGTGTTTTGGTAAAATTAGTGGCAGCCTGATGAGGCTTCATGAAACAGTGTCCTCATTTGCTCAGTAGGTGGCGCCCTCAGTTTGAAAATGATGGGAGGTGTCACTGAACTGGTTGTTCAAATCCAAAGATTTTTGAGTTGAGAGTGCCACCTAGTGGCTCTGAGAATGAGGGCACTGTTTCATGAAGCCTCAGTGGCCCATCACTGGTTTTCGAAGTTCAAATGACTTGAAATTCAGGTACCTGCGCCCTCTGAAAGATGTGAAGGATCGTGCCGGTCCCACTGCGGTCTGCACTCCTGTAGTCAGCGGGGAGCTTGGTGTAACCCACGGCAACGCCATGCTGGAGCAGAGAGCACAACAACATCACCACTAGTCCGCTAACCACTTTTACAAAGGAAAAAAAGAGCAGTAAACTATTATTTCATTATATGAGAGACACCGTTTAATGCGTTTGTAAACTACAGTGGACAACATCTGATGAACGCCATTTCTTCTTTCATGATCGTACAAGAGTGGCTGAAGACATCCATGTGACGGACAGCGCACTCACAATGACGGAACTGAGTGCCAGGAATGCCGAGCCCAGTGCAAGGACAGAGATAAAGAGACGCTGTGGATGACGGAGATAAAGGCGCTGCCCTTCAAGGATCACCGCACAGGGACGTGGCCGCCGACACCACTGCGTGCCGTCGTGTGTCTGGGGCTGCCGGGCTCCTCTCTTCGGCCCGTCACATCTCTTTATTACCATCATTTCATCCTCGGCTTGACTCGGTTTGAAATGTTGTGTGACAGAGTGACACCCTGAACTCGGCACGTGTGTGTCCAGAGGTTGGTGTGCTCACAGGTGAACACGTCACTGCATGTGTGTGAGTGTCCGCCGAGCTGGGGGTCATTTCCTCACCACTTCCACTCCCCACTCTTCCTTTCATCTGTAGCCCAGTGCAGCAGCTATCTGATCTCACCTCTGCTCTGTCTATCGACAACAGACTTTGTCTCTGCAGCTCCGATTCAGCCAGCAGCTTCATAATAACCAGAATTCAGCGTCCGGGGTCATCAGAGGCATCAGGACGGGGTTGGGCGCCGTAGCTCTTCGCTGCTGTCCTTGAAGTTCACTGTCATGCGACTGATGTTCAACATGGCTTGCCCTGAGATGGTAATCAGCTGGCCTCTGATGCAGACTCCAAATCCCGACCACTGGGAGAGAATGTGTGCACTTTTACAGGTGTGAGAACACCTCCACCACACATCCTGTCCTTCACACCTCCAAACCTCCACTCCTCCACAGCTCCAGTCCTCCAAGCCACCACACCTCCACTCCACCGCACCTCCACTCCTCCACACCTCCAAGCAACCACACCTCCACTGCACTACACCTGCACACCTCCACTCCACCGCACCTCCAGTCCTCCACACCTACACACCTCCACTCCTCCACACCTACACACCTCCACTCCTCCACTCCTCCACATCTACACACCTCCACACCTCCAAGCAACCACTCCTCCACTGCACTACACCTGCACACCTCCACTCCTCCTCTCCTCCACACCTCAACACATTCAAGCAACCACACCTCCACTTCTCCACCTCCACTCCTCCAACCATAGGGCTGGGGCCCATGGTTTGGCTCTAGTGTGTTGACGTCAGGTTACTAAAGATGATTCTGATGATGTGATGGTTTCTCTATTGAGTTTTGAGCGCTTTCTGTCATGCGTTGCCAGTTCTGTTGTGGTCATTTGTTTGAAATGGTTTTTGGTTAGTCTGGCCTTCCTGTGTGTAGCTCGTCTGTGTCCCACCTGCTGTCTTTCCTTTATCTGCCCCTCTGCCAACAGTCACGTTACGCCAAGTCCTCGTCAAGTCACCGTCTCCTTGTCAAGTTTGGTCAAGTCTCTCCATCAAGTAAAGGAACTGTTTGGTCGAATCCTGTCTAGTCTAGTCATGTCATCGCCTGGTCAAGTTCCATCTCGCCAAGTCGTCTCATCCTGCCCCATCCAAATCGTTGTTTCCCCTCTAGTCATTGTCCAATCATAGCCTTGCCAAGTCACTGTTTTAGCTTGTCAAGGTCAAGTGTATAACAATCACAGAGGCTACGGCGCACCAAAGGATCTGAAAAGACTCTTGCACTTTGCTAGTCAGGCTCAGATCATGCTGCCTTGTTTGTTGACTTTCCCTGTCATTCTTCAAGTCATTCCAATGACTCTCTGTGCTTGCTTACACACAGCTGAGAGGGGAACAACAGTTTCCTCGAGCCACCTCTTTTTTCACGCAGACTTTGACTGAAGAAGCGTGTGGAGATAAAATCCAGCAGACAAGTTGTTTGTGCTTCATATTGACAAAAGCAGTGGCACACTGCAGCCGCCTCCTCCCAGTCTGTGGACGTCTGTGCAAATACACACCATCTGTCAGTGTCTCCCTCACAAGCAAATTCAAAACCCGCAGGACTAAGAAAAGAAACGCTCGGTTGAGTAACAATGTCAGGAGGAGAAACAAATGAAGCTGCGAGCCAATGTAAAGCATGAGACGTTATTACAAAGCCTGGGCACAGATGGAAGGAAGTGTTACATCTACAGGACAGTTGAAACCTGCTGCACTAAGCCTTGGTATGCAAAGGTTGGCGGTCGCTCTCACAGCTTCTGGGGCAGTCCAACTATACTTCGGACTTTATTAACAGCATGTGCTACTCTTCATGATCACTGTCAACCAGATGTAAACAAACCCAACATCGGATCAATGGACACAAAAAGCAAAACATGTTTACCAGAGCTGAAAAAAAAGAACTGCAATGCATTTGGACACAACTGTCATGAGCCCTTTCTGCTTTGTGCTCCTCCTCACTCGCGTTTCCACGTTTGAATGTGTGAATTTATCCAGATTTAAATGCAGCTTTTACTAAACTGGGTACTTAATCCTAGCTCAATTGGTCGGCAGAAATAGGTTAGGATTTGTTTTTTCCAATAACACTTCAGATTGGGGAGGACATACTTATTTACGGTCAATAATCTGTAATTATGATACTGTTCAGAGTGAACTTTCGGTGACCACTCCTGGGTAAAATGGCTTAGAAAGGCAGGAATAAGGATTTTACAGATTCATAACATGCTAATGTGCTGCTAATACTTGTACAAATAAGTAGTTTATTTATGTTCCCTAATCTAAAGTGTGTTTGCTATTTTTATTACTACCTTTATTTCCTCTTATTTCCTTCAACTTGTTACTCAGAAAGTTATCAATGACCTTGACAGAGATGAAAACATCGGTGTTGTTTCTTGCACCATTTTTACAGCTCTCCGTCCGGACTTCCAGACATGTGCACACATCTTGGTGAGCCGTTCCTCTCAGGGTACAGCTGGTTTTCTGCTCCAGCACACTGATTAACAGGAACTTTATTTTGGGCTGTCTGTGTTTACTTTGTCACTGGCAATGATTCCAGCTTCCTCACATCGTCTCCAATCAGCGGGTGATTATTTCATCGCTGTCAGTCAGGTCCCTGATAATTGCATAATCGGCACTATTGGTCAAATCAGTGGAATTTCACAGTAACAGATGTGGCATTTCACTCCGCGCTCAATATAGATGTTTCACTTTCTCCGCCTGGATGAGACACACTGAACTGCAGTGACTCAAATGTCAAAGCAAAGCAGAGGAATAAACAAGAGGAGCAGCATCAGAGCCAGGCAAGACGTGCTAAATAGAAGAGTGGGATTGGATATTTCAAGTTCAATTGTTGAACAACAGTCCACAGGTCCAAATCCAGTTGGTCAGGCGCGATAAGGGAGGAATAGAAATCAGAAGAGAGACAATAATACAAAAACTCATGGAGGCAGGAATAACAAATGTCATTTGAATCTATTACTCCCCGCTTCCAACACAGAGGCATCGTGGATCTGTGTACCCCGGTGCCACCCACAGATGATCTGGGTCAGTGACTTGGTCACACTGTGAGGTGTGGCTGGTGGATGTGAAGCTAGGCTGATCACATGTCACCTGAAATCACATGAGCGGAGCCAGAGCAGTGGCTCCAACAAGAGGACAGGCTTCTGGCGGCTGTAGATATCCCAAAACCGTTCAGGTTTTTGGTTGAGGCTTCTTACATGCTATCCAACACTGACTTCACCTTAATGAGCTTCAATTCAAGTGTGTCCAGAGTCGGCAGCTCGACAAAATATGCAGGAGATGCTGAGACAGAAAATGAAACGGGAGTTTTAGAAAAAACGAAGAAAGGAGAATGAAATTGACCAGTGAATGACAATCATTTTAGTGTGTTAGAGAGTCACTGTTGCGAGGAGCAGCCCTCACATTTAGAGATGTATAGACAGGAGGGGAAGTAACCCACTGAGCATTTTTCAGTCTAACAGAGCTTTAATAGATGTATAGGCTAAAATCGGTCTACCACAGGTCTAAAAGTGCACGTCTAAGCTAAAGACGGCTAAGACTATACGCCTCGTCTAAGTTCAGACATTTAAAATAGGTTTCAGTAATGCTCATGCTATGTTATCATTAACCAAACAATTCTTCTGTCATCGCAAACAATACATTTTTCAATCATCACAAACTTCAATGTGCAAACAACTCTCAATATTAATTTTTTTAACATAACCATACAAATACAATTTAAAAAGTGCAAGTTAAAATAACGTTACCAAAAAAATTAATGAATAAAAAGTGTAATTTTAAAAAATGTAATTAAAAAAATACAACTAACAAAAAAAAACAATACACTATTCACATGTGAGCCTTTTATAGCCCCATCCATCACTTCAGGCTGGGGTATGCTTCATGTGTAAAGCCATTGCAAGCTTAGACGTCTAAAAAACTTTCACTTTTAAACGTCTATTAGATGCCACATCTAAGCTTAGACTTTCATAAGCAGTTATTTAAACGTCTAAACTTGGACCAGGCGTATAGTCTTAGATGTCTAAAAAACTTTCACTTTTAGACCTGTGATAGACCGATTTTAGCCTAGACATCTAAGGACTTTTAGACGTCTATTAGACTGAAAAATGTTCAGTGGGAAGAGAGAAGGAGGCGGAGACAATCTTCTGCCTCCTCAACTTGAGCAGAAAAGTACTTTTTTTCTGGGTACAAAAATACCAGCAATTCTGTTATCCTTGCTGTCAGGGCTTCCTTATCTAGGCTTTGTGAAGTCCAGAATTAAAGAAGAAGCAATATGCAGACCTGAAAAAATATACAACCCCAGGTCCCTCTCACACACACACACACACACAGCAGCAGCACAACAACAACAACAACAACAAGATAAGGCTGGTTAATAAGGGAGCTAATTATTCATGCGACTGCAGTCTGCTGCTCTGCCACACGGCCTCTTTCATGTTGGGGTTTTTACTTATTCTGCTGCAGCTGCTAAGTATCTGAGTTCTAACAATTCTGACAGCAGTCTGGTGCATTGATCCATGAAAATGATCAAATCTTTCCCTGAAAACTGCTGTCCAAACATGAGAAAATGCTTCTGGATCAGGGTCCAGCCTGAAGCTCTGTCCATACCTGAGAGTCATCCTCCACTCTGGACTCTCCGGCACAGCAGACAGCAGCTCCAGTTCTGGTCCTCCTGTATTTCTGAAGCTCAAGTCCAACTGTGTCAGATGGGAGGGGTTGGATGTCAGAGCTGAGGCTCCTCTGAGATGAGACAACCTGAAATGAAGGAGGGAGAGACATCATGAGAGCAGAAGAAGTGTCCCGTGCTGGAGTAGAACTGAAGAGAGGAGATGATCTGTGGCATGGAATTTGCATCAAAAGTGCACCACATGATCCAAACTTGAAGAACTTGTCCTGTATTTTTTCCTCGACTATTTCAGTGAAGTTACACACACCAAAAATGAAAATGCTCCTCTCTCCCAATGTTAAAGAATCCTGGTGAGCTGGGTCATTCCTAAAATTGAATCATATTCCCTGAATATGATCCATCCAGAACTTTTCAAGTTATTCTGAACACAGTCCAACCAACGAAAACATAACCTCCTTGGCGGAGAGAACAAGGCCCAGTTAAAGTTGGAAGTCGAGTTGTCAGAATGAAAACAAGCATCTCAGCATATATCAAAAAAATAAGACTCACAGCTTCGCCTACTTCATAAATCAGAAATGGGTGTGTGAGGACTGAAATAACCTGGGAATTGAGGCGTTTGTGTCATGTTGTCGCTGTAATTGGTGCTGATGCTGCGAGGACTCCTTCCAATCAACCAAAGAGGTTGGTGCTGGTGTCAGTCGTGGCATGTGAGGACGTGTGTACACAGGTGAGCCCAAACAGAGCCTGTCTTCCTCTGCTGTTTTCTGCTCCCCGCCAAATAAAAGCTGATGAGCAAGATGAGCCTTCAGCTGAGTGACGCTGATTAAGACCCGAGGCCTCGACTGACTACAATCAGGCAAAGTGAGCCTGAATCACCGTGACTGACATTGTTCATTTCTAACTTTTGTTCAAGCCGTGTGCTCGTCTGACACTGCTTTTGTTCGGCTTGTCATCCGTCCTCACTTTTTTCGGTGCAGGCAGTGAGGCTGATCGTGTTTGACAGATGCTGTTATGTCGCCGTGTTCATTCTTCTACGTCTATCTGTTCACAGTCACGCTCTTTCAATCACTCTCACTTTTACCCTGACAGAAACTGAAGAGGTTTTTTTTAGGATGTGCGACTTCAGATGAGAGGAGGCTGTGGAGTCAGGAGTAGACGATGCACTCGCCAGTCACAGGCTGACCTTCACAATTCTGAGGTAACAAACAATGGTTTTGTTTTCAACGGAAGCCCAAATCATGCTGACACGATAAGAAGGAACTGGACTGCTTCTTGTTTTCCTGTGCATTTAATGAGACCTTATTTTCAGTCTTGGTTCAACAGATTATCACCCCCTTCATCTCAGTCTCCAGGTCATGATGATAGTGTCACTATGACCAGACTATTATCAGCCGTTCTGACCAGGGGTCATGGCCAAATTCTCTTGATGGACTCATCCCCGGACTCACTTCTTTATCTCATCTCTGCCAGCGGTTCTTCAAAGCTCACTGTCTGCCTTTAAAATAGGCCATGTTCCTTAGAGAGCAAAACTTGTGCGACGCTATTTGAGCCGTTTATCATTCCTAGGCTGTAAAGCCTTCAAAGACTTGTTCGGCATTATCGTTGTTCCACAGTTCAATTACTGCCTGCTGTGCCCCAATTTTCCCCGCAGTCGTTTCAGCGGAGCAGGACATCCATGTCACCAAGGAACGACTGCAGCGCCACACAGAGCCACCAGCAAAAGCTGACACAGACAAATAGAACATTAATTCTTTTCCAGCTCATTTTCACAATCACTAGGTAACATTCACACACTAAATGCTGAACTTTCTTTGAACCTATAGAGTGACCCTGTCAGTAAGTTCAACAGTAACTAGCTGTGATGATGTTACGACACACTTTTGTTTCTATTTTGTCTATTTTTGACTTCCAGCGTTCTCTTCTGTGTCTTCCTGCCAAATGCCTTTGTTTTGTCCACCTCTTCTTCTCCTCCTCTGGTCGTCAGTCTTCCCAGGTTGTCTGTCCACGAACCTCAGGATGCCTGGACAACCGTGACTTTCTCACCAATTCCACCTATCACTTTAGCCTGCTTTCGCCCGCCACTGTACGCAGTGTGTGTGTCATCATATTCCCTCCCCCGTCGTTCAGATAAAGTCACCTTTCCCACTCAAGACTCCATCCGTCCAAATGTCCCTCAGTCTCCGCCGTTGTGTAGAGCTTAAACCAAAACAATGAGCGCTTACTACATGCTGTCAGCCCGGGAACTACTCACCATCATAAAGCTGGGCCTCATATCCTTGGGTGATTTTGTGAAATAATTCAAATATGGGTCAAGCTTCAGTTGTTAAGTGCAGGGCAATCCTAGCCTGTGGGATGGTGGCCATCAGGGATATTTGTCTGTTGTGTGAAGTGAAAAACAAAACAGCCGTGGATGAAAAACAGGGAGGAAGCCTGGAGGTGAAGAGTGAGCAAAATAACTAATTCATTACGACCATGTTTCTTCAACATGCCTCTCATGATGACTATTAATGAGAGTCATGTTTCACTGTCAGTGGCAGCTTTTGGCTCTGATGGTTTGTTATTGTTTCATGACCGACAGTCATAACACAGAACACAAACACGCCTGTGCATCAGATTCTCTCCCATAAAAACTCACTTCTGCCTTCTAAAGATCTTCAGTCACCTAGTGGAAAAGATGTCATTTTCATAACTCACAGGCTGTAATTAGCATCAACATTTCAACTCTGTGGTGGACAGACACGAGCAACAAACGTCACATGTTCAGCGATGACGGTGACAGCTCAAGATCAACGGGCCGCCCTCTGGATCTCATTCATTCACACATGACTTTGGTGTCAGGAAGAATCAGATTTATGAACATCTGTTCTGGGAGAGTGATGGCGGCCTCAGCGCGCCAGTAGTGATTCATTACTGCCACCCAGCGGTTGATCTCTCATTTACAGCTAAAAACATGCTCCAAGTCTGCGCTTGAAAGCTGCTGAAAAATGTTTTCCTACTTAAACATTGGGCGGTTTGAGTCATCTATTGCCATATAAACATGGTGTAGCATGAAATGTTTTAATGAAAAAGAAAGTTTATTTTGGATAAAACTATGTTCTAAAATAACTAATGGATTTCTGATGGAATGTTGTTTTCCAAATATGTTTCTTCGTCTTGGCACATGGTACTGTAATATAAGAAAGTGCAGCTTATCCAGCCGAGAAAAAAAACGAAATGAACACCAACCTGCTTGAATCCAAGCTCTAACTAGCTGCGGTGAGACATGAAAAAAAGAATGTGACATGGAAAAAAACCTGGCAAAGATATAACCAACAATATCAAGTCCAATGTCCTAACCAGCTGAACCATTTTCCCTGCCAGGCAGCTCTTAAATTCATCCGTTTATACGAGGCTTTGCTTCAGACAAATGCTACTGAGTAAGAGACTCAAAAGGACCTGTAAAATCAGCCAAGAAAAAGTACTGGCACTGCTTCTTGACACACTCATTACTGTGCCAAAAGTTAAACTATTGCAAGAGTCAAAAGTCCTAAACAGTTTGTTGTCATATGCTTTAATTGACTACAGAGTCATTTCGGAGTGTCTTCCATGTTTTCGTAACCATGTTGCACTTTGTGATCAACAGCTGATGGTACGCACATTTGCGGCACTCGGTATGGGAAGTCAGTCCAGAGGAATAAACATTTCGGGAGAAGACCAGGAAAGTATCCGGCGAGAGAGAGTTTGGTGGTCATTTATTTTAAAAGCTTGTGATGAAAAATGAGTGCGTGAACACAAATGCATCTCCCTCTGGTACTGAGACCTTCTCGTGTCCACACAATAGCAACCTTGTGAGTCTGTGCTGTTCGGTCTTGAAGCGAGAGGAGGAGAAGAGGAGGTGAAGTCGGGGTACGAGGCGGGGCTCCTCCAGCTTACATGTTGGTGCTCATCCTGGTCTGGCTGTTGGCTGGTGTCAGCTCTCCCTGGCTGCCTTCTCTGGGGGGGGACTGAGGATGTACACACAACACACATGACTCTCACACATCAGAAATATTCAAGTCATCAGGTTTGACTTTAAAAACAGTATATATCTGAACATCAACTTCTGTTTTATTAACATTATTTGTTGTGTGTGACTCAATTGAATTTTATTTTTTTACTTGAGGTAAACCCACAATTTCCACATGTTTATGATACAATGTAGTTTACATCGTAATTCGCCAGCAAAACATTTAGCCGACTCCTGTTACTCATATATTGTGTTACGCATATTTTCCTTTTTCAAGCAGCCTGTCCCAAACACACAGGACAGTTGTCTTGAATCATATTTGGAGCAACACAAGCATCATCTGCTTCACCTTGACGTGGATCTGGTTGCGCAGCACTGCAGCTCGGAGGATCATAGCTTTGGCACGTCTCTGGAACTCCTTTCCCATGTGAAGGGACTTCTCAAAGGTGGTGCTTCTCTGGTCCACGTCCCTTGCGTATAGAATCTGAAACCAGGCCCAGAGGCGGTCAACACCGACCATGTCAGGAAAAGCTGAACACTGGCCCAAGACTCACTTTGCTGTGAGAGTCAATGCGAGCGTTGATGAGGCCCTCCAGGATGAGCTGAGTCAGCTCATCTTCCAGCGCCGCCACTGTGGTGTTGAAGGCCAGAGCCATCTTCGTCATGTCTGCCGAGACGTACGGGCTGAAATACTGAACACAGAGCAGTTCAGAGCCACTTATTTAAACAAACAGCGGGATTTGAGGTTTCAACTGGGGACATGGACACATCCGCTTCCAATATGAACTGACACATGATATATCAATGTTATGTTCAATGCCTCATTTGCATTAAAAACAAAAACAAATTCTGTGTCCCACCTGGATGAGAGCTCTGTTTCTGATCTGGCTGTACAGCGTCCTCACGTGCGGTGCCAAGTACATGTCCAGCAGCAGGTTGTCCTGCAGAGACACACCACCGCAGCTCACGCAGAGGTCAACACCACACACATGCTAAACCTCCTCCACACACTATTGCACCAAATTGTGCTGAAGATAGCTGAGAGACGTTCAAAGTCATCTCAAATCCACAAATAGAAACATTATTTTGTCCCATGTGAACTTCAGCTGCGGTCCTCCAGGGGAAAGGACAGCTATTTATACACGGTCACACAACTTTCTAAAGTCAGTCGACAAGCTCTCAAGAATTGCAACAAATGCACTTTGTTTACCTTCATTTCATCCAGGAGTTTGAGACAAGACGCATACTTGGACTCGTAAAACTTAAAGATGATGTCACGGATCTGGGGCTCCAACTCCAGAAATAACTTAAAAGAGCTGCAACAGGAGAAGATTAACTTGTGCACCTTCATCACAAGGTGAGTTCCTTCAATGCTACCTGCTCGATATAACATTCCGCTGCAGCTCCTGACGGTCGAATGTCGCCAGCGCACACAGCCCTCCGTACACAGCTACATTACTGGGTGACAGCAGCTGAAGAAACGCAGGTCGACCGTTACTAGACTTAACTTTCAGTTAAACCATTGTAACTCGTGAAAATTGTTGGCAACTGTTAGCATTTCAAACAGTGAAAGCAACAGAGTTTCAAAAAACCAAAAGACTGAACTGACCTCAGGACAGTCACAGTGGTCAAAAGAAGCCTGGAGGAAGCACTTGGCGGCAGGTTTGTACTTCCTCGACGCCAACTCTGCCAGACCTGAAACAGAAGCCATCATCAGCGGCGGCGGCTCACTCGTGATCTTGAACCTCTCCTCTGACCTGCAGCACACTTCAGTTTGGTGAGGACAGCTTGATTGTGGCTGTCTCGTTCCCCCCGTTGCTGTGGGAAAGCAAGAAGAGCAACGGTTTGAAGTCTCGTTTTTTTTCCCCGATGGCACCGTTTCAGAGGACAAACCCTGACTGGATGTGACAAGAACATTTTGCCAGTCACCGGGCCTCTACATTAAACCATCGCGGCAAACCAGGACGGCAAAATAACAACCATAGTACCTTCACAATTGTCTTTTGTTTCACATGTTGCAAATGTTAATTATCACATTTAAAAATGGCTTCAAGTGTCCCAGCACGGGTTCGAATTTCCCACTTCAGAGTAAGTCAGATCTGTAAGTCTCAGATGGACCCCAGCAGTCAAGCTGATGCTGTTCTGCTCTCTTCGGCGCTGAACTGTAATGTAATGACTCAGACTATGAATAACTTCAGTGATGATAATAATGTGTCGCGATCGTGTTGTATGAATGTGAAAAGAACTCGACACCACACATGAGAGGTTTCTGAATTATAAAAACATTTAAAACGGCAATCAAGTCACAGCCTAATTCCCTATACTGCGTTGGCTCTAGGAGGTCAAGACAAAGAAAAAACAGCCTTAAAATAACAAGAGGGGAAAGAATACTTTGGTAGCAGGGGAAAATGGAAAAAAAGATTAACTTAATAGAAAATTAATGACTGTAATTAACATTTTTTAAGAGAATTTGTTGTTTGACATATTTCATTTTATAAAAGACTTAATGTATAGTCACTCAATATAATTCATAAAGGAACACAGAACCCCAATAACTACAAGAACTGTAGTTATCTTTAGAGCTGAACTAGTGGTGGGGGAAATGAATACTTATCAGAAACATTTCTGACTAGTTTTATACTTGAGGGTCTCATAAGGGTCAAAATCTAAAATGGGACGCAATTCTACTGTGGATGAAGTTCAGAACAATGGATCAAGCATTTAGTACGTTTGCTCACCATTCTAAAAGGCATATTCTTTCATTATTGAACAAGGTCAGTTCGCCTCACCTCTGCAATTTCTGGTGTCGACTCCGCCTTGTTCACGTAGCTCAGCACGTGGGACCAGTTCTGTAGGTAAACGCTAACCTGTGAGCCAAAAGCAGGAGGCCATCATTAAGAGACGCATCAGCTGATGCTTTTCGCTGCTGGTAAAAAAGATGCCACTCAGTAGTTATGAGTCACCAAAAGCCACATATTCCTGGAGTGCTACTCTCACATGCCTTGATTGTTGCTAGGCTACCACACTGGCTGAGCACTTGGAACCACGCTTGCGCTTGGCAACATTCATTCTCAGTCAATCCTACGCATCGGTGGATGCCGTCAAATTAGAAGCCCATACTTCAGAGCTTTTGTATTGACATCATGTGTTGCTACACAACTGTTTCTGTCAACGTGACTCAGAGGACCATGACACATGTACGATGCACGTCGTCATCTGTCCGTCAGACACATCTTCTCCGCCATTAGTAGACACACCCCTGCGCAACGCACACGCTCCGTTTCGACTGTTTGGCTGTACCTTGATGACATTGAGACACATGTTGATGACATGTTTGGCGCTAGTGCAGTAGTCTCTGGCTCTTGAGTAGCACTTGAGGGCGTTACTGAGGTCTCCACAGTCCAGATAGTGATCACCCAAGTCATCGTGGCCTCTCCTGGTGATCGAGAAAAAGATGATCAATAAAGTTTCATCATTTATCTTCACAGAGCTGTGAAAGCTATAAAGTGTCTTCAATAATCCACCAAGACTTTTCAGATTTGAGAAGTGGCTGGCACCTGATGCTTTCTTTGATAGAGTTGCCTTTGTAATTCTTCAGGTCAGTGTCCAGCTTCTCCAGTTTAAGCAGAGCTTTTTTCCGTGTTGACTCAGCCCACGCTGAATCCAGAGGAGGGGGCACCACAGCACCTTCTGGCACAGTGTCAGGAACTCCCTGTACTTCACTGAGGAGAGGAACAACAGTCCACCATTCTTAGCTTTTCTATCATAATGGTTGGTGCACAATGTTCATGTACACAGTTCACGGGTTCTTTCATCTAAATCCAGCAAAAACTTCCATCAGCATAAAGCAGCCACATCTGGACCTATAAATGCAACCATCCTGAAGGTTGAAAGAGAAATGTTGAAAGCCTGAAAGCTCTGGCCTACACCCTTACTTCTTGTTGAAAACAGAGTACAGCAACTCCAATGAGCACTTGAAAAGCTGCACATGATAATCATCAGAGAATCTCGAGACTGCAGGTTTACCGTGTGGCCTCTGTAAGTTTTCTGTGGATTTCTTCATAGGTGTCGACATTGAATGTTCTCTGGACGAAGGTAAGGGCCATCTTCAGAGCCTCGACTCGCAGTTGAGGACAATGCTCTGCTATGAACTGAAGTCTTTCGATGCGCATTAACCCCTTATAGCTGGTGGCATACTGTTCCAGGTCCTGTACGAAGTTAAGAACATGAGAAGTGAAGAGTGTCGAGTCACCATTTTAAAGATGCATTTGTCCATTACCAGTGTTGGGTTCTCCACGATGTAGTTTGTATCTGGCGCATTCTGCTGGTCCTCCTGGGGGTCTGCATCAATCTGCATTGGCTCCACAGCCCCCTAACAGACGACACGGTATGAAACGAAACTGAACTAAATTCGTGGTTATCAATGAACCATACAATTAATATTGTGAGCGTGCTAACCGTCACGAAAGTAGAGTAATCGAACTCATGTCTAGAGTCATCTCATGTTGCCTTCACATTAGCACTTACTGCAAGAATTCAATCAAAGACCTAATTAACCAGATCTGATGGCCTGACACGTTAAAACAGGCACGATACAGATCTCGTCATGTGAAAAGAAAAGAGCCACGGTAGCTTTGCAAATAAACCGGTGAGATTCAACTCTCCTCTAGACTCTTAGACCTGCTTTTAAATGTGTCAGTATGAAAAGAATAGGAACATCACATTTCGATAACATTACAGAATGAAGAAAAATCCCCCGTAAGTGCAAAGCAGTAGCCAACAAACAAGGCTTCGGTTGTGTGCGTATGTAAAACCACAACAATACTGACATCGCCTAAAATGAAACCTATGTTAAAGTAGTTTCAAATAACACGTACGAAGAACTTGGAAAACTTAGATTCCAGACAGTCCACCAGCAAGAGCTCATTAGCTTTAGCTAGCTGTAAGCTGTCACTAGTCCTGTCTCTCGCAAGCACGTGAAGACTTACCTGGAAGTTAAACACTTGCACGGGTAAAGGCATCTTCTATTCCCTACTCTCGCTACGGAACTGAGACCTGCGTGATAAAATAAGATGTGTCACAATCCAGCAGCAGGGCCCCCGGCCTTGTTGTCCTCTCACCGGAAGTACTTGACACTACGGCTCGCGGGAAGGCGCAGTTTGACGCATGCGCAGGGCCGCATCTCGCGACGCAAAGTAGTTCGGAACCTCCATTATTATTAGTATTATTATTATTGTATTATATATGGGCGAAATTAATTTAAAAAAAAGAAACAACAATAAATCATAACAAAGCATACATCATTATTATTATGTACATGATAAAATGTGACCATCCTGAGAAATGTACGTGTACGTGATTGGTATGTTTCTCCACAAAGGCTTCATGTTGTCCGATAAAAAGTCCTTGACATTCAGCGTCATTTAAGAGGTTTGCGCAACAGTGTGACTCCAAATCTCTCTCTAGCCAGTGAATGCTGACCAAGTCTTCTGTGAGCTCGATATCCATCACTGCACGTCAGGGCTCACAATCCTCATTATCAAAGCTATTTATAGTATTTAAGCTATGAATCTTTCATTGTAGTCCGTCCTTATCTACCTAAGCGCGTGTCCCACTCAATGATGGTAAATCAACGACGCATTTTCATTCAGTCACTTAAATTTTACTATGGTTTTTTTTTTTTCTTTTTTATCAATTCAAAATCGGTAATTACAGGTGCCAAAGCTGCCATCGTGTGTGAGTTGCAACTGCAGATGTGGAACTGATAGTTTTGTGCTACTGCTGCACTACTTGATCACATAAATGATCATTCCTTTCATTGTAAGAAACCTTTTGCGGCTACATCTAATTATTATCTGATGACTCTGACTTTCAATTGAATTGTGTGTGTGTGTGTGTGTGTGTGTGTGTGTGTGTGTGTGTGTGTGTGTGTGTGTGTGTGTGTGTGTGTGTGTGTGTGTGTGTGTGCGTGCGTGCGTGTACTGGGTAGATCCTCAAGTGTGGGGACCAGTTATTGACAAAATACTGTCCTCGGGAGGACCTTATGCCACTGTTTTACCCATGTGGCTGGACTCAAGCCTCAATTTGAGTTTGAAGACTTCAAAAATAACTGGGTCATTACTCATTACCTAGGGTTAAGTTTGTCCTGGTTAATGTTATCCGTTTGTTGTGGATGATTAAGTTAAGCATGAAAGGATAGGAGATCCCCACATAAATACAAAAAATACAAACACGTGTGCGTGCACGCTGCAAGACTCTTCGCTAAATGTTTTAACATCACAGGCGTCTCAATGAGAGCATAACCAACTCGTATAATATACCACAGCTTCTAGTCTTTTAAAACGGAATAACGGACCTGCTTGTTCGGGACACAAGTGTTAAGTGGACGTTCTCACCACTCCTGGAGCAGCGACCTTTTAAGATGATTTGCGAGCTGCTGCAGAGGCGCGCAGCGTCACGCAGAGTGGGCGGGCTGCGTGGGGTTTTAGCTACTATTAACGTTTGTGTAGCACCTATGCGAAGACACCGGTCGCTACGCGCTTCATCAGCTGTCACCGCAACAATGGCATGTGACAGTAGTATTAATGCGGTCGACTGACCAACAGAGGAGCGCTCTGCTCCGGCTTCTCGGGATCGCTCCTCCGATCGTGTGTGGATTTACAAGTGCCTCCGTGACATCAGATCTATAGAACACGTGGGGCTGCTCGCCTGATTCTCTGGAGCGACATCCTCCTGCAGCATCTCCCCGGATCCCACGTCGGCCCTGGCGGTGTTATGAGCGGTGATGACAGTCGAAGCACTGACCCGGTAGGACTCCATGGGCAAAGCAGACCAGGGAATCCAGAGCGCCCAGACTCGCCGGCGGGAGCGCGTCGAACATGTGGAGGAGAGCGGAGGCTCGCTGGACCCGGAGCGGGAAAAGAAATACGCGGAGTTGTTCGAGCAGCTGGACCTCAACAAAGACGGACGCGTGGACATCAGCGAGCTACGGACCGGACTGGCAGCTCGAGGTCTGCACCGAGGAGAAGCGGAGGAGGTGAGAAGGCTCTGCGATCAGATCGCCGCTAATCCTGCTCATGTAAATGAACTTCGGCAAATGAGCCGCAGTTTCTACATCAACTGTTGGAACGTTAATTCACTGCACTGCGGCATTAATGTGTCAATTCCATGTAAGGGATGGTTTTGTCGGACTCCCACTCCCTTCACTTGCCAAGTCTGTTTACGTTTGAGTACATACGATGTAAAATGGATCCACAGCGTGCCAGGTAAAAACAACTGTCAAATCATAGTAATCTATGGCGACAGAACGAAAAGGTAGTGGCCCGTACGGGGATCGAACCCGCGACCTTGGCGTTATTAGCACCACGCTCTAACCAACTGAGCTAACCGGCCAACTGCTCATAGAGGCAGCCTACAAGATACATATACCATTACCATTAGTGTCGCTGCAACATTTATTTTTTTAATTGGGTTATATGTTGATTTAAAAAATGTACATTACATCTATGCTTATTTAGTAATAATATTGTGCAATATGGGGAGCAGCTCTGCTAACTTGTACATGAAGGCTGACAACACTGCAGTGACTATGCCTAGTAAGGACCTTAGTTTGGCTGTTTGCTAGTGAATCACAATTATATTGTTTCACTCGTTCGAACTTGCCAGTTGTTGCACAACTATCACTTTACATTACTTTATTCTTCTCACAATGATGATGAAATTATAGTTGCTACAGCAGCCTAGTGACATTTAAGACTTTGATACTCACAAAGCAACCACTCGATTGACATTGTAGAAACAAAACAAATAAAAAAAACATTAAAATTAAGTACACTAATGTGCAGCAATGTCCAAAATAGCCAGCAACAGTGTGTCCGGTCAGACGCAACCACTCTGACAGCAGTGGGCAGGAAGGAATGATGGGATTCCCATCCAGGTGGACTAGCTGATTTGTCTCTTTCCAGGCTCCTTGTTCTGAAAATCTATGTGTTCATTTGAGACACATGACCCGGATCAAATCCAAAGCAGTCCTTGTTTGAACTGAAATGTTGTGGGTTCCCTACCACAGTGATCCGGACTCACCTCCTATCTGCACGGGAATCAAACCTAGTGCAGATGAATATTTTAACAGTGTTGAAACACAAACCAGAAACTGTTGAAAGACAAGTTCGTCAGGCGCTCACAACAATGTCAATCTCTGCTGATGAGGCTATAACAGTGGGTGCTGAATCTGTTTGTACCATGTGAGAGCTTGGCAGTGACCTCCTTCCTCTGACTCTGATGCAGTGTAGGGTTACTTGTAGCCTTGTACTGTCTCTCACACTTTGTTTTTATGTCCGGTGCTGTAATATTTAGAATATAGGTCAAGTGCTGCTCATGCTGGGGAGATGGAGTTACCAATGGGTTTGTTTAGGTATCAGAGTGTCTGTTAAATGGAGGTGATAAAATTGCATGTCTAATTCAGACTAACTTGATTGGGTCAGACTTGTACTAAAAAGTAGGAAGGTAAAGCTACACTGGAAAACCAGGCAGGGTGGGAATTACATGGAGGGGTGTAGTGACTGTAGAGGAGACAGGGGTGTTGCAGGTGATGTGGTTGGTCAACGCTTGGGTGTAGGGTCTGAGTACAGTAATGGACCGGACTAAAAACAGTGTTGCTTAAAGCTGGAGGGAAACTGAGCAAGCTACGAGGGAGGGACTGTGAGCAGCATCCAATACACTTGATACATTCCAAGTTGAGGAATGACTGAATCAAGCAAAGCCAGTTCTCATTCAAACACCATCAATGTAATGCTTCTCTCAGTGCTCTGAGGTTCAACCTGTTCAGTTCAGGTATGTGAATCACGATAAAGAAACGTGTGAGTGAAACTCACAGGTGTAGTCCAGGGTGAGGGCAATGCAGGGCATTGGAGCATTCAAATGTAAGGAAATAGCCACAAGTGTGGGGCGTGTGGCTTCACTAGGCAACAGATGGGAGGAGCAAGGAGATGATGAGACATTGGACTGAAACTCATTCCCTCTTTACCTCAGCATCAGAATCCAGCAGGACAGGTAGAAACAGGTGTCATCCATGTTTTGGATTTGCAATGCAAAGTTGCTGTATCGACATCTCAAGAGCAAGTTAGGCTTCAGACAACGTACACTTAATACTGATCCTAGCCATTCTTGTCACCTAACATGTGCTGTGTGCCTCAGGTCTCTGCAGGGGTGGTGAAAATACTGGGTCACAAACAAACAGAGAGTCTTGGTCATTCACACTCATGAGTTTTGTGGGCCTCTCCACTTCTCCTTTAATAAGAAAGGTCTCATCTACCTGCAACGTTTTGACAACAAAAAGACAACAAATCATTCGAATTTAGAAACATATACAGCTGCATATATGCCACAAACAATTTGCTTGGTGAGGTTAGGGATGTGGAAGATGGAATGAGTAAACAAGATAACATATTTAACCAAAAAAATGTCTCATAACTTGACAACAAAAGAAAGAAGCACATTTGAAACACAAGACATGACTCACAGAGGGAGATTCTGCAGTGTTTTGTTACGGCAGAGAGCTTTCCTTTGCTCAAACCTTGGCTGTATTCATTCAAGGTGATTGCTCCAGCCTCACACCAAGAAGGTTGTGAGTTCAACTCCAGCATGAGGCAGCTCAACATCAGAACAGGAAGGTGGTCTGCTGATATCATAATAAAGGTCCTGAACATGGTGTGAGAGCTGCAAAATCCGTTATCGCCAGTGACACGGCCTCAGTATGGAGTGCTCAGAGGGACATCGCCATCTATAGGAGACACTTCACCCACACGCAAAACAGAACTTCTTCTGATGATTCAACAACCAAGTGCAACAGGCTGCCATTTTATCTTAGTATCTGTGGTGGAGGTCCTTGACTGGAACATCCATCATTCTCTGTCACAACGTCATGAATCTGATTCTCAAACGTTTGTGTTGAAAATGTTATGCAAATGTAGCCGTTCTGCGTTCATGAAATTGTCTCACTATTTAGAAGACCCTTGCATTCGACATCTCTCTTTCTCTCTCTTCCTCTCACCCTTTATCCTAATTAAGAGGAGTTTACATGCAGGTAAGCTGTGGTTTAAATCCTGACCTTCACAGGTGGAACACAGTCTTCCTCTCCGCTCAGTCTGTCTACACCTTCTGACCTCAATGCCACTCTCATTTCACCACGATTTGCGCACGTCCACCTGCACATTGAGCTTTATTGCTGTCCACAGCCAAAAGAGAACCTCCTGGTCTCCTTTCACCCTCACGTTTTCCCTCTGGACTCACAGATCGTTCTGGAGAGTGACATCAACCAAGATGGATCCCTGGACTTCCAAGAGTTCTCTCAGTACCTGCAGACTCATGAGAAACGGCTTCGGCTCATGTTCCACAGTCTGGACCGCAACAACGATGGTGAGTGAAGAAACATACTGGAGCTACCCCGTCGTTATACTGCTCTTCTTTGAAGAATGAGGCTAAAAACACCTGAGATGTATTTTCATGTTTCTGGGTAACCAGCTAATATTAGCATTAAAACTCATATACATCCACATGACATCACATGAAGACCCCTTGCATGTAAACCATTCAATAAATTGCATGAAAATGTGCTTGATCTGTTCTGCAGGTCGGATTGATGTGGAAGAGATTCAGCATGTGCTGCAGAAGCTTGGGATGAAGGTGACGATGGAGCAGGCGTCCAAAATACTGCAGAGGTATTCGGTTCATGGGATCTTGGGGGTTGCCTCAGCAAGTCAGCATCCTCCACCTATCATGATCAGCCTCCATAGTCTCACCTGTTTCCACCTCAAGTCCTCCTTTATCCACGAACCTCAGCTTTATCCAGGGGACTCAGACTGATCCACAAAAGGGCCACTATCAGTGCAGCTTTTTTGCTCCATCTGAACAGCAGACGGGCTTATTACAGTCTGCAGACACCTGGTGACATGGAGTGCTCTTGACTGGTTGGGATCAAAGGAAAGATGGAAATCTCTCAGGCTGAAATATAATAGCCATGAAAGTGAAAAGAATTATTTCATGCTTTGACATAACAGTGGTACAGTTATATGCAGATTTGAAGGGACAGATTGTGAATTTATTACAAATATTACTTTGGACGGTATTCTGTAAAAATTATAAGAAAAATGTGCTAGATCATTTTTTGCAGGAACATGAGTTTGGGATTAATTTTTTAAAAAGGGACCAAGTTGACTTTGATTAAAAAATTAAAAATAATCGAATTTAATTTAAATAAATAAAGCAGGTATTTACATAGATCCGCCAAAGATGTATTAAATACAATATTAATTGTTTCTATCTTAGTTTGTGCAGAAGATTTGATATGGAATTCTAACTTGCCCATAATTATTCATGCAAGAAAGTTTATTTCTTTTAATAAAAAAAAAACTGCACCCGCTGTGGCCATTTGTGGGTGATTTGGAGGCCACTCTAATTCAACCGAATTCTATCCCACACCGTTTTAACTGCAATTCAAGAACATATTGTTGCTGGTGATGAAGCGCTGCAGCAGTGACCCCTTGTGTCTCCACTGCATTCCCAGCATGGACAAAGATGGCACCATGACCATTGACTGGAATGAATGGCGAGACCACTTCCTGTTCAATCCTTTCCATAACATGGAGGAGATAGTTCATTTCTGGAAGCACTCCCATGTGAGTCGAAACCCTGTGATGAGTCACTCATCAAACCTGCATCATTTCAATCTGTATTCATTTCTAACACCGTCGCAAGATGTTTGACATTGGAGAACATTTGACGGTGCCAGACGAGTTCTCAGAGAAAGAGCGGCGCTCTGGGCTCGTGTGGCGGCAGCTAGTGGCCGGCGCTATGGCTGGCGCCGTGTCTCGGACTGGAACGGCACCACTAGACCGACTCAAAGTTTTTCTACAGGTGGGTATCCTCATTTTCCGTCGATGAAAAAGAGGATAAAATATGACTTGATTTCCATCATGTGTTTATCATAGTGTCTGACCAGGTTGTATTTTTGTGACCAGGTCCATGGCTCTTCTTCTCGGGGGGTCAATCTGTGGTCAGGACTGAGAGGGATGGTCAAGGAAGGAGGTGTTTCATCACTCTGGAGAGGAAATGGCATCAACGTTCTGAAGATTGCTCCTGAATCTGCCATTAAATTTATGGCTTATGAGCAGGTCCGAGCACAGAGGTCCTGACAACGGTCTTCCTTTGGCTGGGCTGAGTTTGCTGACTCCTTACTGTCTCCAGATCAAGTGGTTGATCCGTGGCAGTCGAGATGGAGGATCATTACGGGTGCAAGAGAGGTTCATTGCTGGATCATTAGCAGGAGCAACTGCCCAGACCATCATCTACCCAATGGAGGTTTGACAATCCATTAAGATGACGATGTTTCTGTTGTTGGTTTGAGGGAAGTTACCCCATGCTATTTAAATATATATGCTATTTAAATGTTGAGTCATATATATATATATATATATATATATATATATATATATATATAATGTGAGGTCTGAATGTGACTAAACATTCCTGACACTCAGAAATCTCCCCCTTCACTTGGTTCTTGTTAGCATGTTTATTTCCTCTGGTACTATATTCAGGATGCACCCATTCATGATGCTTCTGTACGTTGGTCAGGTGCTGAAGACTCGCCTCACGCTGAGGAAGACAGGCCAGTACTCAGGTATGGCGGATTGTGCCAGACAAATCTTTAAAATGGAAGGAGTTCAGGCTTTTTACAGGGGCTACCTGCCAAATACACTTGGCATCATTCCCTACGCCGGCATCGACCTTGCCGTTTATGAGGTGTGTCGACGTTTAGTAGCAGTTTAGCTCTTTATTATAGCGTCGTAATGTCTGCTTTTCTATCCTGCAGACGTTAAAAAACGCCTGGCTCCAACGATACTGTGTGGATTCTGCAGACCCAGGGGTTTTGGTCCTGCTTGGGTGCGGCACGGTGTCCAGTACCTGTGGTCAGCTGGCGTCCTACCCCCTTGCTTTAATACGGACACGCATGCAGGCACAAGGTGAGATCACAGGGTCACTACCAAGCAAGGAAGATAATCAAATCTGAATTTGAGTTTCCTGTTTCAGCTGTGACGGAGGGCAAACCCAAACTCACCATGCTGGGCCAGTTTAAATACATCATATCACACGAGGGAGTGCCAGGTCTCTATCGTGGAATTACCCCCAATTTTCTCAAGGTCATTCCTGCTGTGAGCATCTCATATGTGGTGTATGAGCACATGAAGAAACTCCTGGGAGTGGGTTTCTGCTAGAGGAGGCTGGAGCAATTTCCAGGTGAAAGGAAACGAGAACTCATGCTGTCTCCTTCAATGTTTGATGTTCCTTTTTAAACCACATTATTTATGAATGTGTTTCTATATTTTTTAATTTGACTCCGATGTTTACTGCTCATTTGTTCATCAAATGTCCTGATATTGCTTTTCATTTTTTGACATTTCAAAACAATAATGATTGTTCATGTAGTTGACGTTTGCCCTGAACAAGCACAGATATGCGGCTCAATGGTGGCAACTTTCCCCACTCCTTGAGAAACTATGGAAGACTGAGAACTGCTTTTTTCTGGACTTTACAAACCCAAGAACGACATGAGATTCTTCAGCGTTCTCTCTCTGGGTATTTTGGTCTGCACTGAAGTCTTTGATAAGATGAGAACTGAACTGTTTTTCTCAGCTTTGTTCTAAAATAACAGCAGCAGCTGGTCAAAGACAGTACTCACACACAAGATCAGAATAGGTGGTCGTAATGACATATGCCATGGCTGACAGAATCAGGATTCAAGATCCTGCTGCTGCTGGAATGACAACAAGATAACCCTGCAGGAGTGAGAGGATGAGGTGGGCTTGATATTGGTTTAACCAATAACTGAGCTGTGGAGAGGATACGGTGAGTCAGGCAGAAGGGGCCTAAAGGTTGAGTCCATAACGAAGAAGGGTAGCGGAACACTAGAATGTAAAACCAGTGGAACAGTAGCTGGGCTGGTCAGGACACTGGCAGGGATGAAGGTGGTTCTCTGGTTTCATGGCATGAGACTGCAGTAGGATCCAAACGGCTCAGCTGATCATCATGCTTGGCATGAAGCTTCCCACTGTCATCACATGGAGAGATTGTGATTTATTCACCCAGATGAGAGGAAGGTCCTTCAAATGGCTTGTACCACTGACAGTCAGTGAGCAAGCAAATGGACGTTTCTGCCAGAAAAACACGCGACCGAGGAGGCTCACTGCTGATCCTTGCAGTGGTTGGTTTCACTTTTTTCTCTTTTATTAATGAGAGGAAACTGAAGTGAAGTGACCTCCTGCCATGAAACCAGATGTCACTGTAGACGAGGACTTAAGACCCGCTCGAGTGAGGAATACAAGCTGTCTCTACTGAGTGGTTCGTGCCCCAACAGCAAGAAGGTTACAGGTTCCAGTACTGATGATGATTTAATGTTCCAATGCACTGGTGCTTCAGCTAAAAACCTCAGAATAGATTAACTTCAAGAGTAGTTACACATCAGTTCAGAAGCTGCTGTAAATGACTACTATTTCCTGAATGTGTTTCTATAGTCTGCAAATGTACTCTCTTCTCCTTTTTTGCTCATGGTTGTTTTTATTTATTTAATAATTGATTCCCTGGGAAATGCTTCTGAAAGACCCAACGGTTTGCTCAAGAGGCCTTTTAGAGTTTTAATGCATGGGTGCATGTTTGCTGTTTTCCAGCCTCAGTGTGTGCAATATTCTGTGTTTAAAATGAGACTGCTGCTGAGTGAGCGTGATGACAGCCAAAAAGACCACTTCTACTTTTCAAAGAATGTCCGCTGAATATGCATGTGCACTTTAGACGCATACATGAGGAAGGTGAAGCTGAGGCGATGTTCACGAGTGAACTGCAGGATGAGATTCTTGGTCACTCAGGGGACTGTATTAAAGGCTTGATATGTCTGTGTCCGTGTCTTTTCTAGAAGCAGGTTGCAGTGACTGATTTGTGGGTTTAAATCCTTTTGATTTTAACCGTATAAATGAGTTCTTGCACAAAGAGTTAAGCCAACGTGACGTGGGACTTTTGATTTTGACAACTCATGTCATACTTTGAGAGCAGCTGAGTCATGACTCAACCGGAACAACAAGCTCATCAGGAAAGCAGCTCCTCCCAGAAATGCAAGACTGAAGACTATATTCAGTGAATGTTATCAAGGCTAATCTGAATTGTTAGTCATGTTAGTGGGTTTTCTGTTGAAAAGGAATGTCTCTTGCATTGCAAATAGCCACAAATGAAACTGTGATCCAAATAAATTTTAGGTCTAATTATCTTTGCAGTAAGGAAAAAAGTATCTAAAAAAGTAATGTAAAGATGTAAAATGAATGGCCTGACCTTTTCTCATCGATTGACTAGTTTTTATTTAAGTATACAGGCGCAACAGAATAACCCTCGTTTGACAGGACGGGCTTGCGTCGCCTGATTGGTCAGTTCATTGTATACAGTGACGTCAGCAATGCCAGCGTGGAACGCACGTCTCGCGT
The DNA here is from genome assembly GCF_027744825.2 of Synchiropus splendidus. Taxonomy (NCBI): domain Eukaryota; kingdom Metazoa; phylum Chordata; class Actinopteri; order Syngnathiformes; family Callionymidae; genus Synchiropus; species Synchiropus splendidus. The sequence continues at coordinate 3,072,725 of NC_071352.1, forward strand.
GACACCAGGAAGTAAACGTCAGTCTCAGTGAGATGCATGTTGAGCGAGTAGCCGTTGGAAGCCTTCGCTCCTTTTAATTTGCTTTTAAAAAATATAAGTAATTTGTCCCACGTCTGTGCGGCGTCTTCCTGAATCCGTCTGTGGGAGTGCGGCGAGGCTGTCATCCGTGTGCGGGGAAGGTAAGCGACCGGTTCGTAACGAACGTCCGGGTGCACCGTCCCAGTGTCCTCCGGGTCTCTCGGGCTCGTGTTTCCTGCCTGTCTCGATTCATGACGCTTCGTTTAGGTCTAAATAACGAGACGTTATGAAGTGAAGCCTCCGGTGCTGTTCGCAGCCGCGCACCTGTTCCAGCTAATTATTAACCTTCCTCACCAATTCCAAACCAATTCTTGGCGAGCGACCCCCAAACACTGCCGTGGTCCTTCATGTTATTGATTTGTACTCGAGATCGGTTGTCAGTGGCCGAGTGACCTCCATGGTTAGATGTCAAGTACAAAGATGTCAAGTACAGGAAACTACGTTCCTACACCTTTGGCACTCCTATAAACTGTGCAAACACACGACAGCCTTGCAAAATACCCTCTAACTTAACCTAGTTACTGCTTTCAAAATGGTGAGCTTTGTTATTCATTATAATTCTTTGCTTATTTTATTGCACAAAGTGATGGTTTAAATAATATTTGTATTTCTAGTGTGAAACAGGGCAAGTCTCTATTACATTCGTGTTCTGACAGATATGTTAGTGTCCATCCAACTTAGCTTCCTTGCATTGTAATAATATACATGTCATTATGTTCCGGGAGATAATTGAATCTCATAGCCAAAGGCAAGGGAAGGCAACCTTTTTCAATGAGGGCCTCAAATCCTTGAAGAAATGTGTCAGACGCTTGGTGTGGTTTTCATCACATCAAGACAAACTGAATGGAAAATAAACTTATTTTTTTAGACAATGTGAGTAAGTAAAAATAGTTATGAATGAAATGACACAAGGCGTCTTGCATACAATAGTCAGTGTTATACAAGAGGTTACCTATTTTCAGAATCAGAAGGTTTTGCACTAACTGCACTAAGATACTCGGTGATAATTATTATTATTACGGTTATAATCCAAAGTAAGCTTTTCTTGAGAAGCCCCCAGGATGATGTTTAACCTGATATTGTAATAGTGCTACCAGCTTCCCTCACAGTGGTGTAAACGCACCTTCAGATGATCAGCGTGAAAGCTCGCAATCGTGATCCAAGATAAAGACGAAACACAAAAGGTGAATTTAACGTTGATTAATATAAGAAACTGTCCAACAAAAACGTCTCCATACTCCTTTGAAAAAGACCAACAATTGACAGTAGTAAAGCAGACCACCACTAGAAATTGAGCCTATATATTTTTTTACATAACCCTCTTACAGCTTCGCTATAATTTGCCCTTTTTATAGAATGCTATATCCATTAAGGTGCCCGCCTACATACATGCCTTTTGCTTGTTTTGTTCAGTGCAAAATGATGGTTATTTTCTCTGCAGCGCACACACAGACATCCACCCAGACACACACAGAGACGTTGCATGATGGTGGACAATGAGCTGGTCCAAGTGGGCAAGAGTCTGAGTGATGCCATAAGGATACTGGAGGATGGACCAAGGTGAGAAATGTAGTTGCATCAATGACACCCTGTAACATGGCGTCCACAGAGCAGATGTTTGATAGGTGGTTGCCTTCCAATAAGCCAATAAAGGTTGTTTGATAATGGCTCTTATGTGAGTGTGAGTGCATAGTTGCGCTTCGGCCTTAAAATAATAGCAACTGTTAACAACATACCTATAAGAATATATAATAGGAATTCTGTCTATTGTAGTAACAATATGTTATGGGCCAGGGCTCTATGACTGGCAGCTGTGAAATCAAAAAGTCACAAAGATAAAGAAGAGGACAATGGAGTACATCAGGCGCATCGACAGACAGCTTTGATTCAATGGAACATGATTAAAAGTCATGGATAAAAATCAGTAATTGTCTTGAAAAGCCTGTTCAGCCAACATCTACCCAGACACCAGTGAATTCAACCAGAGAATTCTGTTGTTTGTTTAGAGACCCAGAGGCAGGACCAGAGAGACGGCGCTTCAGTCGAACCAGCATCCCTGGACCACTGCAGGGAGAGTAAGACTGTACTCACAGACACACACACACACACACACACACACACTTTCTTCTTTGGAGAGCTTTGACCTCTTGTTGGTCGACTGAACCAATGACCCAGTACCTGCCGTAATGAGTTGCTGCAAGCTGTTCCAGGTCGGTGGGTCCTGTAGATAAGAGCCAAAATCTGTGGGAATGTTTAACAGTGACTTGCATAAGTTTGCTACAGTAACAGATCTGCTAAAGTTTTCTTAGTGGAGGAAATGTGTTTTTCTTTCATAATAAAATTAAAACGATGCAGAAAAAGGAACAAACAAATTCGAGGAGAATTGGAATAATGTTGCAGAAACCTGGAAGATCTACAAATAAATAAATGAATAAATCAGTGCTTGCTTATTTATGAGAGAAAGTTGTCCTGATATTTGCAGCTTAGAATACTCACTGCCTCTTCCTCTTGTACTCATCCTGTCCACTCAAACTCTTTCCGTGACTTAGTTCTTTGGTGCGACATGCTCACAGCAAGACTCATGATGGAACTTTACCAGTGTATTAACAAATGTTCTTTAATCTGACTTCTGAGAAGGAATATCACAAAAGGAGATGGAGCCGACTCAGAGTGCCAAATGCATGTATCAATAGTAGAATTGAGAAGTGTAATTAAAAACTAACACTCACTGCAGGGTTAGAAATAATATGTCTGAACAGACACTAAAGGGAATTCTTGTTTATGCTCAAGTACAGTGTCATTTCTGGCCATATGGTGACTGTTGGGGTCTATATTTTTATCGCTTGTCATAAGTAATGAAGACAACTCTGTACTGAAAGCTTCTGTTTCTTCTGCAGCGGGCAGGATGTGTCGGAAATCCTGCAGCTTGTTCACAACCTGATTCATGAGGAAGAAGAGGAGGAGGAGGAGGATAGATCAAGCCAACAGTAAGCCCGTAGATGTTGGCGTTTTTGATGACTCCAGACAGATTTCTCACTGTCGTCTGTGTTTTGGCTCTCAGTCGGATGCATCACGTTGGAGAGCAGGGTCACATGGCACTGCTAGGTCACAGCCTAGCGGCATACATTTCAGTTCTGGAGAGAGAACGACTGTGCAAGCTGACCACCCGTATCCTGTCAGACACCACGATGTGGCTCTGTAGGCTGTTCAGGTATTTCTGCTATCTCAGGGGTGGATGCATTTCTGATACACATGTGATACTTGCTGGACTCTTTGACCTGTGCGTGGAATGTACCCCAAACTTCAGCCCAATGTATTGTGATATCAAAAGCTTGAGTTAGTACTTCAACACAGAAGCTTTACCGCCAAAATATGTATACTGGATTTGACTGTTCAGACAATGATTGAGGCCATATCCAACGATCCAATCTCCTTGAAAATCGCCTCCAATCGCCTTGAAAACAAAAGCCATGGACGTCAGAAGCTTCCTTGTGTTTTATTTGTTCCCAACAGTGAATAAGGTTTGCTGGGTGGGGCAGTGTTGTCTTAACAAGGATGTTCAAATTAAATAACAGATGTCAAACAGTCTCCTTGGATTGTTTACTCTGTCGCAGTTATTTACTCAAGCACCCTATATCTTGAAGGAGAGGTAAAATAATAAAAAATATATTACACAATTCAATTCAAGAAACATATATAATGTTAAATATATTGCCAACAATTTTCATTCCTGGCATCACCTTTCATGATGAGTTTTGGCCATCAGCATCTTGTGGTAAAGCACATGCACCTTAAAGTCACTCACTGCAAAACAGCCGCAGTGTAAACACACACATAGCATATGGTAAACTTGAAGTCAGTGACTGAAGCAATTTGACTGGATGTTTTTAGGTACGAGAATGGGTCTGCCTACTTCCATGAAGATGACCGCGAAGGGCTCGTCAAAGTGTGTCGACTGGTCATCAACTCCCGTTATGAAGACTATGCCACTGAGGGCTACTCGGTCCTCAGCTCACGGCAGCCAGTGATTTACCAGAGCGCCGCCTGCAGGACTGGCCTCGGTCAGCACCTGTGCAACCAGGTACAGACACAGGTCACATGGAAACACGTGGGTCGAGTTAAAATAGAAAAATATATCTGAAATTAGAAGGATTTTTTTCTTGATCTATTGTGTTTGCTCATTACAAGTTAAGGCTCTTGTTTCTTTATCATTATTTTTGAGTTTCAGGTTTCACTGACTTTGTTAAATCAGATTTTAGAGTAGTTTTATGATAGGAAAGTATGAAAAGAAATGGATCACAAATAAAGAAAGGTGAGAAGAAGGAGAACTTGAATTGGGAGATATTTATTTGTGTATCTACACTTGTGTTCTCAGCTTGGCCTGCCACTCTCCAGTCTGTGCACTGTGCCATGCAACACAATCTTTGGATCTCAACACCAAATGGTGAGATTTTTGTCATCTGTATGATGATGCATATTAGAGTTGGTCATAATGAGTTTCATAAAGATTTCCTGCTGGTCCTCAGGATGTTGCGATGCTGGACAAACTTATCAAGGAAGATTTGGAAACTGGCAAACTCCCCCTGCTGTTGATCGCAAACGCAGGTGAATGCACTCAGTGGTCCACAGAAAACGCAGCGTAATTGCTCAAACCTTTGTGAACTCATACTGAGTTTGCTTTACCGCAGGTACTCCTGGAGCGGGACACACTGACAAGATGGGACGTCTGAAGGAACTTTGCGAGCAATACACCATGTGGCTTCATGTGGAGGGGTAACTTTGCTCCACACCTGAGTGGTGTTTGTCTCTCAAGGTTTACACTTTAAAGCCGTCGGTGATGCTCTAGGTCCATCTTTTCTGTCCATGTACTGTATCTCATAGACAAACTCATATGCTAATATCCATGTTCGCTTTGTATTTTAGAAGCAAGAAAACTGGAACCCGGAAGGATGTTAACTGTCTTATTTCTCCCTCAGTGTCAACCTTGCCACCCTGGCTCTGGGTCAAGTCTCCTCTGCTGTGCTGGTATACTCATCCTTAAATCATCAATTCTCTCACAATTAACAGCTGAAAATCAAGTTGTTAACCAGATTTAAACCTGAACTCTAATTTGTTTTTGTTCTAGACCAGTTATGATGGCAGGTGCTCTAACAGCATGGGTCTCATCTGCATCAGAGATGTTACCATTGTGTGATAATTATTGTTTGTTCCTCTCGGTCCAGGCAGCTACGAAAAGTGACAGCATGACACTTACCCCCGGGTTGTGGTTGGGCTTACCTGCAGTATCTGCCGTCACCCTTTACAGACATGAAGATCCAGCCTTGGTATGTGGAAGCACAGCTCAATGCTACTTAGCTTTAGCAAATATGCCGTGTGACTGATCACCTGCCGTCGCAGTCTCTGGCTGCAGGTTTGACCTCCAGTCAGCCTGTGGAGAAGCTCCGAGCTCTTCCACTCTGGCTCTCCCTGCAGTACCTGGGACAAAATGGAATTGTCCACAAAATCAGACAGGCTGCCAGTCTGGTGAGCACATGAGAAAAATACTTTGGTTTGTTTCAATTATTGTGTGCAGTTGGGTTGCAATGAATCATGCTTTCTTCCTCCAGAGTCAGGAGCTGCTGCAGAAGTTGAAGTCTCTTAACTGCATCAAAACATCGGTAGGTGACATTTCTGACTTCACTGAATGCATGGCATTCTTGAAGCTTTGAAGTGTCCGGTGTTAGTATGCGCAAATACAGTTAGCTTTGAAGCCCGCAAGAAGATAGAAACTTGTCCATAGCTTATCTGACAGTAATGTAGAATATATTTCTAATCAGTCTTAACCAATGATTAAAGGTGCAATCGCTTTACTGCTTAGGATGAAACAGTGACTGAGTAACGCTGTATATCTGGGTCTCAAACTCATCCTCAAAAGAACCGCTGCGGGTGCAGCTACTACTACTACTAACTAGCAGCACCAGACAGGGAGTCAAACGATTGCAGTCTTCAGACACCTGAGTGGTGAAACTGTGCTTTTGATTGGTTGCAATAGAAGTCATGTCCATGGATCAGTTTGACCATGATGCACAGTCTGTATGTCCTGGAGCAGATTCTTACACCCTCTGTCACAGTTTTTCCCCCAAACCTTCAGCGCACCGCCGACGTGGAGTCATTTTCTCAATGTTCTTGTCTCATCTTAACAGCTGTGCCCTTGTTTACTATAGACTGTGTTTACTTAGGTGTTGGATTCTGTATATGCTCTCGTAAATAGTTTTATGGATCATTCTGCCAGTTAAAGAGGCCCACAGCAGGAGGCTTCCCTGACACTCTAGATCCAAGGGCACCATCTTTCATCTAAAAATGACAGGCACTTCCGCATTCAGCTCCAGATCTTGATGCACTTAGCAGTATGAAAATATTTCAAGCAATTTTGAGAAAGAGATTAAACTCTGGGCAGAGTTTTTCCCCCTAAAAGGCCATTTTTTACGGATCAATCTAGATATGTCACATGCGTGTCTCATTAATGTATGCAGCATATGTGAAGAGAAACCTGCTGACTTATGTTTCTAGGATGTGCTTGAGACAGAGATTTCTCTCGTGGAGGCTTTGAACATGGTAAACTTTGGGTGAATATAAACACTAACCAAGGTTCCAACACTTATTCTGACTATGGAGGTGCTGTGAACAATGGCTGTGGGGAAAGTCAATCATAGTGTCTATCAGTAACACTGTCTCAGTGTCTTTGTTTGTGTCAAGTTGTGTGGTCAGTGTGGGTTGCCTTGCTTGCAGGGGGTGGTTTCTCCGCTACCGCCCATCTCCGGGGTGTCACTGCGGGACGTTCTAGGCTCTCTCATGCTCTCTATTGTAGGTGGGACCAACCCTCTGCCCCACTCCTTCACTCCTCCTGCTTTCACTCCTGACCATCTCCCCTCACTCACCAAAGCCCTGCCTTGTTTGGGCCCCCATTGGCTGATGGACTGTTCAGTTGTACCCAGTTGCTAGATCACTCGGCATGTGTTTGAGGTTCCTCAGAAAATGAAGTTCCTATCTGCACACATTATGTTGCTGGTCATGAATAATTGATGAAGGTTTGGAGCTGCATTTATTTATAATCTCCAACAAGTGTTCAGTTTTACCATCCAGCCCCACAGATAGTAGAAGAGTTTGTCACTTTGTCTGCGAGAGGGCTGCTGTGTGAGCGCTCACTTCCTTCCTGCTCTGGCTGTGTTGGGCCAGATGGTTCTAGAACGATGGTCTGGTTGTGTCTTCTCCAGGAGAGAACACAGAGCTCCTGAATTTGTTTCGGCTTCAGTTGTTGACGTATCTCCTTCTGTCCAGTACGGAAAAATGTTTTAAATGCTTTGGTCAGCATCAGCCAGTGTTCAGGTCTGTTCTCTTGTTGCAGCTCATTTAGTCATCGGGCTTCTTGAAAATAATGCACATCCCTTTCCAAAAGGCTGTGTCTTCATGCACGAATACGTTTTCCCCAGCGCAGCACAAAAGACAGAGTCACACCGATGAAGTGATAAACCAAATCACAGCGCAATTTCAGCCAGAGTTAAATGTAACTCTGTTAATGTAGCATGTAACATGAGCTGAAATGCTACAATAATAAAGTAAATATGAAAATGTTCAGTGTATCGATGGGTTGGCATCCACTCGGAATCAAGTTCAATATTCCCAGTGTTTGTTTTTACTGTATATGAATCAAAACACTACGTCTAGCTTGTATTTGATAGACCAAACAACCGAGAACACTGTGAATTATTCATGACCTGTCTGTCCCACCCCAGGAACACTTCCCTTTAGTCCAGCCTCACTCAGCCATGATGCTTGCATCACTTGATCCTCAATTAGCGCTTCTGTGCAGAAATTCAAGATTTTGAATTTTGACTCACAACAAAATAATGATTCTTTTTTCTTTTAAATTCAAATCACTTAAGAATCATTGTACACCAGCTATGTTGGCATAACCCGACACTGTCTGATCAGTGGACAGTAAACACCTGTTGTTTTCTGCAGGACTCAGGCAGTCAGACTTGCTCAGCTAAGATTATTGTTCTGGCTGCTCCATCCTAGTGACAGACACTAGCTTTCATACACATGAAGAGTCATTCAATCCATGTCTGACAACCATGGACTTCAACAATCCATATTAACATGTCCCTGAAGTGTAATGAAGCCTTTTTGTCTTCAGGTTTCCCCATGTTTAACCCGTGTCTTTGTGTTTCCAACAGGTAGAGGACGAACTCACCTCTCCTGTGGTGCTCTTCAAGTTTTCCCCTCAGACCAGTGCTGGTAACGTTCTTCTTTTGTCTTATTCATATATATATATATATATATATATATATATATATATATATATAATATAATTTTTTTTTTCATGTCATGTCAAATGAAATGAAAGAAAACTTTCCATAAGCTCATCCTCTCCAATACTTTAAATTGTTGATATAATGGTCTGTGTATGTCTATAATTATGTGGCATGTGTGGCACTGTACGGGACACATATTTCCTGCCTGAACGCAAGTTGTTTACATCATGTAGTGTATTGTTCTGTACATGAGGGCATATTCAGTACAAGCAAGCAATAAAGATCATGAATATTCGGAAACCTTGGGATTTTACTTTGTGTTTTCAGCTTCCAGCCCAGGTTCAGTGGAAAGCTTCTGTGCTGGTGAGCGGGAAGTGCTTAATGCCTTCAACAAATGGGTATGATTTTTTTTTCTTCTCAATCACCTGCAGGTTGCTGCTTTTAAACCTGCAAGACCACTCACTTTGACCTACAGTTTGTTTAGTCCGAAGCCTCCCATCTTTACAGCCACCACTTCCCTAAATCCTGAACCGTCTTTTCCTCAGTTGTGTGACCAGCTTGCTGAGCTTGTGCCAAACAGCGGAGTTGATGTTCTTGAACTTGAAGACGAGGGCACCTGTCTCCGCTTCAGCCCCCTCCTGACTGCGGCCGGTAAAACATCATTGCACTGTTCATGTGACTCCGCAAAGCATTTACGTTACACCCTGCTCCAGTCCTGAGGACCCAGCCGGAGGATGTGGCTAGTCTGGCGGAGAGTCTGAGTGAGCTGTTGCCAGTGATGCTCTCCACCATGAACTGCAGACAGGACTTCAAAGAGGAGACCCACAGGCTGGCACCGTACCTCAGATACGTTGAAGACGTTAACTGGCCTGGACTTGGTGCTGTTCGGTAAGAATGGACTCTCAGCATGTCACTTCTCTGGGGTGCCTAAATATGTTCATATTATTCTGAATATATTTACAATGAAACATCAGGCATGTGCTGTCCGATTGGCCAGTTTGTTTTCAGCGTTTGACACAAGCCATTAGATTCGTCTTCATATTCATTTTCACGTGTGTTGATGTGCAGGTTTGAGCCTCAGTCTGAGGGAATTGATGAGAGCAGGAGACAGAGGGAGCTGAAAGCCATTAATTCCGAGCTGCTGACGAAACTGCAGGAGCTGGATCCTGATATAACCTTCTCAACTGGTCTGTTCCTCGAGACGTTGCTGTGTGAATAATAATATTCTCTATTGCACTCATCTAAAAGCAGATGAGAGGGTCTCAATGGCTTTTTTATTTTAAAGATGTTGAACTTTTTCACCCTTTTGTTCTCGAGGTCCTGAATTCGGTGCAGAGGAGGACTGTGTTTTTGTGGGCATGATCGGTGAGGATGTGGATGTTGCGGAGCTGGTGGAAACGATAGCTGCTCTTGGGAGAGACATCGAAGAAAATGGAAGGGTAATGTGAAAGAGCTTCTCTGCCAACAGAGAGGGGTCTGTGATGCGTGCAAAACACCTGCGAGCACCGTCAGCATGGCTCCTGTGGAGTACACTTCTGACACACGTGTGTGTTTCCTGTGCAGCTGCTGGAGAACATGACTGAGGTGGTGAGGAAAGGAATCCAGGAGGCCGAGCTGGAGCTGCAGAAGGCCAATGAGGAGAAACTCATGGAAGAGGTGTGGACTTAAACAAGCACGTCTAGTGCAATCCCGAGTGGATATTTCAGTCTTTGTCTGTGGTCTTTCAGGGAATGTTGCGACAGCTTCCTTTGGTTGGCTCTGTGTTGAACTGGTTCTCACCTGTTGAAAGCACCATAAAAGGAAGAACCTTCAACTTGACAGCAGGTACTGGACTAGTACCCTCATCATCATCATCATCGTCATCATGGTCGTGCTCCTCCCCTCTAACCTGGCTTCAGCATCCTGCCTATTCACTCTATCTTGACTTGAAACAACATACAGCATAATGTTTGGTAATTTTTAGTCAGTAGCAACCCGTTTATGTCGAGTGTGTTTGGCAGGAAACATCATTGAAATTAATTTAATGTCCTTTTTTTGGTCCACAACTTTGAAGTTTTGCCACCTTGTGTGGCTGACTTTGACTCCCCTGTTCGAGTGTCACATGACCAAGGGTCGTCATTTGACGTACTGTATTTCAGCACCTCTTTATGAAATGGCTGTTTCTGTTTTTGTCTCTAGGTTCTCTGGACTCCACTGAGCTGACTTACTCCACCAAAGCCCAGCCAGGCCGGCCCACCTTGCAGGACTCCCCCACCTCCTTATCAAAGAGGTTTCCAGGTAGCTCTCCGTTTTTGTCTCTTAGTTATGTTCCAACAATCTTGGAGGTCTTTCTGTGATTTGTTTGGTGATTTCAGTTGCTTTTGTTTTTCTTAAAGTGAGCTGATACAATGAGTATTTTCCCTATGTATTTAACTAGTCAGCTGTTTCGACAGGCTCCATTTGTAAACAGCTTTTCAGTATTGGAAGTGGCATACACATCATCAATAGCGCTTTATTATTGTGCATTGATTTACATGCCCATAATAGTCTTAATATGCTGTTTCTGAATGTTGTTTTTCATTTCGCTCCATTATTATGACCTAAATTGTTGTGAAGGGTTCAGTAAAGGTGTTGTATTGTGTGGATAGCAGGCTAGTTGTGATCCGAACTGAAGCTGATGCTGTTTTCCTCTCGGAGCAGCCAAAATACAAGGCCACGTGATCTTGTGATCTTCAGCCACTATTTGGTCAGACTGCTCACAGGCACTGTGCAGGAGGGGAAGCATCCCAAGTAGAGGTGCATTTTGAGAGCATAAAGCTGCTCATTTAAATAGTGTACTTTGGGTCTGCTTTGCATCACATTAGGTTCCTTCCAGATCATGCCTCTCTGTGATGGTCCGAGTTTTGGAGTTTTAGTTTGGTCTGAATCACTGATGGTTTTCTCTCTGGCTTCCACAGGTCAGCGGTTATTTCGGCGATCAGGTGCAGGCACAGACTCAATCAGTGAGACAAGCTCTATAGGACAAGCCGAGGAGACGAGCAGCCCACAGGCCCACTCCACTGTATCAGCACCTGAGGAGGACCCTCAGACCACCTACGAGATCATTCCAGAAGAAACCCTAGAATCTGCTGTGCCGGAGAACCAGCTGGAGGAGAAGGACGCAGACTCGATAGAGAGGAACCTTGATGGCCAGGAGGTGGAGCAGAGTGGTCAGTAAGCTGCTGTTCTCTGATCTGGACCTGCACTCCGAGGCTTGGAGCTGAGACAGAGTTGTTCTTTGGGAAGGTGAAGGGGAGACGGCCCCCTGGATCCACCAGGGGATTTTTATTTACCTTACCCTGCACATGTAGCTGAAGCTGCTGCTTTGTGGTGTCGGTGCAATAATACACTTAGTAACCGTGGCCTGGTTTTAAATGGTGAACTCAGGCTGACTGTAAAATCAGTTGCACTAAAGGAAGCCATAATCCATGATCCTCACTGGGCATTGCTCTGTCAATGTTTAAAGGTGTGAAAGCCTAGGGATGAAGTAACTGAGGGTGTGGTTCACTGTCAAGTGTCAAAGCTTACAGACTTTTTTTTCCTCCTTAATTATCTCTTAAGCAATATGTATTTCAAAAAATATGGTCTTCTGCATTCTGTCTTGGTGGAAACTCCATGTTCTTATTATCTCAAATACCATTATTGTTTCAAGAAATCCAGGTGTCACCTTGTGAACAGCTGTATTGAAGCAGCCTGACGCGGCTCCACTTCACCCCAAACCTGTGCCTGCGGCATCGACCCCCGTCCTGAGCCGTGTTTAGAGAATTAATCATCAGCTTTCTTTGAAAAGAAAAATGGATTTAAACTCAAAGTCAGTATTTAAGCAGATGATTTTTTATGGAAAATCTATGTTGTTTCATTTAATCTTGCAAATCAGATTGAGGTGAGGATTGTTTCCTGGCCGTTCCAGACAAATATTCCCTCTGTGAATATAGAAATGTCATACTTTGAAAAGCTTAACTGACCGGCACAGAGGTTTTGTGGAATCCATGTGGAGTCTTTCACCACAAACCCAAGTCTCAGATTGTTGGTTCAAAGAGACCCAGTCGCAGGCTCAACTCAAACATCAAAATGGCCAAGACCAGAGATCTGAACAGCTACTTGAAGAAAAACCATATGCAAGGGTCCGCAGCTTTGTTAGTCATAACCAGACTTGTGTATTTCTAGTGTATTGCTCTGTTGTGAGGTGCAACAGCCGCTCGATAGCCGTATCCCTGCTGGTTGGTGCTCAGCCACTTTTCATGGCCTCTGGATGTTTACCGTCCAAGAATGGAACAGTGACTTGAGGAAAAAGTAAAAAAACAATGAATTAAATTGCGATAGAGATACGAAGTGTAGATGTAATGATTTTGAATATCTAATCTAATCACAATAAGTGGGTCTTATAATCCAGCATAGCAACACTCCGGTCAGCTCCCTCACAATGCTTTACTCACTGTAACCAAATGTCCTCCATGGATACATAAACATCAGCTGAGCCATTTTAACCCTGTGGTTGTAGTTTGTGCAATGGCAGAGAGTCTGTGATGCACAGTGGTTTATTTTAAAATGCACAGCTTGGCCTAGACACTTGAAAGGCATGAAACCGCTCTATCTATCAGGAGTAACCCTGGACATGTCCGCACTCTATTGTTTTAACTTGATTCAATGACTAATGCAAAATATTCATATTTAACAGAGGGACTGTCGTTTTCGTGAGAAGCAAAGTGAACCAAATCCTTTTAAATAGCTTCAATATAGCTGTGAACCCAAGTCTGCCGTCCGTCCTGTCCGAGCCAACTGGTGGCTTCTCCAATATCAGAGATATTACTGAATCGTCCATGTCCCACGCAAAAAAATCTGATGATGTAATTATGAAGTCGTTTATATTTACCACACACATTACCAGCTTTAAGTGATGTGCCACTCTTGTCTCTTTCTTCTCTGTTCTAACATCAACAGTTACTGGCCTTTTTATTTTCCTTTGAAAATCTTTGTCCTTATTTCTCCGATTTGTAATTACAAATTTAGATTTGTAATTACAAATTTAGATTCGTAAATGCGTCTGACCGCCCCTCATCCATCTTTCGCTCAGTTTCTCTTTCTGGATCATGACTGTTTTGTTTGAAGAGACCGTCCTCTCTGCCACTGATTGAATGTTTTCTACCTTCACAGGAAGATTGAATGATGTTGATGTAAATTTGTTGTCATGAGATAAATTCTAACTTTTATAATCTACATGTTTGTCATTTATTGATGATTGTTTTAAATCTGAAAATCTAATGAATTTACTGTTTTCGCTTGAAAAATAAATCAGCAGGATTCAGCTGGTTTCTGTTCTTAGTTTTTGAAATCAAACGGTCCAAGGTGTGTGTGTGTGTGTGTGTGTGTGTGTGTGTGTGTGTGTGTGTGTGTGTGTGTGTGTGTGTGTGTGTGTGTGTGTGTGTGTGTGTGTGTGTGTGTGTGTGTGTGTGTGTGTGTGTGTGTGTGTGTGTGTGTGTGTGTGTGTGTGTGTGTGTGTGTGTGTGTGTGTGTGTGTGTGTGTGTGTGTGTGTGTGTGTGTGTGTGTGTGTGTGTGTGTGGCACATTAACTTGACATGAGTGAGAAGATTTAACTGATTTAGTTCTGTCAAGTTCAAGTTAAAAATCGGTGAGGGAGGGCTGCAGTGAGTTTACTGGATTTTTGGATGAGTAAAGTTCCTCCGCAGCAGACAGGTAGGAATCCTCCTGCCCTTGATTCAAGTGGGAAGTGTATGCAGGGATGATGGTGCCTGTCATTTTTAATGCACCTGAACCGGGAAGCAGATGGCAAACCTGGCCCGCAGGTGATGCGGATGGACTGCTGGAACTGATAAGAGAGCATCACTGTAGTCCACAAATCTAACTGCTTGTCTTTAGGACTGATTTCTGAATTGATGCCAATTTATTGCATGATTTATTGAGCCAAATCATCAGCCAATCTGGAACTTGGTGTTCACTTGGTGTGTCATCCCCCTGATGTGCTTCAGTTCACCTTCTGCCTACTGAATGTTAAAAAGTTAAGACTCCAGCCCACAATATTGAAAGGTCATGAAAAGTGAGAGGAGGCGAAGTGTCAAGTTCTGGAATCATGTTGTTCTAGGACAGAACCTGCCCTGAGGAGAGCAGAGAAAACGGCAAGCTGAATGGCATCACCTCCATCATCAGTAGTTCTGTTTTCATTATAGTGGGGCAAAGGTCGCCCTGTCCCCGGACAAGTGCACACAATTCATGACTGGAATTAAACGGTGGATTCTACGTCTTCACTTGATAATGCCCTACCATCCACATCTTCCATCTACCAGCTCCTTAGCTTTTCACATCCTGTCTTTTGTACAATGTACAAATCAGGTCGCAGGGGCAGCAGCTGGCAATAAGAGACCGAGACTTCCGTCTCCCCAAACAGCTCCTCCAGCTCGTCTGGGGGCACGGATCTCTCTGAGAAATATGCTGTCACCAGCAAATCCTCCTCATGGGGATGAGCGGTGGCTCTGGGTCGTCCTATCAAGCACCTCGCTGTCTTGGGGAGCATCCATCAACTTGGCCGAGAAAATTACATTTTGTGCAAACTCTCTTCCTCTTCAGAAGGTTGCACATGGGAAAGAAATTAAAGCTATTGAGCTGTGTAGCAGCATCAGGTCGCTTGTCAAATGCATAAATGGAATGAAATCTGTTAACACAAACATGAAACTATTTTTTAAGTTTGATGTAATAAAGACGAAATGTTATAATAAAGTGTGCCGTTGAAGTTATGCTCGTATTTCAATAGTTAATTGGTGATGTGTTCTGTATAAGGTTTAGTTCAAGCGAGGGCGAGAGATTCATTTAATGAAACTTTAATAAGTGAACTCTCTACGAAAAGAATCTGCGGTTCCGGATAGAAAGTGGTACTCCGCATAGAAAAGAAGGGGTTTCTGGGTAATGTGGTTCTGCTGGTACTTGTCTCTTTACATGGGGGTCTGTTTCAAAACGACTCATCCCAGAATTCATTGCGGCAGAAGACGTCGACTGAGGGGACGCACGAGCTCACGCGGACTGTCTGGGAGTGCTGAGTCGAACATCCTCTCTGGCGACACAAACCACCAGCTGGACCGTGAGTTCGTTCGCCTGGTGTCGATCTGAGGACTGAGCCCGACCACAGACCACTCTTCGAGGCCGTCTAGCTCACAACTACCCCCGGGGAAAACTTCCAAGACCCTCGATGGAGGCGAAAGACACTGCCCCTGACTCCTGGGAACAAGAGGACGACGTGGAGGAGGCCACCATAGACGGACAACTCGAACCCGCGTTCACCAACCTCAATGTGAACGCCAAACCGTTTGTGCCCAACGTCAACGCGGCTGAGTTCGTCCCGGCTTTCGCTGTGAAAACTCCCGCGGAGAGCGCAGGTCCTGCCGGTAGGTAGACTGTCACGCTGGAAAGCTACATGTGCTAACTAGCCGCTGGCTAGCGCTCACGCGCGTCCGTGCTAGCTCGCGGTTTGGACTCGTTTAGAGAAAAACACGTCTGACGACGGAACACACGAATTGTGATGCACGCGCTTCGGCGACGCGACTTCCGTAGAGCGACTCCAAGTGGTTTTTGTAACTTTTAAAAGGATGGTTGAGCCTGTTTCTACAATAACCGGCTTCATAGCTTGTTAGCATCGTCCTTAGCCGGTGTGTTGTGCGTTCCGTTCTCCAGGTGTTCGCGCCGCCTATTGTGTGTTAATGGGACCGAACCAGGCGTTCGTCCACTCACTCAACCGAGGATGAAAAGTTGTCCCCTGTTCACGCTTAGACTCACCCAGAAGTTGACCAAAAGACGATAGTTGATGTTGGTCTGACGTGGATTTTATGAGGCACGGTTGGTCAAGAGTGGACCAAAGTGGGTCATTGATAGGCCAAAAGAGGCCACCACCCTTCAGAGCGTTCATTACCCAACAGATCGTCTTCCTGGAGAAGAAAGACAACCTGAGTTAATGAAACCAAATATTTGTCAAACCCCGGCGCGCTCGTTAAAGGTCACCTTTGTTTTTATATTGATTTATAAACACAGTTGCAGAAGCAGAATGCACATCTACATTGGAATCAGTTAGTCAAACTCGTGAAACAGACCACTTGCTGTGTAATTTGCACTTTTCGTGAAGGGAATTGCAATGTTGAACCATGGATGGGTTGGAAATCTGACTCACACACACTGTTGGGCCACAGTTGCAGTGAAAGTTAGGGAGAAATGTATCACTGCACAGCTGCTTTGTATCAACTGGACTTGATGTGATAACCCAGATTGTATGTTGCAAACACAGAATACTGGCGCTGCAGCAGTGTAAACACAGTTCTTGTTTTTAACTGCAACACTGCAGGTAAAACTGTATTCCCCTCAGAACATCCAATTGAATATACTCTGCACCAGTGATGCTGTGTTGCATGCTTAGTTTCTCTGTTAGTGAGACCTTAAGCGGTTTTTAGGGAGCACAGCTGACCTCTAAATGTGTATTTTGCTACTTGTATCAGTGTTTTACTTTTTCCCTATACAGAGCAAAGTTTCCTGAAGTTTGCCTATTTCCAAATGTGCATTTGTAATTATGCTTCATATCATTTTTCTTTTAGAACCTGTTGCTATTGAAAACAGCAAATGCAAATACTCGTCAGATTTCCTTTGATCTGATGACAATGGGTTTTTGTGGCAATTACTAATGAACTGAAACTCCTGAACATATCTGGTGGAATGGTATGAAACTGTTACAAGATTTAAAGGGTAGAATCCATTTGGTGCTTCTGGTGTTTTTTTTTTGTTGTGTAAATGATGTGGAGAACACCCCACTTTAAGTGCAGAAGGATCATCAAAGTGACTTCAGTAGTGTGATGTCACATGGGTGAGAGAGTGTAGCGAGAGATCAGTGGAGAGAAAAGAAGCGCTGCTACCCCCGATTGTCGTCCCCCTGCATAACAAAAGGTTAACAAGAAAACCCTGTCGGCCGTTATTCACTGCAAATATTTTGGTTTGGCCCGATCACTGAGCCATGAACCATATGAAAAACGTTGTCTGACTCTCCCTGATCACATTAGGAGAACACGCATGCCTTATCTTGATTAACAGATGACACTAGTTTGAACCGCTCCTGTTCAACTGATCTACAGCTGTGTTGAACCAGTCATGTGCTCATGTGATGCTTTTGAGGTTTCTTGAGTCAGAGAAACATGTGTTTGCCAAACAGTTTGTGTGCCTGTTCATGCAAAGTTGATCTTTTGAAAACAAGTTTGGGAACGCAACAGACCACCCACACTAGTCATTCGCCTGCTTGTGGTGTCTAGTATTTAGACAAAGTCCTTCTTCAGTCCAGTGTAAACCTGGTGTAGTCTGCTACAGGCTAATACACGACTCCTCTGTGTTGTACTTGCACTCCTTCGTTTAATCAGAACATGGTTTTTCAAATCGAATGAATATTCGGATGAGTGTTTCCGAATATCTCAGTATTTACTGTTACAAATTTACAGTGGTGCTACGCTTGTTAATTTCAATCAGACTCAAGATATTATTGATGTACTACATCGTCTTCAAATCATAGTAGTTATAATTGCAACCTTGAAAGACGTGTGAGGCATTTGGTGTATCGGCACCCTCTCGATGAGGCTCTTATTCAGATCAGACAGAGCGTTACTAGAACTGATGAGCGAAAACTGTCAGTGCCTGCCTGCCCACATGTCACCGAAGGCTATGCTAAATCGAACTTTGCTAAATCTCTCTCTTGGGCCACACAGCTCCAGTGGAGAACGGTGATGCAGAGATAACCTCCGAAGAGCCATGGGATCAGAAAGATGCTGAGCCCAATGAGGAGGAGCCAGGAGGCGTGCCATGTGGTGACCGAGGACCAACGGAATCGGTCGTGGTCGTGGAGGAGACCGCCCCAGAAGTGACAGAGGAGGAAGAGGAAGTGCCCGTGACCAAGGTTCCAGCTCCACAGACCGACTCCCCCAAGAAAGAACACATCAATGTTGTGTTCATTGGGCATGTCGGTCAGTGCATTTCATCAGAACAATATTCTTCCTAAACATGTGACGACACCACAAACCTAGCTGTGGCGTGCAGTCTGCCAGAATATAGCCGGGTACAGGTCTTATTAGGGGTCCGATCGATCAGCGCAGGTATCCTCACTTTTGCAGGCTGTGTGATCTGCCTTGTTCAGTCACCTTGATCGTGAAGCATCTCCACACATGACTCCCATCTACGTGGAGTGTCTCTAAGCCAAAGTGCTGAAGCCATTTTTGTCAGGATGCTCACCTGCATGTATTGGTTTTGCCAAGAATCAACATTTGTTTTCGGTACTGACAGTTGAAGAACATAGTCCTTGTACTTCACTAGCAGTGGATAGAAGTTGAACTGAGAAGTACGAGTTGGATCACAGTGCTCAGTCAGAGCCTGTGAAGGGCCCAGAACCGCCATCTTTGCTTTTAAAAGCTTTTCCAACATTGAATTGTTTGAAAATCTGCTCTAAAGCAAAATGACAGTAGCTGCACTTGTCACTGTGGTCAACTAGAAACATAAGCATTGATGATTGCACTTGTTAAGTTTGCTCTGCATTTTTCAGATGCTGGCAAATCCACCATCGGTGGACAGATCATGTGAGTAACCTCATATTGTTTTTGGACTCCTCATGTTGTTAATGTGTCATCAGTTTTTTTAAATGGTCCTGTCTGGCGCCACCATCAGGTATCTAACTGGCATGGTAGACAAGAGAACCCTGGAGAAATATGAGCGAGAAGCCAAAGAGAAGAACCGAGAAACCTGGTGAGCGTCCAAGCCCTTTTAACTTGCCGCTTTTTAGAACATCCCAGGATTGTTTTAGCTCTGTTTGGTCTGTTCAGCCCTTTGAGGAACAGATTGTGTGGTTTTTCACGGCCGTTTTGACAGTGGTGGTCCACTTCTTTAGGTACCTGTCTTGGGCTTTGGATACGAATCAAGAAGAGCGGGACAAGGGCAAGACGGTGGAAGTGGGCCGTGCTTATTTTGAGACGGACAAGAAGCACTTTACCATCCTAGACGCCCCCGGCCACAAGAGTTTCGTGCCCAACATGATTGGCGGTGCATCACAAGCTGACCTGGCTGTGCTGGTGAGTCCTTCAGTGGCGAGAACTCTGAACCCGTCAACTCACTGAGGCCTTTTGTTGAAGTGTTTTGCTGACCGCGCCCATTTATCCACAGGTCATTTCAGCCAGGAAGGGTGAGTTTGAAACGGGCTTTGAAAAGGGCGGCCAGACACGGGAGCATGCCATGTTAGCCAAGACGGCAGGAGTCAAACACCTGATTGTTTTGGTGAATAAAATGGATGACCCCACGGTCAACTGGAGCCTGGAGAGGTCAGTTGAGTTTACATTCCTACAGCACTACTTATAAGCAAATGACATGAAGCTTGGAAGCTAGTTGTCAAGTTGGCAGCGTCGCCATGCTGCTGTGACATCACTTGATAATCCCTGGAGTTATTTTAAAAGTTGTAATCCTCCTACAACGCTGAATATTTGCATCATTTGTGTGACGCCCTGGCTTGTTTAGAGTGGGCTGCTTACCTTTTCAGACTCATTGCTGAGCCATAAAAATCCAACTCCTAATCCTAATCTCACGACTGCTCCAAGGTATGAAGAGTGTAAGGAGAAACTCGTGCCATTTTTGAAGAAGGTCGGCTTCAACCCCCGAAGAGACATTCATTTCATGCCATGCTCAGGACTGACGGGTGCCAACCTGAAGGAGCCCACCGACATGTGCCCGTGGTACACGTAAGTCCCTGAGCCTGGTCCCTGTGTCAGGTGGAACATTCATGCTGACCTGGGTTTGATGCTCTTCCAGAGGGCTGCCGTTCATTTCACACTTGGACAGTTTGCCCACCTTGAACAGATCAAGCGATGGACCAGTCAGATTGCCAATTGTGGACAAATACAAAGTACGTGTGATCCGGTCCATAGCCACGGTGTCTGGTGCTTTCATTGGCTTTGTGTATGCGAGAGTCACTCGTGTTGTTTACCTGATCCCTACTGCACTCATGTGGAGCTACGACAACGTGGCATTTGACTCGCTGAAACTTTCTTTTCCTTTCCCCAGGACATGGGAACGGTGGTTCTCGGCAAGCTGGAGTCGGGCTCCATCAGTAAAGCTCAGCAGCTGGTGATGATGCCCAACAAGGTGACCGTCCTTCATTTGACATGTTCGTCTTCACTAGTCAGACTTGGGCTAGAGATTTTCATTGGTTGTTAAACTCTAGACTGCAATTGTGTCGTGAGTTTCGGCTGGAACATAAGATGCCTTTTGCTTAGGTTGTTTGTATATTATTTATGCCATTCTTCCAGTGCAATATTTGACAATGATCAGACGACTGACCATGTTGTGCCACCTGCAGCACGTGGTCGAGGTGTTGAGCCTCCTGTCAGATGACGTCGAGACAGAGGACGCTGGACCGGGTGAAAACCTCAAGCTGAGACTGAAGGGCATCGAGGAGGAGGAGATCTTGCCCGGATTTATCCTGTGCAACGCTGAGAACCTCTGCCACTCCGGCCGCATCTTTGATGCTCAGGTCCGTTCCCAGTCACCTGTAACCTCTTGTTTGTTCAAGTGACATGAGAGAAAAGAATTGTTTGATTTCTCTCCACAGATTGTTATCATCGAACACAAATCCATCATCTGTGCAGGTTACAATGCGGTGCTTCACATCCATACTTGCATCGAAGAAGTACAAATTGTGGTAAGGATCTCAGAAGAGAACATGGCGGCGTCTCCTCGTGCGTGTGTCCGATCCCGCTCTGCTCCTCCGCAGGCCTTCCTCTGCCTGATAGACAAAAAGACTGGAGAAAAAGGCAAACAACGACCACGATTTGTCAAGCAGGACCAAGTCTGCATCGCACGTCTGCGCACAGCAGGAGCCATTTGCCTTGAGACCTTTAAAGACTTTCCTCAGATGGGAAGATTTACCTTACGAGACGAAGGTAAGGAAGACCTGTTTGCTGAGCCTCGCTTGGTCGTTTGCCTCATTTCCCCATGTGTCTTCTGTTGCACCTCCTTTCTTCCTCACGGTGCACTAGTCGTTCGAATATCCTGGACCTAGCACAACCGGTTTCCATGGGGAGAATTACCATGACGATCGGCTTCTCCTTTACTCGCCCTGAAGTCCAGATGGCGGACCACATTTTTTACTGATGTATAGACCCATTTTCTGCCAGAAAATATGGCCATCTTCTGGCAACAGCAGTGGCCCTTGGCTCTGTCTATCTATCGACGTTCAGTTCCATGTGTGCCTGGTTGTTGGGTCCAGTATTCCAACAATGAACTTTATTTAGTTCAATTCTCTTTGCAGTTAAGTAGACTTCACATCCATTGTAGGTCTCCAGTAGCTTCATGAACAGCGGCTCTGCGCCAAGATTCTGTTGTCGGAGTGTATGTGCAGCCATTCTGACGTCATCAGTGTTAAACTCTGAACAGGTCCATCATAAGAGCTTTGATTCGACCTGATGCACATGCACCACAGCTCATCTAAACTCTGATCCCAGCGTGTGTCTGTGAGGGTCTGACTACAGCAACGGTGATGACTGTCAACTGAATTTGTCTGGCAGGTAAGACCATTGCTATCGGGAAGGTGCTGAAGCTGGCGAACGATCGTGAATGAGGACTTCAGAGCTGCTGGAAGTATGTGCCTGAGGATGGATGGGCGGAGACCGGTCCAAAGCCGCCCACACTGTGGTCACGGGCGACGGCACATCCCTCTCACGCTTCCCCTCTTCCTCCTGTGTGCCGAAGATCAGCTTCAGATAAAAAACTTTGGTGATAAAGAAAAATCTGTTTTTAAGCAAACCAAGACCAAGAAGAAGTCCACACGAGTCGGCTTTCTCATATTGAGAGCTCAGCTATGCCATTTCTGGGTTCGCCCCCATTCCCAGTAGTCCAGTCTACTCTTCACATGATTCTTTTCTTTACTTCATTCCTGCTTTCATCCATGACAAATGGCAGAAGTTATGTCTGTACACAGATGTGGACCAGGACTTTTGCTTGGAGTATTGATTTTCAGAGGTAAAAATAGTTTAAAGAGCCAATTGAAACCAAAACCTTCATGGGTCTTCACGTCGCCCTTGCTTTTACCCAATTTTTGGTTTCTCATGTGACGTTCTGGCCGTGTGCTGGGGCTAGCTCCAATGTAATTAAGGCAAACTATGACAATAAAATATTAAATTGGGGAATCATTATTTCATTCAAAGCCTGTCTGTGCTCTGATGGTGAAGCTCATGACATTGTGACTCGCGTGACCTTGTCCTGTGTTGTCCCAGGTGTGGCCTTCTTCCTCTTCCCAGTCCCCACGTGCTTTTATTTCAGAGGTCAGGTGGCGTCTGTCCTCCTCATCCGCTGGCCAAACCATTGAGCAGCTCTTGACTTTGAACTTTACAACTGTAACAGAGATCGCTGCACTGTACAGTAGTACCGAGTTCAGAACAGTAGGAGTCGTCCTCTCACTGTTGTTTCGTGTAGTTGAGTTCATTGCAGCGAAAATATTTGGGTTGATCCCATTTTAAATGTGGGTATTATGTATTTTGTATTTAAGATTTGTTTCTCAAAAAACGTTTCGTTTCGGGATTCATTCTTAACAGTGTCTTGCATTTAATGTGATTTTTTTTGTTTCCGTTTTGTTCAGGAAGGTTAGAATATCCACTCAATATCATTGTCCAGCATTTAGTCTACATAACATGAAATGAAGCTACTATCGACAGTCAAATGCAAATGCGCCGTTTTGGACAGCAGGCGGCAGTAGTCAACAGGAACTCGCGTGAGGAGCGCACACACGGCAAACGAAGAAGAAATGGAGCCGCTGTTTCTAGTTTCAAAACTAAGTGGAGACTTTTTCTGACGTAACCTGCAAAGTTGCCCTTGAACTAATCGGGATGTCATTAAAGTTCTTCAACCCTTTTTTTTTTTGTCGACAAACAATGGCGGTGGTTGCAGCGACGCGTGTGGAGTGCATATTGAGATCTACAAATCTAACCACTCATGTTCACAATCAGGATTTGATCATGTGTCTGAGAGTTTGTCTCGCATTTGTGCATGTTTTATTTTTAAAAAAAAATATGACGGATTCAAAATCATGACAACGTCTTTAAAATGCTTAAACATGCGTCAGTGGGAGATCGCGAGCGATTAACTGCGCGCGGCTTTTCCCTCCCGTTCATGTTCATTCCAGTTGTACGTTGACCATTGTCGCGCAGCAGTAGCCGACTCCTCCCCACACTGGCCACGCCCCGCACCTGTCTCACCTCAGCCCGCACCGATCTCGCCTCGCCACCATAGAGAAACCCGACGCCGCGCCAGAGCGGATCCGTGACCATGGAGCAGGAGTACCGGGGTCTGGGTCGCTGCGTGTGCTGCTTCTGGCTGGCGGTTGCCTTTGACGTCGTGGGTCTTCTGGTGCTGCTTATCGGGGTGTTCGTCTCCGTGTTCTTCTCGGACCTGCTCATCTACGCCGGCTCCATCGTCATCTTCCTCAGCCTCATCTGGTGGGTGTTCTGGTACTCCGGCAACATCGAAGTGGCCCCGTCCGAACTCGAGGATGACGTGGGCCTGCTGAAAAAGGACGGACGCGTGTTGAGGGGCGTGCGCGGGGCCATGCGCCAGCTGTCCAGCCGAGTGACGGGCAGCCTCCGACGGTCGCTGCGCAGAAGCGGAGACCCGCCGGGACCCCCGGCCTCCGGCCCGCGGGGGGGCACGGTGGTGGTGGCCATGACGACGATGGCCCCCCCTGACACCGAGAGCTCGCCCTCATGACAGGTGGGCTGTGTTTTCCTGCTGGTAATACGGTTTCAGTCGCGACAAAACCTAACAAGAAACAATATACAATTTATTTATTCATTCAGCAAGTTTTAGAACTTGAGCTAGAAGTGTTCAGCGGGTTGTTCCCTCTTTTGGATGCTAATTATAATGTAATTATAATGCTGCTGTTCAGTACCAAGCTTAGTAATTTCCACTCATTTTGCTTTCATTATTTTCATATTTATGACACAAACATGCATGAAGTTTTCTCTCTTGATGTCATTGTATATTCTTTAAACATATAGCTCACATTATTCAACCCTTCCCAGGCATGTTCTGCTCCTTCCTCATTAAAAACACAGTTTCACATGGTTCACTTCTGTGCTGTATCTCTTAGTTTATTGCCCTCCTTCCTCTTGTTGTCCTCACCTGTGCTGGCGGTACATGATGAATGGCACCAGACTGAGGGCTTGTTGGTAACTAACTTCCATTCTGAGTCCAGCATCACAGGAAGGTGTCAAAGTTAGTGGCATTTCCAACTGAATTAAATAATGAATCCACCACTTCTCTCTTCCTCCTCACTGCCATGAGCATGGCCTCTAATGACGGGAATCTGAAAGTGTGTTTGTCCCGTTAGAGGCCAATGATTAACCGTGTGCTGTTGCAGAGACACGCCCAAGTCAAACAATGATGTTTGGCATTTCCTTGTATGTCATCCTGATCAAGCCTCTGGTTTACAACCAACTCTCCTCTGTTTTCTCCTCTGCAGAAGTGAAAGCCCAGCCAGGTCCTCTGGACTGTCATCATGCTTTGGCCTTTGGTCAAATGTTTACTTCTTTTTTCCTTTTTTTAAATGTCATTTGAAGATAGAAATAAAGATGGATCTTCTAGTTGGGAATTTGGACTGAAGGAACTGAGCTCATGACTGGTTTCATGTTCCTGGTCAGATATTTCAGTTATCTGTGTTCATTTAAACTGGAGTTAACGGAGGCGGTTTCCCCAAAACAACATGGTAACTACAGCCATAAACACTGCAACAGACAAAGGTGCGACACAAGTGGAGACAGCGTTCGTCACCACTTTATTGGTCTGTGATTCCATTTCTCCTGTCACTCTGTAACTCTTTAACAAAGAAACGGACAGGAACTAGGTGACATGGAGCTGCGTTTGTTTGGAATCTTACCTGGCTAAATTGAAAACCATCCTGAGGAGGATCATGGTTCCATCAACAGGGTTGAAACTGTACACAATGAACTGTTATTTAAATGAAAAGTTTTCCAGTACTGGGACAGGTACAGTGGCAGGTGGTGTGTCTACAGTGGGTGCAGTTTGGAGGTGTGTGTGTGTAACTCGTTCTCGTTCCCACCCGCAGAGATAACGGGTGATTCATCTTTGGACCCGGAAGGTTACCTGCCTTGTGCTCTACTTTCTGCATCTGTTTCTATACAGAAAACCACGCGAATCATTCTCTGTAAATACGCACGTCTATTCCACTAATAAATATCTTCCTGTCGAACAATGTGGCCGCGACTTTGACGGACAAACCAATTAAACCTGTCGAATTATTGTCCTCAGGGTTCACTCATGAAGGTGCGGGGCTGGACTCAATTCGTTTTTTATATAAGAGATTCCGAAAAACTTCCCGAGCAGCAAAGATCATTCAGCCGTAACAAACCAGGAGGAGGAAATAAACGTTCGGGAGCAGAGGAAACACCGGAACCTTTCCATATGACGTCACCAACAGGGAACATTTTGAGCGTCGGACCAGACCAGCGTCGCCCACATACTTCCGCAAACAGTGAACGCATGCGTTCGCGTGGGAACAACATACCCGGAGATTTAAATGTAGAAATTAGCTTTTCACATTCACTCCGCTTATACTTCACTGACCCAGACGTCGCTATGAAACCAGTGTTTCCGTTTTCACGCGTTTGTACCGTCAGTTTAGCTTCTCAGTGATTAGCTTAGCAAGTTGGAATCGAACTAAACGTTTGGAAAATGGAAATTAATGACCGACATTTTATGAACACTCCACCGATGAAGACTGTCAGGTTTGGAGGCAATGTGGCGGAGACTTTGGTCAAACATAGACAGGTCAGTTAAAAAGGGCTAAAAGACCGGCGCTGTATTTAATTCTCATATATACGATATTAGACCGAGCATTGTTGACTGAGTGTGTGTTTGCGTCACAACCCTGTGAAGCACCAAACGTGCCTGGATCTCATCGACGTCATGTCAATGGTGTCTGTTTTCACTGGTTCCAGGGGGACTTACAGGACTACGAGCTGCTGAAGCATCAGCTCTCGGACCCTGACATAAAGGTTTGTTGTGATGGGACCCGTTATATCATCCGCTTGTGTTTCCCGCTGAACTGTGTTCTGTCTCCCACAGGATGCGCAGATCGTGAATTGGCTGCAAGAATTTCGGAAATGTGTCACCCAGTTGTCGAAGGAACACGAACAGCTGATCTACACTGTTTTGGTAAGTCAAACGGTGAACGGAGGTTCGCTGTAGAAAAGTTTTTTTTTTCCCCACAATATTTTTATTCATTAATATCAGCCATAATAACAATGATATAAATGCACATACACAATCAAGATCTCGGCTGTGTGACAAAAAACCCAACTATTATTTATATAACCAATTTACAAATAATAAAAATTAAAAGAAAAGAAAATACAGAATTAAAATAAAATAAAAAACAAAAACAGTAAATGACAATCGTTTGTTCGCTTAAAGTCCAATGTCCGTCTTGTATATATAGCTGCATATAACAAGCATCAAGTTGCAAAGGGCAAGAGGATCTCTTAATCAGTCCACATTAGTCCAGATTTCTATGTTTGAGATATTCAAGAAATGAACCCCAGATCCTTTTGAAAGCACTTTCCTTCCCTTTGATCAAAAAGACATCTTTTCCATGGCACACAGGAGCTCAGTTCAGTTAACCAGTTTTGAATACTTGGAGGATTTACACATTTCCACTTCAGTGCAATCATACGCTTTGCTCCCGAAATACAAAGATCCATACGTATCGGTTGACATTTGGTATAGTTATTTCCTGCAGGATAA
The DNA here is from genome assembly GCF_027744825.2 of Synchiropus splendidus. Taxonomy (NCBI): domain Eukaryota; kingdom Metazoa; phylum Chordata; class Actinopteri; order Syngnathiformes; family Callionymidae; genus Synchiropus; species Synchiropus splendidus. Next base: position 3,099,937 of record NC_071352.1, read on the forward strand.
ATACCCAATAAAAACATTTTAGCATCAAATTTGATTTGTGCAAATAGGATCTCTTCAATCTTACATTTGACATCAAACCAGAACGTATTAATGTTGGCACATTGCTGGACACAATGAAAAAAAAGTCCCCTTATGTTGACCACATTTAAAACATAAATCAGGAATATTCCCATTGAATCTATTGAGTTTTTCTGGAGTGACGAATGTACGCATGAGCCAGTTGTATTGCAATATCCTGAGGCGACTGTTATTGTTGGGCTTTTTTACAGGCTGAATGCCATTCGTCCAGTAACACCTTCTCTTGCAAATCATTCCTCCAAGATAGAAGTTTAGCTTCACTGGACTCCGGGGAACCATCTACCAGTAGATCATAAAATCTAGAGATGAGTTTTTTCCCCCAGCAATCGTTGGTCATAGCTTCCTCTATTAATGTACTTGAGAGAGGGGCTAAAGATTGTTTCTGGTTAAGTTGAATAATTCTTCAATTGTCAGTTCAGTTTCCAGCCCTTCTCTAACCTTGTCAGGGATATATGGTATGTCAATGCCGTCTAAAAATATTTTTTCATTATGCTGATTTAGATTTGATTCAGATTTATACAAACTCTTAAAAAAAATGGAAAAGCTTACATTAATTTCACCTGGATCAATGATATTATTTCCATCTTTAACAATTATAGATGTTACTGCTCTCTCGGTCTATAATTGAGAAAAGATTTTTTTAGTGTAATTCTAGTATTTCACAGTTACTCCAGCTAAAAAAAAGACATCCCATCATGCAGTTGCTGTTTACTGGTTACAGTACAAGTAAAAGCAGTTTTAGTATGTGTCCTCCCAACATTGTCTGTATGTAAGTGATGAACACTGTAGTGGCTGTGAGTTTTTGGTTTCCTTGTTGCTAAGAAAAGGGCAAATGCTGGAGCTGTGTGGCAGTGAGTGCAGGACAGGGCCCCGTGTCCTAGCTGCTGTGATGAATAGACTGTGACATGTGACTGCAGAGACTGCCCTGGGTGGGTCGCAGTCAGGCGGTGGTGGAGGAGTACATGTGTTTCCTCAGTAACCTGGTGTCGGCTCAGACCGTTTACCTCTGTGCGGCCCTCAAATCTGTTGTCGCCCACTTCACCCCAAGTAAGTGCTTCAAAGATCCCGTTTGTTTTTCAGTCAAACCTTTCTGATGCTCATGTATCGGTCTTTACAGGGAGGGTGACCATAAGTGAAGGAGGAGTTGATTTCATCGACTCAGATGATGAAGAGGAGAGTGAGTTTCTTTCTCTTGTCAGTCATGTGTTTCTGTGCTGTACAGCTGGTAGATAAACTCTGTATTTTAAACTTCCATTTAGTGAAGAAGCAAAATCTGATGTCGCTGTTCCTCATTAATGTTTGTCTGTGTACTATGAGCCTCCAGCTTTCACTTTGATGTCAGTCTGCCGAGGCTCTAGGGACCCAGTATCTCCTTTACTGACCCTGTCGGCCTCAATAAAACTTGTCAGAATGACAGATGTTGTAGCTGAAGTGAATCCAACTTATTTCATTGTAATGTTTGGCATCATTGTGAGAATGCTTCACCGTGTTGCCATGTCTCTGGTCCAGATCTTCCCAGGAACTTCGACCAGTGTCACGTGGCCCTGCAGGTCATCGCCAGATACGTTCCATCGTGAGTTGCTGCTTCATCCTTGTGTTCTGATCTAACTGAGATGGTAGCGAGCACATTCAGCAGAATAACACTGCCGCTGCTTAGCAGCGTGTCGAGTCTCATACGTACCTAGATGTTAGACAGCAGGTCATTTGAAGTGCTCCGTCCTGAACCTCATTTCTCTACATGTAAATCTCACAGTTTGGAGAAATGTGTCTGAGAAGTGCCGAATGTTGTTCCCTCAGAACCAGCTGCTTCCTGATGCCGATCCTGAGGGTCAACTTTCCCTTCATGCAGAGGTCAGCGAGGACTCTGGTGAGTAATGCAAGTACACCGCAGCTGTAGTTTTAGTCTTCAGCTGGGGAGCACAGGTTCAACAATCCAAATTACTGGTTCGAGGAGAGGTGTAACGTTACGGTCAAAGCCGTTTATTACTGTGCTCAGAGGGGAAGAGGATGCAGGACAAGAGGAAGCAGACTTGAGAGCTTTCATGAAGCAGCCAGGAACCTCTGCACTCACCTGAGCTCTCTCTGCAGGAGTGCTACGTGCACAACCTCCTGAGAGTGAGCGTCTACTTCCCTGCCCTCCGCAGAGACACCCTGGAGCTCGTCATAGAAAACCTGCTCAAACTGGACGTACGGCCTTTCAACTCTAACACGTGGCGGATATGTATTGTTGATCATTTCTCATGCGCATAGGTGTCATGGACTGGACGAGAGGCTTTAGTTCTCCTCCAGATCTTCATTCTGTGACTGGTGTTTCTCAGGTGAGCGCGTCCCGCTCGGACATCGAGGAAGCGGAGGCCAATGCTGAGGCACAGCAAGCGGGCGGGCCTGTGGAGGAGGCCCTCTTTGATATGGTACGGTCACATCCTCATCCTGGGTCTCTGAGTGAGTGATGAGCTGCTGAACTGTCTGACTCAGGACGAGGACGAGGACAAGCCTCCGCTCTCCAGTGTGCTGACCATGGCTCACCCGGTGGCTGAGAGGCTTGACACGGTCATGGGCGTGATGATGGCCTACATCAAAGACGTCTGCCACGTCAACGGTACTCCTCCTCCCTGGCGCGCGCCGTGACGCCCGGTACCTTGTGTCACGACGGTCTCCCCCTCCCAGGTGTTCTTCACACAGAGCGGACCAAGGAGCTGTACCGGGATCTGCTGAGCATCTTCGACAAGCTGATCCTGCCCACGCACGCCTGCGCTCACGTGCAGTACCTCGTCTTCTACCTCTGCAGCTTCAGACTGGTCAGCGCTTCACTCTCACCTGCTGGAAGTTTGAAGCATGGCGCCGTTCGAGCCATGCGTCTTGTGTTGCAGGCCCTCGCCGAGGCCTTCCTGGACCACCTGTGGAAGGTCCTGGAAAGCCCATCCCAGCCTGACGTCCTGCGGCAGGCTGCGGCCGGATACATGGGCAGTTTCCTGGCCAGAGCCAAGTTCGTCCCGGTGGCGTGAGTACAGCCTTCACCGCTGAGGGGTCTAGGCGCAGTTCTCTCACTTGGCCTGTGTCTGGCGCTGCAGCACCGTGCGGGCCTGCCTGGACCTGCTCCTGTCCTGGATCCATCGCTACATCGACGCTCAGGATGTGAGTGGGAAGCAGACCTTCTGCGACATCACGCTGCACGGCCCCTTCTACTCCATTTGCCAGGCCGTCTTCTACGTCCTGGTCTTCAGACACAGAGCCATCCTCGCTGCCGACATGAGGAAAGGTGTGGTCACATTCCAGGGAGATGGGTCGGGTTTGAGAGAGGTGGGGGGCGGATGGATGGACGGACAGCGTCTTTGTTGGTCCACCTTAATAGGCAGAGTCTAGCTCGATAGACTCTTCCTGTTGACAAAACCTGCCTCCAACCACATGCTAAATCGCAATTTTGCTTCCTGAACCGCTGAGGCCCAGCTCTGCAGTGATATGTGTGTGTGTCAGGTCTGGAGTACCTGCGCAGCCTTAACCTGGAGCGGGTGGTCATGTGTCAGCTGAACCCTCTGAAGGTGTGCCTCCCGACCGTGGCCAGCATGTTCGCTGCCGTCACCAGGTGAGACCCGCTCCGCTTCCGAGCCTGTGACTCTGCCCACACTGACCCGCTGCTGTCGCTGCAGGAAGTACCAGGTGGTGTTCTGCTACACCATCATCGAGAGGAACAACCGCCTGCAGCTGCCGGTGGTCCGGAGCTCTGCCGGCGGAGACGGCGGTGCCACCAACACCAACCCGCTCGACTGCTTCTTCCCCTTCGACACCTACCTGCTCAAGAGGTCATTCACTGGAACCTCTCGGATCTGGTGGGTTCAGTCGTGAGTGCTGAAGCTTTGGTGCTGTCTCCAGGTCTGGGCCCCTGATCGAGCCGCTGTATCAGCCTTGGGAGGAGCTGGCAGACATGGAGATGCTGGCGACCAAAAGTGCGCCGCAGCAGCAGGTGAGACCCTGCTGGAGCGTCGCCAGGACTGGGTGTGGACCCCAGTTTCCATGACCACGCAGCCGCCAAGAATCCTTCTCTCATTCATTCATGTGGAAGCCTCTTCAGCTGCTGTTGAGGGAACAGATCATCACAACTGTCGATCACAGGACCGACAGAGGCACGACCCAGGAGCCGGTGATGGTCACTGATGAGAGCTTGTGCTGTCCTGCAGGGATCCAGGGAGGATGAGGACGACTTCCTGAGTGGAGAGACCCCGAAAGGCGACGGCATCATGGGGGCAACACCCAGCTCCCTGGACGCACACCTGTGCAGCCCCAGCAGCGTGGGCTCGCCGCCCACCAGCTTTCACAGAACTTTCTAGAAGCCAGGCCCCCGGTCTTCCTGGTCCTGAACGCTCTATGTTCCATACTTTTAGCCTCGACAGCTGAACGTCCTGGAAGTTTTCACTGAGAACTGAGTTTTTATATGCACAACTGGAGTGATGCTTCATGTCTGCAGTGGAATATGACCATCATGTTTCAGAATTGTCATAAAGATCTTTATTCACCACCTGAGGCCGATCATTCAGCAGCAAGACGTTCAGACTCAGAACAGTTCCGCCAGCGCTCAGTAGGTGGCGACATAGCCAGGGATTGTTTCAAGTCTTCCCTGCGGTAGCTGACAGACTCGCAGGTGAAACCCTGACTTCCTGACATGCCGTCACGCACCAGAGACGTTATTGATCACGTCTGTTTCAGGAAGCAGTATCTGCATCTTCAGCGCTCAACAGAGGGCGCTGTGTTCCCCGAGCAGATCCAGTTCATTTAAGCGCTGTTGACGGAACAGTAAACAATGATCAGCTGACAGACGAAGCGTCACATCCGGATGGTGTTGTATATTTTATTGCACAGATTAAATCACTGCTTGTGACGGACATGTAGCTTATCATTTGCACTGATGCAAAACAACACTGACCAATGGTCTTGGAGGCACGTGCACGTGCATGCTTTGTTATCTGAAGGTCCGAATCTGACCCGAATGGTGACCTCTGTGCGGCAGTCAAGGTCATGATGGTGGCCAGAAAGTACTACTCAGGATGAAAAAGATTAATCAGTTTCATGCTTGTTTATCAGAAGAAGAAAAACGTTCTGACTTCAACAGTCTATGACGGTGAAGTTCAGGTCACCGTTGGAATATATATATATATATATATATATACACGACAATATAAAGCATTTCCCACGGCGATACTGACGCTTCAATTTCACAAACAAAATCAAAAGCTAGTGTTTGGTCATGTGTGAAGTGGACAGCTGCGCGGGTGTAAGTGCAAACATGTGGTTGGTATTGACAACAGAAATCAAACTTAGACCACAGTCATGGAGACGGTGATGCGCGGAGGTGCCTGGTGTGGCGCGACCACTGTGTCTCCATGGTGCGGGAATGTTGTGAAGTCTTTCCCACTTTGTATATGATCACCGCAAAAACTCAAAGTGATTACACAGCAAATTAGACTGTCACTAGAGGAAGCTGTTCTTCATGTTCTCGTCTTCGAGGTAGGCTTTGGTGTCAGTGACGTGGGCGTCATGTGATCACCAGCGTTCAGAACAGACGGTCCTGAAATGCAGCGCGAGTTATGAGCGAGAAGCCAGTTGTTAGTAGTGACGTGACACCCACTGGTTCCTCAGCAACACGAGATCATTCCGGACTGTAGAGCAGCTTCCTCACACTTAGCCTTCCATACTAACATGATCACTCAACGATTCGTAATAAAGTCCATGTGCCTATAGAGAGATGTGGAGAGGCTCCCTCGGTTGCCATGGGAACGGCAGATAATGCCCAGAACATGGATATGAAGATGATGATCGTGAGTGGAACGTGGAGCAGGTGACCAGCGTGTGTGTGTGAAGGAACCCACACACACGCCACCCCAGGTGACAGGCACCAGGTCTAGAACGGCCGGTAGTTCCAGAAGCTGGAGAAGACGGAGATCTGTGGAAGGAGCGCAGACTGTAGCGCCACACGACGGCAGAGAGAGAGAGGACAGACTCGGCGTCTCACCTTGTCCTTGAGCTGCTGGCAGAGCTGCAGGGAGATGGTGAAGAACACCAGGGTGTCGTTGAGCCAGGGCACCACACACTCCACCTTGTGGACGTGGCTGACCTCGAAGCGGTTGTTGTTGAGCTCGCTGTGCAGAAAGGAAGCGGGTCAGACTGGAGCGTCTCTGGAGAGGAGTCATGAGCAGTGATGTGCCAGTGAGGCTTCTTGAAACACCGTCCTCACTCTCAGAGCTCAGGAGGTGGCGCTTCCGTTCAAAAATGTTGGTGGTGTCAGTGAAACTGTAGTTTCCAACACACAGCGTCATCTAGTGGGCTTTGAGAATGAGGATAGAGTTTCATGAAGCCTCATGGTGAACCTCTCCCTCAGAGGATGACCTGAGGTGACCTGAACGGGTCGTGAGTCGGCTGTAAAGGCCTGACATTTCCACCACAGGAATTGGACGAACCCGCCTGGCCCTCGATAGGTCAGACGGGGAACTTACAACATGGCTCCAGGGCTGTGCAGCACCGAGCTCCCGGCCGGTTTGAAGTTCTAGAGAGGAGTAGAGAGAAGAGAGGGCACATGAAGGCGCTGGAGCAAAAGGGTCTGGGGCGGTGTGATGAGCCGGACCTTGGTGGTGTTGGCGGGTAGCACGTGCAACTGGTACACGGTCAGACACAGCTTGCTCAGGTTGATGTAGAAGTTGACCATCACGTCTCCAGGCATGGGAGGCGTGAACATTTTCTGCAGACACACAAACACAGCGTGAGCGCAGAACAGGGCGGTCCTTGACTTGAGTCTTTGGTGAGCAGTACCATGAGGCCGCTGGTGGCCAGCTCCGGCAGGGTCAAAGAGGCCGGCGTGGTCAGTCGGTTCCTGGCCCGGGTCAGCTGCAGCATCACGGCATCCATCAGCTGCAGCACAAACATGGAGTTGTGAGCTCGGTTCTGACGCCGGCTGCTGAAACGCAGCTGACCTTGTTGACCTCTGCGCCGGTCTTGAAGTGGTAGCTCTCGTCGTGACTGCTGAGCAGCTGCAGAGCCTGGGACACGTGGTTCCTGGCGTCCTGGATCTGGAGAGGAGGGGGTCACAACACTCCACCAAGATTCACCGAGTCATCCCGAGGTGTTCCATCCCAGATCCGGGTCACATGACGAGCACCACACTCCCAACAACACCCACCTGCTGCAGCTTCCACTGCTTGTCCTCTCGGAACTGAAAGTGCAGAACCTGGCTGCTCTTGGCGACCTTCAGGTTGATGTCCTGTAGAGGAAGCACTTGAGTTGAATCGGCTCTCTGCCGCGACAGGAGACCTATGTGCGTGTGACACTCACAGCCTGACTGAGAGCCTCGCCCTGCAGGGTCAACACGCCCTTCACCTGGTCCATGCTGCCCGGGAGGAAGAGTCATGTGATGAGCCCACACTCAGTTACTCATCAACCTGGAGACGCTCACTCACACACAGACAGCAGGGCAGGAAGCTCCCGTACTAGAGTATCACAATATCAACCGCCATATTTGAGCTGCACTCACACAGTACTACTCCACATTTAAAGGACAAAACTATGTTGAAATCCAACATACACAGCAACAGCACTGTGTCCTGAGGGAGACCTTACGTGGAGCTTCCCAGGATGAAGTTCTCCTGCTTCAGCTGACTCTCCAGTCCTGGTGCAGGAACAGAGAACCTCCTGGACGCCTCCTGCAGCAGAGAGGACACGTGGACAACCAGTCCAAGAGCTGGTGGTTGGTGTTGGTCACGTGACCACAGCTCAGGCCGCATCATGAGCAGCACCCTCTCCTCTGTTTTAGTGACGTAACAACAGATAATGTGACTTTCATTATACCATGTTGTGACCTCCACTAGCATCGTAGCGACTGATACTACCGATTAGGCCAGCTTGGCGACAACAATGGGACCAAATAAGAGTGCTCAGTTAGGCTTCACAGCATTTAAAAAAACACCTCAACACCTCATCTGGACCTGCAGTAGTAGCTTGGAGCATATGACATTTTTATCAACACTGACAGCTGTGAATCACGGCAGTATCTTGCACCTCTTCTACTCACTCGTATCGGTGAGGTGAGGAATGATTCAGCTTTACCTTCAGAACATCCTGGAGCTGCTTCAGAACCGCATGAACTTCTTCTTTCAGCAGCCAGTTGAACTCCTCCTCCTGCACAAGACAACAACAATCTTGTCGGAGCAACAAAAAGCAACACACATCGCAAACTAAATCGCAAGCCAATTCTCTCCAAAATCTGTCTTTAAAATTCAGATTTAAACTGACATCAAAGCTCACACGCGTCCTGTCCCGCATGACCATCCACCTTACTATCAGTGACAACCTCAATATTTGACGGTTAGTTCAGTAAAATGATCGCGTTCTTCGAACCAACGTCAGAAAACTACAGTTTGCCTACAGACGCGTGGGGAAGACGTCAGTGGGCTCGCGCCGCTCGTCCATCTGCCGACCACCGAGGCCTCGTCACCGCATTAACTATGATTGACAGGCGCCTGGAGCCCCGCCTTCGTGTTAAAGCGCCTGCATTCACGGGCACAACCTTCCTCGACGTGGTCGCTCACGGAGATTTGAGTCGGTCGTTCATGCGTGTCCGTGGATAATCCACGCACGAGCTCTAACCACGCGAGCCCGCACTAGCGCGTCCCCCCGCTGCAGCTGCAGAGCCAGAGCATCTCACCAGCACGGCTCTCTCCACCTGGCTGGCCGCCGACATCCTGGGCAGCTCGGACAGCGAGCGCTGGTGGTTCAGCATTTCCCAGCCGGAAACACCTGGAGCCCAATGAACAACAACAACCTGTGGGTGTCCTGCGAGGATGAAGCTGTCAGCCGCTCGCCAGCTCTACCAAGGAGATGGTGCTTTCAAGGCAGTCGGACATTTGTGCTGCTCTCAAACTGTGATTGATAAAGACGTCATATTGACAGAGACCATGACAACAAATACGAGTCAAATGCAACCTGCATCGATCACACGCACGTCAGACCACAAAAAAAAATATTTTTAACGAGCAATTTTATGAAAAATAAAGCAATTCTTCTAGGTTTCGTTTCATTCGAGACATTGCAGATTCTTTTTTAACTATTATTTGTGTCAAATAAATGTAAACATCGATTTATATTCAACACACCCCGTTTCTGTGCAAACTAACTTCAGACATTCAAAATAAACACGAGTCCCTGAATGTACCATAAGATAGGTCACATGTCTATGAAGAATTAGCAACGCCCACTTTTCCCTCTGGAGAAAGTCCGCATGCGCCGAACGGAGTGGAGAGAAAGCGACTGTGGATTATCGCTCCTCCCCAACGTTTCCGGTCTTCCTTCGAGATCTTGCTGGATGGAAATATATCGGCTCAAACTGACCGCCTCCAAGGAACGAGTACCTCGAGAGGACAAAATGTTCATTTAATCCGTCGACCTGTTCTGAATGAGTCATCCAGTCATCAGGAGAGGTTTTATTAAATGCACAAAAATGTGAACATTTTCCACAAAATCATAAATATTCCCCCGAGCTGAAGTTACAACCTCATTCCCCAAATCTAGATCATTAGACTTTTAAAATCATGTCACACTTGAAACAAACCATCGACTTCTTTCATTTATAATTCATAGAAAAAAAACTTGCCCAACGCACTATTTACATCTTTAAAAAAAAATGCTCGTCACAAGTGAAAGAACCTGATGGCAAAAACACGTGTTGTAGGCGGGATGTTGGATTCATGCAACTAAATCAACAGCGGGACTGGTGAGCAAACAAAGCTTTGACTGAGTGAAGAGAATTTCAGGAAACGTGGACTCCGTCATTAGCGGATCAAATCAGGGCTCACAGAAAATAGCCAGGATGGATGAGTGGGGTTAAAAGTCATGTTTTAAAAAGAAAAAAAAACACAAAGGTTTCAGACAGTAAGACGTTGACAGAGGAGGATCAGTCGACGGGGTCGGATCTTTTGATCAGTTACATGGAATTGATTGTTCAGTGCGAGGAGTGACAACTGGGTCCCGCCAGGTCTTCCTTTGGACCAGTCCACCACACGTAGGAGCCATTGTAACAGTCCTAGAAGATTTAAAAAGCAAATCGAACAGGTGCAGACAGAGTCACGCACCAGAGCAAACTCGCAAGCATCGGAAGCTAAAATGTGACGACCGTTTCTGCACTGAAAATAAAACGCTTCTGTCAGTGATGAAGCCGAAGGCGGATACGCCTGTCCTTCACCAGCGGCTCTCCGCTCAGCTGCCCACACCCTACTGCTCTGTCGAAGCCCAGTGTCACAGACGCTCCGGGGTAGAGCTGAAATAGAAGTGATCACAGACACCGATGGCAGCATGAGTGTCTGGAGGAAGGGATCCAGGTAAAACATGCCTCAGACGCGGATGGACGACAGGACAAAATGAAGCAGTGAAGCAGAAGAACCAGTGACTGAGGAAACAGACGGAAGCAGACTGCATTTAAGGCTTGATACAGTTCAACTCCCTCCACAGACGAGATGGAACCATCGAGCACGGAGGTGTCAGGCAAACCTGCCCTCAAAAAGCAAACAAATAAATAACTATTCAGGATAAAGCTGAGGGACGACTAGAATCACGACAGTTAAGGCAATGCAGTGGCGCGCTCACTGGCTCCCTCCGGAGGGTATCACTGGAAATTAAATATCAGAGAGAAGGGGCTCATGTTAGAAAAGGAGAGTCTTCCATCAGACAGGTGCAGAGCCACGCGGCGCCAGCAGGGGACGACCCCAGCAGGCCGTCCACACATGCTAGCAGTGCCACTGGCTGGAGGAAAGACAGGAAACTAAGGTGGAGGATATAAAAAAAAAAAAAAAAAAAAAAAAAAAAAGCTCATCGTGTTCGGCAGGAGCGACGGGGGGGGGGGGGTCCAGCAGCAGCTCTAATGAATGTAGGCCCGGTACACGGCAGAAATGTCATTGTCAGACTGGTCCAGTGCCTTGGCCCGCTTGTAGACCTGCGCAAACACACCACACCGTCAGCCACGGACCTGCGAGTGGAGAGGTCGACGCAAACAGTACCTCATTGGCCGCAGCCGCCATCGGGGTTGGGTGGTTGGCCGAGTCACCCATGGAGATGGCAAGTCTCAGGTCCTTCTGGATGTGTTTTAAATAGTAGTCTGGTTTGAAGTTGCCCTGTAGGATGTCTGCAGAGGGGCAGAGCAGTGGTTACCAACAAACACCAAAGGACCTGCACCGCACCATCTGGACCGCGTCGCTGAGATATAGCACATGACATCACACAGATCAGCTTTCGGGCACCAGACCAGCAGAATATTCCACTTTCATGTCACTATACTGAGAGAGTGTAGCTGTAAAGTGTTGGAGACGCAGGTTCACTGTAGAGGAGCGTCAGTTTGGGATGCGAGTGAATCACTCATCACCCGTCAGCAGGCCACAGGAGTCTGTCCTCTGTCTGTGTGAAGTGGTCACTACAGCAGGCTCCTGGTGGCCTGTCGCCACTCTGGCACACAGAGGGCTCATTCCTGCTTCAAGTTCAGCAACTCCCGAACGTCACTCACTTTGGCATTTCTGGTCCACAAAGGTGCTGGCCATCTGACCCTGACTCAGGATGTCGAGGAAGGTCTGCTGTGATTGGCCCGTGGCCTGGGCCAGGGTGAGGCCCTCGGCTATCGTGGCCATGAAGCTTCCCTGCACCATGTTGAGGATCAGCATCATCCGAGCGGCGTTCCCAGCCTCACCTGCAACAGCAAGACGCTCGGTCAGACGCTGGCCGAGAGCTGCCATGTTAAGACAGAGGAGGGCACACTCATCACTGACCCAGGAAGAAGGAGGTCTTGCCCATGGCCTGGAAGCAGCTGCTGCAGTCCTCATACACCGTCCTGTCCCCGGCAGCCACGATGACCAGCATGCCGTCATTGGAGAGCTGCTGACTCCCAGCCACGGGGGCCTCCAGGAAGCGACCCCCTCGCGACGTGATGACCTGGGGTGCAGCCAATGACTTGGTTGAGTGGGATCTAGCGACACCAGAGAGGCTGGGTATCAGACCTGAGAGAGCTCCGTGATGGTCTCCGGGTCCACAGTGGACATCTCCACGTAGCACTTCCCGGGCCGGATGCCCTGCAGGACGCCGCTGGGGCCCAGCACCAGCTGAAGAGCAGAGCAGCACGTGGTTGTTTGCCTCACACTGTGCAGCAGAGCGAGTGAGCACTTACGTCTCTGGCAGCCTTTGGATCTGACACGCAGGAGAATGTGATGTCACACATGGAAGCCACCTCAGCAGGGGTCCGGCCTAACCGAGCGCCTTCCTGGATGAAAAGGTCACACTGGAGAGGAGCACGAGAAGCTGTTAGCTGCCGGAGCATCGAGGCTATACACAGTCCAGCTATGGACATACATGCTGGACATGCAGGTCATTTCAACAGGAGCCAAACTTGACTCCCAGTCACGGAGAAAACCAGACACACAGACTGTAACTGGATTATTTGGAACTGGTACCTTTTCCGCTGTGCGGTTCCACACGGTGACCACATGGCCCATTTTCAGGAGGTTGGACACCACGCCGCTGCCCATGAGCCCTAGACCCAGGAAGCCTATCCTGTGAGGCAACACACACACATGCGCACACAGGTGAGCGAAGTGAAGAGTTTGAGTGTGACTTCTGTGTTGGGTCAGACGTTCACTCCTGCTGTTGGTCACAGGCTCAGAGCATCATTAGATACAAGTCCTGTCAACACACATCGAGAGCATCTCTCTGGACGACTGGCTTGTGATGCAGTTCAACCATTCCACTGACGCACATCAGTGACGCCGAATCATCACTGATCAAGTCTAGTATGGAGTGTGGCCACTCAAGGGTCCAGCTTCACCGATACATTACGGATGACATCCCATAATAAACAGGATAGGAAGCTCAAGTGTTTCACTGCAGCCATGTTGCAGACGCGTGACGTGTCGGGTCTCCTCTGTCCAAACCTTTTATCTGTGGGTGTGATGCTGCCGTTGATGGCTGTGCTGTCTGCCGCCTGGATGGACGTTGACCCCGTGTCCTGCAGAGCACAAACACAAGAAGCTCACAGACACAGCACTTCCATGATGGCGACAGACAGTCCGGGAATCCCTGCACCTCTTCAATGATCTTCAAGCGTTTGCTGATGGGCTCCACTGTCGAGGCCTGCGAGGAGGCGGAGCAACATCACTGCCATGACTCTGGAACGTTGGCCGAGCAGCCGCTTACCTTCTCTGACTGGCTGAGTAGGAAGTGATGAAAATGTGGGTCGTCTTTCACAACCTGACGATGACAGAAGCAACTTCAGCTGGAGACTTCCAGACACACTGCATTCTCAATACCGAACTAGTCACTTTCTTACAAAGGAAATCCCTCCGTGGTAGTGACATCACTGGGGTGGGAAGGTTATTCAGCACCACAAGGTATCGGTCAGTAAGGAACCAGTGAGGTGAAGCAGCAGAAGCAGAAGTCGACTGACAACAGGCTGGGAACATGCTGACACTACCCACCCACGTGCCACACCACAAGCTAACAATACACACTACACACAGTAACAACAAGCAACTGAGGGGCTCCTTGTTGTTCAGAAAAAACCCTTGACCAAGTTGCAACCCAGTTAAAGCCTTGTTAAAGACCCTGAGCAGACATGACCTCAGCAATCAGCTCCAGTAGTCCAGTCAGGTGCATGAATACAGCACACACTGCGGGGACGTCGACAGGACTTATTCTGGCCCAATACACTTCTGAGTTCTCTCCTCTACATCTCTCTGAAGCTTTGAGTCAGTTCTCAGTCAAGAGCTAGTCAACAGAGTGCTGAGGTAGCAGGCGGATGACCACATGACTTCCATGGTAGAAGGGTCCACCTCAGAAGGAAACACCGAACAACCAGACTAGGTGCTAAAGAGGCAGCAGCAGAGGGTCAGAGGGAAAGTAGCGGGACGTCAGAGGTGAAGAGCAGCAAGGCAAGACAGGCTTGGTGGGGGAAGGGGGGTTCACCTACACTGCTTTCCCATTTGAATGCAGAGCCGGGTCCTGGCCCAAGCCTCTCCAGAGCTGACGGCTCAGGGTCAGAATCTGTTAAGTCCTTCAAGGGGGAGAGAGACACTTAATCACTGCCGAGAGCATGACAGTCGTGGTTTGGTTCAGCTGCGTGATACAGTCTTGCCTCTACATGAAGAGAACATCCACTCAGGGACAAACACAACATATCTGACTGGTGGGACAACGGTGACAAACACTGTTGTTAACATGTCGGTGTCAGAGTAAGCTCGCACCTACAGATGTGATGCATTTTAAACTTTCACCTGAACACGTGTGTGTGTGTGTGTGTGTGTGTGTGTGTGTGTGTGTGTGTGTGTGTGTGTGTCACTCAACTCAATTATAGGATGACCCACAGCATCACTCTGCAAAAGAGCTCTAGTTTTACCTTCTAATTTCACTCGTCTATTGTGCTGCCATTGGTTGGTATGGATTTTGAGGCTCTGAAACATTGAGTCTGTTGGTGGACAAGTGTCAGTATTCTGCTTACAGAACATTTCTCTCATCTTTTCCATGGTTTTAACCACACTAGATGACCGGGTGGAGCCATCATGCAAAGCCGTCTCTTGACAAACTGTGAGGGAACATGTGGAGGCTGTAGAATCTGGTGTGGAGACTGTTCACCAACCTTCTCGGAGGGGTCCTTCAAGGCGCTGAGGTCCTCATCGTCCTCATCCAATATCTTCAGTGGCTTATTCGGTTTCTTTCCCTTTGACTCTCCTTTGCTGTCAGAGTTCTGTGGGAGATAATGTCATCAGTCTGCTATTCGCAGAGGCAGATCACGGTCCAGAGGGTCGTGTGAGCGTTGTGTACTAAATAAGCAAATACAAGCGTCAGGACAATCTTTGCAATACATTTTAATGTTTACACAGGATCCAAATGCCTTCTGAACATTTCAAACTGTTATTCTGAGGAACACATCTCAGTGAATGCAGTGAATGCTCTAACCAAAACACACAGTCAACAGGCTCAAGGCCAGGAGCGCCTCTGGACAGCCATGTTTGAGGCAGCCCACTGGCTCAGTGGGGCATTTTCAGAAAGAGCTGTGTCGGAACTGCCTCACCTGTTCTTTTCCCTTAGCTTTCTTGAGGAATTCCTCCACAGCGTCCACCGCCTGCTGGAAACGCTTGCCCTTGTTTATCTTGATCATCTCGTCTTTGTGGGCATGGTAGGGCTTCAGCTGTTCCACTTTGATCCAGGCACTGAAACACAAGCGCGGTCACTACTGGGCACAGGTCAGGACGAGCCAAAGCAGCTGACATACTGGTCTTCTGTTCCAAAGAATTTCACAAAATGGCATTTTTTGCCCCTCGGCTTCTTCAGGTCCTTGGGCGGACTGACGATCTGTAATAACACCAGGAGTATCCAGGTGAGATTAATGACATCACCATTGCTCTGATCGAACGTGAGGGGGTTGTTTACCTTTCCTGGCCAGGGTGGATACCGACCAAGCTTGCCCCTGAAAAAAGACAGAAAAACAACAACCATGACATTGAGATTAGGACGAGACCCTTGTGATCAGCCTCGTATTCACAGCGACAACCTACGATCCAGATCAGTAAACAAGCGACTGAATAGTTCCACTGGCGTCTCATCCCAGATCTGAACATATGGCTCGCTGCCTCCGAGCAGACGACCCTGAGCTGACCCTCTTTCACGAGAGGCTGGTTTTGGTTTTTACCGGACTTCAGAAACCTGTGCGACCGAGCTGCTTCGACTTGTGACAGCAGTTGGTCCAAGTCAGTACCGTTAAACGTTTCTCACCACAAACACTTGCCCTCGGGCGGTTGGGCTGGAGAAAGATAAGCGCGCAGACACGAAACGATATGAAAGAAACGCGCAGCAGAAAAGTTAACACGGAAGACGAAAAAAGCGTCAGACATCCGCTAAAGCTAACGACCTGCTAGCTCCACTCACACAGCAACATTCCGCCTTGCGATTCAACGATGAGCTCTTTTCAGTCGGATCGAGACTTGCATTTGCACAAACTATAAAACTCATTCATCTAGGGCAACAAGATTCACCAGTGGCCGCGAACTCGTTGCTGACGGCGGATGTCGACGGAGTCAGCGACGGCTAGCAGTTTGTTTGGGACGCATTCGACTTAGTCCAGCGACCGCTGAGGAAAATAGCGGAGATATATAAAACTCTATCTCGGCTCCAGGCTACTGTGATCTAATAAACACACACAAAGGGGATAGAATGAATTCCTTTTGGTTTGAAACGCCAACTTACCACACTAGGTCCCCGATTCTTAGATGCACCGTCGCCATCTTGTAACTTTAATAAAAACGTCGCACGACAGAACGAGGGGTAGACAACACACACCCACTTGTCACGTGACAGCGTAAACTCCGCCCCATGGTGTTCGCTTATCATTTTTTAAAATTATTTTTTTCTCATCTTAAGATATTTACTGGATTGATATAGACTTGACCAGTGATCAGGCGTCACTGATGTGCGTCAGTGGCATGGTTGATCTTCACATCTTTTATCTCAACTATCTATGGATTTTATTGTTGGTACATTTGTACAAGATTATTGCATGTTTGTTGTTGTTTGGTGACAGATGGTTGTTGTCTCTTTTTACCTAAATTATCTCTCTATTTTGTTGTTGTTGTTGTTGTTGGCATTCAATATCAGGGATTACTGTGAAAGTGTTGAAAACAGAGACCCAATCACTTATGAGCACATATTAATTTTGAATTGTTTTGGGCTTCTTGGTCCATAGTCGACAGCCTCATGGTGCAAAGCAAGTCCAGTATTCTGGTCGATGGTGTGAGCTGGTGGATCGTAGATGTGGCAGACAAGGAGGGACCATGGCTGGGAAGAAAGTTGGATATCAGTAACATTAAGTTATCCTTTCTTTTAATTAAATTAAATTAAATTACCTGAATGTATATGCCATATATCTTCCCTCTAATATGTCAAGCTTCCTTGATGTCATCATAACCTATAATCCAATCTCTTTTTTGTGTCTGAAGAATGATCATGGAAAACTAGTTTCCAAAACAAAACAGCAGCCTTTGTTTTTGTTTCATTTTTTTATTGTTTTATGAGCAAACAAGAATACCTGCTGTGAAACCCCAAAATATAAATGAAACATCTCCCACCCAGGTGAATTTTTAATTTCACTGTGAATCAATCATATGTGCGTTTTACACCATCACACCCATTAAGCTCTGCCCAACCTCAGCATAACCACCTCCAAGGATGTGGAGTTTGGCAAATAAAGCAAATAAATATATAGTGCATTTGGAATTGGGAGTATAGAGCAAAATGATTCCAGTTCATCTCTCAATAGAATAAGTGTAAAAAAAAACCAAGCAAGCCAGTGGGAGCACTCTGGCAGGATGAAGAGAAAAGGGCGGAGCTTCTACTTCTTGCCCGACACCATAACACCAAACTCCTGGATGGAAATCTCTTTGGCTAAATACTGCTGAAGATGGTGATTGGTGATGTGCCCAAGGCGCAAGGCTTCTTCGATGGAGAACTTCTTCCCTGACTTTCTGTCGTGCAGCACAGAGGATTCCCCGGCCGGACCCTTCACTGAGATCTCCTCCCAATCGCACTCCTGGCTCTGCAGGTTGACAAACATCTTCCAGTCGATCAGGCCGAGCTTGTAGGCTTCCTCTGGCCGCATTTCTTTGCCAGTGTCTGGATCGATGACCACGATGGAGCGTCGCAGATGGCTTTCCCGCTGCTCCCTCTTGATTCTGACTGCGGCCAGGCTCTTCTGCAGCCGTTCGATTTCCACCTCCTTCTGGGTGGTGATGCCCCTGAGCTCGGCCAGTTCCTTCTGCAGTGAATCCAGCCTCAGCTCCAGGTTCTTCCCGTCCTCCCTGGGAGCGGACTCGGTGATGAGTCGGGTCTCTTTGCTGGTGATCTCGATCTCTGAGCGGAGCTTGCGGATCTCATTCTGCATTCTCTGGTTTTCTTGCTGCAGACGGTTGCTTTCGTCTCGGATGTAGTCCAGCTCCTTGAAGGACTTGGTGTTGGTGAACTCCATATCAGACAGCCTAGATGTCAGCGTGGTCAACTCCTGGTCCAGCTCTCGTCGCCTTCGTTTCTCCTCCTCCAGAGTCCTCTTCAGATTCTCGATCTCCAGCTCAGCCTCTGGGTCGCGCTCCACCTGCACCTTTTCGGTGCGGACCACCCGTTCCTTCACGTCCATCTTCTCCAGCGTGAGCTGCTGCTGGATCAGAGCGTTCAGCTCCTTCTCCAGCAGAGTGCGCTTGTGTTTCTCTTCATCCAGCTGGAGTCTGAGGATGGAGTGCTCCTTCTCCTGCTGTGGGTCCTGCTGCAGGACGACCTTCTGCTTCACGGTCACCTTTTCACGGTTCTCCTTGTCCCGGAGCTCCAGCTCGTTGAGTCGGACCCGAAGCCTTTGAATCTCCAGTTCGGCCTCCCTCCTGGATCTACGCTCTCTTTCCACCTCCTCCATCTGCAGGTCCAGATCGGCCCTCTGCCTCTGCAGCTGATAGAGCTCAGCTTTCAGGATGTCCTTCTGTTTCTGCTCATTGTTGATGTTGTGTAAGAAGGTGTCACACTCCGACTTGAGGATGGCGTCCTCTTCCACCTTCACCACCTCCTGCTGAACGACCTTCTCTCGGACCTGTGACAGATCAGTCTTCTTCAGTCGGATCTTCTCCTCCTGATCTGACTGGTCTCTTTCCAGGTCAAGGCGTTTCTTCTGCTCATCGGCCAATTTCCTCTTAAGAGTTTCGATTTCCTCTTTGGTTTTGGGGTCTTCTCTGTACTGGACCACTTCATTGACCACCTCTTTGGTCTGCACCTGAGGCTTGGTGTCCTTCCATCTCTGAATTTCATCCCGCAACTGCCGAATCTCCATCTCCGACTTCTCCGTTTGATGGGTTTTATCAACGATATCATTGCGAAGCCTCTCGAGCTCCCGCTCGGTCTGTGGGTCGGTCTTGTACTTGATGACCTCCTTTATGATCTCCTTCACCTCCACCTGGGGACCTCGGTTCTTCAGCATGGTCAGCTCATCCTGCAGGGACCTGAGCTGGAGTTCTGAGTCCCTGTAGCGCCTCTGGTGCTCCACCAATTCCAGTCTGAGATTGGCCACCTCGTTCTCAGCCTTGGGGTCTGGACGGACGATCTCACGCACTTTCTCCTGGATGACCACCTTCGACTTCTCCTCCTCAAGGCTGGCGATCTTCCTCTGCAGGTCATTCCTCTCTCGCTGAGATGATCGTCTTTTGGCTTTCTCGTCTTCAAACTGCCTCCGCAGGTTCTCAACCTCTCTTTCGAAGGCAACGTCCTTCTCCACCTTCACCACCTCCTTGATGGAAATCTTCTCTTCGGCCATTGATTTCTCCTTTTCCAGCCTGCGGTGCTTCTCTTGAAGAAAGAGCAGCTCATCCTCCAGCTGCTTTCTGCCGTCGGTTTCCTTCTGCTTCCTGTCCAGCATCACTCGGTACTCGGTCTCGAGTTTAGGATCGTTCTGGACTTTGATGACCTCCTCTTCCGTGATCACCTCCTGCTCCTTGTTCTTCTCCTCAGCCAGGACTGTCACCTGCTTCTGGATCTGGATCAGTTCGTTGTCCTTGATCAGTTTCTGCCTCCTCATCTCATCCAGCTCTTCCCTGAGATTGCGCACCTCCTCCTCCTGTCCTCGGTCCCTCTCAATACGGAGAACCTCCTTGACCGTGTACTGCTGGGCTCCTTCTTTGACCTCGGTCTCAAGACCCTGCAGCCTTAGCCTCAGAACTTCCAAGTCGTTCTCCAGGACGTGGGTGCTCCGGCGCTCCTCTGAGAGCTTCTGCTGGACCTTGTGCACTTCCTCATCCAGCTGGGGGTCTGGAACCTTTTTGATGAGCTCCTTCTTGACGATGGTGTCTTGCGGCTTCTGTCCTTCCAGGACGTAGATGTCGGTCTGAATGGTCTCAATTTCCTTCTCCAGCTGCTCTCTCCGACGAACTTCATCCTCCAACTGCTTCCTGATTCTCCAAGGTTCTTCTCCAGGAGCAGTGGCATGGACCGAGCTGACATTGGTGCTCTGGACCAGGGGGATCTCCGGTTGCTGTAGAACGAGAGCAACAGGTCAGTGATCCCATCCTTTCACAGAGAGCACGTGAGCTTGTCTTACCATGTTGAGAAGACTCTGGGCCAACTCCAGGCCCTGCATCCTCTGCTTATTCACGGCACTGACCTCTGTGAATTTAGCCCCGATGGCACCTTCCTGTGAACAAGTCATGCCGCTACCATTACACAAACCTGTCACCGTGGATCGTTTTGTTTTTAGGGCTGTCAATCAATTCAATTTTTGAATCTCAATTAATCGCGCTGAAGCTCAGTTGACTCGTGATCAATGGCAAATGAATCCCATATATTGTACCTGTTCTAATTGCAACTTAAAGGATGCTGTTCACAACAGCAGAGCGGCCAATAATGTTTCCTCATGCAAACATTTGTTGACTCCAACAAGGCAACTCCATAGAGAATGTGAGATTAAGTTGCCATTAATCGCGAGTTAACTCAGCTTTAGTGCAATTAACTGAGATTCAATTCATTTAATCTACTGTCCTCCCTAATTATTTCACAATTGAAACGTTTTTTTCTGGAATTCTCCAGCATTTCTCTGAGTATCACTCTGCAAATGAATGTTGACTCCAGTGATTTTCCAAAGGAGAAATCCGATCTCACCTCCGCCTTGACGACCTGGCCAGGTGACTCCAGTCGGCTCCTCTTAAATGTCTGGGGAACAATTCCATCCTCCATATCCAGGACGGTTCGGAACTTCTCTGTTTCATTCTCGTAATCCTGCAAACAGCCGGGTGAGGCCTCTCAACAGCCTGAGCAGTCACTGGACTCGTGGCTGGATGTCTTACCCTGATGGCCTGCTGGTACAGGTGGGCATGTTTGGAGACGCTGTTCAAGTCAGACTCCTTCTTGGTGATGTCAGACAGCAGGTTCTGTTCAGATGACATTCAGATGTTAGCACAAGTCATCACCCTGTCCATCCAGATGTGTGACAGCAGGCCAGGCTGGACCCTCACCTTCTGGTTCTTCAGCTTGGTCTCCACTTGCCTGGCATCGTCGGTCTCACGGGGCTCGTAGTTGGGCACTCGTGACAGCCAGGTGTTCAGGCTGTCATACTCTTTGCGGTAGTTGTTGTACGCCATCTTGGCCCGCTGCAGGCTCTGGGACCTACGGCAAGAGACGCCCTCAGCATCTGCAGCGCAGCTGTCTTGCAGCCCAGGCCTGGTTTCTTCCTACCTGGTGTCAATCTGCCTGTTGATGTTGCTGTAGCGCTTGCTGAGCTTCTGCACGTCCGCCTCCTGCCTCTCGATGTCGGGACAGTGTTCTTGGAACTTGTTGGCTAAGTTGTCGCAACTGTTCTTCGCCAGGCGCAAGTTCTGCTCCGTCTCTGTGACCACTGACCTCTTCGCTCTCAGGTCTGACGACATATCCTGACGGGACCAAACAGGGTCAAAGTTCATACAGCGATACTGACTTCTAAAGACGAAGACACATGTCAGGGACATAGACATCTTTTTGATGCAGAAATAAGCAATGAACCAAAACATTTGAACTTGTGACATGATGTGAATGTTCCTCACCCCGAGCTCCCGCTGAGTTTTCTCCAGAGAGGACATGTCGGCCGGCGCCACCTCCTCCCTTGCCAGCTTGCTCTCATAGTTGGAAATGTAGAGCTTGCCATTCTGAAGGGAAGTCTCCAGCTGGTTGGAATTCTTGAGTCTGAAACCACAAAGCATCTTTAGCTTGGGTTGCATTGGAAAATGCAAGCTTCTCGATCATGGAACTGAAGGTCGTACTT
The DNA here is from genome assembly GCF_027744825.2 of Synchiropus splendidus. Classification (NCBI taxonomy): domain Eukaryota; kingdom Metazoa; phylum Chordata; class Actinopteri; order Syngnathiformes; family Callionymidae; genus Synchiropus; species Synchiropus splendidus. Next base: position 3,121,835 of record NC_071352.1, read on the forward strand.
CTCCTGTGAGCACTGCAGCAGCTGCTCCAGCCGTTCGTACTTGTTGTTGGCTTCATCAATCTTGTTGTGAAGCTGAGGAGCACTGCCAGAGGAGGCGTTGGACGCCAGGAAGGTCTTGGCCTCCTGCACTTTCGCAGTCTTTTCTGGTTCAATTTTACTGACAGCAGCTGCAATGTCCTGCAAAAAAAACATTGACTTAGTGGAGGCAAGCCAGATCTAAGCTCAGTCTCTGAGTCTCAGTCTCACCCTCATGTCCTGCAGGCGATCCGCGCTGTCCTGCAGGGGCCTGGTCTGTTCCAGGGGAGGGCGCACTCGAGACTGAATGGCCTTCTCCTGCTTGTCCATGTCACCCACGACCTTGTCCAGACCTGCCATCAGCTGCCGACACTGCTGCTCTTGCTTGTCTCCTAGAAAACACAGTGGTTTCAGAACAAGCCACACGTTGAGTCACAAGTTCTTCTCAGTCAAGGTTGAGACTGTGTATCATTTCACCAGTTCCAGAGCCGCTGTCCCGCTTCAGCTCATCGAATCTCTTCTGCAGCGTGGCCTTGCTGCTCGCCATCTTCTGCTTGATGGACTTCTGCTGACTGGCCAAGCTGTGGGACAGACGGACAAGCGATGGTCAGCCTGAGGGCAAGCGTCCGGCCTGTGGGTCTGGCTGATCTCACTTGTCAGCGATGGCCACGGCGTCTGGGTTGGTGGGCGGGATCATGAAACACACGGCCGGAGCGGCGAATTTGCGTCCAGCTGCATCCTTCACATCCCACTTGGAGCCGTTGTTGCGAAGGAGAGTGTACTTTTCTCCACGCACAATCGAAGCCTGTGATGCATGACGGTTATTTCACGGAGGAACCGGCCCCAACCTGATGCTCTAAACAGACTGAATCATGATGTTTCATGAGGATGTTTCCTGCTCTCAGCTGATGTTGCCTGGAAGCTTGCAAGTCTTGTTTACACTTCGTTAAAATATGAGTGTTTTTGAATATGTAAGGAGTCTGGATTTTTTCCCATTTCATTCAAAGAAATATTCACCATATAATAGATATTGATTAAAGCTGGTTCAACAACGACAAAAAAACATCATGAAAATATAACAGTAATATCACAGTGTGATAAATTCTCATCACAATATTGTTGACTTCCTCATGCCAAGAACCAGATTAATATAAATATGCCTGAGGCATTTTTAGATATTTATTGGCATCAAATAACATCTCAGGTTACGAAACAAATATGAATAAAATATTATTAAAAATGGATAAAGAACAACAAGTAGATAGGAAAGGACCATGGGAGAGACTTGTTATGATTATTATTATAGACTTATTGTTAAAAGAATCTAAGTTATAATAACTGATTTTGCTCATCAGTGGGGGCAGGGCCTACAGCAGCATGTGTTTCTCCATGTGTTTACAATCGTCCTGGTCTGGCAGTGGATGCTCCAGGTGGGAGGCAGCTCACCTCATCTGTGTCAAATTCACACAGAGCTTCAACGGGCAGCAGCTTCTGGGGTGTCTCGCGACGGTACTGCAGCGGCAGGACCTGCAGGCTGCGCTTCTGCAGGGTCCTGACCCGCTCATCGATGCTGTCCATGGCTTTGGCCTGGTCCTGGACACACACACACAAACGGGCAGAAGTCAGCTGTGTCTACGGGAACCTACCACAGCTGAGGATGTGCCTCACGTCCAGGTCCCGGATCAGGCCCTCCGTTTGGTAGATGTCTTTGAAGTCAGGGTTGTACTTTTGGTTGATCTCTGTGTCCAGCCTCTTCAGCAAGTCCTGCGTGTCGCGAGCATCTTTGTGGAACTGCTCACAAACACACGTGGATGAGTGGACGACATGCAGCAGGCAAGAGTAACCAGCAGCAGGTCAGTGGGAGGCGCCACCTTGTGGTACTCGTCCATGTTTTTCAGGTGGTTCTCCTCGCAGATGAGCAGGTTCAGGTACTCCTTCCAGTCAGCGTGCACCGCCTCTGTGTGAGCCTGAGCAGCCCAGCAACACAAACGCACACGTCTCCGTCAGAAGAACAACCAAACCAAAGTTCACCTCACACCACCATAGATCGTTATATTCCACTGCATTTCCTCTTCAAATCAGCATATCTTCTAAGTCTAAACCATGAGGAGAAGGAAGGGCTGCTGCACCTCAATGACGTTCTTTCCCGGGTGATCCTGAGCGATCAGCTTCTCTCCATCCTCATTCAGCTTGGTGATGTTGGCTTCTTTGCTCTCCAGACACTTGCTGATAAAATTCTGTGGACAATTCAGAAGAGAAAAGATTCACTGTGACTCAGACACAGCAACAGACAATGTTAGTGTTCCAGTCCTTTATCAGTACATCTCCTCAGCAACATATTTAATGAACATTAAAAATGAATGTTGATTTGAATAAGTCGTTTTGGTTCACAACATCTCGTCTTTACTTGACAGGGCTTCCCCAGAAGAGACCTGTCTGAAGACAGATTCATGCTTTCACAGTGTCACATTTCATTGTCTGAACAGATGTGAAAGATGAACTCAAACTGCTGGGAGCTGCTGGTGTCACCGTGACAGCATGGGCGCTCCCACACCCACGTGACCCACTCAGACGCACCAGCTAGCTGTTCCTGCCACCGTTTGTCTGTATTCAAGATCACTTGAAAAGTTATGGACGTATTTGGCTGGAATTTACAGGTAATGTGTGAAATGGGAGGTTTTCCCTGTTGTTCCCTGTTGGGAAGGGCTTCGGATTAACAGGGTACGTGACTGATGTCGAGATGAACCATGGTTTCATGTCAACAAATGCTTGTATTTATGATGTTTATGATCAGGGAATGTTGGTTATACGATCAGGAATTTCATTTCATTATTTAGTTTGAAAACGTAATGGAAGTCGATTTGATGGAAATAGATTTTTTTTCGTTTTTGTTTTGTGAATAATTTTTGATTTATGTGTTTAAGTTGAAAATTGTGTGAAGCATGATGAGTTTTTTCATCATCATAATAATAAAAGGATTGGCTGCTCCCTCCATCGTGGCCTGGGCTCCACACTTTATTGGCCTCTCTGAGTGTTTTTGTATTACTTGGCATCATTGTTTCAAATGTGTTTTCTATTCCAACAGCAACAGGTGAACACATGCGTGTTCAGCCTCAGACGACACGTGTGGCCGATGCAGTACCTCGTAATGCCTCTGCCGTGTAGGGTAGTCCAGGTTGGTGTCGCTCCAGTCATAGTTGATCCTCTCCTCGGCCTGCTGGTCCATCCAGTACAGCTCATTGGTGCACTGCTGCATGTAGTCTCGCAGGCTCAGCAGGTGGCGCTGGCGGGCGGCGGAGTTAGCCTAGCAAAGCAGTAGCAGGGAGTCACAAAGAGCAGGGGTCTGCACTGTTCCTGGGACGGACGTGTTCGAGTGTCATGGCTCTGCTCTCATCACTGCTGGCTCGATGAGTGACACCACAGTCACAGGATCCACTGATCAGGTCGGCAAACAGCAGCCGCCGAAACAGTCGGCAAACAACCGCAGGCTCAGACAACACGTGTGTGTGTGTGTGTGTGTGTGTGTGTGTGCTTGACTTGTTGTTACCAGGAGTTTGCTGTACTTGTTCTGGAGGTCGCTGACGTACTCCTGCAGAGAAGAGACACGTTACAAGCAGCCACACTGAAGACAAAAACAGCTCATCGCTGCAGCCTTCTTTTTTTGAGTCGTCAAATTTCAATTCAAGCCCATGTGCAGGGAAGAGTCTGCGATCAGAAGGTCAGACAGTTAGTCCGCACTAATCTGTGAGTTTAGAATCCTGTTCAAGGCTTAACAAGGTCCGGAATGTCAGCCCTGGAGGTTGCTATCACACTGTCCAGACCACAGTGCTCCACCTGAGCTCAGGACAGCACCTCTAAACTTGGCTTGAACCTGTGTCCCTTCCTGGCAGATCACGCTCCACACAAAACTGGGATTATCTCATTCATTCACTACTTTTAATCCCTGCCTCCACTTTCCCTCCGTCCAGCCCTCTGACTGCTCCTGGTCATCAATCCACCACGGCTGCTTTTGGAGCGTGAGAGGGAAGCAGAGTTCCCTTGGAAAACCCCTGGAAGCACAGGGAGCTGACGCTCGCTCAGCAAAATCCTGCCACAGTTTGATTCACAAAATGCGGTAGGTTAAAGAGTGGTTTGTGTGCAGAGAAACGGAGGGAAAGGTGGGAACAGGCAATACTGAAGCGAGACAATGAAATTAAAAACAGAAAAGGTGGAGCAAAACATCCAGCTCTGCTGGGGTTTTTTTTAAAGGTTGTGACACTCCTGTATTAGCAGGGATGTAGTCCACCTCACTCTACTATGGCTCAGGGAGCCATAGATAAACAGCTTATTCATGGTGTATTAGCCAGAGATTAATGACTGTCCAGTGCTGATATGTGTCTAGTGAAGTCGGACTATCAAACGGCACCATGATAACTGAGCCTGGATGGTGATGAGGCACCAGGGTCCATCTGAAGGCTTGTGTCTCGCTCACCTTGTCTCCGCTGGCAGACAGATGCGGAGCCAGAGCCTCCACCTCACTGTGGAAGATGTTGTGCTGCTCCACCTCGTTCTCCACCGATGGAAGGTCTTGCCCAAAGCCTTTGCCGTCCAGGGCGTTCTGGAGACCAAACATGAGGGTTATGGTCCTGTGAGCACATGACCAGGTCCTGCTTGTGCTAACGTTTCTGACTGTACTAAAGAGCATCAGATGACAAAGGAGCGTTGAAGAGAAACTGCTCAAGTGGGACGTGTGTTTGGGCTCTGTACCATTTTCTCCGACATCATGTTGTCCCAGTTGACAGTGGGGACACCCTCAGTGCGGCTCAGGTGGTAGATGCGTTCCTGGTCCTCCTTCAGCTTCATCACTCTCTCGCGCAGCTGCTTCATGCTGAAGTGCAGAACACACGCAGGAACCGTGATCGTCACTCAGATTCAGGAAGCCGTGACTCATTGGTTCCAGGTTCTCACTCACTCCTGCTCGATCATCTCGGCCTGAGGATGCTGCAGCAGCTTGGCGTTGGCTGCATCTTCGTCAAGGCTGTTCAGCAGTTCCAGAGAGTTGAGGATCCTCTTGTTGGTGTCGTCCTGGTACAGCGGCTGCTTGCCCTCATTGATCTTGGCCACATCCTGAGTGAGACAAGCGTCAGAAGGTGAGGGAGGAGCAAGAGCTGCCCTGGTCCGGGGGCCATTCCTCACTGACCTTGTTGAGGTTCTGCTCAATGTCGTAGATGGCCTTCTCCACTTTATCTGCATTCTTCTGCAGCTTCTCTATGAGAGCGCCCAGCTCTGTGGAGGAAGCCCTGCAGGGAGAAGCAGCTGAGTCAATCCATTTCTGCTGTGATGTGCTGGAGCTCACGCTTCATGAGGCAAAGTCAGTCCCACTAGGTGGCACTCTCCGATCCAAACAACATGTCACCCACACCTCCCCTCATTTTTCAACCAAGGGCGCCCCCTACTGAGCTCTGGAAATGAGGCAGCTGTTTCGTGAAGCCTCAGCCCACCACTACTGCTGGATCCAAGACCAACTTCACACTTAAAACCAAAAACACTCTTGGTTCAAGTCTCTTGGTTCAATTAAAAACTCTTTTTTAAAACATTTAAAAAAACCATTTACTTCAAAGACACACGTGCTGATGTGAAAATGGATGGGAAGGTCATGCTACTAGCAGAAACCAGATGTAAGAAAAGTGACCTCCAGTTAATCATGTTTTCACCTCATTCAAAGTGAGCAAAGTACTTAAAGATGAACTTTGGCTGGTACTTTATTGATAAGTGGCAGTGTGATAAAGGTGAGCAGTACATCACTGCAGCACCGTTTCACTTGACCCCGCAGCTATAAACAATTCCACAATCCTGAAGACAAAGTGCTTTATGACAGATGAAGTCACTGAACAAGCATTGGAATCATGTTATAATCATTTTAATGTCTTTTAGTGTCTTTACTGAAACACTTGCTGAGGAATTGAAGCAGCTCTTTCACTGCGCTTGGCTCATTCCAGCGCCATGCTAACGCTAACTAGCATGAGAGAGCGGGTGTTCTGGCAGGAAACCAGAGCTTCGTGCTGCTGCCTGTTCTTGTGCTGCGTGGAGCTGAGATCCAAGATTCGCTGGACTGAAGGGAAGTTGTCTCCCTGCTTTCCTGTGCCCAGAGGTGACGGGTGTTTTCTAGAGCAGCTCAGAGGAATGACAGTCTGCAGAAAGAATCGAGGTGCCGAGAGGCATGACAGGAAAAACATCCAGGAAAAACCATTAGCGGTGAAGCACTCGGAGAGCGCAGACCTCTGCCAAGCAGCCTGTTCAAAGCTCAGTCCGGAGCCATGGTTTGTCGCAGCATGCTGGGAGTGCCGCTGCATTCAAGTCGTGACAGAACATCTGAGCTCCTGACTCGGCCACTGACGTCTCCTTAGCAACGGCAAAACAATGAGGATTCAACAACATTGATGCTGGATGTTCTAATGCAGTTGAAGTCCATGACTATCGTATCGTGAAGAGGAATGCACACACAGGTTACGACTCAAGCAGGATTTCAACCCACAACCATCAGTGTCCAGAGATATCCAGAGACTTCTCAGAAGCTAGTGGACCTCCCTGCAATATCAGCGCATCCACACCCTCCACAGCGGTTACATAATCTGGGCTCCGGAGCCCTGGACAGCCCTCGTCTCTCCACAAGCAGAGCTTTGATATAAAACAATGTGAGAAGCGAGTCCCGACGGGTCCCTCATGATTGTTTGACACCCGGCCATGAGGAAGAAGAAGAAGAAGCGCTGCAGGGCTGATTCTGCAGCTCAAACACGACGGGTTCAGACCAACAGGTCCTTGTGTAAGCAAGCAGAGCAGCCCTTGATCCACCACTGCTTCACATGCAATCACGGATGACAGGAGTGGCAATTACGAGAAACAGCCGGAGGGTGGGGGCATCAAGGGGGGCGTGGAGGGGCGAGGAACGCACAAGCACTCTCAAATGAGTGGCTTCTCCTGGTAGACTGGTGGTTTCTACAGGGCACAGACCCAGCCAAAGTCCACCCGTCATACTTCATATTGTTTGTGTCTCAAAGCAGTCTGGGATGCATTTAGGCTGAAGGAGACCCAGATGAATGGAATATCTAATAGTCAGTCTGGATCCTTTTATCTGAATATGGTTCACCTCTGCACTGCAGAGGTAAGAAAACCCTCGTCAGAAACCCACTCCCCTCACTCTGAGGAGTCCGTTATTTATTGTTGTTGCTCCAGAGGAGCATGTTGCTACTCAACATCTTTATCATATTTGTGTCCAGTTATGTTTGATTCCATGTAAAGAAATCCAGGAACAACTTAAGGTCTCATCAATAATGCATCACTAATACATTCATACATAAGGCTTCATAGGAGATATTAGGAATGTTCATAACCATGCTTATAAACCAGCATAAATTGGGGATTCAACTTATACTCAACCCTAACCACATATTATGAGAAATAAAACGCTATTCTTTGTCATTCTGCACCTTATAATACTTGTTATAAGTTGTTAAACTTGACTATGAACATTCATAACGTTTTCTATGAGGCCAGAGAAATGCACTCCGGTGTGTTATGAACGCAGAAGCGAAGTATTATCAACTAGACCTTTCAGTAAAGTACAGTCTGATCTGAAGGTCTGCTGCGTTGTTTCTGGGAAGACACTGGCACTAGCATCGCAGAAGTTTCCATGGTTTTTAATCAGAACCAGAGAGCTCCAGGAGTGAAGTCATGGTGGGTGTGGAGAGCTTGTGTCCTGCTCTCAGGCCACGTGCTTTACGTTAGACTCTTAGATCATTCCATACACCTCTCACTCCCCTCTGCAGCTCCACTTCCTTCACATTTCTGTCGTCCTCAACAATACATAAGGTGCAGCATGAGGCGGTGTGGTTGGGTGGAGCTGCATGACTGACATTCCAGCGCTTATCACGGTGGTATTGTGAGCACAATCACCACTCATCCCATCATGATTGATGAGGGCAAACTGAAGCCCATGATCTAATAACAATTCCCCAAGCATCCAACATTAAGAAAGGTGGTTGCACAGAGGACACGTTTTAAACTGTGTGAGAGAATACTTGATCTTATTTTGTTGTTAACTCAAAAAATGAAATATCCTGAATCAAAATTAAACAATAACATGCTCCTGAAAGATTATGGACATAATATAATCGTCAAGAGCTCATCATAAATGTATTTATCAAGACATTTTAATATCTACGAGCTCGCAAACATCACAGGTCAAGACAAACTGATAAGCCGTCAGGTGAGTGGGCTGCTACCTGGAACACAAGGGTGAGGCTTCTCAATCGCTCCCAGACTTATCGAACCGGTTACAACAACATAACTACACAGCCGCACCCTCGCTGAATTGACACCCATATGTCACTAAGTCATGTGCATGTTCCCGTCTCCCTGCGCTTCCAGCACAGGTTTAATGTGTTGGAATTCAAGCAAAGAGTCTTGTATTTAACCTCACATCTGACACCCTCAGGCACAGAAACGCCGTCAGGGAACCATTCAGAAGATGATAAATGTACATGAAGAATTATGGCACGATTGTTGCGTGATGCACCGTAATGACACAAGACAGTTGTATAAACACGCACATATATGGGTTATCAATTCTATTGCTTAAATTTATTTGATGGTTACAAACGTTTCATGTTTTACTCCACGAGAATGACGCATAAATAATGGTTCCGACGATTTGCGCTTCCACTAAACGCATCATGAAGTGCGCTAAACATAAACTTATAGGCGTGAATAACCACTTACGTTGACTTTGGGTTCGTGATCACCGTCGACTTGCTTTTCTTCTTCAACATGGTGACAGTCAGCTGTCAGCAGCCGCCGATCCAACAACAATCCCGAGCGATCGCAGGAGAAACTCGGACGTGCGTCCTCCACTTCCCTCGAGCTTTCGTGAGTGGAGACGTGAGCGTGAGCTTTACACCAAGCTTTGAATGAGTCACTCCCACACGCTCGGAACCATCGGTACTGGGCTCATCACCTGGATAGACTCACTTTTAGACCGCGGCTCTCACTCGTCCACCTGTCAGCCAGCAGCGCGGAGACCACGCCCCCTTCCGCCCACCTTTCCACACGCTCCGATGGAGGAGTATCGCTTACTAATCTGCTCCCGAACCCCCCTGTGGGCTGAGCTTGAGTTCGAAAAGGGAAATGTTCCGTGACTCGTGATGTTTTCAGGGTGGAACTGTTGCGTATTCAGATCGTTATTTGGTTAAAATCGAGTACAAAAATCCATGAAATAACAAGTACACACCCTCATTAGTCTGAGCGTGCGCGTGCGCGTATTTGTGTGTGTGTATCCAAGGGCGGATGAGTCTGCGTGGAGGGTGTGTGACAGCAGGACTACTCCAGCTGAACCAGTCCAACCAGACCTTTGGAGAAGGTGTGAGAGTGTGTGTGTGTGTGTGTGTGTGAGAGAGAGAGAGAGAGAGAGAGAGAGTGTGTGTCTGTGTGTGAGCCTCAGTTTATGGGTTCAAACTTCAAAATATCTGGGTGACTATAACTCGGCTCCAGTTTGGTTCAGAGTCCTGGTTCAGATGAGCCATATGACTAGGGGGAAGCTGGGGAAAGGGTGATGACCAGGAGAGGTCCCCACAAGTGTAGAGAGACCAGTCCGTGTGTGTTTAAAAGCCCCAGGTGTGAAACAATAACACTGTCTTTCCTCAGAAGCTCCAACTAAACCAGAAGATTCCTTCAGCAGATGTAAACATGTCAACAAGATGTGTATTTGTTTTATTGACTAAGGTTGGATTACTCTCATCGTCATGGTAACAGTTAAGACCCCAAATGATCTGCATGATGTTTGGTTGTCCTCACAGTCCGGGTCTGGAAAGATGTCGATAATAAAAAGTAATTGGAATGGTGCTATACGCCCTGGGCAACCAATCAGATTCTTCGATGAATCTCAGCCGCATTTTTTCCCTGCTTCTCTTCCACGTCACTGCAACACATTGTTGCACGGCATGTCGGGGCAACAGCAGCCTGGATGGACGTGTCAAGCTCGTGATGATCAGGGAGAAGGTTCAGGTTTGATGGTGACCATCCTGCATGTGGTCATGTGATCTACAGGCATCAGCATCAGGGAGCAGCGGTCTGCTTTCACTCTGGATGCTGAGGCAGGTGCATGGACGGTCACCAGGAGGTCACTGTCCTGGCAGGTCCAGAGCAGGCCTGAGTGTGTGGCTGACCCAGGAGGTCCGGAGAGTCCACCCGGCTCAAGGATCGGTGAGAGCCTCTCTCTACTTTGGAAGGTCCAGTTGACAGGAAGGAAGCCTGCTCAGTGTTTCCACTGCAGTGCTGAGTTGCTCTCAATGTCAGTCAGATCTCTCTTCCTCATTCCTGGTACCACTGCTTCCATTGTGTGAGTCCCACGCTGACTTCCTGTCGCTCACTCCTGAGCTCACACACAAGTTTATTGGCTCAGAGAACGGGCACCTACAGGGAGCCACACTTTTACCATGAAACACAGGCTGGATCAAACAGATGCAACAACTTGGCGATACGCCTGCCTTTGACACCTGTGTGCAGGTCGGACGTGGAGATCGTGACACTGAACTTCAGCTAGTGCTTCTCCTGCATTCTTCTGCTGAAGTGACAGAACTAGAATGTAGGACATCAAGGTTACACTGTGATCTCTGCTTAAACATTAACAGCAGCCAGCCTCCCATGCAGACACAACCCGTATAGATAAACTATTAAGTACACCTGTGCATAACATTGTATCCTTGTTGACATTAAAGAAAAGAAAAGTCATATAGATCAACTTCCAATCACTCCACGCCACCCCGGGCGGGGGCCCTCCCCACTATTAGTGAAGGACTGGTTTTGAGAAATGGTCCTGTATTTAGGCAACTGTGTGAGAAAGCTCCTCTAAACCCAGACAACCTGAGTTTGCTCTCCTGAATTTCACTCTAGTATGGTGATGATGATGATGCTCCCCAGTGGTCAGGGGCAGCCAGTGTTCGAGGCTTGTCTCCTGCGCTGGTGATGGATGACTCATTCCAGCGGGGTGTGGCCTATGAGAGCGTCCACCTACTGTACCATGAGAGGAATGTCTGGCTGGGTGGTGGAGCGGGTTGAACAACATTCTGCAGCTGAGCTCTCGGCTGAGAGGTGAGTCCAGCGACAGGTGGGATGAAAAAGCCCTGGAAGCACATGCTGCTGGGTGGACAGGGTCAAAGCTCCAATCAAAGTGTCGCTCTTCAACCTGACCCTCACCATGGTGATCCTTATCTGCACCAGATCAAGAACACGGGCAGCTGCTGGCGACCCCTCCTCCTCCATCCTGAGGTGATCGGACTGGGACGAAAGTAGACCACAGATCAAATCACCTTCATTCTTCACGAGTCCGAAGCCCAGCACCCCACAGCTGCACTCTCGACAGCGGCACCAGGTCCCTCACAGCACCTGGCGGTTTGTCAGAAGCCAACTGTAGCTGCGTGCACTAGCAAGACAACAATGGCGCTGAGTCGACTGAATAAACACCTCCAACATGCTTCAGTCAGCACTTTTCAGTTAGCCTGAAACAGTTTACACCGCGAAACAGAGGATACGCTCTCCACGCCCATCAGGTACTGATGAGTGACGAAGAGAATAAGCTGTGACACTGGATGAACTCATCTAGAGCCTCTCACAGGGCCACCACAGAGCTGAGGGGCCCATCAGGGACCACAGACACATGTGACATGCCTCCTCACAACGACTTTCTTCAGTACTTGTTTCAATAGACTCCTGTATATTTCCTTCCCTCAGTGACCCTCCTTTGTTTACTAATGCCTATCATTAGTTTAACTTGAAGTTTCTATTTTCTATTTCTATTTATTATTTATGTAATTTATCAATATCTATTTACTATATTTTCAGTTATATTATATTTATTTTGTCATATTATTTGTGTATATATATTATGTGGATATTTGTTTATTTGTCTTGTGTTGTTCGATAGCTTGTGACTTCACTTTTTTGCTGGTGCCTTATGGACGTCTTGTTTGTTTGTATCTTTAATGCCTTTGTTGTGTGTCAGGGTCTTTGTTGTCATTGGCTGCTGTGACACGTTGAATTTCCCCACTGTGGGACAAATAATGGCAGTCGAATTGAATCTAATCAAATTGAATTGAATGTAAATAAGTGCAGTTCTTCCACCGGTGTTGCCTCTGACACCCTCCTCCGAAGGTCCGATGACGTGGCAGCAGAAACTGAGATTTGGAAACGGCCTGCAGCCATGGATTCTCAGATGTCTCATGTGTGCTGACACCAGTGGAAAACAGTTAAGAAAGCTAGTCATTTGGTGAAACCCATTCCCTGTCAGAGGCCTGAACATCAGGCGATGCATGTTGTTCCACCTTCATGGTGTGAAGAGGCACTGATTCTGTTTTGTGGTGAACAGCAGGCATGTGCTCAGATGGAGGCCAAGTGGAGGAGGCTCATCTTCCCTCGCGTGAACATGGTCCAATTAAAGTAAGGAGTGATGGAAACCTACTGTAACCTCTGACCTTTGTGGTCACGCTCTTCCTGATAGTGCTCACTACAACTACAATCTGACTTCACCAAACCTACAGAAACGTTCTCCTGCTCAGTTAAGGATCAACAGCTGCTGCATTTCACACCTGTTCATGAGGAACACTTGAGATGGGGTCAGGAGCTCATCCTGGTCGACTCCCGTCCATCAGGTAGCGGCAGAAAGTAAATACTATTCAGATGAATGAGTGCTGCTTTGACAATAGACATTAATACTAGAGCATTCACGGTGTTGTAAAGTCTCCAGTCCACATTCCGCGCAGAGGTGTGACTCTGCTGCAGCAAGGTGTGTCTGCGTGCGTTTAAAGACCCGCAGGAGGAGGAGGTGGGGGGTCACGACCAGCGCGACAAGCATGACACATTGTTGCCAAGGGAGGTGGCACAGATCTGCAACACCATCCAGGTGAGGGAAGATGATTTGTGGAGGTTTGAGCTGCGTGACTGAGTCACTGCTGGAGCTCCTCCCTCGGAGCTGCCAGTCATACCGGACATTCTTCAGCCTGGCTTCTCTTCAGGTGGAATTTATGTGTAACATACTGTGCTCAATAACTACATCAGGATCAATCAGGTATTATTCATGAAAAACGGAGGCAACGAGACCCCAGGAGAAAAGCCAATCACAGGTTTTAATCTTTGGCATCAGAGGATGTTTCATCACAGTCACACCTGACAGGAAAATCTTTTAGTCTCTATTTATTTTTTTATTTACTAACTACAGGCGATCATGAATCACAAATATTTGGTGGCCTGAGGAGCAGGTGTCAGTCAGAGGTTTATCTAAGAGATCATGACTCTCATTTAATAATAAGTTCTCAGTAGAAGGGCGAGCCAAAGGCACATAGCTGGAGTTGGAAGATAGAGGGAAGCAGAACTCGATTGGCAGCTGCAGTCGCGGCACAGAAACTGTCGCTAGCAGGGTGTGGACGTCATTCCTGCTCAGGTGTGGCAGCCATGAAGGCAGCTGAAGAAAAATGCATATTTTAGCCTTTCTTACGACGGTAGATGACAATATCTTGTGTTCATAAAGAAATACACAGCTGGTCAAGCCCCATGATGCTGGAGACGGATCCCATCTGGCGTGCTGTTTCAACACCACATTTATGAGCTGAGTCACAAACGTCCTCCAGTTGATGGAGCTGTATAGAGAGGCCTAATATGTTTCCATTGATGACAATAGAAGTCAGACAGTTTCTGATTCTGGAACAACTCAGACGATTCAAGTTTAGCTGAGACTGAAACAGGACTCAGTCTTGCTTTGCTCTGACAGTTGAACATTGATGAAACTGCTTCCGCTCCTCTGCTTTCTGTTTGTTCAGAATCATCTTCCCTACATTCTACCACACCTTGGTATGTGGTACGTCAGGTGAGCAAGTGAACCCAGGTTTCAGGCACAAACCCGCCCTACTGGCTCCACATTTATTCTGCATATGAAGTTGATGTCCTGCCTGTGATCCAAGCCCAGGGGCCAGAGACTCATCCCCAGGTCCAGTCAAGACAGTGGTTCATCACTATTGGAGCATTCATGTTTGAAGCCTGCAAACGGAAGACAAGGAGAGAAGATGATTCCTGGGGAAACTGAATAGAATTAAACAAAGACCCAAAATGACCAAGAATCGAGAAGATTTTTCATTTTCATGCGTTCACAGCTTCTCTATGAACCATCCCCATCTAGTGTCTGGAAAACGTATGTGCACCTGTCTCCATGACTCCTTCTATTATTAAAGAACCAAAGAACCATTTTGAACAGATGCTGTAAGGCTGTTATTTTGTTTTACTTATTCATTCATGTAGTTGTTAATTTGATTAAAAACATAAATCTTGATCATAGTCACGAGAAAACTGACATTAACAAGTCACAGTCAGAGAAAAATAAATAAACAAAAACAGGAAAAGAAAATTGTGATTAAAATTAATGTGGTTGAAATAATGACTGGAGCATGATGATTGTGAATCTAATTATGGATCAAGTGCTGGTTACATTTTTTTAAAGCGTCTCAGTCCAGTTGATCATCCAGGATGGAGACACAGAAATGGAAAGGAGGTGTCGATTAGTGCCCTGGGATTCCTGTACTTTGTCTCAGTTAAACTTCGATTCTGCAAGGTGGCTGAGATACGCCATGTAGTTGTTGATACAACATTGAATTGCTCGTGTGTGTCCAAACTGAAGAGTGAACAGAGACTTTGGAGCTGAAAGCAGACTGGTGTTCACGTGTCGCTCAGATTAAAGACGGGCCAACACTGAGTCGGGTTCCCCGTGAGCAGAGTCCATCTCATTGATTTGAATGAGTGCTGACACATCCACTGGGTCAGCGGAGGCAGCAGCAGCTCGGCGGCGGCCGCAGCCGTGCCATCGTGGGCCGGCACCAGCAGCCGTATCCTCCCCTGAAGGGAGGCTGGAAGCCATTCGGGCTCTGGACTCTGGGACCGGGTTCCGACATGTCTCTACTGAAACAGCGTGGGAGGGAGCTTGAGCGCTTTGATGGACTGTCACTCATCTACTGGTAGGTGACCAGCCTTCAGCTGACATGAGAGTCCGCCATTCTTCAACAGGGAGTACCTCAACTTTGCTCACGCATTTCTGCATGACTGGTGCGTTTATGTATTCACTTCAGTCAACGATGGAGAGATCATCAGAGCAAACAGCTTTAATAGAGAACAGAGATCTGTTGCCATCTATTAGAGCAGAGAACAACCGACCTGAAATCACTGAGGCAGCAAAACGTGTCTTATGGCTCAAGTTCGATTCAGAGCCTGAAGCTTCTCTATACAAGAGAACAGTCGTGCTTCATTCCTTCTGTGGCTCATACAGTATTTTAGATGTGCAGTAGGTTCAGTAGTTTGGTGTGACTTTGACCTTCTGTGTGATGACCTTCATCATATGATTTTTAGGTCTTTTTTTTGTTTTATTGTTTTTTTCCCCACAAATTACGCTCTTAAAATCCAGTATTTTGCTTATGCTTGAATTTCAAATAAGTAGTGTATGACACATCTCTCTATACTTGTGAGGACTACCATCACCATTTCCCCAGCCTCACCCCCTAAACACATATGGCTCCCCTGAACCAGGACTCTGAACCAAACTGGAACCCAGTTAGAACAACACAGTTATTTTGAGGTTTTAACCCTCTGACTGAGGTTTCACCTTGTGGGGACCTGCAAAAATGTCCCAACAAAAGCAAAAGGTTCTCACACCAGTATAGCTAAAGCAGGTAAACACACACACAAGCACAATGAAGCAGGAGGCTCAGGCCGAGGAGGACAGTTTCTCATTCCCCAGAATCCTGAGCCACAATTTCATGTTAAAGCTGACCTAAAAGGTCATTAAGCAGCGAGCGGGTGCATACAGAAGATACCAATCTGAAGAGTCAAAACAGGTCAATAAAGAGAGGAGAAGAGAAACTCAGTTTTGCTTGTCGCAGGGGACACACATGGTCAGCTGAATTTTAGTGCTGAGTGGAGCAGTGGGCCGGGTCAAACCGCACTTGAGCATAAAGGCAAAGCGAAAGCAGCGGCTGCTCCACTTCTGTCCGCCCTTCCACTGCCATCTGCTGTTTGACCTCACCAAACTCATGATCCTCTCATCCAAGAAGCTGCCCGAGCTCTGGGACTACTTCCTCATGTACGTGTCCGGAGCGCTTGAGTTTAACCCCGACAGCCACGATGTAGATCTGGGACTGTTTCCTCTCAGGATGAACCCCACCATCAAGCACAGGTGAATCCTGCTGACCCTTGTTCTCCGCAAGTCTAAATGCATGTGACTTTGAGGATTTTGTTTTAACAGAGTCAGTCACAGGGTGGTTCGCTTTGTCTGGAAGTTGAAGCTCCAACATGGCTGCAGGAAGTTCTTTCAGTGCAGTGATGACAGGAACCTGCTTGAGAACCTCATGGGTTTGTTGACGGAGGAGGTTGTGCGATGATCCGCTCTGGATCTTTGGGTTCACTGTGTGAGAGGAGCTGATGAGGTCTGCTGCTCATGGCAAAGGACTTCCTTCATCACCACACTGTGGCCTGGACCTTCTGAGTGCCCAACTCATGGTGGGAATGGAGGTCCTCCACAGACTCCTGCTCTCCCACACTCTTGTCATCAGATAGGTTCAGATGGTTGTTCCAGAGTCAAGGTCAAAGGTGAAAGAAGTGGGATGTCACTGTCACGTCACCCCAGATTGACCTGCTTTTGAGAGAATCCCTGATATCCATGGGAAAATATAAGCGCGAGGCATATTTCCTCACTAGGCCGTGCACAGCGTCTCTGCTAACTCTGTCTCGGCACATCGCTGAATCTGGCCCAAATCTTTGTTTACCTTGGTGTCCTTGACATGATTTCTGCAGTGAAAGCGGCCAAAGGCAGTGACGGATGTGAGTGGATGCACTTCGACAGGTTATTTACTCCCCTCCTGTCCTCGCGGCCTCCGGTGGCACTCACTTTCTATCGGCCATGACAGAGAAAAACAGCGTGCTCTCATTAAGTCACCTGGCCTCAGCATCTTTCACCTCAGAGGGACGACCCGCTATCATGATCCGCTCCTTCTGCAGAGCTCACCTCCTCAGAGAGGCCTGCGACCCAGCTCGTGAGGCGCGGGTGCAAAGAGTGGAAGCAGATTTCTCTGCTCCCCTTGTCAGGTCCAGTCAATAGAAGTAATGAGGCTCTAATGTGTCTTTCCATCTCCATCTCTGCTGGACACCATCGACCTGCCGTCTTTGAGTCTGTCTCCAAATGTGTTTCCTCCAGCAGAACGCTGGCAGGATCTGCCCCAGGGGCTTTGGCTGGCTGCTGATTTGATTTTCTCTCCCCATCAGCCTATTGACAGTTCTATTCCCACACAGCTGACTGGTCTGCTGTCAGGGAGAACGGCTGCCCTCACACTATGGTATGGGAGGATACAGGAAGTGGAGCCACTACCTTTTCCTTAATGCACTACATGAGACACGTTCGATCCAAACTTACATGATTCACAACAGTCCCTAACTGAAATACAATCCTTCTGCAGTTGAATTCTCTGAGGACCACATTTGAACTAAATTTCAACTAGAAATTAGAAAATAAAGCGATTCAGATGTGAAGGATCCTGAATCCTAAATGTCCAGATTCCCATGATGGAAATGTAGAATAGAGGGAAGTCAAAAGCGGCATTGACTAGTGCAGCGTCACCCGAACACTATATGGGGCGTACGTAAACAAACATGGCCAACCTACAGATCCATCTCTCTCCAGGCTGTTTCTGACCCTCTACATCCTGACTCTGTGCAACAGATCAGCAGCTACTATTTGAATGCACACCTTAATCTCTCAGACCACACCCATCCAAACTCCTGTCAGGCTCCACCCTTGTGAGGAGCTCTGGAACAAAACAGCCCGGAAACTACTCACGGACTTATTTTAGCATGCGTTTTTATTTAGCATCTACATTTATGTGTTTGAAATATTCCTCATTGCAAGAAAACCATATACTGTTAAAATCTTTGCAGCCTGGAGCTTTTTTAGGGTAAAAAACAGACCCTAGTTTTACAAGCTCATTTGCAAAGGTCCTTATTTTCAGTCCTGTTGTTCCAGAACCATAAAAGATCCCAACATTCTCTGCAAGTACTTTGAACTTGTAAAAAACAAAATCAGTGGTGATAATGATCAGCAAAGTAATCCTGGATGACTTTCCTTTTAATCACGTATGTGGCAACACAGCAGCGGATTTCGTCCCTGAAACATGCAAAAGCTTTTTTCTTAATGAATAATTCGCAGGACGAAAAAGCCTTTGATCATTGTTTATGATTCCGACCATGCGCTAACAGGCGCAGGGCTTGATTTAATTATCTGGAGAACGTGCAGCAAGTGATGTTGTTGTTGAGATTGTTGTTTTTATCACCAATACACCCGCAGGCTCTGCAATGCTTCCGGTTTGGTTCATTTGTGAATGACCTCAGGGCCTTTTATGACTCTGTGATCAGTGACCTTTGTTGTGTGTTGTGTTATTTTGGAGTTCCATTTTGAAAGGATCTCATGAGGTCAAAACACTCAAAGAAATGTACTTTTCTTCATCATTTAATGCCAGTTCTAAATGTGACTTGAACTCAAACTTTTTCAGGTCTTTCCACCAATATTTATTTCACTTATATTAACATTTTCTTCTCCCACAAAATTAAGGAATAAAAAATATATAATGGACATATTCTTTGCTTCACAACAACGTGTTTTGTCCATTACTGCCATCCCAAGACATTTACCACTTAAATATCTTCAAATAATAGTAATTTATATAGATAATCTCTGAATAAAATACTGAAAAATAAAATTACATACAAACAACATATTTAGCGATTTTTTTTATTTAATTTACAAGACGATTGCTTTTCATCTGACCTTCGGCTTGACTGGTTTGGTTGTTTTATTGAACTTCGCTTTCTACTCCATAGATGGCAGCCTTGTAAATGGAAAACCATGTGTCCATCTGTTATGGATGGTTGAGTTTTATTTTGGGAATATCTCATTTTAAATTGAATATCTCGCCGTCTGTACCTCACTGCAAATATTGGATTTAGTTGAAAAGTCATCGTGTTTGTGCACTTCTCTTTGTGCGTGTGTTTGGGCTTGTTTATACTGCCTCGTGGGGACTTTATGTTGTGTGTGTGTCGGGCATGTGGGATTTCTGCTGTTAGATTTCTCAGTGAGGACTGGATAATCCCATAATCTGATAACGACCCACTGTGCAGATTTAGTGATTAAAGTTCAGAGGCAAATGGTGGTTGCCTTGTGCAGTATAGGAGAAGAGGATGATAATTCATGTGTGTGTGTGTGTGTGTGTGTGTGTGTGTGTGTGTGTGTGTGTGTGTGTGTGTGTGTGTGTGTGGTTGCTGTGGCGCATGTTAATGAGCGGACACACTCGCTGGAACAGGCGTCCGCACCAACGCCGCTCATCAGCGCCCACAGCCGCCGTGAAACACTCGATCAGATAAGGGGATTTGGTCAAATGACTCCAAACGATAATGCCGCTGTGATTCACCTTATCTGCGCAGTTGGATAATAAAAGCTGCGGAAGTGCCGAGCAGGCGTTTGGCTCGGAAGAGTCAGGAATCACTGACACAGCAGGAGCGTCACGGCGCACATGCCATATCCAGACGCGCCGCTGATCCTGCGTGTGTGCCGCGAGACATGAAGAGTCTTATACTGTCGGGATTTATCAAATGCAGCCTGATTCATGTGTGTAACAGAATCTGTTGTGCTTTTAATGAGCTCAAACATTGCGCAAACTCCAGTCTCTGGTCTCCATGTTTTCTCACCACATCAGAACCTGATGATATCTCAACACATTTTAGGGATTACACAGTCATGACTGGCCCAAAACTGACAGATGGTCAGAAGGAGAGGAGCCTTCAAGAGATGTAAAGTGCATCCATCCATCTTACACCTCTTATCCAAGGTTGGATGGTGAGTCCAGCAGCTGGACCAAAGAGGCCCAGACTTCCCTCTTCCTTGGCCAACTGAGAGACATACTGCAGTGAAGCCTGCTTAGAGTCTCTACCAGATGACTGAGCTCCTCATCCTAACCCGCCACCTTGTGAGGAAAACAAGTCTGTGATTCTGGATGAACATAAGAGCATAGGTTGACCAGTAAGTCCAGTTATTAGCTTTTGGCTCAGCTCATATTTTGTCTCATCCATCTGTCGAGCTCATGCTCCATCTTTTCCTCGTGATTCTGACTCCAGTTCAACTTCGCTTGGAGATGTCTCTGCAATATCCAGAGCCTCGAGATTCTCTCATCCACACCTGGGCCTCAGACACATAGGAGTGCCCTCAGCCTTGGTGATCGCTGAGTGTCCCTCTGAGGTCACTTTGGAGAGGTCCACACAGAAGCCCTTACACCCCCAGCATCCCTGGGTGAGGTCCACAGTCTCCACAGCACCATGTGAGCCGTGGACTGGAGCTCCTGAATCTCCTTTGAGCAGGTCTTTCCCTATAGTCTGGTCCCATATCCAAGTCTCAGTCACAGGCCCACTTCTTCTATGGCAGCCTCAGGGACCCCTGCTGCTCCTGACCCTTATAACCCCTCTTGTCAGTGAGATTAGACTGGACTTTGAACACCTTCTGGACGCCTCAAACTTAGGGCACTTCTGCCAGCAATGTGAAATGTAACAGTTGAGAACTAGATGGAGGACATCTGATGCTTTTGTCTCAATCAGGATTTGACCTTGAACTGAATGAATTTCCTCCAGCGTCTGCGGTTGTTGCTTCAAGGCAAATTTGCATGATTCTCCAAAGAGGTGGCTAAGCTCCTCAAGGTATTAGATTCTCAAAAATGCGGGATTTTGCTGGTTACGTAAAGCAGAGTCTGATCAAAGTAAACACAATTCACCTGATCCCTGCTCAGATCGACAGGTGCTGGTTTAAATTTAGAATGCTGTTCCAAAATCTAGCAAAGAGCTCAAGCCTTCAGTCCACACTTCCTTAATGCTGTCTGTCCAAATACTGATCCTTGATCTGCTCTACCAAGTATCGGTTTAGCCCAGGAGCCATCCAGCCTGGAGTGTTGTGGCGTGAAGCAAGACTCTGCTGAGCCACCCTCTCTGGCACAGATAGGCCTGGAGTCTTGAAGCGCTAGGTCTAGTTGGACTACTCCTTGCATGAAAACATGGTCCACAAAGCAGCTCTGAACCAGTTCCACAGCCATCAGATATCAGCCTCAGTCTGAAGACCTTGACCTGTTGGGAGTGTGTATTGTGACAGTATATGGTCAGATCCCTCTCAGGCCTCGCTGGAGTAATCCTTGGTTTGGGGAGCCTCTTCATTCAAGGCTATATTTAGCTGGGTTATATGGATCTGCCTGTATTATCCCTCCACCATAAGCTTATCATCTCTTTATCAACTGGCACTGCCTGTGCTGAGCAGTCGCAGTCGGATGTGAATGTGAACATGTGGACTCACCAAGAATTAGACCTGCTGACCCTGCCATGAGAACCATGTTCCAGAGGCTGAAGGTGCCTCTTGGTGTTGCCAGGTAGGTGTTCCCTCATTTCTTCAGCTTGTTCTGTCTGCGCTAGAGTCTGGTGGTGCTGCAGCATCACGCAGGGGGTGACATGAGGAGGACACACCTGTAGCAATGCTTCTGTGAGGGGTCCACTGTCCAACTCACCGAGGAGCGCCATAGCAGGCAGGTGCTCAGGTATTTTGGGGGGACTAGTGTCTGTGCTGCAGGCGGAGCAGCCCCTGGGCTGGAGGTGGAGTGGAAGGGGCCAAGAATTCGAATACATTTACCCATTAGAAACTAAAATTCGTCTTTTTTCTTCAAGAATTTAAGAAGGAATAAAAAATGGACTCCAGCAGGGGCACTTTTCATGAGCCCTCGGGTTGCCAGGTTAGCTGCTGCGCTACAGCTGAGCAGAACTGACAAAACCTTCTGGATTGAAGGTGACATGCTTTCTAGTTACCTTTTGACTATTAGTTACCTTGATTCCAACCTTTTCTGACTCCTGGTTGACTTACATGGACAAGGCAGGGTCCCAGAGTTATCAAGTGACAGCCTCAGAATGGTGGATTTGTAGTGAACCTTTCTGTGTGGAGTCTGTGGAGACTGGAGGTGAAGCTATGTGCCAAGTGTGTATGGAAGGATGAGACTGAATCAACCTGTGAATATATATAATAGACTCATCAAGACTGTAGCAACTGCTTGGATATTTCTGACTGAATCTTTAAGAGTAAGTTGTGTCATGGGACTAAATTGTCAATGTGCAAGTGTACTGAATCTCAATGCCCCAAAACACCATGTTGCTCTTTATATTTCTCTCATGCATGAGAGCTGCAGGTCAGTACCTCTCACTATAGGTTGATATTACAGTTGACTCACGATTTGTTGTTGAAGCTGCATGTGCACTCAGACGTCACACATTCTTACAGGTTTAAATGACAAGTGTCAACTGCATTTCACTAAGCCACGTTTTCTGCGTGATTAACTAAGAGGTGTGAGGTTGCAGGGGGATCTCAGTGCTGCAGTGACAGGATTCCCTCAGGTGGTGAGAGGTCGGCCATTTAAATCCTCAGAGAGACGCCAGAGGAGAGGAGTGCAGGGTTTAGTGGGGATGGCTCGGGAGGTCAGTCTGTTTGGAGGTTGGTCTTTAAGCACAGTGAACTCCTGTTGACCCTCGTGGACGGTGCAGACAGGAAGCAGGTCAGAGGGTCTCGGTGTTGGTCTGTATGGGCATCATAGCATCGCAGTCGCTGCACGTGAAGGATGTCAAGCTCCCACACAAAAGCAAGGGAGCTTCTGCGATTGTAACGCCAAACTCTGATCCAGAATTCACTTTCATCCTCACAGCTGCCGCCCACTGTTTCCATATTTCTCTGTGACCCTCAGATTCACAGAGCTGCCAGTCTGCCTGTCAACCATGCCACATTCAAAGTCACCAACGTATCCATCCTGTTTCCTTATCCCGCGCTTGATGTTCAGCAAGTTAGCTTCACCACTTTGTGACGCCCAAATGCATTATGGATGTCGAGCAATCTATATCAGCAAGCAGCTGATATAGATAGGTTCCCAAAGATATATATATATATATGTATATATGTAAAAAACAGCTGATATCCCTGAACAAAAGCAAATAGATGCTTTTGTTTCCTTCTGTTCAGGGATTCCTCCATGTTTGTTGTTGTTGTTATTATCCTAGTGTCTTGTGCATTAGTCTGATCAGTGGAGCAGGAACTCCTGCACTTACAAAGGTTCCCTGTTGTCTGGACAGCTAACTGTTCAATTAAAGTAAATTTTGTTGTAATTAAGTTATCGTAATTAACTTGTTAAAGTCCCCATATATATATATTTCACTTCCATCCTTGATGATGCTATTCTGATGGATGGTGTTAACGTGAGTTCAGGGCAGGCAGACAGAAGCAAACTGCTCTGTGCTCTGTGCCTCTGTAGTGTGAAGCTCATGGTTGGGCAAGTACATTTCCAGAGGAGCCATATTATATAATGCAAACAGACGACAAAGTGTAACTAGAATGTTGTTGCTGAAATATTATTTAAAAAGAGGAGAAAATAGGAAAAGGTGACACTATATTATAGGCTTATATATGTCATTTGTTTATATATGATTTTATATTCATGTCATTGAAAGATACACAGTATAAATCAAATATTGGAACATCTCTTTAAGTGGCAACATGGGGAAAAACATCTAAATAAGGCGAGGAATTTTTTGGTAGAGGGACAATATAGACTATTTAATCAAGAAAATCTAATCTAATCTACAATATGACTGTAAAAAGATTTAGTGGGAGGGAAGGAAAAACAGACATATATGAAAAGGGAAAAAGACAATAAAAAAGGAATGATGGGCCCAGTAAATCCAGGCAAAAGGCCGTCTGTGGCCCCCGGGCCGCACTTTGCGCACGTCTTCAGCAGCTTCTTTATCGTTTGTTATTGTAACGTATTGACTTCTGCGTCGGTCAGCTGACCTCTTGTGGGGGGTTCACTTGCACTTGCACTTGACCCGGGTCTCGTCCTCCGAAAACTTGCTCCCACTTCCAAGATCTGTCGGTGACGTCTTACGTAAGCGCTTAATTGCGCGGCGGAAGGTGTAGTTGTTTGGCGCGGAACTGGATGTAGGAGCAGCGGGAGCAGACGGAGCATCATGTGGCTGCTGGCTGGAGGTTGAAGGCAGGAGCGACCGAACCGAGCCGAGCCGAGCCGAACCTCCACGCCAACATGCCCACCTTCTCAGTGATGTACAAAGGAGCCGTCATCATCAGCAGGTAAACTCCGGACTTCCTGGCGTTTAATGCTCGCTGTTTAGGAAAAAGTGCAAACCGGCTCGCGTGGTTCGGTGCTGCCGTCGGTTCGGACAGGTTCCGAGCTGAGTGGACCTCAAGTCCCGCCTGTCGACGCGTCCATCATGAGCAGAAAGCACACAGCTTGGCGCTCGCGCCCTCGGTGCCCTGCTAGTTTCTGTCCACAAATGTCACCAATACTGGACCTGTAGTTTCATCCAGAGGACCGGAGAGGCGACAGCTACCGCCTTTTAACTTGGACCGCGGCGGAATGCGAAGCTAGGATCACGTGTTTTTATTCTCCTGAGACTGAAATCCAAACAAGTTGCCGAGCGTTTATCATCATGCCGACATTTTCAGTCATGTACAAAGGAGCTGTCATCGTTAGCAGGTAAAAACCAACTATTCCATCTAATTCTATCAGGAAACGGTCGCGTACCAACTGTATTTAAAAAAAGTAATTGTCGTGTTTATGGCACAAGTCAGTGTTTTAGGACCTGGGAGTGTTAGCTGTCTCTTTTACTGTGATATTGCGCTGATGTGTGTAACTTGAACACGATTTGCCAGTTGGTCTGTGTGTTTTAGTGAACTACATTCTATAATTGTGGCAGCAGGTTCAAGTTCCTAAGTCCTGGATCTATTAGACCCCATCTGTCGTCTCCCCTGCTGCCTGGAACTGTGGATTAACGCTGTGAAAATTCCCGTGCTTTCCACATAGACTTCCATAAAACAAATATGTTTGTAGTCGACGAAATTGGCTGACCGATGATCAGTTATCCTTGACTCCGTCAGTATTTTGTGCCACTGTGATTTCACTGGCATCAAAGTCGTGTCTGTGTGTGAAAACAAGCTGGATAAAAACAGTAGGACACCTCAGGGCATCACGGCATTCTTTTCTCAGGAAAATGTTATTTGCATGAAAACAAGGGAGAATTTTTGCGATTGGAAGTCGGTTTTCTGCTACTGAAACATGCCATGAGTGAAAGCAACATTGGTCTGTCGACGGAGACGACCAGTGATGGTTTTATCTGTGGAGCTTACAGTGGACCACTAGACTGGTCAAGTGCTCACCTTTCCAGATTCATACCAAGCTACATGACCAAAGGATGGTCTGTATCTGTCGGTGATAGAAGTGGAGTTTTCTATTAACATGTCCCGACATTTCAATGTAGGAGATCTGTGTTGCTCTGAAGGATTTGATCAGTTTGACTTTGATTTATTGACATGTCAGAAGGATAAGGGATCAAATCCAATGGTGCCTGTTTCATTTTGAAGTTCTGGAAGCTGCAAAGCAGTTGGCTCTTGCTCCACCAGCCTCCGTGTCCCTGGCGCTGAAGGAACAGTGAGTGAAGTTACAGGATCCGAGCCGTTTCAAATGTAGCATTTGAGTGGGTGGATTAGTTCTGGCTCTGTGAATAGAGCTCTCTTGGAGGCTGTCACCGAAAACATTTTTGGTTCAGCTCTGACATCTCAATATTTGCTGTAGATGAGTTCACTAGTTCATTAGCGTCAGTTTTGTGAGTTTGCAGATTTGAGCATGAGTCATCTTTCCCAGGGTTGTTTATCAGAAAAAGACTTGCTCTTATTCACCCAAAACATCAAACACGGAACGCTATAAACTAACTTTGGGAAATCATGATGTGGATTGGGACAAATTGTTTTGGGACTTGTTGTTTGGAAGGAGCAACATGTCATCTTTTTCTCTGTCTGGCAAGGCTGCTGCTGTCAAGTCGGAGCAGTCGTTGTTGATGCATTTGTGTCAGTATTTACTCCAAAAGCCTGGTAGATGAAGTTGCTCAGATTGAAGTCGCAGGTATCGCCACCTGCTTGCGTGAAGCCGTAACTGCATCAGGCTCCATATCTGCAGCAGGGCTTGTTTAAGTGCAGCAGTGCTGTGATGGTGGCATGACAGGGTCCCGGCTGTGAGAGCTGTCACGTCTGTCTGCACCCACGGCTGGTGTTGAAGGAAAGCACAACTTCATGTAGGAACCAAGGCAGCAGTTGAGCAGCATCCTGGCCTCACAGTTGCTCTCTGTTCGTGAACAGATGTGGAACCGTCAGCACATCGCGCTTGACTGAGTCGTTCCTGGACCTTAAAAGCTGATTAAAGGGAAGAAACTGATGTGAAAAAAACATGAATGGGTAATGGCTACTCGATCACATTGTGGATTAGGAAGGAGTCAACCAGGGTTTGTGTCTGGAGTTACATAAGAGTGTTATTGTTTCTGGCAAATCAATCTGGTGAAGATTACACAAGAGGCTCACCTGCAGTCTCTTCGCTCTCCAAGACTTGGAGATGAATCACACGGCGTACGATCACTGCAAAACAATACAATGTTCGGTTTCAGCACCTCTAAAGTTCCAGCACGTGTGGGAAGCTTCTCCTACAGAAGGAGAAAAAGCAAGTTAACTGTTCAGTCTACTGACTCTTCGTCTTGTTCTTTTGTCCTTGTTTTTCAAACCAGGACACTGATGGGTCCATATGGAGTCGACCGAGCAGTTCACTCCCTGGAGTTCACAGACTGTGAGAACGGTCTTGGTGAGTTGCTGTCATGCGTCTCTTCGGCCCGCGTGGGTCTCCCTTCTCTATCCTGAGGTCTGTCTACTGCCCAGACAGCTAAGGAGGCGTGTTCCAAACCTTAATTTACACTGGTGACCTTCACATCGGCCCTGTTGCTTGTGGAATCACTGTGCAAGCTGAGAAAACAAACTCCCCAAAGCTGAAATGAACTAATGCCAGAATGAGTTGGGCAGAGAGAGACAGGCCTCCTACGCTGAGACAAGGTCCTGGCCAGAACCCTGATATCTGGCTGCTTCAGTTTGACGTGTGCGTTGTTGAAGTCGTTCTGAGGCATTTGGCTGGCGCTTTGGATGACGGGGAGCACTGGCAGATCTCGACAGGCGACAAACATTAAAAGTTGATCCCCTGTTTAAGAAGGTTGTATTTGCAGACACGCTGCGTTTATAGCAGGTCTGGGGCCACATCGTATGCTGTGGCTGTTGTGAGGGGCTGCCCAGCTGCAAGTCAGAAAAAAAGAGTGCTAGGATGTAACTTAAATTCAGTAACTATAATGTTATAAAACAAGGACAAAATGGGGAAAATGTGAAGTGACATGCATGGAGTATGTAGTTTGATTATGTATGGTTCTGTTATATTAGATAAATAGATTTTAAAAACATATTGTTGGATATCCTGTGGGATAGAGGTGGAAGTTCGAGAAGATATAGAAGCTTTTTTTCAAAATATATATAAGTATAATTATGATCAGTCACTGGGAAAACACCATAAACAGCATAAAAAAGGAACATGAATAATAATAACAAAATAATGATTTGTTTTGTTGTTTTTCTCGGGTCCATATAAATGCAAGCAAAGAGCCACGTTTGGCCTCGGGGCTGTTAACACCACCCACACCCACCATCCCCACCTGCTGCTCCAGCAACTGAAGGCCAAATGATGGGAACTGTATAGGACTTCAACATTTCACTGCCAGTCATATCCCCACCTTTATAAGGCAGAACATCAGATTGCCAGATTGTGTCAGATTGTTGAAGGTGAAGACTTGAATAGATCTATTTATTCACTTATTCACGTAATTGCTAGGGTTTGTCATTAAAGCTTCATATTCATGAGGGGAGTCATGCAAGGCCGACATGAAAATAGATAGTCAGTTCTAAACTAAGTTTTAGATAATGAGGCAGCAAAATAAATTGTTTTTACTTCACTTTGTTAATTAGTTTGGTTACACTTTAGCTGAAGGAATGCATGTGAATGGCGTGTATTGGTCTTTATCTTATATTATATATTAATTTGTGTATTCATTGGGCTCATGAGACCTGCTGCCTTTCATATCTTCATTCATTCATGGATTTATCATTGTCGATGTTTCACTGTCCTGATTTTACTGTTTGTACTGCATTTAGTGAGTTGTTTTTAAATGCTTTATAAATAAATATGGTACAGTATGGTGTTCATCTTTACTATATTTCACCATAGAATGGTCACAGAAAGACTGTAATTAATATTATTATTATTTTGTAATTATTGATTATCCTCTGTAAATATTAGGTTTATTAATGGAATGTTTTTTAAAATCTGTGTTGTCATTTGATCAAAAATAACATTCATATGACCAAAATAATGCAAACAAGGCCTTGCAAAATGCTCCTGAACGTCACTCCAACTAACAGTAAAAACTGCATCAGCTGATCTTTGCTTTGTCCTGCATCAGTGGTTCAGTTGTTTGGTCTGTTGAATCGATGTGTATTTTGGAGGCGAAGAGTCGTTCAGGGCGTGGAATTCACAGAGTTTCTGGTGATGCTCACAACACAAAGCTGTTGTTCAAGTTGCTCAGAACAAGGTAAATGGCAGCCACTGGACCACACGCAACTGTCTGTTTAAGGACGGTGGAACATTGTGTGCGTAAGCGGTTTAGATGCTTTGATTAACTAACGACATATTGAAAAGCCGTGTTCAATCATCCTCCACTATTTGGCAGAGAAGTGGGTTGTTGAATAGCTCAAATAATGAGTCCTGCTTTTAAAGGGATTTGCTCTTCAGAGTAGGTATCCTGGCGGCGTATCAGTGTGTGTTGCCTGGGAAGGGAAGTAGGTCATCTGCTAAAGCCCTAACCCACTTAACACAGCGGGGTTAAGGATGCAAGGAGCTGCTGTTGTTTTTTATCTGTACGTCACTTACACTCCGCTGAGCTGGCTAAAGTGACGCGCCCAGGCAAGGATGAAACAATGAAGCATTAGGTAAAGCACCAGGACAACAGCAGTTTTCATCAATGCAGTCACATGTTTACCTTATGTACCAAGTAATAATCACAATAAATACTGAAATAGTTCACTCATGTTAAACATTGAGCTTGTTTGATAAAATAGGATGCATAATTTCAAGGTCAGAACTGAAGAGCAAATCAAGAAAAGCCACTTAATGTCTGGTGACTTGTTGTATTAAAAGATTAATGTGAGTTGCTCCATGTTGTGATCCCATGTCACTCACACTGACAACAGCGCTGTATTTCGTACATGCTCCACCCTCCAACGGAGTTCGCTATTGGTTTAGCCCTGTCTGTTAGAGGGCGTGAATGTACTCGTAGAACTGGCGTTACAGCCAGGTAAGTAGTATTTATTCTTCTAAACTTTTGTTTCTATATTTATCTTCTTCCTCTCTGTTGCTGATTTTTTAAAAGGGATGAGGCGTGGTAGAGGAAGGCTTATGAAGTTGGGTGGAGAATATGTAAAACATCTTTCAGGGAAGAGGCGGTGCCTCAAAAGGAATAAACCAATAGTGAAGTCCATCAGCGGCTGTGGAATTTACTCATAGAACTGGAGTTACATCCAGGTAACTAGTATTGATTAGACTGCATTTATTCTTAAAATTCTGGTTGTTAGTGCAGCATATATATATATTAAAGACAAACAAAGCAACAACACAATCAACAGTGTAGCAACAAAGACACTAGAAAAAGTAGTCTTGGAAATAAAAAACAATTAAGTTCCCACCAAAGAACAGTGAGTCCAGTCATGCGTGGTTTGTTAGCAGCTATGATCGTAAATCTTGAAGCATATTTTGAGTGAATTTCCTCTTCAATGCGTGTAAAAAGTGCTAAAAGCAGAAGACAGGTGAGCATCGCTGAGAAGCTTATAATAATCTAACGTTTGCACATGCAGGTGAGCAGGCTGTTCTTCTACATATAACCTGGTGGTGCGGGGCTTCTTAAGCAGCTGCCTTTGTTAATGATACTGTACTACCACTGCTGTGCACAGAAGCAGAAAACCAACTCAAACAAGTGACAAACAAAACATTGTCTCTTCCGAGATGAACTCAGATCCTGCTGGCAAGTAGCAGCTGCTTCACCGTCCAAACATTTGTGAGCCGTAAATTCCAGTGCACTGCGAGTGAGTGTGATGAGGAGGAGACAATGTTTGGAGTTTGCTCCCAATTCCATCTCTCCAGAATGATGTGTTCATAACGGCTGGGTGGAGGAAGGAGAGTGCTGTGAGGGTGAACGCTGAAAAGAAGAAAGTGTTTTCCTCAGAGAGGACGAGGCAGAACACAGACAGGGAACTTTGTAACCCCATTCTTGTAACGGGCGATAATTAACACGCACCCCTCTGCTACGCACACTCAATTAGTTTTACCCTTTGTCTCCTTGGTAACAGGCCAGAGGCAGGCACAAGCTGAAGAAACCTTGATGGAACGGTCAAATAAGATTTAAGCAGAAGGCGTCAGCTCCTTCAGTGTGTTGCCGGTGGGGAGGTGTAAAAGAAGCCAGAGATGAAGGCCGCTGGATTTAAGCTGCTCTGCGGTGATGTTTTCTATTCAGAGTGTGAGCTGGGATTTCTTGTATTCCAGATAATTCAACCCATCTTCCTACAGCAACGTTTTTTTTTGTGTGTGTTTTAAACTATTGACTGCCACATGAATGCCACGAGGAAGTGGGTGTAAGCCAGGGACGACAGGGTCTTTCTGATGTGGGAATTCAACATACTGTTTGCCATTGACCAGAAATAGCGTTGTTGTGTTTGAATATTTTAGCTCAACTTTCCTAAATCTCTTGAGACTGGGGAACACAGATTAACTATTAATATACTAATAACTGGCTTATTTACAGTGATGCTGTTAGACCGGACTTTAGGTGACCATTCTGGGTGAATTGTAGCCATGCAAGACAATAATAAGTACTTTATAATGATTAATTACAGGCTAACATGGTGCTAATACACGTCGGAATTAAGTAGTTTATTCACGGTTATCTATGTTAACACACGCTCTTCCAACAGGAATAAAGGTGATCGGTGGAGTTAAGGAGCTGACTGGAGAAGAGTTTGGAGTTTATGTGAAACGTATTTTACCGGGTGGCCTTGCATCAAGTGATGGTGAGTTCTTGTTTGCTGCAGTTTCAAGCTTGTCTTCAGTGTTGCATCAGTTTTCACCGAGGCTATCGCTAATACTCCTTATCAGAGTCACAACACTATCCAAAAATTTAATGCGCTCATGCTGTCAGAAAAGTTGGAGATTGAAGGTTTCCAAAGGTGATGAAACCTTCTCTCACTGCTCCATCGCAAGATGGAGGTTTTACAGTTGGCGTCCTAAAATCACATGACTTCCTTGCTGATATTACGGCCTGGACAACTCAGGTTCCATCTACAGTCTTCCCCAAACATTGTTCAATTTCTCATCTGTACTGCTTATATTTTGATTGAGCTCAAAGACTGATCTTACAGAGTTTAAGAACCACAATGCATCGAGGACTAAATATTGACCCAATTTCGACAAAAAAGTCTTGAATAGGTTATGAATTTCTGTTTAAAGGGGTCCTCGGATCCGTTTTTCTCTCACATCTCACACTAATAGAGTCACGTCATGTCAAAATAAAAATTCATGCTTGGCATTTTAAAGCTGTAACAAATTAAAGTTTGCATGAATGAGCTACTAAGACCTAATAACTACAAACGTCGGGGAGGAGCCTGTGAGTCCCTTCCAGTTTCAACGGCTCGCAAATGTAAATTGGCAAAAGCAGCTTAAACAAACCTGTTAAAAATAAAGCTGACTCACGTGTCATCTTGTTGAGTCTTGCTGCTGTAACACGGTGAAACCATGTGACCCCCGCATGTGATGCTGACTGAGCGCGGTCACTGTTCATGTGTGTAGATGTTCTGTCCTCCATTCTTGTCCTGGACGTCGACATCAACATGTTTTAGTCCTTGCAAATCTTTACAGCCTTCTGCTGTGTGTATATATACAGTATGTGAGCTTGCAGAGGCCGTGTTCCGTCTCACTGACCACCTTTGAAATGAAAAGTATTTTTACCATTTCCATCCTGAAAACATATCCACACCATTCAGAAAGCTGGTTTCATTCCCCATGACATAAGTAGGTCATGTGTTTTGGGGAGAGCAGTTTGAACTCATCTCTCTCAACCTTTGACAGCTAAACTGCTGAATAATTTCTCTCCAGTGTGATAGCGTTTAGTTTCCTGCTCGAGATGTAATTATCTGACCTGATAATGACCTTTAGAATAGAACTGTGTGAGAGGTTGTAGTAGGATGTTCAGTATCAAACTTTGATGGGCAGATGGATGTGAATCAAGTTGCGGAGCGATGCAGCAGCGCCTCATTATTCTCACTGTATTTGACTCTCGCCTCTGACAGGAAACCTCTTGCCTGGAGACCAGATCTTGGAGGTTAATGGAGACAGTCTTGTTGGAGTCACAAGTGAAAGGTATGGTGGTTCATTTATTGAGTTTGAGCTTTGAATATCCTGATTAAAGGCGCCTTGTTCTCAGAGCTGTGGACGTCTTAAGAGCCGCGTCTGCCACCAACCACATGCGACTTCTCATCGCCAGAGATGAGGAGGCAAAGTAAGTAGATCTGTCCGTCCATCGGTTTTCATGCTCAACTTTGAGCAAGAAGTTTGGCAAAAGCGTGAAACAGGATCTACTTGTTGTCACACGCCTGGCCGTCAGCCTCTAATCTACGTCATCAGCCTTTACTGGAAAGCTACAAATGTGTGAGTGGATTTGCATATTGAAGCAAGATTACATGTGAGTTTGTCAGCTCTCACACTTCCCAAAATGGGGGTTTGTCTTGCTGCTAATCCTCCGTGCAGAAAGTCTCCACTGGGGGATTTACACCTCAGCTTTTTGAGAGTGTCAGTGTCAAGACGAGAACAGTGGTGATACCCAGCAGACGAGCTCTTCATAGCCAGAGGGATTTTCAGCGGGTGAGGATTACTGGTCCAGAACAGGCATGTGAGGTCAGATGATAGAAACTCAACCATTTCATCGTTCAGTTTTCTCATCGAACGAAAGTTTGATGTTGCTGTGTTCACCAACTGTCCCCAGATCAGATGATTGGTTGATAAGCTGCAGCTCACAACTAGTTTGATTCATGATCACTGACTTTTCGACTAGTTTTTGATTAAACACTATTAAAATTATTGAATCAATAACAAATGAATGTAATTTTATTTAGAGATTTTAAAAATCTTATTTAAAAGTTTTTACTTGTCTGAATTTAGTGTAGATTAGATTAGATTGGACTACATTTATTCTTCCAAAGAAAAACAAACTTGTTACCGACTACCTTAGCGAGTAGTCAAATTGTCACCCTGTGGCTTGTTGTGTTTGTGGCCACATACCTGCCATCTTAAGTGTTGCTTTGAAATGTTATCTTTGTATTTTAATCGCTTCAAATGTGGTTTAGTTTTTGATGAGTTTGACGGAGAAGTGTCGACTCATGAACCCATCTGCAACTAATTTAATTGTTGCCGATTGTGGACTGTGTCGTCTCTCCTTTTCCCAAAGTCGATTTATTGCATCATAATCATCCGGTCTTTTCTGAACATTGACTTGTTTGTTGTGTTTGGTTATGAAAGAGGCACAGATTTCTGTTCCGCCCCCCCCAAAACTCAGTGTGTCCTTACTTGCCGTGAAGCCCATGTTGTGCTCTCTTACATTACGACTGCCGTGAAGAAAGAGAGCAGATATTACTGCGCTGGATGGAGGGAGAGCAGCATCGGACAGCAGCACAACACTTCAGAAACATAGTTGCTAACAGTTTCTGGCTGATAGAAGTGCATCAGACAGCTTCTCTCAGTTCAATGTGAAGCCTTGTGTGTGTGGAGAATAGCTGGCACCATGAGCTAAACCTGCGCTCTGTCTGAAAGCAACTCTTATTGATTTCAAATTAGAGGCTAAACTTGCTTATTATGATAATGTGTGGATGTTAACTTATGTGTGAAGATATGTTTGCATTGTCTGGAATTCAATCATCAAACATGCAGATGGGATGAAAGGTAAATGGTTGCAGAGTGGTTTCCACAAACCACAGGATACCAAAATGCACGACGTGCGAGTTGAGCAACATCTGGATTCTGTGGTCAGGAAATATTGAAAGGCTCGCTTTACTCGCTGAGCGGCTCCGTTCTGCTGGATCCTGCTCTACAGTTGAACATTCATCAGTCAACTAATACCAATGGGAAGTTTCAGACTGACTTGCTGTTGGGCTTGACCTGGCGTCCATCTTCTCTGTGTCTCAGTCTAATTAAGCATATGTGAGTGTTGAAGACAAACCAAAGGAGGTTTGAAGAGAACCTCACTCTCAGCGTTACATGGGGAGTGGAGCTCATGCTCTGTTTGATCATTGAAACCTTTCTCACTCTTATCTGCCCCACTAAAGGAAGGAGTTTGCAGAGCTGATGGAGAAATATGGCTCTAATGGCAGCACAGGGTCAACACGCAACTCTCCCATCCAGCAAGGTAAGAAGCTCTTCTCTGTGATCAACTGCAGTGCTACGCACGTCTCAGCCTCTCAAGCCTGTAGGGAAGATGGACCAAGTGGGCCTCTTCAAATGGCTTGTGACACATGCACCTGCCCATTTTGCAATTGTTAACATCTGCTAGAGTGGGGAGGACGCAGCCAGCTGCGGCTCCAGCACGTGAGCATCCTGCTGTGCTCTGTGCTGCAACCCCTCTCGATCAGGAGTGAGCCCCAGTTAGCTGCATCTTCAGCGTCTGGTGACCTCTGCATGCTGCCCCGGGCCTTTGAAACTTGAGATGTTCTTCTGTTCTCATCTGTCTGCAATGCACTGAGTGGGTTATCTTTATTGTTAAGGTATTAAATTCAGAGAAGCTAGTGAGGGGCCAACTCCAGATCCCCGGAGTCCACAATGCAGTCATCAAAGTAGGTGTCTTGTTTTACCTGGACGCAATGTGAGTGCACACAATAAACAAAATACGTCTATGATAGGAGTCATGCACGAAAGACAGGTAGTGGTTGAGAAGCGACAGAAGAGAAGAAAAGGAGTCTTCATTTTAACTTGCATTTTGTGGCTCAGCGTTACCAACCAAGGAAAGCATTGGGAGAGTGCAACACATAATGTAAAGGCACCTTTTTACATTTTTGTGAACTTATTTTTACGGACAGAAAATACTGTTAAAATGAACATTGATTTAACAAAAGACTTTTCAGTAAAACCATCATAGCTGTGGAGGAAGAAAAACTAGAAATGGTTAAGAAAGAAAATCCAGACCTAGAAATATTAGTTTTATTTCTAATTTAATTATAATTCAATTTTGTTTTGTAGTTTCGCCTCGACCTCGTGGCACATGTCTGCTGCTGATGTTTTCTTCATTGTTGCAAAATTAATAATGAAACAGTGAGCAGTGTCATGAATGTCCTCATTTTTTAACAATTTCAAGACACCTGTCATTTTTTTTTTAAACCAAGAGCGCCACCTACTGAGCTCTGAGAATGAAGACACTGTTTCATGAAGCTTCATCAGCCCATCACCAGAAATTCTTGAGAAATAAGTAGCTTTATCATCAATTTCACCCGCATGTATTTTGGAATCTAACAGGGAATTTATTTGAGATCAAGTGAGACTTTTTTGTTCGTGACCCTGCCCACTCCAGTCAAGTGGCCCCTCTGACCCACAGCGTCAGACAGATCAACATCCGCTTCAGCCAGAGTATGGATGCGTTTCATATGGACATAGTTAAAGGTCCCAGTGACGCACTGAAGCCTGTTTTGTTAAGTGAAATCCTCCTTTCTTCATCATTTCTTGGCTCTAAGGCAGACTCTGTCATGGATGGATCAGGAAACTTGAATGAAATAAATAGCTGTTGTTTGACTACAGGTCTTTCTCGGCGATCTAAGCCGATAAAGAGATCTTTTATCCGCGCTGTTGCGTTGAACACAGATGCTGAGTTAGAGTGAGTTAACACAGCCAGTAAACATGGTGATTGTGAGTCAGTAGGACCGTGAAATGCATTTCATTTAAGTAGAATGATTCTACTGAGTGTGAGAAATGAGTGGAGAGAGACTGAGTAGCGCTGCGCACACAGGCACGCCAGCGCGACTCGGCGACTCAGATTAAGCGAGTCAATTAAAATATCAACTCAGTCAGTGGGAATGCGTTTGAAATACATTTGAACTGAATGACTTTCCAAAACACAGCTCGCCGAAGCTCCTCAGGGCTTTCATAAATTCATTTCTAAATGTAAATAAATGAATATGGATGGTGGTTTCAGAATATTTTATGAACATGCTGAGGAACCCCAAAGAACGACCCAGAAAAGAGGCAGTTTTGTGTGACATGGGCCCCTAAAACAACAAATCGCTCTAGATTTTTCTGACTCTTGCAGGGATATGATTTGATGTGCAGATGGAAGCATCTGTCAATCATGCCCTTTGTTATTGTGCATGAGCACAATCTTTGAGCAATTGTTTGCTGACATGATTTTGTACTTGGTGGAAATATTCTGAGGGGGAACATACAAGTAAACAGTCAGTGTAGGTGGAAGTACCATGAAATAAAGAGGAGTAACCTGCTCATCCAACACTGCGTCAACAGCAGAACCATTCGGGTCTGTGTTAAAACTCTGCGGACAGATGTTGCACCTTTTCAAATTGATCAAAACACACGTTTCACTCGTGTCAGCCTTGGTTTGGCGTTTGCTTGAGTGCATCGCAGTACAGGCTGGTTCACCCAGTCGCCACCACGTTACACTCACCAGTTGTTTTGTTCACATATTCATGATAAACAGCTGAATTTCAGACCGAAAGACCTTCTCGCTGCAGGATTAACCTTTGCTTCTGAGGACAGTAAAGAAGCAGATGTTGACCTCAGGCAGGGATAAAAGAAAAAAAACAGTAAAGGGTTATATTTGGGCTGCTCTGCTCAGGGATTGCTCAGTAGTTTAACTGTTCTGAACTCAGTTGATGAAGCTTGAGAACTTGACCTGATTTTAGTTAAAAACATATGTGTTCATTTGTGCATATGAAGGTGCATGTTGATATTAAAACACGTGTGACTAATGGGATTTTTTTTCATTGATTCTCTCATCTTGGCTTCTCATCTATGGCACTAGAAGGTCCAAATTTCTATTTTTTTTATTCAGTTTTATAAGACCAAAGACTGTGATTCACATACAGCAACACTCAACTTGGAAAAGTGGTCTTCTCTTTCTACGTAACAAAAAACCCTGAATAAGAAGGTGCAGGTTTTTGCTCCAACTCCAAATCAATAAATACCAATAATCTAGTAGTACACAGGTGACTTAGTACGAGGGTGGTAATGTAAAGGAGAGTAAATATAACAGTGATTAAAAATGAACAGTGCATCACAACGTTGTGTGCAAAGGCTTATTCTTTTAAAAAGAAAAAACAACAGCAAAAACACTGCTCCAACACTCCAACTTTGTCTATGTTGATACGTCCTTCCAACCCAAAGGTGGACGCTACCTGGATAGCACATCATCGGGTTCATCCTCACGGTCTCAGAGTCCTTTACTGCTGAGCCCAGCAGGTTCCCAGAGCATGTTCAACACCAGCGGGCCCTTACTGCGCTCTCTCAGGTGAGACTGATGATGTGGTGACCTGGAAGGCTCAGTTTCGGGTTGTGAATTGCTGCATCTGTTGCAGTCATCCAGGTGAAGGAGTGATCCAACTCATTTCAGTGACTCGATCCAGCAACTTGGGGATCACGATAGGAGGCGGGTCCAACCGACCTGATGGCCCAGCGGTCTTTATCCAGGAGGTCCTGTCTGCGGGAGACTGCCACCGGGTAAGAAGCAACCATCAGCCTGTCACAGAGACTCAGTATTGTGGTGCAAGGGAGCCGATATCTCATTGTTTAAAACTTCAACCCGTTAAATGTTTTATTCTCAGTCGTTCTATTTTTACTTCAAAGCCTTCAGAGTGACGTCTCAGTGTCTCTTCAAAGTGGAGCAAATGAAAACATCTCCGCTTCATTATATACAAGTGGTGGATATTCGTGTTCATGTTTTTACCGCTGACTTTTGGGAGGAACCCCAGAAATGATACCATTCCCTCCATAAATATTGAATCTCTGCCCAACTTTTTTCACTGTGCGTGCTGCAGCAGTACTCATCCTCAAGTGTTTTTCTTGCTAGTGCAGCATCCGATGAAATGAAAGATTGTTTCCCACCAAAAGCACGCTCACTATAAATGGTTTATTGGCAGCACCTTATATCGTCTCTTGCCCTGTCTGTGACACTCTTAAGAGGATCTCAGTTAGAATTTCAACTCCCAAGCTTAGGAGGCTCAGATCACTCCCATAATGTTTTAGTGGAATTTACTTCACGCCAAGAAAACTTTTAAAATCCACCGTGAACCTGGTTCTGCTGGATATCATCCTGGTGAAAATGTATTCAGGCTTCGCTGCTCAGTTTTCTGGTTCCCACGTCCATGATTTATTCACATGCAGTGCTTTAGTGTGATATGAGACCATTAAAAACATGGCTTAAAGGACAGACGGTAGCAGGGACTACAGAACGTTTAAACATAATGATGCTATTTTTCACAATCTTGATGTCCTGAAATATCATAGTATCAATGGATAATTTCTCAGACTTGAGGAACTTATCATTAAAACATGAGCAACGAAGAAAGCCCTCTTATTTGTCATCTCTTAATGTAAGATCAGATACTACTTGAGGTACTTGATGGCGTGATTCTGTACTGATATTTTAAGTGCACAATATTGATATTTCATAAATAAAAACTTTGTGTTTTTGAGAGGTATTTAGGCTTATCGTGAACACTGGACCCTCAGCTTCTTCTAATAGGTTCAAGTCTGGGTTAGCACGTCACTGTCAGCTAAACTGTGAGATGTGGCTGTTGATCTAACTGGAGTTCATAACAGTACATTAATTTTAGTGAACATAGTACTTAACATGTTTAATGTGTTTTTTCCCTTAAAATAAAGGCTCTTGTTACCAACTCATACACTTATTATACATCATATCGGCAGTCATACAATATGTCAGCATATATCATATCACTGCTTCTGTTTCAGGATACCTATTGCTGGCAACACACAGCCCTACTTTCAATACTGTAAATACGAGCTGCTGAAGCTTCTCAGAGCTGTTTTCGACCTGTATCTGTGGAATCTTCTGCTGTAGTGACTGAGGCCTGCTAACAGCAGTGATGTTTAAGAACATGCAGTAGACCTCTGTCACATGCTCTTTATGAATCAACAGGAGCTCAGGCTCTGTGAGGGCGGTCAGTCCGGGCAAGCAGTCGATCCAGCTCCAGTGGGCCCCGGCAAGCAAAGCGGGGCTCATGCTGACCGGTGTGTTGGTGAATACCAGTGGTTGACCTGCATGTGAAACTGAAGCATATATTGTTTCTACACAGTGTTTGCCCACAGCAAACACAGAATCCTGCTGTGATGAAATCGTTGGTGAAAATGCAGTTTTCTCTTTCCTTTCTTTACAACATGAAAAGGCACTGAAATATTAATGTATGTAAAACACGGCTAAGAATACTGAGGATATTGAGCTGTTTTATAAATTCCCTTTCAGGAACGAGTGAAAGAATGATAAACCTTAGTGAGTTTCTTCCTTCTCTTCTGCTGAGGAACCTTGGATCAGTTCACATGTGTCTGTGTCCTGCGATGCTTGTCATGTCCGACATCCATGCTGTGTTTCCAGCCCGATAAAGCTTCAGCATTCACCGTGTGGCTAGGAAGAACCTGACCGAGGCAACATATTACTGCCTGGCTTTTCTTCTCCTGCCTTCTCCACTTCTGTCCAAATCTCATCCTCCTTGCCTCTCTGTCCGCCCCCTCTCTGTGAGCTGTGGGCAGGATGACAAGAGAAGGATAGAGACAAGGCGCAATGCTGTTCGCTGGAAGCATCCAATCTTCTCTTTCTTCTGCAAACCTTTGCAGCATTGTGGAAATGAGGCTCGTTCAGCAGCTGGCTGAGACTTATCATGTGCTTTAACGTGTTTATGGAATTGAAATCTAGATTTTCCAGTTCAGTATCAACCTCATTAAGATCTTCAAACGATTTAGATTCACCATCAGCTATCTTAGTGAAGCGTTTGGATGTTGAGAATCCGAAAGCTGAACGTTAACCAAGTCAGAAATGAAATCAAAAGTTAGGCATTTATTTAAATATTCAGCAACAATGGTGGCGCTTTGGACATCATCGTATGTTGTATGTTCATGTAGTGAAGGTAGAGGGAGGAAGTGAAGGCAGATTAAGTGGTGGGAGATGACACAGGAAGAGTGTCGTTCTGAGTTCAGGGAGAAGTCACCACAGGTTATGGTTGGTCAGGAAGAACCTCTAGAGGGGTACAGAAAAGGTGGTGAGGGAAACAAAGAAAGTCAGGCAAGAGGCAGGGGGGAGAAATTGTGGGATAAGATGAGGGGGGAGGAGAACAGGCTGGTCTATTCAGAGTGTTGCAAAAGGTAGTGGCTTATAGTGAGTTGTATCAGAGACTGGACGGAGAGAAGGATGGATTCAAGAGACCCTGGCGGAGAGAGAGAGAGCAGGGGCGGTGGATGGAAGTGTGTGATCAAGTGAAGACTGTGTGAGGGAAAGATGGAAGGATTTCTTCAGGGAACTGAGGAATAGGAGAGGAAGGAGGGTGGGTGGTGGTGAACTAGAAGACCAGGTAGTTGAGGAAACAACAGAGTGGGAAGGCAGGGGAAGTGTTTAGGAGACTGAGCAGTGAACCTTCTGACTAGAATGTTCAATGATCTTCAAGGCTGAGGGGATGAGCAGTGGAGGAACTGACCGGAGATCAGCAGCAGAACGCTCAGAAATGTCACGGCATGAAGGTGTGGGAAAGAATGGTTGGGTCCAGGCTCGGGTTTTCATGGGCAATGACTAGACGGGACAAGATTAGCAACCGGGGTGTCAGAGAGACGTGTGGAGAAGTTCAGAGGCAAAGCCAGGACGGCCAGACGCGGGTGTGGTTTGGACACTTGGAGAGGTGATGGTGATGGATGGAGAATGTTTGAAATGGAGGGACCAGGCAAATGAAGGAGAGGAAGCCAAGCACAGAGGTTCATGGATGCAATATAGGACGGTATAAAGAGGAGTGTTCTTGTCATAGTTTTACAGCGATGAATAGATGAAGCTTAAAATAAGAGCGACTCCAAAATCATTTAAATTATATTACAAAATCTAAAGAGGGGACCGTCAATGCTTCTGCGTTTAAGCGCTGTCTGACAACTCAATTTTTCAATGAGGAGAGACGCCAGCAGACAGTATTAAGGATTAGTTTTTTTTTCTGACTCATTTTTATCGCTGACCTGTGGATGGAAAATCCCTAATAACAGATGGTGAACGGTAGTGAAGACAGCATGTACGCGTGTAAGAGAAGGACAGCGTAGAACCACTCCATCACC
Organism: Synchiropus splendidus; assembly: GCF_027744825.2. Taxonomy (NCBI): domain Eukaryota; kingdom Metazoa; phylum Chordata; class Actinopteri; order Syngnathiformes; family Callionymidae; genus Synchiropus; species Synchiropus splendidus. Next base: position 3,163,306 of record NC_071352.1, read on the forward strand.
AGCTTCCTTTCCACTGTTCACTGATGCCTGGCTCATTTACACAGCCGTGACTGACCCAGACTTTCTTTGCTTATGGAAGCATGTTGTCCATTTCCTCCAAATCCCAGCTGGTAATCCCCTGTGTCACATAGGAGGAGCGGCCGCTTCTTGCAGTGAGATTTATAGGCTATGAGTCAGCAAGAGGATTACACACATTTATCAAAACTCAGCGTGAGGCTCTTGCAAGGAGAGTAAACTGCGTAGTTGATACCATCTTAATTAGCAGGTCTGTCCGTCACTTCTGATCCTGGATCAAGTCAGAGTCCTGAATTTGTTGTCAAGATATGAGAAACTTCATTAACCTCCTGAGACCAAGTGACTTCTGCAAGCTTGAAGGGCCACTGCCCACGCTATACTATAGTCAAGTGTCGGTGAGCTGGCGTGAAAGGGCGGCGACCAGCCTGGAGTTTGCCTGAAACATTCCGTCCGTAAATGTAGACTCCTTCTGAGTATATACACGTCACAACCGGGTTTGTATGAGCTGAGAGTACAAGCAATAACCAATGCACACGTTTCAACAGGGTAGGGGCAACTTTTTCAGAAAAACTGATGCTGCGTCATGAAACGGTGTCCTCATTCTCAGAGCTCAGTAGGTGGCGCTCTGGGTTAAAAAATGATGGGAGGTGTTATTGAGATGGTTGTTCGAATCCAAAGATTTCAGAGCAGAGAGTGCCATCTAGTGGACACTGTTTCATGAAGCTTTTTTTGAAGTTTCCCGAAGCACGGATGCTATACTGCTATATTGCTGCATCTAAATAAACCTGTTTTTTCAAAGTAAAACACAGTGCATCTATCATCGTAAAGTGAAAAAATCCAAAGTACAAGTGACAATTCAACCTACTGCCAGGTGGTTTACATTAAATATATGAAATGTGTAGTTTCATCAATAATGAGTGTGATAGTAATACCCAAGTGATGACCATGACCTGAGCTTGCTCACCTGCTCTGTGCAGGACGGTCGTCTCAGGCCTGGAGACCAACTCATTGCCATGAACAAGGAGTCCATGATAGGTGTGACCCACGAGGAGGCCAAAAGCATGCTGAACAAAGTCAAAGTCAGGTGGGTCATGGCCTGTGCTGCGGGTCCATCTGTCCCTGTGCTTTGTGATCAGAGAGAGCTGCACTGAAGATTCCCAGTTGATTTAGAATCAGCGTTTCTGCTTCCAGTCAGGACAGTGTGGTGGAAATAGCCTTCATACCAGGGAAGGGACATTTCCCTAGTAGCACGTCTCTTCATAATGGTGTCCAGAGAGCCACAGGCAACAGCTACAACTCCGGACGCCTAAAAGTGCACATCAGGTCGCCGGAGGTCAGTTTGGTTTCCCAAGTCGTGGGCTATTATTGTTCACAGTTGAGCTGTGAAGCGTGTCACACCCTGCCTGCTCGGCTGAAGAGAGTCTGACCTGTCTGTCTATCCAGATCTGCACCGAGGAGCCGGCCTCAGTGTCTTCACCTTCTCCTGACATCTGCCCACCAGATATCCACATTTCAGGTAACTGTTACAGAACTGGATTCCTCTCGTGACATTAGATAACTCGTCGGATGGTTTTCATCCATCCACACGTTCATCACTGTGGTAAAACAATTGTTGGCAACTGCACTGTAGTGATTTGCAGTACCGTCACCATCGATCCTGACTCTCCTCTCGCCTGTCAAATACTGAGTTGTTTGTGGTGGAAAGTCTGCTTCCTCGTGATGTGACCAGTTCACCTGTGAAAGCTTGAAGAAAAAACATTGTCACCAGTTGAACTTTTTCTTGAATGAAACATTTCTGTTTTATTCGGCTTGTGTAAATATTTTATTTGTTATGGAAATTTCCCATGCTTAATATGCCATGCCATGATAATACGGATCATATGTAGCTGGCGTGACAGGCCCGGGATAATTCTGTTCTACATATTTGTGGTGCCTAAGATTAAGTCCACCACACTCAGAGGATTGTTTACAAATGCTCCCTGATGGAAGTGCTGTGTCTGTGGAGTCGTGAGGGACAGTTTAAATAGAAGTTGTCCTGTGAATGGAGGTCCTGCCCATGACGGTCCGGACAGTTCTTCAGTGCTGGAGGGAGAGTTTGTCTCAGAGTCATGAAGGCAACAGTGTTTGATCAGCATCAGTTGGATGAGAACGGGAGGATGAAATGACGCTCTTGGTAACTTGGCTATCCCTTTTTCTAGAAGCGCTGTCCAAGGTGCTATCAAACTGGCTTCAAGTGTTTGCCTCTGCCAAACTCTGGCGCTTCATGTGGTCAAGCAAGAGTTTTCATTCAAGTTGGCCTGTTCCCGAACAGGGTGAACCCGAGCGCGAGTGTCGAGGGAGCAGTTGATTTGAGATTCCAGCTGGATTTAGCAGACACACACACGCAGATCACAGTTAGGCACCATGGATCGTGAAGGTTCTGAGTTGAAGCCACCTCTGACTGCCCTGGACCTTTGACGCTGTAGCTTAGATGTGCAGGGTCATCGATGGGAAGTGGCTAAAAGCCACCAGACACCAATCCAATTGGTCTGGATTAACCCACTCAAGGTCACTTCCCAGTGGCCCTGACCACTGACATCCCTCCCTCCGACCGGTCCTACAGCAAGTGGCTCCTCAAACACAGCAAATCCTGTTAGAGGGATAATTACCTGTGTTAACATTATCAGAAGCTATTTAACGACGCTCACACACGAGAGCGTCGTGTTCCTGATATCGTTTTAAAATCATTCTACATCATGAATCACACCTCAATCAACTGCTAACTTTGAGTCCACCAAAACGACAGAGGCTCTAGAACCTAAGATGAAATCAAAGCTCTCTACCTGTAAGTCACTGCAAAGTTATTCTGGAATTGCCATAAATATATAGCTTATATAGGAGTTCATCCCTCAGGTGACAGATAATGTTCGGAACAGCCAAATCTTCTTCTTTGGGCTTCACCCTTCAAGGGTGGCCACAGCGGATCACCGTCCTCCATCTCACCCTGGCCTCAACCTCTTCTCACAAACCTCATGTCCTCCTTGTCTTATTCTGAACAGCCAAATAAAATGACCTAATGTGAGCATCTAATACGAGTCAAGACGCCTCATGTGATCTCAGTCATCGATGAGCTGTATCGAAACGAGCGGTGATTCATTTCAGTGCAGGTTTTCCGTGACAGCATATGCAGCGTCTTTCACCGTCAGTAGAGGTGGAGCACGTTAATCCCTGAGTGGGATGTGGAGGCGGAGCATTTACCCTAGCAACAGGGGTCCTCCGGTCTCTTCCTCCCGCTCACACATAGACACACGCACACGTAGCTGTCACCAACGTATCAGGCTGACACACAAATCTGGGACAGACAAACTCATCAAATTAATATTAGACATTGGCTGTCTGCCCCTCTGTTCCTCTCTCACTCTCATCTATATAATCATCCTTCCACCTTTAATCATCTGCTCCACCTCCACAAACACACACACACACTTTAAATCCCGAGGGCATAGCTGTTGATCCTCTCTATTTCTGCCGATTATTTTTCCAACATTTACATTGGCCTCCTGTGGCTCTCTGAGGTGAAGCAGCGGTGTGAGTGAATGAGCATCATGTTCGGCGCTTTAACATTTATATATATAACTCCTGGTCAGGTGTGGTGCCCCTGGATGATCATGCCTTCCAGCGCTGCAAAGGTTGCCAACAGTGTTGGCTAGATCAAACCCTCCCTGAACACACAGTGAGTTGTCATGTTTAACGGAGCTTCATTCCCAAATCATCACAGGATTGTCTCGTAAATTGGTTCGAGGCGATGCTGAAGACTGTGGTTTACGTGCATGGCACATTGCTCGTGAAGTGAAACATGACAGCTACAATGGAGCTGCGAAGAGATGGCAAACTTCAGTGTGGGAGCGCCTCAGTGAGCGCTCTCTCTCTTCCTCTAGTTGCAACTTTGATGTGGGTTTGAAATAAACTTCTTCTTTGCAGGCACAACCAATCAGCGGTCACCAACAGGAACAAAACCCAAGATCACACTGGACCCGTATATCCGGCTAAAACTGGACAAGTTGGATTTGGTGAGTCCGATTTTTGAGGGAAAGTGGTCAGGCCAGCAATGTTGCATGGTTTGGAAACAGTGGCACTGAGGAAAAGACAGGAGGCGGAGCTGGAGGTAGCAGAGATGAAGATGCTGAGGTTCTCTCTGGGAGTGACCAGTGGCTGGTCCTCCTCACAATCCTGTGTGAGATATTGAGGAGGCAGCCACAGCACCAGAGGAAAGAAACACATGGCTGTTGCATCATCTTGATGCATGCATGAATGGATATCTGAGGAGAACTTGAAGACACGTTAGACGGCTTTGAGCTTCATTGAATGTGAGCAGGATGTGGTCTTATCTCGGCTGTAGCATGTACAGCTTCACCCCTGCCAGCTGTGCCGGAGCACCAAACAGCTTGCTCCTCAGCAAGGTCAGACGTCCTGTTCCATGGGTGCTAACAGACCAGTGTGGATTTGACATGCTTTGAGAGCGCTCCATGACAAAAGTTTCTCCAGTGATGCACACAACCAAACTCAAATCTACGATGCTCCACACTGGAATTAACTTTCCAGCTCTGTGGCGTTTGAGAGCCGACACCGGCGTGTGACAGTTGTTGTGGCGTGTGTATACTTGAGTGTGGTGGACTCTGGGTCACCATCGTAGTTTGAAACTGATTTTTAATTCAGGGAACCTTTGATAATGACACTGGTCGACTCAGAGTCTCTGGATCCGTCTTTATTTTATTAGATGGAGTGGTCGTCTGCCTTGGTTCACATCAACACATGCAGGAAACACCGTGGTGAAAATAGTAGGATATTGGACGGAGCTCCGCGCCGGTATTGGCAGCTGCGTCCTCTTCCACGTCCCCATTAGGGTTCACTGATCGTGGACACACTCTCACAGGTCGCGCTAATGCTACGAGCCGGCATTAGTTAATGACCATCAAAAAATTCTAAAGCGGTCAAAGTGTCAGTGAAATCTTCAACAAGGCAGCGGAAAACAACCATTTTAGGAGAGAGAATTTTTAAAAGGTTTTTCATCACACAAGACAGAGGACTGACAGTTTGTGTAACGATTTGGAGAATAGAATATGACTAAATGATCATTTCTTCACATGATTTCTAATATTTATTCAATTCTTCTTTAATAGCATCAAGGAATGGATGTGTCCAGACTGGACACTGGACACATTTCCTAGATGACTGGAACCTATGAGTGGTCCTAATAGGTTCTCTGAGTCCACACTCAACATGTTCACGTGTGCAAGCCCAATGCAGGGAGTGTCGCATGTTTATCAAATTCAATATTTGTCGGTATATCGTGTACGATAAGTTATCGCCCATCCCTAGTCCATAGTTCAAGTCAACTGTTAAGAGACATGAGACCCAGCAGACAGACGGCTCAATTTAACCACCCCTAAATAAAGCTGGCAGAGACACCAGCGGCTTCTACCAGAGACACGAAACATTGAATTTCTCATCTAAACACTTAGTTCACTATTCTATTGAAACATTAACAAATAATGATATTGGAGACAAACTCCACTAGTAAGTTTCATCATAAAACGGTTGCAAGAAAGACTGTAGTGTCCCACACATGGAAGAGAATGAAAATAATCGTGATAACTTCTTTGGTTCATATCGCCCATCATTCGTGTCCAGTTATTATAATGCAGCGCTAGTTAGGCTCTTGTTTCCATTTCCATCCACGTACCTCTCTGCTCGATCTCTCATTTCTAACTCTTGTTATCCGAACATCCCCCAGCTCATTTGCACATCTCTCAGCCGTGACTCAGCGTCTCTGTGTCTCTGTGCTCACAGGCGCTCTCATTCCTGGGTCTGGATGTCGCTGACGAGAAGAAGAAGAAACTGAAGCAGAGTCTGAACACAGACTCACAAGGCACAGTGGCATACGGAGGTGAACTTTCACACACATGCTGCTGCTGAGGATCACATACTCATGCTGAGTCAGTGGACAGGTGAAATGTCTTTGTGGAATTGAGATGTTACTGTGTGCAGCCACTGGCTCTGCTGTGTTGCAGCTACCCACGTCTTAGTAGAGTCAAGGTCGATTAAGATTTATCTTTTCGTTTTCGTCAGAGTGAGAACATTATCTTTCATAAACCTGTGCCAGTTGGTTCACAGTTGTGTGGTTTTCACCTTCACCTGGTGGAGTGGCCTCATTGTAAAACTGGTGCTGCTGGGCTTCAGGAAAAGTCAGTTAAGGCAGCTCTGTCATCTTGTCTGGATGGACACCTCCTGGGACAGGTATTCTTGGCCTGGCCAACTAGGTGGCAGCCCTTGTGCCCACCCAGGACACTGGGAGGGATTACGACCTTTGGTTGGCAGGAGGTCTGGGAAGGCCCGGCCATGCCAGGAAAGGTTTCTAGGGAGAAGCTTGGGTCTCTCCTTTCCAATGACCTGACCTTGGATGAGAGATGGAAATGGATAGATTGATGGAACATGATCACATTTGGTGTCTGAAATCACCGTCTGGTTTGGACTTTTCAGACTTTGTTGAGGCAACGCGCAATATTTTCCAAGACAACCTGGAGGAGCTTGGTTTTGGGGCGGGACCCTTCATGTTCTCCTACCATGAAGCTGCCAGTCTGATGGACACGTCGGCCTTCCACTCACCTGTGAGTAACCTGGTGTCACCGTACACAGCTGTCTAACTAAAGCTTCTGCTTGTGCTGTCTGGAGCAGACGTACGAATCGGAATGCAGCTACAGCAGTGAGGAAATGGAACAGTTTCAAACAGAAGTCAAACAGCTGCAGATGCAGATGAAGCAACTCAAGGTAACGCAACAGAACATGGTGGCGTGCATCACCTGTGCCCGTCCATCCATGGTTTGATCATGGGCCTCTCTGTTTATCTTAATGAGCAACTTCAGTGGCTCAGTCCTTTTATAGTTATCGCCTCTGCTCTTTCTGTTCAATCTAAATTTCGAGATGAAATGTCCGCTCTGTCTGTAGGTGATGCTGAAAGACATGGAGCACAGCAAGAAAAACCTTGAAGAGGAGCTGCAGAAGACCTCAGAGGTTGGCTTGATTTCCTCACATGTGACATCACCAGGGTTCTCTCCAGGCTGCAGCAGCTTAGGGACCCTACACGCTGGGGAGAACCCTGGTGCTCAGCTCTGTACATGTCTGCGTGTGCACATTGAGAGCGCTGCGGATGTGCTCCTCGTGACAGAGAGCGTGCCTGACTGTGGAGGAGAACACCCGCTTGAAGAGCCGCCTGCAGGCAGCTGAGGCGGAGGTAGGCCAGCGGCAGGCCAGCAGTGCAGAGCAGGACTACGAGGAGGTCATCCAGCTGCTGGAAGCAGAGATCCGTGACCTGAAAAGCCAGCTCGCCAGCAAAAGGCAAACGCGAGGGATGGACGCCACCAAAGTACGAGCTTTCACTCCACATTCCTTGTTGCTGTTGTTACATGCACATCTCTCCTGCAGAGCTCCTCTCTGAAAGCCCAGTCAGATGATGTCTCACAGGTGTGTGGACCCAGAGGGATCCTCAGAATGATGCGCCCAGTGTATCACACCAGGGAAATACTACACAATTACCCTTTTAAAATGAGCTGCAGTTAGTGCACCGTGCACATGGGCTGAGATCGATGGGTCTCTGCTGATAGGAAGAGATTGGTCTTGATGAAAGCCTCTTATGTGAAGAACAATTTATTTTGGCTGCATGGAAAGGTCCATCATCACATTCGGCTCACTTACATCTCATGGAACATATTCACCTCTGACCCTTCTGTATCTCAGGTCAGTCGCAGGTTTGCATGGTTTTCTAGAGCCATTTTCGAGGGTTCAAACTCAGCTCAGAACTCTTTGTAACAAACCTGTAGGGACGATACTTGAGTCTGAGTCAAACATCTCCAAAACAAGTTTCTTCTCCAACTGAAAATGTATCCGATTCAAACAGATTCTTTTTTCTAGCGGGATGATACATTTTGGAAATGTTGAAAGGGCAGAAGTTAAAATATTTAAAGGAAACTGTGGGTGAACCTCAGTTCCTCAGTGGTCCATCACTCATTCATCATGCTTTTGCTCTCGGCTCTCACACGCTGCAGAGGTGTGAGGACGGTTCCTGCTGAGAGGATCCTGGTTCCTTCTGTGTCCGGTGATCCTTACCCTGCTTCAGCGGAGTGAGCCAGGCGCCCTGGGTTAGCATTTCTGAACCATGTCATTCCTGGTGGCAGAGATTGACTCTGACTTCGTCTCACTGGTGCAGATGACAAACACGAGTCACCAATCGCAGTGCTTGTTTTCCTCTGTCAGCCTCAGAAAGTTCTAATGCTGGGTTCAGCCTCCAGTGAACAATTGAGTGCATGGATTATTTTGTGTGAAGTTCAAAAGAAAATATTGAGCTGAGCCTGTGCGCTCCCGTCGACCCTCCCTCTGACTCGGCAGCCTGCAGCAGTCGCTCCTCTGCCTGCTTTTGTTCCCACATCTCACAGAGCCGTCAGCTCGCATACATTTCCAGCAACCTGCTGACTAAAGCGCCCGCCTCTGCCTGTGCTGTGAGCTAGACTGACGGAGCACGGACTGATCTCTGGCGTCTCATCCTCCTCCTCCTCCTGTGGTTCCTTTCACGTGCTGAGTCCATCTGCAGAAGCCCTTCTCTCTGTTCTGTAGACCTTGATATCTATGATGATCTGGATGATCACCAGCTCGCTTTAAACACACATGCTCCACAACCATCTTCACACCCTTTGGACGTCACATCTTGGTGGCTTCGCCTCTGTGAACCCCGGCTGGGATCAGGATCCCCTAGATCTGGAGTCCAACCATTCACTTGTCTGATGCTGACTCAGCAGAAGTGGCTGGTCACAAGGTGCTCAACAAGATTTAAATTCCATAGTTAATTATCTTAATGTGTCTTTATTGTGCTTCATTTTTCCGCATATTTTAGCATTAAAAACATTCACTCTGCCCAGGGCTCTAGTGGAATTAGATGTATGAAAGAATACATTTCCATGTGGCTTCATTTCTTGTTTGGTTGAGATGGAATCCACTTCAGAATGCCAGCGTTTCTGCAGATTAGATTAGACGGCCTAGTCCCACAGTTTGTTTCTAGTTTGAGAGTGTGCAGCAGGTGCAGACAGCTGTGTTCCCTCATGTGTTCTCTGCTTTCTTGAAGCTATGTTTATGTCCTGAAGCCAAAAGTTTACCAAACACACACACACACTCAGAAACCTTGACGTCCTCCAGCTGCTTTTTCTTTTTTACTTGATTGATCCGTCTGATTCAGGAGGGGAAAGACATGAACGTGGCAGCCGCTCCTCTCCTGACTGTGTGTGGTGTGTCTCCTCCAGAGTGACGTGCAGGAGCTCAACAAGAGGCTGACGGCCGTGGACGGCCAGCTGAAGAGGTCGGAGCTGAGCAGGAAGCACTTGGAGATGTCCAATAAGAAACTGCTGGGCTTTGCTCAGGTGGCTGCCACACTTTTGATCATCGTCTTTCTCAGTGCCTCAATGTTTAACCCTGGTGAAAACTGAGCCAGGACTCTATTGTCTTCATGTATTGAACACTCTGTCCATCAGAGTGTCTCCAATACGCTTCAAACAAGCAGAGTCCTCATCTATCTCAGAGCACCACGTGTGTTTCCCGCAGCTGATTCATCATTTCGCCAACGTCCTGAATATTTAAGAAAAGCCTTAGTCAAATCTTTTTCATATAGTGGCGTCACAGAAGGGCAGTGTGCCCTCTAGTGGCCAGAAGAGCTAGTTTTCGCTAGGGCGCCGCACTTCATCTCCCATAGGGAGAGTAGCAATAACGGCAGACCTGTCGCACGTAGTGCACTAACACGGTCGACCTCATGCGAGAGATTGCCGCCCTTTCTTTTCTGCACATATTTCATATTCATCGTCAAATTTTCTCAAAATGGATGGCAATAATTTCAGCCAAACAGGAACAAGGGGATTGAACGCGAGTGAGCTGTGGCTTAACAGAGGCTGGACACACTACAGTTGGTCGGCAGAGAGGGGATGATGTTGTGTTGTTATGGCCATAGTTTATCCTGTCTGAGTCAGTCAGTCTGCTGAAGCCTTCATGTCTGTGGCCAGTGAGGAGTGAAGATGCTCGTCTCATGCTGCCATCACTGTGATGATCTGGCTTATCCTGTGTGTCTCTGCAGAACGTCCACAAAGTCTTGACCACTCCAAGCTTGTTCGGGGGAGAAGCTGGGTAAGAACAACCAATTTCTTTGTCTTGGCTGAGTTGCATTAATGGTGCCTGTGTGTCCAGGAGCAACCGGTCGTCTCCGGCCGCGGACAGTCCTGAACCCCTGTCCCCTCTGCCTGACCCCGCCGTCCAGCTGGCTGTGGAGGCCAGAGAGCTGGTGCAGGGCGCCTGCTGCCTGGCCGCAGATGAGACAGGTGGGCCTCGGCTGCTGTAGCGTGTAGACTCAACTCAAGCCGTGTTGTGGTCTCAGCGCACAGGTCCGAGCCAGAGACCAGTCCTGACGGCAGGCCTCACATGTGAGCCTGAGGCATGGACGGCGTGGGATCATCTGCTGAACCTACCAAAGACTGGATCCATCAAATTCCTAAATATCTTCTTGAGATTTTTTTAATGCCAAAGTTCAAATTTGAATCACTTTCAACGCGGCTCAGCAGAGGGAAGCACTGAGAAGTGCTCTGCTGGAACTCCCCTTACCGTGACGACGGGATGCTGGCGGGGCTGCATGAGGCAACACACAGGCAGGAAACTTGTGAATACTCCTCCGTGACCTTTTCTAGCCCTCTGTGCTCACGTTGACACACACACACACACTGCATGTTAAGGCCTATTACAGACTCGCTGCCATCAGCGACCACCAACTGTGTTGAACCCCAGATAGCACCCTGCTATACCCATGTCCAGAAGAGATGAGGAGCAAATTCTGACCAGAAGATCAGCTCTGCGGCTCGGCATCGCTGCATGTTGTCCCCTGCTTTCAGCAGCTGTGCGTCATCTCTGCTGTAGCTCCTGCTGTGTACACTTGTGTTTGCTAGTCAGCCATGTTCCGTAGTCTACATGTAGGACGGGGGCTCAAAAAAATAAAAAAGAAAAACTAACTAGAAAAACTAGAGCGAAAAATAAAGGAGGAACAAATGCATTTACAGATACTGACATGTCCTGTATGTCAACCAGACTGCATCATTGTCGTGGCCTCATGTTCTTTCTGTTACTGTTTTATATTAAAGATTTAACTGATGTCTCGAACCCTGCGCACAAATCTCTTCGTTGCACAGGAAAACAAAGGTCAGTGCCATTATTCTCTATCTCTCAACCTAAACTTCATCAAATCATTCCATCTCCACTCACGGCTCCAAATGAATGGTTTTCTCCTTCCAAAAATTCTTGCCAGTTCTTCATTAGCTGTCTTTGGAGCTAAGTGCAGCCCCAGCATGACGAAGAAGCACAACATGTTTTATGAAACACAATAATCAATGTGAAAAAGGGATTCAGAGATGCGTCTCTACTCTGGCAGGGGAACATTTAAAAACCCTTCTGTCTGAGGTGAACCGACCAGCTGGCCGACACTCTTTCACAAAATACTTCCATTTATTCATAGAGACACTGAGATTTTCAATACATCTTTAAAAACATTCATTTATGATTCAAGGGTGAGGACAAAAATAATCAGTCGATTTGATGCAGCTGGGAGTCAGGCAGCGATCCACCTCCATCAGTGGGGTCAGAAGTGTCAGGGCTCCAGAGCCAGGTTATCGATCCCCACCTTGTGGTGTCGAGGCTGCGGAGGAAGCAGCTCCATCAGAGAACACAGGACTGGCTACCAGAAATGAGCTCCAGTGGCAAATGTTACAGTGAGGATGACCCTCCATCGTGTGTGTGTGTGTTTACCTCCGAATCATCACAGCAGCAGCAGCAGAAGCAGCGGACGAGCACAAGGATCAGCAGCAGCACAATCATCCCTGCGCACACGGACACACACACACTTTACTGACATACTCTATATAAAGTTAACCAGATCAAACAAAACGTCTAATTTTCAGATGTCACAGTGACATCACAGTTCGCCTTCACTCACCAATAAAGATGAAGAAAACTGCAAACGAAGCTTTGTCCCAGTCCGACTGGAAGAACTCCTTGGACTCAAAGCGTGAGATCACGTCGTTGAATTGATACTCAAATTCCTGCCGCAGGTTTCTCTGCTCCATGATGAGACTCTGGGAAGCACGCACATTTTCGAAACGTTAATGTTTTTTTCGAGTGAAAACACCAGGCATTGTTCACATGGACTAAAATTCAAACGAATGGCTTAAAAGTGTTTTGCCGAGTTTTATGATTCACTCTACAATAACACGGACACTTGCACAAATGATAAATTACTGAAAGACTATTTAGAAAATATCAAATTAAACAGACTAACCAAGGAGGTGGCAAACAAATTGCATGAGCCAATAAAAGAACAAGAAATACTGGAGGCAATTTCTTCATTAAAAAATAATAAAAGCCCTGGTTCAGACGGATTTATCAATGAATTCTATAAAATGTTTAAAGAGACATTAGTACCATTGCTTCTGGATGCCTATCACCACGCATTACAACCTGGCACTATGGCCCCTTCATGGAAAGAGGCAGTAAATGCCAATCATACCGACCTATATCTCTATTGAATACAGACATCAGAATACTGACTGCCATCCTCGCAAACTGTCTTAATAAATTTATCAGCAAAATCATTCACCCAGATCAAACAGGTTTTATTACTGGGAGATTTTACGGCGACAATATTAGAAGACTACTAAACCTAAGGACTCATCCTCTAGCAACAAAAAATCCAACTATGATACTGTCTCTCGATGCCCAGAAAGCATTTGACAGAGTTTCTTGGCAATACTTAAACCTTAAGAAAACTCAAATTTGGCCCCAACTTCATTAAATGGATCAAAATTATATATTCAAACTCACAGGCTGGCGTTCGAATTAATGGGACCCTGTCGGATCGATTTCCTCTCAAGCAAGGATGCAGGCAGGGGTGTCCACTTTCCCCGCTCCTCTTTGATATCTGTATTGAGCCATTGGCCCAGCAAATACGACAAGATGAAAATATAAGGGTGTTGAAAATTAATCAAGAAGAACATAAGCTGTCATTATATGCAGATGATATTCTAATATACATTACGGAACCAACGTTCCACTCTTAAAAAAGCTCATACATACGTTTGGCTTTTTCTCAGGTTATAAAGTCAACATAGATAAAACAATGGCACTGGATATAAGTGGAAAAATTCCGCAAAACCTCAAAACTCAGAGTGAATTCAAATGGTCCCAAGGTGGAATTAAGTATCTAGGAATACAGATCTCACCAACATTGGAAAAATTATTCGAAACAAATTATAAAAGTGTAGTACAGAGTATCTCCAGAGACCTTGAACGATGGACATTACTTCCACTATCGCTATTAAGTAGAATAGAAAGTGTACGTATGAGTACGTAAACTGTTATATCTCTTTCAGATGCTTCCTGTCAATGTACCGAAATCCACTTTTGACAAGTTAAAGAGATTGATTTCCAAATTCATATGTCAGGGGAGAAGACCACAAATAAGACTTAAAACCCTACAGCTACCTAAAGCAAGAGGCGGCCTCAAAGTTCCAAACTTAAAATTTTACTTCTGGGCAGCTCAACTCAAACTTTTCACCACTTGGATCCTGAATGACATGAATACAAGATGGTTAGATATTGAACAAGACCAATGTAATCTACCATTGCAGGCCCTCCCTTTTTTTAATGTAGCTGCGAGGGAGATAAAAACAGGACTATGGACCAATGCCACTCTGAATATTTGGAAAAAAAATAAAATTAAACTTTGGAATGGCAAAAACAATATCATGCCTTACAAACATTGGATATATTGGAAGTTTTATACCATCACAAACTGACTCAAATTTTAGAAAAGTGGGCTGAGCATGGACTGAGGTACATACACCAGCTTCATAATGAAGGGAACTTTCATACCTTCAAACAGTTGAAAGAAACATCCATCCATCTCCCCAACACAGATTTTTTTCGGTACTTACAACTGAGAAGCTTTATCTCAAATCATAAAGAGTGGCCCAAAATTAGGGAACCCAACATGGTGGAACAATTTATGGAACATACTCAAAAGGGTGATAGGAAAGCTAAAGTAATTGTACGGTTTTACCAAATATTTTTTAACTTGGACTTCCACAACACCTCAAAGATTAAAGCAAGATGGGAGGTAGAATTGAATTTGGAAATATCAACTGAAACTCGGGAACAAATATGTACGGAAGCACATCATGTCACTAATGCAAACATGTGGTGGGAGTTTGAATTGAAAGTTGTCACAAGATTTTTTCTGACACCAGAGGTGGTTGCAAAAGTGAATACGACCCGTCCTAACACTTGCTGGAGAAATTGTGGAGCACACATCGGTAATCACACTCACATGTTTTGGACATGCCAGAAACTGTCTTCATTTTGGGAAAACATTTTCAAGTTCCTGAATAGATTGTTCGGTGGAGATGTTTCAAAAGATTTTAAAACTGTGGGTATTGAGGGAAGGGGAAACATCGACCAGATATTACGAACAGCTGCCCTGAAATGTATTACAATTAAATGGCAAAAACCTGAACCACCAACATATCAGATGTGGCTTGACAAAGTAATGGAAATCTATCAGATGGAACGACTCACCTACTTGCTTAGACTTCAAACACATATTTTGAATAAATGATGGAAGCTGTTCCTTGATGCCCATAGATAGCTTGATTGATGTTGTACATGTTGTATATTTTTTCTGCTTTCATTATGTGGACATTTCTCGGACTCGGACTCCACTCTCTGTTTGGTGAAATGTATCATGTTTACTATATCATTGTACTGTATTATTGTAAAGTGTATATTTGAGGTTTGTTGGTAGCTGGAAGGGAAATTGCGATCCAAAACTGAGGAGTTGAGGTGACTTCCTCATAACAAAGATGGATAAGTTCAATCAAAATGTGAAGAAATAAAATGACCACGTTGAATACCACCTTTATCAAAAAGAAATTCAAGTGGTGTTCGTTTATTACGAGTCTAAAGTCCAAGTACGCATCGAATACAAAAAAAACGAACGCGCGTTTGACCTACATGACGTCTGAACACTTGATTTTAAACATACCGTGCGTATTATTGTTGACGCTTCAAAACGCGCTTACAGTTAGGGTTTGAGTAACTATAACATGCTGGATGGAAACTGGTTATAAACCACAGATCATAACACGGAACGAGCTGTTTTGATCTTTGATTTAATGCAGCGCTCAGTGTTCTAAAA
This sequence comes from Synchiropus splendidus, assembly GCF_027744825.2. NCBI lineage: Eukaryota > Metazoa > Chordata > Actinopteri > Syngnathiformes > Callionymidae > Synchiropus > Synchiropus splendidus. The sequence continues at coordinate 3,178,622 of NC_071352.1, forward strand.
GGTGTGAGATTAAATCAGCAGAGAATAATGTGAACAACGAACCAGAACCGCAACGAATTCACTCAAACTAATCATTATCGTTATACGCACAAAAAATCTTACGTGTGATGAGTTGATGTCAGTTCCTTTCCGGAAACGAAATTTACCTGAAGTCACCTGTTCAAAGTGTACGGAGGCTCTGGAAGGACAAGTGGAGGTTGGACATTAGCTGTTGGTCTAGCTGTCACTTGGAAAGTTGGTTAAAATTTAATCATTAAGCGGAAACTGGAAGTTTTGGCAACCACTTTTCTCTCACAAGTTTTCCTCTCTTTTACCATGATAAGATTGTAAGGACGTCATAGGAGAAAAGTGACCATTTTAAGAACTAGATTTATTTTTGTTGAACATGAGGCTGAAGTGCCATAATGTCATTTATTTGCTTTTAGCTTATTACATTACTGTATTCTGGGGGAAAAAGTATTTCAAAGAGGAATAACTTGGAATCTTAATACAATATTTAATCGCCATTTTAATTTTTATCTCAACTTGTGCTTGGATACCGTCCTGCTAAAATTCATGCTTCATTTTTATTTAGTTAGTTACATTTAAAACGGGATTTTTTTAATTGACAACGAAGGGCGTGGCTTGTCTTGACCTTTCTGATTTGTTATTGCTTTTGACAGACAGCTATGAAGACCAATGATTGAGCAGCTTTATTTCGAGTCTACGTGGATACCGGAAGTATTTATCCCGTTTGTTCCGGGTTGAGTGTTGTGGGACAGCAGCTATGGCCGATGTTCCAGAGTTGTCGCTCCGGGTCTCCGAAATTAAGGACCCGGCGGTTCTGTTCGAGCGTTACAGCGCGGAGGAGATCCGAGGAATCGAGCGCAAAGTCCGCGGAGAGATAGAACAGAAGAAGGAAGAGCTGCGGCAGATGGTCGGGGAGCGGTACCGGGACCTCATTGACGCAGCCGACACTATCGGGGAGATGAAGCAGTGTTCGGGGGATGTGGTCCGGTCCATTCAGGACATGACGCACTACTGTCAGCGGCTGAAACAGAGCAGGAGCGGCGGGATCTGCCGCGGACAGGAGGTAAACTTGACTGAAGAACATTTAACATTTAACAGATAGTTTTTCTGATAAATAAAAAATAAGTTCCCGACCTGTAGTGAAACCCTGCTGCCGGACAGAACCTGTGACTCGTTACACAGGTTCGCTTCCTTCCTCTTCTTTTGTCCTTGCGGTAAAATATGTAGTAAATGTGTCGTTTCCCAATAAGCCTGTTGCTAAAACTGCTTTCGATGTGTTTGCGTTCTTGCTCTGCCTGTTTGTTTTAAACTGTAGCAGCTATGATTGGTTTTATACGTTTCGCCCACAATAAAACACAGTCATTTCATCTGATAGTTCTCCTTTTGCTTATTGCTGTGTAATTCACATTATACTGTTATGTGATCATGAATCAGCCTTCCTGTCAGAGTTGTTTAAGCAAGAGAAGATAAGCACAATAAAGGAGCTGTCATGTCGCTTGCTTGGTCTCCAGATGCAAAGGCAGAGTCAGGAGAAGTTCTTCACCATGGCCGCCCAGATCAAGCTCCTCCTGGAGATCCCTGAGCGTATTTGGAGTTCTCTGGAAGCCTCTCAGTATCTGCAGGCCACTCAGCTCTACCTGCTATGCTGCCACCTGCACCGTCTGTTGCAGCTGCAGCCCTCTGCCGGGGGACACTACAGCCCAGTCCTGGCCCGCTTTCCAATCCTGGTGCGACAGGTTGCCACCACGGAGCACTTCAGGTGTGTGTGTGTGTGTGTGGTGAAGCCGGTCAAACGAAGCAGACCTGGCCAGCCATGTTGTGATGAAGCCTCCTGGTTTCAGGGCCACCATTCTCCTGGACAGCAGGTCGGTGCTGCGGGGCCGGGCCGTCTCCGACCAGGCCATAGCTGAGGCGCTGGTGTCCACTATGCTGCTGGAGGGAAGCTCCCCTCGCCAGGCTCTGGCAGATTTCCTGTTGGCCCGCAAAGCTTCCATTCACCAGCTGCTCAATCAGCCACAGCACGGTAGGCCCACTTCCTCCTCTGTCTGACTGGATCTGGGACGAACACTAGACCTGGGCTTGACACAATGTCGACTCTGACACTTGATCATTGATGGTTTCATGGAGATGGAAACGCAAGTCACATTGATGAGACCAGACCTCAGTTTCTAAAGAGTGTCCTTTTCTTTATCACCCCTTTTCCCATTTTCTCTCTTTTATTGATGTTAAAAATTATAAATATATATGAATGTGTCTTCATTCATTGTTGTGTATGTATATATGTGTGTGTGTAGCTTTTCACTATAGTAGTTATTACTCTGACCGGTGACCAGGACTATATTGCAGTGGGGCTTGTTGATGCTGGATGAAAGTGAGTAATGACTGAGGCGTTGCTGTTTCCAGGTGCTGGGATTAAAGCGCAGGTGTGCAGTCTGGTGGAGCTGCTGGTGACAACTCTGTTTCAGGCCTACGCTGTCTTCTACCTGCCGCCAGAGGGCGCCCCTCGGCCCGGGGAGACCGGCCTGGCCTCTGGAATGCTCTTTTCCATCCTGGAGAAGGTGACAGCCAACACAGGTGAGCATGCATGAAATGTAGGACTCATGAGAACGGCAGAGTTTCAAATGACTCTGCCCATGATGAAGCAAGATTCCATTTTAATATGTAGGTTGTTGTGTCATAGTGTCTGTTGCTGATCAAATTCCACATCCCACATTCAGACCTTCTTGTGTGTGACATCTGTGATGAAAAAGCCATGTTTGATTTGGGTCAGATTCACAGGAAACAATGGTTCATATGGATCTAGCGGCTATAACGATAGGAGGGCTAAAGCCCTGACCCACGGAGAGCAAGGCCTTCCAGTCAAAAACAAATCGGTATGACATCATCCGCCGCTCTTTCTCTTCCTTCCTTCTGTGTTGCAGCTAAAGGCCGGCGAGTCCTGAGTGAAGACCCCAGCACCGGCAGCTGGTTCAAGTACGTGCCGGCCTCCATCACTGAGTTCCAGCCCACCCTGCGCACCTTGGCTCAGCCCATCCAGAGGGAGCAGCTGCGGGACACGCTGCAGCAGTGGATTGACACGTGAGCGCCTGACACTTCCGCTCTCAGCTGTACCACTCAGGTCTGCTGGAGCTCGCGCACCACTTCAGTGACAAAGTTTTGAGGTCGGAAAATCGGTTAGGAACAAAACTGGATGTCACGTCGCCCGAAAGCTTTTCCTGTCCATTTTCCCTCAAACATTTTCCCCAAAGCAGTGATTCTTAACCATAGGCCCGGGGCCCATGGTTGGGCCGTGAGCGCCCCCTCGAGGGCTGCTAGAAGTTTTCTGTTTTGCGCCTCTGGGCCATCAGACGCTCAGTTTTAATTAATTCCATGAGCCACATGGCTCATGGAATTAATTAGTCAGTGAGAGTCAGTGACACACTGACTCTTGTCAGTGACACACTGACAAGAGTCGACAGCTGCAAATCTGTGATAGTTACCAACTATGGAGAAGTTCTTCAAAAGAAAAAAATGTGTGATTGCGCCCCCAACAGTAAAAACTGTTCATGAAAGCACCTGTTGAAGCAGTTTTGAAAATTAATTAGAACATTTTATGGCGATGCTTTCATTTACACTTTATATCTTCTTTGGAGTTTAAATAATATTGTTTTTAATTATTTTAATTTTTTAGACATGGATTTAATATGTTTATTTTTTCAGAATTTTCTCAAGAGTGTATTTTTAATTTTTTTTTCTTTAGTAAATTTGGTGAATATGACTTGCACCTGTTTCTGCTGCTGGATGGACTTTTCAATGACAATTTCACAAGGTTCTGGTTTGTTTACGTGTAAGTAGATCTAAGAAGTTTATTGATCACAAATGAAATCAAGAGTCATGACTCAGTTCTATTGCTTGAATGGGCCATTTGATCTGTGAAAGGTGGGCCCCGAGATCAAAAAGGTTCAGAACCCCTGACCTAAATGAATTTACACCTGTGTCTCTGCCATGTTCCTTGTGCTGATGTCAGCATTTTGGAGAGCAGTGCAGCCAGTTTACTGATGCATCACCCATGACATCACTTTCAAACGCGACTCTCTCAGGAAGAGTTGCTGAGTGTCAGCAGCCCAATTAGAAGCTGTTCTCTCTAGTCCACGGGTTCTGAACCTTTTTGATCTCGGGACCCACCTTTCCCCAAGCAAATGGATCTGGGGATTCATGACACTTGATTTCATTTGTGATCACCAACCATATTTAATCTACTTACTCATAAACAGACCGAAATCTTGTGAAACGACATCAAACCGTGCTCGACTTGACGCTCTCTATAATCCTGTTGCGTTTCCACATAGAACCGTTCATAAAGGTTTAAACAGTTTACTGGTGACAAGCAGAACAAGAAGAAGGGCATCGAAATTGTGCACCAAGCATCTGTAGCATCCAAACGACAACGAAAGTTAAACTGCATTTAGGCTCCTACTCATGTGCTCATCGGAACAATATTTATTTGACATTGAAAAGTCCAACCAGCAGCAGAAGAAAAAAGTACACTTGATGCAAACTGTTGAGATAGTTGGAAAAACTCAATTACAATTCTGGTGGATGACCCATGGTTTGGTCGCGAGCGCCATGGCTATGCCTATGGTTAAGAGTCACGGCTCTAGTCGATGATGGCCGGCTGGTCTCTGCGTCCAGCTGTAAGGAGGACATCTGCCGAGGTGTCAGCAGTCTCCTGGTCTACGTGAAGAGCCTCAAGGCTTTGGCAGCCATCAGGGATGCCGTGTGGGACCTGCTGTCCAGCGACTCCATCAGTCAGCACTGGAGCAGCGTGTGTCAGCGGCTGCTCGACCGCCGCCTGGCTGTCTGGGATGACTTCCTGCAGCAGCTGTTTCTGCAGCGCCTGCAGGTCAGTTCTGCTCCATGTTTGCACAGTGAGGCCCTCACTTCCACACCGCCTGATGTTCCTCCCTTTCTTCTCCTCAAGACCATCACGAAAGAAGAAACGGAAGCCATCTCTGCCAGCTCTGTGCAGCTCTTGTCGTCTGCAGTCAAAGACCTGGTGAGCCAGACCCCCAAATCCTCTTCTGCGAACGTACCCGGCTCCGGCAGAGGGGCCCAATATGAGGCGGACGTGTCGGCTTTCCTGTGGTCTGAGTCAGTGGGGGACCTGCCCGGTGATGCCGGGTGGGTGAGTGTGGCCCAGCGGGTGCAGCAGCAGCAGCAGAGGAGTGGCCTGGCCATGAAGACCCAGGCGCTCACGCCCTGTGTGCAGAACTTCTGCTGCTCAATGGACACCCAGCTGAAGGCCAGACTGGAGGACCTCCAGCAGTACTTGCCCTCTCAGGACACAGGTGGGTGGCAGCTCCTCTTCCACACATCCATTCAGCCAGTGGTATCGTCCTACTTAACCATGAGAAAGTTTGGTGCTGCATGCTGCGTTCAAGGGCAGTCGGATGTTCCAGCCTTGGGCCGTCTTCTTTGGCAGCCCTAAGACAGCATCACATTTTTGCTGCTGTTTGATTCTGCTGTGTAAATGATGAGCCATCGATTCTGGAGCTTGTTCACTACTGGAGCTGCTGGAAAGCTCCCTGGCCAGTGATGTAACGGTGTCCACGCTACTGCCAGTCGCACAGGTTCATCTGCGCTTAAAGTGGCCCAGGTTGCTCAGAGGCTGATGTAACTGTGGGCTGGCCTCTGCAGCACCCTCTGCTGTCCTAGCCATATCTGGGTCAAATGTGGCCAGCGGGCAGCCAGTTACCGATCTCTGGTGTCATGTGGTACTGTAACTGTGAAGATTGAAACTGGAACGTGTCACACTATCAGGGATGAATTTTAAGTTCACCCGAGTTAAGGCTGTGTCCCATTTCTCACCCTAACACTGGGTTTTGACCCTAACACTGGGGTCACGTGTCAGTGTAGTGTGTCCCAATCCTCCTCAGAGCGAGGGCACTCGCCGTTCACCACTTGAAATGATCCCTTCAAACCAAGGAAGCTGAGTTGAAACCAAGTGGGAATATGAAGTGTGGCTAGATTTCCAGGATACCAAAGCACTTTATTTCAAAACAATGTTGGATAGGACAACAGGGACATTTTAGTAGCGAGGACTACTCTTCCCTTTGTTGACTTTCTCTGGTATCACACGTTAGCGAGCCAAATGGTCGACCGTGTCCGACAACATGAACAATACAACATGTATGTACAACAGTATGTTTTTATTTGTTCTGAACAAACAACAGTGGGCTAGCATCCAGGCTAACGTTAGCATCCTCATACGGCCAAGCCGGCTTCAGCTCCGCCCATTTCTTCTCCGGTTTGCTGATCACCTAGAGGTTCCAAAAACATTTCCAAAACCAACACTGGATATGCGGGAAATAAAACACAGCACGGCAGCCAATGACACGCTGCCTTTACGCGTGACGTCATGAAGTGTCGTCCCAATTCTGAGGGACATCAATCACTTCACTTGGTCGTCACAGGGCACTTCATAGTGGAGGGCGCTCACAACCAAGTTGACATGGGACACAGCCTAAGTGTCTTCATTGATGTAAATGCAGAGGAACACAAGGCATTTTGCTCAGTTGGTTGTTTGTGTGATTCATGATCACCAGTTCATTCAGCAGCATGTGTGTGACCCTGACTCTCTGTTCCAGACTCCACGTCAGCCCTGACTTCGGCACCGACGGCTGGTCCTGCCCCTGCTTCCTCATTTGACCGTTTCACCGACTCCCCGGCAGTGGAGGAGGCTCTGCGGAGTGGCTGCCTCGCCTGTGTTCGCCAAATACTGTCAGCCGTCCACACCACGCTCTCTGCTGCCCCAGCAGAACCAAGTCCCGCCCACCTGAGCTCCGTTCTGTTCCTGGCCCGCCTGTGCCAGTCCATGGGCCAACTGTGTCCCAACTTGAAGCACTGCATCCTGGGGAGGAAGACGGAGGCTGCATCCACCCCTCGGGTCAGCAAGAAGCTTGGCAAGGCCAAGTCGGTGGCAGAGGTCAACCCTGCTCAGGCCCAGTGGGCCGGACTGCAGGAGGAGCTCCTGTCCTGCAGCATGGAGGCGTATCAGATCTGGACCTCTGCCCTCGCCAAAGTAATGCTCAGTCCTTGACTCCCTGCTCACCTTTCTCTCGAGGGAGGTATGTTCAGGTTGTGGAGTCAAGGGCCCTTGTGCTCTTGCAGGTTCTGCTGGACAGATTTGGCTCAGCTCTTAGTGCAGAGACTCCAGGTTCTGTCCTCACCACTGCCACCAACTGGGAGGATCTGGAGATACAGGAGGAGACGGAGTCCGGCACCAGCGTCACGTCCAAGATCCGCCTGCCGGTCCAGGTGGGTCACGCAGGTCGTGATTGTGCCATGGTGCCGCTCTAACCGCGCCTGTGTTTGCCTCTGCCTCAGCCGTCCTGGTACGTGCAGTCGCTCCTCTTCCAGCTGTGCTTGGAAGTTAACAAGGTCGGCGGTCACGCTCTGCCCCGGCCCACCCTGCAGGAGCTGCTGCACCAGTGTCTGAGCCAGGCGACACAGCACTACCACAGTCTGAGCCAGAGGGACCGCGGCACGGTAGCCCACTCTTCAGTAGCCACACACTGCAACCGTCACTCTGCCTGAAGCTCAGTACACAAGCATGACTTAAGCATGATTCACACGCACACACACAGAGAGCGCAAGCTTTAAACATGAACCATGAAGGAACCAAAAGACGCAACTCAACAGCCCAGTAGATGGGGCTGTTTTACCAATTGTCTCGTTCACTCCCTTCATCTTGTTGTCTCTCTCTCTCTCTCTCTCTGTGTGTTCAGGAGATGGTCTTTCCAATGACACAGAACCGAGCTCTCCAGATGTTGTTTGATCTCCGGTACCTGAACACCACGCTGGGCAGCAGAATGGAGGAAGGCAAGAGCTCCCGGGCCCAGAAGGATCCCATGATCCAGGAGGTCTGCGATTGGCTGGAGGGCTTCATCGACCCCTTTGACCTGGACGTGTTCACGCCGCCGCTCAACGCCAATCTCAGCCGCCTGTCGCAGAGAACCTCGGTGCGTTGACGCCAGCCTGTGGTCTGGCTCCAGACCGGGTGAGGTGTGTGCTGATGGAGCTGTGGTCCCCAGGTGCTGCTGGGTCTGCTGAGTGGCTCCGAGAAGCACTTCCTGGCTCGGAGCAGCAGCGTGTCATCACAGGAGCCTTACAACATCCTGCCGCTGGCCAGCAGCCAGATCAGGTCAGAGGTCACCCTCTCACAGCCCGTCTCTGTGGAAACCCTGCCTCACGCTGAGCTTTCTCCCGTGCAGGTTTGGTCTGCTGCCTCTCAGCATGTCCAACGTGCGTAAGTCCAAGTCGCCCGCATCCACCTCCAGCACTCTGATGGCCAGTGACAGGGTGAGCTTTCATTCTCACTCACTCACTCACTCACTCACTCACTCACTCACTCACTTTCTCTGTTCTGGTTTGTTCCTTTTTGGATAAATGTTTGTGTTCCACCTGCTGCCTCTGCAGAGATTTTGAATTCAGGACTCACAGGCAAGTTCCCCAGTGTGACTGCTCACACAGTGTTTAATCCTTCAGACCAACCCAAGGGTGTCACTCTAACCGTCGGGTCGAGGTTTGGAAGGAGCTTTTACCTGTGGATCAGGTGGTCTTCATTCTTCCCACTCTGGGACACATCAGACGCCTCCAAAAAACACGCGTGACATAAGAATCTCACTGGATTGTTTTGCTCCACAAGAGGGTGATGGTCATTAACATCCCCGTCATAACAGCGTGCTGGTCAGGAATGTCGGTGGACATGTGTTCTGACTGAGAGAATGTTGAGCTGCAGCTTCCTCTGAAACCGCGGTCCTTCAACTCTGGGACTGAAGCTCTTGCGGTCTGCTCACAGGCTCCCACCGTGTCCACATCCACTTCTGATGACCAGGTCCGGCCCGGCAGCTTCTTCAGGCAGCTGGCAGATCAGGACGAGGACGCGGCAGCACCGTCGCTGTTCAAGCTCAGCTGGCTGTCTGGCAAGTGACGCCGCACCACTGGACTTTGCCACGCTTTGTACAGAATAAATGAGAGTGAGTAGCTCTGGGTTCTGGGATCAGTGGCTCCTGTACTGCGTTTCATTCCCCTGCAGACCGTGCGCCTGGGTCAAACCAGCTCAGACTCTAATGTCACGTGGATCTTTATTTGTTACGTACTGGAATGTATTTTCTTCAGAAGAAAGAGCAATCCTTCTCCCAGCACAGAAGTGACGGTGGAACTACATTTAAACATCTTGCAGCTGACGTGGAGACAGAAGTAGTTTCAGGGGGCGAAGAGTGAGATCCTCCACCCCCAGCGGGTCAGCGAGGAAGCGACCCTTTAGGACAGGAATCCACTAGGAGTGCTGGTTTCTAAGGTTTCCTCCTCAGCTGCGCTGGAGGAGCTCTCTACTTCTTCCTGTCTATCTTGCTCATCATGGTCTTGACGTCGACCGGAGCAGACGCCGCGGCAGCTTTGGCCTTCTCCTCCTCCTCCTGCTTCCACAGAATAATTGGATGGATTCCTGGGGCCCGGTTCTGGGCGTTCTGCTCCACCTGGGCCGGGCTGAGATGGAGCAGAACATCAGTGCTAGGCTTGGCTGGGACTTTAAATGGCTCACCTGAAGTTGTGCGGTTCAGGGTTCAGCGCCTTCTTCTGGATGTCCTTGTAGACTGGAGACTTGAGGTACCGGAAGAACGTGTCCTGGAGCCACCAAAGGTCAAAGTCACTCTCTGTTCCTGGCCACAGAATCATGAGTCGAGATCAGGGTCGGGACGGACCTTTTTCATCAGCAGGAAGACATGGGTCTGTGCTGCCTCCAGCACGTAGCGGTGTGGATGGTCCAGGCCCTTCACAGTGAGCCCCATCGTTCTGCCGTCGATGTTGATCCAGCGGGGGGCGCCAGGTGCCAGAAACATCCTGAGGTCAGCGCCAGATTAGCATTTTAAACAAGGAGGTTCAGACTTCCTCATTTGTCCTACTTGAAGATGGACTCTGCTTTGGAGGACATGGAGGACGCAGTGCCCCACTTCAGTTCCTCAGCAGCCTCCCAAAACGCCAAGTTCTCGCCTGTGACACACAAACACGGCAACACGTGTGGAACAGACGCTGATGGAAGAGCAGTACAGTCGCTTGTCTGCTGACTGTTGGGGTTTGAATGGCTCAAGTTCATCCTCCATCCACCAAGTCCCTCATGTTAAGCACCTTTCATCCAATTCCCAAACATCTGCCACAGTTTCTGTATGCTTCCAGTACATGATCTGAACCGACTGGGCGGGCCACATCTGGCCCCGGGCCACGCGTTTGAACAAACAACTCACCACTGAACTCCTTCTTGAGGAAGATCTTGAAGTCGTCTCGACCTCTGAGGTCGCTCAGCAGCTCGAACAGGCTGAAGGACCAACGCTCCACCCGCATCTTGGTGGGCAAGTCCACCCTGGACACACTCAGGCTCCATTAACCTTCAGGGGTCAGAGGTCATGCATCTGCAGGTCGTCCTCTCACCTCCTCATGTTGAGGTTCCAGTACGAGTCGTTGTCCGTCTGCCAGGGGTTGCTGGGTAGACACGGAGCCAGGAACGGGTCGTGGTTTTTGTAGGTCGTGATGTACTTGACCAATCTGGAAGGACACACAGGCTTGGTTGCCATGGAAACCCACTCTAACCCTGCAGGTGACTTACGCTCCGAGGGACACGCTGGACTTCACCTTTGACCTCATGATAGCTTGTTGGTAGAAGATGTGCTAGACAAGAGACGAGAGACACCGTCAGCATGCCTTGTTTTGGACCTTAGTCCCAGGACAGTCTCACGCTAAGAAGTGGCTCAGAAACAAAGTTCTTTTTTTAAGCCTGTCTCCATGTGAGGCTCACTAAACTAGTGTGTGACCGAGGAGGACCAATAATGCAAGGCTGACGCTGGAGGGACGCAGGGGTCACTGAGGAAACCTGATCAACAAAGTGTTGTAGAAAAACCTACCCTTCGCCTGAGCTCATCAAAGGATGCGACCTGTGGAGCGAGAGGAGGAGATGAGAGAGTTTGTTTTCCACTGATGCCACCGGCCTTAAAGGGATCTCTCTCACAGTCAACAATTCTACTGCCGAGACTCTTAGGATGGTTTTGGGGAAAGGTGGAGAGGAAGGCAGTCATCTGGAGGTTGTTGAGAAGAGGGACAGTGGAAGGAAAGGTCTGAAGCGTCACAACAGCACGTTTGAGAAGGATCCCGAGTTGCTTGTCTTGGTTCACGTGACGTTTGACTGAGGGTCTACATCTGAAGGAACGGCAACACAAACACAACCGCTGCTTTACTCTGGACTCCATCTGAGGGAAGAGAAAGGAGAGAACGCACAAGAGGACCAGATTAACTTGACATTAGCAATAGTGCTGGGAGAGTGGGAGTGTGAATGAAAGATGTTGAGCGTCATGTGGGTGAGAAACGATGATGGAACACCTGAGCTCACTGACCTGTTACCTGCTCCGTGTTGGGATCGATCAGACGCTCTGGACCAGTGTCCATGGCGCTGAACGTGCGCTTCTGGATGGACGACACGACAGAAACATCATCAGCTCAGTCACACCCGGATCGAAGCACCAATCAGGTCGTGCAAGGGAGTCACACACTACACACACACACACGTTTGTATTGCTATCCGTGTAGGGACATTGTGAGGATTCTCATTGCCATAACCTTTTCCCCAGCTTCTCGCCCTAAACTCAACCCTCCAAAACAAGTGGCTCACCTTAACCAGGACTCTGAACCAAACTGGCACCCAGTTTTAATGACCCAGTTATTTTGAAGTCTTCATCCTCAAAGTGAGGACCGGCCAAAATGTCGTCACTATGTTGATTACAACTCATACAGGTTCTCTCAAAGATAGAAGTACAAGAACACGCACGCACGCACCACACAGACACTGACCGGGGGCCTGTTCACTATCCAGAAAGCTCTCTCCTGGCAGTCGAACACCACGCGGTCCGGCTTCTTCCGCTCCTTCCCGGCTCTGAAGGAGAGAGCAGTGACTGATCGTGTGAAGGCAGAAATGTACTGCAGCCTCTCAGACACAACGTGGATCTCAGAACTCCCCAGCAAATCTGAATACTATTTTTACATGCGGCCATGAACAGGAGGGTTTGTAACCATCAACATCACTAAAGTACATTATAAATATGATCTTTCTGTACAAACCATTTTAAATGTCCTTAAATCAGAGCTGATGGACGTCAAAGTACAAACATTTCACTCAGCAGAAGTCCATATCTTCATCCTCTAACCTCAACAGATAAAGTTCATTGATCTGTTCTGTCAGCTTGTTTACAATCGCGCTCCTCCAGTGATGACACTGACGTCCCACAATGCAATGCGGCGTGATGTAACTTCGCAAGCTCGTCCAAACTTTATTATAGATATTTAACCTTCCGTCACTGTATCCAGTGGATCACAATAAAAGCTTGTGTTTCAACAATTATCTATTCTTTATGTCAGCGGTTTTGCCGGACATGTCGCGAGTATATCTCAAACTTGATCAAACTGGAAGTTAAAATTTTCACAATTTACAAACGAAAATACTGGCACAGCTGCAGCATAACAATAGCCGTTCAGTGAAAACCTTTTAGTGTCATTATTACAGAAACCGTGAAAGTATCAGAAGTGAGGACAAGCACTGTCTAGTTCTACACGCGTCTTACTTGTACTGCTCGGTGGCCTGCATGACAATGAAGTCCCACTTGTGATTCAGCCATTTGTGGAGGTGGTTGTAATGCGCCTGTTGAACCACAGGAAACATGAAAGAACGTCAGAAACATCTGCTACTTTTTCTCTACAGATGAGGGTAGCCATGTTCGCTCATCTGTAGAGACTCAGAGATGCCATCTGAAATAAATATTCATAAAACATATATAACACAGAGCTCGCTGGTGCCCACTGTAGGTGTGTCCTGAGGGCTGTTTTCAAAAATGTCCCACTGTTGGAAGCTGAGTGGGAGATGAATGTTCCACCTGCCCCTCGGTGAGCGCAGTTCTTGGCTCATACCTGCTCGTACGGTTCCAGCTGACCCTTCTTACGGATGTTCCTCTTTGCCAGGTAAATGGCTGCAAAAACAATGGCTCAGGTTACACCAGCTGGGAAGGCAGATTCAGCTCAGGTGCTGGGCTCCTCTGAATGGTTTCTTCTGCTCACCGTAGTCTGTGTCTTCCGCAAACCATTTCTGTGTCGGCCAGAAATATGGAGTCTGGAAACCAAGGGTGCAGGAAGAGGCTTGACCCAACAGGTTTACATCCAGATACGAGGTCACCATTTGTTGTTAAGCCAATTCAGTTCAATTAAAAATAGTTTTTTTTAGAGGCAACTATTGTGTGTTTTACATCAAAACAATATTGTCGGAAATATTAAAGGACCCAGTGGTGTTTCAACACTTCACACTGACTGTTGAGGACGGACCCGGTGAACTCTAGCTCCAAGTGTCGCGCTTGTTTCCCCAGACTTGGCTCTCGACCTACCTGGAAGCGGTACATGTTGGAGTCGTTGCACAGCACCAGCTTCTTGTGGTTCTGCAGAGGGTAAATGTAGCCGTAGGCCACCAGCATGGTGCCGAAGGCCTGGGCCTCTGTTGGCCAGTGAGGAGCAGAAGAAGTGTCAGTGCAACAGTCTGTTGAGCCTCCAGTGACTGGCGGCGCCACTCACCTTCCACAGGGCTCTTCATCTTATTGACAAGCCACGCCACGACGTCCTTCCCTGCAAACATAGTCCATTCCAAACCAAATGTACACCTGAATCCACACGTAACTTCATGAAATCACAGCTTCATTTCATGTCTTTTATTGATTTGTGAGAAAAAGAGATAACATTAGGAGGAACATGTGATTGGCTGTTGAGGTTTCATGAAACACTAGATGGCACTAAAATCGTACTGATGCAAACAGCCAGTTCAATGAAACCTTAAAACTGAGAGCACCCCCCTGCTGAGCCCCGAGTACAAGTTTCATGAAGCCCATCGCATCATGTGACCTAATATTAAAAGTCAAGCTCCAGTCTAGCTAATAATGTCAATAAATTTAACTCAAGCTTAAGATGACTGCCTGGAGTATCCTTTGACCTTTCACCTGCACCTCTCTGGCCAGATTAAAACCTCCTAAAGCGCTGAACATGTCTCATCCTATTGCCACTTCCTTATTTAGCCTGGTGAGCAGCTTAGGTCAGCCTCGCTGCTCTTCACTCTCTGCTCCTCCAACACTTGCGCCTAACCTCTTCTGATAGTGAGGAAGAGGAGCCACACCACATCACACGTTAATTCTGTTAGACAAAACATTTCTACATCAACATGGACGCCATGTTCCACAGCTCTCTCCAGGAGATGTGTCTCCTCTCCTCAGTGGCTGTCACTTCTGTCCTCCTCCTCCTGGTGGCGCTGCTCTTCTGAGAGCAGGTGCCAGTGCTTAGCTGGGGTACACATTACTGGCTCCTACTGGGAGATGTGTCGATTCCTCAAAGTCTGATTTGTGTGTGTGCGTGGCTATGTGTGTGTGTTTGCCTCACCAGCGATCACATGAGGGATGGAGGTGACGTTAAGCTTCTGCTCCGAACCTTTGACCCCACTTTTCTGGTCCTGCATCTCAACAACAATGGCCTCCAGCTGTAAACAAACACACGGCACAAGTTCATGTCGTGAAACTGGGAGAGACGAAGAAGTGTCTTCAGAGCAAGTACATGAAACTGTCCCTCCTGATTCTCCTGTAGCAAATCCAACAGGCCCGGCAGCTGAAAGCCTCTGCTGCTTCTTGTCTTCAACACCAGCCTCAGTCAGCACACTCCTGCTTTCCACACCATCATCTGGGATGTCTTCAGTTTAACCTTCACATTATATCACATTGGTTCTTTTTTTAATTTGACATTTGTAACGGTTCATGTTCTATTGTTACTTTTTCGCTGTTTCTTTCAATCCAAAGCCTAAAACAAAACCAACCGAGCTTCATGGATTTGGTTCAAAGCTCTGCACTACCTTGAGCTCAGATGAAGGCTGGCAGACATGCTTCCTTCTTCTAGGCAAAACCAGAGGTCAAGGTTCGGCAGGTCTCACCTGCTCCTTATTGAGTCTCGTCACCCATGGACGATGTTTATTAGAGCTCTTGTGGCTGTGAACCAGGGTGAGAACTGCCTGAACCCTGCAAGTCTGCCATCAAAAAGGCAAGTTGCAAAGACATGCCTCTCAAGATGGGACTTCCATGGATCCACTTTCTGGATGGACTCAGAGCAGCTCCACCAGCAGCTTCACTGCAGCAGGCTGTGAGGGAAGATCAGCTGATCATGATCCCATCAGAGAGGATGCTGGCATGAGTCGCGGCTGGACCAGAACTATGACTTGGGCTCACAGGCTGCAGTGCGCCCAGGCCAACTTCAACAACATCAAGTCACTAAAGCACTAAAGTCGGATTCAGTGTGAGGTTTGTGCCACCACCTGGAGAACTTGAAGGAGAACGTGAAGTTGGTGAGGTTTGGGCTCCAGTCAGTCAGAGAGAAGAGATTGAGGAGAAATGAAATGTAAACTAGAGTGGCAGAGCAGCATGTCGCGGGGGTCGCACCTCAGTTTAGTTGCCACTCACCTTCTTTAAGCAGTGAATGCGAGGCCGGAAATGCTGCAGCCGGTCCGGGCGGTTCGTGCGAATCGTCATTCTTGCGCCTGGTTCAGCTCCAAATGAGAAGAGAAATAAGGAATGGAATTATCCCTGCGCTTCACCAGAAAGACTCTGGCAGGAGTGACCGCACTCATCCTCTGTGACTGACAGGATGAGAAGGATATAGTTATCAACCAATCAGCAGGGCGAAGACGCCTCTCATCCCCAGACCATCGCAGCCAATCTTGCTGATCTCAAAATTGAAAGTAAAGGAGGAGCCAGCAGCTCTGCCAGTGAGAGTTGGCTGCCAGGTGCAAACATGTTTCACAGACACGATTCCAGGTTTCCACTTTCCAAGTGATCCTGGCTGAGTTCTGTTCAGGAAACTCCCCAAAACAGCATCAAAGCAGCCGGAGGCAGGGGGAGCAAAGATCGGCTGGTCAACGCCTCAAATGTCATTTTGGATAACTCCTACTAATAACTGTACTAATGGAAACCAACACACATTTCACTTCATTCACTGAGTGCAATGAGCTCTAACGGTCAGCAGGTGGGAGTAGCGCAACAGGTCACACTGGGAGACGCAAAGAAGACCTTGCATTCGGCAGGAACGAAGCCGTATACTGTCAGATTAGATGAGATTACTGTAGATCGCTATAGAACTATAAAGCAAACTAGCAACCTTCTTCGTCTTATTCAGTGTTCATCCTCATAAAACATGGTACCAGGACATGAAGGTCCTGGAACCTGATTGATGATCTGATATATATATATATATATATATATATATATATATATATATATATATATATATATATATATATATATATATATATATATATATATATATATATATATATATATATATATATATATATATATATATATATATATATATATAGTCAATGTGATGTAGTTCTATTGTGTTGTACTGCGGGTTACAGTGAAGTCCGTTTAAAAAGTGAAAGCGTAGGAATTCCGAGGTTACTTGAACGCAGCAGCACCGCGCTCGCGCTCACCCCTGCTCGCCTGCCTTCATCGATGAAGTTGGTTCAAAGATGGCGGACTTCCTGCCGTCCAGCTCTGTCTTATCTGTATGTTTTCCAAACTGTCTCCTGACGAGCGGCGAGGCAGAGCAGCTTCGGAAATCTAAAGAGATAGATAAGTGTTTAAATCGGGACAAAACGTATGTTAAAAGGCTAGTAAAGATATTGTTGCTGGGAGCAGGCGAGAGCGGCAAGTCCACTTTCCTCAAGCAGATGCGCATTATTCACGGACAAGACTTCGACCAGAAGGCCAAGGAAGAGTTTAGGGCCACGATTTTTAGCAACGTTATAAAAGGTAAGGCCGCGCTAACTTGTCTTTGTTGGGAACACGGCGAGTTGTGCGCTTTAAGCCACTCCACAGTGGGTTGAGTAACGACTGGGAAGTTGTTAGCAGCGTTAGCTCCAACTGCGGCGACTAGACGGGGACAACACTGATGGCTGGTCTGGTTATAGCGGGTCAGGGAAGCAGAAACGCCCATGTTTGTGCGTGTTCACACTTCGGAGCGATGCTCGCTGCTCACCCGAAAATTCTCCAGTCGGTTGGCAGTGAAATGACATGGTGCTGCACTGAAACATGTCAGTGCCGCTTGTTTATGGGGAACGTGACACCATAAGTCGTTCGAGAAGAGAGTGTTTAGTGTAAACTTTGCTCTCAACACTCAGCCCGTCGGTCAACAGGACCACAGCCTGACCGTTCAACTCTTCATCGTAGCATCATCCGAATATTTCCTACCAAGAGCCTGGAACTCTGCCAACACGTCCCCAAAATCCCTCTCAGTCTGACCGCTGTAGCCAGTTATTTTGCATTGATTCACTGTTTTGTACTTCTGGCATTGTTCACTGTGCCGTGGCTGAGCTGCGTGTTTTGTTTGTACTGTTTAAGTCTTGATTCTGTGTGGTTTAACGCCATGAGGATGTCACAGACTTTGATCACGTGGTCGCTAGGCTTATAATCATACTTACGGGGTATTTCGTTACACATCATGTCGTTATGAGAGAATTGTCTGTTCCATCTGTGTGACATGGCATTACGTGTGTGTTATTTTCAGTCTGTACAGTTCCTTTGCTAATGTATTTTGCACACATCTGTCAAAAACTAGTCTGATGTCCGTAAAATATATAAAATAATACAACTAACGACTGTGCTTTCTCAAGGGTTTGGGTTAACGTTGACCTTTGCAATCAACTGTATTACAGAGCTCAGTTTGGAGAACTTGAAATTCAAATTGTGGTCAAGTTGAAATGACCTTTAATTTCCCCTTCAAGTAAGCATATTTGAATGCTTTACATTTAGCTAGAATTCTACAACAATGGAAGGGTGTGTGTTCTCAACATACTGTCCTAGTCCTTCACCACCTTCTCTGTTTACCGTGGCTGTGTTTACAGGAAATGGTTGCTGCTCACTTCATCCTCATCTTATTTCAAACCACTGTTTACTGTGAAAGTAAGAGCCGCTGCTATCCTGTTTGTCATCACAGTCACACCCATGCATGTCTTATTGATCAATGTGTTGGGTAAAGTTGAAGTTGGTTGTTAATTAAAAGCTGTTGGGGATTGATCAAATATGATGTACTAAATCCTCAAACACAATTTGTCATCTATTTTTAAGTGACCTGCACAAAGGATCCGCTACCGTTCTTCTTATTTTAGTCTGGGGTATCACCAGGCTTCTGTCTCCTAACGTCATTTATTTATTTTTGTTTTTTTTTATTTCATTTATAACTTTCATGCTTGTAAATATTATATATGCTGTTGAGAATTACATTTTGCTTCAGTTAACCTACTAAAATATCTTGACGTGTCTTGAGCTCTTTAAGTGTCGACTGTCTGGCAGTGATGGAACCTGCACCTCAATTAGATTTTCTGTGAAATGGTAGCTGGTCAGGGTGCAGAAGGGGTAGACAGATTGATAGTGCTTCTTAGTAGCTCTGCATTCTACCTAAGAGCAAGTCTGTTGTCAGTCCAAGTACAGTGTTTCTTTATTGTTTGCGCTTCTTTCTGTCTGCTGAGCAAATGACAAGTTCTCCCCCGGATGTTTTCCCACCCTGGGAAAATGTGTGTAAACTGCATATGCAAAATTAATGTCATAGTTGTTTTCTGACCATCTAAACTCATTTCATGCTTAAATGAGACGCACTTAGAGGAAATCCACAAATGAATTGCATAGACTTTGTCAAAAATGAAATAAAATGGTTGAAGAACCGGCCGTTGTCAAAGACTGCTGTCTCTCCCTGTAATTTTTGGCTTGTAACACTCCAGTGTCTTGGCTTGTTACTGGTAGTGGCAGTGTACCACGATCCTGTCAGCGCAAGAGCAAGTTTAAAGCACTATGCAGCTGATCTTTTTGCCGAGCTCAAAGCAGCAAGATGTACTAGTGTCTGACACTTAAGGGATTAAACCGCTGCTTTCTGCATGTGTTGTGGGCTTGCTATGTTTTTATTGTCTGTTATAAGGTCTCCTACTAATTTATTTGAGATATCAGATAAAACACACTAACATGTTGTAGAGAAAGATGTGCTCTCAATCTGTATAATAATATATGAAGGCATCTGCCAATTCACTGTTCATAATTGTAGTTTGCTTCGGAGGAGACGAGTGCGGTTGATGGCTCGGTCATGTCATCGTACCGGGTTCAGTACATTTGCTCCTCTTCACTTCAGTTAACCTTAACAAAGCTAAATGTCTCTAACGCAGGTGTTCGAGTCTTGGTGGATGCTCGGGAGAAGCTGCACATCCCCTGGGGTAACCCGTCCAACAAGACACATGGGGACACCATGATGGCATTCGACACGCGGACCATGATGTCCCACGGTCATGGCATGGTAGAGCCCAAAGTGTTTCACCATTACCTGCCCTCCATTCGCTCCCTGTGGGCTGACCAAGGAATCCAGAACGCCTACGACCGGCGCCGTGAGTTCCAGCTGGTAAGTCTGTGACCCGCACTGTGCTTCTGAAGCGACAGGTCATCTTCCACACTTGATGGTTTTATTAGTTTTATCTTCTAAATATGCCATCAATACGATCCGATGCTGCTCATCATCCAGTTCACCTCCACCTACGATGTAGGGAAAAAGTGATCACTGTTGTTGTTGCAGAAGCCCCAGTGTTTTTGGTCTGAATTGAAACTGAGGTCACTACGGATCTTTGGATGATAAAATGTAAGCCTGATGGTGACGAGCGCCTTCTCAAATGCCGCAGTGTGGTACTGTCTTCCACACTGACAGTCTTGTCCGTCAACAAAAAGCAATTGACAGTAAGACAGACTGACCAACCACTGAATGAACGGCTCATTCTCTTTCTGCCCCCCGCCGCCCTTCCTTCCTCCACTCCTCCCTTGCTTCTCTTCTGCACTTCAGCATAAGCCCTTTCAAGTTGATTGGATGGAAGACTGCAGTGTATGATAATTATTGGATCATAACTAATGTCCTGTCACAGCTATGAAATCAAACATCTCAGACTTAAGGCTGCTTGTCCTCATGTAGCTGAACCTGATTGCATTTTGTTGGAAATACACCTCCTGTGTACTTCCGTGCGTCTGTTTACTCGTGAGAATGACTACCAAGAAACAAGTTGTATCCAAGAAATGTATTCCTTGAGTCTAATGCATACGCAGAATTCTGGGTCAGCAGCTACGCCTCAGCCTTAGTAGTAGTCCGGTATAGCGACAAAAAACAGTCTGAGGTCTTGACCCTTTATACACAAAAGCTTCTCCTCGTGGGCTCCGTCCTCATCCGATTGGTCCTCAGCCGTTGATGCCATTTCCCGGTCGCTGGCTCCCTCATAACCATGGCAACGATCCCCAGGCATGCTCCCCTCTTCCGGACCCAGGTGGTTCTTATCAGGACCAGCTCCTACGAGCTCTGGAAAAGATGGTACTTTAAAGCCTTCTCTGTTTGACCTTGGACTCTCTGATGAGTTACAATGTCTGCTCAAGCCTCCAGTGTGCTTCACTCCCGCCATTGTACTCCACCTGTAACTTCAATTCCTCTGTCTGTGAATAACTTCTTTCTTAGTAGCACAAACAATTTCAACACTATTAATATTGTATAATAAATGCACAATTCCCATTAATTTTAGTAAAATGTGGAGCATCATTTGAGCAAAATATGTAAATACTTTGGCCTAAGTTATGATTCTGTGTTTCTGAAAGTAACTCTCTGTCTTCTTCATATTCTGCTTTGCAATTTACAAGTTGAATCCTAAACGACTTGCTCATTTTGCTGCTAGATAGTTTGGCGGGTTACAACGCAGAGGAAGGAATTAGACATGTTGGAGAGGACCAACCACTGACTTGGTTCTCAGGGTGTTCATGTGTCTGTGATGAGCCCTTTCCTGTGCAACTAGTTGACCAACATTACCCACGAATAACTTGAATGAAAAAAGAAGAAAAGAAATTGCAGATCTGGGTTTACACTACTTGCTGGTTATTGTTTGGCCTGCTGTTAACCCACCACTTACAGAAGATAAAGTGCTGGGAAAAATGAAAAAAAAGTGTGCTCAAGTGAGTTCATTCAAACTAGAAATATGAATGTACGCTGACACAGCGTGTCGCCTCAGCATTCTACAGTGGCATGGGTGTGTCCAAACATTGCATTAGTCAAAGCAATAATAACTGTTGTTTATATGGTTTTGTGATGATGTGGAGTCAATAGTCAAGTTTGGAAAGTGCCGGGTGAGTGTGACATTAATGAGCACTGCTCAGCAGCAAAGCCTTTGTTGTCCTCTTGAAAGCACCAGTTCATATGGAGAATCAATAGTAATAGAATAGCAAACGTAATTAACGTGGTGTCGTTTGAGTGCAGTGCCAGAGTCTCAGCCCGAGGTCCGGACTGAAGTCTGAATCTGTGACCTTGGTGTCTCCCGACACGCGTTTTTATCTTCCTTTGCCTATGGACAGATCAAATCAGCTCATCTCTTCTTTCTCCCTATCTGTCTGTCTCAGGGGGAGTCGGTCAAGTATTTCCTGGATAATTTGGAAAAGCTTGGACAGTCGGTAAGTCTCACCCACCAAGATTGTGCAGAGCAGAGGGCGCACATGGCTCCGAGGCAGATTATCAGAGAAGTGAAACCTCTGCTGTGACTCTGTGGGACCCTGCGTATTCTCTCTTTCCTGTTGCCTTCCTGCTGACACACGCATGTCAAGGCCTACGTGGGTCATGTGATGTCACTCGGTGTCATAACAAAACAATAACATCGTGGGTTACGAGGTGAGAAGCAACTGGAGCTTTATGTCAGACAGGAAGTGAGAGACTTGTGGTCTCCTGCTCACATCAGTGATAAGACCCAGCAGCTTTTTATGTCCTCGTGGAAGACACCTCTCGTGTGATGTCACGTACCTTTTGCACAATAACCTGCACAAAAATTAGCTAAGAAGCGCGTCAAATATGAGGTTTTGACTCTCATTATTATATGCGACGGTGTGGAAGGAGCATAGTAAACGCTTTGTTGCAGCAGTCAGACGGTCCTCTCTCCCCTCTGGTTCCAGGACTACCTGCCCAGCCAGCAGGACATCCTCCTGGCCAGAAAACCCACCAAGGGAATCCACGAATACAACTTTGAGATCAAGAATGTGCCTTTCAAGATGGTGGACGTGGGCGGCCAGCGATCTGAGCGGCGCCGCTGGTTCGAGTGTTTTGACTCCGTCACTTCCATCCTCTTCCTTGTCTCCTCCTCTGAATATGACCAGGTAAGCTGTTATTGCTGCCGTGTTGAGGTCCTGTGACCCGGTCACGTGTGAGTCTGGATTCTCCGGACAGTCTTGCCGCACCTCCCCACTGCTGCTGAATAGGACAAGCAATAAGTGAATAAGTGTTTCCGGTCACATGACAATCCCAGACCACAATGCGTCGGTTAAACACGCTGTGAGGGGTTCAAGCTTTTTAGATTGCAAAAGTGTCTTTTTCTATGAAATATGAGGAGAATATAAAAGGAGTCGTAATAAAACTAATAATAAAATTAATGGAAATGTCCGGGGAAACTGGATAAATGCCACAAAAGTCTGGCCTCCATTGGAGGAGCTGAACCAGTTTGGAACTGGTTCTGTGGGTTTCTCCCAGAGCTCGGTCCATTAGCATGCTATACTCTTCTGAGCAACTGCATTAGCCCTGCAGCCCCTGGGTGTTTTATTTTTGACATGCCCTACAGACAACAGGACCAGTGGAAGGAACCGACTCCTCCTTCAGCCCTGAGACGTTCCTCAAATATTTACTGGCATTAATGCATGCTGCAAAGGGAAAAGATCAAGCCGCTGTGCGCAGGTCCTCAATTGCAGGCAGGTCAAAGATCACCAGGAGGCGAGGATGAGGCCTGAGACGTGTCCTGGACATGCTTCATTGTCCAGTGTGAGCGGAGAGTGCAGTAGCATAGACGTTTGTCATCTGTAACAAACTTCATCGTAAGAGCCTGCCAACACGAACCGCCCCGCAGGGAGGTGTCTGTACTAAGATAGCTGCAGCCGGAGAGGAATGTTCTTCTTGCTCCTCTCCACCCGGAGATGATGCTAGTTCGGCGTTAGCTTCATCAGCATGAGCAAACATGGCAGAAAGGTTCCGGTACACATGCTTGGGTCTCGCCACCTGCAGGTGCTGATGGAGGACCGGCAGACCAACCGGCTCAGTGAGTCTCTCAACATCTTCGAGACCATAGTCAACAACCGGGTGTTCAGCAACGTCTCCATCATCCTGTTCCTGAACAAGACAGACCTGCTGGAGGACAAGGTCAAGCAGGTGTCTATCAAAGACTACTTCCCTGAGTTCTCAGGCAATCCCACAAGCCTGGCCGACGTCCAGCGCTTCTTGGTGGAGTGCTTCCGCAAGAAGCGCCGCGAGCAGCAGCAGAAGCCGCTCTACCACCATTTCACCACAGCCATCAACACTGAGAACATCCGGCTGGTGTTCCGTGACGTCAAGGACACCATCCTGCATGACAACCTCAAGCAGCTCATGCTACAGTGAATCTATCAGCAGGGGGCGTCCTGCTGCAGGAGAAGGAAGAGGGACGGGTGGAGGCCGACCTAAACCGGTGCCTTGTTTTTCCTCCTCCCTCTCACCAGCCCCAGTGGGGAGTGGGCAGCGCCCCTCTCCTCTCTCTCTCTCTCCTTGTCTCCCTGTGGCCTCACCCTCCATGTTGAACTAAGACTTTGTATTAAAGCCACCACTACTACACCCCTGTACGCCACACTCGCTCTCTGCCTTACCAAGCTTGTTCACTGTGACTGAAACCATGGCTCAGAGACCCCTGTAAACCACTGTAAATGACCTTGTAGCCCGGTCTCCTGACTATTCTTTATGCTCTGATCCACATGTCCTCCCGCTCTCCACCGCTCTGACCACTGTTACTGTGGAGAAGTGGGAGGGGCTTGTTATTAGATTATTAACTGGTGACTGTTGCCAAGTCTGGTGTTCTTAACTCAACTGACTTTCCCGCTGTTACTCCCGACCGAGCTGGACATTCCCTCGGTGTATTGAAGCAGGTCGCTCGCACCGCTCCAACCGTTTTAGCTATTACCTGTTTCTAATATGTGTATCTATGCATTTTCTCTAACTTATATTTTATAGAGTTTACAATCTGCTTTTGACTGTAACGTTCCTGAAGGGGGCGACCTGTTGCTGAGGATCCAGCGACGCGACTCCAGACCACTTACTCAGCAAGACCACGTTCTATTTGGCTTCTGTTCAGAGTCAGCGTTGTGCTGTTTCTCAGGGCTTCTTATGAACCACTTTTTTTTTTCTTTAACTTCTGTGCCTCCTCAAGCTGTTCAAAGATGATGGCCGGTGCTGAGCCAGGACAGTATTAACTTGCGTGCTTCTGGGCCTGCAGTTAGGTTCGGTTGTGGGAGTCATGTGGCCTCTCTTAGACTCAGCTTGGACTAAAGTTTGTAGCAAGTAATCTGGACCAAGACCGTGATGTGCCCGCTGCTGTCCTCCAAGTCCACCTTCAAGCCACGAGGGTTTGTGTCAAAAATGTTGTCTAACAACGGATGCTTTTACATTGAATTTTCAAATATGATTCTTCATCTAATTTATAAGAAGCGGTCACTTGACTCTGGAGACGACCTGTAACACTTCGATGTCTTAACTTGTAAACATGCTGCAGGTTCATGTCCCAGTAATGTGGGCCGGTCTTCAGCTTCTCGACGGGACTCGGCTGTTGTGTGCTCATGTTTGACTGGTCAAATAAAATCACCCATTCATTTGTTCGTGACGCAGTGCTCCATTCCACTTTGTCTCTCTGTGGGGTCTGCTCACAGAGAGCTGGAGGAAGGAACCACGCTTCTACAAAACTCATCAATATAAACATGACCAAAGGGCCTTTATGCACAGAGACAGGTCGAACTGTGTAGGAAAGAAAACTAGTCTTTAAATACCAGCGATATTTTGACCTTTAATGTTCACTCTATTCTGTCAGTAGACAGGGAACATGGGATTCCATTTGCGTGTTGATCGAACATTACACATTACTCATTTCCGTTGAGGTAAAGAGAACATGTTTTATGCCTACTTTGGCCACTGGGGGGCGCTGACAGTTAACGCTAGAAATCGGCCATCGTTGCCTCGCTTCTGAGCCCAAACTCAATCTTGGCTTCTAAGAAGGTATGTAGTGTTTGGGGATTATTGAGGCGATAGTGACCCTGGACCGTGAGCATTTCGTCTCTCACACACACCAGGCCTGATTTATTCCTCCTCTGACACAGACAAAAACACAGCTCCTGATTCCAGCAGTTTATTCCAAAACATCTGGTGAAATTGGATTAAAAAAGCGATATTGTGGCTAAAAAAATCACTTTGGTAAATAAAACAACTAGTTAAAAAAGACTGGGACACAAGCATGTGAGAGATTTCATTACAGAGGTGCATCTGGTGCATGCCGATTGGTCCAGCTGGTGTGTTCCGCCCAATCATGACTGTATTGCTCGATGTGCTGAAAACCCACACACTAAAGTGTCAACCATAAATAACCCACTGTGCGTTCAGTTCACATGCTGTCAGGTTGTCAGGTCACTGTCCCAACTCAAGTAACACTGGACTGAGGTGTGTGTGTGTAGCAGCAACAGGCTTGGGAAGATGTGACTGTGGTCTTTGGTCTCAGCAGAGACGACGTCCTGGTGGGACTTCAAGCTTCGAAAACAAAGAGTGACACCTGAGATTGCAGCAGCAGTGCAGCGACCGTGGTCACAGAGGCTGGTCCTGGTGCAGCTTGGGTTTGGCTGGACTGCCCTCCGGGCAGAAGTCCACCTCTAAGAACTCGGCCTGGTCGTCAGCCCGGTCCGTCTGGCTGCGGCTCTGCTCCGGAGGTCTGCACCAGCCGGACTTGGCTGGGCCCACCAGAGCCAGGAAGACGGCACTGAGGCCCATCCCTGCGGCGCAGGAGTAGAAGGCAGCGCCGTAGTTGTCGGTCAGGTCCACCAGCAAGCCTGCAAGGACACCAGGTCAGGAACCGTCAGACCCGCACCAATCATCCACACCAGGCACAACACATTCAGGTGACCTACCACCGAGCGGGGGTCCGGCCAGTCCGGCAAAGCTCTGGATGAAGACGTACACGCCCGCCGATGAGGCCATCTTCTGGATGCCCACCACATCCTCCTCTGCCAGCATGGGGATGTGAGTGGAGCCCACTGTGCCCATGAAGTAGCCATAGAGGGCGCAGCAGACGACCAGGCCCCAGAACTCCGTCACCAGAGTGAAGGTCAGCAGGACGGCGCTCATGAGAACCACGCAGACCAGCAGCACGCTGATCTTCCTGCAGCACGCTTTGTTCAGGATCACGCCGATGGACAGGCGGCCCACCACCTCAGCCACTGCCATCACCGACAGCATGTAGGAGGCGTGGTGCGGCTCCACCCCGCGAGTCTTACTCAGCTCGATGACGTAGAGCTGAGGGGCGAAGAAGCCCAGTGTGGCAAAGAGGCCAAACAGAGAGTAGCAGATGAAGGCACCATCTGTGAGCACCGAGAAGTCCAGCAGCTTGGACTGACGGGTTTGTGGAGGCCCCGTCTCCTGCACAGGGCTGGACAGCGCCACCTCCTGCTCTTTATCCTGAATTGCACAGTCCAGCTGCACTTGAGCGCCTGCATTCCGCAGGTCCGCATTGGAAGCAGAAAGTGAGATGACGCCCGAATCGTCAGAACCCTGGGAGACCCCGGAACTGATGGAGGTTCGGGTTTGTTCGTTCTCCAGCTGATAAACATCCTCCAGCTGTTTGAGAGAAAGCTGCTCGCTGGTTAAGTCCTGGTCCTTCACGGGCTCTGGCTGGAGAACGATGGGGCGCAAAAGCAGGCCACAGACCATCACCAGAGACTGGATCACACCAAGGATCACCAGGCAGAAGCGCCAGCCCAGCACATCCTTCAGAGCAGTGAAGGCTGTGGACAACACAGGGGCACGAATCACACTCATTTACTCACTCATTACTCATGCCGTTCTGCCGCAGCAGTGATCACAGCCTCGAGCACAGCCTGGTGGAACCTCAGGACCTGCGCTGTTCACTTGTTTCATTCAATGCTTCACTTCCGTCATTTTAAAGCAAAAAATCCTGCTGTATCCGACGAGACTCCCGTTCCATAAAACCCTCAGTTTCTATATAAATAGCTCAATAATAATCGGTGGCTGCTGGCCAGGCTGCTTAGAGGTGGCTGCTACTCTGGGTCACAGAACCAAAGGCGGAAGTGGACTCACCGGGGGCAAAGGCGATGATAGCGAAGGACTCTCCAGAGGAGGCCACAGAGGTAACCAGCGCCCGGCGCCTGGAGAAGTACTGTGCCAGCAGCGTGACGGTGGGGAGGAAGCTGAAGCAGTAGCCCAGACCTGTAAGCAACAGCAAGAAGAGAAAGGGACATGACAGCCTCTGGCCCGCATGGCACACTGCATGGCTAGGGTTGGGTCAGGGTCAAAGGTCAAGCTGTCTGGTCACTCCGCTCGCATGAGTGGCAGGGGGCTTGAGAGGACTCAACTTCAGCAGCGGCTGGAAGACAAAGGCGTGTAAAGACAAAAAAAAGAGACAGGGAGAGAAGAGAGGGGACGCGCTGTTAGCTCAGCTCAGATTCAGGACCAGACATCGCAGGGAGGAGGAGCTAGCAGTGAGAGAAAAAGGTCAACTGAAACCAGCTGGAGCTGGGTCTCTCTCAGAGGCCCACCCGGTCCAAGCTGATCTGTGAAGGAAAGCGGTTGATGGGGGCTCAGCCGAGGGGACCTCACGTCTGACTGGGGCGAAACAGACCCCCCCCACACACACCAACGCATGCTTAAGCCCAGCCTGAAGTTTCTCACCTGAGATGATGCCATAGGTGATGTACATCTCGTTGATGGAGCTGGTGAAGGCAGAGGTGATGGTTCCGAGGCTGATGAGGAAGCCTCCCACCACTACCACTGGGCGGTAGCCGTAGCGGTTGCTCAACAGGGTGGACAAGGGAGCTGCGGAGGTACAGACAAGAGTCCGGTCAGAAGTCTGCGCCGGGCGATCGGCCAGCCTCAGGTCATCCTGGAGTATT
This sequence comes from Synchiropus splendidus, assembly GCF_027744825.2. Taxonomy (NCBI): domain Eukaryota; kingdom Metazoa; phylum Chordata; class Actinopteri; order Syngnathiformes; family Callionymidae; genus Synchiropus; species Synchiropus splendidus. Next base: position 3,206,731 of record NC_071352.1, read on the forward strand.
TCTGCTCACTAATGCACCTCTCCTCCATGACCACCAGAGGTCGTCGTGTTCTGAATCTGAGTGGTGACGGTGGAGTGTCTGACACTCACACAGAGTGCATGTATTCGACTAAGCTTGTTGATGCTTGTAGCCACCAGGTGAACCAGTCCCGAATGGATCAGCTGCTTTGTTGCTGTGCTGTTATCCTGATCTGTGCAGATTGGTTTATGCTCTATCATGCATCATTACCATAACTTTAAAATTGATGTCAAACTGGTCCAAGCGGAGAAGGCCACAGTCACGTGACGGACAAACACAGGCGGCTGTAATTGACTGGGCTCAGCAGTGGTGGTCCAGAGATGGAGCCAACACAGGCCCTGGGAGCAGACCTACCCAGGAAGGTGAAGGTGAAGACGGAGATGGAAATGACCCAGGACACTCGGCTGTTGCTCTCGCCGAACTCATCCATCAGATCCTGCAGGAAGACGCCCATGCTCTTGATGGAGCCGTAGGTGCAGATCTCCACCAGGAAGAAGGCCAGAGCAATGGCCCAACCCCACCCTCCATCAGGGGCCGACGGGTAGACGTTTGGACCCCAGCAGGCTGGCGTGAGCGGCACCTTCATGGCTGGAGAGGGAAGCCAAAATCAGCTCATTCAAATGTCGTGAAATCCAGACACGTCTGAGAAGACGCTGAGGAGAAACAAACAGAAATGCTGCAGCCTGTTTCACAGCCGCCTGGGGTCAGAGGAGCGGCGGTTTGACGTCAGAGTGATGTAATTCCACCACGCTGATGAATTATTAATCTTTACAAAGCCACTTCTGCAGCGAAAGTGACCCACAGAGATAGCGAGGGCCGTTTATGAACCATTCAACTTTAACAATCATGATGCAACAGCAGCTCTCAGCATCAGGCAGTCTTGTGTAAGAACCTGCTCCCATGTGAACCTCAGGGTTAGCCTGGTTCATGACTTCAAAACCTCACCAAACCTTGTTGAGCACCTGTGAGCTTCAGTTCAGTCACACAGTCCCACGTGTCGTGACAGCGAGTCTGAATCCACAAGCAGCATCGCTGACAGATGAGGACCAGTGTCTGTGAGACGAGTGAGATGATTTCCATCCCAAACACCTTCACCCCCAACAGTTTCCAAGCCCCAGACTCAGAGAACAGTGATGTCAAAGTGGAACATTTCACTGAACAAACTTGAAGCTGGGGAGGACTTCAGTTTGGCAGGAAGTCTTCATCACAAAGGAGCAAAAACAAAAGCCCAGGATATCAGGATGGAGACTGGACTGAGGGGCTCCTTCATCACTGCTACACTGGACGGGAGTTTGACTGTCGGTGGTTTTCGGTATTTATCTTGAGGAACAGTCCTCACAGTTTAGTCTGGAGATGAGTCACCACATCAGAGACACGCAACAACAGTTAAGACGTGACGTGAACCGGTTCGATCTGGAGCGACACCACAGGGCCATGTGCTACGGGAGCCGCAGTGCAGACAAGGCGCTGTGACGTCACTGTGTCGCATCCTAGAGCATTTCAGATGTAAACACGCAACTACTGCGTCTTTAGAATGTTTAGACAGTTAGGAAGTCGAGCCAGTTGCTATTTAACCATCCGGGAAGCTCAGACAAAGATGTTGAAGCGTCATTTCAAACACGCCATCAACTCGCCGATACGGAATTACTGACCGTCCGGTTCCCTGGATCTGGACCCACATCCTCCCGTCCCATCATTTAGCGGGGACTTACCGAGGCGCAGTGGAGCGGAGGTGGATGAAGCGAATCGAGCGGAAAGGACTAGTTGAATCTCGGTGCCATGTCGGGCTCAGCGCTGATCCACATAAAAGGCGCGGAGGGAGCTGGAGAAAGTCGGGGGCTCCTCTACATCCGCAGCTGGTGGAGGTGGCGTACTCGGCTGCCTCCCACAGCAGGCAGCATCTTTTGTCTGGGTTGCTGGTTCCCTGCCTGTTCCGTCAGCTCTTTACCGGCTCAAGCCGGTATTGAAGCGAGCGCGCGCAAGCCGCCGTTCGGGAGCGCGCCGACGCGTTTGCCCGTTCTTGTAAAGCGCGCGGTTTAGTTCGCGGAAAGGTCCTCGTTGTTGCGAGGGCTTCGGTTCGGACTTGGCAAAGAAAGAGCCGCACTCACCTCTGACTGCTCGGCTGACAGAGTCGGACGCTGGCGGACGCTGACTAAAGGTGAAGGAACCGACGGGCGTGATTGGCTGATGGAGCTGCGCTTTGACCCAGCATCCACGTGGACCAGGTGGAGAACTGGCTCCAGTTTTCCCCGGGAATCATGCGCGTAGCATTTAGACTTGATGGTGGAACAATGTCATTAGACTTTGTTTCATCGTAGATTTGTTCTTGCCTTCATCTCCAGTGGTGGGAAATTGTTTTTTTTTTATCTTGATGACCAACCCTCGGGTCCGCACCAGACCCAGCCCAGTCCGCCCCGTCAGCGTCTGCATTGTCGCCATCATAAGACCAGAGGTGTCTGTGTGGCGGCAGAGACACTCTCTGTGTCAGGACTTCCTGGTCACACTGGTGACACACTTCTAAGAACGGGCTGATGCATAACTGACTGAGGACTCCTCAGTGAGGCGCTCGGCACCGGCGGTTTGGGGAATACATTTTTTAAAACACCTTTCTTTCCTTTTTCAAAGCCGCAGAGAGGAAACAAAGACATGAAAGGCACGAGAAGGAAGTGCTCAGAAGCAGCATCCTTGAGCTACTGCCCCTTTGTTTTGAGTCACATCCACAGCTGCCCAACAGGACTGGATGCTCTCTGGTTTCTGCTCCCTGCTGGTCTCATACACAGGAGGAGGACGTGTCACCACGAGGCACCATGAGGCTGAGACCTTCCGACTTTCGGCCGTCACTTCCCCTGAGAGCGCTCTGCTTTGTTCCTCTGGGTGTGAGGGAACTGTGACCTTTTTATCACCTCAGTTTCATAACAGACAGACAATGCAGATAAAGACTCCCACGACAACGGCGTGGTGTGTTCAGGGTCAGAGGCCGCAGACATCGACTCAGCAAATGTTCAATAGTTGGACTGTTGGACCGAAGATGTTTCTCCACGTTTGTCAATTGAAAACCAGCCTCCTGTCTCTGTTTAAGAAGTGACTCAAAGACAAACCTCCAGCAAAACTGGACCTAGACTCAACCGATATCAGTCTTGAGGGATCTGTTTTAGGAGCTGCTGTGTAAACAAACACTGCAGGCTGGAAGGGAGGTATCAGGCACAATTAAAACAGGTCCACTGCTTGACTCGGTCGCCAAGTCACCGACTGGTGAACTGGCATCAGCGGTGTGAGTCTTGTTTGTTGAATTGTACTGCAGCGATAAGGTGCTCCTGTCCAGGATGGTAAAGAGGTGAAAGGTCACGCAGCATCCCTGGTCTTAAGTTTGGGTCAGAGAGGTGCTGTAGAGAAGAGTGGCAGGCTCTCCTCAGGACTGGGATCTGAACCACTCGGTTTGTCCATCAGAACCAGGTTTTGATCAACAGTTGTTCAGCCACACACCCAACACATCTGCTGGCACTGCCGCAGCCCAGAGCTCTGTCTCGGCTGCAGGAGGCACAGCGTGACGCCAGTCTGACTGGACAACGGAAGAAAATCCCAGCCACGCTCAGCTGTGACTCACCAGATGTTGATGAGCGTCTTTTCATCTGATGCTGAGTCAGCACAGCCTCCCTCCCGAGAGGGAAACCCCAGACTAAACATCAGTCCAACTGAAAAATGTGAGCCGTACACACACTCCCACGTCTGTCCCTCGATCCTTGTGATGACCTCTCCTGGCCATCACCCTTTCCCCAGCCTCTCCCCCTGAACGTAACCATTCAGAACGCATGGCTCGTCTGAACCAGGACTCTGGACCAAACTGGAACCCAGTTACTTTGAAGGTTTAAACTGAGGCTGGACCTTGTGGGGACCTGCAAAAGTAGAGCCAAACCATTCACACACACTGGTGAACTGTGAATCCTCAATTCAAAACCTCTGCAGACAGAAACTAGTCCGAGCTGTGTGAGAGCAGGTGAAGCCCCTCCCCCTTCCCCATCACGACGCAAGGCAAGAGAGAAGAGTGACTGAAGTCAGTTATCTGAAGCTGTCAGAGCAGCCAGTGCGGAGTCACCTTGCAGTCCTCAGCTTCCTTCACATCCCTCATTGGCTTTTCATGCAGCCAGTCAGATTAGTGACTGAACTCGTGGTGAACTCAAGTGGGTGGCGTCATGTCAGCTGTAACGACTGACCCGGAGTTTTATCTGTTATGGTGCTATAAAGTCAGATACCTGTCCTTTCCCTGACCTGCTTATGTAACTACCTGCAGAAGATCCCACATCTGTAGTCATTTGCAGTCACAAGTCTTTTTATTCACAGTTAATCGCACTCAAGCTGAGTTCACTCACCATTAAAGGCAGATCAATCACACATTCTGTATCTATTCTATATGGAACCTCATGGCCACTCTGGTGCCATTGACTCTTCCTAACAGTTACATTCAGAGGCTGAGTTAACTCAGCTTTAGTGTGACTACCTGAGAGGAGAAATTTGAGTCTATTGTCAGCTCGAAGAAAAACCCAAACCCAAACCAACCACAGCAGCAACAGTGCACTGTTACTTCTTTAATTTTCAGTCTCTTCTGGTTTGGTCTTGTGCAGTGATCAGAACAGTCGGGTCCCAACTGAACACAAACATATATACAGTACTGGCTCCTCTGGGGTTCCACGGCAGGAACAAACATCAACCTTTTCAAACAGTGAATATAATTTATCATACAGGAACAGGCGTCGTTAATAAATGCTACTAAAAGAACAAAAGTCAGAGAAAAGTTGGTCAAGTCATACAGCACCGACGTGCACCCCAACACCACCTGCCTAGAAACGTGGTCATCGGAGACCGTTACGTCACACAAGCTCATGTTGCGGGTCACGACTGTGGCGTCAACATCTCGTCACGTTTGAGTCTCAAGAATAAAACATGAAATGAAGTGACATAGCACCCTTAGTTTCTGGCCCTCGCTCAGGAGCTCCGCCCTCGGGCCCGTCCGCTCCCGTCCTGGCACCAGTTAATCTGGCAACACACAGAGTTGACAGCATGAGATCTGGGAGGGAGATGGGCTGAGACCCAGTGGCACACAGAAGCAGGTCATGAAGAAAAGCACTGAAGCTAGCAACTCCTCTGCTCATGCTGTTAAACGCTCCAGACTCCAGGCTGTTAGTAAATGGAACCATGCTGAGGACTGACACCTACAACGACAGTCAGCACTTGGAAATGCTCACAGGCGGAAACTCATTCTCATCGTCCAGACACACGGGCCCCGCCGCTAGCTCGTGTTCTGGGATGACCTCGCCACTCCTCACGCCGCCGTCTTCAGAGTAGCCTGCAGGGGGAGCGAGAGCAGCAGGTCATGAGCACAGAGCAGAACCACAGGGCTGTGGATGGCCGAAGCCCTCTCTCACCTGTGAGCAGGTCAGTGTTGGGAGCCGATGCTGGTGAAGCCACAGTAGCAGCGTAGGACGGGGTCTCTGTGACCTCTGACCTCTCCCCGTCTGCCCCCTCACTGGAGTCATCGGCACCGAAGAGCCTGCAAGAGAGCAGGAAAGGGTCCAGTGCCCTGGGAACAGCCGAGCGCCAGCGTCCACTCCCACCTGTGCTTGTGCAGCAGGACACACTCGCCGCCCTCTTGTGGGTCGATGCTGTAGATGAACATCTGGCCGTCAGCGGTGGCCACCAGCAGCCGCGGCTGCTTCCGGATCCTGCGGCATCAGGGAGTTGAGGATCAGCCAGTTGCTCATGTCAGCGGCGTCAGCCCAAGACACTCACGTGGTCAGGGTGCAGACGTTCCTCTGGCCGGACGTGAGGAGGTGGACGGTGGCGAAGGCCCGGTCCTGGCTCATCATGCCAGAGACCGGAGCGGGGAGGTAGCTGCTGGCTGCAGAGAACATCTTCCCCACGTAGGAGGACCAGGTGGCACTTTCCTCCGCCGCGCTGCACGTGACACAAACCAAGGTCAGAGGTCATGGGTCAGTCCATGGTGAAACTTGTCCGACCCAGAGCTCCATCTCTTTGCTTAGCATGTTCACGTCCCAGTCTGGTCCGAGGGACTCCCGTGAGTCGTTCCTTACACGGCCACCTCCACAGAGACCACCCCAAACCTCAGTACTTTGATAATACACACTAGTACTGTGCTATTATCGTCATGAACACACCGCACCTGACCCGTTCAAGCCATCTGAACCAGTTCTGTATTAATCCACGTCCACACGAGAAGATGACTTGTTTCTAGTTACACAGTCCTCAAACATCTCAAGCGACTCTGTTGCGTCCGCACACACGGCGTGTGTTTACCTTGGACTCTGCTGCTCCAGTTTGAAGATGTGCACAGTCTCAGTGTTGCTGGATGCACACAGGTACTGGGCGTCAGGGCTGAAGGAGAGCGAGCTGATGCTGACGTACCTGCACACACCCACACACACGCAAACACGTTGGTCTTTCTAGCTTAGTGAGGACCTCTCTTTGACAACCCTTTCCCCAGCCTCCACCTAACCATCTAAAACACACGGCTAAACTTAACGTACACTCCGAACCAGACTGGAACCCAGCTATAATAACCAAGCTATTTTGTAGTTTTGACCCTCAAAATGAGGCTCAGCAAAGTGAGGACCTGCCAAACTGGTCCCAATCTGTTCTCATACAGGTCCTCGCAAAGGTCGAAGTACAAGAACACACACATGACAGAGTAAAGAATCATCAGTGAAAAATTAACACAGCCAAAACTGCAAACCAAATTAAGCTGACGGAACTACATCTCACTTCAAGGAAAACGTGTCAAAATTCTTCAAGCTGAAACTAAGAATGAACGTGAAGAACTGTATTGATAGGGTTTGGGGTGCACAGCAGTCATTGGCTTTCAATTGTACAGACTGGTGCGCTGACGTCGTGACATGAGGGTTGATTCATTCTCGTACGTAAAGACCATGCCAGGTGACAACAGAGCAGTTCAGGTGTGTGAGCGTGTGCTGGAACCCCAACCTCTTCATGCCGCGCCGGAACTCGTAGAGCCGCTGACCCTCAGGAATGGAGAAGACTCGGATGACGGTGCCCTGTGAAGGAAGAGGTCAAGTCCTGCATGGGTACCACAGCTACATCCACAAGCCTCGACCATGTCGTGTTTAGACCATGAAGAAGTACCCGCTCAGAGGCACTGGCCAGTTTGGTGGTGGCAGCGTTGAAGCACAGCGCAGCGATGGGCGTGTCATGAGCCGGAACCACCATCACCGAGCTCTGGAACCACAGCAGAAGCCAGTGAGGAGGCAGAGCTTTGAAGCCTCCACCAGCTGCTTACCAAACTGTTGGCATCAAATACGATAATCTCTCCCACTGCGGCGCTTCCTGGGTAGGCCAGGTACGAGCTGGAGTGGCTGATGGAGAGCGCGCACAGACCTGGAACACACTTGGAGTCAGTGGGGTCCCAAGATCAGTAGCGTGTCCGATTTTATATCGAGCTGTCTGGCATTTTGACCTTTCTCTTCTAATTCACCAAAGCAACCCATCGCAAGGTCAACATCTACAGAGGACTTGAGTATGAGCTGCTCATTCAGCACGACAGCTGATGTCAGGGTCTGGTACCTGAGGGGTTAGGCGGGGTGTTGAGCAGGGTCTTCAGCAGCTTCATGTCCTTGATGTTGTGGATATAAATGGACTCTTCAAGACAAACCACCAGCCTCTGTGGAGAGAAACTCAGTCAGGCTCTCTTGGAAAGGACGTCCTTTGTTTCACTGCGGAGTCACATGACCTCACCTGGCGGTTGAGGCGCACGGCCAGGATCTTGTTGGGGTAACTGTAGTTGCAGATCTCAGTTCCCTTCTTGAAGTGAAAGATGTTCATGCGCTGCGGGGTGTTGGCGCTGACCACCACAACCAGACTGCTGGAGAAAAGACGCTCCACGATGTAGACATCTGGAGTCTCTGAGAGGGGGCAACAACACCTGATCAGCGGGGTGGCATCTGGGAGGCTCTGAAAGCTCTAGGTCATCATCTCTAACAGATCATCTATCACTTCCACCCCCCTGGGTAAGAGAACCAAGGTGGTGAGAGGATCAGCTCCACCCCCTGACCTGAGCTCTGAGCCACCCATGGAGGGGAGATCACTGTGATCTCCTCATACTGACCGCTCTCATGGATGCAGTCCAGTTGCTCAACCGAGGTCAGAGAAAACAGTTTGAAGCCACCTTTGGTTCCCACAGCCAGCGACCTGCAGCACACACACACACACTTCAGTAACACACTTCAGTAACCTTCATCAGACTTGTAATGTCGCAGTCACTTTGTGAGCCCAGATGGGATGGGCGGATCAATCGGAGAGAAATGTCGTTATTCTGCCAAAGCCAGACATTGTCCTGGTTTTGAGTCCAACCATGAAGGAGCCGCAAACACACCTCCGAGTGCTGACTCAGCGTTGACCCAGTCTGGGCAGCGACGAGACGAGTGCCAGTTAAAGACAAACCCGGCCGCGCTGAGCAGAGCTTGGACTTCGCTCTTCATCACAAAGAGATGGAACATTCCAGTCCTGTCTAATCCTGTTGAGCGTGTTCAGCACAGCTGCTTCTGTCTCTTCTGCCGTTTATTGCCACAAGTGAGTTAGAAATGTCATGTCTGAGCTGCAGCCAGAGACGCCGTCACAGCAGCTCGCCGTGTCATCTGCGCGAGAGAAGAAGTCTGAGACTCGTGCTTGTGGGTCACTCAGTTTCAAGTTTGATCACAGAGTGCAGCCGTGGGGCAACGCTGCTGATAAAATTAAAAAAAAATCTTCCAGTGGAAAACATGACGGACATAGATAAAAGGCCTCTGGACCAAGAGGAAGCTACAGGTCCTGGGGTCAGTTTCCTGTTGCATTATGCAGTGTCATTTCATTTTCAATATTATTTACATCAATTTAAATATGAATTCTGCCAAATATATTGCGATTATAAGAGTGTTTTATACTGCTGTAACATCAGCTTCTTCCGTCCCACTTGGCCCAAAGGGCCTGAAGAGCCCTGGTCTGCACCATGCTCTCTGACAGAGTGTTCATGGCATCAGGAGTCGGACAGTGAGAGGCAAACAACCCTGAACGGTGAGCACCAGGCTTCATCAGTCCTCACATACACATGAGGGATTTATGATGTTCACGGTGGACCACATCAGAACCTGAGTGGTAAACCGAGTCAAAATGAATATCTGGAAAGTTGCAATGCATCAGACCACTTTTGTAACAAATGTATCGAGATCTGAAAATAGTCCCATTGCATTGTTCGGAACAACCCTCTAACAAAAACAACAACAATGATGATGATAATGAAAATAATAACTAAGCTACAAGGTGGACTTTAAACCTTGAACTGCATGGGAAGTCCTGTGGCTGTTGTTAACACTGTACGCTTTCTGCTTTTGCTTTTCTTCTTCAGATTCTCTCAGAAGCTAGACTCGAACCGAGGTACGGTATGGGGCCGTATACAATAAACATGTCATTATCTTTGAGCTGGAATTTTCCATCGGGTCTAACTAAGTGAATCTGAAAGCAAAAGTGACGAGTAAAAGTTATACTTCGGTTAAACCCAAACTCTTAAACTCTTAACTCTGGGTGTTTTAAAAGGATTCGGTCGCAGACACCGCAGTGAGAAGCCGCCTGTGTCTTTGCTTACGTGGAGTCTTGGTTGAATGACGCGCAGCCGAACGGGACTCCCGGTCCGCCCGGTCCTCCAGGCCCGCCCGCGCCCTCTGCAGCCTCCATCCCGATTCCCAGCGACCTCCTTCCCTCCCTCCGCCGTGGATTGGAGGCCTGGGATCGGCTTCACCGTTTGGCTCGATGTCGGCGGCAAACGGCTCCAATGCGGCAGAATTCGTGGTTCAGCCGTCGCGTTCGTGAGAGCCCGAACCAGAGCCGAGCTTTACAGCGATATTAAACCCGCTCCGCACAGTTATTCGGTGCTTAATTCCTCAGATCTTCCAGCCCGGATCCTGGAGGAAAACCAGCAAAATAAGAACAGCTGACTGAGACACGTCACCGCGAATCCTATGCTGATTGGCTCATGTATGACTTGTGTTGCCCCACATCCGAATTGTGATTGGCTCATCTGAAATGGCGGGTATGGATTGGACGCGTACTCTTGGTTTGTACCGCCCTTTCCTGAGATGCTGCAACATCCACAACATCCTCCTCCGAGTGAGAGCACGGAAACACTCGAGCTTCGCTTCCGCATTGCTGCCGCCGGAGACGCTGCACCGATCATCTGTCCGTCTGTGAGAAGTTTATCTGCCAAAACGTTTTTGCAATTTTATTAGCTTTTTGTTACACTTCCTGTCCTTAGCAAATAAATTAATAAATTCTCAATTCATTGAATAACACTACCGGAGAGTGAAATTCTGAGAGACTTCAGTCCTGTTGATTTGAATTTGAATGGAATCGCCTCCGACCTACAGGGTGTTGAGGATTAGAACCGGAACTACAGCAAGTGTAGTTCATAACCATTTAATTTAATTTAATTTAATGTTTTGACCAACAGCAGGGAAATGGACCAATTTTATTGAATACCTTGTTTATTTTCACATAAATTTGGAAACATAAAATGAAATTATCTGTTTGGTGGATTATGTGTTTATTCCTTATTGTTGCAGAATAATATTTGATGTATTTAACATATGTTCATTCGGAGTGATAGAGTAACCTAATTTTCCTGTTGCATTTCCCTCAGCAACAGTACTACTTAAAGATGAAAATCCATTATTTATAAATGGCTCTGAGCTACAGTGAGCTGTGTACAGTGCAGCAAGACCTGCTTGTCTCTTGGTGAGGTAAAAACACAATTTACATGTGAAATATTGTGTTTATTGACAGCGACTCATGGCCAGTGTATGATCAGTAGCTCAACACGAACTCCAGGAGTTTCCAGGCGTTTCCCACCTGCATCCTCTCAGTGCTGGGACAGAAGAAGACAAGTCTTAGTAAAGTAGCATCTCTGTTGAAATGGTTAGCTCATGGATTTGGGTTACCTGGAACTTCCAGATGACCATAGCACCATCCAGGCTCACACTGCTGTACTCTTCCACTCGTTGGTTGGTCCCCGACACGACGCACAGCTGCCTGCAGGACCATCAACACACACTGAATGTGTAACTCATGTACGAGCAAGAGATGTTCAGAGGGGTTGGACATCACATAAAAGGTTGCTCTGCATAGCAGACAAGAAGATGTTTACGTGATGGTGTTCTGGTGAAGAGTGTCCAGCTCTTTGCTGTCGTCCTCTGTGGCCTTCTTGTCCAGGTTTTGAAAGTGTCTCATGGCAGTCAGGTTGACTTTGGTGGTCTGCTTGGGGATGTCCAGCTTCTTCACAAACTCCAGAGCTCCTGGGCCCTTGTAGGTGTACTGGTACGGGCAGCAGTCGTGTCCCTGGTGGACCAGAGGTAAGACTTCATTCTCTTTCATCAGATCTTATCTTTCCATCACTATCTTTCTCTGCATGAACGCCGGACCCTCCCCCTGCTTGACGGTCGTCGGTTCCTGGGCCCCACTGGCCTGATCTCCCACCTCTGACCACCTACTTCATCACCTAGACCTTTGACCTCTGCTTCAGTGAAAAGGCTTGAAGCTCAAGACGCTGCTAATAACTTCAGTCTCTGAACACGTTTTCCTCTTCAGTCATGGGACGACCTGCTGCAGGTACTGGCACACTCAGAAAGTGATAGTTACCGCAGCAACAATCTCCGTTGGGTTGACGTAGAGGACGCTCAGCAGAGGCAGTCGCTGAGTGGTCAGCTGAGTGACCCTGTGAACAGCCAGGAGGATCAGTTCCTGGTCAGTGGTGGGACCAAGTGGGACGTGGTGGACCTGTCCATGACTCACGTCTTGTTCTGGGTGGCGTCGGCCACGGTGATACTGCTGTTGTGGCCCACCCAAGCCAGCTGGTCGCCACTGGGGGAGAAGCAGACGCTGTGGACCCAGCCCCCGCAGTCCTTGTGCTCCATCATCACCTCCCCGAAGGGCATCTTGGCCCCCCAGGACGTGGGGCCAGGCTTGTCCTCGATGTCCTTGATGTAGGTTGAGAAGATCCTGTCAAGTGCAAAGACTATTCATTTAATGCTGCTGTTGTTATTGTTAGCACCAGCAGAGGGCAGCGTTTGTTGACATGTTGCAAGCAGGTGGAGTGGTTCCCGTTGTGGTTGAGTCTTGAGTGCTTCAGACTCCGACCTGAGTGATCTGGAAAGCTACTGCCACCTGCTGTCCTACTGAGTTAATGTGCTCCCTCACCTGCAGTGGAGATCAGCCGACCCAGCAGCCAACAGGATGTTGTTGGGGTGCCAGGCCAGACTCAGGACCGTGGAGCGAATGGCCTTCTTGATGTGTTTGCTCAACCACCTGCAGGAGGTTCGTCCAGTGTGCAATGAGGTCCAAACACTCAGTGAGAAGGTTCTGATTCTGAGCCGTACCAGTCGTTCTCCTTCTCAAAGTAGCAGACGGAGATGAGGCGAGCGCCGCTGCCCAGCGCGAACTTGTTCTCCTGGGGTGACCACTTGACACAGGTGGCTGCTCGGTTGATGCGCACCAGGACCAGAGTGGGCTTCCATGTCCCATCCTTCAGCGTCCACACGTAGGCGTTACGGTCCGAAGCACAGGTCACAATGCGGTTGGACTCCGGGGCCCAGTCGATCCCTGCAGACAGCGAGAAGAAAAGAAATGTGATGAGCTGGGAATCTTGGTTCTGCGGGTCTGACCCATGAACCACGCCTCGCCTGACTTGGATCATGATGAGGACTGACTCTACCTGTGATGCGTCCGCTGTGTTCTGTCAGCTCCTCGATCTTGATCCAGTCCTTCCCTTTCTTCTGGTAGATGTTGACCACATTGTTGTTGGGACTCAGTGCTATTTCTGTTGGACGCAGGAGGACACACAAGACACATCACACCGCAGCCTGCACCACATGTGGACCTGATGCAGCCGGCACACATCATCATTCTGTAGCAGATAATCTAATCTGTTCCCCGGCAACAGTGAAGCATTTCCAGGAAGGAGAAGCATCTGCACTCAGCATTACAGCCGTGATAAATTGACCTGCTGATGCTTCTGTGCAGGCCACAGAGGCAGCCCGCGAGCCGCTTCACCTACGTGTCCTGTCTTTGTTCCAGGCGTGGCAGGAGATGGGTTCCAGCCCAAAGCTGTACAGGGACATGTCTGAGCAGACACTGTTATGGGTGGAATGTGGGGGGATGAGTATGTGGAGCTGCAGGTCCTGGGAGGAGAGCAGCAGAACATCAGGAGGCTTTTCAAACATAAACAAAGTTTATCCCCAATAGATTCCGTCCACTGAAATGGAGGCATGTAATGCCTCTGCATATCTTGGATTCGATTTTTAAAATATACAGCAACAGATTTCCAACCAGGAAACGATGAGTTCAGTTCAGCATGTGCTTATCTCCACCTGTCTGAGTGCTGTTCTCGGGTGTGTCATGCTGTGCAAACAGTTCCTCATTCTTCCCTGACAACTTGTATCTGCCACGAAAATACTTCAAACCAGAAGAAGAGCAATTCTGAACTATCAAAAACAAATATTTGATTCCCCTCTTGGTCATCTCACGACTTCAGACTGAGGGCTTGAAGTCACAGGCAGCGTGATAAGAGAGAGCATTTTAAAGTGAAGCCAAGTCTTACCTGAGCCTTCTGGGCTGTGCAGGCGTTGATATCCAGGCGTGAGGGTCGGGATTCGCGGACTCTGGGCAGTCGACACGAATGGAGCTGAGCACCAGAAGGAAGGAACTGAAGATATAGACAAGAGAGGAGGGCGTGTCCACGTGTCAAAGCAGGACCAGGCTTGTGCGCAACACAAACACCTTCCCTGTCGTCACAGTTCGGACGGACCGGTCAGCAGTGGCTGGTGAGGAGGAGGCAGGCTGAGAGTGTGTGGTGACATCCAGGGAGAGGAGCCGGAAGGTGGCTCCATGACTGACTCACTGAGGTGCGACAGGAGAGGCATTATGATCATTATTTAGTTCAGTCTCTACTGATACATTGTTATTACATTTGGGATTAACACACCGTTCTCACTAGACACGGGTTACGAGAGAGCCGTATATTTGTCATGTTTTGGATCTTATGTAGTTTAACTTTAAAACACTGCAGTAAATAATACCTTCCACAGAAACACTTTTTTCAAGGTTTGTCCTAATAAGAGCCCAAAACAAACCCTCTCAAAATAAAACAGGCAAGGAAACATCTGGAACCCGAGATTGACAAAGGTGAGAGAAGAGAAATGGCCACCAATATATGTAATAATATAATATGCCATTGCCGTCAGACGACACCTTTTTTGACACACGATTGATCCAACTAAATCTGTGTTGAGGACAATGAAGGTGACTAACAGCTCTTTCATCGCTACTTTATTCACACTCTATGGATCATATATTTTGACCAATTGCGTCACGTTAATAGCGACTTTAGCGATGCTAATAGTATGACAAACGTTGTCGACTGGACTTTCAGGGCAACCTTCCTGCTCAGTGGACATTTTACCGTAAACACGTGATGTTTGGCGCAGCATTTTTCAGACGCAGCTACCGTAGTGACCGACTGAGCGGAAGTGGTTCTATGCTGTGAGGAACGAAAAACAAACGACGACGGCGAACCAAGGTCTACGCTTTACTCAGTGCCCTTTGCTTCTCGATTGTCGGTAAGTACCGTAAAGACGCCGGTGTCTTGACAAAGCTTTGATGACGAAAGCGTCGTTTCGCGTGCGTTTCTGAGACTGTTAGCCTGGGAAGCTACATGAAGTGTTGCTCGCTGTCTCCCCGAGTTCGTGGCTGTAGTTTAACATTGTGTTTGCCAACCACACGTGTTATGGCCAGGCTCTTACAACTGTGTATACGCGGAGTGAGACGTTGTTAAAGGACCGTGTGCAACATTAGCATGTTAGCACGTTAGCAATGTAGCGCTCACTGTACGCACTGTATTCACATGAAATCGTCGGTTCCACTGGCCTTCCAGAGGAACAGTACCGCCAGTGTATTCATTTGTTTCTTAGATTTCTTGTTGTATTTTGAAAATATGTTGATCAGCGATGCATCATTGTTTACTATGATAACCAAGGAAGTGTTCTCGTGACATGAACGTTCTCCTACATATTATAGTTCAGGTATACTAGTTCAGATACTACTGCACTGCGAGCTGCTCGCCACTTGGTGGCTGTTGGGTTAAATCTGCTGAGGATGATAGATGTAACAAAGAGTGTCATATGAGAATTAAATGTTGTTGGAGATGTCCCATGTTGTTGAGGGTCACCAGAGTTAATGTGACCGTGATGAAGATGACGTCAGGCCTAGTGGTCTGTCACGTGCTGTTGCCATTGCTGCTCATGTTTACTGTCAAACAAGAAACGGGTATAACTCCTGGAAGCCTCATCCAAGGGATGACCAGCTAAGCTGGGCCACTGGCCAGTGACACAGTTTACCGTAGAAGGGAAAGAGGGGAACTGTTGCTACCCGACTAGCTAATACTCGATATAATATCATGTCTTGTGTTGTTACTGTCTGGACCAGGGTGGGACGTTTTATAGGGCCAGATTATATACAGACTGTTGGGAGGGGCTGAAGGAAAGAAGGACAAAATTCAATTATTTTGTTGCTGAAATATTACCATGAAATTGGAATTGCATTGGATGACTGAAACCAAAATGTAGTGTAAAGTATTTCATGTTATATATATTTTATTGAACAATTCCCTGAATATCACTTCAGTGACAAATATTTTGGTAACACACATTTCTGATAGCTATTGTTTCAAGTTATTTTTTCAAGTATATTTTTTAAATGAGAAATTTTGTAAAAATGAATATGACATAGGAAGAAAATCCAAAAAATATTTTGTGCTTTTGACCCCACGAGGGCTGCACGAACACAGGCAAAGGGCCGCGCTTCGCCTACATCTGCTAGAGCTCAAACAACTCAGGCATAACTGTACGACAATACTGCACCAAAAAACTGCAGGTATTCACCATTTGTCGGGGGATCATTAAGCGCCTGGGTCTGGCATCATTGCACGCCACATTTGTTTTTCCCATTAGTTACGGTGAAGCGCTGTGTTTTGTTTGCACCGTCAGTTAAGTTTACATGGTAAATTGAGCATTTTATTTTGGTAGTGAAATGGTTTTGTAAATGTTTTTTTTTTTAGTCTGTAATGGTGAAGGTCGCACACTGGGTCATGCCAAGCCTGGGTGTCATCGTTTCACTGATGTAAACAACTATACATCGTGAAATATGATGAAGAGACACTGTCAACTAATTGGTGCCTGTTTTCTGCCTTATGCTGTAAAATCAGCTGGTCCTTACGGTGGACGTCTTCCTTGTTATTGTTGAGGTGGAAGCACAACAATGGCGTCGAGCAGTTCTAGCAGCGAGGAGGAGCGGAGTCTGCGAGAGTGTGAGGTGTATGTGCAGAAGCACGGCATCCACCAGCTGCTCAAGGACTGCATCGTCCAGCTCTGCACGGCCCGCCCCGAGAGACCCATGGCCTTCCTGAGGGAGTACTTTGACAAACTGGAGAGGGTGAGTTCCGTTCGGCAGGTTTGTGTTTTTGTGAGCTGAACGCTCACGTGATCCACAGGAAGAGGCCCAGCAGATGGCGTCGCAGCAGAAGTCTGGTGTGAGAAGAGACTCGCGTGACGATGAGGTGTCTCCACTCATGAACCCAGTGGTGAGAGGACGGAATCGAAGAGGCGCCATCAGTGCTGAGGTGTACACGGAGGAAGATGCGGCTTCCTACGTCAGAAAGGTCAGCATCTTGTCATGGACTCTCATGTTCAATGAAGAAAACTCTAGATTCTCTTTCAAAACTCTCAACATGTCTGATCCGAAAATAGTTCTTTGTGTTCCAAACGTCTGTAAAACAGCAAGCGTGACTTTAGAGTCCGACTTCATCTCCATTTAACTAGGTCATGGAACCTAATCCGCTCCTCTCCTGTTCCCTGCAGTGTCTCTGTTGTTCAGTTTCACACACATTAGGACACAGTTTTTGCTTGAACCCACACAGAGGCTTCACTGTTAGAGTGGACAGGACACTTCAGTAACGCTTTGTCCTTCTTTTTGTTCGTAACCTTGGCTGCCTCTCCTTCAGGGCTGAGCTGTTGGAGCTCGTCCTTTCCTCTCAGGAATCCCCTGACTTTGCACCTGCGAGTGCCTTGCTGTCGTAGTTTCACCCTGGTTTCTGGGGGGCTGAGAGCCAAAGAGCTTGGTTGCGCCATGGTTGCTGTACTGCACAGTGTAGGCAGCTAAAGGAAACCGAAGGGCAAATGTCCAGTCCGACCCGTGGCTCTCGTGCCTGCTCTGTAGCTGATGGCTTTCCCTCACTGTCCATGGTATCAAGTTTCAAGTCAGATCTTCTTTCACCCGACGACTTGGTGTCCATTCCACGGGTTGAGACATAATCTTGTTGATTCAGATCAGAATGTCATTCAAAGTCTGCTCATAGTTATGTGGTGACCCAGGCGTGATGCCTGACCCCTGAAGATCCGCCTGCACTCCAGGTGCTGCTCTGTCTGGAAGCTGTGTGGCCAGTTAAAACTAAACCATGGGTCCCTGATATGAGGCTTCATATCACGTGTCTCTTGAATGAGACGCCTCACTATTGCTGTCTACATGTGTGAATTTCTGAGGTCACTGGCTCTTGTTAGTGTTCAGCAGAACCATAATACACTGATGTTTGAGCTGCTGTCTGACTCCAGGTCATCCCTAAAGACTACAAAACTATGGCGGCACTGGCTAAAGCCATGGAGAAGAACGTTCTGTTCGCCCACCTGGATGACAATGAGAGGAGGTGAATACAGTGACGTCCATGTTGCCAGCGTGTGGGGGCCCAGCGCCATCTAACGTCTGACTCTTTGGTTTTCTCTCCAGCGACATTTTTGATGCAATGTTCTCAGTCAACTACATCGCTGGAGAGACCGTCATCGTACAAGGTCAGTCCATGGTCTGAGTGGCCAGTGAAACCTGCTTCTGGTGTCCTTCCTCTCAGCCTCCTCAGGGTTCTGTTTCTGTTTTGTTTTCCAGGTGATGAAGGAGACAACTTCTATGTCATCGATCAAGGCGAGATGGATGTGAGTCCCTGCAGCTGGAGGCTGGACTGGCCTCCGAGTCCAAACCTCTCTGCTCTATATCCTCTCAGGTGTATGTCAACAACGAGCTGGTGACCAGCATCGGAGAGGGCGGCAGTTTTGGGGAGCTGGCTCTGATCTATGGGACCCCGCGCGCCGCCACAGTCCGAGCCAAGTCCGACGTTAAGCTGTGGGGCATCGACAGGGACAGCTACAGGAGGATCCTGATGGTGAGCGGTAGCCAAGGGTGGGCATTCGACACGTGCCGCAGCCACTAATTCGTCCTGATGACTGGCATGTGCAGGGCAGCACTCTGAGGAAGAGGAAGATGTACGAAGAGTTCCTGAGCAAAGTCTCCATTCTAGGTGAGTCAGGCCCCTGGGCAGCAGCAGCTGTGAACTGATGACCTCTGACCCCGTCTCGACCAGAGTCTCTGGACAAGTGGGAGCGGCTGACTGTGGCTGACGCTCTGGAGACGGTGCCTTTTGAGGACGGCCAGAAGATCGTGGTGCAAGGAGAGCCTGGGGACGAGTTCTTCATCATCCTGGAGGTGACGTCTGATGCGGAAGACTTCTAGCTAGCGGTGGTCAGGTGTTGAGAGAAGGAACTCCCTGCTGTGGATGGCAGCATCTGGCTGACATCAATTGAATAGATGGTTGTGTCAGGTGTTGATCCACTTCAGCTGCTGGAAGTAGAGCGCTTATCCTGGTTTCCCCCTGAGAGTTGTCGACAGAAGGACATTTGCTCCTCATCTTTTAACTTTCTTAAAGCTTGTGATTTCAGATGTAGCTGATGATGTGTTGCTGTCTTGCTCCAGGGAACTGCGGCGGTGCTGCAGAGACGCTCAGAGCAGGAGGAGTTTGTGGAGGTGGGCAGACTCGGGCCCTCAGATTACTTTGGTGAGTGACACGCTTGACGTCATGTTGCCACACACACAGTAGTAGGTCCCAGTTTTGAGCCACATCTGAGGTGTCGTCCTGGTGACTGGGTCTCGGCCTGGACATGTGGTGGGGCTCTGTCACATAAACAGCTGTGTTTGTAGGCAACTCTGTCACCACCGTTCTATAAAGATACTGCTGCACGACGCTTCGTCACCAGGGAGTGAAAATGGCAGCTCTGTGCGGTCAGTTGGATCATCCAGCTCAGGGCTGACAACTGACAACCGTATTTTCCGCACTATAGAGCGCCCCGGAATATTAGCCACACTCAAGAGATTTAAGAAGGAAAATAAATATTTTTTACATAAGCCGCACCGATCCATAAGACTGGTGCTGTCTGCGCCGCAGAATATGCACGAGGATCACTTCTAGTGATCCTCTAGTTCCAGCATTCTGGGCAATTTTCTGAACTGGAATCATGAACTACTCACATCTTATTTACATTTAAGGTGTTGAAAGTGCGCTGTTTTCACCCTCCAGTAGATCGTCTCTGTTGGCAGAGCTGCGGACACACGGGCGAAAACAGAACGGGTGATCGGACGCACCACAGACAGCGGGTGGGGCTTCATCAGAGCGCCGGTTGTCACATGAGATCAGATTGAAGTCGCAGCCGCAGGGTTCAGATCACGAGAAAAAAGTAGCGGCTCATAGTCTGGAAAATACGGTAATAACAATATAAATCTATAGGTAATTGCACCGGTTTCCTTCTCAAACTCAAACAAACTCAGACTTAATTTGGATGCCATTTTGACAGGAGCGACTTTTATTCGCTAACAATAGTGGTATGATGCAACACAGCAGGCCATGAACAGAATCAATGCAGGGCGCCGCCCATTGGTGAATGCAGTTATTGCAACAGAGGCTCACTTTCCGTGACGCAGCTGGCATTGACGTCATTCTTCTGGCCGCAGGTGAGATCGCCCTGCTGATGAACCGTCCTCGCGCCGCCACCGTCCTCGCCTCTGGACCTCTCAAGTGTGTGAAACTGGACCGGCCTCGGTTCGAGAGAGTCCTGGGTCCCTGCTCGGACATCCTGAAGAGAAACATCGAGCAGTACAACAGCTTTGTGTCTCTGTCGGTCTGAGCTCCGGATCAGGGCTGCTCTGCTGCATCAGACGCTCCCTGTCTGCAACTGTTACGGTGTGTGTCGGCGTGTGCGTGTGCGTGGGCGGGGAGGGGGGAGCTGGGCTCGAACTGCGGGACAAGGCGTGAGTGTCAGACTTCCGGGCACCAGCAAATCTGAAACCTTTTTTTTAAAGACTGTGGAGACTGTCATTATCTGGTCTCAAGTTTCCCTCTGTGTGTCACTGAAACCACACCGTGTTACCGAGTCTTAATCACACCCACATGATATTATGAAGCATATATGAAGCTATTTGTATGTAAAAGGTTTGAGTGGTAGCGCTGTGGTGCCACCTGCCTCCACATCTTTCCGGTTCTTACCTCCTGCACATTATTTTTCAATAAAAGTGACTTTAAAGTGTTGTAAACTCAGCGAGCGTCGTTGAAGCCGTGCGTTGAAGCCAACTCCCCTGACTTTCAACCATGAAGCGGTTTCCAATGTAAATGCTGTGGACTCAGCTGTGACTGGGTCCTGGGATGCCGGTCGGGGTCCGTCCTCTCCAGTCACTCGGACCAGTCGTCGAACTTGACCACGCCATCGAAGCCTTGGTAGGTGAAGGGCTCCAGGACGGGACTGCAGGTCTCTTGAGCAATGCACGCCATCCTGTTGGAGTCGCAGGAGTTTTCAGTGCCGGGTCGTAGGTACACAGAGTCCGGAGACTGGATGGACGGGTCCTCGTTGAAGTAGTTGTGTGGTCGCAACAGGACACTGCCTCCGTTGCCCACGGTTACTGTGTTGGGGATGTCCTCAGCGTGAGGGATGTGGAGGAAGCCGGTGGTGACCCAGGCCACCAGGTCCTGCGGGTCAGAGTCAGGTTTGACTCCAGTGCCGACGTCCGGTCAAACCTGTCGGGACTCACCTCATCCACTATGTTGTCGTCGTCCTGGATGAAGCTGCTGAAGTCCACCGGAGGAGACCAGATGTTGTTCAGGTTATACACACTGCTGCTGGTTCGCTCCTCGTCCTTGTGCTTTGTGATCGCCACCTTGTATCTGCACACCATCACAGTCGCTGAGCTAGTGGTGCCCTGACCAGGCTTCATGAAACACGGTCCTCATTCTCAGAGCTCAGTAGGTGGCGCTCTTGGTTTAAAAACGATGGGAGGTGCCACTGAAATGTTTGCTCAAATCCAAACATCTGAAAGTGCACAGTGCCATCTAGTGGCTCTGAAGATAAGGACGTTGTTTCATGAAGCCTCACCAGCGCATCACTACTGACTAGTGATGCAGCCATCTTAGGTTTGAAGAGACAACTATGTCATTCATGTTAGTGTCGTGACCAGCATCCTTAAAGTGCTGTAGAAATATAGCGTTCATGATGATAATAGTTATTGTTATTATTCAAGAGGTTCTCAACTGACCTCTGGTGTCAAGCCTTAAGCCAAGAAATCCAAATGTATTTCATTAAAAAATATGAAAAATATTTAAAAAATGCAGAAGCTGAGTGGAAAAAAGGTTTTTAAAGTCCTTCTTGATGACCCCCATGAGTCAGATGAAGACCTTGGATAACTAAGGGGTTGCTGGTTCTAACCCGGGCTCCCCGCACCTCTCTCTGTCTCTCTTTCTTTCTTTCATTCCACTTCCGGTCAGCTCAGTCGTGTGGACACGTGAGGTGTGAGGCGCCAGATGGCGGCCGGCTGCTGTTACCTGGCCCAGGACATGGCCCGCTCCTCGGCCTCGCTCTCAGGTAGGGGGTCCCCCGTCATGCTGAAGACCTGCAGCCTGTAGCTGCGGTTGTGGCCCCAGCGGTTGGTCTTATTGCTGGCAATGTGAAGGTAGCGTGGAGTCTTGGTGTCGAAGCGCAGCGCCGCCTCCTGCAGAGGCCATACATGATACCATGGGTCTCAAACTCTGATCCACAGAAGGGACTGGGGCACAGTTGCCACAGGCTTGGCTTCCAACCAATCACCGCGACACCTGACTGGGTGGGAGCGACGCCCCGTGGCTAGCGAGGCCTTGAGCACCTTCACGTCTGACTCTTGGTCTCAGGTCTGACCCCGACAGCCGTCCCCTCCCTCCCACTCACAGCCCACACACCTGCTCAGTCTTGAGTTGCTGCTCCACCAGCTGAGGGACCATGGCGTGGTGCTCGGGCATCCATGGCAGGGACGTGTTGACAAACTTCATGTCTTTGGTCTGGAAGACGTTCTTCACTCCTGTGGAGAGGCAACGTGTTTGGTTTATGGTGTGCTCTCCAGAGGGCTCACGAGCCAGTGGAACCTGTCTGCGGTCCTCACAAGGTCAAGGCAAAAGTGCGACGATTATTTGAGGCGTAAACAAAACCCATTCGCTATTTGTCTACTTTATATTCTGCTTCCTTTTGAATTAATGAATTGAATGAGTAGTGCACATTTTAACAATACTTTCCAGAGTTCTTCACGACTTTTAGACCTTGCATTATTTATGATTTACGCTGAGAAGAGTTACGTTAAATTAAATCATTTATAAATTTCCCCAACTTATGTGTTCACATCCCAAAATGTAAGCGAAGATTCGGCCCTTATTTAAGATAACAGAGCACGAGATTTAAATGACACTCACCGAGAATGTCCAGATCCACCTTGAAGTTGACGAAGTGCGTGTGCATGTTTCCAAGGACGTTTGCCGCCACCTGGTGGCCGTGTTTTAAACTGCCGTCCACCAGGTAAGACGAGGAGATGTATCCCGTGGCGTGGACCTTGGCCTCCACGGAGCCGCTCTGGTAGAAGATGAAGTCCCACATGTAGTCGTAGTTCAAGATGGCGGTGAGGGTCCGCACCACGAGGGCGCTGTTGGCCATCCCGCCGTAGCTGTGCTGGTAGAAGTCGGAGAAGTGCCTGCGCAGCGGCTCGGCGCGGTTCACCTCAAAGATGCAGATGGAGTTTCGGTATCTGACCGGGGCCGGGACGTCCATGTAGCGGTAGGTGTCCACGTAGACGGCGTCGGCCGGGCAGTCCACGCCTCGGACCAGCTCGTGTGCGAAGCGTCCGATTCCGATGCTGGAGTCCAGGAACTTGGTGATCATCATGCCCGGGGTCACGGAGCCGTAGACCGACATGGACTCCTGCACGCTCAGCTCGTACAGGATCCTCTCGCCCCTGAAGCGTACGTCGAAGACCCTCATCCCGGTGAGGGCACTGAGGCCGAAGGCGAAGCTCCAGTCCAGGTAGAGGACCTGGTTCCCGCTCAGGCTGAAGCGCCGGCCCTCCACGCTCAGCTGCTGCGGAGCCGCCTGCCGCGGGCCGCTCCTGGGCCTCAGCGAGCCGTAGTCCTCCGGCCGGTGGTGGACGATCTTCTTAATGGTCCCTGCGTCGTATTTGTCCCGGAGCTCCGTCACGCTGTCAAAGTACTGTCCGTTGTAGTAGAGCTTCTTCACGCTCCAGTCTGACTCCCTCACGCTGTCATGGTAGACCAGGACCTCGAAGCCCACCGGCAGAATGTAGACGCCGCTCATGTCTCTGAAGAAGGAGATCCATGTCTTCCTGTCCTTGGAGCGGACACCTCGCGGCATCTGCTCGAAGCCCTGCAGCGCCGTGCCAGCGTCCGCACCGAAGCTCTCCTTCATGAGCCGCGGCAGCTTGGAGAAGACCTCTCGCTCCAGGAAGCTGAAGAGCAGCACGTATTCGCCGCTGGTGACCGTGCGGGCATTGATGGGGAGGCCGCTCTTGTACCGCTCCACCGTGACGTCCCTGTGGTACTTGGGCTCGGGCAGCGGTCCCACCACGTACTCCTTGATGTGGCCCTGGGCTCCGTAGAAGACCACCACGGTGGCCTCGCGCACAGGCTTGGCTCCCTTCCTGTCCAAGTACGCCAGCACGTCCCGCTTCTTGGGCAGGGAGAGGTCGATTAGGAACAAGAAGTTCTCAGAGGGTTTGGTGAGCTGGCGGGTGGACAGGGCCAGGTCCTTCTGCTGGAGCATGTAGCGCTGGACCTGCAGGTACTCCTCCCTGCTGAGGTCGGCGAACACCTGGCTGCGCTGGTCGTGCCTGGCTGCAGGAGAGGGGCCTGCCTGCGTGGCACATCTGGGCGCCCGCTTGGAGTGGAGGCTGATGAAGATGATGTTGAGGAGGACGGAGAAGAGCAGCAGGGCGATCAGAGCCCACTTCAGCAGCCAGCTCTTTTTCTCAGCCATCATGAAGGAGCCTCGCCGCTCGAGTGGAGAGCTCCGCCCCGCGCCTTGTGTAAAGAGCAGAGGCCTCTCCGCCCTCAGAGACGCGGGGAGGAAGGGCTGCTGGGACACGGGAGGTTCAGGGGCTCCAGACCTGCCTGCCTTCAGAGACCCTGCCCTGCAGAGATGCCCCAGACACACAGCCATGCAGAGACGCCCCAGAGACACAGCCATGCAGAGACGCCCCAGAGACACAGCCCTACAGAGACACCAAACCATCCCTCTGCATGCTCATTGCACAATCGGTGATTGAGAGAGTTGACACAGCAACTGGAGTTTTCACACAATATGCTCATTTGAAACATGAGGGCAGCCTGGCACTTCGACCCCCCCAAACCTCCCCTGGAGATCACCTCCAGATGTTTTCCAGCTCACCCCCCCCCCATTACACAGAATCAAAAGCCTTGTTTTGGCGAAGCAGACACAGTAACGGAGAGAAACTGCTGCAGCAGGAAATGAAGTCATGGTGAAAAGAATGCGTGAACTCTGCCCGACACTACACACACACACACACCAGTGCTGCTCACCGACTGGGATCGGCAACTGACTTCAAGATATTCATACCAGCGAGCCATTGCTTTCCATCTGCTCCTCTACAGTCAATTAAAAAGATGGTTTTGGACCACTGCGCTATTCTAGTCTACACCGGAGTAGTTTTTAGTAGTTTGGAAGTCATTTTCAACTTAAAAAAACAAATACAATCAAAATTCATGGAACAATTCATGAACATGTGTGTCATTGTGTATTTTGTGGTGAATAATATTTATTTAAAAAAAACAAAACAGAAAAAAGAACACAATGGTTTTAGAATATATATATTTTTTATTAATTCATCTTCTGTTTTGTGGTCCTTTTTTTTTAGAATTGTTTATTAAAATGTGAATACATGGAACAATTAGAATAAAAAAAAAATAGAAAGTTAAAAAATAAACTATTTTTTTGGACCACTGCGCTAAAAGCTACATGAGGATTCTTCAGAGGTTTTTAGCAGTTTGGAAGTAATTTTCCACTTTTTTTTTTAATACATTGAAAATAATGAAACAATTCATGAATAGGTGTGATTTGATGTATTTTCAACCCAAATAATAAAAAAAACTAACAATTAATAGATTTTTTTGTTGTGGTTTCTCTTTTTCCAAATATTTTTATTTTTCTAAATAAAATGTAAATGAATTGAACAATTCAGGGACATGTGAGTGATTGTGTATTTTGTGTAGAATATTTTTATTTGGAAAAATACATCAAAAATAAACTTTTTTCTTTTAAAATAAAATTAAAATTAGCTAATCTACTTTTTTTGTTTTTTTTTTTTTCAAATAGTTTTATTTTTCTAAATAAAATGTAAATAATAGGAACAATTCAGGGACATGTGAGTGATTGTGTATTTTGTGTAGTATAATATGTATTTGAAGAAAAAAAACAGTAACTTTTAAAATTTTAAAATAAAATAAAAATGAGTTAATCTCCTTTTTTGTGGTTTTTTTTTTCCAAATCGTTTTATTTTTCTAAATAAAATGTAAATAATAGGAACAATTCAGGGACATGTGAGTGATTGTCTATTTTGTGTAGAATAATTAATAATTGACGAAAAAAAACAGAAAGAAACCTTTTTAATTTTAAAATAAAATTAATTTCCTCTTTTGTGTTTCTTTCTAAATAAAAATGTAAATAATAGGAACAATTCATTCATTTTATTTTTTTATATATATATATATATATTTTTTTTATGAGTGTCAGACTTGTTCCCAATGCACTTGGCCTCATCGGACCGGGACCTTCAGCATGCACCGGGGCGGTTTGCAGCCGAGTGTGAAGCGGCCGGGATGAGGATCAGCACTTCCAAGTCTGAGGCCATGGTTCTCGACCGGAATAAAGTGGTTTGCTCTCTCCGGGTCGGTGGAGAGTTCTTGCCCCAAGTGGTGGAGTTAAAGTATCTCGGGGTCTTGTTCTCGAGTGAGGGAAAAGGGGGCCATGAGTTTTTAGCAGTTTGGAAGTAATTTTCCACTTTTTTTTTTTTATACAATCAAAATAATGCAACAATTTATAAACAACTGTGATTTGACGTATATTCAATCTAAATCATAAAAAAAACAACCTCAAATTAATACATTTATTTGTTGTGGTTTCTCTTTTTTTCCAAATATTTTTTATTTTTCTAAATAAAATGTAAATAAAAGAAACAATTCAGGGACATGTGAGTTATTGTGCATTTCGTGTGGAATATTTTTTTATTATATTATTTATTATTTCTATATTTCTATATATTATTTCTTTGAAAAACAAATGCAGAGAAAGAAACAATATGCTTTAAATATTTTTTTATGATAATGGTCCTTTTTTAGAATATTTTTATTTTATTTAAATAAAATGTGAATTAATGGAACAATTCATGAACATCTGTGTTATTGTGTATTTTGCGTAGAATAATTTCTATTTGAAACAAAATAGAAAAAGAAACCTTTTCTTTTTAAAATAAAATAAAAAGGACCAAAAAGACCAAAGATGGTCTTTTTGTGGTTATTTTTTTTTTTTTCAAATATTTTTATTTTTCTAAAAAAAATTAAATAAATGGATTAATGTGTGTCACTGTCTATTTTGTGTAGAATAATTTTTATTTGGAAAAAAAACAGAAAAAGAAATATCTTTCCAAATCTTTAAATTTTTTTAAAAATGAATTAATCTTTTTTGTGGTCCTTTTTTTTTAGAATATATATTTTTTTAAATAAAATGTGAATTAATGGAACAATTCATGAACGCGTGTGTTAGTGTATTTTGTGTAGAATAATTTCAATTTTTAAACGGCTAACAAATAAACTCTTTTTTTGGACCACTGCGCTAATGGCTACACACAAGGATTCTTCAGTTTTTTTGCAGTTTGGAAGTCATTTTCCGCTTTTTTTCTGTTATGAATTTAAATTAATGCAATACTTCAGGATTGAGTGATTTTTATCGCGTGCTGTCTTTAATTATTCTAGAAAAAAATCCATGAAGATCTGATTCTGATTCTGATGAACGGAACAATTCGGAAAAACCAGTTTGAGCAGTGATGTCAGCTGGTGACGCGATCTGTAGTACCGCTGCGTGTCCGCCAGAGGTCGCCATTCAGGACGATGCTCAACCGTCTGCTGGTTTTCTCATGAAGCCGTAGTTTTACCAACATTTCAACGACGCCTTTATCAACAACGCAGTGACGTTGTCGCTCCAGGCCAGCGCTGTTGGCCTCATGTCTCATCAGGTTTGCTTGCGCTGCTGAGGGCGGAGTCAGTGGTAGCAAGGAGCAGAGCTGGGTGTCGCCTCCATGACAGATCTCATTGGCACCGACGCCTTCAGCCAGTCCCATATAACGCCCAACACGTCAGGGAAGAGTCAAACCAGACACTTTACAGAGTCAACAACACCGCAGAAGCTGCTCCAGAACCTGGGTCCAAGACACCATCACAAGATGGTCAGCAGCGGCGAGGGTCGCTCGTGTTGCAAGATGACATGGTGATTTGAGTTGGACTCGGGTGGCTCACAGGTAGATACCCTGGTGCAGTAGCTTCAGGAGGAGAACACCACACATGTGCTCGCATGCGAACTCACGACCGCGCAGCCCTCACACACACCTGACTCTATCCTTGTCTGGACCACTCCAGGCCATCACCCTTTACCCAGCCTCAGACACTTGGCTAACCTGAACCAGGACTCTGTGGACCTCAACAGATTTGTGCTGGTCCTCACAGGCTTCAGAATAACAGGGACATGACAGTCTTATGTCTCAGAAGGTCCCATGATGTCTGCATGGTCCAGCCTGCTGCTGAGCTTCTTCTGAAGAACGTTCTGGACCAATGTTTGGCCACTCTGCTGTGGAGAACATGACGACAGATAGCAAACATCTCAATCGTGGTGACCTCTGACCCAAACGTCTCCGGGTCCCAGGTCAGCGTGAGCGACCCAACGAGCACCATGGCAGCACGAAAGACACACGACACAGAGATTCCTCCGTCATGGACGCCATTATTGACTGTACAGAGCAAAGTCATCACAACAGAGGCGGCAGGAGCCTAGCACTAATGAAACGCCTCTGTCGACGGTGCAGATCGAAGCGTCACCAACTCTCCTCCGGATGGAACATTACCACATTTAATTTGCACTTTTTTTTAAGCCTTTCTTGTTTTTTTTTTTAAAGAAAAAGAAAAAGAGAAAAATAAATCCTACAGAGGAAGGTCCTCATGGCCTCCCTCCAAGCTCCATTCAGTCCATTGGTTGTGATGCTGGAAGCGATGCTCGCACGTCACTCTCCCTCTGCTGGCCTGATATGTCGGTGTCTACACGGTGAAGAGGCGACTGTAGTGCATCTGTCAGTGTCTCACTGAAATCAAAAAGTTGGGAGAGGAAGCAAGGTGGGGGGAAGGTGTGGGGGTGAGTGAGGCTCCCTCCAGTCCAGAAATGTGTCTCCAGTTCCAGTTCCAGTTCCTCCAGGCACCTCC
This sequence comes from Synchiropus splendidus, assembly GCF_027744825.2. Taxonomy (NCBI): domain Eukaryota; kingdom Metazoa; phylum Chordata; class Actinopteri; order Syngnathiformes; family Callionymidae; genus Synchiropus; species Synchiropus splendidus. The sequence continues at coordinate 3,235,502 of NC_071352.1, forward strand.
CGCTCTGCGCTGGGTTTGTTTGGGGATCATCACATGCAAAGCAACCTTCCATGCTGCGGACCAGACCTAGCCGCTTCAGCTCCCCGCTCCATTATTGCTAGTCCCTTATTGCTCCGTGTCAAATGTCATGGGACCCAGAACCTGGGTCGGGAACAGGAGAGTGAGACGCCTGTGGTGAGGAGGGGTCGGGTTGTGGCCACATGGAGCAGAAGAGAGCCGTGGATACTTCCAGACGGCTGGACTGAGGTGCTGCGGCGATGAGACCCAGCAGAGCGGGTCCGAGGCGCCCGAATGGAAGACCAATTCTCAGGGAGCTCGGGGTGAGACAAAGCAGCGTGGAGCAGGTGGGAGGTCATGAGCAGCAGCTGGTGAGATGGAAGTGACCAGGAGGAAAAGTGGGCGCTCGCCTGGGACGGACGGGTGGGCGGAGCCTCGCTCTTCAGGTCCAGTGGGAGGAGCTGATGAGGTATGTGAAGATGAACCAGGGAGAAATGGAGGTCGATGGAGTGATGGGGATCCTGAGCGGGCGGCTGACAACCACTGCTATGCACGTGTCACAGTCCCAGTTCATAGGTGAGGAGGGGAGGCAGGGTGGGGGCAGCAGCTGGTCAACAGTCTGGACGGATGTGAGAGTCTTTGTTCATACAGCGACGGACCGAACACAGGAGAGGGGCGACGGACGACTGCTTTTGGTATCGGCTGCACTTGGTGAGTCAAGAGGAGGGGGCTCGGGGGGGGGGGGGGGGAGAGGAGGGGGTGTCGTCATGCAAGGGCAGGGGGGCGGGGCCTGGCTCTTAACTGCCGTAATGCATGGTGTTGCTGGGGATGACCATGGGGGAGGCCATGGAGATGGCGGCCCCGCCCATGGTGAACTGGTTGGTGACGGGGTAGTAGGCGCCGGCGCTACTGGGGCCCGACTGGGTGGCGGTGGATCCTGGGGAGACAGAGCAGAAGGCGGGGTGAGACAACACGCCCGGAGGCTGAGCAGCGACAGATCGGTGCAGGTACCCTGGACAACTCCTGTGCTCATGATGGAACCCATCCTGGAGTGGGTGTGGTTCACGATCCCCGTGTTCACTGGGACCAATCAGAGAGGAAACACAGTCAGCTGCTTGTCAGTCACATGACATCACCAACCAGAGGGCGCACAAGACTAAAGCAGCACTGAAGCCGGGGCGCGAGCCGCTGACTCAGCAGGCTCTCTCCGGGACGGGACCACAGAGCCACATGCAGCTCCTCTGCAGAGGAGAGACCTGCCTAACCACAGGTCAGCGAGACGCACAGAGCGACCGGAGAGAGGCGGCTCCAGCAAGCCGGGGGCGCTGACTGCAGCGTCCCCAGGGTGAAGCGTGAGGCGCTGCTACGCCTCTGACAAAGCAACTCTTACACATGATGTAAGCGCCACCAGGGGAGGCTGTCAGGACGCTTCGCTACAGTCTTGTTGGTGAACCAGGCCCCATGGAAGCCCAGGTTAAGTGAAGCTCCGACCTTTGTTTCCTCGCGTCTGACATGAAACCTTCATGGTCCAGATCAGTCAGGATCATTGGAACCATGTGTTAAAAGAGAGACTAGTGACAGATGGTTTTATTGCTTTATTATGGTCAAGATTTGTTCAAGTCAACAGCTTCACCTTTCACCTGGAGGCCTTGGTTTCAACGTTTCGGTTCAGAGCCAAATGTGTTTCCCGCTAAGGTCCAAGACACTGACTTTATTCTCGCCTTCCTTCCCAGCTGGGCAGCAGGGACACGCACAGTGAAGCAAGTCTCATCAGTTCCACACTATTTCAGGGTCATCTGGAACCCAGTCTGTTCCAAACTTAAATTCAAGTATTTGAACAGATGGAGTGGCGCCATCGTGTGTTAGGAACTTGCATGACATAACGTGCGCCCACACACCAACTAAAGGGTAGTGCCGGGGTTTGAACACAATAGTGTTGTTAATCGAATTCAGGTTGAGCTCTGGGTGAAAATGTGGAGTTGGTTCTCTGTGGTTCTCCACAGCGGCGCCACCTAGTGACAGTGTGAGGATCAGTCTGCTGAGAGACATGTTCCCCTGTCTCTGACTGGCAGAGAGATCTTTCGCCTGTGAATCCTACCCATCATGTTCCGGGCTGCTTTCCAGCGTCAGAAATAAAAGGGCCGCATCCGCACTGCTGACGGAAACGCTCGAGTCACCATGAAACGCACAAGCATCACAGAAAGGTTTGATTTGATGTCAGACGACGAGGAAAGAGTGGCCGCGGTCACCAGGTCAGTGAAGGTCTGGCTCTCATTATTATTTGCTGGGAGACACACCTGCCACTCAGGTCCATCCCACATTCTACACCCTAATATCCCAACACTGCTCGCCAGCGTAGCAGTGAAGTTGGGAGTGAACAGCGTTAGTGCCGGGCGGGTGGCGTATTTGGGAGCTGGGTTTGCCACCATGCAACAGCACGAGCTTCTCCGTGTCCCACCTTGACTCTACAGCGCGACACAGCTGTTTTCTAATGCAGAGGCTGCGAGGTGAAAACTTGATCTGCAAATGATGTCACCAAGAACAATACTGGACGTCAATGTTGCTTTATTGTGCCGAGGCCGCTGCTTGAGCTCAGCAGAAACTGGCGCTGACATTTCAATAGAGGCGTGGCCATTCATGAAGCCATGGCTTCCTGTGGCCAGGCAGCAACAAGGCTCCCGTCCTCGGACATGCCAGCTCCCACGCACTGAGACAGGTTTGTGTACAAGAATAAAACCGACAAGGACGAGCACCACGTCACTGCAGCTGCGCTCACTGTCACGAGATGATGCGGGTCATGGTCAACGCTCCCGTGTTGTGTCAAGAGAAACGTGACTCATCACCGCCACTATCTAGGTGCATGTTAGACAGGAGGAATGGAGGTCGTACCCAGCGGGATGAGGTTGTTGTGGGTCACTGGCGGGCCGCTGCCAATCACTGTACTGAGGTCATAAGCTGCTGGCATCCCTGTAGGACAGAGCACAGAGCAGAGGTGAGCACCAGGAACATTGTTCGTCCAGCGAGTCAGTCACACTGCGGCGGGTTGTGAGCCGCGCTAGACATGGCGAGGCCCTTTGGAGGGAAAACTTGTGGTGAAATGAATAAAAAGGACTCCTGCAGCCTGATCCACCTGATTCAACTCAAAACAGATTCAGAGCTTCATGCTACACAGGCACAGAAACACTGTCCTGCACTAGTGGCTTGGTCCAGTGTCACCTGAGCAACACCAGACTTGGGTCACATGATCAGTCACACAAAACTTGGACAACAAGACAGTCCCTCACTTATGATGAGCCCAAGTCTCGCACAGAGTCATGCAAAACAAAATTCATCTGGTTGGAACTGTCACATCGCTGTGACATCAGTCACATGATCGTTGTGAGCGCGGCGTCATCGACAAAAACACTTTCACTGAGCAGTGTTCAGACGGCAGAATGTGTTCCAGAGAAGCAAAGAGAAATGTGACGGGGGAGCCAGCACTGGTGCCACCACAAAGGTGGGCTCCTGCCTTCACACGAGCAGAACATCACACCATGGTTTTGCGAGGCAAATGTGGAGACGTCGACCACGTCTTGGACTGAAACATGATGCAGCTGTCAGGCATCAGATCATCTCCTGCTGGTCTGGAGAGGCAGGGTTGAACCCCAGTCAATATAAACCACTTCACCTAAAAGGTTAAGAGTCTCATTTAGAGCGTTTTATGCAGTGTTGAGCAACCTAAGTGAAAATAATCCCCAATCAAGATGGCAAAAACAAAAAGGGGGGTGTTTTGGACATCAGCGACACCTTCTCACTTCCAAGGTTCAACTTTCCATCCAATGCAAAGTCACCCTTCTGTGCTGCACATCAACACTCAGGCTAAATTAAATTCACAGACTAAATGTTGGTCAAGCATCGAAAAAATCTGAAGAAACAGCGCCTGGAGGCTTTGGAGAAACCACCCTCCTTAAACGTGCCAGGACCAGGGATGCAAGTGAGTGACAGTGGGAAGTGACTCCACCAGGGTCACAAGTCATCTAAGCTGGAGCCTTGTACAGAGCTTGGGGTGCAGTGGCATGCAGCTGCTGTGAACAATGAAGCAAATGGAAGATACACAAGTCCCTTCTTCTAATGTCCCTGAAGAGGGACGGAACACTAAGTCCGGTCTAACAATACATCAGTCCCCTGGTCCTGAGCATCCTCTCCAGTAGCCCGGACCCAGGAGGGGGAACACTGCACTGAAGGGATGCAACGCAGCTGGCTGTGTCACCTGCGTGACACCTGACGAGTGAGATCGTGTCGGTGCTATACAGCGGAGGAGGAGGAGCCTAAAAACATGAGCTTTGATTCTGAGCATGTTCACCTGACACAGCCATCCCCTGACTCATGCTGTATGCTGCCCCTGTGTTCCACATATTCTCAGACGGGGAGGTGTAGTGTGAACCTGGGGGTGGGTTTGGGGTTGTGCCTGTGTACCTGCAACACAACGTTGCTCAGTGTTAGTCCAACCTCTCACTGCAGCTGCTCAATAGCTCATTGCGACGAACTCTCACGGACACTCACCTGAAAAAGGGGTTCTTCAAGTCCAGGAGGTTACTGGACTTTGATCCAGTCTGGTCCACCTGGGCAACAATACTGATGTCATAGCTTTGTCTGGAAGACAGGCGGAAGAAAACAAAACACTTTTGACAAGGAACCCTGCTTGAGCACGAGAAAACACAGCGAGAGTAAGTTGTGACAGAATACTGTCAGTGCTATTTTGACAGCAGTTATTATTTCAGGCCCGTGTCAGAGCAGCAGTAACCATGATCACTGTGGGCATGCTGAGTGTAAACAGCAGAGGAACTGTAGCAAATGGTCCTCCAAGTGTAAACACCGTACAGGTTATTTCAGAAGTTTGTTCTGTCAGTGTATACCCAGCTGAAGTTTACTGAAGCAAGCCTTCGTGAGAAGCCATCACTGTTCTCTTGGCATGAACACATCAGCACTTGTGTGTGGTTTTGGTTGCGTTTTGTTTCATATGCCACACTCTGTACCTCTGTACCGCAGCATCTACTTGTCTAGTCACTAACATGCAAGTACATACAGAAAGCTTTTCTGCAAGTCCATACCTTTTGTTGGCGATCAACAGGGCTGTGCCGGACAGTGTGTCCCCAGCTTTGGTGAAGAGGGGTGACTGCAGCAGACAGCGGACCTGGTACCAGTGGGTGAGGGGCTCCGTGGGTGCTGTGGACAGCCATACCGTCATCCTGCAGGGAGGACAGCCACATGTTAGGACACGGTCGCAGCAGTTTCCCAGTTCCCTCACACCAACTTACACTGATCCGATAAACGCCACATCAAACCAGAAAGCCAAACCGTGTACCAGACCTGAGTGCATCATATGGAACTTAAAAGGAATCTCTATCCTGGAGGACAGAAGAGGCAGAGATGTTACACAGTCACTAGCCAAGCCACGAGCCTCAGGAAGACACCTGTACCTGTAGAGATCTTCTTCTTTGGCCTCCAGGAAGTTGACCGTGTATTTTACTGACTTGGCCATGAGGATACGGATATCGAAAGTGTCCTGCGGGACAAAGGAGTACAGGACTAGTTGTGACTGGCTGTCGAGTCAAAACAAACACCAGGTGAAGTAAGACAGAGCAAGTACAGAAATCAGACCTGGTTTGAAGGATTATTAAATGCATACATTGATAAACACAACAGAAGGAGGAGTACCAGGACAGACATATACATACCACAATTGGCTGACGGAAATACTCATCAACTGCTGCCCCCCGCAAGGCAGACAGATCCACACCATGGAAGGAAGGCTGGTACCTGACAACCCAAGTGAGAGCAGTTTCCTCAGTAACTTCTACAGGGCTGAGAGCTCTCTAGCCACATCTTGGCTTCATAACCTTCAGACAGTTCTCACACAAACACCTTACTTGGGAGTGACTATGACACCAGGCCAAGATTCCACATGACTCACCAGAAATTGGCCTTGGTAAACTGCTCCATGTAGAGCTGCTCGTCTGTAAATGGGGCCAAGTGGACATCTCCGATTGTAGGGAACATTTTACCTGGAACAGCAGGTGCGTCATTATTTGGTGAAGGTCAACATTACTTGGTGTCCGCAGCTTTTTAAAGTTGTCGGACCAAAGTAGAGGCTGTTACTCATCATCAAGCACGTCAGTCCCCAAGTTCTCACAACCAATGACCAACATCAACGGTGCAAACTGACTTGAGATATTTGCTATCTGCCTTCAGATGCTGAACCAGGCCTTCTGGCCGTCTCCAGCCTCAAGCTTCAAATGACACATTACTTCCTGGTGTGAAATCAATAACAGAGCAGCGAAGCAGCCATCAGAATGCACAGTCGACACACAGCCAAAGCTGGAGCCAAATAAATCACATGTTCAGCTGAACAAATGTCATCATCAGCTAAAAAACTGCGGAAACTAGTGGCAGAATTGATAGAAATGCAGAACCGACAATGAAACCACCCAGAGTCACTGAGTACACCAATAATAAAAGATACTGAACAAGCTGTGGAGAACAGACGCGACTGAATCCATTTTACACAGTCGTTTTCAATAATTCATGGGCGAACATGATCACATCAGAAAACTGTCCGATCTGTTATTGCACTGCTCCATAGCAATGGAATTATTCCATTCAGATTTTGATGTTTGTGAAACTATTTTTTGCTAAGGCGAGAGCAGTCATGAGGGAAGCTGAAGCTATTCCTTTTAACAATGACTAGATCTGAGAATCACTAGGGAGACAGAGAGTGCAAGTACGTTTGGGTCACATGTTTTTAAAGAATCAACAATGTTCAACAATTCACTGTGTGTAAAGAGCAGAAATAAGAGTGTAGCACATGGTGAATCCTGAGAATTCTCACAAGTGACCGTTCAGACAGAAGGTTTCAGAGAGGCAGGAACATGGCAACCACACAGCAGCCTGTGAGAAGGTTCTGCAAGAGCTTCTCCGTACCGTTGGGTTTGAGAAACTTCTTGGCGTGCAGGTAGCTCTCCAGCATACGTTCATTGAACAGCATGTAGCCCATGGGCTCCGAGATGATGATGTCAACTTGCTCAGGCAGCGTCACCTCCTCCACCTTCCCTGGGATGACCACCACACGCTCTCCGAGACGGTTACTGTTGACCAGCACCTGAGGAGCAGAGCACACTCACGCGTCACAACTGATGTCGTCATTTACAGGAGCACGTCGTGGCTGCTCACCTCAGCATGCTGGGCCATGGTGCTGGCCTCCACAGCATAGACCTTCCTGGCACCTGCTTGTGCAGCAAAGAACGAGAGTATCCCTGAACCGCACCCAACATCCAAAACAACCTGTATGAGAGAACAACAGGTCAGATCACAGCAAAAGGAAGAGTGTCGTGAAATAGCAATGAAGCACAGGAGTTGAAACACTTAAATCCAACATGTGCATACCTAACTTGTCCCTTTACGTGTCATTGCTTTGTCTGCGACTTAAATAATAAAGGCAGTCTAACCTAACTAAGAAAAAACTCGAGGAACTCACCTGTCATCTTCACTAATGTTTCTGTAAACATGATGAAAGGTTAAATATTGATTGTTCAACTTGACTGTAGTGTTTAAGGACACTACAGTGTTCCTCTGCAGAAATGTTACAGTGACCTTAACACAGCCAAATTGTGCAAACATTTACTGCAGCCCTTCATCTAGCGAGTAGTTCGCAGGCTCCTGAAACATCCAATTAAAACTGCATATGGCCCCTCTCTCATACATTATAACAAAAAAATGGATACTCCAAACAGTATCGATACTGAACTAAGTATCGAACGCTGGATCTGGATATCTGGATACAATACTAATTGGCCATGTGACTGTGTGATGCTTTTTTTTTGAATCCCCGTGGTACTGAAAATGGTACTGACCACAGAATATCTTCCAGGGTATTCTGTGTTGAGTTTGCAGTTACTGCATTCATTTGTGAGGTGCAATGTAGAAGTTTGAAATGCACAGAACAGTTTGGGTGCACTGGTACACCTGGGCAAAACATAAATGAGGTGCATACGAGGGTGTGTGTACACCCTTCAATTTTAGTCCAGAGGGACGTAAAGGAACTAGATGTGGTGACATGGTTTGGTCACATGAAATATTTAAATAAGGGTGGAGGCAGGTCGGCTGTTTTCAAAGTGGCCTAGATATAAGGATACAACATAATCACCTTATCCTTAAAGTCGGTGTGGTTCTGGAGAATAGCCCGCTGATAAGTCCCAGTCCGAACATAGTCCTGCATCATGTTCTGTTGCTGAGAGAGGTAGCCATAAAACTGGAGGGACAAATAGGCTTTAGTATTGGACCCGCATCGCCACTGTGGGTGAACTGGGGGATATGCGCTCCTCTCACCTGGAAGTACTGTACAGCAGAGGACTCCTCTGTTCTTTCACTGAAAACTGACCGCTCGCCAAGATGTCCGCGGGAGTTCTTTAGGACGTTATAAAAGGACTGAAAATCTGAGGAGGAAATTGAAGTCAAATGGAGTCCATCACTCAGGTTAAAGAAGCTTGAAATACATGAATACACACACGACACACCCTTGCACATGAACCTGCAAACTTTTTCACATTTAAGAGCTGTGAAGCAACAGAATGGCAGCAAATGGTCAAGGAACGGGCCATTTTAGTAGCAGGCTAAACACACGTTAGACAGGTTAAACAGGGGAACAAATAAGGGGATAAAAGTCATGCAGTGAGGTGTACAAAAATGGGTGCAAACAACCAGGTTTGCATGGATATGCATATGGGACATTTGTTTATCAAATGGATGCCAAGTTATGACAGAATCAATACCAGAAAAAATTTAATGTTACCATGATTTACTAGAGGAGCCAAATATTAAGAGTGTAATGTACAGTTCTGAGTCTCACTGTACCTGCAGGTGAAGAGAATTGCAGTAGGACACTGTTGCAGCCAAGTGTGATGATGAACGACTGCTTCCCCACGCGGCTGCACTCCGTCTCCCGGGAAACCGAACACTTGAACACACTCGCCTCCTCTCCTCGAAATAAAGGAAAGAAAAGTATTTCAAAGATTCCTCTTTATTTCAACGGTCAGAAAAAAACATGGGGATAAACAGCCCACCAGGCATCAGACTTGAAAGTTCGCTCCACACCATGGGGGCATCGCAGCCGTCGACAGCTCGGATGCAACGACGTGTAACAGTGAGTAAACGTAAGATCAATTTAAAACCTGACATCTCAACTTCGATTACCCGAATGTAAAGAAAAGGTCTGTAAGATGCTGCGAGAAATATAAGTAATCTGTGTGACTAGCATAGGTAACTTGATCAGACCTGCTACACTGCCAGGTAAACTATGTAACAAAAACATTATGGGCTTTATGACTGCATGTTTCCTTTCCCTTTAGATTGTTATTTAGAACCACCAGAAGATGGTATCAACTAAGTTTTTAAGTTTGATAACGCTATTTACTGAAAGTTCTTAGCTTGATCTTCCCTGCAACATTCTCTGGAAAAAAGCTTTAAATGTTGCTTGTACTTAGATTTTGGAAAGATGCTGCCAGTTATGCTTTGATCTCCTGGATGATGTGTTTTTTAATTGGTCATCAAGATTATGAACTACAAAAAGGTAAGAACAATCTGCTTATAAGCCATAAAATGAGTATATGGGCAACATGTTTTGAATTAGACCTTTCCATGCTCCAATAACAAAAGAATCCAGGTGGGCAGGTGTAATTACAAACAGAGGTCGATGAGAAACACAGGGATTGGTCTGAAATTACTTTAAGTTGGAAAACACAGCTCTGACTTTGTAAACTTCATTTCCAATTCGATCTGCAATCTTATCTTAAACAGCGTTTCTGGACAAAGCACTTGGCGATTAAGGTTTCCGAAAGTCTGGGCTTTTACAGGCGTTCTCTCCCACAATGAAGCTTTAAAGGGGATTCCTTTAGAGTTGTCGAGCATTTGTGAATCAGACAATAGAATGAATGGAGGCGGCCGGGACGGCTTGCAGCGGGAAGTCCCGCTGAAGAGGTGCGGCGAGGATGCTGCCAGCACCCGGCTATTGTTCCAATGAGAACAAAGATGAATGCATAAGTAATGAGGGCCCGAGCTCACACCAAAATAAAGCGCCAAGACATTCTTCTAGCAAAGACTCCGCCGTCATTTTAAGCCATAAGTCTAGGGTTATGTTTAGAAAGTGAATTAATCTGGAGCGAGGTGCTCGAGTCTGGAAGGATGCTCCGTTAGCTCCAGTTGCTCCCGATAAAGCAAAGTTAACAAGCCATTTCAATGACCCACGTCCTCTGGGAACAAGATTTGAAGTTTTTACACAACACTAACTTTGAATAAAAGCCGAACAATGAGAAGAGCAGAGCAGGAGCGGGGAGATCCCGCAAGGCTTCTGCATCAGGCTTTGTTTAACTCCCGTTAAATTACTATTTAGCAGCGCGTCTTCAGACAAGTTCGTCCTCCAGCTACTGGGTTTAATATTCGTGGGTCAGGTTGGTGACAGAGGGCGTCGGTTCGAAAGAGCCAGGTCCGTTACAACAGCGCGTTTGAAGGTCCTCCTCGTGACGAGCAGAAGGGACGACGTGGTCTCGATGGACGGGTTAGCTCCTTCAGATTAGCCCGGCGTTAGCATTAGCGCTTAAGACGGGCCGAAGATCAAGCAGCCAACTTGGAGCCGTAAACTCACCATTGGAGAGGTTGATGAGGGCCGAGTCCTGTGTGCTCTTCACTTCTAACCGCAGCGGCTGCTGCTCAGAGTGCCGCTGTATATCTCCGTTTGCGTCTCCGATGGAGAGAAGCCGCACGCCGGGAAACACCGAGACCGCCATCTTCTTCACTCGAGGCCGGTGGCGCACTGCTCTCTGCTGGAGGCTCACACAAGGAGCCGCCGCAACAGCGCCCCCCCTGCGGCCGTGCGCGCTCCTGCTCAAGAAACAGCACGGGGGACTTGACAATCGGAAATATATCTTTCACACAAGAGCAGGTGGAAAATGCGGGGTTGTGGAAGCAAAACCTCATTTGAAGACTACGTTGCACACACTAAAAATACATTTGAAATAAGCACGTCATTAATTCACTAGGGCTTCCTCTCTTTGCTCCGGTTTGTTCCCCATTCACTCCATCATCCATCTGAGATTGCGCCAACGATCACGTGACCATCAAGCCCACTAAGTTATGAATCTGTGAAATTATTACTCCGGGGTTTAGAGAGCAATAGTGCGACTAGATTAGTCTATAAATATGGTGATGCACAGGATGTATATTGTGATTAATGCAAGACAATATGGCATCAATGGGCAACCTTCCCACAACTGTCTGAAATGCCGCACGTTTATTCACTTAAAATTGAATTTATTTTTAACAATATACTATATTTATGTGTTCACATTTTAGGGGAAGTTGTGAGTAGGCCAAAGTTTAATTTTGGATTATGGAGTGCGCAAACCTTTGCAAGGAGTTTTCACTCCTGTGTGTGGTGCAAGCAAGTTCCAGAACAAGTCTGTTTCTATCAATCACATTTTAAATGCTTGAACGGTGCCAAATGATGTAGACGAGATTAGTACTGGGGAACTGACTCTCCAGGACTCCACACCTGTTCCCTACATGGCCAGTGAAGTCGGTTCCAATCGTGACTCTCCCCCCTGGTGCTCTCCATCACTTGGTCCAGCTTCTCTCTTCTGACTGACTGCAGGGCTAAAGTGCTGGTGTTTAATGTGCCGCGGTGAAGTGAATGTGTGTGACTTGTGACTGTCACCAAGTGTGAAGGAAATGAGGTCGACTGGGGTTCAGCAAGGCACTTTACTGACTGTACATGGCTGAACAGAATCAGCTGCTGCAACACACAACATGGCAAACAAAGTGCAACAATAATCAAATAGAAACGCAGTGTTTTATGGATTAAATAACCTCAGGATACAAAGAAACCACATGATCTGACCATATTAATTAATCACATGCTCAAAATAGATCAGAGATGGAACATGGATTAAGCTTGGTGCAGCTCTCTGCTCCAAACTGAGGGAACAGCACGGCTTGACGTCACCAGCTAGACCCACTTTAGACATTAGAATATGAGATTTCACCGGGAAGTGGAAAACAAAGCTCTGGACTTTTGCCACTCCAAATAGCTTCCACCAAACTGGTCTGGAGAAGCAACCCTTCGTCATGACTGACAACCATCACACCTCTACATCATCATCACAAATTGTGGCAAAAATGTTTAAGCAGTATATATATTTCCTGTAGTTTCAAATGCAATGTACAACGACTACAAAAGCATCTCCTTGTACAACTATACATTAAACAGGTTATAGAAACTATATAGAGGCTTGGACATTCACACAGAACATTGAGTGTGACACATTCTCAATGGCCTTTTTCACGTTCGTAGCTGTTTCGGTGGCTTAGTTTGTGCTTGCAGGCAGTTGTGTGTGAGGCCAGGACGGCCTCTCTGGTGTATACTCAGTGTGACACACGACACAAGCCGTTATCTTCTTCACTACTGCCACTTCAAAAAAGGAGCAGATGTTCAGTTTGGCTCGCAGGGATGAGTCTTGTGCTGGAAAACAGAATGTTCTTTGTTGGAGAAATACTGACTTGCATTTTAAAAATAACAAAAAGAAGAAGCATTCAAGGAGCGACCAAAACACTCGATGAAACCCCCACCTCAAAGGAGAACACATGACTTCGGAGGTCTGAACGGGTTATCGCTGGAGGGAACCCCCATCAAGAGAGGATCTTTGTGAGCGTTCTGGAGACAGAAGGTCTTCAGTTCTGCCGCAGCTTGTGAAACCTGCAGGAGTTGGATTGAAGAGCATGATCCGCTTGGTCAATGCAACTCGAGAGAAAACGTGTCCATACTGTGACCACTGCCAACTAACTTGTCACTGCTAGATTTATGATCTCCCAACAAACATATTAGGAAAACTCAATACCAACAATCTGAAGAAAAAAGATTTTAAATTAGCCAATTCTACATGTAACACACAGCATTAGAACACATCATTTCTCGCTCAAGTAATACAATTGTGAGGAGAAAAAACAATGAATAAATAAGGAGAAAAGTAAAATGTAAAACAAATAAGTCGACAAATAAAAGAAGGACAGAAACAGAATAGTTCACAACATAAAAAGACAAGTCTCCATATTTTAAGATTTTAGTGTAAAAGTGCGTGATGTGAGAAACAACCATTAACTTAAAATTGAATTTGAATGCATTCCTTCAAGAAAGTCTTCCGAGTCCTGTATGCATGTATGTATGTGCACCAGATGGGTCAGAGTTGAGGAATAAATAAATAAATGACTCAATAAATCTTGCGCTCGTACCTTGATGCGCGGGACACTGGCCTCCAGCCGCAGCTGCTTGACCGCCTTGTGCGCCAACAGCAGGCTGCTGTTGGCGGCTGAGTTGTTGGACATGGTGCGTCTGAGAACCAACTCCCAGAAAGGCTCATTTATTTATACTCGAGCGTCACTCGGGGCTGTCAGATCAGCCTCGTCCCATCAACATCTTCAAAATAAAAGCGTCCTCACGCGCTTCCAAAACACACGGATACAACCGAGGGCCTTATATCATGATTTATTCAATTGTCATGTATTATTTCACTCTTATTGAGACATTTATTTTCGTATTTATTCTCATGCATATTTATTCACTCGTGAAGAGTTTGATACAGATGGAAGGGGAATGACAGCTATAATACTCCGGAGCATTAGATGGCGCTGGTGTGCCGTCTCGGCTGCTCTCTGCGCGTTGCCGTCATACCTGGATCTTTTTCCGGGGCGTCAGTGTCAAGCAGCCACCAAGCACTAAAATGCTTTTACGAGTAAGTGAAATGCGTCCGGGGTTGTTGTTTTGAGTGGTTTCTTAAAACATTGTTTAGACGGACGTGTTGTTGCTGTCGGCGGTGCAACTGACCAGTGAAGCTGGGAGGAGTGTTTCACCTCCAACCCCCTGATGTAACCCGTCACTGCTGCTCTGGCTCTCTGGTGAAAATGACCTTTGTGACATCATGTGTTTTGCGTTTTCTCTTAAATGTTGCTTCTATTGTTACAATGTTGTCCAACTGTGATTAAGAGTTACATCACATGAAACAGATGTTTACTCACGGTGGCGGTGCACTTACTCCACACCTGATGGACCTGGGATGAAGAGGTTTCTGCTTTGTAGTTGCCGCCAGGTTGCAAAAACTGTCTCCATCTTGGACCTTATGTGCATTATAGAACAGGAGGCTACTGTGTTGAAGTTGCAGTTGGACGTCTGCATGTTGCTGTAGTCTAACCTTTCTTTTCTCTCGTGTCTCAGAGAGCGCTGACTCTGGGAGGACACACTCTGAGACAAGCCAGATTCTTCAGCCACAGTCCCACATGGAGGAGCCCACTGATACCCATCGTAGTGGAGCAAACGGTGAGTCACCTCGGGAGTGTGGAGGTGACAGGCTTCTGATGATTGTTCCGCGTCCACAGGGCCGAGGAGAGCGAGCGTATGACATCTACTCTCGTCTGCTGAGGGAGAGGATCATCTGTGTCATGGGTCCTGTAAGTGTCTGGCTGCTTGCCTGCGTCAGCTGTCCAGTAACTGTTGTGTGTCTCTGTCAGATCGACGACTCGGTGGCCAGCCTTGTCATCGCTCAGCTACTCTTCCTTCAGTCGGAGAGCAACAACAAACCCATCCACATGTACATCAACAGTCCAGGTGGGTCCACTGCCGAGGAGACCTTCCACCTGATGTTCAAGCTTCAGGGGACAGGTCCAGTTTGATCATGCTGGAGTCAAGTGTTTCCATTCAAGTGCGCTGCTCATTCATCTCCTGCAGGGGGCGTGGTGACTGCAGGCTTGGCCATCTATGACACCATGCAGTACATCCTCAACCCCATCTCCACCTGGTGCGTGGGTCAGGCAGCCAGCATGGGCAGCTTGCTGCTGGCGGCGGGGACAACAGGCATGAGGCACTCGCTGCCCAACGCTCGCATCATGGTGCACCAGCCTTCAGGAGGAGCCCGGGTACGGCCACGCCACCTCACCACACACCTGTCAGTAGTGAATTCTGAATCTGTGTGTGTGTTGGGATCAGGGTCAGGCAACAGACATCGCCATCCAGGCCGAGGAGATCCTCAAGCTGAAGAGGCAGATCAACAATCTGTATACCAAACACACCGGCCAGAAGCTGGAGACCATTGGTACGTTGGCACACGGGCCGCCAGTTAGCCAAGGCACCGTGGCAGTAACGGCTCTGTCCCTGCATGTTCCAGAGAGTGTGATGGAGCGGGATCGCTACATGAGTCCCATGGAGGCGCAGGACTTCGGTCTCATCGACCGCGTCCTCGTCCACCCACCGCACGCGGGCCAGGACGAGCCAGAGCTGGTGCAGAAGGAGCCGCCCGCGGCTGCAAGCTTGTCTCCAGCCACAGAGTCTGCTGCTCCAGATCTAAGCCTGCCAGGGAAGAGCAGCCCCTCCTCCCTCAAGCCTGAGCCATGAGGTGCTGCAGCAAGCATCACTGACTTGAATGCTCTTCTTTTCCTGCGTGGCGTTGCCATCCAGCCCCCTACATGCTGCCCTCCAGGAACATGGACTGAGAAGAGACTGTGGTCCAGCGGTGGTGGGTTTTTGCCAGTTATCAGTCGCAACAGAGCAGAGCGTCTACAGCGGAACAGTAAAATACATTTTGGGTCAATACTTACTGAACACTGGTGTCTTTGCATTCACTGGGACACACGAGTTTAGTTGCTCTGAGTCTCCACCAGAACCTCTCTTCAAACCATGCTCTAACAGTTCTCCTGAAGCATCTGGTGAACTGCACAGCCTCAGGATGGACCACATAACACTTTCACCAGGTCTGGGGTATTGATCTGGACGTTTCTTCACTTTAACATTTTCTAATTGAAATACATCACAATCCCACCAGCTGCCACTCAGGATCAACGTTTCTCCAGAAAACTAACGTTCAGTAAAGGAACATGAAAATTACATGGTTGGATCACGAGCTGTATTTGGGCCTCAAAACAACACAGTAAAATATAGGCTTGAAAACACATGTCTTGTAAGTCTTTTTCCCCAAACCACGCTTCTAATCTGTGTTTTCCAGTCTTAAATGATGCGTCACGTCCCTTATCTAGTGCTTGTGAGGCTTCATGGCACTGTCCTCAATTTCAGAGCCCACTAGATGCCACTCTCTGCTCTGTTTCACAAAGCCCCATCACTCCCCTGATGCCACAGCTGATCACCCGTCACGTATATGTCAGTGAGACGGCAGGAGAGTCTCGCTGGGTTTACTGAGGTCAGAGCGGCGTCATTACAAACCTACTTGTTATTCAACAAACAGCAGTTTTAGGAAGTAAATGGAGGAAATATTCATGCATTCATCTGTAACAATGATAGAATAACAGGCTTATCAACGCATTTTGCTTTTTATTACCGTCAAAACAGGAAAACAAAATGTTGCTTCGGGAAGTTAATCCATTCATTTTTAAATTAAATAATTAAAAATGAAAAAAAAAAAAAGTAATAAATAAAACATTTTGTTTTTAATGTTCACAGTTGTATCAAACCCTGCAGAGGCAGCAAATGTGTCAAGTATAACATAACCAGAGAACAGAACGTGTCTCTGGCACTTGAAATTAAGTAACTCTAGATAAACAAGGAACCTTCAGGCACTTTATTGCACAGTGTGAGAAGAATCATTCAAGTATTCTCTGTACGGTAAAGGACTCACATGGACCTGATCCACCGGTCATCCACCTCCTGACCTTGCTCCTCTGCCATCTGCAGCTCTGCGGCACCCTCTGCTGCAGCAAGTCTCTCCTCTCTCTTCAGTGAGTTGGTGCTGTCGCCCATTGAGCCGAAAGCGGGCGTCTCTTCCTGCACAACACCCGGGTCTCTCTGAATTTCCCTTCTCTCCATGAGCTGTAGAAACTCCCGCCTCCTCTCCGCTTCCTGACGCTCCTTCTCCAGCTTGTACTTCTTCCACTGCTCCTGCCGGCTCTCGCGCTTCCTGCCACTCGCCCTCTTCTCCTCCTGCTGCTGGACGGGGCTCTGACGGGACCTGTGTGGCTCTTCGTGTGAACTTAAAGAGTGGTCGGCCACTGGAGCGTCTTCCACTGGAAGGTCATCTAAGTCCAGGCCCGGGATGATGACCTTTGGCTCCTGGGGTTCCACATAAGGCGTGAAAGTGAGAGGCAGTGTCTTGCTCACGTTCTGAGACACGAGCTCTTGATCGGCCAGTGTCAGTTCCTGACCGTCCTGGGGACAGCGGTCTACCATCTGCTGGTCTGAGTCTGTCACACTTTGACCTGGCGGTGTAGTCCGTGCCTCTGACGTAGAGAAAACATCACTGCTCTCTTCAACCTCCTTTATTTCTCTGTGCTCTGACAACAAAGGGACAGCAACAGACGGAAGCAAACTCTCCAGGAAAGAAGCCGAGCTGCAGCGTTCCCTCTCCTCCTCACTCTGAAGAGCATCATCTCCATTACTCTGTGTTTCCTTCTCCATCGTTTCCTCTCTTCCACTGCCTTCATCTTTGCTTTTCTCGTCACACGCAGAAGTGGCGATATGCTCTTGGACACTAGAGGGAGCCATGCAGAGGTTTTCCTCACTCACCACAGACGTCACATCTTCTAGCATCAACTCTTCTTTATCATCTTCAGTCTTCTGCTCCCTGAAGGCTTGCATCTCCACCAGAACCTGTGGAACCTCTCGATCATCTTTTTCCTCACTGGATGGAACGTCCTGCTGAGAGGGAGAAAATCAAAAACTGTTTGTCCATGCTGAAGAACACGCTGAAGAATCCTCAGTGAAGATGAAGGTCACCTGCACGTCCACATCTGTGTCCGGTGGACTCTCCCCCAGAGGCTTCTCCTCGCTCGTCCCTTCTGTCCTGCAGTGCTCTGTCATGTTGCTGCTCAACAGACATGAAACATCATAAACATCTGACCAAACCACAGCACCAGACGACCGCACAGGACTCAAGCATGTTTTGGGTTCGAGACCTGATCATTTCTAACTGGGTACCTTATGAACAGCCAGTTTTCGACAGCCTAACTGCTGATTTCTGGCCTGAATGCTTGGTTTACAGCAAAGCCCTCTCCTCTCTACACGGCAGCTGTGAATCATAGGAAGTCCAGAGCTCACTGCCAGTGAGAATTTAAACCTCATTACAGATCATTGATATTGAATTTCAGGCATAAAATAAAGTCCCTGCATGAGCTGCATTAGCAGCAGTCAGGGGCACTGGACGTTAAGCTGTCAGTAAAACCAGCCACTCTGACCTCTCTGAGTTGAGGGGAGCCTCTGCTTCCTCCACTTCTTGTGTCGTCATGTCCTCGCTGGGCTGCGTCTCCTCAGGCAGGGTAGCAGCATCTTGCCTCTCGATCTCTGACGTCTCCTCCGATTCACCCCCCCCCAGAGTGCCCATCATTTTCTCTCCATCCTCTGTGCGCTCTTCAACGTTCACCCTGTCCTGAATGATGTCTCCTTCAAGTGTCTCTCTGTCTTCTGTGTGCTCTTGTTCCTCCTCCCCTTCGTGGATGAGCTTTCCTTCCTCAGGTTTCTCTTCATCACCTACACACTCTTCAACATCCATCCTGTCCTGAACGATGGCTCCTTCAAGTGTCCCTCTGTCTTCTGCGTGCTCTCTATCACAGACACACTTTTCTTCCTCAGGGTTCTCTCCATCATCAGCACACTCTTCTCCATCCATCCTCTCCTGCACGATCATTGCTTCCTCTCTCCCACTGGCATCCTGTCCTTCTTCTTCTCCTTCACGGACGATCGTTGCCTCCACCACATCTTTCCCGAGCTCCCAGCAGACGTCTGTCACCTGCCACTCCTCGCTCGTCTCCACACTGTCCTCCTCCTTTGTTTGCCGCGCTCTTGTTTCTTCACCTGGCTCCACTGGTTCCTGTGATTCCTCAGCAACATCCTGCTCTGCACTCTCAGCAACTTTCTCTTCTGCAGCTCTCAGGTTTATTTTGATATTGATCTTCTTTTGGAGCTTCACATTCGCTCTGTTTTCCCAGACATTTTTCTCATCCGCCGGCGTTTCCTTTTTCTTCTCTGCTCGGCCTCTTCTGTGTCTTGAACAAGGTTCCAAGTCTTTCCTCCCAGACTCCTCTCTTCTTCTCTTCTTTTTCTCAGAGCCAGATCCGTCTTTAGAAGCTCTGAGGTCTTCTGCCGTCGCCTTCGGGTGTCTGGTCGACTCCCTTCTGGAGTCTCTGCTTCTGGATCTGCGCCTTCCTTCTGTGACCTTCCCTCCTTTGATCTTCCTTCTAGCACTTTTGCTGGACCTCTCAGAGTGGTGATGTTGGGCTGAAATGTGAGCAGGAGTTCGATCCACACCTCTGTTGCCATCCAAGGAGGCCGACGACCCAGCGTGCTCCTGCTTCTTAGCTTGGTCCTTGTTCTGCAGAGTGGAGGCCTGATGGTCTTTAGGTGGTGAGGAGGTGCGGCTGGAACGCTGGGACAGAGGAGACCGACTGTCCCTGGATGATTTGGAGAGCGGGGAGCAGCTCTCACTGGAGCGGGTCGGCGGCGAGCGGCTTTGGCTGGAGGACTTCCGGGTGCGCCGGCCCCGTCGCCGATCACCCGACTGACGCGTCCCTACGTCTCCCTGCAGGAGGGGGGGCGGCTGGGACAGGTGTTGGGGGGGGAGTTGCTGGAAGTGGGTAACGTAGCTGTTGAAATATTTGTCGCACCACTCTTCGTACTGTCTCTTCCACTCGAAGTACTGCTGTGACTCCTGATCCTGGCTGCCAGCCTGCCCGCCGTATGGGTCACGTGACTCCTCCATCCTGCATGAGTGCTTGTCATGGCGACTTTTCCTGTGGTAGCTCTTGTGAGACGACAACGACGAAGAGGGTGTTGGCGAGCGGGAGCGTTTGTTGTCGTAACTATAGGAGGACGAGGAGCGACTGTGCTCCACTTTGTACCTGCAGAACAGAGCAGAGGGGTCACCTAAGGTCATCTGTGGACCCGGCTGGACGTGTTCACTGGGACAGCCTCTGATTAATGATTAAAAATGAACATGGAAACAGTCCAGTTTCTTATCAGTTCAGTTTGTTCAATTCCTCCATTTTTCAACTTTCCCATTTCAAAAAACATGAAAATATTTACACCGACGTTTTCATATTTCCGTTTTGTTCCAGCTAGATGTTTACTTTTCATATGATATTAGAAATAAAGAAAGTGATTGAGACAGTTGTATCGAGAAATAATCAAATGTAAAACAGGAAATGATAACAATGACAGCTGAATCGGGGCTGCTTGCATATGTTGCCTCCGGTGGCGCAAGGTTCGGCATGTTCCTGGAAGAGTGAGTCACAGTCATACCTGGACCGCTCTTGAGACCTGGAGCGGGATCTGGATCTGCTGGAACTGTGCGACTTTGACTTGGAATATATGGATTTTGAATGAGAGTAGGAGGTCCTGTAGGTGGACCCTCTGTCTGGAGACCTTCTGGGAAAAAGCAGAGCCACGTTGTCACTTCAGGTCCGTGTTTGGGAACGGGCAGTTGCCATGCTACCTCTTGTTGCTCTCCCTTTGGTGTTTGCTGTACCAGTCCTTGGGGATGAGAGGCGGGATGGAAGCTGTAGAGGAGACGGGTGGACACTGGGGGTTCGCCAGGTTCCACAGCGGCGAGGGAGGGGGGTAGCCAGGGGGGTAGGCTCTGAGCGACTGCTGCTGGGGCAAGAGGAAGGGCTGAAAGGGGGGGGTGGGGAAGAGCGGGGGTGGAGTCGCGTGAAATGAGGAGGAAGTGAGGTGGCGCTGGGTGCTGGCATCAGTGGGACCACCAGCAGAGTAGGACAGAGAAGAGCTGCGGGGAACATGTGTTCAGTCAAGACTTGGATCTGTGACTGGAGGCAGACAGGAAGAACACGTACCTGAGCGGCTGGTGCCAGGAGGGGGGCTGACTCTGGGCGGAACCTGGGAAGAGAAGCCGGAAATTCATGTGAAGTCACTGATCGGACGGAGTTGACGTGAGTGCGGGGTGTCGGCTCACCTGTGGAGGAGCCCTGAGGATTCACGCTCCCAGACTCCACACGTTCAGGAGGAACCTCCTGAGGAGATCACATTTAGGAGGAACAAAAGTGAGGAAATACTTCCACACAACCAATGATCTGATAAAAGGATAGGTGTTCGGAGTGCAGTCCAGGGGCCTTGAGGAGACCTTCCTGGTGTCACCTGTAGAGAGAGCTCACCGCGGTCGCAGCAGCCGGCTCCTCGGTGGAAACCAGGAGAGACGGCGTCGCTGCACTGTTGGCCTCAGCATCACTGAGAGAAGATCAACACAGCTCACACACACACACCAGGCTCAGGGAAGGATGAGAGGCAGACACATACCGTCCTGGTGAGTACCGCTGGACCGGCGCCGGCTCCGCCGCCTGGTGGAGACGAGGGAAGAAGAACAGTGGGCAAAAAGAAGTGGAAACCCAGTTAATGACGGCAGGCTCACCAGCTTCTGTGGTGGTTTCTGGGGGGGCAAGTTGCGCAGGGCGGGAGCCAGGCTCGGCGCTGCACTGAGACCCGGGGCGCTCCTCATGTCGGTCCTGCTGCTGTCACCCTTCTCTTTCGTGTAGTTGTTCACCGCCTGTGAGCAGAGGAAGCGTCAGTGTCGGCGGCTCACCTGCTACCAACGCCTCTAACCTGTCGCAGGAATTTGTTGGCGATCAGAGTGTCAGGCGAGACACCGGACTGTCCACAGGTGGGGCACGTGTGCTCCTCAGAATCCAGCAGGGCGCTGCGAATACCTGTGGTAGGGAGACGTGTCACTGGAGCACAGCAGCACTCGGGCCACATCAGGCCGCCGGCGCTCACAGTCATCGCAGTAGCTGTTCCCACAGCAGGGGATGACCACGGCATCACTCAGCAGGTCCCGGCAGATCAGACAGAGCAGCTCCTCAGGCACCGCTTCCTTCTTGCTCTCCAGCTTTGGCAGCTCTTGCTGGAGGAACGGAGGTCTCTCCTTCTTCCCGATGGCGTATGCCTCGCTGCTCACACGAGACAGATTGATGTCCTGTAAGAATCTTCAGTGAGGAAGTTGGCTACTCACGCGTCGATCGTCGGGATGGCATAGCGCCCACTGCTGGTCAGCATGGCTCCCTTGATGTTGGGGTCGTCCACCTCCACCATAAAGGAGCGAGGGATGCCGGAGCTCTTCCTGATCTTCACAGGAGGCTCCAGGTTTTTGTCAGTCTGGAAAACATGACCCCATTAGCACAAGACGTGGGACACAAGGCCACGCAGCTGAGGGAGAAGCTCTCACCCCGATGGAGGGGCAGTTCTTGATGTGGTGTCCTCCGGTGCCACAGCGGTAACACGTGTACTTGGCATGAGGAACGGCGTTGAATGAGTTGGTGTAACTGGAGGGATGAACGACATGAACATGGTGAGGGAACCGGGATGAAGGTCAGAATCTCTTGCAGGAGGTGGTGGTGAGACTCACGTCTGCGGATCGTAGAGGGACTGATGAGACAGGGTTTTGAGTTTGTCCTCCTCCGAAACGTCAGCGTGCGCCAGGTTGACGATCTACATCCAACGACAGGAAATAGGTTTTGGTCCCGGGGGTCTTGTGGGCGTTGCCATACATTCTCAGCGTCAACAGAAAAGAACCTACCTTGGAGAAAAACGGCGTCGCTACGGAGAAACTTTGGTCGCTCATCTGAAACAACACAGCCATCAGAAGGTCTGATAAAACAACAGTCACAGGCAGAGAGGAGCAGGACAGACGGTTTCATGGTGGCCCGAGCGAGCACGGAGCAACCGTCAAACTCAAAACCTGTGAGCCAAACCCACCCGGTCTCACAAGGCCCAGCTCAAGACGAGAGACTGCACTCACTGCAGCAACAACACATGATGACACAGTGACCCACGAGGTTGGTCGTGATCCAGCCTTATCATTTACAGTCACCGAAAAATGAGGTGGAAGAGAGGAAACTCAGGTTTCAATGAGACGAACCAGAGCAGCTCTTGAGTCGGTTGATAGTGATAGGAGGACAATTTAGCGATTTTCAAACCAAGTCCTGATTTTAGAACAAAGAAAAATAAGAGAACAGGGGGTGTAACTTTAAGAGAAAAACATCATAGCAAAACTGCAGCGAAATAAACATGACTAAACTACAAACGACCATCAAAAACCCTCAGTGACCCTGTCAAGCCTCTTCAGCAGGAGTCAACTGCGTTTCCACCAAAGCGCCGACTTCCAGCTGCAGTCAGAGCAGTGTAAACATATACAGTTTCAGGACAATGCAACAGGAGTGGGACAACAAACGTGTCAACGTTTTGACCTGGTTCACCACCAAAACAAGAGTGCTGTTTGTGTCATTATCGTCAAACAGGTTAAGGAATATACTTTCATTGATATAGAAGTTTATATAAAAAACCTACTAGCAAAGAGAAGGGAAAAGGGAGGGATGTGTTTGTCTCATTTGGAACCAAGTAAAGAAGGAACTTTATATGGAATAAAGGCTGTAACCTTATTCACGCAACACTCTGCATCACGCCGCAAAAAAATTTCAAAAAGGGCAAAATAAAAGAAAATAAAACGTTTGAGAGAAAGAAAAAGCACATTCAGATGCAAATTATTATCTAATGTAAGCAGCTTCCCACACAGTGGCATCATCAAGGCTGAAGAAAATCAACTCTGTCTCATAAAGAGTCAACACACTCTCTTTAAACTAGTTCAGAAACTGCATAAAACTGATGACCAAAGTAGCATGAAGACACAAGGACAACACAGATTCACACACAACAGGTTTTATTTTAGAGCATAAACATCTTGCTTGAAGGGAAAAGAGACAAGGGGATCAAGGACAAACAGAGATATCAAGACGACATGCACAGACAGATAGACGTGGCCCTCTGCTGCAGGAAGCGGCAAATCTAAACAAATATTCTGGGTCTATTGGTGATGGAAATATGCAACAGATGTGTGATCAGTGGGGTAGAAGTATCACTGAAAAAGCCGACCCAACTGGTTAATTCAACAGGAAGTGCTGCATTTCTGTTTTAAATATTCAAATGAAGCTCGAAGACCAGCAGCGGTTGGGTTTATCACGCTAGTGTGTAGCCGCTCGACAAGATAAGGTGTCACTCGGGCTCCACCCGTCGGTGTGCATCACCCAGCTGAAGCAAACGCACGGGGGGATTCAGTGAGAATGAGGATTGTTCACCGAGTACACACCTGAAGATGCTTCAGGTTCAAATGTTTATTTTCTGGATACCCATTTAAGGTTTAATCCAGTGCTGCTGTCACATTTCAGCCACTAAATTGGAATATCACGTCCCATACGGGATGAAAAGCAGCATTTTCATCAGCCAGATGTAAACGCTTAAAGACTTAAGCCAAGTCAAGTTTGAAGCTAGTGAGTGTTGCATGGTGAGTGTGGTGGCCCGGGCACAGGTACGTACTGGTTTGACTGCTCCGTAGCTGCTGTGCTGACGAAGGTCCGGCCGCTCACTGAAATGGGAAAAATGACATTGATTTAATCGACAGTTTCTCTCACATCAAACCTCACCAGGGTCCATTATTCAGAGGAGCCACACAGACTTCACAGCGCAAACACCACAGTGGAACCTGGATGAACTAAACGGTTTGAAGGTCAAAGTGCAGGAACCAATCATCAACTCAGATCAAAGTTCATCCTCCTGTGACACAGTGAACTCACAGCAGAGGTCTCACTTCAGTCAACACACTTCACCGTCCTGCTTGTCCAGCCGGTCATGTGACCCCAGCGGTCTAGCCTCACAGCGCGACCGTGAACCCACTGACAAGTGAATAATCCAGCTGCCAGCTCACTGTGATCCTGGTGACCATCATTGTTTTCCTCTCCAGCTCCCACATGACTCAGCAGAATGAGAGCGAGCTAACAAGGCGCTGGTCCCCGGAGCCTCGCCGGCTCATTAGAGCAGACACACTGCAACACACGCCTGGTCTCCACCTGACCAACTCCACACTTCTGACATACTCCCACATTCTTAGCATGAATAAACCAATAGAAAAGCACCTCCTACTTTCATGTTAACACCTGCGTATATGAGTGAGTAACAACAATAAACTAGCTCCCAGCTTGAGTTCAGATCTTGTAACTTCAAGTAAGAAGGAGACCAATAATAAAGAAAAAATATAAAATTAATAAAAAAATAATTAAATAGTTAATAATAGTTAATAAAAATAAAAGTCAAACTATAACTATAACGTGAACAATTCCAGGTGGGACAGTTAAAGTAGCTGAGCTCACTTCCATCCATGACAGACGGCACTGAGCAGCACTCTCATCAGGTAGGGTTGGAAATGAATGAGCAGCTCGCCTGAGGTGACGCCAATGTCTGGTCCACCAGTCAGCAGAGTGAGTCAAGAGTAACTTCAGAAAGTTATGAAGACATTTCAGGGAAAATAATGAGGTTTAAATGCTGGTTCTGAGTGGGTGTTCTGGGTATTGTGTCATGCTATATGACAAACCATCAGGAAGCTAGACAAGCTGGACCAGGACCAGTGGTGTTCAGCTCAGATGGTTGCGACCCACGGCGCCGAAGCATTAAAAATTCAGTCACTATTTGTATCAAATATTTCCTCTCCAGAACTGCACTCGAACTACGCGGCGCTGGGGTCGTTGAGGGATTTCCAACATTAACTCTAGTCCAGTCAGGTTCAGGAGGAGCCCTGACTCAAACCTGTTGCACTAAAATGATGTTCGAGTGAGTCAAAGCCCCTTTTCCCACCACTGAACCCCAGCGGCCTCAAAAACACCCGAGTCATCATCACCGCGGCAGAGCATCAGGACACTTACAGGTTGTGGTTCTTGCTGCCCACTTTGACGCCGACGATCGGCACCCGTTTGACGATGACAGAGGAACCTTTGGAGATGAGACACTCGCTGTCCGTGTACTCTGGAGGGGGGAGACAAACAAGCATCTTGAACAGACCTTACTACAGTCTTCAGAGGCGCATCAGCAACACTTTAGTTTGTCACAGCCTGCAAAGATTCGAGTGGCTGGAGCTCCAGACTGAAATAACTTGTGTTCATGGAGAAGCTACAGTCGGCACTCGCGCAGCTTGGTGAGGAAAACATCCCTCAGCTGTAACGCACGTTGAGATGCCTTCAGCAAAACTTTTTCGGAATTTTGGATGCGCGACAATTAGCAGCTAGAATGGGGCTGCAACTAACAACTATGACTAGACGGCGACCAAGACTAGTGAACCTGTCGGCGTATGTTGTGAACAGACTCGTGCCATTACACATTAGAAATGTATGTAAACTGCTGAAAACACGAGTTATGTGTGAAATTCCAACCATATTGACAGTCACGAGCACTTGCTTGATCCAGTGGTTGTGTTGTCTTCAGTGCAGGTTTGAAAGTGAACATTATTGCTGAAAAGTTAGTATGTTGTCACAATGGTCCCGGAGCCTCAGCAGTTAATCGACATGGACTCCACTTTATCAACTAATGGACAGTAAAATACAAGAGTCTCTCCACTAATACTGTGACAGAAAATTGAAACATGAAATGGACGAACCCTTAAGACGGACCAGATTAGAGGGTTTAATCAAATTTCATCTCGTAGAGAAGTTTGGCGGCTCACAGTTCAGCAGGAACTGGACGAACCTGTCGGCGCTGACCAAGCTAGCAGTTTAAAGAGCTGCCAGTGAAACCCCGGGGACATTTTAACTCTGGGTAATGGTGAAACCATAAACACAACACGAGAGACCGTCCAAGGTAGACACGTCTCTCTCACTAACACCCACTCATCTGATGGCCACACGAAGCTAGCAAGCTAACCCATGTCTGTGAACGAGACTGGCCATGTCCGGGGTCCCTCACGGACACCCCAGTTCGGGAGTTCACCTCCTCGGTTCGGCTGAGCTATTTTGGTCCGGTTTCTCCGTCACAAACACGCAGTAACACACGCGACAACGATCCCGCTTGTCGAGCACACGGTGGTGGCACTTCGATATAGAGTCGGGGATCACCTTCAGGTCCCGAACCCCGGGTGCTGGCAAACCCGGACCACGTGGTTCCCACTACACCAGCGTCGACTTCAAACTCCCCGAATCACAGAAGCGAGGAGCGAAAGAGGTTGATATTTACCTTCTCGGTTCTGGGCATTGGTGATCCGGAGGTCGCAGTCCGCGGCTCGGAGCTTCTCTCGGCCCATGATGCGGCTCTTCAGGTCCGCCAGGGTGATGTGCGGCCCGTCGAACACCAGCGTGTCGTAGCTGAGCTTGGAGGAGAATTTATAATGCACATGGGCCATGTTTGATCGGCGGCTCGGCCTGGTCCGCCGGCAGCAGGTGTTTCTCCGGAGGAGAAAAGTTGAGCGGCTCTCGTTAGCAACCGGCTGCGTCGAGCTTCGCCCTCAGTGCCGCTTAAAAGTGAGCGACACCGGTTGACAGTCCCCGGGGGCGGTGATGACAGCAGCAGAGACACAAAATAAGTCAGTTTCGAGTCAAATACAAACTTTTATTTCCGTTTAAGCTGCTAATCGACGTTAGCAGCGGCTGAGAGAAACTACCAGCTGTTTCCAGGCTCGTCAGCATTGATGCTGCGTTCAGGACCGCCCCGGAAACACCAGCTTCCTCACACAGAAAACCACAAATACTGGGGTTTTTGGATTTTCTAAAGGGCTGTTTCGCAGCACAATTCAAGTTATCACACGCAGCTGCAATATTCTGTACAGTTTTCTAGTCAATCGAAGTTATATTTATAAAAGTAGGTGCCTTTGTACTCTGTCCTACGGTCCTTGATTTTGCTTAATGGTGACGTCACCGTACGTCAATTTTAAAGGACGACAGTCAGCATTATTTTTTTTTTTTAACTACATCACGCTAAGAAGACGGAATCGAATTATGCATCTTATGAACAAAATTTTGCAATAATAATGAAAAAATAGTTGCTAACTTCTTTCATAAAAACGTGGAAGAAAAACATTTTTTTTACCTGCAATGGAGCTTTGGAAACCAATTGTAAATTAGATTAGTCTAATTTCTATTCTATTAAGCGTTATTTTCTGTTTTAACGCGGACGAGTGTGACGTAATCTTTAGGCGCTTTGTCTCGAATTAAAATGGGTTCTTTGATCTATTATTTTTTTTAGATGAAATCCATCCTTATCGATGACGCAACCCTGCTGATCGGACTTCGGACTGCAGTTCAAACAGAGATTTCCAGTCAGTATTTGAGACACACGTATTGTATGATCAAATATAATCGCGTTTTCAGGAAAACTAACACGGACCACATAATAACAGTGTATAACAAGGAAACTGAGGTCGATAAAAGACAAAAATACTTCATTGAGCATAACGGAAGAATTAGTTAGAATCAGTTGTGTTACTAGCTTCAGCAGTTAGGGGGCGCCACAGGAACAATAATGGTGCAGACGGTAGTTTAACTGTTTCATTTTGGAACTAAATCGTTGGTACGTGTTCCAATATATTTAACTTTACACGGTAAATTAACGCGTTTGGTTTGACCGGCTTTGACTTTGATGAACTAGTTTGATGCTAAATTAATCGACTTTATTCATTGCTGGTGACGCGAGCATTTCCCTTACCCCGGCGTCAGAGTACTGACATGCTCCGTAGTGCGGATGTAATCTCCCTCACATGACCTGGATCTGACCCCTGGTCTATTCCTGGCTGGACATGCCTGGGAAACCTCCACCGGGGAGCTGCTCAGTAACATGGCATGAGTTAACATGGCTGACCAGCGTGGAGCTCTGAGGTCAGCAAACAAGCGTTCATATGGACTTGAATATTAACAGTCAGTGTTGCTGAGGAAGTTGGGAAAATCAGTTGTGTACAGGGTCAGGGAGCGCAAGGTCACACCGGGGGCCAGATCTTTCACTTGCCATGAAGTCTCGGTGGACCCTGATGTTTTCTGATGTCATGGTGATTTGAGGGGAGGAAGGAAGGACAGGAGGATTTTGGATCAATCAAGGAGGCGAGGACGAGAGTGCGGGCAGGGTGGAGACCTCCTGCTGGACAGACAGCTTCCCAGGTGAGCAGTGGAATGATGTTTGACCTGAGCTGAGTCAGAAGCCTCCGCTCCTCTCCCTGGCAAGTGTTGAAGCTCCACATCAGTTAGAGGCAAAACACAATGGCGGTCACGCTGCTCAGGGCCGGCAGGAGATCTTGGGTTTGATTCCCGTTGACAGCAAGGCCGGCAGCAGCACGAGAGAGAGATTAATGAGAGAGGAATATTTGAGGAAGCGTTTTGCTCTCAGCCCGGCCTCTCCTCCCTCTCCTGGCTGCTCGGCTCAGAGGAGGGATTTGCCCTATCTTGCCTGGCTTAGCGCACCATTGTGAAAGCAGTAGGAGGATGGAGGGATGCAGCAGGAGGAAGAGGGAGGCAGGATGAAAGGGAAACAGCTGCAGCCTTTAAACTGATGTTCTTCTTATCGTGATATGATGCAGGACATGCTCAGTGAGTCAGCCATCAAAGACATGCTTGGAAACAATTATGTTCCACACTCTGCGTGTGTGTGTGTGAGCTCATCTTCTTAAATAAATTAAATGCTACTAATCAAAAAACAAACACATGGTTCAGTGCAATAATCCCAGATGAAAACGTGACATCACGACACTCTAATTCCTTCTACCTGCACGGCATTAGTCACTCACTTGTTATTTTCAGCTGGAATTCTGTGTGGACTCAGAGGCGCCTCAGGTGGCCGGTGGTGTCTGTGTCACGCTTCTTTGGGCTTATGAAGATAGTGGAGACATACGAGGAGGAACAGAGGATTGCACTGCCATTTGGAGCCACCAGCCTCTTGAAGGATTCATCACTTCCTCTTCCCCGACTGTCTGGGCTCGATGCTGCCACACTCAGCTAAATGCCATCAGTGATATTTCAAAGGCATGTTTTTATTATTTTATAATAAAATCAATGTATTATCAGGCAGAAAAACAAAAGAGATTATTGAAAAAAAGAAAAATAAGTAAAATAAGGCAAAAAAGACAGATGGAAGCATGAGGCTCCCGCCGAACCAGGAGGCAAACACACCAACGGAACTGAGGCAAAGGATCTGACGCAAAAGCAGAAAGGAGAGGTCAGCAAACACACACCCTGAACTCCAAGCAGAACACAGAGTCACGACATCACAGAGGATCAAACGGCGGCCACAGAATGGATCTACAGACACAGCAGTTCTGAACTGCAGAGGAGGTCCAGGTGAGAGGGGCAGGAGCAGGGAGAAACTGAAGATCAGACCAAAGTAAACAACAACTGTCATTCATCTCAGATTCAGATTCATCTCACACTGAGGATGAGATGCTCACGTGAAGAGGGACCGACCGTCCTCTGGAGGTTCCAGTCTCAGACAGCAAATGTGTGGATTAGTATTCCAGTCACTGATAAATCCCTCATCTCGCCCTCACTCTCCTTCCAGCCTTCACTCCTCCTTTTCTTTCTGCTTGAACAACGTTCACAGCTCGCAGGCTTTTTTTTCACGCTGCAGATGGTCACCACAGTGTTGCTCTACTCCAGAGACACACACGCCAGCACACGTGCACTGGAGCTCACGCACACACACGAGTCAAATTACCCCCCTCGTCACTGACATTAGCCCTGAGAGCTCCTCGTTTAGTTCACCCTTCTCCAAAATGTGAAGAGCCTCTCAGCCGCTGATCTCCGACTGTATGTTTTCAAATATGGAGTCATGTGACGGGGCTTGTCCTCATGCAGTGCTGCAAGCTTGTGGATGACTTTGGTCCTGTTTAGTCCAGCGACTTCTGGATCACAGAGAGATGGAGTGAAGCACTGGACGTGGTGAGAAGATGCAGCAGAATGGCCTGGTGGCATCACGCAACTCGAGGAGCGCTTCCAACCAACAAAAGCAGAGTGGCAGCCAATCCAAGGGCGGCATGGAATCTCAGCCGTAATCCCATCATCCACTCTAATCTCTATGACGCCAACAGGGCTCCATCAGTGACGTCACAGGCTTGAATATTCATCGATTCCAGCCCATTCATCCTGCACTCTCATCTATCTCTCAGTTGGGTGTTCAATATGCGTCTCATCGCAACAACACCTCGCAGGTGTGGAGAGGATGATGGAGCGTGATCCATCTGTTGAGTCCAATGTGGTCTATAAACAAGGTTTGTTTGAGCAAAACCATTTATGGTTTTGGTCAGCTGAAGCAGGAACAGAGTCAAGGGGGCGCATTTTTGTCGTCAGAGCAGTTTTGAGTGAGGTGGCCATTTTGTAAACTTTAACTAGATATAACTACGTAAATACAGGGGTTGGACAAAATAATGGAAACATGTTAAAGCTAAAAAATGGTGTTTCCATTGTTTTGTCCAACCCCTGTACAAGGATTCAAAATATTCATTCGATGAGTGAGTGGGATAAATAGTGTCTCCTAACCTGAGACCATCAACGGAGGCAAGACCAAGACTGAGACCATCACTGCAACACCCTTGGTGTGGGCTTGGTCTCGACCCCCTCATTGGTCTTGGTCCTGATTTAGTCTCTGGCCCTCTAGGTCCTGGACTCTGAGGTGAGGATTTCGTCCAGACAGGCTGGCACCATGAAGGTTGCAGTGAGCTTGAACCCGGACGTTTGTTTCCATCACCTGATGCCACCTAAGTGCCGCCCATCCTCCGCAGTGTCCCGCCCTCCCGAGGCAGCGATAACCCCAGGGGCAGTGTATCGGCAGCCTGCCGATCCATATCTGGCACCGGCTACGTGAATCTATGCAAGTGAATCGGATGGTTGAGTCCGTGAATGGCAAACAAACACAAGAGAAAGCCACACAGGTGCTTTTGAAAAGGTGATCTTTATTTTCTAATGATGATATTGTATATAATATTCTTCCTCTCTAGATATAGGTAATCATATTTATAGAAGTAAAAGTGTGCTTTTCTTCACAGTCCTGGTGAGACTGCTGTTAGTCAGAGGTTTACATTAGAAAGTATACAGTGAGTCTGGCTGGCAGCTGTGTGTGCGCGTGTGTGTGTCTGCATGCATGTGTGTGTGCTTGCAGTGGGACCGCATGACAGGGCTCAGAGGTACGGGGCTGCCCACACACGCCACGCTCCATCCATCCTTTGCCACTCCCTCCCTGGTCGGTGTGAGATCACTTGATGATAAATTGCTACATGACTCTATATATATATATATATATATATATATATATATATATATTCACACAGACATAGCTCTCATTTTAATACCTTAAAGGTCCGTTAAATTCAAATAGATTTATGGAAGATTAATCTAGGGTCAGTTTATTACCTCCAACCTGGTCCCCACATCTGACTCCTCCACCTGGTGTTTGTGTTTGAGTGCAGTGTTGACCAAACACATCAGGGCCGTCGCTCCAGGTATGTCACCAACTCTATCTCTCCAGGGTTGACGACTCACTGAGCTGAGGGCCAACACTCTCCTCGAGTTACTGATGGAGGTGTCTGTGGACAGGTTGGTCAGTGTGGACTGAAGACTGGCTTTCATAAGGAGTCTGGAACCCCCTCGGCCAGTTTCAAGTATACCTGCATCTAAAGGTGCCGTTCGCTCATCGGTCGCATCACCAGACTGGAAAACAGTCCTTGGAGCAAATATGGCTGCATCTGCTGAGTAATAGTGAGCTCTGATCCCAGTGCAGAGTTCTGTGTGGAGGATGGACAGGAGGTTCTACAGGAAGCCCCGTGGCTGATCTGGGAGCAGTCGGAAGGCAGGCCGGGCAGGCACTCGGTGCACAGCTAAGGAGAGTCTGTAGCGTCACGCACACATCGGCTTCACACACGCACACACAAACATGCAGCCGAAAGCCCTCCTCACACAGTGTTTTCGCTCGTGTGTGTGTGCGGCAGGAAAGGTGTCGTAAATATTCACAGATCAGCCTCACTCCGCAGTCTTCGTCTATCCACGACACAATGATGTCCACGGGACACACACGTCCCCACGCCACACTGACAAGCTGCAATGTGTGTTTGTGTTGGATGCTCTTGTGTTTGGCTTCATCTCTACTGTTGAGGACAAACTGGCCACGCAGTGCTTCCTTCAGAAGAAACCCCCAATGTCTGGATGATCGCGTCCTCAACTGGGAAATTCAGGAAGTTACAATGCTAATTACTGTCTCACACACCCTGTTTGTATAGTTCTGCTACTGCGCTAGCATATTTAGCACTAGCATTTTAGAATTTAGAGTGGAACTTGTTGGGACGCCAGACTTTTTATAGTTCCTATAAGCTAGTGTTAGCATTGGCATTCACGAGGGAATAGAAGCCGGGAGACAGTCGCTCATTTTGGACACAATCTTGTTAGTTGGGTCGCTACACAACGCTTCTGACTACAGGTGGCAGTAGGAGCTTAGCTTTGTCCTGCAGCTCAGCTCTTTCTGAACCATGTAACTAATATGCATGTCAAGAAATTAGCCTTTCATTTTCACAGTAAATGATCAAATGATGTATTGTTTTTATCATGTAGCTCTAATGTTTAACCATTTAAGCAGATTGAAAATATATGTCCTCACATTTAATGCAAGGTCTGGTCTCCTGTACTCGAACCTCAGGCTCCTCACTGTGCCAACACTGAGGTCAACGTAACTGTCTTTCACTTCAGCAGCTGCTGCACCAGACTTGATTCCAAAAAGCCAATTTGTCCTCATGAGTGGAGCCAACAGTGATCCTGGCATGAAAGCATTGCACTTGCAGTGTGATACTCGACATTAGGACGGTGACCTCCGACGCCGGCGGGTGAACGTCCACAGTCCCAGAGTCTCTGCTCTGTCTTCCCATCAGATTCAGGTGTGACCACAACAACACAACCTCACAGACCACGTAAAGTAGAAAACTCAAACTAGGATATCGTAATATTACAAAGACCCCCCCGTCGGTTGCCCCCACCCGTCCGTGGATTAATAATCGTGACAGGCTCGGTCACGGTGGCACCTTCAGAGTAGAATATCTTATTTTTATACAGTTATTTGTTGATATCAAAGCTGTATGGCGGTAAGAAGAAGCTGAGAAAGACACGTCTCCCAAGGCACCCGGCGCTCTGTTGCAGTAAACATCAGTGGCACAGTTCGAGGCCCGCACCCCCGCTGAGGTGCCGCGACTGGACCCTCCCTACAGATGACAGAGGCCAGGTGCCGTCTGAGACCGGTTTTACAGACACAGTGGATGCGAAAGTGCTGGAAGAGGATGAGTATGGCATGCATGACAGGCGGATGCTGATATGGCTCATGGAAGGCAGTTCTGGACTCCTGAAGGACCTCAGGGGTCTGGGATGTGCTGGCGGGAACCTACCACCTACGGCTACACTGGAGGCCCTAACGCAGGAGAGTAATATTTGGCGTTACACTAATATATGATTCAGACAACTCACTTCTGTCCTACATGTTTAAGGCAGTAATAATCCAGTCTAGTTACGGACACGTCTACCTAACAAGCACAAAAGCACAGTTTTAAGCTACTTCTGCGGCGGCGAGTGGCTTTGATCACGCCAAACGCCGCTAGCTACTCAAGCTGGTTTAAAAACAGTTGTTCCTGCGTGCAAAAGTACTTTCCCTCATCTCCCGCGCAACACAACACCCTCACAAGGACAGCGCCGCGGCGCACAGCGTAAAGAGCCCTTGTGTGCTCCTGTCTTTTAAAAATTAAAAAGCCCTTGCTTGGAGAAAAGTAGCTTTTCTCTTTCACAGCCCATGACAAGTATGGATGTTGTCAAATTAATATTTACATGGGAAGAACCGTCCCTTCAAGATGGCGCCGAAGACGGCGGATAAAACGGCATGAATAAAACAGCTGGACTAAGTTTTTACAGCATTTTTTATTATGCTGCGACCATGTGGCCCATATGTGTGAGTCGCTGGAGCAAAACAGTGGGTGGTCGAGGAGGAGTGCGGAGAGGACTCGAGATTTTCACATGTTTCACTTAAAGATTTATAAAGTCTCACAGTTGTTGAAGCCGCTCTGCTCTGCGTGCCGGCGCCGCTAACATACAGAATGAAATCACCCTGCAAAGATTCAGACGTCACCTGTCACCTCCCTTCCACTTTAGTGTTAGGGTGCTTATTTGGTGCCTCAGTAGAAGTTAAGAGAAGTTCCTAAAACAGGTGGCGACTCGGCACATGCCGGAGCAGCCGACTAGTCCCGCCCCAAACCGCCACCGGAGCTCAGTAATGTGATGCACCAAGACACTATGCAGTGGTGAAGTTGAAAAGGGCAAACGAGAAGCACAGTCAGCAGCCACCTGGAGGAGAGTCGGTTACGTGATCCTCACGTATCTCCATCAGAAGCTCATATTAACAGGAAACATCTGATCAACTCACACGACACTTCCTTCAACACCAAACGCTGCATGTTTCATTCACAAGGGATTCAGTTTTGGGGCTGGTCAAATGCCTTCATGCAACTTTGCCTGGAAAATCTCATTTCATCTGAGTTGCTCTGGATATACGAGGTGACAGACATGCTCCAGAGTACGCAACAGTGACGTGTGAGTGGCAGGAACATTTTTGGGTCAATCTCAAACAGAACCTGAAGATTTGTGTGTAACTCACGCGTCACATGACTTATTGATTTCCTCTCTTGCAAATCCCTGCATGACGTACTAAAGAGGTTTAAGAAAATATGGCTTCAAAAAAACGTTCTTTTCACGAAGATCAACAAGATTATTTAGTCCAGCGGTGGCTGGTTTGGCTTCCCACACGAATGGATCGCTGCCACCAGTCAGTTGCACGCGAGACCAGGCCGGAATTTTCATGTAGAAAACCAGATAAAGGCTGACAGAGTGGCAGTTCATTCCTCCTTTACTACATTACTAAATGTGTTTGAAGCCAATAATTAAAATGTCTCTAGATAATTTTCTACATGATTTGGAGACTGAAACGAGCCTAATCCATGGATTGTTTTGAACATGAAATAATGTTTGAAACCGAGGACCTACCCACAGCACCGTGGCCGTCTACACGTCCGGCAAATACTACACGTGTATATACAGATATGTACTTCTCCTCAGCGTTACAATTCTTCTGAGTTTGATATGAATTCAGTGCGAGGTAGTGGGCAACTTATTTTCGGCTCCGCCTCATTCCACACACTCATCTCGGAGCAACAGACTCCAGAAAATGTCGCCGGTCTAGAGGCAACGCCGACGGAAGACGAAACCTACAGCCAGTCCCTTGTGGAGGAGGAGAAGCGGGTGACCGGTGAAGGTGAGATGGGAAAACATGGGTGGTGAGGGGTGACAGACATGAATATCATCTTCATTTCAGGTTAGAAAGAAAGGAGACTGGCTAAAACAGGATTCAAAGGAAGCACCAATGATCTTAGATTTACCCTCGAGAAGAGACTCAAATATTCTTCCTGACTTCAGGAAACAGAGGAAACAGGAGCCACTGGACTCAGCTCCAGTTCAGTGTGACCGGTCGACAAATCCATATGAAACCTTTATGTACAAAACAGATGGTGCCACGCGGCGATGAAGGGCTCCTCTGAACTGAGTCTGAACCACAGTGGCCCCTGGGTTCCTCCCTTGCTCAACAGTCTGGAGAGAAGGAGAGCAGCGACATCCACACGGTACGTTTTCTGATGGCTTGGGTGTCCGGACTACCGCATCATTACCCTGACACGCCGCGGCACGTGCCGGTGTCAGCAGGTAGTTGATTATCCACGGGACCGACGACAATGTAAAGCACTTCTCTGAGCCTGTCCGGACTCTCAGACGCGGTTTCCTGGTTTCCTTAACTTTTCTTCGACCGACGTGTTGGGAAGGGCAGCGGAGAGCTTGGAAAACATAGGCGCTAGTTTGAAAGACTCTTGCCACCATGGTGCAGGGCTTATCTCAGGGTGTTTCCGACAGAGAGGTGAAAACATAGAGGCGTGGATGTGGCTACACGGTCCTTCTCTCCTCAGTCCTCTGGAAGGCGAACACGACGCTTGTGAAGGACTTATTCTCTGTCTGGGAGAAGCTGCTCCAAGCCCAGAGGAGCCGACCGCAGGCACGTGGACCTGTCGGTGGTGGAGTGGAACAACTTCTCTGCCGTTCCCACTCCGGCTACACAAATTCTCACAGGGCTCAGGATTCACAGTTCGAAGGCTAAAAGTTCACAGTTCACAGTCAAAGTTTATCAAACCCCTTTGGCCCCTCCCCCCCCGCTGACCCTGTGTGTCTCATCCGGGACGTCTGCGCTCTCAGACTGGCGTGGTCCTGCGGTTGGGGTCCTTGTTGTAGTCTTTAGTGAGAGTGCTGCTCTGGAGGAACTCCCGCTCCGAGTTGAGCAGCCCGCCCATCCCGGTGGCTTTGGTGCCAGTGTTGCCCGCCTCGCGCGGGTTCAGCGTGTACATGGGCATCTCAGATGCGGCCGGGCCCGTGTAGCCGCCTTTCCCCAGCGGAGAAGTGTCGCGGCTGGGGACCTCCGAGGAACGTACGCTGGAGCGACGCCGGAAGCGGTAGCGGTACGATGGGATGCGGCTAAAGGCAGACTTCTTGATGAGCTCCGTGCGGGACTTGGCTCGCAGCTTGCGGTGCTTCTCTATAAACATGTGCACGGCAAGAACGCCCACCATTTCCGCCATGATGAAGGACAGAGCGCCGAAATAGAAGGACCAACCGTAGGAGTAGGACTTCTTGCTGTCGCTCTGGCCCGGGTCGCCCGAGTTGGCTGAGATGTAGACGATGATGCCGATGATGTTGCTGAGGCCTGCAGAGAGAGCACAGGCCGACAATCAGAGAGACGTTCACGTTCCCATGGCAACCTGACAGCAAGTCAGACGACTGACTCAGCAGTTGTCAACATAATGTCGGCCATGCGTGCGAGAGGCCCCGCGTGGCATGTGTGAATGGTTTATCTATCCTCGTGAGGACAGTTGGTTTAGTTAGGAGCGTTTTGCTGGTCGCCACAAGGTTAAGCATGAATTTGAGGGTCAAAATGACTGAGTCATTCAGTTTCAGTCCTGGTTCAGGTTTTTCCGGAGGTTAGGTTTAGGGGGAGAGGCTGGGGAAAGGGTGATGGCCAGACGAGGTCCTCACTGAAATGAAATGTGTCCTGATGGATTTTTTTGGGGAAACAATCTAAATGACTCCAGCTTCTCTGAATTCCACCCTCGAACACGTGTTCAGACTCGGATCTCACTTGGGCCAAATAACTTAGAGAGTTCAGCTTCCAGCCCTGGAAAGACTGGAGCCACATCTGGAGCCTCATAGAGACCAGCCGGATCGGAGACAAGGCTCCCGTTGTAATTAACCAGAATCCATCCTCCACTATTGAGGTAAATAATGATCAATTTGGCTGCAGGAAATTACAACAAAACCCAGAGGAGGCTCTTTATTCCGGCAATTAAAACCGCTGTAGAGCTCTGAGCCCACAGAACTTCACGATGTTCTCCACCATCCATCCATTCATTCATTCATCAGCCAGTGCACCCCCTCCCAACACACGTGCACGCACACACACGCACTCACACACACACTGTCTGCTCCATGGGCTCTCCAGCCTCACCTTCTCACTGTGGAAAACCCTCACACACACACACACGTTTCTGCATTCCTGTGTTGAAACTCCACTCCAGCGTTGCTGTGGATGCTGCTGCAGCTAAGATGGCTGCTGTATTGTGTTCGGCAGCGTTGTCATGGAGATGAGCATTAGAGCCGCTCAATACTGCATCCTTGCTGGCCCCCGGGCCTTTCTCACACAAACACAACCATCCTGCTCTGCTGTGCAAACATCAGGACTTCAGGTCAGGTGGCGTTTCAGAGGCTCGGCCAGAACATTCAGACCCACCTGCAGAGACGAAGAAAATCCCTGCGCTGAGGATGACGTTATGCCGACTTCGGTAAAACTCGCTGGCGGCCACGCAGAGTCCCCCCAGAAACAGCAGCCCCACACTCATGATAGGGAAAATACTGGAGGCACGGACAGCACCTGCAGGAGAGAAACATCAGGAGGTCAGGAATCCATTGGTCACATGACAGGGAAGGTCCAGCATGAGGCAAGCAGTGGCGAGGCGCTGGTCGGAGCTAAACCAGAGGAAAGAGACGGCAGTGTGCAGCCACGTGCACGCCGGAGTCTGGAGTCAGATCATGTTAGAGCAAGAGCGAGCGGGAGAGAAAACATGGCCAAAAACCAAGACAGATGGAGCGGGATCTGACACATATGCCGGCTGAACAACAAGACGGCAGAAGGAGCGGCGAGCGGTCGGGGCCCATGTGTGTCGTGGACGTGATCACGTACTGTCAGATCAACTGTGATGTCGTGTTAAAATGCTGATGCCAAACCCAGTGGAGCCCAGCGCCAGTCCCGGGCTCATGGCAACATCTAAGCCACGGGCCCCTCAGCCCAAACCCCTGGGCAGTGTGGAATACCGGTCACTAGGTCCAGCCTTCCGATTAGCTGTCGGCACTAGAGTGCTGCAGTGTGATTGGCTGCCTCTGGGAATGTCGCTCAGTGTTCAGTGGAGCAGCAAAAAAGGCTGAATACATTTTTCCTCTTCTTTTTTCTGGGATGCGCAGCGTGTTCACCAGCAGCATCCACCTTCACTTAGCAGCTACAATAGCGGAGCCATGCTCCTTCTGTCTCCTCCCCTGTCTTGGTTGGTTCAAGCTGCTCTTGATACATGGGGGGATAAAAACCTTCCCTCTTTCTTTTGATCTGAGCGGATTGTTCTGAGCTGACAATCGTCAATAATCCTACTGTGCTAACTTTGTCAGACAAGGTCGAATGAACACGTCTCCAGAGACCCAGAATCTTCATCTACTGCTGCACTAGCATTCACATCACCACAAGTGGACAAGGGCGCACAGAGGAACCAGGCAAGATCTGGCATCCAGAGTGACGGACCCAGATGAGGGAGGAGAAGAAGAGAGTGCAGCAGGGAGGGGACGGCCGTGACGTCAGAGTGAAGGTCACAGGACAGAAGAGGCCCCTGGCTTCCAGACGCAGAAGTCAGATGGACATGAGAAAAGTAAGAAGACCAGGTTAAGGAGGGCAGATGGTCCAGAGTTGGACCAACAGGCTGGGGATTGAGAAGAGGAGGACAGCAGAGAGTTCCAAGAAAGGTCTTGTTCTGGAGTGAAAGGGCAAATAAATCAATCCAGCTTTGCCTGGACTCTAGTGAAGCCTACTTTTCCAGGCAGCAGTCGAAATGCCACTGGCTCCTGGGGCGACCCAGAGGAGGTCAGAACCATGCCTCCATTGTTTTCATGGGTTCGGCTTGAGTTCAAGCAAGTTGGCTCAGCTCTTTCTGCAGAGGAACCATGCTTCAACTTCTCTGATGAATGTCGTGTCCGATATGTCGAGTCTGGGATAATAACACTTGCATTTCTTTGCCGATAACAGTCATGTACTGACTGTCTTCATGTCAGGGCTGCCAGAGAGGAAAGATCTGTTCAGCAGAAAACACTGTGTTGAGCTTCTGGGACACGAAGTGAAGCCCAAAGCCGTGGCAAAGATCAGCGTGTGCCCGTCCCCAGTCAGAGCCAAAGCAGCAAACTGAAGTCAGATAACAGTCAAAGGTGGAAGAGCTCAAGATGCGTTTCAAATCCAAAATGGGTCAAATGTGCGCGAGTTGCACGCCGCTCTTCGGAGAGGGGATCTCCGACCAAAAACCAGGGCGAACGCGTGTACAAGCCGGGGATGTGAATAAGTCATGCGCATGTGTACGCGCACGTGCTGAGACTTACGCAGGAGATACTCAGCAGCGTCTGCTTCATAGTCGGCGTCCTCTGGGAAGTGATCGATCTTCTTGCACACGCCCCTGAAGGTTCCTGCGGAGGAGACCAGTGACAGGGTCCAGTTAGTGTCGCATTATGCATCAAGCATCCAAAGGACTGGGCTGGAGAGTCCAGTGTGACACGACAGGACAGACTTTGATGGAGTGAAGCGGGAAATATCAGGAGGAGGTGAAGTGAAATGTTAAAGAGCAATGGACTTGGTGAAGGTGGGGCGTCGTAGTGTCATGAGGAACAGAGGAGTCAAGACTGAGAGAAATGAGGAGGATTCTGGACAGGAGAGAGGAAGAGAGGCAGAGAAGAGGAGGTCGTGAGAGGGTCGTCTTCATCAGGTCAAGGTCAATGAGTACCAGTGGAAGCTCCAGAGAGATCAGGGGTCTTCAAACCGGTCCAACCAGCCAAGCACATACTGAAGAGAAGTGAATCTGTGTGTGCCTGGCAGGTTGGACCCAAGACCTGCAGCACCTCCTCCCTTGGAGGAGCAGTTTGAAGACCCCTGGGTGATGAGACACGGTGGAGAGAAGAAGAGACCAGGTGGAGTCTGCAAAGAAAGAGTAGAGAGGAGTGGAGAGGCGTAAAAATAGACAGGACAGTTGATGAAACGAGAGAGAGATGAAAGAATACAGAGCAGAGGAGAGGAGGCTGAGTGAAGCAGAGAGGGAGG
This sequence comes from Synchiropus splendidus, assembly GCF_027744825.2. NCBI lineage: Eukaryota > Metazoa > Chordata > Actinopteri > Syngnathiformes > Callionymidae > Synchiropus > Synchiropus splendidus. The sequence goes on from NC_071352.1 coordinate 3,276,813, forward strand.
GAAGAGAAGGAGAGCAGAGTGTTGTGGATGGAAGCAGGAAGTGGTGTTTACGTGTGAGGAGCGAAGGAAGGATGCTGTGGAGCAGAGAGAGACATTTGTCAGAGCAGTGTGGATTTCCAGTCCACCTGCAGCGTTTAATGGAGGTCGCTATGAGCGATTCCATCACACGAGTTTGGGGCTGCAGAAATGGAAAATACACACAAACACACACTCGATACAAACATCAACAGGACAGACACAACACGACCGCTCATTAAACTGACACAGGAAGGCCATCAATCATGCGTGGACGCCAGAGCCCTTGCGCTGATGTCACTCAGAGTGTATGTGTGTGAGTGTGGTATTGACTAGGATGCGGCCCCTCTTGAGGGTTCCAGCCAGAGTGACTCATCCTTCTCTGTACTGGACCCTTCACACACACACACACACACACACACACACACACACACACACACACACACACGTGTGCCCAGCATCTTCTCAGCCCATTCACACATGCAGCACTCGGCGGGGGACCAGGGATGGGGTGAGATGAAGGAGGACGGAGGGAGTTGTGAAAGCGCTTCGGCACCAGCGAGAGAATGTGAAAGACCTGGGAGGATGGAGGCTGGAACTCCACAAATGAAAGCCTCTGCCTAATGACTTGTTTTGCATATGAAGAGTTTCTGTGGTGCAGCTCCTCTCGTCGAGGCCCGGCTCTGATTGAGTCATGTTTCCACGCTTTGATTCCAGGATTTTTAAAGGAATAATTGCCACATTTGATACAAATCAAAGTCATTTTGTGGATTCACGTACTGCTGACTCAGCACATACGATCCAGTGGAAGTGTTCTCTTCACAGCACGGTGCAATTCTCTCTCCCGCTCTGAAATAACTTCGTCCCCTTTCACACTTGCGGATCATAAATGACCCACATTCCAAGCCAACCAAACGTATTGACATGACACCACCGATGGGGTAGCCTGAGTTCAAGCTCCGCTTCCGCAGGCCTGCGCTGATCCTCATTTTCAGCACCAGGACAGTTCCCAAACGGAACCAGCCTAAGCCGGTAACAGCTACAGCAACACTGCTTTCATAGGTCAGAAGGTAAGAGGTCAAACCTCAAAGTACGACGTGGCAGTCCAGATCGGTTCAGCAACAAGCCCCAGTGACAGAGACAGAGATCCGACAGTGGTCTTAATGTTTTCTGGCCGTGACAACTTTCTCATTGTCTTGGTTCAGCAGAAGTGGCAGGGCAGAAGCAAGGTCTGTTGCGTGAAACATCTCCAGCGCTGGATAGCTTCCCAAAATAGCTGCAGCTGAGCGAGTGTTTACAACCGGTAGCCAACGTTAATCACACAATCCTGGTGAGGCTCTTCAGCGTCTGCGAGTGTGTCGCTCTGGGGTCAATCAATTAGTCACAGACTCGCACTCTGGTTTTGCTTCCAACACACCTGCACACAGGAGCTGCGCTCAGGAGAGCATGGTGGAGCGGGACGTCCTTGAAACCAGAGGCAAGATCCAGAGTCAACAGGGCAATGACATCCCTTCTCCACCGAGTTTCACTGAGGAGAGCAGTCGTGCTTGAAGATAAACATCACTGGTCCTTGAACCAACAACCTGAGAGCCCATAGTGTATGGCAACAGCTCATAAAGGAGAGACATGGTTCGATTCCTGCCTAAATGCAAAGTGGGTGTGACATTTATGCTTGAACATATTCGGGGAGACTGAGAGCAGTCTGCAGTCCTGACCCCACCACCTCTGACCTACAGTTGCACCTGAGGTGACCTCAGCTTGATGGTCACATGAGGAGACCCCAGAATCAGTCAGCAATACAAATACATAATGAAATAATGAATATGGAGGGGATAGAAATGAAATTCACCAAATCCACCGAATGGTAATAGAATAATATTTGCATAAAAATCTGAATAATTTCAAAAAAGTCTTGCGCAAACAGAATTATACTTTGAGATGACATTTTCGAATGTTTCACAGAAAGATTCTGTAAAGGTGCAATCTGTTTTTGTTATGGTAATGTTTTCACCTTGAAAACAAGCAAGTTGCAACATTCAAAAGGTGATTTTCACTGGAGATTTGTAAACCCTGTTGATGTTCTGATCCTGGTAATTAAAAGCCATTGTTCACCCACAAACAAAGAGATGTTTGGCAACATTGAGTCCTGTGACGGAGCAGGCAGGTGCCTGGATCTGTAGTCGACAACTGTGAGCAGGATGAAATGACCTTTGATCCCTGATGGACCTCAGAACACCGAGCGTCACTGGCTCAACGTCCTGTAAAAGAGACCCACTGGACGCATGTTTTCAGGGAGCACCTCTGACAGTTCGGCGTGGGTGACTCTTCCGCCCCTTCCACCGTCTCTTTCTCTCTCTTCCTCCTTTCTACCTCGCTCGCCCCCTGATTATCTCTTTCCAGGCGGAGAGAAGCTGGGGAGAGGGGGAAGGAGGGAGCGGTTGGTTTCCACGGTGATGGCAGATGAAAGCGAATGAGACAGGTTCTGCTTGGTTGCATGTCTGTCCTCCTCCTTCCCTCCATCCTGGCTTGGTTGGTATTCCAGCACTCGCCTCTCTGAAGCAGCGAGGTCGCTGCCGCTGGATCTGGTGGAAGCGGATATTTTGGTGTTGGCTGGTGGGTCTGTCGCAGAACGAGCAGTCATCCTGCACAACCTCAAATTAACCTTAAAATGTTCCTGTGACTAATGCTGCCCCCGAGCTTCGTCCTGAGCAGATCTTTCCTGAGCCACCAGTGAATTCAGATGATGTCTATGCAAGCAAAGGTCACCTGTTGTGCACCTGAGTTTTGAAACCAAGCACGAAAGCGTCCTGCACCAGGAGCCGATCACGGAGGCAAACCTGCCTCAGACTTCTTCCACACAGAATGAATCCATGTTTTCCTTCCAAAGCTTCAGGTTCTTCACTAGCAAGGCCCAGAGCTCTTCACTCATCCAGATATATAGATCCACAGAAGTTTGACTGAGCAACAGAGAACACAAATCATCCGCAAAAAACATAGAACATCTCTTCCTCTGCTTCCCTGCCAGCTGTGGTCACCTTCCTACAGGTCTTCCTATCTTCTCATCACTCTAGACTCTACATCAAAGCAGCCCATTCTATAAGCTCCTTCCCCTCACCATCACCTTCTGCTGATACCGAAGATGAAGACACAGCAAGTAGTTGAAAACACAAGATAAAGGTGGAACTAGCTGCTCAGCAGAAGCTCCATTCAACTCTATTGATCCAAGGACCATCCATCCCTGGTGCTTCAGCTGAAGTGAGAGGGAGGAGTCACGAGTGTTAGTTACAGCTCAAGAGCCGAGGGAGAGCCAGAGGTTTGAACCCGGAGACTCTGTCCAGCTGAAGGTGGTGGTTTCTGAGGAGGTCAGATGGAGGCTTGTGCTGGACGAAGGAGCATCAGCTGAGCCGAGCGCCCTGTGTCTGGGCAGAACCCTGGTGTGGGGACCATCAGAGGGAGAGGATGTGGATCAGGTCAGACCAAGCTAGGTGGGGCAGGGGAGAGGAGACGGTGTTGGACGAGAAGCAGTGGGGGTCCCAGGTGAACCAAGAGGAAGACAACAAATGAGGCTCATGAGGACCGCAGATGATGAGGAACCACAGCACCAGTTCAGCACCACAAACCAGCCCCAGTCCGCCCTAACATCCTGGAAATGAGAGGCAGACAGGACGGAAGAGGAAGTGGTGTGGTCAGAGGAAGGCGGAGGATGAAACTCCAGGTCTTCTTGTGAGGCCTTCCTCCTGACCTGCAGGCCGGTAACTGGTGGTTTATATCCCAGATACAGTCAACACGATCCATTTTTAATAACGCCCAATTTCCCTAAAGCACCGGCCTGGTCCCGCACTCATTCCTCATTCTGTCCAGTCAAGTGTGCGATCGCTCTCAGCCCCCCTCCCCTACACCATTCTCTCTATTACCAGGGGATCATTTAGATATCCGTTGTGGTCAAACACTCCCAGGAGATTCACCTGAAACAGAGGCCGCGCTCGGCTCATCCATCACTGTCTGTCGTCCACCGCCCACCTCCCACTGCAGCAGCCTCATTCATGCTCAGCCACTCATTCATGCCGCTCCAGCCAGGTTTTCCCTTTCCACCTCCATGAATGTTTGATCCAAAAGTAAGGTTAAGTAAGAGGGAATTAAATATTGAAACGGGAATATGATTGACTACAGAGCAGGTGTGGCCTTCACCACTCACCCAGGGGAGACAGGGGGAGGTGAAGAAGAGAGTGCAGCAGGGTGGAGGTGGAGATGAAGGTGGAGGACTCACTGTGGTGACCTCTGATCGACGAAGACTCGTGAATCACCACCGGGAGACATCACTGACTGACAGGAGAAGAAGGTCTGACATGGCTCAGAAGACCATCAACCTCCACTGATTCAGAGAGCTTCACCTCGTGTGTCCTGAGCAACAAACTCTGCTGGTCTAACTAACAGATGGACACAACTCTTCATCTTGAAGAATCAGCTTTCACAGTGGAAACAGTGCCAAACACAAGAGCACTCTGGGAGCACTGTCCTCCACTGAGTTGCTCACCTCGTGGTCTCTTTTGCACTTGGAATATCATTGACACGAGCTCAATGGGACAGTTATCTCTGTGAGAGCGACCAAGAACCACCTCTTCAAAAGCCTCCTGGATCCAGAGGTGATCCAGAACTCAACACCAAAATGAGTCGATCCCTGTCCCACCCTCAACTGCAGGCGAGCATGTGATCAGTGATGGACACGTGGTTTGAAAAGGGCGCAGGCCTTTAGCCAGAAGGCATCCAGCAGACGTCCTAAACTGCCAAACATGACATAATGGACGCCCTCTAGCACTCAAAAGCGGGAGCCCTGTTTCCTCAGAAGGACGCCCTAAATGATTAGTGCCTGTATAATGCCCGACTTGTGCTGTCATCTCGTTGGTTTGCATTAAATTGTGTCTGGTCATGTCGCTGAATATGATCCAAATTCGCAGACTCTCGAACCTTTCGCAACCGTCTTTTGGTCATCGCCATATTTGTTTACCTTCCGTAATCACGCGGTGACCCACATCTCGCGGTAAGTGGCGACACTCGCGGCATGGAATCGCGCTGCTATTGATGGGACGTCTGACGCTGATGACAGGAGGAAGCTGCAGATAAGTTCCCAACTTTAAACAATCGTTCACAAAAGTAACTCATTGTTTTCTAATTGGAGGGATATTTTTCGCTCCCCTCCCTGCCACCCCGCATCTCAACAGCAAGCGGACGAACACAAAGCCCTTTCAGAATGAGAGCAAAATAGCTTGACAGGGATCAAAAGAGAGAAGAGGGAACGAAACATTATACAAATGTTTTATTGTTGTTATTAGTTTTTTTTTTAATAATCAGGGTCATCCAAGTATCCAAGTTGGGGGTGGGGTTTTTGGACGCCCTGTTTCAAAATCCTAACTAAAAGCCTGAAAGGGCGGGTATATTTTCGTAGGTAAAGGGAGCGTCAGTGGACCTTTAGAGTTTACCTCCGTCTTTAGTGTCAAAACTACGAGAGTGGGCAGAGCCATGGGAGCGTGTAAGACCTGCAGTTGTTCTCCTCACCATGACTGCAACACTGGGCAGATTGTCACAGTGATAATGGAGGTGTCTAACTTATGGTCCTGCTGGGAACTGAACCTATGAACACAGCCTTATTTCCTGCCTCTGGAAGGCTACATTGAGCAGCCGTTTGTTGGGTTCCGTTGGACACATGTCAGGAAAGACAAGTGAATATTTCAGTCTGAGAGCGGTCGAGTCCACAAGCCTGGTCCCGGGCTCCACCGTGCCGGAGGACGCCTTGGGCACATGTGCTGGGAAGTGGGCCACTATAAAATGTACGGGGCTGGTATGCATGGCTGCGCCATACATGAAGAACACCAGCGCATACATCATGCTGCACTCTGATGTGCCGCCACGTGCGCGTCTCCCCTCCACTTCCTGTCTCTGTATGAAGAGCTGCTGAATTATAGAAGTGTGACGAGCTGCGACTCGGCGAGAGACGAGGGACGAGGGGAACCTTCACTCACTGCAGCGGCCAGCATTTGCATGAGTGTGGTGCCACTGCGATCCCACAGCTGGCTTTATTCCAGGGTTGGGAAAATTCCGGAGTTGCTCTATTTGTTTGTGCAATTAGGCCTGTGTGGCTACGAATGAGAGCAGTTGGCGAATCCTCAACCCACCGCCATCTGGGGCCCCAGTAGCTGGTGGTGGCCCCCAGAATCAGACGGCCATGTCTGGCTGCGTAGCACTTCAGGTTGAGCAAATGCAGAATCTGGTTAAAAAGTTCACTTTCCCATCAGGTGGGGAATGTTATAGTAGGAAGCAAAGTGGCATCAAAGACAAGAGGCGCCTCTCAGCATCAGGCGCTGGTGTCCCATTTGATCTCTGGTCTGATCTCTGGACACGTTGGTCCAAACCGAAGTGGGAGTCAAGCTCACTCTATAAGACCAAGGTCTTGATCCAACAAGAGCTTCCTCTGCTCAAACGTAGCAGCGAGTCCTCGCGCTCGCACCACGACCAGGTTGTTTTAAATTCCTGACAAGATGGCTTCAAAGCCAGGATCGGCGCAGCGCCACAGAACAGATCCAGGAACTTATTAGTGGCACAGCAGCCGGTGTAAAAACAGCATCAGCTGTCTGAGCTGGTGTCTCCACTGTGGCACACGCCATGACATTCCTCTGCTCCCCTCAAAAGCAGACCCACACGGACCTGATCCTGGGCTGCAGGACCGCGCTCAGCAAGTCACATGACGTCGGCGACCTTGCCACGAGACCTCAACTCAAACCCGCCCTCATTTCGTCCTGTTTATTTTCCAATTGTGAAGGAATATTTTCACATTTGAATTCATGACATAGTTTCTCTAATTTATTTCACAACTCGATTTCTCAATAATGAACCCCTTCTGTTTCAGTGTCCTAGATATTGTGTTCACACATTTATGTTGACATATCAATCATAAACCCATTTTTCACCTTTCCATCAAAATCATCTTCATTTTTAACTGCTATTTTTTACAGTTCATTATATTATTATATATTGGCATTTTCCGGCACATTTCATTCATCATAGAGAGTGTTGTCTTTATTGACGCACATAATCACAGGATAATCTGTTCTTAGCCAGCACTGCATCACATAGTTCATTTTCTCTCAGGCTATTCAACGCTCTGTATCTGAGCACCGATGTTTCCTCTCACCAGCAAACATGGTGGAGGTCTTCCATGGACACCAACATATCTGAGGTGCAGCGCCTGTGAGGACTCCCAGAGCCTGGCCTGGTTCAGACCTCCAGAGCCTCTAGCTCCGGGCGAAACCTCTATTTGAGACATATTCGAAAGTAAATATTTGACCTTCAGCAGTATGAGACGATTAAACCCTGCCAGTGAGGCGTGTTCTCAGTCGTGCCGTTTTCTTCGCCCACATTCATTCCAACTGTCAACGGAGAGACCCTCAAGCATTTGCCGCTCAGATAAACTTCCTGCCTGAAGATCAACATGGTGAACTTTTAAAGCAGCAAACGCCCACAAGCCAGTTCCTCTGGAAATGTTAGAGCACTGCAGTCATGGAGGAGCTGCACTTCAAGTAGACGACCAGCTTCAAAATTGGTTCAGCTACCGACTCATTTCAGCCACATACAACAGGCAATGAAGCAGATATTCACATCATCAGCTGTTTTTCTTGACTGGAGACATTAGCACAATGATGTGTTCAGTGAAGATGGTGCAGGACAAGTGGAGCAACAGCTAACTGATGTGGTTGTTAGGACACCGAATGTAGGGTCACATGAGAACTGGATGACAGAGCTTTCGCTGGTGAAAGGCGGGGGATATCCTGGAAAGCTTGGGAGAGCATCCCGTCACCTCTGCAGGGAACCAGATCCACAGTCAGGTGTGAGCCAAAACCAGCCTCATCTCTGGCTTGAGTTGAACTCAAGACCTCTGAGAGCAGCAGCATCACAACCACCCCTGACAGTGGCGATTCAGCGAGACCATTCTCCGTCATCCATTCAGGACCTGGAGTAGAGCCTGAGAAACCCAGCACCAGATGGACGGAACATGAAGGACAGTGGGTTTAGGGAGGAGCGGCTCAAGCCCACAGTAGCAGGCGAGAGTCATGACATGTGAAACTCAAACACTGCACGTGCAGGGCCGGCGTGCACGGCTGTTCCACGCAAACGCGCGCGCGCGCGCGCACACACACACACACACACACACACAAGCACAGCCGACGGATCACGTACCTTCCAGACAGCAGGTTCGCCAGAGGCCGGAGTGCGTCATCACCTCCTCGTTCTTGCGGCTGGTGTCGTTGTCGCCGCTGCTCTTCACTCGACAGACCCCCCGCGAGTAGAGCCAGTAGTCGGTGCCCACGGCGATGGTCATGAGGCTGAAGGCGGCGAAGGCGCCCACCGTCGTCACCAGCATCTGGACCCCGCGGTCACACATCAGCATCTTCATATAGGCGGCTCCTGTTTCCCTGTTTCCTCCGCTCGCCTGCTCAGGTTCTCCCCTTGATTTATCCCGCGAGATTTGGGGAGGCGCCGTGAAATACCGCGCTTCGCATCCAAAAAACCCACTTCCACTCACACCGACCACCGGTTGTTATCGGTGAAAGGACAGAGGAGCGACATCTTCCGTCGTCCAACTTCACCACTCCATCCCTGAAACACACCATCGGCCCATGGATTCGCGCCTTCAGCGACAGTGTTGGGGATCATACTCACCGTTTCTGCGCGGCGGGTTTTAGGATTCGATTCCCAGGTGATGCCAAAGACGCGGGATCGAAGAGCGTCGCGTGTTTTCCCGCGCCAGGGGTGCGCTCACGGTCATGTCCGCCTCTGGAGCAAGCGGCAGCTTCATGTAAGACAGAAACCGCCCGCCGACTGGCTCCGATCCCGAGAAACGTGCCCGATGGTGGAGATGAAAAAATGACAGCTGTCGCCTCCTCCTTCAAGTCTTCCTCCTCCTCCTCCTCCCGCTCCGACCAACACAAACTAACCGCGCGTCTCCTCGAACTCCGCCCGAGGCCGAGCCACTCGTCTCTGATTGGACGCCCGCGTGACAGCCGCGGCGACTATCCAATCACCTTCCAGAGTGGCGTCAAGGCCCGCCTACCGCCGCAGCGCCGCCAGTATAAGAAAGGCGGCTGCTTCACTGTCGTCGGTGAACCAGCGCTTGCGCGCCTCACATCACACGGTCGAACACACGAAGCACCGCGTCTCAATAAACTCCGCATCCAAAGACCGGCTCGCCTCCCCCGCGCGGGACTGCGGAGTGCGTCGCTGTCCGCGGTGCTGAATCCAAGAGGCTCGGCGTGGACGAGCCCGGCTGATGAGTTGGAGAGATGGGGGGAGGAAAGAGGAGAGTTTGGCAAGTGATGCATGAAGAATCGCGCCCGGGAGAGAAGCAGAGATGCCACTTAAAGAGCCACGGACCGTTTTTAATGATTCCACTCCAGCGGGGCTCCGCACAAGGCGAGCTGAGCTTCACAGTTGACTTGACGCACTGAAGTGTGTGTATGTGTCAGCGTGTGTGTGCCGTCGTGTTTTTGAAAGACGTGTTTGTGCCGCAGGCGGCCGAACAGATACGACTGTTTTAAAGCTATTGCCTGTTTCAGCAGCAGCGGATGGAAGACGACGGGGAGAAGGGACTTCAGGCTTGGCTGCACACACACACACACACGCACACACACAGATCCATGCGCCAACTTGTGTGGCGCTGCGTTGGCTTGGGTTGGAATGACATGCTGGCACAGAAGCGGGGAGCGACCACACTCTCCCTTTTTGATAGCCGAGGTGATGGAGGATGAACATGGCTGACATCAGTTCCTGGAGTCAATAAACTGCTAAACCACCACAGCAGTGGTCTAAAAAGGCGCCCAGTGAGTGTGGCCCTGCTCAGATAGAAAATGGCCACAGTTGGTTTCCATGCTAGAGAAGGGCTTCACGACTCGAGCTGACATGGACATTTCATGGTTTCGCAGCACAAATGTTACATCAACTTTAGAATGGCTTCATCATGTTGGCTGCCACCGCGCCACACACTGGAGTCCAGACACAGTCCAGAGCAGGCAGAGACCCAGTCTTCAGAAGGGTGTACTGAACCACTGTCGGGTCACACGGCTGGCCATGGCTAAAAGGTCAGCGACCCCTGTTCAATCACCTTGTTATTTGATATCTCAAACTGATTCAGGTTCGAACCTTAGGACACATGTGCAGAGGATCTTCAGAGTTTGGAGTTTGTCAGTGATGAACAACAACTATTCCACACTCACACACACCTCTGCATGTTGGTGGGAGGAAACTGGAGCTCTTCTAGCATTCAGTTCCAGGAAATGTTTGACGGCTAACCAGGCTGAGTCCAGGCTGGCAGGACAGACGGGCGAGGAGGAGCGAGTCGAGCTGATGCATTCTTGATGAGCTGCTGAGGTCGGATGTCACACGCATGAGGGACCATGCAGGGTGGAGGAAAAGGCCACCACCCGAGAAGGAGCCTCTGCACCATCATCAGGGTGGTGATGAGAGAGAGGAGAGCGTGGCGGTCTGGAGAAGATGTGGAGTCACTGACGGCTGCAGAGGGAAGCGCTCTCCCTCAGCAGAAGCCTGGACGAAAGGCTGCTGCAGAATCACACATCCAAATCTGTATGAACAGATCAAGAGAAGCAGAAGTGACAGGTGCGATCGTGGCGCTCGCTGCTGCACCAGCATGTGTGTGTTTGTGAGAGGGGTGTGCGATTGTGTGTCCGAGGGCCTCGCCTGCTGCCTTATCTCTAAAAGAGACTCATTAACATAGAAATGACTTCAGGAGGAGAAGAACGGTGTTTCACCTCTGAGCAGAGGGGGAGGAAGAAGGTACCGGAGAAGAGCGAAGCAGGAAGAGGCTCCGAGGAGATGAAAGGATGGAGACGTCTGAGGAAGTGATGGATGAGAGAAAGATGAGAGAGGCTTTGATGAAGATGGCGCTTCCTGTTTGTGCTGCCAAACACGTCTCAAGGAGAGTTTCGTTTGTTTCACAGACTCAGACTCGCATTCACGCCGATCGGCTGACTAGCTAGCCAGGCACAGCAGCAGGGGGCGTGGCTGCAGGTCACGGCGACAGAACAGCCATGATGAGCACCACACAGGGCTTCAGACCGAAGCACTGACGGACAAGCTGGGCGTCCAACTCCAGGCTCGAGGGCCGAATCTGGCCTCCAGATACCTTCTCTGACCCGCCACAGAGTCAACCTCTGTGACTTGTCACACAAAGAAGCTCAACTCTGACACACTTAGCGACGCTAGCTGCAGCGTCTTGGTAGCGAGATGGCAGCAATATTCTCCCAAACAGAAGTGTAAACCATTCAAAGCACATTTTCTGAAACTGGAAAAACTGAAGTTCTTTCAGAATCATCATCAGTCGTTACAAAGATGGAGATCAAAATGCTAACAACAGCAGCAACAGTCGAGGACCACTGGAGACTCTGCTTAAAGCGCCACGGCCACCTCTCAGTCAGTGCAGCTCTGAGGACCTTGTTAGTAAGTCCCAGGTCTCGGGAGCATCTCAGTTAGCTTCAAATTTAATCGAAAGCTAATCTACAGTTCACCAACAACTCAGGCCCCCTGCAGTGCAGGCTGATATCTGCATGCTGGCTGCTGGTGGTGAACCCTCACTCCTGACCAGACTCAGGCGGATCTAAATTGTGGGCCCTGGTGTCACGGATCAGAAGACGGGGTCGACCTTTCAGGAGTGCAGCACCTCCTCCTCTTTGAAGCTCCATGTGCGGCAGGAGAATGACAAACGCCCGCAGAAGTGTGTGAACACGCGTCTTCTCCTCCAAAGAGGGAAAGATGGATGGTTCTTGAAAAGCAGAGCTGGACCTGCGGGTCTTTGCTCAGCGAGCTGGAACCTCCTGACGCCTGTGGCCAGCACTCAGCGTTCCAGAGGAGGAGGAGGAGGAGGAGGTGATGTGCATGATGCCTTCAGGCGCCGTGCCTTGCTACAATACATGTCAGGGCTCAGTGTTTGTGAGTCTCTGACCAGATGGGCATGTCTGCGGGGCGAGGGAGGACATGGAGAGGGAAGCTGCCTGTCACAACTATGATTTACGAGCTGCGAGGAGGCAGACACACCTCACTGTGGGGAGACACACACACGTGTTGAGCTCAGACTGAGAAAGACCATGGTCCTTTTGGTCCAGATTTCTGAGAGTGTTCAGTGTCTCATGGTTCACACGTCTGTGCTCAACACAATCCCGCTCAGTATTTCTGCTGTAATACTGTCTCTGGTTTTGTGTTTCTATATTTGGCTTTGTGTTTTCCTGGACACGTGTGTCAGATGCTGTGTTGATGCTCTTGTAGTTCGTGTTTAGTTTACATGTGCTTTGTTTGCCCTTGTTTTCTGAGTTGTGTGTTTGGTTGATGTAGAATATCCACAGACGTTTGTATTTTCTGTGTCACTCGCATCAGAATGTCGGTGTGTTTGGAGCAAAGTGTTTACTCAGCATTTCCAACGAGTGTATCAACGGTGTCCACGCTGACCTGGTGTTTGGTCTGCACTTGTGGTATGCACACACACTTTTGATGTTTAGTTTGGTGTTCGCTGTTTTGTATATTCGTGAAGGTTTCGTCGATACTTGGACCGGAGGCAATATGAAACTTTTAAAGCAAAAGACAGGGAAATATCGTATTGTTTTAAGACATCCCACACCTCGGTCCCCCGGAAGTCACGCAGGAAGTTGGACCTCTATCTCATGTGTTGTATTTCAAAGTCTCAATTTGAAGCCTTATTGAAAATGGATGTGTATATATTTCAAATAATACTTAACTTGATAACTAGAGCACCACAGGAAGTTACCCAGGAAGTCTGACCATGTCGTTTTAAAACAAAAACCTTGTGAAAATTCAGCCTACAGAATGTGAATGTCTATTTGCCTTTATTGTGAAAGGACACAGGGGATTGATGGCTGTGTGGTAACAATGTTGACCTCTGACAGTTGTTAGCAACGTAATGTTGTTGGCGTCTCGGGGGTGGGTGGAGCTTCTAATGCCTGTGAAGGACGCGACTGTCCGGCAGAGTGATGCGAAGGGACAGGATGGAGGGGAAGTGTGTCTGATGTGCGATGTGTGAGCGAGCATGGAATAAACCCAGTGAGCCTCTCAGTCATGCTTCTCCTGACACATCAATAAAATCATCCCCTCACTCCTGTCCGCTGCGACCTTTGACCCCAGAGCACCGCACCTGCCTGGTGAGGCGCATCGAGCCAGAGACACCCGGACCACAGCACCACACCACCGACCACACACACAGAGTCACCAACAAAACACTTGCAGAGAACTTCTTCAAGCCTCTGTTTCCACACTCCTATTTTGAAAAACTACACTGCTGTGATCCCAGGAAACAATAATATTATCATAAAATGCACTTTCATGTTCCGCGCACCAGACTTTCCCGCCATAGCTACACATGGAGCACACAAAACACCAGTTTGGCAGAGTAATTTATTATTCTACAGTCAAAACGTCACAATACACGTGTTTTCTGCTAACTCAGCACTTCTCTCCACACAGAACAAACCAGAAGTTGTGAAGCTCAGACACAGGTGTTAAATGCCGCGAGTCATCACATGGAAGCATTTAGGAAGGAAGAACTGAAGACAGTCTGCTTGCGTACTACTGAGCATGTCGCTCGACTGGAGGAAGCAGGAAACACAGCAGGGAGAGGGAGAATCTATTCACATGAGCTGGTCTGAGCTCCAGTGAGCTCGGAGGCGGAGGAAGACACTCCATCAACACTGTCTCAGCGTTGGCTAGCGAGGTTGTGCTAGCATGGTTAGCCACGAGCTTGCTGTTATTACGGCACCTTAAAATTACCTGAATCGAAGTGCGTGCGTTTACAGTAGGGGAGCGTCACTCGACGTTTGTGTTTCGGGGGTCACTTTTGACTTTTCCACGCCCAGAAACCGCTGGATCTGACGCACCAAAACAGCATTTTCAGGCATTTCCATTTTGAAACATCAACCCTGACGTGGAGGACGTTCACTAGCCAGAGTAGAAAGGGAAGACTGGTTCTCACACCAAGGCTCAGACGGAGGCTTACAGGAAACAAACATCTTAAGGATACGTCTCATCTAAAAGGAGCATGCAACACGACACACCCGCTCACATCCGTGCCTCAGATCTAGATGGGCTGATATTTACAGGGGGGAGGGACTGGAAACCTGGAGGGACAGAGATCCAAACACGTGACGGTCGTGGGAGGCCTTGGCACCTTGCGCCTCATGAAGCGCCTGATACCATCTGAGTCACTGAGTCGAGTCCATCAGAGCAGTAAAGCAGGCGACGCCACGCAGCAACACCAGTCTCCGAGTGTTTTTCCTTGGCAGGTGTGTGTCAGCGGTTTTACAAGCCGGCAGCAGCAGCTAACACAACTAACGGCTCGCAGGATCAGATCAGCGAGGCAGAACCACCACCAGTTGTGTTCCGGTGAAGCTTCAAGGTGACGGCTCAATGACGTTAGCTTTGTCATTTAATGCGACGCTCTGTTGGTCAGGAAGTTTCCGCTAGTCCATTTAGGATTCCTGCTGACGTACACTAGCTGCACAGTGCATTTCCTAGCTCATCATAGTTCACACGTTGGTGGCCACGATGCGAAACATCAGCCTTGCGTCTGGGGCCTGTTTCATCTCTGTGATTCGCCTGGACTGTGAATTTGGTTCCGACATGTTTCGGGTTCCAAAACTGCGCCGCGCTGCCGTGAAGCTGCGTGACCAACAAGCAGAGGAAAAAAAAGGGGTTTCAAACAAAACTTACTTCTGCGAATAAAAAGCATGTGATGGAGCAGACGGACAAGAAACGCTTCAGAGAGCCGCTCGCCCTAAATGGACAGACACTCAGGGTTCCACGTCTGAAGAGTCAGCCGGTGGAAGCCGCGGTTAATTTTTGGGGGCCACGTATTCGGGGTTGGTATAGGTGAAGCCCATGAAGTCCTCCTGGTCCATGTTCATGATGACCAACTTATCTGTGGGCGTCAGGTCCACCGGCATCTTGGTGAACTCCTTGTCGAAGTTGCAGGGATCGCGGCGGTTCTTCTGCAGATGGGAAGGAAGGGGGGCGATGGTGGTGGTATGAGTGGAGAGAAATTCACGTTAGAATTAGCTCCGGTCCACAGAGTAAGCGGAGGAGGGTCAAAGATGGAGGACGTGGGAGGCGGAGTCACAACCAAGGCAGCGTGTGGAGCAGCTGCCATTTACCCACAAGGGTCGAGTGTCGGCGTTGTGCCGACACACTGGAAGCGCAACACTCTTGACTGTAGAGGAAAACTTGGGCCATGTCACTGACAAGCTGCTCGCAGTATAGGTTCATAGTCTGGTTGAAGAAACTTAAGTTTATGTACGTTTGTGTTAACGTTTAGTTACGCAGCTGTGAAGAAACACATTCGAGGGCCACGTTTGTGAGAGCGTTCAGCCAGAGCTGGGGGGCCGTGTTGTTTTGAACATTTTAGTGAGCTCCATCTCCTCACACTTTCTGGAGCTATTTTGTACGGCAACACTCACCGACTCCCCTCATGTTCTTATCATTTTGATATGCATTGCCTTGTTGTGGCTTTTTTATTAGACAGAATGGATAGCTAGCCTTAGCATGAGCGACGAAAATCACAGAGCGCACAGTGAAAGCAGTTCGAGGTTAGCATTAGCTAACTAGCAGAAATAGCGGCTAGCTGACATTCAGGGACGTCACTTTGTCTTATGTTTCTAGTGATTGGCGCTAAATAAGGTCAGCTCTGCTGCCGCCCTACTGGAGGAGGAGTGAGCAGCATGACAGTGAGTCAAGGACGTGACCCTGTCCACGGACAGACCCACACTAAACAGAGAAAACCACAACGGTGGGAGCCCCACAAACACACATATAGCTGCAGATGCGGAGCAACAGGCCAAAGATGGGAACACACAACCGCGCGGCACACCATCGGCAGGACTCCTACCTTCCTCTGGAGGACCAGGTCCGGCTCCACCTGAGAGCTCGGGCGGTGCAGGAAGTGCCCCACAAATGTTCCTTCTGCACTCAGTTCAGCTAAGGTCTAACTGAAGTCCAGACACTTTCTCTGGATCTTCAGATGATGCACACACACACATGCAGCAACAGCGAAGGCCAACTCGTGATGTCTTCCATCACAGCGTGCTTCAACTGCAGCTAATGCTGTGAGGCAGAGAGATACAGAGGCAGGAAGAAGGAAAGACGCAACGGAGGACGCAGAGAGAGATGAGTATCAGTGGCCTTTGGTGGAGATGGAGCGATAGGCAGCGGCAGGAAGGCAGCAGCGTGAGGCCAGCACATGCACCCGCACGCTCCCCTGAGTCCTTCATTTAGTCTTAACACATCCTTCCCCACTCCTCACCCCGACCCACACTCTCCCTCACCCCATCTCTTTTCAGTAACCAGAGGATTAGCGGGAGACGAGCCCATGTCAGCTGAGGATGAGGGGGAGAGTGGGAGGCACGGGGGAGGGGGGAGGGCTGAATGAAAGGCAGTATCGAACGCTGACCTGTTTTGGGCTGATAAGCGCAGCCTGCTTTGTGCGGGAGCCACCGGCTTTAATTTGGGGGCTGCAACATTGGGAATTAATTATCAGAGGCGCCGGCGCTGCCGCAGCACGCCGCACTCGCCAGATATTACATCCACTCCAACGCAAAGTTTACACAGCTTGTGTGCTGGAACTGGGTGCCTCGTCCCAGCGGCAGGAGGACAGGCCTTCCCAGAGTCCAGGATGCTCCTCAGAGTTTCATTCCAACCTTCAGCTGCACTGAGCTGGAACACTTACTTACTACACTTACTACCTGACACTGGCCCTTTTTCCAAACCCAGTTCTTCAACACCGACTGCTACTCGGTCTGAACTCAGTCCAGACTCTTCACTACTGTAAGAACAGAATCCTTTGTCTGCTTGGTGGAAACATTCCACTGACTGACAAGAGGCGGCGCTTCTCTGACGCGCCCATCGCTAGCATGTTCCTCTGGAGCTTAGCATGACTGGCTGCAGAACGCCATCTTAGGGTCTGAAACAGAGGCGCATAGCATTCACGCGTGGATGCCGGCGACAAGAGCCAATCAGCTCCCTCGGAACTTTGCAACGGCTTTGTAGGTGTTAGAGTCGGCGGGAGCAGCAGCATGGTCTCTCCTCAACACGCCAACTGCTCTCACCTGAACCCCCCTGACACCTCCCCCTTTGCCTTTCACATGCTTCCATCTTGGTAGGCGAGAGAGGGTCTCCATGAATCCAGCCCTAGCTCAGGAGGAGTGGCTCGCCAGGCCGTACTCCGCATGTGATTTCCTTGAAGTCATCAGACCTGTGCTCCCCATCAAGGAAAGGCTCTTATGATAAGTGGCAGCCATGAAATATGCACAGCCGCCGGAGCCTCTCCAATCTCCTCCTGTCCTCTTCACCCCATGCCGCTTCCCTCACTCTTCTTTTTGTTCTGCTCGTTTCCATTTCCAATTTCGGTCACAACACACCCCCTCCCCCGGTCACCCTCCAACAATCTCATCTCTGGTCCTCAGCTCACTGTCCTCCACCTCCCAGGTATTGGGACGCGCTCCTTCACGCAGCGATTTGTCTTCAGCACCAGTTCAGGTTCGTGCACACTTGACCTACAACACTTAGCATCTTCATGTAGCTCCATCTCTGAGGTGAAGAAGAGGTGAGATGGACACAGTTCACTCCTTTATTTTGCCCTTTGTTTTTCTCCAAAACAAGCTATTTTGGCACATGGAAAGCATCCAAAACCTTTTTTTTCTCTTTTTTTGGTACAGTACATTTGTTAGCACAGAACAGTAGCAACATTAACTTTAGCAGAACAGCCACCCGAACAGGTTAGATGGGTATAAATCCAAAATATTTCTTTTTAAAAAAAAATCATGCAGTAAAGATTGCTCAAGGAAAAAAACTCTTTTCAACAACACTGAGCGCAGACCGGTGTGTTTGCGGCGGGAAACACAGACACGATACCTGGGTTTGGATTTCCGAGTTTGTTCAGGTCGACGGTAAAGAGCTGTCGTGGCTACACTACAGAGAGAACTAACACTGCGGAGTCCAGGCTGTTGGGCTCAGTGCCAACACCAGGTTATTGCTAGCTGTGAAGACGCAGCTTCAGTCGGCAGTGAGCTTCTCACCCAAACCCGCGGCTGCAGTGGTCAGTTCCTAAGCCTCGACCAACTGAGGAGCATTGGGTGTCAGAACCGTCCCAGCAGCAGGAAACGGGACTGCAGCAAGCGCCCTAGAAGGTCTGGCTCTGCCATTTACAAGGAAAACTCCTGCCGTGGAAATGAAGGGCGATATTTGAGACTGTAGGAGCCAGACTCAGGGAGGCAGGGATGAGGATGAAGAGCAGGAGTTCATTTCCGTGTAAATCACAAAACCAGAATGAAAACCCATTTCATAAACTGATCTCATGGTAAGACACAGATCACATGACTCCGCGGACCAATCGCTGCCGGGCCTCACAGGCAGCAGGGACTGACCACTGCAGGGGCTTCTATTGACTGCATGAGCTAGAGTCCACCGTACCCCGAGCTAAGTTGAGCAGCCGGGACTGATGGGATGGTCACCATAGCAACAGCCACATTCACACAAACACACACTGTAAACATAGCATTGGAGTCATGCTTCTCAACACGAAGGAACTAACTACTGGTCTCTTTTGTAACCACAGTTAAGTCAGAGTATAAGAGCTGTCTACCTACGTCAGCAACCGTCGTCAGGGTCACACAAACTCATGCACGAGAGGGTCAGGCATCCAGATTTTGGCTAAGATAAGATCAAACACTGATAGAAAAGCAGAGCGCACGGGGGTCATGACGAGCTGAAAGAGCCGAGAGAGAAAGAGCGAGTCCAACACAGCCAGCGGGAATGTCGTCAGGAATCCTGACTTCAGTGGGGCTCGTATTTTCAGCTTCAGTTGTCGAGTGAAAGGAACGGTTCTGCTGGATTCCTGACCATGACATTATGACCACCAGCCTCGCAGTGGCCAGCAGCCACAGAAGGGTTCCCACTTGAGAGCTACTGACCACTGCGGCCCTCACTCCAGCAGCAAAGTTGGAGCAGGCCTGACAGGTGGTCATAATGTTTGGCCCAGTTTACCTCTTGAATATTTATGGCCACATGTGTTGGACTCCCCTGCATATGTAGATTTAATGAGCGGCCCGTTTAGTTTGTAAATCCTTAATGAGCTGAGATCTAATGGTTCGGACGGACTCAGTTATGAAAACCCGAGACACTACTGCAGCAGATGTCGGTGCAAGCAGAGTGAGGTGTGTGAGGTCCACCCTAAAGTCCGGCCCAAATCAAGCCTTCTTGGAGGTGGCGGTGGTGGCGGCTCCAGGAAACTCCGGGTTGATAAAGGAGAATCCCTGGAACTCGTCTTGGTCCAGGTTCTGAATCACTTCCTCGTCAGGAGGGGTCAACACCGGCGGGTGGCGAGTGAAAAATCGGTCAAAGTTCTCCGCATCCCGTCCGCACTGTTGGGGAGGGGTCAGGGAGGGGGGGTGGATGAGCAGGAGGGGGAGGGGGTAGAAGTGGAGGGTTGAAACAAGATGACATCATTTGAAGTTCAAATATGAGAGAAGGTGAGATGAGCCTGAGCTGGAGATGGCGGGGGCCCACAGGAGGTCCAGAGTTACATCAGGTACGACGGAGGTCACAGCCATGTCAGGATCAACGGAGCAGTGACCCGTCTTTTTATCATTTTTATAGACATAACTGAGATTTCTTTTTAAATCTTGTCCGTAAAAAATGTAATTTCTGAGAAGATTAAATACGAGGTTCAGCTGACGCTTGTACAGCTGTGATTCATTTCCTTTAGGTGCAACAGAGAGCCAGCTTTACTTCAGAGCGCTGGAAGCGCCAAGCTGGCCTCGAACGCACCACAGCCTGTGTACCTGTTTCCACCTTACACAACACTCAAATGCTTTTCACTTCAACTTTCAGTTTCTTGTGCGACATTTGAACTTTTCCTTGTTTTCTAAAATATATGCATCATTAATAAATTGAAAATTTGAAGTCAGAAAACCTGTTTTTACACTGCGCAGGATGGAAACCAGAAGACTGATTCAGGATTAAAAACCTTCCTGTCTCTGCTTTGTCAGTTCAGGCGCATCTCTCCGTCCGATATTTGACAGGCAGCTAACAACCTTCAGCACCAGAGCGTTGGAGTGCACCTCCCCCGGGAAAACCTGCATTTAACCAGCAAAATGGCGGTGTCCACACAAGGCCAGTTCTGAAAAAGCCTAGTTGGAGGGTGATGTTGCCGCTGCAGCCCCAAAAACAGCACTTTCAGGAGTGGGAACCCAAGGCTCCCCCTCCATCAATCAGCTTAACTACCACAACAAGGGTCCGGCCTCCTCCTACAACGTGACCCAGAGGGAGACGACCAACTCGTGAAATCCCTCCAACTGAAGAGATCCAGCTGACACTGCAGAGTTTGGGGAAGAGGAAACGTGGGATCCAGAGGGTCACAGGGCAGCTGCTTACGGAGGCTTTGAGGACCAGGGAGCTCAAGTGAAGACCGTGTCATCAGACCTCTTCATTGAATCGAGGTACAAATGTTGGCTTGGCGAGGTGCACTCCACGGCAGGTTTGGTGAGAGGCTGAGCCTCAGCATGTAGAGAAACCAAAGAGACACACAGAAACAACTAAAACGTGAGAATGAAGATCGATGGGGGGATGGATGGAGGGATGGAGGCTGAAGAAGAGGGCGTTGGTCTGGACCACTGGACTCGTGCGTGTCGAGCCAAAGCATCCTTGGTTAAAGAGGCCCTGTGCTGAGCGTGCCACCTCACCCGAGCACCCCACCCCCCGCGGCCCCTCCCCGGGGTCGGACAGTGAGAAGAGAGGGGTCAGAACAGAGAAAAGTGAAGACGCCTGGAGATGGCAGAGACCACAGGGACAGACGACAGCCATGGGTCTCGCGGGACTTACGGATCTGGGCTTGAACGGCGGCTGCACCTCCTTGTTCTCCAGCTTCTCCCAGTCCATGTAGCGGAAGAAGCTGTGGTCCCGGATGTCCCGCTCGCCCTCCGGACCGCAGCCCAGTCGCTTGGCGGGATGCTTGGTCATCAACTGCGCGAGGACGAGAGAAAGCAGCCGTCAGTGTAGAGGCACCCACAAGCAGGGACGACCTTTGACCTCCGGACGCAGCCGGCTGGAGGTGTGTGTACAGATGTTTGGTCCCTTCCCTCACGACTCTGCCAACACTTCTGTGACCTGCTGACCTGAACCTCAGGTCCTCAGTGAAGAAGGTGTCGCCCTCCAGGTGGCCACTAACAGCCTCCCAAACAGCAGCACGTTCGACTGATGAAATATAGATGCAGGTGTGAGCGGAGAGGTTTCCGATCACTACCTGCACGCGCACACACTGAGCGTACAGACCACCCCGTGTTACACAACAATAAATATTTCATTCACGAGAGAGTGACGTCACCACAGACCACCATCACACCTGTCAGTCAAACTTCAGAGGAACCGTTCAAAAGACAGCCATGTTTTCACGTTCCCAAAATGGAAATACTGTGTTAGTCGAGGCAGACTCACGCACGCACGCACGCATGCACAGACAGACAGACAGACAGACAGACAGACAGACAGACAGACAGACAGACAGACAGACAGACAGACAGACAGACAGACAGACAGACAGACAGACAGACAGACAGACAGACAGAGACGGAGTGAACCCAGGAAGTGGTGTTGGGCCACAGTGGGAGCTGTGGGGGAGGACGGAGGCGAGTTTTCATGCTCCACTGAGGATCCACTACAACCCAGTGATCATCACTAATACATAACATGGAGTGACTGTGTGTGTGCTTGTATTCTAAACACTGTCCTTGTGAGGACCTTATGCCTTAATGGGGACCAGTTGGCTGGACCCCACAAGGTTGAGTCTGAATCTGAAGGTTAAACCGTCAAAATAACTGGGTTCCAGTTTGGTTCAGAGTCCTGCTTCAGGTGTTTTGCTTTGGTTTAGGGGAAGATGCTGGGGTAAGGACATTGGCCAGGAGAGGTGCCCACAAGCGCAAAGAGACAAGTGTGTATAAACAACACACTAGAGAGAGAAGCTGAACAATGAGTGCAGCAGGACGGAGGACAGTTGTTCCTCCTGCTGCTGCCTCCACAAGTGAGAGACACTCACCCCTTTACAGATGGCCACGGCCTCTTTGGACATGGACTTGGGGTACGAGACGTGATGCTCCATGATGGACTGGAACAATTCGTCTTCATCCTCGCCGTCGAAGGGCGGCTGGTAAGAGAGAGAGAGGGGGGCGATCACCATGATGAGACCTCATGCCAGGCCTGACCTGTGAAAGGTTCCGACCACGACCCACATCTGGACTCACCTGCCCAGCCAGCATCTCATACAGCAGCACCCCGAAGGCCCACCAGTCGACAGACTTCCCGTACGGCTGATACGCGATGATCTGTGGAAAGAGACCAACCCGTCAGTGCCACGTCTGCGCTGCCACAGGCCGGATCACCAGCGCCGGACCTCCGGAGCGATGTAGTCTGGTGTTCCACAGAAGGTCTTGGTGGTGACGCCGTCGTTCATGTTCTCCTTGCACATGCCGAAGTCTGCGATCTTGATGTGTCCCTCACAGTCCAGCATCACGTTGTCCAGCTTCAGATCCCTGTAGATGAGCCACGCAAACACACTGACCCAAGGTTCAACTGAAGAGGACCCAAGAGCAACTGAATCAACATCTCTACATTCACTGCCCCAGGTCTCTGGGAGACTGTCCCAGCTACACAGGGGAGCCAGGAGCCAGGAGACACCCTGCACCCTGAACACAGATTAAGCTCTGTTTAGTTCTGACAAGGGGAGGAAACCAGAGTGCTCTCCGACGCTGGTGAGTATCAGAGCCAGCCCCTCCAGCCGGGAATCGATCCTGTGACTCCGTGCTGCCCACTCACTTCTACACTGGCTGTTAGCAGAAACAAGTGTGATTTACCTGTAGATGATGCCCTTCTGATGCAGGAAGAACAGACCGATGGCAATTTCTGCGGCGTAGAACCTGCACACAGGTGAGGACAAGGAGATGAAGGACGGGACAGGAGGCGTGCAAGGTCTGCACATGTCAACACAAAGGTCGTAGCTGTCTGCAGGAGGCCAGCAAGCAGCTGATAAGACCAACAGGCGTCTGGACACGCGTCTGCCCAGCCGCAGCCAAAGCTTCGCAGCCAAGGCTCCTCATCATGTCACACATGCAGTTCAGCCACATCACGGACACGTCAGACCAACAGCTACACAGAGGATTAAGATGAAAGGATTTCAAAAGGGATCTGTCTCTGTTGGACTCGCCCTTCAGTGTTCCAAACATGAGGGAAGCGTCTCTAATTCCCTGAATGAAGGGCGAGCTTGGTGGCGCCGCACCTCCTCCGCAGCCCAACGTCAAAATGTGTCATCTGCTGGGGTCGATCTGACGCCCGGGATCTCGCCATGTTCCATCATTATGCCGTGCACTTTTGGTGGGATCGGACCTCAGTTGCAGCAGGTTAACATAGAGCATCGCTCGCATGAGTGAGCCACATGCGGGGCTCCTGACTGGATTCAACTGAAGAACTGGCAGCTGGAGACAAACTGAGGTTGGGTTTCAAGGCCGCAGGTGGTTACATATCAGGCAGTTATCCACTACGGCTGAGCTCATGAGGTTTAAGGCACAAGCAGCGGTCTTGACTTCATCACCGGGAACAATCAAATGGAGATGATAAACCTGAACTGGGAACTGTTTTCCAGACTCGCACTGGCAACTCTCACCACCATGGTTTCAGTCAGCCACCAGCTGAGAAGCTGAGCTCCAGGTGTTTCCAGCTGGAGAGGTAGGACTGAGCAGCCTGGTGGTCTCTCCCTCCCATCAAGCAAACACCAGCTTGCAAACTAAAAATCATTCAACGCTTCATATTGTGTTATAAACACTGGAAAATCTGCACCGCAGCCAGACCCTCATGACTGCCCTCTAGTCTCAGCAAACTGGTCACTGTGAGACTGTTCCAGAGTCTTGGTTCTCAGAAGCCTAATAAGTGCTAAAGCACGAGACTCGGCTGTGAATGTGCGGAGTGTCTGAGCACAAAGATTCTGACGGTGAGCCACTTGTCAGCAAGACTTGATCAATCCAAACATCTCATGATGGTGAACCATCTCAGCAGCAGCTCCAGTGAGAGCAGGAAAGGTTGACTCACACAGCGTGCGGCTCTTTGAACTTGCCGACTTGCTGGATCTGGTACATGAGATCTCCGCCGTTGATGTACTCCATGACAAAATAGAGTCGGTCCTGCAGGGGGAAGAGAAGGGGTGTCACACGAGAGTGAACAGAGGGGCAGCTTGGCTGGGATTAGGGGTCAAGCTGGAAGAGAAAAGGCAGGAATTGAGGAGCAGCTGGAAATGGAAGTGGTGAGGAAAGGTCGTCGCCAAGGCAAAACAATTCAGGAGCCTATTCTGAGACAATATCTGCAGAGATTGGCAATAACACCAGACCGTGGGACGAGTGCGTGACTGCGACTACATGAGGGCCGGAGGGGCCCCACCACCTGCAGTTCTGATGTGATGGCAGCAACACAACTATACAATTACACAGGTGGTCATTATGTTTTGGCTACCCAGCACATTGATCCAGGTGAGCTGGACGTGATCAAGACACTTGAATAGAGAAGACTTCAGCCCGAGCTGCTGCTCCTGTCCAAGCTCCACAGACTGAGCCTCTTTATTGGTCAAGCACAAGTTAGTTCCTCACCATCTGCCAGTAGAAGCACTCCCATGATGCACTGCAACAGTTAACGCTTCACTAACTACAGCACCATGCACGTGCCACCCACCATGGTCTGGAACGTGGAGTGGAGTTGAGTTAGGAAGGGAGGCTTCCCCGCTAGAGCCAGCACTCTCTTCTCCACCATGGTGCACTCCACATCATCGTCCTGGATCACCACGTCCTTCTTCAGAATCTTAATGGCGTAGAGGTCATCTGTTCCTTTCCGTTCAGCCAGCATCACCTGCAGAGGAGGAGGAATGTGAGAGCTTCCGCACAAGCAATGTTCACGGAGCAGAGCCCTGGATTCTCTGAACCGCAGAGCAAACACAGCGAGGGCTGGCGGCTCTTCACTGACAAGCATCACCGGATCATCATCGGATTGACTCAGACTTTCTGAGACAGACTCAGTAGGACCGGTCAGTTTGAAAGTGAGAGAATACATTTCATTCGCTTCACATCTCACTGTGCAAGTTTACTCCAGGCACTCCGGTTTCCTCCCACAGTCCAAAAATAGTGCAGGTGTGAATGGTTCTGACTTTTCTGCCAGTGCAGATATTTTCAGGTGGTGTGATGGGACTGAGCAGCCTGGTGGTCTCACTCTGACTGAGAGACTGAACCAGTTCCTTCTGCTTCCAACTACACAGCTGTCTCTCGAGCATCGCAGCAGGAGGAGCTCAAGGTAACTGTTACAATGTGTCCACAAGCATCTGCCGCCGAGACGATGCGTGGCCAGATGCCAGGGGTGGCAGCGGTGACCCGCCATCTTCCCGGCCCCCTCCACACACGTCACCAAATGACATCCTCTGGACGCCGGTGGAGATCAAGCAGGCTTTGAGGAGAACAGAGACGGGAACTTTAATAGGCCCAGATAAAGGAGGAGAGTGATGAAGCACGTTTCAGTCAGTCACAGAGTGCTGAATCATCATTTAGGTCACCTGAGCGGGAGAAGACAGGAGAGATAACGAACACAAAAGAGGAGACGCACAGCAAGAGCAGCAGCGTCGGAGGCGATTCAGCCACTATTTACTGCTTAATTATACGTGTTTCTTTAAAGTGTCCTTCACAGACACAGCTAATCTGAAGAGGACGAGCGCTTTAATCCGGCAGTGTCATTCCAACTTTCTCCCTGACTCACTCAAGTTCTCACTGTCCTGCACCGAAACTCCCCACAGTGAGGCAAAAGCGAAAGCCACGGAACACAAGCAGATGTTCCCGCCGGAGTCTCCGAGAACATCCGGTCAGATCAGTCCTGGACACTGTCTCCAGCCAGAGACATTTGAAACCAAATTACCTCCAAAATGATTGTCAAGGCTCTTAAAGTGGGAATTACTCAGCGTTTATCTCCAAACATCTGTGCGTGAAGGACCCTCAGAAAGTGACTGAGCTTTCAATTAAAAACTCTGACACGAGCGTGTGTCGAAACCCACCGGGCTAATTGAGTTTTGGGACCTTGACTAAAAGCTATTTCAACTTTTTATAACATTACTTTTGTTCATTTGCATAAAAAGGGAGCCAAATAAAGGACGGAGCTTCGTCTGCTCCACCGACCCGTGTGTGATGGAGTGATGAGGAGGCGTGACCCGACGAGCGTGTCAGCTCACCGTCATGAGCTGGACACAGACTGAGCCCGTCCATGGTGACGGTCCATGAACCGGCGCGGGTTTGTATTCAGGAGCACATAACCTGTAGATGGGTAATAAATGGTGAAGGCACCTCAGGGTGTGTCTTCAGGAGTCCAGGTCATCTGAGTGACTCCAGGCGCTTCTGTACGTGAGATGGAGGGTCAGACGGAGGAGCCGTCCTGGGATTATTAACTGTCACGGGTTGGAAGTGGCGCAGCGGTAAATTCACGCCGACTTTGGAGGGAAATTCATGAAGGAAAGTAGCAGAGGTGAGTTTGGTTTCTTCACGTCATGAATCATTTGTTCTTTGCTCCGTCACAGTCCATGAAGCCTAAACTCACTTCAGAGACGAAGAAGCATTAACCTTGCAGCTGTTTGTGGAGTCTTCACCTCCAAAGAGCTCAGCTGAAAATCACAGCTCCTCCCTCCTTGACTCATCCAACACTTGGAACATCACATGTTCATGCACAAGTCAGACAAATGACAGGGGTCTGGAGGGCAGCTACCTGAGGCCAGAAGCAGGGGACACCCTGGACCAGTCCCATCCATCTCCATAGGCTTTGGACTTTGGACTGTTAGAGCACCCAGAGGAAACCCACACAAGCACAGAAGAGGAAGAACTCCACACAGAGCTTGTCCAGCTGGACTCAGGAACCGAGGTGCTACCAAACTCGGGTCCCAGGGGCCAAAGCTGGCCGACGAACTCTGCACCATATTCATCATGACCTCTGATGCATGACCAGCTGATCATAACTCAGTCACTGATGCAGAATCTTCCAGAAGAGGGATGGAAGTCGGTCGCTGCGTGACCTCAACACTGGCTTCTGCAGCTTCAGTGCTCTGAGCCCATGGTCTGAGTGGAGAGCAGGGAGAGGATGGTGACACAGACAGACACTCCACACTGTTCGTTTGAGATGAAGATGATGAAGCCTCACGTGAGGGGACCTCACCACACTGGGGCGTGCGTGCGTGCGTGCGTGCGTGTGCAGCAGTCTTATGATGCAGATATTCTGAAGCACAGAGGCAGAAGATCTGCTCTGAAGGTACGAGCCTCCCACGCACACACTTGTGTCGCTCGCGTTGATCCGTCGCTTGTGTCAGCACCGCTGTGTGTGTGTGTGTGTCTGTACATGTACTAATATCCTCACGTGGACCAATCATTGACAAGACACTGACTTGTGAGGATATTTAGGCTGGTCCATACAGTGTGTGTTTTGAGGGTGAAAACATCAAAAATATAATCGAGATTAAGGTTAGCCATGTGTTTCGGATGGTTAGGTTTTGGGTGATGGCCCTGAGAGGTCCTCACAAGGATAGAGAGACAAGCACATGCGTGCTTGTGTGTGTGAGCAACAGTGTTGCTGGATATTCCAGAACGACAGACCCTTGACTTCCCTTCTCCACATTGATGTACCAGTGTGGCTTTAAAAGCCTGTTACCATGGAAACAAGCAGCTGGCGCACAGGTCGCCTCACAGACAATGCTGTCTCTCCCTCCCTCTGTCTCTCTCTGTGTCACTTGTTCCTTCTCTCCCCAACATTTACCCAATTTTCTCCCTCCTCCCTTCTTTCTCTCTTCCCTGCCTCCATTTTCATTCATGTCAGTCTTCCGTCGCCAAGGTGCACCCCTCCTCTCCCCCACTTCATTCACACTGACATTTTTTTTCCACCTCTCTCAGCTCATTCATGTTGTCATCCCTCGCTCGTCACACCCGTCCTCCTCGTCTCTCACCTTTCCATCTTCCCTCGCTTCAGCTCGGATGCTTCCTGTCGATTCCGTTCCTCGCTTGAACCAAGATGGATCACTCACCCCCTCACCCTCGCTCGCCACGAGTCCCCCACCTTCCTCCAGTTCACCGGGATGTTCACTGATGCCCAGTCCCGCCTCAAACACATGAAAACATCTGAAGGTCGTTCAAGGTTGCCAAGGCCGACAACACTCAGCGGGAAGCCTAAAGCATCATCCTCACTTCATCCTCACCAGTCGCGTGTGGTGAGGATGAAGAGGAAGGGAGGCTCACGGACACGGTGGAGAAGAGGAGGAGTGAGGAGGAAGTCCTGGTGGCCCCTTGAGACTCGGTGGAGCACTAAGTTCAGACCCACTGATGGCTGGCCATTGAGAGTGGCAAGCAGATTCTGACCCGACCCACGCCCAATCTGGAGACGGAGCCGGATCTTCCAGCCGCCACATGCTCGGACCACAATCCAGCGGCGGACCCACAGAGATGAAAGACCAAATCAGACGCACTGATCAGGGAGGGTGACCAGATCCCAGAGGTTAAAGAGCACATGTCTGACTGGAGGCCCCGAGGCCAAATCATCTGCGGTGACTTAAAGATCGGACACATGACAACATGGCGAGTCTGGAGGATGCCAGCATCACGTTCTGCCAGCGACCTAGACCCTCCGGACCAGGATCAAGATAAGAAGAACCACTGTCAGAACTAGAACTATCCTGCTCCACCTGACCTCCACGTGACCTGGTCAGCGCACTGCTCTTCTCTGAGGTGTCACATCACTCCTCTCTTACCTTGCCGAAGCTTCCTTTGCCCAAAACCATGAGGAAGTTGAAGTCAGACAGCTTCATTCGATCCTGGTTGCCGTTGGAGTCGAACCTGGAGGCTGCGTTTGCCGATTTGCCCTCAGTGTTCTTCCCCGGGCCGATTTTCGCCCTCTACATCAGGAAGACAGACATGGAGACATGCCGTTACTCAGGGTTCATAAGCTTTCTTCCCCTCAGGCCCCGGTGGTGTTCCCGGTATGTTGTTGAGCAGAACAGCGCTCACATGCCTCTCTGCCAACACGGCCCTTGGTCTGGAGGAATATGACCTCACATCACCATTGAGCTCACCAGACTGTAATTATATGTTAGTTCACTGTTATCAAGTAGGCGGTCCCGTTGTTATGGCCCCCACCTAGAGGGCGCTGTGGTCCATCTCACATCCATTTGAACATGTGTGACGGATTTGTTTATTAAAACATGCGTCTGTTTCTCCGGGCAAACTAAATGACAGCTTCACCCTGAGAGAGAGAGAGAGAGTGTGTGTGTGTGTGTGTGTGTGTGTGTGTGTGTGTGTGTGTGTGTGTGTGTGTGTGTCGGCACACTTCCCCAGAGAGCCAGTCTCACAGAACATCTGAGGACCGTGACCTTGAGGAGATGGAGGGAATGAAAAACAGATGGAGAGAAGCACACAAGGGGGCGCTGAAGGTGACAGAGGACAGAATCCCTGAGAGAAGGAAACAGGGAGGGAAGATGGAGGGATGATGTTCATTCATTCACAGTCCTCAGCTCAGCACTTTGACAGTGATGGATCTACTAACGCAGGAAGATGACATCGCTGACATCTGTCTCACTTCCTGAGTCGTCGACTTTTTGCCGACTTGACTTCAAAAAGCTGTTGGTTTCTGCCAGAGAGGCTGACCCAGAAGTCTTCCTGTTTTTCAGAGGGGCAAACACGATTCAGCTGCACCAGACTGAGGCGAGACACTACTTTTGAGTTGGTGAAACTGGGCACCTTGCTAGAGTTGGCGGCACCATGCTAATGTTGGTGGCACCATGCTAGTGTTGGTGGCACCATGCTAATGTTGGTGGCACCATGCTAGTGTTGGTGGTACCATGCTGGCTCTGGTGGCACCATGCTAATGTTGGTGGCACCATGCTAGTGTTGGTGGTACCATGCTGGCTCTGGTGGCACCATGCTAATGTTGGTGGCACCATGCTAGCTCTGGTAGCATCATGCTAATGTTGCTGGCACCATGCTAACTCTGGTGGCACCATGCCAGTGAGGACGACACAGCCAGTTCCAGGAACATTTTTGGTTCTGGTCTAACATCTGTGTCTGTAGCGCCAGCGCCACCTGCTG
The DNA here is from genome assembly GCF_027744825.2 of Synchiropus splendidus. Taxonomy (NCBI): domain Eukaryota; kingdom Metazoa; phylum Chordata; class Actinopteri; order Syngnathiformes; family Callionymidae; genus Synchiropus; species Synchiropus splendidus. The sequence continues at coordinate 3,307,064 of NC_071352.1, forward strand.
TCCCATTTGACAACCGAGGGCATCAGTGTTGGGGAGAATCCTGAGAGGACGCAAGCTGCTTGACTGAGGGTTCCCGGTGAGCCTTGTTTCTGAGTCGTCTCTGTGTACTTCATCACATGAAAGTACTATGTGTACATGAGGAGAGAGGGAGGGGAAGCAGGAGGGTGGTCCTCTCTGCCAAGTGTGTTCCTGCAGCGGCCGACTGGTTCACATTCTCACACAGCAACACACACAGGCTCTCACGTCTGGACCTGCAGTGTGCCAGACCGGATGGTACGAGATAGAAGTCTTCCTGCCAACTGCTAACAGCTCTCCCAGAGAGCCTCTCAGACGAGTGTCTCACACACACACACACACACACACACACACACACACACACACACACACACACACACACACACACACACACACACACACACACACACACACACACACACACACACACACACACACACACACACACACACACACACACACACACACACACACACACACACACACCTCGAACTTCTGCCGCAGCTCCTCGTTGCCTTCCTCTCCTTCAGGAGCCACGGGAACGTTGAAGTACTCGCCTTCTTCCTGGGAAAGCATCTTAAACCTGAGAAGAACAATAAATCCATTTTCAATTTGGAAATTACGGCTTTTAAGTGCAGCCATTAGCTGAAGCTGCCGACTGTAAACGCTGCAATTTCAAGCCCAAAACTCCGTAATCAGATGATCATTTCCTAATTCACTGTCCTTCATGGAAGAAATGAGCTGGTAAATGCTGGTTCCACACCCGAGCTCACGTCGCCCAAACATCAGCTGCGACGGGCCTCGGAGATGGTTCCACTCCGACTCATTTCACAGTGAATTATGCTGTGCTCTGACCCCTCGCACACACGCCTGTCTCTCTGTCCTTGTGGGGACCTGAAGGACTCAGAACCAAACTGAGACCCACTTACTTTGAAGCCTGCACCCTCAGATTGAGGCAGAACCTTGTGGGGACCTCAAATGCACACTGCACGAAGCGCACATGTTCACGAGTCAGAGCTCATCCTTGTGATCATAAATGGTGGACTACTGAACCATTCTCTGCTTCACATGGAGGTCTGCGACACACTGCAGTATGGTCATGAGCTCCCGAGGCACAAGCCTTTCAGGACTTTGTTCTAGAAACCATCACTTGAACCCCATGAACGCCACTTGAACTCATGGTGGTTTTCAGAGAAACACAAAATGGTTCCATCAGCACCAGTTCTCGCGTCAGGTGTCAGGTCAGCAGAGGACCCCAGCTCAGTCCTTCACCTCTGAAGAATCACAGCCAAACGCTGCTCTGCTGCCTTCAGCAGTAACGCCTGCTCTGATGAGACGCGGCTCCACCCAGCCTCCCTCTCAGCTCCTGTGACTGCGGCTGGTGTCTCTGGGAAGCGTCTTAGCGCTTCCTCAAACGTTGGCGTCTCATTCACAGGCCTGACAAGCATCAGCGTCAGCAAAATGAAAGGATGAGAGCGAGGGAAGAGATGAACAAGAACAGATACAGAAGCTCTGGCAGAGACTCTCCTCAGGAGGCAGCAGAGCATTCATGAAGACACTGACCTTCACCCCCCCCGCTCCCACCCGTCACCCCTCCTTCCCATCTCACCATCCGTCCACTCCTTGCTTCTGCAGCTCTGAGATGCCAAAGGACAGTGAGCCCATGAAGTCGTTGCGGCTGGTCAGGTCCCAGTCCCAGACCTCCACCGAGAGGCGCCGGTCCTTGTCGCACTCCTTCAAGTGGCTGCAGGGAGAGCACAGGTAGGTTCTCACACCGTGAGGGCTGCTCCACCAGGTGACGTTGTCGGACCCGGGTCAAAGCTTACAATTTAAAGGTCTCGTTCCAGGTGGGGTTGAGGCAACACTTGATGGTCTTGGTCTTCTGTTTGCTCTCGCTGCGCGGGTCAGGGATCAGTTTCAGCTTCACGTAGGGGTCCGACAGGCCGTTGGGGTCCATGGGAACCAGATTCCGGGCCTCTTTGACTGGCAAGAGGAGAGACACCAAGTGAGAAACACAGAGACACCTGAGGGTCCAGAGGACCAGCCTGAGCGGAGTCAACATAAAGAGAAGCAGGCAACACAAGCAGAGGTTGATCAAACTCAAGGAGATAATCTAACACCACAGGTTCACACAAAGATGGGATAGAATCTAAACTACAAGGGAGTTAATAAAATAAGACATAATCTCACACACCAGACGCACAGAACAAGACAAAGAAACTGGCAGGTTCAATAACAGAAAAAGAGTTTTACATTTAATGGATGGAGAGAGAAAATCTAACACTGAAAAAGCAATGAACACCAAGAGAACACTGTCATTTTCATGATGACAGACTGATCTAAAACCGGCCGGAGGAAGAGAGCAAACCTCATAGAATGAGGGTGGAAAGAGTGGAGGAGGAGAGAAACCAGAAGGGAAAATCAGAATGACGTCAGTTAAAAAGGAGCAGCAGGGGAGGCCTGAGAGGAAGCATGTGATCAGGCAGATGTTGCAGCTCTGAAGGGTGGAGCACAGTAGCCTGGGCGCAGTGGCCAGTGAATATTACATGATGCCTGTTAAAGTGACCATCACAGGCCGTGCAGGGAGCAGTGACCCGGTCGCATGCCAGCCAGTTTCTCAGGAGCCTGTCAGTAAAGAGTGCGTGCTCTGGTGTCAGCCGGTCAGCTTCCAGCACGTGACACACTGAGCTCTGCCCCCTGTGCTGACCACACAGAGCATGTCCGGCTCTCCATGTGGAGGCGTGTGTGTGTGCCTAAAGGCAGCGGAGAGGAGACTGGGTATGAAGATGTGTGGACTTTCTCTCAGGTGGAGCGGCAACAGGGTCTCACTGGTCCCAAAGTCTTCAGGCTGCTGAAGGTCAAACATGACACCTCACACTGGGCTGCTCTCGTCTGAGACTCTGACTGGTGCCTGAGCTCGAGGCCCTGTGATGAGGCTCAGGACAGAGAAGCCAAACGTTTCGATCAGATGGCGCCACACTGACCCCTGTCGGTGAAGCGCTGCACTTCACCCCAGGAAGTCGCAATCTGCGCGTGGACGCCATGACAGACACCTTCTGTCATGCACCTGCGGCAGACGGGAGCCACTAGCGCCCTCTAGCGCAAGCGTGGGAACAAGGTGGTCAGTGACGGAGACAGAAGAGGAACTCAACGGTTCCTGCACAGCACAGCCGAGAGTGACTCACCAAGGTCGCGCTCCAGATCAGGGAGCACGTGGACCATTCTAGCACTGAACAACACTGGTATTACTGCTTATTAACAGTCAATAAGTGGTTTATTAACGACTATATTGCGACCCTGAAGACCTACAGCTATTACAGACCAAAGTTTGAGACTCAATCGTATTTCAACGAGAAGAAGGACATTCTGCTGTCAAAACTGAGAAGTGACAGGCCGCAAGCACGTTTGTGCCTGGCTCTCTGACGTCACCTGAAGGCAAAAGGAGGAATTACACGACGCAAAGTGTTTATCATCATTAAAATAAATGTAGTGTAGTGCCCGAGGGACACCCTGGACAGGCCACACTGGGACAGACAACCACTCACGCACGCATAACGCAAGAGCCGACCCACACTAGCAGAGAGAGCAAACCAACTCCTCACAGGAGGGACCAAACACTTAAAGGTGGAAACCCTAAAGGTGGAAACAAACGCGTGAGTCTGGAGAGAACAACATCATCATCCAAGCGCTCGCTTTCATTAGAAAACAGGCTGAAATGTTTCGGTTGGGTCAATTGTGTACTACTGGCCTGCTTCCACTAGAGGGAGACAAAAGACAGCGTGACGTCTGAGGCGAGAGCAACCTGCTGTTGCTGAAGTTGTGTGTCAGTGAAGAGGGGCGTGTGATGCCGACTTACTGGTGACAGTGAGGACGTTGGTCTTGATCTCGGCACTGATCTGGATCCGACCTCTCCTCTCCGTGTGGTCGGTGCCGCAGAGGCTGGGCACGTTGGCCACGCAGCGCTTGTGGATGTTCATCATGCAGTCTGGAAGCCAACGTGCAAGAGTCTCACTCACAACACGGTTCGACTCAATCCGCTTTCAAACAACTAATCAATTAGGACTGTCACATTTGAACTCCAGCTGAGGCCGAGCATGTGGGAGCTGAGCTGCAGCTGAAGGTGGAGGGTTTCTACATCTCCGATTCCGTCACCAGACAGCTGAACATCGGAGCTCCTCACGCTCATGTTTATTAAATCTAGTTACATAAAGCCAAGCGGCGTGGGAGTACATACGGTCGCATCGCATGCCCTGGTGGATGAGGCCGTAGAGCAGGGAGCCGCAGTGGTCACAGAAGGTGGGGCTGGAGTACGTGTGGATCTTGAACTTGTGCTTCGACCTCGGGTCCTGCAGAGAAACCACAGAAGGGCCACATGTCTTTCTGTGTAATATGTGACCCTGGTGAGCCAGAGAGCCATCACAGAGCGAGGAGACGAAGCTAGACAGAATGACTCTACTCAGCTCCTGTGACGGCAGCGGGGTCTGATATCAGCCTGAAGCCACTTTCAAACCAGCATTTGGGGCCGATGACTCATTTGAGGAAAGGTTCTGGTTCAGAGAGTCAAAGCACACACAGCTGAGGTTCTCTCACAACTATGTTCCTGACAATGGTGGGAGTCTGTGATGAGGAACACAAGCAGCCAAAGCTCCAGTGATCTGCAGTTGGAACAGTTCGGAGGTGAAAATCCGGAGGAGAAGAAGAGGGTGCAGGCACTGTAGCCTGCACCACTGAAGAGCAACATCATGCTCAGAGTAAGAGGGACATGGGTGGACGTGTGTTTGCCTCCTCCATAGCATCTGTAGCGCCCTTGCACACACGCGACTCATCCATCATGACGCCTTTGTGTTTCCAACTCCTCAATCCATTATTATTCCTGCCACAGACATCAGTCAGGAGCCCACGCGTGGCATCCATGATGCAGCCTGACAGATGACTGACACGCAGCTGCAGGCGACGGCCATCTTTAAAGCAAGACTCGTCCTCTTTCCTCTGGCCAGCTCTGGTGGTGGTGGTGGTGGTGGTGGTGGTTGGGGGGCGTGGCACTCGCCCTAAACCTAACCATCCAAAGCACGTGGCCTGAACCAGGAGCAAGCCCAGTTATTTTGTCGTTTTAACTCTAAAATTAAGGGTTAAACTTGTGGGGACCTGCCAAAAGGGAAAAAACACAATCATAAGGGAGATAAACTGCTTTCTTCTGCTGCTAATTGGACTTTAATAGAGATCTAACGATGATGAACGCATCCTGTCAGGTGTGTAAATGAGTGATGAGAACATCTGATCCTCACTCGATGCTCAACTCCAGCACCTGCATCTGCTGCATCTCACCAAGCTTTCGTTTCAGGGAGCTAACGCTAGTAAACAACCCACCAAGCATCACTGAACCAGCAGGTTTGACACACGACGTCACATGACCATCTCACCCCTTCAAGTGGGTCAGGATCACAGCGACGGTTGATGAGAAACTATTGGAGGGAAGGGGAAACTATTGGAGGGAAGGAGGAGCTGAAGTCAGAAGAGAGCTAGTCTTCCTCTTCGTGGATTATGACAAGTTCAGCGTGTTGGGACAGCTCCCAGCTACCCGGGGTGAGGGGGTATGGGCAGGGTGTGGGGGGGGCAGGTCTGTCACAGACTGTCTACAGTCATGACTGGAAATCGGAGCGCCTGGAGGAAACCTTCACACGTGACTGGGATTCAAACCCACCATGTTCGTGTCAACAGGCCGCGCCACAGGTTTTTCCTCCGGTGAGGCGTTGCAGAGGTCAGCGCCGTGACGGGGGTCAGCCGGGGCCACATTTCTCTGTCCGGTGTTGAAGTGGAGCTCAGCAACACGACCATCCGTGAAACAGCGGCGGGTTGCGTCACGCCAGAAATGTAGGCTTCATTAGACGAGCTGCTCCCCCAGGACGTGCAGCCAATTAGCCCAGCTCTATAATAGACTCACACCTGAAGCCCGGGGGGGAGGGTGACATCACGCCACTCTCCCTCCGAACATCCATCAGCTGTCCTCGGCTGGATCCTCCACAGGCTGGACCCAGAGAGAGGTGGAGCACGAGTCATGACTCGGCAGTTCCTTCATCATCTGGAGGCCATTTTGATGCAGAGGAGGTGGATCGGATTTGTCCCAGGATGCAGGACCCAGGCCACGCGAGACACTGCCAAGTCCACTCCACAACACCAGGACAGACCAGAGCATCCTGCCGTGCAGCCGGAGGTTGGCTCAGACCAGCAGATTCACCTGGACTCTGGAGGAGCAGCAGGTCTGCTGGAGCTGAGCCGCACGGCTCTGTCAAGCCAGGGCACTTTGACCCCGCTCAAACTGTCACCTGACGGAAACGGCTCCGCCGCCTGTGACCAGCTGCTGAGCCAAGGAGCTGGGGAGGCTGGTCACCCACCCATCGGGGCGGCAGACTGGCTCGGGGTGCGGGAGGTGAAGGTGGTGTTGCTCAGGGGAGAGCGGAGACTGTCGAGGGGTGGACACAGGTCCAGCGTGTGGCTGCTCTAACTCACGTCCCCTGCGCTGCAGACAGACTCTTGAGTCCCAGTCATGATCCTGAAGCCCGGCCTGACCCACTCCTGTGAGCCCCAAGACCCTCCATGTGGGAAGAAGACGATGCTGAGGGAGGACCTTTTAACCATCAGATACTGGATGCTAAGGTTAGCCTCCAGCACCAGTCTGATAGAGCTGTGGCCCCTCGGTTCAACCCCTCTTCTCAAGGGCCAACAGAAGCTGCCGGTGGTGTCTCTTTCCTGAGGAGGCTCTTGGGACCTGGAGCATCAATACAAACACACATCCCTTTGTTCTGCCCCCTGTATGACCTTTGAGCCCTGGGTCAATGCTGACTTCCCGACGCCCGGAGTGAAGGAGGCGGTACTCACGTCTGAATCGGGTCCTTTATCGGCACCAGGACAGGAGAAGGTGACAAACTCATGACAGCGCTTGTGGACCACGAAACAGCAGACTGTGGAGAGCAGAGAGAGGCGCGTTAGTGGCTGGGGGACACGATCAGTCAGACACTTTTGTCCTCTGATCTGATGAGCGGAGCAGACTTCAGCCTGGTGGAGGCCCAGACTCCGTCTTCCATCTCCCACACGCTGCGAGTGACTCACAGGCCCACGCTGCTCTTAAATGTCTGGAATCTGACGTCCAACCTGGTGCCGACAGTCACCCCCTTCCTCAGGTAACTCCTCACCACCATGTCGATCACTGAAGACGCAACAGGAAAGGGTCGGAGGTTTTCGAACACGACGACTGAAGCACTCGCATGAGTCCCACCGCCCTCATCTGTCCAGTTGTTTGGACTGGACTCAGACTCTCAGCACTCCATGCACACATGTTGACATTGACGGTGCTCTCTGCAGTGACAGCACCATTATTTGCTTTTATTTGGTCTCTCTCTGCGTCTCTTCAAGCTCCACAGGTCTGGTGGAGTTGATTACCTCAAACTCAACTGAAGGACCCAGGTCTCTTCCTCCGACTGACACACACATTCACCTCTTCAGAACAGACCCAGAACCTGGTGTCTGCTGGTCTCGGCCTCAGGTTCGAGCCAAAGTGTAATTCAACTGAGTTCAATGAGCAATGTTACCAGACTGTCTGAATCGCGATGGTGCCCCTGAGTGATGAACACTGCTGATCACGTGACCTCCACGCCACGTCTCCATCAGCTCAGCTCAAGTCCTGATCACCTGACTTGAGTTCAGAGCTGCTAAATTTACACACACACTAACACAGTCATGTTCACACGGAGCATGTGCAGCTCAATGGTGCTTCACTCCCACACAACATCCTCTCTTTGGTCACACCGCCCACTCACCGCAACCATCCAACACACACACACACACACTCAAGTATGAAGCGCCCACTCATTCCAGTAACGTGGCCCCAGAATCCACCAGCCATGCAGGGAGCTTCACGCACATATGGCTGTGCCGCATGTGGCGGACGCCAAATCCCAAACCAAAACACAGCGATCCCTCGCGGGGGGGGGGGGCCCAAAGTCAGTCGTGGAAAAATACTCTTTGACTCAAGCGAAATGAGCAGATTGATGTGGTCTGGTGCGCCGTTGTGGTTTCCACCTGTAACTCTAGATCCCCACGTGCATGAAAACATGGTGCTTTACCACACGCTCACACACGGAAGTGCGAGTCCCTAGCAGCTCGCACTCACATCAGCTACACACAAGTGAGACTCACAGCAGAGGCATGACCCTGGGCCCACCAGGGCTCCAGTCCTGAGCTCATGGCTATGGTCTAAAACATGGGCTTACTCTGATATCCATGGAGATCCATGTTTCCACAGAATGAAAGGTTAAAAAGGCACTCTGTATGTAAAACTGCATTTGACTCTCAATACTAAAAAAAGAAATAAATACAATCAAGTTACTGTGATATCACGCTGTATTGTCTTCCAATCATGTCGTGATGAGAGGTTCTGGCATGCAGCCCCTGGACAAATGGATGGAGAAGAAAGAGCCTTTGATGTGGAGCTCTGGGTGCAGCCTTCTGTAGCCACATGATGTTTCAGAGTCAGCGACAGCCACGAGTGACGGCTGCGCACCGACGTATGGAGTAAAGTGGGACTCATTGAGAGAAGCTTGCCACTCCACTTCCCTGAGGGATGAAGAGATGCCACCTCTGTGTGGAGGGATGCACACGGCAGCTGCCGAGCCAAAGACCGAGGTGGGAGGGACTGTCTGAGCTAGAGAGGCCCCTGAGGTTCTGACTGGTCTGGATGCAGTGACCTAGAGCAGGGGTTCTCAACCTTTCTGATCTGGGGCCCACCTTTCACAGAACTAATGGGCCGGGACCCATTCCAGCAACAGAACTGATTCATGAGTCTTGATTTTATTTGTGATCAATAACCATATTTAATCTACTTCCACGTAAACAAACCAAAACCTTGTGAAATTATATGAAATCATGTTATCATTGGGAAGATATTTGTCATCGAAAAGTCCAACCAGCAGCAGAAGCAGGTGAAAGTCATATTCGTCAAATGTACTAAAGAAAAAAAGGAAAAAATACACTTCATGCAAACTGTTGAGAAAATTGGAAAAACTGAATAAAATTCTGAATAAAATATAATAAAACCATGTCTAAATATCATAAAATAAAAATGATATATCTTCTTTGGAGAATAAAACATAAGTGTAAATGAAAATCGCCATAAAAAGTTCCAATTAATTTTCAAAACTGCTTGAACACGTGCTTTCATGAACAGTTTTTACTTTTAACTTCCTTTTTTTTTTTCTTTTTTTTCTTTCCAAGAACTTCTCCATAGTTGGTAACTATCACAGATCTGCAGCTGTCAAGTCCATTCAGTGACACACTACTGCCACCATATGTGGCTCATGTATTAAAACTGAGCGTCTCACGGCCCAGAGGCAAAAAAACTAAACACTTCTGGTGGCCCTCTAGGGGGCGCTCATGGCCAAACCATGGGCCCCAGCCCTATGGTTAAGAGTCACTGACCTAGAACAATTCAGTCTGAGCGCTTCAGATTCCAGTGCAGGTCCAACATAAATCACGTTCCCTGACAGTATCGCTGACCCTCCCTCCCCCATTGCTCCACCATGACCTCTCGCCGGCCTGATCTCTTGGCAGCACGGCGCCGAGCCGGAGTGTCTTCATTATTGATCACAGCCATTAAATATCCATGCACCGCAGCCACGCGCGCAACCAGGCAGCTAAAGACTCATTAGCATGGCGCATCATCACGCTGGGCTCCGCAGCGCCGCTGTGGCCGTTCTGTAACACGACACAGCTCAGGCCAGTAAGCCAATCTGACGCAGGCAGGCAGGCAGACAGACAGCTCTGAGCTTTGAGTTTCAGCACTGGATTCGGTTGACACCTGGTCAGTCCTTCGCCTCAGCCTCCCCTCCTCACCCCGTCACCCTTGCCTCACTGTGCATGTGTTGACACGCTGCAGGGAGGAGGAGTCATTTCACTAGCCCCTTCCTCAGGAGACGACATGCCACTGCCTGTCCTGCAGGGGGCCTCGGGTGAGGAACAGCTGGGACTCAGCCAAAGATGGATTTCAATCTTGGATGGACGTCGTTGAACTACATTCAGGCCGTAGTGTGCTCACCCCAAACCATTGTACGACTGGGAAGGGGAGAGGTCTCCATGGAGACAAGCTGAAGCATCGTCTTCATATTGACGTTACAACAGGAAAATACATGGATTTGGCCCTTGGTTCTGGGCGGTAAAACCGAGATCTTTTGGCTCAGCACTGCCAGACCAAGACACACTGGGAAGGGCACCACCCGTCCCTATCATCACAGCACTATGGTTCAGATTATGGTGGTCTCTGGTCGATGGCACCAACAGGAAGAACAGTCTCCCCATTTCCAGAGCCACTAGATGGCACTCTATGCTCTAAAAGCTTTGGATTTGAAGAAGCATTTCCATGACCCCTCCCATTACTTTCAAACCAAAAGCGCCCCCTACTGAGCTCTGAGAATAAGGGCAGTGTTTCATGAATCCTCACCAGCCCAGCACGAGCTTGGACACTCGTGTTTCAGTGGTTTGAGATGTTCAGCTCCATTTTCATTTTCGTCCCTCTACTTTGTTAATACGTTCTCCGCGTGTGGCATGTAACTGACAGGTCAGAGCGCCCAGTCTGACCTGAGAAACACAGTGCTGCTGGAGGGACATCCAGGCTTCAAACAGAGCCCTGGATCATGGCAGGGAGCAGCGCCTCTACTTCTGGTCTGAAAGCCACCGAACACGTCACTGACCTCCGTGAGCTGCTCTTAATTTCCCACCGTTCAGACACAGCTCCCTGTTGAAGAGTGATCAAACTTGATTTTCAGGATTACGTAACCAACAATGGGCCACTTCGCAGGAGACTAGCTTTATATAATTTCCCTTTCATTGGCGCGCCCCCCCCGATACATTCATCTTGAGAGATGTTGGCAGAGTCTAGTGCTCAGCTTCCTCCTCTAATGAGCTGCCAGCACCGCGGCGACATGCGTCCCAGATTCAGACACCTACAGATCCACTCCTCGGCCTCCGTGTGGCACGTGTCGAGAGAGCGCTGCGCCTCAGGTTGCTCCACACCGCCACCACCTGTTACAGGGGTGCACAAAACGTTTGGGGGAAAAAAAACCTCTGAGATCACTGAGCAGTCTCTGGGGGATCCGCTTCAGTTAGAATCTGCAAAAAGCCTCATTTGTATTTGCCACACTCTCATTTCCTCCTCCACGTTCTGCCGTCTTGCTTGTTTGCTGTTGGTCTGGAGTTCAGCGTGATCGTGATCATCTGGCTTCGGGATGCTATGCTACTGCGGTTTCTTGCTTGAACAAGTTTTGGGTGACCTTGTTCTTGGAACTTTACAGCGCCACCCACGGGCCTGGCCTGGCCACTACCACTCACACACATCATGAATTCAAGAATAACGTTTGGCTGCTACACAAACAAAACTCTGGCTTCCCTTCACAGAATGTGGCCCTAAAAATGCAGGAAGTGGTTCTCCTGAGGATTTCCAACTCAGAGAACTTTGGGGTCCCCGGGGCCTCCTGCTGCGATGGCGTTGGGTCCAAATATTCATTTGAATCCAGTCTCATTCAAGTACCAACACAGATCAAAGGACGGACAAGTGAGAAACAGGTTCACACCTGATGATGGCGGTTTGGAAGGTTCATGAGTTAAAACACGGATCCTGACTCCAACTCTCCGTCACCACTGCCCCCTCACAAGGTGGCGGGCTCTGGCTAGACAAACCACGGGTTCTGCCTCCGTATCATCTCACCATCTGAGTCGACAGGAACTGCTCCGACGACTGAGGCTCAAGACTCAAAGGTAAGTAACAGGGCCAAGAGCAGAAGAAGCATGAAAGGAAAGGAGGCACACAAGTCAATATTCTGAGGAGAAACACGCCATTGACCGTGTGTACGGACTTATATAAGGGAAACAACAGCCTACGCCGCGGTATAAATACCCACAATGCTGCTTGTGAATCAGGGAGAGGGGTCAGAGTGAGTCAGCACACCCATATCACTCCTCCTCTGTCTTTCGCACCCGCTCTTTTTCCTCCTTTCTAATCTGCACTCACTCTCTCCGTTTGTCATATTTCAAGAGGATTTTTCCATCAGAGGCAAAGCACAGAGGATTTCTCTTGGCAGGCACACGCTGACCTCTGCTACATGATGATAGTAAGACAAGAGACGAAGCAGCTACAAAGGCAAATCAGCCACAAACAGCCTTTCAAACCCGAGCCTTTTGATGGCAAGGTTTCAAAAATGATCATGAAAAGCAGCAGAGATGATGCAAGTCCAACCACGCCACGCAGAAGTAGCAGGAAGCAGAAGGTTGCTGGTTGCATTCCAGCATGGGACTGAACCAGTCTCCGGTCTGCTCCAACGCTCTGCTTGTGTGGGCATTCTCTCAGCACTCCCAGAGGGGGAAAGGTTTCCTCCCAGAGTCAGGAAGGGTGTGATTCGCTGGGAGGAAACCTGCTCCTGAGCGAAATTTCACACATGAATTCAATTCAAATCCAGCTCCTATTTTTTGCTCATTTTCAATGAAGCTAGAGCAACCTTCATCAGCCAGACCTGGCCTGGGTGCGTTTCACCAACAGGAAAGCAGTTCCAGTGACGCGGCGGCTGATCAGACACGCTCATCCCAGACTTCAGACTGAAGGTACGGTCCTGTCTATTTTGGTCCAGGGAGACACAACGTGTATGTCTGACTTCACAAACTCAGCTCGGCTGCCAGCTCCGTGGAGGAAGTCTGGCACCAGAGCGATGTACGTGGTCCAGCTCACACCTCCAGCAGCAGACTTCTTCAACTCATTCACTGCATCCCGCTGTCTTCATTCACCTCCACAGAAAACCAAGCCTGCGCCCCAACTCTCGCTCAGCAAGACCAGCACAGGGCCCAGTCTCGTACCAGTCAGCCCTCTTCCTCCTCCTCCTCCTCACAGCTCTTCCTGTGCCACTCCTGAAGGCACCTGGCTTCTCTGACCTGCTCCTTCACTCTTCACTCTCCCACTGCCTCCCACCCCCCCCACACACCTGCTGCCCGAGGCCAGACCTCAGGGCCCAGAGCACCGAGCGCAGCGACGCACTACAACTCACATTTCATTTATGTAACAGTGGAGCACTAATCCACTCTTTCATCAGTCGTTCGGATTAATTCTGAGAGCGAGGGAGAGTGGGAGAACGAGGGCGAAGGGTGAGAGTGGAGAGCTGTCGATATTCACCAGCGAGCTGATGAGACAAACACCAGTGAACACATCGAATCATACACCCAGCGCCATTTGTAAAGGTCTTTTCTGTCATTAAAGAAATGTCAGTGCAGGAAAACTGATGCCAGAAACCGGCGGAAAACTGAAGGAAGCCACGCCTTCATCTGCGGGGGGACTCATGGCAGGGTGGGGAGTTGGGGGCCACATGTGTTTGTCCGGCCCCCAAAAATATTCAAAACATGCAAGAGATACTTTTCCTTGGTGTGGTCTTTATAGTTGTAACTTTTGGACTGTGGGAGGAAATCAGAATACCAAGAGGAAACCCACACAAGACAAGGGAGAGGACACAAACTCCCGACTGGTTCCCTCCAAACCTCGAGTTTCCAAAATTACACGTTGATTTCGATTCAGGGGTTTGAAACCAGACTTTTGCTGAGACACAGACGCCGGACCGGTGATCAGCCCAACAGACTGAACACCACAACACTTAGACCTGAAGTTCTGGGTCATGAAATCAGGGCCACATTTCCAGGCCTCAGAGGACAGAACGTGTCGACCTTCCCGGATCGATTTCTGGGCGCATGACGGACGATTCATCAGTGAATGACCTTCTTGTCTACGTCGGTCTGACGGATGCTTGACGAAGACACGCCTCGCACACCAATCACCAGGTCACCGCTCTGTCAAGGACTGTGAAGCAGGAGCCTGAGTCCTGCAGGATTCTCCTGCAGCTGAGTGAGAGACACGCGACACCAGGTGGGCATGACGTGGCCTAAGTGAGGACCCGGTCCAGACGGACTCAAGCACTCTGGTTCAACAGTAGAGTTTACCTGCTCAAGCTATTGAGTTAGAGGTCTGCAATATTTCCATTCAAAAATGTTCACTGCTTCTCGAACGTTTTTCCCACACAAACACATTACTTCTGAAATCCCAATGAAAAACAGCTTTCGTTCAGCTACACGTGCATCAATAGACCTTTTCTTTCCTGTACCGTGTGTTTCTACGATCAAGTCTCTTCCTGTGTCAGGAGCTTTGCTCTGATCCTTCTATGAGCCAAGCACCATTGGTTTTCCTGGGATTTTGCTTCTTCATGATGCTCTCCTGACAGCTTCAGAAAGAACCCATGTACTGAGTGTGACAGCAACCCAGTTTCCTCCCATACAGATGTCCACTGACTTCTGTAACTAGCGAGCGCATCTAACACTGAGGCGTCTTGTCTACTGCGACGTCGAGCTTGGTGTTTTGTTTTCAGTGTGTGTGTGTGTGTCTGCAACAGCTTGCTCGATGCCTGGCAACAGACCAGAACAGTCCCAGTCTCTGTTGCTCTTTCAGCAGTTAGAAGATTCAAAAGCGGATATTTTCACACAACTGTGAGGAGAGTCAAGGCTGCAGCTGCAACAGAGACGGATTCACAAGCTCCTTGTCCGATGCTAATTCATCGTTTTGGTATGTTAAACTGGGGAATAAATGGAGACAAACTGCAGGGAGAAGTCACGCCGAGGTGCCGCACTAAGCTAACAGCAACAAATCAAACGGAAGGAGTGAGATATAGAAGGAGGTCTAGGATCAGTGCACTGCTGTCCCTGTTGCTAGGTTACCATCTGTGGACGAGCGGGTTAAATGATCTCAGGAGCAACAGTGACATAGTTAGCTCATCGCCAACACACAACCAGAGCAAGACTCAGTGGGGTCCACAGAAGTGGAGCAGTGTGTGATCACACGGACCTCGCGCCTGGAAATGAGCAACAAGCTGCAAATATTGATTCTGTAAACAGCTACTTTCACGTAGCATGGTGGCAGTAAACAGATCTGGTGACGCAAAAACTCTTAGCAGCGACAATCACATGCTAAGGACGCAGGTTCAATTCCCATGGGCTTCCAATCGCAAGGCAATCCAGCTACAGAGAGGGCATCCAGGCGGCACTACAGGTGACAAGAGAGTCAACAGGTACGACGTCAACGTCACTGTTGTTGGTGCGAGGAGACAGAAACCAAACCCACGAGAAACACTGGGAATGAAGGTGAAGCATCAGGGAAGGAAGACTTCTGCATCAGCACATAAGCCTCATGCTAGCCTCACATAGCTTCATGATGTCTCTATCTCCAGCAGCGACAGGACCATAGCTCATAGCTCAGAAGGTCCGGTCCAAGTAGGTCGCGAAGGCCAGAGTTGGCTTGTCCTGGTGAGGTAAGAGGGGCAGCGACATCTCAAGCTCATCTGCAGCTCTGAGTCAGGAGGTCCCTAGCGCAGGGAGCAGAAGCAGCAGTAAGGCTGAGAGAAGAGCTGCTGCTCCTCAGAGAGGAGGGGGAGGGATCTAGGTGAACTCTCCTGGATGTGAGACCATGCAGAGGTGCAGTAGAACAGTTTGGATCTCTGAGAGGGAAAGTCCATGCTTCTCACCACGGGTTGTATTAGCATGTCCTCCACTTTGACCCAACAGCTCTCTGGTTCTCCTCTGTCCTGGCGTCACCTCGTCCAGCAAGCTTCCTCCAACAGGCTTCAGGTGAGCGCGACTGGTGTTACAGAAAAGCAAGCTAACATAGATGGCATCTGCAAAAGTGTGTTCAGACATCTTCAGTGGAAACTCTTCAGAGGCGGCAGCTAAGAGCCCTCGGTGGCAGCTCAGGTGAGCCATGCCGCCACGTGCCATGACTCACCGCTGTAGACAACCAGCTCATCGTACCTGTGTCACCATTTCACCTCGGGGTTCAAACTGCAACCAGGCCTGAGAACAGTGGGCGCAGCTGATGACGCAAGAGCGAGCAGGTCGGACCAGTGCTGCGCACGCAGCTCGGCGGGAAGGTTCACGGGTGTGAAGTGAAGGAGCCCAGGTGTGCTTGTACCACCACAGCCTCCACTGGCAACAGGAAGGAAGGGCAGTCGAGGCCATGCCCGGTCAAACACTGCAGCACATCTGGACCCTGCCCGCCCTCGCGACTCCTTCCTGTTTGCTCTTCAGCTCATCCTGGTTGAGCTTCGTCCCTCAGCATGCAGATGACTCTGGCCATGGAACTAGCACGGCCCATTTTCCCAGAGCTGACAAAGCTCCTCTGTCTCTAGCTCTGCCCCCTGACCCAATCCAACCGCGCCTGGCCTGGAGAGACCCCAATGCTGTCCCGGTCCCCGGCATGCAAGGGCGCCAAACTGGCCCAGGACAGTCCCGGGCTCACGGCTGCAGGTGGAAACACTGGAGTGAGGTGAGGCCCGTCGACAACACCCGGTCCTACGTCAACATGCTGACGCTGTCAGACCTCAGAATCACCAGAGTGAGACTCAAACACGTCTGAACCACCCTGAAAGAGGAAGTCTGGACGGAACGTGCTTCACAGGCCACTCTCTCTGCATCCCTGGACGGAAACGCTTCTGTGGAGCACAGCAGCAGAGGACCACCAGTCCCCTGGACTGGTTAGAAGAGGTATTCAGCCAGGGTGAAAACACAAAGTATCATATGCTTCACACTGGCCTCACATGCAAGCAGGTTCACACCCTGACACGCATGAGGGCTTTTTTCACCCTCCGCAGAGCAGCGAGAAGAGGAAGAAGATCAGAGAGGAAACACTGGGTGTTACCGTTACAGAACATTATCTGTTTCACTAATGAGGCCTGTGTCACTTCTCAGTAAAGGCAGATAACGGCGCTTCGGCCGAGGAGCGTCGGCGAGTGCGAGGGCCAGCAGGTACTGAGCCTCAGGGTCATCACAGCCTGCGGCTAAACCACAGGTTTATGTGGGGCTTGTCTCAGAACCTGCTGGAGGTCGGGACAAAAATAGCAGCGCGACTGAGGCCTTGCTTAGTGACAGACAGTAACAGGCCTGGACCTGGTCTGGAGCTGGAGGAGGCTGACACCAGCTCCACTGCAGACCACGGCTCCCTCTGCTCTCAACGGCACCGACAGCAGCCAACTTTTTGCTGACTCAGTACTGTTTACGGGTCTGAACTGAAACCTTTGTGACCGAGAGCAGGAGCTGGTTGGTTATCACCATGGAAGTGTTGCCGTTCACAGCACTTCATAACTTCACTTCCACATCTGACTCTACAACAATTCACCTCTGTTGACACCACCACCGGCCACAGTTGCACAACATTGTTTGTCGCCAAGGACTTATGAGGGATCTGACGGAGCACATCTCCAGCTCACGTCACCAGGCATCCATAAGCTGTGTGGGTCAGAGGAGCACAATGGAGCTTCAGGTTGCCACACAGCTCTGTTACTGTCCTCAGGTCTTGAGTTCTGTATTCATATCAGTGGGTTTTATGCCCAAAGCCATGACCAATTCGAGCGTATCAGTGGAGCTTCATGATGAAGTCGACAACTGACATGGAGGAGCAACAGTGTTTGGCTCCTGCTACTGCGACTGGAGCGGTGCGTCCCAATTCCTTCCTTCATCCTCAACCCTTGTGAGGAGCAAGGTCTGTCCCAATTCTTAGGAAGTGAAATGGAGGAACAAGTTTGAAGAACTCCACGACTTCCCTGGGTATTGACGAATACCCAGAATCCTTTGCGTTGTATCACAGATGCCATCGAAAACAAAGAGACTGAGCTATAAATGTAAATATTGTCTGTGTTAAGAGTGATATAAAACTACAAAAAACACAGGATTATCCAAGTTCATGCCCATCTTATGGATGTTTATCTCATCACTACATGATTTTGTTTATTTCACAATGTTTTGTATAAAGCGGATGGTGCGGACAAGCTTCGTCGCTATTGTTTTGTTATTTAACACTACAAAATGGTGATTTTTCTCAATGGTGATGTTTTATTGAGATTGTGGCCTGAACCTGCAATAAGGAGTGTCCCTTTCCTAGGAACAGAATCTTCCTCAACTCTTGGTTTTGAGGATTGAGGAAGGAATTGGAATTCAGCCTCTTTGTGTCGAGGTTCCGCTGGACGGCGTCACAGTCCTATGACTGGAGGAGGAACAAAGCAGGGTCTGCAGGAAGCTGGATCAGACTCCTGTCCAGATCAGGTTAGCATTCATAAGCTAGTAGGTGCGGTAGCCTTGCTCCGAGCAACTACAGCTGCGTGTTTAAAGCCAACAACCTACTCAAAGAACCCACATTTCTCATGCAGTTGATAGAAGCCAGCACTCTGCAACTTTTCCACAGAGGTGCCAGGACGGACGTGAATAAAGCAGAAACAGCAGCTCCTACTTGGCCGACACAGTGGGGCTCACCCTGCTGTTTCGGACGCGTGATGTCGAGGATACACCATAAAGGAGCTCTGTTAGGAAGAAGAGTTGTGTAATACAACAGAAGAGAGGGTCCTTGAATGCAGTTCAATGGCCTGGAATAACTGGCCAAACATCAGCTGCTGGAGGGTTTGTTGCCGGACACATGATGAAGGAAGAGCCACGCGATGGTTTCCTGCAGTCCTGATTTGACACTTATTGACAAAGTCATCTCCCTTTTCTTCCAAAACAAGATTCCACATGCTTCCCAACAGAACTAGAATTGCTTTGACGGTGCGACTGATTCTTCCGGCGACAGTTCCCCACTTCACTCTTCGTCACCAGGAAATTCTTGCTGCTTTTGCCTTCGCTGCTCTCACTTCACACCTACACTCTCCACTTGCATCCCCGTCTACGATCCCCCACCCGCCGTCCATCCATTTCATTTGATGGAGCTCTCTGTGGAACACTTAGGCTATTTATAAAAGCATCAAAGCCCACAGCTCCCAACACATCTCCAGCGCAGAGACGGAGGGGGAGGCTTGCGAAGACGAGGGGTGAGGTGTGGGGATCAGAGCGACAGAAGCGTGTGGACTGGACGTGATCCTCCAAGGACCAGCTCACGGGTCACTGCTGGACCTGCCAGGACCATGAGGTCTCGGCAGGAGAAGATCCAGATCCATCCTTTACATCAGCCCCAGCTTCTGTCGTCTGAGAATGTCACCCTCACGCTGACACACGCTCACAGTCGAGCTGTCATGACAGTGAGTATGAGTAGTACGCGGAGGAGGACATGAAGAAATGGACTCAACAATTCACAGTTGAAACACCACCAAGGTTGAGCTCATCTGGACCGCACTTCAGGAGTCAGAACCGTCACGCGGGCGTCTCAGGACAAAGCCATGATGAAAGCAGAAGCGTCCTATGAAGTACATCACACGGCGACAGCTGCGGTGGAGACTTCGCAGATAGGAAGTGAGTCGAAGAGGGCGGGAAAACACATTTGCAGCGGTTTATAGAGTCAAAAAGCTCAGGTTTGGTCTCACTTTACATTTACATGAAGATCATCATCTGGCGACATCAGTTCAGAAACCCCTGGTGTCTAACTGGGGTCGGGAGCGGGGTCAGTCCAGCAAGTCGCGGTGGAAACCGCCTGGGAGATCGTCAGGTTTCCTGTGTCTCCTCCACCTGTGTGCATGACGACAGGCTTGTTTTCCAGCGTGCAGTTGTGCGAGCGCGTGTCTCTGCCGGCGTGGGCGGCAGGATTTGGATCGCGGACCTCGCGCCCACGCAGGTGAGAGTTACAGCAGCACCTGAGCAGCGTTCGGCACCAACAGACAGCCATGTTTGCAAATAACACCAGCCCGATCCAACCCGGGAAGAGGCAGAAAACATCAGAGTCGAGGGGGCAGCGGGCAGCAGGCCGGCCCCACACTAACCCCACAGATGAGCAGATGAAAGGGTCCCGTCTAGTGCCCCCTCCCTGGTGCAAATGACTGCGAAGCCCACGTCACTTCATCCCTCTCAGTTCCTCTCCACGGCCTCTCTTACCGTCCATTATCTCCTTTGGCTCAGAGAAAAACTCGAGTGTCACTCCAACACCCCTTTCTCACTCCACCATCTGACTCACGTAATGTATTCAACACTTGGAGTGTGCACGCAACCAGCCGCTTGTCAAACACCAAATCCAAAGATCCACCTTCTACTCCAGCACAACTCCACCTACGTGTTGGCTGGAGTTACCATGGCTAACCAAACATGGTGAGCACGTGACTCGCCATGAGGCTCCACCAACAACCTGCCGCTTCTTCTGACATGCAACAGGAATATCACACGTCTTTCTGTTTATTTGTTCTGGTGTGTTACTACCTGACAGAGAGCCTGTCTGATCACATCCTTCCCACTCACCTCCCACTCTTTCTCCCCGCTTTGTTTCTAATATTTCCCTCACAGAATCCAGCCTCCTCCATTCTTCCTCCCATCATGCTTCTCTCACGTCGCTCCATGAAGACCTTCAGGTCCCTGCAGTGAGGCTTTCCAGGGGCCGAACCTGGAGCCTGGTACCTTCCTGGCTTGCTAACGTACACGTACAGCTCCAGAGAAGTGAGCCGACGACCAGCCGGTCACATGACCTGGCCTCGGCAACTGATCCCTGCCGCGAGAGTCTCACAGCCAGAGACGGTGAGAGCCTGGATCTGGGCAGCAGCGTTTGCATCAGTGACCTCACTCCTGAGCGTCTGTATACAACAATAACACAGGCCGCCCACACAGAACAGCAGCGCACAGAAACCCACACACCCAAAACAGAAGTCACAACTGGACTCTTGTTTTGGCTTCAGGTGAACAACACAGGCCTCCCTCACTCGCTTCCCCCTGACAGACCCCTGATTCAGAATCTATCGATCCATCTATACTGAGTCATTAGCAGCCCCCCCACCCCCCCGCCGCCATCTCAAAGTGCTCCATAGACAGTTGCATATCAATTTCCACTGTTGCTAGGCGACGGGGAAAAAAATCCTTGAGCATATCCAGTTTGCTGTTAAGTGAGAAGAAACACATCAAAGAAAATGAGCGACATGAAAGCTGCAGACGACTGAGGGCTTCCGTCTTCATGGGACCAGAGGATCTCCACCAGTAGGGCGAGGGACGAGGTGACGCCCAGGTCATAGGTCGAGCTGCACAGCAACATCTAGAGATTCCATCCAAAACAAGCTTCAGTTAAGAAGCTTCTGCACAGACTTCACGAACCCCTGAGGAGCAGGAGGCAGTGCAAGTCATGTGACTGATGAGCCGCTTGACCTTCATCCCATCTTTAGTCCAGAGAGTCTTGTGATGACCTGAGAGTTCCTGCCTACTGCGTGACCTGACTCTCCAGCTATACCATCAGGTGACATCACAAACACACCCCCAGTAACTTGTCCTGTTTCCCACTGTTGCCCGTACAATTCCCTGATTCCAGCTCCAACAGAGAGGAGCCAGGGCGACAGGAAGTTCAGGCTGAGAAGGTGCGGTGCAAGTCAGTGCACGACGGCGTTCATCCTCCTACCTTGACACTGGAATCCCTGCTTCCCGAATCCCCTGCAGAGAGAAGAGAGAGAGAGAAACAGAGTTCAGCATCTACACACTGGAGCAGCTGCCCTCAGGTGAAACCCCTCCGGAGCAAGTGACGTCACATGACTGAAGCCATTTTGGAGGACTAGCATGATGAAGATGATGGTCTGAATCATCTGTCTGGAGGAACCACTGACACCATCTGGAGAGCCGGGGGGGTCTTCACCACCACAGCCCTGACTGTTAACAGCTGAGTGAGAAGCCACGTAGCTCACTCCATTGGCACAGTCTGAGCGAAGCAAGGCGCTCCGTGTTTGGCTCCCGGCTCCGTGAGGACACCTCAGAATGGCTTGGTGATTGACGGCAGACACAGCCCTCACACTGCACCCTGCGTGGCAGCACTCCGGCTGGCAGCGCCAACACTCCACACCTCTCCAGGAACAAGCTCCACATGACTTCTGGCTGCAGCTCCAGACCCTGCTGACCTCTGCTTCCTCCACCATCCGCAGGACCACTCACCCACAGGCCTGTTGCCCCACTCATCCATGCAGGTGCTGCTCCTCACCATTCTAACAGCCAATCATTCTTCTGTGAAAGCTCCTCTCCCCTCAACATCAGTCCAACCAGGTCTCCAAACCTCCCTCCATCATCTCTGCAGCCATCATCACACCTCTACTGTGTCTGCCTTCCGTTTTCAGTGAAGAAGGGTAAAACAGGGCACCCTGCCTAAAAGTAGGGCGTTGAACCTGCTCGCCATCATCTCATTCAGCCAGATGTTCAGCTCCTATCCGTCTGTCCCAGCATCACGGGACCCTTCCATCCATATATAGAGCCGCTGGTGGCAGAACTCCACCCTGCTGGACCGGCTGTCTGAAGACACCACAAGTGGGTCGAGGCGGTCAGAGTGCTGCGGTGTCCTCACACACACACTCTCTCTCTCTTTTGGGTCACATCATTAAGCCATTCACAAATTAAAACACTCAGCACAGGACTAGAGTAATTATTTTGGGAGCAGAGGATAATAATAACCAGGATAAATGAGGTCAACCTGTACGCCCCCCTGAGGATCCCTCCCCCCCCCGGCTGGACCGATGACAAGTCGGTACAGGTGACGAGGAATGCAGCTCTGCTGTTAGGAGGAATGTTTAGTTCACATCTGCACTTCATCCCTGCTGCTTGAAAATGTTTGGCTCAGAGGCACTTCAGCCTTCAGATCTCCACCACCGAGACCATACCCGCTGAGGTCTCAGTGACATCATGACTCACTCAGGTGCCAACACCTTCTGACCTGAACATAGATGTGGCTGCGAGCTGAGCTTCACTGGACTCTTCATCTCGCTGGGTCTTGAACACCTCCAGCTTCTACCTTCCACACAGCCAGACTCCAGCAGCCCATTCCCACACACTCAAACACGCTGGAACGGCTGTTTCAGGAAACATCAGCACGTCCAGACCATCAGAGAGCAGACCTCTGGGAACTGCCTGGGGAGTCCCAGTTCTGGTTCCGAATCCACCAACACGTTTGTCAACAGCCGGCCCTCTGCTAGCAAGAGCTAAGCTAAGCAGCCTCGGATCAGAAGGGAACGTCTGTGTCTGAGTAGTGTTGCAGTCTAGACCACCTAGCCAAGACCCAGACCCAGAACCAAACTGAATCCAGAAGTATCAGACACATGTGTTTCACACAGCAAAAGACTTTTTCCCCAAATAAAACAAGAACTGAAATGTTTTCACAGAAAGAAACTTCTGTCCCCAGTTTGGTCTGGATCTCCCCCACTTCAATGGTTTGGTCTCAGGTCTTGGTCTGACAACAACACCACTTCAAACAATTGAAGGCTAACATTAGCATCTTGTTGTTGTAGCAAAAAACATACAACTTTCTTTTTTTTGGAAGTTTCCAGATCAACTGTGGACATTAATAGCAAAGAGCATGCTAAACACTGCTGCTCACAATTTAAATTTGACCCAGGCTAAGACAGAGTTGGCGGTCGGACTTGGACCGAGGACTGAGGGTTTGACTGGGTTAGATAGATGTGGACTGAAGAGCACTTTCGTGTTTGTCGGGGCCAATAGTCGAACCCAGACTGACACCTAGTTACGGACCTGCAGGGTCGAGAGCCTCACACACACCTCATCCAGAACACCTGACCTCTGACCTTCCAGTGATGGCACTCGAACCTGATATTTACAGCTCCGAGTCTGACCTGCTGGAGCCTCGAGCTCAAGTGCTGTCGGAGGCGAGACAGGTACGCAAAAGTTGGACACACGGGGACCGAGAAAGACGAGAGCGGAGCCGCGGGTCCGGGACCCGCCCCAGGTGCGCGGCTCTCACCAGATGAAGTCGGTGCAGTGGCTGCAGAACGTAGGCTGCTTGAAGAAGCGCGCGATGAACTTGTGGTCCTTGACTTCGTGGACGTTCTTCTGGCGGAGCGCGCCCTGGCGGGCGAAGCCCCGCAGCGGCTGGCGGGGTCCGTCCTCCCCGTCGCTGTTGGCGGCCGCCGAGTCTGCCATGGTCTCGCGGATGTTCCGAGCCTGAGCGACCCCTTCTGGACCCGCTGAGTTTTCCGAGCTTAGCGCGCGCACAGGTGGAGCCTGGGCGGAGAGTTGGACGGGCTGAGCCGCGGACTGGACTGGGCTGGTTCTGCTTCCTCCTTTTACGGAGGAGAGCGAGAGCGACAGTGAGAGAGAGAGAGAGAGAGAGAGAGAGCGAGAGAGAGAGAGAGTAAGACGCGGGAAGTTTTCATCTCTTCTCCTGACGCTCCTCACAACACGCCCCCACCGTCTTCACTTGAACTTGCGGCACGTTAGTTTCAAAAATCAACGTCAGTCATGAACATAGAAACAGAAGGGTGCGCGAGCCCGCCAGGTGTGTGTGATTGTGGCCAGTCACCAGCGGGGAAATCTTCCGCTCAGAACGTCAACGTTAAATTATGTTTTTTTTATTCAGTTGAATCTCATCATTATACTAAGCGACTATTATATTCTATCGTCTATAGTCTAAGGTGCGCGTCACGAATATATATATATATATATATATATATATATATATATATATATATATATATATATATATATATATATATATTTTTTTTTTTTTTTTTTTTTTTTTTTTTTTAATTTATAATCACATTAAACCTCAAGCATTTTCTTCACTGCCAGTCAAATCTTTCTCCTCATTTCATCTCCTGTGGAAGCCGAGTCAGTTGCGGTGTTTCCTCCGCCGTGTGTGATGGTTGCCAGATTGAGGATTTATTCCTGTCTGACAGTGTTTGAGCGTCCCAGCCTTTGTTTCCACTGAGATGTTTGTCTTCTGGAAGAGGAGGCAAACACAGACATCCCTGAGAAGAGAGAGCAGTTTCTGTGCATCTCTGTTCAAATCAAAAGGTGATTGACAGATACATCACCTCGCCTGTACGGCGATGATGACGCCATCAACTGATCGGCTGTATGAGGATGAGGATCAAGTCCGGCACTAGAAGCCTGGTCAGATACATGGATCCGCTGAAGCCATCTAGTGGTCACATACAGGAGGAACCATCGCAAAAGCAGCAACTTGGTTTCTCCACTCCAGAAGCATCATTGATATCAGCTGTGCAACAGTGTGGAACTTCTCTGTTACCCATATATATAGCAACATTTTTCCTCTTCAACGCAGTCATCACATACGTGACGTGATTCCACCTCTATTATTTAGTTCCTGGGTAGACGAACCTCAGTTTGCTAAAATATATCTGGACAGTGGAGGAGTTCCAGACCAGAGGTGGTGACATCACCAGGCTCCAACATGTCTGAGTGGCTTCACCTCACCAGTGTTCAGGCTCAGCCAGAGGTCCTGACCTAACAGAGACTGAAGAATTTCTACATGAAAGCTCAAAAGAAAACTGCTATCACTGCTGCTAACCTGAGTTTTGTTGCATCACATCATTTCTAATCCTACAGACCTTGGGAGTCTTTCTCCAGCTGAGCTCAAACTGAACAGCTTCTGCCTTTAAACCAGATCAGTCACTTTAAAACAACATCATCAAACAACACGATCTCAGTTGCAGCAGTGGCACCTTCACAGGGCGGTTTTTAACTTCACAAGGTTTTCATGGCCAAACTGACAAGGCACTTCATGTCCCACTTTGACAGGTTGAGGATCAAATTCCCAGTGTAATCTGTACCTCCTCAGAGTGGATGCGAACTGGTTCGACTCGTCTTCCAGGTGTGTGTGTGTGCTTGACTGCTGCACTCCTCCAGTGACAGCTCAGTGTTGGGATGATTTTCTAAAGGGTTCTTTTCATCAGAGATTAAACACTAAGCTCCAAGGCAACACAAAGAAAATACAGCAGAAGCTGACTCCAGTCCTGACAGAGGGAAGCCACAGGCAGCAGGGTGAATTAAAGTCACACACATAGAACAAACACAGGGAGACCATCATCCCGAAGAAGCACAACTCACACACCTTGATCTTTGGGTTGTTTATTTGAACGTCATCGCCGGGTGAACAAACTCACCTGGCGCTGCCACCAGTGTTGTGTATGTAAAGCTTGAGGGTGAGGAGCGGCAAGTTGGAGGAGGCTCCCTGCTCACAGCTCAGGGAGACCCGGCATGGGGAAGCCGCCGGAGAAGGCCTCCACCTCTGCTCTGATCTCAGCCACCCTCTGCTGGAACTTCTCCTCCTGGGACAGAGCCTGGAGGAACTCCTTCAGAGGGGCCTTAGGGTCCAGGCTCCTCTGCACCTCCAGGGTCAGCTCGATGCCTGGAAGAGGTTGGTGGAGTTCAGACCTGCGAGTCCACCTCAGCTTCAGTTTCGAGGGTGAAACTCATGATGTGGTCGTGGAGTCTCGCCTGACTGAGGGATCAGACTGACTGGGTGAAAGGGCAGCAGTGGGAGTTACCTCTGTGGATGAAGTCCGCCACCTTCTTGAAATCCTCCTCCACAAAGCCTCTGGAGGTCAGAGCCGGGGAGCCGAACCTCAGGCCACTGGGCCTCAGCGCACTCTTGTCCCCTGCCAGTGAGAGTCACTCAGGTGAGCGCTGAAACACCAGCCCTCTGGGGCCACACCCACACCACACCTGGACAGGTGTTCTTGTTGCATGCGATGGCGCACGCTTCCAGAACCTTCTCAGCTCGACCTCCGTCGGTTCCTTTGCTGCGCAGGTCCAGCAGGATCAGATGGTTGTCAGAGCCACCTGCACACAGACCACAGGTGAGGAGGGGGAAAGGGGTGGAGGATCCCCCCCACCGGGCTGAGCACTCACCCGTCACGATCTTGTAGCCGTGGTCCACCAGGGTCCTGGACAGGGACTTGCAGTTGAGAAGAACTTGAGTCTGGTAGGCTTTGAACTCTGGAGTCATGGCTTGCTTCAGTGCAACAGCGACCCCTGCGGATGGAAATGGTAAATGCAGAAGTTACACTGAGCTCAGCAGCTCTTCGTCGGTGGGGGAGGTCACCCGCAATGGCGTGGTTGTGAGGTCCTCCCTGAAGACCAGGGAAGACGGCCTGGTTGATCAGAGACTCCAGGTTGTAAAGCGTCTCCTTCCCTTTGGCGTCGACGCTTCGTACACCTGCAGGACCAGACCAGGAGCGGTGAGAGGAGAAGCCTGGACCGGGAGCACAGCAGGACCAACCTTTCCTGTAGAAGATTAGCCCGGCACGGCAGCCGCGCAGAGTCTTGTGCGTAGTCGTGGAGACGATGTCGCAGTGGTCGAACGGAGAGGGCACCACTCCGGCTGCCACCAGCCCGCTAATGTGGGCCATGTCCCCCATCAGGTAGGCCCCATTCTCGCAGGCGATCTGCTTCAGCCGGCCGTAGTCCAGGTTCCGGGAATAACAGCTGGTTCCTGCGGATCCACGGGAGAACCAGGGAGAAGAGTGAAGCAGTGGTGACGTCCCTGAGCCAGAGTGAGACTCTGAAACACAACTCTCTCCAGAAGTCACAGAAACATGAAAGAAAAACATCGAGATTCGAATACAAAAGACAAATTGAATTCGAAAAAAATAAATCCAAATTATATGGTTATATACAGATTTTTTTAAGGCTTATACTTTGAAATAACACATGAAATTGAGTTCTTCCTGTGTGTCTTCCGTGGGACCAATGAGTTGGATTTTCTAAACAACACACGGCATATTTGCGTGTTTTTTACTTTGAAATCGGCCTGGCTTTGGCAATACCGTAATACTCACCTTAGAGGAGCACTGTGGAATTGGAGTTTCGTTTTGGTGCGGACTTGAGTGCGGTGCTGAACCGCTAGTGACGTTGCATTCAATGACGTTGGATTAAATTGGACATTTGAAAAGTGGTCACACAATCGTACAGCGTGGCATTATTTACTTCTTTTATATGGTGTGTGATGGCAAGTTGCAGCTCAAACAGCATGTAGATTGAAGAAGTGTGTTGGATCTGCACTTTTTCTCCCACATCCACATATTCGCGTGTTTTCACTGCATCACAATATCCGTGTTGCCTGTAAACATCACACCTCACATGTGCTTCTGAGTCTCGATTCGGCTCCGCCCACCGAGCAAGGACACGCCCCCAATGCCACTTCTGCGCCATCAGTTTTGAACTCTAAAAACATTTCAAATCAGAAAAAACTTTTGAATTCGTACATACAAATTGAAACCGAAAAAAACGTCTTTATATTACTAACTTGAATCAAATTATTAATTTTCAAGCTGTATTGATTTTTTTTAAAAATAAGAAATATGGAAATCTTTTTGTTTTGTATTCAAACCTTAGTAACAGGGCATCAAAACATCATTTTTCAGAATGGTTCTTTTTTTCGAATTCAATATGTTTTTTGTATTCAAATGTGGATGGCAGAGATGTCCGTCCATAGTAAAACTGACTTCATTTCTACTGAGAGTCGATCTCAGTCTTAACTAGAGAACCTGCAATGATGAGCTTCGGGTGGAAGAGCCTGGCGTTCTCCTGCAGTCGGTCGTAGTCGATGTAGCCGGTCTCTGGATCCACCTGAAAGTGACAACAGGCCATGAAAGAGCTGCCGGCTCTTCCCATCGATGGGAGGCAGTGAACCTCGGAGAGGAGAGGAGAGGAGAGGAGAGGAGAGGAGAGGAGAGGAAAGAAGAGAAGACTCAGATCTGAATCCCTGCCCTTCACTTGGACTGATGATGTCATCACGTGCACATGCCGGCACCGTCATCTCATCCCAGGCTGCTGCACCAGATCCTGGTGTGTGTGTGTGTGTCTCTCTCTCTCTCTGTCTCTCTCTCTCTCTGTCACACTCTCACTCAAACTCTCACTCACACTCTCACTCACATGGTTGAAACAGCTTCAGCTGAGAATCACCTGACATCAGCTCATCTCACCTTATAAGGCATGGACTCGAAGAAAATGGAGGTCGCAGAGATTTTCTTTTTGTCGGTCATGAAGCCGTGGGTCAGGTGACCTCCGTCGGGAAGGTCCAGTCCCATGATGCGACCATGCGGCTCCACCACGGCGGTGTACACAGCGAAATTGGCAGGCGAGCCTGCGCATCAGAAGCTCAGCGTGACATCTCCAACAGGGAAGCCAAGGGAAGGCTTTGGCTGGAACCTTGCACCACCTGAATACGGCTGCACGTTGACCCCCCACTGCTCCGAATGCAGACCATAGGCCTCCAGCGCCCGCTTCTGGCAGAGGCGCTCCAGCTGGTCCACATGCTCGGTTCCACCGTAGTACCTGGACAGCCTCAGCACTTCACTCCCTCGAACACAAGACGTCGCCGCTGCCGCTGCCCAACCCTCGCTGCCTCACCTCTGACCTGGGTATCCCTCCGAGTACTTGTTGTTCATGCAGGACCCCAGAGCCTCCAGAACGGCTCTGCTGGCGAAGTTTTCCGAGGCGATCAGCTCCAGTCCGTACGTCTGGCGGTGCTTCTCCTTCTTGATGATGGAAAACACCTGGAACCGCAACAGCACCACATGTCACTCTCGGTTCTCCCAGAGGACATGTTTTCATGTGACTGTGAGACTCTCAAACTGCAGAGCAGCCAACACTTCCTGTGAGGAACGTGCAGTAGCAATGCAACTGACTTCCAGTAGGGGGCGCTGGTTCCAGTTTGGTCACATGACCTTAAACCTACTCATGTTAGGTGACACAGTGACACGTTGCAGACTATTCAATAGAAGTCAACTTCTACAACGTTATTATGGTTCTATTTACATGCCAAACTAAACCTGTAAACAAGGTGAGGGAAACCCTTCGAACCTCAGAGTCGTTGACGGCCAGCGGCTCTAGCATCATCTTGTTGTGCGAGTCCCACGTATCTTTGCTGATGCAGTGGCCGTTGGTCGACATGGCTGCTTCGTCACTGAAACTAAAGAGCATGTAAACAACTTCAGTCCGCTAATACCAACGGCAAACAGCATCACAGTAGCTGAGGGAGGCAGGAGGAACAGGAGGTCGGCCCAGTGGTGCCTGGTATGGAGATTATATAAGCCGGAGGTTCGGAATAAAGTCGCTCACATGACTGCATTAAAGCAGCTCAGTGTTTATTTACCACACAGGTGTTTATTCCGGAAAAATAAACTTTATTAATCTTGTTGCAATTCAAATACCATCAGTGCATCAGAATCCGTGCCATGAATGTGAAGAGAACTGATCAGGCACATTTTTCTGACAGTAAAATCTGAAGTGTCGCTCAGACGACTGTTTTTGACAACAATTACAGCCAGTAAATCCGTGAAAAACTATAGGATCCGGTATGAAAACAGCCAAAGCAGCAGACCAGTTGTGGGGTGACATGATGTCATGAAACAAACTTTGAACCACAACATTTCAAAACGGCAGTGTGTTGAGCAACACCACCGGCACTTTCACTTCTCTGAGAGCTGAAGAGGCAATTTCCATGTTTCTTTTGACATTGGTGACTCGTGATTGTTCCAACTCTTACCTAGTGTAAACCAGAGATGACCCCAGGCTGACCTGGAATGACTTGATTGTATAACACAGCCAGGCATCATTTCAAAAGATGATTTTATTGCGGATATATGACACTCATCCTGACAGTGCTCCTCCTCTAAAGTTTTACTGCGTGAATTTGCTTCATGATAAATAGTAGATGATTCAAGATGTTGGCTTTGGGTTCTGAAATCTACTCAGCGGAAAACTTCACATCCATTTAAAACCGATTGCACTACAATACATAAGAAGTAAAACAACCATTATTAACATTAATGACATTTTAACGTCATTAATACCACGGCGTTTATATATTTTAATAGATGTTTGCGAAACTACTCAGCGCCATTGCAACAAAAAGGAACTGAGACTCTGACGCAGACTGTCAAACTCCATCGGCAGAGTACCGACATTTGCAACAAAAGTTTCAGTGAAAGAACTTAAGTCTTCCGAGCGAGTTCTGGAAGCGCGCGGCGGTGTTTACGGTGCAGTTTGGTTCCAATCGAGGACGACAACGGGGAACTCACCTCTCTCCGCTGACAGATGTGAGGAGTTGACAAAGCGCGTGCTCGTGCAGGCTAAAGTCCGCGAATTTCTCCACCAATCAGATTCAGAGCTTCTTCTTTAGTCAAATGATTATGTGCAAGTTCACAGCATGTGTGCCCCCTGAGTTCGGAGTGAGAGACGCAGCCTGTTTATGCGAAATCATGTGACGATTGTGTAACAGTTCGATACCAGACTCGATGCAAGCTCTTCTTAATCGAGCCAAAGGAAATAATGAAATATTTCCTCCGAATCTGAACATTATTCATATAAACACAACCTAAATACAACAAAGCTTGGCACAGCATGGTCGTCACTCTGCTGCGGTTGAATCCAGACTCCACCAGGTGGTATTTTCTTGTGATTGTGGAGGAAGGAAAGACACAGAATCAATGGACGTTTGTGTAAAACACAATTTATGCTGTTATGTTTGATCAAAGCAGCTTTCATGGATCATTTCAACAATAAAAAATAACTTTGAACAGCAGGTCTGGATCTGTGGGGGCAGGTCACCTCAGCACTGAGATACCCACCACATCTGTATTGCTGACCAATTTCCAGCTCGGGACAGTTCAACACAAACAACCAACTGTCCATCAGCCAAAGGACAAAACAACATGTTAAATAACTCGGCGATGAAACAGGAAGCATTTGAACGGTTTCATCACACTAACCTGCAAATATTTACAAACAACTCAGGCTCCAAGTCGCACAACGGCACACGAACTTCATCCTGCAGGAGTCAGAACATTCTCTTGGCAGCGTCGGGTTTGATGCTATCGTACAATCATCAGAGGCCAGTAGGTCTGTGAAATACTCTTCTTTAAAAATAGGTACATATATCTTGCCGGGACATTCACATGGAAGGTGGCGTCATTATTTGAGTGACAGGCTTTGAACGCCTCGTGCTGCCATAGCTGCCGCCGCCGCCGCTTCCTTTGCTGCGAGAGAAAGATAAGTGATTAAACCAACCACTGCTTTAGCGAGTGTCGCATTCAGACAGCATTTATACAATCATTTTAGACGATTAACTCAGATTTCGATTAAAACCTGCCCCAAACCAAGGATAAAAGGTCAGAAATCAGAGCTTGTTTACCCTGTTATAGAACCGACAATGGCTCGTGATATAAGTGGTAGCCGCCTCTGACACACTTTCTCCATCCACTTAGTCATAGAAAGCTGCTTGCCTTTTTTCTCCTCCTCCTTCTTTTTTGCTGCTTCCTCCCTCTGTTTCCTGATGATGGCCAGGCGAGCAAGGTCGGCTTTAGCCTGGTCTGTCTTCCCAGCCAAGTGCAGCTTCATGTAGCGCTCCTTTGCCTTCTGCTTCTCAATTTCCTCTCTGCACCACAGAAACATTACAAAAGCATTGTAGCCATTCTTGTTGGTTTGGGTTTTTTTTTACAAGATAGACACATGGAAAATATCATGTGAAATATAAAATACAATTACATAACAGTAAACGAACAAATCCCAAATAACAGGTGAAACCACTTCAAGCACTAAAGCTGTGCCACAAAGACACTCAGGACCAACCTCTCCCTCCTCGAGAGCTGCCGAGGCTCGTCCAGCTCAATCTGCGTCACCTTCTTGGATTTCTGAACAACTCTGTTTGGGTTGTCGATTTGTATCAAACCCTCGACGCCGGCTCTCTTCCTCTGAGAACAAGTTCAAACACAGCTCACTCAGTGAGACACAGACGGACATGACATCTGTTCCCTTCACCTCAGCTCCTGGCTGATATGGATGGAAGGAAAACTCAATTCATTAATGATCATATCTACTCCAGCGTTAGATCAAAACAGAGTCACTCATCTCTCCTTGTGGTCTAAGGATGAGAAAGTGCGAGCGTCTGTACCGTTGACCCGTCGTCGTCACTGTCGTCAGAGCCGGACCCCGGCAGCTTTGCTCCTCCACCATCATTGTCAGCTGCACCGTCTTCCTCATCATCCTTCAACATTAACCCCAAGACATATTATCAACACAGGAGTGTTTAGAAGTTTGGAGTCGAAGTTAGTGAGGACTCAGGGAGAAGAGAGGCAGAGTTGGCCCAAAGATGAATGAGAGGAGGAGAACCAGTGTGGCTCACTCCGGGAGGATGGAGCCTGGTGAAGGAGGAGGCGCTGTAGCCAGCGGCCAGTGACTCACCCTCCTCTTCTCCTTCTCTGCCTTCATCTGCGCGTCTATCTCCTCAGGACTGGTGTAGGTCCTCATGCGACCCTTGTGGCCGCTTCTTCTACCTGAAAGCGTCACAGATTTGTCAGCGGTTTCATTTATCAGAAAAGAAACCATCAACACTTGCTTCATGTTTGTAGCTACAGACTTTTACTGTCACTTTTGCTTCATGCTGCTAAGTGGAGGCTAACGATGCCCCGACCAAACTGCTGTCCAGATATTAACACGGGAGCAGAATTGATCGA
Organism: Synchiropus splendidus; assembly: GCF_027744825.2. Classification (NCBI taxonomy): domain Eukaryota; kingdom Metazoa; phylum Chordata; class Actinopteri; order Syngnathiformes; family Callionymidae; genus Synchiropus; species Synchiropus splendidus. The sequence goes on from NC_071352.1 coordinate 3,340,339, forward strand.
CATTCATACCTCCTTTAGGCATTTTGAAGCTTGAAGTTGTTGGGTTATCCGCCTGTAAAGTAAAAGCTGGCAAAACTATTAATATTAACGTCGTAAACGATCTGACAGCTGCTGAACTCTCAAACACGACCGAGGGTTGTTCAAAGATATGCCTGACTACAAATACAATAAAAACGCAATTGATCAGAAACATGGGGTGATTGTACACAATTTATGACACAACAGCAATTTAGTTTCGAGTAAATCATAATAAGAGATTTTCGTCAAATGGTGGTTTTACTGTGGTCGTTAAACGTTGCCATACACACTACCGTCAATAACGTAGAAAGATGTAGCATCAGACCTCAAATTATAGTCTGCCTACATTTTGAAAAACACTAAAAACGCTTGACTGTCAAAGTGGAGTATTTAAAAGAAGAAGAAGAAGTGACGTCACTCACCAGCCACTATTGAGCGAAGACCCTTTGCTGACGTCAGTGACGCAATTGTTCCTGTTCCGAGCGGGTGTTGTGGAGACTGCCGCACGATCTTCAATTAATACAAAATGCCGAAAGTGAAGAGGAGTCGAAAACCACCTCCAGATGGTTGGGAGCTTATCGAGCCAACTTTAGATGAGTTGGATCAGAAAATGAGAGAAGGTATGTCGCAACCGAGTCGCTGAGCAGGCGACCGCCTTCCTGCTAGCCGATGCTAACACTTGTGCGCCATCAGCGTTTGTTTACCTCGGGACGTTTCAGGTTTTGTATAATGTATAATGTTTAAATCCGCGGACTTTTAAGCACAATTTGCCATGTGCGTTGTATTGATAGAAATTGTGTTGATATACATTAACAGGTGTGAAAGTAGACAATATAGAAAATGTTTTAAGATGGCGGCCATATTTATTGTTGTCTCATAAATGAGTGCCTCGAACTCGAACACCTTTTGTCGTCTCCCAAAGCTGAAACGGACCCACATGAAGGAAAACGCAAAGTGGAGGCTCTGTGGCCCATTTTCAGACTCCACCATCAGCGCAGCCGCTACATCTACGACCTCTTCTTCAAGAGGAAAGCCATCAGCAGAGGTACGACCTGTGTTTGTGCTGGAGCGAGTCGCGACTTGTGTGCTGAGACGTGTCCTCTTCCACCAGAACTCTACGACTACTGTGTGAAGGAGGGCTATGCAGACAAGAACCTCATCGCCAAGTGGAAAAAGCAGGGCTACGAGAACCTGTGCTGCCTGCGATGCATCCAAACCCGCGACACCAACTTCGGAACCAACTGTATCTGCAGAGTCCCCAAGAGCAAACTGGAAGTGGTGAGGCGGAATAGTGCAAGTCAGTGGCCTTGTGGCGGAGTCTTGAGTGCTACGTGTTTGATCCCAGGGTAAGATCATCGAGTGCACCCACTGTGGCTGCAGGGGATGTTCTGGCTGAGACCTTCAACCATCCTCAACTCATCACGAACAATCCCACCAGAGAGAGCTGCCTTCACGGGAACATGTTTTGATACCAGCACAGGAGAACACGTTTTCGGGGCCACTTGTTTGATTGACATCTTTTTTTTTTTTTTAAGTACAATTTTTGTCCTGAGCAGGCCTGAAATTCCATCTATTGTTAATACTGATTTTATTGTGTTTATATCAGGAAATGTGTTGAATTTGAATAAAAGTGGTTGACTTGCCCCCCTCACTCTCTGCTTGTCTGTGAGCAGCGCCTTGATCAGCCATGTTGTGACAAGTTAAATCCAACTGAGATTATGGATTTCAATAATTTAATGTGATATGAATACATTAAAAACCAGCAGACATTCAGATCGTGCTCAGCAAACATGGCAACACCGCCATCCCTCGGATGCAGTGGAACATGGCAACATCAACTCCGGGACGTCGTTATGTGAAGCACACGGTGGAATGTATGGCTTGAACAAGTTACACTCCCCATCAGCCGCAGGCTGTATCCAGGTGGTCATAATGTTGAGGCTTTCTGGTGCGATTTTAGAGGCAAGTTTGAATAGTTAGTTTGACAAATAAAAATTCTGACTGATTCATAAACCCATCAGATAAACAAGCAGAGATTGGTGTGTCCCACTCATGGAATGATAGAGAGGCGCCGAGCTCCATGTCCATATCTCCACAGTGAAGGCCTCTCCTCAACATCTCCACCTCTGTAGGTGGACCAGCACAAGACGGTCTCATGCTGACACCAGGGCACATGACTCAGACAACGGTGAGCTTCAACACGGCTGACATGCAACACCAGGACACCACGTCACACACTTGTCATGCAGCAAAGCCTGGAGGCCTGCAGGGACCATTGCACCAAGACACTGACTTACAACCTGAAATGGTTTGAACCAAACTCAGACATGTTCACTCGCGGTGCAGCTGTGACAACTGGACCTCAGGAGGTCTGGGACTCTTCCGTCTGACCGCGGGCATTTTCTATTTGGTGAGCTTGTGCCTCCATCATGAGCTGAGTCATCCATCAAAGACTCAGATGGAGCAACACCAGGGCATGGACAGGAAACAGCCGTAGTTGTTGTAGGAAGCTAATGCATGAGCAGGTGGTCATAATGTTTGAGGATGTCAAAGACTGAGAGCCCGGACTCACTGGCGAGGCAGAAGTAAAGTCCAGCCCACACTGGAAGATAAAACCGGACCTGGGTCGGTGGAAGGAACGGAACCTCCCGGCCCATGGCGCCGTCATATTTTGTATAAAACACTGCTGGTGTAGTCAAAGGTAAAAGTGGGAGGCGCAGCGTCGCCCCCGGTGGCAGACATTAGGTACTGCTGAGTGATCAGCTGACTGAGGTAGATCAGGATCCGAGCGTCGTCCGGGCTCAGTCCCAGCTGCTCCTGCAGGAAGCAGCGGCGCCGGCCCTCCACAGCCTCGGGCCCCTCGCAGCAGCCCACCGGCAGGTGCAGGTGGTGAGTGAAGCTGTAGAGGAAGGCTTTGGCTGCCAGCCCGCACAAGCTGCCCTGAAGGTGCAGGAAGTAGGTGGAGCCGCGGCGGATGGCGGTGCGGTGGTCGGCCAGGTTGGACATCAGCTGACCCTGGTAGGACGGGCAGCGGAGGGTCTTGTGGTCCAGGTCCAGGATAGAAATGTAGCGACTGTAGCGGGACAGGGAGTGGAGCAGGCTGGAGCCAGCGGGAGACGCTGCCCTGGAAGACAGGGGCGGAGTCAGAGGCGGAGCTCTCACACACACACACACACACAAACCAGTGAGACGCTACAGCAGCCCACTGAACGTCAACGTCTGGGTGAAGACTAAGTCTGAGACTCGTCGCATTTGCTTATGTGGACACGAGCGTTAGCTGATGTTAGTGTTTGAGCTCCAGTGGCTACTTGCTGCCTTGCGCTTCCCTCGCCTCCCCTGCAGCAGCACGACAGATGGAGTTGAGAGAGGACCAGCAGTAGGACACCAAGCCTACCTCTGCAGCCCGATGAGCCTCCACCTCTGCAGGTCCGTCAGGGTGATGGCGCCGGTCAGCCAGGCCTGGACTCGCTCCGCACACCTCCCCGCCGCTGGAACAAAGAGCGCCAGAGCAGCGACCAGTCGGCGGACCCTCCCCTCATCCTCCCCGAGGACCACCAGGGGGCGCCCGCTCATCAGACACCACAGGGCCTGCGCTGCAAAGGGGTACTGGCGGACGAACCTCAGGGCGGCCTGCCCGGCCTTCCTCTTCTGCCGCAGGGTCACGGCTACTCCGTAGCCCAGAGGTGACGCCGCACAATCTGACTCAGTGGACACACTCATGGTGCAGTCGGAGCCGTCTTCCACGGAGATGTGAGAAATACTGTCCCCTGCAGGCGGCTCCAGGGAGGACGGGGAGCCCACGGTGTAGTCACCCTGGAGGGGCAGCAGGGCCTGGGGCTCCTGGTTCACCACTGGCGGCTGCAACCCCAGATGCCGGCTCGACACCGGCGCCGCGTCCTCGTACAGGAAGCCATCTTGGGCCATGCAGCACGCTGTGTCCGCCGGGGCTAACAGCTCTGCGTCCGCCTGGAAGGCGTCCTCCCGGGTGACCTCCAGCTCCAGCAGAGACACGGGGGTGTGGTCGCCGTTGTCTCCCCAGCCGGTGGTCTGGAGCTCCTCGCTGCTGCTCTCCCTCTCGGGATCGGTTTGAATTCTGAGCTCGCTGCTGAAGCTCTCCTGCGATGACTCCAGCTGACCATCCTCCACTCCCAGACTGGGCTCTGACGTGGGCTCCAGAGCTCCGGCAGGTTCGGGCGTGAGCACGATGGGTGGAGGATTCAGGAGGATGAAGCCGTCCTCGGCGTGGTTGACCGCACAGAAGGGCCTCGGCACTTCTTCAACTCCATCTTCATCCTCCTCCTCGCAGGTGTCCTCAAAAAGGAAGTTGGTCATGCTCTGCTTCGTCCGCAGCGCTCGGTCCAGGTGGCGTGTTTGGAGGTAACACAACTCTCCCCGGAAACTCTTCTCTGTCTTCTTCAGGAGGTCCACGGTGGCCTGGTAGAAGGTCTGGTCACAGAGCTCCTGCAGAGTCTTCAGCTGCTTGTCGAAGCACTTGGCAGACTTGGCCTTGATCAGCTGCGGCGTGTAGGATGAGCGGCGCGTGACACTTTCATCCTGCTCCACCGGCTGGTCCTCAGCCTCCTTCTCGCTGGGCTGACTGAGCGGGTATTTCTCCAGCAGCTGCTCGCCCTCGCGCAGACACTGGCTCAGGCACCTCAGGCAGGGGGCGGCGTGAGGGTCGCGGCGCGGGCGGCAGGGGTATGAGCTGATCTGCCTCAGCAGGTCTCGGTGTTCGAAGATGCTCTTCTCCACGTTGGCCAGTTCGTTGGCTTTTTCCACCGCGTGAGGCGAGTACATGCGCTTAGGCTCCGCCCCGCGCTGCAGCCCCTCCTCCTTCTGCAGCACTGACTGGGTGTACCTGCAGGAAGCAGACACACCAGTCACACAGTGCAACCAATCGGACATCAATTTCCCACATTTGGATTCAAATGTCTCCCAGCAGAAGTAAACACTAGCTCCAAAGAGTGAATCTATTAAAATAAACAAATCCAGACAGGCCCTTCTCAGGGCTCTCACTCACTCCAGGTCCTGCAGCTTCCTCTGGAGCTCCTTGGCGAAGGCTCTCCTGTTGCCAGTCTTCAGACACTCGGAGGCCTGTGAGAAGCGGAGGGACAGCTCCTGGAACTGCAGCATGATCTTCCTCTCATCTGCCGAGATGTAAGCCATGCAGAAGGGTCTGACGAAGCCCCGGGCCTCCAGGTCATACAATGTCAGGTGATGCACGTAGGCGAAGGCGCCCTCTTTAGAGTCCCCCAGTACCACTCGGGAGTCCTCCACGAAGCTGAGCCGGGGGTATCCACTCCCAGGCGGATGCCCCACGAAGGAGGCTTGGTAGTCCACTGACATGATCCGGAGGGAGAAGTAGTTGAGGTCAAAGGTGCCGCAGACCTTGGGGTCCTCCGGGATGGTGAGAAGAGGCTGAGGACCCACCTGCTCGGAAAACTCGGAAATGAGAATGAAGTCTTTGGTGAACTTAGCGTAGGAGGTTTTGGCCCAGGGATTGGAGTCGGCCTGCGGGTGGAGCGGGACGGAGAACTCCTCGGGGATTTCCCAGTGGTCCGATGAGGTCTGCCCATATTCCACGTCTTTTGCGAAAGCCACGACGTCAGGGGAGCCTATCATGATGCTGCCGTTGAGCAAGGCATGAGAGGACAAGGCAGCAGAGCAGCTGTCAGGCCAGCGAGACACAGGTCATCCTGCTCGGTTTAAGTCTCATGGCGAGGTCCGAGCGGCTCCTGACAACACGGCGGAGCCAGTCTGCTAACAAAGGCAATTCAGTCTGCTCACAAACATCCGGACCGGCATCGGACCCAGCGGCTCCGCTCCGTTCGCGCCTCCAGCCGTGTGCTTGGCAAGTCGTAACGATTTTGGATGAGACGCTGCTGCGATAGAAATCCTGCCGATGAGCACTACGTTCCCCATTCTGTAACGGCGGCCATGTTTACCCAGCTGGATGTGTTCTTGTCACGTGACCGAGCCTCCCAGATATACAGGAAGTGCAGCTAACCTTTTTTTTTCGACCCGAACATAATTCCAATCGCCACCCGGTCATCAATCTCCTAATCATGATAAATAATAATTAAAAAACAACTTTTCTTTGTACAAGAATGTGTGACATAAACATCAACATCAAAATAAACACGCAGTTTATTCATTATTTTAAAGCAGAAACATCGCTACAACCGCGCATAAAACAACTCTTATAGATTAAAACAAAATGTATGACAATTCAAGTCATATTCATATCGCGGAGTTGGGTCGTCATTGCGACATTTTACGAGTGGCCGGGTTTTACGGCAGTTTTAACAGTTTACGTCAGACTCTGACGGGTGAGCGCGCAGTTTGTAAACAAAGTTTGGAGTTCGCACGGAGATTGGTTATTTTGCCGCTCTTAAACATTTTACATAAGAAATTGCACTTCTTCGATCGTGACAGTCACCGCTGACACATTCCGCGTTGGCATGCTTTAGAATATATATATTGTTCTCTTGAGTGGAAGTGTTAGCTGCGCGTAGCATCGCTGGCTAACATGCAGAGGCAGCAGCGGGTGCAGGCGGAGAACGGTCCGCGTCACGCGAGAGCAGTCGGGAAATGCGTGTGCTAAACACTGCAGGGAGGTCTTTATATCGTATACAGTCTCGAATTCGGCGGAGTTGTTCCTTAGCGGTGCGGAGAGACCTGAGTCAGGACACGTCAGAGGAGGCAGACATGAACCGGAGCCGGACTCAGATCAAGCGAGTGCTCTGTGTGGCCGAGAAGAACGATGCAGCTAAAGGAATCTCAGAGATCATGTCCGGCGGCAGAGCCAGGAGGGTCAGTCCAGAAGTCTGCCAGTCTTGGCTTGAATCATTTCTATAGATCAGCACTGTCCAGAACTCCAGAAAGTTATCAAACAAAATCTATACTCACTCATGGAAACTGCAAGTCTAAGCCCAGTCCTTGAGTTGCACTTTCCTTCGTCTTCAATAAATTGTCACACAGAATCCTTTGTTTTTTTCCTCAGAGGGAAGGGCTGTCCAAGTTCAACAAACTCTACGAATTTGAATATCATCTCTTTGGCCAGGTAGGTCAAACATCTGTACAGCAAAAACCATCTGGTCAGTGTGTTTTCATCTATCGTCCTTACTCTTATTTGATTTTCAGAATGTGAGCGTCACAATGACGTCAGTGTCTGGACATTTACTGGGTCTGGAATTCAAGGCACCTTTTCAGAAATGGTAACATACACCCGAGTAAATATCATGCAGTATCTCACACATGGTGAACAACCTTAGAGGCTAGAGGCCATGAACGTGTGAAGTCACAAGTGCTTTGTCCTGACAGCGGTGTCCTCTTCATTCTGTCTAAAGGCACAGCTGCAACCCTGTTCTGCTGTTTGACGCTGAGGTGGAGAAGTATTGTCCAGATAACATGGTACCAATAAAGGTTTGTTGAATGTTGTGATTAACATGCTTTTGATCTGAGGTCAACAATGACCTCAACATTGCTTATCATCATTTGTAACACAACTGGGAAAATTTATCTAATTTCTTACCTCTTGTACAGCGAACCCTGGAGAAGGAGGTGCGTCAGTGCCAGGCTCTGATCATCTGGACTGACTGCGACCGAGAGGGTGAGAACATCGGGTTTGAGGTCATCGACGTCTGCAAAGCAGGTAGTTGAAACCAAGCTGAAATGGTCGGCAGGGCAGGTTCCTCGACTCTTCCTTCAGCTAAAAGAGCTGCAAGTCTGAAGTGTGGTTTCATGAAGCGTGCATGTGTTTTAGTGAAGTCGAACCTGCAAGTGTTCCGGGCCAAGTTCTCTGAGATCACCCCAAACTCCATCCGGAGAGCTTGTGAGACTCTGACAGAACCAGATGTGAATGTCAGCGATGCGGTGGATGTTCGGCAGGAGCTGGACCTGCGGATCGGTGAGAGCATGCGTGAAAGCGGTACTGCAACCTGCCTGTCCACAGACGCTCTGTTTGGAGACCATTTACAGTTGAGATTATATCTCCTGCAGGAGCGTCCTTCACTCGATTCCAGACTCTCCGGCTGCAAAAGATCTTCCCAGCATCTCTGGCCAATCAGCTGATCTCGTACGGAAGCTGTCAGTTTCCCACTCTGGGTTTTGTGGTGGAGCGTTTCAAAGCAATCCAGGCCTTCATTCCTGAAACATTCTACAAGATCAAAGGTTCAAACGGTGCAGACTCACCCTGCACAGGTCGGCTGAATTCAAGTTCTCCTGCTTCTTCCTCTTTTCTGTCCAGTCCTGCACGAGGTGGACGAGGACTGTGTGGAGTTTAGCTGGAAGAGAAATCGCCTTTTTAACCACACTGCATGTCTGGTGCTGTACCAAATCTGCATGGAGGTTTGTGGCGTGACCCAGGCATCACACACTCTGACACACAGCAACCAGTCTACCTTCTGTGGAGCCTGTTCTGAAACGCTGTGATCTGTATTCACACCTTAGGATCCCAGTGCAACAGTTGTGGCTGTCACCAGCAAGCCCAAGAGCAAGTGGAGGCCCCTGCCACTGGACACTGTGGTAAGTGAACACATTTGTGTATCATACACAAGATACTGTTCATGTTTAGTGAGGTCATGTCCTCATCAGGAACTGGAGAAACTGGCTTCTCGTAAGCTAAAGATCAGCGCCAAGGAGACCATGAAGATCGCAGAGAAGCTCTACACGCAGGGGTGAGTGAATGTGTTGGCACTTCATGGTCCGGCGTCGTGGTCGTCTAAGGTCTGCAGCCTGCCTTCCTCTGATCTCCAAGTCCTTGTTCGTGCTCAGGTTCATCAGTTACCCCCGTACAGAGACCAACATCTTCCCCACCTCGCTGGCTCTCAGTCCCCTGGTGGAGGAGCAGAGGCAAAGCAGCATTTGGGGCACGTTTGCCCAGCGGGTTCTTGATCAGCCCGGGGGTCCCAATCCTCGACAGGGCAAGAACTCGGACCAGGCCCATCCCCCCATACATCCCACCAAGTTCACCAACTCACTGCAGGTGGGTCTGTCCAGGCAGATTACTCAGCAGTGGAGAAAGTTTGGACCTGATGACTGGAAGAGGCTCTCCTCTCTTCTGTCTCTGAATTCAGGGGAACGAAGGGCGAGTGTATGAGTTCATCGTCCGTCACTTCCTGGCCTGTGTTTCCCAGGATGCCTTGGGACAGGAGACAATTGTGGACATCGACATTGCTCAGGAGAAGTTCTCAGCTTCAGGACTGATGATCATCGCGAGGAACTACTTGGACGTGTACCCATACGACAAGTGGAACACCAAGGTCGCCATACTCGCTGCGAGGTGCTGGCAGAAACCAAACTGACGTGCAATCGTGTGTCCTAGGTGATTCCAGTGTATCAGCTTCATTCCCAGTTCCAGCCCTCTGCCATCGAGATGGTGGACGGACAGACGAGTCCGCCGCAGCTGCTCACCGAGGCTGACCTCATTTCACTGATGGAGAAACATGGCATCGGTGGGTTCACTCGGTCCACACCTGGAGTACAGTAACAGGAAGATGAAGCTGATCACTGTGATCTTCTGTGCCAGGCACCGACGCCACACACGCCGAGCATATTGAGACCATCAAGAGCCGCATGTATGTGGGGCTGACGGCCGACCAGAGGTTCCTGCCGGGAGAGCTCGGGATGGGACTGGTGGAGGGTTGGTACCAGCGCATGTGACGGCTCAGTGATAGGCTAACGTGCTGACCACATCGCTCCTTGCCACCCGTCAGGCTACAACGCCATGGGCTACGAGATGTCCAAGCCGAACCTTCGGGCAGAGCTGGAGGCCGACCTCAAACTGGTGTCTGAAGGGAGGAAGGACAAACAAAGCGTCCTGCAGCATCACATCCAGAAATACAAGTCTGTCTTCATCGAGTCGGTCAGGAAGGCCAAGAAGTGAGCTGCAGTCGCTGGTGAGCCTGCTGGGTGGTGGTGGACTGGCCTGATGGCTCTCTGTGCTGCTGCCATTAGGTTGGACGAAGCGCTGACGCCGTATCTGGGAGCAGCGGTGGAGGTCCCCGAGTCTCTGCAGCCAGACATGGAGATGCCTCTGCCGGTCAGAAAGTGTCCTCACTGTGGACGAGACATGGTGCTGAAGAAGAAGAGGGAGGGAACCAGGTGAGAACAGGAGATATGCAGACCTCCTGTCGCTCTGTTGGAAGGACAAGCGCTTTTATCTGGCTCAATACAGTCCAACTCTTTTTTTTCCTGATGTTGTGGCGCCCTCTGGTGGATCTGTAAGTAACAGGCACCACCAAGTGTTTACCCCGTCTAACATGATCCCCTCAAAACTGCATGGTGATGAACATGTCAGGAACAGTTTTCATACAAGTCTGCAGTCCTGTTAGGTCACCTAAATGGAGATACGGTGCGAGTGCACTAGGGACAGACTTCAAACATCGTCTCTGTGCGGTCACTTGATGAGGCAGCTCTGACTCCTGCGTGTGCTTCTCCAGTAAGTACCTGTCGTGTGTGGGCTTCCCCGCCTGCAAGACCGCCGTCTGGTTCCCGGACACAGTTCTGGAGGTCAGCAGAGACGACAGCGTGTGCCCCACCTGTCGGCCGCATCCTGTTCACATGTAGGTATCTCACCAGTGTACAGGACACACAGAGGGTGAACAAACACTCTGAAGTTTGAATGTATGCAGCCGTTCTCTCTCACTAATTTGTTATAAACAATGTATTTTAGTTCTGCGCTGCTGTTGCTATCGCTCCATCTCAACACACTGGTCTTGTTGTTCGGCATGTAGTTCACGTCTTCCCTGCACTCAGGACCCACTGCATCCGCCCACATGGAACTAAACAGCTCCAGATCATTAAGCATTCAAAACTTGTCAAGCTAGTTGTTTACATCAGTGGGAGTTAACCCTCTGACCACCTGCCTCGGCGAAGTCCAAATCTGGGTCATGTTTTTTAAGAAGTGATACAAAGAGCTTCTGTTTCCACGGCAACCCAAAGAGGCTGAAACAATATGTGTTTTTATAATGATTCTCTGAGCTCGTTTGATAACTTAAGCTGTCGTCACGGCGACCAGGTCTTCGAGGACGAGGAGGATTTGGTTTGCTGAATTAACCATACTTTTTCTGCTGCCGTGTGATCTGCAGGCTAAAGTTCAAGTTCCGCCGTGGAAGCCTTCCCGCCATGATGCCTCTGGAATTTGTTGGCTGCATCGGTGGCTGTGATGAGACTCTGAGGGAAGTGCTGGACCTCAAGTACCTTCGGGCCGGAGGAGGCAGCGTCAGTGACGGGGGAGGACGAGGAAATCACTCTCGGCCAAATAACTCTGGGCCACCGCGACCCTCAACTGTCCCAGTGCGACCTCCTCAGCCTCGCCCTCCACCAGGGGGCAGCAGCTTCTCCGCAGACTCCAGCAACGACCCCATCGTGTGTAACTGTGGGCAGGACGCGCTTCTGTTGACTGTACGGAAGGACGGACCCAACCAGGGCAGACAGTTCTACAAATGCAACAGCGGAACCTGCAACTTCTTCCTGTGGGCCGGTGAGCCGAGTCAGCCGGGGGCACCACAGAGTCGGGGACCCACACTGCCTCAGCAGGGAGCTCCCCAGCCACCGAGGCCATCTCTGGGCTTCAGGAACACACCTGGCTCCAGTAGAGGGCAGAACGGCGGATCGGGAGACCAGACAATGTGCAACTGCAACGAGGCAGCGGTCACTCGCACGGTGCAGAAGGACGGCCCCAACAAGGGCCGCATGTTCCACACCTGCGGGAAACCCAGGGAGCAGCAGTGCGGCTTCTTCCAGTGGGCCGACGAGAACGTTCCACCAGCAGGTAAGAAACCCAGTCGGTGGTGCCACCGTCACAGCGAGAATATACAGATACACAGATGCAGGGAGGTCACAGAGACCTCCTTGGAAGGATCAAACTTCCATCAGTGTCATGAGAACAGTTTGGAGAGTCCAGATATTACTGAGTGGAGCGCGATGACGTAGACGCTCAAGGACGTTCCCCCGTCACACATGCTCCTCCTTACTTACAGATTCAACTCCCACGCCTGCAGCAGCCGCACCAACAGTCCTATTGTGTGGATTAATGGAGAAAAAAAACCTTCATCTGTCATGACTCACACTCCCACTGAGACCTTCAGACCCACTCTCACGTCACCCGCTCTCTTACTCCAGATTCTCCTCTTCCTCCGGCAGGCAATTTCAGAGGCGGGTTCAACTCTGGCGAGGAGAGAGTGAAGAAGGGTAGGAGGACAAACGGAGGAACGCACAACCCCACCGCGGCGAAAAAACCCCGCAACTGTGGCATCTGTCACTGTCCCGGGCACACGAGGGTTACCTGCCCTAAGCGATGACCACGGCGCCCAGTTTTCATTACTATTCTGAAGATCAAGGCTTTTTATGTTGACCCATGGTTCATCTTTTAAAATAAGGTCTCAAATAAAAGAATCTACTTTAGTTATTGTGTTTTAAGAGTGACTTTGGCGGGAATAAACCTGATACAATGATTGCGCACATCAACACCTGCTTCCAAAAATGATGAGAGATTAAGGATTGTTGTCTGCCTGCCTTGGTACAGTGGCTCTCAGGTCGGATGCTTTGTGATCAGCAGCAGGTGCCGTTTTGGGACCTGCTTCTGTCGGGGGATGATGCAGTTGACCTTTTCTGGAAAGCCGCCCTCTAGTGGCTGTGGGTGAGATTGCTGTGGTTACGAGTGAGTCATTTCTCAACTTTAAAAGCTCTTCCAAAGAAAGGTAACATAAGAACACAGCTGCTTCTCAAGCATTGCCGACACTGGGCTCAAACTCAGAATGTGTTTGTCATTGCTCAGGAAGACGCTTTAGAAAGGCTGCTTCAGCAAGGACGGGAGCCATTTGAATATTTGTCAACGTGTCGAGGCGGAATCAAACGCTTCAGTATATTTTTACACTCTGTTGATGAAGAGTGAAGAACAAACACAACAGTTGGTCAGAACTGCTATTTTGGTTCTGATGTTGGTTAACAAACGTGCTACAACTTTGTTCTGCTGCAAATGTGTCACAGAGCTGCTTCATAATGAGGAGAGGAAGTGATGCCTCAATTACAGACCCAGGCTTTTTTAGGCTGAGCGGGTTTCGGTTTGCAGTTGATTCACTTGTGTCGAGTGAAGTAGAGATTTGAGTCAGCAGAAGTGGTGCTTCATGAGAGTCCAGTGTTGCTGCCGCCGAAGACTCCGTGAGCGCTGAGCAGCTCAACGCTACATCCTCAAGCTCTCCTTCATGTCATCACATACAACAACCTTGCAGCATCACTTACTCCTCCTAATGACGAGGTTGGTCACGTGACCTCCAGCAAAAACAGTTGCTGTTATGCAAGAACCATCCATCTCACCCATGTTACTGTCATCTGTGACGCGTCAGTCACTTCAAGTCAGGGGAATGCAACTTGGTCATTTGAAATTGAGGAAAAGTGCCATCTTGCCCAGATATTCTGTGCAAAAAATACTAATGGTTAAATCTGCACACACACACACACACACACACATAGATATATATATATATTGTAGTGACTGATGAAGTAATTTGTACTACAAGCCAAGGGGCCATGTGTGGCCCGCAGGCCGCGCTTTTAGCGTGGCCGAGTTACTCCTCCAAGTCTGTTATTGCAGGCGGCCACAGAACCAGGGCATCAGAAATTAAGGTGCCCTTTCACTGGGAGGAAACCAGAGAGATCCACCAACTGTCACTTGAAGTGACTTTTAAAACCAGTCCAAACGGGACGCGGCAGCTGGATTTCTGCGTGAACCTCCAGCTGCTGCACAAAAAGAGCCAGCGCCGAATCAGCGTGATCAGGTGACACGGTGACACCGGCAGTGGTTCTGGAACACTGTGTTCTGAAACGTGAGGAGCGAGCACTTTGCTGCTCTGGTGTTTCTGCGGCGGGTGTCGGGCATGTGTGCGGACAAACGGGACGCGGGATAATGAGAAGCGCGTGAATTCCCGGCATCGCTTGTTCCTCGGTGTTTTCGTTCCGTGTTCCAGGGAAGCGATCCGGTGGTTCTTACTGGCACGTTCGGTGACTCAGCGGTGAGTCACGGTGCGAGTGGGCGGGAGAGCGCGCCGGGATCCGGCCTGCCGTCCTCGGTATCCGGGCAGAACACTCAGTCATGTGATCTACGGCTCTGTTTTTAAAGCAGCGATAACGGCCCACTTACGGGAAAATACGAGAGCACATTCCGTCACTGCGATCCTCGCGGGAACCGTTCTGGGTGTTGTGCAGACGCAACTCACATCAGAGGGCTTTTAACAAAGAACTTGTTGAGCGGGGCAAAGTGAAGCGACACAAATCCGCAGTTTTCAAACAAATCTCCCCAAACAAACCAAAATATCAAAAGTCAGCAGTGGGCAGTGCATGCCTTAGCCTCAATAAACAATAGATAAATATACACGATAGATTAAAGTGACAAAATGATTTATGGTTGTGGATTGAAACCGGAAGACCGTCAAGCTACATCAAAACAGAGCTCTGTGTGTACAACAAACTCCAGTGTTTCTCTCAGAGCTGTTTGTTTTTAAGCACCTCAGCGACTGCCAGTCCAAGAGCTTTTCTGAAGGTGTTGTCAGAACACACACCGACGCTGCATGTGTTTTCACTTTCTGTTTGTTAAAACCCAAACTGAAATGAAACTGCATCCTGACACGCTGGAATCACCAACACCAACCAGCCCAAACACACAGTTCACAAAGGATGGCAGTCATGACCATGCTGGTGTGGAACTGTTGTAACCAGGCACAGATTCAGACTTAGTTCACCGTCTGATCCAGACAATCTCAGCCACTCTACACTAATGTCTGACATGCTCCTATATCAGCAGACGGGTTGGAAACAGCAGCAGAACCAAGCAGAAAATCAAGGAGCGGCATCTGAAAGAAACACTTGCTGAAACACCTTTCACTTTCATTTTGAGTCGTCTGTAACTGCCAATAACGTTTGCCAAAAACAGGGCACTTGCTGTCTGAAACACTGGAGTCTTCCAGTCCGATCCCCACGTAAAGCATGTGATGAGTGGAAGGTGTAGGGCCCAAACCCAGTCCAGACTTCCCCCGAAACCTCCAGACACCAAAGCACCAGTGACGAGAAATCAGCCCCCTTTCACTTTTCTTTTGATGCGTCGCCTCAAATCTGAAGCTATAGACACTCGACCAGCAGCCAGCTGCGGGGAACACCACACCTCCAGTCCTCTGTAACTCTGGTCAACTACGAGCAAACCTGAATCAGCGGCCTCCAAATCCTGCAGGACCAGGTAACCCTAAAGCAGAAGAACCCGGATGACCGGCCTCTTCACCACAGCTCCAGTGAGCCAGTCACAGGCTGAGCACAACTGTCCTACTCGACTGGTGGCGCTGTGTCACAGCCAGAGTAAAAACTCCAAGTTTAAAGGTCAAGTTGATGTCAGGGGGCAGAAAAGGCTTCTGATCCTGAACTTTGCATCAACTCTTCCTGACTGTCTCATCACCATCACCAGCCAGCTTTCCACTGGTTGCCATAGAAACAGTTGCCATGACAGCCAGAGCCTGTGAGTGATGCTAGCCTTCCAGGTGCGCTGAGATGATGTGTGTGTGTAATGTGAACACAGAGACGTGAAGTTGTAAACTGGCACCACGAACGCCACCTGCGAGCCGCACTGCTGACTTCCAAAGTTCTGAGGAAGACACCGGAGCTGAACTCAGCCAAGCCACGTCTTCATATGTAAAGTTCCACCTCCACACACTCAACTGGCCACTCGGAAGCTTTGAATTCATGATTAGGAATTTCAATGTTCGGCTCCTGACTTGGATCAGATTCTGGCCGTGCCTGAGAAGGTCATGGACTCAACACACTGGGTGAGGAACAAAAACCTGGCCCCACTGTGGCCCTCGGGTGGATCACTTCAAGACCCCTGAAATATGTGAAAAACACTACAAAACCGAACAAAGAGCCAGAAACTGTCTTTCACCAACTGTTGGACTCGACCCGAGTACAAGACCAATCTGGAGTACTACAAGAGCAGGAGAGACTGAAAGATTTGGCTGCCTAGTGCCGCGGTGTGAAGGTAAAACAGAACCCTAAACTGAGGCTGGAGTTTGAGCTGGACTGGTGAAATCCTCTGCACATTTGCACCGTCACGCCCAACTACCTCCATCTGTCAGAGCATCAGACACTCACATCCACTCCTGGTAAAATCTCACACAAGTCTGAGACTTCCAAGTGTGTCTCACGGCTGAGGCAGAACGGAGAGAAGATTTGCTCACATCTCTGACCGAGCAAAGTGAGGCGATGGTTAACTTCAGAGGGAAGAAGGACAAGGTTTGGATGATGAAAGCTGCTGCAGGAGGCTAGTTTTGAAATTATATTGATGTGAACTTGTTGACTCATAAAGCAGGTCCGGCTAGAGCAGAAAGACCAGTCCTTCATCGTCATCTTCTTCGTCACAATATGGGAGTATCACAACTTCATATCAGCAAAAAGAGGATGAAATAATAGCAAAACACCAGCGTGATTTCAGTCAGAACTTCTTGGATTCACCGTAAAGCCCTTGCACTTTTTGTAAACAAGTGCGTGTGTAGTTGCCCAGAAACAAGACTGGTATCTGCGTCTGTGTGTGTGACACATTCCTGCGCAGGAAACCATCAGCCAGGGAAGAGAGAAGCAAACGCTGCTTCTCTCTCCTCCTGAATATTCTACAGCCTGACATTATTGGTCGGAGAGTTCACCAACATGAAATAAACACTTGAAACCTCCTCCCTCTTGTTTTCTCTGCACTCTGCTCTAGATGACGTGCGCGTGCCCGCGGTGACGGCGCGCTTTGGGGGCTCGGCCCTACGCAATGGAAATGGTGGCGCGCCTGACTTAAAGCTGCGCGCCGTCCGATGTTGATGTGTCGCAGCTTTGAAAAAAGTGAGCGAGTGTGGCAGCGGGAGTTTGCAGGAGGAAGGAGGAAGCTGAGAACAACATCTGACCGCGGGAGCGAGCGGCGGCGGCGACTCTTGGCCAACTGTTTTCGGCACTTGGAGCTCAGTAACGCGGCAGTTTGGGATGGAGCTGTCATCGATCGGCGACCAAGTGTTCGCAGTGGAGTCCATCACCAAGAAGCGGGTCAGGAAGGTGAGCGACTCCCCGGACGCGCATTCTCCACTTCTCAAACTTACATAACTTGTTTTGCGTGCCCCCCGCGCGTCTGAACGCGCTGGGTTCCCGCTCCGACTCGATGGTCTGCGCCAAAGTTGGCTGCAGCAGCGTGTTTGGAAAGAGCCTACGCAGTTGTAGTGGCGTGAGGGAAGGAAGGGGGTGTGTATCCGGAGAGCGAGCGCGCAGTTGTGTATCTGGGTAAATCGCTGCGTAATGGTCTCGCGTCATGAGCGCGGGGCGCAGGTGACATTCACACGCGCACTTAGACACAGCGGAGCCTCGGAACCGTTTTAGTGACAAGTTGTGATGACGTCGCGGCAGTTGCGAGTCGCGTGTTGCGCAACGTCGCATCGTTGTTTACATGTTCGGCTTGCTCCACCTCTGCGAGCGAAATGTTCTAGAACGAGCTCGTGCGCGGTCCAAACCGGCTCGTGCGACCATGTGCGGTCACGTCATCGAGAGAGAGAGAGAGGGAACAAGATGCTCCCGCTGTCAGTGACGTCACCTCGAGATAAACACCGACTGTAAAACAGAAGACTATCCATGACCCCAGCCCCCCCGCGCTCTGCTGCACGCTTTAAAGTGACAGGCCTTGTTTTCCTCCGGACACACACACACACTCTCTCTAACTTCCATCCTCCTCCTGTCTCCTTAGGGTAACGTGGAGTACCTGCTGAAATGGCAAGGATGGCCCCAGAAGTGAGTAATGTTTGAGTCATGCAGATGTGAGATCATCACTGCAGGGTTCACTAAACTGCTCCAAGAACTTCTCAGTATTAGAGCAGGAGACTCAGACCTCACTGCTGTACGGTCATGTCAGATCGTCTCTATTGACTTTGCATGTGTCTATATGCTTCACTTTCTCTCCTTCAGACCACTGGAGACAGTTTCCAGTGGTTATAAATGAGTTACCAGTTTATTCTTCACACTCATTCATGTAGTATGTGTGTACTATCAGTGTGTTGGGCAACAACACAATAGTCTGTTAAAAACTACAGCACATTTACTCTGTTTTGTTTCACTTGAAACTACAGACACAGGTCTTTCATTCAGAGACACAAAACACAGTGTCGCTTTTGTCTAGTAGCCTGAGATTATTTGAGAGTCGGATTACATCAGGGATTAGCTGTTAGCTATGCTGAGGTTAGGGGGGAGTCTCTGAGGACCGTGATGTTTGCTGATGAGATAGTGATTTGTAGTGTGAGTAACGAGAAGGTATGAGCTGGAGAGAGGAGGAATGAAGGTCAGTGGAGGCAGAAGGAAGAGTGACGATGATGAGGAGAGGAAGTGAGCCACAGACAGAGGTGAAGAGAGTGCAGGCAGGGTGGAGACGGCCATGACGCCCGAGCCTCACAGCCCAGGAGAGGTCACTGCCTTGATGTTCAGAGACTCCGAGGTTGTCGTTGCATTCTTCAGGCTGTGACTGCAGTCTCCATCACGTTTCTTGTGTTTGCTGGCAGATACAGCACTTGGGAGCCGGAGGACAACATCCTGGACCCTCGCCTGGTTCTGGCCTATGAACAGAAGTGTGTAATCAGCTTGTAAAGCACATTTTTTTAAAAAACAAATCTGCTTGTTTTCAAATCTCTGTGTTTCCTTCTTCTCTTTGTCCGTGTTTTCACCTCCACAGTCAGGAGAAGATCAGAGCTCTGGCCTACCGGAAGAAAGGACTCCGACCGAGGAGACTGGTTTTGAGGGTAACAGCTCTTGTCTTTCCTGCTTTACGGTCTCTTTAGAGAAGGTCTGGTCATATCAGTGGAAACTTTCTCAGCTCCAAACCCTGATCCCGATCACAAGGGTTCCCACGACATAGAAGACGTGTCTCAGACTATCAGTGCTGCTTACTTCTCTGGCGACCGTGAGTCTGTATCTTCACGCCGTCAGATGTGGGTCAGTGTCCGAGCTCCCGTCCATCAGCGTGACGAGGAACAGGCCTCTCCGGACGGATTGAGTCTCGTTAGCTCTGACACTTCAGTGGAACATCACAACATTTGTAGCAGACTATTTTGAAACACATCTGCGGAGTTAATATTAGATCTTACGACTGCGCTGCATCGCGAGGTCTTTGTGCACCGAACAACTAAACGATGAGAGGAACGATCTCGGAGCTGGAGAACGTCCCGTTCCTCTTCCTGGAGTTCATTTAATCAGGTCGTCGACTGCAACCTCTGGGTGTAATTGTGGCTTCCAGTCGGCGTAAACAAACCCAGGAGGAGAAGGGCGCTTGTTTTTGGCCTATTTTACTGCTGGCTTCAGCTGTGGCTCCTGTAGTGGCAGTGGCTTGTGAGTCTGCGTTCGACACATCTGCTGGGCCAGGACAGGAAACTCTGGAACTAGTCTGTCAGCCCGCTGGTCTCCCTCAGTCATTTTAGCTGTTTTTGTCAATATGGAGAGAAGTGTGACTGGCATTATCAGCACTCCCCTCACTGTCACTCCAGGATGACTTGGGTGGAAAAGGTTCAGAAGTCAGGCCCTCAGGGTCACAGTAGGAGTCCACAAACCCATTTCCCTCTACTCTACTTATCTCCCACTAGAACCTCTTTGCCATGGATCTCCGGAGCGCCCACAAGATCCAGGAGAAGCCTCCCCCACGGATCCGGCTCTCGGTGACCCGCTCCATGAGCACAGACGTGGACCAAGACGAGCAGAGAAGCGTGTTCTGTCGCCAGGCGAGGAGGAGGAGCAAACAACGGGCAGCTAAAGGGGGACCCTTCGGACCCTCACGCAAACACCTCCACCTGTCCAGGAAGAAGCAGGAGGAAGAGGAGGAGGAGGATGAAGCGGAGGAAGAGGTCTGGGACACTACGAGTGAGGAGGAGAAGCAGGAGTCCGAGAGCACCAGTGAGGAGAGGCCAGAAGACAGTTTATATGGTTGGTCTGCTTCCTGTTGCAGAGGCACCTCCAGTTCAAGTCTAACGTTGGTGTGTGTTTTGGGTCAAAGGTCGGTCAGAGTGCAGCTCCCCTCCACTGCTGGAGCCTCGAGACTCAGAGATGGAGGAGAAGGTTGAAGAAGCCCTGACAGCGACGGAGTCCGAGGCGTGGACAGATGGAGGACTGTCAGAAACCCAGCACACTCCTACACTGGTGCGCGACCAATCCAAGGACACGGTCTCCAGGCCCGACGGCCAATCTCAGGCCGCGCTTACCGCCGGCAGCGCGTCGGCCAGAAACAAAGAGGAGGAGTCGGAGGTGGTGGTCTGTGAGGATAGCAACTCCACCTCACAGGTCGTCTGCGAGCGGATGACGGCAGACAATCACAGCATCGCCATGACAACGCACGCCACACTGCCGCCCCCCTCCACCGCCCCCGGGAAGATCACCGTGACAAAAGTGACGATCAACTCTCTGACGGTGACGTTCCAAGAGGCGGCGGTGGCAGCCGGCTTCTTCAAGAGCTACTGAGTGAAGAAGGACCTGTGTGTACAGTGTAAAATACCTCCACGTGTACGAGGCTGCGCTCATCTCCGGCTACTGATCCCACCCAGACGGCGCTGGCTCTCACTTTCAGTGGTGATTTCTGATCTTTTGCTAGACGTGGACGTCGCATCTCTGCCAAAGTCAACTTTCATTTCAAAAGGAAACGCTCGTCTGAACACACGACTGAAACATCATCAAACTGGCTCGCTCTCAACAGGTCCTCCTGGCATTGGCAGCATGGGCCACAGTTGATAGATAGTCTTACTTTCCTCATGTTTTGTGAACTGGAATCTTCTCTCCTCTCCTCTACCACTCTTGGTCCAGATCAGATTTTGTCTACTCGCCCAAACAGATCCATTCTCCTGAGACAAGGGTGCCAAAAGTGAGGCCCTGTTCCCTTTAAGGGGGCGATATCTGCTATATAGGGTCGAGACGGGGGACACCCTGGACAGATCGCCGGGCCATCATAGGGCATGAACAGACTGACAACCCCTCACACATCCTACAGTCACACACACACACACTGAGTGGCAAAGGAAGACTTACGGGCCCTCTCACGGGCCCCTCCAGTCGAGCGCTGACCGAGCTGCTGAATGTGCCTTCCCTCCATTCTGAACAGTGATGTCACGAGCACGTCGCCTTCGGACCTGTCCGCTCCATACATCTGGCCTCGGCAACACCCACGTCCCCCTTCTTGTCTAACAGGAGATTTTGTAGCGCTGTTTTCTAGGCCGCATGCCCTGTCAGTCTCGTGCCGCTCGCGCCTCCACGTGCTTCTCTCATCAGGTTTATTTCAGTCCCCAAAATGCAGCGGAAAAAAAGAATGGACGCTCCAAACCTGTTTCTGTCCTTTTTTACTCGTCAGGTATCAACATGGGTCTATTTTTGTACCTACGACTGACGGGCCACTCTTTCATCGCCGTTCCTCATCAGTGCTGCCGCGATGAGCTGTGTCAGGTGACGTGCAGTGAAGTCTGACAGTAGTGAGCTCGGATTGTTATTATTTATTGCATGTCACTTGTATAAGCTAAACTAACTTATGTCACTTCCGTGTCGTTCTTTGACTATAGATTGTCCATCAAGTCTTCTCTTTGGATAATGACTTTTTATTTTGGCAGGATTTTCAATAAATATAAAGTAATGGACTTGTCTGCGGCTGTTTGGTTTGAGATGTTGTCTTTCTCCCGCTTGACACTTTGCTGTGGAGCCAGAGTGGCAGGAGCCATCTGGGCTCTCTCCCCTGACCACGCCTCCGATGTTGTGATTGGCTGCCTCAGTCAGGAATTGCTGACTAACAACAGCGAGCCTCCAGTGCAAGCATGTTCATCTGACGGATCTGAGCTCTGTAGATGCTCACACAGGAGAACAGGCTTGGTGACCCAGAGGGGCGGGTCTCAGCTCAGGGTCAGAAAGATACTTCTGCTATGGTCAGCCAGGATCCTGCCTTGAAAAGAAGCGGCCCGGATCCAAGGGAGAGATCAGAAGATGAGATGTGAAGCATGTCTGTAGCTGAGCACATCTCACTGAAGACACATGAGAGAGGCGAGTGCACAGAGGGCGCAGTTGCTCATCAGAACAGCTCCAGAGCTGCTGGGCCTCGTTTGAAAACCAACACTGTTCACCAGTCCGCTGCAGTCTGAACCATGGAAACTCAACTCCGAACCTGCTCAGGACGATGCTCACACCAGCAACCACGACCGGTCCTCACTGCTTTCATAAGCTCGGACTAGATTTTTAACAGTAGGCCGAGGTGGTGAATGAAAACTCCCTGTTTAAAACGGAACATCTGTCATATTGGTGTCACCAAGAAGAGCTGTCGAGCTGATAAAACAAGGACACCAGTCCTGACGCTCTGCCTGACAAACAACCGACAGAAGACGGTGAAAACAACAACTTCCAACACCTTCAATACACACAACTGAATTCCCGTATGTATGAGAAACTTTTTTGGTATTGAAACTCAAAGGCCTTCTCAGGAAACATGGCGGTTCAAGATGGCGACGTCAACAACCAGAACTGATTCGTCTTCCACGTCATTTATCGAAGCAAAACACAAACCAAACAGTGATTATATTAGATAAGTCAATTCGTTTAAAATGAATGGACAAACGTCTCTGGTGTTTTATCTCTTTGACAACAGCAACACATCACATTTCAATCAAAAACAAGGAAGCAGAAGGCGAGACTGACAGAAGTCGTGGAATAGTTCAACTCACTTGTTTGTTGTCGACTTTCGGGGAAAACAATTCCACGAAGGCTGTGGATTTAGCTAACTTTTTAACGCGATGCAGTTGTCCAGTTACAACTAGAGGGTGGTAGAGGGCAACGTACCGGACGTTATTGCCCCTCTTTAATCCCGTTTTTAATTACATAAGGCAGCAACACATTTAGTACATTTCCTGTACAGAATTATTTTAATACTCTCATTGTAACTTTTGCATGTTATTTTTTCTAGGCATCGGATGTAATTTCTTCGGATTTCAAAACGTAGTTTTCGCCATCATTGCCAGAACATCGCAAGGTACGTCTGTCGGGGCAACAGTGACCTCTAGAGTTCATTGAGGAAGCCTGTAACGCCAATGGAATACTGCATATTCATCTGACTGAATGATGTCGTCACCACACACAGAACAAAAACATGAATAACTTGTGAAAAGATTAACAAGGAAGACACGTCACTATTAGACATTTTCACTTTTATTATAAAAAACAGTATTTAAGTCCACAGTTTGTGTTCGCTTTGTACAGTAAAAAATATTAAATTAAACTCCCAAAGTTTATAGCAGAAAGATAGAGAGGGTGAACTTTGGGGAAGGGAGACCGTCTCCCCAGGAGGAATACGAAGGGGGAGATAAAGTCCATAGGGAAGCAGCAAAGGGGGCGAGGCAGAAAGAAGCTCCTTTCTCCTCATTTCTGTGCAACACAGTTCATTTGGATCGACCTCCTGATTCCTCACGACCGGAGAACCTCGGAAAAACAAAATACTATGAAGGAGCCTGAGGCCGCGCGCATTCACATCCCAGCCCACGTAAAGGTTTCAGGCACACAGGTATGCAGGGCCCCTCCCCAAGCCTCCCATGCTCCGCGCCCAGTGTCTCTACAGGAAGGAGTGCACAAACATTCCAGGGAGGAGGCTCGCACGTTTGCAGGAGCAAGAGAGTCCCGTCCAGCGTCACACCTTTGTGATACTTGAGGGTTTGGGCTGGGACGCACCACCAATCCCTTCAACATCTCAAGCTCTCAGCAGAACTTCAACAACTGCAAAACACTGACACTGAATAGGCCCCACTCAGGTGGCCCAGACTAAAGACCTAAACTATATCTGCATCTGAAAGAGTCAATAACAAAAATAGAATTCTATAGTAGCAGACGCCCCCCCCCCCCATCAGAAAAGCAATAAATAAATCCAAACATTGAATTAAAAAAGGGAAGATATGCATCATGTTTGGGTTTACATTTATAATAACATCACTCTGGAGGACAGAAACGGACTGAAGGTAAACAAAATAATTGCATGAATTAATCACTTCTTTAATGTGTGACCACTTTTAAAATCTTAGAAACATTTATGTAAAAAGGCAAATGTCAGCCCCGACTTCCCGCCGAAACTAGGACTTTTCTGGTCCTCCGGGGACGAAGGAGGAGGAGGCGGCGGGGCTGTTTGGCACCACCCACTTTGTCCATCGTTGGCAAGAAAAATATATTAACAGCAATAACTTACAATTCATTTACTCTAATTTACTTAACGACTGGTTTGATTTATTGTTATCTCCCATAGGAAGTTCAGTTCAACGCATCTTTATTGAAAACAATTAAATAACATTTGTTAATAGTATAAAAAGAAAAGGCTAAGTAACAATAACACTGTCCTGGGTGGTTGTGCGAAGTGCTGAGCGCCACTGGCTCAGATTGACACTTGAACTCCTACATGATGTCTAAAGGGTTGTGATTGAGGTTCTGATTCAGGGGGTCCTGACTGCCACCCCCCGGCCCGTGGAGACCCGCCATGCCGCTCAGCTGCGAGAGCATGGCACTGTCAGACCCAAACTGTTCTAGAGAGTTGTTCTGCTGCTGCTGCGGTTGAGGGACCACCATACCTGGGTGGTGCTGGTTCAAGTGACCCGGATGTGGGGATCCCGTCTGCAACTGCGGCGAGATGTGGTGTGGCGACGGCTGGGGCTGCATGCGAGGAGACGGGCTGGAGCGCGGCGGCTGGGACTGTGGTCGGGGCGAGGGCTGCGGCGAGCGCACCTGGCTAGCCAGGGAGCTGGACAGCGTCTGGCCCTGCAGATGCGGGGACGGGGCCATTTGCTGGGGCGGTTGGGGGCTCATGGGGTTG
This sequence comes from Synchiropus splendidus, assembly GCF_027744825.2. Classification (NCBI taxonomy): domain Eukaryota; kingdom Metazoa; phylum Chordata; class Actinopteri; order Syngnathiformes; family Callionymidae; genus Synchiropus; species Synchiropus splendidus. The sequence continues at coordinate 3,365,210 of NC_071352.1, forward strand.
TTGTGTTGGGCCGGGGAACCTCCGGGACCCAGATGCTGCTGCTGTTGCTGCTGCTGGAGGAGCCTCTGGTGCAGGGCCTGCTGCAGGAGGGCCTGGGAGGATGGCGCTCCACTTTGACCAGGCTGAGGTGGGGGACCTGCAGAGCCCCCGGGTCCACCGTCGCCCCCCGACAGGCCAGCCATGGCCTGCTGCTGCTGCATCTGGAGATGGTGCTGGTGCTGCAGCCGCTGCTGCTGCAGCGCTGCAGCCTGCTGCTGAGCCACCGACCCGGGGTAACCCTGCACCTGCTGAGCCGCAGCTCCAGTGGGTTGCTGTGGCCCGAGAGGGGGGCCTCCTCCAGGACCCTGTCCCACCGACTGTGGCTGCATCCCTGGCTGGGGAGTGTAGCTCTGCCCCTGTGGTGGCTGAGGTTGCTGGAACTGCCCATGATTTACTCCCATTTGTTGCTGTTGTTGTTGTTGCTGCTGCGGCGGTTGCTGTAGATGTCTCCTCATGAACATCTGCCGGAACTGAGGGTTGTTGAGATTGGCCATCTGGGGCCCCTGGCCCTGAACCGCTCGGGTTCCACCCTGCTGTTGCTGCTGGAGTGCTGCCACCTGCTGCTGCATCTGATGCTGCTGCAACTGCTGTTGCTGCATCTGCTGCTGCTGCTGCAACTGTTGCTGCATCTGCTGTTGCATCTGCTGTTGCTGCTGCATCTGCTGTTGCTGCTGCATCTGCTGTTGCTGTTGCTGCTGCTGCTGCAGCTGCGCCATGGCGGCCATGTTGACATTGGCGCCGCCCTGTCCGGCCAGGTGCATCCCGCCCTGTCCAACGGCTGCAGCGTTCATGTTCACCTGCTGGCCAGCTCCGGCCATGACATTTCCGACCGGACCTCCGTTGGGTCCTGGGACTCCGCCGGGCCCCCCACCAGGTCCTCCCTTGTACTTAGAGGCCCTCTGCTTGATGAAGGCTGCCATGAGTTGTGGGTTGGACCTCAGGATGTTGAGGACTTGCTGCTGCTGCAGCGGTGAACTTGGCGAGCGAAGAGTCCTCAGAAGATCCTGGAGAGCGTTTTGAGGGATGTTTCCAGCAGCGCCGACACCAGAGATTGCTCCGGGGGGAGGTCCTCCAGGCTGCTGCTGCTGTTGTTGTTGTTGGTGGAGTTGTTGTTGCGCCATGTTCATCAGTGCAGTATGACCCTGTGCCTGTTGCTGCTGCTGTTGTTGTTGTTGCTGCTGCTGTTGTTGTTGTTGTTGTTGTTGCTGCTGTTGCATTTGCTGCTGCTGCTGAGCCACCATCATGGCAGGATGTCCCATCTGGTTCATCATGGCTTGCCTCTGCGGGCCCGCCCACTGCTGCTGCTGCTGAGGAGCACCCATCCTCTGGTGCTGCAGCTGTAACTGAGGGCCCATCTGTCCCGGAGCCAGGTTACCCTGCTGCGGCTGCTGTGGCTGCATGGGCCCTCCAGGAGCAACCATCATCCCGGGGGGAGCGTTGTGTTGCCCATCCATGTGTCCTCTGGCCTGCACTGCAGCCTGGGTCTGCGGGGACACACCCTGGGCTCCCACCATGGCCACATTCCCCGGGGGTCCCATGCCCACGGGTTGATTGGGAGCCTGCTGGTGGTGTGGGTGAGGAGGCATCAGGCCCACCTGGGCTGCTTGTCTCTGGAGCGCCATCTTCCTCTGAGCGTCCGCCACCTGCTGGATCTTCATGGCGATCTCCACAGCGGCAGGAGGCGGTCCTGAGGGGGGCTGAGCTGCGGGCTGGTTTGGAGGCTGGGGGCCACCCACACTTCCAGTGAGGGAGCCGCCGCTGGGGGGCTGCTGGGGAGGGGTCGCAGAACCCAGGATTGGTTTCCCTGGAGACTGGTGGAGCGGCGAGGAGCCCGGCGGCCTGTTGGTGTAGGGAGGCATGTTGGAGGGGTGTTGCTGGAGCTGCTGCTGGTTGCCCGCTCCACCTGGCTGGTGAGTGACTTGAGGGAGCATGGCCTGATGTTGCGGGGAGCCCATGACGCCTGCAGAGCCCCCTCCGGACATCTGTTGGAACTGGTGATGCAGGTGATGTTGAGGGGGCAGACCCCCCTGGGGTGGCATCCCTGCCAGCTGCTGCTGGGCTCCAGGGGTCAGTGCCTGACCCGGCACCGGCGGTATGGTCTGCGTGGGTGTCTGGGGGGTGGGGGGCTGTGTTCCGCAGGACGTAGGAGTGCTGGGCGCCGTGATGTTTCCAGGGGATGGAAGGCCGACCACGGGGCCTCCTCCTGTGGCGGGCTGGCCGACCCGCTGCATGCTGGCCATCCTCCTCCTCAGCATCTGCGCCTGCTGCAGCCGGTGCTGCAGCTGCTGCTGCCGCAGCTTCTGCTTGATGTTGAGGCAGAAGGGCACGGGACACTTGTTCTCCTGGCAGTGTTTGGCGTGGTAGCAGCACAGAGCGATGAGCTGCTTGCAGATGGGACAACCGCCATTGGTCTTGCGCTTGCAGCTCTTGGTGTGCTGGACGACCCGTTTCATCTTCTGGCAGGACGGCAGTGAGCAGTTGGCATTGCGGCACTGGCAGGCGTGCACCAGCGACTGGATGCAGCGCTGAATGCTGAGGCGCCGTGAGTCTCCCGGGTGCTGAGTGGCAGCGGCCGACTGGTTGTTGCTGTCGTCGTCCAGGCCCAGTCCCAACTTGTCCATTTTATGCTCGTGACCTTTAGTGTTGTAGCAGGTGATGCACAAGTCGTAGTCCTGCAGGGAGAAATGGAGGGAGACGTCATGAGTAACAGCCACCGAGGAAGCAGTCCAGCCCTGACGAGTGCAGCCAGCCTCACCTCACACACGGTGCAGTGGAAGCGTGTCTCCACGTGGTGTTTACACTCGTTGCAGGTGTAGACAAAGCGGTCTTGGCTCTGGTTGTGCAGCTCCACCAGCATGCACATGGAGCTCCACTTGGACCTCCGCAGCGAGCTGAACTCCAGGTGCTTGTCCCGGGCCAGGGTGAGGAAGGCATCGCGGCCGTCCATCAGGTCACAAGCCATGAGCGTGTCTGGGTCGGTGATGGGAGGCAGCGAGTTGGCGGCAGGTCCGGCGATGAGCCGGATGACGAAGAAGACCTGTGGGGGGAGGGAAGACGTGAGTGGAGGTCTGGTCGGAGAAGACTACTCCAAAGCAGGATGTTCAGGGAGCGCACCTCCTTGTGTTTCTCCATGGTGGCGTAGAGTTTCTGGGAAAGGTCGTTGGACACGTTGGGCATCCCTGGTTTCTTCTTGTTGGTTCGACTGAGGCTGCTTTTGTTTTTGCTCGTCTTCTTGTTGTTCTTCTTTTTGGCATTCTTGCTGTCTCCCTTCCCAGCCTGCGGGCAGACGTGGAGTCAGCATCACAGGAAAACAATATTCTGAGGTTTAACTTGGACTCACGTCTGTGCTCTCATTGGAGGTGCTGTTCTCCTCCCTCTTCCTCTCCTCCTCCTCCTGCTCCAGCTCCTTGATGCTCTCCTCCAGCACGTTGGGCCAGAAGTCGCCCTCGAAGTACGGCAGCTCCTTGGCGCTAGTCAGGCGGTCCTCGGTGGCCTGTTTGAAGATGTCCTAGAATGGAGATGGAGATTCAACGCAGCAGGTTCAAGCTTACATTCAATGGTTTTGACGAGCTTCATAAGTGAACTCAGGTTCTCACCTTGTAGTCGTGGATGATGCGTTCAGAGACAGCCTTGTCCAGCATCTTCTTGTACCACTCCTGCAGTCGCTTGGGCTTGGGGATCTTCTGGTCAGCGGGGTGACAATGGAAGATGTAATCATCGCCCTCGCTCGGTGGGCAGGCCCAGATGTGACCCGCAGTGTACCTGCAGACAGACTCTTCGGTCAAGGGCTGCGCTCTGAGCTGACTCACGCTGCAGTTCTGCTTACCCGAGTCGCTTCACATACTCCAGGTACCCGAGCAGGATCTCGTAGTAGACGGCAGTCCTGAGCTGTCGAGGCTTGAAGAAGTGCACGCTGTCCAGGTAGGAGATGTAAACCCGCCTCTGATTGGGCGGAGGGCAGTCGGAGCCGTACTCCTGGACGTGCATGCCGAAGAAACACACGTCTGTGCCGTCGATTTCTTCAAAGGCAAACAGTGCCTTCATGCGGTACGGGAACGACTCAGACATCTCGCCGCTGTCCACAAACCTGGAGGCACAAACCAGACATCCATCTTGAATCCCCCCAAATCTGACCTTCACTTGGATTGATAAAACGTGTCGGAAAGGAACAAAAGTTCACCTGGACTTCATGCCCGGCTTCACCTCCACCATCTTGTCTGACACGTGCACCACGCGGATGGTGACCTCGCCAGCTTCAGGGTTGTTCTGACGCTTGAGGTAGTCGTTCACTCGAGTCTCCAAGAAATTCCCCAGCTTGGTCTGTGGAAGGCCTGCCAAGGATGAATGGACACAAAAACACATCAAAACAGAACAGTGTGGATAAAAAAATCCAGAAAGAATGTTCTGGATTAGTACTGCTTGAAGTGAAATGTATGACAGTCCAGTTTCAGGGGGAACGTGGCCTCTTCAGAGCTCAACTCATGGTTAGAAACGATATCACGCTACTGGACAGTGGGTGACGGCCTCAAAAGACATACTGAGCACTACATTTCAAGTAGCTCAAGTTGTATAAATAATAAATAAAGTCAATGGCGCCCTCTTTCGGTTTAACTTGATAATAACTCAGATTTTTAAGCGCAAAGTTTTCACACACTCTTAGATCATCGCGCCACTCAAATTAAGCTCATTTTATGTAACTTAAATTCAAAACGTCTGCAAATGTTCTAGGAGACTGTCGGTCAGTCCAATTCAGGACAAGAAAACATTATCCTCTTGACGTCTGAATTTAGTAGCTCAACTGCTGGTTACTGGTTCCTTAGATCTCATTGACAGACTAGACAGGCCGTGAATTCAAGTCTGTCGAAAAGTTCACGCTCACAACTTCGATCCAATCCGTGCTACAACAGTGAATCTCTTCTTTTGGCCAACAGACTTTCACAACAGAGTTGAACATTGTTGCTTCAACAGTGAAGAGCAACTGAGGAGTTGTTGGAAAAGGTTGACTCACGTTTGGCAGCATATTTGTTCTCCTTCCGGGTCTTGTTGGCCACTTTGAGGCAGTTGTCACACACGAAGCTGCAGGGGCAAAAGAAGCATGGTCACATGTGGCGGCAGAAAGCTGGACTTTCTCTCTCCTGCGACTAGAAAACACTTCATGTATCCAACACAAGCTCTGCATACAAATGGAGGCCTTTAACAGTCAGGGCTGAAACCCCGATGGATTTGTTGAGAGAGGAACGGCACGACACTCACCCCGACGGCCAGATGGTTTCATTGTGCAGGACGCAGATCTGATGCATTTTACGACCGCAGTCGTTACATTCCACCAGTCTGAGGGGAACATGTACAGTTACTACACATCAAAGGAAACGGTTCATCAATTAATAAGATCAAAGGGGACATACAGCTCAGGGTCCAGAGTATCGTTCTTCTTTCTCTGAAACTGATCTTTGTTGATGGACCTGAAACAGAAACCACATGACTCTTATCAATTATCAGAGCAGAATGTGAATTGTAATGTCTCTATTTAAATGAAATCCATTATAAAACTCGAGTACAAAAAGGAAGATCTTGGTGCGTGGATTTCAAGCTCCTCAAAAGTTCTGGATTCCCAGAAAATGAACCATGAAAAAGCAGGAGCTCAGCTCTAGTGTCACTCCAGTAGCCTCCAGAGTTGCCCAACACGTCAAGTGCTGCGTGAGCCTCTGTGTCCAGCCAGTCAGCATCTCACACTTCACCAGTGTCTGTGTTAGCATGTCCAGTACAGGCAGTACACCATGGACATGCAAACACCGGGACCACAATGAGCTTGTTTGAACATCTCAAGTCCAATTTGAAAGTTATAGCATCTTCTCTCAAATTTTGGATGCCTCAGTCGTTAAACTTTTCAATAATGCTTCCAAGTTCTGAAGGAAATCATACAAACATCAAGGAATTTACTGGTTGCCTTGCTGCAGACATGAGCTAAAGATCAGAAGTCTATAGAGTAAAACATACACCAACTACAGTCGTTCGAGTGATTCATGGAGGCCAGAACACAGTCAAAAAAGACAATCACACACAACACAATGAACAATTTAGTTCGACAACAAAAGTTACTCACGTTTGGGGCTGTGAGGGGTCGTCTCCCAGGGAAACGGTCTCCCCCTGGATTTCGTTGAAACACTTCTCACAGAAGTGGTACCTGTCAGCAAGAAGCCCATATTTTGGTGAACTACACCGTTCGCCATCAGCACAGCCAATCACAGAGAGGGCACGAAGAAGCAGCCGCCAATCAGGGCAGGAGAGGCCAGGGGGCGCGCACACACAGGAGGAGGCAGAGGGCAAGGTAGGTCGTCGCCAGCAGCCAATCGTGATGCAGGATTTTTGTGTGGGCAGGTGTTTGAGTTTGAGAGTAAATTTCGGGCGGATGATTGGTCACACCAAAGCAGGCCAATGCAGACATCACAAGCGTTAAAAAGGAGGGAGAGAAGAAGGAGAAGGGAGGGGGGGGAGATGGGGGGAGTCAAAATGAATATTTTAAAAAGCGTGTGACAAATTAACACATGTAAGACAAGGACAATGGAAGAGGGGTGGGGGGCACATGGTGGGACAGACAGGATGGAGACAACCAACAGAGGACAGAGAGCCAAGGCAAAGCAAAGATTAGCATCAGACGTCCAGTGGTAAACAACAACAACATTACAGCAACATGTGAGACCACTAGGAGCTGCGGTGGAGGGGTGAGGATGTGAGTTTCCCAACAGGGTGGATGTAAAACATGGTAAAGCAACAAAGACCCATCATCCTTCCAGTTCATTCATAGAGTGGGCGCCAGCTCGCCGGGACCCCACTGCATCAGTATGGCCAACGCCCACTTTATGAACCAACAAGTCGTGGAAATGAAAAATAGTGATCATGGAACCATTTATGCCAAATTCAACTGTGAGTCCACCAATCACTGTGCAGGAAAGATAACTTCCTGGCTGCACGGCACCGGTTCGCACTAGTGTCCCGAAGGCCCTTACCTGTTCTGGTAGCTGAAGTAAGCGGCATCCCGTTGGATGGTGCACAGCTGTTTCCCATAGCAGCAGAGCGTTTGAGGGGAAAATTCATACTGAAAAAGAGAGGAGGAAATGCTAGTCAGTACTTCTGTCGGCTGACTCATCAGGCCGGGTACCCAGCAGCACTTAGAAAAAGAGGCGCACCTTCCGCCCACAGCAGTAGCCGAGACCCTGCATGACCGGGTCGATCTCCGCCTCGAACACCTCGGCCAGCTTGGAGCAGTACTTGTAGACCCGGGACGTCTTGCGGTTGTACAGCCAGGCGTTGTTGAACATGAGCGAGATGTCTTCCACGTACTGCCAGGGCTCCTGGTACTGCCCCGTGTCCAGCTTGCGCTTGATGGTGGACAGATCCATGGGGTTCTTCACGATGTCAAAGTAGTCCTGAAGGGACACCGGTGCCGTCGGGAGTTGAGAGGTGATGGAAGCAAAAGGAGGTGGAGCAGCAAGTCGACAGAGGAGAGAAGAGTGGGAAAGAAGAAGAGCGTCATCATGGTTGAGGGGTTGCAGTCATCCAGGAGGGACCAGAGGAGGGAGAGAAGAGGGTGCAGGGAGGACATTGTTGAGCACTGCAGAGAAGAGGTACGCGTGCAAACAGAGAGACATGACAACTTCCGCCCTCCAACTCTTTGCTTTGCACCCCTCGTCCTTTGCTCCGCAAGACTGTTGCCTCCTCCTCTGATGAAGGACCACTGTCATCCTTTCAGCAACCAATTCAGAAGCATTATTCAGGCACACAGTGTGCATGAAAACCTTTGTGGTTTAAGTTCAGGGTGCAAAACCAAGGCCAACAGAGCAACAGCAACAAGCCGGCAGAGCTTTATTCTCCCTATAGTACAGTGGTTGGCATCAGCAGTGCCAGCGGCGTGGAGTGGTCGTGGTGGCATGAAAACCAGCCAGGCTGAGGCAAAGCCAGGGCAGCGGAGCCGCAGATTCTCCTCACGTTTCCATCATCTGGAGCCAAATGGCTTCCAGAACTAGTCATTGATTAGATGAGCGACAAGAGGCAGATTCCAAAATAAAAGTGTGAATTACACACAGCAGGAGCAGAGTTTTGGTCCCCATGGCAACAGGGTTTGGGAGATCTCTGTTGAGCCTCTGCATTATTAACTCAAGCAAGAGCGCCCGTACATCAGGGGTTGTTATTGCAGTTGAGCCGCACATCCACGCGCTGTGCACCTGAACACCAACACACTGCTGCTGGTGAGGAACTGAACTAGAAAGCTAGCAATGGGAAGCCAGGATGGCAGCGACGCAAGTGAGCCACAATGAACGAGGATTCGAGATGATTTGTTTTTCTGTGAGTCAAACATAAAAATGAAGTAAACAAAAGTAATACACTCATGGACATATGAACGAGCTTGAAACCAATGACATCAGTAGAGCCAACGATGAGAAAAGGGATCATGGACACAATAGTAGGAAGCTCAAAAAAAAATAAAGACCCTTGTTCTTCAATCATGTTGTGTGTGTCTGCCTGGTCATAATCAGATTTTGGGGAATGGATTTATAGCAGGAGGAAAAGCCACCAGGTCTTCCACTTTGTTGTGCAGTGACTGCTTCATAACGGTCATGACTAACTTGCTCCAACAGGAAGAGCGAGTAATTTTTCATCAGTGATCATTGGTTTTCGCTCACATGCGGCCAGAGTCATTGCTTCTGTTTAAAAATGACAATTCAGTATCACTTTGGGCATGCAATGATGAAAGATGGAAGAAAAATGAGACAGACCCCGAACACAAAATAAAATGGCTATGGCAAAGGTGAAAAAAATATTAAAGATGGGGGAAAAAATAAAATCAAAATAGCTACGTTTGGAGAGGAGTTGAAGCAAAATGGCAGCCAGTGCAGTCCCTTACCAGGTTAGTTTTGTTACTAGTTCGAATACGTACGGGTATTCCCAGTAACTGGGGGTCCACCGGCTGACGGAAGGGCAGGGACTCGGGGTCCTGCCGGTACAAAGCCTCCAGCGTGGGCATGAGAGCCTGCCGCAGCTCCTCGGGCTTAAAAACTGCAGAGCGGACCAGAGTTGGTTTGAAAGGCTTCGACCCACATCAGCGAGCAAGTGTAGAACTGAGGTACCTTTTCTCTTGCTCTGGGCCGCAGCTGGGGAGCTGCTGCTGCTGGCCGTGGACCCTGAGCCCTCCTGCTCCTCTTTGGGCTCCTTCTTCACCTCCGGCTTCTCTTCTTCACCAGCAGCAACAGCAGACTTGGGCTCGGTGGATGACGACGTGTCCATGGGCTCGCCTTTACACCCGTCCTCACACGACTTCTCTTTCTTTATCTGGGAGGATTCGCTTCCACTTTAAAAAGCAAGTCCCACCAGGACAGAACAGGAGTCACTCACCTCTGGTTTTTCCTCCATCTTGACATCAGGCGGATCCTTCTCCATCTTGCCCATGTGTTTTCCTTCTTCTTGAGTTTGGGTCTCCTCCTCCTCATCTTCCTGCTTCTTCACCTCTGTTTTCATGTCTTCCTGACTGGGAACAGGGTCCTCTACAGATGGAAACTTGGTCGTGGGGTCGGTGCTCGTGGTGACAGAGGCAGGAGAAGATACCTGGCCGTCAGCCGTCAGAGAAGGTTTCGGGGAGAGCTGCGCAGGGAAAATGAGAGGTTACATGTGGAGCAGAACACGTCTCGTCTCCGTGTCCTCATATGTTGGAGCATTGACTACTCACAGGAGTCTGCGGTAGCTGCAGTGGCACGTGAGCATTCTGGCTTGGCACAGACGAGGCAGGACCTGGTTGGGGGCCTGAGGCAGCCACGCCGCCCATTGGCTGCTGCGGAAGCTGACTGCTCTTCTCAGAGTTGACCATCAGACTCGATGGCTGTTGGTGCTGTGAGGGCTGCTGTTGTTGAGGAAGCGTCTGGGGTGTACTGGGCGTCTGTGGCTGAGGCGTCTGAGAGCGAGGCACCATGGGCGGGGTTTGGTGGGGCTGCGGGGTCAAGCTGCGCGCCGGCGAGGGCGAGTTTGTCCGCATGGGTGGGCAGTGAGAGAAGCTGTTGCTCTGGTTAGCAGTGGCAGATGAAGGCAAAGTGGGGAGAGGTCCGACACTGGAGACGCCAGCGGCGTTGGCAGGGCCTCCGGGGCCCAGTGAGCCCGGAACGGAGGAGGAGGCCAATGGTGCAGACGGGCTGCTGGCTGGAATGGACGGCGGCGTTGACATCTGGTTTGGCTGACGAGACAATAATGACAAAGATTTAATGCCAAACGTTTACAAAATAAAGTCTACGTCCACGTCTCCACACATCACACACATGGAGGATCGCTCGGCAGACTGCCGTCTCCAGTCAGGATCACCCAATGTCTCAGGGCGGTTTCACACTGTAGACTCTGTCTCGAGATGAAGCTCGTTCGGCTCTGAAGTCCGAGATGTGAACACAAGCGAGCGGGGTTTTGGCCGCGGACCTGATCCCTGCACTTTGTCTCTGGAAACTCTCCATGGGGGATGAGCTTCTTGCTTCAGGCGACTCGGCACTAGAAGCCAAAAACTATGTGTACAGCGCCACTCCACACAAATATGACAGATTTCCGACATTTTTGTTTCTGCTGTTTCCTAGTAAAATAACCGAGACAAGTCTCTTTCATGTTTACTTTTGGCTGTGCAACATTCTGTGTTCCGTAACATGACATGGGTTGAGGCCCAGAGGTGCGAGGCTGCACAGCAGGGGGTGCATCAGACTCAGGCCACCTGAGACACCTGAGATCTGTTTGCACCAAAGATGACCAACAAGATAAACATCAAAGTCACTCACTGGTGGCACCACAGTTTGTGATCCAGGCTGGCTCATACCAACAGGGCCAGAACCACGCCCTGGGCTGGACCCGGGAAACTGTGCCGACGAGAGGTATTGGTTCTGTAGCTGTGCAGCATTGGGCTGACCCATCCTCTGAGCTCCCAGGCCCAACTGGAAATGGAAGGAGCAAAGCAACGACATCAGAGGTGAAGACATGACGTTACGCATCTGTTAGGTCATCGCCAGTTCTCACCGGGTTCATCTGAGGCAAAGGAGGCGTCGACCTTTGGCCCATGGACTGCATCCCCATCTGCCCAAACTGGTTTAAGCCTGGACGGGAAGAGAGGAAGGTTTTAGGTCTCAAAACATAAAGAGAGAAAGGTTTCTATCGACATCTCATGCTTCTCTCTACCAGTTGGGTTCTGCATTCTGGCGACCATCTGATTGGGTCCAGTGGGGCGCGCCATGGACGGATCAGCAAGGGGACCATCTGAAAAGCAAAGCCCGGTGTCAGAGCTTCTCAGACGGACCGTTTGGCGAGGCACATCTGAAAACGGCTGCTCACTGGACTGTTGCCCCGGGGCCAGAGGTGGCTGACCCAGGCTCTGGGGCCCCTGCGGGAGGCCAGCTGGCGCAAGGCCCGGCTGACCAGGCATCATGCCTTGCTTCTGTAGTCGCGTCCTCCTCTTCTCCTCCAGCTCCTTCTGGATCTTGTAGATCTTCTCTGCAAGCAGGTGGTAGTACTCCGCCTAGATGGATCCGGGAATCAAAGGAATGTGTTTTGTCACTCGTGCAAAGGCTCTTCAAAAGTTGCTGTGCAGCTTCTTACCCGACTGTTGGCCGACTCGTACATGTCACCCTCGACTTTTCGAGCGTAAGCTACGAGGTTTTCCATCCTGCGGTCCTTCAGGGCAGCAGGGTCAGGCGTTGGGAAGATGGCCTGGACTCTGCTCGAGCAACAACACACAATGTCGTTTTACCAAACACGGAAGCCCTGACCGGCCCATTTGTGATTTCTAGTCTTCAGGGAGGTAGTTTCGGGGAACAGACTCACAGCTTGTGCACAAGGTGGTTGCGGAGGTCTTGAGTGATGTCTTCATGCCAAGACTTCCTCATAGCTGCAGAAGAAGGAGGCGCTGCAGTCGGCATGGAGCCAATGCTTGCCACGGCATCGTTCATTAAACTGAAGGCAAAAAGAAATCGGGTCACTCACTTTTTTTGTCAACGGCTATGACTAATAAAAAAGACTGACCTCTGTGCAGTCATGCTGTTGTGCAACATGGCATCTGGCAGAAGGGAGGACTGCTGGTTTGGCGGCTGCACTCCGACTCCACCATTCACTCCCATCGTGTTTCCTCCTTCAGGAATGTGAAAGCGCAGAGTTACCGACAGTCACATTTCTCACTGCAGGCAACAGTGGATGAAGAGCCGGACGCAGACACACACCCATGGAATTCATGCCCCTCATCCCAGGTTGCCCTTGCAAACTCTGGCTTGGCATGTTGCTCTGCGGCGGCTGCTGCTGCTGAGGGGTCTGGCTGCCCTGGTAGGTGAGGCCCAGGGCAGCGTAGGCCCGCTCTATTGAGCTGGGGTCGATCTGACTGGGAGGCGTGAGGTTGGGGGTGTTGGTCTGTCCACCTGGCACCCCCGGCCCTAACGAATTCACCAGACCCACTCCGGCACTGTTGACCAGGGCTGTGGGGAGACAGTAGGACGTTTGAATGGAACGGGGGAAAGCAAATGTCACAAGGGTGGAGCGGAGTCACTCACATTGCTGGTTCCTCTTGTCACCTGCGTTTTTGAGCGGTAAACATACAGGGCAGTCGTGTCTTGTGCAGTTCTTCCAGTGAGAGATGATCTGTCGTGAGGAGGCACAGTGCGCCACTGGACAGACAAAGATGGAGGGTCAAAAGGCGCTTCAGTATGAGCGGCTGCGGGAGCCGCTGTCAAGTCAAGGACCAGCGACGCTGAGCTACAGCTACAAGTCAACTCAAGCTGCTGCACCTCACAATCAAAGGGACAACTGGTGGTTGTAACCTTGTGATCGATGGTGATTCACTGACAATGAAAAGTGCGACTCACCCTGGCAGGACTTGCCAGCCTGGCAGTGAGTCATATGGTTGAGCACATTCTTCATGGTGCGACAGTGGGGCAGGTTGCACTGCCGCACTTCTCCGTTGGCCTGCTCCCGCCTTTGGCACTTGTGCGCGTGCAGCAGAAGCACCAGCTGTTGTTGGATCAACTTCCTCTTCTCAGGATCCGCTGTAGGTGGCGCTGCACCGGGACCAGCCCCTACAGCACCAAGCCCGACCTGAGCTCCTCCGACTCCAGCGGCTCCACCGAGTGAGATACTCCCCAGGCCTGGCGGCGGCTGCTGCTGCTGCTGCTGCTGCTGCTGCTGAGGAGCCTTGAGGATATAAAACAGCGTTTCATTCATCACGTTGGCGGCGCGACAGTCTGGACAGCGAGGATCCAGGTCCTACCATTCCCGGCATCCCTTGACCTGGTGGCATCTTCTTGTCCATGTTGAACTGAGCAGCCATGTTGTTGGGTAGGGCCGCCTTATTCTGGAGCTGAGGGCCCAGCCCGACTCCCGGCATCCCCTGTCCTGCACTCTGGCTGTACGGACCACCATAGGGGCCCGAGTTGGCCATCATATTCATCTGAGTGAGACAGAGAGGATGTAAGACAGGACTCCAGACTGCGGCTTCTTTCACCCCAAAATACTGGGGGTACACATTAACAATTCTAGATGTTTTCATACTTTCCCAGCATAAATCTGCTCCACAACTGAATTGGTTGTCTGCTTTGACTTGTCAGTCCTGTTTTCAGATTTCACATGCTCAAGCTAAAGTCAAGCCTCTTCCAAATATAGATGAACTGGTCCTCACACAAAACACAAGACTCTCAAAAACAAATCCATGATCAATACTTGCTCTTGGCGTGAAACATCTATATAAACCAAAATGTAGCGAAGGAGGCAAGAAACTCATTTGTTTGCCGACCAATTTGGAATCACCTCGTCCATAGTTACAGATACCAGCCCTGGAATTGAAACTAAAATCTGAACGACTTCATTCTAAAATGAATACAATGTTGAATTTCTGAGATCCCTACCTTGTTCAGTGCTCCAGCTTGCTGCGGTCTGATGCCCGACTGACCTCCGGGTACCATTTGTTGACCTCCTTGCTGCTGCAGCGTTTCTGCCAGCAGGTTCCCGTTGTTTCCCAGGCCTGGATTGCCAGAGTAGCCCATTCTGGGGGACCCATTCATCAGCGGAGCTCCCATCAGACCGGGCTGCTGTCCAGTGTTGCCCTTCTGTGCATTCATCATCGCAGCCGCCCGATTCAGCGATGCCACGCCACCGACCATCCCGGCCTGCTGCATTAATCCAGGTTGCTGCTGCGGCTGGCCCTGCAGTGTCATGCCTTGGGGTCCAGAGGAGGGCATGCCAAGGCCCCCCATCACGCCCATGCCCCCTCCATGTCCAGTACTGTTGGATGTTGGGCCTCCCTGCTGTGACGGTGGGCCACCGCGTAACAGCTCAGATAACTGTTTATGTTTGGCAGCTGCATCCTGGCCTCCACCAACGCCAAGCCCCCCAAGACTGGTGTGGAGCTGACCGACATCCCCCCCATTGGTTAGTCCCAAGTCTGACGAACTGATGAGCTCATCGGGAAGGTCGTGTTCCAGGTCAAAGAGAGAGCCAAAATCTAAGAACGACAGGAACATTTTCAGAGCAAAGATCAGAGGAGAATTGACACCAACTCCTGCACGACGGTTCTGGGTGCTCCAACTTCTCTCATGGGCATCACTGGCGGTTTGATCGGATGCCAAACATGGAGAGAGAGTGAACCAAGTGGTGCCAAGGTGTGAAGCCACAGAGTGGGAAGCATCACGGCACAGTCAGATGTGAGTGGGTTAGCACGGGAGCTGCAGCTCCGCAGTTTAGGTAGACTTATCACAGAACACAGATACAGAGCTTCTAAACTCAAGCGCAACATCAGAAAACCTAGACAAACCAAGTCACCAGCGGCTTCTCAACAGCAACTTTCAAGAAACCTTTTAACATTAAAGAGTGATAGAAATCTGCCATGTTTAAGCATCGCTTGTGCCACAAAGTTGCAAGGGAACATGTCAGTTTACAACCATACTGTACGAATGAAAATTGACCAAGCATTGATGTCCAACGAGTTAAACTGATGCTTTTCCTGAAGTTTGAAATGTGTACGGACAAATTCGCTTAGTTTTCAGACTCTGACCATGACATTGACTTTGAAAATATTTTTGCTGTCTCCAATTGTTTGAGCAAATTAACAATATTTATTCCGCGGGTTAGTGAAGAAAAGTGGCTTGAAGTTAGTAGTTTGAACAAGTAAACGGCAGGAGCAGCTCATTGTCAAGGAGCAGAGGCAGACAATGGACGGGGGACGAGAATGGCTATCGCCGGAGAACAATTGGAAAACTCAAAAGCTCGGAACAAAGGAGATGAAATGAGTCTATTTCCAGACGGTGATGAACTTAATAAAACGATGGACACAGTGCAAGCAAACCACACCGGAATATGTGTCGAGCATCAACTGAGGCTTTGAGCAACTTTTAACGGCGAGTCGGAACAATAGCCAGCAGGGAGCGAATAGTTCAGGAAAAGTGGGAGAACCGACCGAACCGAGGGCGATTTCGAAGACATTTCATGGGACCTGGACAGTTTGTGTGTTGATAAACAAACAGAGGAGGCGATTGGCGGCAGATCGGGGCTTTAGTTCAACGAAGCTCTTCTTTTCTTCGTTAGCCGGCTGATGCCGATTAGCTCGTTAGCTTTCTCAATCGGTCACCGTTACTTTCTCACTGCGCTTTTACGCAAACAAACAGAGCTTCTTCGCCAGATAAACACTCTCGGGAGTTTTTGTCTACTGTATCATCGGTGGGTTTTGTTCGACTGGTGACTGGGGCCAAGTTTGGAGGAGCCCTGGGCAGCTCGACTCTCCCATTGTTTGGAGGTGGATCTTAATAGTTTGCGGCTAGTTAGCATGTTGCGGCTAACGCTTCAAAACATTCCTGCTCCAAACTCGTTTGCGGCTCAAACACGAGAGTCTGGCGACTTTTTCA
This sequence comes from Synchiropus splendidus, assembly GCF_027744825.2. Lineage (NCBI taxonomy): Eukaryota > Metazoa > Chordata > Actinopteri > Syngnathiformes > Callionymidae > Synchiropus > Synchiropus splendidus. Next base: position 3,381,139 of record NC_071352.1, read on the forward strand.
AACCCCAGCTCAACTCCACTCGGTGTTGTGAGGCTATTCACGCGAAAGAAGGAAGCGAAAACTCCGGACTGTTTTGCTTTTAGTGAGTGACAAAAAGTTGAACGGCGATTGTTTTCTCCCGGGAGTCCACGGAAATCATCTAAATTGAACGTTGATTTCCGCGGTCTGGTACTGAACACAAAGCAGGTATCGAGCTTGTACTCACCGTTTCCATCACTCGCAGACACGGATAATGCCGGGGACGACAGCTTGGGCCTCTTGGCTGACGGCGGGCCAGACTCCAGGACATTATCAGCCATATTTTTGACGAATTAAAAATGTAAAAAAAAAAAAAAAAAAGAACCAATGCAGTATATCCACAGAGGGCGAACCGTCGCCTGGCGTCTCCTGCTGGTTCCCCCACCGCTCGGGGGGACGGTAGGGGAGGAAAGTGGTGGGCTCTCGGAGTGGCCCTCTCTCCGCTCAGATCAGTCCCCCTCCCCTGAGTCCGTCTCTTCACAGATTTGAACAGGAGGTGGGAAGGTGGAGTCGGTCAGAAAGGAAAGCGTGCGGCCCTCTGACAACCTCATGGAGCCTCTTCAGCCTCACACAGGACCGTGTCCAAAGAGGTGAGCGCCGGGCTCCGGCCGCTGCTGAGCGCCATCGCCGGCGCACAAATCCCGGCCGCCAAAAACACCACTTTGGCCGAAAAAAAAAGCTTGAAAAAGTGGCAACACTGGCTAAAAATCCTGCTCAAAGTATCGCAAACATTTCACTTGTGTGTTGGGTCATGCAAGGCACTGGGTCCGGACCGGCATGTCGCACGGTTCGGATGCAGGGAGGGAAACCCCTGCGAGGACAAAAAAAAAAAAATCACGAGTCGTGTGCAACTGATGCAGACCTTTATTTCTTTGCAGGCAATTAAACTGCGCTAATTGCCAGTCGACTGGTCGAATTGGTTCTGCGGAAGCTTCGGGTCCTTTTCATAAAAGTACAATTTCCCCGGCAGGAAGAAGAACAAATCTCACGAGAGGAAATTGGCAAAGCATGAGCAGATGCCAAACGCTCCAACTTGAGCTTGAATCTGGCGTCCGACAGGAGCCGAATCCTCGGTGATGGAGAAATGCCCCCTGCCTGTCGGCTCTCTTTAAACCACTCTTTCTTTCCACCGCTCCCTCCTTCCCGGCAGCAATTTATTTATGTAATTGTCTATGCGGGCTCTTTCCTTCCTCCACGACGGACGCATAATTATGTTTCATGTTTTGCAGGTTTTTCCTCCTCGTTTTAAAAAAGATCCCCCTCTTCCGCCTCTCCGCTCCGTAAAACACCCCCTTCCTGCCTTCCTTGGATTTCTCCGAGTATTTCCTTCTCATGCATACATTGATATCACCCACTCGCTTCTCCCTCCGCGCTTTCGATTCCGGACCGCGGTGGTCCGCCTCTCCCCTTTCACCGCGGACGAGGTCTGGACGCTCGCGGCGGCTCTCCGGCGGTGTTCCGGAGCGGCTGCAGTCGGTAGCCGGAGTCGCTCCTTCCCTTATCTCCTCCTGTTTCTGACGGTCTGTCCGCACAAACAAAATGGCGGCTTGTTGTTTCTACTCCTCTGATACGGGGGGAGGGTTGGAGGTACAGCAACATTAGGCGTGAAGGGGAGGAGGAGAGGAGGGAAGGAGAGGAGCCGCGATCTTCGGACGTGTTCGTGACTGTCCGGAAAACTGCTCCGGCCAGAGCTGTCGCCCGATACTCGGCTTCAGCGACTTAGAGAAAGAGTTATCGCTTGAGTTTAGCAACGCACACCCACCAACTCATAGAAAATGGAAAGTCAAACACTATAAAAGTAAAGTTCTATGAAGACGTGTTTCCCCACAAATATCAAAGATAAATTGCCGTATTAACCTGCAGTCCCGGATACAACCCCCCAGTCATACTCTCGGGACCAGAATGGTCTTTGTTGCCAGACACTTTCATACAAGGAATTTGACCTTAATTTGGGGTAAAATAAAGCGTCTGCAAACGCACATCCACAGTCCGGACATTAAAAGGTCCAGACGGGGGTCAGCAGGGATCTAGTCCTCTCTGCAGTCTCAACAGCCCGCTCCCAGTCCTGTCCTTTCCGCGGTCCGAGCCAAACCAGTCGGTGATGGAGGAGCACCCGATGAGTCATGGGAAGAATGTTCCCTCTCAAGTCCACTCGCCAGGGCCGCCAGTGTTTCCGGCTGATCCCAGCTGACCGACAGCCTGCAATATGTTTTGACCCTGGTCAGTTGGAGGTGTGCTCCTGGGATATGAAGGAGCAGAGGACTCTGGTTACTACTTCCAAGAACAGTGTTCCTCTTCTGGGCGAGATGCTGCAGCTGAGATCCAGTTTGAAATAGTTTTGAGGAAGCGTGTGACACACGTCAGTGACATGTTCAGCTCCTCGCTCAGTCAGTAAGGGGCTCTCTGTGACGGATGGAGCTCCAAGACCGAAACCTACAGCACAGTCCAATGGTTGAACACATTTATTCCACTGAAGACAGGAGCGAGGAAGACTCTGTGACACAGTTTAAGGTGGAATGTTCCCTCAGTCTCATAGAAACTTGAATCATTGAAACAAATCTGTTCATCATTCTTACCTCATCGCTTGTGTTTGATTGTATCAGGGACAATGAGTTCCCACTCCACCACAGCAGACATTTTAAAGTGTTTTCGCTCATGATTTTAGAAATCCATTGCTTTTTCTTATTAAAATCAGTGCTGTTGTCGCCCCCCTGCAGTGTGTTGCTTCACGTGTTGCTTACGCCGAGACGCTCTACCTGCGCTATCTCTGCGCACAGGCTTGCTCGACTTCAGCCACCGTCTTCGGCACATCAGATGACAGAATCAACGGAGCGGCAGAGTCCTGAATCAGCACGTTATCCTCGATCCTCACACCCATACCTCGAAATCGCTCGGGGGCCTGGCCGTTGTCTGCATTGATGTACAGACCTGGAAGGAGAGAGGCGAGGTCAGGAGGAGGAACGACAACTGAAGCCTGAAGAGCAGCCACTCTGAACCCAACAGTCAGTCCAGTCACCAACCAGACCTCCACTTCACTTCACATCCTGTCAGGGAAAACCCTACAGTCATGGCCAGAAGGTTTCACCTGGTTCGATGGTGATGGCCATCCCCGGCTGCAGAGGCTGAGAGCGCGACAGCTCAGGAGTGTCATGGACATCCATGCCCAAATAATGACCCGCATGATGGGGGCAGTAGAGTCTGGCAGCCTGGACGGAATGGACGGGAGTGTTATCTACAGAGCAGCAGAACAAGCTGCTCCTCGGAGCTGGACGTGTCCAGACGAGAAGGACGGGCTTCTCTGATGGTTACCTTCAGAACGTCAGCATCACTGGCGCCGGATTTGACCACGCCCAGTCGCTTGAGCTGCTGTCCCAGAAGAGCCAGCATGGTGCTGTAGATGTGGTCAAGGCTGACTCCAGGGGTACACAGGGATAAGCAGGCGTACTGGACCTCCAGGATGGCTTCATACAACTCTGCCTGGACCGGGCTGAACCTGGAACAGCAGGGCCGGACACAGGTGAGACAGAGCTGCTGATGATTTGGAGACAAAGGGACTTACTTTCCATTGACTGGCCAAGTCCGTGTGATGTCACTGACATAACCAAAGTATTCACAACCACCATCGAGCAGGACCATCTCTCCATCCTGGAGAGGAGAGAACGTTAGCCACACGCAGAGCACCAACAACACGGGTTGAGAGCAGTGAAAGCTCCAGGAGTGTGACAGGTGGTCATCATGTTAATATAGACTTTTCTGCAGACCTTCACAATCTGGTTGTTGCTGACGTAATGGAGGGTGTTGGCTCGATTCCCGCCGGCCACCACAGGTTGATACGCCAGGAAGTTTGCCCCGCCCACACGGCTTTCAAAGTCAAACTGCAAGTTCAAAGAATGGAACCAACAACATCCACTCCACTTGAGTACACAGTTAAAATACACAAGTGAAACATGAGAAAAAAAACAACAGCCAACTCTGTTCAGGGACTAAGTACATGCAGCATCATCCACATCTATTCACATTCAGTGATTAACTCACTTCCTATTATATATATATATATATATATATATATATATATATATAAATATCATTTCTCTACAGAAAATCTTAATTTGTTTGTATATGGAATGAACCGGGGCTCTCAAATCTGTGGCCCATGGGCCAATTGCAGCCCTCATGATGCAGTTTTGGGGGGTCCAAGTTTAGCCTCAGTGTGGCCCCCACAGAGACCCTGCTTTGTCCAAAGTGAGATGCCGAGCAAACACTGTACGAGTGAGTTACAACAAATGCCAATTAGGCTTTACCCTTGGACTCAGACGCCCCACTATTGTACTGAGCACAAGGGTGCAGCTAGTTGACTGTTATCTGGAGCTGGTGGTCTTCTCTATAGAAGACCATGAAGCAGAATGACTTCTCACTGGACTGCCTCTGGTGCCCCCCTCAGTCACTTATAAATAACATTTCAGTGAAACAAAACTCTTCTCTCGCACCGTTGCAAATAGGACCGCTTCATCCACGTCACCATGTGAGAGCGCCATCGTCTTCCGATAAGCCTAGCATCCAAACAGAGAGGAGGAATGGAAACAGGTTTCCCAGATTTTGTTTGAAATGAAGTGAAAAGACAGATAAAGCAGTGACCTGTGCCGTGATACGACCGGCTTCCTGCATGAGCGCCACCTCCGCCGAGCTCTTAAACGCCCGCAGAGAGTGTATGAGTGGCCTGAGGGTGCGAGGGGTCGCCCCACTCTGTATCAGGGGAAGCAGGTATGACCTGTGGAGCCGAGGGTGGGGCGGCTGGGACCCGTCGTACCACAACTCAGTCCCTGGGGAAAGTCAAGCAGACTCGACATCCACAGCTCTCCTGTCAGCCGCCAGCGTGGAAGCTAAACCCACGCACCTTGAAGGCTCTTCAGAACGACTCCCAGCTCCTCCGTGCTGTGAACTCTCTCAATGCCAGTCAAAGCAGCGGCGCCGTCTTTCCCGGAGCGGGGTCCGTCCCACAGCTCTCGGCCCGGGTCTCTGCGAGGGACGAACAAGATGGACTTGTCTGGTCGCCCTTTACCATACAGAACCAAGGCACTGTCGGGCTCCAGGAAGCCACTGAGATAGAGGAAGTCCTGCGGAGCAGTTCAAAGTCAGCCATTATCTGAATCCACCTGTCAGCAAGGTCCAAACACACACCTGGTTTTGGTGGAAAGGATAAGGTATGTCATTGGTCATGTAGCGAGTGGGATGGGACAGAACAATGGCCACATGGGTTCTGGAGGGGTTGGAGGGTCCGAGCCGGTCAGACTGCTCCTCGATCAGACAGGCCAGTCGGTGTCTGCGCAGCTCGAATTCCGTCTGTGTCAAGCCCGGAGTCACTTCACCTGGACACACGGGTCAGGAGCTCTGAAGTCATCAGAATGAAACATCGCTGTCTGGATTGAATAGAGACGTCACCCGTCCAAGAGCTGGACCAGCACCACTTTGTCTTACCATGCTTGAGGAGGTGAGGGTGGGTGAAAGGGCTTGGCTGGCCAAGGTAGCGATGAGGGACCGTCTTGGGTTTCACACCACCAACCGTCACAGACACACTCCTGCAGGGGCACCACGCTCGGCCTGCACAGAGACAACAGCTTCTTTAATCACTCAACTTTCTGGACAGGCAAGTATAAACATGCTTATTGGGTCACTTTCATCAAATGGGTTTCAATGGAAGTTCAGACCCAAAATAAAGATGCAGATAAAGATTTCACATTCATCCTTTTAAACTCCAATTCTGCTTCCAAAAATATTTGGGACTTAACATCCAGATTGCCACGAATGAAGCAACAAAACAAAAATAAAATCAAAATAATAGCAGAAGAACCAGAAGACCAAAGACATTAATCGAAAAGTTAAAAAAAATATTCTGCCCAGGGAACTAAAAATTTGGTCCAATATATCTGATGAAATAGTTTACACACCAGAAGAATTCATCTTGTTCAAAAAGAAAGGAAGATAAGGCAGTTCAAAAACTATCATTAAAGTTTATTTAAAGAAAGTGAAGTGAACGCACAGGATAGAAAAAAGACGATTCATAAGAAAACGGAAATCAATGTTGATCACAGGAAATGAATAAGTCAAAAAACATATTAAAATAATCGCACATGCCATCCGTATTGACAACCAGTAGATGGGAGTCCTGTGCTCACCTGGGCTCCAGCAGTGGCGGGGCAGCAGCCGCGCAGCAGCCCGGACAGAAGCGGCTGCAGACGGCAACATCCTCAGGCTGACGCGGGGAAGGACACGGAGCGTCACCGCTTGCTGGCTGATACGGGATATGGCTCTGTCAAAATTCAGAGAAATTAACTAGATAGAACAGGACGTCGGGACACAGGCGACGTATTTCATAAAACACGATGAAAAACTAGTAGTTTTATTTGACAGCTAAACTTGCTAGTGTACTTAAGCTAACGAGAGAAGACGGAGGGTTATTTCGCCCCCAGTTTAGTCCCCCAGGCGCCTCGCGAGCACGAGGAGGATTTTGACTAATATATGGATATGTAAAGCTTTATAACATAGAAAACTATTAAAAAGTTCTCAGAGTTTATCGATCCATCAAGTCACACTCAAGGCCGCGTTCCAATTATAAGCTCACTATCAGTCAATATGTGCTTATGTCTGCATCACCATCCTTATATTTTAGTATAAACCCAGAAGGGCGTCATGGCTGGGAATTGAAGTGACACGCTCCACTTGAGGTGGAGTCGATATGGAACTTAGGAAGAGCTGCAGTAGGGCAGCTCTCTTCAAATTCAGTCTGCGGTCTGACAGCACCGCTAAACACCACCAGTGGCAGGTGAAGGTGGAAGCGAGTGGTTATGGCATCACATGTGGATAACTTCAGGTGCACAACACAAGTGGGACGTTTTCCAAATGTATGTTTCTCTGTACTTCAGCTCGGACACAGTAATGAAGCTTGGTGTGAAGGGAGCGCTGCCTGGAAGCCTCCGCTCTGAACACATACTTGCCCATATACAGGTACATCCAGGCTGCCCTGTCAGCTGCCTGATTGAAAAGCTGCCAGAGCACCTGTTCAGCTTCTTCCGTAATTCGTTTGGATTTATTATTACGTTGAGGATTCGTGTTTGCTGTCCCACGCATCTACTGATTTACACCGTCTACTTTAAACTGAGCACACTAGACATTTAAAACCCATCCATTCTACCCTCATCGCACCTTATTTTCATTAGTTATTTCCATATCATTATGTTAATAAATAAATAAATAAATAACCACACTTATTTAAAGGCCCCTTATGGCTGTTTTGCTGTATAGTTTCCTGCCTGGGAATTGAACTGTCAACCTCTGGACATCGGGGTGCAGAATGTAAATTATTACATTAGTGACCCACTCCAGGGCCCTGTCCAGTCCAGAAGGCTGGGCACAGAAACCTCAGAGTCTGCAGTCTGACTCCACCGTCAAACTGTCCATTGGGACGCATTTCAGGTGGTTCGAACAATTTAAGATCCGGTGAGTCAAACGTAGCTAAAGACAAATCCACATTGATTGACACATTGATAAATGTTGTAATCATAAACAAATTGTATTTTTGCTGCTTTGGTTTGCTAATTTATTATCGCAAACCGTGGCGAGTCAGGAGAGCTGCCTGCCAGACACAACTGTGGTCACAATCGCCCATCGCCTCCGAGGTGTCCTGCGATCTGCCTGAATGAAAAGACAGAAGCGACGCCACCGCCTTCTGCACGGATAAAGATTGGTTGGAACTGTTTTCCGAGGTTTCTCTTTTTCATTTATCATCGTTTCATGTATGTAACACGTCACGCTTGTCACTGCACACATCAAGATTCAGCCTTGATCAATTGCGTCTATCAAATCCTGTAATCGAGCTCGCGCTGCCATCATGCGCCAGTCGCTGCGCTTCTCGAAACTTCCTCTCCATCTCGATGTGAGGGAGTTCGAAACACCGTCGAACTTCTGTTGCTCTTCTTTCGTCCAATTCCACGCGATTTGAATCGCATTTCTAATATCAATCCAACTCGTATCCGCGCGACACGGACCTTCGTCCTTAGCAGCTGCTTGTGCAAACAAAGCTAACAGATTTCACGTTTTTCTGTATTGAAGTGGTGGAGTTTGCTGGAAGTGAAGAAACATGGACTCACGGAAAGTGTCCGAGCTGAAAGCCTTCGTGCAGCTGTGCGAGGCGAACCCCGCGATCCTGCACCTGCCGGAGATGGGCTTCCTCCGGAACTGGCTGCAGAGGTGAGCGCGCGGACACATGTGCGTCTTATTCCGTCTGATCGCGCTGATTTGGTCTGTGAACCCATTCGGTGTAACCCTACACACACACACCGCAGGCCGGTTCCGTGCCCCCTGGTGCGAGTCCAGTTTGGAACGACGTCACATGTGCCGCCAGTTTTTGTGCATGTCTCCTTTAGCGACCAGTTCATCAAACACAGGCTTGTCTGTGCTGGCGTGTCTCTTGCAGCCTGGGTGCCACCATCCCTCCTCCACCAAAAGCTAAAGATTCCTGCCAGGTGAGTGGGGAGCTCTCTTTGCTTGGTGTTTCAGCGTCTTCTCATGCTGTGACTTTTAGGGCGGCTGCCCATGCGGCCCCCCTCCCACGGCCGCTGCACCCCCCGCGCCAGAGCCCCCCATGTCATCTGAGAGTGAGGAGAGTGAAATAGGTGAGGTGCTGAGCCTGGTCTCTTGACTGACTTGAGTGAGAGGAGACTGGATGACTTGGGGAGGATTGAAATCATCTGTGTGTGCAGAAATTGACCAAGAGGGCGTGATCGAGCCAGAGAGCGAGGAGCTTCCAGAGATGGCAGAGTTTGAAAACGTTGAGGTGAAGTCCAGTTCTGCAGCACAGAAGTCGGTATCTGTGACCTTGGTGTGACCCGGTGTCGAGTCACCCCAGATCCTGAGTGGTCCTCATCTCCAAACCTGGCGTTAATGCCGACTCCCTCTTCAGGTGACGGAAGAGATGGCAGATCAGGCCAACGAGAAGAAGATGGAGGCCATCGTCGCCCTGGGCGAAGGTCAGTCATTTGTTGGAGGCATGCGGTGCTGTGGCGCCGGCGTCTCACCCTCTTGTTCCTGCAGGAGAGCTGCAGAAGGCGCTGGACCTCTTCACTGAAGCCATCAAGCTCAATCCCTGCGTGGCCATTCTGTACGCCAAGCGAGCCAGGTGAGTGTCTGCATGTGCTCCCATGATCTGCGACGGCCTCCTGACTCTGTCGCTCGCCCTGAAGCGTCTTCATCAGGATGCAGAGACCAAACGCAGCCATCAGAGACTGTGACAGAGCCATCAGCATCAACCCCGACTCTGCTCAGCCCTACAAGTGGAGGGGCAAGGCCCACCGGTACCGTCCGCCTCCCGCTCCCATCATGCACTGCGGCAACTGACTGTGTGTTTGGCTGCAGGCTGCTGGGACACTGGGAGGAGGCCGCCAAAGATCTGGCCATGACCTGCAAACTGGACTATGACGAGGACGCCAGCGCGCTGCTGAAGGAGGTCCAGCCCAAGGTGCGGCTCAGTGGGTGGCAACAGTCGTGACCCAGAAGTGACTGAGAACTATTTCCAGGCCAACAAGATCATGGAGCACAGACGCAAGTACGAGCGCAAGAGGGAGGAGAAGGAGATCCGGGAGAAGCAGGAGCGCATCAAGAAGGCAAGAGAGGAGCACGCCAGAGCGCAGAGGGTGAGCTCACAAGGTCCACACCTCCGTCTCACACCGAGAGTGATGTCTCTCTCTGTCCTGCAGGAGGAGGAGGCCAGGCAGTCGGCTGAGGGAGCAGGGTTCTTCCCGGGTGAGGACCTTTGAGGACCAGACTCCAATGACACTTGGGTTTACGTGTCCTGTCATGGCCCTCTCAGGTGCTGCTGGGTTCCCGGGTGGATTCCCAGGTGGGTTCCCTGGAGGCGCCCCAGGAGGAGCAGCACGAGGCTTCCCAGGCGGAGCTCCAGGCATGGCTGGATTTGGAGACCTGCTGAACGACCCGGAGCTCCTCATGGCCATGAAGGTAACCTGCCGACAGCGGTGGGTGCACCGCCAGAGTCACCACGTAATAACGCCCACCTCCACCCCTCCAGGACCCAGAGGTGATGACAGCCATCCAGGATGTGACCAGCAACCCGGCCAACATCTCCAAGTACCAGAACAACCCCAAAATCATGGGCCTGATGGCCAAGCTCAGCGCCAAGTTTGCGCCGCCGCCGTCACAGCCGTAGACCAGCCCCGAGAGCCGCCAAGCTTCTCCACTACCTTTCCACTGTTTGCAGACCAGCGGGGCTTGGACTCGCTTCCCAACGTTCCCAACCTGGCGGCGAGTGGCGTCATGGGGATCTGACTATTTGACTCATCTCAGCTGGGACTCTCACTGCAGCTTGATTTGTGGATGGCGGGGAAGGCTAACACGCAAGCTAACATTCTCCCAAGTGTCTGGGCTTAATCTCTGCGCGGAACCAAACTCACAACCTTGTTACTTCTTTGTTATAAATGAGACTTATTTGGGGAGAATCACAATAAACTTCTGTTGCTGTTAACGTCTGGGCTTCTTCCTTAGCAGGGTTGTCCTCTGTACCAACTCTGTCTAGGCCAGAGTCCTGGCTGTACACGTGGCTAATCCCTGGGTCTGCAGCGGGATTACCATCCTCCACTTCGGAGCTCATTAGAACCAGTCAGCAGGCTCAGATGGCTCACGCACGGAGGGCACACTTTATTAGGGAACATATCAAAATAAAGACCACAGAGAACAACAGAGTCGCTGGAACTGGAGCATCTTTGAAGAGGGAGGTGAGAGCAGACTCGCTGGGTTAAAGCCACAGCTAGTGGCCGTACCTGTGGAAACAAGACCAGGGAGAGGACACGGGTGAAGTCTGGTGCAGGAGTCTGACAGACGGGAAAAGGCGATCACTCACTTCTGAAACTCCCACTCTCTGTTGTCGAGCGGACACACCTGTCGGGTCTTCAGCCAGCGGGAAATACAGTGGAAGTGGAAGGCGTGCTGTCCGGGAGAGACCTGGTTACTTGGAGGACCCTCTGGGGGATGTTCATAAGGGGGCGGGACTTACATTGCACACGCCCCAGGCGACCGTGCACTCCTCAGAGGTGGCTGAAGCCTGGTTGGCTTGACACTCGATGCCTGGTGGAGGAAATCAACAGAGGAGGAAGGTTATTAGAAGTGGACCCCAAAGGTCCCTTTCGCCGGTGGCTCAACTGAGGAATGCTGGGAACTTGAAAGTTAACCTTTGACCTCCAGTGACAGAGCGTCATGGGAGCATCTCATCTAAGCAGGTGTTCAAGCTCCATACTCCCGAGTCTAACTTGTCAAACTAGTAGGCTGTGAGTCCATGACAAGCTCATATTCTGACGCCGTGGAAACATCAATAACAAGTGCAGTGATCACAGGCAGAGGAGTCAGGTGGTGTCCAGGCACTCGCGACTGAACACGGGCAACAGCGTTGACTTACAGAGGTCCATAATGTGGTTACGGCAGATGGCACAGTTGTCCACAACAATGTCCCAGGCCCACAGAGCCACAGCGTTCCACTGGAGACACACACAACATCACGGTTAGGCAGGTGGTCAGTTCCTGACAAGCTCACGATCAGGAGTGTTTACCATCCGGGTCGTAAATTAGATTGATGGCCTGGGCGCTCCTTTGATTTTTCGGATAAACGCCGGCAGTCACTGACAGAACACTTTTTGCTTTCTTTCCCACTTGAATGACATATTCAATTTTACCGTGTTCAGTGAGACCATAGACAAGCGAGGCTGTGTTAGCATTTAGAAGCTAACAGGAGTTAGCTAGCACCGGTCAGCAGTCTTCGAATGGTCAGCTATTTGGAGCCCTGGAGGACGTTCCGCGTGCATCAACCTATTAATTCGAATTCGCCCCATTCATTTCTTACCTTCTTAACCTCGAAACGTTTCTTGCTGGAGCCACTGCTAGTGCCACTCGGCGCATCTACATCCATCGCAGCTGCCATCTTGACGGGCCAAATGAGTTTTAAGCGAGCCTCACCCGGAAATGAAAGAAATACAACATCCGCTATGTTTCCGCGTCAAAGGGAAACCTTTGATTCCTTTTAAACATTTAACTCGACTTTATGGTGTCATTTCAGTGGCTACTTTGTTCGATAATTTGATTTATTAAAGAAATAAACCATGAGTAGCGCAAACGCATAACTTTGAAAAGAAATAAGAAAAGTCAGGTTCCACCGAGATTTGAACTCGGATCGCTGGATTCAGAGTCCAGAGTGCTAACCATTACACCATGGAACCGCTGTACTTAACGTATCAAATCTACATCTATATACATGCTCACGCAGTTTTTCCTTAAACATTTTATGCCTTGTAAATGTCATTATATTTTACCACACCCTCAGTAAGGGCGAAGATGTCGTTACTCGAACTTTGTTTAGTTAACTGGAGCAAATGTATTTTCTTCATCATTGTTTTAGCCATGTTGCACTTTGTTTACAGGAAACAGAAAAGTGTTGCTCTTTCATTCATCTTTGATTCTTATTAAATACGACCAAATCGCAAGTCGATAAGGGAAAGTCGGATGTTTGTGTTGAACATTAGGAAAAATAATGATGTAAAATGGAGGAGGCACTTTTATTGAACATTGACGATATAAAAGCTACTGAATTATCGAAGAGCCTTGCGTAGCTTCCGTCCACATCACACGATGTTCAGTTAAATGCCACGTCTCTCTTCGACACCGCCGTCTTCTTCTTTGTCATTCGTGGTGCCGCCGGTTTCCTCTGGACAGGCTTGTTGCCTGCTTTGCTTCTCGGCTTTGTCGCTTTGGACACTTTTGTTTTTCCTCTTGCTTGTGGTGGACCTTGAACTTTGACCTCCTGGGACAGTGGGCTGTGTTCCGGGCAGGACTTGAAGACTTGGACGTCCTTGAGCAAGTGACCTTGCAGCTCCGGAGGGTGGCCGCAGGTCGCGCTCACCTCCAAGCTGACGTTCTCCATCCACCTGTGGAGAAGCACAGGAAGCTTGCGCTCATGCTCCTCCAGTCTCACCTTCCTATGTTCCTGGTCCACCTGTCTCTCCTCTCTGCCTGCACTCTCTTCTTCACTGGGTCTAGTTTTGCCCTCACCTGTGCAGCGGCATCAGACTGCAGTCACAACGTAAAGGGTTCTCCTCCAGGTCCAGCACCTCCAGATGTTTGAGGGGTCTCAGATCAGGAAGCTCCTCCAGCTGGTTTCCTCTCACAGTCAAGGCTCGTAGAGCGGAGCCCAGGCCCGACAGAGCATCCCTGGAAAGCTAGCACAAGCCCTGGATCTGAGCTCCTCTTGGTCCAAGATGATGTGGAGATGAGTAGAACTCACCTTCCTCATGTTCATGTGGTCCATATGAAGCCTCTTCAGGCTCTGGGAGATGGGCAGGAAAGCACCTGGGCCCACCACATCCACTGGGTTCTGCGAGAGGTCCAGCTCCTCCAGATTGGGGGTCTTGGACAGAGCCCGGGTCGGGACCTGGTTCAGCCGGTTCCAGGCCAGATGCAGGGTCCTGAGGAAGGCGGAGTCCAGAGAGCCGTCGGTGATGGCCATCAGGGAGTTGTTACTCAGGTAAAGCTCTCTGAGCTCAGGCATCATGGAGGTCATCAGGCCGCTGGGCTGCAGAGTGGAGATGTTGTTTCGCTCCAGGTGCAGGACAAACAAGCTGGGCAGCTGGCTCAGAGCTGGAGAGTGGAAGAGTGAGGTGCCGCGGCAAACTGACACGTGCTGGAGCGAGTGGTCTGACCTGGACCCGGGACCTGGGTCAGCCGGTTCCCCTCCAGGTGCAGGTAGGTGAGCTGCGGCGCTCCTGCGAAGGCTCCGGCCTCCAGGAAGGTCAGCAGGTTGTCCGACAGGTAGAGGTAGTACAAGTGCTTCATGCCCTGGAACGCACCACTCTCCACCTCCTGGATGCTGCAGTTCTCCAGATGAAGGGACAGGACTTTGGCGGCTCCTTTGAAGGTGTCACTGGGCAGGTGATGGAAGGAGTTGCTCCGCAGGTCCAGCAGCTGAGTTTTGGCAGGGAAACCACGAGGGACCTTGGTGTGGCCGCGACCTTCACAGGTGGCGTGTTGCCCTTCCACCTGCGGAGAGAGGAAGCACCTTAGCTGGGTGGAGACATGAAGCCAAGCGGCAGGAGCATCTCACTCACGTCACACTGGCACCTGGCTGGACACTTGATGATGGGCTTGGCCGTGGGCCTGGGAGCACTGCGCCCTGCGGTCCCCTCCTCCTCTTCTTCCTCCTTCATCTCTCCTCCTCTGCTGCGGCAGCGCAGGTCCACAGCAGCAACCATGCCCAGAGGCTCATCGGCCAGGTGGGGCGGCCCGGAACACACCCCCTGCAGCTTCACACCACGGGTTCTGGCCCAGTTCCTCAGAGGTCGCAAGTAGCAGTTACAGTAGACAGGGTTCCCTGAAATGCAGAGAGTCATCAGTAGTCGCGTCTGGAGGCCTGTCCTGGGTGTCCCCTGCCTGGCGCCGAGACGGTACCGGTCAGGTCCAGCGAGCTCAGCTCCTTCGGGCCAGAGAGTGGCTCCAGGTGACGCAGCTGATTGTAACTGAGGTCCAGTACGGAGAGGAGTGGGGCCCCGGAGAAGGCCTGCTGGGACAGATCCTGGAGAGACATGTGGTCCAGGTGGAGATGTGTGAGCTTCGGCATGATGATGGACTCCTCACCCAGGTAGATCATAGGGTTGTGGCTGAGCTCCAGCCGAGTCACCTCCCGCAGCCTGAGGAACAAGGCAGGAGGTTCACAGAGGAGCACAGGAACCGGCGGTGGCGGCGGTGACGGCACCTGTTCATGGCCTGGACTGGGAAGAACTGTAGCTCATTGTGGTCCAAACTGAGGCGGGCCAGCGCAAAGAGGCTGGCGAAGGCCTCCGCCGCCAAGTTGTTGATGGAGTTGTGACTGAGATGCAGCCACTTGATGTTGTGAAGACCCTACAGAAGGTGGAGAGTATTGGAGTCTGATGGCGGCCTGGTGGTGGGGGGGGCTCACCTGGAACGCCATGTTGGGAATGTAGACCAGCTGATTGTGGGTCAGAACCAGCAGGTTCAGGGAGCCCAGCTGCATGAAGGCTCCTGGCTGGATCTCCTCCAGACGGTTGTGCTCCAGATTCAGCTCCTTCAGTGCCGAGAGGCCGTCAAAGGACTCCTGCGGTCGGGAGAGCGGCTCGGTCAGAGAGCTCCTCGGACCCCGGGTCCCAGCCTCACCTGGAAGAGGATGTGGATTTTGTTGAAGGCCAGGTTGAGCGAGACCAGGCGGCCCAGCGCTCGGAAGGCTCCCTCCTTCACGCTCATGATGTTGCAGCGCTGCAGGTTCAGGTGAGTCAGGTACGGCGTGTGGAGGAAGGCCCCCCTGGGCAGCTGCTCCAGAGCATTGTTCCTCAGGTCCAGTTTGACTGTGATCTGTCCAGGCGACAGGAGACCGTCATGAGCTACAGCTCTCTGGCCACCCTCTGGTGAGCAGGAGACGTGCACCACAGTCGGGGGGGAAACCCACAAAAACATTGGTGATTTAAGAAGAACGTTTCAACTGTGAGGTGGTGCTTCATGGTGTGACAAACTTTGGCATTTTATTCTTGTTTTAAAACAGTTTACCAAGAGTTAGTTCTCAGTTTTCAGGCTGGATATGATCCGTTTGGACATCTGGGTGTTCAGAGAGCAGCAGTGTTCAGTGGAGCTCACCAGGCTAAGAGGATGTTCAGGAGGGGAGAAGGCTCTGGGTCAGACCCGCGATGAGCCTCCTCAGGTGAGACCCCGGGGTCACGTGGTTGCCCAGTTTCTCTCAAGTCGTGTTTGGTCACACTGGTCTGCAGATCATCTGTGACTCACCTCATCGATCGTTGGAGGAACCTGCTTGAGATTCCTGCCGACGCAGGAGACCGAGAGAGTCTTGCTGTCGCAGCTGCAGACTGACGGACACTTGCTGGTCTCCACCGGGACTGTCAGGACAGAAGTGGCCACGAGAACCAGGAGAGCCAGGAGAGCCATCTGCAGGAGGCTTGATAAAACACCTTCCACAAGTCAAGCTGGTCCACAGTCCGAAGCTCTTCACAGGAGACTCGCCGTGAAGCAGAGCAGTAGTGAAGCAGACCGCGGCGACTCCATGCGACTGACTGGTCAGCACCAAACAGGACTCACATTCTTCTTAGTCGACCCCATGACCCCTGCTCCTCCGCACCTCTCACAGCAAATTAACACACAGGCTCCACATTTTCTCTGTAGCCACAGGACTCTGCCACTGTGAGGGCATCTGCGCCACTGAAGCTCTCACCAGACGATCAGCTGCTGAAGAAATGGCCTCTTCGGGCAGCTGAGTTACTGAGAGAAGATCCAACCCCTCCGTCACAGAACCAAAGACGTTGGACATTACAACACCTGCAGCCTGTTCCTTCTTCACACCACGGCCCAAAACTGACAGGTCTGTGATGTCAGCACGAGTCACATGACCAAAGACCCCCCGCCCCCATCTGCTGTCACAGGAACAAGCCACAGCTGAAGGAGCAGAGAGCAGTAAAAGCAGGAAGTGACATCAAGACTTTATTTTACAGTGGCAACAGCGGAGCCTCAGAACACTGAGCCCTCAAACGTTCATGTGAGAGGAGCAAAATATAAAACAATAAAAGTCCAGTAAAGAGGAGGAAGACGTGAGGTGATGAGGTGTGGTCAGGTCCAGAGGTGTGACGCACGAAGACGAGCGACTCACAACACTGAGCAGGTCTTCAGCTCTCAGACAGGACTCTCTGCAGGG
The DNA here is from genome assembly GCF_027744825.2 of Synchiropus splendidus. Classification (NCBI taxonomy): domain Eukaryota; kingdom Metazoa; phylum Chordata; class Actinopteri; order Syngnathiformes; family Callionymidae; genus Synchiropus; species Synchiropus splendidus. Next base: position 3,397,913 of record NC_071352.1, read on the forward strand.
TGGACTGCAGGTTCTTCCTCACACCAACACAGGACTCCAGCGCCTGGTTATCCCTGCAGACGCGGCGCAGAGGATGTGGTGAGGGACCCCGGTACATGGCACCAGTGGGCAGACACGGATCCTTACCGCGACATGAAGGCCTGCAGCACGGCCAGGCTATCTCTAGGGAAATAATCCTGCCGCACCACGTGCTCCAGGACGTGCAGGTGGCCCGGCACCAGCAGCAGCGGTTTGACCTTGCCCTCACTCTGCACGGCGACAGATGGCAGGCAGATGAAGCGCCTGGCAGCATCTCAGCCTGTCATACGCACCTTCAGGAGTCCCAGCAAGACCAATAGAGATGAGACGAAGCCAAAGCCTTGGACGGAGGGGTTGGAGAAGGCGCTCCTCAGAAGGGAATCTGAGGAAGAGCACTGGATAAGCAGTGGATAAGGGCGCTCCAGGAACCCTCTCACAGCGCTGTAGGAACCTCACCGACGGTTTGCAGCACCACCTCCTTGATGCCGTGGCTGTCGTCTCTGTACACTGACGCGATCTTGAGGAAGGCTTCAGCCGTCCTGGTGGCGTCGCTCACATCCACCTGTGTCACACGGCGCCGGCGTCAGAGCCTCGCGGTAACCACGCTCCGAGCACCACTCACCTGCTGCTCGATCAGCAACGCACGCTTCTCGCCCAGTTTCACAAGCTTGTCTGGCGAAGGGAAGCTGAGGAAGGAGGAGACGTCGGGTGTCTGCGGTGCCGACGTCGGCGTGGAAAACTGCCGCCGAGGACGAGAGGGTCAGTCCCAGCCGCGGCAGACTGGACTTTCTGTCCTACCTTGTTATCTGTCACCTCATCTTCTTCCTCCTCCTCGTCCTCTTCCTCACCCATTTCTTCTTCCTCATCCAGCTCCTCTTCCTCATCGTCATCCTCGTCGTCGTCGTCATCATCCTCGTCGTCATTATCTTCTGGTTCACCTTCATCATCACTGTGGGAGTCACATGATGGCTTCACACTCAAATCCAGAGATGATGGAGTCAGCAGAAACAGCGCCGTCTACCTGACGGAGCCCAACAGCTCCAGCTTATTCATCTCCTCCATCAGCTCCTTCACAGCCTGACAACCACCTTCACCCAGGCAGTTTCCTACAAGAGCAAGGATTCTTCATCTATTCAGAGCTGAAGTTTCCCATCACTAGGTGGCAGCCGTACCGTTGAGGTCCAGCTTCTCCAGCTGCTCTTTGTCCTTCACTGCCTTCGCAACAGCCAAAGCTGCTTCTTCTGTGATTTCCCCGAACGACAAGTTGAGCTCCTGTGAAGACAATGATCCATAACTATGTATGGCACAGTCTTCCTCGACAGCAAACCTGGACTCACCTTCAGGATGGGCAGTCCTTCAGACACAGCTTCAGCGATGGCCATGGCTCCAGCGGGACGCACCAGACAGTCGCCGAAGTTGATCACCTGGACGCTGCTCAGGTGCCTGAGGGCCTAGTGGGAACCAGAGTTAGACGCATGACTCTCCTCAGGCCCCGGGTGCCATGCCTCACCTGCGCCATGGCGATGGCGCCCTTCTCCGTGAAGGTGTTGTCATTGAGGTTGAGGATACGCAGGTTGGAATTGTGCTGCATGGCAGAGGCCAGCGCCGTCACGCCGGGGTGGTTAATGCCGTTCTGGGGCATGTGGATCTCCTCCAGGCTGCCCATCAACTGCAGGACACCACAGTCAGCAGCGTTCTCAGCAACTTAGTTTCATTTCAAAGCACCTTGACCAGGTGACCGTCAGGATTTCACCAGAACTCAAGCTGCTGCAGAGGACAATGGAGTGGCAGGGTCTGACTCACACAATGCGCTGAGCTTGTCTGCACTAGACTGAGAGTGTCTGACTGAAAACACTGCACTGTCCGTGACCTCAGAGGTCAGACTTCATCTCCATGTCTGGCTCCTCTGAGCTGCAGGAAGACAAGATGATTCCTCCTTACCTTGAAAGCTTGCGCGAGGGCGGTGGCGCCATCGTTCTCCAGTCTATTTCGTCCTGCGACAAACACCTTCAGACTAAGAGGGGCGCCGTCTGCACTTGACTTTTTGTGGCAGTGGGTCAGTGAGGCGGACAGGATCTGACAGGAGAACAAGTCATTAAAAAAAATAAATTAATAAAATAAAAAAATAAAGTGAAGTTTCACACTGGACATGGCCAACGGTGGCCACTGACCTTCCCTCCTCCGATTCCCATGCCGCAGTTGTTCAGCCGCAGCTCTAGCAAAGTGTAGCAGGCGGTGCTCTTCAGCAGGTTCTCGATCCCCTTCACCCCGTCTGGTCCGAAGGCGTTGTCACTCAGATCCAGGACGGTGAGCCGGGCTCCGGCCAGCATCAGGGCATCACCCAGGGAGTTCTGCAACACAGTGATGAAGTGAAGCAGTGAAGCTCCATCCGACCAGCGCGAGAGCGACTCCGCGCTCTCAGCTAACACCGCAGATACACTGCTACACTGGAAGATGTCTGGAGAGTCATTACCAGAGCTGGAGGGATCTCCGAGCGCAGGCGACCCGTGAACATGTCGCTCCAGTAACAGCGCTGAGGAGTGAAGGTGCCACATATGACAGTGGGAACACGGCGGCTGCATGTCGATGAGGAGGTGAAAGCCAAACCTGGAATTCGCTCTTGGTCTCCAGAGCTTTAGCGATGGCCTGAGCTGCCTGCACGCCAACAGTGTTGCCCTCCAAGCGCAGAGCCTGGAGACCCTCAAAGTCCTGGATCTCCTTCACAATCTCCTCCACTGATGACAGAGAGTTGAGCAAGACAGTAACGAGTGCTGCAGCCTCACATTTCACTGACATCACGTCGCCTTCTCAAGATTCACGTCATGGTTCTGATACTGTCCAACTACCTGACTGGGCATCATCCAGCTTCCTCCCCTGCCCCTTGTAGCTCAGCTCCGCCTCCTCCACACCAGCCTTGGCCAGTGAGTCAGCCAACTGTGAAACAATGTCTGTTGCCATGGTAACACCTGATGGGCAAACACACACTTCGCTCAATTTCCTGGGCTTCTCTGCCGCTGTGGTGGTGCTTCCTAAACAAAGCCTATTCAGTACACACTACTCCATGGTCAGGCTGTGGGTCTGAACTACAGGAATTGACTTCAGCCAAACAACAGTGACCAGAGCTCATAGTGGTGGGATAGGAAGCAGTGCTGCAGACCGACAGGAAAGCCTGTTGGCTCCGCAGCAAACCAGGTGTTTATTCAGATGTTCCAATACAACATCCACTCACTGGTTATGTAAAACACAATCTGAGGCTTCGCACGTTAAAGGAAACTTAGGAAACATTAGAGAAGATAATCCGAATTCGTAGATGACTACGCTTTGTGTCGTTTGATTTATTTTTACTTTCGTTGCGAGGCGGTGAATCCGCCTCTGTTTTGGTTCAGAGGCATCAGCTGGTTAGCATTAGCACCATGTTGCTACGGGGGAGCTGCTAATAGACGTCAAAAAGAAGCCTGCAACAAAGTTGTGAGACAACTACAAACACAATGTGCTAAGAGCAGCGCGTAAATAGAATAACAGCATGAGTCAGAGTCACTGAAGTGCTGGGCTTCGGTGGTTTAAAGTAAAGCCGCTAACTAGCAACACCAGACAGCTCATGCTAACAGTCGTTGCAAACGTTTTTTTCCACTGTCCGCTTCATGACTGGGGTTTTAAGTGAGTCCTCAGCCCAGTACGAACAAATACTGTCCTGACCACAACAACACAAAATAGGAGAGACTGACCCACTCCCGCTCGCTGCTGATGTTCAAAACCAGATGCGACAGTCGAGCACGGATGACGACGCTGCACGCGGAGCACCATGGGAGTTGCAGTTCCATCTGACAACAGCGGCGCATTCACGGTGCCTCCGCCTACACTTGCAAGTCCCGCTCTTCACGTCGCATGGGTTAATGCGAAGCCAAGAAGTGAAAGCATAATAAAAAACACCATTGACATACGCCGTTTCAGATATTCTCATCATAACATGGTCGAATAAACCGACTCATCCGCGCCCGGAAGTCAACAACGGTGCGTTCACGAGCACTTTAGGAAGAGCCGACACCAGAGCTTTTTTAAACATGACAGCAGCACAGCAAAACTTTTTAAAGCGTTTAAGCTGCTAGAAAACACTTATAAAACGAATAACCAATAGCGAGTGCAGTCCGTTCGCGGGAATGTGCCTGGCAGACAGCACCCAGGGCTGCTGTGCACCAATCAGCGCATGACGAGTGTTGAAGAGTCCGAGAAGGAATCGAAACTGAGTTGGAGTGAAGGGAAACGAGAGTTTGCAGCTTCTGAGCGTCGACTTCAGGTGACCATCTGCCTCCAGAGCTCTTCTCCACGCCGGGGAGAATTCAATGGGAGGGTGAGTGTTAACATTGTGTTGCGACATGATGGTGTTGCTGTTCAAGAGCCGAGTGGAAAAGAAGCCTGAATAAACATGATTTTTATCCAAGTGATGCCCCTCTTGTTGCCCCCCTCCCACCCAGGAAGCCAGAATGGACAGCCTCAGACACAAACGCAAGACGGACATCAGCAAGTCCCTGGCGTTCATACAGTAAGAGCGAACTGGTGCAACTTCTCCGTGGTGTTGAAGAATGACTCCCACTGTCTCCGCAGATTGTCCCTGCCATACCCCGAACCCGCTGACTTCAAGGTGACTGCTGTCATTTATTTACACCCACGGATCGATTCAACACAAACACATCTAGAAAGAAACACATGGAAACCATAGATTTGTGACTAATCCAAGCTTTTGTGACGACACATAACTCAGTCTTCATGTCTGTCTGGATCACACTTCCTGACTGGATTCAGAAGCTGATGTTTCTGGAGCTGCCAAGGAAGGAGTGGCATGTTTATGGCAGTGGTGCCGCGGCAGCTGCCAGTAATCATGCCACTAGTTTGGTTTTCAACCATGTTGGTTGTCAGAAATGGGACGAGGAACTTGTGACTGGACAGAGGACGAGGTGTCCATCACATTGTCTCTGTCGTCACCCCCCTACTCATAAGGCGTCTTGTGATCGTGCTCTGCTATGTCACTATGGTTTCCGTCAGGCTCCTGAGAGGTCGGACTCTCCGACTCCACCATGTCCAGGTGTTTAGTTCGTCTCTTTAAGTCACTGGTTTTTGTCCTCGTAACTGCAGCGCACATGCAGAAGGCTCGTCTTTGATGGAAAGTGATGACTGATGGTGCATCAAAGATTCCCTGTGGCTTGAGTTGTGTGTTTTATGTTTTTCGACTCAGAAGACGGGAGGACTTGCGAGTGTGGCGAGCTTCACTCAGTTCCTCCTCCAGGGTTTGGTAACAATCTTCACCCTGAGATTTGCTTTTCACCTCCGGAACTTGTGTGAATGATCTGTGAGCGGCTCGGTGTGCAAATACAAGGACGTGCTCCTGAGGATTGTTTATCTGGTCCTTCAGAGCCGACCAACAAGGTGACTCTGGAGTAGGTGCTTCATCACAGTCTTCTCCTCCTGCCAGGACTTCCTGGTCCAGTTAGTGCACAACCTGCTGGAGGAAGGCAGCGACCTGATCACGGATGGAGACCTGAAGGAGGCGGAGAAAGAGTTCAGCGAAGGGCTGGATGTTTCTGCTTATGCCTTGGCGCAGGGGGTCGAGATTCCACCAGTTCTCCTGGAGAGTCTCCACGTCAACCGAGCGGGCGCTCACCACCGCCTGGTCCGACTGGCACCTCAGTCCGAACCTTGTCGCACCCCGACGCTGCAACTGACTTTCTCTCTCTTCTCTGCAGAAAGAGTACGACAAGGCAGTGAAGGACTGTGATGAGGCTCTGCGGCTCAACAGGGAGAGTCGCAACGCTCTCTACAGGAAGGCTGCGTGTCTTAGGGACATGGGACGTCTGAGGGAGGCGTACAACTGCGCCACCGAGTGCCTGCTGCTGAACCGTCTGGTACGAGGAATTCTCAAACATCACTACGACCTTGAGCTGTTCCTCACATTCTTGGTGGGAGGAAATCTGTGAAATGGGTCGTGCATCTGGGTGGGGTCTGAGGGGACTCCAGAGTTGTGTGTTAAGTTTCCTCGTCTCCTTTTCACAGGACAAAGAAGTGAACATTCTGGCGCAGAAACTCGCCATCCAACTTGGTCTGAAGACTAGAAAGCCCTACATCAGTTCCAAGGTTTGACTGACATTTGATTTTGGCTGGTCCTCACTTGGTCAAGTCTCAATTTGAGGGTTGAAACAATTATTATAATTGGGTTTAGGGTGGGAGGCTGGGGAAAGGGTGATGGCCAGGAGAAACCTCGCTATGTGTGTGTGTGTGGTGAGAGTGTGGGTGTGAGGAAACCACAAGCCAGACGAAGCAGTTCCACTCACCTCACTCTTCTCTTCTCTTCAGGTGCCTGGCTCGCACTTTGGACACGACAGTGGTCCGCCAGAGAATGTCTCTGCTGCAGGTGGGTCTTCATCTGGAGACACTTCCATCAGAACCCTGACGGATGACTTCTCTTCAGCGAGTGTGCTGCCCGCCCCCCCGCCGCCCGCTGTCTCCCCCCCCCCGGCGTCCGACAAGACGGTCCCGTCGGCTGAATCGGACCTGATCGGAGACGACCTGGACACCCTGCTGGACTGCTACCCTGCGGAGCAAACCGAGGTCTCACCTCTGGTCCTTCCATATGAGTTAGTCTTGCTGGCGGAGACCACTGACGACAAGTCCCAGAATGCATTGCAGGAACACAGTGTGACGTCGGTTAGCTTTCTGCCAAACCAGCTTGTTGGTGTCTGTGTTGCAGCCGGGGGTCACGTCCTCAAGCTTCTGCGCCCCCATCCACGTGATGCCCACCTGTCTCCCTGCGCCCAGTCCCCAACTCCCGCCCGCCTTCTTCCCCTCTGCGGTCAGCCAGCTCAACAGCCTGGACAGTCCTGCGGTGGGAGCAGAGACCACCCTGGACGCTCTGGACGACCTCCTGCCCTCGCAGAGCCTGGACTCCTTGGACGACTTTTCTCCCATCAGCCTGGAGGCTGGGCGTTTCACGCCAGCTCCGCTCGAAGGGCTGGACTCCCTGGATTCCCTCTGCGACGCGTCACCCAGTTCTAAAGTGAGGGGCTCGGGCGAGGCAAAGGACCTCACCGTTCTGTTGAGTCAACTGGGCCCAGTGGAAAAGGCCCCCGATGTTGAGCTGGGCTGCATGAACGGGGGCGCGGTGCACCAGCTGGACATGTTTGACACAGACGTGTCCGCTGGGGTCACCACGCTCGACACGCTCTCCGACTTTGGCCCCTCAGGTGACGGAAAGTCGTCAGTTGTTCGCGGTAGACTGGGACTGATGTGTTGCTCCATGTGTCTCAGGGGTGTCTGCCATTCCTGCTGCTGCCTCCAACACCACCCTCAACGTAAGGCCATGAGGTCCAATCTGTGTGATGAGTTTACCTGACTGAAACTCCCTGTTGTTGGACACAGACCGCTGCCGAAGCCAAGCACCCGCTGGCCAGGACCCACGAGTTCCTGCAGGCCTGTGTCGCCTGTTTCCCTCGAGAAGGTGCGTGGACCCCCACACATGCGCGTCAGTTCCTGTTCCGTCCATCCTCAATGCTGCTATGAACAGTAGCAAAGTGGTGTTGAGCTCCACATCTGCCTTTACCTTACCTCAAAAACATTCTCTGACCCTTCTTAAAGGTCAGGGGGTTCACACCTTCGTCCACAAGCCCAACCTGGTCCACAACTGCGAGCGAGACATTCTCCTGTGCCGGCGAAAGTCCCCGGTCCCCGCAAAATGGACCAGAATTCGAGAGATACCCACATGGACATCCTTCACCGGACCCTTCGTGCTGTGCAGAGGTTTCCAACGCTCACCATCAGAATCCATCTTGTGGCGAGTTTGGTTCCATTTGTCTGGACCTTCAGATCTGATCGCCTCTGGAGACCTGGGCCTGTGCAAGTACGGCGAGGACTGCACCTTTGCCTTCAGCCAACTGGAGATTGACGTGTGGACGGCGGAGAGGAAGGGGGCGCTCAACAGACAGCTTCTGTTCCAGTTAGCCGCGCCGGCGCGGGACCCTATCGGCAACGTCGTGCGCTTACTGCAGGAGAACAAGGGCACGTTCATCTTCGTTTGTAAGGTGCTGACGCGGCAGAAAAGCTGCGGGTCACGAGTAACCACACGGACTCAGGTGTTCTGCTCCCTGCAGGAGTGCTTCGACGGCAAACCCAGGATCATCAGCAAGCGCCTGAAGGCCAACCCGTCCGTCTGCTCCAACTTGGACGTCCACCATAACTTTGATGCCAACAAGTGAGCGTGGATCGCCGCCGTCTGACCCTCTGTGGTCCTGGCCCTCTGCTTTCTCATTTCCAGGTGCCTGGCTTTTGTGGTCCGGACCACCACGGTCAACTACAAGAAGGTCCGCCCCCTGAATGTCATGTGCCACCTGGACATTTGCCACAAAGCCGTGCGCTTTGGCTGCCAGCACGAGGACCAGTGCCGCTTCGCTCACTCCACTATTGAGCTCAAGACGTGGCGGGTTCAGCGCAGCACAGGTGGGCACCTTGTTTCACATGTGGTCGCATGTTCAGATAGGGTGTTGATGGCCTCTGCTGCAGGAATCAGTCCGGAGGAGATTGTACGAGTCGCGGCCAATTTTTACGAGAGCGCAGAAAGAAAGCAGAAGGCAAACGTAAGAGGTTCTTTAAAAAATGTCTGCGTCACCAGCCGTGTCCAACAGCCGCTCACCTTCAGTTTGCAGCAACAAACACTGGAAACCGAAAAGCGGGCGGAGCCACCAGGAAGAGCCTGAACATGAAGATGAAGTTCGTATGTGGCCAGTGTTGGCGGGACGGACGCATCACGGAGCCTGACAGGATCCTCAAGTACTGCTCAGCCAAGGCCCGACACCTGTGTGTGACCTCCGACACTCACCGTCAGGGAAGTGAAGCTTCTGGTAAACCGGGACTCATTGTCCTGTTCCGTGGGCCCCAGGTGGAACAGGGAGCGGCAGATTCTGATGGTGAGGTCTCTGCATGAAACCAAATGGGCTCAGGTCCGGCCACTGCCACACTCCTCCAAGAACTTCCCTGCGCAATACGAGGTTCCTCTTCTCGACCACTCGTAATTGACCTGCTGGACTTGCCACTCAAACAACTCCCGCTCGTCTCGTTCCAGCTCTGCACCCGGATTCTGGAGAGGAACAGATGCACAGTGCCCAACTGCACGTTTGCCCACAGCCCGGAAGAGAGAGACATGTGGATGTACATGAAGAGCAACGACTGTGAGTTGGTGGGCTCCGTCTCTATTCTCTTCCTTCTTCAGTCGAGATCAAAATAGCAGTTAAAGGATAACAGAATTGGAACTGAGGTATGAGGGTGTTGGGTCTTGCTCCAGACCTGCTGTTTTCTTGTCCTTGCCTGATGAGTCATGACACCTAGTGGCTGAATTTGACATTAAATTTCTCAAGTTTCAGCAGTTGTGTCTTTTGTTTCTGTCATCAGTGCATGATATGCAGCAGATGTACAACATGTGGCTGTCGCTCAGCACCCAGAGCCAACCTGCAGAGGGCGCCGCACACCCCCCGCCCAACATGGAGGAGAAGTACATCATGATGCCGACAGACAACATGGAACCATCGGTGGGTGCCGGGCTGGGGGACGGTGGCTGGACTGTGGCCTAAACTGGAGCTTTGTTGTGTCAGAGCGGCTTCCACTGCCGGCTGTGCGGCAAGTACAGCAACAGCGAGCGCCAGTGGCAGCAGCACATCTCCACCGAGAAACACAAGGACCGGGTGTTCAGCTGCGAGGGGGAGGAGGAGGCGCTGACCTGGAGCTACCGCTTCCCCGGCAAACAGCTGGAGCTCTGCCCAAAGTAAGCTCCGTTACTCCACTGGCTCCCTTCTCCACTCAGGCTCTGTCTGGTCCGCAGGCTCGGGGGGCACTGCCCAGACGGTGTCAGCTGCGACTTCGCCCACAGCACGGAGGAGCTCCAGGAGTGGCGCGAGAGGAGAGACTTCCTGCGACGGAAGTTGGACAGGGCCAGAGAAGAGTTGCTCATCATGCCTGACGAGTTTGACTTTGGAAAGTACAATTATCTACTCAAGTCTTAATGCAAACATTACCGACTAGATTTGTTTGGGCTACCAAGTGCTCTTAAAGAACCCGGGAAGAAGCCATTTTATTTCTCTCCACGCCACTGTTTTCTTTTACTGTGGGCAGCACAGGAGGCTCCTTGGCTTTTACTTGAATATATTACGGGAGAATCACCACAAGTTCCTTGACAAATCTTGAGTTGTTCTTCATCTGCCACAGCTGTGCGAACTTGTGCTGGTTTAAGTCTTGTGGAGCAAAGATTCTGTGAATAAATAAATAATTCCGTTTAAATACCCCCAATGTTTTCATAGAATGTGAAGGCCATGAAAGGTGGGATCAAAGATGAGGCTTAGATTGTCATAAAACGCTCTCGTTTTGACGGATTTATTTGGATTGGTCGCCATACCTTCACCTGTTTTATCCCTATGAAGCAGCGAGCCCGGTTCTGTTTTCACTTTCCACGTGTGATCTGTGCGTGGAAGGAAATGTGCTCGGGCTTGTTGTTGTCCCTGGTCTGCGGCCCGCCCCCACTCCTCTGATTGGCTGCGTGCTGTGATTGACGGGCCTGAGGCGCAGCCCGCGCGGGAGCATGGCTCGGGGGCGGGGCCGGTCGGAGTACGGCTTGTTTGGACACATGCGCAAGTCCCCGTGATAGAGAGCGGCCGCGAACTTCTCCCAACTCAGTCCGCAGCCTCGCCTCACTCGCCGGGGGTGACACTTCCGAGCCCAGCAATGTCGACTTCCAACCAGTTTCTGGCAGATAGGAGCGATGTTCCCGACCTCCTCAAGTCTTTGGCGGACTATTCCTTCTCTTTCCCCGACTTCACCGGCAACGGTAAGACGCTTCCATCGACCTCTTATGTGTAGTGTTATGTTGGAGTGAATCCTGCTTGACCAAAGTATTTGTACGAACCGTAACTACTCGCGTTATTATCATCCCATCTGTGTCGTCCATCAAACTCGTGATCATCAGGGTTCTTCACACTGCAGTCAACTCAAGGGTGAAACATCACTGATCACTTATCAACCCAGAAAACCCAGTTGTCTGCTGTGAAACCGAACCAGAGTCATTTGTAAACCTTGTTGTGAGGTTCCTTTCAGAGCCGCAGCTAAGGAATATTACGTTTCATGTTTGCTTCGTCACTCTCAAAAGTTGGTCCTGGGTGACACTTGTTGCTGCGTGGACGACACGCCCACTAACCTCAGAGCCACGGCGGGTGACTCAGGCCTCGCGTGAAACACCTCGACTCGAGTTTTTCCATCAACTTTTACCTGTCAACGAGCGCATTTTATTTACAAGGTAGTTTACCATTAGCTTGCATTATTCCAGTCATTGTTGAAGTGCATCGTCACAACATGGTTATAAATAAATACTGCTTACTTCGTGTTGGGCAGGATTCGGTTTCCTTTATCGAACTCAGAAGTCACACACAACAGTCCCAGCCGCAGCCATGCCTGTGCTATCAGAAGCCGACGCCAGGGGTCACCAGAGACTGTTTACTATCAGCCCAGAAAGTGCCGTCATGGTCGTCGACGCTCTTCATTACACGTGTAGCTTCATCTGTGCGTTTCCTCTTCCTGTTCCGATGAGTTAAACTCCAGGGCGACACTCACATGAACGTGGGTTTAAGCACCACTGACGATGCGTTCACGGAGTGCAGTGGAAAATAATTCGAGGGACGAGAACGTGCAATGCCTGTTCAGATGACAGGTACTGACCACTGCTGGCGCTAGGGACCTGGTGAGGTACTTGACTCGGTGTTATGGCTGCTAAACAGAGGCTCATGTTCGTTGAATGTGACGCTGAACTGTAATGGCGCACAGAAGTGGCCAAGCCCCGGTCCATGTGTGTCACGGTTTGGGACTAGAACCCAGTGACGAACATTCTGATAGCCGACCCAAAATGAGAGCTAGACGCGTGCTCGCCTCGTATGCGCGTGCACAGAAACGTGAGCAATTCGGTGACGTCATTCGGCGTGAGGATCAGTTGTAAAATACATATTTAAATTAAAGAGGACTTAGGGCTCGCGACAAGAGAAGACAGACAGGGGTGTCGACGAGTACCGCCGTCGGTGTTATGGCGGGAAAGCGCGCAAAAGTTGCGACTGTAAGCGAGCGGTTTGGACCCGGAAGCGTCTTCTCTCTGTACACTGTGTTCCTGCAGCTCGCCTTGGCCCGCACGTGCTCAGCGGCTGAGGCCACGCCCACGCACGGCTGTGCTTTCACGTGAGGGGGGAGGAGGCGTGGGCACGTGTTGTGCCACGAGCGTCTGCTCGTTCGCCGTAGTGACACTTTTCCCACGATCCTAACGCTACAAATCCACTTCAAGTCCATTTCTAGTCGAGCTCATCTGCTCAGAGTCGCGCTGAGACAGTTTATTCCGCATCGAGCATTATTTTAACGTTTTTTTTTATTTATTTTCCAATTAAACGTTTCATTTGTTTTCATTAGGTTCCTATCACAGAGTATATTAATGAGATTTTGAAAAGTTCCACTCGTGTTTTTACTGCACCCACGGGCAATGTCAAACAGATAATCACGTGATCGCGAGATACAGCCAATACGCGTTTACTATAAGCTGAGTGGGCGGGGCGAGTGCGAGCACGGGGAACACAAAGGAGATTTGTCGCTTCAACATCGGGTTTATCGAGAAGAGAGCTGAAGAAACCACCGCTTTAGTTGGTGTTTGGACTTACTGCGTGGAGAAGGCGACCTCTGGATCATGTCAGGCGAAGCTGCGGTGACAGTTGCTCGTCAGCCCGGTGTCATCGTCGCCCCAGCGGCTCCGCAGAAGTCTCTCCCGTTCGCAATGAAGAAGATCATGGATATCCCTCCCCCGAACATCCTGGAGGAAGGCGGCGACGGTAAGACTGCAGTGTGGAAGGCTGTGTTTGTGGAGGAGACACCAGTCTCACCTTGTGGATGATGTTGCTCGGAGCCGCTGCTGTCCTGAAACATCTGCAGAAGTTTCCTGTTTTCTGGGACTGTAGTTCTGTATCTCGATTTTCCTGGTAATTTGGTGCGAAACAAAACAAACCCTCGACCATCCTCCGTGTGATCGCTTGATCCCATCTTCTCCATAGATCCTGCTCACCCTCCCATCTCTGTTTACCTTAACCTCCTCCTGTGGATGGCTGAACTCTCAATACCTGTCTGTTTTCCTCCAGAAATAGAGAAGGAGAAGCTGTGCTCCACTGAAGAGGGCGATGGAGCCGGAGCAACCAGCGGTGGAGGGGCTTCCAGGGGAGGCGGTGGTGGCGGTGGATCAGCTGGTGGTGGCGTGTCAGCCTCCCTGACTCCAGCCATATGGGAGAAAACCATCCCATACGACGGGGAGACCTTCCACCTGGAGTACATGGATCTGGACGAGTTCCTGCTGGAGAACGGGATCCCAGTCAGCCTGGAGGAAGAGGAGCTGCAGAAGACGCTCACACCAGTGGACGTCAAAGGCAAGGTGGTCCCGAAGGCTACGTCCACAGCGGCTGCTGCTGCCGCCGTGTCCTCCCCCCCCTCCACCTGCGGAGTCAAGCCCGACCCAGAGGAGGCAGTGACCGTCACCACGCTGCAGCCAGCCAAGCTGGACGTGGATGAGGAGGAGGAGGAGGAGGAGGAGGAGGAAGAGGAGGCCGTGGAAGAGGAGGAGGTGGCAGAGTACGAGGAGGAGGCAGAAGAAGAGCCGGAAAAGGTCCCACCTGTCGTGGTGAAAGTCAAGCAAGAAAGAAACAGTAAGTAGTGTTCTGACGTCACAGTTTTTATCTTCTGTCAATATTTGACTTCACTAACACACACTGAAGTGCCGTGACATCTGCACTGATCTTTGACCCCGTGAAATACCAGTCAGGTATCTTGAGATAATGTTGGTCCTAGTATCCTAGTTTTGAAGTGCGAACCTTGGAGCCATGTCACATGGGACCAGTCCAAACAAACCTTTCCTGAAGTCGAGACAACCTGCGGCCGGACTGTGGGCGGGTCATGAAACATGAGTCACTCAGAACCTTCTTCACTGGGTCTCTGCAGAGAGAGACCGGAACACCCCCTCCCCAGTTGACCCGGAAGCCATCGAGGTGGACGTGAACTTCCAGCCCGACCCGACCGACCTGGTCCTCTCCAGTGTGCCCGGCGGAGAGCTCTTCAACCCCCGCAAGCACAAGTTCTCGGACGAGGATCTCAAGCCACAGCCCATGATCAAGAAGGCCAAGAAGGTGTTTGTCCCGGACGAGCAGAAGGTAGGACCTCCCCATTGCACGCTCTCTGGACTCTGCTCTGTGGATTAGGGGGAGGGGAGCTGGCGTGACAGATGTTGCTCGACACAAATCTCCGTCTGTGCGCGCACTTCACCCACCAGCGAGCAGAACCCAGTTCTGTTGGACCTCGCTTGTCTGTGTTGAGCTGGTTTCAGTTGTGGAGTTGAACATATTTGAGTCTAGAGCTCAGAAGAGTCAGAAGACACAGGTGGAGTGGCTGGATAGAGCAGAGGGACTTTAAGGGGAGGGGCACCACAGGGAGGACCAGCTTCAGCTCCTCTAGAACCGTGACCCCAGAGCCACTTTCGCAGGGTTGAAATGTCAAACAGCACTGAGTTGCTGGGTCTGAGCTAGCAAACATGACTCCACTGAAGGTCTCACCTGGGTCATGATCCAGGAGCCCTGGTGGAGTCAGATCCTCCAAATGCTAAGAGTCAGGGCACGGGAGGTGGTGAGAGTCAAACTCACTCACGGGTCAAGATCCAGAACTGAAGCGACACTAGCAGAGACCTGCTCAGGTGCAGACGCCTGGGAGCTGATCAGGGAGATTGGACGCAGCTGCGCAGGACAGGAAGTAGCAGCTCAAAATAGAAGCAAACAGGAAGTGGTCAGGCGACTCCCTCTGGTGTGAGCTTGACTCTCACTCTTGATTCCACGCAGGATGAGAAGTACTGGTCCCGGAGGAAAAAGAACAACCTGGCGGCCAAGCGCTCCCGCGACGCCCGGCGCCTGAAGGAGAACCAGATCACGGTGCGCGCCTCCTTCCTGGAGAGGGAGAACGCGGCGCTGCGGCAGCAGGTGGCCGAGATGCGCAAGGACTGCAGCCGCTGCAAGAGCATCCTGGCCCGCTACGAGGCCAAGTACGGCCCGCTGTAAGGAGCTGGAGACCCCTGAGACAGAACTTCCTTCCCCGCAGAATTCAACACAGACATGAACACCAAGGGAAATTCAATTTGCACTGTTGTCGACCTGCAGTCACGGTGTCGGGCTCTGGTCGGTCATCTGACGGCGGCGCCGCGGCCACACACTGGCAGGCGACGAGGCGGACCAGGAGCGGAGGTCACAGAAAGGTCTGTGGAGAGCGCCTGGCTCCTGCACCATGAGAGGGAGAGGGGACAACACTCCCAAAACACACATGGAAACATAGGCTTTCAGAGAGGGTGGAGGAGCGGCGGAGCAGGGCGCCAGGGGAGCGCCTCAGTCACTTCCAGTCATCCAACACTTCTTCTTCTTCTTCTTTGTGGACCAAAGCATGAGCCGTCTGCCCCTCACTTCTCCTTGTGTTGCACTTTTCTTTGTGTCCTTCAAAGGTCCCCCAAAAGAGGCTGAGAGTCAGCAGAAGGGTGCAGACGAGCCGAGCTCAGCCCAGCTCTTCCCTGTACAGTCCCGCACCACCTCCACTGTGTGTGTGTGTGTGTGTGTGAACCCCTGTGTAACTAGACTTTGCACTTTCCTCTAATAAAAAAAGTTGGAGCAGGTGGCGCCAGCACCGAGCTGTAGCTTAGAAACGCATAAAAAAACAGCATGACCTCAAGTTTCATCAGCCAAACTCACTCATCAATGTAAAACTTGGATGTTGGCGGCGTCCCTGGTGGCGGCGGTAGGTGTAGGGAGGTTTATTTTACTGCAAGTAGGGGGCGCTAGAGTGACTGCCCGAGCGATGGCTTTTATTTCTCTTGCAGAGCCAGAGGCGACTGCATTCACTGTAAATACAGGGTCTGGGTGTCCTGCGACAGGGACCGTGTGTAAGGACGCGTCTGTTGGGACTCAGCCTCGGTGGGGGGAGGCGGGTCCACTTACCTCATCCGGCCCGCGGTCTGGAGGATGGACACGCCGGCGGGGACAGGACCTGGCCTGGGGTCACGCCCCGGTCGTACACGTCTGTCTCAGTCAAACCTCTGGAGACTGTTAAGAGTTCAAGTGTCTTGGGGACAGAACCCACGTGGCAATAACAAAGCTCTGCCCTGTCATCGCACCATTTCCGCCACCTTTGTGGACTTTGCAATGACGTGCTTCGTAGAAAGTCATCTGTGCTTCCAGTTTTGGGTCCCCTGTAGTCCGGGTCCAGATGCATGAAACCCAGTGTCTCTTTTCTCTCCAATATTTCACACCAAGTGTACTTACGTCTGTGAACCATCACTCAGAAGTTCTTCATGGACGGACACGGCGGCTTCTGATCACTGTGTGGATTCTGTTCTACTGATCCATCTATGTACAGACACACTGGATCACCTGGTGCTCTCATGGTTCTTTTCCTTTCCTGATGGTGTAGAATCATCAACCTGAAACCAGAGGGCGAGCAGCCTCGGTTTTCGAGTGCCACTCACCTGATCACTGAAACAACAAGGTTGTTTCACTTGATTCAATTACAGATTAAAGGTCTGAAAAGAAGAAATTCAAACAAATATATATGTATATATTATTGAAAAGAAAAGACTGTCCCCCTCTGTTGGAGCCAATGAGGTTCATGTGTTCACCACGTGGCATGAATAACTGACGGTGACCTGTACTTGTTGATCGCAAAAGAGCCCTATTTTAATGTGTCATATCAGAGTCTAAAGTGAAAACTGAACACAATAATATGCAAAAAGATCATATTTATTAAATTATAAACATCTGCAACTGGATCAGTCTACTAGTTTTTTAATGTTCTATATTTCCATGACATAACTTCAAGATGATTTTTATATTTTTAAGGATATTTCCAGATCATATAAGAACAAAGCGTCTATTTTAGATCCAATAGCCTCAAATCTTATGATGCCATTATGTTTCACTTACAACAGACTATAAAAATATGCGTCAATAACATGCTAAATATGACATTTGAAAAGACTTGACTTGGGAGCGATGCAAATGGTTCTGGTTTGTTTTCCGACTCTTGTCACTGAGGGTTTTGGCTCAGTAGTCGCTCCAAACCATGGGCTTTGCTTCTTTGATTTCAGCTCTGTATGTCTTTAATACGACTTGCCTTTGATCAGAATTGAGTCTGACTAACGCGTCAGGAAAGTTGTGGGTACAAATCTGCCGTTTTGAGGCGACAGGTGCCATTTTACTGCGCGAGGCCACTTGTAAATGAGCTGCTCCGGCACGCGACACCTGCCGCCGGGCCACATCACTCTGTCCTTGTTTGCTATTTGAAGTAGCTCTAATATTTAAACATCTCCTAATGGTGACATTTAAGAGTTTGTTTTGTGGTGTTTTTGTGTTACTTTTTATATAAACCTATACTTCTGTTCGGTGTTTGGTATCGTGTGGCAGGAGCAACTGCAGCACCATGTCCTAACTGTATCTTGTATCATGCAAATGAAATAAAGTGGGATTTGCTGACATGACCTTGCTGGCGTCCTTGACCGGACGGAGGGATGCATCCGCTCAGAGGGAGGAAGGTGTGGCTGCTTTTCTTTTGGTTGCGCTGTTTGTGTCCCCTGCAAGCCTCCCCGCACTCATCACTATGCCAGAGGAGTAGGAGATGTTGCGTAATGATCACATCCACACACAAGGGAGCACTGTTGTGTAACAACCTCAAAGGGTGTGTGTGTGTGTGTTGGGGGGGAGGGGCAGGGAGTGAGGATGCAAGGGAGGGGCTCAGGAGGCTGGAGAGAAGAGGAATCAGGTGGAGTGATGGAGTAGAAGCTGTTGAAGAGCAGAGACATGTGAGCCGAGGAAGAGGAGGGGTCGACGGCGATGGGGGAGGGGAGGAGCCAGCCATGCATGTTAATGTCACACTGCTGTGTTTGCTCACGAAGACAGGCTCCCTGCGCTGGCGTCCACGAGCTGAAGCAGCGTGTGCGCTGCATGATGAAACCCATGGCAAGGTTGGCGCCGCACGTCTGCTCCCCATGACGCTGAATTATTAAGCGCCTCCGCTGCGTCACCCAATCGGGATCACGTTTTGACCTTTACGTCAAGGTCAGCTCACCTCCCGAGACGGTGGCGTCCAAGCTCGGCTGTGGAGACGTGGATCCGTGTGGCTGTGGTGGGAAGACCAGGCGCGAGTGCGAATCCCTGTGACACCTGGGGTCAGGAGTGGGATGGGGGTAGGGAGGCACCAGAGCGACGGCATGGTGACGGTGGGTCATCACCTAATAATAACGTGACACGCACGCAACCCCCTTGAATCAACCACGATACAATCATCTTATTTTCCATGCGTATTGTTGCCAATCTCATTTTATTACAAACTTAAAAAAGAATCTGATACAATAAGAAACTGCAGTAGTAACTCCCCTTCACCAGGGGGCAGCACAGAAAACAGGTCATTGCATTTCAGTAGTGAAAGATGGGTTACACATCTACAGGGTGTTCAGAGCCATACAAAATAACAGAACAGAAACATACAGTAAATAAAGAACTATATTAATAGATCATTTAAACTCTTTAGATTACATTTAGAGGTTATTACATAGAAAATAAACTTCTTTTATGACATTGTAATTTCCCCAAGTGCAAAATAAAACGCACGGTATAAGCAAAGGGACATCGGAATAGAAAAGGTTTCCTTAGTTCTCAGTCCTGATTGTGAATGACGTGGAAATCCTGATCAACACACGACAAGAAAGTTCACCGACATCCTGCAGAACTAGCGATGCCCCTCGCTTGGTAACTGGATGAACACGGAGAGGAATCGTCACAACGATCCGCACATTCACAGCACATTCGTTTTCCTTCATCATTCCAACCTGCTTTAACACCGACTGAAGAGGGAGGAACCGGGAATACTGGAGGGAGGTAGAGAGCCCGCCACCTGCTGGTGGTGGGAGGAGGGAAGGGCGTGAGACGGCGGGGCTATGGCTGTTTCATCAACGGCTTCAGTCGAACTGCGGCTGAATTCTGCTGCAGCTAATCTGCTGCAGAGGACAGGAACTATTCAGAGCGGGGTAAACAATTAGGCCCAAAGGAGCCATGTTGGATGAGCAGCCAATGAGGTGGCCCCGCCAGCAAAGACCAGAAACGCCAGCCATCTTTTCCCACACAAACCCACTGTAAACATTCATCGACTCCAGGTCCAACCACCGTCTGGTCGGACTGTACAAGGTAGGATACACATTCAGAACTCCACTCTAAACATCTTTGTTTGCATATATTCACGTTTTTGAAAAAATAATTCAGCGTGTAAGAAACTAAACAAATAATCTCAACAGAAGAACTCGAGATCTATTTACATGTTCCTGGACTTCTGGTATACAAATGTCAGTGAAAATGAAAATCTGGAAAGATTTCCCTCCTGATCCTGATCCAGTGTAGCCCGCCCGCCCGCCTACCTACTCCCACTTTAGCCCCGCCCATTCCCCTTGAGAAGACGGTAGCATGCGTATGACGAGCGGTCACAATTCAAGTGGAGGGGGGCTTGTACAAAAACACTTGGAAAACATTCAAAACAAAGAGGGTAGCGACGTAGTCTGTTGGGGTGGGGGCGGGGCGACACACAGACCAGAGTGTGGTAATAAAGTGCTGACAGCTCAAACGGACGTGTCATGGCTGAGGAGCAGCGAGGGAGCACAGATGGTGATGAAGAGCATCCATCTCTGACCGCAGTGGCCCTCTCTCCCACCCTCTTCCAGAGGAATTTAAAGAAGCAAGTGGACTTTAGCTTCAATACCATCTAAGATGGGCAGGAACGTGTGCGGGCTTTCAAAGTCAGGTTTCTCTGAGCCAATCATCAGTCATCACCGAGGCAACACAGCCTTCCTGCAGCTTCCACTGTCTCTCCTCTCTCTCACTCCTCATGCTCAGCCAGCCCCTGTCCCCCCGCTCACCTTCACACACTGCTGATTGGGAATGTGTGTACGAGTTAGCGCAACAGAGGCTTCCCACTCCCACAGTACATTCAGACCCAGGTCCACATCTGGTGACATCAAGAGTCAGATCCAGAAGGAGGCGGCATGCTCCGCCCCGACAGAACTGCACACACATCGCTGCACACGGGGCCATGGCAGCCTCATCTATACATGAGTGGCAAGTAGGGCAGAGCAAAGTGCTGAGCTCTCCACAGCCCACCTCCTCTGCAGGACTGGGTCTCCTCCATTTCCACAGCATGACAGTGCAGTGCGAAATGGAGACTGGGTCAGCCGCCCCAACGAAGACCATCACATTCCACACAGAAGATTGCAGACAGAACCAAAGACACGGGTGTTCCCTCCACCTCTGCCCTATAACTAAGTCTTATCTTGTATTAGTGAGACTGGTTAGGAAAGTGAAAACATCTGAAGCGTTGGTACAAACAAAGGCTTAGTTGGCCAGCACCACAGGCTGGAAAGACTGGCTGGGGTATTGCAGGTTGTAGCTCCCGAGGCCCTCCACGAACGGAGGCTTCTCCATGTAGGAGATCCCTCCGTTGCTGCCCATGATGCCCACGCCCTGGGCAGGAGGAGGGCTGGCGAAGGGGTCAAAGCTCGGGTGGTTGGTGACAGAGTGAGGTGCCTGGAAAGGGCTGGCGAGAGGCTGCATGGGCTGGGGGTCGGCGTCAAAGTAAAGGGAGCTGGGGGAGCCCGGGTAGACAAACTCTTTGGCGTTGGGCGAGAGCTGGCTGGGGATGGGCCCCCCGAGGGAGTGCAGGGAGAGCGACAGCGGCTTGTGCTTGAGTAGCTCCGGGGCCAAGATGGCGGTGGGGGAGTGAGTGAGCATCCTCTGAGTAGATGGTGCCCCGACAGCCGTGGCAGAGCTGCCGGCCGTGCTGCACTTCTTCATCTTGGTCGAGCCAAATTTAGTGGCGGCGAAGCTGGCGGTGGTGAAGGTGATGGGCTGAGGACGGGCGGCAGGGAGAGCGGCGGGCGGCTGCTGCGTGGAGAGGTAGGGCAGCCCCCCGGGGGGCGAGGGCGTGGAAGTGTTGGAGGAGTGGGCGGCGGCATCTGTGGGAGGGCTGGAGCTGGGGTAGCTGAAGAGGCCGGGACACGGCGTGGGGGAGCTGGAGAGGGACGGCATCAGGGCCGGCGACGACTGGCTTCCAATGGGGACGAACACCTGAGCGTCTGGGTTGAAGCCCAGAGTCTTGGACTCCTCGCTCTCTGACTCTCCTTTCACTTCCCGCATCAGTGGCTCAGGCCTGTCCGGTTCACAGCCCAGTCCCGGAGGGTCCTCCAGGTACAGCACTTTCACGGTCCCCTTCTCCCCGATCTGGTAGGAGACCTCGTAGGGGTCGATCCACACACTGAGCTCCGCAGGAACATTTGCACGCACCTCTTCCGTGTCCAGGCCACTTCTTTTGGCAGCCAGTTCCACCACGGGGTCCCTGGGGGCGCCCAAGTGGATGCAGCGGAAGGCGGACCCGCGCAGAGGGGCCTCCGGGTACCAGTGTCCTTCAAAGCGAGACACCAGTATCCTCTCCAACTCCTCCCCAAATAGGTCGGCACGGCGCCGAGGCAGCTTGTTGTACAGGTAGGACACGATGAAGTTGAGCGCAACCTTCACCTCGAGATGCATCGCAACGTTTGGCACAGTCTTCACAGCGGAGGCTACAGTTAAGAGTGACAGCAACGGCACAAAAAGAGCTTTCCTGCAGCTTATTCAACAGAGTCGAGTGTTTTTATCGTCACCATGTTTACAGGTAGCGTGAAGGCAGGAGCAGCAGGTGCAGGCCAGTCTGTCGGTGCAGAGTCTTCCGAGTCCCAACTGTGAAGGAAACAGAACAAAGTTGTCACTTGACATCGCAGGAAGCTTGGTGACATCCTGAGAATTGAGCGAAAACTAGCGGACCGAGCAGGAACAGAGGCCGGAACCAGACAAACCCTGCGACTGATGAAGTTTAATAAACCAACGTTCCCCTGGTTATTTTAAAGACAACATTAAATGCACGACATGATACTGAACAGCTGATATCATGCACAAACACGCTGCTAGCTTGAGAGCAGATGACAAAAACATAACGGGATGTTTATTGAAATCAACATACCATGTGATGTGGATGAGGACATGTACGTCAAGACTCAACTGAAAGTTAAACCTCCACTGTGAGTTTTCAGTGTACAGTGACTCAGTCTACATGATGACGCCACAGTCCCTCAGTGCCACCTAGAAAAGCTCGGCTAACCTGCCGACATGACCCCCCCACACACAATGGTGTGTTCATGGGCCCAAAACAAGACACATTTTTTTTACAACAATGTGAGGGGGACACCCTGGTTACCATCATCTCAATTTCCAACTGTTGCATTAACACTTAGGGCACTTGTTTTTACCGGCTTCACGCTTCGTGAAAACAGACACCACCGCAGACCTTTCAGAGTTTATTTTTAGCCAAGTAAACTCATGGGTTCTGACTCAATACACTGAATCAAACTGAAGCTTAACCGTCCACATTCAGAGAAAAATAAACACGTGTTGTTTGACACAAACACCAGCAGGTATGACAGCAGGGCGTGCCAACGCCACTTAAATATGGACGAACACTGGCCTCCTCTGAGGGAGTTGTGTCAGAAACCCGACACTCTGGAGTCAAACCTGCAGGGTGAAGTCACTGGACAGCCGAGGACAATGGCAGCAGGAGTCAAGCATGCAACAATTATGACTGCACTGGCTTATATTTAGGCTTTATCAAGAACAGGATGTACCGATGGATGGAACAGATGCTGTGGGCTTCATAAATCCTTTATAATCTGAATCTGATCCTGTGGAAGGACCTCCAGCTTAATGCCTCGACTCACACACACACGCTCGGCTCATGAGTCAAACCACAGACGATGCAAGCCCAGCACGGCCCCATGATATATGCACTCAAACCAGGGTGAATTGTAAAATGGCAGGACAGTGGGCCGAGCATGCAAAACACAATTTCCCACCATGCAGTGCACGCCAGCACCCCTCCCCCACGCATGTACACAAACAATCCACTCACATTCCCTGGCAGATGGAGATTCAGGAGATATCAAAGACGCCTCACATTCAGGCAACGACAGTTTTCGTGCAACCAGCGGGCCGGGCCCGGGCCCCGCACCTAGGTGCTCACACCCCCCCTCGCACTGAAAGGTGACATTGAGCATGGAGAGGTTTGCTAAAAATAGTTTTGCACCACTCCTCAGCAGCGGTAAAGACTGGGCTAACTTATGCAATAACGGGGCTCTGGGCAGGACCCCACAGTTCATGACCCGCCAGGGCTTCCACCACTTCAAGAGCTGAGACCTTTTACTGCATTAAAAATAAGATCCTCCGTGATGCTGCAGGGCTGTGAAAATGGACTTTACATCCAAACTGGGTGTAGTTTACTTAACCTGATTCCCATCATCACAAGGTCCAAATCTACATCCTTCTGAGAGACTGGCTCTTATCCGTCTTCAGATCAGATGATGTTCCCGACGGTAAATACATAAATAGAACCTGGTTTTCAGTCCACTATTTCCATCCAGAGAGGCCACTGGTTTGGAATTCAATCGCTTTAATCGACGTCAGGCGAGTGTCACAGCGAATCTGGCCAAATGGGTGAGATTAACAGTGAGATCAGACTGAAGATAGCGAGTCTTCTGACCAGAGAGCTGGTGATTCCAGCCCAGGAGGAGGCAGTGGAGCAGAAAAAAAACAGCAAACACAAACGACAACACTGGTCTTGGACAAACGTACATTCATTACGGATGCAAGTCAGACTTCTCCAGCATAAACAAGCTCGTCCAACACGGTCATAAACATGTCAGCTGCAGACTGGACGGCTCGCTTCTGGGAGAAACTCAGACCTTTACGGTCACCAAGCTCACCCCGCTGTTTCTGACGTGATCCGCGGCACGAACAAACACCGATAAAGACGTTGTCACAGCACAAGTCGACGACAGAACTGCGAGGTTAGCCTGGACGTTGTTGCTCACGTACCGTTAGCTTGGCTCCTGCACCAGTACCGACAGTTCAGTTGAGTCATTGGAGCCCAGCCGATGTCAGTCTTGGTTTATTTCAGCAAAAGCGCGTCAATTCCAGAATAGAACGATATTTCCATCCGTTCGCCGCTGACAGTTTCCTCAGAGCTTCCAGAGAAACTTTACTGTTTGACAACCCGGCGTATTTATACGACGTGCTTCGCCCACACCCCTGTGACGCCACGGACTACTTTTTCCATTAGCGTTTATTTCTTTCTTTTTAAAAACACTCGTTATGAGCATTAGCTCTCATTCGACCGTCTTTACCCTCTGAAATTTCAAGTAAAGGGTCGTCATGTTTCAAATTTAATGGAAAGCACGTCACAGTCTCGTTTTAAAAACGTGTTTCCATAATAATAAGCGTCTTTATATGCATACAGCGACCTCCACCCAAATTAAACGTCCTATAATTGCAATTTTAGAATGCACGAACGAGGTCTAGCTTCGTGTGCGGATGGATATATTTTGGTTTCTTGGGGTTCAGAACAATTTGCTATAAATATAATCAGTGATAGCAACAGCGCTCCTATTGGCTGATAAGAAGGAGGGCCCACTTCTCATTGGCCCCCAGCGGCCACAGCTGCTCAAGCGACTTGATTTTCTTTCACCTGGGGTTCATGGGAAATGATGTTTTTGCTGATAGGATGCCGTTTAAGCCGTTCATTGCTATGATAATCATTGTAGTTTGCCTTCACCGTGGTTTTATTTCTAATTTAAATAAACACATCCTCACAGAATTAATGAGATAGAGCACTATTTGATGAGACGACCAGAAAATGAATGCAAATGTGTCCTTTTATTTAAACACGTGAAGCAACTTTATTCTCCTCCTCCTCTAGTGTTACACCGCTCCACCTGTCTCCTCCTCTAGTCACTCTGCCTGCACTCTCTTCTTCAGCTCCCTCATCTCTAATACTCTGGGTGATTGTTGGTGATTGAGTCAGAACAATGCGTGCACGAGCGGAAACAGGTCAGCTTCTGCGGGAATAAGTGGAAGACAATGGAGGAAGCAACTTTATTTGGATCACTCTCAACATAGATGAAAGGGCATGAAAGAGGTTGACAGAAGCAGCAGGCAACCGAACACAGCGTGAGCCACAGTCAACTTCCATTTAAAATATCTAGATCAGTCGGCAGGGTGGCACAGTGCACCACAGCAAGAAGGTTCAGCATCCAGCTCCGGACCTTTCTGGGTGCATGTTGTCCCTATGCCTGCGTGGCTTTCTCCAGGAGCTCCAGTCTCCTCCTTTAAAATGGCCCCAAGCTGCATGTGTGAATGGCGCGTTTCAAATCCATAAAATCCAAACCCATTTCAGTATGAGCAAAATGGCAGCAAAAAAAGCCTTCTGCAGCAAGAAAACTATTGAGCACAGCAACAAACATTTGTCATATTATCATGCCATGTTGGAAGGAATAACACTAGGATTAATGCAACAGCAAGAGAATGTTGAGAGGGCGACACCATGCTGACTGGTCATTCATCAATGAGATGCACCCAGATGTTTTAGTGAACGTTAAAGACCTCGTCAAACTTCCTGTTGAACCTCTGCTGGAGTCGCTGGCAGGTGTCGAGGGTTTCCGTCTGCCCCTGCAACAACACAAGGAAGGACAGTCACATGAATCCCCACGGGACCGCAATGTTCCCATGACTTTAAACACATGTTTTGGGTTGTTATTCTTTCAGTTAGTTGGGGGATTTTTTCACTCAAGTTAATTTCTCTGACAATATATTTATTCCCGAAGCTAGTGAACGCACCATAGTCGTTCCGACGTACTTGAACGCAGCATGTCACACGGAGTGCGATGCAAGTTAATTTTGCTTTAGCTGACGGAGGAGTGAAAACGTGCTTTTTTAACTTTCCCCCGTGGGTCATACTTGTGCGTGAATGCCGGAAGGCGAGTCTAACAGTAAAACTATTCAATTTCAATGTGAATATTGTGACGATGTGATTGTAAATAATCTAAGACTGTTAAGTTGATCCACCATTGGATGGGGGGGGGGCGACACAGTGTTGGCAGCTACATTTTTTTTCGTGTTAAATCATCTTGACCTCTCTGTGACCAATTTGAAACGTTTCTTTTCATTGATGAACTCATTAGCAGAGGATAACAGGTGGAGAAGACCTTACCTGGTAATGTGAGTTAGAGACGATGAAGAGGACTCTGATTTCACTGTCAAACTCCCCGATGGTCTGGATTTGGTTATTCTGGAGTCTCCTGCCGAGCAGGGTCTGGGCGACGATCGTGGAGAGTTGTCATACTTGAGCATTGTTCAAGTGAAGAGTTGTGTCCAAACCTTATATTCTGGCAGAACTTGAGTCTCATCAGAGCTGTACAGGTAGAGGAGGAGGTACTGGCACTGCTGAGAGGAGGCACACGCCAGGGTCAGAGCCACGAACCCATCAGCTTCTACTCCGAACAGAAATCTCACCATCTTGTAATCACTTATTTTGCTTTTCAGTAATTGTGTCTTGTCCTTCTTTGACTCGTAACGATGATGCAACTCCTGGATTCTTTTGAAGGTGCAGAAGGTGCACAGCCAGTCCACGTGATCCCTGAGGACATACCACATCAGTTCACCTCCATCATCATTGAATGACGTTCCTCTTCGTCCTCATGAGGTGTCACTGCCCTATTTGCTTCTTCATCCCGTTTTGCTTCCAGGGCTCAGTTTTATGACGTCATTTCCTGGACGCATGCGCACATTGGAATTTCAAGACGTAATTTCCTGTCCACATGCGCACATGGGTGTCGCTGCTTGACACATAAATTAGAATAAAATTAGCAACGTCATTGCGCCACGCCTCACTACACACTCGTATTTCATCAAGAGAAGCAGAATTTGAATTACTAAAGTACTACGCCGACGCATTAACTGTATTTTAACCTTATTTTATATATATCACTACATTTGACTTGTATTCAACAATTCGGATATTTTAACAAGATTTTGTTTTGTTTGATGAATCGTCCAAAGGAAACTTTTGTGATGGTCACCTTGTTTATTTGTTCATCTTATAGCCTGTTAGTCCTTCTTCTTGTTTATTTATTTTTCTCTATCGACACCTAGTGGACATTTTACAAACATCACTGATTGTCACAGATTTCAGATAAAATAATTGGATCTTTCTGTGCAATTTGCACGCCGTTTTCTATCTTGCCTACGAGGTCTCAGTGGTTAATTTGGTTTATTGCAACCAAATAAACAACAGGACAAACGTCTTTTTCATTGAATCACAACTTTTCTGAGGATTACATTTTATTAACAAAACATGAAAACACACCAACATTATTTATAAATGACTAAACTTATTTTATATACAAAACATCGTAGGCAAGATAGAAAACTGCGTGCAAATTGCACAGAAAGATCAATTATTTTATCTGAAATCTTGTTAAAATATCCGAATTGTTGAATACAGGTCAAATGTGATATATTTAAAATAAGGTTAAAATACAGTTAATGCGTCGGCGTAGTACTTTAGTAATTCAAATTCTGCTTCTCTTGATGAAATACGAGTGTGTAGTGAGGCGTGGCGCAATGACGTTGCTAATTTTATTCTAATTTATGTGTCAAGCAGCGACACCCATGTGCGCATGTGGACAGGAAATTACGTCTTGAAATTCCAATGTGCGCATGCGTCCAGGAAATGACGTCATAAAACTGAGCCCTGGAAGCAAAACGGGATGAAGAAGCAAATAGGGCAGTGACATGAGGGCAGTCTAAGCATAAAACCAGCAACTGTCTCCTGCTCAGTGGAAAATGATCACCGTCGAAGAAACGAAACCACGCACGTGACTTCCCTCTGGTGGTTGAATTCAGTAACTACAAGCTCAACCGTCGATGCCGTTTCAGTTATGGTTTCCCAGCGCTCTTACGTCGCCACGGTGAGACTGATCTGGGCGTGTCATCAAGCGAACCACAAAGTGATTTTAAAATCTATCATTATTTGATACAAAATTGTTTAGCACCTTTATACATGGGGGAGACAATAGTGTGTTTACTTGTACATAACGTGGGTCAGGTCTCACCTCAGCATGCTGTGGTCCACCTGAGGCAAGTGACACAACCGGTGGAAGGCACGTGGACACTGAGTGCAAAGAACCAACTGCTCCCCAATGTCAGCTTTGCACAGACAACATTTGTCATCGTTTCTCTTTCTCCTCTGCCAACACAATTCACTCCTAATGTTAGTGAGATTCCTGTTCAGACACAACTCTCTGTCTTCCGTCCAGCCACGTCGAATCTACATTTGCCTTTTTACCACCGCAACCACCACAACCTGAATGTCATTGTGTATTCTTCACAGTAATTATTTTCACTCGGGTTGTGACTGTTGAACAACCATGTTTCAAACCAGACAATCAATGTACCAAGTCTTCAGCTGAAGGTTTGCAGATCCCGCAACAACAGCCGGTGGGGTGGACATGCAGAATTCCTCTCTGAAACAAAAACATTGACATCAGAATTCAGACCGTCATTGCTGTCGCTGCCACGTTACACGGATTGCACAGATTCTCTTGTGTATTTCAATTCACCAAGCCACGGCTGTGCGGCACATTTACCTTGACTAGCAGGCTCAGTGGTCGGCCTTCACACTGAATATCTCTGCTCCATGCAGGGTTAGCCACGTGTGGCGCCGCCTTCACAAACTCCTCCGGGGTCACCCAGCGCGTCTCGGTACGAACACTCATCCCACAGCTCCCTGGATGAGGCCACAAATCATTTTTGACTTTACGAATCTCCTCCAGGGTCACTTCGAACCTGATGCGAATCGCTGCTTGTGCAGTTTTCCAGATGCAGCTCCACATGTGACCTCAAACACGGCTCTGGAGTCCAGCTGCCCCTTTGGCTTCTCTCCTGATGCATCCTTCGTCTGGAGCTTGTCATGTGGGTGACCAAAAGTCGTGCTGAAGATTCCAACCTTGCAACACTACCATCTGCAGCTCCTCTAACTGTAATTGTTTGTGTTTTTGCCAAACCTTCTTTTGAGCACTTCTGGAACTCCCACTTTGCAGGTGTCCATCCTGTAATGATTGACAGGAGCAGAGAACGTGTCA
Source organism: Synchiropus splendidus (assembly GCF_027744825.2). Classification (NCBI taxonomy): domain Eukaryota; kingdom Metazoa; phylum Chordata; class Actinopteri; order Syngnathiformes; family Callionymidae; genus Synchiropus; species Synchiropus splendidus. Next base: position 3,427,092 of record NC_071352.1, read on the forward strand.
CGATGCAGGGAAAGCTGAAGGTGAGCGTCGCTTGTCCGACCTTAATCAGCGCATCCATTGTGACACTGTGGTAGCGGATACTTGACTTCCAGTGCTTGCTGCTCTTCCCAGCTGCCACGACAAATTGTGTGGGAGTGTACCAGTGTAGGTTGGAAAAAATACTGGCTTCTCCTGAAAAAGGTATTATGAGACCAGATATGAAGAGGCTGAAGTTATGAAATAAGCTTTATACCTTTTTCAAATTTCTTTTTGTACAGCTTCCCCTTGAGGGTGCCACAGGTCACAGGCAGCGGGTAGGTCAAGTTGGCTGGGGTCTGGCTGTCGCTCTTCTTCACAGGTTGGAAGCGAGCTCAACAAGGAAAGCAAATATGTTTGTCTGTAATTCCTGGTCAGGCTAGTTATCGGTGCATAAGGTGAAGTCATGATTGTGCTTCAAATCCATGGGATTTCTCTACTCACAGGCCTCGGTGTTGCCTCCCTGTGCAGGTGGAGAGGACAAGCTCGGCTGCTCATCGTCAGCAACACTAGCCATGTGCTTTGTTTTCTCCTTCTTCTTCGCCGGGGTCGACGTGGGAGCCAAGCAGTGACTTTCTATGAAAAAAATAGGATGACAGCAGTCTAACGCATGTTCAACAGGACATCACTGTGTTAGGAGCCAGCCCAGCTCTTTTCTCTCCTCAATCCTTCACTCTGTTAGCTTTCCTCAGTGTATCAACTGAAACTCTGACTGCGCTGCTGTGACAGTGCGGTCATCAAACTCAGGTGGAAGCACTGAAGCAGTGTAGAAACCCCCACCGCTCATGAGCTTGCTTTGCAGCCTCTTCAGGGTGGGGCACTGCTCCAGCAGTGTCTCCTGCAACACACACTTCCAGAACAGCTTGATGTCCTGAGGTTTGGTCTCAGCAAACCGGTCCAGAACGTTGTAAAGGGCTTCCTGCTTCTTCCCGGCATCCTGTAGACCACTCACTTTCTGCCAACAGACAAATAGGAGCGTTAAAACACAGGGCAGAGGTCAGTGAAGCTCATCACACGATGCTTTATAATCTGATCGTTCACACTCAGAGTCATTTGAAAAGCTCCACACTCACTGACTTGCTGTGGCGACACTGATGGGAAATGCTGAAAGCTGAAGGAAGGAAGTGGAATCAATATGGCACTGAGGATGTGAGACGTGGTGGAGCTTTTGGACAAGTTCTTTCAATTCGCCTGACAGCTCCAATTGGAAATCGAAAGTGTTTGTGCCACGGCGGGACACACCTTAGCCAGACCTCACGGTGATAAGCGTTACGTCAGATGCTTGTCAAAGTCTTACTTCAGAAGGATAGTTGTGTGTATGAACTGCACTCTTTTGTTCCTTGAAAACGTTGAGCTTTTGGAGAGACCAACATCCATCCGAATTATGAAAACAAACAAACCCAATCTCACCTCATATTCATCCCGCCCGATGAGGCTGTAGTCTCGCATTTTGCCGAGCAACAAGTAAGGCCTTTCCAAACAAGACAGCTCGGTTTTATGACGGCGGAAAAAGTTCAGAAGTTTCCCTGAATCAAAAGACTGTAATTGCTCCATGTCCCTGCTCAAGATCTTCTTCAACAAGACATAACCGTGGAGGAAACACTCGCAGTACATCCACGACTGTGAGCTTAGGACTGAGTCACGCCCAGCAACCAGGAAGCATATTTGACTGCCAGGCACATGGGCGTGAACTGCACCAACCTGATCACAACTGCCACTATATGGAGATGTTGTTTGCTGTACAAATGTTCAACGTGCTGTACCTTGTTCCATGGCAAACAATGAAGTCCACACAAACGGATCATATTCTCTGTAGCACCCTTCCAAAACACCACATGCTCATGTTGGCAGAGCTTAACCACCTGCAAGGCGGTTGCTAGCTAACGGTCCAAGGCAGAACCTGGCTCAGCAAGGAGCAGTGAAACAGCCACTCAACTGAAGATCATCATCTAAGGTTGGTCTTTGCTTCCAGGGCCGCGGCTAGCAAGTCCATCACCCAAGGCTCGATGCTGCAGAAGGCTGAATTGTTTCAGGTGTGTCCAGTGAAACCAGACAGTAGTTTGCTGAGGCCGTCGCTTCAGCTCAGAGAAATGCAAGACCAACTGGGTTCATCAAGACGTCGGCTGAGTTTATTGAGCTCCCACTAGATCCTGCTATTCTAAACAACATTGAAGACCATGTCAAACTTCCTGTTAAACATCTGCTGGAGTTGGGGCTCCTTCTGACCCTGGGAGAGACAAAACCACAGTGAGCAGTTGATGACATCATGAGAGGACAGGAGAGCTGATACACCACAGTGACTCAGCCTCAGTGGAAAACTAGGTTTAACCACCAGAGGGGGGTGCATACAGAAGACAAGAGGACCTGCAGGGTGGCATCATGTTCTTACTTGATGTGTTGAACGGCCATGGGTGAAGAGGGACTTGACTTCACTCTCAAACTCCCCAATGGTCTGGATTTGCTGACTCTGAAGCCTCCTGCTGAGCTCCATCTGCGTCAGGACAGTGAAGAGGGTCCAGTTTAAACTCAACAGAAGGTGCAGGTGCGAGAGTCAAGTCCAGACCTTGTGTCCGGGGAGCAGGTGAGTCTCATCAGAAGTGTACAGGTAGAGCAGCAGGTACTGGCACTGCTACGAGGAGGAGACACACAAGTGAACATACAGAGGTGTCCGAGTCTGTGGACCACCTTCACAGTCACCCTACCATCATGTAGCTGCTGACCGCGCTTCCTAGCAGCTCTGCTTTGTCCCGCCCGCTTTCATTTGAATAACACCAATCCTGACTGTTTTTGAAAATGCAGAAGGTACACAGCCATTTTTTGTTGTCCCTGAACACAAACACAGCAACGCCCTCTGAGATCGCAGACACTGCAATGTATTCACAACAAACACTGCTCCTTCAAGAGAAGCAAACTAGTGTCATGTGGTCGTCCAAACAAGAACTGCAGTCGACCCAGGGAAAGCATGTCAGTTGTGGAAGATAGGATGAAGAGCTTGGGTCATCATGTCCTCACCTCAGCGTGGCGTCGTCCACCTGCGGTAGGTGGCACCACTGGTGGAAGGCACGCGGGCACTGATCGCAGACCACCAGCTGCTCCTCCGTTTCAGACTGGCACACACAACAGCTGTCGTCGTTTCTCTGACTCTCCTGCCAAAACACAAAGTTTTCAGTCCTTTCCATGCAGCGCTTTCATGAGTCGGAGCAGGAGAAACGTTTAACCTCACAGATCCCAGAACCTGAACCTCATCGTGTTGTCTCCTGTGACTGTTGAAAGACAATAAACCTACCAAGTCTTCAGCCGAAGGTTTGCAGAGAACACAAAAGCACTCGGAGGGGTGCACCCTCAAGACCTCTCTCTGGAACAAAGCACAGTCCATACTGAGCCGTGTGAACACCACAACCATGGGTTGCATGCGGGTTTTGTCAGGTTTATTATCATCATGACAGATGGCTTGAGAGGAGAGGCTTGGAAGACCTCGACGGACCTCGACTAACAGGCTCAGCGGTCGGTCTTCCCACAGAATATCTCTGCTCCATGCAGGGTTAGCCACATGTAGTGCCGCCGTCACGAACTCCTCTGGGGTCATCCAGCGTTCCTCAGTACGAACACTCAACCCACAGCTCCCTGGACGAGGCGACACATCAGTTTGACTTCACTGATCTCCTCCAGGGTCACATCTAACCTGATGCGAATCGCTGCTTGTGCAGTTTTCCACACGCAGTTCCACATGTGACCTCAAACACGGCTCTGGAGTGCAGTGTGACGTCCCTCTGCACAGGAGTCATCGGCAATGAGGAATCAAAGCTCTGAGACAAGCACAGTGTTGAGGCAGGTAAACCTTCTGGCGCCATCTTCTGAAACTCCCGCACTGCAGGTGTCCGCTCTGGAAGGAGAGCCACCGGCACAGAAGCTGTGAGAGCGTCCAGAGGACAGCAGCATATACACTAACCTTGATCAGTGAATCCAGCACGACACTCTCACACCGGATACTTGTCTTCCAGTTCTTGCAACTCTTTTTCCCGCCAGCTTCTTCAAACTCTGTGGGAGTGTACCAGCGACGGTGGGAAAATATGCAGGGAAGTCCTGGAAAGGTCAGGATAGAGGTCAGTTATTGGACCTGCTTTGCCCTCAGCTTGACCCTGAAGCCTGGAAAGTGAGTAGAAGTCAGACTTGTTGCCGACCTTTTGTCAGTCTCTTTCTGTGCAGCTTCCCCTGGAGGTGACCGCAGGTGACAGGCAGCTGAGACTTGTAGATGGGCCAGGTCCAAATGTCTCTCTCGTCTTCCCTGCTCTTTGCTGCAAAAAGAAAAGCTCAATTCTGATCACAAAGGCCACCTTCTGCTGGAGCTGAGAGCACAGTTGGACTTGGGTTGTTGACTCACACTTCTCGGTCAGGCTTTCCTCCTCCTTATCAACAGCAGTGAGATGTTTGGTCTTCGCCTTCTTCTTCCCTGGTGTCTCATTTCCTGAAGAAACCAAAGGACGTCTCTGCCTTGTGAAATCAAACATGCCCAACACGGCCTGGTCCTGTGCGTGTCCTGCTCTGCCTGTGAGATTCACGCTCTGATCAAAGTTCATGCATGCAGGTAGAAATCAGAAGTCCCTGAATGACCTGTCGGGACTGGTTCCAGCCTCCCCTCAACACATGGGCTCGTCTCGAGCTGCAGAGTGTCCAGGACGGAAGGTGACGGACAGAAGTGTCTTTTAGCAGGGCTTGAAGCAGGCGAGACGGGCTGCTGATTGAAACACACGGGGTCAGAGGTTTCACATGTGTCGTCCGCAGGAGTGTCTTGCACTCTTTTGCCTGGTCTTGCGTCCAGAGCACCCAGCTGTCCAGCTTCCTCTGGTGGCTTCCCAGCGAGTTGCTGCTGCTGCGCTTGATCTTCCGAGCAGAGGCTGAAACAGACAAAAACATCAGATGACCGGGGTCATGTTGGTCCATGAAAGCTGGCTTACACAGTTTCGCTGAGCTTCTCCTCGCAGGTGAAGGAGCTTCGCTGAGTTCTTCACAAGCCTTGGACTCCAAGGGTTTCACCTTCCCCTTCTCCCTCACAGGAGTGACTTCACTTCCTGGCGGCTGTGCTCTCGGCGTGGACTCTGGCAGCTCTGATTCAAACTGGTAGGATCCTAGATGAACAGGAATAACTGATGGCTCATGGAAGTGAAGGTCCATTTCAACTCTGAGTGAAAGGAGCAGCCATACCGTCCATGAGACTCTTGTGCAGCCTCCTCAGGGTGGGACACTGCTCCAGCAGGGTCTCCTGGAGAATACATGTCCAGAAGCGCCTGATGTGCTGTGCCCGCTCCTTTTCAAACCAGTCCAGAAGCTCGTAGATGGCTTTCTTCTTGCGCTCTGATTTCTGGATCCGACTCACTTTCTGCCAGCAGACATCAATAAACACCCAGATGCAAGCTCATCCAAAGGCTGACAGACACCATTTGCTTTGACAGGCGTTTGAGCTGAAGCACAACAGATCTCATCCCACCCCAACATGACGTCTGAGGACGTGGTTTGTTCCGGACCTCCGAGTCTCTCACTGAGAGGACTCGTCTGCTCCTGGCTGATGTTCGCTGCCAGGAGGAATCAGAGCCGCAGGAAGACAGACGTCTGAGCAAACGGCGCTATTTAAACGAGGGAAGCGCTGAGCCGCTTTACTTCCGGGTTCTTCTCATTCAAAGCGGGCACTCGCACCCAGGAAAAGGAAACACCACATTGCCCACCGACGTCTCCTTCGAGCCAGAACAAGTTACTCACCTTGTATCTGTCCTCTGGAATGAGGTCGCAATCCCGCATTTTGCCGAGTAACATATACGACTGCTCCAAACAAGACAGTTCCGTTTTATGACGGCGGAAGAAACGGAGAAGATCTGGCGACTCAAAAAGCTCCAGTGGCTCCATTTCTAGTCATTATTAACGCAAAGTCCAAGATGACGCATCATGTGACTCACGCCCCCGACGTAAAAGGGCGGGAGATAAATCGCCATACGCCCAACCCACGAGTTTAGTTTCCTACCGCTGGAGGATGATGGTTCTTTCTAATATAGTGTGACGTAAATATATATAGTAGTGGCTGCAGTTCATATTTTTATTTTACCTTCTGTTGTGTTCCGGATTTTGGATTTTATTCCTGGATTTATTTTATACAGGAGAGAAGCAGTGAAAAAATGGGTGGATTCTTCAGATAGTATCTTCATGTTGCAGACCAACCGGAAATAGATACTTATGTGTGTTCAATCAGTGAGGAGTAAAACAAAACAGTAAAACACTTTAATCTTTCACACACTTGAATTCACACGCTATGTGAATGACGATTCAGCTCCTCTGGTGCCTTCTTGCAAAGTGTGTGCGTGGCAGGTGTCCAGCCTGTTGTGAAGCCACAGAAACAGAAAGTACATGTTTTTAAGTCATGCAGAAAAACAGCAGGAAGTCAACGTCCCTCCTCGAACCTTAATAAGTGACGCCAGAGTCCCATGTGAGCAGCGGATACTTGTCTTCCAGTTCTTACGTCTCTCCATCCCGGCAGCTTCTTCAAACTCTATGGGAGTGAACGAGCGTCCCTGCGCCAGGATGCAGCGCCGTCCTGATGGAGTCATGAGCAGGACAAACAGGTCAGCTCTGGGTGGTACAGCAGGCTGATGTCAGGCTGGAGACCTTCTTTAAAATCATTTTTGTGCAGCTTCCCTCTGAGGTTACCACAGGTCACAGACAGCGGGAACGTGGGACGTGTCTGCTTGTCAGCCTTTTTCATGGGAGAAGCTAAAACAGGAGAACAAACACAGCTGTGATGTGAATAGCTTCAAAGTGAGGGGCTCCATGAATCCCTGTGTGAGGACTTGTCAACGTCCCAGATGGATGAAGACGTTTCTCTTCTCACAGGTTTGGCCTCTCTGTGCTGCTGAAGAGGACGAGCTTGGCTGCTCAGCGTGACTAGCGCCAGCGAGATGCTTTATTTTCTCCTTCTTCTTCTCCTCCTTCCCTGGTGTCGACGTGTCATCACTTCTTGGCAGGTATTCTAAATAGATTAGAACAAGAAATAGAACCACAATCAACGAAGCATCATGTGACCCAGCGCCCGTTTTTTTTCCGTGTTCACAATTTTTCCTCCTGTACGTGAGGACCTTGAACCCCCTTGTCTACACTCCGGTCTCCTGCACTTCAGGTTTAGAGAGGTGAAATCCTAAAGTCCTCTCAGTGAGCCCTCACTCTCACCCTCGCCCACCTTGCGGCTCCCCTGCTCGTGCCCTGACAGGATCAGCAGTGCCAAGAATCACTGAACCAGAAATCATGTGTGGAACCGCACCGCTCCTCAATTCGCTGAGCAGACTCCTCAGGGTGGGACACTGGGCCAATTCTGGATCCTCAAAAAGGCATTTCCAAAACAGCTTGATGCTTTGAGGATTCTCCTCTGCAAACTGATCCAGGAGTTGGTAAATGGCTTCCTTCTTCTCCGCTTCCTCCTGAATACCACTCACTTCCTGCCAACAAACAAATGCAAGCATTTAAAATGAGACACAAGGGTAAATGAAGCTGGTCTTTGTTCCCATGGTTTACAACACACAAAGGTGTCAGGTGGAGGCTGAGGCTTGGCTACAGTGCAGGACCACAGTCTGAACCCTGGCTCTTTGACTGTGTGGAGAGGGTCCACTACATGAGGTTCCTGGGCGTGCAGGTCTCTGATGATCTCTCCTGGTCTGCAAACACCACAGTGGTGGTGAAGAAGGCTCAGCAACGTCTCCACTTCCTGAGGGTGCTCAGGAGAAACTACCTGGAAGAGAGGCTGCTGGTCACCTTCTACAGAGCCGCCATAGAGAGCATCCTAACGTACTGCATCACAGCGTGGTACGCAGGGTGCTCAGCTGCAGACATGAAAGCTCTGCAGAGAGTCATCAACACAGCCCAGAAGATCACTGGCTGCTCTCTGCCTAGCCTGGAGGACATCGCCAACTCCCGCTACCTTAGCAGAGCCGGCAACATCATCAAGGACTCGTCCCACCCAAGTAACTCTCTGTTCGACCTGCTACCGTCAGGCAGACGGTACAGGTCACACAAAACCAGGACAAATAGACTCAGAGATAGCTTCTTCCCGAAAGCTATCTCAGTATTGAACAAAAACAACAACACCAGATAAAACAGTCTACAACTTTCATTGTTACTGACCACATCGTTCATAGTGCAATAAAGAAAAAACTATGTGCAACAACAAACCACTGAAGTTTACATCCGGATAAGTGCTACTTTCTGTCATTACACTCTTTTACTGCTGCTACTTGTGTATATACTATTTATTTATTTTTTAGTGCATGCTTGATTGTTTGTTTGATATATTCTTTTGTACATTGTTTGCACCAAGGGAGTAGCGCTCAAATTTCGTTGTACACTGTACAAGGACAATAAAGGCTATTCTATTCTATTCTATTCTTTGTACAACAGAACTGATGGGTCAACACCCTGTGTGGCTCCACTGGAGAGCACCTGCCTGACATCATCAACTCTTGCTTTGGGCTGAAGGCTCATTTTAACTTTCACTTTTCATTCTCTGGAAACAGAGACGTCTGAACACCAACAAACAGTTACAGACACCAGACCTGATTCTTCTTATCCAAAAGAAAAAGACTGACTTGATATTTGTCCATGCGGATGAGTCTGCGGTCTCGCATCTTCTTCAGTAACAAGTCCGGCCTTTCCACACGAGACAGGTCCGTTTTGTGATGGTGGAGAAAATCCTCAAGGTCATGCAATTCAATGAAGTCGAGCTCCTCCATTTTCCTACCTTAGAAGTTGGTCAACCAGGAGTGAAATAATGTGAAGCAAGGAACCACAGCGACCGCACAGTTCGGTTCGGCCAAACATCCAGGAAACACATATGACTGATGGGTGGGGCTGTTTTTCCACTACAGGTTTTACTGGTCGCAATTTTTTTTAACTTTATTTAGATGTTATATGTTGTATATGCCGACCCAGAAACAATCAAACCACATAAACAGTACAGTTTTGCTCTTGCTCTTTTCCCTCTTCGCACTTTTGCTCAGAGACTGTGTCCTGTCCATTGTACATCGTAAACAGGCGTGTACATATTGTGAGTATCCATCATCGCATGCTCTTCTTCATGTGTGCTTTACTGCCATTGCACCATATGTCACCATCAGACGGAAAATAATTATTAGTGGCCATTGAAGCTGTCTCTGAACAACTCAGAAGAAATGAGTTGAGTGAGCTGACGTGTTTGGAGCTCCCTCTATGCTGAGTCCGTGCGCTATTGTGCACAGCTGATACGATCTCAGCTCAAAAAATGCCTACGCTGCGCAACAAAAATTAATCCTGATTTGAATATCAATTTCCACAATTTCCAGCCTTGTGACATTAGACCAATAAAATGAAGCACTCACTGCGCTGTTCGACCGTGTGTATCCTTCCCTGCTTCAGATCACAGTCCTCCGAGTGACATATACCGTATTTTCCGGACTACAGAGCGCACCGGAATATTATCCGCACCCACCAAATCTAAGAAGGAAAATGGATTTTTTTCATACATGCTGTCTGCGCCACAGAAAATGCATGAGAATCACTTCTAGCGATCCTCTAGTACTAGTTTTGAAAACAGGGTCCAGTGTCGAGACTGACTCATGAAACAATCTTGCCAATGTTCTGAACTCCAGTCATGAACTCCTCACATCTTATTCACATTTAAAGTGTTCAGAAAGCCCCGTTTTCACCCTCCAGTAGATCGTCTCTGTTAGCAGAGCTGCGGACATGCGGGCGAAAACAGCGCAATTTGAGCGCTTTAAAGGTAAATAAAACGCCCGTGATGTCATCGGTTTGATGTGACGAAGCTCAATATTTTTGCCAGCAAAGAGCATGCTCATTAGACTCTAAAAACTCGGGATCCTCCGAGAGACAGGGAGAGCACTCAGCTGAAGCAGCTGTCTTCAACCTCTTTCATGAAAGTTCTCACTCTGGACGGTTTCAAAAGTTTCAGATTCAGGTGGTGGACCGCGAACGCTGCATCTGACACACACAAGACTGCAGCGGATTCGGCCGTGGTTGATTCCGTCTTAAAACGACACCTGAGAAAGGCTGCTCATCTAGCGCGGTGAAATTAATGATTATTTCTCGGGCAATATGCTTCGCGTTCTGAACGTCACGCTCAGACCGGCGAGTGTCGCGAGAGACCGCTCGTTCCTGCAGTTTCACTTTCATGAGCACCAGAAAACTCTCTGTGCTCCGTCAAGTGCTGGTGTTTTAAATATCGTATTGAATTCGTGGCGTTGATGCCTTTTAACGTGCATGTGCTGGAGGATGCATACTTGACATGACAGACTGAAAAAGGCTTCCGCATTAGACACACCGTTGCCAAGCGAGTGGCAAGTCGGGAGGGAGGAGCGGACGCATCACAAACCGCGAGCGGTGCCTCATCAGAACGGCTGCTGTCACATGTGATCGGATTTTGTGACCGGCAATGACAGGCAGTGGTCGGCATTCACAGATCACAACGAGTTCAGCCTTTCATAATTGGTGGCCGATTGAGTGGAATATCCCTGTAAAAATCCATATATTAGCCGCATCGTTTTATAAGCCGCAGGGTTCAGACCGCGAGAAAAAAGTAGCGGCTTATAGTCCGGAAATTACGGTATATAGATTTTTTTTAATTTTACATTTCCCTTCCATTCCTTCCTTAAATCGTAAATCATTTTGTAAAATATTGTTATAAACTATTGCAGCAGTCTGCTTTGGCCCCTGATATAATGTTCACGTTAACGTGTTCAGAAAGAGCTCAGCAAATTCATTGTCTTCCTGGAGATAACATTTCATACACACTGTTGCAATCTTTTTAAACATTTATTTCACATGACATTTGGTTTCATCAAAGGGGTTCTTTAATTATTACACAAAATAAATTTCAGTTTAATTATTCCCAGGTTCTCTTGAGGCCCCACACCTGGAACACACCTGAAACTGACTGGATCAGTCCCATCAAGACCTATCATTGTTTTCCTTTCCCTTGGTGTCACTGTCCAAGTCATCAAATGTGACATCTTGATGATGCTCCTGGCAGGTCTTCACCACCTGCAGCACGGTTGCTAGGCGACGGTCCAACGCTGAAAGGTGCGGTTCGGTGAGAAGGGGTGCGATGGCTGTGAGAGGATCCTGAGCCAGCGACTCCCTCATGACGTCACTCAAGTGGAAAGTGGGATGGGCCAGAAGTTTGAGGCGCAGGAGGGTGGACTGGCGAATCCTGCGGAGTCACTGGTGAGTGAGTCCAGAGTCTTGACAACAGCACAGCCTAAGCTCTGCTTACCTGCAACACTGCTGCAGAGGAGCCAGGATGGACGGCTCATCTCGGGAGTGACGCCCGAATCTAGGACACACATTGACGACGTCTGAGTCGGCTTTTGTGGAGATGAACAAATGAACTTGTCTGGAGATATGCCCGGAAAAGTGACCATGTCGACTTTGAGCCGACCTCATTATGTCTGGAGCTTCAACATTGCTGTCATGGGAGACTTGTGCTCGCAACCCAAGTAACCTTTTGACCCCACCACTTGAGAGTCACAGCTCTTCCTCGCCCTGGATTCTAACTTGGCAGCACTTACGCTCGTCCGTTATCCAGGTGTAGAAGAAAAGTCTCGTTTCCAAAGCTTTCGAAGGTCTCGTAGTGATGTCGATCCATGTTGCCTTGTGAGGACACAGACTCAGAGACGTCAGAGGAGCAGCGGAGAGTGCAGGCCTCCACCCAGAACTGGCTGACAGAACACAGAGAGTGACTTACTCATGAGGAAGTCCAGGATCACCATGTCCATCAGGTCCACGAGCCTGGTACCGCTGTTGTATGGAGGTGTCTGTTTCACCTGGTCGCAGTAGTCAGGGTCTGTCTCCCACCTGAGAGACATCAAAATAAATTACGTGACAACAGACATGACGAACTTGTACCGTGGTCTCAGATGCGCGTGCAAATGACTTTATGAAATCAAATTCAGAAACAAATGGAAAAATGAGAAGCATTTTTACACCTGCAAAGGGTGCCAAAACTCACGTGGCTATCTTTGAGCGGCTGTACGAGCGTTTCCATGGAGACCTCCAGGATCTTCGTGGTGCGATCTTGGTGTCGGGCAACATCACGGCCACGGAGACCTCCAGCGCGTGGGGCCGACCGCAGACCGGGTGCTCGGTGGAGCAGTAGTAGTCACAGGAGCCGTAGAAGCAAACGTTCCCCGCTAGATGGCGGCAGAGCGCAGTCTTGCTTTACTTGGTGCGGCTGAGGCTGGAAGTGATCGATGAGACAAACCCGGAGAAGAGAAGAAGGTTTTCGCGAGTGTGCGGTCCGTGGTGATCTCTCTGACGTCAGCGGTGACGTTGATGAGTCGTCCGATGACAGGAGGGATCCTATTGAAGCCTAGCACCCTGACAGAGCAGCAAACTTGAGCCACATGTGTCAGGAGGCGTCAGTCAGTGTGGTGGCTGGAGCTACCTGTCCAGGTGGAAGGCAGAGATCTCTGCGTTGTGTCGCTCGAAGTCAGAGAAGTAGAAGAGGTTGGAATCCGTCTCAGTTTCTCGGGTTTGTCTGCCCATCAGAAACACCATCATCATCAGCTGGGGCAACACGCTCCGCCCTCGTGTGGGATCGTGTTCTCACTTCATGGGTTTGAGAAGAGCTCGGCCACGGTTGGGGAAGGAAAGGATGAGCTTGAGCTGTGTGCCGCCGGACATCTGCACTGGAGACGCAAGAGACAGCAGGTGTGACAGGCTGATGCTCACCGCCTCACTCGCTCCTCACCTGCTCCGATGATCCTCTCTGTCGCCAAGTGGTGCGACAGCTGGGCGATGTTGGCGTCACTTCGGTCGTACAGCCGCCAACGGTTGATGTTGAGGTGGAAGCGCAGCCAGGGCGGGTGTGTGTTCACGTCCGAGGTCCAGTCCAGCTTGTAATAGCCCTGCTCCTCACTCTCGCTGTCCCTTCACACCAACAACAGGCTGGGTTTAGACCCACTGAGCTAGACCACCTTCTCTCATGTCATCACAACACCGTCGGTGGACCTCAAGGTCACAGCTGCAGAAGGTCTGCTCCGGGTCCAGACCTGCAGCTGCTGGTCTGGGACCAGGATTCTGAAGCTCCGCCTTGGAATTTTAAGAGCTGACTAGAGTGTTTTGGGCTCGGTGCATAGGACAGTTTACCAGCTGGGGACTGACGCAGAGCGGAGCCAGATTTACCTGTGGACCTGCATTCTTTCATCTGTGGTTCGTGAGTGCAGGAACCAAGCTGCTGGAGTGATTTGACCTGAGGTTTTCTCGGCTCTCCCTCACCCATCAAACGAGTCGGCCATGTTGCACCAGCTCCTCGCACCCCAGGAGTGTCCCACTGGATTCACACTTCCCTTGGTTACGTGACGGTGGTTACCAGTTTGGTCCGACCCAAGTCTCACGCGCTTGCTCCCTTCGATCACTTCTCCTGCTCATCCGTGGTGTCAAGATGGTCAGATGGTCTCCCATGATGCCACGTGTTAAAGAGCGAAGAGAGGAGGTCGAAAGTGCTGCAGAGGGAGTGAACATGCTGTCGCTGCTGGCTCCGAGGTCCAGCCACACTCATCAGTTTCACCTGTGTGCTCATGGGTGAAGCTTCTTCACCAGCAGCCAGGAAGAGAGCTGAGCCAGAGGACTGCAGCAGGGCAGAGGAGATGAGACGTGCGGTGAGGGAACTTTCTTGTGCTGCCGCTGGAGACACGGTGGGAGCGTGTCACTGAGCACCTCACCGCCTCGTCACAGAGGCTGTCCTCTCATTGGCTCCACAGCACAGTGAAGGTCTGATGCTGTGCCTCATTTCCTCAATTGAAAAACCAACAAATTTTTTCCCTAACAGAGATGAAATAACAGCTGATTTGTACTCACTCCTCGCTCTTGTCCTCCTCCTCACTGGAGTCTTCTTCCTCACTGTCATCCTCTTCCTCACTGTCATCCTCTTCCTCACTGTCATCCTCTTCCTCACTGGAGTCCTCCTCCTCAGACTTCAGCCTCATCAGCCAATCGTCTTCCTGCAGCTCGGGCAGTGGCAGGTTGTAAAGTGGGTGCTGAAAAAGCGCCTCCAGCTTGGAGCCACCTTTCGCGACTGCGCCGACTTCCTCAGCACTCATCAGCTTCCTGGCTTCCGCAGCGCTGTCATGCCGCCGGTCTTCCTCCTGAGCCGGGAACCTGGGTCCCCCGAGAGAGTCCTCACAGCGGCGGTCTGCCGGCTCTTTAGGTGACCACTGTCGAGGACAGTCTTTGGCGGAGGAGGGGAGCGAGGGAGGTGCGCAGGGGACACACGCCGTCTGCAGGACAGACAGACAGAAGAGGGCCAGAAGCAGGTGGAGGAGGAGGGACACGAAGGCCAGGCTCAGATATACGGAGCGTGTCGAGGGTCCCCGGGTCTTCATCGTGCTGCAGAAGTGACAGAAGACTTGATGTCTCAAATTCCAGAGAAGCTCAGAAACGGAGACAAGGCTCAGCTTTGCTTGGGCAGAAACAACAGAAGGTGATTCAAGAAAGCTCGCACGTCGTGAGCTGGTCTTGCTCTTCCTCAGGAGACTCACTTCCACATATCTGTTCCATGATGGATTTCTCTATTTCCTTTCACTGTTCGTGCACAGCTGGCACCCCCAGTGTGTCACATGATCTCTGACTGACACTGAGCAGAAGCTCCATGTCTGGAGTGAGTGCTGGAGCCCTACAGCGCTGCCGCCCTCTCCTGCCTGACTCTTGAGAGGGTTTTCTATCTCGAATCGACTCGGGTTAGACCGGAGTCCAGCACTTCACTAACAACTTCATTAGCACACTGTCAGTTAATCGTTGACATCAAAGTGGCAGGCACTGAAAAAGTTGTGTGATGTAAGAAATCAATTGGTTATGGATTGTTCCTCGCGAGGAGCCGCTGGCTGAAGGAGCTACTTACGTCCTCGGAGGTGTCCAGCGCCGCAGCTGAGCAGGCAGCACTTCTGCGGCACCATTGTTTGCTCGGGCGCCATCCAAACACAGGCTGTGTTGACCTGTGTCTCTGTGACCCAGGAGCAAACACAGCCTGGCTGCCTGGGCCTCTCACCACAACACCACAGCGCCAAACCACGTTTGTTAGTTCAATATTCTGCTCTGAAGTGCACCAGACGGAAGTGCTTTGTGGCTTGGAGTTTTCAGGTATTGACCCTTATCCCTTCCTCACAGAGAATGATGGGAGTCCACAGGTCAACTAAAGTCCAGACTCAGAACAAAATGGGGATCATAAATTTCTTGTCATCAGTCAATTACAAATCTAATTTTTTTTAATCCATTTTGACATTTTTGGTGACTTTTCTAGGGTTTTAAAAGGTGTAGAAGTCATGTTTGCCATTTCCAAAGGACCCTGAGGCAGGCCAATCCTTGGTTCTTTAAAGAGTCTCCCCAGTAGGTCTCATAGGTCTATTGTGATCATGCTTGCACAAACAAATAAGAAATTCTCTGAATAATGATCCTTCAGATGGCTCGCTGCATATTCCGCCACTGCAGACTTTGTTTCCAAAGTCCAAAATCCTTTTTCAATGTCTGAGTGCACTTGCTCAGACCAACACCCCAGAGCTCTTTTCTGCCTTTGACCAGGATTATTGTGCTCTAGATGATCACCAAAGCTTTAGTGTTTGACATGAGTCTGTTGACTAGTCTGTAGACTTGTTACCAACAATACTGCAGTTTGTAATTTTGTAATTGTCTGATGACAAAAAATAGATGATCCCCATTTTCTCAAACAGACCTGTTTCATTCTTTGAGTGACACACCACTCTGAACACTTCGCATATATGGCTACATGTTGGTGTAGGTTTGGTTTTGTGCACTTTTTTCATAGTGTGGACTTTAGTTAAGGAGACCTGTGAGTCAAGGTGAAGCTGACCTGGGAAATGTTGGCTGCAGCGGAGGGCCGCGTGCTGATGATGGAGGAGGTTCGGTCGCACGTCTGGATGAGCAGGAGCTGGATCCATCTGAGACAGTGGCAGAGTTGGAGCTTGAAAACATCATCAATCCAGCGTGATCCACCTCTATGCCAACACAATGTGCTCTTCTGTTCCTTTAACCCTGTGTGTGTGTGTGAAGCGTGACACAGCGCCGCTGCTGCTGTCTGAACCAATCACCGCGTGTGAGGGCCTACCACTGCTCAGCCTGCCGTGCAGCCTCCTCAGGGTGGGGCACTGCTCCAGGAGGGGCTGCTGGAATACACATCTCCAGAACAGCTTGATGTTCTCAGGCGTCTCCTTCACAAACCACTCCAGAAGCTCGTACATGGCCTTGTTCCTGCGTGCTTCTTTCCGTGTGCGCCTCACTTCCTGCCCACATGTAAAGGAGGCCAAATCGTTGGCTCTCCGTTCACCCATCAACGGCACCGTAAATAAGCCACGCCCTGCCAAACCAGCCTTCCACCTACCTCATATTTGTGCTGCGGGATGAGCTCGCAGTCGCGCAACTTGCCCAGGAACAAGTCAGAGTTCTCCACACGAGATAGCTCTGTTTGATTCCCGCGGAAAAAACGCAGCAGTTTCCTGGAATCCACCAAATTGAGCCACTCCATTGCTCATTGACACGAGTGCACAACCCTCAAGAAACCCAGCATTTAAATAGGAAAGAAGCTCATTTGAATATAAGCGAGGGGTGAGGCCCGCTGTTAGTTCAAGTGTCACCATTGAGTGAAGAAGAATTTGAGGGCAATTAAATCATTAGATGACCTTATGCAAGCGCTCACCTTTAATTAGAGCGAGAGATTAAAGCTGCTATTGAATGCTCACATGGCGCCATAATTACAGTAATAATAATAGTAATAGTGTCATTACTGAAGGAGGGTTACACGGAAGATATTTCCTGCTTCCGTGAAGCAAGTGAGCGAAACAAAGGTGTCCGAGTGTGGGGTGGTTGAGCACTGGCTCACTGCTCCTCTGAAGGCCTCAGAAATGATGCAGCTTGTTAGCTCTCCACTAATGAGTGAGTGGCTCCAAGGCGACGTGTATAACGTGTGAAGCCACGTGTCCCAGAGGGTCGGCCGTGAGCCCCGTGGGGAGAGCGTGGCGTGTGGAACACACGCTTCTGCGTCTGATCTGCGGAACAGCCGCGGCACTTTGTCCTCAAACGGCCTCAAACGTTCAGAGTTTTGACGCAACGTTCCCCTCGCAGCTGAATGTAGGTTGCTTGGAAACAACCCAGGATTTATCTCCTAACTGGAGCCAGTGCACGGCTGCTGCAGCCAGCAGGCAGACGGCAGGTCTGCGGTGAGGAGACGGCGACGTGTGGCGCGCTGCAGCCTCACCGCTGCAGACGTCCGTCACCGGCCCTGTTGCCCTGTGTGTGTGCGCCGGGGGCCCAACACTGTAGTCTGCCGGCTGGAGACCAGATCCATGCCTTTGTTCTGAAGAGGATCATCTTGGTAGGGCGGCATGGACAGACTACTGCTGCATCTTAAGCCTGGGTTTGGTGAGAAAAGAGCTGAGCTACAAGGCAAACCTCAGATGACATGCGCCAGCCTGGAGTAGGAACGTTGGTGTCTTCACTTCCCTCCTGTGTTTGCCACTACTGTAATGTTTGCTCTTTGTTTGCTTTCATGTGAGTGGACAAGCGTTCCAGAGCAGTGTGGTGTGCACCAGGGGCTCTGAACCTTTTTGATCTCGGGGCCCACATTTTCCAGAACAAATGAGTCTGGGGCCCATTCAAGGACAAGATTAATTCCTGTGAGTACTGATTTCTGATTTCAGAATTACCGATTTCATTTGTGTTCAATAACCAGGCATGTAAACAGACCAGAAAACCTTGTAAAAAGACAAGAAACCATGTGCAAATATATTTGTCATGGAGAGGTACAATCTGCAGCAGAAGCAGATGCAAGTCATGTTCATCAAATTTACTAGAGAAAAAAAGAAGAAAAAAACACCATCTGTGCAAGCTGAGGATATTGGAAAAACTGTACATCATGAATACAATTCTGAATAAAAGAAATATCATAAAACGTCTAAATATCATAAAATATTGAGAACAGTGTTTATTTTTTCATGTTTTCGTTCCAAGAACTTCTCCTTATTTGGTAACTATCACAGATTTGTAGCTGTCAAGCCAGTTCAGTGACTCACTACTGCCACCATACATGGCTAATGTATTAAAACTGAACGTCTCGAGGTGTGAACATTTCTAGTGGCCACTGGTGTAGAGGAAGCCATGCTCATGAACGAGACGCTGCTGTGGACAGTCACCAACCCTGGAGGACATTTCCATTGAGGATTATCCAGGAGTCATGGGAGAATGCTGACCACCGTCCACTGTTCAGAACTCAAAAGCAAAGAGGCGACAAAAGAGCGCCTTTGCACGTGTGAAGCGTTCGCTGGCGTGGAGCTCTGATCCGTGGTCCTCCTCTCTTCCCACTCGCCCTCCACCACCACCTTCCCTTCTAACGCCCAGAGTCTTTGAGGCTCATGTGGCTGCAGCTGCTGTTGCTGCTCCAAGTGTGGATGGGCATGAATATTTCAGTCGGTGATGGAGAGAGTGGGGGGGAGGGAGAAAGGGGGCTGCAGAGACGCACCAGCTGAAAACACAACCTGCAGCACAGGTGAGAGAGGGTGAAAGAAACTAAGAAAATCTGGAGTGAGAAGAGGAATGAAGACGGATGGCAGAGAAGAAGAGAAGGGAGAGGAAGGAGGACGGATGTTGGGGGGAGGAGGGGAGTGACACCACTGGAATATCAAGTGGAACCTGAGCCATCTGGGTTTGATTGTTACAGGAAGTGGCGTCTCAGCGAGAAGAAGACAGCCATCGTTCATTTTCAAGACAAATCAGCACAGTTTCTCCACAGTGTTTGTGCTCGGGCTGATGGAAGCTGCGGCCCAAAACAGGAGGATCTGTCTATGACGCAGACTGAAACCTTGGGATCTTGAGCCCAGAGTTCCTCACCTGGACAGGTCTTGGGTCTGCACGCGTGGACTCGTGTGAACAACGGCCTCTGCTGGCGACTCTCATGCTCCAAGCATGGCTGGAACGATTCATGGATCTGATCAGAACACCAGGTCCCGGGGCCGAACCCAGGCCGTTTGAGGGCAGTGCCAAGTTTCAGACCAAAATCAGACACAGCGGTCGAATCTGAGACAGAAATATAGATGTGGAAAGAAGGGAGTGGTGTACTAGCTTTAGCCTCCAACACTTCACAGATGATTTCACCATCAGACTCCGAAGGTTCCAGCCAATCCAGTCTGTTCGGCCTGAAGCTCAACTCCCCATCCATTAAGCTCCTCCCACTGGAGCAGTGACTGCCCGCCAGGGGCTTTGGCAGCGCTGTGTCCTTGTTCCGGTTCAGCAAACGTGATCGAGGAAGAGAGGAAGACAAAATGCCACCGACAGATGCCCCTCAGAGTCACGTCGTATCAAAATATCACATTATTCCCACAGCGTCCGCTAACATTCACTCACCCATGCAGGCGTGGCACGTGGCTTGCAGCAGGTCCCTGCAGCTCCTCATTTACACACCTTCATTCCAGTGTTTAATACCTATCTGACTCATAAACGGCTGCGGCTCTGACTAATTACTGGCTGCAACACTTTGTATTCAAATGGTCGAAAATGCCTCACGACCAGAGCCGCGCCAGGCCACAGCAGTAGAACCGGCTGAGTCTGCCATGAGACTGGTGCGAGAGTGAAGCGGACGCTTCACGCACGTGGAAGGATTCCAACACCATCTCAATGGAAAACCTGTCTTCAAATGATGGAAGGCTTTCTGATGACAATCATTGAGGAAAGTTTTAGTTTCTGTCTTTATGGCAAAGTGTCCTTCACAGTCAGGAAACACCTGTACTTCTCTGTTTGAGCAACGACAAACTGAGAGTGAGCCACCACTGGCAGACGCCGCTTCTGCTCATTTGTCCAGGTTCCTCTTCAGTGTTGCTGTGAGACTGGAGGAGAAGCAACCTCAGAACTTCATGTCACATTCCATCCCACGTTTGTCTCTCCCAGCAGCTCCACTGGGTTTACAACAGACGGTGGGAGGGAGATATTTGAATGAAAGAAATCAAAGCAAGCAGACCATGGATCAGGGCTCCTCAGTTGGAGCACGTTCATGTTTCGACTGAAGTAGAGTCATCAGTAAGTCATCAGGAAGGAAGACGGAGGGCTGAAATCCCCAACTTTCCATCCTCCACTGCTCTGGTCTGGAGGGAAACATGGTGGAAACATGGACCCCTGAGCAGGTCTGCACTTCAGCCTCACTACTGACTCTCAGGAATGAGGCAGGTCACAGGGATTATTCATGTGGAATTACGTAAAATATGCTGAGTCGCTGCATTTGCCAAAATCCCAGGAAAATTCATCAGGGGGAGCTGAAATGATTTTCCAGCGGCAGGACACGATGAGAACGGACTGGCCCGCTTCTCCGGACTCACCACACTGCACCTGCTGGGTCTCTCAGCAGGTGGGCGCTGGAGTGCCAGGTCCAGGTGTGTGCCACTTGTGGGTCCAGCTCTCGGGTCTGTACTGAGACCTGGGAGCCTCCTGACTCAACTCTCTTGCGCTGTCTCTGTCAGAGGAAAGAGCTGAGCCAGAGGCCAAGACGACAGGGGTCTCCAGCTGGTGAGGAGCTCTGCAGGACAAGACAGTAGCACCCCGCCGGAGCACCCTCTAGTGTGTGAAGTAACACCACGTAACTCCACCACCACAGAAGTCCCGGCCTGGCGCGGGGGAGGGCGGTGGCGTGAGTGTGAAGTGAAAAAGAGCAAGCGTTTTCCTGAGCAGACGGAGGCTCCGTGGGACAGCTGGACCTTGTGTGTGTCTAACTCTGAATGGGAGCGGAGGAAGCTCTTCTCTGAAGGTCTGGCTCTCAAAAGGCTCCCAGAATAAATCAAGCGCCGTCGCGGATGGCACACATTTCTCTGTCATCAGCGCTTCTATCCGTTCTCTCCTCACCAGGCAACATTGTTGCCTCCCTTTCACCTGGGCCTCTGACGGACGGATGCTGTTGAATGCTGGACAGACCTGAGGCCTCTCAGTGAAGAAATGTCCTCAAGTGATCACGTGATCATGTGAAGTCGCAGATCGAAAATCTGCAGTTCATTTGCGATTAATCGTGAGTTAACTCTGCTGTGCGATTAAATGAGATTAAAAATTGTAATAATATTTGAGAGCCATAAAATAAATACAAGGGAACACAGATTATTTCATGGCTGGAAATTAAAGCAGGAGATGAAGATAGTAAGGGCAACAAGAGGAGGGACAAGATCAAAGGACATGAGAAGTTTGGAGACAACGTGTGGGTGGAGCAGTCTGGACTGGTGGAGAGGTGAGAGAAAGTTGGACCAGGAAGTGAGGTTCATGATGAAGGTGGTGGAGGACCTTTGGTCCGGATTAAATGCTCTCTGACAAACGTTCCTCTCCAGCTGGGGCTTCTGCCCTCTCATCCTTGATGGACACACACAGTCGCTCAGAGTTTAATCTCTGACCTCTGACCTGCAGCAGCCTCCACGACAGCCAGAACCACCTTCCATATTCATCAAATATGAGCATCATATTTTGGATTACGAGTCACATCTAATCTGCAATATTCCGTCTAGGAACGGACTGCATGTAATCCGCAGCCAAGATGGCCCCTGCACACATATTGAAATGAACTCTGGCGAGTGTAATCCGGGCAAGCCAGGCCGTTGTGCTCTTGCTGGACGGAGAGAGGCGGATGACATGTTCTCCACCTCATTCATGCGTTCATCCACTCAGAGATGGAGGTCAAGGGTCGATCAGAGGGAGAGAGTGCGGGGCCTGGTCCTGGGTTGGCACGAAGCCAGTCTCCGCTGATGAGCTTTGCGGGTAAATCCAGCCGTCGGAGGGAAGATCGCGTGAACAACAGTCCTAAGTCTGGATTTATGTGCTCAGGCAGATTAGCGGGGCTAATTAGGGATTAGTGTGTCGGTTGGTTTGGTGCTGCCAAACACCTCAAGATCCAGCTGCTTCTTTTCAGGACTCAAGCGTCTTTGCTCCGGAGAGGAAGTGATGCGGTGGAATCTCCTCTACCGGCTCAGACGCCGGGTCCGCTGGCCCGCCAGCAGCGGGCCACCAAATGAACACACCAGTTAGGAAAGTCATTCTTTAATAGTAAAGGTTTGAAACATGGCACATGTGCAGGACAGTTCAACAGCAGGCAGGACGCAACGGAACACGGACACACAGCAGCTCCACACAGCACATTTCAGATACAAGAAGCAAGACTAAGCAGACAGAAGGCGCGACATTGGAGGCTCAGCCAAATGCTCCAGTCCTCCATCGCCCCCTCACCACCAACACGCCGCTTCATCTGCAGAACCACGACTGGTGCAGAGAGTGACAACACGGTTCAACACGCACAGACTCTGAAAGCAACAAGGCATTTTCCAAACATGCACCACATAAAGCCTGGAGAGGTTGTTGGTCCCAGACCCCGCTCGGCAGCTCCTCATGACTGAAGCATCTCTGCAGCCCAAAGCAACACCAGCAGAGACGGTCTCTTCTCTGAAGTGGCTCAGTGAAGTTCCAGGTGAAATGGTTTGAAAGTCAGTCTGGCCGCCGGGCAGTCACGGGCAGTGAGACATTGTTTACAGTTGGGGCAACACCAGAACCGACACCATGGAATGCATCAAGGTCAGCAGAGGTCGTTGGGTTTTGTTTGTGTAATCTCTGAAGCATTGTGAACCAGAAGGAGGTGGCTCCGACAGTGGAGTGTGGAGGAGAGAGACGGCGGAGAGCGGCAGACGCCACTCCTCCATCCCAAACCTGCACATTTTTCTGCCTCTTTCATCATCCCCTCGGCACTGCTTAATATTCCCACCACTCTTTCCTCATCTCACCGCGAATCTCCACTACTAAGGTGCCCCAACCCTTGGTTAGCTCCACAGTCAGCCCAAACATGGTCACATGACGGAGCCTCCAGTCCAACATCGCCGCTGTTTGTTTGAGTCAACGAAACACAGGTGTTGTGTCATTCCAGGCTGCAAACGTCAGCCAGTACCGACGTGGGAATTCATCCTTGGAATGTTCTGTTTGGAGCCTGAAAGTCAGGTGTGAAATGGAAGTAAACAAACTCAATCTGACTTCACAATTTCTTCCGTTTTTACGTGAAGAAATTGTTTTAAGTCAAATAAAAAAGCGGTTTATGATCAAAGATATGGGTTTTCTCTCAAAGTTTTGGACTCACTTCACATAAAAAAGATGGTGAATTCTTGTCTTGCACCGCCTTCACTCCCCAAATATTCCACCTGACGATGTGTTGTTGGAGGTGAACAGGTGTTTCCAGTGCATGAATGAGGAAGGCAGTTTTAACCAAACCCCATGTGACCAGGACTCAGGAGCATATTGCTGTCAGTCAAATCAAATATCTGAATTCACCATGAAATGATTTTGTACAGTTAACTCTTGCCGAATGTGAAAAATAAAAAATGACAAATTGTTTTGGTTCATTTTGAAAGCTCATGCGATTGGTCGACTGTTGTTTCCTAGCTGACCCTGAGGAAGCCGTGACTCTCTGAACAGTCCGCGTGTGTTGTGAGACCAAGGTTGAGAAGCCATGCTCCCTGGCCCCCGCCCCACCTAAGAGCTGTGGCTGTGTTTGCTGCAGGGCTCCCCAGGGTCGGCCGTGGCGCCGCCGTGCACCTCCACGCCGGCGTCCGTCCAGGGGGCGACGCTGCCCTGGGTCACTCTTCCACAGCGGGCCAGGCTGGCCACCTGGGCGGGGGTCAGGACCCGGTCCCAGAGACCCACCTGGGACAGCTCTCCCACCAGAGCCTGAGTGGAGTCGAAGCCGCCGCCAAGAGAGTCCTGCGGGAAGAGAGGTGCAGGTGAGGCTGGAGCCAGAGACCCAGGGTGAGGGGACCCCACCAGGTCCATCACAGGCAGGACGTCTTTGGACTGTGGGAGGAAACCAGAGCACCAGAGGAAGGACGCTAGATTTGAAGCGGTGACTCTGCAGCTCCACCCACCTCTGTCTCCATGACTGATGCGACTCAGAGCTCATGGCTCACCTGCTCCTGTCCCAGGATGAGAACTCCCCCGGGTCTGACCTGGTGACCCGCTGCCAGGCCGTGACCTTCGCCCCTCAGCTTGCCCCCCTGGTAGGCCTGCCACGCTCCGGCCGTCTGACTCCAGCTCACGCACACGTGTTGCCAGCTGCCTCTGCTCAGCTGCAGCGGCAGCGGCGCCACCTGCAGGAGACAGAGTCATCAGACGCTGCACTCAGACACCTTTCCTCCTCCTTCTCCTCACCTTGTCATTGACCAGCAGCTCTGTGGAGGAGTGCAGACCCTGCAGCAGCACCAACTCGTTGGGCTGCTCCGGAACAGCGTAGGAGAAGGGCGTGCCCACGCCACCCTCTGCTGGCCGCACCCACAGGCAGAGGGTGAAGGCTCGCAGCTTTGGCACGGCCCGCTTGACCACAGCGTACATGTAGTTGGTGCGGGTCGGGAAGGAGAGTCGGAAGCCTTCTGGGAAGGAGTGACCTGTAGGAGTCAGAGCTGGTGAAGACCCCACACTGTCTCCGGCTCACCCTCACACCTCAGCTCACACACACGTCACTGACCCTCCTCCAGTCCTTCCAGCCGCCGCTGCAGTTGCTCGATGCCCAGGTCTATTTCCTGCTGATGCTTCTCACTTTCCAGCCGCAGGGCTTTTCTCTCCTTGGCCAGCAGCTCCACCTTCTTCTCCAGCTCCCCCTCCAGGTCCTCCATCCTCCAGGACCTCTGCGGTCCGCTGTGGTGTCCAGGTTCGTTGAGCAGCCGGCCGGAGGTCCGGCTCTCCTCCACCGGAGCATCACCGTCCGAGTGGTTGCGAGGGAGTGGTCCGATGTCCGCCTGTGGGGAAACCAGACTCGGTTCTCAGCTTCTCGCTACATCCACAGACGCAGCCGCAACAAACCCTCCTATTGACCAGAGAGACATGGAGCCGGCTCCCTGCTCCTGATGAAACATGATGCGGATGACTGAGTGACAGAATGCGGCCTGTATCAACAGAAAGACTCGATTAAGTCCAGGTGTTTACATAGCGGATGCTCCCCGAGGGCAGCAGGAGTGGAGGTGCGTGTGATGGGGGGCAGTGGGGAGCTCAAATGAAATATTCATCGCTGAACCTAAGTTCTTCTGACAGCCCTTAAATGCAGCAGTGTGAATATTTCATCTCAGGTGCTCACAGACTTCCATCACTGCTGCGGCCTCGGAGATGAGCTGATTCAGAAACACCGGCAACAAACGGCTCAACATCGGTGTCTCGGGCGAGGGGGGGGCCAATCGGACTAGATGAAGGAGCGAAGCCCTTGATCCACGCTCCAACGTCCTGCAGTGGAAATCATTCATCTCATCATGAAACCAAACGCGGTTCCTCATGGACCTCCTGTTGTGTTGTGGATTCAGCGGCCAGTGAGAGCTGTAATCGGGGAAGTCAATTTGGAAGTTGAACTCAAACTGGTTCGTATTGAATGACGATGTGTTTTCTGTAATGTGCTGACCCATGCTTGTAAGAAACAGGAGCGTCAACATGGTGGTGCAACGCTGAGAAGCCACATTTAGAAGGTTTGCTGTGAAGAGATGAAGCTCAAACTCCAGGTGTGAGGAGAACTCTGTAGAGAGGAATGGACGTGAGTCCAGAATGAGGGTCTACCTGGTGCCCACGGGCCACGGGCCACACAGTGGCTGTGACCATAATGAAGATGATAACAACTTGGAAGATATGAACCTATCGAAGAAGAAGCTTCTCCAGTGGTGAGGATGTCTTCTCTGATGGACCTTCATCTATCAGGTCAGATCTGATGAAAAGAAGGCATCTTCTGCTCACCTCCAGCTTCTCGATGCGCTCCTTCAGCTGACTGATGGCCTGCTCCAGCTCGTCCACAGCCCTCACGGTGAGAACATGGACGCCGTCCGAGGACGAGGCCGGGCTGTCCCGCACCATCATCCGCTCCAGGTGCGCCTGGGCCGGGTCGCTCGCGCTCCTCATGCCCGTGGCGCCCCCGCGTCTCTCCGCCTCCAGAGTCCTCTCGCACTCGGACAGCTTCCCCGTCAGCTCGCGGATGGTCCTCTGGTCGCTGAGGATCTGCTCCTTCTGCTGCAGGACGGTCTGCCGGAGCTCCTCGGCTCTGGAACGCAGAGACCCCCAGTCCTCCCTCGCGTGCAGGGAAGCGTCGTCCGCTTGTTGCCCAAAGTTTTTGGGGTTGCATTCCCCGGCGGGTATCGGGGTGCAGATGAGACGGCTGACGGTGGGGTCGTGCCCGGTGAGACCACTGACTCCATCCAGCCCGTTGAAGGTCGGCGCTTCGGAGTCCGGGGATTCAGAACCATGGAGAGCACCGAGCGCGCCCACGCGAGCCACGGAACTTCCAGCCGCGGGCGTCTGCGCCACCGAGTCCGGAAAGAAGGAGTGGTTGTCGGCGGCCGCCGGCTTGAGCAGCGCGCTGCTCCGCGAGGCTCCGGTGTGCACGGCGGCGATGATGCAGATGACTGCCCCGATGAAGGCCACCATGCCGGCGGCCAGGATGATCACGATGAACTTCAGGGTTGCGGCGGATGAGAGCGAGCGACGATGCGAAAATCAGCGAAAGAATCCCAAACCGTGGAGCGCCAGAGAGTCCGCCCGCAGAGCGCTAGTTCCCCCAGCAGCGGCGGCAGGTTAGACCACAGTTCCGCACCATAATTGAGCGATCATGGTCGACAAAAATAAGCAGTTTGTGTCCTCCTCCTCTCCCTCCTCCTCCTCCTCACTCTTCCTCCTCCTGCGCATGTCTCCCACGCTCAGGCGAAATTCCAGGCTGATAATGAAGCAGAGTCGGATGGAGGAGGAGGATCAGAGGCGCCTTCTCACCGCCAGCATCTGCGGCTGTTTTGACTTCTCTAGTGACGGGAGCAGGTTCAGACCAAGAAGCTAATGATGGGCCACCACTAGCCTCCAGTCCAGTTGCTGGTTCTGGAGGCTCCTCTCTGAGTCGGAACCCCCGAGTGGACACCTGCAACTGGACTCTCCCCTGAGTCTTCAGAGGTCAGCAGTGCTCACAACCATGTCAGCTGGTGGCTGTGGTGGTTTGGAGGTTTTCCAGCTGCTGGCAGCAGAGCACGGAGAGGACCTGGGCCAGGGGCAGATGGTGTGTGGAGGCAGCACCGGACCAATGTGATGAGGAGGAGCTGACCATCCACATTCTCATCATCACAGCAGGGCGTCACATTCCCTCATGTTTGTGGCCTGGACGCTGTCAGAGCCGTGGCCCAACTGAGTCAGGTTCAGAAACCAATGTGGGCCGAAGTCACAACATCCAGTCCGGAGCCGTGTGGATCTGATGACTTGGATCCCGCTGCTATCTGGGTAATGGCTTGCTTCCTGGAGTCCCAGCTCCACAGGGCAACAGGCAGGGAGCTGCAGGAGGCCGGGTGCTTTTGCTGGGGCTGGTGAGCGAGGCAGAGCTCTGTCATGGAAGCTGGCTGCCAAACACTAAAGCTGTTCATCTCAATCTCAGGAGAACACTGAGTCCCACCTCTGAAACCCAGCCAACCCTCTTGAACACCATTCTCGCAGGACCAGTTCTCCTTGCGAGGGTCGCTTCTGAATGAAGCTCTTGTTGCATTTTAAGCTTCTTTTCGCCTTTTATTTCGAGTCTTCTTGGTGCTGTGACATGAAACGACTCGGAGGGCCACATCTAGCCACCGGGCCTCGCAGCAGAGACGTGTTTGTTTGCGTCTCTGCGCCCTTCATCCTGAGGGCTCCAGGCCTGCGATGGAAGCAGCTCCTCAGATTTATGAGTGCAGCACTGTGTTCTCCCTCACCAGGGAATATACTCCCCCCAGTGGCAGGCTGCAGAAGCGCAGGGGAACCTCATCTACATTCATGGAAACACACTTGGAACACTCCCACACACTCCCATTCACGCAAAACTACTTGTTTCCCTCGCAGCTTGTTTTCTGCAGCTTCGTCTCCGTCCTCCCCCTCCACCTCCATGTTGTCTGTCCTCTGCAGAGCAGCCTCTCCACCTGTCCCTCTGATCGACTCCCTCCTGGTCAGCGGTTGAAGGTTTCACTCCTGCCATGCAGCACGGCTGCGGGAGCAGAGGAACTGAGGGGTAATTGAAATTCAGCTCAGGTCTGTGTGTGTGGCCATCTTGTGTACGAGGAGCTCCACGATCCATCCCTCCCCTTCCCCCACCCGTCAGCGAGCGTTATTAACCTGTAAATAATTAACCTCAGTATCATCTCTCCAACCGCCGCGGCATCACAAGGTCGTGACGGGTACGAGTCAGAACCGAGTTCCTCCCCCAGAAGTCGATCGATAAACTTTGCTTCCATCATCCGCGTGGGCAGTGGTTTCCTTCTCCTCCTCTCCTGCCAAACCTGAGGCCCGGGTGCCAAATCTGGCCCCGTCATTCCTGCCGCTCCCAACAGGCGGCGCCACAGTGGACACCAGACTCAAGCCTGGTGTACCCAACAGGTCCATCACAGTGAGCCCTGTGCTTCCACAGGCGCGTGAGAGGGGGCGCCACACAGCTAGAGCTCGGCTGGAAACCGCAGGCTGGTGTGTCCCAGCTAGCCGGGCCTTCATGCTGCACACACCATCAGGCTTCATAGCAGAGTCAGCCCTGTTTAATCATTTACTGCTATTGTTCGCGGCCGCAGGGTTTTATTACCACACACTCACACACACTTCCTGGAGCCGCAGCCCTCAGAGCCACCTGCTCTCTCTGACGCCCGACCTGACACCATGAGCTCGGACCAGCTCCACCGCTCCACGCTAGGGATCTACTCGGTAAGACCTGTGAGAGCGGCACTGTCTCTCCACCTGCTGAGGTCTCTCCACTCACTGGTGCCTCCCTCAGAACCTGATGGAGGAGTTCAACCCCAGCCTGCAGAAGCTGGTCTCCCTGGGCAACAGCTACGTCCGAGCCTTTCACGGTAAGAACCTTCATGTCCAGTGGTTCTGTTCAAGGCTGTGCTGAACGGACCAGAAGCCATGAGCCTCAGGCAAGTGTGTGGTGCCGGTGACCGGGTTCCAAAGTCTAAGTGGGAACCAAAGTCCGTCCCTAAATCCGGCTGATCAGGTGGTGGTTCCTGCTCCTCTGTGGTTCTGCTCAGGACCTGAGCAGTCGGACCTGCTGTCAGTGTGTTATATCTGCCACACGCTGGACCCAGGCGTGAGGAGGAGCTGAGACCCACAGGGGGTCCGGTCGCTCCGTCATCCATCCATCCATGTATTTTGGCCGTGCGATCAACAGGTCTCCTACACTTCCATTCATTATGAATACAGTACATTGAAACTGCTGCTGATGAAGATGATGGTGATAATGAAGATGAAGATGATGATGATGATGGTAATGTGTGTGGTGCAGCTCTGGCATCCAGCAGCGAGGCCTACTTCAGCGCCCTCTCCAGGATCGGCGAGCAAGCGCTGCGCTCCGTCTCCTCACAGCCCATGGGTGAGTCATGTGAGAGGCTGACCTGCAGCCATGTGGACCACACAGGTCCATTTAGCAGCAGCAGTCACCGGTGGGTGGTTTAAAGTTTACACTCAGCCAGGACTCAGGACACAGGAAGGAAGGGAACATAACCCTCGTGTTGCCAGTTCAGATGTGGTGCAGCCTAAACGGCCCACGAGTCAGAGACGTGATGAACAGGATCGGATTCTAACAGCGCCATCAATAATTGAGGAGCTCAGACAGGTGGTAGCAGGAGCACAGACAGACAGGAGGACAGACAGGCAGGAGGACAGACAGGCAGGCAGGAGGACAGACAGGCAGGCAGGAGCACAAACAGGTGCCGGGGGACAAACAGACAGGTGGGAGGACAGACAGACAAGATAAGTGACAGACAAGAGGAGAGACAAGTGACAGCAGGAGAACAGACAGGCAGGAGGACCTACTGGCAGGAGCACAGACAGAGAGGAGGACAGACAGACAGGCAGGAGCACAGACAGAGAGGAGGACAGTCAGGCAGGAGGACAGACATACAGGAGGGCAGACGGGCAGGAGGACAGACAGACAGGCAGGAGGACAGACAGACAGGTGGCGGCAGGAGGACAGACAGACAAGAGGAGAGACAGACAAAAGGAGAGACAGGTGGCAGCAGGAGGACAGACAGGCAGGAGGACAGACAGACAGGAGGGCAGACAGGCAGATGAGCAGGAGGACAGACAGACAGGCAGGAGGACAGACAGGCAGGAGGATAGACAGGCAGGAGGACAGACAGACAAGAGGAGAGACAGGTGGCAGCAGGAGGACAGACAGGCAGGAGGACAGACAGACAGGTGGGGGCTGGAGGACAGACAGGCAGGAGCACAAGAGACAGAAGGACAGACATCCAGGCAGGAGCACAGACAGAGAGGAGGACAGAAAGGCAGGAGGACAGACAGACAGGAGGGCAGACGGGCAGGAGGACAGACAGACAGGCAGGAGGACAGACAGACTGGTGGCGGCAGGAGGACAGACAGGCAGGAGGACCTACAGGCAGACAGACAGAGAGGAGGACAGAAAGGCAGGAGGACAGACAGACAGGAGGGCAGACGGGCAGGAAGACAGACAGACAGGCAGGAGGACAGACAGACTGGGGGCGGCAGGAGGACAGACAGGCAGGAGGACCTACAGGCAAGAGCACAGACAGGCACAGACAGGTGGCGGCAGGAGGACAGACAGACAAGAGGAGAGATAGGTGGCAGCAGGAGGACAGACAGGCAGGAGCACAGAGAAACAGAAGGTCAGACAGACAGACAGACGGGAGGACAGACAGGTGGCAGCAAGAGCACATACAGGCAGGAGGATAGACAGACAGGCAGGAGCACAGACAGAGAGGAGGACAGACAGACAGGCAGGAGCATAGACAGAGAGGAGAACAGTCAGACAGGAGGACAGACATACAGGAGGGCAGACAGGCAGACGGGCAGGAGGACAGACAGACAGGCAGGAGGACAGACAGACAGGTTGCGGCAGGAGGACAGACAGATAAGAGGAGAGACAGACAAGAGGAGAGATAGGTGGCAGCAGGAGGACAGACAGGCAGGAGGACAGACAGACAGGTGGGGGCAGGAGGACAGACAGGTTGGAGCACAGAGAGACAGAAGGACAGACAGACAGACAGACAGGAGGACAGAGAGGTGGCAGCAGGAGCACACACAGGTAGGAGGATAGACAGACAGGCAGGAGCACAGACAGACAGGTGGGGGCAGGAGGACAGACAGGTTGGAGCACAGAGAGACAGAAGGACAGACAGACAGACAGACAGACAGGAGGACAGAGAGGTGGCAGCAGGAGCACACACAGGTAGGAGGATAGACAGACAGGCAGGAGCACAGACAGAAAGGAGGACAGACAGGCAGGAGGACAGACAGACAGGAGGGCAGACAGGGAGACGGGCAGGAGGACAGACAGACAGATGGCCGCAGGAGGACAGACAGGCAGGAGGACAGACAGACAGGCAGGAGCACAGACAGGTGGCAGCAGGAGGACAGATAGACAGGCAGGGATACAGACAGACAGGAGGACAGGCAGGCAGATGGCAGCAGCAAGACAGACAGACAGGTGGCGACAGGAAGACAGACAGACAGGTGGCAGCACAGGTAGTGTCTCAACTCAGTGAGACAGAAGAGAGTGTGAGACTGGTCATTGTGCCTGTCTTGCAGGAGACGTCCTGGTCCAGATCTCCAACAGCCAGAGGAGCCTCACCACCCAGCTGGAGAGTGTGGTGAGTACTCAGGGTGGGTCTTGTGACGGGAGAGTCAGCGAAGACGAGAAGTGAATCATTATCAGACGCTGTGGTTCTGGGAGCGACCCGCAGACACCAAAGGTCCATTCAGATAAGAGGCTTTACGACTGATGTTCGAGCCGTCAGGAGCGAGAGGAAGCGCAGTCTGACACAGTCAACCGCGACTGGGTCACTGACCTCCTTTCTGCCGTTCCAGTTTCACTGGTTCACTGTGGACGTCCTGCAGGAGATGGACAACAACGTGAGACAGGACAGAGGCTTCATCTCGGTGAGTGACGGGGGCTGGTGATGAAGATGATGATGATGGAGACAGTTCAAGCTCGTGAGCCACCAGTGGTGCTGGTTTAGAAGCACCCAATGAGTCGTGCATTGGAGACTCAGAGCAGAGCAGGAGGTCATGTGATGTGTCAGACGTGGACGTGGATACAGAACATTTTCCACCAATCCAGCCATCACTGTGTAGAGAGACGAGCAGCTCACTACTGGTCCTCTAGTTCAAACTGGAATGAGTTGAGAAGGTTCTCCTCTCCAGTGTGGCTCAGGAACCTCTCAGCAGACAGGCAATAAACTGGTTCTTAGCTGTGGGATCTGTGCAGTCCAGCAGGAGACAGTACGAGACGGAGGTCCGAGAACAAGCGGAAGCTCAGGAGCGGGAGCGGAGGAGAGGAGCCGTGACGGTGGGTGAAACTGCTGTCACACTCGTCTCCGTCTGGACACAGCTGTCCATCATCCTCAGGAGGCCGGCGAGTATGTGACGTTCCTCAGGGAGAGCCACAGTGATGCTCTGAGGGAGGAGGAAAGGAGGTACCGCTTCGTGGCGGAGAAACACTGCGGCCTCATCCACACCATCACCAGCCTCATGGACAAGGTAGGGCTGGACTTCCCCACCTCAGAGGAAGGCCTCCTGACACGCTCTGTGGCAGACTGGAGCTTCACTGCAGCAGAGAGCTGCTGCCTGGAGAGAGGATCTGGAGGCCACCAGAGGAGCTGCGAAAGGCAGGACCTCCAGAGGCACTGGCCACGTGAGCTCACCTCACCACTCTGTTGCAAGAGCGCCCTCTGCTGCCAGGACTCGCTCATGCAGTGGTTTTATATTTATTTTGAGTTACAATGTTTAATGTGGAACTGAAGTTCAATCTCTCCTCTGTTTCCACTGCTGTGTCAGGGGCAGAAGGTCACGACCCGGGAGGAGGCGTTCAGGTCCATGTCAAGCCAGCCGCCACCAGAAGAGGCGGAGCCTCTCAGCCAAGTGCCGTCCAGAGGTGAGAGCTCCTCTGCAGCTCCTGAGGAGCGGAGCACCTCTGACCTGTCCTCTCAGCCCCGTCTCCGCAGGGCAGCATCTCTGGCGTCACCGTGGGGACGGTGAGGGCCAGAGGGCGGAGGGTGAGGGCCCGGGTGGACCACCAGCCTGCTGGATCCAACCCCACCCTGCTGTCCTTCAGCAGAGGAGACTCCGTCACCGCACTGGTCCAGCAACCCAGGAACGGCTGGCTCTACGGCTCTGTGAGCAACGGGTCACGGTGGGTGAACGGGTGAGCCGGTTACTGCCGCCTCAGCCTTCAACACGCCGCAATGATGTGCCTCAGGAGAGGGTGGTTCCCGGCCTCGTACGTGGAGGAAGTGGACGCTGGCCTGCAGGCGGACCAGTGCAGGTACACTGCTCTGGAGCGCTGTTCACACAAACACGCACAAGGACGAGCAGCTCCCTGAAGCGTGGGGTTCAAACCAGCGTCCTCTCTGTTACTATCACGCTCCTTCCTGGTTCCTGTGACTGTGCTGCTGCTGCCGATGCTGACCCGTCTCTCTGGTCTCTCCGTGACTCCAGGGCTTCCTCCCTCCAGGGCAGCGGTGGGGGGCTACTGATGGACCGACCCAGGAGCGAGAGTCAGCCCCCGCCACCGCCGCCCCCCCCTCCACCCTCCAGACCAGTCAAAGCGGACAGAAGGACGGAGTCTAATCTTGAGAGCAAGGTGATGGAAGGCGACGGGGATTATCGATCCGCTGAGCTAAAATCAATCACGTCTCTTCTCGAGGAAACCTCTCTCATCTGTAGCGGGCTGTCACCAGAGTGTCCCCCCCGCATGGGGGTGACGGTCTCACGCCGCCGTGTTTCAATGACATGCTGACAGAAATGTTCCTCCAGAAGCACAAGGTTTAGCTTTGACAACCATGGTCTCACAGTGTCACGCGCCTGAACACAAGTGGAACGCTAACAAGGTCCAGAGCGACTTTCCCTGATGCAATGCGGCCATCTGTCCAGCAGGGGCGCTGTGGCAAGGTCTTGTTCTCCATGACACCTGAGCCTTCCTTCTGGTGGATGCAGGGAGGAAGCTCCAGCTGCTGATGTGGGACAGACAGGTGTAGCGTTCCTCTCTCTGGACTCTTGCTCTGACTTGCTGTTGGTGTGGTGCTGCTGCATTACAGTCTGATCCTTCTGGTTCTGAAGAGTCAGCCACCAAAACTGAGTGTGTTGTGACGTGGTTTGAGTCATCGCTCATGATGGATGACGATGAAGATGTAGCTCAGGTCTGTCATGGTTGGACATCAATGTCTTCTCTTGCTTGTTCACAGAAGGAGCAGCCGCAGAGGTCGCACCCGGAGCTCTTCCCCAGGTAGGACCCCATATTAAAGTTCACTTTGTAGGTCTTCATGGAGCAGAGGAGAGACATCATCTCCTCAGCTCCTCCTCCCAGGTGGACCTGGCCGTCCAGGAGG
Organism: Synchiropus splendidus; assembly: GCF_027744825.2. Lineage (NCBI taxonomy): Eukaryota > Metazoa > Chordata > Actinopteri > Syngnathiformes > Callionymidae > Synchiropus > Synchiropus splendidus. The sequence continues at coordinate 3,461,507 of NC_071352.1, forward strand.
CATCCTGAGGCATAGAAATGGACCCTGCAGTCAGTGGCAGTGAGACTGACCCTCATCAAACTGTAGACCACGAGCTTCCTGGTCTCTCCTGTGACCAGAACGTGTTTGACTTGGAGTCTCAGGAAATGTTCCTCAACTGTGCAGCAGCATGTTTCTCTCTCTGTCTGGAAGAGTATTTTCCTCGTATCTGCTCCCCTCCTGGTCCTCACATGCTCCAGTCTCCAGCGACTAACCTGATGCTCCTCTTCACTGTTTCAGAGGCACCAATCCCTTCGCCACAGTGAAGCTGAGGCCGACGCCCACTGACGACTGGTCAGCGGCACGCTAAATCCCCACCACGTTGTGACCCAGGAGCACACGCTCATCAAAGCTGACACCTCTTTCCCCGTCCTGGACCCATGAATATGTATGAGCCACAGCCAAGGTGGTGTAATGTTTGGCTCCACTTGCACCTCAGTGATCCAGTGGTGCTGGCTCAGTCACCTGAAAACCCGGTGCTGTTGCGTCCTGTAGCTCGTTGGGTCGCTGCGTGTGCCTTCAGAGCAGCGTCCCGGGTCGCTGCCTCCCTGTGGAGCTGGGACTGGCACCTCAGTCTTTTCATCCAGGAGAAGGAAACGTGCTGTGTTGTTCACCATCACTGCTTTAGCGTCGTGGGTGTGGACTCAACAACAACAGCAAACATGGAGAAATGTTTTGTGTTTGGATGTTTTTCACTACACAATGGCCAGGGTTTCCACTACTCTGAATGTATTTGAAAGTCTTATAAAATTGAAATACAAATATTTTCAAGACATTCAAAGAGCTTTAGTTCAAGTAAGGTGATATAAAAACCTGAATATAGCCACCATCTCGATTTATTGTGCTACTGTCAAACTGATGCTAAATAAAGAATATTTTGTTGTTTAAATGTATGTATGGGTCCATCATTAGTTTCACTAATATACCAAATTCATTCAAACTGAAAAATCTTGCTTCTTGTGGAAAATTCTTATACCATTAAACTGCGATCAAATTTTAAATGCAATCCCAACCCTTTTTCTAATAAATGAATTCAGCTTTCAAGTGTAAGATTTAGAACTAATATTGGGATGAAGTATGATCTGTGAGAACGTAGATAATGTCGCTGCTAGAGATCAGGGTCCCGGGTCACACAGCAAACCAACTGAGTCGGGTTTTCCAGCCATTCTTTTATTAACTCCTGTCGCAGCTGGACCTGGTCCATCTTTTGTGTGTTTCACAGCAGCTCATTACCAGGAGGAAGAGATGGATGAGAGGGAGGGAGGCGGGCGTGCGAGCATCACTCAGAACTAGATGAAGGAGGAAGGGATGAAGCCAAAGGAAGTGGAGGCCTCTCTCTGCTCTGTGGTACCTGCAGGCAGCTTGGACTCTATCACTGATGTTACCAGTAGAAAACGGAGGAATGAGGGAGTGTTGAGCGGAGGAGGACGAGAGTGTGTGTCCGTGCGCGTGCGTGTGGTGTCCAGGAAGCCGTCTGGAGTAGCTGTGTTCCAGACACGGAGGCGGGAGTTATTCCTTGACCAGGGCTGCGAACTCTGCAGACACAAGCACAGCAGAGACAGTGAAGCGTCCCAGCAGCAGCAGGGCTGGTCTCCAGCTGCTCACCGTCAACGCCGATCTTGCCATCTCCGTCCTTGTCCGCCGCTTTCAGGAAGCTCTTGGTCTCCTTGTCGGTCAGGTCTCGGCCATTTTTAGCGAAGCCCTTCAGGACGAATCTGGAGGCGGAAAACACAAGACACATGCGTCACAATGTAGCCAGGTGACGCACTGCTCCTGGCCACCGCCCTCACTTAAGCTCCTCCTCCTCGATGTAGCCGCTGTTGTCGGCGTCCAGCACGGTGAAGACCCTCTTCACGTCCTCAGCAGACTTGGCCTTCAGACCGATCATCTCGAAGAACTTCTTGTGGTCAAAGGAGTCGACCGCTGCGCAGCAGACAGAGCCGTCAGACAAGGACTGGACATGACAGCTGGATCCTGCAGGATCCTGGGAGGAACCTGTGCTGAACCTGCTCCAGCTGCTGACGCCAGCCTCTCCTTCAACTGCACTTTAGTTCTCATCGTTCGGACAGAACATGCTAACTTAATCTTTAAAAACGACACGTGAAAGTTGGACTGTGACTGTGAGAGTCTGCCTCTGTGTGCAGCACTTTCACACACCACTCTGCTCAGCCCTGTGTGTGCCTCAGCAGTAAAGGAGAAAAATCTTGTGACTGGAGTAGTTTCACTCTACAAAAGAGCCCAAAGGTCAAAGGTCGTGACTCCACTCAGATGAGTCTGATGACGTCGCTCCTCACCACACGCGTGTTATGACTTCAGCTTCCACGACCTTTGACCTCTGCCTGTCGTCACGGTGCCGAACCACGGTAGCAACAGCAGGAGTGTGATCCGGACACTGTTGCGTCTTCATTTACCTGCAAATGCATCCAGAGCCTTCTTGATGTCATCAGCGCTGAGGATGCCGCTCATTGCCATTGTCGCTGTGGACAGAGGGAGGGAGGGGGAAAGGGGGGGGCGTTAAACATAAGGTCAGAGAGGAGACTCGGACACTCGCATGTTGCACTGGTGACTCGGCAGCAGGTGAGGGGTGAGGCTTGGTGCTGGGCCTCACAGAGGGAGTCAGAATGAGACCGTGGAGGAAGCCTCTCACGACCAGCAGCTCTTTCTCTAGATCAACTGAGGACCACGCTGCAGGCTCCGCCCATCATGACGTCCAACCCTGTGAGGTGACCCTCGCCCAGGCCACCAGGGCGGTGCCTCACCACCAGACTGAGGCTTAGTCCGCCGTCTCACCAGTGGCGGCATCACTCCATCCAGGTGTGATCTACACAATGACCTCGCAGGATTCCTCTGCCAACTGCACCGCAGCAGTGGCTGCCGCTGCAAAAGCAATTACCTGCTTGATGTATGGTCTCTGTCTAAGAATCTAATCTGTGGAGGAAAGTCTGGAAGCTTCTCCGGCTCAGCGATCACTCTTCCTCTGAATTGTTTTGTTTTATTGCCGAGGAGCGGCGAGGTCTCGAGCGCCGCCGTCACCCCAATATCCACTTTACATATCGCTGCGGAGCCGCAGCGAGCGCAGTGATGCTAACCTGACACAGCAGCGCTAACCTGAAACACCAATGCTAACCTGAAACACCCATGATAACCTCAGCGATGCTCACCTGATGCAGCGGTGCTAACCTGATGCAGTGATGCTAACTTGACCCTGCCTGCAGCTGCGGTTCACTTCACGCTCCCACGGCCACGTTCCTCTCCGAAGTTTGGCCAGACTGGCTCACCAGAGCAGGAGAGCTGACGGAGAACCTGGTCAGCACTCTGTAGCGAGTATCGTGTCTGGCATGAGAATAAGGGCCGACCTTGGACTGAACCCCCCCCCCCAACTCTGGAGTCATGTTGCACTCCGGTGACAGCAACAGCAGCAGGATGAGACTGGGATCCACACAGTTCAGCTGAAGAACGGAGAAACACCCGAGTCACTTCTGCGTGACCTGAGAGAGTCAGGAGGGTGGCCTGTGCTGAGAGTGGAGGGAAGCGCCGTGGAGCCATGATGTTTGTGGATGACAGTGAGATCTGGGGCAGAGGCTGATGATCACGGCTCCAGAAACCTGAAGAAGGAAGGCCATGGATGGTGTCAGACGAGCTCCCTGTGGATGAGTCCAGTTGAGCGTGGAGAGTGGTTTCAGAAGGAGAAGCTCTGAAGAGAGGCAAAGAAGAGGCCTCCACTGAGCTGCAGAAACCAGTGAAGAGATAATTTACCAAAATAGATATGGAGGAGAGAGACTACGCCACTATTAATAGCAAATCCAATTCCACTCTGCCTCTGTGTGTTTGAGTAGGAGTGACTGTGTTATTGCTGCGGGTCCAGACACACTGAGAGGAAAGACGTGGAGACGCAGAGCAAGGCGGCCGGATCGGATGCTCGGGGCAGCTGAGATGGAGGGACCCATGCGGGACAGGAAGTCCTCCTCACTGTGCTGCTTCAGGTGGTCGCACTGCTCAGAAACATTTCCTCAACTATTGTGCCAAGCTCGACACCAGCTTCCATCCATGTGGCTAAAACTGAGTTCATTACATGAAGATGAGAACGTCTCATTGGTTGGCGCGTGATGATGCCATTTTGCCTTCTCTCACAAGGTGTAACTCACAGTGAGCCTTGACTCAGGCTGCAACAGCTCTCCATCACGCTGGGGACCTGTGCCATGACTGTGTTAGCTCCCGCGCACCAGGACGCTGGCTCAAGGGCCAAAGCAGAGCCTTCCTCCTGCAGAGGTGCCGCTCGTGCCCGGCGCCAGGCGACTCTGCCATGGCTGCTCCACCTACACAGTTCGGAGCTGCTGCCACCTCAGGCTGCTGCAGTGCAGTTCCATTCAGTTTCAGCCAAGGTGCAGCACAGCAGGACGAGGCGCTTCCATGTGGAGCTGGTCAATTCAGCTGTCAGCAAGAAGTCAACGCTTCACTCACCGTCGTCGGGCAGCACGTGAGGTGCGCGAGATGCCAGCGATTGAGATGAGTTAATGCTCTGGAAGCAGCGAGTCGACGTGAGAAGTGAGTCAATGCGAGCACGACTTGACTCCACGTCACAAACGTAGAGAGGAGAAAGGTCCCAGGCTCAGAAGAGGAAACTGTCCTTTGACACGTGGCTCAGAAGGGGAGGGCAGCAGCATCCGCTCGCCGTGGGTTTGAACTCCGTCTGCGCTCACGTTACCACGCATTCATGCTTCGCTCGCATCGGATGAAATCGGACCTGGTCGTCTCGGGGCGAAGCCCGCAGCTGACACCTCCCTGTGACTTGTCACAACCAGTCCGTGATCTCACCTTCGCTCCTGCCGCACGCCACGGACACCAGCCCTCACCAGTGTGACCTCTGATCTCGCGCTGCTCTTGTGAATTAGCAAGACGCTGTTTAATGAGTGGCCAGGAGGAATCGTTAACAACCTTCTGCTGGCTTTTGATAGAGAAGCGCGTGTGTGTGAGCTCGCCTCGCTGCTCCGGCCTCCACTGGCAGAACCCTGCAGTGGAGCTTCTGCCTGCAGCAGAGACGTGGAGTGTGTCCGTCACTCGTCGCTGCTCATTATCTCTCGTTTATCCACTGTTCCCACCAAAGCTCGCACCGTGCTCCGCTACCTTCCGCTACCTTCCGCTTTAGTTTCCGTGTCAGTGCAAACACTTGAAAACTGCTTATTTATAGACTGCAATATCCTGCTTCATTAAGGCAAATGAATCAACGTAAGCAATGAGGCTAGCTTGAAGGCTAAAGTTAGCAACATGACTAACGTCTATGACACATCGACTCAGTGCTGATGATCCCCATTTTGCTGCTTTGAGCGCGGGAAAACACTAAGTTAAGCTAAGCTACTTAGCATCTAGTTTGTAGAGTCAGAGTTTCATGTAAACAAACAGATTTTGCTACAAGTTACTGCCTCCACAATAAAATGCAGTTTATATTCAGTAGCTAATGTTGTTAGCTTGGAAGCTAAATCATCAGACAAGGACTTGGTGCTTCCCGTGGTTAACGACTTGCCAGGTGAACTGTTGGTTTTAAATCGGTGTTTGTTGTTGCTCAGTTCCAATAAAATAATTTAATTAAAAATAAATAAAAGCTGACAGATGTGATGAGAGCCAGAAGGAGCAGACGCAAGTGCAGGGATCAGGAGCAGCTCCAATCCTGAGGAGAAGTCAATGAAGGTTCGGGTCTGAGATGGAGACACGACTCAACGCACGACATGCGTCGGATTCTTAACTTGGCACCCAGTGCGTCCTCGTGAAGTTAGAATCGGAAACTGTCGGTCAGTGGAGTCACGCCAGTCACACAAGTCAGGTTAGTCATATGCGAGAAGTAAGTCGATGCGAGCACGAGTCACAACTCACATGTGTCACGCGATTCACAGAGTCCTGCTGAGGTTCATGGACAGCCTGATGTGAGTTGGACTCGCTGGCATCTGAAGTCAGAAGAGGAACAAGAAGAGCAGGAACCCGACTCACTCACTTCTACAGTTCCAGCCAAACTGAGACACCATCATTTCAAACTGATGTGTTGATGATGGCAGCTCAACTACAGATGGACAGGGAGGACTTGACTGTGGCTGGTGACACGTACCCTGCTATAATTACACCGGGCTGATGAGCTCAGCTTGGAGTCTGCGCCGACTTGTGAGGGTCCGAGTGCCTGGAACCGTTAATAAAGCCACGTCTGCCATGGCAGCTGCCCATCAAGTTGCTTTATTGAAAAGCCTCACATGAAATGTTGGGCATCTGAAGTCAATAAACCCATAACAGTGCCTCGATCGTCAGCAGCAGCAGCTCACTGAGACGTGATGAAGACCATCGGGACTTGAGAAGAACCTCCTCCTCCACTAACCAGTGGAACTAAGCAGAGCAAAAGCTGAATCCGGCCGGAGCAATCAGAGCTGCCACGGACAAAGCTGATCCCAGGGAAGCATGTTCACCTGAGGTGGAATCTTCTGCAGGTGGGTCGCTGGCTGGGCTGGATATAGAGGGTCTTCTGCAGCACCTTAAGGGACACCACTGCCCCCTGCAGTCCCTTTCACTCATTGCAATCGAGGATGTTTGGAGTGCTGAGAGAGCAAGTTAGGAGCCTGTTATGGAGGAAGCTGCCTGGGTGGTTGGTCCTTTGTCTAGGCACTCCAGTTTCATCCCACACTCCAAAGCCTCACCCGGATGATTGTTTCCCTCCAGCTGGACGTGCCTGGAGCACTTCACCTCAGGTGAGAAGAGGACTCCACCTGCCTCTCAGCTCAGACTGCAGATGCTGCACGGATCTTTAGCCCCGGAAACTGGATCCAGATGTGACAGGAACGGACGAGACAGCCCACCTTCTCCTCCCAGCTGTGCCTGGTCAGCCCATGAAAACGTCTGAGTGATGGAGTCCAGCAGTGGTCGGGGGAGCTTCACCTGAGCAGGGAAGCTGAGTGGCTCCATAAACACCTGCTCCTGGGGGAAGGAGGGGTCCGTGAGTGTGAGTCGCTTCGTCTTCTCGGCAGACCATGCCGCAGTGTTGGTCACAGCTCGCTGCCTCACCGGAGCCCGGCGCTGCCATGGACGGGATCACACCGACAACATTTCTGCCGTGATGTCGGTGCAGCCCCTGCAGTCTTGCGAGTCATGAGCCATTTGGTCTGGGTCAAACCGGTTCTGATCAGACAGGAGGAATAAAGACCTGGGCCTAAATTGCCCAGCAGGACCCAGGTCCAGCCTGGCAGTGAGGTCTCATGTGGGTCCGTTCTTCTTTGGCTGCAGTCGCCTGGCCACGGGTCATGAACCTCTTCGCGCCTCACCTCAGGTGAGGTGGGGCCGAATCCTCCACGGCAGGTGTGGGTGCTTCTGTTGCTTAAAAAGGAACCAGCAACTGCAGCCTTGAGAGCGCTGCGCCCCCTAAAGGTCGATGGAAACACTCCTCTCTCAGGTATTAGTAGGAGATAAGATCAGCATCTGTCACAGACAACCTTGTGGAGACGTCACTTCACGCCCTTGACAGGAAGTGAGTGCAGATTTCACTTCAGAGCCAGTCAGTGCCCTGGTGGACTGGCACAAGCTGAGCACCCTCTTCACTTCTGAAATATTTTACAGAACAATGTATGACATCCAACCGCCTCACGTCTCACGCTTCAACTGAGATGTTTCGATATTTAGTTTGTACCTAAAATACATCTGGTCACGCAGCTCGACTCCCATAATGTACTGCAACAGTAGAGCCAGTTGTGCGAGGCAGAAGTTTCTGGCTCTTCTGTGAAGCGCTTCTCAAGCTCTGGTCCATTCTGGTACGTGATGGTGCGAATTGCACCTTGGACATCTGGACCGAGCCTTGCCGGTGTGAAGACAGAGGTGATGAAAGCAGCCGGCGTCCAATTATGACCGCAGTCTCTCAGTCATCAAGCCTGCCATCTGTTTCCACCTCACTTTGTCTGAGCTTCTGCTCCACTTCTCTCCCTCATTCATCTCCAGTATTGTGCCTCGCCTCAGCTCTTTATCCGCTCGCAGCAGCTTCACTGCCTCATTGTTGCCGTGCTTCGATCGCCCAGACGCTTTCACTGCCTCCTCGCCTTCTCCTCCGGCCATTTGTATTCCGGCTCACACCTCTGAGGTGAGAGGAGAAGGTCTGAAGACGGGAGTCAGAGGGCCATCACACACTTGGCTCCTCCTGAAAGTGCAGGCTTGACCTTGGAGGAGCAACCTGAGAGAGAGACCTGTCCGATCTTGTTAACTTTGGATGGAGGTGAAGCAGGAGTAGCTGGAGCTCCAGGTGAGGACGCTCTGAGCAGGAGAATCCTCGGGACCTCTGCAGATCCGCATTGCACTACTGAAGACTGAAGTTCTGTGTAACAGGAAACAACGGATGAACCAAAGCTGTATTTCAGTTCCCTCCTCACTCAATATAAATCTTTATAAAAGAAAACAGAATCGGTTCAGACTGACAAGCAGATGACTGGTGTGTGATCAGCTTTTGTTGGGCCCGAGTCGACCCGACCTCACACCTGCTGCTCCACTCGACACACCATAGATTTCTGCTGTCTCTTAGGTGAGGCTCTGAAGCCTCAGACCGACCCTTGTGTCGGGGTCAGTGGGGACCAGATACTGGTGGAAAACGGCCCTTCACTGTGATTCGACCGGGCTGGCGCCCGCCGGGCCTCCTCTATATTTAAGTCTTGGTGGATGGATAATGAAGCCTGGAAGGCGGTGCTGCCCATTACTGTGGTCCGTGTATGTGTGCGCTGGCGTGGAAGCGAGTGGAGGCTGTTAACGCGCCGCTGCTGTCCTACATCTCCACCCCGGGAGTGAGGCCCGGACGCGGCAGCTGAAGTCTGCGCTGACCTCGCAGCCCCGGCGCCAGTCACACACTCCTCGGTGCTGCGGCACAAAGGCTTGGACTGAGGCAAGCTGACCCGTCACCAGTGGACGGGACACGGCCCCGGGGCCCGCGTTTGAGAGCGGAGAGAAACACGGTGGCTAATGTGCACTCAGTCAGTCAGACACAAAAGAGCCAGGCAGGAGCTGCTGGGTACGGGAGCGCTCCAGCAGCCTCAGAAACAAGGAAGCAGCCGTGACATTTACCAGCTGGGTCGCAGACCGTCGCCGCACTCTCCTCAGCGACGCTGCACCTTGACTGGGCCATGAGGGGCGTGTCTCCACCAGCTGAGGACAGCACACAGAACGATGGTCCATCTGGACCGGGTCGACTCTGAGTCTCTCACGGATGATAGAGGGGTTCGGATGTGACACGTGACTCCAGAGAGGTGAAGGAGTGATGGGAAGAAGTGACATGACAAGGCTGTGTGTGAAGCTCCCTGAGCCTCTGTGTGGAATACAAATCCATCTGGCTCCGATTAATATTCCTGCCTCGCTGCAGCAACTTCTTAAGGTTCCCCACTTTCCAAGTCTGACTCCACTCTCTGGGGTTCAGCTTTATCTCAAATAAATCAGCCGGTTTCATGTGGGCTATAAACAGGCAGGAGGCGGCAGCTACACTGGAGCGTGGCGGAGTGATGGTGCGGTGAGGAGGAAATCAGAGGGAGCGAAGGTCACGGGGACGAAGACAAAAGCAAGAGAGAAGCAAGTCAGTGAGGCTCAAGTGACGCTGCCGTCACTTGCCTCCTTCACTGCAGGGCCCCAGCTCTGGAGGTGGAGCCATGACGCCAGCCCACAGCCCCTACGTCGGCCAACCTCAGGAGCACTGGCCGCTGAAAGCAGCTCCTCGATATAGAAGCTCTCCTGGGCCGCGCTCCGTAAGTGGCTGCGTCAAACTGGGTCACATCATCAACCTCTTTAATTCCTCTAAAGCCCCAAGACTCTGGAGTTTCACATCATTTCCAGCCTCCCTTGGTCCCGACTGACCACAGGCTGCTAATGATCTCACCGGGAGGTCAGGGTTGGCTAATTGGAAGTGGGTTCACGCCAAGTGCGGCGCTGATGTCCGTCTAAACTTAGTGCTGACTCAGGGAACTCATTAAGTGATGTCTGTTTTTACTTCATCTGAGGAGCCCTGAGCGGCTGGAACAGATGGAGACACCTGAACTGGGACACCCCAGGGGTAGGCCCCCAGGACCGCTCCAGTGTGGGGAGTGGCAGAAACGGGACTCACGTTGAAACCATTTGAACAAGCGTCTGGTCTGTCCACGACAGTCCTGGTCGTCTGCTGCAAGTTTGTCGGTTTGCTGTTGAGTCCAAAACAGTCTGGTGAAGTGTACGGTCAGAGCTGAGTGCATGAGGTGGCACCAGGGTCATGCTGCTCTGGTGTTACGGGGGTTTGTGCTAGGCGGTTCTGCATGCGTCTGTCATGTCTGATCCCTACTCTTCGGTTGGTCTGCAACAGTGCCCCCTTGCTTCAGTGCTTCTTTTCCTTCTGCTCTTCTCTGTTAAACGAAGAGCCCCACGAGGGCCAGGGTCTTCACCGGGACACGCACCCCTCCTCTGAGCTTGCTATTCCACCAGCGTGCTCTGGGCCTCATTTCATCTCTAACTTTCCTTAGAAGCATTTGATCTCCATCAGTGTCCTCATCTGCTCCCGGTGAGCTTCTTTCTAAGTGTAATAGCAGCGCCGGCAGCATTCTGAATCAGGATAAATCACCGGTGCGCGGAAACCCGCTCCCACCCAACACCGTCTGAGCCCACCGTCTGAGGAAACGTCTTCCCTAGGAAGGCCCAGCTGAGCCGAATGGCGCCGCACCACCTCGGCAGCTGACGTGACTCGGACACCAGCGCAACTGAAGAAGAAACATCACTCCCTCTCATGTTCATGAAGCATCATGCAATAGCTTCTTCACACCAGCAGGGGGCATTTCTGGCTGCCAGAAAATTCCGGGTGAGAATTTTGGACTGCAGCTGGCCACTTAGCCCAGGTCCGACCCAGCCCTCCTCACCCTCCTGACCGCTCTTTCCTACGTGACCTCCCCAGCAGGTCCTGATCTTCATGGCCTCCACCAACCAATGGTTCTACTCCGAGAAGCCTGTCCTCCTCGGACTGGACCCGTCCACCCACCCGGCAAACAGCGGCCCAGGGTGGGTGCTAACTCTACTACCCCTGGGTGAGCGACGGTGGTCCAGATGCTGGGGTGGGGAGCAGACAGCATGATGAATGTGGGGCGCAGCCTGGAGCTGGGGTGTGGTAAATACAGGTCAGAGGTCGTGTAACTGATGAAAACTGCACTTATCTGGGCTCACTGCCTCCCTGTGAGGAGGAGGACTTCCTGATAGCAGAACCACATCATGTCTGAGTTACGGCTGGTGTGACCTCTGACCCCTGAGCCATCATCCAGACTGGACGATGTCAGGAGGCTGTTCACCAAACCGGCAGGAAGCTGCTCCTTCACTTCATCATTTCACAGTGGAGAGACACTCCATGCCTTTCACATGGAGCCATGACCAGGTTTATGGCAGATGTGATGCAGGTGGTTAGGCAGAGAGGATGATGATGCTGATGGTCGGCAGGTTCTGCTCTCGCTGCACCTTTATTGCTTTTATGGTTTATACTCTCATTAGAGTGGAAATTGGGGCGACTCCTTCTGCACTGCAGCCTCGTCACCATCCTCAGACTTGCACCAGCCCTCTGCACTGGTGATACAGCAGCAGGTCAGGGGCCAGTGCTCGGCCCCGGGTCATGCAGTTGTCAGATGAGGTCCAGCCACCTCAGTCTGAGGCTGTCCACATGTCTACCTCCCTAGTTCTCCACCTGCAGGAGCCAGACTGAGTCTGTGACACCAGCTATACTTGAGACAACTGAAACGGTATTTTTTCAACATCACACTTCTCCCTCATGGCAGCAAAGAAAGAAAGCAAATGTGTCTGCAAGTTAAGAGATTAGAAAATCTTTTAAATCTAATCTAAACTGAAGAATGGGTGACCATCATGAGAGAAGCTTCTACAAAATAATGAGCTTTGATATGGAATGGGTGGAGGGTGACATCACGTTCTGTTTGACCGAATAACCTCAGCGCGACGGCAATGTTTGGCCCCGGAGCCACGTCCTGCTCCACGGGGAAGTTAATAAGTTTAACTGCAGAGGAACAAAAACTTGCTCAACTAGATATAACCAGCGAGCGGGAGGCAGAGACCCGGATCAGAACCAGACTCTCTGCTGCCCCTCATCAAACCCACAGCTCCCTGGGAGGAGACAAGACTGGGGGCTGGACCCTCCGAGTTGACGGTCCACTGACCTCCACTCACTCAAGGCTGCGCTCGGGAGCAGCTCCGGATGGTCTCACCCACGGGGGAGCACCACTCACCGTCGCCCGCCACCTTGTGAGTGAGGGGACTGACGCGCTCATGACTCCAGCTCAGATCACGTCGGGACCCAAGCCCGGCTCCAAACACGTTTCAAGTCCTACCTGCAGTTGGTGACAGTTGAACCCAGCAGGAGAGTGGAGCCGGCAGAGGCTTTGGCAACTGCAGATGTGAGACGGACGGACGGAGCGAGAGGAAGATGAGAGGATGACAGAAGAAAGAGAAAGAGAGTGGACAGTCTGCGATCCAGGAGGAGGAGAAGAAGAAGGGCTGGCTGGAGGTGAGATGAAGGGGAGAGGGAGGGAGGGAGGAAGGGAGAGAGAGAGGGAGGGAGCGGAGTTGGGATAGGAGGGGATGGTGTGATGTGGGAGGAGGGGGAGGGGCTGCAGGGGAGGAGGGAGGGTTCGAGGTGCCGCAGCAGTGCAAGCTGAATGAGTTGGCCACTCTGGTTTCCTCCCACCGTCTGCGACTTGGTGACAGACGAGAGTGAACATTTAAAGAGCGATGCTGACCTGCTGCCTCGGACCAGGAAGCTCCAGGTCAGCAGCGAGACTGGACACGTGTTGACAGGTCGTCTCTGGACTCCTGCCTCAGATCCACGACTGGACACTGTCAACAGCCGACCTCCTCCCTGCTGACTTCCTGTCACAGCGGAGTCTCTGACCCTCGGGTCGCTCTCCTCCTCCTCCTCTTCTTCTTCCTCTCCATCCTTCTCCTCTTCCTCACCCCTCCTCCTCTTCTTCTTCCTCTCCGTCCATCTCTTCATCTTCTTCCTCTTCCTTCCACCTCTGCTCTTCCACCTCTCTTCCTCTCCTCCTCGACCTCTCTTCCTCTCCTCCTCCACTCTCCCTCCTCCTTCTCCTTTCTTTCTCCTCCCCTCCAAAGTTGCGGCTCCAGAGGTGACTGCGGCAGGATTGGATTACAGTGTAATTGAATGGACAGAAGGACGGGTTTGGGCCGGTCTCGGCGTCTGGACAGTCTGTGGTGGCTCAGCTAAACACAGCAGCAGCCTTCAGTCTGCAGATCGACTCTGTTAACACAGTAGAGCCGTGGCCCGACTGGACCGGGGGCCACATGTGGCCCTCTGCAGTAGGTGGGGAGAAGAGGAAGAGGTTCCAGGTGGGAAGAAGACGAAGAGGGCAGGTGGAGGGAAGGCAGAGCGCCGAGCTTCTCCAAGCTCCCTCATACTGCTGAGGAGCCCATCAGAGGGCGCTGTCGCCACAAAGATGAGACGTTTAGAGTTGCGCTGGTGTTCTGCTCCGAGCATCTGAGGACCCCTGGCTGTTGGACTCACGATCACAGAGCTGCTCCCAGTGAACTGTGTGCTGAAGAGTCAGCTGAGAGCCAGGACACTGCTGGTCCTGTTGAGAGCCAAACACGGGCTGCACCCGGATCCTCTCCATCGACTGCTGAGGAGGAGCAGAGAGGAAGCGGGAACTGCTCCTCCAGCCACACTGGGACACACTGTAACAGCGAGATGGACCTCACTGACCGGAGAAAAAGAAGCTATCAGAAGAGCTGAGGGCTAAAGAAAGTGGATCAGACACAGAAACAGAAGAGACTTCAGAGATTAGAAGGAGCGCAAGATTAGCAACACACAATCAGAACCACACACATACAGAAACACAAAACCAAATTTAAACACAAATAAGCAACATAACAGACAATAACACATGGCTCACCTGAACCAGGAACCCAGTTAGAATCACCCAGCTAGTTTGAGGTTTTCACCCTCAACTCTGTGTGGACCGGCCAATACCTCCTCATAAGATCAGTGTCCTGTCAAAGATTGGTCCAAACAAGAATACATGCACACACACAGACAAAACAAATAAAAATAATCATAATTACCCGCATACAAAAAAAGTCAAACAAACAAGCAACATGACAATAGCACACACGCTTGTCTCTTACTGAGGACCCTCATTAATATCACCCTTTCCCCAGCCTCTCACCCTGAATCTAGCCATCCAAAATACATGGCTAACAATAATGACCCAGTTCTCTCAAAATGTCTCATAAGAAGAGTGTCTTGACAAAGATTGGTCCACACAAAAATATGAATACAGATACAAAAAAACCCAAATATAATTGCATAATAATAATAATAATAATATATATTTTGTAGGTATCCATGCAATGGAGCTCGGCTTGACGCTCTCAACACTCCCGCTGCATTGTCCAATAAATCCACGTAGAATCGCTCGCAAATGTTTCAACTGTTTACTGTTGCCAAACAGTAAAAAAGTACAAAAAGGGGCATCAAAACATCCTTAACATCCAACCAACAACGTATCAAGAGTTATCCACAGAGACAGCAAAAGAGAGGTCAAAAAACCATGGGGCTCCACTCTTACTTTTTCCCAGCTCCAAGCATCACTGTCAATACGGAAGCCCCTAGGTGACTTAAGGTGCGCAGCAACTCAAAACCCAAACCTTCCACATGCTCAGATCCACCTCAAACCACATAACTGATAAATGACAAACCAATCACACAAATGAACAGAAAATGCCCGCAAACACGCCCTTCCTTCTCTCCATCCAAATAATAAACTTATATTGTTATAAATGTTATCTGTTTTTAAATGAACTCGTACCAAAATTCAAAGAATGGCTCCAACATTACTGGCCTAACCCAATCATTATCATTGTCCTTGAAACATTTACCCAAACATGTTTAAATTAAAGGAGCCTACATGCTTCACGTTCTTGATTCCACCCTGAACAGTTAACTGGCTTCAAATTCAGTCCATCAATTGTCCTCTGATTCTTGAAGAAGACATAGCTTTGTTATTGGTTGACAAAGCTCGTTGGTCTTGGTCTTCACCTTCACTTGGCGAACAAGGCCCCTCTTGTCAGGAAGAGTCTCCACAATTCTTCCAAGTGGCCATGAATTTCTGGGTCAAGTGTCGTCCACGATCAGTACCACATCACCTACGCAGAAGTTTCTTCCCGGTGTGGACCGCCCTTGACGTCCTTGGAGCTGTGTGAGGTATTCTTTGCACCACCGTTTCCAAAAGATGTCAGCAAGGTACTGGACCTGACGCCATCGGCGCTTAGCATAATGATCATCCTTACAGAATACCCCTGGGGGTAACTCCGGCTTAACCTTGAGCAACAGGAGGTGGTTGGGTGTTAAGGCCTCTAAGTCACTGAGGTCTGACGATGCCTTTGTGATAGGTCTGCTGTTCATAATGGCTTCAGCTTCACACAGCAAGGTATGGAGACTTTCTTCATCTGACTTTCTTCATCTTCATCCATTCACCGTCACACTCAAGATTTTTTTCCCACTGAGTGAATGAGTCGTTCCCAGCATCCCCCATGGTGGGAACCTGTTGGTGGATTGAAGTACCACTGGACACCTTTTTGTTGCAAGTAATTTGCAATCTTATTGTTATTCCATTCTTCAATCGAATTCTTCAACTCACTATCTGCTGACCGAACGTGGGTTCCATTGTCTGAGTACAACTCTCTGACCTGTCCACCTCGAGAAAGAAATCTTCTGATTGCATTCAGACATGCATCAGTGTCAAGTGATGATGCAACTTCCAGGTGTATGGCCCGTATGGCAAGACACGTAAAGATGACAACATACCTCTTTACTTGTCCTCTTCCTCTCTTCACTAGGAAAGGGCCCAAGTCGTCAACTCCAACTCTTGTGAATGGAGGATCATCAGGCAAGACCCTGAACCTTAGTAGATCTGCCATGAGTTGTTTGCCAGCAGGTCCATGTAATTTCTTGCAGATGACGCACTTGGACAGGAATTTTGTGATGGCTCCATTTGCTCCAGGGATCCAGAATTTTTGACGCAATTTAGCCAGCATGTGGTTCCTTCCGGTGTGAGTTGTTATTGTGGATGTGTTTCAGCACAAGCCTTGTGATGTACAACTCTTTAGGCAAGATTGCTTGCTGCTGGGAATCATCAGGCATTGCTGCATGACTCAACCTTCCACCGACTCTTATGATTCCATCTTGAAGAAATGGATTGAACTTCTGGAGTGAGTGAGTTCTCTTCACTCTTTGACATTCCTGAGCCTTGACAAGTCTTCTTTGAAGCCTTGCTTTTGACAATGTTTCACGATTTCTGTTTCTGCCTTGGTTAAGTCATCGCAAGTTAGGTGCGTTCCCTTGTAAACCTTCTTAAACTCACTCATTTTGTTTTCTTCACTTGATGAGTTTGATTCCTTTCTCTTTTCTTTCAGTTTCTTCAGCAAGTCCTTCAATCTCAGAAACCAGGGAATGGTACGCTTCAGCTTCATCCAGGATGAGTAGTGAATCATCAACTGGTCCAGCGCATCTTTAGACTCACACGACTGAATGGTGTGCACTTGAGCTACTCTTTTGACCTCTGGGTCATTGATGTCAAGCATTCCAGAATCTGGATTCCTTGTGCACAGAGCAAGAAACCTGGCCCAGAAAGCAAACATTCATTTTTCAAGAAAGGTTCTACAGTCTGTCCTCTCGAAACATGATCGGCAGGATTCAGAGCAGTATTGACGTATCTCTAAGTCTGTGAGGGCTCCAGAATAGCTGAGATTCTGTTAGCAACGAAAGCCTAGAATCTTGTGCCTTCACTGTTCAAATACTTTAGCACGGCTGTGCTATCCGTCCAAAAAATGGACTCAAGTTCAAGATCCAGCTCAAGCTCCTTCTACAAAAGCTTGTCCATCTTGATTGCAACTGTAGCTGCAGTCGGTTCCATTCTTGGAATGGTGGGAGACTTCAAGGGTGCGACCCTTTGCCTTTGCCATAATCAGAGTGGACTGAGCTTCACCACTGGCAGTGGATGAGAGCATGTGGAAACCCAAACCTTCCACATGCTCTCATCCACCTCAAACCACACAACTGATAAATAACAAACTAAATGAACTTAAACTATTAGAACTGCATATAGGCTCCTACATATTTTTTTAATATTTACATTCAGACAAAACCCAAAACCAAAAGAAAAGCAAATGAGCATAATAGATAACAGACGATACACATACATAGACAGCGGGTCACAAGAGTCCCGCAGAGGGTCCCAACAAGTCATTAAATTCAACACGGAATTTATTTTTGCATCGTCTTCCATTAGCTGTGATAACTTGTACCTGCGTGCCTGCAGTTGTCTCGTCTTGTGGTCCTCCACAGCCTTCTCCGTCATTTTTACAGCTCGTTTTTCACTGCGTTCATCCATAATGTTGTGTCCATTCGTCGCTTCGTTGGAAAGATGTCCTTATTTTCCAGCGCAAATGGCACGACGCAGCCGTATTGAGCTTCAATTAGCGATCCTTAATAAACTTACAGGTTGCTGTCCCTTCTTCTCGATACCACCGTAATGTCCTTGAAAAGTTTGTCTCCATCATCCGGTTCAAGCCAGTCGGTCCCACATTCCAATAATCCACACAGAGCAGGTTTTTTGACTAATGTACTGTAGGTATCCATGCAATGGAGCTCGGCTTGACGCTCTCAACACTCCCGCTGCATTGTCCAATAAATCCACGTAGAATCGCTTGTAAATGTTTCAACAGTTTACTGTTCCAAACAGTAAAAAAAAGTACAAAAAGGGGCATCAAAACATCCTTAACATCCAACCAGCAACGTATCAAGAGTTATCCACAGAGACAGCGAAAGAGAGGTCAAAAAACCATGGGGCTCCACTCTTACTTTTTCCCAGCTCCAAGCATCACTGTCAATACGGAAGCCCCAAGGTGACTTAAGGTGCGCAGCAACTCGAAACCCAAACCTTCCACATGCTCTCATCCACCTCAAACCACACAACTGATAAATAACAAACTAAATGAACTTAAACTATTAGAACTGCATATAGGCTCCTACATATTTTTTTAATATTTACATTCAGACAAAACCCAAAACCAAAAGAAAAGCAAATGAGCATAATAGATAACAGACGATACACATACATAGACAGCGGGTCACAAGAGTCCCGCAGAGGGTCCCAACAAGTCTGGCTACACAAGTTTGCACATACATTATTGATCCGATTAATTAGCATGATTTTCTCATTAGCCTGGCGGAGCTTGGTATTGACGCTGGCCAGCAGCACAGAGGGCTTCATCACAGCTGCTGCGTGCTACTGTAGCGCCACCGGGAGGAGAACCCAGACGTCAGAGGCAGAGCTGCGTCCGAGTCACGGGTGCTGGTGAGGTGATTCACTTCTGAAGAAACTGGAACTTGGAGGAATGAGGAACTTGTGCTTGCGTATGATGCATCACGCGCACGTCCTCACCGGCGGCCTGGTGTGGACGCAGTCCTCCGTCATGAGTAGAACCTCCAGGTTCTGTCCTCAAAAGCTCAGTTCTGAGGAACGTCGGCTGTAGGTCCGGCTAAGGCTCCTCTCATGAGCAACTGATCTGTTTCTGAGATTTGGAGTTTCAGGACCAGACCACTGTGGCAGCCGTGGAGGGGCGGCGATGCCAGAGACAGCAGGAGCTCCAGTCAAAGTTACTGTTCTCTGTCAGTGATGCGGCTTCATCAAGTCGCTCACTGACTCTCACTCACCAAGTGTGTTCATCCGGTCAGACCCAGCTGATGTTCCTCTTCTGCTGACGCAAAGAGGAAACTCAACTCCCACAGACTCTGTGGTGACACCAGTCGAGAAGAAGCACCAGAGGAGGTAGGTGATCCGACCTCGCGTGACTCGGACCGCGGGGGGACGGACCGGGTCAGGAGGGTTTCTCTTCTGCTGGGGATACAGAGAGAGTGTAGTGGGTGACTCTGCTTCAACCAGAACGGAAGGAATATTGCTCAGCTGAGACGTCATCAAGCGGAAGAGGAGTCTGAAAAAGTCTGGTCAAGTAAATATCAGTTCAGCCGAGGGATGCAGTGCGGTACAGTGCGAGCATCTGCCTTCTCGTAACGGCGACGGCAGGGGTTGAACCGTTGATGCAGCGAGCAGGTTTCTCTGGGTGAGACGGGGATTTCCTGACACCAGTCGGCATTTGGAGGGGCAGAAGTTGGTCACGCATGAGGCCCCGGCTGAACCACAGCAGATGCATTTACAGACCTGAAACAGCATCACTTCCTCAGGGGCTGCAGCGGGGCCCTGACCCCAGAGAAGGAAGGACCTGAGGAGGAGGAGGAAGCAAACAGGCATGAGGATCAGCTAACCAGGGACCAGAGGACCAGACAGGTGATCCGCTGCTCAGGATTAGGTCAGAACAGAACAGGAAGTAGCTGAAGAAAATAAGAGCAGGCAGGAATTCCTGGCCCGGAGGCCGACCCAGAGAGCAGGGGAAAGCTGATGCTGGTCTCCTGCAAGGCCCTGTCTCAGCAGGGGCTCAGTGGCAGAGTATAGTCATCTCTGCTGACTCTCTGTGTGAAAGAGGATTTGGGAAGGAAGTGGGTGAGTTGTGTAAGAGCGCTGTTGACCGTAACTCACTCCTGCAGACAGCCCCCAGAGCTGCAGAGAGACCATGCTGTTGCTCTCGCTGCTGATCTGGACTCTGCCACGCGGCGTGGCTCCTGCCCGAGCCACCAGCAGCCGTGAGTCTGAGCCAGGCCCAGGAGCCCCGCCTCCTGACCCTGACCTCTCTCTCCTCACACAGCCTCAGCTCTCCTGCAGTCGCTGCAGTGCCACAACGACTACAGCTCTTATGTTGACTGCCAGTGGACGGAGGAATCGGAGCAGCAACTTCCCCTGCAGCTGTGTATCCAGAGCAGGAGCAGCAGGTGAAACACACAGAAACACGTAGCCAGTGGAGGAGACACGAGGGTTTGAGAGGAGCAAGACTCATGATGAAGCACCGGTATCTGATCCCACAGACTTCGCATTGTCTGTTTTCATTCCATTCATCTTTCTATTTGGTCTGTTTTGGAGCAGATGGAATGAGATTCTTCACGTAGGTTACTTTCATTGCTGAGTGAAAAATGCTCAGAAATAACTTTATTTTTGCTGTTTGGTCCTACTTTTTCATGTACTAGTGATCTTTAGTAGCTATACTGGAATATGAACCATGTTTTCATCCATCTGAGCACGAGTGCCGACGCAAAGTGACCTGTGGGTGACCTCATGCCCTCGCAGGGATCGCTGCCCACCTCGTGGCACTCCACTTCTGCACCCCAACGGCCTGCGGACAGTTCGCTGTCGCTATGAAACGAAGACTTTCTCCATCAGCACCACGCACACGGTCTTCTTCTCAGAGGAAAAGAAGAACTGCTCTTCTCCCCCACACCAGCCGGTGGCGCTGCGGGAGCACCGTGAGTCCCTCCTCAGCTGAGCGGCCACAGCCGTGCGGTGGGACTCATCTGGGCTTGTGTGCAGTGCGAGCGCTTCCTCCGGTGGACCTGCTCACTCATGTGACGGAGGGCGGGGTTCAGCGGCTGCAGTGGTCCAGTCCGTACCCGGCCTCCTCTGCACTGAGCGCTGGCATGATCTACCAAGTCAGCTACAAGTCAGACGGACAGGACGAGTGGACGGTGAGCGTGACTTCACCTGAGAGAGCGGCGCATCCAAAACTGTGATTTGAATGTGTTCAGTCCTGCACACGTGGGTTTCATCTCTCACGTTCCTCACTCTGGGGGAAATGTTCTCAGCAGATGATTAGATGCACGAGGCAAAGATGTAAATCAGAGAGCTAAACTAAAGAAAGCCAGCCAGGGCTACACCCATGGTTCACTTCCTGCCGAGGGCTTTCCAGCAGCTCCCGTGAGACAGATCTTCTCTCCTCAGGTGGAACCCCAGACAGCATTGAGGATCAAGCTGTGGGAGCAGCCCCTGCACGCCGGGCACACCTACACAGCCAGGGTCAGAGGTCGAGTGGGTGCCAGTGGGTGGAGTGAGTGGAGCGCAGGGGTGTCCTGGAGGACACCAGCAGGTAGGTCCTCCTGCTCTGACCCGGATCTCGGTGCAGCTCTGACCCGGTCTGTGTCATGGCCCAGATTCCAGCCAGCGGCCCGGCCTGCGCTGCGTGCTGAGCGGCGAGGAGACTGTGGAGTGTCGCTGGAGTGTGAGCCCAGACCTGGACCGCATCCTCAGCTACCAGCTGGCCTGGCACGGGCGGACCTCAGCGTGCGTCCACGGCGACCCGCTCACTAGAACCTGTCCTTTCAACACTGTCACCGATCTGTTGCAGGGCGGCGGGTAGCTGCTCGGACCCGGCCGTGGTTTCTGACCCCTCTGGGAGCGACATGACGTACAGCTGCTCGCTGAGGGCATCGGAGCCGGCGCACCTGCAGCTGGAGCTCCTCGCCACACGTCGCAGCAGGGAGTTCAGGGCCAGACAGCACAGTGAGTGGCCCAGTAGGTCCCATGGGAACTGCTCTAATCTCACCTCTCTCATGTGCTGACTTGTGTCACCCAGTTCGCCCCGGCCCTCCCAGGCAGCTCCGCATCAGCGCCAACGCCGCAGACTGGCACCTGAAGTGGACGCAACCTGTCACGTCACCAGACCTTAGACTCGTCTATCAAGTCTGTTACTTCCAGACCAATACTCAGGTGACGCGTAACACCGCCCTCTAGTGTTCAAGGCCTCACAATGCCAGGCCAACTCTCACGTATAATCCTCGGTCCCGCCACCAGGAGTGCTCGGTCCCCCTGAACTGCTCAGCCACGCACCTGGACATCCCGCACTCCTCCCTGGACCCGGACCGGAACTACACCGTCCTGGTCCGGTCCGTGGTGGAGCCTGGCAGTGGTTCACCGTACCAGGGCACACCGTCCGAGTGGGCGGGGCCTGTGGAGTGGACATCACTTCCAGGTAGATCCAGTCAGTTTCAAGTGTTTGTTTCAAACGATGGAGCCTCTTTTCACGGCGCTGTCGCCATCTGATGTGTCAGTCTGTGTGGACTTGGTTCTTCATGCTGTCCTTTGTTGTCCCACAGTGGGGAAGTTCAACATTCTATTTTATTCTTAAGTTTTTGTTATGTATTTTAAGAATATATTACTTTTATTGTATTTAAATGTTTATTCTTTTTTATTCTTAGTTTCTCAATAGTACTTGTAGTTCTACTGTTGGAGGTACTTGGTCAATGTTTGTGGTACTAGTACCAGTGAAAGTAAATGGTGTCACAGCAGTACTGACTGTGTTGATGGTAGTGGCAAACCTAGTACTTGGTTTTGCTGTGAGAGAAAATAGGAGAAGAAGAAGTCGTGCTGAGCCGAGGGTGTGGAGGGTGGAGGCCATTTCTAGGGTCTGGGCTGGGTCGCAACAGTACTGCAGTTGTGTGTCATGTGTGCTTTGCCGGCCCCGCAGCACGCCGGTCCCCCAGGATGTTGGTCTACTTCTGCACAGGACTGCTGGTGGCCTTCGTCTTCCTTGCTCTCTTCTTCAGCGTCCCAGCCTGCCACAGGTTCTGTCAGCAAACCTTCTCTGAGCAGTCGCACTCTTTACTGACCTGTGGCTCTCCCACAGACGGGCGGTTCTGTGGGTGGACTCTGTGCCCTCCCCTCAGAAGAGCAGAGTGGTGTCTGAGCTCAGGGTGAGGATGTCAGGTCAGCTCAGGTCAGCAACAGCTCTCACAGTAGGTCTTCTGTTCCAGCCCGGGTCCAAGCCTCACGTGATGCTGACGGAGAAGACGTCCCTCTGCTCGCTGCACCACCTGGACCACTCGTCGCCACGGTAACGTCCAGCGGCTGCGGCACTTTGGTTGGGAACCCGGTCATACGTGGGCCTCTCTTCTCTACAGCAGCTCTCTGCTCCTCCCTCACAAGGGCGAGGTGGGGGAGCTGGACCGTGGATACTGGAGCAGTGAAAACTCGCCGCTGACGGACCAGCACGTTCTGGATCCTCAGCTGTCAGTCATGGGGTTCAGTGGCCCGTATATCTTCTGCGAGGTGAGCCCAGCAGGAGTCACACACTGGACCTTCACCTCGGCGCTGACCGGGTCTGTATCTTCAGGGACGCTTCCCGCTGGAGGTGACGGAGCGAACAGAGACTTCCACGTCAGAGGGAGGGGCTTATATCTGCCTGCCCGCCCACCCGCCGCCCAGCCCCACCCACCAGCAGGCTTACATCTGTAACTGCCCAGAACCAGACCACCCGCAGGTCCATGAGGGAGCGGAGGCAGCACACGAGCCCTGCAGCAGCGAGCCCTACGTCTCCGAAGCCTTCACCTCCTGGCCCACCATCAAGGCCTCGGGCTACTGCTCTCTCCCTGCACGCCAAGTGAAGTGACTCCTCCTCTCAGAGGATAGGGAGAGATAAACACTTTCCTTGTGTCTTTTCCAGGTTTATATTTTTTATGTATTTGTTGTTTTTGGCGGTGAATAAAAACCAGAAAACAAAGTTGAATGATAACAGTCACAGACTGAGGGGCCACGGTGGCCCCGGCGCCGCATGCGAACTGCTGTATGAAAGTGGATCGCCACGAGAGGGCAGTGTTTCACTGTTGGAAACTTAGTTTTGCTGCTTCAGAACACTACATTTCCCGCCGGTGTTCTCGAGTGTGGTAACGCTTCAATACAGTAACAATAACGGGCGGGTTCAGTTCGGCGCCTCCTTCATGGGAAAGGCGCCAGGGTCACGGACCCAAGTACCGGCCGTGTACCAGCAGCTCACAGCTCTGCTTCCTCCTCCCTCCACCGGGAGCCATTTTGATGGGTGAAAACAAACTGCTACACTGTCAACCTGCTGCGACGGACACATACACACATCTTCTTTGTCTCTGCTCGGAATTCCAGGCACGCTGGTATCAGCTTCCTGTGTTTCCAGACCAATGCAACGTAGCATTTCCTGTCTGCCGCTTTGACTCGCATGGGAGTCACGGTTGGACCTTGACTCCAGGTTTATGAGGTGAGAGCAGGTTCGGATCCTCTGCATCACCATGACAGCAAAGACAGCGGCGCTGATGTGGTGGCCCGGGCCTGGCGGTGGACACAATCGCAGGAAGGTGTGTGTGTGTGTGTGTGTCTCGTGGAGGCTGGTGCTGCCTCCTGTTCTCTGGCTGAGCTTCTGCAGCGAGTCAGGACAGACACCGCAGAGACCGGTCTCCTGTGGGGCCCTCTGCGGGCCACCGTTCCAAGCCTCTTCTCTCTTTGTGTTGCGCCGCCTTCAAAGTCTTCTGGAGCTTCCTGGACGGGCCGCTGAGATGTGGCTGCTGTTCAGGTCCATCAGGGCGTGTCGTCCACTCAGCTGCGACTTTAGTCACAGTCCCTCTCTGACCCCGACACTGTCATGGTGGTTGACCCCTGTCGCATGTGTTTGTCAGTCCATCGCGCCCGCCTGTTGTTGGAGTGCAGCGGGGGTCGGCAGCGACGCGGACCCCCGAGGATCGAGGCTTCCCACCTCCGTGATGAATGTGAGGACAGAGACGAAGAGCCAAGTCAGTCTGGGAGTGTGCACCAGGTTTAGCTCTACTTGTGGGGACCAACTGGAAACAGTTGCTAGTGAGGTTATTGCCGGTCCCTGTGAAGTCACGCCTGAATTTGAGGCTTAAATCTTTAAAACAACCGGGCTCCAGTCTGGTCCAGAGTCCTGGTTCAGGTGGGCCATGTGTTAGGTTCAGGGGGAGAGGCTGGGGAAAGGGTGATGGCCAGGAGAGGTCCCCACAAGGACAGAGATCCATGTGTATGTGCGTGTCAGTTTGCAATTTTGCCACAGAAATCCCTCAGTCACATGATCCTCTGTGACAAAGAGGAGTGCCAGGATGAAGAGCTTGGAGCAACGTCCCAAACATTTCCACAACATCACAGCAATACACCACATGACTTTGCCTCACAATCTGCTGCCATTTTGGTTCACTGGCTCTGGTTCCTGATGTTCTTGCCCAGAAACGTAGCCAAGCTTCTCCTTCCTTGTAAACAGCGCGAGCCGCAGAAGTCAGCTGACCTTGAAAGCAGAGCCTCAAAGCAGGGAGCAGCCCTCGCCCCCCTTCATGTGGCACACGGCAGCAACGCCAAACACCCAAATAAAAACACAAACCAGAAGCAGTTTTAAGCACTTGAGCTTCTCTTTAAAAAAGAAGTGAATTCATGAAGACAGACAACATTATGATCAGTTGGACATCAGCTACACAAAGGGATGATGGTTGTGGATTTAAATAACTTAAAGGCCGTGGCTTTGTTTGGCGTTAGTCTGACCGTCGCGGCACTTCCTCCGCAGTCAAGCTTCTCCTGGACCTCTGGTTGCAGGTCAGGTCGCGGGGGCAGCAGCCGACGTCTCCTCCACTGGTTCTAGTCTGAGCCTCTCCCCGATGTCTGAGCTCCTCCCCCCACCTCTGCTGCCCGCCCCACTACAGAGCCGCAGCAGTCCCAGACCAGGGTTCCTGAGAGGAGCACCAGGGGATGGACCTAAACACTGTCGGTGGAAGACTCTCTGTCAAAGAGAGGAAGTCAGATGCCGCGTCCTCCCAGTGTTCGTACAGGAGGGTTACTCCACAGCAGCCGTGTGGAAAAATAAATAAAAGAAGCACATGAGGACGACATCCGGCATTAGAAGGCTTAAACGGCACCAGCTTTTAGCTTAGGAAACATGTTAAAGAGAAGAACACTCGCTGCTCCAGGCTCTGATATCAGTGCTGCAGAAGAAGTGTCCGCTCCGGAGAGCCGCTCCTGTCGGCCAGCGTTGTCACGACGACCGCCTCACATGAGCGGCTCCAAGCTTCCTCCGGACGTGACAGAGACCCGAGTCTTTCCTCCAGGAGCAGCAGTCATTAGTAGTGTTACCGACAGAACTCTGGACCACCAGAGCCTAAATACTGACCCGACGCTCTCCTGCGTCCAAAAAGTCCTCCAAGGTTCTCGTGCTGAAGGTGCGAGAACAGAAAAAGACTTTTTCAAGTTCCATTCTGCTCAGCCCAGGAGTGACTCTCCTGAACCGGCGCGCGATGTCATCAACAAGAAAGAAGTAGCTTGGCATGGTGCCCTGGACCAGCAAGGGTCAAAGGTCATCCCTACACTCGCCGGACTCGACACAACCTCATGCTTGGCGGACTCTGGTCCAGAACCGTCAGCCACTACCGCTGACCTTTGATCAGACCTGGTGCCACTTCTGTCTTCACCTGCTCCACACCTTCCAGGACTCACCTCTGATGGACATTCTACATCAGCATGGCCCTCATGGCCGCCTTGCTGATCCGTCTGCGGTTCTTCCTCATCCTCCTCTTGGGATGAGCAGGAGGTCTGGGCGCTGCTGGAGCTACTGGTTTCTGCGTGGTGCCTGTGACTTGAAAGGCATGTCTGATGGTTAGTGGAGGAGCATTCCCGAGGTGTGGTGTGCGCTCCTCACCTGGTCTCAGGGTGGTGTGCAGCTCTTCTCTCTTCTTCTGTCTCAGCAGCTCCTTCTCCTGGTCCAGCCTCTGGTGCAGCAGAAGCAGCTCTCTTCTCTCCTGCTCCAGTATTTTCTCCTCCAGCTTCAGAATGCTCTCCTCCTCCGGAGTGTCGTTCTCCCTCCGAGGATCTGGGTTTGGTTCTTTAGTGGGCCGGAACCTGCTCAGGACTGTGGCCTGAGACGGACCAGGCTTGGCCTGAGGGGTGAGGGACCTGTCCTCCCCGCCCTCACTAGTGTTCCCTTCAGTACCTGTGAGCCCCGCTTCCACCAGCTCCTCAGACTTGTTTCCTCCCAACTGTCCAGTGGAGTTGTATGTCCAGCGCGGAGTGTCGAGGGCGGGCTCCCCGTGCTGGTTCCCCTTGGCCAGGCTGAAGCCCCCATGAGTGAAGGTGTCTCCTCGGGGGCTCCAGTGATGCTGCAGAAGGTCCTGCAGGTGAGAACCCTGGTTCTGCTTCAGACCATCCCGGTGATGGAGCTCATCTTTGGAGTGAACCTTCACCTGAGGAGGAGAGGAGCAGAGCAGCCAGTTCAAGACCCCAGCTCTTGTGGGAATCCCTGCTGTTGGGGAGGCATTCATGGGGGAGGGGAATGTTTCAGGCTGAATTTCACCCATTGACCTCAGTCATTAGCCCTTTACCTTCTGGCCTGAGCTGATTTCCACATGGATGAGGATGAGGATGAGAAGGAGGAGTAGGAGGAGGAGGAGGAAGAGGAGGAAGAGAAGGAAGTGGAGGAGGAGGACGAAGAGGAGGAAGAGAAGGAGGTGGCGGTGGTGGAGGAGCAGCAGGATAAAGAGGAAGAGGAGGAAGAAGAGGCAGTGGAAGAGGTGGCGGTGGTGGAGGAGCAGTAGGATGAGCCCTCCTCACACAGAGGTGATGGCAAACCCTGATGTTGGTGGACCGGAGTGCACAGCAGCTTCACCTGGACACCAAGATGGAGGTCCATCGCGAGCGCCATCCGTACCTGTTCGTGGCTGACAGTCTGGTTCCAGTGCTGCTCCTTGTGTGGCCCGTTCTGCCGGCGGCTGGACTTCTTCTTCGGCGCTGGAGCCGCCTGACAGCGACACTCCACATGGTCGACCACAGACACCACAGCCTTGGCGTAGGTGGGACTCATGTTGATGTACTCCACCTTCATGACCTGGGTTTAGGAAGAACATGGTGAGGACATGAGGCAGAGCCAGCGGGTCCGGCGCCGGCGCAGTTCACCTGCAGGTACCGGGTGTTGGTGCGGGACGGCACGCACTGCAGGCTCTTGGTGTTGCAGCAGCCAGAGCAGCGCTGCACCTCCACACACGGCGGCCACAGCAGAAAGTTGGCGTTGCTGCGGTCCAACATGGACCTGGTGACCTCCACCACCTCTGTCCGAACTTTGCACAGAGCCTGCTGTGCCGGCTCAGCACCTGGCATTCACAGGAGCGAGGGAAAATGCTGAGCCACGGTGAGACAGAAGAGGAGGTCGAGGGAAGCATCTCATGGCTCTGGCTGGCGAGGAGAATCTCTCCAGCTGCAGCTCAGCAGAACACACTCACCTAAGCTCCGCGGCGACCTGTGACCTCCAGCAGCAGCCGAGTTCCCCTCCTCATCTGAGACACAGCGACACACACAGGAGTTCAGACGTCTCGTGGATCCAAGCTTGGCAGGCGTGGATCATGTGACATGCTCAAGCTCCGCCCACCACCACCTCCTACCTGAATACGTCTGAAAATGACCGTGTTCATGTATCGCCCCAACTCTGGCCAACAAACCAGAGACTGATTCGAGCAGGAGTCTCATGACACCTTTGACTGCTCAGCAGCAGTTTTCTCTCTTTTGTCATCATGACGTTTCACTTTCTTTCAACAAATCTTCAGTCCTGAAGCCAAAAATGAAGGTCATGATCCACTGACTGTCCCTGCTCTGGTCACAGCTGTGATGATGCAAACACCTGTCCTCTTCAGCTCAACATCATTTGCTATGTTATTGAAATGATTTTTATCTGTCTTATCTCTCGTTCTCCACATGAACTCCTTCGTTCTTAACCGTATTTGACCTCGTATTATTGATTTACTCATTTTGAAATACCAAATAAAAATAGCACAAGGCCAAAACACACCTGATGAACGTTTCAAACATGAAAGAGTCTGAAGAGTCAAAGAGGAACTTCCTGTCTCAGCATCAAAGTGCTGACTCACTTCTGCAGCGAGGTTCCTTTACCTGTGGAGTCTGAGAGCAGCAGCCGCTGCAGGTCCTGGATGGAGGAGATGGGCGTGTCTCTAACCAGCTCCACCAGAGCTACAGGAAGAGGCTCCCCCTGAAGAGATGCAGAGCCAGGGTTAGTCCGCCGCCCACGGTGGGGTGACCACATGAACCCAGTGTGGCTTTAACCCCCCGGCCATGATTAGCCCAGGAGTGTGGAGGGCGGGGGGAGGCGTAAGGGGGGGCACCGCCGACACACAATGGTCACTCAGAGCAGGGAGAATGACTATTGGCGTTGTGTCCTCTCATCTGCTAACATTTAGGGGTCAAAGGAGCCAGGAAGGAGTCAGGAAGTGGGGGAAGGATGGACAGAGTAGAAGAGATGGGAGGCGCATCAGAAAAGAGAGGGATAATGAATGAATGACAGAGGAGACGGAGAGACGCCCGGGCTGCTGCTCTGAGACGGGCATCACCGGAGACACACACCCGGGTCTGAAGAGTCGACCACACCACAGCTCCATTTGATATTTCATCCACATCCTGCCCTCAACATGGAGCTTAGGAATAACGGCTGAAATAATATCTGTGCTGAGTCATGATGAAATAAAATAAATGAAATAAAAAATGAAAATGCTTCATCTAAATTATTCGCAACATGAGAAAAGGAAAATTCATGTTAAAAATTAAAAATTAAATTTTGTTTTCTGGTGCAACTCTACAGTTAGTTGCTTTGAGTCCAAGTGGATCTGGAGCAGAAGGAAGTCACATGTCCGGCGCCGTACACCTCGCCTCGCCTCCATTGTTGTCCATCTTCTCAGAAGGTAGAAGAACAGAGGCGGGAAATGCCGAGCACTGGGCTCACATCTTGTGACGCCGAGCTGCTGAAGCCCCCGAGGACTTGTTCACTGGCTCATTACTTCCTGTCCTCGCCGGCGGAGCCCAGCTGCTAGTTGTGTGAGATGCTAAATATAGGAAGTGCGTCTTTGTCCTTCTCAACGTTAGAGTCTCAGCAAGAAGAGGAATTCTTACTTCAGTCTCCTCGCTATTTAACCAATTATTATTATTAACCAATGTTATTCCGTTACCCTCCCAGCTCAGTAGCCGCTAGCTCTATGCTAGGCTATACTAGCACGAGCGGAACCCTGCTGAGACACACATAAACAGATCACAGATGTGGGGACACAGCTTTTGATTCTAGAAGGTTTAAACGACGTGGTTTTAGCATGCTGGCATTTAGCCACACGCGGAGCAGCTCCAGGTGAGCAGCAGCTGCAGCAGCGGAGGGCACTTCAACGCCCTCTTCATGAGAGGGCGAAGCGACGACGGCACCAGGCTCAGAGTCAAGTTCCAGGTTGGCTCCCAGCTCTCCAGGGCAGCAGCAGCTGAAGCCAGCCTGAGCTTCATCAGAAGACAGATGAAAATGTCTTCGAGACCAGAGAGGGACCTTCTCAGAAGCTTAACAACTCTGGGTATTCTGCAGGTTTTCCCGGGTCAGCAGAGAGGTCGTCTTTGCAGAAGGTCCTGGGTCTGCCCGGGAACTCCCCCAGCCCTCCAGAACATGGACCCCTGGTCTGAGCTCTCCCTCAGCTGACTCTCCAGCAGCAAGGACCTCACCACTGTGTTCTTCTGCGTCCGTCTTCTGTGTGAGCAGCTTACTGACACCTTCAAGTGCCTTTCACCATTACCACGTTGCCATGTATACTGCTGTGTCTATTTATCAATTATTTATTATTTGTTCCTGTCTGTCGAGTTTTATATGTCATGCCGTCCGGGTCTGAGAGAACAGATACTTCATCCATGCTATATGTCTTGTACTGCAGCATATTTGACAATAAAGCTGATCTACCTACCTTCCTACCTTACAACTGCCACATCTGTCTCATTAAAAACTCTGATTTCTTCCCATCAGGAAGTCAGAACTCATTGGTGGTGGGACATTTTGACAGCACCACCCACTAATTTCGCGTCTCGTCTCCTCAGGAATGTGCGTGAACATCCATCTGCAGCTCACAGCTGCCACACGTTCGGCGTGAACCTGGGGAATTCCAGGTCGAGATGCAGGGTTCTTCTAAGCACTGCGGCTGTCAGAGCCAGCTTTTTGTTCCCAAGTGACTGATGAGAGGAATTTTAATTCATCAATCACCTTCGAATGACAGCAGCACATTATGGGGGTTGCCATGGCGATGGTTTCACCCTTGCATGTAGGTGTTCAGGTCTCACTGCCCAGCTTCTCTTCCACCACCAGGACGGTTACAGCTGCTGTTCCCTCTCAAGTCCTGGGATCCCAACACACACTTTCATGACCTGGACAGAAGCCTATTGATAGGCGTGTCTGCCTTTAAAATAACAAGAGTCACAGGCGTCGACGGCTGGTCATGGACACTGCTCTGCTCTGAGTTCCAGCATCGACCTTATCTACCATGACCTCAGACATACTGCTTCATATTGCACTGCAACAGTTGAAGCCTTCTGGCTCAGCTCTGTTCTTAGGTACCAGCATTTGGGCCAAACGTGTGGATCATTTTAGAGCTGGAAAGTGAGTTTCAGGCTGCTCTGACGGAGCAAGGCTTCCACGCAACCACCGCTACAGGGAGGCAGGGGACACCCTGGAAAGGTTGCCAGGTGGGAGTGGCTGCTGCTCAACACGCCGAGCGTGCGACATCTGCTCCCAGCTGCAGCTCCAGGCAGTTTCCAGCCAAACACCACAGAGGACCCAGCGAGCCCCTGGGCGCAGTCAATGTGAGGATTAACGGCGATGTTCTTCAGAGTCGCCCCCTCCTGATGGGACTGAAACTCCAGGAGAACCATCTCCTCAGACTTGGGGTCCACTGCTGCCAGTGGTGGGACCACAGCAGACTCTTAACATCTTCCGACAGGAGGGAGCCAGCCCGCTTCTCCTGATCCACTCAACACGTGGGCGAGTCTCGGAGAGGCACAGCACCGAACCCTCGTTTCTCCTCTGAGCTCGGGGACTCACCTCGGCCACGACAAACCGCGGACACGCCGCCAGCAGCAGGAGCAGCAGCTGTACCCACGATCTCATCTTGCTGCCCGGCCTGGAGCTCCCACGGACCGGGCATTTATGGAGCGAGAGTCCGTCGGAGGTGGCACTGCGCCCGCGGACCAGACCCACCTTCGTGCGCGAAAGCAGCGCGCTCTCCTCGCTCCCACTCGTCCTTCCCGAGGGGGGAAACAAGAGGAACAAGAGTCCAATAAAATTCAAATTTCACTTCTTCTCCAGGTTCACGGGAATCTCTCACGCGCAGCGTCCCACTTCCACGGAGCAAAAACACATGAAAAAGTCTGAACTACAGAAGTTGCAGTGGATGATCACAAGGCTGCGTTAACCGTCCTGGGTCCACCTTGAGGGAGAGAGAGAGCAGTCCGAGGTCAGGATGGAGGTTTGCGGTTCTCTTCTTCCTCGAAGTCTTATCAAACAGCAAAGTGCAGCAGCTGCGGAGCGCCTCGGTCCTGGAGCCGCCTGATTACACTGCAGCCGCGGCTGCGAGGGGAGGAGGGGCCGGCGGGGAGGGCGCTCTACCGCCCTCTGCCGGGTGGAGAGGGAGCGAGCTGGTGTGGATGGACGTGACGGGTCGCTCAGCCCGGTCTCCTGTCCCAGCGAGCCAGGGTCACGAAGAGACTCATGGTGTGACCTCGGTGTTTTCAGGAAGCTGAAGGTGTTATTCTGGGTCCTGACCTTTGAGGAACATTTAGGAACAATGATTTGAGTTTGGTCTAAATGTCAGCCGGCCCACTTCACATCACCCTCGCTTCGGTCGTCTCCAAAAACAGCTGAAACCAACCCAGAGTTGGGCTGGAGGCCGACACCGAGCTTTGCTTCTTTCAGCACAGTCTTGCTCTACTGCTGTTTGCTCGAAGCTCGGGTGAATAATAGGATGCCATTGTTTGTCCAACAAGAGTGGAGGAGGAAGTGGAGCTAAATTTACTCTGCGTTTCATATTGACACGTCTGCACAAGGTCAGCCACTGTTGTGGCGCTCAGATATAGAAGCCAGGTCTGGAGAGCTCCGGTCATGACGCAGTGAGGGCTGCCTCTGAGCAGGACTCCCATAACGCACTGCAACAGTGGAGTCTGAACACTTTCCTGCGGTGTGACGGTCCTTACATGCTCCCTCTCGGACAGAACAGCCACTTGAGCTTAAACACACACACACGGACAAGAGCACAGAGGAGCCTCTGTGAGGAACAGCAGAGTGAGCAGTCGCTAAAGCATTTCAGAGCTTCTCAGAAGATCCCAGAAGGTCACCGCCGCCTGGTCTGCTCTTCAGTCGCACAATGAGGCTGTTTGATTTCACCAGAGCCTGAAAGGTTTCTGCGGTTCATGTCTGGCAGTGGAGGCAGGTCCGAGCCCGGCTGCTGTGACCCTCATTAGTGCCGGAGATCGCATCTCAGCTGCAGCAGTGCAGAAGATGAAGGAGGGTCGTGGACCTGTAGAGGGAGCTGGACCTGCTGGAGCTAGCTTGTTAGCTGGTGTCTCTCCCAACATTCACCTGGAGCTGCGTTCTCCACCTCCTGCCAGAGAGAGTGCAGAGGGTGAGCAGATGTGAGTGTGTGTGTGATGCATCTGTCAACAGCAGCTCATTAACAAGTGTGTGTGAGTGCAGCAGTGACAATGAAGCATTCTTGGACTCCTCTCAGCTGCAGTCAGAAAAGGCTCAGAGTGATTGGTCTCTGCAGAAGAGGACGGAGTCTTCAGAACCGGTCCGTTGGCATCCAGGTCAGAGCTCAGCTGAAGGCCTGATCCAGCCCGAGCATCATG
The DNA here is from genome assembly GCF_027744825.2 of Synchiropus splendidus. Taxonomy (NCBI): domain Eukaryota; kingdom Metazoa; phylum Chordata; class Actinopteri; order Syngnathiformes; family Callionymidae; genus Synchiropus; species Synchiropus splendidus. Next base: position 3,494,926 of record NC_071352.1, read on the forward strand.
ACATTTGATGAAGACCACAGGGATGAGCCGCACCACAGTGTGGAGAAGAAACACCTCCGTGAGAGATGCCTATGTGAGAGCAGCATTCCTCACCACCTCCCCCACCAGGGGACTTCCCTGCTCCGACAGGAGCCATGCTTTTCAAACTGGATGGAAATCATCAGTATTGTTCTCCACACTGTACAAAGGGCAAGGGCGATTGGACTCTGAGTCCCAGCACAAGGGTTCCATCCAGGGATGCCCGTGATGAAGCTGAGCCAAGAGGAATTGTCTGGGTCAGAGGAGGCATTAGTGAGAGCCTCGGAGCAGCACATCTGTCATCTTCCCCCACGATGATGGTGAGGCTGTCAGCTGATCTTCCTCCAGGATGGAACTCAGGAGCTTTGACTCTTGGCTCAGCTCTTTCTTCCCTGTTGATCCTCCCTTCACTTCTCCACCTGGGTCATGTGCTACATCGAGGGCTTTGCTGTTCAGAACAACATCATCACTCCATGGATCTAAGATCCATCCAGCTGAAACCCACAATTCCCAGCACAATCAAGTCCATCTGTTCTTCACACTCTGCTGAAGAGCCACTCCCGTCACATGACGCCGCTTATTTACTCTCGCTCAAGATAAACGCTTATTATGTGCTGAAGTGACGCGCTGCATTCCACAGCCAGACACTTGGGCTGTGCTTGAGTCAGACCTGGACCTGGAGTCAGACCCGGACCCAGAGTCAGACCTGGACCACGAGTCAGACCCAGAGTCAGACCTGGACCAGGAGTTGGGCCTGGACCCAGAGTCAGACCAGGAGTCGGGCCTGGTCGCAGCAGAGTGAGCCTCTGGAGCGTCAGCCACCACAATAGCAAGACAGTGGAGGAAACAGACCACAGGTGTATTTTAAACCTCCCTACGTGCTTCCCTCTGTGCTCCCACATATTCCTGTTTACACGCTTCCTTCCTGATGTGCTGCCCAGGCATCTGCTGTTCCTCTCAGAGCCCTGATGTGATCCTTCCACTGTGAATCTGTTTAATGGATATTTCAGGTCCATTCTGGCTTCAGTCTGACCCTGAATTCAGGGCTGTTTCTCTGGCCCCTCCCCCTCCACCACTCAGCAGGTCATGTGACCAAAACACTGGAACACATGGGAAATGAAAGCACCATACTAACATGCTCTGGGACCAAATCAGAGTTCATCAATCAATTTCACAAGTTTTCAAAATCTGGCTCCCGGTCCCTCCTCTGGACCGTGACTCTTGGGGAGGCGAGTCAGTGCAGGTCCATACTGAAGTTATCACATGACACAGTTCATTCGTTCATCAAAGGCGCTGCAGTGTCAGGCTGCAGGTGAGAAACGCCGGGGCTTTTGGGATAATTGCTCCAGTGAAAGTGAAGCAGGAACACAGGAGCGCAGGTTGAAGTTTTGGGGGTGCAGGTGGGTGGGGGGAGGGGGAGTTAGGGGGGGAGGAAGCTGTGGAATAAAAAGACATGATGGTTTAATGGGGCGGCGAGGAAATGACAGGGTGGTGCCAAATGAGAGGGTGAGAGCAGGCGCTAACAGCCATGGAGAGTGGAGCCGGGGAAATCCAGGCTTTACCTCCCAGAAGACATGGAGAGGGGAGGGTGGGCCAGGGCTGGGGCGGGGGGGGGACTGTGTGTGAGCACAGTCCATGAGGCGAGTGGGACCCTCGCAGGCTTCCAGTGAGAGGGACGATGGGCAGCCGCCAGCGGCTGGCACTGCATGTCCTCTGGCGCCTCTCACTCCAGGTTTCCTCCCACAGCACACAGGTGCGGGTTTGTGTGATCCTAGACCTGACTCTGAACAAGCTGAGCTCAGAAACTTCAGCTCCCTCCACCATCCTGCTTCTTCTCTCCCTCGGCTTCCGTTTCCCTCCTCTGTGTTTGTCTGTCCCAGGTGCCTTCCTGAGCAGCAACCATGGCTTCCGCTCTGACTCAGGTGGAGAGCGCTCGGAAACACAGCACACACTGGAGTCACACACCTCGGGCCCGGCGCTCTGACGTGGCTCCAACAATAGCACAACAAAGCGAGCATCCTGTGAGCAGGGAACAATGGGAGCATCGCTTTGATGGCGGCGAAGCTTCAGCTCAGCGCGAGGCTCCGCTGGCCACCAGACAGCTTCACTCTGATTCAGACTCTCTGGGCAACGTGGCACAATGTGACCCAGCAGAAACTCACCACGGTGATGGTGCTGCCACTCACTCAAACCTGAGGTCTGCTCGTCCCTGCAGCCTGAGACCGCCCCCTTCAGCACACACAACACCCTCATTTACAGTGCAGACCCTTTGAGATCATCCTCAACTGATGCAGTGCGTAATGGGAGGCCTGAATAAGAGGCCCCGTCCGGCCGACAGGCCTAAGGTTTAAATACCCTGGGATTTTGTGCCACAGGAGAGTGTTTGGGTTTCACCACCAAAGTAACAGGTCACAATAAATGGAATCCGTTTATCCCCCCTGATGCTTCAGTCTGTGTTTAGGATCTTAACATGTGCGGGTTCTCTCCGTACTGTTTCCCACATTGCCAGAATGTGGTGGTTCTTCTGTGCTAATCTTGTTTCATGTCATCATGAACTTGAGTCAGGCAAAAGTGGTTTCAACACGGTCTGACTGCAGAAACACAGAGAAGCATGAAGGACGTGTGCTGGAGGGGAACAGGTTCGAGTCCCACTGAAGATCTGCTGTCCATCGTCCGAGGGTCTGTTCTCTCACGTCGCCCTCAGTCTGACCAAATGTTGCCTCTCACACACACACAAAGCTCGCTGTGTTCTCGTCTTTTGTGTTTCAATCCTACCATTGATGGAGCGGAGCATGAGCACCGATGTGGTCAGAGATCTGTCAGGATATCAACATTTCGCGTGCGTGTGTGTGGAGGGGAGCGCTGGCCGACAGCCACCCTGTGAATGACTGCGTGGGAGGGAGACAGGAGGCGATGAGTCATAGTGCACATGCCACCAAGCCACAACAGCACCCCCTGTTGCCGGGGCAGGGGAAGCCCCGCTAGAGTGGGAGCATTGTTTGGACCAGAGTGACGTCATGGGACGTCTCACCCCCAGAGCAGTGAGAGCGACAGGTAGAGGGAGGCCAGTCTGGTCCACCAGTGTGTGTGTGTGTCACTCCACCTGACCAGTCTCTCACCACTGTGCTCACCTCCTCACTTGAGAAGGGGTGGGGTCACCAGTCCACCAAGCATGTTTGGTGCTGTGGGAGGAAACCAGAGTGCACGGAGGAAACCCAAGCAGGACTTGGCTCCCCTCAGAGGCTAGATCAAACTGTGGCTCTAACTTTCGTGCCCAGGATCCAGGACGCCGCACAGCCATGCGGGTCGGTCACGGCCCAGGGCTCAGCCCGAGGAAGCCCGCTGGAGCGGTGGACACGCGAGGCGGCGCACATCGCTCACACGTGTGCGCTGGCTCAGCAGGCGGAGGAAGCTGCAACAGCATGATAAGCTGGGAGAAGACAATGGGCTCTGCGGTGCACATCCAGCCGCAGTTCAGCTGGGAGGGTCAACAAGCCTCTGCAGGCCTTCACTCAGCTCCACCACACTATAATCCCTGGGACCGTTCTGTTCTGAGATGTGAGCCAGGCCGGGAGAGAGATAGGGGCCGGAGCTCTGTTGACCCTGGCTAGCCAGGGCAGGGGGCCCCCGTCGAGCCTGGCACAGAAGTTTCCAGATGGAAGAGGATCGTGACAGAAGTCCTGTGGGTGGCAGTCGTGTTCGACCCCGACTCTCATGTGACCCTCCCTCTCATGACACCAGAGCTCAGAGTGGAGCCCACCTGCTGCCGTCAGCTCAGACCAGGGTGGGGGTGACTGAGGCTGCACACTCCCGCTGCAGAGCCCAGCAGTGACCCCGGAGGCTTGCTGGATCACAGGAGGTCAAGGTCCGGGCAGAAATGTCACGCTTCTTACATAAGAGCAGCGCGGATGGAGACGCTGCAGCTGTACCACGTCACGGCTTGGAAAGGTCAAAGGTTGAGCTGGTCCATGCCGGCGGGTCCGTCACGTCACCATGTCAATGTTGAAGGATAGAGAGGGAGGCACCTGCTGAACAAAGAGGTGGAGCTTCATGATGAGGGAGGAGGGACCAGAGGAGGACTCACTCGGGACCCCTGATGGGAAACGAAGAAAAGAGCTTCCACTTGAAGGCTATTTTCTCAACACGTTAGAAATATGTCCATAAATATCAGCTTCCTATCAAATGCACCGTGGGAATCTGAACATCTCACAAGCTTCATAAATGCCTTTCATGGACAAAAACAAAAAAGCTGTTACGTAACGCGCCATGCCAGTGGTGAGACGGCCACGCCGTGCCAAGTCACTCGCTCCGTCCTGTGGCTGCCAGAGATCCAGAGAGAGTCCAGCCTCCAGGGACAGCGTCTGAAAACCGGGGGTTTCTCATCACATCCCACGGAGCCCAGCGCAGCGGGAGCATGGTGCCGGACTGAAACGTCTGCAGCGCGCGGAGCAGCGATGGCTCGGTCCTAAAGCAACCCTGCAGCTTTCTGGGCTCCTAACCAACCATCTCCCTCTTATCTGACTCGGGTTCCTCAGGCTTCTGCCGGCTGATGATCACTCTGATAGAGTGATCATCACAAAGATATTTGTCATGGAAAAGTCCAACCAGCAGCAGAAGCAGGTGCAAGTCATCAAATCAAATTTGATGACTTCGGAGTAAAATAAAATTCGGAGTAAAATAAATATGATAAAACCATGTCTAAATATCATAAAATAAAATAAAATATTTTATTTAAACTCCAAAGAAGATACAAGTGAAGTGCAAATGAAAGTATCACCATTAAATGTTCTAATTAATTTCAAAACTGCTCCAACAGGTGCTTTTATGAACAGTGTGTAGTGTGTAGGGGGTGCCATCACTTTCTTGATCATTTTTTCTTTTCAGAAACTACTGCTACTGCCACCATACTGGGCTCATGTATTAGAACTGAGGGTCTCACGGCCCAGAGGTGTGAAACAAAGAACTTCTAGCAGCCCTCTAGGGGGCGCTCGCGGCCCAACCATGGGCCCCGGCCCTGTGGTTGAGAACCCCTGGTGTACATGACAGGACCGTTAGCATTGTTAGCATCGTTAGCAGCCATGCTAACAACTCTGAGGACGTCATTTCTTCTTACAACCCAAGAACATGGCTCCAAGCTTCTGAAACCAAAACCCTGCCTCGCTCGCTGACATCACAGCGATTCCGGCTGAGTAATGTTGACTCATCGAAACATAACTAGTTGGTCCTCTAGGCATTTACTGCAGCTCAGGCCAGTGCATGCCAGCCACACCGGGCGGAAGGCAGGGGACCCCCCCGTTCCCACAAGAACGGTCATCGTGAGTGAGGAGGAACCTGCACAGGTCATGTGACTCGTGCCAGCCCTGACGTCCTCGCAGAGACGCTGGGATCTGAAGTCACTCACATTCCCAGACGAGAATCGAGCCTGTGTCCCTCAGGGCTGGCCACCGTCCAGCGCTCCCCTCGCACCGCGGCCTTGGCTTTGGGTGTGCCGTCGCTCGCACGGGACGCCACAGAATAGCCTATTGTTGAGTGGGAACGAAGCCAGCCAGAGGGGGGAGAAATGAACTTTTAACGAGAGAGAGAGAGCGAGAGAGAGAGAAAGAGAAAGAGAGAGAGAGAGACTCCTGCAAGAGGCCGGCATCACTCTGTGCTGTGGGCAGGAAAGGTTCACACCACAGTGCCCGAAAGGAGGATGTGACGGGCAACTGAAGCTCAGATCCCAACCAATAGTGAGAACAAAGACCCATGGAGTTGGACGGCAGGTCTGCCTAGGCTCCTGGATCTGGAGCGTCCACAGAAGAAAGAGCGTGGCCTACAGTTGGGTTGTCCACCACGACCGGGACCAAGTCCAGCTGGTCAGTGGCGTCCCCCACGTCCCATGATGCAACAGTGGAATCTTCAAAATAAATGGGATCATGAGAAAATATGACAAAATCAAGTTTTCGTTTGAGAAGAATGACGATACGCGAAGAAGAAGAATTGCAGTGAACAAAGCTGGGAGCAGGGATCTAAAACGGCCTGGGATGTGACGTGAAAACGCAACAAAAGAGAAAAGGCGCGGAGACGTAATTCCTCAGTAAACCACTGCTGCACGAAACAAAGGTCGCTGCACGTGCTTCTGCAGCAGTTTTCATCTGTCCCCTTCAAAATCACATCTGAATTTACCAAAGTATTCTACTTGGATCAAGGTGCCTCTGTGGTCCAACTGGTGATGCAGTGTTCGAACACGCTCCTGCGCTGAAGCATCTGACGTCACAGAGGCACTGCCACCAGCAGCTCCATGCCTGCACATTCCTCGGGTAAAGGGCAGGTTCCGGGCCGGAGCGAGTGACCGACGCCAGCACTTGTGCAGACTTGGATCCAGAGGTCTTCTCCTCGCCTCCCGCAGCCATGAAAGATGCCCTTTCTGTGAAATGCCAAGCGCATTCCGCCGCCAAACAAAGACCCGCCCGCAGCACAGCTGCACAAGGCCTCGGGATCAAGACGCTTCCAGAGGCGATTGATCTCCTCCAACATGTCATAGTGAAGCTGTGCCTGGGCTGCACAAGTCAGAGCAGTGAGTCAGAAGCTCTCAGAGGGACGGCAGGAGCCCGGACCTCGCAGATCTTCTCACAGCTGCTTCAGAACATAAAGTGTGTTTACTCTGGGTCGCGGCTCGTTCAGGGCCAGACTTGTAGGAAGCACTGCTGTGGGGGAGAACCACACGACATGATGGGAAGAAAACACTGAAGCAACAAGGACAAGACGAAGGTCAGAGATGAATGACATGAACCCTGTCACTGGATTCTCTTGCCTTCGTTTGAAGACCCAGGTCTGGCTGTAAAGATGTGACGATCTTCGGTTCCACTCGCATCCCTCCATGATTCCTCTGATGGGAAAGGAAACACTGTGCCCATCACAGGAATGTCGTGTCATGATACAAACAACTGCAGGGAAACAAGCCAAACAAGGGCGACTAAACCTCGACATTTCAAATGGTAATGATTAAACCAGTCCCTGAACATCCTCCAGCTGAGGGCCACATCAATACAGGCCCGGGCCACATGTGGCCTCCAGGCCGCGCATTGACCGGGTCAGGTCTACTGGACCAACCCAGCTACCTGGGGCAAGAGGCAGGAGGAATCCAGGACAGGTGGGTCATCAAAAATCTCTGCAGGAGTGAGGCCAGTGGGAGGAAACCCCAGTGCTCAAGGAGGAGGCAGCCAGAGATCCACACCAAAGCTTCCCGCAGCTCAGGTGACTGAGTGCAGTCAGGACTCGGAGGAGCCGGAGACGCCACTCAAGTCACTTAACTGAGTAGCGCGGCGAGTCTGTGTGCAACGCTCCATCCCGGCCAGAGGGGGCGCACAAACACCAGCTGCTGCCCAAAACTGACCCGCCTTCCCTCTGCGTTGCTAACGGTTCCAATACTGAGGACACGCCGGGAGAGGAACACCGGTGCTCAGACCAGGAGTCGACTAGGAGGGAGACCTGGTCTCAGCTGAGGAGGAGCCTCGGGGTGATGAAGAACCACGGCCTCCAACAGGATTCCAACTCACCTCTGGCTCCCAAAAACTCGCATGATCGGTGAGAAGACCCGGTGGGTCGAGTGACGAGCGGTTGGACAGCGCCCTCCAGCGTCACACACGCGCACCGCAGCTACCAGTCTGCTCTAGAGGCCGCAGATGCGGAGCTGCTTTGTCAGCTGATGTTTAAACCTGCGTGTGTCAGTCAGGAGACCAGAGCAAGTCACGCAGGCCTGCTTCACTCTTTATTACTGTACAGGCAGTGCTCTCACACACCAGGTTTGCAGAGCTTCCACTGGGACCTCCAAAGCAGCTCTTAGAGTTCCAGCTCTATTTTAACGTCCATTTTGGTTTGGAAAGGCTCCAGCAGGGGGCGCACTTCCTCGGCCAGGAACCTGACCACCTGTCCAACACCACAGATATCAGGGATCAAGAAGGTGAGCGGGGCTCCTGATCAGTCTGAGGTAAGGGCCTACCTGCTGAGGGGCTCGGCCAATGAAGGTCTTGGGGTCCAGAAGGGAGTCCAACTGGTCCAGAATGGGGGCAAAGTAAGGGTCTGCCTGGACCCTGGCCAGCAGGTCGTTGTCACCTCCTTCCTGTTTGACGACGGCCGCCGCCTCCTGCGATAGAACCCTGATCTTCTCGTGGCAGTCCTGAGCAGAAGACAGACCTTCAGTGCTTCTGACACTCGGCCGAGGCCGAGCCAGAACCTGTGCTGCGTACCTGTCTGTTGCCGCCTGCCTTCACCATGGCCATGATGATGTTCTCCGTGGCCATGAAGGGCAGCTCGTGACGGATGTGGCGCTCAATCACTCTGGGGTAGACCACCAGGCCCTCCGAGATGTTCTGCAGCGTGCTGAGGATGATGTCGGCGGTGAGGAAGGACTCAGGCAGGGAGATCCTCCTGCAGCACACACACACACGTCTGAGCCCGCCCACAGGCTCCGAGAACAAGCAGGTGCTGACCGGTTGGCGCTGTCGTCCAGCGTCCTCTCCAGCCACTGCACCGACGCTGTGTTCAGAGGGTCGGACATCAGCGCCATCAGGTGGCGAGCCAGGCTGCAGCAGCGCTCCGACCGCATGGGGTTCCTCTTGTAGGGCATGGCACTGGAACCTGAGGGGACCAAAGCTGAGCTCCAGGCAGGAGACAGACCCGTGACAGAAGGTGACTCTACCGATCTGCTCCTTCTCAAACGGCTCCTCCATCTCCTTCAGGTTGGCCAGCAGACGGATGTCGCTGCAGATCTGCAGAGACAAGCAGTGGTGAAGTTCTACCAGTGACCACTAGAGGGCGACATGGCCGGAGGAGCGCACCTTGTGTATGGTTGCTGCGAGACTGGCCAGAGTGGACAGACAGTCGATGTCCACCTTGCGGCTGTAGGTCTGTCCGGTCACGAGGTAGGCTCTGTGGGTCAGAGCCCAGAGGTGAAGACCCTCTCTGAGGACTGCGGGGACACGGCTTTGCTACGATGTCGTCACCTGTACTACAGTTTCGTTACCCAATATCTGGTCACTTCAGAAGAGAGCGGGGCAAAGGGCGGCCCCAGCACCAGGTGATGCCTTCATGAGTCAAACCACGGAACTGACCACACAGAACATTTCAAACGTCTGTTTTGAGACGTCTGGTTCATTGTGTTCATCTTTCCCTACTGCTGTTTCATTGAGTGCATTAGCAAGTCTCACCCGTCCCACACTGAAGACTCATATTTATCTCCACCTCACTAAATCTCCCTAAACAGACACTCAGTAAAGCACATTCAATAAAAACCACTCGTATTTACCAGGCTTGATCCTTTTCCCACAGTTTGTCCTCGCTGCTTCAGTATTTCTTAACTTTCCCGTCACAAGCAGGACGTCTGAAGCAGGAGAGCCGGCCCGTGCGTCAGCTCAGCTGTTTAAATGAGTCCTTTCTCCCACTGTGACCTTCGCTACAGACAGCGATGCCCGACAAAGGAACCTGAGGCACGGCGACACTTACTTCTTAAATCCAGCCATCTCGGTGACCAGCCGGTCCAGCTCCTCCACCTGCAACAGCAACAAGAGTGAGCGCTCCTGCCCCAGGATGGGGCACTAGACTCGGGTCCACCTTGTCGTGGTCGCCCTGGAACAGCTGCAGAAAGCTGGCCTGAGTGCCCGTCGTCCCTTTGACGCCCCGGAAGCGCAGGTCACTGCGAGCTCGCTGCATGTTCCGCATGTCCATGGCCAGGTCCTGCAGCCACAGACAGGTCCTCTTGCCCACCGTGGTGAGCTGGGCCGGTCTGGGGAAGGACGTAGCGGCACGTCAGGACAGCAGCCCGCATGACAGTGAGAGTGAGAGGACACTCACTGGTAGTGTGTGAAGCCCAGCGTGGGCAGGGCGGCGTGCTTCTCCGCGAAGCTGGCCAGCCGGTCCATCACCCTGGCTAGCTGCAATGAAGTACAGGAAGTGTCATCCAGGTGTTCACAGTCATCCCTCAGCCCTGCAGTTACTGCTGCTACATGGGAGCGGAGCAGCGAGACGGAAGGAGGCCAGCGGCCGTGACAGCTGATGCCAGCGGCACAGACAACACAGCACCACCCATTCCATCCATGAGTGAGTGAGTGGGAGCGCAGCAGCTGAGCCCACCTTCGGCAGCAGGATGTCGAAGCCGTCCCGCAGCACGATCAGGTCCTGAGGACGACACAGAGTCAGACACGTGTCTCATCCGGGCCTGGACAGAAGAGCTGCCTCACAGTGTTGTCGCCCACGTAGCAGGACGTTGCCCCCAGGTGGATGATGGGCGCTGCCGCAGGGCAGATGTGGGAGAAGGTGTGCACATGAGCCATGACGTCATGGCGGAGCTTGCGCTCCTCTTCGGCCGCCATGGTGAAGTTGATGTCCTCCGCGTGCTTCTCCATCTCCTGGATCTGCGCCTCGGTGATGGGCAGGCCGAGAGTCTGGGCGAGCGACAACCACAAGCATCATCGCATTCACTCGCTCACCTCCGGGGCCTCACGAGCACGCAGCAGGGGTCAGAGGTCAACGACAGCTGACTCAATTAGCAGCCCTGTGACACTCACGGGACAGTCAGACGAGTCTCACAGGACCCAGCAGTTGGGTCATGTGACCACCAGGGAGACAGACACTCTTCTCTCAAGCAACAGCAAAGTTGATCATCGAACCAGCAACTCTGGTCACATGAACTGGAATTTAGTGAAGCAGCTCTGACAGGAAGTGTGGACTTCACTCCAGCAGCAGCTGAACCACCTTTGGATGGGATCCAAGATGGAGGAGATACAGGTTCAGCACAGCATCTCAAGCCTTGAGCTTGTGAAACACCCGTGAATAATATCAGGGAGCGTTGAACTCGTTCCAAAGTCAGATTCATAACCTCAAGCCAATTTAGGCTCAGACCAATGAGGCGCCGCCGAACCTGCACAAAACACAGGACGGTGGAGGAACTTCCGCGTAAAGAAAAAGCTGGTTACGATTTATCAACATTGTCGTTCAACTGAGCAGATCCCGATCTGCACTTGACAGAGGATTGAAAGTGGCGTACGTGCGTGCGTGCGTGCGCGCGCGCGCGTGTGTGTGTGTGTGTGTGTGTTCATTCTGAGCGCGACCCTTCAGCGGTCCCGTCTTGCGTAACACCGGAGGTCTCGGGGGTCCAGAGCACGAGAGTGACGCGTCTATATTTGGAGCTCTGGGACTCAGCACAAGCTCTTAGCACGTGGGCGCATGAAACAAGCGGGGCTCGCACCTTCTCAGCCTTGGCCAGGTAGATCCACAGCTTCCTCCAGGTGCTGAACTTCTTCCGGTCGCTGAAGTTGAACGCCATTTCCTTGCTGGCGTAGCGGGACACCAGCGGGGAGCGGTAGCTCATGAACTCGTCGGCCATGGCTTCGATCGGGAACAAGACTTGTGGGCGACACGCACTTCTGCCGTGACTTTCAGCTCACACACTTCTCTTCTTTGTGGCGGCGGGACAGTGACGCTGAAGCGCATCACCGCCCCCTACTGGACGGGGGTCTGCTCCGTCTTTCCATTCTGCCTTGCGGTTTTTTCAACATTATTAAATCCATTAATTTAGGAATTGACGAATCCGTTGACACAGGTTAGAGAAGACCCTCGCAACCTCGCTCACCCTCTTCGTTTACAGGTGTCAGCGCTGCTCTCTTCGCCTCAAAAGTCATGTTTGATGTGAGCCCCGCCTTTTAATCTCCAATATTTATACTCTTCCTTGCACCGTTCTTTGAATGGGCCCGGTCGTCATCAGGTCCTCTTTAGTGCGTGTTCGCTCCCTGACTATAACTATTGGAAATACCTTCACGTGTAGGACATTTCTTGCAGGTCTGTGAACCGAAACTTCGTAATATCATCTTGGCAGTTAAAGTTGGGCTCATAAACTTATAACCCATGTATCATAGATTTGAATACATCAAACCAAAATTCACGGTTCGGATTAGGTAAATTATACTGCTCTGACAAGATAAACAGGAAATGAAAAGCAAACAATCGTCACTTTTTTTTTTCTTTCGATTTGAGACTGACCTGTAGCTCAGTCATCCGTCCACAAGATGGTGCTATACAGCACCCGTCAGCGCCGTTCCCCTTAAAGAATAAAAACATGTCCGAAAATTAGATTTGTTACAAATTGTTCGAGTCGCCTCTCGTAGTTTCATCGACCGGACGGCCACCCGACTCCTCGCTTGTGTCGGAACCGGTCGAGTGAGACTCGTATTGACACGTTCTTGGGTCGTCGTTGGTGTTGGAGGTCGGAGTAGATCATCACTGCGTCTTGGGTCATTCCGCTCTCACACGCAGGTGAGTGGACTTGTGAGGCTCGTTACTATTAATAGCGAGCCGTGTGTTATGTAATGCGTGGTTCGTGTTGAATATTTAATGTGCTCACGGTCGTGATTTGTCCCTGCAGGAGGTGGCCAGTGTGTTGGATGCAGCAGCTGGGGGACCCATCCAGCTGTGAGCAGAGCTCCCTCTCTTCCTCCTCCTCTCCCTGCTCTCCTCCTCCCAGTCTCTCCATCCTTCCCTCTGACTGCAGTCTGCCTCCACTGCTGCTGCTGCTGCTGTGGCAGAGCGAGTGGGAGGAACTGTTTCTCTGTTTTGCTTCAAAAAAATGAGGAGACGTCTTCCTGTAGCTGCAGCTGCTGCAGGGCTGGATTTGGCTGCGACTCTCCTGCATTGCACAATCCTTCGCTCCTGCTCAGAGAGATACGGCGGAGAAGAGGAAGAGAGCGGGGCGACGGCAGACTAAAGGGGAGCAGGAGATATTTGGACGCGAGCAGATGGAGACGCAGGCAGAAGGAAGTGGAGGCAGAGCCAGTTGCACTGCCGCAGAATGAGCTGGACGGAGAGAGCCAGCTGCCAACCCTTCACTCGCCACGCCAGCTGCGTCCTCGCCACCCCCTCTCTCTGAGCAGGACACGGAAGCCACCACAGTGGAGCCCAGGAGGAGAAGAAGGAGGGTGGCTGAGGAGGAGGAAGCCAGAGGTTCCACGCTCAAGATGGCTGCTGTGTCCTCTGGCTCTGACACTGGTGAGTCCTGCCAACACATGCAGCGGCACCGCCGCGCTCGCTGTCCCCACACACTGTTGCTTGTCAACTTCCTGTGCTGAGCAGCGGAGGCAAGCCACTTCCTCTTCTCCTGGCTGAGAATCCCGCGAGCACACAGCTGCTCTCACGAGGGGGACGTGGCCTTCTGCCTGCAGGGAAACCAAGGTGCTCCCTCTCTGACCTGAGGTGCCTGAGCTCAGGTCAGAAGGGGGGCGCCGTGACATGGCAGGTCAAGTCGCTGTGATGACCTGAGGTGAGAGCATGGAGGCCTGGATCATGTGAGCAACGCAAAACAACCTCAGCTGTGGAGGGTCTGATGATGATGACGGTGATGATGACGGTGATGATGGTGTATTCCTCTCCAAACACATGGAGGAGTGACTGGATGGCTGTGAGTCATTTGGTGTCTGACTAAGCTTGTCATTCAACAGGCGACCAGAGGGGGCGCCACCCCCCTGAGCGAAGGCTGCTCATTCTCGGGGGGCCCAAGTCAGGGAAGACCTCCACCGCCAACAGCATCCTGGGGGACGAGGTCTTCGATGCCGGCGCCGAGACCACGCACAGCAATGTGGGTCAGACGGAGATCTACGGGCGGCGGGTCACCGTTGTGGACACCCCACCTTGGAGCATCCCCTGTGACCCGGAGGAGGACACGGAAGAAGAGCCCAACGACCACAGCGGCGCAGAAGGCGAGCACCCGCCGCGGCCCCCACCCAGCCTGGACAGCGAGGGACCCTGCATGGGAGCCATCCTGTGCCCCCCCGGGCCGCACGCCATCCTGCTGGTAGTGTCCGTGACCCAGCCCTTCACAGACACCCACAGGAGGGCAGCTGAGGAGCAGCTGGGGGCGTTGGGCGGGGGCACCTGGAGGTACTCCATGGTGCTCTTCACTGGGGTGGACAAGCTCCAGAAAGGTGTCTTCATCGAGGAGCATATCGCCAACACGGGGGAGGCCCTGCAGTGGCTGGTGGAGCGGTGTGGCAGCAGGTGAGGGCCTCAGCTGAGGTGGGGGGCAGGGGTGACGGACCCTCCCCCTTCACCTGACCATGTCCACATTATGGTCCTGCAGGTACCACGCTTTCGACAACACGCACAGGGACACAGAGGACAACACTCAGGTGCCCGAGCTGATGGAGAAGGTGGAGGAGCTGATCACTGACAACCAAGGTGCGTGGCTCTGCAACTGCTCTGTGTGGCCTCGCTGACGGCCTCTTGCTCTGGCGCCCACAGGCTGGTACTTTGAGGTGAACGAGCTGATCCTGCTGGAGGAGGAGCAGGCCAGGAGGGCTCTGGAGGAGGAGAGGATGAGGATGGAGGAGCACGCCCGGCAGAGGGAGCAGATGATTGGAGGGCCCCCGAGAGGTGAGCACCTGCTCCTCTGCTGGGCTGGGCCGAGGGTGTGAGACTCAGACTCAGAGCCATGTGCCCTCTGCTCTCTGTCTGCTGCAGAGCTCAGGCTCCTGCTGCTGGGCTGGAAGGGTGTCGGCAAGAGCTCAGTGGGAAACGCCATTCTGGGCCGCCGATACTTCGAGTCGGGCCAGGAGACCGACCTTTGCCTGAGGAGGCAGGCTCTGGTGTCGGGCCGCCGGGTCACCATCGTGGACACCCCTGGCTGGGACTGGTTCTCGGTGCGGCGGACACCTAAGCGGATCCGGCAGGAGTCACAGCGCGGCGCCGCTCTCCTGCGCCCCGGGCCCCACACGCTGCTGCTGGTCCTGCCTGTGGTGTCGTCGCTCACCGCCCGGAAGCGGCGGACGCTCCTGGCTCACATCGAGACGCTGTTCGGCGACGGTGCCTGTCTCCACACCATGGTCCTGTTTAGCTGCGGGGACTGGCTGGGGCGCACCCCCATCGAGGAGCACATCCTGAGAGGGGGGCGGGAGCTGCAGCGGCTGCTGGAGTACTGTGGGAACTACTACCACGTGCTGGACAGCAAGACCCCCGGCAAAGACAGGAGCGTCTCCCAGCTGCTGGACCGCATCGAGGAGATGATCCGGGAGAACGGAGACAAGGCCTTCCTGCCCATCCAGACTGAGTGGCGTGAGTATCCTGACACGAGCTGGTGACTGAAGCTGAGGCACCAGATCCTGGAGGGCCTGGATATACCTGAGCCTGACGCGTGTGTGTGTGTGCTCCGCAGTGAGCGAGGAGAGCTCGTACTCCTCGGACAACACGGAGCCCGAGGACGACTGCCGAGGCTGCCAGCTCCAGTGACCCTCTGAAGCTCCGCCCCCTGCAGCCACAGCTTGGATCCCCGCTCCTGTTGAGCTCCTCTGATGTCAGAACTGACTGGTCCACTCGGCACTTTTTAAAGACTCAAACTGAGATTTCTGCTTCTGACGGCGTCAACAGTTTGTCGTCAACTGGTCACATGTTCAGGGGGTGTGGTCACATGACCACCCTGGCAACTGGTGAATAACATTTAGAGATGGGACTGTTGCCACGGTGACAGCTTTGTTTCAGTTGGACAGAAAAAGGCAGAGTCTGCAGTCCGACACCACCACCTTTCCAGCCCGGAAGTCTAGTTTTTCAGACCAGTGTGTGTCTCCAGTGCCAGCCCTGTTCTGGCTGGTGGGTCAGACGAGTCCAGACCGGTGACCAGTTCACGACACACACCTGCAGCGTCACCTGTGCTGCCACTTCCTGCTCCTCCTGTGCTAATGTAACCAGTGTTGTGTGCTAAGGGCCGCCTGGTCGATCAGTGTAGTCACCATTAGTCGCAGTCGTGTTGCGGGTGCCGGTCCCGTCGTGCTTCTCTTGACAAGGTAGATTCAGCCATGTGCCTCAGCATCAAAGCGTGAGCGAGAGTGGGGGCGTGGCCCTACGGCGGGACCGCGTCCAGCTTCTGCATGCTCCAGATCAACCACACGACCTCACCTGCTCATTCAGGGCACAGCAACAGGGACCTTTCTTCGCGTACTGGAGGCACGGAACCGCTCCACATGCACACGACCCAGTGCCTGTCGCGCTCCTCACCTCGCGGGTCACATGACCCCACAATCGGCGCTGGGCCGAGTGTGACAGTGGCTGAAAGCCGGGACCACCTCATGACGGGCCCACGGCCGTCCTCTTCTTTCTTCGCCATTTAATGACGTCACTTGAGTGGAAACTGATGGTCCTGTCTGTGTTGAAAACCAAGCCGGGACAGCGGCGCCCTACGAGCTTCACTTCACGAGAGGATGGCACTTACTCTATGGTCCCGACCACTGCCGTGCTGTCGGCTTCATCTGGCGATGTAGACCGCGGCTGCCGGCGCGACACGCATGACTCCTCAGTTTGACATGAGGCTGTTCCCAGCGTTTGTTGGACTCCACGTGGTTCAGTTGTTAGCAATGTGCAACCTGAGTTTACTGTAAAGTGACGTGACTTCATGTGTGCTCCTCTTGTGGCATCACAATAAAGACGTGGGTGTGTTCTGCGTCGCCATCTTCTTCCTTCTGAAGAGCAGCTGCAGTACCGCGCTGTCACCACTACAGGGCAGAATTGCGCCACATAAATCACAGGGAAGTTGCTTTGGTTCCGAGTGTCTTTATTGGAGTTACAAAACGTTTAAACAGGTCCTAGTCATGTCACCACAACACAGTACCAAAACACATGGCATGAGCTTCCACAGACCCCCACCCCGCCTCACTCTACATACCCTGGCTACGGTCACTACTAATATAACACTTATAAAATACTTTGCTTCAAGATACTGCTTTATTTACATCTACAGAGAGGCTCCTCACACCACTTGGACACTAGAGGTCAGCACTGAGGCCCCTCTTCATCCTGGCCATCCGGACCTCATCCATCAGCTCCTTCAGGTACTCGATCTCCCGGGCCATGGACTCGGCCCGCTCCGTCAGCTCCACGTTCTTCTTCTGCAGCAAGGCGAACTCTGTAGTCAGTGCCTCTTGCTCCGCCCTCTTCTTCTGCCTGTAGCGCGTGGCGGCGGTCTTGTTCTGTTCCATCTTCTTGAGCTTCTTGTTTCTGGGCGTCTTCAGCGGCGTGGTCTCCTCGTCGTCGGAGCTCAAATCATTAACACTGGTGACAGTAGATGACGATGGACTGATGTTACCCCGGGGCTCAGGGTACGGTCTGCTTCTGGAGGACCTGGGTGGAGGGGAGGTTGGGCCGGGCCGATGGACCATCTCTGTGGGGATGCTCAGGTGACTTTTGGGAGTAAGCACCAGCAGGATGCGGGTGGGAGAGAGGGAGAGCACGAATCTGTGCGGCTCGGGAGCCACGGTGGCCAGCAGCGGCTTCACCTCGCTGTCCGCCACATCCACTTCACTGCCAAGCTCCAGGGTGTCGGCTGGGGAGGGGGCAGGGCTGGAGGAGGAGGAGGCGGGCTCAGATTTGATCTCCAACTTCTCCTCCGGTGAGGGTGGGCGCAGCTCCTCGGGCGGGGCAGGAGAGCCCGAGCACGGCGCTGTCGCCTCAGGGTCGGCCGGGAGCGGCAGGGCGTCGAACTCCATGGGGCAATCGAGAGAGGCCAAGAGGTCGTCGTGCGAGCCGGCGGCCTGGTCCGGACCACAGCCGATCAGCGAGTCCAGGTCGAACTCACTCAGATCCATCTTCTCCGTCATCCAGTCCAGGTCGCCGTAGGCATCACCTGCAAAGTGCAAGCGCAGCCATGAGTGGACTTGCTCACCCCGACCTGTCGCGCACGACCAGGACTCACCTGCTGCGACACCTGATGACGCCTGTCCAGGATGTTCCGACCAGGGGACGGAGAGCGCACCGACGTGGGCCTTGCCCCCATGGAGGGCAGTGGAGGGCGACTGAGGGGGGGAGTAGAAGGGAGGGGAGGGGGAGGAAGAGGGAGAGGAGGCGGTGAGGGGCGACAAGGGGGACGTGAGCCCCTCCATGGAGGTGGAACCTCCTCCGCTCTTGTGGTGTTCTTCCAGGTCAGGGTGAAACAGGAGGGAGCCCAGGGGGTCAGCCATGGGAGAGGAAGGCCCCAAGAGAAGGTCCTCCATGTCTTCCAGGCCAAACTGTGAGCTGGTCATCATCATGGTCATAGTGGCTGTTGTTGGTCACCAACGGGGCGTGTGGCGATGACAGGGGAGCGTCAAACTCTGGTTTGCTGTCGGAAGCAGCAGCGCTGAGGGTTTCCACGAAGGACCTGGACGACACATCGAAAAGATGCGCTTCATTCAACAACCAAACGACAGCACCCTCTTCTGGCCAGCGCCAGCACTGCGCGTCACGTGTCTATTCCAGCAGCCTTATGTCTCTGACGTCACCGCTTCCAAAATAGGTCAAGGAAGCGCGCCTCCGCTTGTGACGTCCGCATTCCTTTTGTCGGCCGCGCCGCCGCCATTTTAACCAGCGAGTCGGCCGCCACGCTGGCGCGTTTTCCTATAGTTTAATGGACCACAGACGGTTCGATTCAACTATACCCGTCAAGTCAAAAAAAACTATCAGGTGACGATACCTTTGTCCAAATATCAAATTTGTCACATTCCCCATTGTCGACGGAAAGCTACACATAAAGACGATGAACTTTAAGATACTCGAAGCCTTTCATCGAATGAACCGTAGCAGATTAAGTGACAGCTGATCCTCGCGGCTCGATGGAAAAAGTAGGCCCGACATCTGTCACCGGCCGAAAACCACAAAAACTTACGACATGTTGCTGAATTCAAAGTAATTCAGTGCACTGGCGGGATGCACTGGTCGGTCGGCTGCAGCTGAGTGGCGGCGCACTTCACACGGCCATTCTGGCGAAACAAACGGGGCGAAGCCTGACGATGTGCTGAGTGCGGTTCCTCCGGTGGGAAAATGGCGCGGGCAACACGGCAACGCCTATATACCGGTTCATCTGAGGGCGGGAGGTGTCCTTCCGCCGCGCGCCGAAATACCCCTCCGCCAGGGTGACTTCATTATGCTAGACACAGTTCCGCCGACGTCACAAAAAGTAGTCCATACCAAATGTTTTGTCATTACGCCTGTGAGCAGTGTGTAGACTAACGTGCTATTAAGTATTATCATTACTGTGCTTTAAACATGCTCGTTACTTCACTTTCACAACTTTTTAAAAAGTTTAAAAAGCAGTCTCCGTCATACGCATTAAAGCTTCCGTGACATTAGTCACGTGACGCCGCGCCGGGCACGTGAAAAAAAAAAGAATGGCTGCGATCGATGACGGTCCAGGTCTGGGATTTGTTTGAATATACACCTTTAATTTATCTTCCGCGTGTTCGTTTATTAGTGAGAATGACTACCAAAAACCCACAACTTAGAATCAAAAAGAATTTATTCCCTGACAGAGGAGTCTAATTACCCTAACAGAGCTCTGGCTCCACAACTACGCCTGACTTAGCCTTAGCTCCAGTGGTGTAGAGCGACAAAGACTATCTCTGGCCCTGACCCTTTCATTACACACTTCAGTTGATCTTGGGGTGTAGTCTCCAGTGATTGGTCGACACCCCTTGGTTTGGAGCGATGTTGATGAATCCTCTTGTTGTTGCCCATTTCCTGGCCTTTTTTGGGTGGAACGCTGTAAACAGAGAATCCGGTCCTCTCCTCCGAATGACTTGCTTCTGCTGGTGGACTAGCTCGTCCCATCTCTGCCTGGATCCATAATTCATCCTCCTGACCCATCGCTGTGCCAGAGGTTCCTTATCTTCCACATTCCTTCACTTGGGCGAAGGTAGACGTTTGTCCCGACAAACTCAGGCTCAACTCAAGCTGTTTGGACCGGTTCTGGGTTGGATGTCTCCTGGGTTCCTCAATGGTCCTCATACCCGGTGGTTCCTGCCTTTCATGACTCACTCTTCCATCCACACATCTTTCCCACACTATGGTTATCAAACATACACCTCTCATACTGGATCAAATTCAGGTTACCTTACCCATAATCACTGCGTCTATTGGAGTCAATCTTTCATTAGACAAAGCATTATAAAACAATAAAACAAAAATTCAATAGCAGATACTTGATGAATATGATCATAAGTAAAATATCATGATTCCAACAGATTCCATTGTGGATATAGTCTCATTATTTTTCCTTTGTAGTTGTAAAAGACCAGAGAAATATTGTAGTGGCATGTAATCTATGTGGAGGCTCGACAACACGTCCAAAACGAGCAATGCCAATGTGAAACATCTTGAGAAAGTGCACGCGTCGATCGACCACGCTCGTGGGAAAAGAGCCCGAATCAGACGCTGCGAAGGTTCGCTGGTCTGACACCACAAGAGAAGCCACTGCAGCCAAACAGCAGAAGCTTGACTTCAGAGAGCCTGTTGCACAGCCTTGATCTCAGAAGCAGTAGAATAATACTAGTAGCAGCGAGGTATGTTGTGGAAGACACGCTGCCTATCGCAGCTGTGGAGTTGTCACTGCAGTTCATGTTTCCAGTTGCTATAGTTGTGTTGCTGTTGAGATGATCATCAGCGTCGGTTCTGTATTAACAGTTTTTTGCACTGCCAAAAGTATAGTTTCCAATCTAAATGATTAAAATAAATATGCCCATCAAGAGTTTCAATATTGTGATTGTTGGTGACTTTGTAATGGGATTGCACTTGAAGTGGTTTAGTGCTTATAGATTAATAGATGGCCTTTATTACCTGCCCATCTACAGTAGTTCAGCAGGCCACACAAATAACCATAATTCTGTCCCAACGTCGCTGGTTCCCCACCCAGCCCGATGACCGTGACTGTTCTAAGACGATTGTTAGAGCTCCACTATAATATACAGTTTAAAAAAAGTTACTTTTGCTAGTAACTAGTTACTCTGAAAGTAATGAGTAAGTTGAAGTAACAAAGTTACTTTTGAACAAGCTAACTAGTTACCTTAACTAAGTTACTAATATAAAGTAACTTGCCCAACACTGCCTGTGAGTGATCAGTTTGGGGATTTATTTCACAGATTAGTAGAAATGCGTGTCATATTTAAGGTTTCTCGAATGTAGGGATCAAGACAATCACAGCATCAAGTTGTCAAATCCAAATGGGATGAAAGTCTCAGACATTTGTGAACAACATTGCAATGGCGAATGAGTGAGTGGAATTGCGTCAGATTATTCCACCAAACTAGAGTGTGGTGGGACGTCTGAATCTCTGGATGCAATGTGGTGAGACGTCGACTCCTTTAATGTAAAGGAAGACTAGGCCTCTGGGACTGCTGCCCCCACGACCCCACCTCAGACAGGGGACAGTTCTTGGATGAATATTTCGACATGAAGATCAGAGAAGTGAACCTTTGTCCATCTTTCACTACTAATAACAAAGGCTGTCACCCACAAAGATGAAGACCGCGACCCCCTGTGACCTTTTGAGTCCAAAGACAAGAGTCAGATGTGATGGGGTCCAAATCCTCAATCAAAGGGGTTGACCTCAGCTCACTGAGCCTCCGCTGGGCAACCTCCAAAGTCAGGATGCACCGATGCCCCATAGCTGACACGGCAGGGTCGACTCTACAAGCTGAACCTCTCCCATATTTGATTCAGATAGTCCAACTCATCCTGAAGGTTTTGTGCCAACAAGTGAACTCTGCCTGAAAACTTGCTCTTCCTGGACTTCTTCAGCTGCTGTGGGTCCTTGACCTTGAAGTAGGACTCCAGCTCCTGGGCGAAGGCCTGCAGCAGCCGCTCGGCCGTCGTCCGCCCGCCGAACTTCATGCCGTTCCTGAGCACGGTCTGTGATAGCAGCGCCACCCGCACGGCCTCGGTCCTGGTGCCCGCCCGCTGCAGCCGGGCCAAGTCATGTCGGTGCAGCTCGCTCATGCCACTCAGGATGAACTCCAGGCAGTGCTCCAGGTCTACCACCTTGGCCCTGTAGTCCTCCACCAGATTCTCCATGGCGGTCC
The DNA here is from genome assembly GCF_027744825.2 of Synchiropus splendidus. Taxonomy (NCBI): domain Eukaryota; kingdom Metazoa; phylum Chordata; class Actinopteri; order Syngnathiformes; family Callionymidae; genus Synchiropus; species Synchiropus splendidus. The sequence continues at coordinate 3,516,780 of NC_071352.1, forward strand.
TGCTGACAGCGTTCTTGGTAGTGTTGGAGGCGTGGGCGCCGATGCCTCCTGCTGCGGCCACCATGCCAGCGCCGACCGCTGTTGCCACCAGCGAGGCGCCGACTGTAACGGGCGCGAGGGCGATTCCGAGCACCGCCATGAACCCGCCCACTGCCCCAGTGGTGCCCCCCGCCACTTTCAAAGTGTTGGTCTTCTTCTGGCCCTTGTCCAGGACGCTGGCGTAGGAGCGGAACTGCGAGATCTGGTCCCGCAGCACCTCATGCCGCTTGATCATCAGGAGGTTGAAGAGCCGCAGCGCCTGCTTCACGTTATTGGCTCGCTGCTCAAACGCCCTGCGGGACACATGCTGCCATCAGAGGCTGGACTCGGATGAAGGCAAGTCACTCACCTGATCTCCTCCTCGATGCTGAGGCCGTAGACTGAGGGCGCCATGTGGTCCAGCTCTGCCAAGACAGCCACATCTTTCACTTCCTCTCAGACCAAAACGTACAGCAACACCTGCAAGTTTACACTTTTACTTACTGGAAGTTTTTCTCAACCATCTCAGCATCACGTAGATCTCCTGAGGAGAGAGGTGTTTCCGTGAGCGATACAATCAACAAGAGTCAAACCTGCAACCGCTGTTACCTCTGAGTCCTTGGAGGTGTGCTGGCGTGTCGGGGCTCTGCTCGACGCTTCGGCCTGAGACGGGCTCCTGCTGGGCACCTGCTGCGGGGTGAGGGGGAGTTAGGCTTCTGGCGTGGGAGAGCTGGGTGGAGTGTTCCTCACCAGGTGTTGATCTTCATCCGGCAGGATGGTCAGGTATGGAGGGAACTCTATCTCACAGTAGATGGACTCTGTTGTCTGCAGCGGAGGGGAGGGAGGCGTGAAGAGAGGAGGAGGGCGGGGGTGCTCCTGGAGGAGAGAAGTGGTCACACGGGTCACCACAGAGCACAGACAGACGCCGGAGCGTGGAGCCACCTGTGACGGCGACGATTCGTAGACCGCAGACGGGGCCCACGCCAGATTCCGGAGCGACAATCGAGGTGGGACTGCCGGTGTGTCGGGGTCCGCTGGAGTGTCGGGGTTTGCCGGAGTGCCGGGGTCAGCCAGTGAGCCTGCAGCACAGTCGGCGTTGTCACTCGCCGCCTTCTCTGACGTCTCGCCAGGCTGGTCCTGCTGCTGCGAGGAGCCGTCCACTCCATCGTCCTGCCATACACAACACCCGTGTCAAGCCTCGCTCCTGCTGCTTTGCACCTCAGAACTGATGGAAAAGTTCATCCCAGGTTTGCTCCCCGCTGCTTTGAATTGTGTTGGAATATCAACTTCCTCATGGCTCTTAATAGTCTGTTCATAGCTTTTATTGAACATTTAAATGGGGTGAAATTTCTTCAGATTCAGATTCTCTGCATATTTGGCCCCCAAACGGCAGTTTAGGGCAGTCCTTCTCATATAAAGGGGCGGCACCCCATGGGGGGGTGCGTTGAGCGATGCCGGGGGGGGCTCTGGGAATGTACATTTTTTCCGTACTAGAATAAAGTGTAATTTCAGGCAAATTGATGCATTTTAAGTCTTTTACAGACAAAAACAATGATAATAAAGTGATTCTTTTGTTTCTCTTCTCTTTCACGTCAACAAGGATACAATGTTATGCAGAGGTGAACTTATAATAACTTTATAGACAAATTATATACTATTTAAAGAGGCGGAGGAGAGTTTGGGGGGGCAAAACCTTTACTCCTGGGGACAGATGCGGAGCTCTCTCTGCAGCAGGTGCCTGTTTGGACGCAGATGAACCTCGGCGGTGCCAGAGGAATGGGCCTCAGCCTTCAGTGGAACTACAGCTGGAATGCAGCCTTGTCAGCAAGTCAGGTTCCTCTCATGAGGAATTGTCTCCTGCTGGAGGCTGTAATTACAGACTCCCCAAACAGGCTCAGCGACAACCCGCCCAGAACCGGTCTGCACTTGTGTCAGAAGTGGCACCTCGGGTCACCTGACTCTGGCACTCGGCTGCTTCCTCACCGTCACAGGTGAGGAGAGCCGGAGCTCTGCTGCGCCGGCGCACGCCCCAACCGCTGCGGTCGACAGCTGTACTCACCACTGGCTTCTTCAGAGAGGCGTATCTGTCGTAGTAGATGGAGGGCGGAGGAGGCCGTGCTGGTCGTGGAGGAAGTGGAGAGCGTTTCCTGTCAGCACCGAGTGCCGGAGGCTGTGGTGGGAGGGAGACAGATTGGAGCTTTGATCCAGGGAGGAGAGTCAATAAACCAGCTGGTGAACCACACGACAGCCGCATGTCTCAGCTTCTGACAAAACACAAGGGTAGTAGCTGGACTGGAACCTGCACACTGGGCTCAGCGCCGCCGTCAGGCGCTACTCTGGTTCGACAGGACACATAAATGCTGGCCGGAGGAGGAGGCCGCGCCGGGGCAGACTTCCTGCTGCCGTCTGCAGAGCCTCTGTCGTAAGGATTCTGAGAGGACACGTAAACATTTAGAATCAGAATCAACTTTGTTGCCATGGTCAGTGGGCTCCCACCAACTAGGGAAGTGCTACAGTCAAGTCAACAAAAGTGAACAAAATTAAATTCATTTTAATAAAAAAAAAAAAAAATGAACATTCTGACCGCCGCGCTGGTCATAATGATCTGGCCGCTGGCTCTGTGGATCACAGACTGAACTGAACATTTGGGCTCACCTGTGCAACACTCGCCTCCTCAGCGCTGCTGCTGACCGACTTTGCCTTGCTCCGGGGCTTCAGCACCGGCTGGGCTGACGCCTCAGACGGGGGTGGAGGCTGTGGTGGAGAGGGGGGGGGGGCTTCAGAACCAGGCCGTCTACTCCAGAGCAAGTCAGTGAGCAGAAGGACGGACGATTGCACCTCTGATTCCTGGACCTTCTCTGGGGCCGGGTCCAGAGACTCGCCCGAGTCAAGCGTCGACGTCATCCTGCCGTGGCTTCTACATCTGCAGCGAGAGTACCAGCAGAGGTGAGGCCAGGCTGGGGTGAGACTGAAGCGTTAGGAGAAGCCAGGGAGGTCCATCACTGACCTCTCATGTCGCTTTGGAAACGTTGATATTAATGAAATGTTTCATTCTCATTAAAATCCCACTGAAACCTCTCACGTCCCTTGCTGTCACGGCAATGGTTTGTAACAGTGGCGTCGTCGCCCAAAAACTCTCATCAGGATCGGATGAAAGGGACGCGTGTGGGAGACGGGGAGACACCAGCGCTAAGAGTGGCTGCGTCAGATGAGATTTAAGAAGCTCAGAACAAACCTGGAGAACGTGAGGGTCTGCTCCTGGAGCTTTTAATGAAGAACAATGTCAAGGTAAAACTGGAACTTCGCTCACAAAGACTTGTGTCGGAATAATGTGAGAGAACGTGGGGACCCAGAGGTGAAAGGCAAAAACCCTGCAGCGAACTCGAGTGACAGCACCAGAACCTCAGGAGGGGAGGGGCCAGCAGACTGGAGCATCATCTCCACAAATAGAGGACCAGACCGAGCAGCTGAAGGACCACACACATGTCAACATCACCGGGCAGGTCATTTCAGGCCTGCAGTGCAGGAAGAAGCTACCACAGCTGCTTTATTCTTATTTCGTTTTTGCTTGTTTTTTATTTTTTATATTTAAAAAAATAAATCCTAAAATGTGAAGTTTTATATTTGACTAACGTGTATAAATGTTTCAGTTGTTTTAATATTGTGTTTCATAAGGAGAAGTGTTACTAGCCGTAATAACTGTAACATCATCATCAGGATTATCTGATGGTTATTTGAGTTGAAATCAACGATATGTGACAAGGACAGAGAGCAGCACTCGACAACAGTCAGAATCTGATCTCAGTTCAAGAAATAATCCAGTGGATGTCAACACAATGACATTAATAAACAACAATAAAAGGAGCAGTAGGAGAGAATGCAAACTAATACTGGTGACCGAAGGGAGTGTTTCCCTGCTGAAGTCTCTCATGTCACCTCTGGTTGCAGCAACCTCGGTTGGGAACTCAGTGTTACGTTAGTCAGTTTGGATCTGGTGGAGGAGAATATAGCTGATAATGTCTGAAGTGTCCTGGATAGAGAGCTAAAGAGAGAGGAGTCCTACCGTCACGCTCTGCTGGAACCTGGGAAAGTGTAGCTCCTGTGCCCACCTGCCAGTCGACTTGTGGAGGAGCTTGTGTGCAGTCCTGTGAAAGGTCAGATGCCACGGATGCCGGCTCCTCCCTCGACGTCTCTGTTTTTGTCGGTGTGTTAGTCACCTCCGGAGATATGTGGGTGGGTCGTCCCACTTGGTTGGAAGTGAGAGAAAGATGGTGAGATGTGAGGATCCAAAAGACTCTGGCAACCCCTCGCTGTGTGATCAAGAAACACCTGCCGCCCAGGTTAGCTCTCCAGAGGTCAGACCAGAGCCTCTGCTGCTGTTGCTGCCTTCCCACCGAGCGCAGCTCTCCACACTCCCGCTCTCTTGTTGTTCCTGCCGCATCCATCCGTCTGCACCTCATTTCTGCACAGAGGATTTCGCCTGAAACTGGCTCAGCTGGTCGAGTGAGCAGCCGAACACTTGTTCGCCACATTCCTGTCCAACTGACTCAGAAGAAACTGAGTGGCAAAATCATCTCATAACTTTACACAAGGTTCAGCCGTGGCGCAGCAGCACAGGACAGGTTGTCACTGTTTATTTCCTTCTCCTCTACCAGTCTCAGGGCAGGCCTGCGGGGCCACTGACCCACCACACACGTTACACTCAACACTTTCTACAGTGGTTGAAAACACACTTAAAATCACGCAAATGTGTTAGGTTACCCCTGTTTTCCTATGCATTTACCAACATTCTAAAGTTTCTTCCATCGTTTTCCAATTCACTCCGGTCACATGGTCAGCTCCAACAGGCGGATACCGGCTAGTTTGAGTTTATAAAACTCTCCATACAATGGAATCGCTGCCGGAAGTCAACTTTCATGAAACATAAATAATAGTTACTGAACGTAACTTCAGTTCTATGAATACGTGCGGAGCCCTCTAACGGGCTTCGCTATTGGTTTAACCACTCCGAGGCTCCGCCTCGCGCCTGAGAACTGATTGGCTTAACTCTCCACCCAGGAAGGCTCCACCTCTCCCCATAAATCCCCCTGTTCATCACCATTCGTCTCCTTTTGGAAACTCAGGGAGAACAGGGCCTGCTGGGCAGACCGTTAGAGGGCTCCGCACGTATTCATAGAACTGAAGTTACGTTCAGTAACTATTATTTCTATGTCATACGTGCGTCGCCCTCTAACGGGCTTCGCTATTGGTTTAACACCTCGGCGAAGCCCGTAGGGATGAGTTCCCTCCCAGCATGGCCCTCAACCGAAGGACCAGCCGAAACAGAAGCCAAGCACGACCACCTCAAGATGGCCCTGAAACCGTCTGCAAGACTGAATGGGCCACGGATCCCGAAGCCATATCCCTGAGATATGCTCGGGCGAATGTGGAAGCCGATGACCATGATGCAGCTTCACAGATGTCCAGCATCGAAACACCTCTGAACAAGGCAGCCGACGTGGAGATGGCCCTGGTCGAATGAGCCTTCAACCCAGCTGGAGGCTCCGCTCCTGTGGCCTCATATGCTGTGGAGATGGCTGCACAGAGCCAATGAGCTAAGCGCTGTGTGGTCACCGCTCTCCCGGCCGACTGACCACCAAAACATATGAAAAGTCTCTCCGACTTTCGTATCCCCTTGGTACGGTCCAGGTAAGCCGCCAGGGCCCTCACTGGACAGAGCAGGTGCAAACGCGCCGCCTGCTCATCCTGATGTGGCGGAGGTGAGAAAGCTCTCAAAGAGATGATCCGCGACCGGGAAGTCGATGTGATCACTTTAGGGATATAAGATGGATTCGGTTGGAGGGTGACCGAATCACCATCAGCCCCAAAAGACAAACATGTTGGCATGATTGACAATGCTGCCAAGTCCCCAACTCTTTTAGCAGAAACCAGGGCCAAAAGAAGTGCAGTTTTATATGACACCATTTCAATGTGAGCAGAGGCCAAAGGCTCAAAAGATGAGCCGCACAGTCCCTCCAGGACCACTTGAAGACTCCAGCGCGGGACCACAGTCCTCGCAACTGGTCTGATCCTGCGAGCACCACGTAAGAAGCGTTTCACGACAGGGTGACTCCTGGCTGAAAACCTACCAAAACCTTCATGGCCCGCAGTAATGGCAGCTGCAAACACTCCCAGTGTAGAGACTGCACGGCCCTTGTCCAAAAGTTCCTGCAGGAAGCCCAGAACCCCAGACAAGGGACAAGAGACTGCAACCAGATCCTTTCCTCTGCACCAGGCGTCGAAGACCCGCCACCTTGAAGCATACGCTCTGGTGGTGGCCTGGAGCCCGAGCACTCTGAATCGTGGAAACCACAGAATCAGATAAACCCAGGTTAGCCAGTCTCACCCTCTCAGCAACCAAACCTGGAGTGGACGTCCGAGGACAGGGCGAGACAAGATCGTCCCACCCGCCTGTGTCAGGGCCCAAGGCACGTTGGGGACTGGCCATGGCTCCCCCACCGCTAGCTCCACTAGGTTGGGGAACCACCTGGTGCCCGGACTCTCCGGGGCCACCACCACCACTGTCAGTTTCTGATCTCTTATCCGTTGCAGCAGTGGCATCATGCGACTCAACGGAGGGAAAGCGTACAGGAGCCCCCGTGGCCAGTGACGATGCGCCAGAGCATCTACCCCCAGCGGAGGGCAGTCCGACGGTCTCAAAGAGAACCAGAGGGGGCATTTTGCATTTGCTTTCGTTGCGAACAGATCCGCAACTGGTAATCCGAATCGGTTCCAGACCGACGTCATAAGTCGAGGAGACAGCTCCCACTCCTCCATCAGGGCGCCCCCTCGCGACATCCTGTCTGCTCCCACGTTGAGTGACCCCGGGACGTGGCGTGCTCTCAGTGACAGTAGATGACTGTCCACCCATACTAAGATGGTTGCGGCCACCTTGTGGAGAGCGGGTGACCTGACACCCCCCTGTCTGTTCAGGGAGGCCACAGCAGTGGAGTTGTCCGACCTTATCATAACATGGTGCCCCTCGATGAAAGGAGCAAAGTGGTGAAGTACTAGTTCCACCACCATCAACTCGTGAACACGTGAAGATATCGCGGAACACAACCAACCGGCATGCCCCCCATCAGACGTGCCCGAGAGTCCCAGAACACCAGATCCCGACGCGCCTGGCCGGACAGCACCAGTCGGCAATTCTTGTCCTTCACCGGGTCCAGCGTCAAGCGGCTGAACCATCTCTGCATTCTTCTCATATGTAACAGCCCCAGTTTCACTACTGGGTGCGCTGCTGACATGAGTCCCAGTAGCGACATGACATCGCAGGCTCTCACACGCGGGCTGTCTCTGACTGTTGCTATTTGGTCGAGCAGTCTTACCACACGCTCGTCCGACAGACATCCCAGCATCCGGTCGGAGTCGAGCCAGATCCCTAGGTACTGGACCTGCAAGCAGGGCGTTAAAACACTTTTCTTCTCGTTCACCACAAACCCCAGCTGTTTGATGTGACGTAACACCACATCTGTCTGTATCTCTGCCTCCCTCTTTGATGACGCAAGAAGGAGCCAGTCGTCTAGATACGTCAGCAACCTGAAACCCCGTCGTCGTAGCGGTTCCAGAGCCGCGTCCACAAACTTGGAGAACGTTCGTGGGGCCAGAGAGTACCCGAAAGGCAGGCGATTGTACTGAAACACCTCGCCTCCCACAGCAAACCTCAGGTACATCCTGTGACGCTGTAAAATGGGAACATGGAAATAAGCGTCTGTCAAATCGATAGACGTCATCCAGTCCCCGGGTCTGATGCACTCCAGCACCTGCTTCACCGTCAGCATCCTGAACGGACGCACCGCGATGTGCTGGTTCAACACTCGGAGGTCCAAGATGGGTCTCAGCCCCCCGGACTTCTTTGGCACCAGGAAATACGGGAAGAAAAACCCCCTCTCCCTGTCTTCGTGATGCACTCTCGACACCGCCCCTTTTTCCAATAAAGTCGAGACCTCCTGGTTCGAGACACTCTCTCTCCTGCATCGTGCGGGGTGTCGATGACCGGATCCCCTGGAACCGAGGTGGTTGTCGGCAGAACTGGAGAGCATAACCTCTCCTTAACGTCCTGTCGAACCATGGCGCGAGAGGTCCACACATTCTGACCCACTCCGTGTAAAACTGAGTCAGCGGAGGAACGCCCAGCTGCAGACACGTTGGCCCCCCCACGTCTGACTTCCGTGGTGAGGGGGCTCCCCCGAAAGGGCTGCATGCCAGACAGCAAAGAAAGGTCAGCTTGAGTAGGCGCGGCGCACTTTGGGGTCTGTAGTCTCCAGGCGTCCCCAAAATGGCCACGCGACGTACCATATTCAGCCCCGTGCGTGGACTTGGCTGATGGAGAAACATTAAAGGCGAACCTCCCATGTGAGCCGCCCTCATCCACTGGAGGGCGCACAAAATGGCCGACCGTCTTCTCACACACCTCGGACTCAGCGGTTCGTGAAGATGGCGGCGTCGTAACTCCTACTTGGAGAACGCGTCGAAAAGGCCTCAGCGAAGCCAGAACCGTGGAACCTCGTGACGCATCACCACACAATGACACAGTACCATCAACAGTACCTGAATCACCAGGCAGAGCATACTTGCGGGAACTCTCCAACTTCTCCACGTGGTCATTAATCCCCTCACCAAACAGCGTGTCCTCAGAAATGGGGACAGCAGCGAGGACGCGTCTCTCTTTGTTCCCCAGTCCCGAAAGGCCAAGCCACATGCTTCGCGCTGTCATTTGCATCAGCGCTTGGGTCCGGCCTCCGGCCTTGATGAAGGCCTGCGCCATCTGTAAGAAGGCCGCCATGGACACTTGGGCCTCGTGTAGCTCCTCTGGGGTCAGGTCCTCCTTGCCATAGAGCATCCTGTCCATGGAGCAGGCCAGAAGAGACATATTGTTGGCCAACGCCATGACTTGGGTCGCACAATTGTATGCCCTGTCCACCAGGGCATAAATATAGCGGGAATGCTCATCCGGGAGGACCTGCTTCCCCGTCGCCCACGGCGAAGTGGTTGGCGCCAGGCAAAGGCCAGCGTGTCGCCCAGCGGTGGGAGGCCTTTCCTCCAGTCGACGCCATCCACCTTCGCATACGGTTCGTAAGCGACCGTGACGGTCGCCGGGGGCCTCCATGTCCGTCTTTAAGAATCCCCACAATGACGGAATCTTCGGGCACGTTGTTGACGGCCTCCTCCCTGGCTTAGATTTGAGCTCGTGCACCGAGTCAAGTCTTCTTCCGCAGGGGGCTCTGGCTCCTGCGGGGGTTTTAATCCCAACCGCTCCATCGCCGACGCGAAGAGCTCTGGCATATCGTCGAGTGGGAAATGTCGTGGTGGAGGAGCGGCCGCTTCCTCCCCTACATCCTCACTCGGGCCCTGCCGCAGGACCAAGTCCTGAGCTGGCGCGGGGACGTCGTCGACGAACAGAAGCTCCGGGTCCTCCTCCACGAAGACCCGGACCTCGTCGCTCTCATCGTACTCGTCCCAGGGCTTCATCTGCGGCCGCCTGACCTTACCGTTGGTCGGTGGCTGCGGCGCCGCGGGCTCGGGCGGCGTGGCCTTCTCGACCAGGCCGTCGAACCACGAGCGGAGGGCCTCCCTTCTCCGCCGTTCCCCAGCAGGAAGGTCGGCGCATGCGATACATGTGTCGAACTCCGACACATGACGCGGTCCCAGACAGGTAAAACAACGGTCATGTGAATCCCCTTCGTCCAGTAAGTACTCACAAGAAGCGCACGTTCTCTCCATAACACCCGATGGCGATAATCCACAACGGAACAGTTCAAAGGCTGAGTGACAAAAGGAGACGAATGGTGATGAACAGGGGGATTTATGGGGAGAGGTGGAGCCTTCCTGGGTGGAGAGTTAAGCCAATCAGTTCTCAGGCGCGAGGTGGAGCCTCGGAGTGGTTAAACCAATAGCGAAGCCCGTTAGAGGGCGACGCACGTATGACATAGAACGTGGAATTACCTGAACTTCTTCGTCACGCCTCTCATGTCTCCTAGGAGCTCCTTCACGCTACTGCCACCTGCTGTCCGATTGCGCTCACTGCGCTCGTAATATGTTCCACGTGAATTATATAACAGAGCAGTGCGACGATAATATCAGGTAACAATGTGAGGCTGGAGATAGGCAGCTGCCGCGGCAAAACCCGTTCTAAACATGGTCAGTGGAGGTAAAATTCATTATCCAGAGAGAAGAATCACGGCCCTCAGTAGGTCTTGCAGGGTCTTCTTTGATCGTTCATTCGATCAAGTTTTCAAAAAGAGGAAGAAAACAGAGGCAGCGAGAGCGAAGTTTCTGGACTTGAACAACATTGCAAATACAAGCTTCCTCTGCTGAAGTAAACACACGTGTCCACTGCGCCACCTGGCGGCGCGCAGAGCGCAGTGGCCAACAACGTCTGTCCTTATCAGTGAAGCACATTCTTTCGCGGGTTTTCTATCTCAGGTGCGCGTGCTTTATCGCTCATGTTTTCACGACTCTCCTGGAACTTTCTTCACCTTGTAACGCCGCTTTCAGGTGGCGTGATAACAGAACAAAAACGGCATCCACTGAAAAGGACCGCTGCTTATTAAAAAATCCTCCTCACAAAGGGCACAGCTACCCCAGAGTTTGGTTACTTGAGCTGAGACAGTTGCAAAAAAACAGACGTTTGACCGCACGTGCCGACAGGTCTCAGCCGAAACAAACAAAACTTGCGCCCACTAGCGCCCACCACCAAAAACAACCGAAGGAGTCTCACATTTGGATTATTACAACTTCACTGAACAAAGTCAACCATAATCCCGCCAAGGAACGAGAATAAACTACTCACAAACACAACAGGACTAAACGTCAAAGTGCGGCACAAAATGACAGGTTTCTCTGGAAACGGACTTTGTTATTGGCCGCTGGAGAAACTTGCTGCAACTTTACTGCGCGTCTCCTGAGGTCGCCTGACTACGCGCCGAGTGCGCAGACTCACACCGGAGAAGGCCGAGTGCGCGCGAGCACCACCGAGGTCACTTCCATCAACTCGAACTGCGTCAGTTGAGCTCGCGCACCTCATCAAGTTGTTCTCCTGAAACACGTCGTCAAGTGACGGACTTAGTTTTGCGGCCACGATGCAACGATTAACGTGTTTCGTCGCAGCGCTGCTGGTCGCGCAGAGCTTCGCCATCATCAGGTAAATACACTTATTTTATCGCGTCCCGCTGATGAAGACGCACCGTTTCTGTGAACCGGTCTCAATGAAAACTTCCGTGTTCGCTGCTCCGCCAGCATCACCGCGAGGCTCTAACGGGACGCGCTGAGTGTGTGTGTTTTCCGTGGCAGGATCCCGCTGTATAAGACGAGGCGCGTGCGTCGGATGCTGGCCGACAACGGTCTGTCCGTGGAGCAACTCCGTGACCTGGCGCGAGCCTCCGGTGACCTCAAGAGCGGCGTGACCCCCAACCTGCCGGTGGAGACGCTCACCAACTTCATGGACGTAGGTTCAGCCCCGCACCAAACCCTCGGCTCAGGTGGTTTCTCAAGTCTGGGAAAACCGACTCTTTTCTGGGAGAAATGTCACCGTTTCAGGTCAAGTTAGAGCCGTTTCCCGCCAATCACTGGCCTCCGCTCACTGACCTGACAATTACGGCTCAAAGTGGAGGTGACGTCAGTTACTCTCATTACCGGCGGGTATTTCCGCAGGCCCAGTACTACGGGACCATCGGCATCGGGACGCCTGCTCAGGACTTCACCGTGCTGTTTGACACTGGCTCGTCCAACCTCTGGGTTCCGTCCATCCACTGCTCCTTCCTGGACATCGCCTGCTGTGAGCGCTCTTTTTTCCGAGTCCGTGTGAGGAAACGCTGCCACCTAGTGGCGGGCGTATGTCCTGATTCTCGCTTACCTCTGCTCCCGCAGGGCTTCATCGACGCTACAACTCGAACAAGTCCTCCACCTACGTCCAGAACGGCACCAAGTTCGCCATCCAGTACGGCCGGGGCAGCCTGGAAGGCTTCATCAGCGGCGACACGGTGACGGTGAGCGCCCATCCCTGCTCCTGGGCGCTCACTTCCTGTCTGACTCGGGTCCGACCCCACTGTCACAGGTGGCGGGTCTGTCTGTGGCTGGTCAGCAGTTCGGGGAGGCGGTGAAGCAGCCCGGCATCACCTTCGCCGTGGCCCGGTTCGATGGCGTCCTGGGGATGGGCTACCCCTCTATCGCCGTCGACAACGTCACCCCCGTGTTCGACTCGGCCATGGCTGCCAAGCTGCTGCCTCAGAACGTCTTCTCTTTCTACATCAGTCGGTCAGTGTGCCACCTGCTGGCCATGCTATCACCGGCCGGTCATGTGATCCGCTTTCTTGCAGAGACCCGGCGGCAGCAGTGGGCGGTGAGCTGACGCTGGGCGGGACGGATCCCCAGTACTACACGGGAGCACTGCACTATGTGAACGTGACCAGGAAAGCTTACTGGCAGGTCCAGATGGATAGGTGAGTCCAGCGTCTCCCTCTGCTGGTGGGAGGTGGTTATGTCATGACAGACATGAGGAAGAAAGGGGAACGGCTCCTGCAGCTTAACAAAAATGGCGTCAGATGGGGAGGAGTCCTGGAGCAGGACAGACAGGCAGAGAGACACAGAGACAGACAGACAGACAGACGATCCTCAGTCCAGCTTGACCCGAGCCATGACCCCCACTCACCCCCCGACAGCATGCAAGTGGGATCCCAGCTGAGCCTATGTAAGGCCGGCTGCCAGGCCATCGTGGACACCGGGACGTCCCTGATTGTGGGCCCGTCTGAAGAAGTCCGAGCTCTGCAGAAGGCTGTGGGAGCGCTGCCCCTGGTGATGGGCGAGGTAAGGAGCCACAGCCTCAGTATTCCCACATCTGCTCCACTCTGCCTCTCTCCAGTACATGATTGACTGTAAGAAGATCCCCACGCTGCCTGTGGTCTCCTTCAACATCGGGGGGAAGATATTCAACCTGACGGGGGAGGATTACGTGATGAAGGTACTCGGCTCCTTCGTCTCTCTCTCAGGAGAATGCACAGGACGTGTTTGTGTTCTGGCCGCAGGAGAGTCAAATGGGCGTGTCCATCTGTCTGTCCGGCTTCATGGCCATGGACATACCGCCCCCTGCTGGGCCGCTGTGGATCCTGGGCGACGTCTTCATCGGGAGGTACTACACGGTTTTCGACAGGGACGCGGACCGTGTGGGCTTCGCCACAACCAAGTAGCAGCCTGTCACCGGACCAAGCCCCACACAGGAGGAGAGAGGCCACGACCCGCCTCCTGGGCCGACGCAGCAGAGTGAACCAGGCCGGCCCCTCTGCTCACAGCCATCCACGGGATGATTGTTTTGCTCCAGTTCAGTCTTTAATTTCAGAAGCCTGAGTCAATGTGATTTGGATTTTAAAATAAAGTTTGTTTACCTGACCTGTTGACTTGACAACAAAAACAGACTATCAACACAACAAAGCTCTCACTCTCTCGAGGCTGCAGGCATGCAGGCACGCGCACACACTTGTCTCTTTCTGTCCTTATGGGGACCTCTCCTGGCCATCACCCTTTCCCCAGCCTCTACCCCGAAGCCTAACCATCCAAAACACATGGCTCACCTGAACCAGGACTCTGTACCAGACTGGAACCCAGCTATTTTAAAGTCTTCACCCTCAAATTGAATTAACCTTGTGGGGACAGGCTGAAAGACCCCACAAACTCAGTGTTGCTCCCGGGAAACCAAAGCAAACAGCCTTCAGTTTTACAGAATCTCCTTTAATGGTAAACAAAGTGGGTGCTCGGAGCTAGAAACTGAAACTTTGGTGAGGAAACGGCATGCAACGCTGCAGTTGGACACAAACTCCACCATGTCGAGGTAGTGAGCTACACATCCTGCCCCTCACAACAAGCACGCGTGCAGAGTGACACCCCCAAAAATAAAGCTTTGTTAAGACCCTCTGGAACAAAGCACTTGAATAAGCACGACAACTCTGCCTCAGCTAGTTCATTATTTTTGGTTACAAATGTACAATAAATAGAAAAATATGGCGCCTCTCTCAGCGGCATCAGTGACGAGTGACACAGAACAGCACAAGAGAGACACAACTGCTGACACAGCGCTCCCTCCTGCCTCTGATCAAGGGGCTTAAGTCAGCAGGTGGTTCTGACTGGAGCCAATGGGATCAGTTTCAACACGTGAGCAGATGAAGAACGTGTCCAGCTGATCAGGGAGGAAGACTGACTCCAGAGGCTTCCACCTCCACACTGATCTGCCGACTCATTCTGCTGAGATTCAAATCACAGAGAACCGTTTCCCTCCAGGTCGGGCCACACCGCCTGGTACCTCACTGATGGGTGTTAGCACAGAACTGCTGGCGCCACGTGGGTCACAAGAGACGCAGTCATAACAAGTCATTTTAAAGGTTGAGTCGTGACGAGACCCTGCCAGGACCCCTGAACGAGAGTCACAGGGGATTGCAAAGGTGCTGAGTCATGAAACGCCCTGGGGATTCCCGAGTCACCCGACACTATGGACACATGGCACGGCTCAGTTCAAGATTTTAGTTCATGACTCGAATGAACGATTGAGATACTGATTTGCGTCTGTCAACCTGGAGTCAGGGACAAGCCGGCCGCCATCATGTGACCTGAGCGCCGCACTGGTCACACAGGAACAACAAAGAGCAGTAGTGTAGCGAGTGTCCGGTCACGGGGACGCACTTTCAATCATGCTGAAATGGTTGTGTGGGAACACAGCTGCTGTTGTTCCTCTGCATTCACACACACGAGACCACATACTCATGATGAGAAGACCCAGTGACCTCCAGTGGCCTCAGGCACATGACCCCACTGTCTCACACTCTTCTTGTTCAGTCCTGAAAGATGCAGTGCTGAAGACCAGAACCACCAGGCCGGGTCCGTTACTCGTGGGCTGCGGGCGTCCTGAGGAGGCCCTCGGGGTCAGACAGGGCGCAGTAGAGGGTGTAGCCCAGCTCGTCTACCTCCTGCTCCGTCAGCTCGCAGAACAGGTTGACTCTGGGGTGGAGGGCGCTGGGGAGCCGACCAGCCTCCAGGTAGCCCACCAGCGACCTCAGCAGCTCCAGGAAGTTGTCGGCCAGCGCCTCCTGGGTCCAGTCGCGCTGCTGCTGGCACTGCAGCAGGATGGCATTGGTGAGCTGGCTGGCGTTGAGCCGGCTGAGGGCAGGGTTGAGCTTGCACACGGCCTTGGCCACTTTCAGGCAGGCACAGCGGCAGCCGCCATCGTCCTGGTCCAGAGCCCGGAGCCGCGCCGTCTCGGCCACACGGAAGCTCTGCCGCCACAGGTTCTCGTGGCGCTCGGCGGCGAGCCGATGAGGTTTGGCGATGAGCGATGTTCCGTCCTCCATGACCAGCAAAGGCAGGAAGTCCACGTAGAGTTTGCGGTCTTGTTCATACTGCACCTCCAGGGTCAAGGTTTCAGACGGGACCACGGGACGGATGACATAGTCCAGCACACTGCCGATGGCGGGCCAGTTGATGGAGCCCGCCACCAGCCTGTCAAAGACGTCCAGCACCGACTTTGGGGAGAGGTAGCCGCCGACCATGCAGCGGTCCCAGTAGCTGCTGTTCCGGGGGAAGTACTCCAAGTTTTCTCTGCGCACCAGCCAGAAGCCGGGGACGTTCATGATGGTGTCCTCCCCGGGGATGGACGACCACAGATTCTTCTCCAGGACCATAGGAACCATGAGCTGGGCGTGGTCCGCCGTCACCACCTGGTGGATCAGAACAACACCTGGGTCACTGAGCTTTTCACTGACTCCCTACAGGACAGACTGAGTCCCTGAACAGCAGAGTCTGTGCTGCACCAGACTCACGACCGACGGCCGCCTCACCTGCAGGTCGTCATACAGACTACCACTCAGGTACATCTCTCTGAGGGGCATGTCGGGCAGCTTGGCGTGAAGAAAGACTCGGAGCTCAGCACAGATGTCCAGCGCTGCCCTCCTGGCCACAGCCTGCTCCTCGGCAGGGATGTCCACATCCTTCTGGTAGAAGTCCCACAGGTGCTCCTGCAGCGAGAGACGCATCCGAGCACGGAGCATCTCCGACTGCGTGGCACTGCCGCCGCCACCCACCGCCGCCCGGCCCACTGCCCTCCGCAGACAGTCTGGGGAGCAGAGATGGGTCGGGTCAGGAAGGACACTATAGGCCTTCACTGGTCCACAGAAACACAGGTTCAACACAGGAGAGGCCTGTGAGTTCCTGACAACCGGTGTGAATCCAACATTTTGGATTTGGGTGAAATCATGATGACCCAAAATAACTGGGTCGTCTCGATGAGGCTTTTGTTTGTGTTTGGTTCAGAATCCTGGATCAGGTTAGCGTGTTTTGGATGGTTGGTTTTAGGGGGAGAGGCTGGGAAAATGACAGGTCCTCACAAGGATAGCGATACAAATGTGTGTGTGTGTGTGTGTGTGTGTGTGTGTGTGTGTGTAGCAGCAGTCGGTCATGAAGAAACAACTGGAGTTTCTGACACAACCGCCTCTTGTGTAAATGGAAAGTCCCAAGATGAACAAAGATTCAACGTTGCACTTTGACTTCTGCTTCAGAGGTGGACAGTTCAGTATGTGACAGTTCACTGGACCATTTCAGCAGATGAAGGCATGAGCCTTCAGAGTACTCATCCTCTCATCCAGGAACCATCTGAGAAGGTCAGGCCACAGCCTCTTTAGATTCCGTCAACTCGAAGTGAGGAACTTCACAAATGGTGTTGGTGCCGATTCCCAGCTTGGTCACGTGACCTCGGTACACAGTCACTACCTTTTCCTCATAGAAAAGGCAGGAGGCACCAAGTCGACACAATCACATGACCCATCGCTGGACCTTTGCCGGCTACACCTCACTCAACTCCTCAGAAACAAGGCAGATGTCATTCCACACCTGAACTTCAGCAGAAGAAAGTGCTTTCACCGCAGCATGGCAAGTTCAGGTGGGGAATGGAAGAAGCGACACACAACACACAAGCTAGCTGAGCACAGCAGGGGCACGTCTAACTAGAGCGTCTGGACCCACTGTAAAGGACGAGCACCAGTCCTCCAAACAGGCTGTCTGTTGACAACACAAGACACTGTGATGAAAGGAAGGCGGTGAGTGGGTTTCAGTACGGAAAAGAAGGAAGCCCACCTGGTTCAAAAGAGTGAGAGGAGGTGGGCAGAGTCTGAAGCGACCTGCTCACTGTCGACTTCATGTCGTGGTTCAGAACCCGAGGTGACGAGCCCATCCAGGCCGGCTCCTCCCAGCTCCTCTTTCCCTTCTGATCCATCTTGGTTGGACTGGTGGGGGCGCTGATGGCCCGGTCGTACATCTGCAAGTGGCACCACAGTCAAAGGGTTTGCACTTGGACCTGTGGAATCCCAAGTCTTACCCTCTTCACGGCGAGCGTGGCGATGCCCAGCATGGCTGCTCCTCCCACCCCCAGCACAAGTTTGGCGTTGGACAGCACAAAGTCGATGGCGGTGCCGATGCCGTTGTCATCCTTCTTGCCTTTACGGTCTCCATTCACCCCCGCCATGCTGCAGAAGCAGAGTGGAGGCAGCTGTGTGAATGTGCAACATCAAAACTGAAAAGTACAAATTCTCTCGTGTCATTCAGGACGGCCTCAGTGGACAGGAGGCACCTGGTTGTTCAAGAGAGTTGTCAGGATGCAGAAAATCCACCACATGAAGTCAGTAACTGTTGCCACGGTAATTTACGGTTATTTAAAAATAATACTAAAAACGTTTTTACAATGATTCTTTCCCTTACTACAAGCCATGGTGTGTACAGCCTTGTGTCTCCATCTTTTTGTAGAAATTGATGCAAGATAAGCATGGAGTCCTATCAGCAGTGATGGTTTTCTAAACTTTCACAACTTCAACATTCATTAATTCATTCAAACAATACATATAGAAAAGCCTGTGGCTTGATTCAATAAACAGAACTACTGGAATTTTGATCCCTGTTAAGCTATTTTGCTCTCAATCTGAAAGGGCTTTGTGTTCGTCCGCTTGCCACTTGGATGCGGGGTGGCAGGGAGGGAAGCGAAAAATATTCCTCCAATTAGAAAGCAATGACTTTTGTGAACAATTGTTTAAAGTTTGGAACTTATCTGCAGCTTCCTCCTTCATCAGCGTCAGACGTCCCATCAAAAACAGCGCACTTCCATGCTGCGAGTGTCGTGACTTTCCACGAGACTAAGGCGGTAAAAATATATGGTGACCGCAATAGCCAAAATACAGTTGCGAAAGATTCGAGAATCTGCGAGTTTGGATCATATTCAGTGAAATTACCAGGCGGAAACACAATTTAATGTAAACCAGTGAGATGACACTATGAGTTGGACATTATACAGGCACTAATTATACATTTAGGGCGTCCTGCTGAGGACCACTGGACACCTAAGACGCCCAATAGTTAAAACGTGGTGGCAACGTCAGGTATTGCCAGAGGAAGCTAGTCAAAATGAAATCCAGGTCAAAGGTCAACTGAGTCAAGTAGGTCTCACTAACTGCGCTGTGTTGCAGACTGGAACATTTGCAGAAGGCAACTTAAGCAGTCACATTCCGGCTGCAGAGGGAAGTTAGCTTGCTAGCATGGTTAGCTTAAAGTGAGATGGTGTATCAGAGTGAGTGAGCGAGTCGTCCCCCTCAGTGGGCCCTGTGATGGCAAAGAAACCAAGTGCGACTTCAATGGAGTGGCTTCTGTGAGCGCAGACTGGTCTGTCAGTCCTAAATGGAAATCGACAGAGATCGACTAAGAATAGTTCTTAAAAGAGGATGCGAGCTGCAGACCTTCATGAAGAAACCAAGTGCGAGCCACATCCTGCACGCACTGTCACAACCGTGTCTTGTGTAAATGGACCAATGTGCAAAGACTCTAGAACCTTGTCCTCTCACTGCTGCGGCAGTTAATTTCACCATGGCAGTGAAAGTGAACCGAGACATTCCACAGAGCAGACTCATCACCCACCTGAGTGAGCACGTCCAGACCACTTTACCCAGCCTTGATGACACCCCCCTACATAAGCCCACCTAAGCGGCTGCTGAGGAAGAACTGGCCCCTCTTCAATGCTTCCTCTTTTTCTTCAGGTGTTTTCAGCGTTTTGCAGCGGCGAAACTCGCGAGCAACTGCCCGGCGATAGAAGTTGCGGTCGGTGTACTGAAGGTGACGCCCTGCACGGAGCAGCGCCCGGTACAGCTCCAGCACGGCACTGCTAGACCAGCCGCCCATGAGGGACAACGCTTGGAGAGGGGCGTCACCCTGGCACCTGGAAAACAAGATCGGAATGAATAAGCAAAAGCCGGTGGTCAGGTCTTGTCAAACCACAGGTCTGTCAGTGTCAAAAATCACCACCTTCTTCAACAAGAACTAGATGAACCATTATAATGCAAGTGAAATCCTTAAATCAAAGTTATCGGAGCAAGCCACGTGTGAAGTTAACATTTCACCCTAGAAATGAGAACCCACTCACATGTAAAGAGAAAGACCTGGCATTTAACAGACACTGTTGAGCTAACAAACAAAGTATACACGCACACGAAAACCCGTTTACTAAGTCCAGTCGACCAGTTCAATCAACATGACGTTGACGTCAGAGTGACATGCCACACAGAGAGTTCCTGTCTCCGTCAAACGTGATCAAACACAGGGACAGCTCCATTCCACATGTCAGAACAGGAGTGTCGCAGGAATACTGTTAGCATTTCTCCACTTGATAAGATGGCTGACAGTGGAAAGTCACTCTCTTATTGACCCGCTTGTTAGCAATTTGGCTAATGAAAACTCTGACCTTAGCTGTGGCTGGGTGACTCAGCGATTTTCACGGCACAAATATCAAGCAAAGAACGCAAATGTTACAGCAAACGTGCGGTTGTGCGAAAAAAAGACATAACATACGCTTTAAAATCACAACAAGAGTTGAGACAGAGGAAGAGCCCAGCAGCCGGGGTCAGAGGAAACCGGACACAAACACTCACGTTGTACATCCGGAGGTTTTGTGTCTCATCCAGCGGCGCTGGCGCCCCTCGAGGTGGACTCCAGTATCACGCTGCACAAAATGTGTTTCTCACTAAGCTCTTGTTTGCAGCTCGTATATTTACTTTAACTGCTGATCCTCAGAACTGGACCTCAACCAAAAGTCGAATCCTGCTCATGTCAGATGAAGGGTGGTGTCCATGTTGGACACTGCAGGCTGTTCACAATCCACATAACCGTGTGTTGCATAAATACAATGACATTTTTATTCAGCTGCTGCCTTGATGTTATTGATGTTTAATGCTCCTCAGATGAACCAAAGCACATGCCGAGTCCGTGGAAGCCTCCACTGGGTCATGTTGAATGTTACAAATGAACAGTAAATGGCCACGATACATCTGACGTCAACAACTTTTATTTCAGATGTCACATCAGAATAATCACGTTCACAGAGAAGACTTCCCCTCACTCAGGAGATTGGCCAACCAAATAAAAATACACCAAGGACACTGGGAAGGTGAGGATTCTTTTCAGCGTTTGTGTCAGTGCATGTATTTAATTCCTTTCATTCTTGGAATGATGTGCATATCTCTGACGTCGCTGTGCTGCAGCAGCCAGCACAGATAGCGCTCTGTTCCCATGCCCCAGCCACTGGTCAGCAGTGGCTTCACCCGCCGCATGTCGATGTACCACTTGTACGACTGTTCAGGAACTGCATGATGCCGCAGAGCCTCCTGCACCATCTCAGGGATGGAGTGATGCTCCCCGAGACCCAGTGTCTCCACCAGACCCAGCAGAAGGTCTCCCCACGAGGACGGAGGGCGGCACTCTGTGATTTGAGAGTGGATCTTCTCCAGGCTCTCTGGCTCCGCTGGTGGTCCGCCCAGTGATGACACATATTCAGGGTAAGTCTTTAAGCACTCCATCTACTCCTCAGCAACGTTGCTTCCACTGGGTGCAGAAAGCAGCGGAATCAGCTGCGTGTCCTCCTACACTCGCCACTGAGGCTCCTCCCCTCACAATACGGCTGAATAGGTTGCCGTCAGACGGATCTCCGAAGAAATCAGAGCATGACGGAGCGTTGGGTGTTGGAAGGCCACTTCGAACTTGGGCTTGAACACGGCTCAGAGCTTCATCGTCTCAACGGGGGCTGTTTTTGGAGGTGCAGTAGCCTGGATTGTATGGATGAAATTCTTTTTGGCTGGAAAGATGGGGTTGCCACTTCTTGCCCAGACCATGAAGAGGAATGGGCTTCATCTGGGCCTGCTGGTCGCGCTTCAGGTTGCAAACTAAATCGCAGCGCTGGACTTCCAGGGTTTTACAGAGAAGCTTCGGCACAGTTTTTTCCTCTTTCAGTACAAAAAAAAAAGTACAAATTCAGCTGGAGGGGTGTGGAAGATGCTACTGGGCCCACTCAGAGCTTTTCGAGTCAAAATGCTGGATCCAGGTATCCAGGGTTTTGGGTCAAGGAAGGCCACATGTTGCACTTTATTCCAAGGCACTTTCCTAGTCAGTGGGCTCCCCACTGACCATGGCAATAAATTTGATTCTGATTCTGATTCTGATTCTGATGTTCATCTGTCTCCCAGATCATGTTGGAGAAGCTCCTTGCAGGCTTCAGAACTTCTACATGCGAAGCCCCATCCACTCTTGAGGCCACAAACATCTCCGCAGCGTTAGTTTCGATCACAGCTTCACCTTTGAGGTCCACAGCGATGATTCCTGCACAGACCCCTTTCAGGGTGTCCCCCACCACCTCTCTGCAGGCCTCCCTCAGACGGTAGCCCTTGTGATGGTAGAGGCTGGCGATCTTATGGGCAACCGTGTGCCTCAGGAAGACTTCTCCGTCTCCTGAGCAGTCGATGGTGAGCTTGTCGTCGGCATGTATCCCGGCCCCAACCACTGCCGTGTCACCGACCCGTCCCCTCAGCTTTCCCACAAGCCCACCGGTGGATGACGCCGCTGCCAGCCCCAGACAGTGGTCTACTGCCACAGCTCCAACAGTTTGAGGGTAATTGTTCCTGGGGTTCTTCACCTCACTGAGCTTTGCCATCAGCTGTTTGTGGCAGATATCGGTGTAGAAGTAGTCCGGTCCCACCGGCTTGTCGTTGGGCTCCGCCCCCTGCAGAAACTCTTCCGCACCATCTCCTACGATCAGCGAGTGGGAGCTCTTCTCCATGACACATCTGGCAGCTCTCACTGGGTTCTTCACGCTCGTGACGGAAGTCACAGACCCGCACCTGGACGTGGTGCCGTCCACGATGGCGGCTTCCAATTCGTTTTTGCCTTCCTTGTTGAAGACTGATCCTTTGACGGCGTTGAAGAGGAAGCAGTCTTCCAGAGCTTCCACTGACCTCTGCACCGCATCCAGGCTGCTGCCACTGTGCTCCAGAACCTCAGACCCCAGAGACAGCGCCGTTTGCAAAGCGAACTCAACAACCCCAACCACATGTGGGTTCAGCAATGTCTCCTCTCCGGCGCCGCCGTGGATCAGCAGGGTGTAGTCGGAGCTCCTGTCTGTGGTAGACTGAGGTGCTCGCTTGTGATTGTTAGCGCAGTGATTGAGCTCGCCAAATGCCACCTCTTTATGACTCCTTTTGAGAACACAGTCCAGCGCCCCCATCTGACAGACGATGGCGTACCTGACAGCCAGAAGCATGACGAGCTTTAGGTTCAACTGTAGAGCTTCTTGGAGCTTGCCCAGCACCAGAGCAAAGCTGCCCTTGGCATTGAGCACGACTCGGACTCTGTCGGTTTTCCCCAGGTAGGTCACAGCCAGCTGATCTGAAGCATACACGTTCCCGACTCCAGATTCAACACCGTCCACCAGGTCTGTTCCGGTCAAATACACAGAGGGGCATCCAAATGGGTCCAGAAACTTCTTCAGGGGATTACCGGGCGGCAGAGCTCGGCGCAGGGCAGCGGGGTGGGGACCAACTCCATGACCGCATTTGGTGCATTTGATGAGGTTTTTGTGCTCCAGAAACGCAGAGTGAAACATGTGCAGCAGGTCGTCCGTGTATTTGATGGTGTTGTCCGGGGAGATTCCCGAGGCCAAGACGCTGACCAGCTGGCGACATGGCCGACTCAGTGAGTATGTGGGGTCACAGCGGCCGTGCTTGTAGTGGCGCATATGTGTCGGGGTGACGAGGATGTGCTGGTTGGCGGATTCACCCAGAGTTTGTTTGAGAGACAGTTGCAAGGAGAAGTTGATCCAAGCATCATAAAGGCCTCTGTGGCCCCGGAGAGTGGAGAAGACATCGGGGAACGATGGCAGGTCAAACGCAGGACTGGATTTGTTGCTTTGAGATTTTGGATTGGCTTGGGAACATCCATCCCCTGCAGGGTGTATTTCAGACGTGTGGGAGGAAAGCCTGCGACGGAGGCGTTGGCTCTTTCTCCCTCAGCGCAGATGGAGGCGAGGTCAAGGGTCTCCGACAGCTGATACAAGCGCTCGCTGACCAGGCCGGCCACCATCCCATCCACAGCACAGTGCTCAAACACCATCCCGGCTGTGCTGTCCTTGAAGACCACCAGGTTCACCACCTGGCAGCAGAGCAGAGAGAAACCACCCGTCACGCTCACTTTGAGTCACATTTTCTTTTGCTTTCACTTTCATTCTGACTCTGTACTTTTCTTTCTGTGGTGTCTGCTGCACATAAACACCTCCCCCTCCTCAAAGATGGGATTGAAAATGAGGCCCACGCTAGAACACTTTCTGTTGCACAGACCCACAGGGCACTCATTGTTTCAGCTGGATGACTGAAGCAATTCATGGACCGGAGTGAATTCTGCTAATGAGTACATGAAAACGTCACAGACGTTCAAACTGTGTTCAAAGGAACGTAAAGCTAATAAAAATACTAAGTTGAAGACTACGAGTCACCCTTTAAAAACTCCATGACTTGAGAGTTGAGACAGAGGAAGAGCCCAGCAGCCGGGGTCAGAGGAAACCGGACACAAACACTCACGTTGTACATCCGGAGGTTTTGTGTCTCATCCAGCGGCGCTGGTGCCCCTCGAGGTGGACTCCAGTATCACGCTGCATAAAATGTGTTTTTCACTCAGCTCTTGTTTGCAGCTCGTACATTTACTTTAACTGCTGACCCTCAGATCTGGACCTCAACCAAAAGTCGAATCCTGCTCATGTCAGATGAAGGGTGGTGTCCATGTTGGACACTGCAGGCTGTTCACAATCCACATAACCATGTGTTGCATAAATACAATGACATTTTTATTCAGCTGCTGCCTTGATGTTATTGATGTTTAATGCTCCTCAGATGAACCAAAACACATGCCGAGTCCGTGGAAGACTCCTCTGGGTCATGTTGAATGTTACAAATGAACAGTAAATGGCCACAATACATCTGAGGTCAACAACCTTTATTTCAGATGTCAAATCAGAATAATCACGTTCACAGAGAAGACTTCCCCTCACTCAGGAGATTGGCCAACCAAATAAAAATACACCAAAGACACTGGGAAGGTGAGGATTCTTTTCAGGATTTGTGTCAGGGCATGTATTTAGCTCCTTTCATTCTTGGAATGATGTGCATATCTCTGACGTCACTGTGCTGCAGCAGCCAGCACAGATAGCGCTCTGTTCCCATGCCCCAGCCGCTGGTCAGCAGTGGCTTCACCCGCCGCATGTCGATGTACCACTTGTACGACTGTTCAGGAACTGCGTGATGTCGCAGAGCCTCCTGCACCATCTCAGGGGTGGAGTGACGCTCCCCGAGACCCAGCGTCTCCCCCAGACCCAGCAGAAGGTCAGCAGCCTTGGCTTTGTTGTGCCCAGTACCCGCCACGTAGGCCTGGTAGAACGGCACGCCCAGGTGGTCCATCTCGGTCAGCCACACTGCTCCGCCGTATTTCTGGATCAGGACACGTTCCCCCTTGCGTGTGAGCTTCCTGCCGAACATCGGCTGCCCCTCCTGTACCCACTCCACACAGTCAGCAGAGGGCATCATGGGAATGGCCTGATCTAGAGGGACCCGGGGCAGAGGACGTCTCCCATCCAGCTTGGCCAACAAGGCGCTCACATGCTCCAGAGTCCCAGCCGTCTTCAGTATGATGTCAGAGTGTTTCTGCAACATGGCCTTGGTCAGGTGAGCCAGGTAGCTCTCTGCAGTGGAGATGGCATCATCCATGTCGCCCAGCAGCTCACACTCCACGTGATAGAACTGGTTCAGGTGCGTGGCGTCTGGGTCCTCCCCTCGAAAACTGGGAGAGATGTAGTAGGTGCCCTGCAGGTTCTCCTGGAAGCGCAGGAAATACTCCAGGATGAATTGCATGGAGTCCGCAAGGTAGATGTCCTGACCCAGCAGGTTGACAGACACGGGCTCCGAGTCGGACCCCAGGCCCATGGGTGAGGAGATGGTGTCGGTGGTCAGAGGAGTGAGCGCGTAGGAGAAGCGGCATGAACCGTGGAAGAACTCCACCGTGCTGTGGAAGAGTGTGTTTTGAATCTGGAACAGGTTTCGGTACCACTGGCTCTTGATGGCCACGGTGGAGTGGGAGGGGGGGTCTCCCCACGAGGACGGAGGGCGGCACTCTGTGATTTGAGAGTGGATCTTCTCCAGGCTCTCTGGCTCCGCTGGTGGTCCGTCCAGTGATGACACAAATCCAGGGTAAGTCTTGAAGCACTCCAACTGCTTCTCAGCAACGTTGCTTCCACTGGGTGCAAGGAGCAGTGGAATCAGCTTGGCGTGGGCGTAGTTGATCTCCAGACCCTCAAAGATCAGAGCCACGCCTGTGGCCCCCAGACCACTCTCTAGTAGTCTGGCCACTTTGTACGTGGCCAAAATGAGAGCTTGGTAATCGGCGTCCTCAAGTGCGAAGACGTCACTGGCCAGGGGTTTACGCGGGACCACGACGGTTTTCCCAGGAGTGTTTGGGAAGGGTGTCAGGAAGGCCACGTGCTGCGCGTCCTCCCACACTCGCCACTGAGGCTCCTCCCCTCTCACAATGCGGCTGAATAGGTTGCTGTCAGACGGATCTCCGAAGAAATCAAAGCAGGGTGGTGCGTTGGGTGTTGGAAGGCCACTTCGAATTTGGGCTTGAACCCGGCTCAGAGCTTCATCGTCCCAACGGGGGCCGTTTTTGGAGGTGCAGTAGCCTGGATTGTATGGATGAAATTCTTTTTGGCTGGAAAGATGGGGTTGCCACTTCTTGCCCAGACCATGAAGAGGAATGAGCTTCATCTGGGCCTGCTGGTCGCGCTTCGGGTTGCAAACTAAAGCGCAGCGCTGGACTTCCAGGGTTTTACAGAGAAGCTTCGCCACAGTTTTGGCCTCCTTCAGCAAAAGTACAAATTCAGCTGGAGGGGTGTGGAAGATGCTGCTGGGCCCACTCAGAGCTTTTCGAGTCAAAATGCTGGATCCTGGTATCCAGGGTTTTGGGTCAAGGAAGGCCACATGTTCATCTGTCTCCCAGATCACGTTGGAGAAGCTCCTTGCAGGCTTCAGAACTTCTACATGCGAAGCCCCATCCACTCTTGAGGCCACAAACATCACCGCAGCGTTAGTTTCGATCACGGCTTCACCTTTGAGGTCCACAGCGATGATTCCTGCACAGACCCCTTTCAGGGTTTCCCTGACCACCTCTCTGCAGGCCTCCTTCAGACGGTAGCCCTTGTGATGGTAGAGGCTGGCGATCTTATGGGCAACCGTGTACCTCAGGAAGACGTCTCCGTCTCCTGAGCAGGCGATGGCGAGCTTGTCGTCGGCGTATATCCCGGCCCCAACCACTGCCGTGTCACCGACCCGCCCCCTCAGCTTCCCCACAAGCCCACCGGTGGATGACGCCGCTGCCAGCCCCAGACAGTGGTCTACTGCCACGGCTCCAACAGTTTGAGGGTGATTGTTCCTGGGGTTCTTCACCTCGCTGAGCTTTGCCATCAGCTGTTTGTGGCGGATATCGGTGTAGAAGTAGTCCGGTCCCACCGGCTTGTCGTTGGGCTTCGCCCCCTGCAGAAACTCTTCCGCACCGTCTCCTACAATCAGCGAGTGGGAGCTCTTCTCCATGACACATCTGGCAGCTCTCACTGGGTTCTTCACGCTCGTGACGCAAGCCACGGACCCGCACCTGGACGTGGTGCCGTCCACGATGGCGGCTTCCATTTCGTTTTTGCCTTCCTTGTTGAAGACTGATCCTTTGCCGGCGTTGAAGAGGAAGCAGTCTTCCAGAGCTTCCACTGACCTCTGCACCGCGTCCAGGCTGCTGCCACTGTGCTCCAGAACCTCAGACCCCAGAGACAGCGCCGTTTGCAAAGCGAACTCAACAACCCCAACCACATGTGGGTTCAGCAACGTCTCCTCTCCGGCGCCGCCGTGGATCAGCAGGGTGTATGCGGAGCTCCTGTCTGTGGTAGACTGAGGTGCTCGCTTGTGATTGTTAGCGCAGTGATTGAGCTCGCCAAATGCCACCTCTTTATGACTCCTTTTGAGAACACAGTCCAGCGCCCCCATCTGACAGACGATGGCGTACCTGACAGCCAGAAGCATGACGAGCTTTAGGTTCAACTGTAGAGCTTCTTGGAGCTTGCCCAGCACCAGAGCAAAGCTGCCCTTGGCATTGAGCACGACTCGGACTCTGTCGGTTTTCCCCAGGTAGGTCACAGCCAGCTGATCTGAAGCATACACGTTCCCGACTCCAGATTCAACACCGTCCACCAGGTCTGTTCCGGTCAAATACACAGAGGGGCATCCAAATGGGTCCAGAAACTTCTTCAGGGGATTACCGGGCGGCAGAGCTCGGCGCAGGGCAGCAAGGTGGGGACCAACTCCATGACCGCATTTGGTGCGTTTGATGAGGTTTTTGTGCTCCAGAAACGCAGAGTGAAACATGTGCAGCAGGTCGTCCGTGTATTTGATGGTGTTGTCCGGGGAGATTCCCGAGGCCAAGACGCTGACCAGCTGGCGACATGGCCGACTCAGTGAGTATGTGGGGTCACAGCGGCCGTGCTTGTAGTGGCGCATATGTGTCGGGGTGACGAGGATGTGCTGGTTGGCAGATTCACCCAGAGTTTGTTTGAGAGACAGTTGCAAGGAGAAGTTGATCCAAGCATCATAAAGGCCTCTGTGGCCCCGGAGAGTGGAGAAGACATCGGGGAACGATGGCAGGTCAAACGCAAGGACTGGATTTGTTGCTTTGAGATTTTGGATTGGCTTGGGAACATCCATCCCCTGCAGGGTGTATTTCAGACGTGTGGGAGGAAAGCCTGCGACGGAGGCGTTGGCTCTTTCTCCCTCAGCGCAGATGGAGGCGAGGTCAAGGGTCTCCGACAGCTGATACAAGCGCTCGCTGACCAGGCCGGCCACCATCCCATCCACAGCACAGTGCTCAAACACCATCCCGGCTGTGCTGTCCTTGAAGACCACCAGGTTCACCACCTGGCAGCAGAGCAGAGAGAAACCACCCGTCACGCTCACTTTGAGTCACATTTTCTTTTGCTTTCACTTTCATTCTGACTCTGTACTTTTCTTTCTGTGGTGTCTGCTGCACATAAACACCTCCCCCTCCTCAAAGATGGGATTGAAAATGAGGCCCACGCTAGAACACTTTCTGTTTCACAGACCCACAGGGCACTCATTGTTTCAGCTGGATGACTGAAGCAATTCATGGACCGGAGTGAATTCTGCTAATGAGTACATGAAAACGTCACAGACGTTCAAACTGTCTTCGAAGGAACGTAAAGCTAATAAAAATACTTGTTGAAGACTACGAGTCACCCTTTAAAAACTCCATGACTCTTGACAAGGACCATGTGATCTACCTTTCGCATGCTGCTGACAGGACATGGTGAGGTACTGTACCTTGTCATAGTATCGCAGACAGGAAGTGCCTCCTCCTCGTCCCAGCCTCACCACGTTGAGTGTGTCGGCCAGTTCAGTGGGAGCGTCCCCATCCTCCAGACACAGCGTCAGGACGGCACTCTCCATGAGTTGCAGGGCCGCTGCCGCCGCCCCGCCTTGCTCCACCATCCTCTCCCTGATGGCAGCCCAGGACCGGCGCTCCATGGCAGAGAGACTACAGATGCAGGCTGGATTCTCCTGCTTCCCGGCGCCGGGCTGGTCCAGCACTTGCAGCAGCTGGTTGTGGATGTCTGCGAATGGCCGTGCCGACGTCGGTCCACCGTCGTTGGAGCACAGTATGTCGATGGGAAACACGCCGCCGCCGCAGGTGACGATGGCGTGGAGGCTGCCTGGGTAGACCTGAACATGAAGAGGAAACTGGCTTGACTCGGGAGATGTGAGGGAGTCTGGGCTCAGGTCAGGGGCCAGTAAAACCAAGAGGCTCGGGCTAAAGTCCGGGGTCTGGGGTTATACTCAGACATCTGACCTTTGTAGCCACACACTGGAAGTTCCTCCTCATATTGAGCTACAGTACAGTACTTCCCTCACCTGGATCTGATCTTGGAACCTGCCCGGGATCCGGCACGAGGCAAAGACCTCGGATTGTTGTGTGTGCTCCATCAGTGCGTCGCCCTCCAACAGGGTGGGCTCACCGTACAGTCGAGCCGCCGCCCACAGAAGAGCCGCAGCTCTGGCCAGCTGGGTGCAGGCCTCGGCCTTGGATGGCAGGAGCACCACTGGCAGGGCGGTGGAGGTCAGCAGTGGGTCCGGGCAGGCCAGCAGGCTTCTCTTGAACTGCTGGGTCACCCAGTTCTCCTGGCCAGCAGCGCCAGCCACCACCTTCTGCTGGGCTCCCTGGAGGACCTCCCTCTGCTGCTGCAGGCTGCTCTTGAACTCAGCGTACAGGTCAGGATGGAGGATGAGCTGCAGCACACGGCTCACCTCCTCCACAGTCACGTCCAGGTCTGGAACGGGGTAGTCGAGGAGCGTCATCCTGGCAATAGGAGGAACCTCAGGGGAGAAAGCACAAGAATGAAGAGGGAAGGTGGTGAATACCCAGAGAATCTGACTGCAGGGGTCGAGCTCCATCACACAGGAGGCTGAAGGACACCTGAGCAAATCGACTGTGCTTTATTGACCCAGCACCTTTCAGACACGAGAGGACTGAAGAGGAGTGCATCTGGAGGGCAGCGAGCCGGAGTGTATCACAGTGAGCAGAGAAACGGCATCTTGACATCCGTGGCTGTTGACAGAACACAGCCAGTAACCAGAAGCTTCTTATCAGTCAGAGCTTCTTATCTCTGGCAATAACTGATAGGTTATCTGTAGCTGCTGCCTAATGGTGTGTGTTTAGCTCTTCTTGTGAGGACACTTCTGCCGGTCCACAGTGTGATTAAAGAGTAATTTCTCCGTAACAGGAAGCACGACCACGCACCCGTCATCATGTGCTCTTCATCATCGGCGCCGATATTTCTACTCGATTACAGCAATTGCTTCAGCTGGGATCAAATGCTTGCGCTGGCTTTCACACTGGTCTCTTTGTCCAGTAATGACATGAACGTGAGTGACGCGGCCCCTGAAGCAGCAGGGTTTGAATCTGCAGAATGAATGCTAACGCTCGCCGCTACGACGACTGTTACGACTGTCTCCTGGCCCCTGCTCTTTGGGGAAGTGAGTCACAGAGCATATGACTTCTGAGACTTGAAATTGATGAGGTAGTCAGTCTGTCCCAGCTACTCCGGGCCCACAGCCACCACACACTCACCGACAAGTTCACGCGTCTCAGACAGTGGGAGGAAATCAGAGCGCCACTCGGAGCATTTAACCAGATCGCACGTGATGGTCGTCCGATATGAGATCAAAGGCATCGCGCTACGTCCCGGTGCCGCCACATTTCTGACGCAGCGACAGAAACATTCCTCAGCGACAAAACAAGCAAGAGTTTGGGGATCTGACCTGCCCTGAAGCCGCGCAACAAACAGAAGATTTTTACCTGGGTGTGGAAGCAGCTATGAGCTCGGTTCAGTCGGACGGACGCAGCAGCGCACTGGTCAGGAGGAGCCACAGCAGGCGAGCCTGGCTCGCTCACTAATATTCTGCCTGTGACTCCAATCAACCAATTTAGCGCATTTGCTTTACCGCACTCTCTCTCTCGCTCACTCTCCATTTTCACGTGATGGAGTGTTTTCTTCTGATTCTTCGAAGAGAAGGTGAAGCACCATTTTGTCGGCTGTGTTTGGGTTGTGACCCCCGGGCAGCGCGGTCACAGGGTGGCGGCGTCACTGCAGCATCCGTGAGCTCATCACCGCCAACCCCGCTGCTGATCCAGAAGCATGAGTCCAGTCTGACATGGGAGCATTGCTCAGCATTTGCTCCCATTTCCTCCCCATCCCATCTACCCAGGGCCAGTGGCAGGGGGCGCCCTGAACAGGCCATCTGTTTGCCTGCCATGTCCTTGAACTGATGACCTTTGAGCCCCCTCTGCTCTGTAGGAAGCACCGCATCATGCAGCTCTGACTCTGCTGAAAAGTAGAACCAAGAGAGAGAAAAGAACAAGTTGTTCAAGCAGATTATGATTCAGGCTGAACGGTGGAGCTGAGCACCAGTCACATGGGTCGGAGCAACGGAGCACAGTGGCATCTGAGCGTGGATCACATGACCTGAGTCAAGTGCGGATGTGGTCGCTGGGACGTGGGTTTGCCAGTTGAAGACTGTTGAAGCAATGTGAACTGTCAACAGAGCAGGTTTCATGTTCAACAGTCTGTCTTTCTTCACTGTGTTGCTCCGACATCTGCTCACTGAGTGTGTGTGTGAGTGTTGGTTCATTGTTCTTGTGAGGACAGTTGGCTAAGAGAGGGCTGTTGGCTCGGTCCCCACAAGGTTAAGCCTCAATTTCAACCTTCAAACTAACTGGGTTCCATTCTGGTCCTGGAGCCCTGGTTCAGGTCAGCCATGTGTTTAGGGGGAGAGGCTGGGGAAAGGGTGATGGCCCAGAGAGGTCCCCACAATTATAGAGAGACAAGTGTGTGTCCATGCCCACACAGTAGGATAAAGACTCCCACCCACACACAGACAGCGTGAGACGATGAAGTCTGACAGACTGGACCTCCCCAGACGAGCCTCCAGGCAGAGCCAGGTACTGACCACTGCACCACGCATGTCTGAGTAAGGGTGGGTGAGCAGGCGTGGTGCACTTTCACTTCTGCTTTTATTGAGAGCAGCGCAGCAGGATGGGCTGGGACCCAGCAGCCGGGTATAAAGGCACGGCTGGAGGGCAGCACCTCACATGCTCTCTCCGACCTGCGCCCGCCGCCACAGCAGCAGCCAGGTAGGATGCTTCAACTCTCTCTCTTGTGACAGTGTTCCAGGGTGTGTG
Source organism: Synchiropus splendidus (assembly GCF_027744825.2). Classification (NCBI taxonomy): domain Eukaryota; kingdom Metazoa; phylum Chordata; class Actinopteri; order Syngnathiformes; family Callionymidae; genus Synchiropus; species Synchiropus splendidus. The sequence continues at coordinate 3,549,009 of NC_071352.1, forward strand.
AAGGAAACGGCGTCCCACGGACCTGCGTCTCATTTGCACACCTTCACTTCCGTCTGTCGCCTTTTGCTGCTATCAATGTTCCAGGGTGTGTGAAGGAAACGGCGTCCCACGGACCTGCGTCTCATTTGCACACCTTCACTTCCGTCTGTCGCCTTTTGCTGCTATCAATCGCATTTATTTGGCAGTGTTTTCATCTGATGATGATTTTCACTTCCAAACTCTGATCTGCTGCTTGTGTCCTCCTCATGTTGATATCCGACACAATAATCCTTGTTCTCTCCATCATCATCATCGTTACACTTGTATTGGTACGACCATGTTTCGGTTCTGCATCAGCCACATGATCAGACCAGTCCGGCTGACCGTATCGTGGTTTTGGGTTTGCGTGTGTCTGGGCCTCACATTGAGGTCAGGGAGCTCCAGCTCAGAGACACGTGCTCACTGAGGAACTGCTCCTTTAAATGTCCCCAGTTGCACAATGTTGTTCACCCCTTCAGACGGGAAGTGTGACCTCACAAAGTCTGTCCCCCACCATCAGCCCTAGAATCTTGAATAGAGAAATCCGCCCCCTGAGCCTGGTGCTGAGGTGCTGAGGGAGGCTGTGGTCCATCCTCATGCCTGCATCACACAGCAGGGCCTCAGAGGCACAGCACAGCTCCAGCTGCCAATGTCTTTCCATCAGCTCACACTTCTTAGAGAAAAGCACCACCAGTTACTTGTTTATCTGTCCTTGTGAGGACATTTTTACCGGTCCCCTCAAGATTAAGCCTCAATTTGAGGAGGAAACTGGGTTCCAGTTTGATTCAGAGTCCTGGTTCAGGTGAGCCATGTGTTTCTAGGGGCAGGCTGGAGAAAGGGTGATGGCCAGGAGAGGTCTCTACAAGGACAGTAAAACAAGTGTGTGTTCTTGTACTTCTATCTTTGTGAGAGGACATATTGGCCGGCCCTTTGTCAAGCCTCAGTTTGAGGGTTAAAACTACAAAATAGCTCTGTCATTATAATTGTGTTTTAGTTCAGAGTAAAGGTTAAGTTCAGCCATGTGTTTTAGATGGTTAGGTTTAGGGAGAGAGGCTGGGGGAAGGGTTGTATCAATGTCAGTGACAGTCCTCACCAACATAGGAAGCCAAACATTGGTGTGTGTGTGTGTGTGTGTGTGTGTGTGTGTGTGTGTGTGTGTGTGTGTGTGTGTGTGTGTGTGTGTGTGTGTGTGTGTGTGTGTGTGTGTGTGTGTTACTAATGGACGACTAAAATAACATGTGTGAGACAGCTGAAAGATGCTCAGAGAACTCGGGGACACAAACATCAACAATGAGCAGAGACTGGGTTCAAGGTCAGACTTTTGAGCCACCGGTTGGATAACTGTCTCCTCAAGCTGAAGTGAAACACTGCCCTCTGGAGGCCAGTCATGAAACCAAGCTGTTGTTTGGGGTTGAGCTCCCTGCAAAAGCCATGTCAAACCACCTGTCGGCCACAATGTGTTCCCCGTGCCAGGAGTTTAACACCAACTAAGTGTGTTTTCTGATTTATACTGAAGTGGCGCTAAACCGCGTCTTCCTCCTCTCAGGAAGGATCCAATATCAAAAGCTAAGGTCAAGCTGTCCTTTCTTCAGGGTCCTAAAAGATGGATCTTCCCAACTACCCACTTCCTCAGCTGGACGTCACCTTGCAAGAGGTGCGGCGCGTGCTGCATCTCACCCTATCGGCCGACGCCTACGCTGACTTCAACACCGCCCTGCAGCAAGAGGGAGCACTGCTGGAGAAGACGCACGAGGACTTGGCAGACAGGGCAGCGGGGGAGGAGAACTGGGTGACGGGGCAGTTCAAGAGCGGGCTGCTCTCTCTGGACCAGCCGGTGCCCGGGTCCACGGCCCTGCCGGCGGTTCTGCCCGCCCCATCCAGGACCTGCAGCCAGCTGCAGAGAGCGGCCGCACTTCTCTGGTCAGCGGCCACGCTGCACAGCGCCCCCTCGCTGCTGGAGGAGGGCGTGTCTCTGGAGGACACGCAGCAGTCAGAGCTCTTTTCCACCTGCAGAGTCCCGGGGAAGAAGCAAGACCAGCTGAAGGCAAGTAGCAGGCTGTTGGGTCAAGTCTCCTCAACTCTCATGCTGCCCAGAATACTGCAGTCATTCAGCTGTGATTACCACACAGGTTTACCCTGAGAGTCTTCACGCCATCGTCATCTGTCCCGAGGGAGTGTTTCCAGTCGACATCCTCAGTCACTCGGGCGGAACCAAGACTGCGAGATCCGTCGCTGACATCTACAGTCAGCTGGTGAAGGTCGAGGCGGCAGCGAGATGTGGAAAGCAGAACGGCCATTCTTCCATCTGCAGCTTCTCCGCACAGCGGCGCCGGTCCTGGGCAGCCGTCAGGGACAAGGTTCTGGAGAGTGGTGGAGCAGCAGCAGCGTCTCTGGAGGTCGTGGAGGGCGCCGTGTTGGCGCTGTGCCTGGAAGACTCTGACGCTCCTGCGGAACTGGCCGACACCCTGAACGCTGTGAAGCTGGGACGAAAAGACGGAGGTCCGACTCTGCGCTACTATGACAAGGTGAGTGGTCGTCTGACGTGGACGAGCCGGGACGCTTCAACTCTTGTTCTCCTGTTGGACAGACGGTGAACGTGGTGGTGTTCCAGGACAGCACAGCCGGGATGCTGTTCGAACACTGCGCGGTGGACGGCATGGTGGCTGGACTGGTGGCGGAGCGCATGTACCGGCTGTCTGAGATGGTGGACTGTTCTCTGCTGCACGCCAGTGTCATCCAGAACCACCAGCCGCGGCTCCTAACGTTGCCTTTGCCCAGCACCATCCCCAGCCATTCTCCGATCCAAGAAACCAGCCGTGTCCAGACGCTCGACGTGTCTTCCTTCCCCGATGTCTTCTCCACGCTCCGGGCCCAGAGAGGCCTCCTGGATGCCTGGATCAACTTCTCCCTGCAGCTGTCCCTCACTCAGGTTCTACACGAGTCGTCCAGCGAGCACATTCTTGTCACACCAACCCACGTCCGGCACTTCAAGCACGGCCGCTGCGACCCCACGTACTCGCTGAGCCGGCAGTCTCTCCAGCTGGTGGGCGCCATGGCTTCGGCTTTGGGCCCTGATAACACGCTCCAGCACACACCAGACCTGCTGCAGCTGTTTCATGCTGCATTTGTGGAACACAAACGTCTCATCAAAAACACCAAGTGCGGTCACGGTGTGGGTCCTCACGTGGCTGTTTTGAGACAGTCCCTGCTGCCCGACAGTCCACTGAAGGGATTCCTGGATCCCTTTGGACGGCCATCTGTGTACCTGTCAGGCTGTGACCTGATGGAGGGGGTGGAGTTTGCAGTTGGGAACGTGTATGCTCCAGATCAGCTGGTGGTGACCTACCTGGGGAAAACCGACAGAGTCCGAGTCGTGCTCAATGCCAATGGCAGCTTTGCTGTGGTGCTGGAGAAGCTCCAAGCAGTTTTTGAGTCAAACCTGAAGCTCGTCATGCTTCTGGCTGTCAGGTACGCGATTGTCTGTCAAATGGGGGCGCAAGAGCTCCTCCTGAAGCAGAAAGAAGAGCCAGGTGAGAGAATGAGGGCGATCACAGAAAGGAGCACCGACTACACCCTGCTGATCCACGGCGGCGCCGGAGAGGAGACGTTGCTGAACCCTCATGTGGTTGGGGTTGTTGAGTTCGCTTTGCAAACAGCGCTGTCTCTGGGGTCTGAGGTTCTGGAGCACGGTGGCAGCAGCCTGGATGCGGTGCAGAGGTCAGTGGAAGCTCTGGAAGACTGCTTCCTCTTCAACGCCGGCAAAGGATCAGTCTTCAACAAGGAAGGCAAAAACGAAATGGAAGCCGCCATCGTGGACGGCACCACGTCCAGGTGCGGGTCTGTGGCTTGCGTCACGAGCGTGAAGAACCCAGTGAGAGCAGCCAGATGTGTCATGGAGAAGAGCTCCCATTCGCTGATCGTAGGAGATGGTGCGGAAGAGTTTCTGCAGGGGGCGGAGCCCAACGACAAGCCGGTGGGACCGGACTACTTCTACACCGATATCCGCCACAAACAGCTGATGGCAAAGCTCAGCGAGGTGAAGAACCCCAGGAACAATCACCCTCAAACTGTTGGAGCCGTGGCAGTAGACCACTGTCTGGGGCTGGCAGCGGCGTCATCCACCGGTGGGCTTGTGGGGAAGCTGAGGGGGCGGGTCGGTGACACGGCAGTGGTTGGGGCCGGGATATACGCCGACGACAAGCTCGCCATCGCCTGCTCAGGAGACGGAGACGTCTTCCTGAGGCACACGGTTGCCCATAAGATCGCCAGCCTCTACCATCACAAGGGCTACCGTCTGAGGGAGGCCTGCAGAGAGGTGGTCAGGGAAACCCTGAAAGGGGTCTGTGCAGGAATCATCGCTGTGGACCTCAAAGGTGAAGCTGTGATCGAAACTAACGCTGCGGTGATGTTTGTGGCCTCAAGAGTGGATGGGGCTTCGCATGTAGAAGTTCTGAAGCCTGCAAGGAGCTTCTCCAACGTGATCTGGGAGACAGATGAACATGTGGCCTACCTTCATTCCAATCCGTGGACTCCTGGTTCCACTGTCTTGACCCGGAAAGCTCTGAGTGGGCCCAGCAGCATCTTCCATTTGCCTCCTTCTGCTGTCATGTCTCTGCTCAGGAGCTCCAAAGTGGTGGCCGGATTCCTCTGCGAGAGGCTGGACGTGCATCGATGTGCAATGCTCTCTCACCCCAGCTCCAGTGAGCCGGCTCAAATTCGGATTCTCCCTCTGCACGGCTTGGAGCAAAACTGTCAACGATGCATCTCTGAAGAGGAGGAGTTTCACACGCACCACACAGGCTACTGCACCTCCAAAAACGGCCCCCGTTGGGACGATGAAGCTCTGAGCCGGGTTCAAGCCCAAATTCGAAGTGGCCTTCCAACACCCAACGCACCGCCCTGCTTTGATTTCTTCGGAGATCCGTCTGACGGCAACCTATTCAGCCGCATTGTGAGAGGGGAGGAGCCTCAGTGGCGAGTGTGGGAGGACGCGCAGCACGTGGCCTTCCTGACACCTTTCCCAAACACTCCTGGGAAAACCGTCGTGGTCCCGCGTAAACCCCTGGCCAGTGACGTCTTCGCACTTGAGGACGCCGATTACCAAGCTCTCATTTTGGCCACGTACAAAGTGGCCAGACTACTAGAGAGTGGTCTGGGGGCCACAGGCGTGGCTCTGATCTTTGAGGGCCTGGAGATCAACTACGCCCACGCCAAGCTGATTCCACTGCTCCCTGCACCCAGTGGAAGCAACGTTGCTCAGAAGCAGTTGGAGTGCTTCCAGACTTACCCTGGATTTGTGTCATCACTGGACGGACCACCAGCGGAGCCAGAGAGCCTGGAGAAGATCCACTCTCAAATCACAGAGTGCCGCCCTCCGTCCTCGTGGGGAGACCCCCCCTCCCACTCCACCGTGGCCATCAAGAGCCAGTGGTACCGAAACCTGTTCCAGATTCAAAACACACTCTTCCACAGCACGGTGGAGTTCTTCCACGGTTCATGCCGCTTCTCCTACGCGCTCACTCCTCTGACCACCGACACCATCTCCTCACCCATGGGCCTGGGGTCCGACTCGGAGCCCGTGTCTGTCAACCTGCTGGGTCAGGATATCTACCTTGCGGACTCCATGCAATTCATCCTGGAGTATTTCCTGCGCTTCCAGGAGAACCTGCAGGGCACCTACTACATCTCTCCCAGTTTTCGAGGGGAGGACCCAGACGCCACGCACCTGAACCAGTTCTATCACGTGGAGTGTGAGCTGCTGGGCGACATGGATGATGCCATCTCCACTGCAGAGAGCTACCTGGCTCACCTGACCAAGGCCATGTTGCAGAAACACTCTGACATCATACTGAAGACGGCTGGGACTCTGGAGCATGTGAGCGCCTTGTTGGCCAAGCTGGATGGGAGACGTCCTCTGCCCCGGGTCCCTCTAGATCAGGCCATTCCCATGATGCCCTCTGCTGACTGTGTGGAGTGGGTGCAGGAGGGGCAGCCGATGTTCGGCAGGAAGCTCACACGCAAGGGGGAACGTGTCCTGATCCAGAAATACGGCGGAGCAGTGTGGCTGACCGAGATGGACCACCTGGGCGTGCCGTTCTACCAGGCCTACGTGGCGGGTACTGGGCACAACAAAGCCAAGGCTGCTGACCTTCTGCTGGGTCTGGGGGAGACGCTGGGTCTCGGGGAGCGTCACTCCACCGCGGAGATGGTCCAGGAGGCTCTGAGGCATCACGCAGTTCCTGAACAGTCGTACAAGTGGTACATCGACATGCGGCGGGTGAAGCCACTGCTGACCAGCGGCTGGGGCATGGGAACAGAGCGCTATCTGTGCTGGCTGCTGCAGCACAGCGACGTCAGAGATATGCACATCATTCCAAGAATGAAAGGAATTAAATTCATGCCCTGATCGCAGCAGATCAGCCCCACACCTGCTCAGCTTCGCTACTGACCCCCTGTGTGTCTTTCAATCAGCTCCAGTATTAGTTTGATGGAGTAAATAATTCTGATTCCCTGATTAGTTTGGAGGCACGTCAGTGGAGAACAAAATGCTTTGCTAGTAAACACATGATCCTCTGTGTGAGTGAAACGAAATAAAGTGTCTGAAAGCATCGGACCTGGACCAGGAGTTCTTTCACGTACAGTAGAAGCCCAGTTGAATGGACTGCCTCTGGTTCGGGTGACTACAAGAAGGTGACTCATTTTCTGGGACTTAGGTCAAAGATAATGTAAATGACGTCATCAATGCAATTGGAACAATTGGACTTTATAGGTAAATTTGAACTTGAGTGAATGGCGCGACATATTTTGGGCCACTGGGGGGAGCTGGATGGTTCGGGTCGCTACGTCCTTCTGCCGGTATGAAGAAAAACATTAACTGATGAGCTAAAGTTCTTCCAAACCACATGTGCCCAGATCTGTTTGGGGACTTGTGTGAACTTTGAGCCGAGTGAAACTGGGCATGATGCCCACAGCTCCTGCCCTGTGGGTGGAGAGGTGCGTGTCGGGGTGGAGGGGCGTTGGTTCTGGTTCTGTCCCGTCGTCAGTTGGACCTGAACGCGAACATGCAGACGCCTGCTCTGATTTCCACCTCCTGGCTGGCACGGAACCTGCAGGACCCGGGGCTGCGGGTCCTGGACTGCTCCTGGTACCTGCCGATGATGGACCGAGACGCTAAGAAAGAGTTCGCGCAGACCCACATCCCCGGAGCCGCTTTCTTCGACATCGACAAGTGCACCGACCCCGACTCCAAGTTCGATCACAGCATGCCGAGCGAACGCTTCTTCTCCGAGTACGTGGGTAACCTGGGCATCGGGAATCAAAGCCACGTCGTCGTGTACGACGCCAGCGACTTCGGGGCGTTCACATGCTCCCGGGTTTGGTGGATGTTTCGGCTCTTTGGTCACCCCCGGGTGTCGCTGCTGGACGGGGGCTTCAAGAAGTGGGTGAAAGAGGGGCATCCGGTGACCAGCGCCGTCACTCGGCCCGAACTTGCGCGCTTCAACTCCACCATCAACCGATCCTGGGTCAAGACGTTCGAGGAGGTGACGGACAACATCAGCAGCCAGAAGTTTCAGCTGGTGGACGCAAGGAGTCACGAGAGGTTCTGGGGGAAAGAACCGGAGCCCAAAGAAGGTAGACGGAGTCGGCTCGGCTATGCAAATATGTCGATAACTTTGACCTCACATTCACATTTCGGGAAGCTCAGATCAAGGAGTGGCGTCACAGTATCACGCGCGTTTCGCAGCTCAGCACCACGTCAAACTTTCCACATTTTCCGAGAGAAGCCAGTCGATTGTGTGCGGTCAGATCACGGGTTTTATAGAGGAGGGCTGCCCTTGCGGTGACCTCTTCACTCTTCTTAGTCCATAAGAATGTGGAACCTCCTTGATCCTGCGAACTAAAAACTTTTTTTGAACTACAAACAGTAAACTGGCTCAGACTCCGAGGTCGTGGGGGCAGCAGCTGATACGCAGAGGCCCAGGTTTGCCTCTGCAGTGTTGCAGAGGAAGAGATGTCCTCTGGTCGACCACGAGACTGATCACATCCCGCATGTCTCGGGTCTGCCCTGATGTCGCCTCCTACACAGCATGAATCCAAGTCCTCTTCACCAAAGCAACTCGTGTGGGCCAGATGAGGCGCCAGTAGCGTGTGACCACCCCTGCTGTGCGTGTGTTTCACCAGTGTTTAACCCCGCAGGTGTGGACCCGGGTCACATCCCCGGCTCCAAGTGCATGCCCTTCTTCGAGTTCATGGACGAGGACGGGCTGATGCTCCCGCCTGAGGAGCTACGGAATTTCTTCCAGAGGTCTCAGGTGGATCTGAGTCAACCTCTGTGTGGCACCTGTGGCTCTGGCGTCACCGCCTGTCACGTGGTTCTGGCCGCCCATCTCTGCGGGGCTCCGGACGCCTCGGTCTACGTGGGGTCCTGGTTTGAGTGGTTCACCAAAGCTCCACCCCAGCACATCCTGCCTGGGGTGAAGAGGCAGCTGTGAGGAGCAGAAGCGCCACTCCCATCAGCAGCACAGCTTCTGCTCTTCCCAAGACGTGAGCTTGCACCACTGCGAGTTGGTGCTTATTTAGAAGACACGTGAGACTCCTGCACCTCTTTACTCCAGCCTTCATCCACCTAGTCAGGCAGAGAAAGATGAACAAATAAACAACTGCAACAAATAAATGTGTATGCATTGTTCAGCACAGTACCACGAGGGGCGCTGTTTGCGGTCAGTACTTTGTTTTAACCCTTTTTAAATGATGAACCGAAGCAAATCATTATGACCACCAGTCTCTCAAGGTGAAGCAGCTCCTGCAGCTCAGAAGAGTTTTGGAACGAACTGCACTAGTGAACTCTCTCACTCACGCACACACAAGCCCAGCCAGACAAAACACATCAGGTTACGGCGCATTAATTCTGGAACGTGAGTGTCTGAATTCAAACGCCCGTTAAATCAAGCCCGGTGGCTGAAACACTTCTCCAGTGGGAGACGACGGTTTTTGGGCGGCCTCTCTGTCGTGTCGCGGGCAGTGGCGCCCTCTGACGTCCGGAGTAGACACCCCTCGTCATGGCGGCCCAGATCCGAGCTCTTGTGTCTGGTCCGTGGCTGGCCGACGCCATCAGAAACAACCTGGTGGGAGCCAAAATTCGAGTCCTCGACACGTCATGGTTCCAGCCGAAGATGAAGCGCAACACCAGGCAGGAGTTCGGCGAGAGGCACATCCCGGGCTCCTGCTTCTTCGACATTGACGAGTGCTGCGACCGGAGCTCCGAGTTCGATCACATGCTGCCCACGGCGGCCCACTTCTCTCGGTACGTGGGGGACCTCGGTGTCGGGAACGACACCCACGTGGTGGTGTACGACAGCAGCGACTTCGGGGCATACAGCGCGCCGCGGGTCTGGTGGATGTTTCGGCTGTTCGGGCACAACCTGGTGTCGGTTCTGGACGGTGGCCTGAGGAACTGGCTGGCGGAGGGTCACCCAGTGACGTCAGAGCTGACCGAGACGGAGCCGAAGGACTTCCGGGCTCTGCTGAATCCGTCCTGGGTGAAGAGCTACGAGGATGTGCTGGAGAACATCAAGACCCGACAGGTCCAGGTGGTAGATGCCAGGTCTGCTGGCAGGTTCCGAGGCGTCGAGCCGGAACCGCGAGATGGTGAGTTTCATCACCGACAGGGAAATATTCTGTTTGATTTCATCCTCCCGATGATTAAATGATTAAATTTATGATTAAAAAAACACTTGAATTTGCTAGCAAGAAAACAATATTCACTCACAGCTCAGTTTTGGTGTTTTATTCTTTATTCTTCTTCTTTTGTCACCCGCTAAAGCTCAGTATGCTTCACCTGAGGGCGGAAGCTTTTTAGTTTAACCTTTTCTTTGTCGGGTGACGACAATTAAATTATATAAATGAATTGTGCATTTGTTTGACAGAATACAGTGGAAACACTATGAAATCATTTGAAGTCTTGACTGTGGTTACATGTGTGGTGTCAGTCAACAGTCGGGCTGGTTCACTGGCTTCTTTCCCAGACGGTTAATCATTTAGCCTGGGGCCTCTGAAGAAGCAGCCAGTTCAGTTTGCTGCTGTGTGGACTGCGCTCAGCGCCAGTCGACCCTGGATGGCCACAGAAGCCACCAGTTCACTGTCGTCCTTCCTCCCACACAGCGGGGAGTTGCTCCTTCTCTTCACTGGGCTTCACTTCCATCCTCAGGGTTTGAACTCTTTCACAAGCAGCGCCATGACTCCAAGTGCCCAGATGGGATGCTGAGGTGGGCAGGTCCTGGATGCAACCTCGACCAATCAGTGCCTTGGATGCCTGTGACTAATGAGAACCCCCCTCCTCCCACGCCTCAGACAGGAGCGGTGGCACGTGATGTTTAGATTTCTGGTGTTGACAGTTGTTGATTTAACATTTGAGTGATCCTGCTGCAGGTCAAAGGTCGAGATGCTCCACACGCTCAGCTGTCGGGACTTGGCTCATCGCTCTTCTTTACCTTGCAGGAGTTCTGCCAGGCCACTTCCCTGGCGCCATCAACATGCCGTTCACCTCCTTCCTGGATGCGTCGGGGAAGCAGATCCCACTAGAGGACATGTCGCAGAGGTTCAGAGAGGCTGGGGTGAACTTGGACGAGCCCCTGTGGGTCACCTGTGGGTCAGGGGTCACAGCTTGCCAGGTGGTTCTCGCCGCTCACCTCCTGGGTCACCCCGGGCCGTGTGTCTATGACGGGTCCTGGGCCGAGTGGTTCCAGCGGGCAGCGCCAGAGAACATCATCACCGAGGGCGAGGCCAAGAAGTAGGCAGCCCCGAGAGAAGAAACCGTTCCAGCACGATGCACTTGTCCAGCAGTGCGTGTTCACTGTGGGCTCAGCTGAGGACAGCTGGACTGTGAACATGCTTCAGTGTGTAGCAGCAGCACGAATGTCATTACTGCCAGATCATGGTGCCTTTAAAGTATGAAGCTTTGACAGACTGTTCTATTCTAATAAAAGACAGTTGAAAACCCTACATTCTGCGGACCTTTCTTCATCAGATAGTTGAAAAGGAAACGTCTGAGTTGACAGCGGCGAGACTGGAATACAGACACGCGCCCAAGAACCTCCACTGTTGCTTAGGATGAACATAAAAAGAAAGTCGACAATTTGTACCATTGAAAGTAATGAACGTTTTACTGAAAGTCAATCAATGAATCCTCAGGAAAAGGCATCATCAAGAACAAACCCCTGCACTCAGTTCACATGTCACTGACGAGCTAGTGGCAACTGTTTCACACACAGGTGACCGTGCCGCTAAAAGAAACTCCTCGTTCATTCTTTTTAACTCAACCGCTTCAATAAATAAACTGTTCTATGTCATACGTGCTTCGCCCTCTAACGGGCTTCACTATTGGTTTAACCACTCCGAGGCTCCGCCTCGCGCCTGAGAATTGATTGGCTTAACTCTCCACCCAGGAAGGCTCCACCTCTCCCCATAAATCCCCCTGTTCATTGCCTTTCGTCTCCTTTTGTCACTCAGCCTTTGAATTGTTTCGTTGTGGATTATCGCCATCGGGTGTTATGGAGAGAACGTGCGCTTCTTGTGAGTGCTTATTGGACGAAGGAGCATACAAACCGTATGAAAAGGTGGACAGCGTTGACTGGAGGAAAGGCATCCCTCCGCTGGGCGACGTTGGCCTTGTGCCTGGCGCCGTCCACTTCGCCGTGGGGAACGGAGAAGCAGGTCCTCCCGGACGAGCATTCCCGCTCCACCAGGGCATACAATTGTGCGACTCAGGTCACGGCGTTGGCCAACAATATGTCTCTTCTGGCCTGCTCCATGGACAGGATGCTCTATGGCAAAGAGGACCTGACCCCAGAGGAGCTACACGAGGCCCAAGTGTCCATGGCAGCCCTCTTACGGATGGCGCAGGCCTTCATCAAGGCCGGAGGCCGGACCCAAGCGCTGCTGCAAATGATAGCGCGAAGCATGTGGCTTGGCCGTTCGGGACTGGGGAACAAAGAGAGACGCGACTCGCTGTTCGGTGAGGGGATTACGGACAACGTGGAGAAGCTGGAGAGGAAGGAAGGAAGGGGCGCGAGGCCAAGCTCGTGCCAGGTTGGGCTCCTTCAAGCGTCCCTACTCTGCACCCCCATCTGGCAAGTTCATTGAAAAATTCAAGAAGTTTTCTCTGCCTGGTGATTCATGTACTGTTGATGGTACTGTGTCATTGTGTGGTGTTGCGTCACGGGGTTCCGCAGTTCCGGCTTCGCTGAGGCCTTTTCGACACATTAGGAGTTACGACGCCGCCATCTTCACGAACCGCTAAGTCCGAGGTGTGTGAGAAGACGGTTGGCCATTTTGTGCGACCTCCAGTGGACGAGGGCGGCTCACGCGGGAGGTTCAGCCTTTTTGCTTCTCCATCAGCCAGGTCCACGCACAGGGCCGATTATGGTAAGTCGCGAGGCCTTTTTGAGGACGCCCGGAGACTGCAGAACCCAAGATGCGCCGCGGCTACGAACGCTGACGAGCCACTGGAGACATCCATCACTGAGGTCAGTGACGTTTCTTTGCTGTCTGGGATGCAGCTCTTTCGAGGGAGCCCCCTCACCACGGAAGTCGGACGTGGGGGTGCCAGTGTGTCTGCAGCTGGGCGTTCCTCCGCTGACTCCGTTTTACACGGAGTGGGTCAAAATGTGCGGACCTCTCGCGTCATGGTTCGACAGGACGTTAAGGAGAGGTTATGCTCTCCAGTTCTGCCGGCAACCACCTCGGTTCCAGGGGATCCAAGTGTCAACACCCCGCACGATGCAGGAGAGAGAATGTCTCGACCAGGAAGTCTCGACTTTATTGGAAAAAGGGGCGGTGTCGAGAGTGCATCAGGAAGACAGGGAGATGGGTTTTTCTCCTCGTATTTCCTGGTGCCAAAGAAGTCCGGGGGGCTGAGACCCATCCTGGACCTCCCAGTGTTGAACCAGCACATCGCGGTGCGTCCGTTCAGGATGCTGACGGTGATGCAGGTGCTGGAGTGCATGAGACCCGGGGACTGGATGATGTCAATCGATTTGACGGACGCTTATTTCCATGTTCCCATTTTACAGCGTCACAGAATGTACCTGCGGTTTGCAGTGGGAGGCGAGGTGTTTCAGTACAATCGCCTGCCTTTCGGGTACTCTCTGGCTCCACGAACGTTCTCCAAGTTCGTGGACGCGGCTCTGGAACCGCTACGAAGACGGGGTTTGAGGTTGCTGACGTATCTAGACGACTGGCTCCTTCTTGCGTCATCAAAGAGGGAGGCGGAGATGCAGACAGACATGGTGTTACATCACATCAAACAGCTGGGTTTTGTGGTGAATGAGAAGAAAAGTGTTTTGAAGCCATGCATGCAGGTCCAGTATCTAGGGATCTGGCTCGTCTCCGACCGGATGCTGGGATGTCCGTCGGACGAGCATGTGGTGAGACTGCTCGACCAAATAGCAACAGTCAGAGACAGCCCGCGTGTGAGAGCCTGCAATGTCATGTCGCTACTGGGACTCATGTCAGCAGCGCACCCAGTAGTGCAACTGGGGCTGTTACATATGAGAAGGATGCAGAAATGGTTCAGCCGCTTGAAGCTGGACCCGGTGAAGGACAAGAATTGCCGACTGGTGCTGTCCGGCCAGGCGCGTCGGGATCTGGTGTTCTGGGACTCTCGGGCACGTCTGATGGAGGGCATGTCGGTTGGTTGTGTTCCGCAATATCTTCACGTGTTCACGGACGCGTCCCTGTCGGGCTGGGGCGGGACGCTGGACGGACACAGCATAAATGTTTTGGAGTTGATGGCGGTGGAACTAGTACTTCACCACTTTGCTCCTTACATCAAGGGCCACCATGTGATGATCAGGTCAGACAACTCCACTGCTGTGGCCTTCCTGAACCGACAGGGGGGTGTCAGGTCACCCGCTCTCCACAAGGTGGCACCATCCATCTTAGTATGGGTGGACAGTCATCTACTGTCACTGAGAGCACGGCACGTCCCGGGGTCACTCAACGTGGGTGCGGACAGGATGTCGCGAGGGGGCGCCCTGATGGACGAGTGGGAACTGTCTCCTTGACTTATGACATCCGTTTGGAACCGGTTTGGATTACCAGTTGCAGATCTGTCCGCTACAAAAGCGAATGCAAAATGCCTCCTCTGGTTCTCTTTGAGACCGTCGGCCTGCCCTCCGCTGGGGGTAGATGCTCTTGCACATTGTCACTGGCCACAGGGGCTCCTGTATGCTTTCCCTCCGTTGAGTCTCATGCAACTGCTGCAACGGATAAGAGATCAGACACTGACTGTGGTGGTAGTGGCCCCGGAGAGTCCGGGCACCAGGTGGTTCCCCAACCTAGTGGAGTTAGCAGTGGGGGAGCCATGGCCGGTCCCCAACATGCCTTGGGCCCTGACACAGGCGGGCGGGACGATCTTGTCTCGCCCTGTCCTGGGACGGCCACTCAAGGTTTGGTTGCTGAGAGGGTGAGACTGGCTAACCTGGGTTTATCTGATTCTGTGGTTTCCCTTGTCTGGGGTTCTGGGATTCCTGCAGGAACTTTTGGACAAGGGCCGTGCAGTGTCTACACTCGAGTGTTTGCAGCTGCTATTACTACGGGCCATGAAGGTTTTGGTAGGTTTTCAGCCAGAAGTCACCCAGTCGTGAAACACTTCCTACGTGGAGCTCGCAGGATCAGACCAGTTACGAGAACTGTGGTCCCACGCTGGAGTCTACAAGTGGTCCTGGAAGGACTTTGCGGCTCATCTTTTGAGCCTTTGGCCTCTGCTCACATTGACATGGTGTCGTATAAAACTGCACTTCTTTTGGCCCTGGTTTCTGCCAAAAGAGTTGGGGACTTGGCAGCTTTGTCAATCAACCCGACATGTTTGTCTTTTGGGGATGATGGGGATTCGGTCACCCTCCGCCCGAACCCATCTTATATCCCTAAAGTGATCACATCAGCTTTTAGGTCTCCGGTCATCTCTTTGAGAGCCTTTTCACCTCCGCCACATCAGGATGAGCAGGCGACGCGTTTGCACCTGCTCTGTCCAATGAGGGCCCTGGCGGCCTATCTGGACCGTACCAAGGGGGTACTAAAGTCCGCAGAGACTTCATATGTTTTGGTGGTCAGTCAGCTGGGAGAGCGGTGACCACACAGCGCTTAGCTCGTTGGATCTGTGCAGCCATCTCCGCAGCATATGAGGCCACAGGAGCGGAGCCTCCAACTGGGTTGAAGGCTCATTCGACCAGAGCCATCTCCATGTCGGCTGCTTTGTTCAGAGGTGTTTTGATGCTGGACATCTGTGAAGCTACATCATGGTCATCAGCTTCCACGTTCGCCCGAGCATATCTCAGGGATATGGCGTCGGGGTCCGTGGCCCATTCAGTCTTGCAGACGGTTTCAGGGCCACCTTGAGGTGGGTCATTGGTTGTGTTTGGCTTCTGTTTCGGCTGGTCCTTCGGTTGAGGGCCATGCTGGGAGGGAACTCATCCCTACGGGCTTTCCCGAGGTGTTAAACCAATAGCGAAGCCCGTTAGAGGGCGAACCACGTATGACATAGAAATAATAGTTACTGAACGTAACTTCAGTTCTATGAATACGTGCGGAGCCCTCTAACAGTCTGCCCAGCAGGCTCTGTTCTCCCTGAGTTTCCAAAAGGAGACGAAAGGCAATGAACAGGGGGATTTATGGGGAGAGGTGGAGCCTTCCTGGGTGGAGAGTTAAGCCAATCAATTCTCAGGCGCGAGGCGGAGCCTCGGAGTGGTTAAACCAATAGCGAAGCCCGTTAGAGGGCTCCGCACGTATTCATAGAACTAAAGTTACGTTCAGTAACTTTATTTCACGGCCTCAAAGCCAATGCCACAACAAAGATGGCGGTCGAACGCTGACGCCAGCCACCGGGCTGCCCGGCTCGCTGCCTGCAGGTCCTCGCCTGATAAACAACTCGGGGTCCTTTTCTCCTTCTTGCTAGCCGTCGCAGCGGTTTTGTCCAAAACATTACCTCTTTCTTCCGTGCCTAACTCGCGAGAAACAGCCCATGTGTGTCGCTAGAATGCTGATTTTATCGCGTTAATTTCGCAGACGCTTCCATAGTTTTCGATCATTCCGACTGAGCGAATCCAGCGGTTTGTTTTTTTTCTACCGCCGTCAAAGGGTGTGTTTTCCTCGGCTGCCGTCGAACGGCCGTGACGGTGACCACCATTTAAGATACGTCTTTTTTAATATTTGACTCGTAATTTCAGGTGAGTTAAGTCAGAAGCATATTCCTCGGCGTATTCGTCTTCGGTCGTTAGCGTCGTTTTTAAGTGTTACATTTAAAAGCGCGTGCTGCTGCTTTCGTAGCTGTTTATACCGAACTAAGCCAATTTACTCGGTGATTAGTTTAAAGTAACGTCACTCGAATGTAATATGTGGCAATTTGCGCTGTGATTTTAACAAACGACACGTTTTGTGTTTGTCCACTAGGGGGCGTTAATGAGCAGCCATGTCTGGCATCGCTTTGAGCAGACTGTCCCAGGAGCGTAAAGCCTGGAGGAAAGACCACCCGTTTGTGAGTTTCCCGACCCGTTTCCCGCCAACACCACTTCTCCTCTAATGTTCTGCGATGCGCACAGGGCTTTGTTGCCGTGCCAACCAAGAATCCCGACGGAACCATGAATCTGATGAACTGGGAGTGCGCCATTCCCGGGAAGAAAGGGGTGAGTGACGAAACCGCCAGAGTGCTGTGGTCCGTTACTCTGCGCCAGTCGCACCACTGTGGTGCCATGCTCACGTGAAAACAAAGGTGTGAGGTGTAAAGAAGCATCACAGGAGACCCAGGGCCCATCCTGCAATGCCTTCATGGCCCTGAGAGTGGTGGAGCAGGTGCGAGCCGATGAACCAAGAAGTCCAAGGTGATGTTCAGTGCCAGGTGGAGCGGCATGTGTGGAGGTGAAGCATCTGTGCAGACCGCAGCAGCCGTGGCTTCTTGTTCAGACACATGAACCTGACCTGAGACAATGCCGGCGCCATGTCTCAGGTCATCAGACGCGTCGCCTCGCGGCTCCCGAACCTCTGCACAGTGGCTCCAGTCCTGAGAGCTGCTCCCAGCTGCTGGGCGCCCTGTGGCTCCGCCGCGACCTCCCCAGGGATCAGAACCAGAGCCGACCAGAGGGTCACCGTCTCATTGTGTGTCCCCGCAGACCCTGTGGGAGGGAGGCCTGTACAAGCTCCGGATGCTCTTCAAGGACGACTACCCTTCCTCCCCACCTAAATGTGAGTTTCCTCTGCTGCTCTGCAGCTCAGCATGCAGCCACTAACCTGCACGGACCCTGCTCTCCCCTTAGGCAAGTTCGAGCCCCCCATTTTCCACCCCAACGTCTACCCATCAGGCACTGTGTGTCTGTCCATCCTGGAGGAGGACAAGGACTGGAGACCTGCCATCACCATCAAGCAGGTGAGGCTCCGGCGGCGCCTCCTGGACCGCTCCACACTCAGCTCACATTCTGTCCTCAGATCCTCCTGGGGATCCAGGAGCTGCTGAACGAGCCCAACATCCAAGACCCGGCGCAGGCAGAGGCCTACACCATCTACTGGTATGCTCGGGTGGGGACCAGCAGGGGAGCGGCTTGCTCATCTCTCTCTCTCTCCTCTCTCTCTCTCTCTCTCTCTCTCTCTCTCTCTCTCTCTCTCTCTCTCTCTCTCTCTCTTTCTCTCTCTTTCTCTCTCTTTCTCTCTCTCTCACTCTCTCTCTCACTCTCTCACTCACTCACTCACTCACTCTGGTGTTGCAGTCAGAACAGGATGGACTACGAGAAGCGGGTCCGAGCGCAGGCCAAGAAGTTCGCCCCCACATAGAGCCGGAGCCTGGGCAGAGGGCGGCCTGCGCCGGGAAGACCACTCCAATCAGAGTCCAGTGTTATGAAAGTCCTTTGGAGATGACCAGTCCAAACCAGATTGTATCCCTTCATCCTCGTTTCACATTCGTCCACTAGAGTAGAAACGGCAGGTCGAGCTTCTGCTGCCTCCATCGGTCGCTCCCTCTCGCTGTAGATGCCCATCTTCTGTGCTCCGTGTTTCCTGTTTCTCCCAACAGAGTCCAGCGTGTCTGAACCACTGCCTGAGTCCGCTGAAGGCAGCTCATTGGAATGGCCTCTCCACCAGCAGGGACTCGGAGGAAGCTGCAGCCCAGACCGGAGCCTGTACATAATATAAATAATGAGGACTGTGGACGTTCAGTTTTATATTGTTTTAGCCAGTGGACATTCGTGTGTGCTATTATAACAGGAAACACAGTACATGGCAGATCATTGTGAAATAAAACAGAATAAAAGGACGACAGCAGCGTGACGTCTCTGTGGGGGTCGGGAAGGGAGGTCGTGACCTCTGCGCACACGTGGTGTCAGAGATCAGGTATCGCTTCCTCAGAAAAGCAACACCTTTTGTTTCCCTCATCATCAGCTCGCACCACGTCGAGGTGAGAAAGGCTCTTGTCACCTGTCTCTGTGCTGCTGTGTGGTTGAGCTGTTTGCAGATGGAGGTGCCGGTGCTACCCCTCAGCCTGCCCCACTTCAGGGACCCGGACTCCTCGCGCCTCGCCAGCTATCAGCGGCTCGGACACTCGCTCCGCGGCAACATTTTCCCAGGTCTAACTGCTGCTCTCATTTCTCGGGACGGGTCCATGTCCCGGTGCCGCTCGGCTGGGAACCGGTCCGTATGGGCTGCTCACCATAGACCAGACCAATGAATCGGCAAAGCTGAAACATGAGCTCAGCTTTGGTGCTGAATTATTCACACACGCACGTCTGTCTCTCTGTCCTTGTGGAGACACTTCCCCCTTAAAAGCTCCAAAACACATTGCTGAGCCAGGCCTCTGAACCACACTGGAACCCAGTTAAAGTGGCCCGTTATAATAATTATAATGTCTCTGTGGGGACCGGCAAAAGGTCCCCACACATGTAGCTAGGGCAGGTCCCTGCACACACACACGCTGCCTGAGTTGTCATGACTGTGTGGTTGCTCCTCTGACTCTTGTGTTCCTTCCTCCCCTCCCCAACTCCTCAGGCGCTCCCTCCACATGGAGCTCTCTCAGCAGAGACTGCTACACCCGTCACCCCCTCCCCACCCGCCCGGAACCTCACCTGTGGTTCGGCTACCGGACCAACGAAATAGGTCAGCCTGTGGTGTGGAGGGCAGGGACTCACAAGACCCTGTTCATCCAGTCATCAAATATTGCTGTACTCACTCACACAAATGTGTTTATTTCCTGTTTAAAATTGAGAAACAGAGTTGGCCGTTTTTATTCACTAAAATGCCACTTCCTGAGGCAACTTCTGTTTTATTAAATATTCCTATAAATAGATTTGTTTTTTAAATTCTTACTTTGAAGTTCATTGACCTGATTTCTGGACACAAGCATCTATTTGTGAATTCATCTGGGAAAATGTGCTGATATATACACTGGTTTCCCGCATTTATACATTTATTTCAATGAAAAGATTTGTTATACACATGTAATTCTAATGATGAGGTGTGCTTGTTTTCAATGCCTCCTTCTCCCTTCCGTCTGCAGTGCAGTGGGCCGAGAGAAACTTTTGGGATCAGAAACTCAAAAAGAAGCTGGCAAAGATGGAGGGCGAATCCCAGCGCTAACAGAGCACCAGATATGAGCGACAGGGCCCCGGAGTCTTCCTCCTGGCTCCAACAGAAGCCTATGCTTCCTCACTCACGTCTCTAACACCTGACAGACGTCAACACCTAGCAGCTGCTGATGCTTTCGGGATGTGAGCTGACAGCAGAAAACTGGCGGCTTTCAAAATAAACCACTGAAAGTTTCCTCTTGTGTGAACCAGCAGTCGTAGTACGTGGGCCGGTGTGACGCCGAGTGGCGCAGGCTCGGGTTGTCCCAGATTCGCACACTGACCTGACCCGGTGATCGCATAACCCCTGACCCCTGCAGCCCTGCGCCAGGTCACAACCAAAACACGAGCCTCACGTCCTGACCAGTCCTGCACTGTGCAGGAAGGGGTGATGATGTCAAGAGTGTGAGAGAAGAGGAAACTTCATAAATCAAACAGAAACGTGACGGAAAGACTGACGTGAGTCAAACATGGCTGCAGGCGAGGTGCGACGGAGTCAGTCACATGTCGGTGCTGGATCCGTGATGAAACCACACGTCTCAAGAGGAGGCCCCGCAGGCGGCCGCCAGTTCCTGCTGTTACCGGGGTGTCAGCAGGTGAAGCGGGGGGAGGAAGAGTGTGGTGAGCGAGCAGAAAAGGTCACCATCCAGCAGAGCCTGTGGCAGGAAGTCACGACACAGACCAGTGAGAAGTGTGGCCGCGCTGCAACACTCGCCATCACCCCGCCGCAAAAACAAGTGTCGAGCAAGGTGGAGGTGTGAAAACAGGTCGGTCTGCACATGTTTGTCCACCCCATGAGGGTGGGGTCGCGGTGGCAGCAGCTGAAGCGGAGAGCCTCCAGGGTCTGACCTCTCTGGCAGCAGAGCTCATGTGGGATCTTGGACTTGAGAGCACCACTGACCTTACTTTCACTTCTGAATCCAGCATGAGCACAGACAAGCCAAACGACAGCGTCTGAACCATGCTGAAGTGGGTTTGCTCTGGCACTCTGGTTTCCTCCCAGGGTCCAACATCGCCAGAGGAAAACACATTTATGTCAATACATTCATGACGTGTGTCTCCTGATCTAGAGACTGACTCTCGGTGAGTGTCGTGTGAGTGGTGGTCTGTGATGGAGCACCTCCTGTCCAGGGTGTCCCTCTGACGGGAAGATCTGACACGAGGGAAAGATGTTGGTGATTTGAACACAAACAGGTAGCGTGAAGACGCAAACCACTGCGAGTAGCTTTCCATGCAACCTGCTGTTTGTGATTGAAACAGGATGTGGTGTGTTTGTGTCATGGTTTCAGGGCAGTTGGTGTGCTAAAGGCTGCGTCGGGGGTCCAGGAGGTGGGGCCCTGTTCTCCCCCAGCTGGGGCCTGTCACTCTTTTACTATCACTTCCTGTGAGCCTCAGACAGAAGCTGTTGTGGTTTGGGTGGAAAATGTCACTGGGCACTTTGAAGAGAGGCGGCGGAGGAGGGAAGAGGCAGACGTACCACGAGCGCACAGCGAGGACAGGCGAGGATGCGAGCGCTGCAGCGGAGCTGATCCACCACGGCACACAGGTACGCGGGCGCACCGCCACCCACCGCACACTTTAGCGCTCAGGCCTCCACAGTGAGCCTGAACAATGGCACAATAAAAATCAATAATGAGCAGTACTGTTCGAGTCGGCTGAGGTTGCGGGTTTCACGCCGCGGGAGGAACAAGCTTCGGCTGGTGAATCATATCTCTCGATTCTGCACGTTCTCAAAGGTCAGGGAGCGAACCTAAGCAGCTGACAGGGCCGAGTCAGAGGCTTCCAGCTGACGGAGACGCAGGTCAACCGTTCAGCCTGGAGCAGAGCAGACGAGGTCCGGCTGAGACTCGAACACAAGCCCTAACTCAGATTAGCTTTGACTCACTTCTGCGTCACACAAAGAGACTTGAGTCTGTCATCGTTTAGCACGTCTTCAGTCAGTATCAGGATATTCAAGGAGAGAATTCAACAAGAAAGGACGTCTTCCCATGACTTGCGTAACACAAAGGAGAGTTTGGCCAGTGACCCCGAGGCATTCAAATTAGAATCTGGTTCAAGGCAGCTTTTATTTCGCCATTCATTTCAGTTATTCCGCAGGCATCAAACCGTCCCTCGGCTCATACTGTCACACGCTAGCTGTTTTAAGTGCCATGACTCAAACAGTGACTTGCTCAGACACAAAAGACGACCTTTGTTTTGATGCACCGCTGATGCTTATTTCCAGATCTGACATGGCTTTTGCACCTCCGCCTAGAGCGGCTGCAGTCAGAAGTTTAATAGTTCATTGGACTGATATGAGAGCCGCAGTTTCAGTTCAGGGCCGTTCGTCTGCTCACCACCTTCTCCAGATGAGTGTTGAGTTTCATGTCCTGAGATGACTCAAGTGCAGAGCAGCAGGAAGCCACGCTGACTGAAGGGAAAACCTCCACCGTGCAACGCTGACACAGGCGCAACACAGGCACTAACCCAGGCGCTAACCCAGGCGCTAAACAGGCACTAACACAGGCACAACACAGACGCTAACACAGATGCTAAACACAGGTGCGAACACAGACACTAACACAGGCGCTAACACTGGTGCTAACATCATAGGACGGCTAACGTGTAGCTGCAGTTTTCTCCACACAGCTGATTCAAAGACACACAGGCTCGACAGGCTGTGTCAGGTCGGATAGAACAGCTACATGAGCAGCAGCATCACGAGTGTGTCAAAGAACACGACGAGTCTTCACTCCATCACTTCTCATGTCTTCCCTCTCGACGGCAGTGACGTCCTGGACTCGCGCACCAAGATGAAGAGGCCCGCTTCAGTCCTGGTGGTCCTGCTTTCGCTGCCATTGGCCCTGGCAACCCAACAAGGTTCGCCTCACTCACTCACTACCTCCCAACTGCGCCATGACTGCAGATCATGTGATCGCTGATTGGCCAGTCAGCAAAAGAAATGATCAACAGAGAAATGTGGAGGAAGGATCACAGCGCTAGCAAATTCCCTAGCACTAGTGCCACCTGGTGTCTAAACAAGCTCAATGCTGCCAATGATATTTGAAATGCTGAAAAGTCATTTCAATAACCTCTGTATTTCAACAGTGACCCGCTTCCTTGCAGCACGTGAGGCTGTGATGATCCATATTTCCGCCATATTTTGCATCTCAGATAATAATAATAATGATCTTTTGCCCCTTGAGGACTTTCCTGTGTGAACGACCTTGTCAGCAATGTCAACTGCACTTGGAAGAACAGGGACAGGGACGGGGGTCAGGACTGCTGGGTCTCTGCTGAGACCAAAGTCCGGAGCACAGAAGGCGCGCACACGTAAGTAGCAGGCGGTGAGTGGAGTGAGCCTCGGCAGCGGAGCTGATCTTGCTTCTGCTCCCTCAGCGCCAGCTGCAAACTCAGCAGCCCCCCTGGGCCTCACTGCAGCATGAGCTTCCAGCCTTACGTGAGTGTAGACAGTTCTGGTGCCGGGAAGAGGCCAACAACTGACCGCTTGTGTGCTGCTCCAGGATTTCCACCCACTGGAAGTCTTGCCTAAAATCAACGTGACGTGTGGCGGCGCCCTGGTGGATACCGTCTCCCACTACACAATCAAGAAAAACAGTGAGGAGCCCAGTCACTCGCGCCCTCCTCCTCCATGGTGCTCACTCCACGCATGTCTGTGCAGTTCAAATGAATCCCCCGGGGGAGCCCAGCATCAGCAGGATGGGGAACGGAACCTGGGTCATCTGGAATCCAGGCTATCCTCTCTCCCAGTTCATCACCGAGTTTGAGTTCCAGGTGGAGCTCCGTCAGAGCCATGAGTCAGAGGAGGTAAGTGTCCCCGCCACAACCCTCTCACCCGTCTGTCCAGACGGAGTTCTCCTCAGTTGTCAGGGAATATTGATACAAACGTGATCGACCTGCATTCTGGCATTGTGCGGCTGTCCTTCACAGCTGGTTGAAGGTCATGGAGATTTGAACATTCTGGTGACTTGTAAGTGGTATCATGAACTGTGTGTTGTCAAGGTCCGCCACGATTTGCGAGCAAGCAACCCAAAGTTGTGGCTGGAACCTTCGCAGCTGAAAGGCAGGTGTCAGGTCAAGGTCAGGGTCAAGGCCGCCAGCTACCCTCTCAGCATATGGAGTGAGTGGAGTCCCACCACACCATGGGAGTGTTCAGAGCCCGAGGCGTCGGACGCAGGCCGCGGCCTTCCGAAGCAGCCTCCCGACCAAACGCAGACCATTGTCTGGGCGCTAATGTCCAGTCTGCTCGGTGTGGTCTTTTTGGCCGTCTTGGTCCTCTGCAGACACCTGAGGTGAGTTCCCCTCCTGACTCTCCTCCTGAGTCTCACTCCAGCCAGTCTCACTCCGCCATGCTGCAGCAGGTCCTTGAAAATGAAGCCGGTTCCGAACCCTTCCAAATATTTCCAAACACTTCACTCAGTGCACAGTGGGAACCTGAAGGTGAGGTCACCTGATCCAGGGCCCAGCCTGGCACACTCCACTCACCTGTCCATCTGGTTCCTCCTCCAGAAGTGGCTGAATCCGCACTCCACCGCGGCCTCCGTCTTCATGGCGCAGCACCAGGAGAACATCTCACCAGTGGAGGTGTGTGGACTGTGGCCAGCGGCTCGCCCCACCTCTCCGTCCATCAGCTCCACCACCGGCCTGCTCAGTGGGAGCGACGTCACCACCGGCTCCGACACAAGTGGGGTGGTGGACTCCTCCTCCTCCTCCTTCTCCAACATGGGCTACTTCCTGTCCTCCTACGGCTGCAGGAAGACTGCAGCCAACCCACTCAGCTTCATGAATGATTTCCACCATCTCCAAAGTCATGGCAGGTTCCCCTCGCATATCAGCCTGCCCTTCCTCAACCATTCCCCTCACGGCTGCCCGAGAAGAGAGGTGCCAGCTCCGGACTCAGGGTTCAGCCTCGGGAAGGAGAGCGATGGCAGCACCAGGGAGCTGCTGACCGGAGGGTCAGGCTCCACCCACGCTACCCTGCAGGGCTTACTCCACTCTTCCTCCGGTGAAGCTCAGATGGAGCAGCCAGCTGAGATCTCAAGTGCAGCGTGGCCCGGCGGCGGCACCACCTGCAGAGCCTCTTCCATGCCTGTGGAGTCCAGCAACCCGGGCTACTTCACGCTCAAAGACATCCAGCAACAACTCACCTTCAGGAACAACTCCCTGTGAGCCGCCGCTTCAGGAGGCGCTTGTCGCTGCTAACTTCACTAGACAACTTCACTAGACTGCTCCCGCGGCGCTGACAGGAGGCGGGTCTCCAGCTCGAGATATTTTCTTTTTTTACAGCTAATGTGAGCAGATGTTGAAAAATGGCCCTTCAACGGCTGAGTGGCGGCACGCAGGGGGCGAGCATCCGAGAGCCGCTCACAGAATGCTAGCTTCTTAGCTTCACATTCAGCGAGTCTTGAGGGGCTGAAGGAGGAGTGAGCCTGCTCAAGCAAGGGCTCACCTTCATGAGTCCAGACATACTTCCGCTTCTCTTTTTCTGCTTCAGGGACGGCTAATGTTTGTAACCTAACGTAGCTCAGCAGGAGTTCCAGAGCAAAAGCAACAAACTCCAGGATCCTGGTTTTACTCGTGTTCCCTGTTAAACCATATATATATATATATATATATATATATATATACAGTCTGACCGGCCCTCTTAGCATGAGGCCAAACACACACACACACACACACACACACACACACACACGGAGCGGGTCAGTCCAGGTCAGTTCATGTATGGATGGTGTTGAGATTATGTGGGATCCACTGCAGAGGAACTGAGCGTGTTCGGGATCTTTTTTTCATTAAAACCTCAAAGCTGTTTCCAATAAAAGCCTCAGTAAAACCAGAGAATGATGGCAGTGAATGAGAGAAGAAAAGTCCTCAGACACAAACAAACTTTTCGGAGGAAAAAAACTGGCCTGCGAGACAAAGCACATCAGGTGTTTTCACATGGGCCTCTTTTAAGGTTTGCTCAGGAGGAGAGAATGTTCCTGGAGTAACCCCACGTCTGTTGCTGATCCTGGGGGTCATAATGTTCAACATCTGTGAGAGAGAAACCTTGTCCTGGCCGTGGTTTTACTCTGTCATGCGTGGTAAGGGCTCCCTCCTCTCAGTCTGGCTTGGTTTGGCCCGGGCCGAGATCAACCAGGAAGGATGCCACACTGACAGAAGCAGACTGCCGAGGATACAGAGAGTGGAGCCGGACCCAGGAAGCCCAGCAGACCAAAGACAGCTGCGGTGCTGCCTGACAGGCCCAGCAGCTGCAGCAGCCTGAAAGGAATTCAGCACAGCGGAAATGAGGGACCCGGGGGAGAAGGCTCCGGAATTCCCTGCCTTTTCCTGAAAAACTCGACTGAAGGGGACAGCTAGGCATGCAGGGATGGAAGCAATGATTCCGCCCGCTGGCTACGGGTCACGTCACGGCTGGAGGTAGGAAAGTAGGTGGGATTAAAGCCGGGCGTGAACACATGACCTCCCACTCAGAGAGAGAGAGCGAGAGAGCGAGAAGGGGATTTCTCTCCAGCATCCTCTCAGCAGACCGAAGCAGCAACACGACGCCAAGAGGTGAGAGCGACTCCCAGTCCAGCTGCTCGAGACTCTTCCTACTAACACTTCACACCGCCATCCGCACGCTGACTTCTGCACTCACGGCTTGGACTTGCGGTAAAGCATAGGGAAAATTAACATTATGACCAGCGTTCCTCTCTGGAGGAGCCCCCAGAGGGCCATGGGCTCGTATCTAACACATGAAATAGTCAGTGGGGGTGGTCATAATGTTCTTGCCAACTGCGAAAAGCAGAGGGCACAGGTGAGGCGACCGGAGGAGCTAGGGCGTGTCCCAGGAGGGGTCATGCGACGCCCCCGCTGATGCAACTGGAAGCTGAGATGAACAATGTGACCACGTTTTGCAGATCATTTCATCCGAAACTGAGAGACTCGGAGGCTGGGTGAAGATGAAAAGCTTCCACACCACGAGCAGGAAGTTGGCCAGCAGCACTCAACAGTGTGACGTTTCTACCCCACACTGTGTCATCCACGAGTCATCTTATTAGCATAGCCTAGCATTTGGACCTGAATTGGTGTCAGTGTTGGAGGCAAGAACTGGACAGGCAAGAAGAGAGTGACTGAGCGGGAGGATGGAGGAGCAGAGGTCGAGACACCAGGAGGTGAGGGAGAGAAGGCAGCAGGGTGGAGGGACTGTTCACAGACTCACGAGTCAGAGCTGAGACTAGAAGAGGGACAAGTCTGGGGACAGAGTGTGGGAGGATGGAGGCAGTGGGGCAGGCAGAGAGAGCCATGCAGCGGAGTAGGAGCAGCGCAGGAGCTGGGCTCTGTGCAGCATCACGTGGAGGCCTGTATCCACAGCTGGTCTCCATCAACACTCTCTGCACAGGCTCATTACTGACAACAGCCAGACTCTTTCACTCTCCACATCTGCCTCTGCTCCTGAGGGTGACCCACCAACATCTCCAGCTCCTCCTCTTCACCGCGCACCTTTGCTTCTGTGTCGCTCACTGGACATGCAACGCTTTCTCTCTACATTTCCCCACCGACCTCTCCATATCTGCCTGATGGAAATTCCTCTTCCTCTCTTTGGCACATGAGGGTTTTCCCTGGCTCAGTCCTTCTTGTTTCCACTGCTGGGTGAGAGACATGCAGAGCAAGTCCTTCTCTTTTCCTGGATTCAAGTCTGGGATCATGCCAGGTCACTGTCACTGGGAGCAGGAACTCGACCATCCCAGCACACAGCTGTTAGCGCTAAGTGGCGTGACATTAACACAGAGAGGTCCACAGGAAACCAAAGAGCGAGGCTGGGAAGTGGCGCCTGGAGGTGGTGGACCACAGGGATGCTCTCACATCCGACTGACCGACCCTGGACTGCGTGCGGTCTCCAAGGCCACTCCAGGGGGCTCAGTTTGATTCCTTTAAAATAACGCTGAGATACTGTCCTCTCACTTTCAGGTTGATCCCGCCATGTTGGCTCTCCTGCTGCTGCTCCTCTCCCTCGCCTCCTCAGTCTCCCTGGTGCCCCCTAGAGGCTCCCCATGCAGCCGCTGCTGCGATGACCTGGAGCCAGCTGAAGGCAGCGCTGCAAAGCCGCCCCTGTTCA
This sequence comes from Synchiropus splendidus, assembly GCF_027744825.2. Classification (NCBI taxonomy): domain Eukaryota; kingdom Metazoa; phylum Chordata; class Actinopteri; order Syngnathiformes; family Callionymidae; genus Synchiropus; species Synchiropus splendidus. Next base: position 3,576,726 of record NC_071352.1, read on the forward strand.
GCCCAGTGCCAGAGGTCCGAACCTACATCAACATGACCATCCTCAAAGGTGCGAGTCATCACAAGTTTCAGACTCTGTCTTCAGTCACTTGGACTCTGACTTCTCCTCACAGGGGACAAAGGAGACCGTGGCGACAGAGGGACCCCAGGGAAACCCGGTGCTGAAGGTCCACCCGGACCCATGGGGCACCTGGGTTTAAAAGGAGCCAAAGGTCAGGTGGGCGTACCTGGTGACGCCTGTAAATCCCAGCACGCCGCCTTCTCAGTGGGGCGCCGTAAATCCCTGCACAGCCTGGAGTCCTACCAAACCCTGGTCTTCGACACGGTCTTCGTGAACCTCTACGACCAGTTCGACATGTTCAGTGGCAAATTCTTCTGTCACGTTGCTGGCATCTACTTCTTCAACGTGAACATCCACACCTGGAACTTCAAGGAGACGTACCTGCACATCATGAGGAACCAAGCAGAGCAGGCCATCGTGTATGCGCAGCCTAGCGACCGCTCCATCATGCAGAGCCAGAGCCTCATGTTGGACCTGGACACGGAAGACCAGGTGTGGATCCGTCTCTACAAGAGAGAGCGGGAGAACGCCGTTTACAGCGACGACGTCGACGTCTACATCACCTTCAACGGATATCTCATCAAAGCCAGGTCGGACTGATCGGCACCGAGCCTGGGACCTCATTTGCACTGAGCCAAATCCTTCTGGCAGGAGAATGTTTCGGATCCAGTCTGGCTGCCAAACTGGCAGCTGGAATGATCACAGTGACACAATCCTCTGGAAAAAGAGAATTGAATAAGTTCTTAGGTCCTGATTTTAACATGGTGCTGAAACATGGTGCTCAAATTCCTCTTGTTTATGATGTTCCTGACACAAATAAAGCCTCATATTCAGTACTGTTTTGTTGAAGTGCAAGAGCTTCACTTCACGGTTGTCTTCAGCAGACGTCCCTTACCCCAGCCACAGTATCCAGCTCTGATAAGAGACGCACACAGGCTCCCGCCGTGCTACAGTCCCGGGCGCGCCTGCGTTACAGACCCATTGCTGCTCAGACTCTGGAATATAATCACATTACATCACTGAACAATTCACCATTTCCACCACTGGGTGGCAGTAGGCGTAACAGTGTCCGGAGTCTGGTGTGACGTTTAACACAAGCTTGTGTCTTCACCAGCTAGTTATGATTCATCTCGGCCAGTAACAGCTCTTCGGGTCAGAATTTAAAATTTCAGCACATGCTGAATTTAGGTTGTTTATCAACGTCATCACGTCGAGTGACGTCACTTCCGCTGTCGGTCCGATTTCCAAAGTAAAACTTTTATCCTTTTTGTTGGTGTTTTAACTATAAATTCACAGAGACTTGGCAGAAACATTCATGTGTTTATTTTTTGGATGTGATATGTTTTATCAAGATAATTGCATTTGCAATTGCATGCATGTCACTACCAGGCCTCCGTAATAAATATGAGAAATTTTTACGAAAAGCCATACATAGTTATGAGTAAGTGAGGCATAAACAAGTCATGAGTGTGAAAACACGACCTTATGAAGAGGTCCCACTTTAACTGACCCAGTCTCAGTCTCAGATGTTTTGAATTATTTTGCGGAAACCACAGCGGACAGAGGATTGCATAACAACATAAAACAGACTCACAATTAATTCTCACTTGTTTTTTTTATTTGCCAATAAATAAACATTTTGTCATATAAAATATTTCCATTTCAAGACTTTCCAAGGAAGAGGGATATAAACAAAGCAACATGAAAAACCACACAGAAGAAAGATGGACACCTGACTGGTGGTGAACCTCTGGTCATAAAGTTCTTCAGAGAAACCAAAGAGGATGGATGGAGGAGAATCTCAGATGGATGATTTTGCACAAGTCCAACCAAACGAATCACAAACACACTTGCCCTGCTGCAGCAGTAGAAACCAGTCCATCTAGAAAAAGACTCCTTTCGCTGTGTAAACGTTGACAGTCAAAGGCACGATTGCAGCCGCTCCACCAAGACCTTCCACTGGTGATGTGAAAGTGATCCTACTGAAACACAGGTCGGAGTTCAGCTGTGCTTCATGGGGACACATGTCTGGCATCGTATGCGGAGGGGGATAGGTGAACATATGGGATGAACCCAAAGTTGTGGAACTATTAATTTCTCACAGACTCTGATGCCACCGTGTCCACGCGAGCGTATATTTATCACCTCACAAATGTCTGCAGATTGAAATCCCAGATTACACCACATTAGCTAGGTGCTCATTTCCTCCCAGAACATTGGTCATTGCAGGGTGAGCAGGGTTTGATGAGAGACCCCACATCAGGGGTGAGAAATCCGGCTGCGTAGAGGAGGGAGGTTCCAGACGGCAGACACAGATCTCGCTGGCAGGGGGCGACAGAGCATGGCAGGAGGCTTGAAAGTGAGCAGAGATTTGAGCTCAACAGAACCCTGTCACAGAAGATGCTGCTGTAAGAGGGCACACAGATGCGTGACTACTTCACTCACTTCTGTTCAATAAAAAAAAAAAAACACTTGAAGTCCGACTAATAGAAACGGTTTGGTTTCAATGCCATGACCAACCCTGACGTGACCTCTCTGGGACAGCGCTGACACTTTTGGAGACGATCAGGTTTGGAAGTGACAAGGTTTTGAGGGTACTTTTTCAAACATTTCAACCATAAACAGAGATGATGATGGCACCCTTGAGGGCCACGGTTCTCAGCACCTGTACATCCAGAGCTTGGGCTTCTGGCGCAGCTCTTTCTGCAGAGCGGAGCAGCACCTGTGATACTGCTCCACACAGGGATGGATCTCTCCTACACCTCTACAGCAAAAGCGGCCAAGTATCTGAAAACAGGCGATGGATGTCTGACTGAGTGAAACCTGACTGGAGGAGATGGGAGACCAAATTGCACCAGCTGAGAATGTTAGTCATCATGTCCAGTAACCTGCTTCAATGCTGCCGTCACGCTTTTCTTCACGGCCCCCTCAGCAGAGAGCTCATCTCACCGCTCTAGTCCGTCTTGCCTCAGACTCCACCCCAGCCATCTTCATACATCCCAGCGCTCCACTGAGCTCAGCTGTGCAAAGACAGGGGTTTTGAAGTAGCAAGATAAAAGTCCTGCACTGGATCAGTGGCCAGCAGAAACCCTGGTCCTGGAGCGAGCCGTGTGCTTCAGGTTCAAAGGTGAGCTCGGAAAACTGGCCAGTTGTGACTGTGCTTGTAGGAGCGTGAGGATGCGAGGACGGCATCATGCCGGTGCTCACTCGTCCAGGAGAGAGTCCGGCCGCTCGTATCCGAACAGCTTGAAGTCGGGCTCGTACAGCCGGTAGAGCCGGCGCCGCTCCTCCACAGCGATGCTGCGGAACCACTCGCTCTCCCAGCTGCTGTTGGTCAGGTTCCTGCTGGACGTGGGGAACTCCACCACGTTGTCCACTCGCAGCTGCCGCAGCAAGTGCTGGGCGTCCTCCTCCGCCGTCTCCAGGTGGCCCACAAAGTCGTACTGGATCTGACAGGGGTGGCAGAGCCGGTGCACCTGCCGCCAGTGCTCGTTGAAGGGCGCCCCCTGCTCCGTCTGAGGGTCCAGCAGGTACCGGACGAAGTGGGAGAAGGATACCTGGACCCCAGCCGCCACGGCCTCGTCCACGGTAGCCGGGGGGGTGGGCTGGTTGGCAAAGCGCCGGAGTATGACCTGGGCGAACTTCTGGTAAAAGTTCTCATTGCGCTGCTGAAATTTGTCCCGGTAGGCGGAGATGAGACGAACGAACGGATCCCGCACGAAGATGAACTTGGTGTACTTCTTTAGCTTGACCTGGAAAACAAGCCGTAGCTGGAGTCAGTGGGGCGGAGCCCAGAGGGAGATGGGCATGGAGCTCCGCCGACGCCAGACATCAGCTACAGATGCTCGCAAGGTTAACAGCGTGGCGTGTGCTAACAGGCTAGGGCGGCGTGTGTTGCCATGGCGGCATGTGCTCACAGGCAAGCGTGGCATCAAACAGGCCAGCACCCACCAGAAAAACTACAAACGAGTTTCAAGTTTCAGAACAAACCTTCATCAAGTGTTTTGCAAATTTGCCGTAGCGTTTCCAGAACTTGCTGAAGGTGAAGTGCATGCTGCTGTTGTGGACCAGTTCGCGGGGCACGGCCTGCGGGTCTCTCTGGGGGACGCCGTCGTGCAGCAGGCTCTCGCTCAGGACGATCATGATCCGCTTCCAGTTGCTGCAGGCCACCTGGAAGACAAGCAGGGACAGGCGTTCAGTCAGATGACGGCCACCAGGTGGTGCTCTAGCTGAGGCGTGCGCACCTTCGGAACATAGCAGTAGATGATTCCATGCCGGTCGTCCACGATCAAGTGATCCAGCTCCTTGTTGGGAATGTCGTCAAAGGAGCGGTTCTTGCCGGAGAAGGAGACACTGTCGTTGGAACACATTTCCTGGAGGAGTCGCCGCCGCCGCTCCTTGAATTTAAGGATCGGACATGAAGTTGTGTCAGGAAAAGAAGCTGTTTCTCTCACACACACACTCACCTGTCTCTCCCGCAGCTCTGCTGCCACAGGCGTCAGGTGAATCTTCCACTCTCGCCGCGGCACGTACACCTCATCTGCCTTCTCCGACTGGTTACCCGTCTCAACAGGAACCAGGTCCGTGGGCTCTCCAGTCCCGGGTTCTAAGAACTGATTTACGAAGGCGTCGATGTCAGACAGGAAGGAGGGTGTCCGGGGGGTGTGAGGGCGCAGCTTCGGTGCCGGGTGAGGGATTTTGGGTCCCGGAGAGACAGAGGTGTGCAGGTAGAGGTGGGTGGCGCCGACGTCATCCCAGTAGAAGATGATGAGCAGGATCATGAAGACGGAGCCCAACGCCACAAACACGCGAAACATCCTGGACGTTCCCATGGCGACTGCGTGGAGAGCCGGAGTGGTGATGCTAGCTACTGGATCGCCATGGCAACAAGCCGTCTCTCCAGCGCCACCATGACAGTTACCCAGGTCTGACTACAGGGTCACCAAGGCAACAGGTTGCCGTTACGGGCTGGGGCTAGGGGTCACCATGGCAACAGAGTGCGGCAGTTCCCTTTCACCGTGGCGACGGACGGGTGGCAGCTAAAACAAGACAGTGGTGAGAAGATGACGTGCAAGACCTGGAGAGAATCCTCTCCCTTCTGCCGCATGTTTGCACCCGCCTGCAGAGAAAAGAGAAACTGACGTGAGAAGGTTCAGCCGAGAGTCTGGAGCCGTGGCTTCGCTCCATCACCTCCCCCTCCTGCTGGCTAGCCGTGAAAAGACACACGTGGCTGTGGAAGAGCTGCGAGCCAGGCCGCGCCACATACCTTCCACCAGCTGCCCCCCGAGCCCAGCACCTGCGCTCAACTTCAGGATCTGCCATTCTCACTCCAGCCTCCCTCCTGCCCAGGTTCAAAGCCACACTGTTGCTTTCCCGCTGCCGCTGCTATATTTGGACTTGTGCACAGTCCTTGGGTTATTTCCTGGAGCTGAGAAGCTTCATTGACATGGAAAATCATGGCTCAGCGCCGTTGCGCTCGCCAGCCCATGAATTCCTGCTCATTTATGTGGCCTTTCACGTGTGTAGACCTGTGGATCTGACAGAACCTATCAGTGTCAGAGGTTCGTGTTGATCCCAGCGGAGTTGTCTTCGCTGTCCGTGGATCAGTCCAGCTCCGAGGGAGCAGGGAGAAAACAGTCCAGAGTGGAAGAAGAACAACACAAAACACCTCAGCACCTCACGGCAACTGAAGGATTCACAACATCAGTGAGAATAACGGGCACATACAATGCAATAGTGTTGTGCTCTGGTTAGTTTGGATTCACGAGTGAGGAGCGTCACTGAAGCTCAGGACCCAGAAGCCGCCATCGGGTCTGGTCTCCCAAGTCCTAGTGCTTGGTCTGACCTAAGGCTGATACTCGGACAGCAAAAGCGGATCTCAGAAAAGTAAAGTTCCTAAATGTGCGGTGCTAGCGCTCAGCGGGGCGAAGCTCAGTCCATCCTCATCAGCGCGACCGAGCCCCGGAGCTCAGAGGGCGGCCGGACAGCCTGACCGCAGGAGTGGCAGAAGCGTGCCCGGAGACAAAGTCGCCTTTGAGGGGAGACGGATCGAGGACCTGGGGACCGAGGTTCAGCGAGGGTTCGCGCCTAGCAGGAGCTAAACAGCAGCACAGACACGCGTTCACGGCGCCAAAATCTCGGACGACAACAGTGCGCGGGCACATCTTCAGTGATTCGCTTCCCACCTTCTCGGATCTTCCTTCGCCGCGTCAGCTGAGTCCGTCTGATGCCAGGAGGTCTTCGGCTCGTTTCTCCTCCGAGGAGTCAACGAGATCGCAACTCATATCGCGAGAGTTCCCCGTTGGCCGCGTCTGCAGCATGAACTCAGGGAAATGTATTTTTCTGGGTCATCAGCGGAACATCGTGTCTGTGCGGTGATGAATGTCGAACACTGCCGAAAATAACCCACTGCGCTGCAAAACTGTGACCTCACTTTTGTTTGTTAATGTATGCTGATGCTTGGTGGACGTCCTGGATTGTTTGTTGTTTATCTTGAATGTCTTGTCATTGGCTGCTGTGACACGTTGAATCCCCCACTGTGGCACTAATAAAGGCCATCTCATTGAATCTAATCTAATTATGTTATTCAAAGATGCGGGGGCGTGGCTGCCGTAATCAGATTCATGATGGCAAATAAAACCGACAACACAGCATCTCACATAAATAAGATGAACTTCGTGACACTTGCGGTGGTTACCATGACTGCTCCCTCGGGAGCGGCCCCTGCAACCCACCTGGGCAGCGACTGTCTGCTGGGCCCTTGTTTGAAGACAGCGTCTGTTTTTGGTCCAATTCAGGCTGTTGTGCGGGTGAACACCCATCCGTTCCCAGGATGTTCACCGGTGCAGGTAGGGAGCGCTGGCGCCTGCAGGGTCGTGTAAGATGAACGAGTTTTACATGCGTTCATCTAACGTTTTAACTACGTTTTATGTATATATTTATTATGTATTATGTATGGGGCTATGTATTTTTAGTTCGACTGTATTTTAAGGGTGAAACATAAAAAACGTGGATGCAAAACAAAAGAAAACCGGCGGCAACATTTCTATTTTTATTTTTTTTACATCGTAATTCATCCTTCCATCCTAAATAGAAAAATCATTTTTTTGTGAAGTTTGAATTGCGATGAATGGCTCTCACCACTAAGCGGCAGCATTGACCACATGTCTTTATTGACACACTGTACTTTGACGTGTTTAATGCGCATATAAAATATATATTTCTTCAGTGTTTCGGTTTGTCCTGCCTACAGCAGGTCCTGCTCCACCCAGATCGCCTTCTTCTGCTCGTCCAGAATCCGCTCTCTCACGATTCTGATGAGGTCATCAGTCCCCGCCCAGGCGTCTGGCTCCACGCTGCAGTACAGACACGGCAGAGACTCGAGCTCCTTCTCCTTTGCGCGACACATCCGCAGAAACTCATCCTCGGACTCCACGCGCACAGGCAGTTTCCTGCGAGCACCGGAAGCAGGAAGGAAGGAAGTTGTGGTGAGCGCGGTGGCAGCGCAGATATCTTTCAAACTGATTTTTGGAGTTTAACCCTCAAGAGTTCTCCCTCAACTGTCCAGGCCCGTGAAGCCGGCACTTTCCCTCAAGTAAGCAAATCATGACTTCCCTAAACGCAACACTTCTTCCTCGAACACAATGCGCAACCGTACCGTAACTTCTTGACGTTCCTCTCGCAGATCTTGACATTGATGATGATGGGGTAGATCTCCCGCCTCAGAAGATCTTTCACACAGCCCAGCTCCGCTTCCAGGAGACAGTATTTACCCTGAGCACCAAGGAAAGAGGCGCGTTCTGCTGAGACTGGTGATGGATCGACACTCCACCAAAATGGCCGAGAACAAACCTTGGCCGCAACGCTTTCAATGTTTTCTCTGGTGATGCATTCAAATGCAGCCTGTTTCTCGGTGGAGTGGATGAAGGGTTCCACGTTCTGCCTCAGATGAAACTCTTCTCTGGTCAGCTGCTCTGTAATATAGAAGGAGAAACATTCAAACATTGAAACTTCACTTCAAAATATCAATGTAAACAGCTGCATCCACTTCAGTCAGACACTCGGCTCCCGCACTGAGCTACAGTCATGAAAATGAGCCATGAAGCTCACGCTGCCAGCAGCAGCAGGTCAGGGCGTTGAAAGCAGCACGAGACACTGGAGCGCAGGATTGGTGCCACACCAAATCAGACGACGTTAGCAAGACGACATTACAGCGATCTAGAACGAACAGCCCTCGAGCACAAGTTAATAAATGTGACCAGCTAAATGGTGACTGAAAGCTGCCACTTTAGTTAACACGCTACACTCCACCCTCCAACCAACCTCACACAAACGCTGCTGCGCTTCACTGATCATTGTACTGTACCTGTTAGCAACTTCCCAGCAACCAGGGAACCCTAGCTGACTTGTTTCATCAGTATTTTATATTAGAACCCTGTTTTGATTTTACATTACTAATCAATAAACATCTGATTCTGATTTAAAACAGAGCCAGAAAACCACATCAAAATACAACGTCTCAGCAAATATTTTTGGCTTCCGCTAGCTAGCAACGAGCAAAATCATCTTTAGATGGATGTTCTAGAAGCTTCTGTGCATGGGTTTGGTGCGTGGCTGGTTATGGGCAACGTTTGGGAAGAAAAGGATGGAAGTCATGGTCTCAGCAGCAGAGAGCTTCAGTGCTCCCCCTTGTTTTGACTGTAAACAAGTCTGCTGTTGCGCCCCCTGCTGGTCAGGCTGAGGGCTGCTGTCTGTCTGACCTGCTCTGCACACGCTGAAGTCTGCGGCTCCCCCCAGGCTGATCAGCTTCTGCACCATGGTTTTGGCCAAGGCGGTGGGCGAGAACAGGACCGGCCTTCTCTTTTTGCTCTCCTGGAAGTTGACCAGACTGTAGGGAATCAGATTCAGTCCCCGGCTCAGCTCTCCGTCCGGGTCGGCCACGTCTGTGTGAAGAAAGGCACTGAGTCCCGGGTTGAGGGACAGCTGTGCCCTCCCGATGGCTCACCCTCCGGTCTCAGCATCTCGAAGCCTTGCCGGGGTAAGGTGGACCCCCCGGAGTTGATAATCCTCACGCGCTCCGTGCTGTTCATCCGTTTGTACTTGATGTCCACCCTGCTGACGAACTGGACAGCATGGACAGGTGAAGCAGCTGAGCCTCTGTTGCGTCACATGGTCAGTACCTGCAGGATGTGGGTCAGGAAGACGCTGGCTCTGGAGAGGCGCGGGCTGCTCTTGGGGTCGGGGAGGGGGCTGCTTTCCTCCGGAGCCAAGACGTTCTGCATGGTCGCGGCCCGTCGTTAGACACGCCGCAGAACCACAGTCAAATGGAAAGTCAAAGACAAGGAAGTGTCTCACCCTCAGGCTGCGATGCAATTCCACCTCGTCCTTTCCTCCTCGACAAACACACTTCTGTATCTTGACCAAAAGTAGCTGCTGCGCTCTATTGAAAGCCAAAAGAGGAAGAATGGTCAAACTCATGTGAAACCTAAGAAGTCCGGGCTGGGCTCGGTGAGTCCAACATTTCATCACAGTCATCCCTGACACCGTCCCGCAGCAGCTCACAGACACATGTGTCTGTGTTTTCCAGGTTTGAGAAAAAACCCTTCACTGTTGCGACACGTTTCTTCACAGCAAGTCAGGCTTCCTCTTTTGCTCAATGCTGCAGCTCAAGCCTCGCTCTCTTCCTGTACCGTGAGTAGCTGGGTATTGTGCCGCAGTCCGGCAGGTCAGCGCTGCTGTAGGGGTCCACGTGCGCGCACAGCCACTGGCGGCCCTGGTGCCTGGTGTCCAGGACGTGCACCACCTCGTCACAGCGCACGCTCAGGGAGCAGCCGTCACTCTGGCCGCTGATGCCCAGGTTGAGGCGGATGTAGAAGGAGTCGCCCGAGACCAGTGCGCCCTCTGCTAGCTGCCGCTGCAGGTGGCGGTACGCTGGAGGCAGAAGGCATTCAGAAAAGCAGCTCAGCGAGACGGTCCGTAGCAACGCCACACTCACAGTCAGAGTTGAGTCGGTAGTGTAGCTTGACCGGGCCAGAGCAGTGCTGCAGGGCCCAGTGCGCCTCCTCCTGAGTGCTGGTGTCCAGGGAGACACTCTGGTACTCTCCCCGCAGGCAACCCTCCATCTGGCCCAGGAGAAACGAGAGAGAGGTACATGAGAGGTACGTGAGAGGAACTGAAGAGACGCAGCCACCTTCTCGGGTCAGGCCCGTTCTAGTTTCAAAAATGAAGGCAGAACGAACAGATGGAGAGTGGATCCACCCACCAGCAGGAGGTGGTGTCCCTCTCGCAGCCCACTCCTCTCTGCGGCTGAGCCCGAATGGACAGAGGAAACAAAGATGCCGGTGTGATTTCCGCCAACCAGGGTGATGTCTTTCAGCAGGTTGTCTCCTGGGAGAGACATCTGCTGCACCGGCTTCAGCGCAGAGCTAATCCTGGTCAGCGAGGACAGTGATGGGCGGAAGGGCCTGGGGAGACACACACACACTGATGTGGAGACTGACACACACACACTCAACCAGGACCAGCGCCGCACCTCTCCAGAGAGAGCTTTCTGAAGATGCTGTTGACCTGCTCCAGGTCGTATGTGTCCATCCCTTCTGACTGGTGGGAGGAGGAGGAGGAGTCCACGGAAGGGGGGCCACACTGCCCCTCGTCTTCTGCACACGGGAAGGTAAGCGTTGGGACAGGAAACCCACAGTGCAGAGGACCTTACCAAACTCCATCTCCATATTGTCGCTGTCCACGTCTGAAAGGCTGAAATCCGAAGCGGAGCGAGAGGTGGGAACAGGAGCGAGCTTCTTGTCTGCACCAGAGAGGTGTGTCTCCACTGACCTGCGCAGTTGGACCTCATCTTCCTTCTCTCGCTCCCGGCGGTAGAGCGAAGCCTTGTCCGGCGGCTCGGGGCAGAGGCTGTCGTTGCGGCTGCGCAGCTGGAGGAGCCTCATGTGAGTGACGGGCCTCATCACATCAGAGCATCAGAGCCTCACCATGTTGGGTCGACTGGACTGCTCCTTCACCAGAGACGCAGCTGCCCAGGAGTGGGAGGTGGGGGAGGAGGGGAGCGAGTGGCTGCTGCTGGTGACTGGGTGGATCTCCAGGTGATCCCCTCCGTTCAGAGACAGAGCTGCAAGTCAACAAACAAGCCATGGGGTTGGGAAGGCCAGTCCTGTGAGGACCATCTAATACCTGCGGAGGGTTGGGACTCAGAGCCCAGCGCTGGCTCCTTGGGGGTGCACACCGGGGACTTGGCTCGGTTCTGCAGGACGAGACACACATGCGGTGAGTCGCTCTCATGGCATCACCAGCAACCAGCAAGCGAGGAAAATGAGCTGACTGCTGCCTTGAGATTAGGCCGGCGCCGAAGGCGGGGCTCCTCCACTTCGTGGGACTCGTCGCTGGACCACTCAGACCTGCAGGGCTTCATCTCTGCCTGAGAGATGATGGTGAGCGGCAGGTCCCTGGGCAGAGACTGAGGAGACAGAGGTGAGACCTTCTCCAGCAGGAGCAGTGCTGGCCTCACCTGGTCCAGTGCAACGTCCCGAGACTTGCGGCGCAGGCGGGACTCCAGTGAGGCAAGGCGCGCCTCCTTGCGCACCATCTCGATATGAAGCTCGTCACTCTTCTCCTCCAGCTCTCGGATCTGCTTGCGGTACTTGTCCTTGTCAATGAGGCTCTGGGAGTACTGGTGCTGGGCTTCGTCCCGGGCCCGGAAGGCCTGCCCCAAAACACACACGTGACCTCAGCAGACGGCAGACCATACTGTGCTCGTGCCAGGACTGACCTGGTCCCGCTCCTTCTCCACCTCCTTCAGCTGGCTTGTGATGGTGTCCATGCGGTTACGATACATCTCACAGTCCTTCTGCAGCGTGGTGGACTTCAACTCCAGCTCCTCTTTCTCCTCCAGGTACTGGACACATGCAGGATCGCAACAGTCCTCTAAAAAGACCTCCGACTTCTTACCTTGTCTCGCAGCTCCTCCGCCTGTCTCACTTCCTCGTTGAGGCAGTAGAGGCGGTTGACCAGGTCCTGCCGGTCGTCCAGGGCCTCCTGCCTGTCATGCTCCAGGATGTCCCGGATGGCTTTGTCGGAGGCCGGCACAGGTCCGGGCTGAGCGTGAGGCTTGGATCAGTCGGGCGTGGCGCCTTCGCTGAGGTGTGGCAGAGACTCACCTGGATTACCGACTGCAGCTCCTGCAGCTTGATCTTCAGCATGTCGTTTTCTCTCTCCAGCTCGAAGATCTGCTCCCTCTTGGGTCGGGCCTCTATGTCGTTCTTCAGCTTCAGACTCTGCTTCCGCTCCAACTTACACTCCTCCTCCACCTTGTTCAGCCGGTGCTTCAGCTGATCGATCTGAACGGCAGTGAGGAACGTGAGCTCCAGCCACACACGGACACTGGGCCTCGGGTGTCCCACCTCGAGCTGCAGGTCTCGGCTCCTCATCACCGCCATGTTCTTCTCCTCGCTCAGCGCCGCGTACCTCATGGCCAGCTTGTAGTTCTCGTCCTTCACTCTCAGCAGCTCGTCGCTGTAGCTGTTCCTCTCCTCTTTCAGCTTCTTGTTGCCTGAATACAACAAGACCTTCGTTATCCCTTGAATGACAAACTCCAGGCCGCAGGACCTACTCTGCTGGACGGCCTGCAGCTCCTGGTTGATGAGTCGCAGCTTCCGCTTCTCGTCCTCCAGGGTGCAGTTCTTCTTGCTGAGCTCCACGTACTGTACCGTTTTCACTTTGAACTGCTGCTGCAGCTTCACCACTTCGTTCATGAGGAACTGGGTCAGACCCTCGTGACCCTCCTCCACTGCACAGACACAAACATGAGCCAAAGTCCTCTTCATTTGAAAAGCGCCACCGTCTTCAGCCTCACCTACGATGGAGGAGAAGCTGCGGGTGGGATCCTTCCCGGTGATCTGCTTGTAGAGGTCTGGATAGTAAAACTCCAAACTCTCCAGAAACACCACGCAGCCTCTCTCGCCCTTGCAGCGGATGATGTCAAGGAGACGGCCTGCCAACACACAGCCCTGCATGACCTGATGGCAACATCACCTTCATCATCATCATCAACCTACTGGTGCGATTGGCTTTGGAGACCAGCAGCATGGAGTTGAGGATCTCATCCTCGTCCTGCTCGTCCAGGACCTTGCACTGACGCAGGTATGGGGTGAGTTTGGCAGGAGAGATGACCCGACACAGGTCGTAGCGCTTGCACTCCAGCTTCTCCCACAGCACCTCCACATCTTCACACATGCCATTCTCCATCTCCTTTATTACTAGAGAGGACAGGAAGACTAGATTACTCATTGATCCTCTTGCTGTCCTCTTCCTTCTCTCAAGGTCACCAGTATCTCACAGGGCACCAGCTCCACCTCGCCTGCACTCTCCTCTTCGTCTCTCTTTCCTCTGTCCATCGCTCTTCAGTGATGTGTGACTGAGCAACCACTAACATGCTGAATCCAAAAGCTTCTGCAGAGTCTGGGATTCCCCACGGTCCTTGAACTCATCACGGCTGTGAGGACCTTTGACTCAACTAGAACCGTGATTATTCCTCACATCGCTCAGGAGAGGTGAAATAATGTGTTAGTTTTCCACCACACCCGAGTGTTTCCTTCTTCTTTGCGTCACTCAGCCGTCTGACGGACAGAAGCACTTGTGGTTCCATCCATCTGACCCCTGCGGCTGCAGCGCCACACACACTGACCATGGCCTGATAACCCTGCGCCACTCTGACTGGTCACATGGTCTACAGCAGGAGCAGGTCGCGTCCCAGCCTGCCTAGCTGCGGGGGTGCGAGGTGTGACTTTAGAGTCAATAAAAATCAAGAAGACAGCAGAGGCGCATGCAAACACAGCGAACACACACCCAGCACCACTAACCACATTTCCTCTTCTGTTAATTTAGAGCTCACTTTCGAGAAGGCTTGTGCTTGCTTCCTCCTTTTCATAACAGATGTGGATCACTCTGTCCATTCCCCTGAAGTGGCTGCACCTGGCTCTAAGGTGATGGATGAGCTTTCATCTGCCCTGGTGCACCTGCTCTGCCCCAAATTCAGCAGGAACACGTGTCACTGTGAGGCCCCCGGTCGGGCAAACCAGTAGGTCGCTTCCATTTACCGACCCCCTGCAGCTTCAGAGTCCGAGGCTCCGGGGCCACGCTGGCCCACCACATCATTTAAAAGTTGGCCCCTCGTGGTTGAGTTTGCCAAGAGCAAACCCTCCCCCCACCACCATCCTGAGCTCTGCTCACCAGCCTCTTGGCAGCGGGTTGGTGGCTCCAGCACACGCTTACATGTCACGCGCTGGACCTCTCGGTAAAAGCTGCAGTGCTGGGTTGACTGAGAAAAGCCTGGTTTTCGTCTCCCGGGCTGGTTCATCAAACCTAGTACGTCGTGAGACCAGCGTGAGGAGCGTCACTCCTCATGAGAGAGACAGCACGAGTGACCCGGGAAGACAAGGAGCTGATCAACATCTGAGAGTTGGAGCTTCCGCTGCCTCCAGGGGTCGTCCGCTCTCCAGCACTTGACCCCAAGGTCACCTCTGCCCACCTGAGCCTGGTATGTGACGCCCATTCCAGCCTCAGCTCTCAGAGGAGCGGCGGTGGTGGGCGGCTGGAGGCAGACAGGAGGAATAAAGCTCCCATTGTGCGGCTGAACCTGCAGCAACTGGATATCCCGCGAGCCCACGCCTGGTCCTGCGACCCCGCAGGAGGCCACTCGGACCCTGGGCACCTGCAGCAGGAATGCCAGACCTCACCCACCTGATCCCACCTTTGAAGCCACAGCCAACAGAATGACGGACGCAGCAGGGACCAAATCCCTCTGAGAGCAGCAGCGTGAGATGAGTCCCTCTCTTATCTGATGTAGCTTCTGTCACGTCACTGGTGAATGGCTTTTGCTTTGAACACGACACGCGTTCTTCCCGTTTTCTGCCTCCAAGCATCGGCCTGTGTTTATGATCTGTGTGCATGATATCGTGTGTAATATCTCAGATACATGCTTGTTTAATCCAACAGTTATTCAGCATTGTTTTGTGAGTCACTTTGTTCAGCTGTTTAATCACATCCCCTTTTATTTCCCCTTCGACAGAGTCAAACAAGCTGTCCATGTCCAACAGCTACAAAGCTTTATTTCAACTGATTTGTTGGATGTTATTTTGCTATTGCAGCAAAGAAAAGAATAATAATGTCATAACAAGTGCATGAGCCAAATTTGATGTTTTCTTGTTACTTTTTTAACAATTTGTTTTTCGTTAATTTCTCTCACAAATAAATCTGATCACTATTCTGTTGTGATTTAGACATTCCATATAGAAGTGAGCTCAACATGTCCTCACTATTATCACTACAACGGTCTGGGAATATATTTTGCTGGGATGTATTATTATTATGCATTGCTTCATTAAGATTTCATGAAAACAGAATCAATATAAGTAAAAGACTTCAAAGAGACAAGTGAAGAGACACGTGAAAAGAAGGTCGGGACTCTATCACCCAACGTGTCCCAGCAGCGGGAGAAACTCGGATGAACAAAGCAAATCATGAGAGAAACAGGAGACCGCGGAGAAGCGGGAACCTGCCGTTCCGCCGTCAGTTCTACATCATGTAGGCAACGTTCATGTCAGTGGAAAGTCAAGTCAACGGACGAGGTGAGCGCGACATGACGCAACACTGCAGGCAAGTGTTGGAGCGACTCGTGTAAACTTCAACTACTGCACGGCGGCGCTGACTCAAGGTCGCTTCCCAGTCACTCGATCACAGGAACAACAGGTTTGCACGCAGACATTTGACTGTCATTCACGGCAGAGTAACTCACGGGCTACACGGAAGGGGAAAGTCCACCCAGCGTGAACTCTCGGGCCGCGCTGTGTGGAGAGCGATCCGGAGGAGCGATGGTCTCATCAGGATCCCGGCGGAGAAGGAACCTGTCCGCGTCACCCTGAACCTGAGAGCAGCGTGAGAACTGGAGCTCCGTCCGACTGCAGCTGAGGGAGGGGGCGGAGGAGAGGAGAGGAGGGGAGGGAAGAAGGGAGGAAAGGAGAGAGCGTGAGAGAGGGGAGAGAGAGAGGGAGCGAGAGGGAGAAGGGTGAGAAAGAAGAGGGGAGGGTGATATGGAGGGTAAAGAGCGACAGATGATCTGAAAGATACACACTTGGTTTTTATTTACCGGCAAAATTAAATTAATTGGTTGGTTTGAACACGAGAATAACGTGAGCGTGCTGCAGTACAGGGGTCTGTCAGAAGGGGGCGTCATCAACGGGACCAACGCAGCTCATCTGTCTTCGGAGGCAGAAAACGAAAATCTTCACGCAGACCCGCGAAATGTAACCATTTCCTTTCATGACACGTGTAAAGGCTCAATGGTTAAACACTTGCACTTCGATCAACGGTGTATGTGTGTGGCGCGTATTAATCATTTTCATTCCTACTGCAACATATTCATGTGATGTGTTCTGTTTGTCACGGAACTGTCGAGAGTCATGTGATTTCTCTCCGGACGCCGTTAGGCCGCGCACTGTTTACCTTCCGTCACAGGATTGACGGACTTATTTCTCGCCAAATGTATTCTGTTGGTTCAGAGCGTTTAATTCAGCAAGCGAGGTAAGAAAGACTAAATCGGTCCACGTATTGTGAATCAGCGCTTAAATGTGTTAAGGATCTGAGCTAACTGGCATTTCCTCGTTTTTGTTGCTAATGTTGACAGTTATTGTCGTTCGACTTCATGGCAATACTAATCGTCTTCTGTGGCGTATTTTAATTGGCAAATAAACATTTAGAACAACAGACATAATGATTATTGTGCACTTGAACATCTTTTTCCCCAATATTTTTATTCATTTATATCAGCCACAATAATAATCATATAAATGCACATACACAATCAAGATCTCGGACCAAAAACCCAAATATTATTTATTTAACCATTTTACAAAAAAACCCAGATTGAATAAAATTTAAAAACAAAAGAAAAATGTGCACTTAATGTGCACTCAACCAGTCACTCGATCACAGGAGTGACAGGATCACAATGTTATTTCAAAACAACATTTCAAAATGTTGTTTTGAAATAACAACTGAATGTTGTTATTTCAAAACAACATTCAGTTGTTTTGAAATAATGGAACCATTCATGCTTCGTTAGGTCCCTTCTACATTTATTTACTGCCTCTTACCCTGGAGTAACATAGAATAGCCTTTATTGTCATTGTACCACAAGGAGTAATAACGAAATTGAACTACCGTCCGACAAGACATAACATACAAGACATAACAGGGAGGACAGAAGTAGCAATCACAGTAAGAATAGAGAACACGAGGCAGGAGGAGGGAGAGGGAGCAGAGGGAGGGAGGCACAGTGGGGGCCAAAGAAGGCGTTGAAGACAAAGGTGAAGAGTCAGTGATGGGAATGGAGGCGGGGGCGGAGCGGCTTGTCTGCTAAACTTCCAGGATTTGAGCGACCTTGGGAGGCCGGTTGTATCTGGGAGCCAATGACGGTAACAACTTGTTTTGGGTCAGGCTGATGCTGGAATTTTCCATCTGCCCTTGAGTCTCTCTCAGTCTCCTGGTGGCTTGTTCCAATATGCAACATCAGCGTTTGCGGAAGCAGTTGGTTCCGTCATACTAACATAAGTCATCCCCATAAATCCGTGTGAATTGTTATGATGTGACTGTCCATTGCAGGGAGATCCAGGAGTCTGAGCTGCAGAGGTTCTACAGCAGGCTGGTGAAGCAGCTGCAGGCGAAGGAGCTCGGTCATGAGGCTGTGGACTCCCTGCAGAGGCTGCACCTCATCCTGTCCGCGTGCAAAGACTCGAGGATGTAAGACCTTCATCACCCTTTTCGAAAGTGTCGGTTTTGAGATAAAATGTCAATTCTGCCAGATTTCCTACTGAGTTGTGTTGTTCATTCTGCCGTGGTAAATCCACCCACAGGCTGCCCTCGGATCTTCAGAAGAGGCTCTTGAGCCTTCTGTCTTCACCATCAGAGCAGATTCAGGTGCTGACCTCCGCTGTGCTGAGAGAAACACTGCCTCTCTCTGGTCAGGAAGTGAACTACAGCTCGATGAACAGCCACTCTGCAGCCATGCTGCTCTCCCAGGTGATCGGGTGACTGCTTTGGAAGGTTATTTCTCAGGTTACCTGTGTTTCACTGTTTGTTTGTTTTTTCTCTACTGTCCCATAAAATCACTGTGATCCTCTGCCTGTGTGTTTGGGTGATCTGACTCGCCGCTCCCTGGCAGGCTGCATCGGGAGCCGAACTCTCATCTCTGTGCAGTCACCTCCTCAGCAGGCTGGACGGCAGGTCCCCAGACAGCCAGGCTCCCACAGTCACACACACGCTGCCCATCCTCAACGTCCTCCTCACTCACAGCCCAGAGAGCCTCAGCGAAGGTTGGTGTTCAGTTCAGGTTCAGGCTGCACAGGATGCATCTGTGTCTCTCTGCAGATCATGTGACTCTCCTTTGCAAGAAGCTGGTGGATTGGCTGCGCTATGCCAGCATCACACAGGGAGGCGGAGCTTCCACCGGAGGCTTTTTCACAGGATCCAGGTCACGTCAGGTATCGAGTCCTCTCTTCAGTCACGCCTTTTGTTGGCACCTCTGGTTTATAAACAAAAGCAGGCCTGGGTCTGACACCAGATCCGGAGCTGCCATTATCCCACAGTCACTGGAGGCAGAGGCTTGGTGTGTTGTTTTGGTCGCAGATGTCTTTTGATTTGAGGAGCGTGTGTGCGTGTCAGGGCTGTGGCCCGAGGACACGCTCGTCTGCCTCGTAGTTTGATGTGTTGTGTGTTACCGCTGCATGATTGAAGCCCAGTCTCAAGCACGATGTGGGGACGCCATTTCACCAGCTTTGAAGTTTGACAGATTCATATCTGGTTTGTCCACCTCCAGCCGGTGCCCACAGCAGAGCTGGACGGCTCGGTGTCGGGAGACTTCTTCACCGTCCTGTGTGTGGGGCAAGGCTTCACTGAGGACCAGTGGATGAACGTCTATTCCTTCTCCATGCTGCGCCACTGGCTCCTCACCTTCCATGGTGCAGCCAGCGGCCCAATGGCGGCAGACCTCGGTAAGGCGCCGTCTTCATGCCTCAGCCGAGACTGTCTTGACTCAATAAAGCGCTGTGTCTTTCCAACATCCAGCCAGCTGGCTGCAGCTCAGCCTGTCGCTCTCCCACTCCTGCGCCCCTGGTAAGCCAGCGTGTGGCTCGTCTGCATGTGAGGAGCAGGAAGACACTTCCTCGCCTCATCCTTTTCCTTCTTGTGCTCATGAACTAATCAGAACACGCCGTCAGCTGATCTGCTCGCCATCGTAATCTTGACTCGGATGCCGGTTTCAGCAGCCTTGTGCACTGGGCTGGATTGGGTTTTTCTGAAGTAAACATCACAGACTCTAACTCCTACAGGAATGTTTATTATTTAGGGCTGCATCCCGTGGAAGCCCCTGCTCCTCTAACGCTCTCCATCAGACGCCGCTATCTTCACTAACTTTCCATCATCTTGTCTGAGGACTGTGCTGTGAGACTCAACTCCTGCCGTTTTTCAGACGACCGCTCAGAAGTGGACGGCTCGCTGGTCTCCATGGTCTCCGCCACCTCCTCCTCCAGCCGCCTGCTGCCTCCCAAGGAGCGTCTGAGAGAGAAGACGCTGCAGTACTGCCTGCGTCTCATCGAGCAGAGCGACCGCAGTGAGTGAGTCTGAGTGCCATCTTGCGCACGTCCACGTCTTCATCTGCTGTGCTGCTTTCAGAGGCGCAGAAGCGCATCGACGTGGAGCTGCAGAAAGTGGTGAGACACCCCCGACCCCCGGTGCTCACGACATCCGACTGACCCTCCTGAACCTGGCAGTGCCTGGTGGAGGCGGTGTGCATCCTGGATGGTGTGTGTGAGGAAGACCCCTCGCTGGTCTACCGAGCCTTCCCCTGCATCAAGGCCCTCTTCAGCCGGCTCAACACCGACCTGTCCTTCGCCAGAGTCCTGCTGCCCATCGCCCAGTTCTACCTGCATCACGGTGCGGCACTCGGTGAGCTCACTGGTGGGCCCCCCCCCCATGACTCACATCTTTCCCTCCAGGTGAGATGGCAGCAGTGGAGTGTGAGAGTGTGTGGAAGCTGGTGTTTGGCCGCTTCCCCGCCGAGCTTTTCAATGACCCCTTCCTGGCCCACGAGCTCCTACGCTTCCTCCGAGTCAACGTGAAGAGCCTGGAGCTGCGGGTCCCCCTCTACACCCGCTCCTTCCCAAACCTGCTGAAGGTAAAGCGGCACCTGGCCCCTGCAGCTCCCGCCACTTACACTGCTCTCCTCCACGCAGTTCTTGGCCTGGGACAGTGCGGCTGTTGTGGAGGACTTTGTCGACCTGCTGCCCTCTCTGGTGACCCCTGGAACTGCAGTGGAGCTGCTGCACACCCTGCTGGACCTGCCGTGCCTCAGCGCCACGCTCATCCTGCAGCTCAGGTCCGTCACACCCGATTCAGCTGGTGCATCCTCCCATGGCCCCTCCTTTCTGCATGCAGGTCAGCCAGCCTGGCCATCTCTGAGCAGGGGGGCCGGACCTTCAGGTCCCTGGATGCCTTTCGCAACCCAACCCTGAGAGGACTCTTCCTTTTCCTGCTACGAGGAGAATCAGGATCAGGTTTATTAAGCCTTTACTACCATCATGCTGAGGAATCTCATGTGAAGAGCGAGGTGTGGTTGGATCCGTCTGTGGCTGCTGCTGTGGTGGCTCTGGGGTTTGGGCAGACTGCTGTGCTGTGGGGTCTGGAGCACATGGCCAGGACAAACCTTGGTCCCGGTGGCTCCAGCTCTGCTCGATCCTGTCTTGCAGGCGACACCATCGACCGCCTCAGCTCCCTCCACAGTCTCCTCTCTGAAGCGGCCGAGTGGCCCCGGGTGCTCCAGTGTTCCCAGGTTGTCCCGCCGCTGCTGCACATCTACTTCGACGCCGTGGTGGCGGTGAGTAGAGCGGCGATCTGCTCCGGCTGAGCCCTGACAGCCTTTCCTGTCCTGCCGCAGGTCGCCGACGAGCGGCTGCTGGCTCACCTGCTGCAGGTGCAGCTGGAACGCAGTAGTCTGCTGCTGAACGTGCCCAAGTACATCCAGCAGGTTCACAGGTGAGACTGGCGTGTGGCGGCATCCTGACGCAACGATGAACTGCTCCCCCTGTCTGCAGAGTGTTCAGCTGCCATCTGCTGAGACTATGCAAGCTCCACCCGTCTCTGGTGGTGGACCAGTCTCACGAACTGCTGGAGTTTGGCGGCACCTCGGCCAACGTCTACAAGAAAGAGGAGCTCTACACACACGTGGTAATGGGAGCTGGCTCAGTCCGGTCTTGGGGCGGTGCCCTGACGTTCTGGTGCGCTCAGGTCTGGGTCCTGGGGGAGTACCTGTCTGCGTCATGCGACTCTCGCTGCTCGGTGTCCCTCATCACGGCCTGCTTCGAGGCGCTGGAGGCCGTGCTGTTCGAGATCACCTCCTCGTCGCCGCCCCCGGGTTCAGACTGCCCGGCGCCTCGAGTCATCACCACGCTCATGAGTGCCTTGGCCAAGTTGGCGTCCCGGTCACATGACCTCATCCCCAGGTCAGTGCAGACCGAGTGTCCCGCAGCAGCGCGAGAGCTCAGCGTGTGTTTCTTCTCCTCCAGAGTGTCGCTCTTCCTCTCCAAGCTGAGGTCCGGGTCCAGAGCCAGTCCAGTCTGGTGCCCCGACGAGGAGGACCTGGACGCCATTGTGACACTGGGAGAAGAGCTGTGGTCCCTGCTGAAGAGCCCTGGGGTGGCTCAGAGCGTGCTGACCCCCCCGCCTCAGCTCTCCACTCCCCAGTGGCACCGGGACATCAACGTGGCCACGCCCCTACAGCTGCGGGCCCTGACCGGCCTCACGCCCTCGCCGTGACGCTCGCCATGACTGCCTTTTCCAGCACATAAACGCTCGATGAAAGAAACCACGAGGCCATGTCGTTCTTTTCTGCAGCAGGTGCAGTAGGTGTTGACATGCTCCCACCAGAGTGACCCAGTGGGTCAGTGACACCAGGAAGGAAGGGTCTGATCCACCCCAGCAGGAGCACTAAGCATTGCTGGCTCCCAGAGAAACTTGATCTCTAGCTCAATCTGAAATATCAACTTTGATGCATTCAGCGTTCACATCAGCAATGTCACGACGAATCGCTCAATTGAGCTCATTATGTTATTTATTGTTCTGTCAGGATCATGGATCAGGATCTTCTGTTGCTTCTTTAGATAGTGAATCATATTTGTACATGATTTCTATGATTTGCTTCAGCATCACAAGTCCATGAACAAAACCAGCTTTGATCACCATCAAGTGCAAGATTAAAGCGCCATGTGGGCCAGTGTTTCTCCTGCGGAGTCAATCTTTGGCACTGGGCGGGTGAAAGGTCAAACAAATAAACCCCATCACATTTTAACAGAAGGCTTGGATCTTGTTTTCAGAGCAACGGCCGGAGAGGGGTTGCCATGACAACTACCCCACACGTAGGGTGTTTTCGTGAGTCAGTGAAAGGCACGTTAGTGAAGGCCGCTCCTCCGTCAAGCGAGCTCGCGCCTCATCCATGTATTTCACGTTGAACTGGCATTTGGACCCGGTGCAGGAACCACATCGGTCCGCTGTTGGAACGGACTGAGCTGATGGGCTGATGCCGTCACATCCGGTGACTACGATCATGGTTTTGAAAATGCTGAGCCAGAGAAACTTGAAATTAAGGGTTTCATGGTACTTTCTAACACAGACACACTTTTATATCCACAAAAAATGAGGTCTGTCATCAGGTCGTTTGCAGAGTCAGCTCCTCTTCCTGGTGTCCTTGCTGGGAAATGTACCTTCAGAGGAGGAACTGTCTGCGGGGCTCATTAAAACACGATCGCAGCGGCGGGTGTGGCGTCATCAACCCGCGGCAGGTAGGTAGATTTGCTACCTCCACCCTCTGTCTGCAGCACGGCCTGCTCCCCTGGCAGCGGGTCACCTGGAGGTCTGCAGCAGAGGTGCAGGGAGGTACAGGTACCACCAGATGGCATAGTAGTGAACGCCCGCTCCTGCGGCAACGAACAGGTGCCAGATGGCGTGAGCGAACGGGACCAGGCCGTCGCTCTTGAAGAAGAAGACGCCCAGCGTGTAGAGGACGCCCCCAGTGGCCAGCTCACCAATGCCCGAGCGGTCCACCTGCGCAGGTAAACACATGCCGTGACCACACACGTGGGGGACGAGGAAAACGGCCAGAGGGGGGGGTGATGTTGACTGGGGGCTGGACTAGTTCCTACCATGGAGAGCAGCACCAGCGCCGGGATGGCCCCCATGGTCACGTAGCCCATCAACTCCACCAGCTTGTGCCTGGAAGCAGGCAGAGTCAGCGTGGGCAGCGAGGCCCGGCACCCGCAGGAGCGCCTTACCTCTCGTGGTAGAAGAAGACGTAGGTGGACCCAGCGCACGCCATGAGCCAGATCAGCCAGCGCATGTGGCTGGCCCACGGCCCCAGCTCCCGCAGCAGCAGCCTGCCGAGACACACACAGGTCACCACCTGAGCTTGCTGCCGCCGCTGCACCCGCCTGACCCACCAGGGAGTGTAGGAGGCGGCGATGAAGAAGTAGATGGCCATGCGGTCGCACATGTGGAAGCGCTGCTCGACAGTCCTGCAGAGGTGGGAGCCTTGTTAGTCGTGACGTCAGTTAGCGTGGTCGCGTCCTTGTGTTCTGCAGCTGTGGCCTTGCTGCTTCAACAGCGCTGTTCCCAGTGCGCCGCGTCCTTCCTAGCTAGCTGGATAGCAAGGAGATGGGCCGCTTACTCCATATATAGATGTGTTTCTACTGGATCTCTGAACTGCACTGTGGAGCATGCTAACAGTGGCTATCGCTAGCCTGGTGGGTGGCTGCCACACTTCCTCTGAACTCAGCTGTGACATTATTCCCAGCTGGGACTTCCCACTTCCAGCTCGCTTGGCGCCAGCCAGTCCCGACCTCACCACACTCGACCTCACAAGCTGCTCCACGATCAAACACAGTAGAGTAGCATTTTCCTGGCGCTGGTTGCAGTGCATTATGGGGTTCAGAGTCGGAGCTCGCCACCACACGGTACCACACTCACCTGAGGTGGCTGATCTTCCAGGCCGCTGTGTGGAAGAGCGTGGAGGTGACAAAGAGTCCGGTGAGCCCGCCCCCGTAGAGCCCGGCCGCCACTCGTTGCCATCGGTCCGTGGACAGGAAGTAGAGCACGGACCCGCCCAGCAGGCTCGGCAGGATCCACAACTGAGGAGATGAGTAACTCAAGTTATCTTTGTGTCATGCATCCGGGGACTGGACCACACTCTTTCCCAGCACCGGCCAGAACATTATGACCAAGCCTCTCGATCTTGAAGCTGATTGATGAAGACTGTGGCCTCAGCCACTTGCATCATCATCATCACTTAGGCTTCGTTCAGTCGACCCCCCCACCACCACCACCACCACGACCAGGCCTGTCAATCATCCGGCCAGACTGGAGAGGATCCAGCAGCAGGACATTAAAGACAAGCGCGACACACAAACTCTTTGAGGATTTACCACCATTAAGTCAGTGCTCTGCTTCCCTCTGTCTCCGCTGTATTCACTCTCTCGCTCTCCGTCGGTGGCTCTGGGATTACAGCAGATTAGAGGACGCTACAGACTGAATCACAGATTAAAGCTCGCTGCCTCTCATGTGGAGCCAAAAAATCATCTGCCTTTTACTGACAATCCTCTTCAGCCACATGCTTGTCGAACAAGTGCAGCTGGGAGCCACCGCAACCCCACAGTCATTCTGTGGTTCACTTGAGAAATTCATTCAAAGCCAAACACCTTAAAATAAATGTAAAACATACTGAATTCAGTTGCTTTCTGAAATAAATTAAATAGTTAATATGCTTCTTTACATCTCATAAAACCAGAAAGAGAGACCAAATGAGGCGAGTCAGAGACTGAATGAAGCAAGTCAGAGAGACAAAATGAAGCGAGTCAGAGACTAAATGAAGCGAGTCATAGACTAGATGAAGCGAGTCAGAGTTTAAATGAGGTGAGTCAGAGAGACAAAATGAGGCGAGTCTGAGAGAAAATGAGGCGAGTCAGAGACAAAATGCTGTAAGTCAGAGAGACGAAATGAAGCAAGTCAGAGAGACAAAATGAGGTGAGTCAGAAAGACGAAATGAGGGTAAGTCAGAAAGATGAAATGAGGCAAGTCAGAGGCCAAATGAGTCGAATCTGAGAGACCAAATGAGGCGAGTCAGAGACCAAATTAGGCGAGTCAGAGAGATCAAATGAGGTGAGTCAGAGAGACGAAATGCTGTAAGTCAGTGAGACGAAATGAGGCGAGTCAGAAAGACGAAATGAGGTAAGTCAGAGACACGAAATGAGGCAAGTCAGAGGCCAAATGAGGCGAATCTGAGAGACCAAATGAGGCGAGTCAGAAAGACTAAATGAAGCGAGTCAGAGAGATGAAATGAGGTGAGTCAGAGAGACAAAATGAGGCGAGTCAGAGAGATTAAATGAGGTGAGTCAGAGAGACAAAATGAAGCGAGTCAGAGAGACCAAAAGAGTCGAGTCAGAGAGACCAAAAGAGGCGAGTCAGAGAGTGGCGTGGAGCCCCTCCTCTGAGCTCTGGGGTGACACTCTCAACGCAGTGGTGCAGCTCACCCCGTGTGTGGCGCAGTTGGCGGCATGCTCGTAGTGGGTCGGTTGGTACCGTTTACTGGACGGCACCCGGCAGTTCATGAACCTGGGAGAGAAGGAATCACTGAGGACTTCTGAAGTTCTGCAGTGTTATTTGTCTGCATGTGCATCCAATCATGTGTGGGTCACCAGGGAACACAGTCCTCGCTCTCACTCCTGTGTGTGTGTGTGTGTGTGTGTGTGTGTGTGTGTGTTTGTGTGTGTTAGTGTGTGTATGAGCGTGTGTGTGTGCATGTGTGTGTGTGTGTGTGTGCGCGTAGCGGCTTATGTGACTCGTGTTTGCTCTTTAATCATAAAGGTCTCAGCCTCAGCTCACAGAGGAAACACATGTGGAGATGTCACAAAGGCTGCGTCCCACACACGTGTCTCTGTCCTGCAGGGCCACAGGTGTGTCTGTGGAGCAGCTGCAGAGTCTGCTACACATTTAGGGCACAACCCACCCTGGCACGCACAACACACACACACGCTGGGCTCGTGCTCACAGCACATCCGTGGTCGTGACCCGTTACGTCCTTTCTCTGCTGAATTCCACATTTGAAATGTTATTGGTCTTCATCAGGTCATGAGCAGTTGTGAGCAAGGGCCCTTTCCAGAGTGTCCAATAGGATGCAGACTACTCCCTCTTCTAGCTGCCTGTCAACAGGCCGGGACACAGGGGGAGGGAAGGGACACCCTGGACAGGGCAGCCATCCATCCTCATGGGTCGTCTTCAGGGAGGCGGGCTCTTCTCCTCCCAACAGAATGTGTTTGCGCTGATGCATCATGTCCAGAGTGGACGGAGGAGTCGTGTGGGACCATCCGTCCTGACCTGCCACAGCAGAGCCTCCCACACCACAGAGAGAGCGGCTCGTCCTTCCATGCCCCCTATGTCCATCACACAAGTGCCAGTGTTTTGGGGTAATGAGCCACGAGGGTGGGGCTCAGAGAGGACCCCGTGGTGACGACCGATACAGGCTGGAACCGGGTCCTCAGGTCTTTAGACCTCATTAGAGCACATTCCATACAAGAATAGCATCGCTTGCATCTAAGAGGATCATAACTGTGGGACCCTGGTTCAGCACAAAAGAGCCATGTGTGTTGGTGGGTCCTCGGGGAGTCTGACTCAGAGTCTGACTCGCCTTGCTCCGCCAGCAGACCTGCTTCCATCCTGAGTCTGTGCAGACCACCTGTCCTCCATCTCTGACTTGCCACCCTTCCTCCACGCCTGCATTCTCTTCTTAACCTCCCTTGATCGTGGCTGCATCTGGCTCTCTCCCTCTCCTGGTCCCAACATGTTTGACCTCTTGCTTTCTCCGTCAGTGACTGGCTGGTGCTCTGGCTTTGGTGTCTGTCGGTGGATCAGTTGCCTTCTGAACTCGAGTCCGCGTCAGAGCGCAGACGAGCGGCTTCTGCTGAACACTCGGTGTGGAGGGTGAGCGGCGCTTCCACCAACAACAAAACACCGTCTTTGTTTTGAGGGAAGTTCAACTTAACGTGGAGAATCTCGAACCAAGTCCCACAGCGACTTTCATTTTTTTCCTCCCTCACACACGCACGCACGCACACACGCACGCACGCACATCAATAACAAGCCTCTGGCTGCCCGCGCGTCATTGCGCATGGATGCGTGTGAGACGGTGAACACGTGAACCCGGTGTGTCATGCCGATCGTGGAAGCGTTACCTGCCGAACTTGGACCTCTTCGGATCCATCGAGAGCGTGCGTGCGTTCGTGTGCGCGCCTCCCTGCGCTACGAGTCCATGGTTCCGGATGTTCCACGGCAACTGAGCGCACGAACCCGAGCACTGACTGGGCCACGACCTGCAGACCCGACTGGACCTCTGGGGTTCCGACTCTGGCAAGAGAGAACTCCGGTAGATGGACGGGACCTTGCGGGCCGCCGAAGTTCCTCTGAGCCCACGGGAGAGGAAAGTGGAGTTTAGTTCCGAGTCTCGGATGTTTGCAGGATGTTCTGCTGGACTGGGCTCCAAACCCCTCCTCTCCTGCCCTCCTTCCCTCCCCTTCCTCCTGGTTGATGATAACACGCACGGCAGCCCCTCCCCGCTCACTCACTCACACACGCACACACACACTGCTGCCCCAGTTGACATTATCAACATGTGCTTCATGTAAACAGGCTTGCAGCCCAGTGAAACTAGACACTACAGTCATCACTGAAGGGGTTTCCAGTACTTTCAGCCTAGAATACTACAACTCAAACCTCAACTACCGCTGTTAGTACTCCTGCAGGCACTAGTGATTATACAACAACAAATGCTACCACTACTGCCACTCTGAATGCAACAAGTATTAACTCTACCACCACTGTTAATAACTACGCCAAATATTTGTTCATGTACTGCTAACATAACTGCTTGAACTGCTACTACTGCTGTTGCCACTCATGCAGTGAGTACTACCGTTGCACCACTGCATCAACTTCAGCTCACAGATGGGTGACAAATAAAAACACATTTTAACACTGATAAAAAATAATTACAAGGTAGTTATGAAGTCATGAAGAAATGAGCTGTCGTGGTCATGTTTTGAGAATACCAGCTAAACTACGTGAGGTGTATTTTACTGACACGACTCTTGACATTGGTGTACTGCTACCCCGATGTTCACACAGCTCGCGGCGTCAGGGTGTAGCTCCAGAGTGAGCACTGCTCGCGCTGCCCTCATCACGGAGAACACGGTGCAGCTGACAGGAAATGAAACATTAACAGGCCAGAAGCTCGGCTTGATCCACAGCAGACTCCTGACACAGCCGCTGTTCTCCAAACAAACAAGCTGTACATTTACCCAGCTGAGATTAGACATCGAGATGGACAGAGAAACATCTCTCTCAGGAGCTGAGCTTCCATTATCAACAGTCTCCTGAGGCGAGGTCATGCTTGCTGGCTCCAGGAGTCAACAGGGATCTGGTGTGGGCCACTCGGACCTCAGACTCTGGTCCTGGTGTTCCAACAGAACCGCCAGGAGAAATACTTCTTCAATTAATCAGTGGCTGTGTCCATGATGGCAGCAATAACAGGGTCTTTATTCTGAGTCCACCCACCCGATATTCAAGGTGATTTAGAGGTCAAAGGGGATGATGAGTTGGCAGACGGTTCCAAGTCAGAGGTTGGGTGGGTGGAGGACTTCAGCTACACTTACGTCTCCCGTCGGTGCAGAGGACAAGAGTCAGCAGCGTGGAGAGGAACCTGACTGTCGGGTCAGGTCCCAGCTTGCACCGTCAGCATGACGTCTTTAATAGTGGGAGGAATAAGTCACCAAGAATGTGTTGCAGAATGAGTTCACTTGTGCTTCATCCCCTTTTGTGTTTTGGTCAACACGTTAGCAACTGTGGCGTTGGTCATCGACAGTCTTCTCCGGAGCGTGTCCCGGGTCGTCGAGCTGTGTAACTCCCAGACCTGGCTCCCTCCAGAGGCCTGTCGGAACAGGCCCGGGTCCAACTCGCCGCACGCCCTCAGACAGAGTGCAAGTTTTCCATTGTGGAAACGTGTGAAGGTGGTGTGGGGTTAGAGCTGAGCCACATCTCCACTCTGAATGTTGACAGGAAGATGAGCATGCTTTGGTGAGGCCGTTGTCAGGACCTCCACGTGCTCTCAGAGGGAGACAGCTCATCACAGAGGGAGTGAGAGGTGTCCCTCACTTCCTCCACACGCTCCCATGTCCTCCCCTGTCTTAGTCTGCAGCTGAAGTCCACCATAAGCTGCTGTGCAGTAAGAGCTGCTTTGCCACACACCAGCCAGTGAACCCCCCCCCCCCACCCTCCACAGCTGTATGTGACAGAAGATGCTGATGAAGCTGCTACACACGCTGCTGTTATGTTATGCTTTATTTCTCTCCTCGCTAATATCCACGCTCCAGTCAGTCTTAGCATGACGTCATCTCTACTTTGAAAACGCACCTTTGATTCCAGCGCAACTTAGCAGCCATCTAATATAAAAGCTCGAGTGACCGCACGCAGTTACTGGCGTGAGATGTATTTCTAGGAGGCGCTGTGGTTATAAGCCGAAACTTGAAGTCTCGTCGGCTCAGCTGGATCCCGGAAATGTGCGCTGCGCCTTTAAGGACGTCTGACGCTACGTAGCTCACGCATGCGCAGACCGTTGAAGCAACAGCCCCAATGAAAAACAACAACAATCAGCCCAGCAGTGCAGCGATGGAGCCCTGAAACTCTGCTGGCCTCAGTACAATAACAACAATCTCAGCGCGTCTCTCTTCACCCGGAGCTTGATCAGTCGATGGTTCCGAGCCCATGAACTTGGCTAGTCAAAGCGGGGATGCCGGCGGAAGCCAGCTCCTCTTCGCCAACTTTAACCAGGACAACACGTAAGGCAGGGCCGGGGAGAGAGCCGCCGTTAGCACGCCGAGAGTGGACGTGTCTGGGCGCCTGACCCGAAACACCGCGCGCTTGTTACACTGCTCCATACTGAGACTAAAACCGTGCACTCGCTTTATTGCAGTAAATACCGCGGGATTTCATGATAACAAGTGTTCATTTCTGTGGCTAACACGTTGAGTGAGCTCCAAGCTAACTTAGCGTCTGTACACATGTAGCGATAAAGGTTAGGGGTCACTTCGATATGTGTCATTCCTCTGTAATAAGACCTTTGTTGGTGGGTTTATATAGTTGTGAAAGTGTTTGGTATTGCTCTCCAACTAGGCGAATCACGTGTTACGCTTTGTGTTTTTTGGCTATACGGTGTTATGATATCAGAGCTCTTAGCCGAAGACAACTTCACCGTATTATCTGTAATAGCTGTTGTTTAAAATAGCCTCGACTAGTGCTCAACAGGTCCCATGTAAAGAGTGGCACAAACAACCACGCGGGGAAACGTATTCGTGTTGCAATACCATCAGACCCATTGTGTTTTCCTGCCATGTTTTTAAGGTCACTCGCGGTTGGCACCAAATCCGGATACAAGTTTTTCTCCTTGTCCTCTGTGGACAAACTGGAGCAGATATATGAATGTAGTAAGTATTTTTTTCCAGTTTATGTTATTGCCTGTGCCTGTTGGGGATGGTTGCTAATTGTTTTCACAAACTGCTTTGGGCTTTTTGTCAACCCAGCTACGGATTATCAGATGACTGACTATGGGATGTATATCCACCGATATAATAGTATGGCCCACTATCTTCCTGGCCCAGCTGTTAGTTTTGAGAGCCCTTTCCTTCTCTCACTGGGAAATTCAACAACTGGACAATACAGCCAGAAGAATAGACTGAAATTGTCTGGAACGTGACGATGAACTTCAAGAACTATTAGCACTTCAGGTCGGATTTTAAATGTAACAATATCTGCATCGACATCCCTCACAATTTGGGTGAGACAAAGTGAAATGCAGTTTTTCACGTGCCGTGAAAATAACGGCTAGCATGTTGTCCGTATTAGCATCACTCGGTATATCATTTTGTACATGTGGAAGCTTCCTCTGATGCAGCAGCCATGTTGGAGTGTGGCTCACCCCTGGCTCCCTTGTGTGACGATACTGCAAGTATGAAGTGTAAAAACTCTGAAAACAGAAGGTTGCAAAGGTGGCAGTAGGCAAGGAATACTGCTAAAGTGGTCATAGTACTCTCAGAATCATCATCATTTCGAGCAGTTCCAGTTGTAACTCACCCATTCTCCTCGTAAACTCCTCCCCCAGAGCGCAGGCAGCCATGTTTCATCATGATGTGCTACAATCGGAAGATGCACACTCTCGAAGGTCTTTTGGTCTGTCAGGGCTTTTCTCTTTACCTATTAGCCAAAACACCACTGGGCTTCAGACTTGCATGACTTTGAGTTGACCATTGCCTGGTGTGTGGCTTCATCGAACAGTCATTGCTCTAGCTCTTCTGCTGAATCAGAGCTGTGAACCTGGGGTGCCTCCTGACTGTGCTGCAGTTTCTTCTCCGTCCCTTTGCTTTGTGACAGTTCTTTAATGGCAGTCCGGCCTTGTTGGCACGATGCCGGGATGTGTGGTGATTGTGCTGTGTGTGTGGCCTGCAGCGGACACCGAAGATGTCTGTATCGTGGAGCGTCTCTTCTCCAGCAGCCTGGTGGCCATCGTCAGTCTGAAAGCTCCCCGCAAGCTCAAAGTCTGTCACTTCAAGAAGGGGACAGAAATCTGCAACTACTCTTATTCCAACACCATTTTGGCGGTCAAACTCAACAGACAGGTAGGAGGTGTGCAAGCGACCCGCGGTGAGGCCCGAGTCCTGAGTGAGTCACTGTTCCCTGCAGCGGCTGATCGTTTGTCTGGAGGAGTCGCTGTACATCCACAACATCCGAGACATGAAGGTCCTGCACACCATCCGAGAGACCCCGCCCAACCCCTGCGGTGAGTGTGTCAGAGGTCACCGTCGCTCTTCTGCAGCTGTGTTATTGATGGGTCTGTGCTCTTCCAGGCTTGTGTGCACTGTCCATCAGCAATGACAACTGTTACCTGGCCTATCCCGGCAGCGCCACCATCGGAGAAGTGCAAGTGTTCGACACAGTCAACCTGGTGGGTCACATGACAGTGTCTGAGCCTCTGCTCCGGGCTGCTAACTATGCGTGTCTTCCAGCGAGCTGCCAACATGATCCCAGCTCACGACAGTCCGTTAGCCGCGTTGGCATTTGACGCCAGTGGAACCAAGTTGGCCACGGCCTCAGAGAAGGTGTGTTCGTCGTGAGATGCTCTCTGAATGACCTGTCATATTGAGGCTTCTCTTCTCTCTCCAGGGAACAGTCATCCGTGTCTTCTCCATCCCAGAGGGACAGAAGCTTTTCGAGTTCCGGCGAGGCGTAAAACGGTAGGAGTCTGGACTGCAGGCGCGGGACCTGCTCACGTTCATCTGTGTTTGCTTCCTTCTCTCAGGTGTGTCAGCATCTGCTCGCTGGCCTTCAGCATGGACGGTCTCTACCTGTCAGCCTCCAGCAACACGGAGACGGTGCACATCTTCAAGCTGGAAACTCAGAAGGAGAAGTACGTGTACGTATCCTTCAGAGCCGCAGAGATCCGTCACAGTGAGCTGAGGAGACCTGTGTTTGAGCCTCGGTTCCTGTTGTTCGCCACAGACCGGCAGAGGAGCCCACCACCTGGGGGGGGTACCTGGGTAAGGTCCTGATGGCGTCCACCACCTACCTGCCTTCTCAGGTCACGGAAATGTTCACTCAAGGTCGCGCATTCGCCACAGTGCGTTTGCCGTTCTGCGGCCACAAGAACATCTGCGCTTTAGCTGTGTGAGTACTGAGCTGCCAAGCTGTGTGTGCTGCTTTGAGCTGCTACATCTTGAATGATTGTGGCTGTGTTCCTTCCAGGATCCAGAAGATCCCACGGTTGCTGGTGGCTGCAGCCGACGGGTACCTCTACCTGTATAACCTGGACCCTCAGGAGGGAGGAGAGTGCACGCTGATGAAGCAGCACCGCCTGGACGGCAGTGCAGAGCCTCCCAATGAGATCTTGGAGCAGGGGGCGCACGATCGCCCTCTAGTGGCGCAAACTTACAGCGTAGCTGTTTCAAAAGGCAAGTTACAAAACTCAATGGGGAGTTGAGAGGAAGCAAGACATCCAGATATGTTTATGTTAAGATAAAATCTTATCGTGTTGTTTCAAATAATTTCAACATGGCATGAAGAGGTGCGGTTAAAACAAAAATTAAACAACATTCATCTGACTGCGACAGGAAGCCATGCATCTTAGACACTTGGCAGTCAAGGATCTAATGTTTCATCTGGACTGTCTTTCTCTTGCCAGAGGAGTGCTTGACCTCTGACCTCTCGCCATCCCAGGTTACAGCGAAGATCAGGGCGCAGTGGGAGGAGCTGGACTTGAGGAAGACCTGAACGATCTGCGCCTGGAGGAGGAGAACGAGCAGCCCCCGCTCATCCTGGAGACGGACTGAGCGGAGGACGGCGCCGACCCTTCGGAGCGCTCCTCTTCCGTGTCTACAAGTAACACCGGAGGGGGATGGGGGCAGCGTTTTTCAACGCTCCGTGCGTTCCTGAGCCTATGGTTTGATTTCTGTCTTCTCACTTGAGTTTTATCTCCCCTCCGCCTCGTCTGACAGGCCGTTTCCCCCTCAGTTTGCTTGCGCAGGTTCAACCCAAGCTTTGCATGTCCATGTGCCAACTGCTGAACCCATGTGACGTCTGTGAGTGTGTGTCAGACATGTGATCAAACACCTAACTGTAGCCTCTCTCTGTGAAGCGTGCACACACACACACACACACACAGATGTATAAAGTATTGTAAGTGCCTCTGCCCCACTCTCACTATGTTGAGGCTTCTGGCTCATTTAGTTTAATAAACTCTCTTATTAGTTTTAATGGAGTGTGTGTTGTTTCTTATGCCTCTGGCACCCAGGCACACACTCAGCTGCAGCTCACACGTCCGATTCCCCGGTGTGTTTCACACCTCTCTGCTTACTTCCTCCCCTCAAGCCGAGGCTCAGTGGACGCCCCCTGACCCCCTCCAACACTCATTGGTTGATTTGAAAATGATTATTGGCATAAAAAATAGAGTCATCACCAGTGAGGTGTCATGCGTGTTGACACGTGCATGGTGTTGTTGACGTGGTCCTGTGTCCGTATATCCACAACATATAGAGCGTGGTGACGGTCTCCAGTCCAGCAGCAGATCAGGTCTGCTCTTCCTCCTCCTTCTCCTCTTCATCAGTCTGCCTCTGTCTGTGGCCAGGCACCGTCCCGTCTGGTCACCAGCCAGACGCGTGAAACTGTGGTCCGTCCTGAGCTCAGGTCCGGGGCGCCTGACGCCACTGGACCGGGACAGGACTTTTTGATTGTCATTTTCTAATGATTTTGTACAAATATGTGAAGCATTCATCTGAAAGCCAATTGAAAATAAATGACATGTTGGTGTATGAAACAAGATTGGTTTCATTATTTTATATTTCTATCACCTCCTTGTGATGATGCTCCTTGTCACTCCTGTCTTCTGCGTGTCATCGCTGGCTGTTTTCCTACTCCTCTCTCACCTGGTCCACTTCACCTCCTTCACGCAGCCTTGCATCCTTCTGCTGGTCCAGGAAGCTTCCCGCCAGCCTGTCAGGGTGCAGCCCTCAGTGCTCACCCTGGTGGTCAGAGACGGCAAGAGGAGGACGTGTAAGCAGCTTTACAGCACAGGAGGTTTTCAGGGATTTAAGTGGCCCACATGGACCTGGAGGGAAATATGATGGTTATAAATATCTCCACCTTTATATGAGCAGATACATGAGCCTTGCAACTGATGCGAAGATTTGACCTCACATGCTGGTGGTGAATCACTGAAAGCAAGGCCAGCCTGGTGAGGCAGGTATTTTTGGGGACCCGTGTACGAGATTAGCACCATTACAAGTCAGTCTAAGTCAAGCTAATGCCCGGCAGTTGTGTACCCGCACACACACGCATGCAGACCCAGGTTTGGGGCTGCAGACGTTGAAATGGTATGATAAGCTTTTTACAAATGTTTGTCAGGAACGGCAGAAGGTGTGCGGGGATCAAGCCTCGGCGGGGATTTGGCTGCTGAGCTGAAGGTTGGAGAAGGAGCGCAGCATTAGCTGGAGGAACAATGGAGCCTCTGATCAGCCTGTTTACAGGGTACGAGTATTCACATGAGGCTCACACTCCGTATCTGGCCTCATTTGCAAGCATCTCCACGTTGAAGTAGTGCAGAACTAAAATGAGAGGAGGCTGGGCGATGGCCTGTATCTGCACGCGTGTGTCCCATGAGCTGCTGCCACTGTGGCTGGAACCGTGTAACTGGTTTGGAGCACCCTCCCTGAGTCTCCAGGCATCCACAGGCTGTCAGACTAACACACCAGGCATACACAGCCCCCCCCGGCTGGGTCTGCCACATGGCCTCCCCGCAGCTCTATCTCTGCCTTCTGGCTCAGCTCATTTTGAGCTGGCCGCTCTGATGCTTGGACGATGGTTTTCCTACTGAGCACCATCACCTGAGAGGCAGAGGTGTAAGCCACCTTCACCCCATTATTGATGGAGACGGTTCAGCAGTTCAGCTTTCAGTGTGATTCAGTGCAATTTAACCTGGCGTGTGTTAAGGCCGCCACATGTTATTGTTATCTTGAATATATTTACTGTGCATTTTCCTTTTAAAGTCCAAACAAGCCAAAACATGTAAACAAAAGTTAGTCAACCTCTCGAGTGTGGCAGCGAGACCGCCGCGGGAATGCGCACGTAGCGTCCGCCCGCGCACGCACGTTAAGAGCATGACGTCAGTACGTGCTTGAGCCTGCCCGAAAATGTTCTCCCGTGTTGTTGGGTTTCGGAGGAGCGCAGGACTTTGCGGTAGAATAAGAGCTGTTAACCCATGAAGGCGACAAAAACATTCCGCATGATTGTAAACTGAAGGCCTTGACGTCTCCGCGGAGCAGCGAAACGGTGTTCGGGGGAAGTTTTCCCGGTGGTCGTTTTCTCCCGGAGTGATGTCGAACCCCGGGACTCGGAGGAACGGTTCCAGCATCAAGATCCGACTGACAGGTAGGAACCGGGATTAAAAACTCTGTGTTCCCCGCGGAACCGTTTCCAGACTGCAGCTTTGCTGAGGCAGCCCGCGGAGAGCCGCCGGAGGTGTGGGGCTCCAGCATTCTGCTGTTTGGCCAAACATCCGGTTCTTCTGTTAGCTCACATGCTAACCAGCCTAGCTCAGGCGGACAGAAGACAACAACAGTCCTCTCGCTCGTCTCAATAAACACAACTTATAACGCATTTGATACCACTGCAGTGCGTTTCAAAACTTTGGGATTCACTACCGATTAGCCTCTGTGATGTTAGCATCTCGGAAGCTAATCGCTGTGGTCGGTGCTGACCGCTAAACGCTATGCTAACTACACCTTTCGTACCTTTTATTTCTCTGACATTGTTTGTTTACACTGTCTAAACATCCGCCGTGTTTATATGCGGGGGATGCAAGAGGATATGGTCTGCCAAAATAGTAAACCCGCATGAGCAAATAACTCACGGAAACAAATGGATCGCTAATGTCGGGTTTTGAAATAACTGTGAAATAACTGTAAGCAGTCAGTGAAATAGTTCATTCGCATTCCGATTTGGGATTCGTCCAGTGTGTTCCCTGAAATGCTCGGATGTGTTACGGGGTTCTGTGCCTGAAACCAGCCACTACTGTGGCCATATATGTATATTCATCTACTGTCGATGAGCAATTCAAGTCTTGCGCTGTATGGTTGACACGTTTATGATTTGCAGAACAACACCCCAATGTTTGGGGTCTGTCTCCTCACACACACAGACACACAGCTGGAACAATGGTTTTAACTGTAACCCCACTGGGCAGCTAGGGGCCTCCATTCAAATGGAAATGATCTCTCAGTAGCCTTTGGCAAACGCCTGGCTCCTCTTTCATTCAGAACAGAACGGTCACAGTGAAAACATCCATAATGACCAGATGGGTCTCTCTGAAGAAATTGATGTTAATTTTATTGGTACCAAACCAGTATGAAGCCACCATAACAGAGTCTGCAAATATTAGCCTTAAAACACATTCTATGCAGTATATGACTTGTCTGACTGTTGTGGTTTTCTTTCCTTCATTGGAGCGGTTATATGAGAGGTGTCCTCACAGACTCCTCACTTCTGTCTTCCACTGAAAATAAAGCAGTATATCCCCGTTGCTTTTGTTGGTATTTTAGAATTGAGGTCAACTGCATTTTCATATTGCTTTGGTTCCAATGCCCCATGGAGCAGTATGGATTAATGTACTAAGCCAGATGCTCTGTATTTGTGTTGGTGAAGCCAGTGGCAGCAAGTTGGTGGATAAGTCTGGCAGAAACCTCACCACAGGACTAACAATATTGTAATCACCAACTGCAGATGCTTAGGCACTACAGCATGTTGATGATGTCATGATGATGCAGTCATCAAGTTTCTCTATATATTATCAGCACAAATGGTAGGCTTAAATCTGATAATGCTATATTTCCACCACCAGCTCGCCCCTTATTGCTAATGATGACATGCGAGCAGCTAATTACTGTGTTCCTACTTGGGAAGTGTTGTGTGTTTGTGAGTAGCACAGACGAGACATGTGGATCTTTTGAGTATTGAAGAGTAATGAGGTTGTTGAAGCAACCTG
The DNA here is from genome assembly GCF_027744825.2 of Synchiropus splendidus. Taxonomy (NCBI): domain Eukaryota; kingdom Metazoa; phylum Chordata; class Actinopteri; order Syngnathiformes; family Callionymidae; genus Synchiropus; species Synchiropus splendidus. Next base: position 3,614,521 of record NC_071352.1, read on the forward strand.
CACAGTCGAGCAGACGCGACCGTCTGTCATTCACATGCTGCAGAATCATATGTTCTGGGATCAGTCCAAAACACACAGCCACATAGCTGAAACTTGGTGCGGTGCTGTTAGCATTCTTAACTGTGCACCGCCCCTGCAGGTATGAGTGCTCAGTTGATTGGGCCAGGACTGTACGATGAGCAGACAGGAGAGCAGCGTGGACCAGCTGGCCAGCCTTGTGTTTCGTCTGTCAGAGAGGGGAGGTGTTCGGTCGACATCAGGGAGGCTCGGCTGTGTGTGCGTCTGGACTGGAGATGCAAAGGCCAAACAAGATTGTGTTCTTAAGAACGTGTTCAAACTAGTCAGGAGAGGATCGTTGTCTCCATCCCCGTCTGTTGTTGGACCATGCAGTGTGAAGTAACGGTTTCACAATCCTGTTGGCTCACACCTGCATCCTTATTCATTACATCACATGTAGGGTCATCTGCACAGATGAAGTCGCTGGCACCTGTGCTGCACTCTTGGAAACGTTCAAGTGACTGCAGTTTGACCTACTTTGAATAGAAGTATTAGCTTCTGACCACAGTGAGTCATCTTTTTGTCGGTTGGTCTGCTCTGTGTGTCCATGTTAGCAGTTCCATTATCCATCGACTGTCGTGATTAAAGGAAAGAAACGAAAGATGACATTCATGTCTCATACAGTTTTACCAAAGCAAAACCATCTCTTCAGGTCTCTTTTTCCCCCTCTCACTGCAGGTTTTAGTTGACCAATGTTAACATGAGCACTATTGTCACCCAGATTCTTTCTGTTAGGATGCATTTAATTGAGCACAACAGTTAGTTTAGGATCTTATAATAAAGTCCTTTCACAGTGTTTATTTGCCTCTAACAAGGTCACCAGCGGCAAAAATAAGCCGTTTGTCTTCAAATAAAATGGGTTTATTGTGCAAAATGTCAGTCAGTGAATGAAAAGAGTAAGAAGCTCAGCAGGGTACTGTTCATTTGGTCGGGCATGCTGCACGTGTGGCCCCAGGTTCGATGCCAGAAATTGGGATTCCTCAGTGATTTAGTGAAGTGCTAAGTCTTGGGGCAGCGAGTGATTCAGGACACGAGACAGGAGAAGGAAAACATGGAAACAAGGTTATTGTTGGTGCATGAGAAAGTGAGAGTAGGGGCAGTATTGACTCCCAAAGTAGCTTAAATGTGTTTGACAGGGAAGAGCGGCAGAGAAATGCTGTTCACTTAGGAAGCTGCATAAGCGCTTCTAATCCGCTCGCTGAGCGAACATGCAGCTCAGACTCCGCCACATTCAGCAGCTCCTAAATAAATGTAGACATTTTTAACTCAACAGTTTATTTTTAGCACAATAAATTAGCCAGTTGCTGCAACTGATGTGACCAATCTAACCTGAGACGTGCGACCTACTTTCTTGTCTTGGGCCGCAGCAAAGAGAGAAACCCATTTGTCACCTGGAGTGAGTGTTTGGACTTCGGTGGGGGTTGTGTTATTAAGTAGGTGAGATGTTTACTCATGTGCCTGACGGCCGCTGCTTTGATATCTGGAGCTGGAGGAGATGGTCACGCAGGAAATGACAGTCGTTCGCTGAAGTCGGTCACTGTGCTTCACTTTTGACTCTGAAGCTTCACTCAGCAGTTCAGTGCTCAAGATCCACAGCTGAGTTGGATGTTCTATCAGTATCAGGTCCTAGAAGCAAGAATGCGACGCACCACCATCCAGCACTCATATGGGACAAGCTTTCAGTTGAAGAATGCAGACGGCTTGAATGAAAAGGAAGCTTCGCTGTCAAGTGTGATCTGAATCTCTAGATCTTACTATCAGTCAATTACAGTCGTCGACTTCAGGTCAGCAAGCCACTCTTTCTTCCATTAGTGGGAAAGTGTTTGCTCTGTTTATCCGATTGTTCCACGGCCTGGATTAAGATGGGAGTCTTCAACATTTCTCTTGGCTCATGAGCAATGGTTTGAGGGCAAATGTTTCGTAATAAATGCAGGAAGGGGTCAGTGAATGTTTAGCTGCCTGTAATTTTACACCAGCTATGTTTTGTCATGAGGAGCTCAGACTGTAAATGCCTATAATTCCTATCAAGACGATAATGATGCTCGTATTTGATTTCAGAACTGTGAAATGTACTAACACAACCTGATGTTCATGAGTCATAATCCTGCATAATTCTGTTGATGCTTGGATGATTCCTGCTGAATTGAATCCAGATTAATATTTAAGACAGTTATTTTGAAAGTTGTCGTTTAAACCCTACTGAAGACGTAGGTGTGGTTTGAGTTACATGTTCATACAATCAGCGAAGAATTGACCCTGGAAGAAGGAGCTGATTGTATCTTTAGATTAGTCTCAGTGAGAAACTTATAAATACACTTGCTCCTGTTATTCAAGCAAGAATCTACTGTGCACCTCCATGTGACTGAACTCCAGTGTACTCATCTGCAGGAGAGTACATGGCTTCTCCGGGGCCAGAGCGTTCAGACTTGATAGTTTTATGCTGAAGCCACAGTGTGTCCTGCCAGACTTTGGTTATTGGGAATGGAAAAGCCAATCTAAGTTTCGGATCCTCTCGCCTGCAGCCTCAGGTTATCCAGCGATAACAACTCATGCACCTGATTCGGCCACAAAGAATGTTAGAAAGTGGCCTCATGGTGTCTTAGGCCGTTACTCCTCCTGTTCCCCGTGTATGTGGAGCGCAGCATTAGCTTTTATATGTTTGGACTTCATTTCCCTTCATCCTGCGAGTGGAGTTTTTGTTGCTCCCTGAAGAACGATGAATAGAATTCCTCTTGTGTTGACTCTGTGCAGCTTTTGGCTTAGACATGAGTGCCAGAAAAGAAAGCAGCTGATGTGTGTGTCGTTACCAGCCTTGACCTTGGGAAAATGAGGAATTTCCTGTGACTCTGAGAAACAGCTCGGCGCACAGTCAGTGTTTCGGAAGCTCCGGTCTGGAGGCTGGAAAGGGATACGGGGTGAAGCCAGGGGGCTGTCCCTCCTCTGCTGCCTGATAGCAGTGCAGCAGGGGTGGATGACATGGCAGTGACTGAGAGCCCTCTGCTGCTAGGGAAGAAGAACATGGAGCAGCACAGACTGTCTGGGGCGACTGTGTCCGCAGCAAATATGATGTCTCCGATTGGAATGTGTGAGTCAGGAGGAGTGGTAGAGGTGTGTGATGAGGAAGGGGTTCGGACATTCCGCTGCCATTCTCAGTCTCTTAATCACAGGAAATACTCCATATATTCACCGTCACCACATCCCAAACTTGATCTTGAGCCTGAAACCTCTTGATGTTTCCAAAGGTGTGACCACTGTGAGAGCGGACTACCTGACCAGATCCCCCTGGTGTGTATAGCTCGTGTGAGGTGTGAGAACAGCAAACTCCAGACGTTGCCTGGGCCACGCATTTGCAAGCCAAATGCAGAGCCTCGACTCATGCGTGCTACATGCTAGACCAGTATCCTGATGTACGGACAGCCTCATCATTGACCACACTCACTGTTGCAGTAATCAAACTGGTCTCAGAGAAACAGAACCTCGATTCATGAGCTAAACAAAGGAATGTCCAGGAAGCCGTGTGTGTTCTCTCCACAGTGTTGTTTCTCATAGAAAGCAGTTTGGTAAATGGTCTCGTGGTTTCTGATATCGAAACTATCCTGTGGTTGAATGAGTCACACAACCTTAACCTGGATGGCAGTGGCCAGTTCCGGTCTTTGTACTGGCTTCTCTCTGATGAAGACCCTCCGTTTGTGTGATCGTGGCCTGATGTGAATAACAGAATCCCACAAAGCATCATGAAGCAAGTCAGCTGAAACGTGTGCAGAGACACCACCAATTAGCAGACTAACAGACCCGGCTTCGCCTGTTTGAGCTGAGTGTGCCCACGTTAATGAGCTGGCAACAGTGGCATGCTCGGCGTGGGCGGTTTGTCTCTCTCTGTGTGTGTATTAGTATGCACACACACACCAACACCAGCCGCCTCCTGACTGCTCATGCTGTCATAAACATAAATATTCCTCCTCTGGTTTAATGTCTCCTGCAAACTTTAGATTCTTTCTTTGTTCTGATGCTGTGCAGCCGCCCCCTCGCTCAGATCGTTTGCATATTTCTGTGTGGAGTTTTTTTCCTAATCTTTCTGTTCTCTTTGCAGTATTATGTGCCAAGAACCTCGCAAAGAAAGACTTCTTTCGTAAGTACTGTTCTGCATGCGACTTGCGTCATGTTTAAGTCGTCAGCATTCCACTTCACTCTCAGAATGTTGCACGGAAAATGGAATAGAAACTGAGCGTAAAACAAATCATCAACCTAGTCATGTGTGGGGGAAAATAACAAAGTTCTGAATGTCAACAGCTAGAGACTATCAGTTCTACTCCTCAGCAGATCGTTTTCAATATTCTGTTAGTGACCACTGTGTTCCTGTGTGCCTGCAGGTCTGCCAGATCCTTTTGCCAAGGTGGTGGTGGACGGATCAGGTCAATGCCACTCAACAGACACAGTCAAGAGCACACTGGACCCCAAATGGAACCAGCACTACGACCTGTGAGTCCTCGCTGCTGACCTGTGCATTATTTATTTATCACCTTGCGGGTCCGTGGTCAGGCTGGCACACACACAGGGCTGTTACACCTGGGTAAATTATTCAAGCCTGAGTAGGAATGGACTGGTCTTCAGACCTGTGCCGTGGCTCTGCTGCATTACTGTGACAGTGAGAAGATGGTGGCCTGTTCTTCTTCTTCATCATCCTTGAAGTCTATGTGGGGCTGACTCATCGTGACCCTCCCTCAGCATCTGAGCTTCTCATTGCTTTGAGAGGAAAGAGGACCAGTATCGTTTGGTTCTTCTGGTAGATTCTGCTGTCCGGGCCTCACACACACGCACACACACACCGTGTTCTGCTGACGCATTCCCTTCTGTGGTTCATGAGATGCCGATCACGAATGATGTCGTCTGTAACGTCCCTTGTGCTGCAGCTACATCGGGAAGACGGACTCGATCACCATCAGCATATGGAACCACAAGAAGATCCATAAGAGACAAGGGGCTGGCTTCTTGGGGTGTATCCGACTTCTATCAAACGCCATCAGCAGACTAAAAGACACAGGATGTGAGGCTCTTAGTAACACGCTTGTGATTGACAGTCTAGACTGGTGTTCAATGTGGCATGTCTTGTTGCAGACCAGCGTCTAGACCTTTGCAAGCTGAACCCCTCTGACAGTGATGCAGTGAGAGGGCAGATCGTAGGTAAGGCCCAGCCTCCCTCAGCTCCTGAGCTCCGTCAGACCAAGTGCTCACTTTGTTTTTGCTTGTAGTGAGTTTACAGACACGGGACCGCATCGGCAGCGGGGGTCCAGTGGTGGACTGTCGGGGGCTGCTGGAGAACGATGGGTGCGTATGTGATCCGTGCAGAGCCAGACCTCCTCATGCACAAACATGATGTGCATCTTTGAGCTGAGCTACTGAGGTCCACCGTGGTCTGCCTGTCAGTGGGAAGCGGCGCTGCCTCCCTCTGAAGGGACACACTCAACAACCAGATAATATGGTCACATTGTTGGTGACTCAGGTTCCTTTGAGGGATGTGAAACCAGATATTGTGCTGACTGCACTTTTTTGTCTTAAATATGTATGTACCAATCAGACCAAGAGCTTGCAAAATACTGAGCTTGAAGATATGATGGCAAGAGTGACCTCTGACCTGCTTTTGCTCTGTGGACGCGGGGCCTACTTGAGTGTGTGCTGCACGTGATGCTTCAGTGAGGGGCGTGTTGGTGTGCAGGCCCGTGTTTGAGGGATGCATCAGTGAAGAGCCTCTGCCCTACTCCGATCCCACGGGGGCGGCCGGAGGCGGCAACTGTCGCCTGGACTCTCCCAGCCAAGAAAACAGACTCCAGTCTCAGCGGATCAGAGGGCAGGATTCTCGGGGTCACGGCCACACCCCACAGAGCAGACCTCATGGTCACCAGCCACCGGACCTGCCCGAGGGCTATGGTGGGCTGTTGCACCAACACATGAGCACTCTGTAGAATATCCCAGAGGGTGAGTGACTTTGCTTGGTTTCTCCTCAGAGCAAAGGACGACGGTGCAAGGCCAGGTGTATTTCCTCCACACGCAGACAGGTGTCAGCACATGGCACGACCCCAGGATACCCCGGTGAGTCTCCACCCAACACAGTTGACGTCCTTACTTGAACGTTCGAATGAATCCCTGAGACTCCAGTGTAGAGGGAGTCTGGAGCACTGTCCAGTGTTTTATATGTCAGAATAACATTGTGTGAAACAAATGCATGATGGGTGTCAGGCCCGAACTCCAGCGGGGAGGACGCGCTGCAGCAGTGAGTCTCAGCGTCCCTGCTGGAGCCAGCATGGAGGTCGGCGTGGAGAATGGCACCTGCAGAGTCTCCTGACCCTCTTGTTCGGCTGCAGGGACCTGGCCAGCGTCAGCTGCGAAGAGCTAGGCCCGCTGCCGGTGGGCTGGGAGGTCCGCAGCACCGTGTCGGGTCGGATCTACTTTGTGGACCACAACAACAGAACCACGCAGTTCACAGACCCGCGCTTGCACACCATCATCAGGTACAGTCTCCTGCCGACATCTGACCTCCTGACGCTCCCCATCCCTGGGTGAGCTTCAGGCCCGTGAACTGGACTCCTGCATCTAGCATGTGTCCTTACGACCCGACAGCCAACAGTCCCAGGTGAAGGAGTCGTCGCAGCCCCCCCAGATGGATGTGAGTGGGGAGGATGGAGGAGGCGGAGGGGTGGGCGGCGGCGGTGGCTGTGGCGGCGACGGTGATGTGGCAGCGCGGTACGAGCGGGACCTGGTGCACAAGCTGAAGCTACTGCGGCACGAGTTGTCGCTGCAGCAGCCCCAAGCTGGACACTGCCGCATTGAAGTGTCCAGGGAGGAGATCTTTGAGGTGAACACCGGCCCTAGCGTGGAGGAACAACACAGCGCCTGTGTGTGCTGAGCCTGTGTGGGTGCTTGCAGGAGTCGTACCGGCAGATCATGAAGATGCGACCCAAGGACCTGAAGAAGCGGCTGATGGTGAAGTTCCGGGGGGAGGAGGGTCTGGACTATGGGGGCGTGGCCAGGTACTGTCTGGACCGTGACTTGGCTCTGCAGCACACACTGATGCTGAAAGAGGATTTCTGTGTTTTCCAGGGAGTGGCTCTACCTGCTGTGCCACGAGATGTTGAACCCTTATTACGGCCTCTTCCAGTATTCCACCGACAACATCTACACACTACAGATCAACCCCGACTCCTCCATCAACCCGGTGAGTGGTCCCAGGCGCCGACCCCACCCCCACCCCCGGCGTTCCGCCTGACTCCCTGCTCCTCCTGCCTCAGGATCACCTGTCCTATTTCCACTTCGTGGGGCGCGTGATGGGCCTGGCGGTGTTTCACGGCCACTACATCAACGGCAGCTTCACGCTCCCCTTTTACAAGCAGCTCCTGGGCAAACCCATCCAGCTCAGCGACCTGGAGACCACCGACCCCGAGCTGCACAAAAGCCTCGTCTGGATCTTGTAAGCTGGTGAGCTCCCGCCGGTCCGAGCGCCGCGTCACCCCACTGTGTCCTGTTGCAGAGAGAACGACATCACCTCGGTACTGGACCACACCTTCTGTGTGGAACACAACGCCTTCGGCAAGTTCCTCCAGCATGAGCTCAAACCCAATGGGCGGAACATCCCGGTGACCGAGGAGAACAAGAAGGAGTATGTCAGGTACAGACCCACCCCCACGTTGCTCATCTCACCTCTATGTTGGGGCTGAAGAGTGATGCCTCTCCTCCGCAGGCTTTACGTCAACTGGAGGTTCATGCGGGGAATCGAAGCCCAGTTTCTGGCTCTACAGAAAGGATTCAGTGAGCTCATCCCTCAACACCTGCTTAAACCTTTTGACCACAAAGAACTGGAGGTCTGTGAAGGTGCTGTTTCTTGGTGGCTCCTGTGGGTGACCTGTGGTGTCCTCCCGTCCAGCTGATCATCGGAGGCCTGGGGAAAATCGACCTGGCTGACTGGAAGAGCAACACGCGGCTGAAGCACTGCACCAGCGAGAGCAACGTGGTGCGGTGGTTCTGGCAGGCGGTGGAGGCCTTCAGCGAGGAGCGCAGGGGCCGACTGCTGCAGTTCGTCACCGGGTCCACTCGGGTCCCGCTGCAGGGGTTCAAGGCGCTGCAGGGTGGGTCATGCCCCGGTGTCAGGCGGACTCAGGCCTGGCGCAGTGATAACTAGAATGTATGTGTGTAAGGTTCTACAGGTTCTGCAGGACCAAGGCTCTTCACCATCCACTTGATCGACGCCAACACAGACAACCTTCCCAAGGCTCACACCTGGTATGTTTGAGTAAAGCCCTGCTTCAGTGGGAGGTGCCGGCCACTCAGCCAGCTCGTGTGTGTCCAGTTTCAACAGGATCGATGTCCCGCCCTACGAGTCCTACGAGAAGCTTTATGAGAAACTGCTGACTGCGGTGGAGGAGACCTGCGGCTTCGCTGTGGAGTGAGCAAACCCGCCGGAGGAGCCGCACTTGCACACGACTATTTTTCAAATGTTTATGCGCATTTATGGAACATTGAGTGCACGGCGGGCCAGGGAGCGGCCGAGCGTGACCGGGAGACTGTTGCCAGGCGACCACAGGATGAAGCACAGCGGCGCTGCAGGAAACTAAAGTATTTTAAAGGTTTTTGAAATGTTTTGAAGAAGCATTTTTTATGAATCCTTTGGTTTGAACAAGCAATGATGTCAGTCATCAGAATGTCTGTCGCCACGGTGACTCCAATCACACACACGCCAGTCTTTGGCCCAAACCGAACCGAGCCAGCGAACAGAGACTTCGGAATCAGTACACAGCGGACTGTCTTTCTTTCTGACAAACTGATGAGTATTCATGCTTCATGTTTTTACCACTGTGGTGTCTGAGTGAGTGAGTCATGCGTGTGTGTGTGTGTGTGTGTGTGTGTGTGTGTGTGTGTGTGTGTGTGTGTGTGTGTGTGTGTGTGTGTGTGTGTGTGTGTGTGTGTGTGTGTGTGTGTGTGTGTGTGTGTGTGTGTGTGTGTGTGTGTGTGTGTGTGTGTGTGTGTGTGTGTGTGTGTGTGTGTGTGTGTGTGTGGCACCCAAGGTTACCCTGTAAAAACGATCAAATGAGCCTGGTCCGTTGTTTTTTTTTTTTTTTTTTTTTTTTTGTCTCTTCCGTTTGCACCTGCGACCACTTTGATCTACTCTGATATTTTATTATTTATTACCAAGTGATTACTGACCAAGCTGCTATTGGCTCTACGAAGAGTTCTCACTAACACCTCCCACCCCCCTGCTCCTCGTACCAGAGTTCTAAGGTCAATTATCTTCTCCACAAAGTGGTTTTTATTGAATTTCATAACTTTTTTAACATTCATATTGATGCATATTTGTGTGAGTGTATGGAAGTTGTTCATGTTGGTGTCGTTCAATACCCTGTTACACTTGCTGACTCAAAAAGGACGACCCAAATTCTGATTGATCCTCAGAGGTCAGATTTTCCACAATGAGCCATGGAAATGCAAACCCGTCGTCACCTTCAGGAATTTTCCTTTTGTTGGAGCTGTTTAATAAAGTCTTTGCTACACGTGTCATTTATGAATATTCCAAGTTTAGTTCTCATTTCAGCTCCCAAGTCGAGTGGCATTGGTCGTCGGCGGGTTTCAAACCAGTCTGATAGGTGAACTAAACCCAAACACTTCATGTTGAGCAATGAATATGTGTAAAGTAACATGTAAGATTGAAGACTGTTAAGCAGCAACATTTCAATCTGCCTTTTTCTGAACTCACTGTGTAATGGATGCAAGAGTATTGTAACTTACTATGTACTAAAACATTTATGAGAAAAGACCATGTAAATAAGATTATATTAAAAGAAATTACAGTGAATACTTTGGTGTCTTTCTTGTGCTCTTGTTTGCATTTTCCTAACTCAGAAGCACCAAGGCAGAACCACTCTGCATTAATGTGTCATTTGAGCAACATTTCCTCATCAATTCAGGGAGGTGTAGATTTTATTTCATCCTGGAGTTAAATGTTTAAAGACTGAATCTGGACACGTCTTTATTTCTTTTTTTACAGTTGATATCTCATCCTGCTGTCGAAACATGGCCATATTCCAATATCCTGTCGTTCCTGTCACTCTCCAGTGACAGTTTTTTTTTTTAGAATTTCTGCTTGCTAGAACACAACTTTTTTTTTTTTTTTTCACCAACGCTATTTAAAAAGGCAAGAAAAATATCAACGACCATAAAAAATTATGTTTTCATAACGTTGAATATTAATCAAACTCAGGTGTCTTCCTGCTCTATAGTTCGCAATAAAGGGACTAAATGTATATTACTAGTATCAAAGCTTTAACGTCACTAAACGTCACTGCGTCGCTGGGTCTCTCTCACGCTCTGGGACCTCATTTCCCAGAATGCACTCGGAGAGGTCTGATACGTGACGTCGCGCATCTTCTTGTTTTGGTTTCTTTGGTTCCTAACAGGTCGTGAGTGCCCCAACCAGGCGTTTCAGATCGGGTTGTCGGACTTACGGCGGCGGTATTGTATGCTTTGTTTACGTATATGTCGAATACTGCCTTGTTCAGGCGATACAGTGGTCTTTAAAGTGAATGTTATTGGTTTGTGGCTAACAGTGGTGCGCTAGCTAGCATGGATAGCGCTACCATGCTAGCCGAGCCACACCGGACTGGTTCATAAATGACCGTCTTTAGTCTGCAGTCGCGTCTCATATTTAAAAGGTGCGTCTTCCGACGCTTCATATCGAAGTGTGAGTGAACGGGGAGCGAAGAAAAGTGGAGTACGAGCGTCACTTCCTCACCGTGCTCTCGGTCAACACTGTTGGATTTACACCAATGTGTGAACCTCGGGCAGATGAGCGGCTGGATTTCACTCGAATCCTCGCCAGTCGCGTGGACAGGACTTTGTTGTCTGCTGTGACTGGCAGCGTAGGTCGGGTTGGTCGCCCACTTCTCGTCACATGTGCAGTGGTGTCGTCTGCTCTGGGAGTTTTCAATTGGGTGTGGTTACCGCTTTCATTACTTTATGACGTAGCAACGAGACGCGAACTCTCTGTACTTTGTCCCCTCTGTCAGCAACAGGGAGAGACACACGTGTGTTTCTTGCAGATGTTCTCTGTCGAGCAGTGACTGTTGGCCACTTCCGGCGGCTGCTGAGTGAGTGTCACGATGGCAGATGGATACAGTGATGATGAAGTCATTCACCTGGCGAGTTTCAACGTTCACCGCAGCCAAGGTGAGTGGTCCCCAGCATGCTTCCTGTCTCAACTCTTTCACTCTTGGTTGACCATCACTTCGAGCTTCAAAGTCACTCATGCAGGAGCATTGAAGGGTTAAATCAACACGCGGCCACAGATTCATAGTGTACATCGGATGGGTCATGTCAGGCCCCCTCAAAACATACACAGATGGTTGGCATCTGATCTTCTCTGACAGATGTGTGAAGGAGATGCACCAAAGGAAAACAATGCGATGACTTGGTCTGACTGACTTCGTTGTTTTGAGACGACAAACTCTCAATACCGACATGATCAATTACTGAGACTCTGAGTCAGAGTTGGTTGGAGAGATGGAGCTGTGCTCCTGCGACCAAACAAGACCCTCTTGTTCATCCCTCACATTATTTACAAAGGATTCTTGCAAATGAATAAAAACAAGCTCCTTCATTTTAAGTGTCCCGTAATACCTGACGTAAAAAGCGTTTCTAAAATATTCTGTTGTCATGGCAGCCACCACAAATGGTACCGAAAATTCCTCGTCAATTCACCTTAATTACATTGTGCTTCTATTACTTGGCATGTTTGCATTAAAGGCCTTCTCTTCTCTCTTTATTCTTATTGATTCATCCGCCTTGTCTTCCTCACACTCTGTTCTGCCTCCTGTCGTGAATGGCTTTGAAGAGCCAGCCCTTCCTTTGTTGCCCAACATCTATGACTTGATCTCTTCATGGCAGACCAGTGTTGCTCATCAAACAAAACTCAATTCTTCAGGCTCTCACTCACGTCTGAAGGAGCTCATCACCATTTCGGACGATTCGGATGAGGAACCGGTGGCTTCCAGACCTGCCGTTCCTGTTGTCGTCCCAGACGATGATGACGACGTCAGCATCTTGGAGGTGAGTCCAGTGAAGCCTGCTCCAGTCAATGCTTCCACCGGCTGGATTCAAGTGAGAGGTGGACCTGGCATCGGTGGAAATAACCGTGACACCCGAGTTTGTCTCAGTGGTTAGGCAAAACAAACCACTCGTCCAATCAGAGTCCCACTGTGTACTGAACAGATGAACTGTGAGAGGCTTTGATGAAGGAAGCATGTCACTCCCTTCTCCTTCTCTCACACCTGTTTATTTCAACATGTCGTTTCTCTCACAGCAAATTACTGCTCCTCGCCGACATATAATTCGGCCAGCAGCGAAGTGGAGCCGGGCCAATGCAGTTCCGTCTGTTGGACAAAGTAGCACGTCTTTTGGGGAGTCCAGCGCTCACCCTGGCTCCGCTGTGCCGTCTACCTCCAGCGATGCCTCGGCAGTCCGGATATCAGTGGTCATAGAGCCGCAGACGGGCCCTTCATCGTCACATGTTCAGACAAAATCGGACTCTAAGTCTCAGCCACCAACAGCACATTTACAAGTGGAGTTCCGGGCAATATCTTCTGTTCAAACTACCTCCACCGACTCTCAGGCCAAGCCCATCTTATCCGGAGCACCGGTGCAAGTGCCGACTCAGGCTGCTGGCACAGCTGGACTCGCTCCGCCGATGGCGTTACACGCCGCCACCAGTGCGTCCTGCAGTGCTGCACTCTCCACAAAGACTCGAGAAGCCGCGGGTTTGGCCGCAGTTGGGCAAGACAATCCTCCCTCCTGTCGTTCCACTCCACATCTGCCCCAGACCAGCCGGACTTCACCCCCGCCCTCCACCAGTTTCCAGCCCCAGAAGGTCAAGCCAGATGTCCAGCCCCAGCAGCCTGTACAAGCCTTCGCTGTCATCACGGACCCGCATCCCCGGCCCATGTTCAGGCTGCAGGGCAACCTCATTCAGATCGAGCCGCGGCCCCTGGCCCAGGCCCCTGCCCATGCTCCCCCCCAGGCCCCTCAAGCCCCTCACATATTGCAGCCTGCCGTGCTGATAGCTGCAGCTCCAGAAAAGCTGGGCCCACCAGAGGCAGGTCACCGCATCATCCTCGGGAGTCAGGCGCCAGCGGGAACCGCTGCCAACCCTCCACGAGAAGCCAGCGCCATCTTACCCCACCACCTCAATACTGGAATGCCTTATCTGAATCGTCCCACTCAGATGGCCCCGGGGCTCAGTGGGGGAGCTCGTGCCAACCCAGAGGTAGTCCACCCAGCACCAGCACCCACTGCGGTGGTGCCCCCGCTTGAAGACCCCAGGCCCGGCCCATCTGTGCCACGCGAGCGGCCGGAGCTGTCACAGCATGTCAGAACCCTGGTCGCTGCCGTGGTGAGTGACAGCTGAATTGCATCAGGATATGTTCCTGTCTCTCATGTCTCTTGTTCCCTCCCAGCTGGACCTGTTCCCAGATGCCCAGGAAGCCTATGTAGCAGAGTTCATCCAAAAGAGTAATGTGAACGACTTGAATGTGTAAGTCTCTTCTGTGATGCTGTGTGGAGTTAGAGCCTGGTCTATTATTCACACCTCTGATGGGCTGAACCGTGGGTTCTCGCCCTGAAGAAGTCTCGAGTCATCTACCAAACTAAGTGCAGCTGTGCTTCCCACCCAACCATCTTCACTTCTCCAGGAATGGTGCTGGAAGAGCCTTTACTGAGTCTTAACCGACAGTTTTGACAATCAAAAGCACATGATGAGATTTTTGTTCCGGACTTTTTTCTTTCTCTCTGTCAGTATTTGTAATGTGCTGCTGGAGAACCCGGAGTACCCCAAGAAGGACACGGTTGCAGCAGCTGCCACCAGCATCCTCCTGGAGTCTGGAGACACGCCCCCCAAGGTGCGGCACGGTGCCCCGGTGCGGTCATGTGGGACGGGGTGTGTGCCCAGTGCTCTGATGATGTGGCTTCTCCAGGTGTCGGAGGACCTCTTTGACTTCACCAAGCTGGGCCTGGTGGAGCCAGAGGCCATGATGCAGGCTGCCGACTTGCTCATGGCTGATTTCCGAATGATCAGCTGTCAGGACATCAAATGGGCCCTCAATGTAATGAAGGGACACTATGCAATCACACGCAAGGTAGCGCACAAGCCACTGCTGCGCCCCTCCTCCGTGACGCCTCAGCCACTCTGTCTCTGCCCTGCAGGCCTTATGTGAAGCTCTGAAGAAGTGGCAAGACTCAGGCACCCCCTCAGGGAAGAGGCGACGGAGCAGGTCGTCCACCAAGTGCTGCTACATCGACTTCCACTTCGAGCAAGGTGAGCCCCGCCCCAAGTGCAGAGCTCTTTTAGTCGAGTCTGAGGTGTCAGAGATTCTGTCCTCCAGGTTTGGTGAAGTTCCACAAGAGGATGCATTTCCTGGAGAATGACCGGCGCTACTACAGGACGTACAACAACCTGGAAGCTTCCGTGCAGAAGGAGGTTTCCTTCTTCCAGCAGAAGACCAAGGAGTGGGCAGAGGTGAGCGGATTCACGGTCTGTTGGAGACGTGACGTGGAGCTGCTCCTGTTGATCCTCCCGTTCTCTTCCAGCACCAGGACTTCCTGTTGGCTCTGCAGGTCAATGAGGATGAGTACAAGAAGGTTAGTTCACGCAGCCGTGAAGCCGCGCGTATGTCTACATGCCGCTGATGTGCGACGTTTTCTCTAGGACGGGCAGCTGATCGAGTGTGGGTGCTGCTGTGGAGAGTTTGCCTTTGAGAAAATGACGCAATGCTCGGACGGTCACCTGTTCTGTAAAGAGTGCCTGATCAAGTACGCTCAAGAGGCAGTGTTCGGCTCTGGAAGGGTGAGTCAGCTCCAACTGCAGAGTGAAAGCTGAAAACTGATGTGCAAGCACTGGTCACTGGTCACCCTGGAGCTGCGTCAGCCACGTGGCCTCACTTCCTGTCCGCTGTCTTCCCAGTCGGAGCTGAGCTGCATGCAGGGAGGCTGCCCGTGCTCCTTCCCTGTGTGTGAACTGGAGAAGGTTCTGCCTGAGAACATCCTCTGCAAATACTACGAGCGGCAGGCGGAGGAGGCCGTGGCTGCCACCTGTGCCGACGAGCTTGTGCGGTACGTGTCTCCTTGTCTACCGACACAGCCCCCGCCTGCCTCTCTTTCCTCACCCTCCTCTCTCCTGTGCAGGTGTCCGTTCTGCAACTTCCCGGCCCTGCTGGACAAGCAGATGTTCCTCTTCAGCTGCCCCAACCCTCGTTGTAGGAAGGTAGGTCTGGACCTCCGGTGGCCCCTTCCTGTGCCACATACACACACACACAACCGCCCCTGACTGACTCAACACTGATTCCGTTTCTTGACTCACAACAACCGCTCCCCAGACAACACCGCTGAGTTCTGGCAAAGCTCCTAGTGTGGGGACTATAGTGCTCCTGGGTGTGGTGTGCACGGCCTCGCTGAGCCTCCCCAGCGCGTCACTGCTCTGCCTATAATCTCTGTCTCTGTTTCAAGAGAAGGGAAAGTGTCTCCTTGCAGAGAGGTCACCTCAGTTGCCCCAGCACTGCTTATCTCTGGCTCTCTGTCTGAGGAATGATGCGGGAGGTGGCCTGTTCCAGGGAGAAACTGTTTCTCACATTCCTGTTCAGTGCAGCTCCGTGACCGGCCTCCGTGCAGGTCATGTGTGAGAGCGTGTCCGCGTTGGCTGTTGAATAACTGGTGAACCAATGCTCCGGCCTCACTTTTGATTGTGTGAGTGGGGTTTCTGTGGCGGAGCCAGTGGAAGGTCTCCACATGAATCGGTCCAAAGCTGTGGAGCTTCTCCTGCCTCTGTGGAAGTGTGTGTCAGTGTGATCACACTGCTCTGCTGCCTGAGCGTCATCTCGCTGTCCTTCATCAGTTTTCCTCCATGCTGTTTAGAAGTGGCTTGGTTTCCGAGGGTGAAGGCCTTTATTTCTTCAGGTCAGACGCTGTCGGCGTCAGAGCTACTCCATCTTGTGCTATGATTGTGGGCCAGTAGGGGGCGCCCGTCACTCAGCGGTGCGCACTCACTGCTGTGCAGACGCGCGGGGGAAAAAACATGATGCTGGACAGAAGTTTGGGTCCTGTTTTACAAAAGACAGAATTGGAAAGGTCTGGTTTGCTGAAACTTGCTGCTGTGACTGAGCTCCAGTCGCTGAGGGTGGAACAGACCCACCAGTTCCTGCTGCCCACTTGTGCCGTCCAGGATCAGGGAGGGGTCCATTATGTAACTGACACACATCAGCGTTGCCCACCCGTACTCCCCGATTGGCCGACTGCCTCACACGGCCGTCTGACTGGTGCAGAGCGTTGGTCCCGTTAATTCAAATGCGGTTTGGATCATGTTTGACCCAGATTCTCCCTCCCACTGTGCCCCTGGCTCACACACACACACTAATGTCTTCCACATGTCTTGGTGTGCCGACTGTTCCTGGCCTGTGTTCCATGACTTCATGAGGGGAAGTGAAAAGTAGGCCGCGAGGGCAGCAGCAGGACTCGGCTCTTGAGTGTGTGCAATAGGAACTGGCCTTCTGCAGCTCATGGAGGAAGGAGACATCCTGCTCTCCTCGCCTGAGTGTCACTGCTGACCCTCCCCTGACACCCAGGCGACGGGCTCTTATCTGAGGCGGGCTTCGTCCTGTCCTGTGTGGGGGGTAGCTGGACTGCTGCCTCCTGCCACCGGGGATCCAGCGCGACCTTTTGTTGCGTCTCACCAACTCTCAGACGCCTGAAACTTTCTCGTTCAGCGTCACCGCTAGGGGGCGCGCTTTCCCCAGCCAGTCCTCTGCTGCAGAGATGTAGTCAGACGCTCCTCCTACACTCCTCAAATTGTCTTGAGAAGAGTTCAGTTCCAGTTGCGCTTCAGAGGAGGCCTGCTTCAGTAAGAGCTGTGGCTCCTTCAGGTCTTCACCAGAGAATCCTGTTTGTGAAGCAGATGCTGGTCCTCACTGGAACAGTCCCCGAAAGCTAGACACTTGACCCCGTTCTTTGACCTCTGCCCCTCTACACACACACACACACTCGAAATGCTGTGTGACATTTGACTTTTTACTGGATTTGACTGGGAGCAGAGGACCCCGGCGCAGCCATTCCTCCCCTCAGTATTAGACGAGGCGCGACACCACACCTAGAGGAGAGCTGCTGTTGCTAGGCAACCAGGCCCACGGTCGGCACATGCCTGCAGACACTCATGTGGGTCCTCATGAGGCGTGTGTGTGTGTCTCACCAGGAAAGCTGCAGGAAGTGCCATGTCCAGTGGAACCAGCACGTGGGGAAGACCTGTGAGCAGGTTCTGGAGCGAGACGAGATCCGCATGAGAGTCCTCTTGTAAGTGACCCCAAACCCCCCTCCTCCCTCACCCAGGGTCAGCGGGAAAGACACTCGGTGCTACACCAGGAAGTGAGCAGGCGCTTCCTGACGGAGGAGCTGTGGCTTCCTGGCGTGGTCTGAGCGTCCTCCCTCCCAGCTGGTCCCACACACCCTGCTTGGTAACTAGTCTCCTGACGCTATCTGGCCCGTGTGTGTGTGCGCGGCACAGCGAGGAGCGCATGACGGCGGCACGCGTCAGGAAGTGTGACAAGTGCGGCACCGGCCTCGTCAAGTCGGAGGGCTGCAACCGGATGGGCTGCCGCTGCGGCCGCTCCATGTGCTACCTGTGCAGGAAACCCATCCACGGCTACGAGCACTTCTGCCAGCACGCCCGCTCCCCCGGGGCCCCCTGCCGCCACTGCCACAAGTGCTCGCTGTGGACAGACCCCACGGTGAGGCCCGCATCTGCACCCGGCATCACTCTGGCGAGGGTCACAGCTGACACACACACACACACACACACACACACACACACACACACACACACACAGTGCAGTGGACGCCAGTGAGGAGCAACACCTGCGCTGCAGAAGTGTCTGACGTGACTCACTCACAAGAGGGTCAGGTGAGTCGCTGACCCTCCCCCCACGGTGACCTGTCCACACCAAGACTGCAGCAGGTTTTCTGTGTTCCTTCGTGGGGACCTGTCCGTGGTCTGAACGCTGTCGTGTGTGTCTGCAGCAAGATGACGAGAGAATCATCCAGGAGATCCAGAAGGAAGGGGAGGCGGAGCTGAATAAGAAGTCAACAGGTCGGTGTTGCCGTGTGGCGCGTCTTCACCTGGTTCCTCTACCAACAGTGGTTTGTCCCACAGAACCCTCGGCCAAGCGAGTGGGTCCCCCTCCTGAACCAGCTGTGGACGTCAAGAGGAAATGCCAGGCCCCCCCAGCCAACAACGCTCCCAACCCAGCGCCTCGGCCCCCTCCTCAGGCCGTGCAGGCCCCGCTGTTTGTCCCACCACACGTCCACCGGCACCAACACGGCATGATCATTCCGCAGTTGCCCCCGGCGCCATACGTACCTCCCATGCAGCACCTGCCCCCCCTCAACAACCCGCACCATTACGACAACAACAACCCACATGTCAATCAGCGCTACAACAACATGAACATGCCCATGCACTACGGGCCGCCTCTGCGCTACTACCGCCGCTTCTAACACAGGACCCTCCGACCCTGTGCTCTAAAGGCTCATCCTTTTCCTTTTCATCCATCTCATCTCTCATCTTGTGTTCACCGTGTTAATTGTTCCTGTGTGCGTTGACTCGAAGAAGCACTTCTTCTCGGTTGACGTCGCATTGGTGGTGGTGGAAGACATCAGTTCTCTTTTTACAGATATTTTTGGGTCGAAACTGAAAATAAAGATATTAATAAAGATTGTTAGCCTTTCCTTCTGTATCTCTTTGACAACATGTTTTGTAATAAAGCTTTCAGCCGGCTCAGAAATTTATGTCCTTTACTGTCATCTGAAGCTGAGCAAGTTGCTGACTCGTGATATTGAAGCCCATCACATGATGGTGGAGTGACAAATCGCTCGGATCCATTCGAGGTGCAGACAGGGGAGACGCTTGTCTCGACTCCCGCCAGGCCTCAAGGTTTTCGGCTGACGGCACCAGAGGCAGGACTCGGCTCCATGCTTGCATTTTTTCCCTTTCAATCTGGAATGGTAATGAATGAGGACAAGTTATGAACGTATAAAAGATGATTTTATAAACATGAATAAACCCCGTCCGAGTCGGTGGTTGTTGACATTTCAGCAGCGCGTGACCCCCAGTGACCGTGATGCTGCTCAGTCGGGCTTCACCCGTGTAACCTCTGACCCTCTTGGATGATGACCTTTCACCCCGCCTCCTGCTTGAACATGGAGAAGAGGAGCTTGTGAGTCTCTGTTCCTGTTCAGTAGCCGTTAGCTCTGTGCTCATATGTTCGGACCGTAAAACCAAGTTCCTGCTAACAGAATGCTAATGCTTCCGCTTATCATACCCACTTCCTCTTTAGCCGTCACTTCCTCTTATATAGTCGTATAGTCTGAGTGTTTTTAATGCTGTGTCTGGCCCCCAATCTCGTTCCAACGCCTGTGATAATGAAGCGGCCCATATCGTTAGCCCGCCTAGCTTAGCAGCGCAATACTGCTGAGTCACACACGTCAGGCCGAGCTCGCTGGAAACGTTTTTCTGTCTCTGTATCTGCTGTTTCCTCCGTTTACCCGCGCCGTATTCAGCACTTCCTCTTTGCGACCACGGACATTCTTCAATATCCCACGTTAATGACTGAATAAAGAGAGCAAAGTCCGGCGGGTTCATCATTCAGTAAAGACAATGCTCGGTGGCTTGAGCATCAAAAATGAGCAGTACCGTCAAAAGACAATAAAGTCATTGAATTCTCCAGAGAAAATACAGTGTTGTGGTGTGATTCAAGCGGCGAGTTTAGCAAAGCAACAAGATAAGCAGCTTATCAGCGCATCTTGATAGCATCTTGACTATCATTCACACAGTGTGGTGAATGATAGTCAAGATGCTGATGAATCAGTGGCGACAGAGCAAAGCTGCTTTCAAAACAGACTCATCTAATGAGTTCGGTGACACCAGTCGCACAAACGCCAGGCTCTTCAGTTAGTTCGCTGCTTCTTCTGTGTGTGGTTCACTGGTACAGTATGTGCGGAGGTGTGTGTTGCCCCCAGGGATTCGATCGCTCGTGACTGCAAATGTTCCCCCGACACGTTGTGTTGGTGACTGTCGTGTATCTTGGATGATCTTTTGGGCGAGTTTACTGTGGTGTTGTGGAAAGTAATGACGGTGTTGCAGCTGTGATAGTGTGTGTGTGTGTGGCGACGACACAGCCATGTGAGGCATCTGTCCTGTAGTAGTTTGGGCTCAGCCCCCAGGCCTCCATGGCTCCTTCACAGCAACTGACGCAGTGACTAAGGTTATCCACCTTAGTCACTGCGTCAGCTGGCAGGGAGCCCCCTCTGGCACTGGAGGCAGGGAGCGTCGCTGTGTGTCAGTAGTGACAGTAGCCACCGTGTGGCTTTGCTCTGCTCAGCACTGGGAGTATCATGACACTGACTGACAATGTTCCAGCAGCGGTGGTTGCCATGGTAACAGGAGGATGGTTTCGTCTGGGTGGTGCAGCGGGGTCTGGGGTGGCAGCCATTTTACACACAACCCTCCCCCCCTGCCGCTGGAAATATGGAAGCTTTACCCACAAGCCACTGCAGTGGGTCTCTGGGATCTGGGTCATATTTTGAGTGACTCATCTTTTCAGCAAACTGAAAGAGGGAGGGGTGAGGGAGAGGGGGGAGAAATGGAAAATGCTGAGAGATGGAGGGATGGATGTTCCAGCATGGAGGAGCGGGGGGGGGGGGGGGGGGGGGGGCGTGCTGCTGCAGAAGGATGTGTGTTTGTTGCTCCTCCGGGTTTCCTGCGGAACCTTCGACCTGACGGAGGGGAGCTGGATTAGAGACCTGCTCTGCAGGGGGGGCACCAGAATAAGGGCTGCAACACAAAGGCTCCATTCAGCAGCCTGAGCAAAAGTGTGTGTGTGTTACTGGGCCAGAACATGGAGCCGCTCCATAAGGTCCCGGCCAGGCAGGAGGCCCGAGCCAAAGTGAGGAGTGCTGAATGTTTTCCTGGCTTGGGAGGTTCTGTGGCGGAGCTCATGCGTGTGTGTGCCTGTGTCACACAGAATTCTGTGGTTGGACGTAGGAAGTCATGGCGACCTTCTCCCATCCTTCTTCATCCACCCATCAGAGGAGTGCAGGAGGGAAGAAGGTGAATTATTCATCAAGCCTGATGTGACATTCACGCTTCGGCAGCGTGAGAACAGTTCGGCCATGACAGCTGCTGCGTCTGCTGACTGCCACATGACCTCAACGTTTTTCAATCATTAATTTCTCCTCCACCAGGTTCCAAAGTTGCTCCTGTTAAGCTAGCAGGGACACTCTGAACAGGATGCTGGTTGACAGCTGGAAGTCTCTTTGCTTAGCGATCCACGCCGGCAGCTGTTTCAGACGTGGTCCCATCAGCCCGAGTGTGACCCAAGGATGACACGTTCTGTTCCAAATCCCAGTTTTATTGGTTGTTGGACTTCAGGTGAACCAATGGCACGAGAGAGATTAATCCACGGTATAAAAAAAACATACAAAATAATACAAAAGGAAATTCCAGTTATACAAAACAAAGATGTGGATTTTTCTTTTCTTTTTTCCACTGCCCCAAAAACTCTAGAGTAAGGCACAGTCATTACCACATATTTACCCTTCCACATCCGCTTGCCTAAGCTTCCGTCTACTTACTGAGAGACTCTCAAGCCTTGGTGAAACAACGAGGAGCAGGCGGACGATGAGATGAATGGGTGGATTCAGACTCGGAGGATGGATCATCTTGAGGGGTCATGACGTGTTGTGGAAGCAAGACAATGAACGCTGATGTTCCCATCATTTGGATCCAGTATTGTGGCACTTGTTTGGAGATGATAGCACCAAGTTCCAGTTGAGTCAGGAGATGTTGGCGAATGGAAGGATTTTTGAGGTCTGGGTTTGGTGAAAGCAGCTTTCAAAAGGGTCTATAGATCACTCTAGTTGCTACGGTTACCGACTGTACTCATGATAATGTCTGTGCCTTGGACGTAACAAAGGAATTGAATCTGTGTCGAGGCTTATGAGCGTGGTAAACGTGTAGATTTGTCATGGGACAATAGCCTGCAGCGGCGGGCGGGACAAGAATTCCAACTTCCTACATCCTGCTGAACGCCCCGCTGACCAGGGAGAACACAGCTTCAAGGACAAGACAGGAAACTATAATTTACAATCGAGATGAACAAGGCAGCGCTCGCACCTGTCGAGAACGTGGTCCCACACACTCTCCAGTCGCACGCCAACGCCCTCCAGACACAGACAGGAGCCACAAACCAAACGCCCTTTTTCTAGCACAGGAGGTTGGACACAGACAACACAGACGAGGAGACACACAAGGAGTTCACTGGAAGAGGAGGGGCTCTTCCAACATGGCTACTCTGTTCTGGGTTACCGGAGGGGGAGGGGCGAGGAGGGAGTGAGTGACAGCAGTAAACCAGAGGACGAGTGGGAGCAGAAAAAGTGCACAGCCCCATAGTAACTATAGCAACAGATACTGCAGAGCTAGAGGAGCAGAGGGCTGGGAAGAGAGGCGTCGTCTCGTCTCTCGGTGCAGTTCATCGACACGTTTGGTGTGTGGAGATCAGGCAGGCGTGAGGAGGGGGGCGGTGCTGGCTGGCCTCCTCAGTACTCCCACAGCGTAGCAGACTCCAGGTCCTCGGCGTTGGCCTTCAGCACGCCGGCGTGGTCGCCACGCAGATACTTGCCGTCAGCAACGTGGCGCACCGCCACCTTGTTGTAGTCGCAGAACTCCAGCAGGAAGTCGACGGGCGTGTCACTGCTGCTGACCACAGCCTGCTCGTTCCCCACCATCCAGTACTTCCCAGTGGAGTCTGCGGGAGGAGAGGAAGGTCACAACAGGACGGCGTCAGCGTTTCAGTGAGGCTGCACCCACTGACCCTGCAGGCTGTAGGCACCGTCCCTGAACTCCAGGGTGAAGTAGTCGTAGGAGGAGCGGTTGGAGTCCAGCGTGCCCGTCACCTTCCGGCAGCCGATGAAGCCGTGCTCGCCGCGCAGCACGATGATGGGGCGGTTGATCAGCTTCATGATGAACTCTTCGGTCTCACCTGCAACAATTCAGCGCAGCAAGGATGAGTGAGTCCGTCCTCAGTTCTTGCAAGAGTGCACTTTCAAAAGTGCAGTTAAAAAATACATTTCAGAAGACTGAGACCACATGATCTCCTGGCAGCACTTGCTATATCTGGAGCTCCATGTTGGCCAATCTGGAAGTATTTAAAATGACTTCAGCAAACTCCTCGGTATTGTGCCGCCGCACCACGGGATTGGTGCGTTTTGGGTCTGAAATGACTCACTGCTGCACAAACAACAGAACTAAATGGTGCCAGGTTATGTTCGACTAGATCCCAGCTCAGTCGAGTCAAATGTGGCGTCTGCGCTCTCTACTGACCGGCCGAGTCGATGGAAGCAGCTAGCTGGCCGTTTTTCTTGGCGGCGACATATTTGCCGTTTGCTGCCCGCAGAGTCACTCTCTTCCCGCGCCACTCGATGTCGAAGTAGCAGTTAGCCGACCTGCAGAGAGAGGAGGACGTGTGAAGAAAGGAATGTTTGGTTTCAAGCATCGTTCATGTGTCAATCCGCAACCTCCTGAGGAGCTCGGGAATGAGGGTGTGAGGTGTTCATCGGACCTCTGGCTTCTTTAAAACGGAAGAGACCAGGTGACCTGTCAGTCCACTTTAGCAGGGAGGAGCTTCAGAGTCCTGTCGAGCTACATGTGACACATGGGGGTCTGAAACGCTGAGCCCATGCTCCCTGAGCTGCACATCTTTTGCTTCAAAGATAAATGAGTCACTTTAGCCAGATACCCAGCTCCTGTTGCCTCAACGGTCCGGGGCCTCGCTGGAATGCATTCAGGAGCCCAGGGTCAGAGGTCAGGCAGCAGCACTCAGGCTGCACATGATGGGAAATCACTCTCTCTCTCTGGGTCACAAAACAGATTAATCTCCAGAGGAGAGCCAGCGCTCACAGTCGCCAGAGGTGACAGGCTGAATAACAGCGAGCCGCGGAGCGGCGTGCGTGGATGATGGACAGAAGCAGGTGTGGGCGCTGAACACTCACTTGCTGGAGGCGGTGCACTGCAGACCCCCGGTCGGAGTCAGGGTCCAGTATTTCCCCGCAGCTGTCCGGAAGGCACACTTCCTGTTTTCACGACAGATCTCCACCTGGAAAACTTCCTGGTCTCCTTCCTCATCCTGGTTGGCAGACAGGTCCATGCCTGAGGACAGACAGAAGCGAGTCAGTCCAGCGCTCGCCATTAATGAACGTGACGGAGGAGCAGGACTCTGGTGACTGGAAACACACTTGTCACCATCACACATGAGAAATGAGCAACGTCAGGGATTAGAGGAGGACTGGATGGAAGGATCGGGAAGAAGATTTGATGGAGTCAGAAGTGGACGTGACAGGACGCCCATGAGAACAGCACGCACCTTGAACATGGATCCCAAAATAGCAGACAGAGATCCACAAGTTGTAAAAGCAGCTTCACATTGTCAAACAGTTGTGAGGGCGTGGCCTAAGAAGTGGCTTTGCTGCGAGTCTGTGTGCCCGTCCCACGTGCTCATCACCAGTCTCCAGCAGAGAGTCAATGATGGAATCATACAGACAACAGTCCAAGTGTCTGCACCCCCCCCCACACACACACACACACACACGTACAACAGCAGCTATTGTATATGATGATGTCACGGCGGGGGTCGGCCATGGGCTGCAGGGTTCCGTGGAGAGGAAGAGAGAGATGTTCTGTGTGTGTTTGAGCCTGCTGCGTAAATGTGTGTCCAAGTAGAGAAAGGAGCGAGTGTTGAGCTGAGCGAGTCACCGCGCTTGCGTGTTCCATGTTAGTCTGCCTTCTCATGTCCCCAGCCCCGGTTCTGGACTTCAGCCTCACCACCCCTGAGGCTTCGCATGAGGCTCAACACACCTGACATGCAACTGTCTCACTGAGAAGCAGGCACACGGCCGTTACCTGTCCAAGTCTGTCACTGCGTTCGGCCACACCTGTCCAGGAGGTTGGTGCTATGTGAGGAGCCGGCACTCACTGTAGTGTGGACCTCTGACAGCGATGTCACGGCTTCCCAACTCACAGTCAGATCTCACACCTCTGGTTTGAGGAACCGTCTTGGTTGGAAGGGTTTAACAAAGGTGGAAAGGCTGCGGCTCAAGTTTTGGCTGGAAAAGATAAGAGAATCTACAAGCCAGAGTGAATGGCCTTCGATCCAACACTGGAGCAACTCAGGCCTCCGAGGACAGATCGGGTTTCTGCACAAATATGTGGGCGCGCGCGTGCATGCACGCACACGCACGCCTGGCAGTAATGGTAACCACATGTTCAAAAACTTCATGTAATAGTGGGCGAGAGAGGACAGTGAGCAGAGAATGAGGTCAAATGTCTCCAGTATCATTGATCACATCATTAAACCTACTCATTTTTCTGACGAGGTACGGTAGTGGGGGTGGGGTGGGCGGTGTTTAACCGAATCACCCTCCCCCAGGGCTACTAAGCTTCCATCACAGGCTCTGGACCTGACAGGCATCCAGTTTGATCGCTTCAGGAGAGTTGAACAGATGAAGAAAAGCCATCGCAGCCTTCAGTTCAAGCCATGTCACGTTGGACTCCACTTGTGCTGCCACTCCTCATCACTCTGCTCCTCTGCCCACCTTCCTCCTGTATGGTCATCCATTTTATTAGTGGCTTGCAACCAGTCCAAGCATGAAGAGTACAGGAGTTGATGAAGCTTCTCCATCCTGAACTTGTCGTTGCACACTGTGGCGTCACGCTCAGAAGGTCATCCATGTTTAAAGGCAGACACCAGTCAACCTTGCCTTCTGTTGCAGGTTATCTCAAGGAAAACGGGCCCAAAATGTGAAGGTCCACAGCAGATGAGACTAAACACACACCAGACTGAGGCGGTGGCCCTGGTGGAGGCCAGCTCAGAAAGACCTGACCACACATGCAGAGTCCTCCCAAACCACACACTGAAGCCAGCTCTTAAACAGGCCCTCCATCCTCTTGTCCGACCCGCCCACCTCTTTCAGGCCCGCGGTGGCAGGCGCAGATTGTTGGC
The DNA here is from genome assembly GCF_027744825.2 of Synchiropus splendidus. Lineage (NCBI taxonomy): Eukaryota > Metazoa > Chordata > Actinopteri > Syngnathiformes > Callionymidae > Synchiropus > Synchiropus splendidus. The sequence continues at coordinate 3,640,701 of NC_071352.1, forward strand.
CTCAGTTACAGCGAGCCAGAACCAGCGGCCCGCTGTCAACGCATGCAATTGTATCAAGAGTGTGAGTGCGAGTGTGTGTGAGAGAGAGAGAGAGAGAGAGAGCCATTGTTTGGTGAGACCACCAGCTGGGAGCCAGATTCTCAGCCTTTGTTGTGGTCCAGATGCACCGGGTCCAACCCAGTGACGCACTCGGACACAGCCATGTAGCGCAGCAGATCAACTCATGTGGGTTCACCAGGTTCAGTCAGGCCAAACTGTGGGCGTTTATCTGCCGGAGACTCTTCATCACCAGCCAAGGTCTAGATGAGTGCGGCGTCTCATTTCCTGCGGCAGGCGGTGAAGGACACCGATGCTGATTCAAGGCCAGACACAACATGATTCCCCGTCACATTCCTCGCCGCTGGCGTCGCCCCCTCAGCATGCTGGTCCACCTGAGGGTGTGGAGCCTTCAGAGGGTCAACCACTGATGCTGTGACACAGGGCTGAGTTTGGCTCCAAGTCATTCACTCATCCAATGGACTGAAACACAAACAAATCCCTCCACACTCGTCCAGCGCAGCTTTGTGTGAACTTGCTGACAGGTAGCCTCTTATCATGGTGACCAGCAGGGTCAGCCCCTGGTCTTCACTTGTGGCCAGACTTCCAGCATCATTAGATTAGATTAGAGCCTTTGTTCTTGCCACAATGGTAAAGTCAACTGGTGGCAGCAGCAAACATCGAGGACATGAAAGACAAAGTGCAACATTAAAGAGGTGCATCAAGTGGCAGCATTGATAAAGCAGCCACCCACTGCATAATTAAGCCAACTGCATCTTAAGTGATTTCACGTGTAAATGATCAAGGCCCAACAGAGTTTAGAGATATCATCCAGCTCATGACCGTATCCCATCCATATACAGAAGCAGGAGTGGAACACGCCTGACTCGCTTGCCATTGACTTTTCCCTGCACTAGCTTATGTGAGATTTCAATAAGCGAGTTATTTCTTCCCTCAACTGTCCCATCATCTCTGTCCAAGCACAGCCAGCACTGAACTGTTGCTCTCTCCCCTCAGAAACATCAGCTTCCTGCCTGCTATTCCAGGGACCAGGTAAGTTCACGGGTGTTTCAATATCTAACTCGGGCGTTTCAGACAATGTGAACAGAAGCAGGAAGTCAACTCAGTGAAGGCTTTCTGTCCAGACAAGCATTAAAGCGCAGCCCTAGGGCACAGAACCACGCTCCCGCTGGTCGGCAGCAGGGTGTGATGACCTTTCAAACCTTCACTCAGCACTTACACAGGCAGTTTTAGGGTTAAAACACACCACTTAAAAGGCCATCGGGCGGCAGGCTAACCATCAGATAACTGTATCTCAGTCCAAGAGGCTCATAAAGCAAGTCTCTCAGGGACTTGGTAAGCCAGGATGCAGAGGAGGGGATGGACCAGAAGCTCTGCGGGTTAATGGCAACCAGGGATACTGTTGACCTGCTGTGCTGGCTAATGGGTTGACTTAGATCTCATTTCCATTCAAACACTGGAGTCTGGTTGATCAGTGTTGTGTTGGAAGGAGGGAGCTACACGTGACTTTGTGACGGTGTGACTCGGGATGTTGCCATCAGGGAGTCAACTCTGACTCACTGACTGGTTCTGGTGCCCTTCTCCAGTTCGGCTCATGAGGGATTTTGTTGAGTGGATTATATTCCACGGACTTAATCCTGAAAGCAATCATCGCTGGGTCCAGGTGTCAGAGCCAGAGTAGGAAGGGGCTCTCTGCCCGAATCCTGGTCCTTCCATGATGAGTCTTCAGTAGATAGCGCCTGCTGCTTCCCTCTGAGCGCCGACACAGGTCTTTAAAAGCAAGACCCAGACAGCCCCAGCCAGGGCAGGAAGCAAATCACATTTCTGCTCTTTGGTCTCCTGACATACAGAGGGTGTCTGGACCATCTCTTCCTCTTGTTAAGCAATAAAGAATCAGTGAGACACTGAAGCTGCAACGATCACCTCAGGCTGGTTAGTGTCAGGTTTCATCACCTCACTATGGGAGACCGAAATTCTCACATGATTTGGTTGGACGGTCAAAATAGCTTGCTGAAACATCTGCTTCCAGAAGCTGTGAGACACTTGGCCCCCGCCCCCAGTGAAAGTTCAGGTCACAGACTTGAAGATAAAATGTGACAAGCCGCCATGTTGGTCCAGGGCTGCTGCACAGCACAGAGGAACTGAGAGCTCGGAGTCGTGATTGGCTCCTTTCATGTGGTCCAACAATCATTTTCAGTCGGTGTCAACTCCACTAGGTTCCTGCAGCTTCACCGCTGTCTTGTTCACAAAGGCTGACTTTCATCATGAAATACAGCCTCTTACAGCCCAAGATCTGACTCAGCAAAGCATCTTAGAAACCTGTGCCATGATTCAGGAGCAGCTCATCTTCTCACCGTCGGGACAGTTGTCCCCAAGCAAGCAGGAAAGGCACTGGCATCCATTTTGTGTCGGAGCAGGAGCTGAGAGGAGGAACCGCTGATGTGGAGTCAATGCTCCTTTGATGAGGAAACAGAGCAGGAGCTCATCAGGAGTGGAACCTCAGAGCTGCACTGTCAACTCACCGCACGCCAGTGTGAACATGTGTCATGACGCTCCTGACGCCGGATCTTAGCACTTAACGGCTTCATTTCATGACAGACGTCAGATCAGCTGGACAGATTCTAGACGATTGGCAGCAGTTAAGGAGACTTGATTGACAGTGACAATGACCTCGGAGGGCGGGAGGAGCGCGAGCCGCTGGTGGGGGAGGGACATCATGCGAGAGGTGTTGGGATGGAACAATGAGGGCGCTGCAGAGGAAGGAAACGGAGGAGAGAACATGGTGTCGAGTTTTGCTCGCACACAAATCAGCATCACTAGCATGAAGGAGTTCTGGAGTAGGTCCAGGAAACATCTTTAGAACAGGGGTTCAACCTCAGGACAACAAAAGAAACGACAGGATTTCACTGCTGAACCAACAATGAGAGGCCATGGACGTGTCCATGGTCTTCACTGCGTCAGATGCTGAAGCTACCACGCCGTCATCGCCGACCCAGATGTGTTTCACAGAAATGTGCCGTCAGCCACAGCACTGTCACCAGGGTGGCACCAGCATCACCACACAACTGGAAGCCTTCATTTCTCACTGCCACAGTTTTTGTGGCCAGACCGTCTGCTGCCACAGCAGCAATGCAAACGTGAAACAATGGACAGCTGACTTTTTTCTGTTTTCACCGAATTGACCAAACGGTGACGTCACTAGCGACCTACGGAGGGCAGAGAGAAGCTAGACGCGTTTGGTTCCCCACACTGCTCCGCAGCCAGACGCAGGGCGTCCTCCTGCATTCCTGGGTCACACAGACCACGTGGACCCCGATAGTGCTTGGGCGAGACCTCACTGCTCCCTGGATCAGAAACTGTCAGACCAGCTCACATGCCATCACTGGAACCCCACCACCGCTACATACCAACACACACCCCTCGCGCATTCCGGGCCACCACACCCACCTTGCCGGGTCGAGACGTTCCTCTCGTTGGCCGCGGTCAGCACCACCTGCGGGTGGCTCTGCTCCAGCACGAACAGCTCGTCCTTCCCCACACGGCCGCTCTTCCCGGACTTCATGGTTCCGGAGGGTCCGGAGGGGGCCAGGTAGCGGCCGCTGCAGTCCCTGAACGCCACCTTGCCACAGCGGAACTCCAGCGTGTAGCCGGTGCTCCGGTCGGCGGCGGCCGCCAGCGAGCCGTCATTGCGCAGGAAGCGGTTATCAGAGGTCTGCAGATGGTAGCGCTGCTCTCGGAACACCAGCGTGATCATGGAGTCCACGCCCCACGGCACGTCCCGGTCGATGGCGATCTCGTCCACCTTGGCGCTCAGGTGCGCGTACCGCTTGCGGGTCACGCTGAAGATGTTGACCTGCGGGTGCATGGCGATGTGGACGCTCCACTTCTCCGCCACCGACACGCTCTGCGCGAAGCAGATGATCCGGTCCTCGGTGCCACCCAGGTAGCGGCCGAAGGGCTCGGACTGCAGGGACCAGCGGCCGTCATCGTGGGCGGTGATGACGAAGCGGCAATCGGAACCGGGGGTCTCGCGGTCGCCCGTGACGTTCCCGTCCTTGTCTGTGGCCATGTAGCGGCCCAGATGGGACTTGAGGAAGAAAACGTTCCCGCTGGCCTCGTCACCGCTCTGCTCCAAGGTCCAGATCTGCTTCTTCTTCATGCTGCTGGCGGAGGCGTTGATCTTGAAGCCGAACGTCTCCGCTGTCAGGTACTTGTTCCCGCAGTTGATCAGGCCGAACTGGATCTGCAGCATGTCGCTGGTTCCGTTAGCGGCTCCGTTGGTTGTCATGGTGCTTCTGTGGACTCGGTCCGGTTCCGACGCAGAAGATGAAGGCTGGGATGCTGGTGCTGCCTCGCGTGCTTCTCTTTGTTTGGGCAGAGAGCGTGTGTGTGTGCGTCTGTGCGCGCGCCGCCGCCGCTGCTCACGCTCTCATCAGCGCGAGCCCGCCGCCACAGCTGCAGCCGAGATGAGTCGTCGTGACGTCACGCACCACGCCACGCCCCCGTCCGACGGTCAGATCTGGAGCCGACCTGTCTCTCCATGTGGACCCGTGGCGCACATCAGGGCCCGCGGGTCGCTTCTGTCTTTAGATGCCGCGTGACTTGAGACGCTTAAATCAGCGAGAAAAAGGATATAATGTAGCACAACGTTGTGTCTCAACAATCATGTATATAATGGTAACAATACTATGCTTATTTTATTCCATGAACATAAGCAAAATATATAAGGCACGTTTTAATCAACTTATTGTTTCATTTGCAAATGATTTTAAACAGTTGATCAGCACAAAAGTGGGTAGCAGACAAACCAACGTTCCAAAGCAAATGGCTTGAATAAGTTATATTTAAAATTTGAATAACATTTTTTAATAATGACACTTTTTAGTGTCAAACATCTCTACATGACTGTTTTTAGATGCGAGTCATTGGACTCTGCTGTTTCAGAGGAAGAATTGTTCCTGTCCAAATCAGAACACAGAGGCCCTCAGATGATCCGAACCTTCAACTCGGTGCTGCTTTCTCTGGCACAGATTGATCAGATGGACTCGGTATTCAAATCATGTGGCCGAGGTCGCAGTGTGGCGTCGGCACACAAGGCTCCATTCATGAGAGAGACACGCACATCAGAAGGCAGGAAGGGCCTGGCTCTGTAAACAAAGAGGCCAAACAGATCACGACCGCATCTTCTTTACGAGAGCAACGTCGTACAGTCCAACACACTGGGCTCCCGCCGCGCCTCTGACCAGCCTGCGCTGTGGTGGAGCCTGTGGTTGACACCAGCTACAGAGGAGGGGATCTAGCATCAGAGACAAGTGTCTTGGGTTCAATGAGCTTGACCTTTGACCTCTCTGCATAAACAAGGTTACAGCCAAATTTCTCCTCAGAAAATCCCATTACAACGTCAGGATCCTCCACACACAGCTCAGAGGGCAGTAATGAAGCTGGCTGAGCGACACCAGCAGCGCTCAGACGGGAGGGAGCAGGCAGATCTGTGTTGGCTCAGCTTTATAGACGGTCGCCATGGAAACCTGCAGCACTTCTGACGGCGGATGAAGGGCAGACTGCCTGCTGCGGCGTTTGCACACACCAACAATGTGACACACTGACACACTTGCAGCGAGCACCTACAGCGCGGTGCTGACCAATCACCAGCCTCTGTGCTTGGACCACTCAAAGCACCACTTGCACCACGGCTACACAATGGTGGCTTACGAGGAGACGCTGAGTGAGTTTGGGCGTGGAAAGGATCATGTCCGTTGCGGCTGCGGCAGACGCCCAGCGTCCTTGCTGCGGTCAGTGCAAATGCCTTGTGTTTTACACTGCAGTTCTTGTGAAAGAAGTCGGAGCTCATGGTTGGTCGTTTTTTGTGCGGCATGAGTTTGTGAACTCATGGTGTGAGATGCGAACCCTTTCAAAAGCCCCGTGTCGTGTCTGTTTCTGGCTTCATCTGGTACAGTCAAACACTGTCCATCGACTCCACCTTCAGCGTTCCTCCCTTCTTTTTCTTCTCTGGTCTGACAGTTTCATGAGCAACCTCTCATCCTCTTGGTCTCCAAACTATGGAGCACCACTGTCTTAGCAACTGAAATAGTCAAGCTTCCAGGCAGGACCTGTCTCATATGTGTATCATCTCAGATCACTCCCAAACAAACCCTCCAGATATCATTGATCCAGAAGGGTCGTCTTCCATTTCTCCTGTGGCTTCTTCACGCCCTCGTTGTTGGTGGGATTTGAGCAGACTTGCAGGAATCCTTGCTTATGACCTTGTCTTAAACCTTGCTGCCCAAGTCAGCTTTTGTCTTCAGCCCTGATCTGTTGACTGGTGGAGGTGCAGCTGGACTGATGTGTCTTTGTTTTGAGCACACCATGACATGTGATGCGAGACCGAGATGCTTAATAAGCTGAGGGGGATTTCTGCCTGACCTCTGACCTCAATCCCTCGACTCCACTTCAGACAGACTCCAACCTGGTTGGAGTTTCTCACCTGTGTTCCAGCGCTGGCCCCTGGCAAGGAGCATTGCCGTGGTGTTGGTGCCATATTGACGGATAAATGGACCCGACCCACTTTCTGCAAAGCTTCGTCTTTCAGCGATGGTCACATGATCACATGACGCTCCACAAAGTAGCATCACACATCGCTTTCCGCCCTCCAGTCTGGATTAGAGTCCGCCCTGCCTTCCCTCGTTACTGCAGCTTTTCTCGATTGATTGTATTGATTGTATTAACGACGGCACATGTCACTGCCTGGTCTGGCTTTTGTGTGTGTGGTTTGGGGATCGTGTTTCCTCCTGAGTCAGAAGAAAGAGAACAATAGGAGCATTTTGCCAGGAAGTCAGTGCAGAGAGCCCTCTTCGTTCCGAGAGCAAATAAATGTGTTTTGAGTGTATGGGGCGGGTCGGGGCTTTTATTGTGAGCCAGGTATCTGGTTCAGAACCCTACAGAGCTGCTGACCCAAGCGGCGTGTGGGGGCCCTTATGACCAGAACACTACGCTAGAATGATGTCTCACCAGGAGCGTCCATCTGTATGGACGGAGCTGTTCTGCTGCGTCTCTACAGTGGTTGTGTTTTTGAAGCCAAACATTGTCCAGAGAGCACTGAAGAGGAAGGCAGCATATTTGAGGAGGAGCGTTTGGCGCTGGCTGACATCATAGTTGCAGACATATTTCTCTTTTACTGAAGGATGTTATCAAGTGAGGTAAACTCGTTTTAGTCCAGGGTCAAAGCCACTCTAAAAGAGGAAACTCTTGACTACAGTATTGGTTGTTGCTGGAAGTCCAGCGTCTTCATGTGGCCTGTGCCAAACAGGGACTCAACCTCTCAGTGATGTGTGTGCTTGTCTTGGTTTGTGGCTGAAGTTTCACCTCACTGCTGTTGTCTCATGAGTGGAGTTGCTTTATTGACACGATCATCTTCACATGCTCACGTGGTTTCCTGCGGGGCCTCTGCTCTCCGTCCTGGTGCTGTTGTGCTTCTGGAATGTGCGTCTGAGCGCAGCTGCAGCCCACTAGAGCCTCCTCACCATCAACAAAAGACATGGCGTAACCCCTCTCCGGGCCCTGTTGGCTCTAGCCGCCATTCTGTCAACAGCAGCCAGGTCAGGGGTCAGGCCCAGTCCTTTATCAGCCAGCCACCTGTTGCCATGGCAACAGCTACCAAGATCAGGCCTGGTCGTGGTTGTGATGCCTGGAGATATAGGTCAGCCAAGACGGCAAGCTGGAACCCCATGAGAGGCGGGAGGTTCTTCTGCAGGACTTTTGTGAGCTCTTGTTTGAGGGTGCGTCTTTCATGATGCATTGGACATTGGTCTGCAGCCCACAGGGAAGCAAACCCACCACCTCCTCTTTTCCACACAATCACACCTGTTGTCGTCTGTGCTTGTACAAAGTGTGTGTGTCAGTTAATAGTGTCAGTTAAGTCATGAATTTTACTGACCTTGTCATTTACTTAGGTCTTGTTTCATGGTGTGTGTATGTGTTGTAATTGATTGTATCTGCCGCCTTCATCACAAACTGCGGGAAACCCGATCAGGGCGGCTCTAAAAATACCACTTCCTGCCCACCAGTGGGTGTCGGTGACATCACATCCCGTCCCAGTGAATGAGCTCTGTTAGTTGGGGCGCTCCTGCTTCTCCACCTGTTTCCTTCTTTTATTTTAGTCCCTCTGCAGCTTCCTTTCATCGCTGGGCTGTCAGCAGCTGCTCACTTGTCACAACACAGCTCTGTGGAATGTGGAAGCGCTTGGACGTATGTAATGTCAGAGCTGTACTGAAGGATGAGCAGCACACTTGGCACTAGTGTTAGAATCCAAGTCTCCAGAGGGACACAGGTGGGAACAGGAAGTGCTCTGCATCTGTAGTTCTGCTTGGAATCTTTCAAGTTGTTTGCTTGGAAACAAACGTTTCGTCCACTTCCCCTTTTAACGTAATCTTTAAGGACGAGGAAAAAGAAGAGGATCCCTTTAATTCTTCCACTTTTTAAAATGGATTTTGCTTTGTAATGTAAATATAAGAGTCTCGGTGACACTTCTTTCGACACGAGTCATGTTCTTGTTTATAAACATCTCGTTTTTCCCACAGTAACACAATCAAGGTTTTTATTACTAAACAGTCTTGGAATCAGGTCCTGAACTCGATTGGTTGGATATTTAAAACAGATTCAATCTGCTTCCTTTTCATACAACTTCCCGCTGAAGCAGTGCAGTGATGTCATCGAGCCCAGGCATCATATCTGACTCTAGCGCCCCACCTACTGTCGGAAGGCTTCAACTACAGTCTGTCGTCTCATTGTCCCAACAGCCAACACACAGCCTCACTCTTGTGCACAATGACTCACGGAAACCCCCTCAGCACGGCTCATGTGCCGATAGCAACCAACTCACACGCAAGTTACCGCGACACATAAGCCCCGCCCCTTACGATCTGATCATTAGTTAGTGCGTAATTGATCATTCTCTCTCTCGCGCGCTCTCTCACACACGCTGATTTTCCTTCCTACGTTTTCGTTTTTGTCATCCTTCTGGATCACTGAGGAGTTTGACATGCTAATGCGACACTACACAGAGCTGGGCCCCTCTGGCTCACACACACGCACTTCTTACATGCATGGAGCCCCTAGACTAAGACTTAGCCCACGAACACTTTCCAGATTTTCACGCCTGAACCAACACAGTTCTGGAAAGTGCCTGTAAATATTGATGTGATTTGGGTTTTTTTTTTACATGGAAATGTAATTGATTTGAGCTTCCTGCGGTGAATAATGGACGATGGAGAAGTGACAATGGAGGAGAGCGAGTGTGTGATGGACACACACCATCTGCCCTGTGGTCACGGGAACACACACCCGGGAGCCACATCTGGCTCTGGGCCTGAATCCAGTGCAGAGAGTTGTTGTGACCTTGAGGAACATCTCAGTGGGGTGTGTCACTGATGCCACCCCTCACGTGCAGAGATGGAGCTCAGCGGCTTACCTGTGTCTGGTGCTTGTCCAACCTCGGTCAGTTGTGTGGAGCGTTGATGCTCTGTTGTAGAAGACAGGAGGTTTTCAGCCTCTCTGGAGGTTCACTGGTGGTCAGTTAGGTGGACGGTCACATGACATGCAACTGAAGACTGCTTCAGTGTTGGTCTTGACCTACATTCCCCACACGCATGACACAAGACACAAACGCAAAAGAAAACAGACACACACAGTCACACCAGATACACATACGCAGAGTGCACAGATTCACACAGACTTGCGTGTGTGTCCATCCACATATGAGCACACATTCATTTAGACAGACTCACATAACTGAAAACAGATTGTTTTACATAAGAAAATGGAAATCACACTGTGTCTAACCCAGTTTTTGGTGTGTTACCATGGAAACAGAGGGAAAACAAGTCTTGAGTGGGACTGGGGCCCATTGTGTCACACACTCTGCACATCTCCTGCTCCTTATGCAACAGCTCAGCCGTCGCTCCTCTTGGTCCGTCCACTAGTGTGTTCGCCCGCTCAGACACTGGCTGGGAGACAGCATCCACGCGGAGTGATAGACGGGTTCACAGCAGGTCTGGGATCAGTCCTTAAAGGTGACCTGGGCGAGCAGCTTACCTGCAGCTTCAGCCGCTTTACTGTGGGCTGAGCTCCTCTGCCCCTGAGCAGAGGCCGGACTCTTCTCCTGCCTGGGGACACCGTCCAAGACCTGCTGGTGCTGAAGCAGGAATCGGTTAGTCGCAAACCTTTCCCGCAGTTTTGCTCACTGTGGACTCAGGTCTGATTCATTTGTGTGTCAAAGCTAAGGCAGCGTTCTGCACATGAGCTGCTCTTCACTGGAACTGAGCACAGTGGTCGGTGAAGCTACAGCTGACCTGAGCACCAAATGTTGGTCCGGGTGGGACTCATGAATGGAAAGTGAGCAAGTGATGATGCTGCACCTGGGTGGACCAACCCTTCAGGGAGGCCTCCAGCCGTGCCAAAGCCAGGTCCCAGTGTCCATGAAGGTTCTCTTCCTACCCTCCTCACCTGCAGTCAGGCTCCTGTCCTCAGCACAAAGAAAAAGATGAGGGTTGCTTTTTGTGGCTTATCGGCACAGTTGAGGTTTGGTCTGCTGAACTGGATCCAGCTCCACAGATGTGCCTATGTGAGTGAGCCGGGCTGATTATGTAAGAGCGCGAGGGAAAGGCAGTGCCTCTTGACCTACATTTGGGGGGGTTGACTGTGTTGGGCTGCCTTGGGAATCCCACACTTCTGCAGCTCCAGCAGCACAAGAGGCTGCAGACAAGCACACAAGCAGAGAGAGTAAAGCCCCGCTGTTCCATCAGAACCAGGGGTTTGCTACTGGACCTGTTCAGACTGTACAGCCCCACTGGCGTCAGGAATGGTGAGACCAGAGGGATGGAGGGAGTGGTGCCTTGGACGAGAAGCTGAATTTTTGCTTTTCAAATGTTTCCTGAGATTAGCATGAAGCTATCATGAAACAGTTCCAGTGGAGCTGCTGCTGACGCCAACTCCTCAGTTATCTGGAGCTGGTGTCTCCACTGAAGACTAAGAGCAGTCCAAACTGACTTTTAACCTTATATGGTCGCTGTGAACAAAGAGGAAGTGGTCTGTGATGGGTTCGCTGTCCAACCTGTGACCTTTAGGGGGCAGCAGAGAGCAGCCACCAGCCCAGACCAACTTGTCGCTCCATTTTCTCTGCTCTGATCCACCGACTCATATCGACACTGAATCAGAGGATTATAGTCAGAAAGGATGTGGACAGAGGAAATCAAAAGCTCCTCCTCTGCAGTTTCAGCCCTGTGAGAGAGAAGTGAAAGCCGTTGTGCTTTCCCTCATGTCATCACACGACACGCTCGAATCACTGTTGATGGAGTCGATGGCAAAATGGTGATGATGCAAGCCTGAGGCTACAACAGCAGCAAGGATCAGCTCAAGTGACTTTGTTCACTGCAGCTGTGTCGGCAGCTTCTCCTCCTCTACACAAGCTCGGTATCAGGAAGGTGCCCTAAGGGCCACACCGTGTCCCCTGAAGTCCGACCCATGAGAGTTCCACCACGCTCATTTCCGCCGTCACACGCAGAGTGACCAGTCACGGTCCCCGGCGCTGCAGCTGATTTCCTTGAGACGGCATCCCATGTGACCCCTCACACATTCTTCAGATTGTTGTCATGTGACATAGTTAAGGAGTCCTTTTATGGCTGTCAGTGTTAGCCAGGGGTTTGGCCTCCCTCCGACACACACAGGTCAACAACAACACCAACAAGAATGCACATAAATCCAGAGCTCACACAGTCATGCCGAGGCCAAACAGAGCTGAGGGCGCGGTGAGGGCCTGGCAGCCGTGACCCCCCCCCCCGCACTTTCATCATCAGACTACAGTTTGAGGGGTGCGCAGGAAGCGTTGGCTCAGGGGTCCCCCCCCTCCCCGCTGTCCTGCCACCTATTCATGTGGACACATTACATCATGGCCGAGCAGCCGGTGAGTGCACACGGGCCGCGCTGGACTTTGTCCATCCCAGGGCAGTAAAGCTGGGCGGGTGTGCTGGTCTAAGCTGAAATCTTGCTGCCGCGAGTGATTAGGAGGATTCCAGGTTTGGAGATAAACATCTGACTCCACATGTGTCGGGGGGGGGGGTTCTGAGGAAAGGTGTGGCTGCTTCTTACCAGCTGAATGGAGTGCCGGCGTTGTTCTTCCTCTTTACCCCACTTCCTGCTGCGACTGCGGCCCGTGTCCTTATATGGAAGGCCTTCCCAGCCAATCAGACGAGAGCAGCCCGTTCATTCAAACCCAGAGTGAGCGACAGGAGAAGGGTGGGAAGTGCAAACAGAAGTGAAAAGCATTGGCAGTGTGTAGAACAATGAAGGCCACGAGCTCACTGGACCTGCCTGCTGCTGGCCACAGAAACAATGAAACAAAGCAGCAAAAACACGACTCAGCGTTTAGACTGGGATCTAAAGGAGGAGAGGAGAGGTGGCGGGTGACTTCAGCTAGTGGCAGTGTGTGTTTGCTGACCCCACCGCTGCGTTCCAACTGCCCGTCAGTCCACTTCCCTGGAGACAAGTGTGTGGTCATGATCTACATGGCAGTTGTCTCTTGCTTCTGAAGCATTAGCCAGGACGCTGTGTCACTGCTGGAGTCACTAACACGCTAACATGTCCTTCTTTCCACCACTTAAGTGACTCTTTGGAACGACTCTGTGGTGAGTCAGGTGATGAGATATCCTCCAATAAAGAGCCGGCCAGCCAACATGACGTGAGAGGTGTGAAGACAGAGAGCCGGCTCAAGTGCACAGAGCTTTGTCCACTGCTTCACCGTCTGGAAGTGACACCAGTAGCTGCCAGAGGCCCATCACAGGAGGGCTGACCTGCCTCACATGACTGACAGGTGCCTCCTCACTGGCTCCGCTAGCACCTTGTAAGACCTGTTTTGACTCTCTCGCCCACAAACAACCCGACAGCCTTAAAAGGAACCCCTGCGTCTGCTGGGCCAATGAGGGCGCCCGCCTGGGACGGGGAAGTGAGGTCAGACTCGTGTGTGACGCTCACTTCCAGAGAGGGTTGTAGGTTTCACTCTGGCTTCATTGTTAGCGCTGTGTTGCAGAGGCGTGTGACTTAGCCAGCGCCTGGCGAGTGCACGGCCGCGCCATCGCTACCCTCACATCAGCTGCCCTCCGTTGTTACTTCCTCATGTAACGACGCAACCTTTAGAAGCAGAAGTAGAAACCAACACGAGCTGTGACACAGATTTCCAAGAGGAAGTGCCAAGTTTGTCAACTAAAAGATGGTCAGATCCTCAGCTCGGCCGGGTGTTTTCTAACTCAGGAAGTTTATGAAATGCTGCAGTGTAGCGGAATAAAAGATGCTGGGGTGGTGTGTGGGGGTTGGAGTTAAGAACCCATTTGGGCCTGTAATGGGAAGCTAATCCAATCGGAGCACGAACACGCCAGCTGGCAGGCACACACACACACACAGCTGGTCACTGGCCTGTGCCTTGGAGTTAGACGATCACCACGGTGACCCGCGGATCAATGACGCGGTGAAGGACCCGTCTATTGGCTGGATGGTGGAAGGGAGGGTGCAGTTTGGGATGGAGGAGCTGCAGAGGCAGCCAGGGAGACAATGGCTTGGCCTTCTAGCTTCCAACTGGCTGGGAAGCTGGCGACTTTGTGATGTCACAAGCACGACTGTGTGGCCGCATCAAAGCTCAGAGGAAAACCTTTGTTTGAAAGTTTGGCCATGACATCACAGACACCTAGACCTTACGGGCTCGGACCCGTTGAGATCTAAGATAAACACTGGAGCCCTGCCGTCAGTCACGGTACCATTAGATCTTTCATCTCTTCCCATCTTCACCGCACCCAGCAGGATTTCTCTCCGCTGTAATTGCCACTAATGTTTCTTCTATTGAGCTGCACTCATGAGTCTCATTGTAATGGATAGAGTTTCCTTGTTCTCCCCCAAAGGCTTGAACCATGAGCAACAGGCCTTTCATGGGTCCCCTACCCTCCCCCACAGAGACCCACCCACCGCGGTCCATGCAGCAGGCTGGAAGCTACATGGGCGAGTGTGAAGGGCAAGTGAGCGGGAGAGATGAGGGGTTTTGGAGGGGGATGGAGGCTGTGAGGTGGTGAAACTTGTACCGGTGACGTCACACCGGGGTGTCGCAACCACACCAATTTACTGGCAAACAGCCAGATTGCAGCGGCGCACACAGATGATACAAACTTGAGCCAGTGTGTGACTCTCGACTGGGAGGTCTGGAGTGAACACGGCACCAAGCCTGGCCCTCTTGGCTCTGGAGTCTCCTGTGACCTCATCAGAGTTCTGTGATGGACTCACTGTTTTTGCCAAGTTCTTTGACCTTTGTATCGCACGCTCCCTGCTGTAATGATTGACAGCGCTGATAGTGGCCGATCATCTCTGAGATCTGAGGTCATTAACTCTCCCATTTAGGAGAGAAGGGCCTGCACCGGGTGTGGCGCCAAATTCCCAGCACACCGGAGCCATCCAGAGATACTAAAGCTTTGGACTTGACATATTCTGACCTGGCTGATGCCCTCTGTGCCACAGCCAATGTTCAAGCACAACCCATGATCTGAGCCACAGCACTGGGACTGATGGTCAGAAGGGACCGCCTGTTAGCTTGGTCGCTTCAGAGCGATGAAACGTCGCTGTTTAGCTGTTTTAGCATGCATGCTCATTTCACGTGTTCTGAGTGTGCTGTCACTGAGGACGAGCTGAGGGTGGCTGTGGACACATCATGAGCTCCTCATGAGGAACGGTGACGGGAGCCATGCTGGCGAGCGAAGAGAGTCACTGCCTGTCCACGCCGTGAGACAGTCCCACGACCCCGGCTCACGGCGTGGACAGGCAGTGACTCTCAGTGTTGGCCTGCTGACTGCAGCTGAGCAACCAGATGTTGTCGTCAGCCGAATTACAGCCCTCCGCCCCTCCAACTGCTAATGACAGGTATCCACCTGTTGCGCTCATAAAGCTGTCACTTAGTTTGAGATGTGGTTCAGACAAGCGCAGCTCCCAGGACTCGTCATGTCAAACACCTTCAGCTGGCGCACGGCCCGGGAGACGTGCCCTCTGGGAGAAGAAACCTCTCACTGTTTTATTTTGACTGAGCAGCTCGTGGAGCACGATGTCAACACACCTGCTGTGATGCTATCAGGATCACGAGCAGCCTTTCACAGGTGGAGTCAGCTGACCTGCGACTCACAGGTGGCCCCGGCCCGAGGCGCACCAGCTCCGCGGACCCGCCTGCCGTCTTCTCTCTGTTAGCCATCACAAACGCAGCGCGCCAACACTGCACATCAGTCACAACCTGGCAAGCTCAGCGCTGCCCAGACCTCAGATCACAGCTATCGCTTCCCTTCAGGTCCCTTCAGGCATGATCAGTGTTCATAATAACCTGGGCCTCTCATCAGAATATGCTCCTCTGAGTGTCCAGCACAGGGGGGACGACTGTGATGCGCCATCATGACACTGGAAATGGCTTTAGATGGACCCAAACACGCTGCCCTCCTGTCGTGGACTTGATATCATCACATGAGCTCCTCTGAGGGAGACTTCCAACTTGTTGGAGTCCATGTGCCCCACCCGCCACATGGGGAAAAGATGGCCCACATAATCTGTGCGGCCTGTTTGTTACGTGTGTCATGTGTCTGACCCTGTGAGACTGCAGCAGGCGAGACGCCCCTGGTCCACTACCCACACACTCCAGGCTTTGACACCACTGTGACCTCTGGCTGCAGTTCCTCTGGGCACTCTAGTTTCCTCCCTCAACTAAAGGGCATGTGACCCCGGGCAGCTGGGCGCTAGGCACCCAGCAGCTCATGTGAGGGGAGAGTGATCAGTGCGGGGACACAGGCATCACTGAGGCCCAGACTGAGGACTCAGTCCGGTGGAGGGGAGTCACCAGAAGCTCAACATGTCGGGCTGATGGCGGTGAAAGATGCTGGAGGATTAGCGTCTCCCGGCATCAATCCCTTCCTCCTGTTTCCCAATCCTCCGCTATTATCGCCATCTCTCTCTCTCTCTCTCTCTCGCCCTCAAATCGCCGGCGTCCAGTGCGCAGCGGCGTGCACGCGACGTGCCCGTTACATGACGCCGGACCAATCAGAGGGCGCGATTCCGAAAGTTTACCTTATATGGTTGGAGCCGGGCAACTGACGTGGTATAAGAGCGAGCCGCCGCCGCTAACGGCTCCACTCTGAGCGCCGTCACTCACGCAGCTGGTGCGGGATATCATCGAGCCTGAACGCGGTTTCTTTCAAGCCAAAAGCCCCCCACACACAAAGGTAAGAGGCTCGCGGCGGTGGAGGCCACCCGGCTTGCTGTGTTGCGCCGCTCGCTGCCTGTTTTCATGAAATCTATCGCCAGTGTTGGGACCACGAGGCTGCGCTTTGTCTCGCTGGGAAGCTGCTGCTCCCAAGTGAAGCTGCTCGCCGCGGGGTTCCAGTGTAGGGAGGAGTAGGAAGAGGAGGGCGGGTGAGGCGCGGTCCCCGGCGGACCGTTATTCAGCAGGTGCTCATCGGTCCCCGGCTCTGGCGGAGCCTGTTCTCCGGGCTCCTGGGCTCAGACCTGTTGGGCAGCGCTCACGTCTGTCGGCTGCCTTTGTGCAGCGGGGTGTGACCTACTTTAGCCTAGCCACATGATGCTAACGGTCTTCCTGAAGACCCTTCAATGTGACCTATCGGGCTGATTCGTGCTTTCACTTGATATCCAACTCTTGTAAAACCAGTTCAGGTCCGTGGTGGAACCGTGAAGCTCGCCTTTAATGTGGTTTTAACTTGAAAGCCGGAGCATCGAGCAGCCGGCGGGTGACTAAGCGCTTTCGCTAAAGGCGTGGCTTGACCGGAAACGGGTGCAAAGTCTTGATGGACGCGCACATGTCACCGGCCTTCACGTTCCACTCCAGATTCTTATCACATAAAGCGGTGGACGCTGACGTGTCGTCTGTGACGCAGCGATGGTGAATCAAAGATGTAGGTGACGGGGGGGGGCGAAGGGAGTGGTCTTGGAGCCGGCTCTCACGTCGCTGGGCCCCTGGCAGGCTGCCATGGCGCCACTCTCTGCAAAGCTGCTCCAAACCGAACCATGCCCTTATATGGTAATACTGGAGCACAGCGCCACTTCCTTTTGTCTGGACAGGGCGGAATCTGGGTTGATGGCGCCCCCCAGTGGTCACACGGCGGCGCTGCATTGCCGGAAGTGGCAAACAGGAAGTGAGACGAGTGCTGACTTTTTTTTTCTCCTCTCCCCACAGTTGAGCCATGGATGATGAAATCGCCGCACTCGTCGTTGACAACGGATCCGGCATGTGCAAAGCCGGGTTTGCAGGAGACGATGCCCCTCGTGCCGTCTTCCCCTCCATCGTCGGTCGCCCCAGGCACCAGGTGAGTGGCCCCTCAATTTTGTCTGACCCGAGGTGGCGTGAGGTGCTGACCAGTCTGTCTCCTGCAGGGTGTGATGGTGGGCATGGGCCAGAAGGACAGCTACGTCGGTGACGAGGCCCAGAGCAAGAGGGGCATCCTGACCCTCAAGTACCCCATCGAACACGGCATTGTGACCAACTGGGATGACATGGAGAAGATCTGGCATCACACCTTCTACAACGAGCTGCGAGTGGCCCCTGAGGAGCACCCCGTCCTGCTCACCGAGGCCCCCCTCAACCCCAAGGCCAACAGGGAGAAGATGACTCAGGTAACTGGCTGGGGCCGCACACTCAGTGAAGCTTCCTCCTGTCTGGGTCTCACCTGCTCTTCCCCTCCTGCAGGACCTCTGCTCTGTCTGATCTCCGACAGCAGGTCTCAGACTGTGTGTCTTTAGATGGTTACTTAACTGAAATGCACTCGTGTGACGGAATGTTTGGTGCTGCACTACTGTGGTACTAACTGTAGGGGGCTCACCCTCATGCATGGAGTGGCTGCAGTGAGCGCGCAGCAGTGACCCTGGGCCTGACCTCTCCTTGCTCTCTTCGCAGATCATGTTCGAGACCTTCAACACCCCAGCCATGTACGTGGCCATCCAGGCCGTGCTGTCCCTGTACGCCTCCGGCCGTACCACCGGCATCGTCATGGACTCCGGCGACGGTGTCACCCACACAGTGCCCATCTACGAGGGCTACGCTCTGCCCCACGCCATCCTGCGTCTGGACCTGGCGGGCCGGGACCTCACAGACTACCTCATGAAGATCCTGACGGAGCGTGGCTACTCCTTCACCACCACGGCCGAGAGGGAAATCGTGCGTGACATCAAGGAGAAGCTGTGCTACGTGGCCCTGGACTTCGAGCAGGAGATGGGCACCGCTGCCTCCTCCTCATCCCTGGAGAAGAGCTATGAGCTGCCCGACGGCCAGGTCATCACCATTGGCAACGAGAGGTTCCGCTGCCCCGAGGCCCTGTTCCAGCCCTCCTTCCTGGGTAGGTGGTGGCCCTGGGTGTTGCTGGGCCTGCTGCCTACTGAGAAGCTGACCTCTGCTCCTCCTCCTCAGGTATGGAGTCCTGCGGCATCCACGAGACCACCTACAACAGCATCATGAAGTGCGACGTGGACATCCGTAAAGACCTGTATGCCAACACCGTGCTGTCTGGAGGAACCACCATGTACCCGGGCATCGCTGACCGCATGCAGAAGGAGATCACAGCCCTGGCCCCCAGTACCATGAAGATCAAGGCAAGTCCCTGCCTGTCTCTGTCTCCTTCTCTCTCCGTCACACGCATGGTGAGCCGCTACTCACGCCCCCTTCTCTCCTGCAGATCATCGCCCCACCTGAGCGTAAATACTCTGTCTGGATCGGAGGCTCCATCCTGGCCTCCCTGTCCACCTTCCAGCAGATGTGGATCAGCAAGCAGGAGTACGACGAGTCCGGCCCATCCATCGTCCACCGCAAATGCTTCTAAACAGACTGTTCCTCTTCCCCCCCCGCCCAAACACCCGACAAGTTCAGCTCTGTGCAACACACACACACACACATACACAAACACACTCTGGGGCGCAGAGCCCAGGCGAGCGACTCATTGGCATGGCTTCACTTATTTCGGCGCTCGACTCAGGATCTTGAAACTGGAACAATGAAGGAGAGACGGTGATGTTTGGCTAGGTTCAACAAGCGCCCCAATCGGGGACCGAAACATGTACTTTTGAGTTGATTTTGTTTTTGCTTTGAGTCATTCCAAATGTGTTAACTGCATTTAAGACAGGCGGTTCCAACGTTAATGGCACTGAGACGTATTTGCCTCTGTGAAGGCTGCCCAGTGGTCGAGCATACTGAAACATGGTTGTGTGTAAATTATGTCTGGGTTTTTGTACTTTCAGCCTTAAATACCTTGGTCCTGTTCATTTTCTTTTTGTTATGCAAAACCCAAACGAACCATGTCTTAAATGCAGTTGTTATGCAAAACCCAGTCGCGACCTGTGATGGGGTGCCAGACCTGTGGGGGCCGACCTGTACACTGACTAAACGATCCCAATAAAGTGCACATGTGTTCTGACCTGATTCTCTGGTGTGGTTTCTCTGGAACATCTGCTGGGAGCCTCACGCTGGGATCGGCTTGACAACCTCCTGGTCTTCCATGTCTTTGGTCTGGTGACTTTGCGACGATTCGGCCCGGATGAAGCGTGTTGCTGAACGTCGGCCTGGTGGGTAAAGGTCGACTTGCAGGTGAAGGCGCTCCTGGTCGTCGTTCCTTTGTGGTCACATGACTGTTGCTCAAAAAAATATCAGCATGGTGGCTGCGTGACTTCTGCTCCCACTGATCTGCCTGTTTGTTTTCCTCCTCACTGCTCCAAATGTGTGCCACAGACCCTGATGAAGTTTTCACTGGAGTTAAAGGATTTCCCCTCCCACCGTTCAGATGTGTGCGTGTGTGAGCCCTCAGGAGCCCAGTACTCCAGCTGACCCGCAGTGGTGACTGGTGCTGGCCTGCCAGAAATTCTTGGATCCAGGAGGCTGGGAGCTTCCTTTGTGGAGATGCTGGCTGATGGACACGTGTGTGTGGAGCTCTGTGATGATGGAGTCAGGCTAGACACTCGGCGTGTGTGTCAACTGAGATTTGAATTCTGCTGCATTCAATAGTTGACACGTGATTAATTTGAGAAACGTTGAATTTCACTATCTCAGAAAAACATTTAATTATTATTTGAGCACAAAACGAGGAGACCTCCAGCATAAAATGGAAACATTCCGCGGGTAAAATACTCGCCGACCACGCTACAAGCGATGATGAGTATCGATTTCATCGTATGGAGAAACGCATAATAATGTAGTTGCAGTGTCCGTGTCTGGCCGGCAGATGGCACCGCTGCACCGCCCGTAAGTCAGTGAGGCAGGTGGGCGGCTGAAGCTGACAGAAGGAGGCCAGCAGAGCAGAACTGATGCCTCACGTGGTCTTCGGGCCTGAGGTATATAACGTAGTTCCGCCGAAATATTGTTGCCTGCGATTGACAGATAGTTTGAAATGAGAGAGGAGGCCAAAGCTCCGCCCCCTCCTCCACAGATGCGTGCGACGCGTCAGTGCTTCCTTCCCCGTCTGAGGGCACACACACTTGTCTCTCTCTCCTTGTGGGGACCTATCCTGGTCATCACCCTTTCCCCAGCCTCTCCCCCTAAACCTCACCATCCAAAACGCTAACCTGAACCAGACTGGAACACAGCTATAATGGCCCAGTTATTGAGGACCAGGTAAAATGTCCTCGCTCTGTCGGTTAAAACTCATACTGGTTCTAGCGAAGCTACTATTACAGGAACACACACACACACCTCCAGTCAAACGCGCCAGCTTCAGGCGGATGATTGACAGCTACCCCAAGAGAATCGTGCGCGTCCTGCGTGTGGGGGAGGGTCTCATTGGTGACGTCACCCACCTGGACCCGTGTTGTTTCTGCACACGCGCACGTGTGTGTGTGAGAGAGAGTCCATCCCAACGAGTAGCTCACGATGATGCTCGGACCGGCATTTGCTGCATTGCAGCAGCAGCAGTTGCTTTGGCAACGACCCAGCGAGGGGCGCCACATGATGGATGGTTAGGGAGCGAGCGCGGGACACTGACACCCCCACCCCCTCTCCCCCGCTCTCAGGCCTGGCCGGGACCCATGTTTTATTTATGCTCTGGAGCTCAGCGGCCGCTTCATGTTTTTATTTATTTATCGATGCACTGCAGCTGCGTCCCCCGGGGGACACACGGGCCCTCCACAGCAGTCACGTGATCCGCCCCCAGCAGGACGACAGTGCCGAGCCGAGGATACCCTGGACAGCAGTCAGGCAGACAGACCACCACTCAGGCGCAGCGTGCTTCAGTGACGCACACGCACCTGTGACTCTGCGTTTTCTTGTCTCCAAATCCCCGTGAAGGCGTCTCCACTCACCTACTGAACCGACACCGGAACACGCGCACCTGAACCCCGTCAGCAACCCACCTGCCCCCCGCGGCACTAATTCTAATGATAATTGTGCAGCCGCTGCTCACGAGCCTCAGACCAGGGTGCGATTCCAGCTGGAGGAAACGTTTCCTCCCACAGCTGAGCGCGTGTCTTCAACACTCCAGCACCTCCAGCACTGGAGTCCAGCTTCAGGCCCGGGGGCCAGGTCCAGCCCGCGGCTCAGGTTATGTGGCCCACTCCAGCTATTTCCCACCTAGTGAGACTCTAACTTCCGGTTCAAGAAACACGCAACATTTGTGATCCCCAGCAGAACCACGTGGGAGCGTCTGCTGCAGGCCTGCGCAGCCGCCACTGGGGGCGCTCTCATGGTTCTGGGTCACAGCTTCAATCCTGGGCCCAGGTGCCTCCACGGTCCAGCTCCTGTCCGACCCTCCTCACCTGACCTCCCGCCTGGTGCCTGTCACGCACTGTCTGTCTGTCTGTCCTCCACACCGACCTTGCGCGTTTACGCCGAACGACCGCTGGACCGTACCCGCAGCTCCGGCCACCGGGCCGGGGGCGTGTCCCCAGAGAGAAGCAAGCGCAACAACGGAGCTCCGATCAGTCTCGAGTCACCGAAACAGTCCGAGCGCGACGTCGCTCCCGCCCAGGTCTGCTCCCGCTCCGCTACTGTTCCGCTGCTTCAGCGTGAGGGCGCCTGGAAACCGCTCGGGGGAGGGGCCAGAGTGGAGGGGTGGCTTGAAACCGCCTGAGATTTTTAATCAACATTTGTGCTGCGATGAAACATGAGGCGGCTTTTCAGATTAGAATTATTGATCCAGCGAGGATGTGCGCATGCGCGTCATCCACAGGGACTCTCTTGGCGCGGACCTGGGGACCGGACTCTCCATGACTCAGCGTGTCCCCTCGGTAATTCCACCCCGATCAGACGGTTTCATGAAGGCGAGACTCGTGTCTCACCCTCCTCCGGTGACCGCGCTCCTCACTAGCGGCCCCCGGGTCCGATCCGTCCTGGACCTCCATAATTGGTTTTATAGCGCTCGTGCGGTTGCCCCATGCACGGGCCGGTGACGGACAGCCCTCTCAGCCAACCAGCTCGGAGGGTTGGGTGACGTCACCACTGGGTTCGATTGGGCGTGAGCGGCCAAGGGGGCGGGGCCTGAAACAATGCTGCGTTTCATTGCTCAGGAGTTGGCGGAGCGTCCGGGACTCTCCCTGCACTTCACCTTCGTGTCGGCCTAAAATGGACCACCGCCGCGCTGGCCCGAGCCCGGACGGACTCCGGGAGTGGACTTGCTGCTGGTAGCCCGTCATTCCTCCGTTCACGTAAGCGCCTGGCCTGGTCCTGCCGCCCGCTGCTCCTCCACAATCTTACGTTTTGTCCGGTCAAAAGGGCGCGGACGCGGTTCCCGGCTGCATTTACGAGCTCCCTGGCTCCAGAGAACAACTTTGGGAAGATTCTTTCCCAAAGTTTTGCGTGTCGTTTAGTGAGCGAAGTTTGTAACGTGGCTGCTGTTTGGCCGCGGTGCCTCGCTCCGCTCGGGATCCAGTTGGCAGCGCTCGCTGGAATACTTTGCTTTTGTTGGACTTTTAAAATGGCTTCGTTGTGATTTGTGGAGCGACTGTTCGCAGCCCGCGAGCCTGCTCCTCACCACGAGCGGCTTCTGTTGTTTGGGCTTCTACTCTCCCAGCCTGCGCCTCGGAATTCGCTTCAAATCGCTTTTAAATGCCGTTTTAAGTCTAGTGAAGGCTCCGAAAACACGATGGACGTCGCTTTTAAACCGATGCTTCAACTTGGAATTATCCAACCCAAATACATGGGCGTAAAGACTCAATGGCCGAAGACAGCTACTTTTCAAAAGTGCTCTTGGCTTTAAAATACCAGGCTCGCTTGGTGGCTCTCGGCCCATGTGCACATGCAGATGCAACCAAACACCGCGGTGATCCACCACTCTGCCCTTTGCACCTTATTTATTTTTAACCCATTTGAAATGTATATTTGATGCGCCGCCCGTATTTACAGTGTGTCACTTTCCACGGGCGGTTCGGTACCCACGACTTCGGAGCGAACAGAACCGCTGGTCGAAGGTGTTTTCGGAGCCACGTCCACGCACCGACCGCTCCTGGTGCTGCTTCCTCGGGAAGCGGCGCTCTGGCGCGGACGCTGGTGTGGCGGAGAGCGGGGTGGTTGCTCCGCAGGAACGTAACCCCGGAACGGCTCTGCTCGGTTCAGCGGCGAGGAAGCGGCGGGTTCATCCCTGGTGCCCAGCGAGAGGAGTTTCTGCGAGTGTTTTTACCAACTGCGTCACTGCAGCCGCGGGCCGTTTCTCCGCTTCAAACGCGGCCAGTACGAGCAATAGTGTCGTCTTTTATCGCAGCGCTGTGGGAGCCGTGTTTGCCGTGTGTCACGCGAGTGTCTGCTGTTTGGTTTCCAGGACAGCATGATGGCTGAGAAGGAAGCAGAGGCTCCGGAAAAACTAGAGACATTATAGCCCGCCGTGACCGCCCCTCCGAACGGACTATTTCTGTTTTCAACTTCCCTCCTTGTGGATAATGGATGGCCGAGATTTTGGACTTCCACGATCCGTCCACGCTCCTCCGCCGCTGCTGGCGGGGCTCGGCTCGGGAGCCGCAGCCGCTAGGCTCGCTCCCTCGCCCGGACACTTGGGCGCGACTCACCCGCCTCCTCTCCACTCTGGAAAATTCCTGCCGTCGGCCGTCGGCCTCCATCCGCACCACAGTAAGTAAACGCAGTGTGGCTGATCGAGCGGGCGACACCTCCGTGCTGAAACGATCGCTGTGTTTTATGTCGAAAGTGCTGCAGTGGAAGGAAAGCTGCGGCAAGTTTCTCGGGTTATGCTCGCTGCCACTCTGCGGATGGAAAATAACTAAGCTCCGCTGGGTTTGGAGGCACTAACAGGGGGCAGGTCCCGGAGATGGGCTTGGACCAGCAAATCGTATTTTGCTTCCAAATTGTGCTTAAACGCGACACCACCGCTCACATTCGAGCGAGTGTTGATGGTCTCAGATCTCTGCTCCGGAGGCTGCCTTGCAGCGTCCTGGCTGTCATCATCAAAAGTGCGTCAGTAAATACGAGCAGCTCAGCGACTCACATGCAGGTAAACAGTCCTGCTCCAGCGGAGTCTGCTCGCGGAGGCGGAACCACAGCGCTGTGGGAACGTCCTCGGAGCTGAGCTGCTGCTGCTGACATGTAAACAACTCCTCCGACGGAATAAATCACATATTTTGAATATAAAAACTGCCACCTTGTTGTGTCGCGGCTGCCAGTGTTATTTGTGTGTTTGGGTCGTCCAGCTCGCGGCGTCTGCTGGAATCACGTTTGTTTGAGGTGTAATCTGCGATCACTGCTTCTCTCCACCCGGACCTGGAGTGTGTGAAGGTGAAGGCGGGAGAGCAGCCGCTCTGGTCACTGATGACTGGCTAAACACTGCTGTCAGCAAGTCAGTCCCTGCAGGGGGTCGGTTGGTTTCCAGTGTTGTGGCCAAAGATGCCTGATTTTAAGGCAGATGAGAAAAGAATTGCAGTGAAAGTTGTGATCATTTATGGTTCTGCAACAACACGACAGGAAATAAGGAGCTTGAAAAATGTGCTCCTGTCTAGTGTCAGGTTTTAGCCTAAAAGTGCAAAGAACACGCACTTTTGTATTGCTATCCCTGTGGGGTCTTTGAGGTTTCCCCAGCCTGTTCCCCTAAACCTAACCATCTAAAACAAATGGCTAAAGTTAACCTTTACTCTCAACCAGATAACCTAGGTATTTTGTAGTTTGTAGCCTCAGAATGAAGCTTGACAAAGTGAGGACCAGCCAAAATGTCATCACTCTGTTGATTAAAATGCTTACAGGTTCTCACAAAGGTAGAAGTACAAGAACACACAAACACACACACACGGTAAATAAACATAGATGCTAAATAAAAACTGATGCTAAAATCAGTCCATCTTTTTTACGATGATGTTCCGTGAGTAGTTTCCAGGCTGTTTAGTTCCTGAGCTCCTCACAAGGGCGGAGCCTGACAGAGGTTTGGATGGGGCGGACTCTGAGAGGTAAAGGTGTGTGTGAGCGGCTCATTCAAACAGTAGCTGCTGATCTGTTGCACAGGGTCGGGCTGTAGAGGGTCAGAAACAGCCTGGAGGGATATGGATCTGGAGGTCGGCCATGTTTGTTTACGTCCGCCCCCTATAGTGTTTGGGTGACGCTGCACTAGACACTGCTGCTTTTGACTTCCATCTATTCTACATTTCCATCATGGGAATCTGGACATTTGGGATTCAGGATCCTTCACGTGACCCTTGGCGGCAAGATTTGCGGCCAAATGTGAACACTTGGCACATGGCGTCATCTCAATAAGTAGGGAGGGAATGTGATGCCGCTCATGCTGCGTAGAGGGCAGGTCCAAAGGACACTCAAGTGATTGCTGGAATTGGCAGGAAAATCGCGGTGATCGGTCTAAGCTGCAGTACCTCGGATTGATTGGAATTGCATTGTCAGTTGCGATCGCGGCGCTGCTGGTCATGCTGGAGCCCGGGCTCTATGCAGCAGCGCTCTCCCACCAGGCAAACTAAGCTGGAAGCTTGATAAAGCCAGTCCTGGAGCAGCTGAACCCAGGGTTGGAAGACACCTAGTGGTGAGCGAGCCACGCGTCTGTTTTCATTCCCGACGTCAGGTCTGACTGAGCTGTCAAGCATATTTCTCTGGTTGTGAAGTCACTTTCTACTGTCACTGATGGAAAGAGAGCAGAAGCGGAGGGGTGTGTGTTTTGCGGTCGGCAGAGGAAGGAGCGCACTGCCGTCTCCACTCTGGTTTGGTGAAGGTGGTTTGCTTATGGAAAATGGGAAAGTCTGACAAATCCTGGCGTCAAGCTTCTTCACACTGGCCCTACTGCTTCGCTTGTTCCTCCTGGAGAGGGAAGCCCCTGAGACGCCAGTCTTCCTGTTGGTCCTAGCAGAGGTCTGAAGAGCTGTCAGAGCGTAGCCCACACACTTGAAGCTAGCAGCGCTGAGATGGACCGTCGCGTGGGAATGATTGATGAGCCCGGTTACGGCCGCCGATCTGGGTTTTCCACATGTGAGCGGTTTGCAGGTGACGTAATGACGGAGGAAGAGGTGAGGCACGTGCTGCACTGCTGTCGGAGGTGACCATGGAAACACCGGTCCACGGAGCAGACGCAGGGCTTCTCATTTAGACGTGCGAGCTCGGATGCTGGCTGGTCACATGACCACGCTACCCTGTGTGCCGATTTCACTCGACTCGACTCTCACTTGGTTCTCTCAGTAGAAACTTGTGTGGTGCTGCTGTCAGCCTGGATTCTCCTGGGAAACTGTGCCTGAACCATGATGCCAGAGCAGCTTCCTCTGGGAGTGACTGAACCTGAAGCTCCTGAGTAGAGACAGCAGAGATGTTCCAACACAGCGCCATACATGGCGTCTTGTGTAGCAAGAAGGTGCCAGTCAATCCTCTGGAAGCCCACCTGTTCCAAAACAGGCCTTTTGTTCCCATGAACGTGGAGTTGTGTCAACTGGACATCCCAGAAGATGGTCGTCACTTTTGGATCGCGCTGGATTTGTTGTCGTACACAGGTCAGGAGTTGGAGGCGGAGTCAGCGTCATGTGACACAGCAGTGACATGTTATGGTCAGGTGTGTAACCTGGAGGTGATATTGGTGTGGATTCTGACACTAGCTCCGCCCACTGAACGACACTGATGTGTGTGCCACAGCGCCACCATGTGGCCCAGCTTCTGTCAATGTGGTGCTGCGGTTGTGACTCTCTCTCGAGCAGCTGGTTTTGCTGCGGCCGGTGATTATCCTCCTCCTCCTCCTTCTTCCTCTTCGTCCTTCCCCTCTTCCTCCTCCTCAATCTCTTCTGCCTCCTCCTCCTCTTCCTCCATCTATTCTTCCTCCTCCTCCTCCTTTACTCCAGGATGTTTTGAATTGGGCCCACTCGCTGACCTTGGCTGTCCATCTCTCCTCTCGCCGCCCACTGAATCCCAGCACAGTGTGAACCAGGTGGTTTGGCTTTATGGCTCCCATCAAACACTGGCACATTGCTTCCTTCAAACCATCACCATAATGGCAGCCGTGCTCTGCTCCTGCAATAATTACTGGCTAATTGGAAACACTTTCAAAATTGCAGTAAACAGCATGTGCTGAGGAGGGGGGCTGGGAGGGGCGCAGAGGTTGGTGCACCCCAGCCTTGGCTAGCTCACCCCTCACCGGCTGCAGCCTAATCTACATCTTAATTTCCCCTGAGAGACCATTGTTTTCTTTTGTGCCTAATCTCTAATTGAATTTAGCAAATTAAGTCTTGGCTTTAGTGATCACATTAAGGACCAGGCCTGGAGCCGTAGAGGACACCAGCAGGATGAGCCGCGATCTTGAGGTTCCCTTTCCACGGCCTGGTCCAGAGTTTGCGTCTCAGGGAGATAATCCAGCACCTCTGTAATCTGAAGAGTCCACACCACCACTCCAGACGTGTTCCCCTCCTGTGCGCTCACAGAGAGCGGAGAAAGAACTTGTTGGAGACGAGACCCCGCGTGGCCATGAAGCTGTGCTGGTTGAGGGAGTCACAGCCGACTGAGACGCCCGTCTACAGTTGTTGTGTCTTCGCTGTTCTCCGCCATGGTGCGTCTGTGAATGGGGGATTGGGTTGCCACGTTATTCGACTGAAACATTTGGTGCAGCCCAGTGTTTCGCTGGGGTTATGTCTTGCTCGACCAGTTCCTCAGTTAAGGCAGTTCAATAGGACCAAGACCAGGACCCTTCCGGTTGGTTCCTCGCTGCGGGAGAGGGCCACATGCCAAGCCCCAGAGACTCACCAGCTGTCAGAGGGTTTTGCTGAGAGTGTGGAAAAGGACCTGGCTGGATTGGTGTGTGTGTGACTTGCCAGTGTTGGACTCCCCTCGTGTCACGTCACGTTCAGCATTGTGCCACAGCCCACCTGACCTGGCTTTAATGTTTGTGTGGAAGCCTGTCCTGTGCCAGTTACCTGCACGTGACTCCGCTTCTGTGAGCGCCATTATGGGTTTGAACCACAGCAAACCGCCGTCGTCGAGTGCCGCTGTCCGAAGCTGGTGTGGCTCAGCTGCTGTGAGCTCTGCTTGGGCTCAGATGATGCCAGCGTCACTTGGTACGGCTGAGTTCTCTGTCAGCTCCTCACCGACGGTCAGACGTGTGCGGCGTTAACATGCTTGCCGTGGCCTTCACACAAGTTCCTACACACACACACACACACACACACACACACACATGCACGCTTGTTCCCTCACGTGGAATCTTCCCGTCACCAGACGCAGCTCAGCGGCGCTTCAGATCTGGAAGAGTGAACCTGGTGTTTTGGAGATCTGGCCCTCTTTGCTCACGAGACTCCACAGTTGCGGTGCGTCACAGGCTCCGCCTCCAGCGGGAGGGTGGGTCCGTCTCCGGGCTGTAACTCCTCCAGCATGTGTGGCAGCTCAGGGTTATCATGGCTGCCACCAATTTGTCTTTGACAGCGATGGCTTTCACTGTGTCTGTTTACATTGAAATTAATGTGGTGAGTGTGTGTTTATATATTCACCACACAGAGGTCCGTGTGTGTGAGAGGAGACGGGACTCGCACTCATCCCCGGTCAGATTCATTGAATGCTTCGGGAGGGAAAACAGACTTCTTAAGAGAAACCACCAGGCACTGCTGCGCTGCCACAATAAACCTGTCAGGGTCAGACAAACGACACACACACACACACACACACACACACACACACAGCTGTGTGTGTGGGGGGAGTGAGCATGTTGTGGCATGTTGGAATACCCCAAGTGTTAGCTAACAGGTTGACTCTGCCAGAATCCTCCCTTCAGCTCAGACACACTCGGAGGTCACACACACACACCTTGGCTTGTGTCACATACCATCAGCTTTACGTTGTAGCACCGTCCTGCATGTCGCCACTTGAAAGCGCCTGACTGGTAAAAATAGAGTTCTGTGATCTAAATACAGCCAGACATATTTTGGGCCACTCAAAAATAGCATGTCAGTCCAGCCACCTGTGGCACCTGAGCCACGGCACTGAAGGCTTGTGTGGCACATCTCCAGCCAGTGCCACAAAGCCTGTCCTCCTTGGCGCAAATGAGGAGCCCGTTGACCCCGTGACCCAGATCTTGTGCCACGACTGAGCCACGCTGGAGTGTTGGACATTTGTGCACATTTGTCTGACACCTGCGGTGGTCCTCACAGATCCCAGGGCTCAGCACAGAGGCCGTCACATGCTCCAGCTGCTGCAGTTGTAGACTGGGGAACCCATTGTGGGGAGCCCAGCACTGGTTCCAGGCCACTCACAGCTTCCACGTGTGTCTCCATTCACGTCGTCTCCAATAGTTATTTAAAATTGGTGAGTCCTCAGTTGAAGAGAATCAGTCAGTCATGGCGAAGCCATTTGACTCTGTCTATTTGCACTTGAACGTTCAGTCAATATTGATAGCGTGTATGATGCTTCACGCAGCCTTTGAAGAGCCATTAGGAAGGTAAAAAGTCAATGTCTGGTGTTGACCGGCAGTTTGGGACCTTCTACCTGGGACCTACCTTCCTCCCCTGCTCCGGCAGCCTCACCCCTCACAGGGACTCGGCCTTGATGCTGGGTACTAGGTGCAGTGGTTCATCTCCGAGGATCAGTCTCCTGTTGCTGTTTTTTGGCTCACCACCTCCTGGACTGTCTTGTGGCTCAGCTCCTCCCTCACCTGGATGGTGTCCTTGCTACTCAAGACACAGTGACTGCCTCAAACACGCCCTCCACCTACCAAACCCCCGAGATAGCCCTCCACCTGACAGCCCAGGGTGGATGGGCATCCATCCCCGCCCTCTGCGGGAGCATTGGGAGCGTCACGGCACTCGGACCTCCATGTTGGTCTGGCCAACTTGTCTGAAAGTGGGATGTTGGTAATCCTGCCGACAGACCAATGACTGCCAACAGAACCTCGTCCCGGATCCATGAGCCGATCACAGTGCCGGTTCTGAACCTTGATCATGGCACTTGGAAGTGGGAGGAGTGTCCCTGGCAGGATTAACGTTACCAGAATCGGCGTCTCAGTTCACCACGACAGACGTTTTACTCTTTTCCTTTCACAGCGAGGAGAACCAGATCAAGAGCCCTGTGCCGATGGCTAACAGATGCCTTGTGCCTCAGACCGTGTGGAGGTGGAGCCTTGTCTTGTCATGTGTTATTATAGTCTTGGTTTTCAGCGGGGAAGTCCCCAGTTTCTATTTGCATCAGTGACTGTTGAGGTTTGGTGTGTGTTTTTGGCTTTCGTAATGACGACCACGTTGAGGATCGAAAGCACCAGGGACACCGTTGGTTTCTCTACAGTTGCATTACTCTCTGGTGTCACAGGAGGAATCAAACCAGCTGCGGTCTCTCACACCTACATGACAGTGTTTCTTCAGAACCTGCTCTTCTCTTCACCTTAGTGGCAGCTGGGGTCAGCTCCAGGCCTCCCAGCAGCTTCAGAGTAGCATTTGGGATCTCGAACAAGTTTGGGTGATCGAGGTTGTTGATAGTTAATTGGCTTTGCATGCCTCTTCGCAATGTTGGCTCGTGAGCTAGGTGCCAAACATGCAAATTTATTGGTGTCGGTTTCAGTCTTTTTCTTTATTTTTTTTTAGTTTACAACGAGTGGTGCCGGAGATTGGGTTAGATGCTAGCGCCTGAGCTTCAGCTTGTAGTCCCTAATTTTAACTTTGCAACATCTTGAATCGATTTAAGATCAAGACTCTGATTTCAGCGGTGTGGGCGGAAGGTGTGTGTGTGTCCTCGGGCTGTGTGTTTGGGGCCTGATCTCTATCACACCTGATCTCCTGCAGAACTATCTTCTATCATGCTCTGGATATAAAAACATGGGGAGAATGAGTTTCTTGGCAACACTTGAATCTCAGTATGGCAACCGAACTGTCCTGTGGCGTGTGTATGTTTTTGTGTGTGTGGTGTGGGCGAGCGGGAACGGGAGCAGTTCAGAAACCTTTAAAGCTACGTTTCCCTCTCAGCTGCCATTTGGATGTTGTTTCTGGAAAGAGCCGCTCGCTTGTTTTCCCTTTTAGCGCTCCACCGCGCGCTGCTGCCGAGGGCTTTGATTCCTCCTCTGATCAGCCGGGTTGTGAATGTTCCGGCACACATGGCTGTGGTACATGTGGGCGGTTGCCGTGCTGCCATTGATCTGCTCGCTTGTGCGACTTGTGTTGGTTGGAGAGAACCCGGTGTTTGGCCCCCGGGGGCGAGAGCTGCTGAGATGCTAATGAGGGCGCTCGGAGGGAAATGGTAGGGAGTCGTGGCTTCCATGCGCTGCTGCGGCCCTGACGTTCTCACCAGGCTGATGGTTGCCTCAGTTCGTCCCTGGAATCTTCAACTTTGGATGACCAACGTCTGCGAGCTTCTGGTTGCTGGTTTACCTCTGATCTTAGTCATTTAAATTGAACCCCTTTGTTTTTTTTAAAAAATATATCCCCATAAAATGGATGAATAATCTGGCGGAGTTGGAGGGGCCACGGTGGTCGGCGAGTCTCAAATAAATGCCCATCTCATGCCAAAAATGCATTTGGACAGTGTGATGACTCACCTCCTCGAGTGGTCTGTCTGGGCTCATCCTTGCTTCTCAATAAGGTGGCGCTCTTGTCATTTTGTGTATCAGAAATCCAGTCGCTGTAAACCTCTCCAGGAGATGCTCCTTGTTGAGAGTGTGGTGAGTATTGCAGCCATTAGGTCCAGAGAGGTTTGGCTATGAGTGCAGCAGATTGAGCGCGATGTTTGTGTCTCTGGCTGCTCTGTGTGGATCGCGGCTCCGAAACGTGACATGTCGCTGAATGGAAGTGATTTCCAAGTGATTGTGGTGGAAGGTGTTTATCAGGCCTGTAGAGCACAGTGTGTGTGCTGCAGCTCGAGCCACCGTATCCACGGAGGAGAGGATCGATGCTGCTGCTCCATGACACACACACGTGGGGGGGTGGGGGGTTTCCCTGCTGAGTTAACAGACTGAGACAAACTGAAGGTTAATCATCGGCCGTGGCTCTGTGTTTGCAGCTCCTGTGTTGTGCTCAGCAGTGGACATTCTCCGGGTCTTGAAACAAACACAGGTTGTGAAATCAGGACTGAACCAGTGTGTGTGTGTCAATCACAGACTCCCTGCTGTTTTAATGCACTGATTTAGATGCAGTGAGTGCAGCAGGGTTCTGTTCCCACAGGACTATTACCACACACACACACACACACACACACACACACACACACACACACACACACACACACACACACACACACACACACAGACACAGGTTTTATCGCAGCACCGGTCGGTAATGACCCCGGCCGACGGCGTGGGGGGGGTCACGGTTTGATTGGGAGCAAAGTTAATCTTTACAAATGTACGATAGCTGCCAGGCGCAGAGGCCAATAAACCAGGAGAGATAAAGGCCGGAGCATGGGCTTCACCGCCCGTGTGTGTGTGGGTCGGCTTGGCTTGCGCTTCAGATCTAGTGGACGTCCCACTCCTGGTGTCTGGTGAATCTTTAACTCCCATCTTCCACTGATGTGGTCACGTGTCATCTGAAGCCCTTGGTGTTGGAACGTTTCCCTCTGGTGAGCGATACCTTCGCGCAGGTCCCCGGTTCCAGCGGCGCGCTTCATTAACTGCCGACCAACGCGTCTGTGTTGGGCCGCCATGAATGGCACTTCCTGGTGGCTTGGTCAGAATGAGAATACGAGGGACTGCTTCCTCATCGATTGTTCTCTCTCTGTCTCACTGACCCACTCTCTTGTTTATTAGCTCGCTAATGCTAATTCTAGCTGGCCGCTGACTCTCCTCTTTTCTTTCTTTCCTCAGACGATGCCTTCCCAGCAGGCTCCAGTCCCTTCCTGTCAAGTTATCCAAGCTCCGCCCCCTTGGCCTCAGACTCCTCGTACAGAGCAGCCAATCCCAGCAGTCTGCAGATGGCCCAGCTCTGGGCCTCACATGCCCATGAAGGTGAGCCTTAGCGCCTGTCTCCGCTTCATCACTCACCACCGTGAAGACGCTGCAGTGCCTCTGAAGCCCACGAGGCCTGTTCTTCCTCCGCTCCCATGGGATCCTGTTCCATTTCTGTCCCTCAGCTGGGAACCAGCTTCCAGCACTGTCCTACATCACGCTGACTTTCACCGTCCTCGGCGCTCACCTGTCGTGTCTTGCTGTAATTCATCTTCCTCTCTTCGTCTTCACTCTCGCGCCCCACTTTCTCCTCTCGTCCCTGAGCCAGTGAGACACGCACTCCTCTGCTGGAGTGAGACGTGAATGCAGCGTCACGTCTGAAAGGACAGATTCAAGGCCTCGTCAGGTGTCTGACTCCTTCCTGTTGATGGTGCTTGTGCGGAGTATGGCGGACGCCGTGATGTCACCGTCTCCGGGGTCAGCTGAAGGTCGTGTGGAGCGAGAACATCGTGAGTCTGCTGGCTGTAGCGAGATCCCATTAGGTCTCATTTAAAGGCTGATTGCGTCGGCGGCGTGACACAGAGCAGCTTCTGCCTTCCACGGACGGTAAATCACATCACATCACATGTCTGTGACTGGAACTTTGACTCGGGCCAGCTCACTTTCACGTCTATTGATTCAAGGACGAATTGGTCTGCCGTTTCCAAGCTAAACCTCCCGCCAACTGTGGCGCGGGGATAATTAACCCCTAGGTTTTGCACACTGGGATGTAAAGTTTAATCTGCGCCTACTGGAGAAGCTCTGCCCCTAGACAGGAAGCCTTCCTCTGCTGAGGAGGCCGAGACCGGCCTTGCCAGCGAGTTGAGCTGGCGACCTTGGCCCGCACAAGTTCATGGCCTCAGCTCCGAGTCTCGGGTCGAAGCGGCCCTTAAATGCCGGCTTGGGCCTCCTCTGGCCAGACGACCTGAGTGAATGGGCGCCCCTGAACACGACCACAGAACACCTCATCAAATTCTACAGTCTGCAGTTCCAACAGTATCACTGTCAAATGAAGTGCTGAAAGTTTCAGAGCTGTTCTGAGTCTCAAAAGAGGGGACGGCGTGCCTGGTCAGGCACAGGACCGTAATCTGACCCTCGCTCCTTCCAGGGTCCCACGTCACATCCTGCTCCAGCACCGCTTGAACTCAAACACTTTCCTGCCTCTCACTGCACTCTCTTCCACTGCTGGGGATTTCCGGGTTCCTGTAACCACTGCAGGACCAGATCCCTGGCGTTTGACTATCTTTTCACTGACTGTGCTGTGTCTTCTGTCCCCAGGGTTCCCTCCATTGCCAGGCAGCTTATATTCCAGTCCCTACCTTCCCCTGGGCCACCTCGACCCGCCCTCGCTCTCCCAGCACCCACTCTACGACGCTCACAAAGGTCAGTTGTTGGTGGAGATTATCGTCTCTCACTGTCATCCGTTAGTTAGAGTGGCAGGAAGTGCAGTCATATTTCAGAACCGTCCAGCTGGCGTGCATCCAAACGCCAGCTTTGACCTTAATTTTGTGGTTATGAAGTGGCCGTCAGTAGCCTGAGAAGGGTGAACTGCCAGAGGGAGGGGGATGATTACATCTGTGTTCTGAGTGTTAACAAGGTGAGTTTGGTGGCCTCTAGTGGCCAGATAGCTCTAAGCATCTGCTTCATCTGCCCAGTGGGAGCACCAGCCCTGTTGTCAATGTCACACCACTCACGTCCTGCTTGTGTGTCTCCAGAGAACTTCTACCTGCCTGCCTCCATCGCTCAGCCCCTCCACCCCCCCTCAGGGCCGCCCTCCACCCGCTCCAGTGGCACGCCGCCTCAGAGGACCAGCCGAGAGGCGGCGCGAGACCGACCATACAGGGAGGAGAGGGAGCGTTCCAGAGAGAGCGTGGTGGATCTGACGCAGGACGGAAGGAGTGAGGAGGAGCGGCGAGCGCGGAGCAGCGAGCGGGACTCTGAGAGAGAGTGGTCCCTGCACCCCCTCCCCCAACACAAGGAGCCCCGCTCCAGAGCCTCCTTTCCTCCCACGAGCAGGTTCCCGGGCGCCGAGTCGGAGGACGGCAGCTACAGACTCTCTGACAGACACCGGAGAACGGACTCGTCCGCCGGGACCCTCAACGTCCCGTATGCCCTCCCCCCTCCACTCCCCCCCGCACACAGAGAGCAGAGAGTCAGCGCGCCTACGTATGTGCCTTCAGTGGAGGTCTACGACGAGCGGATCGGGCCCATCCAGATCGCCTCACAGGCCCGGGACCACAGACATGGCGAGAAACACAGAGACGGCTACAGACTCTCTCAACCCAGCGACTCCAGCAATCCACGGGAGGAGGGCTCTGTCATATGTAAGCAGAACCCGGACACGTCGTACCCCTCCAGTCAGTCACGAGTCAGTCCAGAGGTGCGGGACTTCTCCAAGCAGTCCCTCCGTCTGGGCCTGGAGCCAAAGTGGAACTACGCCACCAATCACATGGCAGCTCTCGCCGCACAGCACGGACACTCGGTCTCCTTGCCGACTCACCCGCAGGCTTCCCCCCACACGACACACCGGCCCAGCAGTACCGCGCATAGCCATTCCCCCCAAACACACCCCCCCCAGCGGGTGGAGGACAGCACCCAGAAACGCTACTTCACCCCGTCGTCACTTACCAGGTCAGAGCAGGGCGCACTCGCGGACAAAGCCGAGGTGTCGGCCATGCAGAGCCTCATCAAATACAGCGGGAACTTTGCTGCCGAGGGCTCCTCCAGGCACGCGGCCGAGGCTCGCGGCTCTTTTGGGGGCCTCGGCAGCCTCGCCTCCGATGCTGAGAAGGACAGGGAGAAGCTTGCGGCGGGGGCCATGAGGATTCCTCCCCAGCTGAAGAGGGAACAGGAGAGGCCCGACAGCGCTCGCTCCTTTGGCCGGGAAGGCGAGGGCGAGGTGCGCCACCCTCCTGTTGGGATCGCTGTGGCCGTGGCCCGCCAGAGGGACAGCACCAGCACCAGCAAGCAGAGCAGCGGCCCCTCGGAGCCACAGCGGCCGCTGCTGCCAACGGCTGTCAAAGGTACCGCCGGCATTGGGCTGGGTGTCCCGTGAGGGTGGGGCGAGCTGTCGCTGATCCGGTTTGGTTTGTTCAATTCTCGTGCTGAGCTGCTCCTAATGCTGAAGCGTCGCACCACAGTGACTTCACCCGGCACAGAGTGGGGGCTCTCTGCTAAATGGCTTGTGCGTGGCTCCTCTTCCGGCCTGTGAACTCCGCGGCCGATTTGTTTTCTGTCTCATGCCGTCGCCGCTGACCGGACTCTGAGTTGTTGGTGTGTGTAACTTGATTGAAATGTCCCCCCGTCTCATGATGCTGAGGGGCTTTTGTTTGAGCGTCCTTTTGAGAATCTTGTGTCGCAATTCCTGCATAAGAAAATAGTTGGCTCCATTCAAGCTGGCCAAGCTCCTCCAGCTTCCCTCTCTCCTTCTGCCTTGTTTCTGTTTTCCCCTCTGTCCGTCTGCATCTCTGTCTATTCACCCTGAGGCTCCTTCTTCGTCCCACCTCCGGCCCCTGCTCTTTTCCTCACCCCTCCTCTCCTCCAACACTCCACTGCACTTTACATGTCATTGGTCATTACAGCTAAAAGCTACAAACAAGCGCAGAATCACAATCAGAGTGTAGTTTGGTTGCTAAGCAATGCTCAGTTTTGAGAGCGTCTGATGCCTCTCTGCCTGCCTCTCTGCCTGACTGCGCTGTGGCTTTTCCTTCCTTGGTTGAGGAGAAATCACGCTAGTACTTGGCGCTGGTTTGGTAGTTCACTCGTGTCTGATCAGAAGGCCACGGGTTTGAATTAGGGACGCTCCGATGATCGGTGAATGCCCATCATTACCTGTCACTGTCGATCACAACACCTGATCAGGTGTGACTGCCAGCACTACCAACATCATGCCTCACATCATGTACACAGAAGGTCTCATCATTTTGATTCCAAATTCATTGTCAATCCATGTGATCGGTATCAACACCAAAAATCCTGATCGGAGAATCCCTAGATTGAATCCCTCGCCGCTGAGCAAGGTGGAATTCAGGAACTGATTCCAGGAACTCACACATCCTTCTCTCTCACACGCTCCTGGTCATGTCCTCTTCTGCTTTCCTGCAGTTTAATTACGCCCCACACCGATACCTCAGCCCTGAGTACGTTTATCTGTGTGTAGCAGAGCGCCGGTGAAACAACTCGCTCGACTGCAACTCTCAAGCCTGAGCTGAATTAAATACACCACATCATGTGATCCAGTCACCTCTTACCTACTGAAGTTGCAGCCCGTCGGACAGCTGTGTGTGTTCCACCCACGATGTGGGTTTTCTTACGGCGGTTGGTTGGTTGCTCCGTGCTCTAGACAGGACAGCCAGCCCATGGTCCTCCTCCCTGAGGTACAGTAAAGAAGTCGAGGGCTTCCTCGAGGGCCAGCGCTCCAGTGGCCAGGGTCCCTGGTGCAGAGGCAAGTGGGGCAGGCTCCTCGTAACCCTGGCAACCGTCTGGAGGAGCAGGACGGACCTCCCCCAGGTTAAACCTGGATCTCTGTCTTGCTGCTGTTTAGTGAGGGGGAAACCGGCGGGTCTCCTGTGGCGCGGCTCTCATAACTGATGTGGAGTGACGGCTTGTGCGTTCCTGCGCTGCCTGTGCCCTGTATTTTCCTCTCGTTTTTCTTTCTTGGTGGCTGCATAGCTGTCACAGTGTCATCTGTTGCCGTCGCCACTTGTTTGTCAACATTTTCATGAAAAAAAACCCTCTTCCAGCCGCATCTTTATTTCGTGACTGACACGCGTATTGGCAGAGGGTCCCCTGCC
The DNA here is from genome assembly GCF_027744825.2 of Synchiropus splendidus. Classification (NCBI taxonomy): domain Eukaryota; kingdom Metazoa; phylum Chordata; class Actinopteri; order Syngnathiformes; family Callionymidae; genus Synchiropus; species Synchiropus splendidus. The sequence continues at coordinate 3,678,895 of NC_071352.1, forward strand.
AACTCAAAATTCAAGACACAAATTCAAGACTCTGTTGCATCACGGCTGACTCTTGTCACAGGGCCCGGTTCCATTCACGGCCACCTGCTCCACACACACTCGCGTGACCTTCCCGGTCGTGGCCACTACAGCTTCTGTGGGTTATATGTCTGCCATTCTGCTCTGTAAATGTCAGTACATCCAAAGGTCGTTGGGATTACGAGCGGCTCACGCTTGTCTGTTGCCGTCGCAGACGAGGAGCGGGCAGAGGAGCGGCGGCGTCATCACCACGAAGACCGGCTGGTGGCCAGCCGACTGGAGCGTGAGGAGAAAGCTCTCAGGTAAGCGTCAGCCGCGTTGAGTGTCGTCTCCCCCGCTATGCTCACACGAAGCCCTGCTCTCGCTCGCTTCCTTTCAGGGGCTCCAAGGAGCTGGACTTCACACAGATGCACCCTCCCCCGCTGTCAAGTGGCTTGACCCCCAGCATGATGACAACCAGCCTCATGACCCACAACCTGATGGTAACAGGAGGTGCAGGTCGCTGGCATCCTGACCCCTCAACTCTGACCTCTCACCCCTGGATACCCCGTCCTGGAGCTCCCCCGGTTTGGCTCCCGAGCTCCCCATACAGTAAGTGGCTGTCACTCAAACCCACCCGTGTGTCGGACAGAGCAGGAGTCTCTGTGGTGCTGGGCTTGATTCACAACAACTGGAGAAATGATTCAGTTGGTCATTGATTCCAACAGTGTTCAGGGCAACTGAACACTAAGCTGTGACAGTGCAGCCTCAGTGGGTAATGGCAGATGAAAGCTTGAAGAATGAGTGCCAACGCTGTGTTCAGTGACCCGTGAACCTGCAGAGAGCAGTCATGACACAGCAGCATCTCACCCAGCTGAGATATAGACCCCAGCAGCAGGCGTGACGTCTGTCTGTCATGGACCGGCCTCCTCAGCCTCTGGGTTTCTCTGGAACGGATGTTCCTGCAATAACAACAGAGAGGGTCACACCGTGCACACGCTCACGCTCCCAAAGGTCCCCCTGTTTGGACGCTGAAGGAGATCCAAACCAAAACAAGTGCTGCAGGCAGGCTCCACGCTGGTGTGAGAACATGCTCCCACTCCTGTCTGCTCTGCTTCTCCTCACAGGCCTCAGCCCATCCTCCCTTCATCAGACCCTCCCCCCGGGCTACCCTCCAGCCCTGCCAGGATCCATACCCCCCTCCTACCAATTTGCCAGGGACCCACAATCTGGACAGATAATCGTCATCCCATCTGAGCACCTGCCGCACTACGGTACGTTGCCAAGTGTCTTTGCTGTCAGTCAGAGGGAACTGTGGGTAACAAAGCTCAGAGTGTGCACCTGGTCTGAAGAGGGTAGGACTTACTCCATCTCCCTGGGTCAAATCTGTGTTCTAACGCTGAAAACTGAGATCAGACAGAAGTGGAGCGAGCGGCTGTGTTTGAGCCAAACTCAGCCGTACGGTTTGGGTTTCAGGGAGCGACGTCCTGGACCGCGGTGCCCCGGTGTGGCCAGGGATGTATGGCTCCAGCAGCTCTCTGCAGCACGCGGCGCAGCTCCAACTCCTGTCTCAGCAGCAGATGTTCCGGCAGCAAGAGCTGTTGATGATCCAGCAAGCTCAGGTGCTGGAACTGCAGAGGAACGCTCAGCTGGTGGTGAGTACCAGCGGCAGGTGACGCCTCTGTTGCTGGGAAACTCTGTCAGACATGCTATCATCCCAGTCGCCGCCACGGACTCGGCGTGCCGACCAATGTGGCTCAGTAACCGTCATGACTTAACCTGCTGGTGTTTGCAGGAGCATCTGAAGGCCAGCGAGCCACGCACCGATCTGGACGACAAAGCAGACAAGCGGAACCTGGACCCCAAACCTCAGCCCTCCTCGATATCGTCTCCATCTCCCTCACCCGTGCTGCACCCCCGCAAGTCCTCCGCTCCCTCACGCTCGCCCACTCCCTCCACCTCGTCGCTCACCCCACTGCCTCCACTCCACTCACCAGCGACCACCTTGAAGTCGGAAGAGGCAGGGTCGCATGCTTCGCACCCACCGACGCCTCGGCTTCACCCTCCTTCCCCTCGGTCAGCCTCACCGCCGCCGTCCTCGCCACGTCGGCCCAAACAGGAGGCGGCTCGGGAGGGGGAGGGGGAGAGGAGGGAGCCCCGCCAGAAGCAGCACCCGGCAGCCTTTCCGGAGTCCTACCCGGGTCAGTACACAGAATTCTTGTCTGAGTTGCCACATGGTGGTGACCTTTCCTCCTGTTTGCCACAGACCTCCGTCCTGGTTACCCTTACCAGTCCATCACAGCTCCTTTTGGATCCTTCCCTCCTTATCACATGCCAGCAGCAGCAGCAGCAGCAGCAGCAGCAGCGAGCACCGACATTGTCCCTCCTCTCCACCCTCTCTCTCTGGCTTCACCTCTGCCACCAGCTCGGCTCCATTCACAGCATCTGAATACAGACGTCAAACCGCAGAAAGTGGAGCCAACGGCAGCAGCCTCTTACTTGAAGCGGGAACCTGGACTGGGGAACCAGGACCTGGGATTGGCAACGGGACCTCTGGGCCCGCCGCGCCTGAGCTGCAGTCCTGTGCGAGCAGTGGAGGAGGTGGCGAGTGTGGCGCATCAGCCGCTTCACCTGCGTGTCCCGGCCACGCCGCCACCACGAGACCAGAGGTCGGAGGAGGCGCAAGACGGAAGCCCGGTCAAAAGAAAGTCGTCGTCATCATCCTACCAGCGTCAGGAAGCTTGCATGATGGCAGACGCTCAAGCTGAGCTCTCCCAGGCGCAAGGCGAGGCAGAGCCAGGGCGTGAGGAGCCGGCCCAGCCCTGTCGGCCCACTAGCCTGTGTGAACCACAGCAGCCCCTCAGCCCAGAGAACCACCTGGCGCCCACCAAGCCACCAAGCCTCACAGCACCAGACTCTCCCCTGTCCTTGGTTGTTGCTCGCGAGGACCCCATGGCAGGGATGCTTGCTCTGCTGGCTGCCAGCGAGATGGCTGAGGCCAGGGCCCCTGAGGATGAGGGCTGGGTCGACAGCAGTGTGGCGGGAGCTCTGGAGCTGGTGGCGCTTGAGGGGATGGCCATGCTCAGCCAAATGGGCCAGCAAGAGACGGAGAAAGGTGAGTGGCATGGACTCCGGCACTGCCGCCGTCTTGCTCTTCATTGCATGAGCGCGTTGCTCTGAAGTCATGTGACAGCTTCAATATCAGCTCCACATGAGTGTGAGAAGAATGAGATGCTGAACCTGAACTCTCAACTGTTCTGCAGCTGGTGTGGTGGGACTGAGCAGCCGGGTGGTCTCTCCCCCAGACCCTCACTGCCTGGCCCCACCCATCAAGCCTCTAACCAATGAAATCTTTTTCTGACAGGGCAGTTGAGATGGATCTGTACTTCCACAATAACTGTGTATTGTTTTGGTCCCATATACATGTCTCGATACGTGAAGGAGATGGTGAACTCTCCACTGTACCAGGACCCGACACTCGCTCAGTGAAAAGCAGGGTCTGACTCCTGACTTGTGTCCTGCGTCCTGCAGATCTGGGCCTGGGCACTCTGGATTGTCTGCTCCAAGCCAGTCGACATATTCTCTTGGAGGCCATAGAGCAGCAGTCGCACATCCACTTACCGCGGATGCTTGACCCAGACAAGAAGTACAGCTGGAGGCAGAAGAAAGAGGAGCCGGTAGGAAGGTGCCGTGGTGGTGGTGGGGCGGTGGCCTGGCTATGACGGCTGTCCTCTCTCTCCTCAGATGTACAGCAAACTGTCCGTGGAGGTTCTGGACGCTGAGGAGGTGGAGCACCGCGTCCGCTTGGCTGAGCTGCAGCGCATGTACAAGGAGAAGCAGAGGGAGCTGAGCCGACTGCAGAGGCGGCGAGACCAGCCGTGAGTGGAGCTCCGCTCAGCGCCTCCCACAGGACGGAGAAAACCTTCTGACCTCTGCTCTCTGTGCCAGCGAGCGCCAGGACGACGAGAGGCGGAGCTTGACCAGGCGAGGCAGAGGGCGACCTCGGAAAAGGAAACACCTGACCACGCCCACCAAACTGGACCCTCGCCCCGGAAAGTCAGTTGTTGTCTGCGTTTCATACGCCGGTGACATCTGTGGCGCTGATCCAGTGCTTCTGTGTTTCAGGGTCGGAAGATCAGTGCAATACTCTGAGGACTCTGAGAACGGAGAAGGGCTGAAGAAGAAGTTTCGGGCGTCTCGAGAAGAGGAGGAGCTGGAGAGTGCTTTGAAGAAGAAGAAGAAGAAGAAGAAAAAGAAGAGTTGGATGGACCCTGAGGCCTCCACCAGCCACGCTTCAGAGGTCAGACATTCCAAACTCCTGCCTGGTGTTTCGGGCCGTCTTCATGTGTCTCATGCTTCTGCCAGGCTTCAAAGTCCAAACGGGGCCACATGTGTGAGCAGGAGCAGCTGGCCTCTGACCTCAGCAGGGCGCTGTCCCTGTCGCAGCTCTGCTCGCTCGGTGCCACTCATAAACTGGCCCCGAGCTCCAAAGCAGACCGACCGAAAGAGATGTCACGAGAGCGCAGCGCCCACTCTTCGGCCAAAGCAGCCAAGGGCAAGACCTCAGCCAAGACCTCCAGCTCCGAAGTCGCCCACCGGGCCAAGGCTCAGAAGAAGACGGCCGTGTTCTCCCCGACGAGATCAGAGCTGAGCAGCTGCTCCAACAGTGAGTACCTGCAGAAGCCTGTGTCCAGGCTCTCCAGTTGGCTGGGGGTCATGTGATGTCACTCGGGCTGGTGTGATGTAGCGCAGCTCCACGGACCACCCATGTAGCCCATCAGAGTCATGAGAGGGATCGCTCCACTGTGAAGGGAAGCTAACCTGGCAAACTGAACTAGTGGCTAGTGCGCAGTCGACCTGAAGTGAACCCCACCGTTACCCCACGATAATGTAAATACTTTTATCATACATGGTGTGAAAGTCTCGCCAGCAGTGGCCCGGCTTGATGGTGACTTGTAGAAGGCCATTGGGCTTGAGCCGATGGCTCTCCACCGTGTCCTGATCTTGCTGTGACTGGCTGCCTGACTCTGTTCGATGACTCTCTCCATGGCAGACTCGGACTCCGAGGAGCACACCGGAGAGGGCTGGTCCTCTCTCTCGGCGCCACATTCCCACGGCAGCCTGACCCGGAAGCGGTCGCCAGCATCGCTGCTGTCCACACAGAAGTCTCCCAGGAAGAAACACAAGCACTTATCCCTGCTGCTGGAGGAGGCGGGCCTCAGCTCCTCGGACGACTCGTTCGACCAAGGTTACTGAGCCTCTGCTGTCGAGTCTGAACTGTCTCTGCTGTGCTTTCGCTCAACCACCCCTACCTCTCTCGATGCCGGCCTCTGTGCAAGCGTGTTTTTTAAGCGCGTCTGGACTGTGGAATGTGTGGATTGAACACTGTGTGATTTATTGTCAGATGTTTTTCATAACGTTGTATTGCAGTTTGGTACCGCCATAAGCTTTATTAAAGATTTGGAAACGCTTGGTACGGAAAGTGAGGCGCTGTGGTCCTTGTCTGCTTCATCTGTCCGTCTGTCTGTCCAGCCCTGTAGAGTGCCACTCTGTCTGTCAAATATCCCTTTGCTTCCCCTCAAAATGTGGTCCGGAGTCCAGGCAGTCGTGATTGGAGTGGCTGTGCGAGGACCTGGCGAGTGATGTGCTCATGACGCTGGGATATTTGGACGATAGAGATCCTCCCTGTGTGTCTACTAAACCTTCAAATAACCCGTTTCCCTTTGCTCTCTTGACACCTTGCTCTGTCCTTTCCCTCCTCACCCCCTCCCATGATGCTTTGAGTGTCTCTCTGCCTGTTCCATGTGCTTGTGCTGCCGCCGCTGCTGCTGCGACTTTACAGAAGCTTGGCGAGGACTAGCGCAGCCTTTAGGCCCAAGCTTCCTTGCTGCGGCGAGAGCCTTGCTGGAGCTAGACTGTGCTCAGGCCAGGCTACACTGCGGCAAGGCTGTGCTCTCGCCGCCGCCCTGCCTGAGGCCACACCCCTGTCACCTGCTGTGTAAGTAGGAACTGCCCCTCTTAATCTCACTGAGCTCTAACATGCTACAATTTGACTTTTTTGCTTGGTTACTACTCACAAATTAGCGTTAGACCCGAGCGCCGTGGTGGCCTCCTTTCTTCCCTCCGCTGGGTCGCTCTGGCCTGTGAGGGGACCAAGGACGTGACCACGGCACCTGAGAATGAAGGGGCCTCGCAGGGCTGTCCTCTCAGTGCCCGCTGTCCTCCACTCCACTGGGGGTGGCAGAGTGCTAATGTGGCTGCTCATCTACAAGCACTGATCGTCATGTGACCCGCCGCGCCACACCTACTGATGTCGTCTCTGCTGGGACCCGGCACGGTTCCCCACCTCTGACTCGGCTGAGCCAGTGCTTATAATTGAGCAGCCTCAGCTGCAGCCTGCAACCCAGCACTGAGCTTAACACTCTAACATTGACTCCTCCCACTGTTCTCTGCTAACCACCCGCCGATGCAGCGCTGGCATGTCTGTGCGCCTCTTCCTGTCTGTGCCGGCCTCACCGCCCGAGTAGCTGTGGCTCCAGGACGCATGTGTGCTGTGGTGTGTCGGTCAGAGGTTTCAGGCGCATCTTTGTTTGCATCTTGGTGGCACCGAGCGAGCTCCATGGCGAAGCTCGCAGATGCTTTAGCGCCATAGCTGTGCCGTGATGTCGCGTAGACTGGCGAGTGTCTGCGTGTGACCCACAGGACACCGCATGTCTTCGCCTACTGAAGTGGCTCTGCTTCTCCTCCTGCAGACACCACCACCACCTCCTCGGAGGAAGAGGACGATGGTGATGAGGAATCGAACTCTGAGGACGGCGACTGCGAGGAGAGCGGCCTGGGGCTGCTGGCACGCTTTGCGGCGAGCGTCCTCCCTGTCGCTTCGCCTTCTTTGAGCCTCCTTTCGGAGAGCAAGCATCGCAGCAAGTCCAGCACCATTGGTAACCACCTGACTCCAACCTGCTCTCGTCTCACTTCGGTCCTCATTCAACCTTTGCTGGTCGAATGAGGACGAAGGGCCTTGAATGCGACACTTGTTGAGGTTTTGTTTGACCAGTGGCGTCTCCTCTGTGAGACCTTGGTGAAGCTGGTGACGTGAGCGTCACGAGTCGTCTCTGGATGTTCAGGACTTGGAACGAAACTGTGTTTGGTGTCAGGTTCGCCAGAACGGGAGTGGTCCGATTCGGGCTCCGACCTGAGGCTGAGGAAGTTCCCGTCTCTGCTGCATGGCAAACGATCTGCGCCGGAGCTCCCCCTGCTGCCGCCAGCGACCCGCCGCGTCGACCAAAGCAGTCCGGTCAAGCGCGATGACCCCCTGCCAGCCAAGCGCAAGTCCCTGCCCAAGCCCCGCCCCTCGCCCAAGTCGCCGAGCCGATTCAGCTTTGACCTGTCCACGGGCTCTGGGTTCGGAGGCTTCAGCGAGGATGAGGCGTGGCACCGCCGCCGCAGCGAGCGCATCTTCCTGCACGATGCCTCCAGCGCCGCCACGCCAGCATCCGGCTGCCAGAGGTCCTCTGCCAGCACGGCAGTGGCGCTCACTCCCAAACCCACCCCGAGACCCAAACCCAGCCCACCTGGTCGAGACGGGAAAGATTCGGTGAAAGTATGTTCTCAGTTGTCTGGTGTGAGAGGCCGTGTGTGCGGCAACGCCAGCAGGGGGCGCCGCATCGCTTCAAGCCCTGCTGGCGTCGCCCCACACACTGACCAGTGCCCAGCCTGCAAGCCAGACGTTGGTCCATGCTATCTTGCTGACGCTGTGTGTTTGGACGTGCAGAAGAAGAAGGTGAAAGTATGTCTGTCGCCGGGGGCGTCGCCCGCCGTATGCAGCCCCGCCTCCGATGCCGCTGCCGCCGCCCAGAGTCTCAGCACGACGCGCAAGAGCCAGCAGAGGCCGGCGAAGCCCAAGGCCAAAGAGGTGGGTGACCTGACCGTGGCGAGCAGCAGGCCCACCTCGCTGACCCAAGGCTCTCTCCTGCCAGGCTGCCCGTGGCGCCGTCAGCCGCCTGATGGAGAGCATGGCAGCGGATGAAGACTTCGAGCCCAATCAGGACAGCAGCTTCAGCGAGGACGAGCTCCTGACGGAGCGAGCGCCCACCCCAGGTCTGTGCTCGGCTCCGCCCCCCTCCCATGCTGCCGCCCGCCAACTGAGCGCTGTGTGTGGTTGCAGCTGCGGTGCAGTGCGTGCTGGACAAGGACTCCCTGCTGGATGGGCTCCGCGTCCTGATCCCCATGGACGACCAGCTGCTGTACGCCGGACACGTCAACACTGTCCACTCCCCTGACATGTGAGTATGACCCTGGAGGTGGAGCCTGAAGGCTTCTCTTTCTTTCTTTCTTTCTTTTTTTCTCTCTCTCTCTCACACTCACTCACTCACTCACTCACTCTCTCTCTGCAGCTACAGCGTGGTGGTGGAGGGCGAGCGAGGGAACCGGCCGCACATCTACTGCCTGGAGCAGCTTCTGCAGGAAGCAGTGAGTCTGCGGTGCAACTGAGACCGGAGCAGCCGCCTGCTGCTGCTGACGACCCACCTGTGCTTCTGCTCCTGTCATCAGATCATTGACGTCAAGCCTCCGTCTGCGCGCTGCCTCCCGGAGGGTACTCGCATCGCCGCCTACTGGAGCCAGCAGTACCGCTGCCTCTACCCTGGCACCGTGGTCAACGGTGCGCTGCCGCCACTGTGCCGTCACCCAGAGTCCACCATCACCCTGGTGACGATGCATGTGTCTCCACAGGAAGTTCCGATGTCGACGACAACGATGATCTGATCACGGTGGAGTTTGACGACGGCGACACCGGTCGCATCCCGCTGTCTCACATCCGCCTGCTCCCACCAGACTACAAGATCCACTGTGAGCGCGCACACGCACACACGCCCTGCTGTTCAGTGAATGCGCCCCACCATAACCCCGTACCCTCCCCTATCTGGCCAGGTGCCGAGCCCTCACCGGCGTTGCTGGTCACCAGCTGCTCCCGGAGGAGGGTCCGCAAGTGCAGCAAAGATGCCGGTCAGAAGGCAACGGACGACGCTCCCAAGGTCAAAGGGAAGCCAGGACGGAAGCCCAAACCCAAGCCAGGTGGGTGGGGTCTGTGGTGTGCTGTTCCCTCATCATGGCGCCGTGTTCTGAAGCGGCCGGTTCTCTGTTTTCACAGAAACGCCCGTGAGTCCAGACCACCAGGTGAAGGCGGAGTCTCCACGGAGTCCCTCGGCAGAGAGACCCCAGGACCCATCCAAACCTGCGCAGGAGAAACCTCGCCCTGCCTCCCGGCCCAGCGTGGCCCGGAAGAACTCGGTGTCGTCTGCCGGCAGCAGTCCTGGGCTTCCTACTCCAGGAGCGAGGAGGTCCGGCCCACCTCCGCCCGCCCTCTACCCTTCCACTTACGGGAAGGTCCTGACGGTGGACCTGTACAGTGAGCCAAACATCAGCACCTACGGGCTTAGCCGGGACCATGGGCTCGGCCCGTCCTCCAACAGGCCCCTGTCCAAAGCCAAGTCTTCGTCCGAGCACCGCAGGTCTCTTAGCACCGGCCCTCTCTCCACTTCCAGGATGCCCCTGAGCAAGCCCGGCTCCTCGTTCCGACTGAAGATGCCCTCAGAGCAGCTGAGGACCTTCTCCAAACACAAGGCCAGCCTGCCGCCCGTCGACTCTCTGCCGAGGAGGAAGCCTCCACCGCCACCGGCAGAGCCACTGGTGAAGCTGGACCATGAAGGCGTCACGTCACCCAAAACCAAGAAGACCAAAGCTCTGATGCTGCTGGAAGGTGGAGGGGTCAGGCGGGACCCCGCCCCCACTCCATCCAGCCACAAAGTCATCAGGTCCAGCCCAGCGGAGAGAGAGAGAGAGGGCGGCCGGGGGGAGAAGGACTTCCCCTTCAAGGCACAAATGATGACGAAGGAGAAAGCCGAGACTCGTGGCAGAGTCCCGGAGTCCAGTGTGAGGGAGGAGAAGAAGAAGACGGAGGTGGAGAGGAAGATCAAGGAGGAATCCCACAGCAGCAGCAGCTCCGAGTCGGAGGAGGAGTCTGGCAAAAGGAAGCGGAAAAGGAAATGCACCTCCAGCTGCTCTTCCTCATCGTCGTCCTGCTCCGGCTCCTCTTCCTCTTCCTCTTCTTCATCCTCATCCTCCTCCTCGTCCTCCACCGATGACTCCTCCTGTAGCTCTGACGAGGAGAGGACCCCGACTCCTCCACCCTGCCCCGCCACCCCGCCCCCAGTTCAGGAGAAACTGAAGGACGAGATCAAGGAGGAGAAAGAGGAGGAGGTGAAGAAAGAGTTGGAGGTCAAAGTGGAAGAGGAGGAGCCGCCCCTGCTCTCCAACTCTCCAACTTCTCCCAGTGTTTCTGCCAAACCTGCCAGCGGTAAAGGCTCCGGTCAGAGGGGCCGGCCGCCGAAGCCAAAGTCTAGCAGTGGAGAGGGGAAGGTGGGGAGACCCAAGCGGAGGGAGGGGGTCCACCTGCCCACGACCAAGGAGCTGGCCAAACGTCAGAGGCTCCCCAGCGTGGAGAACCGACCCAAGATTTCCGCCTTCCTGCCCGCCCGCCAGCTGTGGAAGTGGTTCGGCAAACCCACGCAGGTGAGCCGGAGCTTGAGTCAGGTCAGGGGTCTTCATGTCGGAGTTCTTCATCTCCTTCCTCCTGCCACTCCCGCAGAGGCGCGGCATGAAGGGGAAGGCCAAGAAGCTATTCTACAAGGCCATTGTCCGCGGCCGGGAGATGATCCGCATCGGCGACTGTGCCGTTTTCCTGTCCGCCGGCCGACCCAACCTGCCGTTCATCGGCCGCATCCAGAGCATGTGGGAATCCTGGGGCAGCAACATGGTGGTGCGGGTGAACTGGTTCTACCACCCCGAGGAGACCAACCCTGGCAAGAAGCTGATGGACAAGAAGGTGTGTAGTGGGTGGATGGTGCGAGGGCGAGCTCTGCTATTGTCCCGCTCAACACCAGCACTCTGCTCTCCAGAACTGGGAGCACATGTGCGGACAGTCCCTGCCTTCGCTGATGCACTCGTCCATCCAGAGGAAGGACTTCATGGAGGTGAGTCCTCAGGCGTCTGCCGTGCTCCAGCTGCTCCATCACTGCCGTGGTTTTCCTGCTGAGCAAAGCTTGCTCTTGGTTTGTGTGTGGTGGTTCCATATGTTCTCGTCCAGCGACCGACTTCAGATTAAGTTCATCTGCGCCACGTCCTCCAACCCTCACAGCTGTTTGGGTTTTTGAGGCATTTTTGATTCTTTTCTTTCCTGCTGGTGCACCACTTTCTGTCCTGGTGTCAGAAATATTTCTGGTCTGGAACAGGCTCTTGCTGAACCTGGCTTCTCACCACCTCAGTTGAGAGTCTTCTGACTGTGATGCCACCATGAGGTCAGCCATCACTGAGGTCTCATGCTGGGTTGTTATGCTCACCTGACTAAAGCTAATGAGTGTAACAGCGCCACCCGCTGGTCTGGCATCTGTACTACATCTTAGTTTAGGTGTTAGTGAAACCACTGTGTTGGGAGGTGGAACTGCAGCAGCCATGAGATCGTGACCTCTGAAACCCTCCCACGGGCTCAGGACAGGGACGAGCTTTTGGAAACAAATGTTGAAACTGTTTCAGTTTCTGCATGAATGTATGATGAAGTGAGAGGCTGATGAATCTGTGTGGCTCTGCAGGCCTGATGAAGCCACTGTTCACACACACACACACACACACCCCACCTCATTATAAAATATGCATCATGAAAAATGGAAACGTGAGATGGAAAATGGGAAGCAACTTATTCATCGGCCTTATCTATTATTGATGTCTTCACCTCTATTTCTGCTCACCTGTTCCAAAATGGCTGATAATGGGGTGTGCGTGTGCGTGCAGCGCGCCCTGTACCAGTCATCCCACAGCGACGAGAATGACGTGCAGACGGTCAGTCACAAGTGCCTGGTGGTCAGCGTGGAGGAGTACGAGGCCATGACGCACACGCGGCGCTACGCAGACAGCGAGGACCTCTACTACCTGGCCGGCACCTACGAGCCCACCACCGGCATGATCTTCAACACGGACGGCGTCCCGGTCATCTGCTGAGCGCGGCCAGCATGAGTGAGCCGCCCGTGAGCCGAGACAGGCGGCGACACCCTTCTGTTCACGTCGCCACGAGCTTGAACCAACTGTGAACGGTGACGCAGGCGTGCAACCTTGTGATTATGATGTTGCCATGGTGATGTTACAGTCATGTTACAGTCCAATATATAAATATATATATACACATATATATATATATAAATGTATCTACAGAACAGCAGGAGCGACTGGAGGTCACGCACAGAGGGAGGGGCGGAACCTCCTTTGCTGTCCAACAGAGAGCACTTAATGAGTCCCTGACAATCCCAGCCCCACTGACCCTCAGGCTGAAGAGAGAGGAAGGAATCCCGGTCATGGTGTCGGGCAGAGACGTCCACCCGCCGTGCCGCACGCTAGCATCTCACTACAGTGGTCTGCAGTTCAGCACTTTGCACAGTCGAGGAGAATCACGGGAGACAGGGCCACCACAGCAACACTATCCTGCTGCAGCGGGTGGACACGTCCTGTCCAGGAGGTGCGAACATGCCGCCCACTCCTCCGGCCTCACGCCGCCGCCCAGATACTCTCCACCAGCACGGCAGCGCTGGCTGCAGGAGGAAGGGGGCGTGGCACTCTGCTCCTCGCCGTCTATAGTGTTCACACCTCCTTTGTCTTCGTTTGTCTTTTCATTCGCTGTCCAACATTCTTCACCCTCCTGAAGCACATTTCACTGCTGTTTGTGACCAACCAGGTGTCTGGTTTGTCGTCTTCCAAGAGAGAACACACACACACACACACACTGCTTGTACTTTTTTCTCGTGCCTCCGTTGATGTGGTTAGTTGTGAATGTTGCTCAGGAGAGCTTGGGTGGCCTTTCTTTGATGATGATGATGATGATGATGATGATGGTCAGCCAAATCTCGCCAGATCGCAGCTGCTTGTTGGCGCAGAATGTCCGCGGTAACACCGCGCTGAAGATTGTTCCCCATTTACTCCTTTCTGGAGCTCCTTCCTTCCCAGACCGAGCCGTGGACTACGTCAGCCCAGTGTATCGAAACAGTGCAATCGGAGAGGCGTTTCTCGTGACAGCTAATGCTAAGTGCTAAAACGACTCGATCGCATATTGTGTTTTTGTTTACTTGTTTAGAAAACTGACTTTAAAAAGTAGCGGCTGTGTGAGTGCTAACGGCGGCTGCTAGCATGTTCTCGATACTCACACTTCATTTCAAGTTTTTTTTCCCCCAACTACACAGAGTATTTATCGTGTGACAGCTTAGCTTCACGATGGAAAGGATGTGTGTTCAACGGATGACAGAAGTTGCATTTGTTTGCTTTTAGGAAGCTAACTGTTTTTAGCATTAGCTTTTGGTCGTGCTAAATTATCTCCAGTTTCTCTGAATTAAATCATCCTCTGAAAATGAAGGCGCTTCATTGAGCTCAGAGAAGGTGCTGACCAGGGTCCTTCAGCAGCCGCGAGTCTCCAGACTGAACCTCTCAGTCTTAGTTTGAACCACCGAGTCACCAGGGGCAGCTGATCCACAGCGTTGTGTTGCTTCTGGCTGCGTCTGCTTGGCGGTAGCTGCACCTCCATGCTGCTGTTCAAGTGCCCGTTCTGAATGTTTGTTTACCCCCAGCTGCCCAAGCACTTTGTTCTGTGTCCTCGCCGCCGGACACACACACACACACACACACACACTCGCACCTTTCTGATATTTCAGGTGTGGTGTTGCCTTTAGATCCCAATATCCCACTTGTATCTCTTTCCCTGTGGGGACCTGTCATGGCCATCACCCTTTCCCCGGCTTCTCCCCCAAACACATGGCTCACCTGAACCAAACTGAGACGCAGTTATCGTGACGTTTCCACCCTCTAAACTCATATGTGGACCTGCCAAAATGTGCTTGTCTAGTGTCTTGTCCAAGACTGATCCACACAAGAATACTGATACGCGTACACACACTTGCAGACAGGGTCCAACACAAACGCGCTGTTCTGTCCTGAATGTGTCATTGCTCCGAGGCGTCTGCTTCCCCTCTCGAAGCAACGGTCTGGTCGCTCTGGGGCCGGGCCCTGGGAGCCCGCTGCTGGGGAGAGCGAGAGAGAGCGAGAGAGAGCGAGAGAGAGGTGGACTGGAGGCTGGTTCTTCGTCTGCTGTTCCTCAGTATCGTGATCGTCCTGTTACAGATGAAAGGTTATTTTGAGAATATAAATCATCTACGTTTTGTAAATGGTCCTTCTGAGCGAAGGCAGAGCTATGAGAATCTACTTTGTACACACACACACACACGCACGCTCGTCTTCTCCGGTGAGCACAGGCCGGAGCTCGCACTTCTGTCGCCCCAAACTCTTGGTGTAAGTTTTTTTTACAGACCCGTTTACCAGTGTTTCCTTTCGGTTGTTTTAGTAACTCAATATTTTATAGTCGATCAATAAAGAGATGGAACTGTCCTGCGTCTGCTGTCTGTTTCCTGGCCCTGGACTCCGCCGGGGCCGGTCCGGACCCTCCTCCAGGGGCAGGTGTGTGTGAGAGAGAGCCAGCAGCAGCACTGCTCCGTAGCCTTCCGTGACCGACACACACTGTCTCACACACCGCCGTGCTCTGCAGCCTCTCATCCTCCAGTGGGTGTGTGTGGATGCTGCACTGTGATTGGCTGACGGCACCACTGCAGCCTTCTATTGGAGGAGAGCAGAGGGTGTGCGTTTGGACGTGTGCTCCAGTTCAGACACAGGACAGGGCCCCTGGAGGGCCGTCACGGGCCCGCCTCACACGTGGCTGCTGGGTTCAGAAACACTGTTGTTGAGAACTACATTTATCAAGTTATATCAAGGTCTGAAATGTGTTTCCTTGTTATGACGTCATGGTGCGCAGGCTCGTGCGTCCATTGGGTTGCACAGCATCCCTTACTGCTCCGTTTGGGTTTTATATCATGTTTTCTCTTTTAATAGCGAGATATAAAAAACAGAAGTTAATATTTGAAATGATATGTTATATAATTGTTAATAAAGATGCAAATAAAAATAACTGAGATGGTGAACAATATTTTCACCCAGAAGCTCTTAAATATATTGGGCCCAGACATGGATGCGATTCAATGAAGACGAAGAAACGTGAAGATGGAGTGTGACGTCACGAAGCCGTGCACCCATTTATGAACGGAAATTCTGTGCCGTTTTGGTTGGACTTGACCGGACGAGGCGCAAGTGGTTTACGAAGTGGAACAGCGCCATCTGCTGGATACCTGCGAAGACCTTCACCAGCCGCAGAGTGTCGTCACTTCCTCTGCTCCTCGGACATGACTGTGTTCACTCACCGTTCACTCATTCTTTTCCCGCACAATGAGTAAATGAGTGTGAGTGTGTGTTTGAACTTGACAATAATGAATGAAAAATGACGTGAATGTCGACATTTCTTTACTTTCTAATTGAACAAACTTGTCAAACACAGTAAATAAGAGAAACACAACACACCCAAGAATGGAAAATAAGGCGATTAAACAGTTGGAATTCAACTGTGTGATACAATGGGGTCGAACATGACACAGACTTGGGTTAGAAAAAGGATCAACGAGAGACTAAAAACCAAAGTGTGCAGATCTGGCTGATACACTGACAAACCATGGGCCGAGAGACGGGGTCAAAAGGGTCAAATCTCTGAAGGTACATTCACAGATCTTGTCACAGTGTCGGACCTACGCTTGGCCTTCACCTCCTGCAGGTGTTCAACACCAACAGCAGCGATGCTCGGAAGGAACCCAGGCGAAGTTCAGGAAAGGGAGTCAGTCATTTTTGGCACATTGTTTCACTTATTTCAGCTCTGCTGGGTGAATAGAGAAGCGAGTGACACATGCAAATGTCGGGAGGCCGCGGAGGCCTGCTACATGTCTGCCTGCCCTCCACACACCGCCAGCCGCTTCAGTGCTCCGTGCCGTTGGCGAGACAAGGGAAGTGCGGCCTGTGTCCGTGGGCGGTGAAGCTGTAGGCGGCGTAGGCCACGACCGAGCCGAACATCAGGCCCGTCATGTAGGAGACAGTCATGGTGTTGCCTGGACACAACAGCACGTTAGAGAGAGAGAGAGAGAGAGAGACGCCTGCTGGCAGTACTCCACTGTCCTCACCAGCCAGCTCTCGCTGCTCTGGCGGAAGCTTCCCTGCTGCCTGGATCATCGGCACCGACCCGAAATACCCGTTGGTGACGCCCATCAGGAGAGAGAAGAGGCACGGCCAGGCGGGGTGAGACAGGGTGGGGGCAGCGGACGGGTACACGCACATGACGAAGAGCGGGATGAAGACCACCCGCAGGCAGGAGGCGAGGAGCAGGTGGCCCCCGGACCAGTCGTAGGGCAGCGCCGCCAGAATCTGCCCCAAAATACAAGAGCAAGCTGAGAGTGTGGCTGCTTTCCTGGTCCATCCAGACTTGGACCATCTGACGCGATCTTCTCAGGCCTCTGCCTCCCCGAGTCTGACTCCAGGGCGAGTCATTCACTGGACCCGGGAGTCATCGACAAACTAAAGGAACTTTATCACCAGTATCTGGTGGGTTTCCTCATTCGTTCGGCTCCGCAGCTTCAGGTTTGCTGCTGGTCCACTGCCATCATCGAGACCTCAGCTGTCAACCTTTTGACTTTATTCATCCCACGATCGACAGTTTATGCTCCTGAACTTCAGCTTCCATCCTTGTGTTCTCCTGATCCCACCTATGGGGTATTTCTTTGCGAGCGTCCTTCATGTCATCTGGAATGGACCTTTTCCTTCTCAGCTGCTTACTCTCCCAGCTACCCAGGGCAACAGGTGGGGAGAAGAGGACACACTCACAGCTACCTTCCCTCCGCTCCTCTCCTCCCCTCCTCTTCTGCTTCCCACCACTCCTCCCTCCCTCCCATACTCTCCACCCTCCCGCCCTCCTTCCTCCTCGCCTCCCTCCCACCCCTCTCTTCCCCTCCCTCCCTCTTCTCTCCCTTCTTCCCTCCCTCCCCTCCTTCTTCCATCTTCCCTCCCCTCCTACTTCCTCTCCTCCCCTTCCCTTCTCCTCTCTTCCCTCACCTCCTCCCTCGAACCCCCCCACCTCCCTCCTTCCTCCCTCCTACCCCTCCTCCCTCCTCTCCTCCACTCCCCTCTCCTTTCCTCCCCTACTCCCTCCCCCCCTTGCAATCCTCCTCTTCCGTCCCCTCCCCTCCTCCCTCCCGCACCCAGGCGACAGTCTCACCTTGCCCACGAAGTCGGACATGTTGAAGGTGGCCATGATGAGGATGGGCAGCCACTCTCCCAGCGTGGGGTTCCATATCTCCGACTCCAGTCCGGGGAACAAGCAGAGGGTGATGCTATAGGTGACTGCGATGGAGAGCATGTAGGCCCAGATGACCCGGGCCACCACGTATCGGTGCAGGATCATGTCTGGCAGGAGAGGTTGTGTAGCATGAGAAGCCGGTCGGTGCGCGGGGTCCGCTCGCCATCCGTACCTCGGACCCCCGGCCAGCTCCGCCTGATACTGGCCTTGGGAGCGTCAAACCTCACATAGGTCCCGCCCGCGAAGTCCTCGGCCCCTTCTTCTCCAGTGGAGGGTGTGGCCCCGTTGCCCTTGAGCAAGACATCAGACACTCGAGTCAGTGTGTGGCGGCACCGTCAACACGCCCTGCTCCAGACCCTGACTCATGCCTGTTCAGTATGCTCCTCACACACAGATGCGCCATCTTCACACACACACGCACACACACACACCCCTGTGGGGACAGCCCCCAGCCTCTCCCCCTGAACACATGGCTCACCCTGTAAACCTTGTGAGGACAGGCCCAAATGTCTTCCCCCCCCCGCACACCATTAGTTAATGAAAGGAAGAGCCGGCCAGCAGCCTCCACTCTTCCTGATGAGCTCATGTGAAGTGCCGCCCCGTTTCCCTGGCAACCAGGGCCAGGATCTTCCTGAACCTACGCAGACACACTCGCGCACACACACACAAGGCCAAGGTGTTCAAAGCTGCTCTGCCTGAATGTCGCCTGCTGACGATCAAACATTGTTTCCAAGTTCTTCTTCCTCCCCCCCGCTGTCAAAGGTCGTCTGCAAGTTCGTGTGAAAGCCATTCTGCACTCACAAATTTGACCTCCTCAGCAGAGACGTCGTGGTGGACCCGGTACCCGGTCCCGGGCTCTCGCGGGTCGTGACCTCTGGGGCAGCTCCGGCCCGGGGCATGGCTGGTGTAGTAGCGCACAAAGCGCGAGCGGCGCACCAGCAGGTGCAGCAGGAAGCAGAGCATCTCCATGCTGATGGAGATGAGGAAGAAGATGAGCGTGTTCCTCCTCTCGTCTTTGATCAGCAGCTTGGTGAAGATGCGAGACAGAGAGATGATGACGCCAGCCGTACCTGCGGGGACGGGGCAAGCAGGTGAGGCGGGGGCGCGTTGCTGGTGCTGGCGTGTGTGTGTGGACTCACTCTCTCCGGTCATCACCCCCTGTGTGTACCTCTTGGGCAGCATCCCCATGTAGCCGTAGAAACTGGACTGTTGCACTGAGAAGTCAGAGTCAGAGTCACAGACCGAACCACAGACCAGGGATCTGGACCAAACTGGAACCCAGTCAGAACCACCCATTTATTTTAACCTCTGAATGTGGACCGGCCAAAATGTCATCATAAGACCACAGTCTTGTTACATACCCTCCACCCCAGAACACTGCCCCCTGCTGGCCCATCCTGCTCATTATTGTCTCTGAGGGATGGGTCAGCTCAGGGGGCGGAGCTTTCCTCCCGGTCCCCGGGGCCTGCAGTTTACGGTACCAAAGACCAAGTCCGAGTGAAAGACGCAGCCAGACTCCCTGGCGGGTCACCTGTGCAGCCGAAGGCCACCACCCCCACCGAGACCAGGTCGCTGATGTAGGCCTGACTCCTGTTGAACTTCTCCAGCCAGATGTCGAAGACGCCCACGAACACCAGGGGCCCCAGTGCCAGGAGGTAGCCTGCAGACACACACACACACACACACACGTGATGACGCGCCACACAGGCTCTGCCTGTTGTGGGCCGTCCACTGACTGCACCTGGAGCCTCTGAGAGGTCCGTGAAGGGCCACATCACTGACTGTTGTGAGGGGCGGAGAGAGGAAGAAAGGTGAGAGGATTCTGAACAGAATGGAGTCAAATGTTGTGAGTCAGGGCGGCAGCAGGTGCGAACGTGACTGTTAAAAACAAACCTCTTTTGTCTAACAGAGAGAGATGAAACCTCAGCAGGGCCGCACCTCATCTGACCACTGAGGGTCTGGGATGCTGTCCAGGGGCTCCCCACTTACCCACTGTGATCCTGGTGTGCATGCTGAGGCGCTCCACCAGTACGTTGTTGAGGACCACGGCCAGCAGAGCCACCAGGATGTAGGTCAAGCTCATGTCGAAGACGATGGAGGAGCCTGCAGAGACCCCGGTCAGACAGGTCCCAGTCTCCGGGCGGGTGAGGTGGGTACCTTCAAACTTGTGGTGCAGGTAGTCCACGCCGGTGATGAAGCTGTTGTAGGGCAGCAGGAAGCCCACGCCGGCCAGGAGCATGGCGAAGTAGACGCCATGGTATCGGTCCTCGGGGACAGGCTCCTGCAGGTCTGGGCGGGAGATCAGGGTCAGATGGGTGCAACAGCCCCTGCTGCCAGACTCCTCGGCAGCCTCACCTGGTTGGCACAGAGCCAGCACGCCTGGCTCCGCCCCATTCTTGCTGGTCTCCTCCTCCTCCTCCAGCTGGGATGAGTCGAAGCTGAAGCTCTGCACCACGCCGCGCTCTCGCCAGCCCTCTGTCCGGCGGCGCTCCGCTCCCAGTGAGTCCATCTGGAGGATTCTAGCGGCTCCTGGCTCCTGGGAGAGCGGTCATGTCCAGTCACAGGAGAGAGAGAGAGGAGCTGCAGAGCAAAAGGTAGAGTCACAGCCAGGAAGAGGCATGGCCAGCTGACCTCTGACCTTCAGCCTGAGGCCAGCACCTCCTGAATGACTCAGCAAAGAAGCATGGTTCCCCACACACACACGTTTGTATTGCTGTCCCTGTGGGGACATGGTGAGGTTTCTCCTGGCCATCACCCTTTCCCCGGCCTCTCCCCTGAACCTAACCCTCCAGAACACACCAGGACTCTGGACCCGACTGGAACCCAGTTATTTTTAGGGCTTCATCCTCAAATTGAGGTTTGGACCCGTGGGGACCTTTTGCCGGCCCCCACAAGGTCCCCGCGAGGATAGTGTTTTGTCATCACAAGACAATATAAACAAGCCCACACACACACACTTGCGTGTGGAGCTCCCGCTCCACCCTCCCTCCAGGAAGAGAAGATCCACTCGGCATATTCGACATCACAGCTGCACCAGCAACACGTGCACCTGCTCCTGGTGCTCTCCTCCAGACCGACGCGTCCAACCGCGCCACTCGCGCTGACGTCACAACATCACACCCACACCCCCCCTCCCTCCGGGCCCAGCTCGAGTCGCGCAGTGGGAACCAGAACCCGCTCGATCTCGGGACGGTTTGAGTCTGTTCCGACAAACGCGCGGGGTGGTCACTGTTTTGGCCGCGGGGTGGCGCTGTTGTCCCCAGTTCGAAGTGAGCAGGACTCGGAATTGGACCGCAACATCCCTCCGGTGGGGTCACTCGCGTTGCGGCCGAACCCCCCTGACCCGCGCGCACACTCCCAGCAAACTGTCGCCAACAGCAGGCGGGTGAACGAGGCAGACGCGAGTGAATGAGACCCCGGAGCGGTCTGGGTCTCGGCTCCGGAGAAATGACAGACAACAGGTGACGAGGCCGCTCACCTGCCGCAGCTGCCTCGGTCACTGTCTCTCTGCTCCGGTCCCACTCGCGGCAAGGTCCATCCGACGGAAGCTCCGGTTCTGGCGTTCTGCCGCCTGCTCCGTCCAGCAGCAGCACCAGCCGAGGAGGAGAGGAAGCGCGGATGGATGGATGGGTGAGGAGGGGGGAGGAGGAGGGGGAGGCGCTTCTGTCTGCTCAGCTTTGTTGTTTTTAGAAACCACCATCTCACGGCTCCACCGAATGTCAGTAACGTTCACTCTGGCTTCACTTGTTCATGTCTGGAGGCGCCCGAGATTCACATCTGTAATCCAAGCAGCTGTCTGTCTGTCCCCTCCTGTCTGCCTGTCTGTCTCTTCCCTCCTGTTTGTCGTTGATTAGCAATTGTGTCACATGTTTTTCAACCTCAGCAGCGTCGAGGTGTGTGTGTGTGTGTGTGTACGCGCGCGCGCGCCCCCTTCCAGCCTGGTGAAGAAACTGATCCTTCAACAGCGTCTAAATTTAGCTCCTGGCTGGGCGATGATGCAGCGCCGCGCGGTGACTCCGGGCTCTGGCTCTCACAGGCGTCTGGAAGAGGAGACAGACAGGTGAGGGGGGAGGGGCTTCACACCTGGATCAACGCCCTGACCGGGACACCACAGTTGCCATGATGACGTCCCGGTCCACGCACGTCTGGGCGCTGCTCATCCCATTTGGTGCGCCACCTGCACACTCTGCCTTTATTGACACAGCTGGAAGTGTGTGTGGACCTGGTGTGGCTGTGCTTGTGGGGACTGTTGTGACGTCGACTGGGTTACAGTCCTGGTTCGGTTTAAAACCAGAGGCTGGAGACAGGGTGACTAAGTGCATTATGGGCCTCAGCTGGGGGGCGGAGCCTCCGTGGCCGGCCGGTGTCCCCGCTTCTGCAGTGCGTGTGTGAGAGAGAGCTCCGCATCAGTCAGAAAAACGTCCTTTCTGCCGCTATCTACGTCCATCAACGGTTGCCACGGTGACTGGCCGCCTCGCCTGCTGCCTGCTGATGACAACTGAATCCAGATCCACCACCTGCCTCCACCCACCCCACCTGGAATCTGGGCTCTTCAGGCCACTTCAGCACCTCCCGCTGCTGCGCCGGTCTCTCCGCTCGGGCCCTTGCATCCCAGCTCTCCATCCGTCAGCATCAAAGCCTGGCGGGGACATTATGAGGACATTATGACCGGCCCTCCTCAGTTCTGAAGGGTTGGACCTGCAAAATAACTGGCTCCTGCTTGGATCAGAGACCTGGTCCCCACTAGGACAGGGACAGAAGCGTGTGTGTGTGTTTCTCCGCTGAGCCCGGGGCCAGTCCACACCAAACCTGATCAGCAGCAGAGTGGAGCTCCTAATGAGGTTGTGTTGCAGCTGCCAGGATCTGGTCTCAGCGTGACCCAGGGGCTGGTGTGACCTTCAGAGTCAGGTGTGTGTGAGGGCTGCTCTGTGGTGAGTTAGCATGCTAGCACGTGTGTGGTGTTCTGCTCCTGAAGCTCCTGCAACCAGGTATCTGCCCATGAGCCACCCAAGTCCGACCCGGATCACCACGTCATCCTGCAACACGAGCGACCCTCGCTGCTGTTGACCGTGTTGTGACGGTGTCTGGGACCGGCCCAGGTTCTGTGGTATGTTGACTCTGTACAGTGTCTGGTTTGGTGTGGACTCTTCTCCGATGTGTCCGTGTGTGCGGGCGTTATATGGGACTGGCTGAAGGCATCGGTGCCACTGAGACCCGTCATGGAGGCGACGCCCAGCACTGACTCCGCCCTCAGCATCGCAAGCAAACCTGATGAGACAGACAACGCTCTCTGCGTTGTTGATAAAGGCGTCGTTGAAATGTTGGTAAAACTACGATGAGAAAACCACCGGACGGCTAAGCGTCGCCCTGAATGGCGACCTCTGGCGGACACACAGTGGTACTACAGACAACCGTGTCACCAGCTGACATCACTGCTGATGAGTTTGTCTATAAAGTATGAAGTTAAAAACAAAACACATTTGTTCCGAAGTTCAAATAAATAAATATGAAATGAAAACACAGCCATTGTTTCTCTTCATCAAATTTAAAAAAATTAGAATAATTAATAAAAAACGTGATAAAAAATCACTTGATCCTGAAGTGTTGCATTAATTTAAATTCATAAAAGAAAAATTGAAATACGAGAAAACAACGAAGAAAATCAATTAATTTATTGAAAATTTATTTATTTATTAAAAAAAAACATTTTAGCTTAAACAAATCATACTTGTTCATTTAATTTTGATTTTATGAAAAAAAATTCTTCCAAACTGCTAAAAAGCTCAGAAGAATCCTCGTGTGTTGCCATTAGTGCAGTGGTCCAAAAAAGGAGTTTGTTTTTTAACTTTTTCAAAATAAAAATTATTACACACAAAATACACAATCATACGGATATCCCTGAATTGTTCCATTACTTTACATCTTATTAATAAAAAAAATATATATATATATATATATATATATATATATATATATATATATATATATATATATATATATATATATATATATAATAATTTTTTTTTTTTAATTTTTTTTTTTTTTTTGAAAAAAGTAACCTTAACAAAAATAATCTGTTAATTAAAATGTTGGGTTTTTTAAGATTTATGTTGAAAATACATGAAATCATACTTGTTCATAAATTGTTCAGTTAATTTTGATTTTATTAAAAAAGAATCCTCATGTGTAGCCATTAGCGCAGTGGTCCAAAAAAAAGGAGTTTGTTTTTTTAACATATTAAAAAAAAAATAAAATTCTATACAAAATACTCAATAACACACGTTGCTGAATTGTTAAATTAATTTTCAATGTATTAAAAAAATAAAAATATTTGAAAAAAAGCGCCAAAACAAAAAAGAATAATTAAGGAAAAATTCATTTTAAAAGAATAATGTATCTTTTTCTGTAATTTTTCCACATAAAAATATTCTACACAAAATACAAAGAACCACAACAAAGAATGTTAATTAATTTAAATTTTATTTTCAAAGAATGTTTCTTTTTTTAGTTACTTTTAAAAATAAAAATTAATTAAACACAAGACATATGTCCCTGAATTGCTCCATTAATTTACATTTTATTAAAAAAATAAAATATTTCAATAAAGAAACCACAACAAAAAATCGATTAATTTAAATTTCGTTTTTTAATGATTTAGGTTGAAAATACATCAAATCATACTTCTACATAAATTGTTAATTTGTGGAAATTCACTTACAAACTGCTCAAAACTTCCGAAGTATTCTCGTGTGTAGCCACTTGTAGCGTGATCCAAAAAAGGCTGTTTTTTAACTTTTTTAAAATTGAAATTATTTGACTCAAAATACACAATAATGCCCATGTTCCGGGATTTTCCATTAATTCACATTTTATTTAGAAAAAAATAAAAGTAAGTGAAAAAAGAAACCACAAAAAAAGCACAGAGGTCCAAAAGAGTGTTTTTTGTAAATGAAACTATCCTACAAAACTTATTTCACACCTAATTGTTCCATGATTTGGGGTTGAATTAACTGAAAAGTGCTGAAAAACGAGCCAAACTGCAGGAAAATTGAAAGAAGAATGTAGCCACGGGAGCAGCATTGCTTTTTATTCTCCACACATTCTTCCATTCATTCAGATTTGATTTCAACAGTATCAAAGGAAAAGTGGAGAAAAAGGGCTCATGGTTGCTGAAGGTCTCGCCTGCTTTGATGCACTTGATCGTTCCCACACGTCAATGATGCCACGGCGCTGATCACATGACTCCACACAACAGCAAGCTTCGATGGAGATGCGTCTGCACAGGTCTGTGCTCTGCCCCAGGTGGTCACACGGCCATGCCCTCTGCTCCTGAGCTCTGCCCCTGGGGGGCGCCGGCATCCAGCTGCAGGGCCAACAGTGGCTCCTGGACGGGCTTCCCTGCCTTCTTGAGCTGGGCTAGCAGCATGGCACGCAGCAGCGGGGGGTAGTGGATGTAGCGAGGGGCGGGGTCAGGGAGCGGCTGGAAGTCCCGGAACGTCTGCTCCATGTGTTTGGGGACGACGCGCCAGTCGTGGTACATGACCTTGTCCACCTCCTTCACATCCTCTTCCTGTTTCCCTGCAGGAAGAGAAGCCCATCACAGAGAGGAGGCACAGCACACACGAGTGTGGCCCTCACTGGGCCACGTCCGTCCTACCTCTGAAGGTGAGGACGCCCCAGGCCTTGCCGTGATCCATGTTCTAGCAGAGAGCAGAGGGCATGGTTAGTGGGCGCAGTGGCGCCGGGCAGCGCTGTCACTCACCTCGGCCGTGTAGTCCACTCGGACCCGGGTGATCTGCCAGTAGCATGGCTCGCTGTGCTCCTCCAGCCAGGACTTTCGGGTGAAGAGGCGGCCCACGCCAAACATGCGCATGCCGGCCATGAGAGAGAAGAGGCGACACTCTCGCCGCACGTCCTGCCAGGCCAGCACAGGCAGCCTGCCGCCGCTCAGTGGCCGCCGCATGCTCTCATAGTCTAGGGCGTATTTCTCAGAGTCCCGGGGGCGGCTCTTCAGCTCCCGGTATGCTCGAACCTTCCGCGCCATTTCGGCAATGGCACGGATCCGTTTCCTCTTCACCATGACGGGGGGAGGAGCCGCACTGGGGGAAGGTTTGACAAAAAAGACGCATCATCTGAATCAAAACTCAGAATGAAAAAATGACACCGACAATGACGTTCACACTCGGACTTATGACGTCACCGACTCTGAATGACCATTTTGAAATGGAGCAGGACAACAAAACATCATCATCGCGAGCGCACTCTTTAGGGAGTTTAGTTTCACCGACAACTGACGGAACCGGTGACCCAACCGTTTGAATGTTGTCTCCCGTGCGCACCTCACGGCGTCAAATCTGCTCAGCTTACGGACCAACTCCGCGTCTGTTGAAGCGTCCACACCTTGTTTTACGACTCCGTAGAGAATGTGTTTGGTTCAAATAGCGAGACGTCCGCGAAGCACAAGTTGACCTCCTCGGTTCTGCGCGTCACTTCCGCTCGTGAGTCCCGCCACACAATCTGCTCCGTGTGGAAACAGCTCATCAGTTCCGCTGTGACTCCGCTCCACCGAGTCACTTGGTTGAGCGAAATGTATTAACACGCTATTTAATCATATTTTGTTTTCTTAGACGATGTAACATTTTTATGTTTAACAATCGCGTTGTGATGTTGCGCATTACAATCATTTAGGTTAGTTATTGAATATTTCAGTTTCCCTGCTGCTGACTGCTGCAGGCTTGTCCTGATGTTGACTGGAAAACCAAAGTTGTCTGTCTGAGCTGAGGCTGACGATGCGACTGCTTTTGGAGCAGAAAACAATAAACCAAAACGATTATTTCAGACTGTATTTTATTTTCAGCTGAAAGTCATGCTGTCAGGTGTGAAGGCAGCAACAGACTTTGCACACCGTCGTGTTAATAGTCCACGGTTTAGAAGAAACACAGTTCCCCTATTTACACTGCAACAGTTAGAAAAGTGCATCAATGTAAATGTGACACTTGGAAATGAAAGAAAACAGCTGGGCGCTTCTGGATCCAGGACTCACGTCTGGACTGCCCCGAACACATCAAGACGTTTATTGCATAATAAGACTTCTGAAGAAGAGCTGGCAGGGAGGCGGAGCTCCAGCTGAGCTCAGCCACCAACGGTGCTGTGATTGTCAGCAGACGCTGAATCCAGACAAAATGCCACACAACAAACAGGATTATAATTATAAATAGTCTTCAGCTCTAAGTGCTACTGCAGGAGGAACTGGGGGGTGTAACACAGAAACTGGGCTCTGCCTCGGAGAGGAGAAAAGTCCAAATAAGATTCCCTCAGTAATGTATGAGGAAATCTGAACGCATGTAACGAGTGGCTGTGGCAGCCTCAGCGGTGAGGGACGGGTGAAGACGGACCAGGGTGAAGGGTCAAGGGTCGCGTGTTGATGCAGTGGATTCAGTTCCACAGAGTCAGAGAGCTTGGCAACAGAAACCCACGGTACAACAGGTAAGACATTGTTGTGCATACTACATGTGAAGAAACAATACTGATGAGCTTAGCAGTATTTGGGGTCTGAGTCTGGATCACGATTGGCTGCAGATGAACCACGACCCAACACGTCCTTCAAATCAATGGCGTGGCGCTGCTCTGCGTCACGTCCAGCGGCATCTCTTCCTGCGTCCTGCCTCTGGGTCCAACACGCAGCCCTCCGAGTCGCTGCCAGGCGAGGACGGTCCTGCTGGCGGAGGCGCTTGGCAGCAGGGCTCGGGGTCAGACTCTTCTGTGAAGCCACCGTTGAGACTGAGGACCCAGCCCAGCTTGTTGTGCAGCAGCTGGCGCAGGCCCGGCGGCAGCGGCAGCACGTCCAGTGTGTCTATGCAGTCAGGCAGCAGCCGGCGGAGGCGAGCGCAGCAGAGGTAGAGCAGGGAGGTGGGGGCAGAGCAGGAGCGGATCACCTTCATGCTGCTCTTGGCTGCAGTGGAACAGGCCATCGGGTAGAACCTCTTGTTCTGGAGCTCCGTGGCAGCGACGCCTGTGGGGAGAGAGCAGACATCAGAGTCCTTGGAGCCCTGCAGACTGAACATGGAGCACATCTGAAAGCAGACTCCGAAGAAGGCCTCTGGCACCCAGGGCGGGAATGCCCGCTCCTACTCACCGATACACTTGCGGTTCTTGAAGAAAGTCAGCGTGCCATGCCACATGTCCAGATGGAGTCCGATGATGGAGCCCTGTCCAAAGCGAGTGGAGAAGTTCATCTTGTCTCCTTTGTGATGCAGCAGCCCTGGATAGAGAGCCATCAGAAACAGTTGGCTTCCAGAAAGTTCCAGCTCTACCCAGTGGTGCCGCGCGCTCACCAGTGTAGGACAGCCCCCAGCTGTTGGCGTCTTTACCCAGCAGGCTGCAGAAGGTATGTCTGTACTTGTCCAGGTTCACGTCGGAAGTTCCGATTCCAACCATCTGTACCGAAGGAGAAGACCTCATGAGGACAGGCATAGCTGCACTCGGAGGCGGAGCTTTACCATGTCTGTGCCGTACACCGGCGACGTCATCTTGATCTCCCAGAAGTGCTGGCCGTCGGCCAGTTCTTTGGAGCCTCGGATGGCAGCGGTTCCACAGCTGTACTCTGAATGGAAGTTGACTTTGCGATTGTCACAGGTCAGCAACGCCGTTGATCGGCTGCCAACATCCCAGACCCAGTCAAACTCTGCAAGACAGACCGGAGCTCAGCACAGGCCGGGGCTAACAGCGAGTGGGTTTGTGGGTGGCACCTTGGTCGTCCTCTCCACAGTGACAGTCCTTCACCAGGTAGAATCCTCGCAGGCGAGTGTTGTGGCTGGTCTCAGCCTGAGAGTCGCAGCGGCAGTAGGACTCCCCGGTGACAGGAACCGCACTGGGCACCGGCTGAACCATCACCGGCGAGAAGTCCGCCTCCGAGTCAGAGTCACTGAACTTGAAGGACAAGACGGAGAAAGATGAGCAAAACATTGGTCCAGTAGAACAGAAGAGTGCTGACCTCCAGGCGGCTGTAGTTCCACTCCTCGCCTTCGGAGGCCAGCACCAGCGCACGAGCGTCAGTATCCCGCCGGATGTCGCTCCAGACGTATCGCCACGCTCGACTGTTACGGCTTCTCCTGGACATCTCTGCCACGGTCTCAGCGGGAGAAGACGACAGTTGCTCTGATCGGGAGGAGCTCAGCCGTCAACAAAACATCTGGCAAAGCAAACAGTCGGAGATCAACAGGACACACAAAAACAGTGGAAATCCAGACCATGAAATTCAGAGTGCTGGTTCAGGAGAGCTGGCTCCAAAGACACGATTCAACAATAATCCAGAACCGTATCAACTGATTCCAGATCATCAACCACCATCAGGATCAACAAAGCTGCTCTGTGTAACAGCTATCGCTGGAGCTACACCACTGTGGGTGGGCCTTCTGGAATCTATGCTCTGAGTTCATCAATAGCAACAGCAACAAGACAAAAATAAAACTCACCCACAGCAGTGCACAATGCTAAGGAGGTCAAGCAGATCCTTGGAGCAGAGATAAAGGAACAAACGTCTCCTTTCTCAGTGAATCCTCCAGCATTCTTTAACCTGATTTTCAACCTGCACAGGACGGCATGTACTCTACTCAGAACACACCTCAGCACCTATAGGACCTGTACGATACACCTTGGCATTAAACTACGCAGAACAGGTTCAGGCGGGTGAAAGCTTGAAAACAAATCTGCAGAAGCAGATGGCAGCTCGACAGCACCGCCAGCTTTAGAGGTAATTCAAATCAAACAAAACTGAATTCTTGTCAAGGATGTTCTTGATCCCTGTGACTTTGGTGAGTTTATAGTGCCTCATCTCGAAAGCAATCGACAATATGTATAATACTATGGCATCAATCGTACCACAAATATTAAAAAGGTTAGTCAAGGCTTCGACTGGATCCTTGTTCAGGAGGTTCTTCACTACAATCCTCATCAGTTTGGCGGGATTCTTGGCTTTAAATTACTTTATGTACAGTAATACGTGTATAAAAAAGACGTGCGCCACAATCAGCCCATCAGTATTTAACATATATCGCCCAAGGCGCTGGAGTAACGATGACTCACCGACATATGATGATGTTGTTGTTGTTGTTGTTGTTGCTGTTGCTGCTGCTGCTGCTGCTGCTGCCGAATGAAACTACAGCAGCTAATGCTAACCAGCTAAGCCAGGTCAGCACTAGTTCGCAGGGTCGGACTGGACACAACCCGACCGAGCCTCTTGGTCGGGACGTGTCCAGTGACCAGCGTGTGTTTGACAGCAGCCGGGAGCTCAGCGGGGGTGAGAGGGAAGGATGCGGGAGGCGGCAGCTGCTAGCTGCTAGCTTAGTCGGAGTCTGCCGCGCGCCCACCGCCCCCACTGCTGAAGAACGGAGAAACAACGTACCTGTTGAGAGAAACATTCACTCGGAGGAATCAGCACCAACCCACAGGCAGCCGGGAGCATCGGGTCCGCGACGGTAGACGAACAAAGGCTCCCCCGGACTGCGACCTACTTGTCAGTCTGAGACCGTAAACACGGCGGTCAGGCGGAGGAGGAGAGGAGGCTGCGACTGTCGCCCTCCGGAGGGAGCGCGCGCGCGCTTCCTTCCTCCGCACGGATGGAATCTGGAGGCCCAACTGTTGGAAGCGCGCGGGCCAGATCTAACGTGAACCACCGCTCCATATGAAACACGTCAGGATTGGGAGCAAGGCATTTCCAGGCAAAGCGACCTCTCCCTGACTGACCCACCAGGGCTCACCTGCCCTGGGACTCCAGTGTGTTTTGGACTGTCAAGCGTGTTCTGTAGCCCAAGGGTTGAATCCCTCAAGGGCCGCCACTGTCGTGTAACTGAACTGGAGGTCCACTTCGCTGAGATGAGATGAGACACAAGAAACACCTCCTTGGCTGAAGTCAAGCGAGTCCAATGGAACCAATGCAGCCATCTCAAAACAAGCAAACTGAGCTTCACAACATGATGTCACCTGTCTATGCTGGCTCAGAAACACCTCGAGATCCCTCAACAATAGTCAGCTAAAGCAGCCAAGGAAGGAACCACCGAGGAGTCGCCTTTGACCTGTTGACCCTGTCTCTCACCACATTGATGTAAACATAAATGAAACTACAACAATAGCAAGGATCTCATAAAGCAGCAACACGAGGCAGTTGAATCAATGGTACTCGAACACCAAAACGAGAGCAGATGTTTGTTTGGAATCTTTTCTTTCTCGCGGAGCCGCTTCCTGTCAGCTGATGCGCTGCGCCTTTAAATTTTGCGACATGTCGTAAAGCGTATCTGACGGTAGCGTTACCCGCGATTTCACCATGTTGCGCGCCTGCCGGTGTCATGTGGAATTTAATTCAAATTGAATCGTGGTTCTTCGTTGTAGGGGGGAGGATGTAAGAACCCAGGCAGCAGCAGAAACGCTGGCTAAACGCGCGCGTCCGACATGTTTGTGTTGGTGGAGATGGTGGACACGGTGCGGATCCCTCCGTGGAACTTCCAGAGGAAACTCAATGACGCTGTGGCCGAGGAGCTCAACAAGAAGCTCGCCAACAAGGTAGGTCTGCTGAAAAGAGCTGGATCTGCTGACGGTGTCAAGCAACGTCCAGAAATATCGCTGCGTTAAAAGTACCCCTTTGATATTATTTCACGACGATTTCGATCATTGCGGTTTGGTGTAAGTACCTGAGGTGGACTGAGCGTCGGTCCTTGCCTGGTCCCGCAGGTGGTCTACAACGTCGGACTCTGCGTTTGTTTGTATGACATCACCAAGCTGGATGACTCTTACATCTTCCCGGGAGATGGCGCCTCACACACCAAAGGTGCGGTGACGTCACTGAAAGCGTTGATCGACTTCACTCATCAATAATCTCAGTTCATTTCAGATACGTTGTTTTCCACCCCTTTCTGGACGAGATCCTGGTGGGGAAGATCAAGTACTGCGGCCAGGAGGGAGTTCACGGTACTTGGGTCTCAGTTGGGGTCTGTCAGTAGGGAATCTCTGGGCTTCAACTTGTGCTTGTGCTGCAGTCACCATGGGCTTCTTCGATGACATCCTCATCCCGCCAGAGTCTCTTCAGCAGCCTGCTAAATTGTATCCCAAATGTGAAGTGTGCAATGGTGCCAGTTACCTTAGCCCTGATCTTCCTGAGCCCAGTCCCCAGCGACGAAGCCGAGCAGGTTTGGCTTTGGGAATACGAGACCGACGAGGGCGCTCACGACCTCTACATGGACCAGGGGGAGGACATCCGCTTCCGAGTGACGGATGAAGTCTTCGTGGACACGTCGCCGACGGGGCCGGCCACCGACACCGCCGCACCAGCCGAGGCAGGACAGCCTGCTTCTGCCCCTAAAGAGGAGGAGGAGGAGAAGAAGGAGGCGCCTTACACTCTGATCGTAAGACCCTTGTCAGCTGAACCAGAATGACCACTCACCAGGGGGAGTTGGAGGGGTCATGTTTGTGTCTAGATATCTGCTGCACTGATGCCTCCGTGTTGGCTGCTTTTGTTCTAGGGCACAATATGTGAGCCAGGACTGGGGTTGCTGTCCTGGTGGAACAGCTGACTCCAGAGCAGTGAAGAAGACCTCAACACGGAGTCAAGCCTGACACTGATGGACAGAGAGTTCCACCTTCCGGTGGTACCAGGGACTGGCTGTCAGCTGCAGATGATTCAGTGGCACTGGAGGCGCGTGTTATCACGTGTCTGAAGCAAGGACCTTGGACGTTTTCTCAAGACTCTGGTTACGTTTTCATCATTTTGGGTTCAGTGTGATTAAAATAAAGTTCCAAATATATTCAGTGTCATCGTGACTTTTCTGCATGTTGTGGTGGATGAACTGTCTCAGACGGGACTTTGCATCACTGACCTCTGACCCCACAATCATGTCACCACAGGACAGTGCTACCGTGGACATTTGTTTTCTCTGGTCATAGGAAGTCAAAGGGGATTAAGGGTTTCAATCCTCCCTTCTGAAGGCCAGTGCTGCTGCTCATGTCACTATGGGAACCAGAGTTTGATCAAGTGGCCTTTATTCTCCCCACAATAGAGACATTTTGGGGGAAATGGGTGGTTTAGATGGTTTGGAATATGAAGTGCAGCAGCGGGAAAGGAAAACAGAAGGCACCAGATCATCACTTGGTCGTGCCAGGACCTCATGAGGGGTTTGTCTCCAGTCACAGCGAGGTCACTAGGCTGGACCAGGTTTGTTCAGGGGGCCGGGTCAGACCGTGGTTTTCCATTTAAACATGAAACGATCAACAGCTGCCAGCGAGACAGGTCACGTGACAGCTTCAAATATGATCCAACATCTGACACAAAGGGAACCGGATACGGTGAGTGATCGTCTTTGAACAGACTCCAAATATGGTGGAGCACCACGTGATCATGTGATGGAGGACTGCCCCGAGAGTGATGACGTGATGGACGAGATGAACCGTGGACATCAAATAAATCTCCCGGCACATTGTTCCATAAAAGGACCGCATGACACATGACAGACGTGAAAGTACGTCATCTCCTCACACGCGCGCGCAGCCGCATCACTCCATCGGCGTCTCCTGCAGCTGCGCAGTGCCAACAGCAGCGGCAGCAGCAGCGTCACGCCAGGGTTTCCCGCGGGTCTGCGCGGATTTAGCGACTTATTTATTTAACTGGTGGTTATATAATAACGGCTGACAACACACGCCCCGGCACGCGGATCTGGACGTCCTCTGTCCGCCAGCACAGCCGAGGTAAGGGCCGCGTTTGGGGGTGTTGGTGCGGCTGCTGGGGGGGAGACGGGCACCGCTTTGTTTTTGGACAGAGTCGGACACTGGCGAACACAAGTGTGCGGATGCAGCGGAAGAGCCGTCTCATGTGTGTTCGTCCTCTGTCGTTGTGCTCCTAATTCGCTTCAACTCGGAAAAGACATCAGACGTCAGCATCAGATGTGTGGACGGCATGTGAGACCTGCTCCCGACATCCGCGGACACCACGGATGCCGTGAACGGTTTGCCCTTGATTTCGATGCCTCTTGTTGCGCTGCGGTCACAGACGCTTCCCGCGTCAGCAGCGTGGAGTCCGGACTCCTTTCATCGCACTTGAGCCGCAGCAAAGTTACAATCTAATCCCGACCCTAACGTGGAATTGATCGGTAGGGATTGATGCGCTGACGTCAGCGACACCCCACTGCTGGTGGCTTCCTGCAGCTGTTCTGACGTCACGCGCGTGCCTGCCACCTCTGCATCATCGCGTGTAGGCGGAGTGGGCGGAGACACACGATATTGTGGAGTAGTTTTTTAAAGACAATGACGGAGGACAAGGGAATAAAAGGCGGCGTGACGCACGCTAATCTCGGGGTAATCCTCAGTATCTGTTCTGTAGATATGAATTATTAATCTCCACATTTGTGTGAGTGAAGCAGGCATCTGCTCCATCAAGGGTTTGGTTTTGGGCTGAGGCTCTTGAGAAGCTGAGCTCCTTCTCAGAGTGAAGGTGGATGAGAACAGATGGACTTGATCTCATCGATCTGAAGCAGCTCAAGGTCATCCAGCTGTGGAACATGACCCCGGACCAACAAACTGCCCTCTGTCTCATTGTTGCTTTCAGTCTGAACATTTGTCGTTTGAGAAAGCGAACTTGAAGACAGTTGTGGAGCCTCTGCCTCCTGAGGCCTGAGACATTTGGTCTCAGGTGAAAGTGTTTCATGGCAGTCAGTCAAATCCAAGGTCCTGATCCCCGAGCATCACAATCCTCAAGACGTCCAGAAAGCGTGGCTGTGTTGGTGTCGCACTCTGCGCTCTGATCTCTGGTCTGCCTCTCCTCGCAGCAGGTCCTCCCACCCACTCTGAGCCACAGCATATCTCCAGGAGACCTCAGAGGACCTTCAGAGGAACGTCAGCACCATGGCAGACCCCAGCCTCACGTCTCCGTCGGACACTCCCCTGCGCTCCCCGAACGCCCCGCTCACAGTGTCCTTCCCCTTCCTGCGGGAACGGAGTGGCCTTTGGGACGACAAGAAGGACAAGGCCCTGCCTGGGGAGCTACCCAGTCCCCTGCCGACCAAGCGCACCCGGACCTACTCGGCGTAAGTAGCCCACCCATGCTGTGCAGTCTGTTTGGATGTGACTGACCCGCTCTGGTCTGGCTCACTTGCAGGACTGTCCGAGCCCACTCAGGCCCTGTGTTTAAAGGTGTGTGTAAGAACTTCTCGCGGTCTCAAGGACACGGCTTCATACAGCCATCTCACGGTGGAGAAGACATCTTTGTTCACATCTCAGAGTGAGTACGAGTCTCTCACACACTCCTGCAGACCTGTGCTCACTAGGTCCGGCAGCTGAACCGAGGTTTTCCTCAGCCACATGGGAGAGACTCAGAGCAGAGCCTCAGCTCCTTCACTTCAGGAGCAGAAGGTGTGGTGGCTTCCATCTGGATGTGTCTGGTCCAGCTGGGCAGAGGCCCCGGGGCAGAGCTCATGTCTCTGGCTGTGTGTCACTGCCCCCTACTGGCTGGATAATCCACTCAGGCGCGAACATTAAATAGTGTGTCCAACTCTGAAGCTTGGCTTTGTTACGTTGAAATCACTGGCTGTTTTTCATTCCTCAGCATTGAAGGCGAGTACGTCCCAGCGGAAGGTGATGAGGTCACATATAAGGTCTGCCGGGTTCCACCTAAGAACCTGAAGGTCCAGGCTGTGGAGGTCAAGATCATCCACCTCAACCCGGGAACCAAACACGAGACCTGGTCCGGACAGATCATCAGCTCATAGACTCTCTGGACTCACTCTCCTCCTGATACTTTCTTCACACGGCGCCGATTCTCCTCCAGATTCAGCAAACTTCCCCTCTTCTGCTCTGGTTCAAGCCTGAGGAAGGTTTATCGGAGCGTCACACAACTGTAGCTGCCGCTCCGAGAACCCTGCTCCCAACTGGCTCCCCAGCAGCGCCTGCAGTGTGAACCGATGAGGTGTATCAAGTAGCAACGCCGGGAGGAGAGCTGCTCCTACTTACTCACTCTTCACACCGGGACTCCGTGGACTGGACTTCTTCCTGCACTAAGAGATGCACTGACCGTGATGTCCGACCTCAAGTACTTCATTCCTGGCGTCAGTCGCCACTAAATTGTTTGTCGTTTTCCTGTGTTGTCGTGTTTGTCTTTTCCGTTGGAGATGTACACGTCTCTGTGTCACTGCCTAACACTGTCACGTCTGAGGACACGTCCTCTGTGTGGACCACAGTGGTGTTGATGATGAAGATGAAGAACACCGCTTCTACTGAGCCTTGAAAGAACATAAAAAAAACAAGAACTGATTCTCAACTTGCTGTGGATTGTTGTGGAGCTGCACTAAAGTTCAAGCCGAGACAAAACCGGAATCAAAGACATGTCCCACCAGAGGACGGTGCATCTCAAGCTGCTCACACTTCACAGTTACAAATATCAAGGTGCCATACGATCGGTGGACTGTGATACAGAGTCGGCTTCGTGCTAAAGAAGCATATGTTACTAACAGCTCATAATGAGGTGCGAATAAGAAAAACACCATTTCTCACAAACATTGTCTCCAATAAAAGTCCAGTACAAGCTAAAGTTCGCCAGTCGCTAGCTGACACTACACAGCTAACTTCAGAAACTCATGCCGGGGAGTGTCTCATGAACGCAGCTGACATCACGGCTGCTATGCTAATGCTAACCGTAGTGCCAGGGAAAGGAAAGCATTTTGGTTCCAACACTAACTTGACTTCAGCGCACAGATATGAACTCAGTCATCCAGCCATTTCATGGTTTAATTATCATTACAGTCCACAGTCTCAGATAAACTTGAAAACCCCAAAACACAAATGGCCTTTTTTTTTACATACAGCATCTGAAGTGGCATAACATGCAGTATAAATAAACACTTCAGTAGTTCAGCAGTGAGTCAGAGAAAGCGGCCCAGTGTTCTGACATCTAGTCAAGTCTCTGCTCCATGTTCAAAAACCAGTTTCCTCCCTCACACTACGGTGTACAGAGTGATCACCAGTGGCACCTCACATGCTTCTGAAACAACCACCATTTAAAAAGCCTTTTAAGAAGTAGTGGAGCTAAAACGTCTTTAAGAATGCGCCGTCCGGACGGCGTAATATAAGCAGATCTCTTCATGTTAAAATCGTTTAAAAACACGCCTGAACTTGCCTCCTGCTCCTCTCCACATGCATTCAAGTCCTATATAAGGTGACAGGTTCCTCTCCATGTCTTTGAGAGGGAAGGAACCTTTAAAGAGGCAGCACGCCCCCCGCAGGTGGGGTCACCGGGGTCTGCAGGGGTCACAGTCCGGTCCTGCGCGTTGGGACCCATGTGGGGGGGCGTCAAAGAACAGCCGTCGACAGAGGTGCGCCGTGTGGTCGGGTGAGTAGACGGTGAAGCCGATGGTCCGCGGGTCGTGGTAGATTTCGTAATCGTTCCCGCCCTACAATACAGAAGAACCTTCTGGACCTCCAAGTATTTGGGCGCTCTCAGACACTGCAGGCCAAACTTACGTCGGACGTCTCGTTGCCAAAGAAGTAGATGGCCTCCAGACCTTCATTCTCCAGCAGCTCCAGGCACAGTCGCTTGTCCCAGCCCTCCGGGAACACGTCGAAGCTGATGAGACCCCCTGAACACACCAGACTCATGACCGCAGGTCGCCACTGGAGCCACGACTCTCCAACCGCCCCCTGGCTCAGAAGGCGTCTACTTTCTGACGTCTTGAAAGGCGGAGACAAACGTGTGCATCACAAGTTTGTGTGACCTCAAACACGGGGGTCATTGCCGCGCGCTGCCACCCGTAGTGATCAACAGGAACTGCAGCCAGAGGTGGTGACTCCAGATGAAGCCCCTGGACTCTTCTTCCACCACCACAGTGACCTTTGAACTCCCTCCCCTCCCGTCTTCTCTCCCCTCAGAGCTGACGACAGTGCAGCCAATCAGAGTGCAGCCTGTGGCACACACCCGCCACACACCTCCATCCTCCACACCTTCAGACTCATCAACAAGTGGTTACACTTAAACATCAGCTGACCTTTAGCTCGACATCAGTGCAGGCTCTCTTGACACACACACAGACAGACACACATAAATCTGCCCCGAGGAGAGAGTGGCACTCGCCTCTTCTGGCACGTAGGCAAACACTGCTGCTGCGGCTCAGTGAGCAGCCACACGGAGCAGAGCTGCTGTGTGGTGTTCAACACAGCAGGCCTCAAAACCAGCTACACTCAGGTTCAGACACAGTCTGGATCAGTGAGTCGCTCACAGAAACTCACTCCAGCTTTGGTCCCGAACCCTTCACACGGATGCCTGCCTTACCTCGAGTGAACCGCAGGCCTTTCCCAGCAAACCTCTCCTTCAGGGCAGTGACAAACTTCTCCCGGATTTTCTCCCTCTGTGGGGGGGGCAGAGCGTCAGGTGACATTAAGGTCATTCAGCTTGCTGGCTCACTCCTCTGTGGCAGGGCTTCAACGGCAGTCAGGACCTGACCTGACCCTGAAGCACCTTGGTCCTGGAGTGAGAGACGCAGTAGGGTCTGAAGTACCTTGTCGATTTCAGAGAACTCCAGCCGCTCCTCCAGCGTGCAGCTGCGGCCAATGGGGGAGATGTTGAGCATCCCGTTCCTGAACTCGATGAAGGTTCCCCTGCAGGTCACAGACCCTGGGACGGTCAGTCCAAACAGCAGGTCTGTGTGTGTGCATGTGTATGTGTATGTGTATGTGTCTACCTCTTCTTAGGGAGCTTGATGAGCCCCATGTAGCTGAGGCAGAAGTTGATCAGGTCCTGCAGCAGCTCTTCACCCAGCTGGTTCTGGATGGCCTGCCAAAAGACCAGAGTCCGTCAGGAGCGACTCACTCACAGGTGCCACACACTCAACCTTCCCACCATTCCAGGGAGAAGCAGCCCTGGGTGGGAAACACCAGCAGGAGCTGTGAATAATAAGGTGAGGACCAGTCCTGTCGCAGACGGAAGCTCAGTTCACTGAGGAAGCCAACACAGCAAGTGTTTCAGGCTTCAGTGGTGACAGCACCAGCCTGAACAGCTCACCTGCGGCTAAGCGACTGAGGGTTTGTTACATGGCGGACCTGGCTGCTGGTGAGGGGTTAGGGTGA
The DNA here is from genome assembly GCF_027744825.2 of Synchiropus splendidus. Classification (NCBI taxonomy): domain Eukaryota; kingdom Metazoa; phylum Chordata; class Actinopteri; order Syngnathiformes; family Callionymidae; genus Synchiropus; species Synchiropus splendidus. The sequence goes on from NC_071352.1 coordinate 3,717,296, forward strand.
ACCAGGTCAGCGGCCAACTGCTGGGATCTCAGCGAGTACCGCTTCAGGCTGCGTGATTTCTGTTTTTCCAGCTGGCTCAGCAGGACCTGCCGAGCCAGCTGGAAACAGGACTACACTCATCTGAACAGACCAGTGGTTCCGTTTGCAGGGGAGGACTCACATGTTTGGACAGGAGACGTCCATCTTTGTACTGCACCGTCCCGTTCTCGGCGAACACGTAGTCGAACTTGTGAACGACTGCAACAGAGGACACCCTCAGACCGAGCCGGCCTCCAGCTGAAGACAACCTGACCAGCATGGACCCGCTCAGACTTGGGCTCCACCTAGCTCAGTCCTCTCTCAGCAGCAGGGTTCAGCAGGGTGACCTCACCATCGTCCCCGTCTCCCAGCTGCTCTGCGATCTTGCTGTAGTCAGATCCTCCCACCACTCCGATCTTCACTTTCCTCCGCAGAGCTTGGAAGAACTCATCCAGCCGAGGCTCTATTCTCTGCAGGCAAACACGGGAATGGAGTGAGCGTCTGGCTGCCTGCGCGCATCAACACACCAAAGACGAACCAGAAACAGACTCGCAGCCCGCGGCGGAACCTGGAGCGAACATACAGGTCAGATCAGGGGTGTTATGATCTGACGTCATGTTATGGCGGAACACACCGCCTCACCCGAAGTGACCCAGAGAAGGTCGGAACATCTAACCACGCTCCTCGGCTCATGATGAACCGACCATCATGGGCCAGGCGCACAGTCGGAGCTCACCTCTCTCGGTGCCGTCAGGGTTCCGTCGACGTCAAACAGACACAGAACTCTGCGGTCGGAAGGGAATCCCTGCGATCCCGCCATGCCTGCGCAAACGGCGCATTGAAAACACCGAACTCAGAAGGGTCCGGAGGCAGCTGCTCTTCCCCGCCACGGCACCGTTCAGGGTTCGGTTCGGCAGCGTGACAGCTGCTCTCCGAACCGCGTGCTGAACGAGTCAGGTCTCTATCGCGAATAACACCAGCGAACCAATCAGAGGCGAGGAGAGCATGTGACGTATGGTATGTGGGCGGAGTCAAGTCTCCTCCACGCTCAACAGCAGGAATGACCTTTGACCTCCAGCAGAGCAGAATCTGACGGATGGAGAAGCCGCAGAAACGGGTCACGATCGTCATCATTTCTACTCTTTACTGACACAGACAAGGCTTGGAGTCGTTTGTTGCACAGAACTTTAGCGGCACAACCCAGCACTGAAACACGCTGTCGCAATAAAAACACGAGTCAGCACTGACGCTACCTGCTCAGTCAGCGCTTCCCTCGGGACAAACATGGCAGATCGGTCTCACACTGAAGACGTGGGCGGGGTCAAAGGTCAGAGCAGGTGCTGAAGCAACACAGCTGTATATGCTTCATAACATTCCTCTTTCATCATCAGTATCGGTATCAGCGGGAAGAATGGTAACGTCACCGGCAGTGTTGTACTCTCACAGGGAACATATTTGTCAGTCAGAGCACGGACAGATAAACACGGTCAATACTGCAATAAAGGCGGTCTAATCTAATTCAAACACAAGCGGATGTGCAACAACACACAAATCCGCTGGAGGGCGGTGTTGGGTCGTTTAAAGCGGTTCAATGCGGGAAACCTCCCTGCGTCCACGCCGCTCTTGTGTTTACTATTCCAACACTTGAGCAACTCTTGACAAACTCCAGCCATCTCGCAAAAATAAAATATCCTGTGAATAAGCTCGAAGGAAACGCGACAAAGCACCGCTCTGCTGAGCTTAATAGGTTCTACCGATGAAGGACGTCATCTGTGTTGTGAAGCCATAAAGAGTTATTTATGGCACTGACATATGTAGGGTATCTCTGCTGTTATGTCTCTGTGCGTTTGAAGGGTCACCCAGTGACTGCTGGAGGGGTTAGTGACCCAGCAACGGATTTGGGGAGACTAATCATTAGCTGCTGAATGGACCCTCCTCCACAGATAAGGCCCGGGGTCCTAGTTATTCTGAACTAATCACACTGCTTCCTGAGATAATGACTGCCATGTTGTCCTACTTTGACTGGGTCCTAAGTCCTGCTGGTAATGAAGCTGTAAATCAGCAATAATAAAAACAAACCCACTTTGTTCCCTAATGTGTGTTTGATTTGAGCCCTGAGCGAGGACTAATAAGGAGACACGCCTTTTAATGGCCCTGAAGAAGGATGGATTTGACCTGTTGCATTAGAAAGCTGTGTCCTGCGAACACACGAGGAAGATCCAGATTCCTCAGCCACATGAGCGCCACTCCTGTAATGAGCACTTATGAATTAGCATTTCACTTTTCACCACAACTGACTTTCTTAGATTTGTCTATGTTTATTTCAGTTTGAATCTTGGTTTATTCAAGTGTTTGCTTTTATTGTGAAATGACATTTCCTTTTGTTAAATTAAAAACACTAGTGTTCAAGGCAGCAGGTGGGTCTGTGGTCTTGTCGTCAGTCAAGTAACCAGCTAAATGCTACGTTAGCAACGTCCAGTAAAACAGCTCCATTGCTGTTGGTCGCGACTTCCCATGATTCCAGAAAACCCAGCAGCTCTTGGTTTCCCAGCAATGATGAACAAGCCGTGTAGAAACTGGACTTCTCAAAGCGCTGATGTGAGAATATGATGATGGCTGACTGATGGTGGATGAGCTCAGTGAAGTGGAGCATCATTCATGTGGTACTGAAGACGGGGAGGACGTCAGTGTTCTCCTCCAGGCTCGGCCACAGTGAACGGCAGCTGTGCTCCGTGATGGAGGCAGGCGGCTCCAGACTCACACCTGACGTCAGCCGCTGTTTGCTCAGGAGGTTTATGGCTCGGTGAAATGGTCGCTGGGCAGGAAGTGAAGTGACAAGCGAGTGGAAGTGTCTGTCGCCAAAACTGAAGTAAACATGTGGTGTCACCCTGCCCCCCTCCAACCCACGCTGTCCAGAGGGTTGGCGTTCGCTGGACAGACGTCGGTTGACAAACAGTGGAGCCGGACCTTTATAATCCGCCCTGCTTTTATAGCCCACAGTGTTTATCAGCCACTCCAGCCTTCTCTTTTACAGCCGCTCGCCATGACCTTTGCCCCCTGTCATGCACGAGAGCTTTCCACTGCGACAACACTGCTTTCTCCAAACACACAGCTTGAAGCAGGCTGCGCGTCCTGACGTCTGTCCCGCTGCTGCCCCTCACTCCGGGTCAGAACCCAGGCAGGATCCAGGCTGAGTAGGAGAAGGCTTCCGCCGTTGACTAGGAGCCGGGCTGAAGGTGTCTGTAGGTGCTGGGCTTCAGCGTCTCTGTGCTTCTGAGCGTCAGAGGAGGTGGAGAGAGGGAGCCCCGGCTGCCGCCTGCGGTTATTCATTAACACGCCAAGCACTCCGGCTCGCAGGATTTCACCCGCTGGACGCCTCTGTTTTTCAGGGGTTTTTTGCATCTGAACTGGACCTGTTTCTTCGGGATGAGGATTCAGATGGGACTCCAGTGAACCACGCTCTCCACAGCCTCATCTCGGACATGTAGGTAGACACAGGAAGAGACTCCCGAAGAGATCGAGATGTTTGTGTCAGCCAGCGCACTTCTGCTGGGGATGTGGATGGCGGCGGCAGCGGCCAACCAGATGCTGGACAGGTGCCCGTCGCGAGCGTTCACCATCAACGTGGTGCTGCTGGAGGACGACACGTACGCGTGGAGTCGGCCCTTCGTCCAGGCCGCTGTGGAGCGGGCCATCAAGATCGACTCGCAGGAGAACAGCAAGCAAGGTGGGAGGCGCCGGCAGATCAGCTCCACTGAAATGAGGAAGCTCCGAGTGCGAAACAGGTCACTGGAGTTGCCCTGCTGAGCTTATCGTCCGGGTCCAAACATGGCTAATGTTTCAGCACTTCTTCTCAGCTGCTATGATGCAGTTCAGTTTGGGTTTTGACGGTGCTGAAACACAGTCCATCCTCCAGTAGCTCATGCGAGAGTGGAGCGTGTTCTCTGCCCTCTCGTCAAGATCACCAGAGCAGGATGGAACCCTTGGTGTGGAGTGGCTTCCTGCCTCTCCAAGTCTGCCCCCGTCCTCAGCTGCTGCTGATCTAGTCTCCTCAGAGATAGAGGAGCTAAAACCTCTGATCTGCTCCACCATTCCAGGTCTGAACTTCAGCCTGACGGCCAACTTCAACGGCTTCAACACGACTGTGTACAACCGGCAGGGCTGCGGCAGCAGCACCTGCGAGGGCGTGGCCATCCTCAAGATGCTGCACGTGAGTACTGGGTCACCCAGAGACCGGGTCAGGCCGGAGCCCGGGCAGCTGGGGGGACCCGCTGAGGGACACGTAGTGACAGATGGTGTTGGTGATGGGATAGTCCTGGAGAGGGCCGCCAAGTGTTGAGGGCTGATGACGGTTGTGTCTGCAGAGCAAAGGCGAGGTGGGCTGCGTCATGCTGGGCCCCTCCTGCACCTTTGCTACCTTCCAGCTGGTCGAGTGAGTATGTCCCGCCTCCTGACCTGGGACCTGCCCCCTCAGCTCCACGCTCCTACCCTGGCTGTCTCTTTCAGCGAGGAAATCGGCCTGAGCCTCAGCATCCCCATCATCTCTGCCGGCAGCTTCGGCCTTTCATGTGACTACAAGCCCAAACTGACCCGCATCCTGCCACCGGCGCGCAAGATTGCCAGCCTCTTCCTGAACTTCATGAATGAGAGTTTGCCCTTCAAGGACGTCTGGAGTCGGGTCTACGTCTACAAGAGGAACAGCAACACCAGTGAAGAGTGCTTCTGGTAGGCACGTGACCGTTGACCTGTCCGCAGGCACTTGACCACCCCGCCTCGCCTCGCTCGCAGGTACATCAACAGTTTGGAGGCCCCGTCGTCTCCCTTCGCCTCGCTCACGCAGCGTGAGATGCTACGAGGAGAGGAGGAGTTCAAGAGCGCGCTGGAGTCCAATAACAGATACAGCAACAGTGAGTGTATGGGGGTCTTGGCTGGGAGCCTGATCCCCGGCAGGGCTCAGGAGCACCACATCAGACCCAGCCCCCTGACACTTCTCCTCCTCCTTCTCCAGTCTTCATCCTCTGTGGAGCCCCAGATGAGGTGGTCTACCTCAAGTCCCTGGTGAAGCAGATCCCAGACGGCATCATGTTCATTCTCCTGGATGTGTTCAAGTAAGGCGGCGACTCAGAGCTGGCGCCTGCTGCGCTGTGTTTCTGTCTCCAAGTCACACTGTTCCTGCCTCCAGCCCCGACTACTACAGCCAGACCCCCGTCAGCAAGGAGATGTGGGACGTCCTGGTCGTCACTCTGCCCCCGAGGAACTACACATCACAGCTAACCTTCAACGACACAGTGGGTTCTGGCTGGGGGGCTGCCGGCTCACTTCCTGTCTGATTCTGGCACCTCTCCGACAGATCAACGACTTCGTGGCGGGCTACCACGACGGCACGCTCTTATTTGGGCAGGTGCTCCGGGAGAGGATGCTCCACAACCTGACGGCTCGGGCCTCCGCCGACGTGCCTCTGAGCGACAACCCGTTCGGAAACGTCACCTTCACAGGTTTGGAACGCCCACTCCCGCCAAAACCCGCCACCTGGAGGCCGGAAGGCGTCACGTCACGGGTCACAGAGCGTGAACATGACGTCCGACCGCTCATTTTAGTTGTTGTGGATTTGGGTGGAGGTTCCAGGTCCGCTGGGGGCGGGAGGTCCTCAGAAGCAGAGTGTAAAACTGGGGTAACAAGCGATGCCCCCTGCAGGTATGGGCGGCCACTACTCGCTGGACGAATACGGCGACAGAGACGCCAACTTCTCCATGATGTACAGGTCCACGCTGACCGGACAGGTGAGGCGGAATCGGCCAGCCCTGCACTCCAGCGGACTCACTCTTCTGTGCTTCTCTCAGTACACAACCTTGCTAGTGTTTGACACGTCCCAAAACCGAACTGTGGAGGCAGAGAGGAACCCTGCGCTGCCATGGGAGGGCCGGGTGCTGCCGCACGACGTGCCGGATGTGCTCCCGGATGGTAAACAGGCTCTCAGGTCTGCGCTGCGGGTGCGCCCATTAACCTGCCTGAGTTCCGCAGACTTCAAAATCCAGGATGTGCTGGTGATCGTGCTCAGCCTCAGCGTGGTGGTGGTGTCAGCCATCGCCCTCATCTTCTACAGGTGCAGGAGCCTCCACCGAAGTCTGTCACACCTTGACCCGCCCCAGCTCAGCATCTTCTCTGTGCTAGACAAAACAGGAAGGACCGCAAGCTGCAGAAGAAGTGGTCCCACATCAACCCGGAGCGGATCGGCCCGCTGAACGAGAAGGAAGTCTCTCTGAAGGTGATGCACGTGAGCAGTGAGAGGAGGAGGTGGGAAACTCACGCCTCATGTGCTGCAGATTGACGACGACAAGAGGCGGGACAGCACCATCTTCTCTCACCGAGGCTGCTACGACAAGAAGGTAAACAGTGCCCGCTAGAACACACCTACTACTGAGGACCTCTGGATCTGTAAGGACCTTTTGCCGGTCCCAAGCCTGAGTTTCCGGATGAAGACAGTCTGGTCCAGAGCCCCGGTTCAGGTCAGCCATGAGTTCAGGGGCAGAGGCTGGGGAAAGGGTGATGGCCAGGACAGGTCCTCACAAGGATAGAGAGAGAGAGACCGACAGCCTATTGTTGTGTTCATTAACGAGAGACGTGTGCTGTTGTGATGATGAAACCTGATCAAGATAATAATCCATGTGCCACTTCATCACCACCGTCGTCTTTGTCAGCCTGTGATCCTGAAGGAGCTGAAGAACACTGATGGCGACTTTTCCGAGGACCAGAAGATCGAGCTCAACACGGTACCTCATCTCTTCAGTCAGACTCGCCCTGTCACGTGACCCGGGGTCTGCTTCTCTTGTTTTTGAGGTGTAATGCCGTCTGTTGTCACAGCTCCTGCACATCGACTACTACAACCTGACCAAGTTCTATGGCACGGTGAAGCTGGAGTCCGGCGTGTTCGGGGTGTTCGAGCTCTGCCAGCGAGGATCTCTGCGGGTGAGGCTCTGGGCAGTCAGAAGATCAATCAAGGCCAGCAACTGACTGCCTGACCTCCGCAGTACATCCTCAACAACAGGATCTCCTACCCAGACGAGACCTTTATGGACATGGAGTTTAAGATCTCAGTCATGTACGACATCGCCAAGGTAACGCTCTCATCTATCAGGCTTCTGCTGCCCAGGACGAGGTGACGTGGAACGGGATCTTTGTGTGGAGATAAGATAAATTCCAACAGCAGGGAGCGGAAGAAAGCCCCGAGCGGATCCGTCTGCCGGAGCGCACCTTTGCTCACTCGCACTGAAGTTGTTGTTCCACAGGGAATGTCCTACCTGCACTCCAGCAACATCGAGGTCCACGGCCGCCTCAAGTCCACCAACTGTGTGGTGGACAACCGCATGGTGGTCAAGATCACCGACTTCGGCTGCAACACCATCCTGAAGCCCGGCAAAGGTGAGTGACACCAGGAGTGACTGACTCTGAGAGCGACCTCACCTGCGTGTCCTGGCAGACGTGTGGACAGCGCCGGAGCACCTGCGCAAGGACGGCGTCTCCCAAAAAGGCGACGTCTACAGCTACGCTATCATCGCTCACGAGATCATCATGAGGTGTCCGCCTTTCCACACGCAGTGCTGCTCCAGTCGAGCAGGTGAGCCTGACCTCTGATGTCCACTGCTGCCCCCGGATGATGACCTTGCCCCTAACCCCACAGAGAAGATCTACAGGGTCCAGTATCCCAGCGGGATGTCGGTCTTCAGACCGGACCTGAGCTTGGAGGGAGCCTCAGAGAAGACCATGGAGGTGAGCGCACACACGCACACGCACACGCACACACAGAGCGGCGAGCAGCGAGGTGAGCGCACACCTGCTCCTCTCACCTGCAGCTCTACATGCTGATGAAGAACTGCTGGGACGAAGATCCAGAGCGGCGGCCGGACTTCAAGAAGATTGAGGTCACTCTGGGTAAGATCTTCAGGTAGGCCAAAGCCACAGAGATCGGCAGCCACGTTACCTTTGCTGCCGAGTCTGAGCGCCACGTGTGGCCACAGCAACCTGCACAACCAGGCCAGCGAGACCTACATGGACAACCTGATCCGGCGGCTGCAGATGTACTCGCGCACGCTGGAGCACCTGGTGGAGGAGAGGACGGCGCTGTACAAGGCTGAGCGCGACCGAGCCGACCGCCTCAACTTCATGCTGCTTCCTGCGTAGGTCACCGAGCCGCCAGGCCCTCGGGCAGCTCCAGCTGAAGCCTGAGCAGATGCTTTCTGCTCCAGTCCAGTGGTCCGCTCGCTGAAGGAGACCGGGCGAGTGGAGCCGGAGCTGTTCGAGGAGGTGAGCGTCTACTTCAGTGACATCGTGGGCTTCACCACGCTGTGCCACTACAGCACCCCCATGGAGGTGGTGGACATGCTCAACGAGATCTACAAGAACTTTGACAGCATCTTGGACCACCATGACGTCTACAAGGTCCAGACTTGGCGTCGGCGTCCCTCTCTGGCTGCGTCCTCACGCTGCACTGTCTTCAGGTGGAGACCATCGGTGATGCCTACATGGTGGCGTCCGGTCTGCCGAAACGGAACGGAGACCGCCACGCAGTGGACATCGCTCACATGGCTCTGGACATTCTGTCCTTCGTGGGGACGTTCCAGCTGGAGCACCTGCCGGGCATCCCCCTATGGATCCGGATCGGCGTTCACTCAGGTAGCTCGGCTCAGCATGAAGGTCCGGCTGACTGGACCTGGTTCTGAAGGCGTGTGTGTGGTGCAGGGCCCTGCGCTGCCGGGGTGGTGGGCAACAAGATGCCTCGCTACTGCCTCTTCGGCGACACGGTCAACACGGCGTCCCGCATGGAGTCCACCGGCCTACGTAAGACCTGTGTGCCCTTGCTCACTCGCAGCCCAGGCTGACCCCTGATGCTTCCAGCTCTCAGGATCCACGTCAGCCAGTCCACCATCAGCATCCTGCAGAGGACCGACTGCCACTTCCAGTACGAGCGCAGAGGAGAGACCTTCCTGAAGGTGAGAGGTCTGAGAAGCAGCTGCTGCCTCGACTCTTCCTCTGACACCTTCTGGCTCCCAGGGCAAAGGCAAGGAGATGACCTACTGGCTGACCGGAGCCTCGGGAGGGAAGCCCCACCTACCCACGCCACCCAGCGCGTGAGTGACACTGGCCAGGACCTCGGCTCTCGCATGCCTACTGACTCCTCTCTCCTGTTTGTGGCTTTCAGGGAGAACTTCCAGCGGCTGCAGCAGGACCTGGCTGAGATGATCGTGTCCAGTCTGAAGAAGCGCGCAGGAGGCCGGGAGAGCTTCCACAAAAGGAAGACCTTGTCCACCAAGGTGCGGCGGAGGGACACCAGCAGCAGCCCGGACTACTTCCACCTGGCGGTCACGGAGGAGCCCAGCACACACCTGTGACCAGTCCTGTGGCTCTGGGTCCAGCGGCCACACCTTGGCCTTCAGAATCTCCACATTTGTCCACAACACAACGATGCTACCTTGTTTTTGAAAGACTCCAAATGACTTGTTTGTGATTTTTATTAAATATTATTTTGACGCTCGATCCTCGGGTCTATCCGGTCCAGATCATGGTCGCTGGGGCGCATAGACTGAGCTCTGCTGGCCACACACACACACACACACACACACACACACACACACACACACACACAGACAGACAGACACACACACACAGACAGACATCACGACCCGGCGCCTCCAGCGACCGTCTTGGTGGTGACCAGAGCGGTGCCCCCCAGCTCTGTGGCAGGAAGCGGGACCCTGTGGCTCCAGACTGGACCAAGCGAGGGCCCGGAGGGGGCGGACGGGTGCGGCAGGTCATGGTGGCATGAGTGGGCGGAGCCCTGGGACTCGCTGCTGGAGACACCTGTCGGTAGCGCTGCAGGTTTGTTCAGGAACTCGGTTTTTGTGGGATGATCCGGAGCCCTGAACCCTGCAGGAGGAAGCACAGCAGCAGTGAGACACACAACTACACGCCATGACTGCAGCGCGCCAGACCCGGGTTGGGGGCAGACAAGGAGGGTCAGACTGGTGTGACGTGCTCCACCCCACGCCCACCCCCAGGGTGTTCTGTTGCAGAGGAACTGAGTCGAAACCGAGAGGCGTCAGGAGAGTGCTGGGACCCGAGGGACCCGACAGGAGAGGAGAACCGAAAGTCGTGGGTTTCTGCTGAGATCAGCGTCACACTTGGCTGCGTGGCCTGGTTTCATCGAGCACTTGCAGATCATCTGCCTCAGAAGTGAGGGAGCGGTTCCCCCCGAGGCTTTGTGAACCTGTTGCCCTCTGTGGCAGGAGCACGAGCAGGACGCAGGCGACCCGCAGGTGCAGGAGGAGGTGCCGAAAAGGACCGATTCCTTCTGAGCCTCCAGAGGAAGCTTCTGCAGCAGGTGGATGAACTGGATCGTGGTTTATAACTCAGAATGGATTAGAGTTTGGAGGATTCGCTGCAAGGATCCCGCTGCGTTTGACCAGTCAACAGACTCTATAGAGCAGCAGGCGCTAGAGCCGTCACAATGCTGCCCCCTGCTGTCGGGCTGAGCCCATGGCACTCAGAATGTTACGCTACAGATGAAAGGTGCGAGGGACGTGAGCGTCTGCTGACCCAGCTGGGTCTGTTATGATGACTAGCATTAGCATTAGCGTCGGCGGCCTCACCGGTAGTCCTGCGCCTCCTCCGGATGAAGATGACCATCCACAACACCAGCGCCAAGACGGAGCCCGCAGTGGTCAGTACCACAAGCGTCCAGAGCATGGGACTCACTTGAGACGTGGACTGAGACCGTCCAACAGGAGAAGCAGCCATGAGCTCCGGGTCTGAGGGTAGGAGAGGATCTGGTGGGACCATGATGGGAAACATGACTGAGAGCTGGAGCCCCCATCCCTCCTCCCCAGCAAAGACTCACCGTCGGAGGGTCCAGGTGCGGCGCCTTCATGGATGCAGGCGCTGAGCAGGGTGTCCCACTTCTCTCCTCCAGGACAGGACTTCTTCTTGCTCATGGCTGCAGCTACGAGCATCAGTCGGGGGGAGGCCAGTTGGTGAAATGAGTGCAGAGGCACCACCAGCGTTTCACTTCCTCAATTTCGACGGAAGCAGAGAGACACCGTGAGCGTCCCAGGAGCCTCATGAGGCTGCCCCCTGCTTACCCTCCACGCAGCACATACTGAGGCCACACACACCACAAACTTGCTAAAACTTTAATAAGAACCTGACAGCACAGGCGGGCGTAGCGCTGTTTAAAAGAGACCTGTTGCTTAAAACCACTGTGGAGAGTGGGCGGGGTCAGTCAGGGCCGGAAGAGACGCGGCTGCATCCGGACGAAGGAGAAGTTGTAGAGGGGGGGCAGACCCTGGTGAGGGACGGTGCTGAACTGCTCCCAGGCAAACGGAGGAAGCCCGTCCTGAGTGGTGGGACCGTTGATGGCCTCGGAGGCCAGGTCCCGGGCCAAGGAGAGGTCAGTCACCTGAGGAGGTCAAACATCAGTGCATGGCTGGTCTCAGCCTGAGGAGCGCTGAAGGGGGCCAGAAGAGCTGCAGATGTTTGAGCTGTGTCATGTGACCTCAGGCCAAAGGAGGAAACCCGCGCGTGTGTGAGTGAGTGTGTGTTCTGGAGTTCCGGGCTCAGCCCTGGGCCTCCTCCCAGCTCCTTCCCTCGTCGTGGTGAGGCTCACCTTGGTGTCGTAGCAACCGCCTGGCGACGGCTCCTCAGCCTTCAGATCATTGCGGCAGCAGATGGACTTACAGGGGTCTCCTCTGGAGTAAGGGTCCTTCTTGTAGTCTGAGGACCCACAGACAGGTTTCAGCACCAGCAGCCAAGGAATGCGGGTCCGGTCTGGTGACTCCTCCCACCATTGAACCTCATGATGTGCTTCAGAGAGTCCAGGTCCTCCACACGGGCCTGGTCCCGTCTGAAGATCTTGGCTCGTGGACACAGGTCGTAGGAGAAGTCGTCCCCAAATTTCTCCCACATGGGCTGGTAGCCGCTCCTCTGGTAGATCTTCCTGTGGAACGGGATGTTGTAGGATGGCCAGTAGCCTGTGGGCGGACGAGACGGTGGTGAGCAGCGAGCGGCAGCGGTGAGTGGCAGCTGCCACCTCTGCGCAGAGTGTCTGTCTGGTCCGAGAACTCCACCAGTCCTGGGATCTGCTCCACCACCGTCAGTGCCCCGTCCCCCAGACTGTGACCCAGTTGGACCTTACTCCGGTCCAGAACCATGTACTGGTTGTTGTAGGTCCCTGCAAGTGAGCGGAGAGCGCTGAGAGTGAGGGTCTCCTGTGGCCTGGCCTGTCCCGGGGGCTGCTCCGGCTCTCACCAGAGTTGTGTCTCGAGAAGACCCGGGCCCACTCCTCGCCCGAGCGGGCCAGGCTGTGGGCCAGCCGGACCCGCTGCCAGGCCAGCAGGCTGGAGGGGGTGATAAGGTCGAAGAGTGAGGCGTTGAAGACGTTGTTGGTGGTCTGGGTCATCATCAGGCCGGAGCCCAGCAGGTAGAAGTCATCCAGAGAGACCAGGAAGCCTGGACAAGCAGCCGTGATTCTGGAGCCCACGGGACCCGGGACCCACAGGAGGCGCACTCCTACCTGGGTAGCTGCTGAAGGACAGCCTCCCCGTCGCAGTGTGGGGCTCTGCCACCCGGAAGTCCCAGTGCTTGTAGACCCGCATGCTGGCGGCGTAAGTGTACCAGCTGGAGTGGGCCAAGAGCAGGTTCTCATAGCCGGGGGTCACCTGATGCATCAGTAGCCGGTCACTTCATGTTCAGAGGAAGCCAGGGCCCCTCACGCCCGGAGCCAGGACACGTCTACCTTGATGAGGGCGGAGCAGTGACCCATGCCGGGCAGTGTCGGCTGTTCAGGAGTGGAGCTGTTGGGCGGGACCAGGGCCGGGATGAGGTCCAGCAGGTCGCCCACGGCACTGAGGAACTGGACGGCAAAAAGGGACAGAGGCTGCCGGAGGACAGGCGCAGTGTCAGGGTCCAGATCCCACTCGCCCGCCGGCCCGCCCGTCTCAGGCGGACTCACCTTCTTCCCCTCCTTCTTGGCCCAGTCGGCGGCGCCAGCCTGCAGTCCATCCAGCTGGGCCAGGATGAAGCCGGCATGGCGCCACAGCGGGTCCGACCCCCGGCCCAGCTTCACCTGCTGCCTCACCCACTGGTCCTGCTCCCTGCAGAAGACGCAGCTTTAACGCCGGCGTGACTTCTGAGGGACCCCCTGGAGCTGGACTCACTTGAGGAACCTCTGGACCACCTCCAGCACTTTGGGCTCCTTGATCAGCTGCGGATACATGTTGGAGTAGTGGTCCATCATCTGCCTGCACCCACCACAACACAATCAAACAGTGGAGACCAAAGTGCAGAACAGGCTAAAGGTCATCTGAGCGGAACTAGTGATGTGTCAGCAGGAGCTGAGCCGTCAATGTTTTCCAAGACAACAATGTCCTGGATGAACAAGTGCTGAGTAATGGCAGCAGAAGACTCACGCGGCCGTCAGGAAGCCCTCCAGGTAACCCGCCAGGAAGAAGGTGAGCTCGTCTGCCACAGGGCTCCTTCCGTATCCGGCCCGGATCTCCAGGACGCTCCAGCCCGTGGAGGACAGGGTGTCGTTCAGGAAGCCGTACGCGTCCCCGTCCGTCTGCAGGACCCCCTCCTTCACAACCACTGTCTTCAGGTGCGGGTCCCAGAACACCGTGGCAGTCGTCACCTCTGCGGCAGAACCAGGTTCTGGTGGGTCACGAGGAAACAACTGAACACAACTGAAAAAATCACGGCCGGGAGAAGCTCCACGGGTGACCGGTTCCGCTGAGCGCGGGTCCAGCTGAGACCTTCGTGAATCAGCCCGCGAGTTTACACCAACTTTACCTTCATGTTTATAAAGCAACAATTGACCCCATCGACCTACTTACGGTCAGAAGTCGCGGCGGCGGCGGCCGCCAGCAAGAAACAGGCGAGAATCTCTGCTGCGGTCATGACAGCGGCTGCGTCGGGAGACTCGAGCGCGCGACACAACGGAGAGAGACGGAGTAGACGAGGAGTATCCAAGCGCAGCGGATTCGATTCCTCATTGGGGGAGGGAAACCGGAAACGAGAGAAGCGCGTGAGGTGTCCAGTCCATTCATTTCTGAGTGCGACATGCGAAAGATTTCCTGCGATGACGTCAGGGGGGTTAAAAAGTTTCCACCCCAGATGGGACTCGAACCCACAATCCCTGGCTTAGGAGGCCAGTGCCTTATCCATTAGGCCACTGGGGCTTGACATCGAGTGCCTGCCGGGACAAAAGGTTTTGAAGTTAAAAATATTTTGTTCAATCGTGTCTATGAACGCTGTCATGCAGTGATCCCGACGCATCCTCAAGTTTATTCTTTCTTAAACAAGAACGTCTGACCCAGTCTTCTTCACAGTCGGAGTTTACGTTTACGTGACAGGGGCGCCCCCTAGCGGTGACGCCAATACTACGCGTCAACAAGCCATATTCAGAAACCTATTTGTCTTATTGAAATGAAAGGGTTTCTGCAATAATTTCAAAGTTATTAAAAAATCAGAATGATGGAAAGGCTAGCCCGTGGAGATAATATTGTTTAACAGGTTAGGGTTGCGTGTAAGAAAATGAATGAATCATCCCGGTAATGTTTTGTTTGACTCCTTTGCCTTTCCAGTCCTCCTGGGCATGCTACATGCTAACACTCAAGTGAAAGCACATATTTTGTTTGGCACTACAAAGTGGACAGAAGATCGCAACCAACCATGTTGTTAGTCAGCTCCATCAGGAAACATCCATCGCTGACGGCTTGTAGACTTTGGCTCCTCACTGCTAGCTTCCTCTCATTCGCTTCAGATAAAGCTGGGTCAAAGGTCACGACTGGCAGGTCCGCTGGTCAGCAGAGCACGAAGGGTCTGGTCGACAGCAGACCAAGAGACCAGTCTCTCCAGTCATCACAGCTCAACTGTCACCGTGGAGTCACGACTCAAGACGGACGAGGTGTGACCTGCACCCAAGGTCGTGTCACACTCAGGAACCACTCAGTTTCACACAAGTCTGTTTACTTGATAGACCATTGAAAGCACACACACAATGGTACATTGCATTTAGACAGTAGATGGAATGGCAGAAAATAAATACAAAATAAACTCAGCGCACAGTCTTGCTGTTCCGACTTAGTGTCACATGACCTTCAGAGTCTGAACTCCTCCCTCAATGCCTTGGTAATGGGAGAGTTCAGCAGGTCATTTGGAAAGTCACTGTGCATCTCTGGATCAGGCAGAAGAAACATGTGAAGCATTGACGAGTCTCAGCTCAGGGCTGGGGGTGTGGGTGGATGTGGGGGTAGGGGGCGGGGTGGCAGCAGGCCCATCCAGGTGGAGCAGAAATCAAGGAGAAGTGCAGTGATCCAAGAGCAACTCAGTGGTTCTCTTCAATTTCTAGTGTTTTAAATGCAATGATCTGGTTCTGGTGCCGACGCTCACCCCCGAGTGTGATGCTCCAGTTTGACCACCAGATGGCGTGAGCTGCGCACAGGCGAGGTCAGCCTGAACCAGAGTGCTAGGATGGTAGTGGAGAAGGCACGGCTCCTGCTCCATCTCGATTCCAGTGTAAACAAACTCATTGGTCATCGATGAGTTTCTCCCCTCCGTTCTCCACCCGCAGGTCGGCGCCGCTCCTGCCCCCCGCCTCCTCCTCCTCTTCCTCGTCTTCAGCGTAGGTGAGCGACGGGCTGCTGTAGCTGATCATGGTGCGCGACAGGTCCACCTCGATGGGGAACACGTCGGCCTCCTTCAGGACGGCGTAGCACTCGTCGTAGTAGTGCGACATGCCGGACACAAAGCGTTGCAGCTGGAACACAATGTCCTGGACTGTGGAGGAGGCGACACAGCAGACGTCTCACATGACCTTGTACACGGACCTCTCTTGGAGCCACGCACCGTGCTTTTGGTCCAACAGCTCGATCTTCTCCAGCACGTCCTTCCTCATCTTGGCGAATCGGGCCCGCGCCTCCTGCCTGCAGCGCAGCACCAGCCGGTACTCGTAGTTCCCCGTCACCACTCGGTACAGAGGTTCTCCCATGGCCTGTCAGGAGGCACCAGATTGACACCCGGCCACCAGCTCAACACACAAGTCTGCCACTCACGATGCTGCTGTACTCCTCGTCGTCCATCTCCTTCACCTTCAGACAATAGGACTGAGAGAGAGAACAGCAATGAGAGGCAGCTCTGCAGCCCTGCAGCCCAGCACACGGGAAAGCTTTACCAGATATTCAAACTTGACGTCCAGGTACTTGCGGATGGTGAGCTTGGTGTCGGGGATGGCCTTGTGAAGGTAGGTGTTCAGGTCATGAAGCATCTGCGGCGACATGTTTTCACTTGGACTGAAGTCAACACTGGAGTTTGGGCCCAGGTTCTTTCACTCACAGGCTTGATGGTCTTCAGCAGCTGGATGCCGAACTTCTCGATGCTGCGATGAGCATCTGCAAACTTCACAAAGGCCTCGCTCGCTGCAGCCTGAGGCTCCCGAACGCCGATGACTGAGAAAACGTCCCCAAACCCTGAAGGTGAAGGAGAGAGCAGCTCAGCACCCCGACTGAGGCCCCGGCAGCAGCAGCAGACGCGGCTCACCTCTGTGAGTCTGAGAGAGCTCGAAGAAGGCACGCAGCAGCCTCTTGGTGTGCTCCATCAGCCCTGGCAACACAGCAGCAACAGCTGGGTCACACCCTGCCACCTGTAGCCCTCCGCCTCGGCTCCTCACCTCTGTACAGCTCGGCCGTTTTCTCCAGCTCCTCCAGCCGCTTCACCAGTCCGTCTGCAAGATGGACATCACCGTGTGAGAAAACCTAACCGCCGTGTGTGAGGAGAGGCCCGCGTCAGGGGCGGAGCGACCGAGTCCACAGGCCCTCACCGTTGCACAGAATGGCCCGGCTGAGGCCCAGCGCGTCAGCCGTGCCGGAGCTCATGTTCTCCACCAGCCGGTGTTTGACTTTTTTCAGCACTGGAATGTAGAAGACAGAGGCGTCAACGCTGATGGAAGCGGCCGGCCACGGAGCCAAACTCACCTATGTCCAGAGACTTTCCCTGTTTGGGGTCGGCCTGCAGTTTGTTGTAGTGGATTGTGGCTTCACCCTGAAAACCACAACAGGATGTCAGCAGTGGCCGGCCCTCGTCCCACGCCGCCGCGACTGAGAGACAAAAGCTAAGCCTTTAATTCCCTCATTGCTGAAGGTCATGGAATGTGCTGGACGGCAACAATGACGGCACCAAAACCAACACGGCCAGCACCGACCCCTGCCAGTCTGCTCCACCCTGCCAGCCACGCTTCCCTCCAGAGAACGCAGTGAGTATTCTGGGCCTTGGGTTTTGCTTAAAAACAAGCGTCAAGGAAAAACTCCACAGCTGCTAAGGGTTAAAGGCGGGTCCCAGTCGTTCGTGTGAGTCTATAAAACCCATGTTTTCACGTAAAACTGCGGCGTACTGAAGCAGCAAACGAGGAGTTTGAAGTCGGGAAGCCAGAAGCAGGAGCTGATCACCTGAACGGCCTGAATCATCTTTGCTACTTCCACTTTGGTTTTTCCCTTCACTGGTTTGCCAGCAACGCCTGTGATTTCGTCCCCTGCCGCGAGCGTCCCGTCAAGAGCCGCCGGCGTGTTGTCAAAGACCTGCAGCAGAAGCACAGGTCAGGCAGCTCCCCCCAAGACATCAGCCAGGCGCACGTCACCTGGACGATGTAGAGACATGGGCAGTACTGAGCGCCGCCGCCGATGCTGATTCCAATCAGATTGTTGGCATCTTTCTTCAGGGACACAATGCCGGGCACAGTGGGAATCCCCCTGGGAAAAGAAAGCAGCTTCACCTCAACCACTCTCTCCGCACTGCCCGTCAGCCTCTACACTCACAGCTTGTCCTCTTCCAATTCATAGTCCAGGTCCGAAAACATTGAAGACATGTTGGTTTGGTTCCTGAAATGGAGGCACACACGAGTGTCAGAGCTCAGTCCCAGCACCGTCTGAAGCGCGACTTGGGCTCAGATCTCTGAGGTCAGGTGTCAGCAGGTGCACTAACAGCTGCTGGCGGAAGGCCATCTCAACTACCGAGAAGCGCGGCAGAATCGCGACTGCTGTGGCAGCAGGCTTGGATGTCCAAACCTCTCCCCGACGACAATGACCCGAAGAACAACGCTAAACGTGTTTTGAGATACTGAAATGAGGAAAGTCGCTTCTAGCGACGCCTCGTTAGCTGCTAGCTTGGCAACAGCATGGAACCGATTAGTAGCGCAACGCAGTTACATCTCCATATTCACCTTCGTTCGACTCTGAAACTCTTTCACACGCAATCCACCGCAACGCGCATAAACCCGCAAATGGTTCCTTTTTCACCGCTTTCTCCGCATCAATGTCTGGCGACGGTAATAGCTAGTCGCCTCTATTTACTTATCACGTCACTTCCTGTTCAGACAGGAAGAGGAAGCGTCAGCGCGACCATTAAACAGACCAGAAGAATGCAACAGACTATAAGAAGGAAACAGGATATATGCATCCCTAAATATATTTCACTACTAACATACGTAGTATGTCACCATATTTCACTTGTTTTAGGGCTGATGGTGTCAGTGTTTCTCACATTCATATTTTTGTTCTGATGACTGCCTGCAAGAGTGGTGATATCTTCCAAGGTGTTCAGTTGTTGCACTGATAAAGTTCCACCGTTGGATGACTGGCAGCTCAGTGAGAGGACGAGCAGCTGCAGCTTCACATCACCTCACCATCCAACATCAGCATGGTGGGTTTGCATGAGCTGACCGTGTTTCACTTCCCTCCCTGAAGCTCCAGAATCCCTTCACTCGTGTTTCAGACCCTGGAACTGAGCGGCGTGAACCTGAGCATTGGAGACCAGCTGAAAATAAAGGGAGAGGTCCCCAGTGATGCGGAAAGGTGAGCCCCCTTCAGGTGCTTGGATTAGAGGTTCTGTGAGGCCCTGATCAGGTCCAAACTGGTCGGCAGGTTTCAGATTGACCTTGGACACAATGTGCATGACATTGCTCTGCACTTCAACCCACGTTTCCATGATGACATTGATGGCGCTGTACTTGTCTGCAACTCGAAGTCCAGTGGGTGTTGGGGTGAAGAAGTGAGGGACTTGCACAACCCCCTGCAGAGAGGAACCAGCGTCAAGGTGAAAGCCCTGAAAACCAGCCCAGAGTCAGAAGCGCTGACTTGAGCTTGGTGTTTACTGTCTTTACTCTGCTCTCAGATTGTGTTGAAGGTGGCGGGCGACTGGTTTGAAGTGCTCCTCCCAGATGGACACGAAGTCCGCTTTCCGAATCGTCAGGACGTGGATGTCATCAGCTACGTGAAGGTTACGGGAGACTTCAAGCTATCCAGTCTGAAGATCTGCTGAAGAGCTTGGCTGGAAACACCAGACTCAGGACAAAATAAAGCTGCAGAACATCACATGGCTCACTCTGGCGGCTCAGTTAGACAACAGCGGCAAATGGGTGCAGGACTGGTCCAGAAAGGGAGCGCTGACTCATCATTTTGCTGTCTCATATCAGGCCGAGAACATGTGAGACAGAATGAACCAGCGGGAGTGACCTCTCCTTTGATGTTGATCCCGCTGCGCTACAGTCGGAACAGGAACAAAGACAGGCACGCCGTGCGTTTGCTGCAACCTCTTTATTAAGAAAGTAGTGTGGTTACTGCTGCACCAAAGCTGGACATGAAGAGTGCTGGGCAGTTGAAGAAGAAAGGCGTCAGGCAGGACACCCACGTCAGACCTTGATCTCCTCTTCCTCCTCCGAGAGCGAGAACGTTGCTTTCCTGCCGCTACAGACGGCAGGGGAGGCGGTTCTGCTGCTGCTTCTCTTGATGGACCCTCCGTAGTGACGGGACAGGACGTCTGCGGCCCTCTGGAACCTCTCGCCGTCCATCACAGGTTCCACTGTTGAGTCCATTTCCTCTTCATTCAGTCTGGTGGAGAGGTTTGGCGAAGTGGCTTCAGGGGTCTGCACCGGCGTGTCAGACATGAAGCTCTCCTCCTCCTCCTTCTCCTCCCCCTTGACCCCGCCGAGTCCAGACTTATGAAGGTCAATCAGGCTGAGGACCTCGCTCATGAGGGAGGGGCCGAGATCCACGGTGAAGGAGGCCAGGGAGTCCGAGCGAGTTCGTGGGGTGACCTCACCGTCCGGGGAGGAGCCTCCATGCCAGTGGCTGTCCGGAACCTGCCGGTCCAGCCAAGAGAGGCGGGGCAGGGTGATGAACCCCGACTGGAAGCCTGCACACAATGCACACAAGTGGAGGCAGGTTTAGGTCAGATGACACTCACAGCTGCAGTGTTCAAGCGCCACCACCGGGCGGCAGTAGAGGCACTGCCATGGGCAAACAGCACAGGAGAGACAAGGTCATGTGATCGCCGAGGTCATGTGACTGAGCGACCTGTACTGCGGGAACAGTTCAGGACAGAGCTTAACTGGTCAGACGTGTGCAGTGGTTGCCCCAGTGATTCGAGCTGGTCGCCCTGGAGTCTTCAGGGAGCCACGCTGAAGGAGGAGCCGCTGACATTTACACTCCTGTTTTTCTATTCAGGACCTTCAGATGCTGACCTCAGGACGGGGACGGACGCTGGCAGGGTTCCAGACCGGGTGAACTCTGGAACCCGTCCCATCACGCGCGGCAACAGTTCAGGTCACACTGCTGCTGAGGGACCTTGGTGAAATGCCCTCCTGTTTCACAAACATTACCCTGGAGTGGTCAAGGATTCTGGGGTCACATGACCCCGCCCACTCTGGCTTCTCCTTCAACTCACCATAGGAAGAAAAGGCGCCTTCCGTGGAGCTCACAGAGGAGGGCAGCAGCGCCCTCTGCAGGCAGCCGCCGGGAGAGTCGATGTTGAGCTGAGGCAGGGAGACGGCGTTCTTGATGATGGGTGAGATGTCCGGGGGCGGGGTTGAGAGGTCTCGAGAGCCACCCCGAGGACCCGGTCGAGGTCCAGAGTTCTTCCGAATGTGGCGGAAGGTTCGCGTGAAGAAGCCCGTGGACTTGGAGCTGTAGGCGGAGTCCGGACTGCCTGGCTCTCTGGCGCCGCCGTAGTTGCTGAGGAAGGACGTGTCGCCAAACACGTCGCCACCACGACCCACGTGCATCGTGTGTCTGAAGTCGCCCAGCGGCGGGCTGATCATGTCTGCACACAGGTCCGACTTGAAGCGCCGCTTCTCCTGAGAGCCGGATACAAGTCCTTTCATCCCTGGCAGCTTGCCCAAACTCATGGTGGCCACGACACCAGGATGGGATCAGGCCGTCCACTCAGAACCAGGGGTCATTGCTGCTGGAAACTCCTCTGAGAATCTGAGAGAGACGGAGAGAAGTTCACCCACTTCCTGTCTGCATCACTCATGACTCAGCAGAAGGATCTCTGCCATGGAGACCGACAGCTGGTGAGTCAGTGGTGAGTCTGTGGTAAGTCAGTGGAGAGTCAGTGGTGAGTCTGTGGAGAGTCAGTAGAGAGTTAGTGGTGAGTCAGTGACAACATAGAGGACTAAGATCGAAGGCAGGATGGGCCAGTGCGAGTGAACAGTTTAGCTAGCTTGTTAGCTGATTAGCTCAGGTCGGATGCTTCTGACCGAGGGGCAGCTGGGAGAGTAAGTGGGCGGAGGAATCACATGACCATGAGCCAAGCGCCTGCCTGCTGCCCATCACCACAGAGGCGGAGCCCACCAGCAGCCGCGGTCTCGCACCATGACCAGGACAGTAACAGCCTTCAGACTTACCGGCACTCGTTGGTTTCAGGTCTCATCTTTCAGGGCAGTGAGGCTCCGCCCCCTGCAACCTCTGCGTGGCCACCCTTCCAGCAGCTCTAGTGTCCCCAGGCCTCGTCTTCTTGCAGTGAGCACGCGGTGCTGAAATGGCGCTGCGCTAATCCAGCAAGTGTTATGTCTGCGTGGCTGTGGTGGAGAGATCAGAGTCCTGGATTAGCTCCTAATCCCTGCTGTCTTCCCTCCTGCACTCACTTCCTCACCTGCACTCTGGCGTCTCCAATCCACTTAGTGCAGCGATGGCCAACGAGTAGGGGGCGCCTGTGTTTCCAACTTCGGGGGGATGGAGGCAGAGCGAGCATGACATCACAGACAGGTGGATTTAACACAGTCAAGCAAGATGGAGCACACTCAATAATCCACGGTATAGAAGTGTAATGTTTCACAGGTCCTGGGATGTGATGAATAAATGAAGCAGGCCGCGAGAGGGGTGAACTGATGAGAGATGAGTGGATGAAGTGATGGTTGTTCTGCAGAGGAACATGAACAGCTTTGACTGGACGGGAGGTGGGGACGGACAGACAGATGGACAAGTCCCAGTCTGATCTCCAACCAGGCCACACCTGGCATGTGTCAGATTACGGTCAGGAGAGTGAGCCCACCTTATCTGCTCCGTCAGTTTGAGCAAGGTGCCACTCTTACCTGCCTGGCAGGGATGAAGGCTTAATCCTCGCTTAATCCCACTTTGGTAACAGTAGTGGCATAATTGTGCGTCACATCGAGTGAAGAGAGAAGACGTGGCCCCGATATGGTCAG
Organism: Synchiropus splendidus; assembly: GCF_027744825.2. Lineage (NCBI taxonomy): Eukaryota > Metazoa > Chordata > Actinopteri > Syngnathiformes > Callionymidae > Synchiropus > Synchiropus splendidus. Next base: position 3,739,836 of record NC_071352.1, read on the forward strand.
AGATTATTCCGTACAACTTGGAGTGGAGCCAGGAAGCCGTGGCGTCGCTGACCTGCTTCAACAGCTCCAACCATCTCCACTGAGGCTCTGGGTCAACAGGGAGCAAGAGGGAGGCGGTCCTCACAGGGGCCCTCAAGTCATAGACAGGTCCTGACAGCAGTAACTAGCTCACCAAGTATCACCACTGGAGTCAGTACTGCACCAGGAACTGCAAACAAGGGCCAGGCGGGAGTTGAGCCAACAGCAGGGCAGCTCTCTGCCATGGTGTTTGTCTCCAACGTTATCGAGCTGCCAACCGCACTGGAGTAAGAGCTGCGGCCGTGTTAGGAGTTGGTTCGGTTCCACTCGTCGGACGCGCTGTCCACCTACCATCACTGACTCCGAGTCCTGCATCCACTAACCGTGCAAGCACGAGTGATTCCAATGACGCAACGCGAAGTGTGTAAACAACTGGAAAACAATGGTTCTAAAAGTAAACCAAGCGCTGTCCGGAAATGACATCATCGACCGAACACCAGACACTAAACTTCTGTCTGTCGCGGTGCGACTAACACGAGCCACGACTGAAACATCATGCCTGAAACCTTCTTCTGGACTCGCTGAATTCCTCGATGGCATTAAACTTCTCGCACAAGTAGAAGCTGAAAGTTAGCTTTACCTGAATGAGTATTTCAAGCGGCTCTTTTACTCGTTTTAATATCAAACAAGCTAACGCTGCTGACTACGAGTTCCCGCGATAATAGCAACGAGATTACCTAAACCGTCGGTCTCGGTCCTTGGCTTCTCAGAGGAATCCACTTTTCATCCATGATTTTTAGTTTGGGAGAGTAATGCATTGAGGGGAGTGAGAGAGTCCTGCTGCTGCCGACAACAAGTGGAAGAGAGGATGGAGGGAGAAGAGGAGGAGGGGAGGGGCGGTGCTCAAGCTGCGCTACCTGCGAGGTCCTCCTGGCAGCTGACCTGAACTCACAGAACCTGAACTTCAGTCGGGTGGGTAAACAGACCTGAGGTCAGTGGCCTAACACTGCCAGTCCGCCAGTTTCAGTTGGCAGGAACCGAACCATCACGTGCCCCAGGCAGGTCCGTCATCACAGAAGGCGGAGCCGTGGGGGGCAGGAGGAAGAGTGAGGAAGAGTAGCAGAGGGAGACTTCAAGTGCAGGCAGTCCAGGGGCCAGGGGGTGAAAAAGAGAGTGTGGCCAGGATGGGACAGTGGTGCCTGAGCCGTGATGGAGCGGAGGGCGACCGATGAGGAGGAGGAAGGTGGAGGCCCACCATGTCGCCATCATGTCTTCAGTTTGGACGGGTGATGACACATTCAGAAGTCATGTGACATCTCTCTTGTGGTGCCGACCGGAGCCTGGCAGGAAGCTGTGTGGTGGACAGTCCAGCATTGTCTCTGAGGACCAGGGCTAGGAAACAATGCACCCACTGTTCTGGCTGCTTTAAGAACTGCGGCCTAAACTCCAGAGAGTGGGCGGGGCAGCGTCCGACCTGCAACCGTCTTCACGCCTGTGGGAGCTGCTGGACCTGGCACTGTCTGCGGCTGCCATCAAGTTCAGCTGGAACATTTCACGCTGTCATTCCAAACCTCAGTGCTCGGGAGGGAAGGTTTACCAGAGCCAGGAGGAGTGGATCTGCTCCTCGGATGGAGCTGGGTCCCAGAGCCTCAGAGTCTCAGAAGAGAGAGTCAAGAAAGAAAGACAGTTCTCTGAGGCACAGAGGGCCCATTATGTGTTACTGCTGGACTGGAGGCATGGCTGAGGAGCAGGGGTCAGCAGCTGCTGGACCAGAGGGGCTCATACACGCACTCACACGCTCACAGACACACGATCACATACACACACCCTCACACTCTAACTCTGGAGGTCCGGAGCAGATGGACCACTGTCCCTTCAGACCGCTCTCTGTGGACACCTGAGTCGGACTGGTGAGGGCAGAGGTCACAGTCAGACTGCTGCGGATCTGTGAGTCCTCGGAGCAGAGCGATGACCAGATGACATTCCAATGGGAGCTGACGCTCGTGGCCTAGTGCCGCCGTCAAAAGCTCCTCTGTTCCCATCACCTCAGAGACAGCAGGAATGCTGCTGCGCATCTGTCTGGGAATTCCGGGATGAAGTAGTGAGTGCATGACGATGGCTCTCTGGAACTGGTCCCAGTGGCCAGCAGGCAGGCAGAGGTTGAGGCTGCCACAGATGGCGCGCGCGGCCACCGGAGCAGCAGACTGAGAGTGTGTGTGAGTATGTGTGGTCTCCGGGTGTCACATGGCCAGGCTCATACTCACTAGTTCTTCAGTTGGAAACAGGGTCTCAGTCTCAGGAAGCAGAAATGTCTTGACCCATTCTCAACCCGGGGTCAAGCTTCGATCAGCGCGGCGCGGTGCCACGTCCGGTCAGCTGCATCACACGATAAGATGTTTGCTTCTTCTGCTTCATGGTGAATGAGCCGGGTCACAACAGTCGCTCACTTCCGCGCACGCTGACGCGGTGCCTCGCCCACTGGCGCCATCTGCCGCCCACAGACAATACTGCAGTGTGTGTTTCAGAATCAAGGGGACGCTTTATTAACATTGAACAAGAGCGCATGTGGATCACTGGCGAGGTCAAAGGTCAGCGGTTATTTACAAGCATCGCGGCGGCTCAGACTGCAGCCTCTTCCTGGGCATCTGACTCTGGAGACAGCTGGGACATCTCCATCTCCTCCACAGGTGCTGGGAGCTGCTCCCCCTTCCTGCCCCTCCACACCACCCCGACCAGCCCCACAACACTCATCAGCATCAGCAGCGCAGCACTGAGCAGCACGGACCTCAGCAGGAGGTGATCCACCTCTGGCTCCTCCAGCTCTCTCAGCTTCACCAGGCTGTCCGACCTGAACACACAGAGGTCACCTCTCCTCACCACACACCACACCTGCCCACTGTCCTGCAGAGAGACGCTCCTCATCACCAGGCTGCGGCCGGACACATGCACATTGTCCAGTCGTCCAGACCAAACATAAGAGACTCGTCCCTTGGTTCTGTTGGACCTGACGAACCAGTGAACCGCACCAGTCTGATCGTGGTGGCCACAGTGGAGTGTGAGCTCCGCCCCCTCAGCAAAGAGCTGCACAGCAGGAGGCGCAGGTTCCGGACACACAAACAGGCGATAATCCTCCTGGTCCTGAAGAGAGCGGTGGCAGCTGTACAGACCGGTGTGGGCCGACGTCAGGGACGGAAGCATCAGAGTGGAGCGGACACCCTCGGCCTCAGAGCCCAGTGAGGTCCTCCAGCTGCCGTTAGAACACTGCAGCTCCAGGCTCTCTCCCACCCAGCGCAGGATGAACTCTGTGGAGGCTCGGACGTAGAAGTGGCAGTGGAGGTGGCAGTGGAGCTGCTGCCTCTCCAGACAGAAGAAGGAGATGTCAGTGGAAGGTCTGTCCACCGAGAGCAGGAGAGATGCTCTGTCCTGCAGCAGCTGCAGGTGGTACTGCGGAGGAGCGCCACCGTCCAGAAGCACCAGTTCGTCACTCACATAGTATTCATAGCTCACGTAGGCCCAGTGCACACTCGGCTTTGGTCCCACCCCGTCGCAGCTCAGCTCCACCGTCTCTCCAATATTTGGATACACCTCTTGACCCCTCATCTTCTGAGCGCCACACACCAGGAGCGTGGAGTTCCTCTCCAGCGTTACCCTGCCCTGAGTCCAGCACCGCTCCTGGTACTGACCTGAGTGGGCCACATCCAGCGGCTCGATCTGATAATCCAGGTCAGCGGAGGCCCACAGCAGCCGCTCCCCCTCAGCTGTCCATCGTGACACTGAGCAGACGTCAGCGCTGGGGTCCAGGCTGAAGCGATGGACCCGTCCTTCTCTTTGGACCACCTCAGCACGGATGTTGGAGCACAGCAGCAGCAGCAGCAGCGCAGCCATGGCGGTGCATGTGAGACACTCTGCTGCCACCGCTATCTCAACACCGTCGGCAAGGCGTGACAAGTGCAGCATCCTGTTGGCCACATCGGATGTAAAGAGCGGAGGACGAGCATCCGCTGACATGAGAGGACAGGCCGCACCAAGAGCAGACGCTTGGCATGTCCAGGCCCACACAGGTCTCAGTCAAAACACTGGGCCGTCCCTGGCTTGGGTTTTACCCATCTTGTGAGGACCTTATGCTTTTGTGGGGACCTTTTGCCGGTCCCCACGAGGTTCAGAGTAAATGGGGTCCAGTCTTGTTCAGGTCAGCCATGTGTTTTGGAGGGTCAGGTTTAGAGTGAGAGGCTGCGGAAAGGGTGATGACCAGGAGAGGTCCCCACAAGGACAGGGATACCAACCCTGCATGAGTGTGTGCGTGTAGTCAGGGAAGGTAAGGTATTTCTCATCTCGTGTCAGACTGAAGTTTGTTATTTCACTTCACTGTTAGTAATTTGGGCAACTAAATATAGTCAGTGAGAGAGAAGTAAGAAAGCGAAGTGGTTTGAGCTTTCCACGTGACTTCGCTCCCCTACATCAGTCATTTCGAGAATCGTTCGGGCGCCCTCTCGTGGAAAGAACAACGTAGAACATACTACCTCACTTTTCAATTATTCCAACGCGCCTTCATAATCGCGCTGTTCGGAATCACGATCGTTCAGTGTTTGACGCGTGCCCTACAGACCAGCGACCCAAACCTTCACCCAGCTTAACATCAGCAAGTCACGTCTGGAGGACGTCGTCATCATCATGCGTCGCTGACCTGTTGTGATGCGGTCAGGGACATGACGCTGGGGTCAGCACACAGCCTTTGGAAGGACGCTGCCTCACCAGCCGACACGGCAGATATTGCTGAGTCAACTTCTGAACCCAAAAAAAGTGCTGTACTCCGGATTCCTAACACAGGAAGGTTTTCCTTCAGTAAGAGAGAACCCAGCACCTGCACGTCTGGACAGGACCGGTCTGCTGCGATCGGGGGTCGGAGGTCAAACGCGACCTTCAGGCTGATTCCACGGCTGCAACTGAGCCCAGGTGGAACAAACGGGTCGGACCCAGCTGCTCTGGAGGACGTCGACTTTTATTTGGAAATCTGACAGGCATGGCTGAACAGTGAGCTGGACCCCAGTCCAGACAGCAACACTACAGGTGAACAACACAGGTGTTCGGTGAGGTCCTGTTCAACATAAACCCTCTCTCACTCACACTCACACTCTCACACACACACACACACACACACACACGGACGACCTCCAGGAACACTCACTACAGTCAGAGGAAACTCAAGCACTTAGAACAAACACCCACAGTGCATTTCATCTAACTATACACAGATCCTTGATATAATTCATGTCGATAGGGTTTTTAAATAAACGTCTTCCATGTAGACACTTCCATGGATTCAAAATCTTCATAGCTTTTCATAAATAACAAAAAATACATCTGAACAGCGCCTCACCCTGGTGACTGGTCCCGTAACAGAAGATGAGAAAGAGAGTGATTCTGGGCAGTCTCCATGAGTGACGAAACAAAAGTCAGCGAGGGGGGGGGTCAACGTTGATACACACAGCACAGACTGGTTACTACAGTTACAAGGGGCGGGGGGGCTCTGGGCCACTGTACAGGGGAAGATCAGACGACAGATCAGGCAGACTGTCCACACATCCTCGCGCCCACTCCACGCAGCAGAGCCGACACGAGCGGATGGCGGTAAACAACACGGATCACATCTACGTCAGGCCGAGCGCCAACATGCTGCCATCCCATCCTGCCAGAGCCACGCCGTGTGATGGAAGGAGGTGGAAATCGATTTGTTCTTGCTGCTTGGATGTGGAATGGATGGAGATGGAGTCGGTGCTGGCTTATTTAGTGGAGAGGATGAGGGCCACGATGAGGCCGTAGAGACCCAGCACCTCGGCGAAGATCAGGATGAGGATCATGCCCACGAAGAGCCGCGGCTGCTGGGCGGTGCCCCTCACACCGGCGTCCCCCACGATGCCGATGGCAAAGCCAGCCGCCAGCCCGCTGAGGCCCACACTGAGACCAGCTCCCAAGTGAAGGAAACTCCTGCAGACAGGGACAGAGTTGGAGCAGCTGTTCCTCAGACAGGCATAAGAGACAAAAGGAGGGGCCAGCGAGAGCCACGTGTCGAGCTCTGGATTCGCTGCACGGACCTCACGCTCCAGTGGGAGCGGGTCACGTGTCATGGAGGAGGACCACTGTTTTCATCAGGAAGGAGGAGACCGAGCCTCTGCTTCCTTGCCTGTCTGGCTTGTCATGATTGCTCCAGGGTTTTGAAATTGCCTCGTAGGAAGCCAGCCAAGGGTCACCGTCCACCACCGTGTCCTCACAGGTCTCACTCTTAAATGAGCACCAGAACCTCAGTGGTTCTGTTGAGACTGCTCGGTCATGTGACCAGCAAGACTCCTCCAAACTAGCGCCGTGTTCAGAGGACGCACTCGCGACGGCCCTGGCGCATGGACCAGCGGCAGTCCCTGACAGGAGAGTGACGAGGACCTGGGCTCTTACTTGTAGAGGCTGACTTTCTCAGAGATGTTGTTTGCTATCAGCACCGCCACCACCAGCCCGTAGATGGCGATGATACCCGCCATGACCACTGGGATGATGGACTTCATGATGAGCTCCGGTCGCATCACTGACATGGCGGCGATGCCGGTGCCGCTCTTCGCCGTCCCGTACGCTGCTCCTAATGCTGAGGGGGGCGGGGGGAGGGAGGAGAGAGAGAGAGAGAGAGAGAGAGAGAGAGAGAGATATGAGGACAGCAGACTCAGGACCCCGCCCACTTCAATTAACATTGTAACCCCAGACCACACTCCCATGCATCACCTGCCACGCGTCACCACGGTAACCAGTGCGTAACTGGGCTCACACTGACAGACTGTGGATCGGATTCATGGAGCATGTGACCATAATGCCACGAGACTCAGTGGTCTCCAGTAATGGAGAGCACAGGAAGAACAGAGGCAGGACTGACTCTCACACCACGCCTTCCTAGCTCAGCCCTGCCCTGCCCTGCAGCCAACAGATGGAGGGGGGGGGTGTAGGGAGGGAGGGATGAAGGATGAGGGAGGGAGTGATGAGGGAGGGATGGATGAGGGTGGGAGGGAACGATGGATAGATGGAGGGAGGGATGGCTAGATGGAGAGAGGGAGGGAAGGATGGAGGGATGGAAGGACGGATGGATGATGGAGGAATGGAGTGAGGGATGATGGTTAGATGGAGGGAGGGAGGGAGGGAGGTAGGGCTCTCATTTACATCCAACCCGACTCCAGATGAAGGTGAAGGAGTCGTCTGCTCACAGGGTCAAATGTCAGCTTCTGGATGCTCAGGTTTCTAAACGCTTCGCTACACAGCAGCGGACGATGGCTCACCCTATCACAGAGCCTCCATGGACCCGGTGGCTCTGCTGCCGATATGAAGACCCCGGTGCTCACAGACAGGTGACACGGTCTGCCTATCCTTGCAGCGTCTGACAGCACGAGCATGTTCACGCGACGGGGAGAGTGCTGAAGCTGCACAAACAGCCTTCAGACAAACCAGCGCTCAGACATGGCGCTGCAGAGACCAAACAACACAAATAGGGACAGACCTGGTGACTTCTGGTGTCTGATGCAGCGACTTCATCATCACACACAAGTCATCTGCTTACACCACTCCAGACTCACTGGCTCCATCTGCTGGCTGGTGCCGGTGTGATGAGGCACACACCTGCCCTCGACACTGCTCTGGTCACAGAAGCAAGACTTTCTTTCTTCTGCAAGATGAAGTGTTGGGGCAGAAGACAGACAAGACCCAACCAGAGTGTCAGGCTGGAAACACACTTCACTTAAACAGCAGTCAATCCATTATGGTTTTGGCTGTGATCTCCAGCAGACGCCAATCCATCCCCAGTGGTTTCACGTGGTGATCAGTGAGCGGCTTTTAACCGATCACCACAATGGTGACACACAGCTGGAGCTGGAGCCGCTGCAGGCATGTGCCCGGGAAGCAAATGATTATGATCTGAATAACGTTTCATCTTTGATCTCCTCCTAATAAGAGAGTCCACAGTGCTCAGTGTGGATAAGCTAATGAAGAGGAGGCCGTCTCACGGTGATGACATCATGCCAGTCAGGGAAACAAACACCACCTGACCGCTCAGGTGCTGAAGACAGCAGCAGAGTCTGACTGGGCTCAGGCCAGCTCAGAAGCTCCAGAACCAAGGGCTGAGTGAGGAGGACCAGGACCTCACCCAGGCCCACTTCCGCTGCGCACCCCCTTCTCCACACTGTGAGGTCCCTGCAACCGTTCCACATCGTTGGGCACCACACACCCTGATAAAGGCCTGACACTTTCAGAGCCACATCTCGGAACCAGACTGGAGGTGACGCTGACGTCACGCACCGTGGCCCACCAGCAGAGCTTCATCACGGTGGGGTCAGGGGTTCGACGCAGGTCACGTGCTTTCCTCCATCGCGTGACGAAAGGCCGTTTCTCGCCAGGTGCATGCTGGGATTGACTCCAGACCTTCACGAGCCCTCGACGCAATGACCGAGTCCCACGAACGAGCAGATCCGCTGCTCAAGTCCCTGCGCGGGCCGCACCAGCGACCCCCAACGTCAGTCCCGAGGACACAACCCGCCTGGATCAACGCGCAAAACCCCCGTCGCAAAACCCCCGTCACAACCCCCCCGCCCCCCCTTTCCCCCCGGCAGGTGCGTGCGCCCCGCGGAGTCACGTGACCCCACCCCTCGTGCTGCAGGTGAGAGGAGAGGCGCGTGCGCGCTTACCGCTAAACACCATGGCCGCAGAGGCTCCCATCACGGCGAAAAAAGGCGAGTACTCGGGGCTCTCCGCAGAAGACATGCTCGCTCTGTTCACGGGGCGAAGCGGCGACCAGGCAGGCTACTGTGTTGTCGGGCTGTTCTCCCTCGTCGCACCGCGAGCCTCGGACAGGTAGAGACGCTGGGAGGGCCGGAGAGGACAGATCCGCCAGCGCAGGACCGGTGGAGCAGGGAAAATGGCGAAGCGGAAAAAGTCACATGATCAAGGCTCCTGGACGGAGCCATTATCAGCGCGGCGGGGGTGCTCGTTTCCAGCTCGCGTGAACCTACTCTTGTTCTTTTTGTCATCGACAACAAAGTCACAAGAGTAACAACGACACTACGTTCATACTTGTTACACCCATGGCTCAGGCCAACCGTTTTCAGGGGTCTGAATGAATCTGCGAGTGACGTGTGTGACGGTTGAAGTGGTAGCGTCTGCTGCAAGTGCAATGCCTGCAGATGAAGCGCCAGTGGCCGCTGAAGGCTGACGACTGCTTCAGATCAAACGTGAGCGTCGGTTCGGTCGCTCATGAAAAGTGCCGTCACGCTGAGCAACATCTGGATTTGATGCGCAAATGTTTATTCGGAATCGAACACTCTCCAGCCATTTGTCTCCACTAATGCCTCTACTAAATACGACGCTCACACGCATCCGCGAGCTTTAAAGGGGCCGCGCTCCACCAGTGATCAGCTGGACTTGGGCTCCTCGTCCGCTCTTCAAGTTCTGCTTTCACTCGCTTCCTCGCTTCTCAAGGCAGGCTGAGGAACTGAAGCGCCACAGAGGTTCAGTGTGAGAGCAGGTCACAGCTCTCATGTGACTCCCTTCATGTGACAATCTCCACTTGCTTCAGGCCAACCTGACAGCCAAGCTTGTTCTCCGCCTCAAAATCAAAGGCCATTGCAGGGGCCATGCTCCTCGCGCCACACCACGACCTTGCGTGTGCACAAAATCAGAATAAAAATAAGAGGCTGGTGTTAATCCCAGGTGTGAGAGAGAGAGAGAGAGAGAGGAATGGAGCCCCAACGGCGCCAGAGCGGGCCTCATGTGACAGAGGAATGTATAAGCCAGGCAGGATCACAAACGCATTTAATGAAAGAGCAAGTGAAAATAATGCACTTTAATGAAAGAAGCAGACACTGAAAATCACCATAAATATGCTACAAGATTGGAGACACCACATGACCATGTCGACGACACCAGGGAGGATGGATCTGCAGCAGCGAGCCACGCTTTCACAACACTGGTGTCAGCGAAGACGCTCTTCACAGCAGCGTTAGAGGAACAGGCCCTACACAGGTCCAAGGTTAAATAAAGTGTGCTGGTGCAACGTCTGACGCAGGAACAAAAGGAGAAAAGCACTTTCTGCTTCTTTACAATCGTATTCAGGAGTGGACTCTAGACCACAACAGAGACACCACCCCTGCCCCGAGTGAAGCCCGCCTCGGTCATTCAGACTGGTCCTCACCAAATCAGGCACGCAGGTGTACACACACCGGGCTGAGGAACACTCGCATTCACAACCTGGTGGTCTATGCTATTAAAAACACGTTAAACCAAGGAAAATATTAAAAAAGAAGCTCTCCAGCAGCTCTCATTACTAAAGTCAGGCGAAACGCCTTTGACTGAAAAAAAACCCAAACATCTGTTACAGGGGGTCAATATTTGACTCGCCTCGACCCCCACGGAGAGCGTTCAGATCAAAGTCAGGCTTAAAAACAAAGAAAAGTAAGTCCGTCACACTCCAAGCCAGCAAAACTCGCGATGGGGATTTCAGCATTTGTGGGAGGAAACACGACGGAGGGAAAGAGAGAAGGCGTGGCACAGAGCGAGCAGTGTGGCACGGCCATGGCTCGTACGTGAGATGAGGAAGCTACACTGGAACCCTGGGAAGTCGAGTCGGGATGCAACTTTGAACAGAGTCATGAGGGGAAAAGGCTCAGTCCCAGCCGTTGTCCTTGATCATGTGGGACAGCTCGATGATGTACTTCCCTTCCTTGTACTTCTGACTCAGCTCAAAGGCTTGTTCCTGACGAAACACACAAGGACAGCAGGGTTCACACACGTTCATCAAAGCTCTGTGGCTCAGAACACACCCAGCCTGCTACACACACATGCTGCTCTGGGTGCCACTGCTTTGCACCCAAGAATGTTTGGAATTCTCTGATTTATCTTTGTTCCACATGGGAGCCATGAGCCGCCAGGCTGGGTCATTAATGGCTTTTATTTTGAAGGAGCTGAGTGTCACGTGTCAGTTGGCTCTGAGACACTTTGTCAACTTTGTGATTTTTGTTGTTGTGAAACAAGTTTCTGCGGAATCTTGAATCACACACTCGTGGTGACAGAAGAATCCACAGAGGATTTGGTTCTCACGCACATGCACACACACACAGTGTTGAGTTAGACAGTGCTCTGTCCAGAACTACCTCTGCTGAGCCTCATCTATGCATCTGTCCTGCAACAATCCATGAATGCAAACATCTCACACTGACCTAAATGTTGGCCATGTGACCCAGCAAGAGATAAACAGTGGAAGATTAGATAAGCAAGTGACAAGGTTAACTTCACGTTGCACAGCGCGCCGTGTCTCCCAGGATCTGAGGAGCGGCGTGGAGAGCTGCTCCAGTACGGAGGTGTTTGCTTACATATTTCCAGCCCAGCGTGGTGTGGCAGTTTTCACAGTAGATGTCAGCCACAGCGTGGAGTCCTGTGAGCAGCAGTCTCTCCTCCGCGGGGCCACAGCCGATGTTGACCCTGAAACCAGAGCACAGCGCTCACAAAGAGGTCGTCGAGCACGCCGGCACCCCCTGTGGAAAGCCATCCAAATGAAGCTGCGGAGGAGGTGTTCCTCCTCTCCTCCAGCAGGAAGTGACCTACTAACCCAGTAGACGCGTGACTCTGGGGAGGATCAGGGGTCACTGGAAAGCAAACGGAATTATCGGCTGACATTGAAGAGTGGCCAACAGGTTTGGCACGACGAGCTCAGTTTCACAGAAAACTGGGACCCCAGCATGGGACAGGAGGAGCGGGCGAGCGGGAGGGAGATACTCACACAGAGTTGAAGAGGTAGGCTCGGCCTTGACTGCCTTGAAAAGACTGGGAAGAGAAGCAGGGAGGGAACATCAGTACGAGGCTCGTACAGGAGAATGATCCACAGACACCCGCACACTGACCTTGGAGATAAGGTCGTCGTGGTTGGCCAGATGAGCGCGGCAGTGCACGCAGCTGTAGCGGCGGTGGCACGAGTCCAGATAGGCCTGGAACGTCTTGGCCTTGGTCAGCTTCACCATGTCTCTGCAGGAAGTGGGCAGATTGAAACAGGAAGTCAGACGTGCAGGCTCATCGGCCCAGCTCGGACCACAAGAGAGACAAACCCAGACAGACATAACAAAGACTTTGTTCAGTCTTATCGGACCTGAGACAGAACAGCTCGGCTGCACATCATCCAAATTCCAGCAGGAAGGCCAGTTCTCACCAGTGAATCACGGCTCCTCACCTCACCTACCATCCTGACCTGCGACAGCACGGGAGGCCACCTCGGAGCCCACTGTGTGCGTGAGCGCGCCCCCCGGGCCCAACACTGTTACCGGGAAGTGCCGCCATGATTGTGTTCACGCGACTCAGCGTGGCATCTGACAGACTCTGCCCAGCTGCTGTCGCTAGATGCGAGGCTCCACGTTGTCATCGAACTCCCACAAGACCAAAAGCATCTCAAGTACTGGCACCAGGAAGTGAGTCAAAAGTGAAGGAGAGCGAAGGATGTCACACTGAAACACTGGCTTTGTTTACACACGCACGCGCCTCGGAGTTGACTTCCTCGTGCCACGCCAGCAGCGCCAAATCGGACCCAGTGGAGTTCATTAGTTAATAACCTATGAGCTTTTGAGCAGAGCGGCCAGCCGCGCGGCCACGGGCCACTGGTTCCGAGCTTAGCTCGCCGTGTTAGCGCCACCCCTTCACCGTCCACTAACCTGCTCAAATGCGGCTCTTTCAAGTCCAAAACCCGGTCGAAGCGGTGCCGAGAGGCTCGAAACAGCAGCAAACCACGCGTGAACGACAAAAAGACAAGAGTGACGCTCAGCGGACGACGAGTTCTGGAGGGTTCTGAGGCCGCTCCGACGGATGGTTCCGCTCTGGGCAGCGTTTCGGACCAGTGCGGTTCCGAGCTGTGGCCACGGCGGGAGAAAAATGCGGTTTGTTTATGAAAACACGAAGGAGGAAGTGTGGCGCTGCTGCGGAGGGTGCAAAACAAAGCCGTCGGCCAATCAGAGCCGTAGAGACAGGCAGGAATGTGGGTCAGCCAATCAGCGTCGAGCTCACAACTCCAGCTGCGTTATCTGGCTGATGGCTTCGCAGATGATTGTTAAGTGATTTCCTGCGTCCATTGTGTCGTCAACCCTCGTGTTGACTTCCCACGCGCCTGGTTTCCGTTCCTGTCTGCATGTTGAGCTCCAAGTCTCTTCTGGCGGCACACTGTTTAGGTTTGATGATGAAGTTGATTTGAAGTTCACCCTGTCACTCCGCCACAGCAGGGTCACCTGACCTCTGAGCTCTGGCTCCCAGCTGTGGCCCAGGTCCAGGCTCTGCACCTCCGGGAGGCAGGAGCCTTGAGAGAGCTGGAAAGGAACTGGACGTGTGGCTGGTGAAGAGCTTTTCCTGAGCACCTCTCCAGAACAGTGCTTCCTCTTGTTGCTTCTTAACGCTGCGACTTAGCCAACAGGAAGTTGTTGTTGTTCTCTGCAGAGAGCCAGACCTTTGGACCTGCTGCTCCACTCACACCACTGCAACTCCTCACGCTCGTGTCACGTTTGCCGAGTGGCCAGCAGGTCACATGGTCCAGCTGGTTAAACATGAACTCTCAGACATATGATCACATCAGGGTTTATTTCCTCCTCAGATAATCCATGCTGATGCGCTGATCATGTCGCTGGCGAGGAAGCCAGGCAGCCAGACAGAAGCGAGGGGTAGTCGCTCATCACGCCCGTGGCGCCCAGGTCCACCGCGGCTTTGATGTCCTGCTCCGTGTTGCACACAAACAGATGGACCTGGAAGCACAGGCGGATCCCAACCCCGAGCTTAAATCACGGCACTGACCTTTGACCCCCACTCCCCAGTCTTTGCATGAGAGGCAGACACACCTGAATCCCTCGGGCGGCGAGGTGTCGGAAAAGGCTTCTCCTCATCGTCACCCTGGAACGACATCAAAACCACGCAGATAAGCCACATCACCGATTCCAGTGCCGCGACATGGCTGTCGAGAGTCGCCGCCTCCACCACTCACTTCTCCAGGAGCCATGCCGCCAGCCGCTTCCTCAGAATGGGCTTCTCTGGAACAAACGTCCTGCGGACACCAGGGGGAGCATGAGTCACTTCACTGTTTGGCTTCCTCTGGTTCCTCGCTGCTTCTTTCTTCAACAGAAGAATGTGTCTCAACCTCACATGCAAGTCATTTGGAAACGTAGCTACACTTGCCGTGTCTTGTAAAAGTGTGAAAAGGCTTCTGGCTGTAAAAACAGTTTCTCAGGAATTATTTTGAATTGTTATATCGTCTTGTTCTGCATCACATGCTCGAATGGATCAGACAAAAACCGTCCTGGAAGCCCCTAAGTCCTCTGCCTTCATGGCCAGTGTGAGGACCCGCTGGCATCAACCTCACACCGGCCAGCAGACGCCCGCTGGGCCTCGGACTGAAGAGAGCGTGCACCTGTTGAAGATGCGGGGCAGGTAGAACTGCAGCAGAGTCTCCCCCAGAGGCACGAAGGGCAGCAGGCCGCTGTAGAAGAGGAGCAGCAGCAGAACTCCTCTCTTGGCGGTGAAGCTGTAGGGCATGGCGCTGTTCTGCAAACACAAGCACACGGAGATGGAGCGGCAACGAGGCACTTTGTTTCCCTCTAGTGGCGAACGTACTGTACTATGACACTGCTGCATGGCGCGCGAGCTGACCGAGGCCCACACGGTGATGCGCTCCCGCCGGTACCGCGTCACCAGCTCGGAAACCTTGGGGGAGTTTCGTCACAGTGAGAGGAGACTCGGCAAACATGAGTCCAGAAAAGCAAACGTTGACAAAAGAGCGATCAAATCAGATCATCAGCAGATGATGACGTCACGGTTAGATTAGTGTTATGGCGGAAGGTTCACCAAATCTTTTCCTGAAAAATAAAAATAACCTCGTTTCAGTTTGATGTTTTGGATAGTTAGGTTTAGGGAGAAAGGCTGGGGAAAGGGTGATGGCCAGGAGAGGTCCCCACAAGGACAGAGAGACAGTCACGTGTGTGTGTGTACTTTGACTTTTACCTTTTCGATCAGCCTCTGGTTGTTTTCCTTGATCTCAATACTGACTGGAATCTTGGGGAACCTCTGGAAGACCTCCTCCAGCAGTGGCAGCTTCCTGTCTGCGCCGCGGCTGTAGTGTCCTGGGGCCCCACAGGGGCCACACACACACACAGGCTGGGTCAGAGCACAGACTTCCCCCACAGCAGCAGCAGCAGCAGCAGCAGCAGCAGCAGCAGCAGCAGCAGCTTCTCACCTTGATTGAAGGTCACCTCCAGCTCCTGTCGGTACAGAGGTAAGTCCTGACAAGACAGAGGGTCAGTGGATTTCCTTTCCTGCTCTTCAGAGTAAAAGCACCTGCAGTCGCAGAGAGGAGACGCGGGAGTCGAGGCCCGTCTGCCGCAGCAGGTGGTCGTCATGTGACACCACAACGTGTCCGTCCAGGGTCAGCTGACAGTCCATCTCCAGCATCTCGGCGCCGTGGTCCACTGCACTGAGGACACCAGCGTCAGGCTCAGGCTCAGACTGTGGCCGTGCTTGATGGGACTCACTTGGTGAAGGCCTCCATGGTGTTCTCCAGCTTCTCTCCACAGCCTGGTGAGGCAAGAGCGGACACGTCTGTCAGAGCTGTGGAGGGAGGAGATGAGGCCTTACCTCCTCGGTGAGAGATGTGTCGGCAGTGGAAGGCAGGGCGCTTCCTCCGGTGGAGCAGCTCTGGGTTCCTCAGCAGGTAGATGGAGGTGAGGGCGTAGCCTGCCAGGGCCGGCAGCAGGTAGCACCAAAGCGCCACGCTCATGTCAACAGCTCCAGCAGCAAGTCCTGGACGGCCCTCGGCAGGAGCGGAGGAATGCGGCGGCCGGCCCTCCACCCCGCCCACTACTCCGGGCCAGGACGTCACATGACACCTGCACAGCCGTAAAACTGTGGTTAATGAAGCACCATCCGGACCCAGCAGAGCTGAGACTCCCTCCAGCTCCAGCTCACAAGCTGTTTGCCAAAGGTGGCGCAGCGTGGCCCCAACTTGGACCCGCCGCGGCTCTGGAATGTGAGCTGATAAGATGGGATCCTGAGACGCCACAGTCAGGCGCAGGCCGTGCAGGGACTTGTTGTGAGGAGCCGGAAGAGCTCCCACAAGGGTGGTGACCTGGACCTGGAGAGAGAGGCAGGGGACACCCTGGACAGAAACGGTGAGGGAGGCAGAAGAGCAGCGTTTGTATCAGGAAAGTTTATTGTTTGTATATAAGTCAGCTCCGTGTTAATGCGTGAATATCCAGAGATATACAGAGGAGAAGCGGACGCCGGCCTCTGAGCCACCAGCTTCCAGAACCACGTCTCGAGGGGAGAACACGAGCAACAATCACGGCCATCAGAGAAAGGAAACACAAATAAAAACATCCTAATATAAAAATGGTACAACTCAAACTCCCTTTGAAGGAAATAAAAAAGTACAACCAACATGACGACAAGCCGGGCCGGGCCGACACCAGCTGCCGCGGGGCAGCCACACTGGTGTGCATCAGGAGGATGGACACATCCTCGGTATCGTTTCCATGGTGGCCAGCCAGTGTGGGAAACTAAGAGGGCCTGGTTGACTCTGCGGTGGAGGGGGGGCAGCTGGGGACACAAAGTGCAGGTGTGCTGATTGAGACGGGGCTGGGGGTGTGGGGGGAGCCCTTTTGAGTAAAGCATGGTGAGAGAGGACGACAACACTGGCCACGGCCAAGGTCACAGACGGGGGAGGGTGGGGCGCCCTGAGAGAGGAGCAAGTGCGTGTGTTGGTTAGCCCCAGTGCAGCCCTGGAGGCGGCGCTCTGCCAAGCAGCAGCGAAATTGGAACAGGAGCGTTGGAAAGGGCAGCAGAAGAACACGAGAGGGCGCTGTGGAGCAAGACGACCACTCCGCTGAACAACAGTCAACCAGGCCCCGTGCTGCTGAGCAGCGCCCTCCGGTGGTCGGTTCAGGGAACGCATGCATCCATGTTGGTCAGGAAAATGCCACAAAACAGTAAAGAAAGCCGTCGACATGCCGGTAGAAAAGTGGTCATCAGTCTCTGGTGAGAGAAGCCCCAGGACATACAGACACCGGCGGACCGCCACCAGCCGCTTCAGAGAGGAGCAAAGCTTTTGATCGTCTGCTATTTACACGTGGGGGGGGGTGATGGAAGTCACTGAGGCCCAAATCAAACACTGAGCTCCCTCACAGAAGAAAAAGAGAGAAGCTGTTAATGGTCTTCATGTTTTTGCTTTTTACTTTGGGATGTTTTCTAAAGGAGGCAAGTTTCTTGTTTGAGCTTGTTGCTTCGGCCATCTTGTTCCAGTCTGCGTGGCTTCCATACGTGTGTTGGCTGTGGAGACACAGAAGAGAGACTCAGAGGGTCGTCTGCCACCAGACCCTGCCGGGAGACACACACAGCGCTGGTAACACTATCCTTGTGGGGACCATCCAGGGAGGGAGCCCTACCTTCAGGAGCCCTGGTAGTTGGCCTGGAAGCGAGCTGTCTCCTCGAAGATCAGCTCCTTCAGCTTCTCTTTGGGCAGGTCATCCAGCTCCATGGAGAAGGTGAAGGGCTCCTCAGCGACCGGCTGCGCACAGGAAGAACACGGCGCCAGACGTCAGCAGCAGCTGAGGCTCAGACCAGCCAAACGCATCGCTGACGCTGGGCCCGGGACTCACCTCGTCCGTGGGGTCGTAGTACTGCTCCAGGTAGGGGTGAGCCAGCGCCTCCTCCACACTGATGCGCTTGATGGGGTTAAAGGTCAACATGCGGCCCAGCAGGTCCAGAGCTGCGACACAGACAGGCTCAGTTACGGAGGAGAGAGCAGTGAGACGGCAGGCCGCAGAGTGCCATGGGCTGCATCAGACAGCAGGGGGCGCTCCTTCACTGGAGCCTGGATGGGTCCGCTGGTCACCACAGTCACAGAAGGTGGAGTTCAGCCAGTCAAGCTCCAGGCGGAAGCTCCCTGTGCTGCGACGACCACAGACTTCCTACACACACGCACGCACATATGTACGCACAGCCCGGTCCAGTCCGGTCCGGTCGCTGAGCCTCACCTTTGGAGTCGGCCTTGTGGTACAGCTTCTCCCAGGGGATCTTGGGCTTCTCGGGCAGGGACTGCAGGTAGTTCCGGGCCTTCATGTTGATGATGCAGTTCAGATCCTCTTGGGACGGAGACCCCAGGACTCCTGCACACACATCCACACTTTCAACATGGCTGCCGGCACCACGCCCACCGCAGCGAGGACTCCCTCTCTCTCTCTCTCTCTCTCTCTCTCTCACCCAGAATGTGGTTGAGCTGGTCCAAGTAGTGTTTGCCAGGGAAGATGGGCTTGTTGGACAACATCTCAGCCAGGATGCAGCCCACGGACCAGATGTCGATGGACTTGGAGTAGCCCTGGAGAGACACAGATACTTGTCTCTCTATCCATGCAAGGACCTAAACCTCACCATCCAAAACACACCTAGTACTCTGAGAACCAAACTGGAACCCAGTTAGAATAAAGTACTTTTACTGGGGTTCTAACCCTCTGAGCCTTGTGAGGAGGCTTGTCGAGACTAGGAGTATGGCAAGTATGGCAAAAGCCCACACACGCACGCACCTTGGAGTTGAGCATGATTTCGGGAGCTCTGTACCAGCGTGTAGCCACGTACTCGGTCAGGAATCCCGTGTGGTCGTGCTCGGGATCAGCGATCCGCGCCAGGCCAAAGTCACAGATCTGCGGACGACAAAGACGAGCACACGGCCGTCACTGTCAGCAGCCCAACTCCTGCAGACGTAGAGCATTGGGAGCGTCTGACGTGGCTCTGACACCTACGTGCCATTTATGACTGAACTGAGTTGGAATTACAACTTAAATACTGGGATGCAGCACAAAGAGCTGCCAGCAGAGGGCGGATCCTCCCAATCTTGTCCTTCAGAGGTAGTCAGAGCGCCAGCGTCTCATGAAGCTCCGTCACATGCCGGAGATTATCAGGTTAAATGGATCCCAGAACCACAACAGCACGACCCGCTTTTGTTCTCTGTGCAGAAAAACTAATCCGGGATTGATTTTTGACTCACGTGGCCTTTGACTCGCCTGCAGAAGGGAAATGTGACTACTTTTAAACTACCCAACCACGGAGGCGGGTTTGGAGGCGGGTTTGGCGACAGGTTGGTTTTCACCTTCCTTGCCGCCACTTCCTCGCTACAAGTGTGAATATTGATGAGTACGGAGGAGACGGCGCAGTCGCCGCCGATCTGCTGTCGACAGCTGAGAAGAAGCTTCTGGCGCTGCCAAACGGCTCGCGGGATGAGCGTGAGGCGCTCTGAACACCATCGGCCTTTTGTTTGCTTCTGGCAGCAGGAGAACACTGCTGCTGCTGTCTGGAGCTGAGCTGAAGGTGTGAGAGCTGCACTCGCCAGCGCCAACAGGAATGTTTCACTCTCAGCAACCACATCGATCAGGATGATGGCCACAGAGTTTTAGACAGTGACTGAAATACCAAAGATATCTGTGAACACATGGTGGTTGCTGATGATATAGTGACTGAGTGAGAGGGAGGAGTGAAGGTCAGCGGGGAGCAGGACACCACTGATGGGAGGATGAGGAGCAGTTTGAGATCGATCAATCATCCAGAGGGATGGACAGAGGAGAAGAGAGCGCAGCAGGATGGAGAGTGATGCCAGAGCAGCAGAGGTCACTGCTGTGACGCTCGGAGACTCAGGAGTCAGAGCCACAAGAGTCAGAGACCAAGACACCGAGGATGTCAGAGCAGATGATCATGTGGAGACATAGCTAGGGAAGACAGATGGTCCAAGAGTGTTGGAAATGGAAAGCAGGAGGACCAGAGTGAGGGTCCAGATGACGATGAAGACGACAGCACCAACCTTGAGGTCACAGGTGGTGTTGATGAGCAGGTTGGAGGGCTTGAGGTCCCGGTGCAGCACGTTGGCAGAGTGAATGTACTTGAGGCCCCGCAGGATCTGGTAGAGGAAGTAGCAGACGTGGTCGTTGCTCAGCCGCTGGCTCTTCAGCAGCTTGTACAGGTCGGTCTCCATCAGAGTCTGGACGATGTATCTGGAGACATCAGCGGTCAAGGAGGCCAACAGCAGCAGGTCCTCATCTCACTGCACTGGAGCCACACAAACCAAGTGAGTGTCGGGAGTGAGGAGCATTTCACTCCTGTGCCACAGCAAACACGGCGGCTGTGCCGAGTCATGTGTCGGACTGGACACAGCACCCACTGTTGTGTTAGAGCCCATCGTTCCTTCAGCAGTGATGTCACGAAGATCAAATGAGAGTGTGAGTTACGCAGCTCTGAGCCCAGCGGGCCAGGTGTGGCCAGGAAAGGATACACGTCTCTCATGTTGTCGATGTGGCGCGCCCTGAGGATGTCGTTGATGCCGATAATGTTCTCGTGGTGGAAGCGCAGCAGGATCTTGATCTCCCTCAGCGTGCGCTGACAGTACGTCTGGTGCTCGAATGGGCTGATCTTCTTGATGGCCACGCGCTGACTAGTCATGTTGTCCAGTGCAGAGCTGCACGACAGGAGAGGATCGGGTTATGGCGCTGACACAATGGGCTGCTGCCATGTGGTTTTGTTCAGAGCTGCTGCCGTGGGAGCAGGGAGTCCGGCCTGATCTCGGGTCAGATGTGGGATCCAGATCGACAACCCCACAGTCACGGCAGCAGCAGCACTCTGAACCAGACTGAATGACTAACACGGCTCCTGGGTGCATCATCTGAGCCTCTCATGTATCGGGTCAGAACACGAGTGAAGAACCGCACTGATCCCTGGTGCAGCACCACTGCCTGACGCTTATGTAAGCACAAAAAGTAGAGAGGATTCTCTTCAGAGATGATTGAAAGACTGTCAGGTCCGGCCCGACCCAAATTCACAGTCTCCATTCATGACTGCAGCTCAGCAAAACACGGTTCCTCTGCACCGACACTCATGATGCTGATGTAGTCACGTCTCACCACCAGCAGATCAAGCCATTAAGATCTCACAATAGTTCAGAACGCTGCTCTCCAGGTGCACAGCAGAAGAGTGTTGGCACCTGCTGGACCACAACGGGGGACAGTCGAGCTAAGATCTAAGAGATTAGTTCAGCCCATAGCAGTGGGTTTTATCAGTGTGAAGGTGGAGGTTCATGTAGTGCTGGGGATCAGCCCTGACAGAAGGAGGACAATGATCACTCGAGGATTTGAGGGACCTGGCTGGCTCCACAGGGGTCAGCGGTGAGAGCCACCTCAGCCTGCGTGCCACTGGCCTGCAGTGAAAGGCACTGGGGACTGACCCAGACGTGACTCTGGGGCTGCAGCTGAATCCATTTCTGATCGATATGAAGCAGAAACTGGTGCGTTTCAGAACAATGACGAACTTCCTTCAGCTGGGCTTTCTGTAGCTTCTTGGCTCTGCAGGAGAAGAAGTGTTTCGTGAGACGCTGCTGAAGAAGCTGGTCCTTCCTCAGAACACGGGCCGTGACGCTGTTTACCAACAACAAATGCTGCATCGGGCGGGGTCACGTGACCACTGACACCACCGCGAGCGTCGGCTCCCCGGACAGCTCCGGTCCCGGGAGCAACAGGCCCACACGGAGCTCCGAGCAGCAGCCAGCAGGAATGGGAGGCCTCCGCACCGCAGCCGCGGGCGGGTTCCTGGAGCTCGGAGCGGCCGCTCGCGGGTTCCCTCCTGCGCAATCACTGCCATCTTATTTCCTGTAAAGCTCATTGCCACGCCTGTAGCTCCTCTGCTAATCTGCTAAACCACTCAAGTGGCTGAGAGTCGCGGAAACACCACGGAACCGAGAGCGAGTGGGGCGGGTCGTGTTGGACCGAAC
This sequence comes from Synchiropus splendidus, assembly GCF_027744825.2. Lineage (NCBI taxonomy): Eukaryota > Metazoa > Chordata > Actinopteri > Syngnathiformes > Callionymidae > Synchiropus > Synchiropus splendidus. Next base: position 3,761,686 of record NC_071352.1, read on the forward strand.
CCAGCTCGGGGCTCGGACAGAGGCGGACCACTCACCACACCATCCCGTACGCTCCTTCCCCGATGTACGACAGGTTGGTGTAGCGCGGGCCCACGTCAAAAACCTGGCCCTTCACCGACTCGGTCTTGGTCCCTCCAGCTCCGGGAGCGGCAGCCGCCCCGGCGGTCGTGGCGCCGTCGGCCCCGGCCGCTGCGGTGCTGCTGGAATCCGCCATTCTTCTTCCTGCTCTCGAGGCTCCGCGTTCACCGTCGCTGCGAGAGTTCCGGCGGAGGAGTGAGTGCGCTCGCTGCTGCTGCTGCCGACGCTCGTGCGTGAGCACGGATTTGCTTCAGCACGGAGCGGAGACGCGCGTGCCAAAATACGGTAATACAGCCACGGTGGCAATGCTCACCGACGTGCCGCGGGTGAGCGGGGCTACGTCACACGCCGGAGTCACCGCCCGCCCAGCCGCACTGCTGCAGCAATGTGAGCGCGCTCTCGGAAACGCACGGACACCAGCCACGGGTGGGCGTGTCCACGAGTGCGGCATGTTCTAACGAGACGGAAAGATTAAACAGCCTTCAAGTCCGCTTGTGTTTGTGTTCCATCCCATAATGCTACCACCAAGCTTGACCACGTGACCGCTGGTAGAGCAGCCCACTTGCTTCCTGTTTTGGAGAACATGCACAGACGTCACCAACTGCTCTCTCGCACGGGTCCAGCAAACCTGCTGGTTTATTACTGACGCTCTGGCTCTGCGCTGAAGAGCAACGGATCACCATGGAAACCAATGCGACAGTTACCGCGCCCATGCAGTGACGTCATCACGCCACTTCCTGGTTACGTCTCGGATGTTGTTCCTCTTGGACTCTCGACTCGACTCCGGGGGATGATACACTTAGTGGCGCTAAGACGAAACTGGACCGGACCTCTTCGCCTGGCTCTCGCTCTCCTCGGCTTCCCTCTCTCGACAGGCTCCCCGGGACTCAGGTACGGAGCGACAGGCAGCTGACAGGAAGTTGTGCCACCGGCTCTGCTTCCTGTTCCCGTTAGCGCAAGTTAGATGTTGAGAGCAGGACTCGTTTTTGTTCAGGTAGAATGGACTGTTTAGTGAAGTTGTAAAACCAACATTGGAAATGGTTCGTTACGTGTTTCTGACCCATTAGGGAGACTATTGCAGGTGAAAACCCGTCTTATTTGGAGCTAAGATGTTTTTTTTTAATGATGGGAAATCCAAGACGCCGATTTAGATTAAATTAGCCAAAATATCTTCAAGTGCAATTCAAAAGCTTCAAAATTAAATCCTCATTTTTGGTCTGATGTGATTTTAAACGAGCCCGATTATGACATGGTAAATGAAACACTTGCTGTGTGTGTGTGTGTGTGTGTGTGTGTGTGTGTGTGTGTGTGTGTGTGTGTGTGTGAGAGAGGAACCTGACCGATCCTTGCTCTCACCACAGGCCTGCGCTGGTCTGTCCCACGCTCCACCCACTGCAAGGCCCCGCCCACAGGAAGCCCCTGACTCTCACTTCCTGCAGCTCCTGCACCACTGGGGGCGCCGGCATGCCCTCGGCAGTGTCCGCACACATCAAGTCCCGGAGCCCGGTGTACCCCGGCTCAACTGTCAAACGCTTGCCTGTGAGCGACGCCCAGGTGGACTGGAGCCACAGCTGGCCTCAGTACCAGCCTGTCCAGTACACTGACCCGTCTGCGATGAACAAGCCATGGTCTGACCCTGACATCGGGTGAGCCACATCCCAGATTAGTTTGGTAAAGAGAAGCTGCTGCGGCAACCCACATGGTTGAAGCCAGAACCTCCTGCTAGCTTGGAGAGCGCCCCCTTGACTGGAGCTGTGAGATGCTCTTTCAGGATGGTCATGGTTACGGACCTGTCTTTGTGCCGCAGATCTTTTTCCCCGAAGTTCAACTCGGTGGACGGAGCAGTGGACCGGACCAGCTTTGAAGGCAGCTACAAAGTGGAGAAGGGGAAACCACTGTGAGTCTCTTGGGTCCGGTGCAGCTGCAGTGGTGGCAGGGCCGCATCTGGTCATCGGGACCGCCACACTTCTCTGGCAGGACCTACGTCCTTCTCAAGTTTTGAAGTCAAGAGCCAGTGTGGTTCCTCTCACCAGCAGCTAGTTTACCGGACGTAGTGTGCGATTGACCTCGCTGCCCCCCCCACATGCTCTTGGGGGACGTGGTCTAATGAGGTGTGGTTTCTCAGGAACCCTCGGGGACGCACAGGCTTGGCTGGGCGAGGCCTGCTGGGGCGCTGGGGGCCAAACCACGCAGCAGATCCCATTGTAACCAGGTACCTGGCTCTTCCTGGGTTCCACCTCTGCCACACATCTCATCGGTACTTGTTTGTGACAGATGGAAAACCGACACCAGCGGAGCCAAGGTCTCTCACCCGCTCTCCAAGAAGCCAGTCCTGCAGTTTGTGTCCATCAAGAGGAAGGACTGTGGGGAGTGGGCCATTCCTGGGGTGGGCTGAATGGCGTGGCGCGCGCAGACCTGTCGCCTTCCGCTCTCTGAGCTCCCACCGTTCTTCTGCTGCAGGGCATGGTGGATCCTGGCGAGAAGGTCTCTCTCACGCTGCAGCGAGAGTTTTCAGAGGAAGCGCTCAACTCGCTGCAAGTTTCCTCTGCAGAGAGAGAGAAGATCAACGAGCGCATCAGGAACCTTTTCAAATCCAACGGCTTCCAGGTGAGTGGGAAGGGCACAACCTCTGACCTGCCCTCAGAGGCCCCACCCTCTCCTCGTGCTGAAACTCAAGTTGCCATTGATGGCTCATCATGAACTGGTCCGTCGGAGGTGTGGATGAAGCCTGTCCTTCTTGCTTCAGGTCTATAAAGGCTACGTAGATGATCCTCGCAACACGGACAACTCCTGGATGGAGACTGTGGCTGTTAACTTCCACGACGAACAAGGTACCTGCTCCGTGCTCTCAGGGCTGCAGTGTAGTGGCGCTGTGACACAGCGATGTTGCCGTCACCACAGGAAACAGCGTGAGTGAGCTGCCGCTGCAGGCTGGGGACGATGCGGGTCAGGTCCAGTGGGTCGATGTGGACTCCTCCTTTCCGCTCTATGCAAGTCACTCTCACTTCCTGGAGCTGGTCACCAAAGAGAGGAATGCACACTGGTGAAGACCGGTCCACACATGAAGGAGAAAACTTGATCTTGGCTTGCTGCAGTCTCTGGGGGGAAACGAAGATCTCTCCTTTGTCTCTTCAGTATAAAACGATTCCTGTGGATGGAGTGTGTCCAGACTGGAAGCTTTCACACACTCACAGACAAGCTCACCGCGCTGTTGCCATTCAAACTCCTGCAAATGTGTTGAGTGTCAACAATGTGTGAGCTGCTGTCGCTCCACCACAAATGAAGGTTTGGACGTTCACGTGAAGATAAAGTCATAGTCAAAGCCATCAACACAACAATACCAGCTCTGTGTGTGAGTGTGTGTGTGTGAGTGTAAGAGTGAGTGTGTGTGTGTGAGTGTGTCTGTGTGTGTGTGTGTGTGTGTGTTCTCTCCTTCCTGGGTCCTGCGCCGTTTTTTTTCTGCACTGCACCCGATGAATCGTCTCGTAACTCATGTCCATCAATCAGGCCAGTGAAATAAAGCAAGGTCAACACAAACATTCCTCTTTCCTTTTCACTGGTAGGTTGTGACGGCGGGCGACTGCAGGTGCAACACCTGGATGCAGCCGGAACCTCGGCTCCTCCCTCTGCCCTCGATCTCCTCGACCACATGTCAGTCTCAGATCATATCACCTGCATGTTGTGACCACTTGCATTCCGCGTATTCCACTAAGTTCTTTAAAGTAAGTGAGGGATTCAAAGTCGTGTCTTGATTGGCAGCTGCGTAGCGGAGCTGGGGAGTGGGCGGCCAAGCGCGTGCCGCAGCCTACATTTCCCAGAACGCCTTGCACCGAGCGGCAGCTCAAATTGCCGACGTGGCCAGAGACGTCTCCTCCCCGAGTTCCTGGAGTTGGAAGGCACCGGGTGGATTCAAACTAGACGAGCCGCCTCCAGACTGCACAGCGAAGCGAAGCATGTCCGGGAAGATGAAGAGCAGAAGCGCGGCCAACGCGGACTCCATCACGGGCGGCGTGACCTGCGACGAGCGCATCCTGCGGGACTGTCACCAGCTGTACACGGAGCCGGGCAGCGGTGAGTCCCGGATCCGACTGTCCCACGTGCTTTAGCCTTCCGTTTTAGTCGAGGTGTCCGACAAAAGCGAGTTCGGAAGCCAAGTTGCGCCGAACTCGCTGGCTAGTTTGCAGGCTAGCAGTTAGCTTGCCGCTCCATTCAAACGATGCGCGCCTGAAATGCCGGCGATTCTCAGCCGCTCATCTTGAAAAACACCTGATGTAACAACTTTGGGAAGTGAAAACTCCGACGTGAGAACAGGAGTGCTCACCTTAAACTTGCAACTTCAAAGGGCCTTTATTTTGAAACTCGCTGAACTCCATGATCACTGAGCGGTCTCCTTCCAGTCTGCTCCAGTTTCATGATGCCAACCTGAACTGGACTCTCCAAGTTCCGACTGAGATTGTGAGTTGGGCTCCGCTCTGTCCAGGTCTGATCTCCGTAGCCGAGTCCGTTGGAGTGAAGCTGCTGCCCCCCAGGAAGAAGATCACTGTGATGCTGATGGGGAACCACTCTGCTGGGAAAAGCTCCTTCATTAACTGGTGAGAGTGGTGGCTGTGTTGTGAAGGCGGGACCAGTGCTGCAGGGTCACCTGCGCTTCACTGCTCCTCAGGTACGTTGAGGAGCACATCCAGCGCACCGGCGTGGCCATCGAGACCCAAGGCTTCAGCTTCGTCACCAGTGGGAGGAAGCGAGAGTCTCTGACGGTGAGTTGGCTCCTCCCCTCCCTTCTGCGTCACGGAGGTCTCACGGCTGCATCTTCTGCTCTCAGGGAAACGCCACGCTGCACCTGTATCCTCACTTCAAGCCGCTGCAGGAGTTCAGAGGTCAGTTGCTCACGAGTGCCTCTAGAGCGGCGTTGTGGAGGCCACTGCCTGAAGCTGATGCTAAAGCTAACCATACTGAGCGGCTGGTCTAGATGTACTGTTGGGACCATTCCAGTTTTTGAACTCTGACCTTCGTGACATCGTCCAGGTAAGGCTGCTTCATGTGCCTGTGTCATCCGCAGGTGTCTCTGAGTATTTAAGCACGGAGATCTGCACGTCGCGGCAGAAGAGGTTCAGCCTGGTGACGTTCGTGGACTCCCCCGGGCTGGTGGACGGAGACATGAAGTATCCATTCGACGTGGATGAGGTCATCATGTGGCTAGGTAGCCGCGGGTTTCCTGGGCGGCTCCGATCGTCCTCCTGAACGTACCTCTCACCTGACCTCGCAGGTGACCTGTGTGACCTGATCCTGGTCTTCTTCGACCCGATGGGCCAGGCTCTGTGCAAGCGCACACTCAACATCGTGGAGAATCTGAACGAGAGCCACGGAGACCGGCTGCGGTTCTACCTGAGCAAGGCGGACGAGGCTGGCGGGGAGTCTGACCGACAGGTACGGGCTCGCGTGGACGGGAAGAACAGCTGTCTGAGAACTGTCTTGCTGCTGCCCCACAGAGAGTCATGATGCAGATCGTGCAGGAGCTGTGCAAGCGACCGGGCCTCAACAAGTGTGGCTTCGACATGCCCACCATCTACATCCCCAACCCCAACAAGGTGCTGCTCCATTCCTTCATGTTAGGCAGCTGCATGTCCTGACGAGGGCGCTGTACTCCCCAGCCGAGTCGCTGCGTCAACCAGATCGAGGAGGTGTGTCGCACCATCGAGAAGACCATCAACCAGACCGTCCAGAACACGCTCAACTCCCTGGAGAAGGACTGCGAGGCGATCAGTGAGGCCATCACCAACACGCTCGTCTGCGACAGGTGAGGCTGGGGCTGGAGCCAGGCGTGTTTGCGGGCAACTGACCTGAGCCCTGAGCCCTCCCTCCACAGGCAGACAAGCGTGCAGAACCGCAGGGCTCGCTGCAAGAGCTGCCTCCTCATGTCGCTGGGCTTCTGTATCCCGCTGGCTCTCATGGCGCTGCTCCTGCTGGGCACACTCTCCAGGGAAGTGCTGGATCTGGCCTTGGGCCCTCAAGGCACCCAGGCGCTCTCGCTGTACCTGGCAAGTGACCCCCCTCCACCAAAAGCTACCCACCCACCTACGGGGCTCCTGCTGACGGCGGCTGCTTGTGCTTGCAGATGCCGGTGGTGCGACTGAGCGACTCGCTAACTGCACAGCAGCAGCTGTACCTCTGCGGGGGCCTGGTCCTCCTCTCCTTCCTGCTGCTTCTCATTCCTCGCTTTTCGTTCAGGTAAGCTGAGTTCCCATTCAACACTCAGGTTCCACTCACCAGATCTGTAGATTCCTAATCTAATGTGCTCGAGCGTACGAGTGTCTCTCTTCGGTACCTGCTCTTCTCTGGACACCTGGTTGATGAAGGTCCACTTCCCTCCATAGGACTCGCCCCACGCTATCTGGCAAGCAGAAGCGGCAGCTACAGGAGAAGCTGGAGTACGTCCAGGAGGTGGCCAGGACCAAGAAGGTAGCCAGGTGCTCTGAGATGCACAAGTGTTGTGACTCAAGTCGAGTTGTCTCTCTCTGTCCCTGCAGAAATCCTTGTATGAGGAGTACCTGCGTCAGAGTGTGAGCGACCAGGACATGGGTCTGTAAAGAACCTTGCTAGACGCGTGGTCTCGGACCGCTGCCTCCAATCCAAGCACTCCTCGCCAGCGTGTCAAACTGCCGCACGTCATGTGGCCCCAGCTCATCCTGACTGGGTTCAAGTGCAGAGTCTGGGTCGCAGTGAAACTCGACGTTTTCGTATTTCCTTCACAAACTGTGGGTTTTTAACTATTTAATAAATAAAATGTCAGTTACGTCTGCGTGGACTCTTCAAGTGGATTATTCAGGAGACTGCAGTAATCATCTCGCCCACGAGGTGGCGCTCGAGGAGCTGGAGAAGGCACCTCACCTGAGTGATGGGACTTGCAGACCAGCAGGTGGGGTCTCACTTCAGGGACCTTCAGCTCCAGGATCACTGGGTTTCACATGGTTTCTTGGTGAAGTTCACAGACTGAGTAGTGACGTCGCTGACGTCAGACACACTATAACCAGGACCTAAGTTCCGGGAAGAACCTGCCCGAGACTCGGAGCAGTCCCACGCCCGAGTGTGAGGCTCATGTTGAGGTTCGAAGCTCGACAACCACAGCAACACACTCGAGGACAGGAAGGGGCGCGTGAACCGGACGGACGCTGACGTCACATCCTCAGGCTGAGACCGGGGAAAGCGGTTTCCTGAAGTGAACTCCTCGGTGTCCGGCTCCTCTCCCGGCTCCTCCTGCCATGGCTCCCGCCGCTCCTGAAGCCTGAAGCCCGGGATCAGTCGCTCTTCACTGCAGTTCGGTTGGTGGCGTCAGGATGAGTTCGGACCGAGGTAAGAACGGCGAACCGTCCCCTGACATCCGAGCGCTGCTTGTTGCTGTCACCTGTGCAGCCTCTGACAGGCGAGACGGAGAAGCTCCGCGGTGCTGCGCTTCCTCTGAGCCACTTGTTGATTCGGCCTGTTGCTCGCAGTGTTAGCACTTAGCTCCGCTGACGGCGACAGGGAACAGAGTGCGACACTTCAGTATGTCGCCAGCAGGGGCGCTCTGGATGGATGGGGCTGCTTCCATCAAACGTCATTTGAACCTGGGCCGCTGGGAGACTAGTTTCCTAGTTATTACACCCCCGACCGAGGCTTCAGAGCTTTGGTCCTCCGTCAGAAAGAGTCGTGACAGTGGCCCCCGATAGAGAGTTGCTGTGAGGGCTGGTTCTCATCACTGGTCCATGCCTCCCAGAGTCAGGCTCCAGGTGGTTCCAGTCCCAGCACCCAGCTGACGACACTGAGGTCCGTCTCACCTCGAACCCGGCAGGGTTTGACCAGCGTGTTAGTTAGGGTCTCCTGTACAGCACAGCTCCTGCCTCACCTGCGTCCCATCATGACTTGAAGCATGCGCAGGCTCAACAAGCTGAGTGCCGAGCACTGGCAGGGCGTGGCCTCCGTCTGTGAGCAGAGCAAACAGGAGGAACTGGCTGAGCTGCAGAATCAATGTGATCAGAAGATGCAGTAGGCCCCGCCCACACCGGGCCGGGGTGAGAGCCAGACCTGCGCCGCGTGTCTGTGTGGAAGCGGCAGTGTTACTGTACCTGCACAGGACGACAACTCGGGTCACATGATGACTCAACTGCAAGTGAGGGTGTGGGACCGGCTTCCTGTCCAGGGTGTCCCTTGCCTCTGGCGCAGTGGAGCCGGGACCAAAGTGTGTCTGTGTTCTGTCTGCAGAGACGGCGGAGCAGTGCGAGGCTCCAGATTCCAGTAAGGTCAAGACCCTCCACACGGTGAGAAAACCCCTGCCCCGGGCCCAGACCGCCAGTGCTCACGCTGCCACTCTGTCAGGCCGGTGTTCCTGGGAGTGGCATGGACCTGGAGCCAGCGGCTCCGGACAGTCAGGCGACGGCGCTGGCCGCAGACGGCTTCTTCTCCCTGAGCCACTCGGACTCGGCCTCGCTGTCCTCCTTCTCCTTGGACACGCCGTCTCTCCCCAGGAAAAACCACGCTCAGGATGACACGGACTCTCTGGTGTCCACGGGGACACTGGTGCCTGAAGCCATCTACCTTCCTCCTGCTGGGCATCGGCTGGTCCCCTACAGCGACTGGGACTCGCTCCACATGCAGGTCAGAGCAGCATGTCTTCACATGCCGCATGAGGCAGCGGGCTGAAGCCAGGTGTGGTCTCAGGTGTCGGACTTGCGAGAGGAGGCGGGGCGTCTCCTGGCAGAGAAGCAGGAACTGGAGAAGGAGCTAGACGTGCAGGCCGACCGCACTCGCACGCAGGTGAGGGAAGCAGCGCTGGACTTGCCACGCAAACCATACTCCAGCTGCCTCTGCTCCTCAGGTCTCCATGCTGCAGGCCCAGGTCCACAACTCCGAGTCGCTGCTGCAGGACTTGCACAAGTCCTTAGCCCAGTCGCAGAAGGCAGTGCAGATCCGCCTGGTGAGTGCTGCGTCTGGCAGCTGTGGCGCCACAGAGCTAATGCTGTGCTGCTGTTCCCAGGCCGAGCTGTCGGTCTCGCAGAAGAAGCTGTGCACGGAGCTCTGCCGGCTGAAGGGGGAGGAAGTCGAGCAGGAGGAGGGGGAGTCCGGCGCCAGCTTGGCTGAACAACTGCAGGTGACCAGCAGGGTCCCGTGTCACGATGCGTCTGTAGAGACGCCGACTAGGAGGAGAGGGAGGGGTCGGCAGAAGCTCTTCTGACTTCAGCCAATCCACGTGTACTGCCTGCAGGTGGCGCACTCCGAAGAGCGGCTGCGCATCGAGATCGTGACCCTGCAGGAGCAGCTAGACGTGCGGGCGGAGGAGAACGGTGCGGCACTTTAAGGCTTCCACCTCCTCACCTGAACCTGCTGCATGACTTCTAACAGCTCTGTTTGTGTTTCTGCTGCTGCGTGAACAGAGGTTCTGGAGGGTGAGTGAGCAGCCCGCGGTCCGCAGAACCTGGGATTCAGCCGCCTGACATTGTGTTCCGCCCCACAGTGCAGTTTTCCAGCCTGAGGACGGAGACCGAGCGTATCCAGGCCCAGAGAGACAAGCTGCAGTCCGACCTGCTCTCCTGCCGCACTGAGCTGGAGGGCCTGCGGGTGGCGCTGTCTCACATCCAGAACCACAACAGGACGCTGGCCAGCGACAAGGTGGGTTTGAGCGCGGCGGCTGGTGACGTCACGCTGATGCTGGTGTGTGCAGGCGGCGCTGCAGCAGCAAAGTCTGGAGCTACGCAGTCAGGTCATCAGCCTGCGGTCGCAGGTCGACACCAGCCAGACGGTGCAGAGGGACTTCGTCCAGCTCTCACAGTCCCTGCAGGTAGGACCCCGTCACGCCAACAGAGGGCACCCTCACACAGGCTCACGGCAGCTTTGGTCTCTGTCCCAGGTGAAGCTGGAGCTGGTGCGGCAGGCGGAGACTCTCGAGCAAATCCGAGAGATCCTAGAGGCGGTCGACCAGCGAGCCACACCCCCTGCTGGTGACCCGCTCCCCCAGTGACGTCCACTGACCCAAGTATTTGAGTGAACTGTGAACTCTGGAGCGTCCCGTCTCCTGTGAAGCTACGATAAACACATGAGTCCGAGTCCCGTCCTTGGTGGTGGTGACTGACCAACGCAGACTGGAGGTTCACAATGACATGTCTTTATTCTTTAAGAATAAAATCAACACTGGCGTTTGAGCAACTCATCTATATATTAACTTCAGTACATACAGAAAAAACATTTTGCAGCTTTTTTCCTGCCACGTGGTGTTCTGACCGGCGCCGCCGAGCAAGGCGGCGCCTGGCCTCAGTCCCGTGTCGGCGTCTCTCTGACCGTCGTCCACAGTTCGACTCGGACCTCAGACCTTTCCTGCAAGAGAATAGACGGTGGTGAGGGTCCGGCGAGGCGGCTACCGCGGCGCAGTCTTAGAAACACCACCACATTCTACCTGTAGACTCCAACATGCATCACGTGTCATGTGACACTCCTCACGCCGGCAGAACACACGTGCAGCCATGCTTTTCCCAGAATCACTGGTTTAGCCTCCTGATGTCTGTGAGTCCATTGACTTACCTCGCAGGACGCTCCTATCAGCTTCACAAGTAATGTGTTCCCTGACCAGAGGTGGAGCCTCTGACCGTGACGCGCTTCAACCACATTAAACGTGCAGACTGTCCAAAAACCACCATCAGATTCCAGGGAACATGCGGAAACGGCGTGTTAGTGCAGGACTGCGGTCGCCAGGCGGCAAGGTTCATGAGAGACGGCGAGCGTCGTGCAGGAAGCAGATACCTGCTGCGGTTACAGGAGGTTTAGGCTGTGGGTCAGAGGGGTCAGCCAGGGAGGGGTTAGGGTCACCAGGTGGGGAGGAAACAAAAGAGTCAACATGGATTTCATATGGAGGGAAGCGTGGTGATGAAAACACACAGTGAAGGTGAAACATCAGCGTCTGCTACAGGAGAGACCTCGCACCCTCGGACGGAGGAGCCAGAGAGGCCACTCTTAGGCTGCTCCTGGAGTTTGGTCCTCTTCAACTGAGCTCATGGTCCACCGAGAGCAGGAGGTTCAAAGAAGGCGTGTTGTGTGGGCCCGGGCCAACACGCCTCTGACAGAGGGGCGAGACCGTCACTGACCTTCCAGGTACGTGCGAGCCACGAACTTGAGCAGCTCGTCCAGCAGGATGACGGGGAAGGAGAGCTTGAGAACCACCATCCACTGATCCACCGTCAGATGAGTCAGCTTGAAGATCATCTGCAGAAGGACCACGACCGTGACTCGGGGCCCAGCTGGGAGCTGAGGAGGAGGCACTCACAGGCAGGGGGTCCACATAGATGATCATGAAGTGAAGCGACATAGACAGAGTCATGGCGGCCACCAACCAGCCGTTGCTCCAGGGCGGCATCCGCACCAGCGACTGGTTCTCAGAAAGGCTGAGGGCAGAGAAGCGTCACTGAGAGGCGCCACATGCATGCACGCACACACACACACACACACACACACACACACGCCAGGCCAGACCTGTTGAGGGCGTTGCACATCTCGATGGTGACAAGCACGGACAGAGCCATGGTCATGGGAGGCGAGGACTCAAACACCTCGCAGCGGATGTCGCTGAAGTCAGGGTTGTCCTCGCTGCACTGCATGAAGTGGGACTGAAGGACAGAAGAGACACTGAGTTCCTGACTGGTGGGGTGGGGCTGGCCGGCCCTCACACACTGACCAGCTGAGAGAAGGTGACCATGGGACCGTCCTCGCTGTAGAGGAACCACCAGGCGGCAGCAGCAACAGTGGCAGCACCGACGTACCCTGAGGCAGACAAGGCTGTGATGGAGCCGCCCACTCAGACCCCCACCCCCACGCTCACCTCCGATGGCCAGGTATCTGAAGAAGAGCCAGCCAGAGATGAGTGGCTCCTTGGGGGAGCGCGGGGCCTTGCCCATGATGTCCAGGTCAGGAGGGTTGAAGCCCAGTGCGGTGGCGGGAAGGCCGTCCGTCACCAGGTTGACCCACAGCAGCTGGACGGGGATGAGCGCCTCGGGCAGACCCAGTGCCGCCGTCAGGAAGATGCTGAGCACAGCAGAGGCTTGAGGGCTGAGCAGAAGCTGAAGGAGCCTCGCACCACTCACCACACCACCTCGCCCACGTTGGAGGAGATGAGGTAGCGGATGAACTGCTTCATGTTGTTGTAGATGGCTCGGCCCTCCTCCACAGCAGACACAATGGAGGAGAAGTTGTCGTCCGCCAGGACCATCTCAGAGGCCGACTTGGCAACGGCAGTGCCAGAGCCCATGGCAATGCCAATCTCCGCCTTCTTCAGGGCGGGGGCATCGTTGACACCGTCTCCGGTCTGCGAGAAGAGGAGAGGCAAGGGATCACGACATGGCGGCGGTGCGCAGACGCGGAGCTCACCATGGCGGTGATCTCGTCGAAGCCCTGCAGGAACTCCACGATCTTGGACTTGTGCGAGGGTTCCACCCGGGCAAAGCAGCAGGCCTTGCGCACTGCGTTCTTCTGCTCATACGGGCTGAGGTCATCGAACTCGCGGCCGGTGAAGGCCTTGCCGCTCACGTCCTCATCCTCAGAGAAGATGCCGATGCGCCGGCAGATGGCGACGGCCGTGCCCTTGTTGTCCCCTGCGGAGACGAGGCGTCAGCTGGAGCTGCCGCAGCTGGGCACACGGCTCTACTGACCGGTGATCATGATGACCCGGATGCCGGCCGCTCGGCACAGCTGGATGGAGCTCATCACTTCCTTGCGAGGAGGGTCCAGCATGCCCACACAGCCCACGAAGGTCAGGTCCACCTGGGCACAGTCAGGACGTCACAGCCGGACCCGCGCTCACCCGCCGCCCTCACCCACCTCATAGTCAGCGAACTTGGTGGAGTCCTCCAGGTTCATCTCCTCCTTCCTCAGCGGGGAGTCCCGGGTGGCCAGCGCCAGGCAGCGCAGCGTGTCGCGCCCCGTGCCCCACTCCTTAATCACTGACATGATGTGCTCCTTCACCGGGCCGGTCAGCGGCACGCGGGAGGTGCCCACGCGCACGTAGGCGCAGCGATCGATGACGCCCTCCGGTGCACCCTGGTGGTGAGGGGGACAGGCCTGAGGACCAGCCACTCAAGCAGTAGAAGGTCACCCACCTTCACAAACATCTTGTTCCCCACTGGAGCTTTGGCCGACTTGGCGGGAGAGCAGTAGACGGACATGGACTTCCTGTCTCTGGAGAACTCCAGGGTGAACTCCTTCCTCATGAGCTGCTTGATCACCTGTGGCAGCAACAGCCAGCCTCAGCGGCGGAGGCGCGTCTTCGGCGGCGGCGTGGCGGGACTCACCGAGCAGCAGGCGTTGGCTCTCTCCACCTTGGACAGGCCTCGCACCTCCGTGTTGAACACGTTCATCTTCTCCACCAGGCAGCTCAGTGCCGTCTCGGTGGCCTCGCCCACCTTCTCGTAGATGCCCTTTGACTGAGGAGAGACAGCGCGGTGAGAGCCTATCCAAGCGCGGGTGCCGAACTCGCCGCACCTCATTGTAGTCCAGAGAGGAGTCGTTGCAGAGGGCGCAGATGGTGGCCAGTTCCACCAGCCCGTCGAACTGGCCGCACTTGACCGGCGAGCCATTCCTGGTGCTGCGAACACAGAGAGCACGGTCAAGGCCGGCACGCTCACGCCAACCGCAGCTACTCACACTTCGCCCTCCGGGGTGTACTTGGAGCCGGAGATGTCGAACTGCCCGAGAGACACGCTCTCGCCCTCCACCCTGTCGATGATGAACATCTGGAGAGGAGAGAGGGATCAGCCGCCGCTGCACCCAGCGTCTGCCGGCGCCCAGGGCACTGACCTTTGTCACGCACATCTGGTTGGTGGTGAGGGTCCCGGTCTTGTCGGAGCAGATGACGGAGGTGCAGCCCAGGGTCTCCACGGAGGGCAGGCTCCTGACAATGGCGTTCTTCTTGGCCATGCGGCGGGTTCCCAGAGCCAGACAGGTGGTGATGACGGCAGGCAGACCTGCGGACGCGCAGCTCAGGCTCAGCTGGTGGGGCGGGCGGGCAGGTGCACGCTACCTTCAGGGATGGCGGCCACGGCCAGGGCCACGGCGATCTTGAAGTAGTAGATGGCCCCGCGGAACCAGGAGCCGCCGTGGACGGGGTCGTTGAAGTGGCCGATGTTGATGATCCACACGGCCACGCAGATGAGTGAGATGACCTGCAGACGGAGCACAGCGTGTTTCCCAGCTCCTCCAAGCAAAGGTCTCTCTCGCTTACCTTGGACAGCTGCTCGCCAAACTCGTCCAGTTTCTGCTGCAGCGGCGTCTTCTCCTGCTCGGTGGCGGCCATCTGGTCCCGAATCTTGCCGATCTCCGTGGACACACCTGTTGCCACCGCGATCCCGGTCGCCTTCCCCGCTGCGATGTTGGTGCCCTGCGGACCGTTGCTTGACATGAACACGGTTCTGAGCGCGGCCCAGCAAAGGAGGCCGGGGACTCACAGAGAACAGCATGTTCTTCTTGTCCTGGTTGACGGCTCGAGGGTCCGGCACTGCATCGGTGTGTTTGATGACACTGACAGACTCACCTGGAGGACAGCGGAGGGCGGCTGGTCAGCGGGACGGGCTCCAGGGCTGCGTGTGAGACTCACCGGTCAGGATGGACTGGTCCACACGCAGGGTGGTCGACTTGATGGAGATGATCCGGATGTCGGCAGGGACTTTGTCACCCACTGCAGACACACAGGGAAAGGACTTTCACCGGGCCTCAGCACCCATCGCTGGTCAGAGACACCTTTGACCCATGGTCTGGAAGACCATGACGAAGCTGGATGGAACTAAACATGAGCCGTGTCCTTGCTCAGGACAGCCTGCCTCCAGACTCCTCGCTCCTTGAGCAGGAGCTCAGTGGACGGACCCTGTGCGCAGCTCTACAGGTAACCACTAGGCCGCACAGCGAAGCGGCTCTCATCATGGGACTCACCGGACACCTCCACCACGTCACCGGGGACGATCTCCCGGGCCTTGATCCTCTGCACGCTCTTGCGGTCCGCCCGGTAAACCTTGCCCATCTCGGGCTCGTACTCCTTCAAGGCCTCGATGGCGCTCTCCGCGTTACGCTCCTGTGCCGAGACACAAAGACCTGGTCAGAGCTCAACTGTGGGCGGAGCCAGGCTCATCACCCGCCACGATCCTGGTAATGCTTCTCTTCCGACACGACTCCCCCTCTCCCCCCAAGTGTAATCTCTCTCTCATGTGTGAATCCTTGTGCATAGTTTCCAAATGACGGTCTCGGGGTCGACACCATGTCCCACCTCCGCTGGTGGCACACGCCTGTAGGCCCCGGTAACGTGATCGCCCCCTGTATTTTTACTGCGGACGATCATGAAGAGGTGGTGAGCAGCTCAGGCCACAGTGAGGCCACTCTTTCACCACGTGTGTCTTTAGGTGAGCAGAAGAGACGGTACAAGCTGACCTGCCACACTCCGACCACAGCGTTGGCGATGAGGATGAGGAGGATGACGAAGGGCTCCACGAACGCGGTGACGGTTTCCTCTCCTTCCTCAAACCAGGCCAGCACCTGAAACACACAGAAGGAATCAGGCCATCAACACGGCGAGCGTCCAGCAGCCTTCCCTCAGCTGGAGCGGCGTAGCCTCGCTCAGTCACCGTCGTGTTGCACTTCAAACTGGTGTCTGACAGGACGCAGCCCTGGAAGTGACTGGTCGGGCTGGCTTCGGCCCCCCAGCCTCAGGTTGGACCACCATGCTTCAACTGTCAGCGGTTTTATGCTGGGCAACAAGTCGCTGCTGTCAAAACCAGCGGCAGTTGAGTTCCAGGAACTTCTTCAGTCTGTTTTGATGGACACCACTGATGCCAGTCAGAGGAGCAGAGACCGCCGAGCTAGCGTCGAGCTAGCCCTGCCACGCCGCTCCGAGCAGCGAAAGTGAAAGTGTTCAGGCTAAGTCCGCTCAGCAGCAGGCTGTAGTGGGGATGACGGACCCCGGGGACCCTGGACGGCGTATCAAGCCACGTGACTGGCGAGGAACACGTGCGCGGCCCAGGTGTGTTGACATGGACACAGCTTAGCTGCAGGCCAGCGGAGCAGAGACGCTGTTCTCCTCTGCGTCTTAGTGAATCGCAAGCCTTCGACCTTCGCCTTAAATAGGCGACCTTGGCGGGTCTGTCGGCACCTTCGCTCCTCGCAGACCTAATCGATCCCCAGTCGCAGGGTCGGTCCTGTCAGCGGGACATTCTCGTGTGTATGAATAGGACGAGCCTTCTCTCTTCTACGAACCATATATGACTCTGACTCTATTGCTCTCCTTCGTCATCCTCACACACAATGCCATTGTGCAACCCAATCCCCCTCCCCAAGCCCCCACCCCAGCTGCAAGCCATCCTTCGTTCCTTCCATCCCTGACCTTTGTCCAAGGATACAGTTTCTCGCTCTGGCTTGAGACGGTCTTAAAATAAAGCGGCGGCCATGCTTGCGTGCCCCCACACACACCCAGCCCCTGTTCCCCTCACACTGCTCCACCCGCCCGGCTCGGACCTTCTAAGGCCATTGTGACAGCTGAGCAGGAGGCCAGAGGGCAGAGATGGAGGATGAGGAGCGCGTGTCCAGTCTGAAGAGGTGAAGCAGGACGGCCGCCAGCACGTGCCCGGCGTCTGGCTCGGGGGTCTGGGCCCGCCGCCAGTGACCTGTGACCTTTGACCAAGAAGGCATCAGTTGCAGACGTTTGGGGAACAGTTCTCTGCCGAGCGAGTGACGCGCCTTCATCCCAGCGAGGAGATGATGATGATGGTGGTGCTTATGGTGATGGTGGTGATGATGATGATGCAACTCACAAAAGAGATACAGGCAGCCAGCAGCAGGATCCGGACCAACAGGTCTTCAAACTGCTCCACCACCAGCTCCCAGATGCTCTTTCCTAACACAGGAGGAACACGGCAGAGTCAGCTCCCAGTAGGTGTATAGCTCATGTCCATGAGGTGAAACAATGAGGTCTAAGAAGTGACTCATCATCACAGGAAGTGAGTCTCGCAGGTGTGTGTCTGCGCTGCAAGACGATCATCTGGACATGTGAGCTTCAAACTGGACTCACCCTCCTCTGCAGGCAGCTCTGTGAGGGAGAGAGAGGACATGGAGCATTACTGGCTATCTGCACCTCCGCACCTCGCTGATGGAAGCCACGTGCACACGCATGCACACACACGTGCGCTGTGCCACAGGAGGCCTCCAGAGTTGGGATGGAAACTGGTCAAAAAAGACGGAAATGTTTCACATGTTCAACGGAGACGTTGACAGCGACGCAGCGTGAACTGGACCCGGTGCCGTGGTTCTGATTCAAACACACTGCACTTGAATGAGACAGAGCAAACCGATCCAACACCGGTCTGTCATGTCTTGCTCAGGATCCGGTCGGAACCAAACCACTCCGCTGCAGAGTCTGGAGCAGACGCCGACGTCATTCCCACGAGCCACCTGGAGCCTGGTCCAGCTGGAGTCCCAGACTCGGGGCTGCTCTCCTGCTCACCTCTGAAGGGGATGGCCGCGGCATGAAGTCTCCACCGTGTGAGGACAACCCTCTTCATCTGATCTAAATCCAGAGACCAGCGAGGGGACACTCTGCAGCAGCTGCTGGAGACGCATCACTCCCCAGACAGGATGCCGTCAGGCCCCACTTGCAGCACACACGTGCTCCCCATCCCTTCCCTCCTCCCCCCCTCACCATTGTAGCCAAACTTGTCCAGGTTCTTCTTGGTCTGCTCCGGTGTGAGGCCCGAGTCCTCGCTCACGCCAAAGTAGGAGAGGACATCCTGCGAGTCTCTGGTGTGTGCGTTCTCCATCCTGGCTCACACGGAGAGGCTTGGGGACAGAAGCAGAGGTGAGTCTGAGCCGCGCCGGACCCCACAGCACTGTCACCCACCGCTCCTCCAAGTCTGGGATTGGGATTAAGAAGAGGCGACCACCCTGCGTTCAGACCGGCTGGCTCTCTACCCCCTCGCTCTCTCTCTCTCTCTCTCTCGGCTGCTGCTCTCCACTCGGAGCTGACAGAAAGTGCACCCCGGCAAACTGTCCGAAAAAGTTTTATACATTAGAGAAAGTGGTCCCATTGGTGCTCGCCTGCCGTGCACTCGCGCTTCATTGGCTGAGCACAGCACAATTAGGTGGGCAGGGATGTTGGGGGAGGGGAAGGAGGGGCAACAACTGCAGAGGGGTCCGCTGGAAATAAGACGCGCAGAAGAGAGCACGCATGGCCAGGACAATGGGGGGGGGGCGAGTCTTTCTGAATGAGAGGCAGGGGACACTGAGGGACAACCGGTTCACGGCACATGCTCGCACACATGTGCACCACAAGTCACCACACACTGACCCAGTCATCCCTGGCTTCCTGAACCTCAACCGGAGGACCTGCGGCTCCACCTGCCGACTCGGCTCGTCTCAGGAAAGACACGGAGCCGACTCGGTCCGTGGCGCGGGGGTCAAGTCAGGGGCTGCCCCACACAAGCTTCACGGCACAGACCTGGAGGAAACAAGCGTCTGCTGCATGTTTGAGGGGGAAATACGACGGGCATTTAGTGACGGTTGGCTGGTGGAGTGAGCGTGGGCCCCTGGCCCTGCGTGTGTGGGCCCCGACTCTGACGCACGGAAGAGGCGAGCGAGGCCTCTCATGGACCGGTACAGTCACTGTGAGGACCACAGCAGCCTGCCCAGCCCAACATCCCTGGCTGGAGAAAACACACCACAGGTGGGGAGAGGATCAGAGCAGGAGGAGCATCAGCAGCTGCTGTAGAAATGGGCAGCAGTGGTGAACAGCTGTGGCCGAGGTCCACTCATTTGCTCATACATGAAGGTGTGAGGCTGGGCTCAGGCGTTCCTGGAGAATCACCTTCACCCCAGATGCAGGAGGGACCAGGTTAGGTGGGACCGTCCCCAGGCCAGCTCCCTCTCTTCTCCCCCGCTGCTCGGTGACCTCTGTTCTGGTCCTGACCTCGGCGGTGGCTCACTGACATTTAGCTGCACAATCTTCCGTTAGGATCGGGTTACGCTGCTTTCAGGCCGTGCTAATGCTCCAGAGACACTGGCACGGACGCACGCTGGCCTTCCTTCACACGCAGTCTGCCATTCTCCGAAGAGCTCTGACATCACTTCCTGGAAAGACAGCTCTGAGCTGAATGGAGGAAGTTGGCGAAGTGTAAGCGTTCATCATTTCAAACAAGAGCTGGCTCTGACCCACCGAAAGACTAAAACCCAGTCCCTCCTTGAGTTGTCAGGTGGTGCAACACGGGTCTGGGACCGGGCTCGAGCCAAACACACACCTCTAGAAAGGGAAAGGAAGGTCTGGTGATCCACAACAATGAACAGGCAGAGAAGTTGGAGATGGAGAAGGGTTGAGGGGCACCACAGGAGTGAGGTGGCCATTAAAGTGATGAAGATGATGTTCGTCAGGAGAAGAGTGCAGGAGGGAGGCGTGCGGGTCTACATGAGCCCAGGTCCTTGCAGAGGCCGACGGCAGCGGCACAACAGTGGAGAGCGACTGTTGTGAGTGTCTGTGTGTATGGCGTGTGTGAGTGTGAGTGTGTCGTGTGTGTGTCATCTGTGTGTGAGTGTATGTGTGTGTGTGTGTCGTGTGTGTATGTCTCAGCAGGCTGCTACAGTAACTGTGGCTATCGTGGCAGTTGGGACCGGCTGGTAAAAATAGTGAGGGGGGTCAGCTGTGGCACAAAGGCAGAACTTCAGTGTTCTGTCAGGGAGCTTGGAGAATGTCACACCCCTCGAGCAAGGACCCCCCTGGAAGCTGCCTCAGGCCTGAAGGTGACATGAAGGAGGAACATGTGGGTGGTGTCTGTTGCAGTGAGCAGATGAACACATCCCATCACTGACTTCAATGACAAGTCACAAGGACCAACGCCTGCGTCACCAACGTCTCCCATGGATGGTCCTGGGCGTCCTGAACTTCTGAACCCTGCTCACCGCTCAAACCTGAACCATCTCAACATCCATCGAGTGAGAAAGAAAACGTCAGCGGGTCACTTCCCCAACTCATCTCTGTGGGTTAACCCTGACCCTAACACCACACACTGATTGTGAGGGCCATGGTCACCGCAGCAGGGTCCATGAGCCGAGCACCAGTGTAGAGAGCTGAGAGGGCCCGGGGCCACGAACGGCTCATCACACCTGGCACCAGGTGACCTGCCCTCAGAGACAGAGAAGGTGTCTGGCACCGGGCCGGCAGCAGAAGCCTCCACTGGACACCACCCGACAGCTCCATGGTGACCAGAGAGCAGGAGGCAGCTCCAGCCATCACTGCCGACACACACACACACACCTCAAACAAATTAGAGAGAGTGGTCTGTTGACTTGACTGGTGCAGTGGCCCCCACCTGGTCGGGGGCCAGCCACTCTGTCAGGATCTATTTACACCAGGGTAAACACGAGCCCAACACAGACGCCAGGCAAGGTCACCACGAAGCCGCCAGAGATGGAAGTGCCTCCTTATCATGGTCACTGTGGGAGTGTGAGGTCACGCAGCAGAGCAGCCGGGAGCGCAACTCCTGTGTGGTGAGGGACGGTTGAGACGGCAGCGGAGCCTGGAGGGCCACACTCGCAGGTGAACCTCTGGCCCCGCGTGGATAGGTGGGGCCCCAAGTGAGCCGGACCACAGCATCAGAGTATGTTTAACCCTGCGCTGCCTGCTGGGGGGCCCTGCCATATACGGCCCTGAGACGGGGAAGAAGCGCTGAAGACGAGGTGATGGATGGAAGCAGGGAGGGCTGGGAGACCTTGACTCCCAGTGGAGGAGGAGTCATGTGACCACACGGTGAGATGCTTTGGTCCCAGTGTCCGGCACGAGGCAGTAAATCCTCTGAGGACAAAGAAGGCTTCAGCCTGTCAGACAGGAGCTGTTAGCAGGAGCGCAGCAGCACAACATCTGAAAGCAGGGAGACGTGACCTTGGGAGCTGCAAGACCAGCTGGCAGCCTGCCACCGGCCGAGACAGGTGTGTGTGCGACAGGTGTTTGGCTGGAATGGTGTTAAGCTTTAAGTGCTGCTCTGACCGGGCCCTATTCCTGGGACACACACACACACACACACAGACACAAACAACAGCCGCCATTTCTGCTGCTGATAACTGAAGCGGAGGTCTGGACCCACACTGGACTGTCCTGACACACACCTGAGTGCACCATGAGGTGGCTGGGCCAGACGGCGGGAGGGTTGAATCATCTGAGGCTCACGTCTGTTGGAACCAAGACGGTCTCCCTTGACTCGAGTGTTTCATCTGAGGCTGTCATGAGACAGGCCCCGTCCCTCACTGCACCATGTCACCAAGCAAAGGGACAGGTCCAGGCTGAGGTCGACGCCAAACCAGCAGCGACTCTCATCTGAGGCCCTAATTCTGTTGAAGGGACTTGGCCCCGGGGCCAAGAGTTTGACAGTGCTCAGCCGCAGCCACAGTGAGCCGTGAAGGCTCCATCTTTGTTTCCTTGCTTCTAAGGAGAGGAACACAGCCTTGTTCAAGTGTAAACAAGAGCAGTGAAAGAGCATGAGTCAAATCTGGAATCCATCTAGGTGATCACAGTGGGGGAGGGTGGGTGCCGAGGCATTAGCCAAGTCAGTAATGTCAGGGCGAGTCGCTCGCGCCGACTTACCAAACCTCACACTGACTTGGTGGAAGCTGCTCTCACGGACGGGCTCCTCTAATGGTTTGGAAAAGGGCAGCAATTACGGCTGCACCGATGCCAGCGCCTTCTAAAATAGTTTGCTGAACAGAAGGTCTCATTTCTCCGTAGCCAGTTGACAACACCATCACTATTAATAGTGAGGATTGTCCTTGGGTATTTTTAAAAAAGGAGATGTGATGTGTGTGTGTGTGGGTGACTGAGAGAGACGGAGTGTAAGGCAGCGGAAACACTCTCAGAGAAACGATTGTGTTACAGCAGACTTACGCACCGCCCTCCACCCCCCGGCACACCCTCCTCACAGCGTCCGCTCCCGTCCTCCAGCCCCCGCTGCAGGTCGCTGGCCGCCAAGCACACCTCCTGCACACACACAGTGTTGTCAACATCACGACACCGGCTTTCTTCGCACCACAGACACCACTGTCTTCTGGGTCTTCACAGAGCCAGGCCGGCTGGCATCGCTCGTGCACGCGCCCCAGCACACGCACGCCTCAAGGGTTTAATTTTAGCCTGCTGTGGGGTTTTGAGGTAGAGTTTGGTTGACCCCTCGTCTCACCCCAGCTCCAGGCCTTACAAGGACCCCAGTGTGGACATGGTTGCCAGGCAATCAGCTGTGTTTGCACCTAAGCTGTGAAGGTCCAGCGAGCGTCCCACACCTGCCCTTCATCATCTTAACTCTCAGCCTTCGTCCTCCACACGCCGTCATACAGCTGCACTTCAAATCCAGCAGCTGTGAGGGGTCTCCACCCGTCACCCTGGCGCGGCCCCGATGAGGCCCTCATGCCCAGAGCGCCACATGAGAGCTGTGTCTGGAGTCCAGCTTGGCTGAGGAACGGCGCCGGCGGCAACGCTGGCCACGGGGGGTCCCGCTCCTCACACCACGACAGCTGGCCTCTACAGTCTGGCGACCCTGGCACGAGTAGTGGATAACCAGTGGCGGAATGGATTAACCCTCGAAAAAACAGGTTAACGAGGGGGGCGGAGGCAGAGCCTCTACATACTTTGGATTTCCAGCAGTGGAAGACGGACTGTCATGTGTAAACACACACACACAAACACGCAGAGGTCCCCCAGGATCACCAGCTGTTGGATCAGAACCAGCACCTGAGCTCACTGCCGGCTCCCACTCGGGACATGGTGACGCCACTCCACAGTGGAGAAACTCAGGCCGACTCAGGAGCCTCAGCTCACACTTGCAAACACAATGTTGACAAGTGGAGGTGGAAGGACTGGCCTGCACAACCCTCCAGAGCCGCGCCGCTCCGCTCCGACCCCGCGCAATGAAACTTGTCACTCACTTGTGGCACTTCTCAGCTCCATGAGGGCCGCTCACGGTGGGGCGTCGTCGGTCCGGCCACCGTAGAAACTGGAAGAGAAACGTTTCACTGACATGTTCGCTGAGCCGCCCGGTGACCTAACTGGGCCTTTTCCGACTCACCTGACCCCGTTTGCAGTTTTCCACTGCGTCCTCCATCTTCGCTCTGAGCCATGGATTCACTTCACTCCACCGGGTTCCGCGGCGGCGCTCCGACAACGCGCGTGTTCCACCTGCGCCGGCTGCAAGTGACTCACTGGTCTTTTTATGAGACGCTGCCGCACAAACGTCTCTTTGCTTTCGCTACCATCTCGGATCACGACTGACAGGAGTCTCCGAACACACTGACCAACTTTATCAGATCAGATTAGCTTCGGTAATCCCGCAGTGCGGAAACTGGGCAGCAGCAGCAGTGAAGACATTAAAGAGCCCATTCTTTTAAATATGAGTAAGAAAGACAAAAAACAAGCGAATCCAATTGACAAATAAACCTCAACAATACACACACACACACACACACACACACACACATATATATATATATATATATAAAAAATCCTCCAAACTGCTTTGGGAAATGGAACTAAACTGTGCAGAAGGTCGACGTGTATTTCTTCTTCCTCGTCTTCTTCATGGCACTGCCTGCGCTGATCCTGGATGCCGGACGTCAACAGCAATGCGGGTCAGCGTGATAGCCAGTCCTCCTCTCACCTCCGCTGACCTTGGCCCACATGGTGTCGGCAGGAGGCTGGAGGAGGGAGAGCTGCTGGTGACATGATGGAGGAGTCCAGTTTCCCAGCTTCATCACCAGTCTGGAATAGGAAGTGAATGTCACTGAGTGTTCTACAGATCTGAGAGGTCTTTATAGGTAACGCCATCAACACACACTGGAGGTGAGCTATCTTAGTTCTGGAGGGGCCACATGGAGTCGTGGGCGGAAGGGATTTGGCCCTGGGCCTTGTGTTGGACAGAGACAGTCTCAGCCAGTGTGAGTGTTGCGACAAGGTGGACGACATCATGGTGAGATGAGGAGGGTCGTGACCCCTGATCTCACTCACCTCAACAAAACTGGAAGTCACCGCTCACACACTCTGGCAGGATCATGATTTATTACCATTCACAAGCTTTATCAAGTCCAGCGGCGACTCTTCGTCCCAAATGTGGCCCACACACCTTTGTAGTTTGATGCAGTTCACAGTCGTCATGGCGTCGCGGGCAACACGGATTTGCTTCATATCAAAAATGTAAAAATATACAGGATACATTTGTTTGTATCGAAGGTTCCAGTTTAGACATGAAGGGCAGTGGTCACATGACCAGCAGCGGAAGCATCTGCAGGAGGTGAGGAAGCTGAAGCCAGTCCTTCATTGATCTGTGGCTGGGGATCCTGAGTGGAGATGCTCACACGTTTGTCTTCCTATCTTAGTGAGGACCCTCATGAACGTAACCCTTCCCCCAGCCTCTCCCCCTGAACCTAACCATTTGAACTTCACCTTGACTCAAAGTAAAACCCAGTGATAATGACCCAGCTGTTTTGTAGTTTTAACCCTCAAACTGAGGCTTGACAAAGTGAGGACCGGCCAAAATGTCCTCACCCTGTTGGTTAAAAAGTCATACAGGTCCTCACGAGGATAGAAGTACAAGGACACACACGCGCGCGGGCCTCGCCATCCTGGTTAGTAGCATCCCACTGGTCTGTCTCATGGAATATACAAGGCTGTGCAGGCGACTGACGTGAACGAGGCTGACAGACCGACACACAGGTGGAGAACAACAGCTTTCTTCTTAAGACTCTAAAATCCCAACGGTGAGAGGCCGGTGAGCGGCACCCGTCTATAAGTTACTGAAGAGTTCGTTCTTCTTGCTCCAGTCCATGGGCGGGGCTCTCTTGTTGGAGCGCTTCTGGTGGGCCAGCTCCTTGACCTGCTGCAGGCTGAGGGTCAGCGCGGGGATCGCCTCCGTCACCACGCCCTGGGGAGCAGAGCAGCAGAAGTCAGGCTGGGACCTGGGGCCGCCGAGGCACAGACCCACCTCAGGAGGGGTGCTGGCGGGTGGCGTGGTGAGCGAGGCGTTGGACGAGGCGTTGGACGGGGACGGACTGACAGACAGCTTCGAGTCCCGCTGCGCCTCCTGCGCTCCTGAGCCGTTCACCTGCAGACACGGCTCATCAGCCAGTGGAGCGCCACTTGTCAACACCAGGGGGCAGTGTTGGGCTCCACCCCTCCTCTCCTCAACACAAAATCTAAAAACAACCTTCGAAACAACCACGAGTTTGACTAAAGACTGTTTCCAAAGAAGCTCAGGAGGAGACTGTGTACATAGCGACACCTAGCGGTGAAGCAGCAGCTCGACTGAAGCTTGTTCTCTTCTGTGAGAAACCCCGTGAGGACCAGCCAGTGCAGGTCAGCGCACAGAAACAGACTTCAGCAGGAGCTCAGCCAGAATCCAGATCTCACCTTCTCCTCCTCCTCCGCCGCCACCGCTCCATTGACCCCAGGCTCAGGCAGTGGACCTGAGGACCGAGAGAGAACAGCAGAGTCAGCCATCCACTGCAGACGAGGCACTGTCTCTGGCAGAGCGCAAGGGTGACGCGCTGCCTTGGCCCCGAGCGGCGATCTGCTGATCTGTGAGCGGCTCAGCTTTCACTGCTTTCGCGCACCCCCCTGAGACGAGCCCCTCATCCATTATTCACCGCAGACCCTCGTGGACACCTGTGGCCCAGTGATCCTGGAGCTGACACACACAGGTGCTCCTGCTGCAGCAGCCTCACCGTGCGTGCGTGTGTGTGTGTGTGTGTGTGTGTGTGTGTGTGTGTGTGTGTGTGTGTGTGTGTGTGTGTGTGTGTGTGTGTGAGGGGCTCCGGCGCAGAGCTACTTGTGGACGGCTCCCTGGAAACCAAACAAAGTGTGACGCTCTGCAAGTGGGCAGCATGTGAAGTGTGAGCCGTTACCTGGGAGACGCTCGCTGTGATTTCAACTGTTCATCCAGATTAGCAAGAGAGCGACTGAAAACTGAGGACTAGAGGAGCCCGAGCCCGAGTTCTGAGCTGCTCTGACCTTGCTTCTGCTCTCGAACAGCCCAGCGTCCTGAGGAACGACAGCTAAATGCTACAGTTGCTATAGACACCGCTGGGGGCAGCAGAGGACACCGGGCTGACCTCAAGACCCCCGCAGGCACAGACAGGGTTGGAGCTCCCCCTACTGGCTCCAGCCGGGACACACAGAGCAGTGGTGTGGCTGGTGTGAATCTCCACTGTGGCTAACTCTCCTGACCTGTGACCCCTGTGAGCAGCATGGGCGAGTGATGTCTTCATGCTGGACTGTGTCTGCAGGGCCAGCTCTGTCTGATCCGATCTATTTACATCGAGAAGATCAACTTTCTCCACAGGGCTGAGCTCTGAAGGTGTGCTTTGGCAGCGAGAGGCACCCACACAGACAGTGCTGGATGGTGCGAGAAGCCGGCGCTCACCAGTCATGTGGTCCGAGGTCGGGCTCACGCCACACCTCTTGAAGAAAGCATCCACCTCAGGGTCCACCACCAGCAGCCGAGCCTCGTGCCCGCCAGCCTTGATAGCCGCCACCACCTCCGAATGTGTCTTCCCTTCTACAGGGACGCCGTTCACCTGCGGAGTAGAGTCTGGTTAGCCCCGTCTGCTCGCTTCCCACAGCTTCATCAGCGTGGCTGCCAAGAGGAGATCCTCCAGATCGTCCAGACACACACACCAGCAGAAGCGTCAGAATCATCACAAATCTATGGTTTCCACTTCAATGAATCATCTCTGCTCCCAGTCTCTGTTTCCCAGGAAGATCTTGAGCTGCTGCACTGTCCTGCTGCAGCAAGAATCCAAGCTACGGTGAAGCACTGCATGAGATGAAAAAAACCAAGACGATGACAAGTGTGGTGAAAGGACCGATGAAGAGCAGAGCCAGGAGGCGAGGAAGAGGCTCACCTGCTAGCTAAGCTGAGATGACCTGGCAAGATCAACCGCGTGTTTCTGAGGAAGCAGCTGTCCTCAGGACGAAGATGTTCCCAGGCCCGCCCCCAGATAACCTCACGTTTGCAGTCCAAGATGGCCGCTCGGAGTGTCAACAGCGATGTTTCTGTCGTGTCGTTTCAAATGTTCATGCTGTATGTGCTAACAGCAACTAACGCTAGCCTGGTCGATGCCTGCTACACTGTTTATGGAGTCACTTCCTGTGACATCATTCCCCGCTGGGACGTCCCACTTCCTGGTAGCTGGAATGAAGCATTAGCATCCTCTGAACAACTGTAGCTAACAGCAAAGTATCCAGGAACATAGCTAGTTAGCTGAGTAGTTAGCTCAGGTCCAGAGGCACAAGGCTGGATTACTGGATAAACAACAACAAAGCTAACCACAGCCAGCGGACTGGTACAAAGCTAGCTTGGCCACGTAAAACATACACCAGAGAGCAGGCCTGAAAAAGTTGGTCAAAACAACACAGGACTTGGGACGGGCTGTGGGTTAGAGTCGCCATGACTTTAGAAACAAACTGGCTGGAACACAGTTCTACCAGAACAGGGCCGGTCTGATGTCTGGGACATGCCAGCAGCTGAGCGCTCTTCAATCCCCATGGGAAAACACGAGCATGTGTGTGTGCATGTGACTGTGTGTGTGTCAGGTCACAGGGTGGAGCCGCTGGTCTAAGCCAGTCCCACAGAGGAAGCTGGACAATAGCGGCTGTGCCAGTAACCGGCAACAATGCTCTTTACAAAGCACCGCGCCACAGTGGGTGGTGCAGGGCCCACCGGAGGTCTGGACTGATCCCATGTCTCTGGGGCTTCAGCAGCTGAAGCGCCAGTTTCCTGTGGACTCCAGCGACGCTCTGCACAATGGCGGGTGTGGTGAGCTGCGGTCAGCGCCAGCTCTGGACGCCATGCAGCGCCGCTCCCTGAGCCGTGGTCATGTGACCAGCTGTGAGCTCAGCCAGCAGGTGAACGAGTGCAGCAAAGAATGTTCAACATTTGCTCAGCATCGATGAAGAGTCAAGAGTCTCAGGAAGGACCTTCAGGGTCCGGGCCCTCGGGTGAGGGTCAGGTGGGTCAGGTGGGACTGGACTCATTTTCATGAACTTCGTGACATGGAGTCAACCTTTGACCTGAGAGCTGCCTGATGCACAGGCAGCTCTCAGGTCTGAGGTCCCAGCAGGAGGCGCTCTTCACTGGTGGGTACCTGGATGATCCTGTCCTTGGGCTGCAGGCCCGCCCTCTCCGCAGGAGAGTCCTGGTCCACGGCTCTGATGTACTGACCCGGCCGCGCCCGCTCGCTGTGCAGGTTGAAGCCGTATCCGTTGGTGTCGCGCTGGATCACGCAGAGCCGCGGCCTCCGAGCGGCGCTCACCTCCTGGAAGAGAGCAGAGACGTGGTGATGCTGTGGACAGGCCCAGCTGAGCAACCCAGTCCCTCCAACATAGACCTCTGATCCGGCAGCACCGGCCCAGCGTGCATGCGGCCGGGCCTGTTGTTGAAGTCACAGCTCTGCCAGGAAGGAAGAGGCTCTTGGCGCAGAAGGCAAACATCTGATTGGAGGCCTGCAAGCACGTCCGGTGTCGCCCAGCCTTGTTCAAGGTTCTGCGGAGGACAATGGGACGGCGCTGAACCCCCCGACGGCCCCTCGCTCTGGGATGGCAGGAAGACTCCCAGCCATATTGTCATCCAGGAAAAACCTCCCTTCCGCTGAGAGAGCTGCTTTCTTTATTTAGCCACGGAGCTTCAAAGGTTTCGAGGAAAGAGCAGCCGGTGAGAGCTCAGAACTTCACCCTGTCACGGTGACCAAGCAACCCTCACCACGCCCTCCGATCAGAGACAGCCAGACAAGAGCCTCGGTGAGGAGTCATCGGGGGTGAGCTGAGCTAGAGGCCTGTTGAGCAGAAGTTTGGAGGAGCTGAACCCTGCCGCCATGATGGATGAGAAGCGTGTCTCAGCACTTAGGCAGAGCCAGCATCTCCCAGGGTCAGCAGCCAGAGAAGATCCTGACTTCAGGAGCAGGGTCGGCGCTGGACCAGAGTCTCTGGCAGCAGCAACAGAGGAGGGCTTGTGTGGCAGGGGAGGGCAGCGCAGAAGAATCTCCACGCAGCCTGCAATGTGTGGAATCTGCTGACCACAGGCAGGGAGGGACCTGAGGAAGACTCCAGGACCGTGTGTGTGTGTGTGTGTGCTTTGTATAGCTATCCCTGTTAAGACATTTTGCCTCATGGGGACCTTTCAGCCGGTCCCCACAAGGGTTGGCCCCCAAACAAGTGGGTTCCAGTCTGGTTCAGAGGGAGAGGTCCTCACAAGGACAAAGAGACGACCGTTACTCTCACACCCTTTGGTCCAGGAGCGAGTTCTGAAGCGAGAAAGGTCAAAGGTCACCGTACCTGCCAGGAATCACAGCTGCTCGTTTTCCTAACAGAAGTCGACGAGTTCTGCTTTCTGGCCTAACACTTCTCTCAGCTCAGAGACACAGAGGCTCACCAGGAAGTGCCGACATCGCTTCCTCTGGCCCGGTCCATCCAGTCAGACGTACCAACCGGGCCCGGCACCACCACCTGAAGCAAGAAGCAGGGCCATGTGACCTGACACAGGCAGGGGTGGGCGTGGGTCGGCGTCAGGAGCTGTCACGCTCAGCTGCTCTCTCTCTCAGCCAATGAAGTGAAGGATGTGTCCGAGCCACGTCAGGACAACCTGCTCCTCTTCCAGCAGCCGCTGAGCAAGTTTGCTCTCCAGTGTTCAGACGACGGGCGCGGTGTTGGGTTTCAAGCTGGACCATTGAACCAGCTGCTGAGCAGGCGGGTGGGAGGGAGGGGGGAGACAAAGCGGCCCACTGTCCCCTCCTGCCCCACTCAAGGATGGGATGCAGCAGACGGAGCTTCTCATTTCAATGCTCTCAAGAAGCTCGGACAATAGAAAACTAGTGTCAGTCATGAGGCCCGACTGACGCCCGACTCCAAGAGAGGCCGGAGCCGTACGCTCCACGCTGAGCACTTCGCTCATCTGATCCACCTTCAGTCTGGACACGCCCTCCTCAGCGCTTGGCCCCTGAGGGAGTCCGACCATGACCTCCAACTGGAGAGAGCCTGCACCTGAGGCTGGAGCCGGTGGTGGTGATGGAAGGGGCGCGGCCCCCAGCACAGTCAGACGAAGGCGTGGACGTGGTGTGAGCGCAGCGGGTCCTGGTGACCTCATGGTGCCGTCGCACCCTGGCCTTTCACTTCCCTCTGCAACAGGAAGCTCTTGCTGCTCTTGAGAAACGGCACGCTGTCACCTCTGGCGCCGCGCTCTGCTGCTGTCATGCTGCTGGTAGCTAAGGGAGGTGGGTTTTGCTGACGGAGGAGACCTTCACTTGTTTCCCAGAGTGGGAGGAGCCACAGCAACAGTGGCTGCGTCAGAGAGTCCAGACCCTCGTGAGTGCTGCCCTCAGGTCACATGATCACATCAGCAGCAGGGCCCCTAGCACCAGAGCACAAACACTGGAGCGGTAAGAGTCATGAAGCCGGGGCTAGTGAGTGTTATGTAACACGGCCACCGTCTCAGGACTCCATCAGTCCAAATCATGGAACACACTGAGGCCGCCGTCTCAGGACTCCACCAGTCACCGCACAGGGGCCCATCACTGGGAGAGCAGAAGGGGAGGGGCTGCTCCGCCCGGGGTCAGCCGTGCACGGACAGTCGCACGGCTCCGTCACAGCCGTCCAGCTGGCCGCGCAGGACTTGAGCGATGCAGAACAGAAGCAGAGAGAGAGAGAGCAGCTACATGAGCAGCTCTCACAGTGACGCTGAGCAGCTCAGGGTTCGTCCAGCGGCCGCTCAGCGACAACAATGACAGGAAGCTCAGAGAGCAGCAGGCCGCCGGGGCCTGGCCTGCGTGAGGGTCCAGCACTCAGCAGCATCCTGAGGCACGTTAGGCTCCTCCCACCACACACTCTGTCCTGGGCCCAAAAACCCCGCCGTGAACACAGGTGTACTGGACTTTGGCCCCAGACCTGAATCCACCTGACCACAGCGCCTGGGGCCAGTCATCACCTCCGGCGCCTCCTCTTCTGATGAGCCCTGGGCACGCGGAGGTCACATGACGCTGCTCTGAGCTGCTTCACTGCGGTCCACACAAAGTCCAGCTTTTACTGTCTGGTCAACACAACAGAGGCGACCTTTGGAGCCCAGAGTGTGTTTCTGTGTGTTCAGCTCCACACAGCAGCGCCTCTGCTTCCTCTCACGCTCGCCTACCTCCAGCTTCACACTTCCACACACTGCACGCTTACATCAGCGTAGCCATGGCAACCTAAGGCAACCTTCCACTCAGGTTGCAGCTGAAGTGCTGTCGGTGTTTTCCACGGATGCAGCGCTCCACTCTGCGTTGGAATGCTGGACAGGAAGTTGGTTGAAAATTCCAGAGAGTCAGGGTCCAGGGCCAAAACACAGCCAGCTCAGGCCCTGTTTGCTCAGCCACTCCTCCGTTAGCAGCAAACACCGGGACAATAGAGGAGGCTCAGAGAGCAGAGGCATCCGTACAGCAGGCAGGATCCGACTCTACTGAAGCCCGTTCGCACTCATCTGGCTGAAACAAAAGTTTCAAATCACTCGCAGGGGGGTTCCTGGCTGCAGGTGACCCCTGCGGCTCACTTCGCTTCCTCTGCCTTGAGAATTCGACATGTCATCGGAGGAAATACATGTTTCAGTCTAACGCAGCTAAAACTGATGCAGCATCTGCTGAGGCCCCTGACGCCTGCCCCAGGTGGGGCCGGGGGGAGGAGTCGTGGAGAGAAGCAGGTCTGCTCCACCTCCAGGTCCTGTGAAGAACCCGGCTGCACCTGGAGATCAGAGTTTATGGACGTACTTCTGAAGTTCACGGTGGTGAGGCCCGCGTGTCGCCGACACTTCCTGATCACTGCAGGCAGATCAAGCCTGCGCCGCTGTCAAAACCACTTCCTGTTGTTACCTAACAGCCCGTGAGCCCAGATGATGTTGCACCAAAAACCGTCGCGCAACATCTGGGTCCCCTGCTTTCTGCAGCAGCAGGGCCGATGTGTTGCACGCATCGGTCGCAGGGTGCTGGCAGAGGCTTCAGGCACGGCTGGTGTTTACACTCTAGCAAAGTCCACGCAGAACCAACAAAGAGTTGGTGACCAGACTTTACTGCCAACCACTCTCAAACTCCAGCATGAGCTGCTCACTTCGACCTCGCTCCCCTTTGCCTCCCGGGCCCAGGTTTTTAGCTGTTGTGGTGGGACTGAGCAGCCGGGTGGTCTCTCCCTCTCTCTGTGTCTCACCCTCGCAGCGTGGCTTCAGCTGAGACTCACAACATCAGCTCTGCCAACCAGCCTTCTGACGGAGACGCCACCAAACGTTGCACATCTCTTTGATGCTCTACCCTCTCTCAGCCAGCGTTTTATTCCCTCCATGTTGAGAAACATCCACGTTTGGTGTGTGTCAGCAGGAGTGTGGAAGTTGCTGTGACTGTCTTCTGCTGAAGCTTCAAAGAACCAAGACCTCAGCTAAAGGCATGTGAGACACCTGATGGCTCTGCAGTCCTCCACCTTCACCGAGCTCCAGTCATCCCTCCTTCTGCCTGCTACCTCCATCGCACCTTCACTGTCGAGTCAAATCCCTCACACAACACAACTCACTGGCCTCTGATGCCCATAAGCAGCTCTGCTCCGAGTCTCCTGTGGTTGACAGAGGTCTGATTAGATGAAGGAGCTCTGAGCCGCCTGCATTCTCCCCACTGACCCTCTGAGGAGCAGCAGCAAACACTTGCGAGAGACAGAGGCAGAGGTGCTGATCCTCAGCCCTCACCAACAGCCATCTTCAAAGTTTGAGAACAAAGTTTCACCTGGTTGGAGTCGCCGCTCAGCTTCTTCTCCACCCGGCGGTGGACTTCAGGCTCCGCTTCCGGCTCCTGCGGGGGGTCCGTCTGTGGGTCCGGCCCCGGCTCCTCTGTCCCGTTCACCTCCTCCTCCTCCGCTTCTTCCTCGTCCTCGAAAGGCAGCGGCAGACCTTCGGAAACAAACTCCTTCGAACACTTCAGGTTGTGTTTCCTGAGCAGCAGCTCCGTGTCCGGGTCCACCACGATGAGCTCCAGGCTTCCCGCGGTGGCTCGGATCCGGGACACGACCTGTTGATGGCTCTCGGACTCCACGTCGTCCCCGTTGACGAACAGTAGTCGGTCCCCGGCGCGGAGCCCCGAGCTCTCGGCGGGGCTGTCGGGCTCCACCAGGCGGATGAACTGGCCGCTCTTGCCTTTCTCCCCGTGGAGGTGGAACCCGTAGCCGTTCTCCCCCTTGTCCAGCGAGCAGAGTCGGGGCCGGAGGAGCTGGCGCTGGCTGGGCATGGTGGCGCTGCTACTGCGGGTGCTGGTTCGACCTGTGGCTGAGTGGAAGTGCGCGAGACAGGATGCTGCCGGAGGAGGCGCGCTTGCGGGAGGAGACCGCCCCCGCCATCCCGCCCACCGCGCGCGCTCTCTCTCTCTCAGAGCGAGTTCGACACCTGCTCGACAAGCGCCCCCTTCTCCCGGACCTGACCCGGGCTAGACTCCTCCGGGTCAGGAGTGGGGTGCTGCGTTCAGGGACCGTCCCAACGGCGGAAAACTGGCGAGCTGACGCAAAGTCAAGGTCCCGGGGCCCAAATCCGAGTCCTTTTCTGGCCCCTTCCATTTTTTAAACATGTCAACTCAGAACTGGCGCTGAAACCCCACAGATCCCCAGCCAGGTCAGTATGGAGAAAGCCCTCCGAGAGAAATCCATATTCTGCTGAGACCACGTGAGGACACAGTCCTGTGTAATACACCTGCTCGGCTTCTCTGGTACTCAGCAGTGACGCTTGGTCCACGGCATGCCAACAGGGGGACGGTTCCCCAGCCAGAGTGTGTGGCGAGGCCTGCAGACATCTGCTTGGATGATGAAGTGTTGCGCAACACAAGGTCCGTTCTTGACTTCTAGCTTTATTACTCGACCCAAAACCGCACACTGGCATGGCTCTGCTGACACCGTCAAACGTGAGGATCCGGTGAATGATGGAAAAACATTGGGACTGGGGCATCAAAGTGCACAAACACCACTGCACACTACATCACTGCAGTTCTACAAACACACACAACTCGTTTGGGACGTGTAAAAACTACAGCTGCAGGAGCACAACCTGAGCCTCTGCTGCCACACAGTGGTAACTCCACCTCACTGCAGCCGCAGCACAGCACAGGCCCTTCATAGATCTGTACACGGATGATAACAAAGCACTTGTTTTGGCACTTTGTGACGCGTCCACAGGGACAGCTGAGACACTCCGCCAACGCTCAGCTAATGTCATGCTAGGTGGCTAACATGAAGACAACAGTGACTGGCTCTCCAACTCCACCGCTCCTCTGTCACTCACTGGGCTTGCAGCTCGTTCACCCTCTCACGGCCCACCTGACCTCGCCGCCCAGTGTTGAGGTGTAGCCCGGACCGCTCCGGTCCAGGGCTGATAGAAGAGAAACATGACCTTGAAGAGGTCAAACGGGGGTCAGCTCATAGCCCAGTGGAGTGAAGTGCTACTGTGTCCGTGTGATTCCATCTCCAGTCCAGACACGACGATCACTACGAGGACCACACGGATCTCTACGGACGACACACTGATTTAACTTCACATTTCAGAAAGTCAGGTACACGGTGATTGGCTTTTGTCCTCCTGTGTGTGAGTGAGTTGTACTTCTATCTTTGTGAGGCCATTTTGGCTAGTCTTCGCTTCATTAACCCCCATTTTGAGGATGAAGAGGTGAAAATAACCAGGTGATCCTGACTGGGTTCCAGTTTGGTTGAGGTTAGCCATGTGTTTAGGGGGAGAGGCTGGGGAAAGGGTGATGGCCATGAGAGGGCCTCACAAGGACAGAGAGACAGGCGCGGGCGCGCGCGTGTGTGTGTGTGCGTGCTGGTCCGGGCCAGCTAAGCGTGTCCACAGCAGCTGGACTTGTGCTTCTGAGACTCAATGTAGTCGTGGATCTTGAACTTTGGGTCGCTGGGCTGCTGCATGGCTCGGTGCTTCAGCTCCCTGAGGAGGAGGAGGAGGGTTAGAAGGTTCCTCAGCCAGATGAGTGAGTCACGGGCCAGAAGTCAGAACAGCTTCAGTCATCACAAGCAACTGGAGGTGACGGTGATGATGATGATGATGAGACGGCTGAAGTGAGGCGAGGAGAGGAGAGCAGGCTCACACGCAAGTGAGGGTGGAGGGATCAGTCAATATGAGCGGATGAATAACATGTATGTGAACACATGAACTGGTGAGTGAGATGGATGATGGGGCCCTGCCGCAGATGAACACATGAAGCGGTAACATGCAGCATTAGCCGGCTGGATGGATGAACCCAGTTGCAGGGCCTACAGTGCCCCCTGCAGCACGCTCCAGAGAACAACAACACAAGAGTGAGTGGGCAGAGAGAAGGACGGAGAGCTGGGCTCCATCTCAGACCTCAGGTCCCAGCACAGGCCCAACACTGACTCACAAGTGAAAGGTCAGAGGGTGAAGGTGCAGGACATGATGTCCGGCACAAAGCTGACTGGATCCATCACCAGTCTGGATGGTGCACAGTCAATTCTGCTGTGTTGCAGTCAAAATTAGGGACGGACAACTGAGGAGGTTGATGATGGAGGTGACCTCTGATGGGCGTGGCCAAAGAGGAGGGGAGAAGATCATAGCAGCACTGGTGTGTTCGTGTGTGTGTGTGCACAGTGAGAAGACACTGATCATGATGCCAGGCAGTGGAGTGAGGGCGGACTCACTTGGCGACGGCGAGAAAGGCCAGCTCCACATTCACTCCCGACTTGGCACTGGTCTCCATGAAGGGAACACCGTACTCCTGGGGAGCAGGAAGAGGTCAGTGACTCGAAGGCCAAGGCAGTGCAGGGCCTACCTTGGCCAGCTTCTCCCCGTCCTCCGTCTTCACTACCCGCTCCGCCGCCATGTCTGCCTGAAGGACAGCAGCAGCAATGAGATCAGAGCAGGTGCTCCACCAGAGGGAGAACACCTGAGCAGGACACTCCTCACCTTGTTGCCCAGCAACATGATGACCACATCCTTCTGGGCGTACTCGTGTATTTCGGTCAGCCAAGCCTTGGAAAGCAAACAAGAGTGTTGAGCAGCTGCTCTCCCCGGTGACGCGGCGCCTCCCACAGGAGAGCCAGCTCCTACCCTGATGTTGTCGAAGGACGGCTTGCTGGTGATGTCGTACAGCAGGAGCAGCGCTGTAGTCCAGGCAGAGACGTTCATTTGCACATGGGCTGTGAGGCGCACTCACACACACCTACACACAACAAGATCTCCAGGCCCAGGCTCGCCCCGCCCACACTCAGCAGCAGCAGCAGGAAGTCAGCTTACCCTGGGCATCTCTGTAGTAGGCGTGTGTGACGCTGCGGAACCTCTCCTGGCCTGCCGTGTCCCAGATCTGCGGGGCCACACACACAAGGACAGGCTGGGTCAAGCTCAGGAACTGGAGCGGTGGTTGTCATGACGATACAAGGACGGCGAAGGACAGGTGAAGTGGCGCCCCACGAAATGATCCACAGACTCTCCCCAGTCTGCAGGACTGGTGCTCAGGTTTGGTGGGAGGCGGAGCTACAGGAGGTTAGCTTCTGATGAGGGAGACACCTGCAGAACTTT
This sequence comes from Synchiropus splendidus, assembly GCF_027744825.2. Taxonomy (NCBI): domain Eukaryota; kingdom Metazoa; phylum Chordata; class Actinopteri; order Syngnathiformes; family Callionymidae; genus Synchiropus; species Synchiropus splendidus. Next base: position 3,798,348 of record NC_071352.1, read on the forward strand.
CTTCTCACCTGCAGTTTGACTTTCAGATTGTCCACGTCCACCACTTTATTCTGTGGAGGAGAGCAGAGCATGAGAGCGAGCAGCTGGCAGGGCTGCAGCTGCGAACGGGACTGAGACTTCATTACACAACCCTGAGCGTGGACCAGCAGAACTACTACACCCACGTTCATTTCCGGCTGCAGCGTCAGGGCGCCCTTGATTTCCTGTGGAGCACAGATCTGCCCAATATAGTTGGAGGTACTGCAGCTCACAAGTTAGTCTCGAACTGCCGGAGGAAGCCACAGACGTGATGGTGTAAACAGGAAGCTGTGATGAGACGCGCTCGTGGACACGCGCGACACTGAGCTGGACAGGCTGCAGAAGCAGATAGGCTCGAGGACACGAGCACCACTAAAAATAAAAGGATACCATGATGTAGAGGGAGGACACCCCGCCTCCCCCCGCTGATGCCCAGCTGAGACTCGCCCTGTAAATGGGTCACACAGGCACAGGAGCTTTGACTCTTTCATCAGGCCTGTTGTGTGGCAGCGTTTCGCAGCCGTAAAAGCAACAACTTCCTGTGCGTGAGTGATTGGTCACCACCTTCCCGCTCATGAGCCAGGAAGGAAGGAAGCGCTGCCACCTGCTGGAGCTCCGCTGCAGCCCTGCATTAGTTGCCATGGCTTTCTGTTTCCCCCCCAATTATGACGTGAGAGGAGCTGCCTGCTGAGCGACTGCCATGAGGAAGCACAGCTGAAAATAGCTCGGCCATGTTCCGCGCTGCTTCTGCAAGAACACAGGAGCAGCTCAGCAGAAGTGCTCCAGCTACACGCCAGGGTTCAGCCCCATGTGGAAATCAGGGCCGACATCAGGGTGTCTGCTCAGGAGTCGGCACATCCACCACACTGTGCAGGTTAGGCTTCATTCATTCATTTTCACACATGCTTCCACTTCCTCCACCATATTTGATGGTTTGTTGAAACAGCTAGAGAAAGCGAAAATCCAGTTCCACCAAATATGTGCACCGCGATGTAGCACCATGCTAACATGAAGTGCAGAGGTTAGCACCAGCGCCGTGGCAGCAGCAGTGAGGCGCCGGAAGGAAGAGTCACGGTGCTGACATTGGCAAAGCTCTTGGGTGGTGGTGTGGTTGAGGGGACGCTCTGACGTCAGCTCACACACTGCTAGTTGGTCAATGTAAGAACACGCCGCTGCATCAACAGCACTGAGACAGACAAGTGCTGCTCATGGAGGGGCTGATCCGGTGGAAGGGAGCAGACATACATGACACCTCGTATGAGTTGCTATACTGTGACAATAGGTAGCTGACTGGTTTATCTGTCACTGTGGGGACCAATACTGAACAAAACACTTTTAAGTTAAGCCTCAATTTGGGGATGAAAATGTCAAAATAACTGGGTGATTCTAACTGGGTTCCAGTGTGGTCCAGAGTCCTGGTTCAGGTGAGCCGTGTGTAGGGGGAGAGGCTAGGGAAAGGTGATGGCCAGGAGAGGTCCCCACAAGGAGAGAGAGAGAGAGACAGACGTGTGTGTGTGTGTGTGTGTGTGTGTGTGTGTGTGTGTTGGTTTTTGTGGTTTACAAGGACTTTTGGCCTGACTTTTCACCTACAGCACGGGGACCCAGGTGATCTACAGGGACTTACCCAAAGTCCCCGTAAATCGAGCAATATATTCATGTTCAGGAGGCTCTAAAATACCCCCTCTCTCTTTTTTAGCCAAAGACCCTATAGGTCACTTCACCTGTTTTTTTGTGTATAATTGTGTATGTCACTGCGCCCCTGGTTACTCTTGTGGTACTGCACCTTCATACACATTTCTGATACACACGGTTGAAAATGGCGGGCCTTTTTCTGATTGGTTAATGAAAAAGTGGGCGGGCTGAGGATTTAGGGGGACCGTATACACGCGCCCCTTTAACTGCCTGGAAGCACGTGACAGCTGGAGGAGACCGTCTCTCGATCAGGTAAGACCGTATTTATTGACGTTCATTAAGGCTGTCTGACCTGGCGAACACTGTGATAGCCTGTCAGTGCACTTATGACTTTTACCACAGTTCATTGAAGAAACCACGCGGTGCGGCGCATTTTTAGATTAGATTAGATGAGTTTAGATGCGGGTGCAAATACGCATGTGCGATGCTCTCGTTTCGACGTTATTAAATGGCGACTCATGTCGCTACATTAGGGCTTTCAATTAACGACTGAATACCGTCAGAGTGGAGTGTCTCACTGAACAGAACGGACTTCACGGCGGTTGACGATGAATAATACGAAGTACATGACACGCGGTTAGTTTTGTTGGATCTCCTGACGGGAATCCACGTCAGAACCGAGACTCCCATCGGCAGTGAATGCGGGGAACGGCGCACGCGCGCTGATGCGCATTGTTTATGTTTCAAAGTTAAACTCGATTGAAAATCTTTGAACGATGTTTAGAAATTTCGCCGAAGTTCTTTCACTTTCTCGACGTATTTCTTGTATGAACGATCATCTCAACTGTAACTCAACTTGATTATTGAAATGTTCTGTCTCCTGTGAGAAGTGATAACTAATAAATAAATAATAAATAATCATAAATAATGACCGTTGATTTGGTCTGACTTCCTGGGAAGGTTTCAGAGCAGCTAATGAACGTAGATTTTCAAAATAACGGGAAAAGAACAAGTCATAGAGCAAATGACTGCTCATACTATTTTAGGTTATTAATACGGGGCTGTTGTTCGGCTTGTTTTCAATCAAGTGTAGCTGATACACTCATAATGCATGTCCAAAAGAACAGATGAAGTCTTGTCCTCTCTTTCAGGCATATTCCACTTAAGAAAAAAAGAAGAATAGAACCATGAAAATCAAATGAGTCCTGTCGACAACCCACCGAGACAGGTAAACTGGAGTGTGTGATATTCAATGACACTGATTTCTGAAGAAGGAAAGCAGCCCCCCGTCACACTGACAACTCATACTTGATGTACAGACCAATAGATCATGAAAACTATACTGACCTTTCATTCCCACACAATTGTTAAACACATTCACCACAATCACTTCATGCACGTCACCTGTGACGACACCTGAGACATCTGTCTTAACAATTTACAACTGCTTTTTTGTGACCAGCCTCTCGGTGTAGGTACTGATTTGACTAGTTGGGAGCATTGCAAGTTGCTCTGACTACTACACGCTTCAGATTGTCTACAAACACAACACATGGATCTGTGGTGGCAGATCCATGTGTGAACATGATGTCTCATGCTCCCTGAACCAGTTTCTCACAGTTTGAGCCTGATGTCTATTGTTATGAAATTATAATTCAAGGGTGGGCTGTTTTACAGTTTGTTTGCTTGCTTCTTACAATGATGAAACCCTGAATTCTTGTTTTCTCTCTTGACTTCCCCAGCAGTGTGACGTGCATCAGGTTGTCTGTGCCACTGTATCCAGTCTGGAGAAGTGTGCTGCCTGTGTGGGGCCTGTTGCAGCCTTCAAGTGGCAGGGATACCAATGCAAAAGTGAGTTGTTGGCACCTAGTGTGTGGTAGTGAATGCATGTTTGTCTGCTTAAGTAGAGAAGTTTAGTTTTGTCTACATAAAAACCTTTGGATCCACAAAACCAAAACTGATTTCAAACTACATTTTCAGCTTGTTTAAACGTCTGGCATAAAATATGCCTCAGACGAACAAAGACAGACTTCGTCCATGTGTCAGAGGTGGGTGTCCCACTGCACACTACATACGTGTTTAGCTTTTACTAGCTTCATATTTTCTCTTTTTAGGTACAGTTTGATGATGGTTCTGTAGATGAGCAGTTGCCAGGCAATGGACCACCACAAAACATATCTGAGGATGACACCGGTCAGTCTGATGCAGACTTTGTGCCAGACTCTGCAGAAGAATCTGAAGATGACATTCCAGTCATTTCACCAGCGAAGAAATTTAAAAAAACATTTGCAGAACTAGTTAATGACCTCATCGGAACAGATGAGAGCACCTCAGATAGGCCCGGGTCCTCTAAAGATCTGTTGCCTCCTGAAGACCCTGACAGTCCACCACCGAGACCAAACCTGAGTGAAGAAGTGAGTGGAGCAGAGCATCAAGTGGAAGAAACGACTGCAGCGACGCTAAGTTCTAAAAACTCCTGCTTCATTTGTGGAAAGTCTGTGAGAAAGATGGCCCGTCATCTGCAAACCCACTCAAGCAACTTAGAAGTTTCACATGCTTTTTCATTTCCCCCACACTCAAAAGAACGTAAAAAAGTATTGGACATGTTGAGGAACAGGGGCAACTTCCAACACAACACAGAGGTTCTACAAACTGGGAAGGGAGAGCTGAAAATCAAAAGAAAGCCAGATGGTGACCCAGTGAGAGAAAAATTTATCCACTGCATCTATTGCCAAGGCATGTTTGTTCGGAAACATCTGTGGAGACATGTAAAGCGATGTGCCCGTAAGCCAGAGGATGAAGAACAACGGCCTGGGAGAAGACGAGTACTCGGTACTGCTGCCTCGCTGGAGTCTGCATCCCAGCAACAGGTCTCCACTGGAGTATGGAAGCTGTTAACTGCCATGAACCAGGATGAGGTCGCCTCAGTTGTGCGTAACGACTTGACCATCGTTCAGTTCGCACAATCCCTGGTCAACAAACATGGACAAGACGCAACAAAAAATGAATACATGAGGCAAAAACTCAGAGAAGTTGGCCGTCTGCTGCTGTGCCTACAGAAGGACTTCTCGGTGGCAAACATGGAGGACGCCGTAAAACCACCAAACTTCCCAAAGGTTCTCAACGCAGTGAAAAAAGTATCTGGGTATCAGGAGCAAAACAACACATACAGCACACCGAGTCTTGCGTTAAAATTAGGACACACACTACACAAAATTGCAGATATCGTTCATTGCAGGGCTCTTGTGGCAGAAGACGAAGCGCTAATGAAGTCCACTGATATGTTCAAGAAGCTGTACACCTCAAAGTGGTCTGAGGTCATCTCACATGGGGCCTTGACTACTTTAAGTGATGCCAAGTACAATAAGCCCTCCACTTTGCCCTTCACAGAAGATGTCAAGTTGCTTCATGGCTACTTGGAAAGGAATGTGTCAACTGGTGTCAGTAAACTGAAAGAGGTGGCCTCCTGCCAGCACTACAGTGCACTTGCACAGATCTTGCTGGCCCAAATCATCGTCTTCAACCGAAGACGTGCAGGGGAGGTCTCAAAGATGCTGGTAGAGAGTTTTGAGAGTCGGGATGATCATGAACTGCATGAGGATGTGGCACTGGGTTTGTCCAAGCTTGAACAGAGGCTCTGTAGCTACTTCTCCAGAGTGGAGATCAAAGGGAAACGGGGTCGAAAGGTGGCAGTCCTCCTGACACCAAAAATGGTCGATGGCCTTTCTCTGCTTGTGAGCAAACGAGTAGAGTGCCACGTTTGTGCCTCAAATGCATTTCTGTTTGCCCGACCGAAAGCCATGAGCCACTACCGTGGGCAAGATGCACTCCGTGTTTGTGCTAATCTATGTGGCGCGAAGCACCCAGAGCACCTGAGATCGACTCAGCTCAGGAAGCATGTGGCGACACTCTCTCAAGTGCTCAACTTGAAACACAACGAACTGGATCAAGTTGCCGATTTCCTGGGTCATGACATCCGTGTGCACCGTGACTTCTACAGGCTGCCCGTGCCGACAACTCAGCTGGCCAAGATTTCCAAGTTGCTGCTCACTCTAGAGAAGGGAACGCTGTCCAAGATTCAAGGCAAGAGTCTGGATGACATTGAAATCCAAGGTTTGTATGTGATCTCAAATGTGTGTGTTCCTTCCTGTTACAGTGAACAAAAGACAAAATAATAATGACCTCATTATGTTCATGATGAAAGTGAGCATAGTTTGAACATTTGTCTTGGTCTTGCTGTTTCAGATGAACTAGACACCAGTGACACCGAGGAGATGGACGGTGGCAGTGACTCTGGTGATGAGGCAGAAGTGTCCGGTTCAGGAAGCAGCACCAGCAAATGCATGGATGCTGCGCCAGAGTGTTCAGCCACAGAACAAGTTGGCGACACAGAGGACTTCAGTAAGTCTCGGCTTGTCACTGTGAGTGTTTGCAATCACATGGCTCAAGCTAAAACGTTTCAATTTCGTGTTCAGATGAAGCACTGGCTCCAGTGACATCCAGTGTACAAGGGCCAACCCCTGTGTGTGGAGGTGAGGCCAGGCTGACATCATGTTGAGGCAATATGCTCCACGCTGCAGAGCACTTGCCCTGTCTTCATCATCCTTCCACTCCTTCAACACGTCCATGAGTTTCAGGCACTCTTCCCTCCGCTCAGCACTTCAGGTCCTCCAGTCCTCTTGCCTGATCTCTGATCAGGAAACCTTTTCTTTTTCCTCCTTCTTATTCATTCACCACCAAGCAGGAGGATGACTCCTCTGATCATCCTTATTGAGCTCTTAGGGCCTCAACCTCCATCCATGAATGTCCACCATGTCATCTTGCACTCATCCTTTAGTCCCTTCACCTTTAACTCCAGTCAGGTGAACTGAAATACTTCCACCCAATAATAACTGTTGCAATGTCACTAAAAATGAAGTCATTTATTCATATGTTCTCTGTCTTCTAGAACCCGACTCTGCTGCGGAACCAGACTCCGCTCAAACAAGGTCCAGACGGGTGAAGAAGAAGCCCTGGTCAAAGACTGAGGTGGCAGCAGTCATGCGTCACTTCAGGAAACACATTGAAGCCGGGAAACTGGCCGGTAAAGATGAATGCAGCCAGTGCAAACTGGCAGAGGCCCCACTGTTGGACCACCGGTCGGTTCAAAACATCCGGGACTTCGTGAGAAACAGAGGGGTGACTGCAAAGAGGCAGGCCAAGAAAAAATAACACCTTCATTGGATATGTTCATGCACTTACCTGCTTTGGGTTTTGTTCTTAGGACCAGTTCAAGGTCATAAGTGGCTGCAGGTTTTCGTTCCAACCCATCAAGCACACACAGGTGAACCAATCAGGCTGATGACAGTCCTCTGACAGGTGAAGCCATGTGTGCCAGGTGGGTTGGAACAAAAACCTGCAGCCCTTCAGGACCAGTTTGGACTCCCCTCTCATAAGCTGTGTTGTAAGCACTCATACACTCATACATCAATGTTCTGCTCACAATCACATGACAGGACTGAAATGTGATGGTGAGGACATGGATCTGTGTTCGCTGTTCAGTTCCAGCCCCGGTGCTGCATTAAAACAAATGTCCCTCTAAGTCCTTAACTTGTGTGTATTTTATGTAAATTAGAGGCGGGGTTTAGTTGAACTTTAAAGTCCTCATATTGCTGTTTAGGGTCCCCCTAATGTACGTCCTCTAAAGCCACAACCCCATCAGGTGGCTGTGTATCAGCCTGTGAAGAGTGTATCCGAACACCAGTGGGAGCAGAATTTTTGTTAGATTTTTAGAAGCTGTTCTGTCATTGGCTGAGAGCTGTAGCACCTCAGGAAAGGGTAGTCCCCTTAAACCACCACTGGGCCTGTTTGGAGAAAATGTCCTTCTGAATCACAAAAACGCGTATGTGTGTGTGTGTGTGTGTGTGTGTGTGTGTGTTAGAGAGTCCTCTAGGCCTGAGCTGCAGCCAATCTCTCCAGGAGCTGAAGAACGTGGGCAGACAGGACACTTGAGAGCAGTGGAGTGATCAGTCAGAGGATGGGCACATTTGGTGCCGTCGTCAGCGGCAGATCAAGTGAGCGGCGAGAGAGCGAGGCGATAATTGGCCTGGTGTTACTTCCACTTGTAAGAAGAAGGTGGCAGAAAACAAGCGACAGCAGGAAGAACGAAGGACGGGATGATTCACCCCCTCACCCTGAAGTCGATCCCCACCGTGGCGATGAAGTTGCCGCTCAGAAAGGCTCCGTCCTTGAAGCGCACCAGGACGCAGGTCTTCCCCACGGCCGAGTCGCCCAGCAGCATCACCTGCGGGGGAGGAGGGGTGCCAGGTTAGCCATCAGCACACAGCGCCACCTTGATGTGAGGTCCATAAGAACCTGCCCTTTGAGCCCTGGCTGAGGCCAGTCACTTTGTCAGAGTTGAACATCACATGACCGCCAGCCTTAGTTACAGAGCTCGTTTCAGTGGAGATATTTAGGATCATAGATGGGAGGAGCAGCAGGGAGGAGACCACTGAAGAACAGTGAGACACGTCCATCAGAGGGACATGAGCAAGATGGAGACCAAGTTCGGAAGGACTTGAGGAAAAGAGTAGAGAAGACAGAGTTGGACCAAGAAGGTTGGAGATGGTGGAGAGGAGGACCACAGTGAGGAGAAGGTGGACGGACCTGCTGCTCATCTGCTGATGGGAATCTACAACAGCTCCACCCTCCATGGCTTCCTTCCTCTCAATGGCATTTTCATCAGCAGTGTGTGAGCTGACGTCAGAACTTCTCTTTCCAACACAAGATGTCTCGGCATGAACCCGGTTCACTGAGAGGTGACCTCTCCCGACACCCGGAATGTGACGTCACGCCGGAGCGAGAAGCACTAGCGCGCTTGGACGGCGAGAGGCGCGTGCGCCACGTCCAGCTGATAAGCCCCTGAGAAAGTGAGCAGGTGGGAGCAGCTCCTCCGGCTGAGGTCAGCGCGGCGCCCGCGGTGACTCACAGCCACAACACCGTCAGATTCAACTTGCCCGAGCAACAAGTCCACCCTCAGCAAACATGAGGGCGGATGAGCATCGCAGCTTCGAGCCGGAATCACCAACTTCCAGCCTCCGCCGGAGCCGGTCCACACAAAGAGCAGCCACACACCAGCAGCAGACGGACGAGCGACGGATACGCACCTTGAAGGCAACATCGTAATACTCGTTAATTGAAGCGCAGCGTTCCAGAACATATTTCGACGAGCCGTTCTTGCTCTGCTTGTCCGTCAACGAGGTCTTCCTCGCAGACATCGCCAGCTCGTAGCAGCAGAGCAGAAGCCCCGGGTTCCTCCGCGCGAGTCCGAGTCAGTCCGAGTCTCCGGCTGCCTGCAGCGGCTGCGCTCGCATGCTGCTCCGGCAGCTTCCACCACACTGACGCTCGACTCAGGAAGCGGAGCGCAGACGGAAGCGAGGGGGAAGCTGAGCAGCGGCAAAGCGGAAGCGGCTCGGCTCGGCTAGGCTCGGCGCGGCGGCGTGGGCAGATCCACGGAGGAAAGCGAGGGAGCGTGTGGCGCCAGACGCCAGACTCACGCGCCACAGGTGGCGCTCCTCTGAGGGCAAAGGTTGCGCGCCAGACCCCCGAAATTCACACGGAAACTGATGACACCTATCCTGCGACCACATCTCTGTTGTCGGCGACATTTAAACACGGAATGTCATGTATTCAATCAATGTCGATTGAGTTGGCTTGCTCCAGTTTTTCCTCACCAAAACACACACTCGTCCGCACACAGCCGCTCCTCATATGGGTGACCGAACCGCCAAAGGTTCAGAGGCGTTTCTGGGATGAAGGTGCAGAGACGGGTCCTGTTGCTCGGTCGGCTCGCATCTGGAGCCAAGACGCGCGCCTGTGATGAACACTGCTGCTCACAAGCTGCCTAGGTCCGCGCGGGGCTTCCACCTGCCACACATGAGGCCTGAGCTCGCTCAACTGGCTTCCACCGGGAAGTCATGTCAGATGACCCGGAGACTTGCGTGACATTCGACCTTTCCGTCCAACTGAACTCAGAGAAGCTGGCCAGCATCCGAGTCCGCGCCTCCATTGTCCAGACAGACAGCGATCGAATCAGAAGTGTATCAGTTCAATTAAAACGATGGTTTCGGTCCGGAGCTTTGTCTCCCCCCAGTGTCCACACGCGGGAGTTACCGCGCCTCCTGCCATGTCAGGTTGAAGCTCACTGCGTTTATATAACGACGAGGTCAGTCGGAGTTGGGCGAAGCTGCGGGCGGACGTCGCACCACAGGCCTGACTACACTCATTAGACCTCATGTTAGTGAGTCCACTTCAGGCCGTGAGAGAAAACAAGCGCGCACCAACCAACACACTCGGAACGTCACACCTTATAATTCAGGATTGTTTCTGGGAGACGACAAATGCAGCCGCAAGTTGTGAGAGGACAAAATCATGTTCCTGTATTGTGAGCTTCAATTTGGAAACTATTTCGAGACTGCTTGTCTCACATTAGGGTTGCGTTAGTGGTTCTTCAGAATCCCAAACCACTTCAAAGCAGGTTAATCTGCATCAGTGCTGCAGGCAACAGCCCAAATACTTTGAAGAGGTTTTTGACCTTAAACACATCATCTCAGCAGCCACACTCACTGGGTCTTATGCAAATGTCAGGAGGCGAAGCGACGCGTCTCCTCTCCACACTCCATCAGCCCGGGCCAGCTGTGGTGCTGATGAAAAGAGAGGGTCTCAGAGCTGGAGGCGAGGGCCACCTGCGCACACCCAGCCCCAGTGACACTCTTGAAAGGTCTCCACAGACATGACATCAGGAGAATGTCAAAATATGATTTTTGAGTTTAGGAATTTTCATGTTTTCATTGGTTCTTTTGGAATGAATATGCTCCACCATGTGCGGTCGCTTCAACAAGAAACTTGCTGAGGTAAACACCGACATGTGCATCTACATCCACAACACGTCTGTCACACCGATGACCTTCCCCAGTGTCTGCAGCAGTGAGGATGGAGAGGACAGAGAGGGTGGAGCCTCAGCACTCACAGTCCAAGGAGGAAGTGGCTGGGTCGTACAGGGCCAGCAGGGAGGTCGGTGCCGCTCCCCTCCAGGACTGAGGGAAGGAGAACCACATCAGCATCCTCCTCCATGAAGGTCAGAGGTGGATGCGCTGCGTGTGTGTCTGTGCAGCTGAGATGAACAGCTCAGTTCCACTGACACAAGCCTGTCCAGTATGGTGATGGAACACTTTTCCCCGTCAGGGAGCAGTCACTCAGAAGGGCTTCACTCTCAGATCAAAGAGCCAAGATGAAGTTCTCCACGTTCAAACGCTCCTCTCCCACAGAGGGTTGTTTCTGTCGGAGCAGGCTTCTGCTGCCTCTCATCGGCAGCCCACCCCTCCACCCACTCTTATCTCAGAGAGCCCACAGATGCAGCCACATCAGCGGCTCGGAGACCTTCATAATAATCACTGGAGCTGCTGACAGAGAAGCAAAAGCTCGTCTCAGCAGATCTGCAGGAATGGACGGGCGCTTCACGATGATGGGTGAGAGCAGCGGGTTCCTTCTTTTCAGACAGAGTCAAATGTAATGAGGAACTCATCGCCCTGGGAGCTCGGGTTTCCTCCCACAGCCACGGCCCTTGGACCTGAACTGTGCTCAGTGTTTCTAAAGTAAAGAGGCATTTCTAGACCTGGTCCTGACAATGATCCCATGTGAAGATTCCGAGAGACGGGTCTTCTGCATCCCTGTCATCAGACCTCAGAGGACATGACAGTGATCGTGTGCCGGGGGGGAAGACTCTGAACTTTCATTACAGGTCCACATCAACTGCTACATCATCAGTATGCCAACATTAGAAGGCTGGAATTCCACAGGCAGCCCATAATAACAAAGTCACCCATGAGACTGGCTGACTCACTTGAGTCTTCTCATTCATCTGCTAAACGTTACACTCATCCACAGTGTTTTTCTCCGCTGAGTAACTGTCCCTCTGTGGACCGGTGAAGTTCACGGAATCTTCCCCAGAGCACAGTCTGCAGGCCTGACCTCACCACCACACCAGAGGATCCAGACACATACAGGGAGAACAAACACACTCCTCACAGAACCAGGTTCGCTGCCAAACAGACTTGACCTTCGAGTCACACCAATGTCAACAACAGACATGACAGAGTTCATCCATCTTGTTACCTTCTGGGTTCTCCGCAGAAGAGCCGCATGTCACCTTTGTGACGCTGATGAGAAGGAAGTGGAGGAGAGGTTGTCTGCTGCAGAGACTCAGCACAACACACAGGTTCAGGATGAACGTTGACTTTGAAGGTTCTGGCTCCGCAAGTGCTCCACTGGAGAACATTACACCGAGGCAGAATAAGACAGAGACACAGAAGCATTCAACAGTTCACTTTCTCTTTATTGAGTCACAACGCCTGCCATGAAATGTTGGGGCTACACTTGTTTAAATCACCAGGGGATGACTCACTGCCGCACAACTCCTCTCAAAAAAACACGGGGTCTCCAGGAGAGCCGCAGAGGCAGCAAGCACCTCCTCCCTCTCAAGGCCACTTAGAAACGGACCAACGGTTGGTCATTGCACATTTCGCAGTTCATATCTTGCCAGGAGGTGGAGCCACATTTCTCAGCCGTCACAAACACGATGACGTCTGGAGAGTCACTAAACAAACTGGCACATCATTACTCAGTGATTCCAGGGACATCCGTTCATTACGAGCCAGTTCTCAGACGGGTGTCTGCTCGTGTCAGCTCTGGAGTGCGGTCTCTCTCGACATGTAGGTGGAGAAGCCAAGACGCATCCCAATTAGGCACAGTCTGTCACCCTCCGAACCCTTCTCCCGCATCAGCACAGAAGCTTGTTGCTGGAAAGATCCCACTGACAGGTGCCATGACAACCGCGGCTCTCTCAGCCATCAGTGGTCATAATGGTGTGCAACCATATTTAAAATTGGCGTGCGGCACTGATCTTGGAGCAGCCCAGTGGAATGATCCCACAGGGACCAATCATGGAACCAATGGACCACGAACCCAAGCTGAAGCTGGAACTGGACAAGAGATGAAGGACAACCTCTTTACAGATTAGAAGTCTGGATGGTGCGTTCAGGTGCTGTTGTAACAGTCAGGCTTTAATCAATCAAGCCGGGGGCCACTTCCTCTTGTCCCGATCAACTTGTCTTCCTTCAGGACAGCAGGTGGGCGGACGGCTGAGCGAGTGAGAATGGTGGAGCTCGCCACAAAGACATGCTCCTTGTCTGACACCGAAGTTGAAGAGCAGCGGCGAGGCCGGCACGAGCTTGTCAGCAGCCAACACACTTCCTGTAACAAACTGCTGACGTGGGATTGAAATGAGCTTCTTCTAAAGTAATGCGTGACTGGAGTGACAGCCTCGGTGCTCTATTAAAATGAAGGAGGAGAGGGAGGAGAATGCAGATGTCAAGCTTTCCCACGCACCTGAATGCACCATGACATCACTGTGAACAGAACAGGAAGGTTTATGAGGTAATCGATGCGTGTCTCCAGGCTTTTACCAAACTCACATCGGCGCACTGAGAACACAAATGCTTGCTGAACTGAAATGGTGTCGTTTCTAACATTGTACTGAAAGTAGAACGGCCATTGGTCAGCGCATGAGTGAACCCCAGAAACAACTCCTATGTGAGTGGAGGTAAAACTACACTCCACTGGTGACAGGAATTTCAACAAGGATGAGGTGCAATGAAGAAATGTGAGGAAACAAAAGGGTGATGATGTAAACACTGAGCTGACATCGACTTCAGTGAAAGGTTTGTGTAGCTGCAAACTTGGTCTCGACTGTTCTGTAACGTCCGATCACATGACTAGGCACTTCCTTCAACACAGCAGCTCGCTAGGCTGATTGTTCATGGTTGAATTGAACACATTTAGCAGCTACAGAAGCGAGTGCAGTCACTTGAGCTCCAAAATCACAATTAAAAAAAAAGAACAATTTCCATTTTAAAAAGACTAGTTTAAAGCTGTAATGATGGACCTTCATGAAAATGTGGGATTTTGAGTCTCAAGTGAATGTCCTCACGCTAAAAACGCAGACTGACTGCTGCGGCTAAGTAAACAAATAGACAGTTATAAAAACACTGGACTGATGTCTGTGCTGGTTCTTCGTCTCGCATGTACGTGAAATGAAAGACGCGAGACCTCCCAAACGCCCGCGTCCCTTCGGACCTCTGCCTTTAGGTCCTCCTACAGTAAAGTGCACTTCTGCCTCATGCTCACGCAACAATGCTTCAAAATAAGCACAATAACACGATTCTCCCTTGAAATGAAGACGAACAAAGAGTCCACACCAGCGGACCGGGTGTGTGCGACCCCGACTGGCGGGCCTCCATACAAACATGACACCTCTGGATCTGTGAGACCATTCGGCAAACCGTCCGTTTGTGGTCATCAATGTGCAAAATTCCAGCGTTCAGGTTTGTGGGTTTTTTGTCTTCAGTACCGAGTTGGAGGCTACCTGATTCTGCCGTCACTCTTCACTGGACCCAGTTCAGACTTGGGGTCAGGCGACAGGGAGCTCCAGGAGGTTTTGGAGCACAGAGGCAAGGCAGTGCAGGGTGAAGTCTGAGTCACACAAACCTCCCCGATGGCCCAGAAGGCCCCCATGCTTCGGTCCACCCAGGCGTCAAGGGCCGGGCCCACCAGCCGGGCTTGGCGCTGGGCCTCTTGCATGGCACCTTCTTGTGGTGGAAGATTCAGCACCGAGCTCAGCTGCTGAAGACTCTGGTCAAGGTAGAGGTTCCCTGGCGGCCCGGAGTGCAGCCAGCTGTCCTCGTCTGCAGGTGATGTTCAGGTTAGTCAGAACCTCAACAGAACCTCAACAGAACCGCAAGGTTCGTCTCGAGACCCACAAGCGTCACATCCTACCTGAACGGAGCGGCTCCTTGTTTCTGACGGTCAGTGGGACAACTAGGAAGTGAACTTCTGCCACTCGACGCCACTGTTTCAAGACTCGCACCGTCCAAGTGCCGGGCCGCAGGGGGCGCTGCAGAGGGGGTTTGTATTGAGTGTATTCAGTATCCAAGTCCAGAGTGATGTCATAGGAAGCTGCCACCACAAAGGCCGGGTCGATCCACACCACAGTGAAGGTGAGGTTTGGCCCACGAGCCCACTTCTGCACAGCCAGCGGCTCGTCCAGAGGGCCGATGATGCCGCCGAAATTCCGAAAAATTCGTTCTTTGGGGTCCCACTCGGTGCTGATCTGGAGAGAGGGAAACATGGAGTCAACAGGTTCAGGTGTCTACCTGCAGCCCACATCATTAAGGCACCACATCTTTTCAGAGAAAACGTGACGTCTACAGCATCACAGCAAATATCAGCCTCCCGACTCACCTCTAGGTTCTTCAGCCGTTCAAACTCCTTCAGATTGGTCTCCAGAACAAGAGTAGCCTGAGGCACAGCCCACATCTCCACCGTCTCCCTCACCTTTGACCCTTTGGCTTGCATTTGCTGGCGCAACAAGTAACCTTGAAAATGGTCGTCGTAGAAGTACAAGTGAACGGAGCGAAGGTCGCCCACCGGCTCAAACCTGCGCAGGAGATAAGCTGCTTGTGTTCAAAGAGAGTTTTAAAGCGAGTCGCATGATGCGTTCACTGACCTGCAGGAATCTGCGCTGCCTGACGCGGTGAGATGACTTTTTAGGCAGAGGCGAACAAGAGACGTGTACGCGGTGAAGGCCACGTCACTGAGGGAGCTCACGCCATCGGATACATCGTACTGGTTTTCCCAGTACGCCTTGATGGCCGCGGTGCCTGGGGCGTACTGACCGTACAGGTGTGTGTCCAGGATGTCGATGGCCTCCTGGTTCACCGTGGACTCAAATTTGCGAGCAAAGAACGTGGGCCGGCTCAGTTGCTGAGGGGAGAAGGCAGACTGAAGACGAGCACCACAGAAAGGCGCAGGACCCGGAGCAGGCTCAGGTACCTGGATGCGGATCAGATCCTGAGGTTTGAAGTCGTTGGGCGAGCAGCCGCACCAGTCCACAATGTGCTTGTACTGACACTTGCAGCCCAGTTTCCGATTCCAGTTGGTGACGCGCAGGTTGTTGTCCACCAGGCTGTCGCACATATGACTGTTTCCCAGCACCGTGTGGAAGAAGGACTGTGGGAGGTGGGTCCAGTTAACATTCTGACTCATGAGTTCATATCCTTATTTCATGTTTATCAACTCCTCCAGATGCTTTCCAGCAAAGACCTCCGCCGTAGACAGCTCACGCGGTGCTTGGAGCCGTATTTCTTCCCAGCCCTTATCTGAAGTGTCAGAGCAGGCCGAGCTCCAGGCAGCAAGACTAACCCGTTTACACAGGGGATGAACGTGACACCCCTGGCTCGCTTACCTCGGCGGGGAGCAGAGCGTAGGAGTAGAACTGCTTTAGCCCAGACACCAGGGCATCCTGGGAGTTGACCACGTACTCCACGAATCGGTGGGTGAGCGCAAACCAATCAGACCCACCCGAGACTTCCAGGCCACCCGGGATGCTGCGCTCACCGAGTCGCCACATGTGGTTGTCGCACTCGTGGAAGAGCCGATCCAGGCCCTGCTTCTTGATGAAGCTGAGGAGCAGAGGTCACGGATCAGCACGTGAACAAGACTCACCACCTTCACCTGCGGCTCTCACCGTGCATTCTCTCGACCGTGGGACTTCAGGAAGTTCTTGTCTCTGTTCTGCGACAAAAACGCAACCAGCTCGTCATTTGTTCTGGAGAGACGGGGATGGGAGGACACGAGCTCCAGGTCATTTAAAAAGAATGGTAGCGACACACTCATTATGCATCTTGAAAACATAGCAACTGCTGTTGACTGGTCTCCTGGCAAGGGGTGATTTTTTAGGTGGCTGAACTGACCTGGTGGGGAAGTCTGTGGCACTGAGATTGATGAAGAAGTCCCACTTCCAGTCCAGCATGGACAGCAGGTCCTGCATGCTGTGCAGGTAAGCTTTCAGGAGACTGGCACCACCCCAGATGGTCACCATCCGCCATGGCGTGGCACGGACATTGGGGTACTGTTGGGTTATCTGCAGGACCTCTCGGTGCATGTAACCGGACCGCTGTCAGGAGAGAACCCACACGGCCAGAAGATTAACACGAATCAATGCCGCATCCTGGCATCAGCAGTTGACTGCCACGTTGACAGATGACTCCTGCCACAGAGCATCATGCTGCGGTGACATGACATAGTCGGACCACGTGTGACAGAAACTGCTGCTTAAACAGAAGAGAATTCAGTGAAACATCTAGGAAACCAAGAAGAGGAGCAGAAGCTGCAAAGAGAGTAGACCTCGGGGAGAGCTGCGTTTGAGACTGCGTTTGCGTATCTGTGAATGCTTGTGCTTCTTTGCTTCATCTTTAGAGCGGGAAGAAGGGAAAAAAAGAGAAAACAAGGGAAGAAAATCCTCTATCAACTCACACACAATTATTTATGCTTGAAAGAAGGAGAATAAGGAGCAGGAGAAAAGGATGTCAAGAGAAAAAACAGAATTAAACAATGTGGTAAAGAAATGGCAATTTTGAAAACAACAAGTGGTTTGGCAGAAGGAAAAATGAAAGCCAGACACAACAATATGTGGTTCAGAAGGAGGAAAGACCAATATCGTCACAGGAAAAGCGGTGGAAAGTGAGAAACCATAAAGAAGAGGAGAAGTTTAAAAATGAACTCATTAGAAGACAGATATGTGGAGAGCAGTGGAAGAAGTGGGTTCACGGAACCTGGTAGCTGTCAGAACTCCAACCCGAGACTTTCACAACCTGGCAGCAAGTCTTTTCCGCCGCACATGACAGCGGCTTCCTCCAAATCCAGCCTCAAGAAGAAGCACGCCACTCGAGCCCAGCTAATCCCTGCTGAGCCCTGCGGGTAAATTTAACCTTCAAAAGGCATCAAGATGCCGGCCGGTGCAGGTGGCTCACAGCAGGGAGTCAAACACATTGTTTAATATGCACTGTGCCCACAAGAACTGGCACACACCACAGAGCGTGTCCTCACAAACACTTCCCTTCCCAGTGAATTAGGCTGCAGCATTTCACACTTAGGAGGAGAAATTCTGTTCACAATTCATGTTGAAATTCTCCGACGACGACATGAGCGGACCGGTTGTGTCAGGTTTCAGAGAAGACACCGACTCATTTACTCAGCAGACCTGAAAAAGGCAAGGTGTTTCTTCCAGGTTAAAAATCGTTTTAAAGCGCAAAATGAGCCTATAACTGAGCCCTGACATGATGACCTCCTGCAGACACGTCCATGGCTGAGTGAGGGAGGTCCTGGATTGAGAAGCTGTCAGGCGTGGTTACTGGATTAATTAATGTGGATAGGCAGAGACATGCGAGAGCAGGGCCATGTCTGGGGCTTATCAGCGGCAAGTCACTCAAGCTTGTAAGCCTCGGATTTGGACCACAGAGCCAGCAACAAATGAATCCCATCTCATGCTCAGAACTTGTAGCACACATCTGGAGGAACATGAACATGGTACCAGATGCGTTCTGACCTTGTCCACGTGGATGTAGTAGTAGTGGTCCCGGTGGTAAATGGCTTTGATGAGACGTTTGAGCTGCCGGACGGCCCGACCATGTACCATCAACACAAACGCCACCCTGACAGGGTTGTCCACCGTGGAGACACTGATGTCCATCTCTGCCGCAGCCTGGACCGGATTCAGGACACCTGGATGGGGCAGATTTTTACACACTAATCCAGCTGCTCTTCATCCTGTCCCTCGCGACCACTCACCAATCTGGGGGCAGAACTGTGGGAGGGCGTCTGGCATGAGCCGCCCGGCCTGATGCAGGCACACGATGTTGGCGATCTCCTGCCGGCACTGTTGCGAGCCAGCGCGATGCAGTGCAGAGAGAGCATCTTTGCCCATGATGTCACACTTTGGTTCAAAGTCGCTGCTCGAGGCCTGATGTGCACCATCCACACTGCCCGGCTCCCCTGGTAAAGCAACAACTGGCACCTGAGCGGCACCGCCTGGCCCACTTTTAGCGTCGCTGAAGTTCCGACTGCTGGATGGGTCATGAGGGACCACACCCTCTAGTCCTGCTCCCATCATCCCTGCCTCTTGAGGAGCTTTGAACCTGATGCTGGGCTTCCCTACCCTGCGACTGGTCCCTCGCCTAAGGGCACTGGCTGCTGTCCCCCCAGTCCTTTCTAACTTGGAACTCCATCTCTCTTGGTTTCTGCCTGACAAAGAGACTTGTTTCTCCACATGCGCGGCGTCTTTCTTGATGTCCGGGCTGTTGTGGTCAGGCAGCTTGGAGCGCCTTGTTTTTTTCTGCAGAGAAATAAAGAGGACGCAGAGTCTGAAGACATGTGGTAATCAAAGATACAGAAATGGTTGAAAAGAGGCTGATTTGTTTCCTTCCAGTTTTGCTGATCCGAGTTATTTTTAGCCAAGTGCCTGCTTTTTTGTGCGGAGCCAATCTGCGACACATTTGGGAATAACCTAAAAACACCCACTGACATAGATGAATGACTGTGGCTGACCAAAACCTCAAGCTGCCGGAGAGGGAACTAACCAGACATGCTGATGACATGCACATATTTAACACCCAGATGAAGAGGAGACGTTTGAGGTTTGGCGTCATCTTGTATAAGCAGCGACAGACAACTGAAGACTGCAGAACACTGAGGAGCAAATCAGTTTTTCTGCTATGCTTGTTCATTTTTAAATAATGAGTCAACATTAAGATTAAGTCGACACAGACATATGAGCTGTGACAAGCCACAAAGAAGCATTTAAAAGAAGCTGCACTGCGGGTGGATCTTTGTGTGACAAATAATGATTCAATGACTGTTCTTTCCGCTAACAAATCGTTTTTTGTCGTCTCTGCTTCAGCCATAGCGCAACACAAGAACTGCACCAGGACAATGAACATGAACAAAAAGCACTGCTGCAAAACTGAAACACAGATTTAAAAATGCTCCCAGACAAACGACTCAACAGTCACATAGAGCCTCTTCTGGCTTTTGAGAGCTTTTAAGTCCAGACGAATTGTGCAGCAGAACCAGCTGGTTCTGCCAGCTGCAGCCGCCATCCAGGTCTGCTGCCTGAGATTGGCATGGTGGAGCAGAAACCACAAGACAACAAGTTGCAAACCAAAAAAGCTGTGTCAGCACATATACACACTGCCCAACCAAAAGTGCAGGAGGCATCAGAAAGATTGAAGTGAATTACTTTCAAGGATGACTGGCTTCTTTTCAACACCAGAATCAGAGAATGATTGTGTTGCGCTTTTCCTCAGATGATATCAAGACTGGCCCACCACTCATTAACACCGTCATCGCCGAAGAACAACCGTGCAGACATTTCACCGACTAATTACAGCGGAGTGAAAGCACATCAGAGTCGTTATCTGCTGAGGTGGAGCCATTAGCACGGCAGGACGGCACCGGGAACACTTCCATTTGAGTCTTCCCTCAATCTCTCTGCTTCATTTAGAGCGTGAGTTTGAGGCATCATGCACGGCTGTAGTCACACATGCGCAGCAAGACGCTGACTAGAGGGGACAAGTTAGTGCAGAACCATGAGGACAGCGGCATATGGCCGGACTCATTTTGCTTCAATAACTTCAAATTGTTGTCCAAGATCAAATATCCCTTGTCTGCTCTGGAGAGCTGATGAATTTACCCGTGAGGCATACACACATCTCTGATGTGCACACCTGTTGCTGGGTCACAGCACGTTCAGCCAGGTTTTCTGCACAGTTGTCTCCTGATGGAGCCTCGGGGAGACAGAAATCTCTGCTGAACTGACTCTGGCTGATAAAGAGCTCTCATTTTGGTTACACAGCTAAGCCTTCTTAAAAATTATACAATGTCTCTTTCAGACATTTATTCAAAAGCTAGGTGCCTCTTATACAACCACATATCTGAATCATGCAGTGTATTTTGTCTCTGAGTTTCTGAACTTCTCTTAGAGTTGCCCTGATTGCAGCCATTTAAATGAACATATACTGTACTAAAACATGTTCCAACCCGAACCGGACCAACGAGACCTCACATTGCCTGAAGGCTGAGCAAGGAACTATGTGATGAGGCTTCTGGATGTAATTGTATTTTACTCAACTACAAATCGCATGACAATAATTGTACCCAATTTGGCAGCTGAAGCAGAGAAGCAGAGGGTCCTCTGTTAAATGAATGTTTGTTTGGTCGAATTGAATTTAGACTGGTATATACTGAGAATAAAGGCAACATGACTCGGGTCTCATTGTTTCCCCACATCATCCATATCCCACCTTCATATCATCCATGAAACCAAACCATCGGTGTTCATCGGGATGTATTAGAGGGGAGACCAGGTGTCACATGGAATCCCAGGCTGTTGTTCTATGTCTTAAAAGTCATGTTTTGTGGGAGTTTACACAACTGGTGAGCAATATTTGTGTCTACAAACAACGTCTGTCAACAGCTTGCACCGCGTTTTGTTTACGAAACGTTCAACTTAACTTTGACAAGTATTCGTGACAGTCACTCGATATACAGGAAGTCAAAATCGCCTCAACTTATCGTCAAAATGATGCTGGTGGAAGTCATCTAGTCCCTGTTTTCCGTTTGGACACCGTTATTTCAAATGACGAACAAGTTCGCCAGTTAAAAACCAGTGTTTAAATGGGGAACTGAATCGTGACAGCCACCGAACAACAGCCAGGTTCGAGTCGACCTCAGTAGTAGAGTCAGCCATAGAGCTTGGGAAGAGTAGTTCATGAATGCCAGTCATCTTCAAACTTAGCATCACCAGCTAGCAGCAGCTAGCATCACTGCACGGCAACACGGGCAGCAGCGCTAGCACTCGCGGCTAGCTCCGCGATTCAACCCACATTACTCACTGTAGCTCAGCGAAAAACAAAAGAAACGGAAACGCACCTCCGTCTCCCCTTCCTCCAGACTGCGCAGGCTCCATACCACCAGTCCCTGAATCAGAAGGATGGTCAACGCTGCGGCAATGGCTAGTTTATATCGTCGCAGGAGCTTCTGGACACGGACGCTGGCCACCATCTTTACCTCTCCCGCAACCCGGGGGCGCGCGCACAGGACACGTCGGGTGGGCGCGTTCACGCGAGAGAATCACGTTCGTCCAAAAATAGAGGAAATACAGAGTGTCGTTTAAATTAATGTAGATTATGTTTCCAAGCCCCCACCTGCGCCTCTACATGAGCCAACTGATGTGAAATAAATGAATCAAACCTCGCCGCTCCAAAACGTGATTTGACTACACAAACAAAGGCAGTTCTTCCGAGTGTAGGGAGTCAAACTGGATAAGGTTTCTTTTTATGTCAGTTAAAATGGTGTTAGCTAACTGTAGATGTTTTAGAAACGAGTACGATCGTTGACCGAATGCCTTTAGTGTCGGTTACGTCTGAAAGAGGGATTTTTTATTGAACTTGAGTGGATGCCGTGGAGCTCTCATCTGCCTCACCGGGGGTCGCAAAACACAACAAGTATCTCGACCAATGAGTCGGACCCTGAGTGGAATAGAAAGCACGACATATCGTTGACCAATGAAAGACCGAATCAATATTAGAAAGTACGCACGAAAACACACGATCTCCTTGACGTTCCTGGGCCAGAGTGACCATGCAGTTCATTTTACATAAGTTATACATATGTTTACATCAGCAAATGTCTAATATTGTTCATCAATATTTGGGGACACACACATGTAGCTGCTACAGACAAACCGCCATGAATACTAATGCTGTTGGTGTGTGTTTTGTTGAGAGGAAAAAGCCGCGCTCCGTCACCGTGGAGACGAGACCTCGGCTCAGGCATCCACTATGTTAACCCCCTGCTCTGGTGACATCCATCAGTCTGAGGAGGCAGCAGGAGTCACAGCCCGAGTCCGGGAGCTATTTTTAGCGACACACTCGGAGTAAACTGAAGCTAAAAAGCGGGCGGTCAAAGTTCGGAGCTGAAGCTGCGACGTCACGCGGCGTGGTTGGAGGAGAGTGGCGCACATGTGGGCACCTCTGAGCGGGGAGGTGATCGTGAGGAGGCGCAGCGCTGGCGCACATTAGGAGAGCGAAGCTGTGGAGATGCAGCTGACGACTTCCGGAGGGACTTTCGGTGGAACCAACGCGACCGAGCCGACATGGACGACTCCACACCCGAGCACCCCTCGTCTGTCCCAGCTGTCGTCCGTGCAGATCGCGGTGCTCTGCGTGTCTGGTGAGTCCACAGAAACCTCAGGTCCTTGCCAGTGTATTCGTGGAAATCCACAAAGCAAGTGATTTCAATAGGTCAGTCTCAAGATAGAGAGTTAAAACAGATAAACACATTATTTTAAAGTAATTGAATGCCTAAACGACAGTTCTTCCAGCCATGACACCAACAGATACTTCCTGGAGACGAAATTCTTCATTTAAATGATCAATCTGTGCTGAGGCTTGTTGGCAGCTTCTAATGCCCCTGTCCCAGTGGTTTCACACTGGTCATTTCTGATGTCTCTTGTAGTGTTTTTTCTCATTCTTCTGATCCTGGATTATGTCATCAAACGGAAGGACACTGATGGTTGCAGGCTTGACTCCTGCCAGAGGAGACGAGCAGAGATGGTAAGTGAGGGCAGCTTCAGATGGACTCTTCAGTAGATGGATGTTGGGTCAGGGGAGAGCTTCAACGTAGGTATGTCAAACTTCACTGTTATCAGTCCCATCATGCACTGCTACAGATGGAAAACTGACAACAAAAGGTTCTGACCAATCCAGACTGTACCATATCTCTTGCCCTGTATAGCTGGGACCGGGTTGCCCGCCAGCTAAGGGAATCACTGAAGGATCAGGACTCTATCAATGAATAATGAAACATGGTCCGTATCAGAGAGTGAGAGGTACGACTCCAGTCTGAAGGACTGAAGGCAGGATAAGCTTCTGAAAGGCCTCTTGTCAACTTGTGGTGCGGTGACTTGTAAAAGGGATTCTGTCCAGATGACTTGGCTGTGTGCAACAGTCTGAGCCAGTGGAGTCACCTGTGTGACACTGGGGCCTCATTCGCAGAACAACAAAAACAAATCTCTCCCTGCAGAAGATAACAGCTGAGAGAAAGTCAACACGCCGTCGCCACGGTAACCACGGTTTCTCTGACTGTGCTGTTCCAGGGGTGAAGTGTTATCTTCACGTCACAGGAAGCTCTGCTGAAGCTGGTGTCAGTGTAAAGCAGTGGCAGCACAGGAACACAGTGTGCAGCTGATAAGACTGACTCAGACGTCTCAGTCAGAGTTCCTGACGCATCTCTGCAGTCTGAGACCTGAGCTCTGGGAAGCACTGACTCAGGCCTCATGTTGAACTGCTCACAGCAACATGCCACTGCGCCACCTGCTGACTCAGGTCAATAGTTTATGATGCTTGCTGATGTTGATGGAAGCGTTTTTCCCGTCCTTCCATCCATCCTTTCCTTCTTCCATCTAATCTGACCATGCTTCCATCCATCCATCATGCATTAACACTATAGAAGCCACTGCACTCAGAGATTTGACTGGTCTTCAGCGTCATATAGAGCGTAGAAACAGCTCCAAATCCAATTCAAGTCAGGGCAGAAAAAGAACTTCAACCAGGCTGACAGGCTCGAGGGAAACACAGATTTAGGTGCAACCTTCCTCCATTGTCAGTTTAGCCTTTGCAAGGTTGACTTCAGAGGATATAGATTGATGTTAAAAAGATGGTCATTCAGTCTGGTTAAAGCAACACAAACACACAGCCCTTCTTTTGTGCGTCCAGCAAACATTTCATGTCATCAACTTCATCGTCGCATACCTCTCTCTGCTTCACTTTGCACCAAGAATGGTGGAGGGTCCCCTGGGTGGGTGTTGGGGCGCACACGGAGACAATGACTCTCCTTTAGACGGCAGTGGTGAGAAAGACAGCGGGCGACGCGGATCCTCCCCCGACTTCGGCGCTGATTTTACACGCTTGTGCTTTTTCACTTCGTCTCCCTCTTACTTTGCATTTCTGTTTGAGAAAGCACAAACTGGCGAGGGAAAGTGACCTCTGACATGTTGCGGAGCGTCAGGGCAAAGGTCGCTGCCGTGCGTCAGTTTAAGGATGAGTGACGTCATTGTCTGAAGTCTCCACAGAGGATAATGGAGTGAGCATTGAATGCATGCATTAGTAGTAAACTTGAGTTTGGGGGGCGAGAGGCGTCACGTGTGTGTGTGGACTGTAAATCACAACCTGGAGGCTGTAACATGCGCTGGAGTGCTTGTTACCTGCAGCACAGAGCAGCGGAGCTGTGTTGCCAGGGACACTGGTGACACAGGGGGAGGCCACATTGTCTGGCAAACAAAGGCCACTCATTTCACCTCGGGCCGTGTCACTGGATGCTTCTTCTCTGACGTTAACGCCTCAGACAGCGAGCGCCCGACTGGTCAGGTCGTAAAGGGGGAGGCAGTGGGAGGAGGCACGGCACTCCACGGGTGGTCGTCGTGCTGATTGGATAATTTATGGTATTGCTTCAGCAGCCAGGGTCTACAGTGATGAAACTAGGCATGAAGAATCGCTCAATGAGCGATGCAGTCAGTGGCGCTCTGGCTAATTGAGGACTTGGTCGGGCAAGCGAGGGCAGGCAGTACGTAAAAACGCTTGACACGTTTCGCCTATTGCTCGGCCACTGTGTGGCAGCAGCTGGAGTGAGAGCAGCGTCACTCTAATCCCAGTGTGTCTCACCTCCCTGCTGCCCATCCACGACCCCTGACCCTCGTCTGGACACTGTTGACAGTGCTGTTAAGTCACTTCAGAAAGCTAATATTTACACACTAGTTCAAGTCATTAGGAGCCAGTTTTGCATCAGCAGCGGAGGCTACCACCTTCACCCATCACACCTGGTCTCTTTAGCACGAACCTCTGCCACTGCTCGTCCACACCCCCTCAGTGCTGCTGCTAACTGGCCTTGTTGTGCAGGACTCTCGATCCCAGTACAGCAGCAGACAGACGCTGGTTGGGCCGACTTACTTGGAGCAGGCGAACAACATCCGCACTGAGGTGAGTCTTAAATGAAGGTCTCAGGTCCAAACTCTCCATTTGGTGGTCATGGTCTGCAGCAGAGGGAGACTAGATGAAGGCAGGGGAAGTGTTGGACCTGAACTCGATCCATGTGCTACGCCGCTCTGAGTGGTGTGAACTGCGAAACCCTCTTCTCAGCTGCAACAGAGTCTCTGTTACACAAAGGTAATGGCCTCCTCTTGTACGCAGGTTGGGGAGCCCTTCTGCGTTGGCTCGCCCTCCAGCTACAGACTGCCCGCTCTCCAGTGCACGGGGCTCCCAGGACTGACCACTCCTGCCTCCAGACTGCCCTCCTACGAGAGCGTCCGTAAGAAAGATCGCCAGAGGCAGATCCACATGCTGATCGCCAACCGCTTCGGCCTCAGCGCACCGGAGGTGAGAGACGTGAAACAACTGTGAACAAAACAACTGTGTCGTCTCAGGTGGGAGGTTCACTCATCAGGCCGTGGTCTCCACAGTCAGGAGGACATTCTGTGATGCTGCTGCAGCAGGAGCTTGTTCCCAGAGCACAGTGTCAGGGTGATAAACATGTTGACAGAGCGTTTAACGATCACTCGAGCAAACAAAACAGCCTCATAAAAACCAGTGACCCCAACACCACCGTGGTCTCAAAGTCTTGAATACAGTGACAGTTCCCTTGTCATTCGTGTTTCATGAATGTTTCAAACGTCAGTGTGAGACCTGAAACAGATCCTGAGCAGTTCATCACACCCTCTTACCTCTGGAGATAGTTCAGGTGTGAGAGGTGGTTTAACTTTCTATAGGCCATTTTCAGTGGTGTCACCTCACTGACTGGTCTGAGTCGTCGGCAGAGACGAGGATGTGAAAGTCACTCCACAGGAGCAGGGCCTTATTTAGACCTGGAGACAACACGCGGTTCTTTCACGGCGTGGACATGCGCCCCTAACTCAACACTGACATCCTGTGTTGTATCTTCAACAGCCGCCTCCAACATATGAAGAAACCATCCGTCAGTCTGTGGAGCTGCCATACCACATTCTCGCATCCACTTTGGACATTTCTCCTTCTCAGAACCCCAGAGTGGAGCCCGGCCCACCTCCAGCACAAGACACCTCCGTCGTTCATGTGTGAGACTGATGTCGTCGCTCAAGTGCCAAAGATGAGATGTTGAAATCTCAGTTCCACACAAATCCCCGCGTGTGCAGGGGAAGCTCGTCCGTCCCTCGGTTTCTGGGCCAAAGATGAGCCAAGCTGTGATGTGTGATTTGGGAATGTGATGGTGTGTTTTGCTCCACATTATTGTCTTTTATGCAACTTTGTCTTGTGTTTAGGGGCTCATCATTGTTCACTAATAAAAGGTGCATTTATACCATCACCTGTGGTGAGTGTGATGCTCACTGACTCTGCTGTGCAACGGGGTGGAGTTGAGTTGAAACAGTGATAAAGGCCTTGATAGGCATCAAGTCAAAATGGCTAGTGATGAAGGAATTTTACTGTTTAGTATTTAAGGATGAAAGAGCATTAGATAAGAGTGTCAATACAACGATGAAAAAGAAAGAACATGGTAATGAATGATGGTAATGGACGCTATAAAACTACCTTGCAATTTGCTGACACCCATCAGTTAAAGGCAAACAACACTGAAGATATGAATAAAAATAAATCCCAGTGTATCGATAATGAATTATCCATTGTCATGTTCAGTCGAGAAAAGACGGATTTTACTTCAAAAACTAGTAGAAACCCGTTTCATACTGGAAGGTTAATTGCAGGTACGACAAAAAAAATCATTGATTAAAAAGCTTAAAATAGAAGGATCACATACAAGGCCCATCAGGGCTGCGACAGCCGTCAGCCTGCGTGATGACGACATCGACGCAAAATGCCGAAAAAGGCCGAACACCCGAGTGTTGCCTTGTAAACAAGGTCGGGCACTGCAGTAGTTTCAAACGAAACTCTCTCTGGATCGGGCTTATTCTGACGGAAGAACCTGCCGTGACGCCTCGAAGGACCTGAAGACACAGGTACGGTCCACTGAAATGTGTAGCCGTGGCCACTCAGAGTCACCTGAGGCAGTGCTGACCTGCCATCCTCCGCCGCACTGACCGCTGCGGACGCCTCCATGACATCAGGTTCCAAGAAGAACTAGATGTTGCTACTGTGGACGTGACGGGGCATCACTGGCAGAAGGCAGTGTTGCGGTGCTGCGCACTTGTGGGTCGCGGTGGAAAACTGCCGCGTCATGTTTTCCCAGCGCATCGTTCACTGCGGGTCGCGGCGGCGCAGCACCGTGTCATAACTTTCCCTTGACACGTAGGTGACGTCTCATAGTGAACCGTCCCCGGCGTTGTGTTGTTTGATCTATTAGCGCCTTCATTTTGCCACTAAACGAGATGTTGATTCAACTGTACCATTGACACTGCTTCCTCAGACTCGGGTGAAAAGCGCGCCATCCGTGCTGAAGGTCCTCTAGGAAGCCAACCTCCCTGCGAACAGGGTAAGCAACTTCGTACTGGAGGAGAAGCCGGTGGTGCTTGTGGAAAGTGGTCACGTGAGAGACTGGTTGGCTGCTCTGTTGCTGGACTCTGGCCTCAGCCGCTGGTCGACCAGCCATGTGACCAGAGCTGCACGTGTGAGTGGAGATGAATTGTTTTGGTTCCGGACTAAACACTGGATGGTGCGGTTTGAGCTCGTGGAGCTTCTTCTTATTTTTGCGTCCTGATTTGTGCAGAGCCGACACGATGATGCAGTGCTTCCACTTCATGCTGGAGCCGGCCAAAACCTTCACGGCCAAGATAAAGGTAATAATAATAATAATAATAATACATTTTATTTAAAAGCGCCTTTCTGAGCACTCAAGGACACTGTACAGGAAGTAAGAACAAGATAAAGGTGGGTCGTCAGAGAGCTCCACTTTGTTCTCATCACCTGTGGGATGGCACAGCATCATGTGACTGCAGGGTTGGTGGTCAGTGTTCGTCACTGATGGACAGTTTGACCTCTCCACTAACACGGACTCTGAGACTGACTTGTGCATGAGCACAGACCAGCCAGCCTCTGAAGACGCTCGGCTCCATGAAGGTCATTTGATTGAACTCTTGTTGCAATGTCGCCTCCAGGAAGCACACAAGCGGCCTAAGAAGGACAAGGGGGAACCGCTGGAAGAGGATCAGCTGTTTGTGGTGGAGCTGGCTCGAGACCTCAGCCGGGTTTGCCAGGTACGTCCCAGTGGATGGAGGGTCCACCCACTGAATACTGGCACTGACTTTGCTCTCTCATCTGTTTTGCTGCAGAAGTCCATGGTGCTGGAGCACATCTGGAACCAGGACGACACCTGGCCCACTCCCCTCTGCAGGCTCTTCATCCAGGACTGGGCCTCCATGCTGGAGAGCAAGGTCCTTTAGATAGTGAAAGTAGAAGTGTTCTTGGGAGTGGGTGGAAATCAAAGGCTTTTCAAGTGTCCTCTGTCTCTCATTCAACTCTTGGTTTTCTCCATGAATGTGGACTGTGAACAGAAGAGGCGGATGCAGACCGACGGCTGGCCGGAGACACAGCACCAACAGGCTGACCTCACTGGTGAACAGGCCAAAGGACTGGTTCAGGACTGGATCAAGGACCTGAGAGCTCAGCCTGAGGTAGAGTCTTTGTCTTCTCGGACAAATCCATGGGTTTTTCCAATCCATCCAAAAACTTAAAGGAGAAAAAAGAAGGATGTAGTCTTCATGGGGCTCAGGTTATGGAATGATGGAGCTGCTGTTGGTGGGTGCATTCTGTGGAGTGCCACCTGGTGGATGAGTGTAGACTTTACTCTGAGGTCAAGCCCCTTGTGCCTTGGTGTGAAGAGCATGATTTGATAAACTCCTGAATCTGAAACCAAACTTCTCCAGCAAAGCGTGTGGCCTGGAGAGGCTGTGGTGAAGGCCTTGGAGGACCTGAAGTCTGCCTGGCGCTGGGGTCGCCTGCCCAATCTGCTGACCGCCATGGAGCTGCTCATGTGGACTCTGGTGATGCAGAGTCCAGATAAGGTATTTCGGCTGCAGATATTAACTGAGACGACTTCCTGACGCACATTCGTCCTCCTCTCAGGAGACGGTTCCTCAGCAGTGGCTCCTGTGGAAGCAGAGGAAGCAAGCCATCGGTAGGCACATCCAGACTCGCTGCACTGTCTTGCTTCCTTTTGGTAACACTTGACTTGTTTCCAGGTTCCATTTCTTACATTCCGCAGCCAGGTGAGCCTCGACCCCACGCACACCACAGTGTTTTCTGTTACACATGCTGAAGATGGTTTCGCTCTCTTTTCAGTGTGGGACTGGATCTCGGATGCAGCAGGTAAAGTCTGGTACATCTCATCACAGAAGAGATTTGAAGTGACCCGAGACGGTGGGGGTTAGTGTGCGGCCTCGCACCTTTCTGTGTGGAATTTTGTATGTTCTCTTGTATCTGTTTCCCCTGGGCCGTCCGGTTCCCTCCCACTGTCCGTGTGTGAATGGTTAGGCTGCAGTACCCCGTGACTCCAGCAGGGGGGGTGGCAGCGAATGAGATGAGACGCTGTTGTGTTTCAGTGGAGGTGACTCTGGATTTGGACACCGCGAACCCAGATCTGCTCATCCTGGGAGACGACAAGAGGATGCGCTGTGGTTTTGAGAGAAAAGACATTCCCAACTACCACCAGCGTTTCGACGCCTGGTGGTGCGCCGTGGGAGTGCAGGGCTTCAGCTCCGGCCGCCAGTACTGGGAGGTGGAGGTCGGCGAGCGAGACTGGCGACTGGGCGTGGCCAAAGAGTCGGCGCTGAGAAAGGGATTCAAGTCGCTGAACACAGACACCGGGTACCTGACGCTGCGGCTGGAGCGGGGCACCGAGCTGAAGGCCCTCACTGTTCCCTTCACCGCCCTGCCGCCAGGTCTCATCCCCCGCAGGGTGGGCGTCTACTTGGACTTTGACCAGGGTCAGCTGTCTTTCTACGACGTGGACAAGCGGCTCCACATCTACACCTACAATGAGCAATTCACAGAGAAGCAGTTCCCGCTTTTCGGAACAGTGGAGATCCTGAAGGATCTGGTGATCACCTCACCCACTGCTAAGCCCCAGTGTTTGTGCCCCCCGTCCTGCCTCTGGGGTTAAACATGCTTTAGTTATCATAGCAAAGTTACACAAACCAGGTTATGTGATAATCTGTGTGAGGAATCCTGCTTCAGTCAGCACCCTGCTATCAAATAGCTCCTCCATGTGAGCGGCCGATACTGCTACTGCTTTATTGTGATCGCTGCGCACCAGTCCCCACAGCTGTCTTGTTACCGCAACACTCCAGGCTCCAGGCAATATCAGTCGCCAATAAAGGGATATAGAAACTGAAAATGTGTTGTCATCTATCTTTCATTTCAGAGGGAACTATATATATATATATATATATATATATATATATATATATACACACACACACAGAGAACATTGTTCAGTATGTATCTTGACAGGTCATTTGTGAAGTGACTTTGATATGGGTGAACCATGGTTGATTCCACTCCAATGTTTTGAAAAAAAAAAACCCACCAAAATGTTATACTTAAATGCATCATGCAATATTTAAAACTGACTGAAGGAAAATCTGCTGAAAACACAGTTTTGTTGAGTGAAATTATTGGACAACAACAGAAAAAGTGAAAGTATTGGACTGGAAATATTGCGTTTCACTTAACGGAGTTGATTGAAAAGGCGTTGAACATTAACTTAATAACTAATGCAAAATGATTTAGTCAAATTAAAAAAAAATCCGGAAAATGTTTCATTTCGTCATTTGATGACATCATCACCGCGCGACAGCCTGGCCAGCTTCTGGAGTTAAGCAAGGCGATGACAACAAGCTTAAAAGAAGCTTTAAAAACCCACTTCGGGTTCGACAGCTTCAGGTCCAAACTCCAGGAAGATGTTGTCAAGGCCGTTGTCCGGGGTAAAGCGATTTGCTTAATCTTTCTCGTGTTTTCTTTGTTGTTGTGGATGCTAACATGTCAATGCTAACCTCTGAGAAAGTTGACGAACGTCAGCGCGAAACTTGAGGAAACAAACGGTCATTGTTCCAGTGATATGGTTTTCTCCACGGTTCTGCAGGAGACAGGGACGTGTTCGTGTGCATGCCCACTGGCGCGGGCAAGTCCCTGTGCTACCAGCTGCCGGCAGTACTGGCGCAGGGCATCACTCTGGTCATCTCACCTCTGATCGCTCTCATCCAGGTCGCTCAGCTCGTCACTGTCGCTCTTGAGCTGAGGCTTGTCTTCACGTGCGTGTGTTTGTGTGTCTCTCTCACCAGGACCAAGTGGACCATCTGCAGAACCTGAACATCCCAGCATGCTCCATCAATTCAAAGCTTGCTGCAGGTGAACGCAGGCTCATCCTGGCAGACCTGCAGAGTAGCAGCCCCAAACTGAAGCTCCTCTATATCACGCCCGAGATGGTGGCGTCGCCCTCCTTCCAGCCGTGTCTGAACAGCCTGACCTCCCGCGGGTTGTTGTCCTATCTGGCTGTCGACGAGGCTCACTGTGTCTCTCAGTGGGGTCACGACTTCAGACCGGACTACCTCAAACTGGGCGACCTGCGGACTCACCTGCCCAGGGTCCCCTGCCTGGCGCTGACCGCCACCGCACCAAAGAACGTTCAAGAAGATATCCTGAAGTCGCTGAATCTTAACTCGCCACTGTCCTTCTCCACGCCTGTCTTCCGCAAGAACTTGCACTACGATGTCATCTTCAGGGATCTGCTTCCAAACGCCTATGTCCACCTGCACGCCTTCATCCAGAAGTCACTGTCCCTGGGACACGGAGCGGACGGACAGGTGGGGCTGCAGCGGGTTGAACCTGAGTGGAGCTGATGGTGACGGTGACTGGTTTTGCTGAACAGGGTTGCGGCATTGTTTACTGCCGCACCAGAGAAGGATGTGAAACGGTGGCCTACCAGCTCACCAGACTGGGGGTCCTGTCCAAGCCCTACCACGCTGGTATGTTGCCAGTCACTCCTCATGGAAGGGCCCCAGCCAGCTGGATGCTCTTGTCTTTTAGGATTGAAAGCTGGAGATCGGACTGAAGTCCAGAGCGAGTGGATGCAGGGCAAAGTCCTAGTTATTGTGGCCACCATCAGCTTTGGAATGGGCGTGGACAAAGCCAATGTCAGGTCAGAGCACCTCGCCGCAGCGCTACGTGAGTGGCTGCTTTCATCATGCGTGCGTTTGTCTGTCACAGGTTTGTCGCCCACTGGAATCTGGCCAAGTCTCTGGCCAGCTACTACCAGGAGTCGGGGCGAGCGGGGCGAGACGGCCTTCCCTCCGCCTGCCGCACTTACTACTCTCCCAAAGACAAGGAGCAGATTCTCTTTCTCATCAGGCAGGAGGTGTCCCGCCGACAGGTGAGCGCTCTCGCGCGCCGCAGACTCCGGGTGGCCTTCACACCAGTGTGGTGAATGTTGCAGGAGAAACGCAAGTCCATCAAGGAGTCTGACAAATCAGCCATCACGGACTTCGAGGCCATGGTTTCTTATTGTGAGCAGGAAAGGTAAGAGAAACGACCACGTGGGGATTCTGAGGGCCTCTCTTTGGTGGGCTTCCCTTTTTGCGCAGCAGGGGGCGCGCTTGCTCTGTCTCTTGAGAGCGGCAGGTCAAGAAATCTCTTGACAAATACAGTCCCTCAGGCGTCGGTAAAGAAAGACCGATCTGCTCCTCATGTTTGCTTTCATTCAGCAGTAGAGCTTCGCTTCATTTCTAACTTTATTGAAGGGAATGAGATGAAGTCACGTGACAATAAATAATGTAAACTCCCCAACAGAGACTGACAGAATACATGAGATGAAGAACCAAGAGCAGGGTTGAAATACACAGTCAGACATCGCCATAGTAACCGATATTAAAGTCCTAGTGGCTGAGGGTCCCATTGCTGTACCGTGGTGGTGGATCAAGTGACTGGAGTGGCGGCGTGGAGGGAGGAAGCGGTCCTGCGAGGTTGAGGTGGTAGTTTGTGTGTGGACAGGTGTGGAGCTGCGCCACGGTGTCGCTCAAACATCCGTGTGTGTGTTGATAGAAGGTTTGGCCTCTCACTGCTACTCTGCACACACTGATGACTGACACACGCCTCCGACTCGCCGTCACTTGCGGCCTGTGCTGCAGCAGAAGGACACACAGGGCAGCAGGGCCATCAGCAGAACCACCGCTGAGGGCCGCCGAGGTGAGTGGGCGTGAGCCGGTCAGACACATGACGGGGTCGAGCTTCTGTGACTCACCGATGAAGGTCACCAGGATGATGAACGCTCCCATCTCCAGCGGATCACCGTCAGAGAGTTTAGCCGCAAACTTGTTGGCCATCTCTAGGACGTGGCGTCTGGGCTCCATCCTGAGGAGAGGACGCACGTCAGCGTTTCCAGCTGCTAAACCAGCCGTCACCACTCTCCATGCGCCCGTCTTCACATGTCCATTAGCTTCTCTCTCTGTAAACAGCAGCAGCAGCACTCACCTGCGCGAGTCCTCGCTGCTCCGCAGTCCGACCCAGTCTGAGCGCTGGGGAGGAAGCTCAGTGGGAGGCACCTGTCTAGTCGAGTCTGGCTCTGACTGACTGGTTTGGAGTCACAGTTGTTGACACGTGAGCCCAGTGAGTCCGCAGCTATTGATTTGTGTCATTGTTTCACTGGAACGGTCGATGTTGACCTAGATCAGCGACATCTAGTGTCGAGTGCAGCCCACTCCTCCAGAGCTGCTGCCCCAGAGCTGCTCCTCCAGAGCTTGCATGTCCCAGCAGCTGTGGCGTCACAGGCTGAGGCTCTTGTGTTTACCTGTTCTCTCCGCCAGCTGCCGTCACACCTCCATCTCCAAGTATTTCGGGGACAAGGCGCCAAACTGTGCCGGCGCCTGTGACTTCTGCAGCAACCCCAAAGTGGTGCGGGCCCAGCTGGAGAAGGCGTCGGCACTCAGCACCAGGACTCAGGCCAAAGCGGATGAGCCCAGCGGCCCGTTTGGGTTCCGTGCCAGCCTCTACGAAGGCGGGAAGAAGGGCTACGGCTTCGAGAGGCAAGAGGCCGCGTGGTGATGCTGTCTGTCTGGAACGCGCCTTGATCCGGCTCTTGCATTGTCAGGTACGATGAGGACGAAGGAGAAGGCCACGGGGAGGAGGACCCTGCCAAGAGGAAGAAGGAGTTTTCTGACCTGTTCAAGAAGCAGATGAGCCTGCGGAAGGTGAGTGACCCCGAGTTGCACTGGACCTGTGTCAGCCTGACCCGCTCTCTGTGCCGCAGGGCAGTGAGCAGCCTCAGGACCACTTCCCTCCTCCAGGTAAGGCTTCCTCATGTGGCCGGTCAGATGGGTCAACATGGTTCTCCTCCTGCTCTCGTGTGCCACAGATCCCGATTGTCCGCTCAGAGACGCCTGCAGCCAGAAGATCCCTCGACTCACTGTGAAGGTGACTCTCACACACTCAGACCGTCCTGGCGGAGCTGTGTGGATGTGACCTGCTGTTGTGTCAGGCCAGGGAGCACTGCCTGCATCTCCTGCAGGAGGCGCTGTACGGCCACCAGGGGGCGGACAAGTCTCCCAGGTAAACCTCAGGAGGATGCAAGTGTGAAGCGACTCCTGACTGAGCCACCTCTCGCCCGGCAGTGGCGACCGTCTCTCCGCAGCTGTGGATCTGGAGTACGAGGTCTTCAAGAGCAGCAAAGCTGCCAACTTGTACAAAGCGTCTGTTCTCAAGAAGGTAGACAAGGCGGGGCAGAGACCAGAGTCAGTTTTGCTCTTGATGGTTTTACTGTCCAGGTGTCAGAGATGAAGAAGGCACCTGCAGCAGCAGCAGGTGGAGGAGGAGGAGAGAGGACCGAGTGCCATGGAGAAGGGTCCAGTGAGGAGCTGCAGGGCTTCATGTCGGCGGCAGCGCTCTACTCGGTGAGGTCACACGCCTCCTCACCTGCCACATGCAGTCTCATCAAGTCTTCCTCCAGATGAAGCCGAGGAGAGTAGGAGTCGGCTCCGGAGCTTCGAACCCCTTCTTGATTGGCAAAGATCTGCTGAAGAAGGAGGCGCTCAGCGAGGAGAAGAGCTGCGAGGCCGCCGTCACGTCCAGCATCAGAGACAAAGCTGCAGCCTCCACCTCGCTGATCAAGAAACAGCAGAAGCTGGCGGCAGCGGCCAAGGGCACGCGCACCATCGCTCACTACTTTGGGAAGAGACCAGCTGAGGTGAGGAGGGAAGGTGAGCAGGTGTGTGAGGAGAGGAGCGACAGAGGAACCGAGTCGGAGCTGCTGCTGGTTGGAGCTGAGCAGGAGGCTCAGGATCCTCAGGGAAGTGCAGAGTAAGTGGCGTGTGTGTGAGAGGGTTTGTGTAGCAAACGTCGCAGACGTTGTGATGCTCCTCTCACAGACACGGGGCCAAAGGTGCGGGCGAGCGAGTCGTGTCGCAGCAGGAGGTGGGTGCTGCTCTGCTGAGCTGGAGACTTATCCACACCTTGCTGATTCCGGTGTCTCTGCAGTGCGTGGAGGAGGCCCCTCCCCCGGCCAAGAGGAACCGCCGCACAGTGACCTTTAACCCCACGCTGCAGACGCCCGCCAGCTTGAAGGAAGCTGCCGACGTGGTGGTGCGCTACCTTGACCCGTTCTACACTCAAGGGAAGTTTGCCAACAAGGTGGGGGCACTTGTGCAGCGCTCGGCCGCTGGCGCCTTCAGGGGCCTCCTCAGCTCTTCACTCTTTGGTTTGCAGGAGCTGTTCAAGGCTTTCGCTCGCTTCCTGTCTCATCTTCTCGCTGAGGGCAGGAGCCGACCCAAGCCAGAAGGTGAGTGAGTGTTGGTCATGTGACTACTTCCTTTGCCCTCATGCGGCAGTGTCTTCAGTCAAGGCAGAAGCCAAAGCTCTCATCAAGAAGTTCTTCAGCCAAGTGCAGCGCTGCGAGAGCGAGGCGGACTGGACGCACCTGAGGCTGCTGCACAGCTCCAAGACCAGCCAGAGCAAGCAGTGAGGGGGAGCCCGTAGTCGTGGACTTCAGTTGGAGGCCCTCAGTGGAGGCTCCTGCCTATTGCTGCTATTTTCGTTGAACTTTAGTTTTCTATTTTTGAGAATTATTCACCTCTGTGCTTCTCAGGATGGTCTGCGTGGCGTCCTCTGCTTTGCTGAATAAAGTAGCTGACGCCTGTTTGTCTTCATGAAGTGATGCATTATTTCAATTGTTTTTATTTATGTGAATGGTTTTCAAATTAAATGGTGAAAATATCTAACTATAAACGCTGTTTTAAAGGCTTTTCTCTGTTGCTCAGAATTCTTAGAGGAAATATTTTGTAATTTTGCTATGTTTTAAACTTAATTTCTCGCGTCAATATTAAACATTTCAACAAACGCTATTGTGTTGGAATATTTAACAAATTCGCTGTAAATAAATAGTGGACAGCACGTAAGCCCAGAGATCGGAGGTGACTCGACAACTCGACGAAGAATGGGAAGCTGCTCGTAACTACTCTATGACGTCACCTCCACTGATGCTGCCTTCAAGTGCGAGGAGCAACGTTGGGAGTTTGCGCCGCGGACTCTGACAGAAATGGTCAACTTCATCGAATCTGCGTGCGACGCCAGTGTTTTTTGTGTAGTTCAACGCACTGGCCTTTCGTAATGAATCGGAGGCGCCAAACTCAGAGTGAGACAAAAGGGGTTCGAATTCGAGCCTGATATTCACCCTCACATATGAATATTCTCTGACTTTTGCTCTTTTCTACCATTTGCAAGCCGAGCACGTTCGTAACGTGTTTCTTTTAAACTGCAATTTGACCAGTTGCCTCATGAAACGAGCGCATTTGAACGCTGCACCTGCTTTGCCGTGCGGCTAAAGTTTCGCTCCAAATTATTTTTGCCATAATTACCATACTCTCTTCCGGCTTTCACTTGATGACTTCGAATGAATTTCAAGAAGGTCAAGACAACGATGTCGAACAATGTTGTCTTTGAATCTCCGAGGTAAAAAACGAGCTTCTTTTCTTTACTCTATGCGAGGGATTTCTTTCTGTCAGAAATCGTTCAGGGCTTGAGGAGCCAGGCACCGAGCAGCACCAGAGAGCGACGCCCTGATGGAGCCGCTGCTCGGGAGGAAGCTCGGACTGATGGAGCGCTGCCACTGAGTCCGGCTGCGGAACAGGGAGCCGGGACGATGGCCGAGTTCGTGACGGACGAAGAGGAGACCTGGTACGATCAGCGGGACCTGGAACAAGGTAAGATCCGCCTGAGCCTACACCCCTGACCTCGGCTCCCGGGGGCGCTCACTCTTACCTGTGTCTGGACTGTGCGGGGTGTCATTTCTGTTTTTTCTTTTTAGTCATTTCTGTTGAGCTTCCACAGAAGCCTTCCAAACTGCTCACAGGCGCCCCCCTGTGGCGCCGCCTCCTCGCAGGACCCGCTGAGGGAACGTGACGATTCAAACTAGAGTCATTCTGGGGGAAACCGTGGATCAGGAACGAGCGTTAGCCGTTAGCTCACAGTGCTGCTCAGACTGGAGTTCAACGTGAGCCGATTTTAAGGCTCCATTTCCGGGATCAGCTGATCATCTGGAGCCTCTTTCCAACAAAGGTCAAGAGGTCAAGTGTAGGTCTTCAAGAGCTCATTTTTAAGAATGATTTTTGTCTCTTATTTGGAAACAAATGACCCTGCTGTCACCTGCCGACCTCTCGCAGAGGTGGACGCCCAATCCTCTCCTTTTCTCTGTTTTCCTCGCTTTTGTCTCTGGATTATCTGGCGTAGTCTGATTTTGCCGTCGTAGCAACGTGGACAACAGCTGCAGGTGAGGATCTCGGTGCGCGACACTGCTGAGGCATGAAGGCCTTTCACGAGTCCCACACCGGGGGACCAAACCCTGGGTCATGTGACTGGGCCTGTTGATGTGTGGATGTTTGGGGATTAACATTGCCCCCGAAAACAGAAACGACTCGTTCTAGTGCCACCAAAGTGGACTTTTCGAAGCAGGTTGGTCCAGCGGGACCAATGGGAATTCATGCATCGACTGTTGCCGTGCAGGTTGGTAGTGATTCTTTACTGTGCAGCGCTGATGACAAGCATGACGTCTCAGGTTCCACGGTTTCCATTTGTTCTACAAATGCGTGAGCGCCAAAGAAGCATGGTGGAGTTTGGTCTCAGATTTGGTCCCAGGACAGTGAGCCCTGAAGAGCCCGGCAGCTCATGGTGTTAGGACATGAAGCTGGTGCTGACTCAGCGTGTTCTCTGCCTAGACCTGCACCTGGCAGCGGAGCTGGGCAAGACTCTCCTGGAGCGGAACAAAGACCTGGAGGACTCTCTTCAGCAAATGTACATCAACAATGAGGAGCAGGTGCAGGAGATGGAGGTGAGCTGGGCGAGGCCCCCGGCGGCACGGCGCCACCTAACGCCTGCTGTCTTGCCAGTACCTGTCCAAGCAGCTGGAGACGCTGCGCGAGATGAACGAGCAGCACGCCAAAGTGTACGAGCAGCTGGACGTGATGGCGCGGGAGCTGGAGATCACCAATGAGAAGCTGGTCCTGGAGAGCAAGACCTCGCAGCAGAAGATTGACAGGTGAGTGCTGGCCGTCCCGCCCAGATCCTGCTCCAGCTCAAGCCACATGCTTTTAACTTCACTCCTTCAGTGAAACGTTAGCCTGATGCTAACGTTAGCCGCTGTGCTGTCGTCTGCTTAGACTCTCTGTGACTCGCAGAACCTGTCGGAATGTTTTGCCAGCAAAGCATGTGTTGCGTCACGGCAGGTTGACGGTTACCATGGAGACGCTGCAGGAGCAGGTGGACACGCTGGCTGCCCGAGCGGAGCAGCTGCAGACACTGGAGGAGCTGAGGCTTCAGCGGGAGACCAAGTGCCGCCGCAAGATTGCCCACTCCTACCCCTGCCTGACGGAGCAGCGCAGTTCCCCCAGGTGGCGCCCTCACCTCCCTCTCCTGCGTGGCTCCACTGCCAGCCCGCAGGCTCAGCCCTGTCTGTGCTTCCAGGTACGAGGACGGCTTCCTGCTGGCCAACCCTGGCAGTGTGGACCTGGTGGAGGGGCAGCGGCCGGCAGAAGAGGAGAACGAGCGTCTGCGGGAGGTGCTCTCGGCGCTGCGCTCGGCCATGGCCGCGGAGCGAGGCAGGCGGGAGGGGGCGGAGCGCCAGTGCGCCACCGTGCTGCAGGAGCTGGAGCAGCTAGAGCAGCACCTGCTGGGCGCAGAGGGCTGCCAGCTGCGGGTGCGAGAGCTGGAGGCGGAGCTACAGGAGATGCAGCAGCGGCGGGCGTCCCGCCTTGGTCTGATGGGAGACACGGAGGCGGGGCTGGAAACGCTCCTGATCCAAGGGCCCGAAGTGGACTCGCCAGCAGAGGGCGGCGAGCAGGACGGCGCTCCGGTGAGGAAGAGCTGCAGTGACACCGCGCTGAACGCCATCTCTGCCCAGGACGCAGGCGGGAGGCGGCAGAGCGGCACCCGCAAGAGGGGCATGTCCATCCTGAGGGAGGTGGACGAGCAGTACCATGCCCTGCTGGAGAAGTATGAGGAGCTGCTGGCCAAGTGCCGGCGGCATGAGGAGACTCTGCGGCACGCCGGCGTCCAGACGTCCCGGCCCGTGTCCAGAGACCCCTCCGTCAAGGAGTACGACCTGGCCGCCGCCGGGCCGTCCGGCGCCCAGACCCCCTCCACCCCGGAGGCGCTGGAGGGGATCAGCCGGCAGGTGGAGCAGGTGGACAAGCGGCTGAGCCAGAACACGCCCGAGTACAAGGCGCTCTTCAAGGAAATCTTCTCTCGGCTGCAGAAGAGCAAG
The DNA here is from genome assembly GCF_027744825.2 of Synchiropus splendidus. Lineage (NCBI taxonomy): Eukaryota > Metazoa > Chordata > Actinopteri > Syngnathiformes > Callionymidae > Synchiropus > Synchiropus splendidus. The sequence goes on from NC_071352.1 coordinate 3,838,707, forward strand.
AGCGAGGTGGACTCCAGAAAGGTCAGCAGGAAGGGCAGGAAGCACAAGTGAGGAAGTCATGTGATACTTATACCATCCATTAAACAGCTGTCAAGAAAATGTGGGCGTGGACTCTGAGTGGCCCTGGTGGGTCTTTTGTTTCTGAGCTTTCAGACAGGGGTCGGGTAGAAGAAGACGACAGGCACCGGCCCCATCCACACTTTATTGTGAACACAGAAGCACGTGGAGTCAAACCCGACCAGAACACCAACACTGAAGGAAGCCTCTCCTGCGCGGGAGGAGGGGGGCACAGGTTGGAGTTCACAGTCTGATTCAGTGCTTTAGAAACTCCCATCGAGCCCCACCGGTGGAGGCGGATAAGGCCACAGCAGCGCTCACACTGGGAACAGCTGCAGCAGAGGTCGGAGGTCGCTTGGACTCTCTGCTCGCGGAGTGTTAACTGAATTAAAGCCCCGGTGACCCCGATTCTGATGAATGGACAGACTCCGGTGAAAATAATCAGCTCAAAGGATTTGCAGCGACGAGTGCGAGGCGGCGACTCGCACAGCAGCACGAGTCCTGGAGAAGGCAGACGACGGTAGAGTGGGGAGAAGAGGGAGCCGCGAGGAAGCTGGCGCTGAGGAACTGGACTGGGGGTAGGGGAAGGGGGGAGGAGACAGGAGGACGAAGAGGACTCAATCGCTCCAGTCTTTCTTGATAACCAGGCACCAATCCCAGGAGAGATGGTTGTTCTTGTCGTCGTCCGTGAACCTAGACTTGATGTTGTAGGTGCCCCTGGCCAAGATGCCCTTGGGCGCTTCCTCCAATGTGGTGATGTACTCGTACTCGTTGGGTCGGGGTCCGTAACTGCCCACCATGTACTCCGACTTGTCCACTGCAGGTGTGAGGAGGACAGCCAGCGGTTAGTCTCCAACATTGGCTTCGTCTGATGGCGCCACCGAGTGGTGGGCAGATGCAGCGCGGCTAGCTTCACTTGGGCAGCAGACACCAGGGCTCAGGCCTCGCCACTTCCTTCAGCTCATGTGAGGCTCGTTGGAATAAACCTCAATTCAGAATTTAAAAAGACCAGATGTTCCACTCAGATGTGAGTGGAACATCTGGTCACATCAGCATTCAGGCGCTCTATACCTCCAGCATGGTCACATCTGAGCCACTAGATGAGCATATGAGAACACCTGTGCTTGCAGTGACTCTGCGTTTCTGACCCGGTGAGGCGGTGCGACTGAGAGTCTCGTACCTTTCACGCCCTTTCTGTAGGAGTTCTGCACGTACTTGAGGCCCGAGACGATCTCACTGTTGACCTGCAGGACACCAGGGGTCAGACTCCAGCAGTGCTGCCACTCACCCTCATCTGCACCACTCACCTTGAAGTTGATCTTCACCTTGTACTCCACTCCCTCCTTCAGCAGCAAAGGGGTGTTCTTCAAGCCGTCCAGGTCACCTGAGGGAGAAAGATGGAACAGACTCATCGCTCGTATCATTCCTTGTCCTCCAACAGCGAAACTCGGCCTCAGAGTTTGGACAGGACCAAAAAAAACCCTCCCTCAGACTCTAGCAACAACGTTCCAACAGAGGGCACACTGTGGCCGGGCCGCGTGACACCCACAGATGGACTCACCCTGCAGGTCCAGGACCAGACAGGAGGGGGCAGCGTCACACAGCAGAGTCATCCGCGTCACCTGGATGTTGGGGGCGTTGGGGTCTGCTGCTGAGAAGGAGACACAGAAGGTTTGGCACAGAGGTGTGACTCCTCCCCCCTGACGTCCTGACCCCTCGACCCAGCTCACCTTGGTGCTCCACCCCCCCCAGCAGCGCCTCCTTGTACTTGCGCAGACTCTCGTCGTCCTTGTCCAGCTCCTTGATCTCCTGCAGGCTCTTCTGGGCCGGGGCCTTGTAGGTGGGCGAATCATCGCACTCCTCGGTGGCGGCGAGAGCTGCCAGCTGCTCGGGCGTGGGCTCCTGCTCCGCCATGACGTGCTGCAGACCAGAGAGACCAGATGAACCTGGGCAGCTGGATCTCGACCAGCGGTGCCTGAGCACCACCCCTCACCCACCCCCCGCCGCCCCAACTCCAGTCCTTCAGCATCTTCAGAAGTGTCTTCCTGACAAAGCAGGGAGGCTGCTATGTGGCCGTGTTGGCGCCGGCGCACAGCCCCGGTGTTTGGTGTGAAAACAAAGGCGGACCGGTTCCGTATGCACTTCCCACTGCCAGCATCCGCACAAGGAAACAGGGAGGTCACGTGACGCTGGGCAGCCGCACCAGACATGTCTCATTAGAGGCGCAGAGCTGAGGCATCTGGCGCCTGCTTCCTGCTCCTATCCCTCAGCACTCAGAAGACGTGGTCCAGGGAGCACCATGGGCGACATCACAGTGACACAGCGCTGAGAACTCTGACATGCCACAACAGTGTTGAACCAAATGTGACACTGGACACGCGCTCACACTGCTGACTCAGCAAGGATTAGCTCCAACAATGCTTCCCCACCACTGACATTCCTGCAGCCGGGCTAGCGCGCTAAAGCTAGGGCGGCCTGCTGCAACGCCGTGTCGCGGCGGTGGCACACTCTCCACCTGCCGTGCAGCAGTGATCACTTTGCTTGTCTTATCTTGGCAACAGAGAGGCCAGATTACAGTAAGAGGGATTAGGAGGCATCTGAGGCCGCGAGGAGGAGAGTGTTGGTGGAGACACCGAAGCAGGAGGATGATGGCTCTGATGAACAGGAGCTCAGGGAGTCACTGGAGCAACAGGTCCAACCGTGCATCACGTGCGTCTACTCTCTGGAGGAGATCCAACTGGTGACCCAGTGAAGTGCCAGAGGAACCGCAGCCGCAGCAGGGGGAATTCACCCGCCAACTCAGCCCTAAATATTCATGAAAACATGGAAGAACAAAGGCCGTGAACGTCATGCGTGAAACACAGCGGTGTTAGGGGTCCGAGTTTAGCATTGCTGCAGCTATTTTTAGCTCCAAGGTTGAGCACACGATTCCAGCAGAAAAACAAAGAGGCCTTGGTCCCACCATTTCATAATTAATCTGAGATTAAACCACAAGCTTCGCAGCGCCACCATTTGTCCATTTCAGCAACACCCACCTGCCTTGAACCGGACCCCGGGTCAGCAGCTCCACACCATCATCAGAACCAACACGGTACAACACAGTTACACAGGACGCCCAGAGATAATCCCAATCCCTGTTCAGTCCCTGATGAACAACAGTCCCACACGCAGCACCTACTTCCGCGACACAACAAACATGGTGTCAGTGGAACAGAAGCTACTCCAAGTGTTGGACACGGGACGTGGCGTGTGTTTAAACCACTTGCTGTGTTTCAGCTGTCCAGCAGCTCCACCGACAGACGGGTCCATCCCTGCCCACACACTCAGGAGGGCTGGAATCTTCCATCTGTTTCACAGACAGCTTCACAGTGACATTTATCTCTCCACGATGCAGCTTTGATCCAGCCCCTTGCGGCGGTGGCGCTGCGGGTCCTGCACTTGATCTGCCAGTCACAAACTGACTGGGTGATGCCACAGCAGGCAGCACTCCATTTCCTGGAGCCTCACACGGCACCACCGTTAACTCAAAGTGGAACCAACTCTGACGGGGGGATAAAAACAAACGATGGAAGTGAACACAAATGCACCACTCCACACGTGCAGCGTCACTCCCAGGTTGGTCCCAGTGGCCATCAGAAGCCCACCCCACTGCCTCTTTAAATTGCAACAACATTACGACCAGACAGCCAGCCGCTCGCTGCAGCCCTGCTCCCAGTGGCTGAAAAGACTGACAGCAGTTTCACTTCCCGACTTGAGGCAGCGGCGACAAAAGAAGGAACAGTACTCAGGAAGTCCAGAACAAATAGTAAGCTTCAAAAATAGCCCTGATCCCCACATGCCATGGCAGGAAGCTGCAGCTGAACGCCAGCTCAGACATCATTCCCAAACATTCCCAGGAGGTGGACTCAGTCTCAGGGACCAGAGCACTGAGCACCGGCAACTCACGACCCGGTGCTTGGGTGCTCACCACTTCCTCATATCTTAGTGGGAATGCAACATGAGCTTCCTTCGCGTGCCCACACACTGCCTCTGCTCAGTCCTGCTAATCGCCAGTGCCTCACAAAGCCACCAACACTCTCAGTTCTCTCCTCCATGGTTTCTCACGACAGTTACTTGGTTCGGGTTCCACTGCATGTCTCTCTTGTGGAAGCCTCAAGCCCTCCCTTGGCTCCTACAAAGGATGCACCGGACGATCCCTGTCGCTGGCGACAGGTAACACACCTGTGCGTCAGGTGACGGAAGCGTCTCCCCTACAACACACGGTTCGCACCGAGCGAAGCGCTTCACCAGAGTCGAACCCTAAAAGTTGAAGTCCCAAATCAAGATGGCTGATGTCCTGGGGGAGATGGGGCAGAACTTTGAGACGTCCCAGCACAACTTTGACGCCAGCGACACATGTAGCTCGCTGAAAGGCTTCGGGGTGACGCGACCAACGTCTCGGAACAGTCCAGGAAATGGCTCGTGGTTCAAGGTGCGCGCAGAAAGTGAACAAAGTTTCAGGAAGTGGCCTCGCACCGAGTCTCCGCGCCACCAGTCGAGGCTTCGTGGGTTGAATTCAACTCACCAAGAACAACAACTCTTCAACGCATTTCTCCATCAGGTGAAATAGTGACGTTGAGCTGGAAAACTTGTCAGAACGTTACCGAACGAGGCAGACTCCACACCCGGAAATGACTAACACCGTGATGCCTCTATATATGGCGAACAAGAAGCCAATAATGACGGTCCGACGTGCTGCAGCACGACGGCAACACGGAACACTTCGGAAAAAAGGCTTCAAAGGGAGAAAAGCATCTTTGGCAACTCATATGTCAATTTTATCAAAAGTGTTCCAAGTTAGGAACCACTTCCTCTTTTTGTTCTGAAAACAAAATACGACCATAATACGCGAGCGCGTGCAAAGACGAAGCTAAAAAAGTAGTTTGATGCGCCGTGGCGAGGCTTTCATCGACTCTTACCGTTATTCCACTGAGAGATGATCAAGCGCTGCTGAACGGCGGCAAGGGGCACAAGTGAAGAGGCGGGCGACAAGTCTGCCCGCAACCGTGCGCAGATGGTGTCATATCCGGCAACCCGCCTTCAAAATAAGAGCGTAAACTCGCCTCATTCCTACGCCTTCTTCATTTACCTTTGTTCAACACCCCGAAATACTATCATAGCCTTAAGTCATTGTCAGATACTCCAAGTATTCACATTACCAGATTCGTTTTTAACGTCTATATCGTTTTATTCCTTTATTGTGAAAACAAACAGGAAATATGTGCATACAGGACTCGCATTCAATTGAAGCAAGCTTCCGCCACCGAAGTCAGAAACCAACGGGCTGAAGTACAAACACCGTCCGTCATAAATGACGCTTGTTGATTCAGCGAGTTCAAAGTTCATTTGACTCACTTTAGTGTGGTATACATTTCCGGTCCGATGCTCATTTTAATATCGACTAAGCCGCCCAACACCCGGATTCTTGAAAATCTATCCAAGACCATTGTTCCCAGAGCCAGTCTGACATCTAGTGGCCGAACTCGGAACATGACCACCAAACCCGAGGACGATTCATGCACACTATCCAATGTCTGTTATGTACAGATTAAAAGGATGTTTCTATCAGGACTTGATGGAAATGAAAGCATGAGCACTGACTGCTTCCCAAGTGAGAACCAAGACAGAAGTTCCACCACTGCAGAGTTTAAGATGGAGGGCAGCTCAGAAGGGTTGCCCTCTCAGACAGGGCCTCCCAGTCATTCTAATGCAGAGCTCAACCCTCCGTTCAGAAGCACGTCCCAGTGGTAGAAAGAATGAATCAGACAGCAGCAGGCCGATATACACTGTAGGTTTTATTACAAGTTTCATTTAGCACAAATGTGAAGGAACAAACTTGATGGCCTCTGACAGCCACAGAACCTACAGCCAATTTTTTTCAGAAAAGGGGAAAAAAAATACTGGTAAAAAACACTCGGAGCATTTAAAAGCGGACAAAGCCATTTCAATCATTGGGAGACAGTTGTGTAAAACGTTTTGTCATCTGTAACAACCTTTCTTCTCTTCAGACAAAGGGATGCATGAGCACCAGCTGCTCCTAGCTGGTGTCCATCTGTGGGAGACAAAAGTTCGGTTAAACCAGCGAACGTGGAGTGGAACCAAAAGCCTGCTGAGAATAAGGTCCGTACCCTGGCATTGTATGCATCTAGTTGGGCGTCAAGTTCCTCTGCTGAAAGCTGCTGCTTGGTGGCCCCCCCTCGGCCACCGCGGCCCCGTCCTCTGGGGCCACCAACACCACGTCCTCCACCTCGACCCCTCTGCATTCCCCCAAAACCACGACCTCTGATCATGCCTCCTCTGTTCAACCTGCGAGGAGAAAGGTCCGTAAACAACCCCACCATCATGACCATCATGAGGGTTGGGGGGAGAGGTGCTCACCCCTGCATCGGTCGTCTCTGTGTGTCGATCTGTGACGTGACCAGCTGGATGCTCATGGGTCGCCCTGAAAGAAAGCACACACCTCAGTGGCTGAAACAAATCAAGCCGTGAAAGTGGCCTCACTCCTGAGCTCACCGTCGAGAGGGATCCCGTTATACTGTTTCATCGCCTTGAGGGCATCTGCTCGCCGTTCAAAGTGGACATCTGCCGTCCCTAAACTCCTGCCAGACCGGTCATAATGCACTGCCGCCTTCTTCAGCGTTCCGAACTCCGCAAACAGTTCCTGAAACACACGTCCAAATCAGAAAACTTTATAATCATACATTAATCAAGGAAAATTATGCTCGTAACATGCTCTGTACACAACATATCGCAACAAAATGAAAAGAAATATGCAAGTAATACATAAGTAATACAATAGCTTAGAAACAATGTGCAAGAAAATGCAAATTTAAGGACAGAGTGAACAGAAAAAACAGGGGAAAAATGAAGCAGGAGCTGTGGATAAACGTTCCCTGGAGTCAAAGAAACACAAGCCATGTACCTGAATGTCTGCATCTGAAACGCCAAAGTCCAGATTTGAGACGAGGAGCTTCCCTCCAGTTTCCACGCCAGCGCCGCTGCCACCGCCAGCAGCTCCGTTGAAGCCACTGAAGCCATTGTCGAACATGTCATGCTGCCATTTGTCCGGTAGTTGTTTGGGCTGCAACAGACGAAAGAGAACGCACCTGCTGACTTCAGGATCCCCCTTGCCACTGTCAATCACTGAGTCCACAGGCTGGGTGTTGGGGCAAGGAGGGGCTCCTCTTCCAACAGGAGCAGGATGTTCAGCCCCCACCCCTCAAGAGGATCCACAACATTCCCTGCCCGCCCATCACTACATGCTACTGAATCACACCCAGACAATCGTGGTCCTCAACTAGAGGTCACAATCACTCAGCCGTCACAAGGTCAGTTCAAAGCATCACCAGCCCCACACTAAGCCCCGGGTCGGCCCACCCAAGCAAACTACCAGGCTTGTGTGTTGCCTCGCCAGCTCCACCACAGCTCTCCAGAAGAGATCATCTGGTCGCAGCGGGGTCCCTCTGAAGAAGAATCTCCTCCAGCGTGGACAGTTCGTTATTGAGCCAGAAAAGAGGCGTCCGTCCGGTGAAGGAGAGAGTCCACAAATGGGGCGAGGAAACTAGACCTCCTAAGCGGCGTGGGGAGTCACAGCGTCCATTTTGAAGCCACGCCATTTTGATTAGGGCCTCGTCTAGCGTTTCCTCACATTAGTCGACAACTATAGTGGGGTTTGATTGGCAGTCCACTGATCCATCCATGGAAGCGCAGACACTTGCAGAACAGCGCCCACAGGCCCTGCTGATGGCGCCCGCCCGGAGAACAAAAGGCCGCCCGGTCGCTGGAACAAAGGGCTCCCAGAGGCGTTAAGGCTTCATCAGGGTTGGACTCTCCTGGTCGTTGCGGTCTCGATCGCCATCACACTTGGTGTAAAGGAGGATGGCGAACCGTGGAGGATTAGCTCTAATCTTAGCTGTGGGATTCAAAATGGCGCAGGCAAGGCCTCGACGATCCTCCGGCGCGAGCCCACACAATAGCCGCGAGCCTTCCTCTTGGTCGCTGGTGGAGGGACACGATGCGACTGAAGGCCGCACCAACCATGAGGCCCGTGTTGGAGCGAACACGGGCAGCTGGCGAGCACGTTCTACTGGGCCCACTAGTTAGTTACGGGAGCTAGCGAGCTTAGCCGAGAAACCAACCAGGAATTTTCAGCCGAGTCGGAGGAGCCTCCTTTCCTGCCCACTCCTGTATTTGTCTCATACCCTGCTGTATGGCGTCGGTCTGCCTCGAGCGCGGCTCAGGTTCTGGCGGCTCCTCATGGGGCCGGATCCACCGCCTCGGCCTCCGAATCCGCCGCCTCCGAGACGCCCTGCGCCTCCGCGAGCGCCGCCGCCGAAGCCTCCGCGGCCTCGTCCTCTGCCGCCTCTGCCTCCACCTCTCTGCCTGTTCTGTTTGATAATGTCGTCTAAAGACATATCCATCTTGTCGGCCATCTTCCTGCTCTAGCGGTACTTAAAACAGACAACTGTGCTCGCTGGTCCCTCTCTGCTCGCTGGGCTGGACGCGCGCGCTGCGACGACGGAGGAAAACAATCGAACGCCAGCTGGCTGCTCTTTATAGGCGCCTGCGCGGTGACGTAGCGTGACGTCACACGTCCTGCTAGTGTAAGAACATCTCTTGCTGCAATTCAAATGGACACAGAATCGAACCGTGGAAACTATCGTACCAAAATGGAAAGGCGAATATAATACTTTTTTTAAACTTCCGGTGACACTCACCACTATGCCTAGTATTATTGATGAATTCCAGGCCTTACCTTGCATTGGGTTGGAAGAAAAGCAGAATAAAAGATTTTTGTCACTTTTTTACACATTGTATTGATATTATGAAAGGATGAACATGGGAGTAACTCTGTTACGCTATACTACTTAAATATAGCCAATTCAAATATATATATATATATATATATAAAATTATATAAACTAAAGTATCTCATTTTAAAAGCTCAGTGGCGAACATGATTGAACGTGAACGATGGAAGCTCAACGGTGTTATTTGCAATGATTAAAACAGAGAAATGACGTTAACCATGACTTGATATAGCATTTCCAGTATTCTTTTTGTTTTTGATAACAGGAGTCCAAACTCTGCAAGGGGACTTCAGCACCAGTACAAAGACGCGTAATATAAAAGTCTTTATTCAACAGCCTGCGTAAAGGGACTTGATGAGGGGTATCATACTTCAGGGAGGCCTCGACTAGTAAAGTTCATTTAGGAGCAACAGAGTATATAATAAAAAATGTTGGCCTTCAACATTGCATTTGGCTTTCAGATCTCATCCACAGTGTGTCCCACATGGCCATTCCATATTCTCTACAATTCAGCTATTCAACTATTTACCAAAAGAAAGTCATAAAATAAAAAAAGATGTCAGCCCTTTCACATTTTCCTCTGTGGTCAATAAAGAAGTAAAAAGCAACCGGTTCACTCCGGTGTGTTTGTGCAGAGGGTCAGCTGATGTCAGTGGTCTTCAGTCCAGTCCACGTGGACGATCAAGACAGGGAGGCTGTGTGGTACTAAACCTAAATGAGATGAATTCCCCAAATCCCACTTATTTTTTCTTCGTAGTTGCTTGTAGAGCTTGCAAAGGTGGTCGCTATAGTCCATGTTTTAGAGAGGAGAAGTGAGCGCTGGATAAGCTGAGTCTCTGCATGATGGAGGAAACCTTCTCAAGGAGAATGTTGAAGGAAAGGGGTGAGGCCATCATAGAGGGAGGACTAAGACTTCTTGGAGTCCTGTGTGTTGCGTTTCTTCAGCTCACTCAGGTCCACAGGGACAAAAGCTGCAAGAGATGAAGGGTTCAGCTGCGCATCAGGGCCAAAAGAGACAATAAGTTACCACTTACAATGCAAGTTTGGGTTTGGGTTCTTCTCCACATACTCCTGTGGGCCGCGGTCGTTGCGTTCACTGTTCTGTGTCGATCTTATTTCTCTGAGCACAAACTGCCAGGCTGAACAAAACAGCAAAGTGAGACATGACAGTGGGAAATCGGACATTGAAAGAACAACCTTGTGGCAGGTGAAAAGGGGACGACATTAGTGAGGCACCGCAGTTGAGATGAGCACAACTTACACTCATGGATGAAGCGGACATTTTCTTCATGAGCTGGTGTGAAGATCTCCCCACTGTTAGTCGGGGATCTGGGGCTTGAGGTCCTCTTATAGCTATTCACCATCCTGGGAGCAGATGAGCTTTAATAGTGTGAAAATGTTAAATTTAGCAGCAAAACCAAACAAGTAGTTCAACAAGATGCTCAACTAAACCGTCACACACGGCTAGAGCATCTTCATCGATGTGAACGTCCTGCGGTAACAAAACCCATTAGGAATAAACAAATGTAGTTGCTGCTGCATAAAGACAGCAAAAAACCTAACCCTGATAACAACAGTGGCATCGATAATAGTCAGGAAAAGTCAGAACGTGCTTCTCAAAGCAGCATTCTGCAGTCAAGCCATCAGTCCAGATACTGTCTGCGACTATCCCAGCATTCTGATTTATTAAAAGTTCATATTATAGACGACATAACCGAACTGTGGGCTGCAGCTTCAGACCTGGTCATTCTGTTTGCAGCCTGCTCTTGCTCCTCGAAGGCGAGTTGATCTGCTGAAGTCAACGGACCAGAAGATCCGCAGGGTGCTGAAAACAAACAACGATAACCTTTTAAAACAACCGGTCACTGCGATTTTATTGAAACGTGTCCCTTTAGTTTAGGCGCCCCACACTGTTTCAGCACCGGCCTCGTCCGCGAGTGAGCCGCCAGGCTTTTGTTTACCTTCAGCCTGCTGTAGCGCAGCAGAAGTAGCAGCAAGCTAGGATGCTAATTACACTATCAACCCTAAAATGCGCAAAACTAACGTCGCCAACGCGGTCACTAGTTGACGAACACAATATAAAGCTGCGTCTTTAACCACGAGTTGTCTGAGAACCTGGAAGATCCAAAAGGAGCTGCGGTCAGTCCTCGGCTAACCTTAGCGTGCTAAATGTTGTGCATTGTCTTCTGTCACCGTGCAGGAACCTAAAAACTTCAACAGCGCCTACACGTTCAACACACCGCAGGATAAATACGGTGTCAAGGGCTCACAAACCTCGGAGTATAGTCGGCTTTCAATGCGCTTCGATTTCTGCCCCAACAGCCGCTAATGCAGGCTAAAACGTTGCCAATGCCAACCAACCACTACCGGGAAGTGACCCGGAAGTGATCGGCTCAACCGAACGTATTGTCGTTGAGTGTTATCGGAAAACCCTTGACTTCAAATGGTATTTAACATAAACTTCAAGTGTGATGAATGCACCATTAAAAACTGAACAGATGAAAAGAAAATACACAATAAAACCATTCCTGATGTGAAATTTTAGTGGGAATACATCTTACTTATTTTACAATCTATGTGACGTTAATGCTTTTTTTTTTTTTTAAATATTAAAATATACACAACAGCGCTACCCTGTGGATATATTTCTGTAATTGTCCAAAAAGGAGATTCCGACATCTCGATTCTCTTTCTCAACCCTCTCACATCCCGCTGCACCAAACATTTGTTTTTAATGATTTTCAAAGCGAATCAAAACTGATTCCTCACACCAATCAAAGGTGCAGCAACATCAAGGGCGGTGCCTGCTGCTCTTATTTGCCTGTGAATTGTTATTGAAGTGTCTTACAAAATCCAAAACATTGTATGACATAATGTCCGACTGGCTCTCAGTCCTGACTTTCAGTCCCTTGTTTTTCCTCAATTAAAGCCCAACAATTTCTTATAAAGTTCCTCGTGACAAGCAGAAGTACTAGGCCAGTATTTTTTTTCTTGAAGAAACCAGAAGAAAAAAGCAAAAGCTATGGCTACATCAAACACAGACGCCGAGGTGATGATGGACAACCTCTATGGGCTGATCCACTCCTTTTTCTTGGACATGAGTGCACAACAGTGGGCCTATTTGAAGTCTGGCAACCCTGATGTCGACACTAAGTTTAAACTGGCAGAACTTCTCATGAACATTGTGTCCAAGATCGCCAAGTCTTTCTTGACAGCTGTTCAGGGTCTCGATGTTTCCGAGGAAAGTGTCGTGGCTACGGTGAGAAGCACCGTGCCCCAGACCTTCGCTCAGGTCTTGAAAATTCAGGAGGAGGAAACGGCAACCGCCAGCACGAAGAACCTGATGGACCTGGTGGCTCAGGAGGTGACGGAGTGCGTCAAGTCCAATCTCTCTCAGGATGTAGCCAACAAGCAGTCGACCTGGAGGCTGAATGAGATGGTCAACAGCGCTTGCAAGATGATTAAAGACTTCCTGGCCAAGGTGTTTGGAAAGAAAATGCCCTGCGGCAGTCAGAGGAGGAGGGGCGGCAGGTCTGTGGACCGCCAGGACTCATTCACCTCCCAGGACAGCGTTCTGATGATGACAGCCGGGGCTGTGCAGGAGATCATCCTCAGGGAGGTCCCTGAAATCACCGAGCCGCTGCTGGGTGATCTGGAGGACAACACGGAGCACCGGCTGCTGCAGTCCGAGTTCCAGGCCGTGGCCCGAGACATCTCCATGGTGATTGTGAGGGCCAGGCGGTTGGAGGAGGTGGACAGCGTCAGTCAAGCCGCAAACTTTGAAGCCGTGAAAATCAAGATTCGGACCCATTTTGGAAAATACATTTTTAAATCACTGCTGCATCGAGGTTTAGCACAGATTCAGGGAGAACTTGGCACCGAGCTGTCTCCAGAGAACAGCCAGGGATTCCTGACCAGCGTGGAGTCCATGATCGTGCCCGAGGGTCAGAGAGCTGGCATGGAGGACATGGTATTTCAAAGGCTAAAGAACATCTCCAGCCCCAAAAATATCAAAACGCTCAGTGATTTTCTGTACATGAACAGCTCCCTCCCGTCTTCCAGCACGGCGCCGGTTCCTCAGGAACCCAATGACATGTACCAGAGGATTGAAGACAGAGCGCAGAACATCGTCAAACTCATGAACTGGTGGCTGACGTCTCAGGCCGACAGCCACAGCGAGAGGCTAGCCACGCTACTCATGAGGCTACAGTTGGACGGGCAGAAGGAGGAGCCCCCTGAGGTCAGCGAGTTCGTCGAGGAGATGTCGCCCCAATATGTAGAACCCAGCGATGCTCTGGCCGAGAACGCTGCCAAGGAGCAGATGGAGTTCAACAAAACGTATCTGGAGATCATGGTGGAAAAGCTGGTGTCTCAGATCTACAGCAAGACAAAGATCAAGACCCCCATGAGGAGCCCGGAGATCATGATCAACAAGCTCTTCAACGCGGCCTGGGCTGAGGTCGAGTATGTGGCCGCCAGCATCTCGGCCCAGAAGTTCGAGAAGCTGGTCAAGGCCGTTTTCAAGGACCTGTACAAGAAGTGGGGCTCAGCCGACAGCATTCTGGTCTCCATGTCTCTGCAGAAACCAGCCTTCGAGGAATTCATCGTGTCCGCCTTCAGGAGTCACCTGCAGAAGCTGAAATGAGCGGCGTGGAACACTGGTCTCTAAGTGAGGTAGCCGAGACGTTCTCAAGCCAGAGTGGAGGGAGGCCTCAAAACCAGCTGTCGGACGGTTCAAAGGCTGGAAACTGCAATCTCACGCGAGGCTCAGATGAATGGTCAGAGTGCTCCTCAGGGTTGGGCAAGCCGCTCGCCTGTGGTCGCTCGTCGGTTTGGGTGGTGTGATGAATCTTCTCTGGTCACTGCTGAGTCAGCAACAAGCTTCCCCGTCACCTCCCAGGTCCGCCAGCGGAGGTCGCCATGGAGTTCCCTGCAACGTCCTCAATTTGGAATTAAAACAACCAGTGAGAATCTATTGTGACAAAACGTTAATCCCGACACACGACGGATCTCTTCCTTCAGACTATCAGTTCAAGAGTCTTGAACCGAAGTCGCAGGAAGCGCTGATCCAGCAGACAGCAGGACCAAACATGGCGCCTTTTGGTGAAAAATCTTTTTTATATTGTTATTTTTATAGATATTGTAACTGCCCTGAATGGTTGAGACGGATTTTAGGCAGAAAGATGTACAGAGAGAGAATGAAGTGTGTGAGGTTGAACTGTGAATAAAGTCTAAAGCCATCACGGGTTGCTCTGCGCTAGGAACCTCTTCACGCTCACCAAACTTTACAAAAGCTCTTTATTTATTAAAACGTACAAAAATAATGAGGAGAAAAGTATAAGACTTGCACCACTGACAGTCTTCTGTGCAGCTGCCGACAGAAATTTAGAGCGTGGATGAAGTCTTTGTCCAGCGGTTTGTCTCCAGTGAAGCATCATCCCGTCTGGCCAGCAGTGGAGAAGAGCCAGTGCTTCAGGGAGATGACTGTGCACTTTAGTCCTCATGAGCCAGGCGCTCACTACACAAGCCACCAAGCTGCAGTCCCACGTCACAAGCTGACACTTGTCACTTTTTACCGAGAATCAGCTCAAGGAAGTGCTGCGGCGTTCAACAACACCCAGAACTTCCCTGCAACACACAGCTGCTTTTCACCTTCCAACCTGCTCCATTCACTTCCTTCTCGGGTTTGTTCCAGTGGGTCCTGGGGTTCACACACAGCCAGCCTCAAAGAGCTTGGCCAGCTCTTGACAGTCGGGGTCAATGAGGTCGACAGGTTTCTCCCCGCTCTCGTTCTCCACCTCCGTGCTGGCTCCCATCGTCAACAGGTAGCTGCGGAGGAAAGGAGAGGTCAGGTCAGGTCATGACCTTTCAAAGTCACTGCTGTCCGTTTCTTTCTGAAGCGCTGGAAAGATTTGAGTGGAGGAGCACGGGTCAGCTGAGCTCAGGCTCCATGACAGCTTGTAGTGAGTGTGGTTAGCTTATGCTAAATCCCCTCACTCACACGTCTCTCCCACCACTAGATGGCAGTGTGCTCACTGCAGCCCAGCAGACAGTGTTCAGTCGTGGCCCCACGGTTTAGCTACATCTCTTCCATGTTCCCAGTGATCAAGGGCCAACAGTCAAGTCCAACCTCTCCAAGGCTGAGGAAGGGGACACCCTGGACAGCCACTCTCACACACACAGTCTGAAGCTCACAAACAGCCTGACTTCGAAAGTACCGACCTGGCGATTTCGGGGTAGCCGTCGCTGCAGGCCATGTGGAGGGGCGTCCAGCCATCTTCGTCCCTCTGGTGGACGTCTGCGCCATACTTCACCAGGAGCTTCACCACCTCCAGGTTTCCGGTCAGCACAGCCTCATGCAGCGCCGCCATGCCTGCAAGCCAACACATGGTCAGGACCGGAGCCGGCGCTGCTCCGTCTGCCGCTCACCTGAGTGGAATAAAGTGTCCACGCGAACCTTCCTCGCCCTCATGAACCGGCCGATCTGCTCTAGGTCTCCTCGCCTCACAATGTCCTGGAAGACGATGTCGTTGGGGAAGTGGACGGTCCTCCTCACGGGGGCGACCGGAATCACAGGCGCCGGACTCTGCTCCGGCTCTTTGGGTCTGGCGGTGTACCGAGAGCCTTTGCTGTATGAAGGCACGTACGTGGACCTGTAGGTGGAGGTGTATCGTGTCGGCGTGTAGTGCGCGCTCGGCGTGTACTTGGCCGCCGCGCTATACGACGAGTAGGACGCAGAGTACTGTGAGGGAGAGTAGTAGCTGGAGGTCTGGTAGGTCGGCGTGTATTGAGAATGCCGGGTGTACGTTGACAGTGGTACATGGTAGTTGTACTTCATTCCTGCTCGGGTTTGGTCTCCTCCTTTGCTGTCAGCCCAGCAGGAGGAACATGAGGAATCCAACCAGCAGACACCAAAAGTATCCTGTGATTCGTGTCCTTTTCAGTGTCCAGGCGGATTCATCCGAACCTCGGTGTGTAGAAATCCTCACGCTCGGTTGGGAATGTCCAGTTTCTGGCAGTTCTGCTGGTATTTCCTGTGATGGTGTGTGACCGTGACACGCACCGTACACTGAAGTCCACTGACAGCAGGGGCCCAGTGAGACCCCTTTATACCCTCTGTCGGCTATTCTGGGCCCCGATATCCAGTGACCTCAGCTCCGACGTGAGTGGTCCCTCCAAGACTCCACCCCCGCAGCAGTCGCTGACACCGGAGCCTCACTCATAAAAGTGTTGATGATCAGTGTGTTCCACCGAGTTTCCACATCTCATCCAAATATACTGAGTAGAACGAACACCATGGGCTCCCGACCTGTTCAGACTGGTTCACACTGCAGAGCAAAACCCTGTTCATCAGACAGACCCTGTGTCTTCTGAAGAGCCTCCTGTGATGAGCCCTTCCAGCATCCAAAAACGCTGGCGCCAAGAGTGACGGTGGGCAAATTGAGGCCCGTGGGCCACATCTGACATGGCCCACTGCAGAAGGTTCCATGACTAAACAGATGAACCTGAGTTGGGTCTGGTGTGTCCTGTCCTGTTGCCATGGTGATGGTGAAGGTGTGTGTTTCTGAGTCTGAGCCTCATGAGTCTGTCATGGCAGCAGCAGCAGTTGCTCTTGGTGTCAGACGCCATGCAACTCAAGTCAGTGTTGCCATCCTCTGGTATGACGGGGTGCGGCAGTGGCTCGGCTCCGGAGTCGCTCCAGCAGTAGAGTGTTGTGCCACGCTCCAGCTCTCTCTTCGGTCACATGCCAGGACGAGGGCTCACATGGAAGGGGTTTTGGCTAAACATAGGCTCAGGCCCTCACCCCCAACCCCCACCCGCTCTTTGGGTGCATGTGGTGATCTCTCACGCCATCTAACAGCCTGCTCAGCATGTGTTTTGCTTGTTTCAATGGCGGATATGTTCACGGGTTCAGACTCTGGTTGTGTCTTGAGTCCCACTCCTGGGCCTGGCTCCACAAACACCCCCCGCCCCCAAGCCACCGGGATCGATTGCACCAGCTTGTCCTGGGTGCCCGGCGTCTGGCAGAGCTCCTCTGCTTCAGTGTCGGGGTGTGTCTTGGTCCTCAACCCAGGAGGCCACATGAGCTGGACTCACACCACTGAGCCCTTGTTGTGACCACCATGACATCAGAGCATATGGATGTTGGCTGGACGAGGAGATAAGTGGAACGTGGCTCTGAATGTCAACAACAACAACAAGGTTGTTGTCTTTCAATCCATTCAATCTGGTTTCGATGCTGCTGTGTTCCTCACCAGACTGAGCCACAAACATTTCCAGGAGAAATTATGCGTGTTTTTGGATGTGTGAACGAGAATTCAGGACCGGAGCTCCACAGCACTGGTGTTCAGAGCGGAACTTCGAGGCGAATGGAAGCAAACATTCAGTTGTTAGAGTGTAATGGTTTTATAGACTGACCCATAGCTGAGTCTTATCGCTGGGGTTTGCGTGTCACATCAAGATCATCTCCACATTCCAGGCCGGCGAGTGAGCGGCGTGGTGCAGGTTGGACGTTGTTGCTCGAGAACTAAATATAAGGCCTGTGAAGCACCACGCCGCTTGCAGCATGCCGTGCATGCAGCCTCTGATCCCGACACTCACGTCTGTGAAGGTGTGACACAGTCTGATGGTGCTTCTCCATGGTAGAGAGTATCAGGAGGACTAGGTCTGCTCAGGGATATTTGCGTCTGGACGAGTTTAGCAGGGGAGCGGACCACTACCCCAGCAAGTTTTCAGGACACTCACTTGTCAGTTTCAAAAGCTGAGCATTGACATGTGCCGCTGAAGGTAAAAAGTTCCTGGCACTGGTCAGCCATGAGTCTGCTGGCTCCTGTCATGTGTGTCGAGCTCATGATGTGGATTTATTCACTTACACCCACAGAAACATGGCGTGTTCTGATTTCTGACCATCATCTGAGCTTGTGATCAGCTGATGCATCTGCAGCAGAGCTGTTCTGACTCGGCGCCGCGTGTCGAGCGAGGTCCAGAGTAAATTGAGCCGTTTGCCCCACAGCCATCTGGTCCAGCATACATAACATGTTCCTCGTGATCCCTGTGCCTCTGGGCTCTGAGTGCTCTGAACCCACTCAGGCATGAGGGCGGAGTTTCCACATGGTGCTTCAGACTGGAGCACCCAGACCTTCGGACACAAACGTTATGTGACATGGTGACTCTCTGAGAGAGAGCAGTCATGCGGCACAGACTCAGAGCAGAGCCTGCACGGTGAAGTGCTTCTGGTCCGGGTGCCTGCTGGAGGTGTTCCACAGACCTGGGCACAGACCCAGGACCAGAAAAGGCCACATCTGTTAGCGAGGTCCGCTAATGTAGGACAAACTTGAGTGAAATACCCGACTATCCTCCCGACTTGGGGCAGGGTCAGCTGGGGTCTGAGAGACCAGCCGTCTGCCCGGCCGAAGGTCTTCTTCACCGGCGTCTTGAACGTGTCTAAATACTGGGAAGCAATGGTGGCGCAGTGAGCAAAGAGCTGAGAGTCCACGTCCATAAACAGGCCTTGCGCTCCTGCGGGGCTGAAGGCCGCTGCTGTTTACATCAGGGTCGGGTTACTGCTGCAGTAGCTCGCGTCTGTGGAAAAGCAGGTTGGAGGTCAAACCCTGTGCATTGTGCCCTGTGTAATATGTCAATGTTGGATTGCGCAATAAGGACACAGTTAAGGTTCACAGCCTGTTTCTGGCCGGCTCAGCTTCGGACCAGGCTGCGAGAGATTACCATGAGTTAGACCCTGGAGCGGCAGCAGCTTAAGCAATTACAGCTGCGGGCGCGCGAGCGCCCTTTCCTCCGGACGGGAAGGACAATGGGCGACGTCACGCAGAGGAAGCTCCGCTGGGCGGGTACACCCGAGCGTCACTCCAGGAAGTTCTGCCTCACCCTCATCACATCTCCAGCAGAGAGGTTCCTCCAGGAGAAACATGACCATGAGTCTAAGCAAGTCCCTGCTGCGGTGAGGGCCCGGGGCCTCCATATGACCTCACCACGCAGCTCCAGCCCCATAAGGCCAAGTGAGAGCCAGGATATTCCCAGAATGAATTGCAGGGGGGTCAGTGGGCTAATTTTGGCTGAGCCGTTTAGGGCTTGTGCTCCAGATACAGAGAGGCTCCGGTTGCATGTGAAGACACGCACGGCAGCCGTGTCGTAGTGGCATAGAGGGAAGCGTGATCCATCTCTTCCCCCATGAGCCTCTGCAGCATGTGAGCGAGCCGCCTGTAATGGGAGTCCTGCGGGGTCGTGACCCCAGCCTCTGTGCTTGAGTGAGGTGAGATCTATCTGTGGAGGCTCAGGACAGGACCATCCATGGTGCTGCAGTCTCTGGGGTCACGTCGGCCTGCTGCTGTTGACCTGCAGACCAGAGAAGTGGCAGCTCTACTCTGAGTCTCAGGTGACATCCTCTGCTCCTCAGCTGCTGAGCTCCAGCAACTCTTCCTAATGACTTGTGCAGTCCGAAGCTCAGTTCACATGCAAGGGAACAGCGTCGCCACCGTCGACCACTGGGGGGCGTTTTTTAGATCTGCGTGTTGTGTCATGAGGTGCCGCTGTCAGGGTCTTACGTAACTGCAGGTCCAGAATGAGACGTCCCTCGCTAACAAGGACAGAATCCAAGTCAGGTCATGGGATGAATCCACCCTGAGCTGAGCGAGGCGGCTGCTGCCCTCAGAGGAGCGCAGCCTGTCTCTCAAGGCCGTTTATGGGTGACCCCAAGCTCCTGCTGCTCCGTGCTGCCAGGGCAGTGGTGAGGAGCAGCCGAGCTCTCGGGTTTCCTCCGTTCCCGCATGGACTTATATTGTTGGCGACGATGTGAACTCCTGGGGCTGGATTCTAGTTTGTCACAGGCTGGAAGGTCAGAGCCGAGGATCACTGCTCATTTCTTCATTTCTGCCCCTCACTGGGCCTAGAGCCTGTCCCAGCTACACAGGGTGGGGGGCAAAGACCACCCTGGCAGGTCTCCAGACCATGAAGGAGTGAAAACATGAAGCGAGGAGAAACAAAAGCATTTCCAGTCTCACATACTCGTGGGATTAGATCCGGATCTTCGACATCTTCCCAGACTAAATCTCCAGCATAAACATGAACACACTCTGAGAGCCAATCCCCCCAGCCAGATCCAGAAATAGACCTTGGCGGCATTCTGAGACCTCAGGTGGTGAGGTCACAGAGGCACCTTGTTTATCGAGGTAGGATGGTGAGGTTCTGCACATCAAGGTCCTCAGTCTGGTCTCCGCTCTCTTTGTTCATATGAGTCAGGGAAACCTTCAGTAGTCCTTCTGGAGGTGTTACATCACTGGGATCACTGGTTATTCATGGAAAACCAAGAGGAAATCTGGGGCCTGTGACAGTGCTTCACACATTAGCAGTTTCCACACAGCTGTGACGCCTCAAGCCTGCCCCCACTAGACAAACGGCAGAACTTCAGGAGTGGAAGAAGAGACAGCATACAAATATAATATTCTTTATTTATTTTGTTTCTGGAGACAGAAGGTGCTGAGCAAAAGGAGCGTTGCAAGACAGATGACTGTGTCAAGGCACTGGCATCATGCTAATAAATAGTGTCGGAGCTGCCATCAAGCTCGCGGCTCAACGGCGACCATGGTGTCACCACACTCTTCCACTTCATCGTTGCCATCTTCCAGGACGTTTCCATGGAAACCAGGTTGACCCAAGTCATGGTTCAGCTGAGCATACTCCACCGATCCCGTCTGCTGTGGAGAGCATGTGTGCAGTGATGTTTTCACACTCTAGTGCAGTGCTCCAGTCAGTCCAACATCAGAAGCCTTGTTTGTATCTCCACAACTGAGATGTTCCCTGGCCAGAGTACATGGCTGGTTTGGGAGTAGGTCCCACTGAGAAGATAGACCTGATGATTCAAACTTTGTGACGGCCAAGCAGTGGCAGCTCTACTCTGAATGTCTGACAGATCAGTAACAGCCACCTCAGTCTCCACCCCACGGTGATGTTGGCCCCCTAGAGGCCAAACTGTGTATGCAACTTTTAAAAAAATAATCCATTGTTGTTATTGTTGGGTCGTTTTATTTCAGTATTTACTCACCATTTTTAATTTCTCACGTTCTAAATAAAAACCCAGAAATCACTCCAACATAATCGCTTGCTCACAAATGTTCTTGTTCTTGCTTCCCTGTAATTCAAAGATCATTTAGGCCTGGGGTGATTTGTATTGACTGGTGAAACGGTCTTCCTTTCATCTCTATCCAACCTGGTTGTTATGGCGCAACATCAGGGTCAAGAGTTTCAGAGTTTCCCCTCAGACCCCAGCAGTGCCCCCTGCTGACCTTTCCCAAGCCCATGTGACCCCACTGAAGGAGAAGCGGCAGAAAATGTAGGAATAGCAGCGTTTTTGGGGAGTCCAGGAGGACGACAGGCAAAAATGAAAACTGCTGAGTCATGTCTTTAAAAAGTCATGAGGAATGTTAAAAAAATATGTCCTACATGGCGTTCGAGAGTCAAGTAGAGCGAGTGAAACTTTAATGTCCTGGAACGGAACGCGGAGCGCAGTTACTGCTCATTTGTCATCGAGAGTGTCCTACTTACCGCGTCGTCCTGCAGCGAGACGCCTGCAAACACAAACCGCAGGGTCAGGAAATTGCTGCTGCGGTCGGATCATGCATGAACAATGGACCTTCCAGAGAATGAAACAATCTCATCTCAGCAGAAGCCTGTTGGAGCAGGAAGTGGCGGGACACCTGGCGTCCCCACGTCAGGCCTCCTGCCACCTTCCTGCTCCAACAATACTCGGGCTACCGACCCGCTTCCTGCTGCTGATCCGGCGTGGACCTGAGTCAGGTCCAAGGGGTTGGTCATAGTCTCACCTCCATGGGGATCGCTCTGCATCTCGGGGTGCTGTGGGCGGGGCCTGTCCGCGGCTCTCTCGCTGGCCTGGTCGTCCGACTCTGCACAACAACAGCACAGAGTCAGAGGTGGACCTGCTCTGAGACAGCGGCACCACTGGATGCCCTCACCTGAGCCAGACGTGTGCTCGCTCCACACACTCTTCCCCATGATCCCAGGAGTCACTGCGAAAACACAAGCCATGAGTCGTCACACACTCCCTCATCAGGCAGTAGGTGTGTGAGCTCCTGAGGGAAGCAGGCTCTGCGCTAACTAGCTTAGCCTGCTACAGTCACACGTGACAAGGTCACAGCCAAGAAAAGAGTCCGGCCTTACCATTGGCGGCCTGGTTGACCTCGGCCTGTGTCAGACTCAAGCGCTCCACTTTGGTGCCGGCCGACTTCCTGAGACGCAGACACAGTCAGCATTTTAAAACAGGACGTCCGTGGGCGCCCTGGGAACACTGATGTCTGATAAGCAGGAAAAGAGCGACTCACACTGAGAGCTGGCGTCTCCTCCTCCTCCTGAAGACCAGGGCGAGGATCAAGACCAGCAGCAGCAGAGTGCACATGATGGCGATGAGAGCTTTCTTCCAGCTGGCCATCGTCACTGCAAAGCACAGATGCCATCCGCAGGATCAGCTTCAGAGACCGTCATCTTTGACCATCCTGTGCCAAACCCGTAGAGGAACTCGCTCACCTCCCACCTGGACGGTTCTGCTCTGCTTGGACAGCCGGGCTGGGTTGCTGCAGACACAGTAGTACCCTCCTCTGTCCTCGGGTTTGACCGCTGAGATGATGAGCGACGCCTTCATCTGCTCCTCCGTCTGGGAGTGGAGGGTGTTGAGCGTCTCGCTGTGGTGCCAGCTGAAGCTGTAGGGAGGAGTGCCTTTGTTGACGCTGCAGATGAGCGTCAGGGCGCCCCCCTCCGCCACATGCCCGCTGCTGGGCAGCAAGGTCAGCACGGGTTTGGACACGGGTTCTGAAGAGACCAAGGAGACATCTGTGAAGGAATCTGCTGGTTCCCAGGTTAGCGGGTCACGCGGTGCGGGGCTCCCTGGACCGGTGGAACAGCGGCACGTATGGGCTTCGGACAAGCCTGAAACAACTGCTCACCAATGATTGTGGTGGAGCTCAGGAGCATCTCTCCGGAGCCGTTCACCGGAGCCCTGGTGTTCTGAGCTTGGCACAACAGGCTGCTGATGTCAGAGCTTCTGTAGACGGCCGTGGTGCTGAACACGGCCCGTTCCCCCGGGCTCCTCACCACCTGGCTCTCTGGTGCTCGGTCGGGGCCCAGGAGTGTGTAGGTGATGGGCATCGTGCCGCTGGAGCTGTGGCAGAGCAGACGGAAGGGCTGCCCCAGCACCAGCGTGCCTCCCACCACAGCCAGCGTGGGCCTGGACACTGGAACTGACAAGACGGGGTCAGCTGGGGCGGCGGCAAGCATCACCGTTCACACTCACTTTTGGCTTGGACCACCATCACCGGACTGTCTTTCTGGAAGTTGTGGCCTGGTGTCAACGATGGAGCCGTGGCCCGGCAGGTGTAGTTCCCGTTCAGACCAGGCTGAGCCACTGAGCTGTATGTGGCCGAGCTGCTGATCTGCACGTTGTCTTTGAAGATGGAGAAGTGCATGGTTTCGTTGTTGATCCTCTCAGGAACTAAGATGGTGACGGAGCAGGTCACTTTGAACTTGTCTCCTTCGAATATGGTTATGGGCTGCATGATCAGGCGAGGCTGGGAAAACAGGCCTGCGGGGGGTGGAAGTGAATCAGTGACTGATGATCCCAGTGACTCATGGCTCTGGGACTCACTCTTGACTGTGATGGTGGTGTAGGTTTCCTTCTGCACGTTGCCCCACTGCGCTTTGCACACCAGCTCGCCCGAGTCACCCTCCTGAGCCCGGAGACGGTGGTTGAGACTGACCATGGCTCTCTTCAGGATCTGCCCGTCCTTGGTCAGGAACACCTCCACGCCCTTTGGGGGGTTGACCACTTTGCAAACCACCTCCAGGATGTCGCCCTCATAGATGTTGGGTAAGGTGTAGAGCACGTTCATGATGGGCGTGATGTACAGACCTGCAGGACAAAGCCCATCAGTCACACCTGCGAGGGATGGACTCTGTGACGGGAGGGGGGGTCGAGGGAGCTGAGGCCCAACACTTCATCTGGCTCCAGCTGGGCGGATGAGCCTGTGCTGGAGGACGGCGCTGGTTCTGGCTGAACGTGTCCTCCAGCAACAGGCTTCTCTAACTATCCATGTGTTCCTCTCTGGTGAGCTGGAGCTCAGCGTGTGCCCGTGTACCACTGTGCTCACCTCGCACCAGCACGTGAATCTCGTTGCTCTGGTTGGATCGTCTGTTGCCGGAGACCAAAGCGATCTCATAGTGGCAGAAGAGGACGCTGTCGCCGACCTTCCTGAGGACCAGCATAGTCTGTGAGGAGGTCCCTGAAGTGGCTGTCTGCTTCAGCAGCCGAGTCTCTCCGCTGCTGTCCCTCTCATGGAACTGGAAGACCAGGTTCCCCCTCTCGTCCGGAGCGTTGCAGACGGCCTGGAACTCCTCGCTGTCGTAAAGCGTGCTCTTGCTTATGTTCAGAGTCGGGACCTGGAGGCCTGAGGAGAGACACCCAAACACTCGGCCTACTCAGTGGGCGCCAACGTGGCGGCAGCAGCGCGACTCCTACCTTGGACGTCGAGTTCTTGGCTGAAGCTGCTTTTGCTCTTATTCCCGACCGTGACCCGACACTCGTAGCTGCCCGAGTCGGCCGCCCTGGCAGGGGCGAGTTGGTACTCGGCGGTCTCCTCGTGTGACGTGGTGGAGTGCAGGAGCACGTTGTCTCGTGTGAATGCAAAGTCGTACGTCAAGCTGAAGTTTCTGTAGCGGCTGACGATGATGCGGCATTTGAGCGTCACAGCCGTGCCGCTTGGAACCGTGGCGCTGGGCAGCAGCGTCAACCCAATGCTGTCAATGATGTAAGCTGGAACACACAACCAGGACATTGGTGTTGCGACACTTCCACTTGGTCCTGTGCTCGTTCTGAACCCGGACTCCCCCGGAACCGGTCGTGGCCAGTGGTCACACGGGTTCTGATCGGGTACAATAGTTTCACCCAAAAAGCAAAGTGTATCAAAGATCGTAAGAATGATCTGGGGTCCATTTGTTGCCTCTCTGCTCTGGTGTGTGTTGTCGCTCAGATCACTGGAGGAGATTCATTCACCACACCTCGCCCTCCGACTCCCTCTGCACAGGTCACTGACTCGTGAGAAACAACTCTGACACCCAGCAAGTCCTGTCGCCTCGGACAGCTACTGATGATGACGACGATGAAGAGTCCCTCCTCCTCTGATCGCGCTGTGCTTGCAGCTGGGAGTCTTCCTCAAGGGCAGCAGTGAATGGCCAGCAGGCATCGGCCTCAGTGTTAATAAAAGCAACATGGATGTTTGAGAGCGAGGTTCTGCCCGACCCTCGAAAGGCTCTGACAGAAGCTCCTCACCAACTGAGAACCAACTGGAGTGAAGCTTCTCTTCGTGTAAATCCATCCCTTTATTGACCAACACCATGTGGGGACCACAACCTACAGGCCATGCAGCAAGAGAATAGAGAATAGCAAAGCCCCCCGGAGCCCACAGAAGCAGAAGCCATTGTACTCACACGGCTGCACGCTGGAACACTGCCCTGGTGGTGGAGAGAAGGGAGACATGAGTCAGAGCAACCGTGACAAGAGCTCCGTCCTCTGACGGCCTGGTCCTTACAGAGGCAGACGAGGAGCCGCAGTAGAGACGTGGGGGGCCTGGTGTCCATTCTTAGCGTGTGAGACGCAGCTGCGGACGGTGAGGGCCAGAGGAGGACGTGGGAGGGCCGCAGGAAGAGCCGGAGCACTGAGGGAGCTTGTTCCTCTGCTTATCACACATTCTCCCAGTGTAGCCAGGAAGCCCGGCCGCTTCCTCAGGAACACACGCACAAGACGCACACACAATGACCCGCGGGCCGCACTCTGCTCGGACCCGCGCCTGGCATACATGACGCTTCAAGGTTGCGCGCAGCGTGTTTGGACCGCATCTGCTGAAGACCGGGGCTCGGATCTCCTCCCTGGTGCCGTGGAGTCCCGCGGAGACGGAGATGATGGAGCCGCTGAATCATTCATGGGGCAGAAACTCCCAGCTTAGCGGTGGCTGAGCTTCACTGATGTTTAATAGATGATGTGCAGGGAGGTGTTGCAGGTGGGGCGGGGGGGGACTTCTCTCTGTGGCTTTATCATGGCTTTTGTCCAACCTTCTTCCTCAGACACACTCATCTCTGAATCTTTTGACTCTGACTCATCACGTGACCTCTACTGCCTCCTAAGGCACATTGCTGTCCACCCTGCTGCACTCTCTTCTTCACCACCTCTGACCTCTGTCCATGCCTCTGATGACTGATCCCAACTCTTTCCTGCGACTTCCTCCTCCTCCTCACCCTCCGTCTCCACCTCGTCCTCCCTCTCGTCCTCACCCACCTCCTCCTGCTTCTCCTCCTCCTCACCCTCCTACACCTCCTTCTCCTTACCCTCCTCACCGTCCTCCTCCACCCCTCCCCTTCCTCCTCATCTTCCTCCTTCTCCCCCTCCTCCTCTTCCTCACCCTCCTCCTCCTCCTACTCATCACTCTCCTCCTCCTCCTTACCCTCCTACTCCACACACGCTCCATTCCTCCAGCTTCTCTTTCCTCACAGCCTCAGACATCACCGTCCCTCCTCCACGAGCATCATTTTTATGTTTCTTGTTATGATAATATTATTACTGCGTATTAGTATGTATTTATTTGTGCATACATAGGTGTCTTCTCGACAGTTCTCTCTCTCTTTCAGACCTCTTGATGGCTCTTGTGAAACAGGGCTGATGTAGCGCCGCTCATGGCCATGGGAGGGCGCCAGAGATCAACTGAACGCTCGGCGGCAGCCACGCTGCAGATATCCATCACCTTTATCTGTTCATTGATGAAACTCTCCGTTTCTTCCTCTGCAGCAGCGTTAATAAGCCCGGAGCAGCGGTGACCTTGGTGTAAGATTTAATTCTGTCAGTGACACATTATGAGTTATTACAGTTGCTATCCCAAAGAAAACAGCCTGGTTAATCGAATCGCGCCGCAAGTTTCCACCGGCAAACTCCTCCAAATGAGTCCAGTGATTATTGAATTATGGCCTGCATGATTACAAACATCTGCTGGAGCTGCACAGCACATTTGTTCGCGCTGCAGAGGAGAATCCATTAGAGAGCGCTGGGCTGTCTTGAGAAGCTTCTAGAAAAAAGGGAATAATGCGGGCGGCTTTCTGCTGGAGGGAAGGCGTCTCTGGCTTGGTCCTGCAGTGCTGTTATCTAACTTTTAACTCCTTCATTCCTCTCAGCAGGAAACTGCTTCCTCCTGGCTCCTCCTCCTCTAGCTGCTCCTCAGCCAGAGTGAGGCTGGACTCTGATGCTCTGATGGATGTCAGACCCTATGGGATCAAGACATGTCTGAGTGAGTCCAACAAACCCAGTGGATGTGAGTCACTCAGGTTGTGGTCCTGTTTTGATTCAGTGATGGATCCTCGCTCATGATCTTTTGGCTGAAGGAGAGAGGTGGGTTCGTAATCTGGTTTTCAGCTGAGGACAAAATGCGTCACGAGTCGTCCGGTGTTGTCGGAGGGTTGCGTGATGATGAGGCGACTTATGGCGGCGGCGGCGACTGACGGCGACGGCGGTGCCACAGACTCCGTCAGGTCGCAGGCTCCAGCCATGGCCTGCGGCGAGCGCTTGCATCAGCCGCCGGCCATGGCCCTCTGTGGCAGACTGACAGGAACAAGCTCCACTCCCACGCTACACCATGTCTGTGGTTTCTGTGTGACTGCAGGGGCAGCTGACTGTGACAGCTACAAGGCTCTGCTGCGGCGGGCTGAGCCGGCGCCACTCACCCGACACACTCCTCCGTGCATTGGATGGCGGGAGGAAACCGGAGTGACAGAGACTCGGCCTGTTGATACACATCTGCGTGTTGTTTTAGAGTTGTGAGTCGAGGAAGACGAAAAGATGAGCAAAAGCAATTGAAACTTTATTTGGGCCTATGGGAAATGTTGTGGGATAATAAAGCTCTATTCCGAGAAACAGGATTGGAAATGTGCGCCGGCTCACGGGCAGACGTCTTCCGGGTCTAATTACCAGCAATAAACTTCGGCTTTGTGAAAGATTTAGTCGGAGCGTTATGGTTTTAGGGAAGTTCGGGGACATTTTAATAAAAACAAAT
The DNA here is from genome assembly GCF_027744825.2 of Synchiropus splendidus. Classification (NCBI taxonomy): domain Eukaryota; kingdom Metazoa; phylum Chordata; class Actinopteri; order Syngnathiformes; family Callionymidae; genus Synchiropus; species Synchiropus splendidus. Next base: position 3,866,725 of record NC_071352.1, read on the forward strand.
GAATACAGCTGCAGGCTCGGAACATCCGGGCACCCTGGTGGTCACAGCACCACACTGCAGGTTCCACAAGTGCGATAAGGTCGATGAGCGTTGCAACCCATCCTGACTCCCATGGCGTCACATATTGACGCCGGGAAAAGTGGACTTTTGCGTCCGATACTGACGAAAAGGGCAGCCTGCGGTGTAGCGAAGCACTTCCGCGTCCGTCTTTTCACGTGTCAACATGCGACAAAGGCTGCCTTTTTGTCAGTATTGGACGCTGAAGGCAACTTTCCCAATGTATGATGCCCTGGGAGTGAGGATGGGTCGCAACTGTTTTCTCCTCCAATGAGCGAGTTGTTAGATGAAGGATGGACAGCCTTGTGACCTGCCATCACTGCTGCTCAGTCAGGAGTGTTGCACACATTGTTGTGTTGCCCAGTCCCTTCAAATAAACAACGTCAAGTTGTTCTTCGACTGAGGATCCCAAGTGTTGCCGACTGCAGTGGCACGGAGCCGTGTCTGGCCCTGAGCTTTTCACCCCTGGGACTCGACAGTAGGTGCTGAGGAGTGACTGATGAGTTGCGCAGACCTGATGGTCAATGCTGCTGCTGCCATCACGTGCGGACAGACGGACGGACGCCTGCACCAGCGGCCGACTCCACAGAGCCACTTCACGGTGATGTGTCTTGACATGCTCCTGCCAGCTGTCCTATGAGTCCTATGAGAGCCGGGCTGAAGCAAGATGTTTGCCCTGCAGGAAACATTCCCAGGGTTGGACACGCTCAGGTGTTTCCGACAGCTCACCTGTCCCATCCAGCATTCAGCAGCATTTGGAGGCTCGTGCTGCGCTTCTTTGGAAACATCCCCCCCCCACCTGATCAATAATGGATGATCTGAAGATCTCTCACGGGAGAAGCTCAGGCAGGGACATTGTTCTGTGGTGCAGAAGGAATCTCATTGGAGCAGCGCCGCTCTCATCGCGTGCTGCTGCCCCAGGCGACGGCAGGTTGGCGGGTCGACTCATCAGACTCGCCGCAGGAGGGCACCTCTGTGAGACTCTGCCCCTCTCCCCTCACCGTCCAGCGATGCTCTCAGAGAGCAGAGAGCACTTTGGTTTGGCCCAATGATTCGTACCAAGTGTTCATGAACAAGGAGAAACATCCTCCATCGGAATGATAATGGATTTATTTGAATCGTTTTATGCATTTATTTCTTAAAAAAAACCTCATTTCATATATTTTTATGATATTAAATCATATTTTTTTCCTGAAAAAAAGACATTTTTCCAAACAACAAATATCAAATGCTTCCACCACGTAAGCAGTGGGAAGCGCCAGTAAACTCAGCACTGCTCCGCTCGGAGCAGTGGCTTAGACGCAGAGAAGGACCTGACATTTCCATGGACTTCCACAGGAAATGCCAATAAGCTGCACCGTTTCAAGGCAAATACCAGCACACGGGAGACAAATGTCTGGAGGAGGGGGGGAGGTGACGGGGGGAGGTGACGGGGGTCGCCGCTTCTCACGGCAAGTTGCACCAACTGTTACACAGCTCCGCCTGTGAAGGATCGAGAACTGATGCTCCGACTCAAATACAAAAGCAAAGTTTGTGATTTCCATCTGAAGCATCTGAATGTTGGCGCCACAAGGTGACGGACAGAGAGACGCCGGCGCACGAGTGTGAAGAGCTGGTGGAGCCAGCTGTCAGCAGAGGTGAGCTGAGAAGCTCCAGGCTCAGAGAGATCCACCATTCCTCAGCTCCCATTGTGTACTGCAACAGTACACAATGGGCCTGAATCAAGAATCTTTGATGAAACAAAACAGCCAACATATACGGCAGTGACCTGAATGCCTCCTGCGGCCTAACAAAGATGGCTTCCACTGACATGTCAACCTTCTGAATATGCCCCATAATACATTGCAACATTGAGCTCCTAGAGCAGCTGAAGGCTGATGAGTTGAGAGGGAGGTGCCAAACTCAACTATGCAGGGGCCACATGTTGCAGGCCTAGCAACGTCATCTCTGCAGGAGTTCAGTCCATTACAGTGGATCGGAAGGAAGAGTCCAGACTCTCTGAGGTCCTGACTCTCTGAGGTCCAGACTCTGTGAGGTCCAGTCTCGGGGAGCACCGGTGCCCTCCGGGGGCCAACTTAATCCCAGCCTCCCATAATGCACTGCAGGCGGGCAGGTGAGGCAGAGGACTGATCTGTTGCAGCAGATCTGAAAACCAACATGCCACTGAACCTGTGTTGAGAATATTCCTCACATCAGTTTCATCACTTTGACTCAGCATGTCATCACTCACGTGCGCTCGCTGCCTTCGCCTGAAAATTGAAGCCCAAACGAGCAGCGGGAGCCGCTCGTATAAAGAGCGAGCAGTGGCGGCGGCCCCTCAATCCTTATAATGACTCCTGAGAAGAGGAACACGGGCGGGAAAGACGGATGAAAGTGGTGAACGGAGGCGAGAGTCTCCACACGGGCCGGGACAGTTCCCCTCCCCTCCACTGGGGGCCACTGGCTCCCCGGTGCAGTCGCAGTACAGTGGTGCCGCTGGCCTTGGTGCTGAAACTCTTTGGACTGTGATTCATTCCACAATGATTAAATAGCATCTTTCAAGCTGAATGTGATGAAAGTGTTGCCATGGCAACGGCTCTGGGAATAATGAGCAACTCACTTTGCTTTTGTCAGATTGGTTTGGATGGAGAGAGACAGACACAAGGGTGAGGTGGGGCTGGGGGGACTGGCGAGGCAGGAGAGTTTGAGGCTGAGACCTGCAGAGACGGTGTTGAGGGCGTCGCAATGCTATGACTCCACTGTCGAGTGAAAACTCTCCTCTGAAAGACAAAGTATTGGAATAAAGAATGAGATCCTGAAAGTGAATTTCTCTCAGCCGACCCATGCTGGTTCTCCTCAGGGCTCCAGGGATCAGCCTTCACTCGGGATCTTTCAACTTCGGCTCAGATTTGGTCCTCACAAAGAGGCGTGTGGCACGGGGGGAGTGTGTGGGAGGGTGGCAGCACCAGGGAGGGACACGCTGCGGCGGCATCCAATGAACTCAGGAGCTCTTCTGTCTCTGATCGCACACACACACCTGCCTCAGTGACACACACCTGTCTCAGTGACACACACCTGACTCAGTGACACACACCTGCCTCAGTGGCACACACCTGACTCAGTGACACACACCTGCCTCAGTGTCACACACCTGCCTCAGTGACACACACCTGACTCAGACCATGTTGCAGTTCATTATGTGCCCTGTGTTAGTGGTGCTGAGGATGTCCTGGTCCCTATTTGGTCCCAGCAGGGGCCATGGTCTGCAGGTCAGCCTCAAGTGTGATGAAAGAAACAGGCAGTGGAGCGAGCTGTCCACAAGACAAGCAAGAGTTTGGAAAGTCACTGTCGTCTTGGGAAAGAGCCCAGAGCTTGTCAGTATGCAGCGCGGTCATTCATCCTCATCACCACGGCGACGCCCAGACTCCAGGAGCACTCACACGGCTGCTGACTTTCCATTGGACTGGTCCAGACTGGCCCATCTGCCCGGGGCAGCAGGTTCATGAGGGTCACACCGGAGTCGGAAGCCCAATAAGAGAAAAGTGTCCTTGACTCATCAGAAAACCATATTGACAAAGAGACGCAGAATTGCATGAAATGTTGGAGTTGGAATGAAGAGGAATTGAATTCACAGATGCAGATGGAATGAGGGAAAACAGCGGAGAGACCAGTGAGCTGCTGTGTCTCCGCTGCTGGTGACTGGGCGGAGCTGAAGGCTGTGATGTCATCACACGTGGTGATGTGTGACCTCAGTGGCGCGTGAGGACCAGCCACTGGTGTGAATATGAACGGCTTGATTTGCAGGCTGGGCCTCCCTCGCTCCGTCTGACACCTTGGCTTCAGGAGTGTTGATCTCAGCATCACTGGGAGGAAAGAGTTGTGCTGCTCATCTGAAGCAGGGCTCAGGGTGGTGACGGAGGCCGGCTCAGGAAGCAGCTGCCAGGACTGGGTGGGGCCAGGTGGAGGCCGCGCGGGACTCGGCCATAGACGTCAGGAGGCTTCCACTCTTCCATCTGTCTGTCCATGGAGCACCACAGAAGCTCTCTTCTTCTCTTGGGGCTGGGAGTTCAGGAGCGCTGCTGCCACCTACTGGATCCGTGTGCTCAGCAGCTTCAGACCATTCATGACAGGGGCCGAGTCAGGGGGCGCATCATGGCTGACCTGACCTCTATCGTTCACACACAAGCACATTTCCAAAAGCAGTTTTGGGAGAGTTATGGCCGCCAGCCACAGTGACTTCCGTCGTTTGGTATGAATCAGGAGGTTGAGCTGCAGAGACTCGTCAGCTTGTTACTTGGCAACTGCAACCCTCAGTGAGGAGACGGTGGAAAAGTTCACTCAGCGTACAATACAACATGGCACCGAATCCTCAGGTCCTGCAGCAGGAAGCTCCATGGCAGGCGGCGGAACTGACGGAAATCGTGTGAGGTAGGAGAGACTTTGCTGGCTCACAGAGAGTCACAGGCTCGATCTGCTGGTCCAGACGTGACTCAGGTCACCAGATATTGGCTGTGTCCCATGTCTCCCCCTAACACCATAACTTGATTGTGAGCGCTCTCCACTATGAAGCGCCCTCCGATGACCAAGTGAAGTGAACACTTGATGACGTCACGCGTAAAGACATTGGTTTTGTTTGCTGCATATCCAGTGTTGGAGAAGTTTTGGAAATGCCAGCTCCAACGTTTTTCCAACCACTTGCATCAGCGCTGATCATCTCACTTGTGAACCAACGGAGAAGAAATGGGCGGAGCCTATGTTGCGGTGATAGATCTGTTAGAGGTATGAGGATGCTAATGTTAGCCTGGATGCTAGCCCACTGTTGTTTGTTCAGCAGAAAGAAAAACATACTGTTGTACATACGTGTTATATTGTTCATGTTGTGGGACACAGTCGACCATTTGGCTCGCTAACATGTGATACCAGAGAAAGTCAACAAAGGGAATAGCAGTCCTCACTACTAAAATGTCCCTGCTGACCTATCCAACATTGTTTTGAAATAAAGTACTTTGGTATCCTGGAAATATATCCACACTTCATATTCCCGCTTGGTTTCAAGTCAACTCCAGGTGGTCGCACGTGGTCTGAGCGGTGCTCAGTTTTGTCGTGTGAGGTCTGGGTCAGATTCTGGTCCTCTCCAAAGTGACTGGGCCATGTGGATCCTGTAAGGATGGCCAGGCAAGGTGCGTCCACGCCCCGTCAGCTGGTCGTCCCTTGGTCACCATCCCTCCGACGACGAACCTGCTCAGACGGAAGCTTCACGCCGCGCTGACGGCATTGATCACTCTAGTCGCTCCTGAATCACAGCTCTCACTTGGTGACGGGACAAAACACTGAATCTGATAATCGAGTACTGAAATATTAATGATGCAGAGAGGAAGCCGCTCAGCGCGCTGGCTCACGCTACAGACTCCACAGAGGTGAGGATTGATTCAGAGGCGCGTCCATGCATCACCGTCTGCTGAGCCCGGCTCTGCCTGTGGTGCTGTCAGATCACAGAGCAAGTCCTGATCACCTCTCTGCAGGTGTCGGCTCAGGAGGGGGGCGGAGACTGGGCGGAGGCGGGGTGGGGCAAACTCTACCACTCTTCTAAACCACATTCCAAACTCTCTGTCCACAGCTGAGCGAGCCCATCCATGGGTGGTCCCTCAGGTGGGCTGCTTTAAGTGAAGCCCCTCCCACTGGTCCTGCAGGTGGACTGGTTGAAGTGAAGCCCCTCCCACTGCCACCGATGCTCCTCTGACCAGGTCTTCATTTGCAGAGTTGCATGTTGATGTCCGAATAAATGAAGAGCTGGGGAAACAAGTACTGTGCTCTCCAGAGCACTAGGTGATTGACAGTGGTGCAGGAGGTTGGTCAGTCCGAAGCATCATCATTCATGTGGTGGATTATTAAAGGTGTCCTGATCAAAGCGCTGCTGGAGGAGCCACATATTAAAGACCAAGAGAACTTTCCTGGTGAACACGGCTCCATTGGTTTTCTTCAGTGGCAGTAACAACCCCAACAAGTTTTCCAGACCACGTGTCCGCCACTGCAGGAGGAACATCAGACTCTGCTGCTACTCTCTGCCTGACTGATCCCACATCAAGACATCAAGGTCACATGTGGAACACACCTTTGTTTACAGGAAACCTCCTCCAGGATGACTTGTGTGCAATACAATGAGGAGCCTATGGAAGCTCCTGACAGACGCCTCGTTCATCTGTTGCTGTCAAAGTTAGATTTCCACTCCACTTTGAAGATGACGATTCACAAAAGTATGTGAGAACTTTGAGTAAACAGGTCTCCTCCGTCAGCCAGTCGACTCCGGCTCGGTCCAGTGCAGAGAGGCATGCAGCGGCGAGCCGCCTCATCCTGACAGGAACCCCTCTGGAGGACCCGACTGGAGCCGAGCAGGAGACGCTCTCAGAATCCCAGCTACCTTTCATGTTTTCTTCACTTTTTGCATCCTAAATGTGCTGGTTCTGTGTGAGGCAATGGCCCAAGCGGCACTTTTGGTCCTCGTGTTCTGGCTGGGCTGCAGAGCCGCCGGCTGCCAGGCCTTCCTGTGCAGGACTCGGGTGCTGAGGTGACCCTCTGCCTCTTGGTGCATGGCTGGTGAGCGCTGCAGCCCAGCGCCACACAGTGATGGATGCAGAGCTTTGTTGGAGCAGAGTTTTGCAGGCTCCAAACTTTGCCTCCAGTGGGCTGTATTTCCCTCCTCGTGTCTGCCGCTGCAGGTGTTTTACCACTAAATGTCAGGAGGAGATTCACTATCAAAGGTGCCTCCAGGAAATAGGACCCGCGGTGAGGTGATTTAAAACCTTCTTCGCTGAACTTTGGTGGGTTTTTCTCCGGGCTGAATAATGAGCTGTTTAAATTCATCGTTGCTGGCCATTAGCGATGAAGTGCTCACAGCTAATGACAGGCGCATCAGTGGGCAGGAGCTGGTTCCTCCAGTCACGTCCCAATCTTCTCTCTCTTCACAAGATCGTCAGGGATTGACCACGTCACACTGAGTGGTGGAGCCGAGCTCCCTCACCGGATTTGGACCTCTGGACTCTCCTTTCTGGTCTGGTCTGTGAGGAGACTGGGACCGTACTGACTGTACTGGCCGCTGAGCTCCACGCCTCAACATGTGGAGGAGGAAGCGTCTGAGGAACAATCATGTGTGGGGCCACAGGAGCACACCAAACAGAGGCCTCAGGAGGGTCTTTTCTCTTCAGCCCGAGGCAGGCCGGCCAGGACTTTGAACATGAACACGTCCTTGGGATAAGATATGACTCACTTCATCGGGACTCTCCGCAGCTCATACTGCTGCGCCAGCGGAAACTGCCACAACACAACGCAGGGAATTCTCCGACGGATTCTCCGCTTTTATCTTTTATTCTGTTCAAAACTGCATGCAAGCATTATGAACTTTTATAAAGCCTTTGCTAGTTAGAGGAAACGAAATTCCATTTGAAGTCTTTGCTTTTGTTTCATCTTAAAACACACTTTTTTAATAGGTTTTGGTAAACAGATGGATCTGGCCCCTGAGAATCAGGTCCATGAGTCAGTGCCACACCTGCCATGCTAACGCTCCCAAACCTTCCACACTTCACTCCCTTGTTTGGTGTTGGTCGGGAGTCCCTCTCCAGACACTCAGCAGCTCCTCTCAGCTGAGAGAGGGGCTGCGAGGAAGAGCAGGCGAGTGGTGACTGGCGGCGCTGACGGCGGGGAGCTGTGCCTGAGAGCTGTCCTGTTGAGGCCGTATGTGTGTGTGAGCAACTGTGGCGGACGCAGAGCAGCCCTCGGGCCACGCTTCGACCCGGTCGGGAGAACAGAACCAACATGCATAATACAGCAGCTAAATTAAATAACTGCTGAAGTGGCGTGTCGGCGCGAGAGCTGCTCTGGATTTATGACACGGGACGGCAGCGCTGCAAGTCAGCCGGGTGTCGACCATCGACCTGACGGAGCTGCCTCTAATGACGTGGGAAAATTGAAGGGTGAAGTTTGACTGGACCTCCATCACTCACGGCTCCTCTGACTGTCTTCTTCATGGAGGAGCAACCATCCAGGTGCCTGAAGCCCGAGAACCTCTGCTCCTCAATCACGTGCTGTGAGGACCAAGTCCTGTCACATGCTCCAGGACTGCTCCCTCATGGCTGCCATACTGCCGTTGACATTCATCCCACCGCGTCGTCTTCAGGACGTGTGAAATGACCGTGGACTGAGATCCATCTCTCACTCGGATGGAACCATTCAATCCCCACTGATGAGATATGCATCCAGACCATGTGAGGATTCTGGGTCAGAACAACTCCAGAGCTGGGAACCAGGGTGGAATCCAAATAAAGGCGTGGACTATGTTGACCCTGTAAATCTGTAAAGCAGAGAGAGAGGAACAGGGCGGAAGAGACATCCAACAGGAAGAGCGCGAGCCAACATGGCCGCCATGCCCCTGACTGGTCTCAACAGCTCCGTCGCTTCTTCTGTTACTGTGCATGATGAGACTGCAGGACGAGTGGCACACGTATATGTTCAGGTGACGTAACTCACGTGACGACGAGGGCATCGTCCTGAACCAGTGTGGCCAGAGCATCCGAGCCCACGCTCCTGCCGCACGTGACCTCTGAGCCCCGGGGTCAGCAGAGGAAGGCTGCTGCTGCACAGTCAGAGGCCCCACTTGATCCAGAGCCAGGCCTCTTTAATGACCCATTAACAGGACACCGTGTCAGTGCTGCTGAACACGCCTCTGCTCCATCTGCTCCATCTGAGCTCCAGGCCATTAAACAAACATGACCGCAGTCTCTCTGGGGCCGGGTCCTTGGCGTCGGCCACGGAGCCACCTGTCTAGCGGGCTGCTAATGTGACAGCCTCGGGGGAGGTGATGGATGTGACCTCTCACACTTCAGTGGGGAGCCACGGTGTGAGCTGCGGTTTGGAGGCTCCATGGATCAACGATCCGCTGCAGATGACAGAGGAATTAGCCGCGCTCTGATCTCCACCTTCTTTTGATCTGTTCCTGGCTCCTCTCACTGAGGCGGCCCCGCCCCCTGTCAGGAAAGGCCTTCAAAGGCACGTCAGGTGGACGAAGGTGTTGCTGCCGCTCGGCGAGGTGCGGCTGGGGAGCAGCGCTGCTGAAGCTCCACCTTTTTAATTAGACTGGAAAGGATGCTGCACCTCCCTCTGAGGACCAGACACACACACGCAGCTCCCTCCACGTCAGAGCCCCAGCCCAGCCTCCTCAGGAGCTCTGCGTCCGTCCTCACTCGCACGTCTCTTGCTGAGATGACAGGATGAAGGCAGCAGGTGAGCGGGAGATCATTCCACCAGGAGCTCATTTCATTTCCTCTCCATATTGATTTGAGAGGGAAATGAGACAAATGTGTCTGTGGGAGAAGCGAGTCAAGCGCAGGGATGATGACATTCCCTGAAACGTTATGATATATGATGAAGTTAAAAGTTTCTGCCTCAGGACATCGAGGGAATATACCGGAGGAAAGTAGAGAGAAGCAGGTGCCATTCTTTTGCTTGGAACTGAGATTCAGATTTGAGATACTGCAGCCACAAGAAGGATGCAGCACAGGTCGGCATCTCCTCACGCAGATGCTGGAGGACGGCGTCCCGGGTGGACCAAAGGCCCGTCCCTGCTGGAGGAGGTCCAGAGTCTTGAGCCGCTTCCTAGATCAGGATCAGGATGAGGTGACGTGGCCGTCACATGACAGCCGACCACGGTGAGCAGCGAGGAGCCTGCGCTGGCTGTGTTCCGGACGTCGCTGAACTCTTTCTTCTGAAACCTTGAGACCACTCAGTTCTCGAGTTCCTGAGTGAGAGACGGATGAGCTCAGCATTGGGGAGTGAGCTGAGCTAGAAGGCAGGGTTGGTGCTCCTGACTTCTGTTCCCGTCCTTCAGACGACCCTGACTCGACTGCAGCTCTGGTTTTCCAGTCAGCCAAGCGGCTGATGCCAGGCGGAGTGATCCGCTCACCTGCGGCCAGATGTTACGAGGGGAAGGTCACGGCTGTGTGGCGCGGCCACTCCACCTCCACCACGTTTTCCTCCTCTTCAATCCCTCTCCATTTAGAGGATTAGAGTGTGTTGACCTCCGCCGCACGTGTCTCATTCATCAGAACGTAATCCCTCGGGCTATTCAGTGCTGCGCTGTGATCCTCCAGCTCTGCTGCAGGTTTCCTCAGGGAAAACTGTCACCGGAAGAGAATGGTAAAGTAAGTATCATCGGGTTGAGGAGTCACGGAAGTCAAGAGCAGCATGTCCGGAACCCTGAAGCCTCTACTGAGCCCAGATGGTGCTCACTGTTGCAGTGTGCTATGGGACTCGTCTCATGCTTTGGCTCAACGTGTTTACATGAAAAATGAATCCCAGATTTTTCATTTGATGTTGTGATTTGGTAGGCGGCGCCCTGCGATGGCAACGTGGCTGCGCCAGCTCAGCAGCTGCACCGGGATTATCTTCCAGAGTGAGCTACACTTCGGCACTGGCGACCCCACGACCCCAGCCACGGCCCGACCCGCGTGGTGGAAGTGAGAGTCAGGAGCTCGGCACGGAAACGGAAATTCCAGCTGCAGTCCTGCTTCCTTCAGCCTAATAATGAGATGTGTGAAGACATGAACGTCATGTGTGCACCAGCACTCGTGCAGCCGCAGACAGCAGTAGTGATTCGCTCTTGGCTCTGGATGCAGGTGGTCTGACCCAAATTCTGCCTGATGAATCTGTTTGTCTCCGGTTTAATCCCTGACCGAGCTTTCAACAGCTTAAACTCTGTTTTTCAAAAATGCGCTGGCTCTTTTTTGGGCCCTCATTTAGGGCCGCTCCAAACCTCTGGCCCGATCTGTGGGAGGATTATCGGCTGGGCCCGACCTCCGCAGGTGTTTATCACCAGGATTAACCACATCCAAGTGCTGTGAGGGGATTAGAGCAGAGGTGAGCATTGTTCTCCCGCAGCATCCGCAGCCTTCATTAAGGCCAGATTAATTGTTCATTGGCAGCCCCGTCGCCTCGGGCTGAGTTGTGGATCTGCTGAGTCATGCGAATGGGGCCGAGGATTGTCACCGTCAATGATATCTTGAGCTGTGGTTTTGGGATGGAACCTGCCGCTCCAAGCTTCAGGATCACCGCCAAGAGGCCGGCACTGCGGCTGTCCAGCGGATCGACAATGAACCTGCACGTTGAAGGGTTCTGCGATATCAAAGTGCTTTGGAACAGAGAAAACGTGAGAGTGCTGAGTCAGCGGCGGACCAGGCTGTCCACACACCCCGGCCTGCTGTCCTGCCACGCGTCCAGAGGGAGACACACCTCTCACAGCCAAGGGCTCTGCGTACTGCACCTGAGCCGATGGACCATAACTTACACTCTAACACGGGAGAGGTTCTCATAAAGCATCGGTGAGAGGAGGAAGGGCCGGCGGGGTGACGGGCAATAACTGTCTCCACGGCAGCCCATCATGGTGGCCCCTCTCACACACACACTCTGTCTTGTTTACTTGGCTCTGGATCATTAGTGGCTGCTCACACTCCCTGTTAGCTTCACGGATCACGTGCGGTCGACAGGCTGTGGATGACACCACACTCCAGGAAACTCTGTTCTCCTCATGCAGCGAGAGCCATTCATTTAGGAAGGAGAGTGGTTAATATCAGTCATGTGACGTGAGCGCCAGCATGTGCTGCTTGGATTTGAGCTGAAACTGATTCATGCATTCAGCAACTCGGCTCGGTGTGTCCACCTCGTGCTTCTGTCTCACCTGTGGATCCAAAGGTGAAAGGTTTTATTTCTAATCTTACTCCACTGGACACGAGCAGAACTGGGCCTCAGTCCTGGCAGGGTGCTGGAGCCGGTCCAGAGCAGAACCAGGACCGAGGCGTCCGACTCCCTCAGCACGTGTCTGAGAGGACCAACGGGAGCGGCTCATTATGCCGTGAACTTGACCAGACTCCCGGCTTTGACTCACACCAGCGACCCACTCTGACGGCTTGATGGATCACCGTGAGCTGGCCCCGCCCCTAATTAGGGCCCAAATGGCTTTTCACTAACTAATTACTGATGCGGCCGATATGTGCGCTGCTAATAAACGCTAGCGTGCTCCTGCATTAACGATCCCCGGGAAGAGGTGAAGTGAGCGAGGGGGGAGCTGGAGTGAGGGGGCACATGACAGCTGTGTGCTTTTAAGGTGACATTGATGAACGAGGCTTCCAGCTCAGTCCCACCCTCGTTGGTGAGTCCCGGCTCAGGACTGGATCTGTGACCCGCCGTCATCCAGCACCTGCCGGCGAGCGAGGTTTCTCATTGGTCCGGTAATTGGGGCACAGCGTGGCGCTGTGAATCCCAGCGAGACTCAGCAGCGTGAGAGCTCTGCCGGCAGGTCCGGGGGCCGGGAGTGGAGCCTGCACTTCAGACACCGTGTGTCGCCGACGTAGATGGAAGGAAGGAATGTCATCAGGGTGTTTGCCACCTTGGCGGGAAGTTGCTTCAGTGACACCTGGTGTGTTGGAAGATGTCTGTCCTGTAGGTCAGGCTGGCTCCGCCCCTGAGGACAGCGATCCTGGGACGTCACCTTGAAGAACACCTGCACATGAGACCTCACAACTGGCTCAGCAGGCAACAGCGGAGCCCTCAGAAAGACAGGCCGACATTATTCACCCCTGCTTGGCTGCCAGCCGCTAATCTTTACTTATAGATCCATTTGTTATTAAAAAGCAGGGAAAAGGCCTGTTGCTGAGCGAGGAAACTAATTAGCTGCAGTGATCCGTTCGGAGGCAGGAAAGCAGGCGGACAGAGATAATTCCAGCAAATGAACTCATTAAATATCTACAGATTTATTGACGGAGGCGTCGGGAGAGGATATATTTGGTTTTTCATTGGAGTTGAATTTCATTTCAAAGGCTGTGGAGCTGTGTCTCCCCAGAGCTCAGCGGTGGCGACGCTCGCCAAGGTCCGGAAACGCCACGTTTGAAGCGGGAGTTTCTTATGCAGCAGCACAGAGCCCAACGTTACCAACCAGCTGCTGGACAGAGGAGACTGAGGTGACTTCCAATACCATCCACCCTGCAGGAGAACAAGCAAGAAACTCACCTCTCATGAGCATCAGCTGTCTAACAGTGTTGTCACCCGAGGTCATGGCCCTTCATGGCCTGACGAAAGCATGAATCACACGTCATACACAGCGGTGCAGGGGTCTGCTCCAGCCAGTCAAGAGTACACTGTCTCACCTGTCAGGTGTGTGAAGCCTGGAGGTCAGTCACCTGGAGCCAAAAGTGTTCTGTCCTTCACCGATGGCAGCCACAGGCTCTTCAGATTGTCTCCACAGCTGAGGAACAAGACGGAACCTCATCGGTCTGGATCTCTCTGGATCCTTGTCTGTAGGTCTGTGGCGTGTTGTTTTTCCTTCTCTGAAGAAGCCGCCTCCGCTCCCCGGGGCGTGTCCCACACACGACTTCAAGGCTGGTGAAGACTCAGGACCTCACGGCCACATGTCCGTCACGCGGGGCATCAAAACCTTGTAAAATGATTAAGTGAACCGCTGAAGCCACACCAGGAGAAAAGTGAGCCGAGGATTATCAGCACTAGCTCCTCAGACGTGAGCCTCAATTGAACATGACACGTCAGCCGTGTAAGACACAGAGGCGCCGTCACACTGGCTGTTCCACGGATCATCACGTCCATTAAGCGACTGTGGAGCTTCAGTGGTGTTCGCCCCAAACCTCCTTTCCCTCTGGAGCAGACGAGGAACGTTGAGTTGAGGACTTGGATGGAGATAAAAAGGGTGGTGAGCCCAGCAATGTTGCATGGTTTGGAAACAGTGACACTGAGGAAAAGACTCAGAGGTTCTCTCTGGGAGTGAGCAGGATGGATAGGATCAGGAAGCAGTAGATCACAGGGACAGCACATGTCAGGTCTTTAGGAGACAAAGTCAGAGAGGATAGATGGAGATGGTTTGGACATGTACAGAGGAGAGATAGCCAGTACATTGTTAGGAAGATGTTGAGTTTGGAACTGCCAGGCAGAAGGTGGAGAGGAAGGCCAAAGAGGAGATTTATGGAGGTGGTGAAGGAGGACGTGAGGTCTGTAGGTTTGAGAGAAGAGGAAGGAGAAGACAGGGTGAGATGAAGGAAGATGATCCACTGTGGCCACCCCTTAAGGAAGAAGCCCAAAGAGAAAGAAGAAGAAGAAGAATCTAGGAGACTGAACGATGCTCAGGCTCTGGCTCTGAGCACCTCCTCACGTGACACCTGCAGTTTCAGCTGGTAGAAATGAGAAACAAAGGACACAATAAAGAGACACTGGAGGTAAAGGAGCACAGGCAGGCTCACGAGTCACCTGATTGACATGTCACCCAGTGGATGTTGGCGCCGATGTTGCGTAATGGCCTCTGGTGACGTAACGGTGCTACTGGCCTGCGTCCAATTGCCTTTGATATAGATGACGGTAATCCGGGTCCAATCCTGCAGCCGGGATTTGGGACGACCTCTTGCCCAACAACATGTGAGGAGCCGGAGCAGAATGACCTTGACTGAGCTGGAAGAGGCCAGAAGGCGTGAGGAGGAAGAGCCCGACTTCACCTCGTGAGTCATTTAGATGAATTTTACTGCCCTGCAGATTCAGGAGGAAGAAAACCACTCTTGTCGTGTTTTTCCCTCCAACTCACTTATTTATTCATCCCCCGCGCCGCGCCATCTCCCGCCTAATATATTCCACACTGGTATCGACAGCCAGGAAATACAGCAGCTGCTGGATCTTTGTACAGTTCAACACGGCAGCGGGCTTTGATGCCTTCATGTGAGGCTTTTCTGGGAGTACACCGACCAGCGACCGTCCTTGAACCTGACCCTTCCGCCTTGCATCTCCACGGCCAGCCTGGAAAACAGGGTCCTGTCGCTGGAGCTTGTGTGTTTTACAAAGTGGTGAATGGCCCTGAAGGGTCAAGAGGTCAAAGCATGAGGGCACTGAATGTTCACCCTTTTCCCAGAGCACAAAAGAGGGAGTGAGTTCTAAAGTCATTAAAGAGGGTACCTAACAGACTGGAAGACCAGGAAGCTGCTACTGGAGGAGACGGAGACTGCAGCAGTGAAGTGGACCCTTGTGCGGTGGACGGCTGCTTCAAACTTGCTTCAATTATTCACAGTGTTTGTGGAGAGGAGAAACTCTGATGTTCTTAATGGCTCAAGTGAGGAGCACAAACATTAACACTCACAGTTTAATGAATGTGAAACAATGAGCTTAGACTCCAGCAGAGACTGGGCTCCAACAAACTCTCCTCCACCTTCCTCTGCAGTCCATCTCCCACAGCCCAGCTCCAGCAGCTCTCCCTCTGCCCTCTTCCTCCTCCACTGTTCATCTTCATCTCGCCATCCAGCACCGACGCTCCTCCACGACTTCCCTTCCCTGGTGTCAGATCTCTCCAACCTCTGTCACGGAGTCGTGCCACTGAAGAGGGCTGTTTGGAAGAAGGAGTTGAAGGAAGTAGCACGCCGACTGTGTGCACACAACCATCCCTGGCTGATGATGGTCCCGCAGGCGGGGCGCGGCCCCTGTCATGACCCCTGAGTTACCGCAGCAATGAGGCCTCCCTCTCCTGCTCTCTGGTGTCACTCTCATTAGAGTTGGACTGGCCAGTGACTGGTGACATCATTGAGAAGGTTCCGGACTGAGGAAGGTCCTCCCAGTCCAGCACTCTGGGTGCATCTGCTCTATAAGCCCTCAAATGGCTGAGTTTGAAGAAACCGACCCTGAACAGGAGAGAGAGCATTTTCAGGCAGCTGACTGCAGATATGAGCCGTGGCGTTATCATAAAGCATCCGGAGAACATTTCATATTAAAACATTTAGTCTCTTGTGCACTTTGCTTCCAGAGAATTGCCAATGGATCAATAAAATCTCAGCGCAGCTCACAAAACTTGTCAGGTTTTTATTGGAGTCATCACTCGGCTGATCGTTTGCCTCGGCGGCAGAAATCCCGGGAGGTCGGCGTGGGTTTCAGCATCAACATAAAAGTGACAAAACAACAAAGCTGAGTGTGGAGAGAGCGTTTAAAGCGTCGTACAATAAAAGGCCAGCGTTTTGAGTGTTTGAAGAGCAACTTTGGAGCAGTCCATGTCAAACGTGAGCGGCATGTTCCCTGCAGATCAAACTTCAACAAATCCTCTCAGATGGCGCTCGGTGGACCGTTTCCACGTTTCCTCCTGAACGCAGCCAAACTGGCGTCAGAGACTCGGCGCTGGCACCGAGAGGGAGATAAACAAAACTTCGCTTTAGTCTCCGTCTCAACAGAAAATCCTTAGTGGCGTTGGTGATTTACAGTCGAGGAGTAGAAAATAAAAAGTGTTGGCTCAGTGCCAGTGGCTCCCTTGAACAGACCCGGTGTCACGACAAGGCTCTGCTCGCTGTTGGAGGGCACAAATGTGAGGAGTCATGGGAAGTGTTGCTGAAACATGGCGTCGCTGGCGTCCCATACTGACACGGAAAGTGCTGGACCTCAGAGGCCAAGCATGAGCGCGGGTGAAAACCAAACTCACACACCAGGATCGCCTCTTTCTCTGAGCCTTCTCTTTTCTAAACAAATGGCCCTGTCCTTCCTTCAGCAGAACATTCGCCGGTGTAATGAGGGGACCAAAGATAATGGACAGTCCCATCTTCTATTGGAGTCCTGAAATGGAGTCTTCATTTCTGAAGTCCAAAGTGGCACAAATGAAGGTGAACCTGGTGCCTGGTGCGAAACAGATGTGGGAGGAGGGGCAGCTGCTGGGCCAGTGCAGCCTCATGTGGGTCGGCACCGGGACAGAAGGAGCTCTGTGGCGACCTTAATTCATGAAGGTCAGGAAGGAAGGGTGACCTGGTGCTGGGAGAGTGTGAGGGCGATAATGGATGATTGAACTGTGTCACTGTCTGAATGAGGACAGCGAGTACAGACGGAGGATTACAGTCGGCAGGTGGGGCCGCGGCAGCAGGTCTGCGGAGATGTCACCAGCCGGCGCTCGGCACCTGCGTCTGCTGTTCACCCAGATCAGGGCTCCGCCGCCTGGGTCTGGGCTGTGAGAGGTGACGTGAGGAAACAGTGGCTGCAGAAACATCCTCATCAAACACGGCCAA
This sequence comes from Synchiropus splendidus, assembly GCF_027744825.2. Classification (NCBI taxonomy): domain Eukaryota; kingdom Metazoa; phylum Chordata; class Actinopteri; order Syngnathiformes; family Callionymidae; genus Synchiropus; species Synchiropus splendidus. The sequence continues at coordinate 3,883,824 of NC_071352.1, forward strand.
CTCTCTAGTTCCCATGCTTGATCAGACATTTTCACAAGTCGAGGAGCAGAGTCGGCTGCTCAGGAATTCCCTTTCACCCGGGAGCAGCGGAGGAGAGGAGCACTGACGTGAACTCGCTCATTCCACATGGTTTCATGTCGCAAATGCGGCTCCATCTGCCCCAGTTCTGCGGACGGAAGCCGTGCAAGAGGCAGGTGAGAGGCCCAGCCCACTGTCGCCTGGCTGAAGAGTCTTTCAATTGTGCACCTGGAAGCTGCGGCAAAGTGTTTCAACCTCAGTGCATCCAGCCGAGAAGAGAGCAGAGGAGGAGATGAATATTGCATGTCGCTGATGTATATTTGGCTTTATTCCTGAAGTCTTTTCAATAGCCTCCCTAACAGCCTCAAACGCTCCGACTGAGGAGCAGAAAAGACAAATCGATGCATCATCCTCACAGCTCTCCTAGTGAGACGCTGCAGCACTTGAAATTAGCCACGTTTTCTCAAGGTTCATTTGAACATCAACCGCTGTTATCGATGTCAGAATCAATGAGAGTTCTTCACCCGTTTCTCTGGCAGCAGCCGGAGACAGTGGGGCTGCGCCATCTTCACGCAGAGGCTTTCTTCTGTCACGGAGAACACACACACACACTCACACACACTCACTCACACGACCATGACGGGCTTTAACTTCAGTTGAGCCAGTGGCATCAGACCTGTTCTGAGTCAACCAGCGGGGGAAACGACCATCTGAAATCTGTGAAATTAAATAAGACAATCAGTAATCCTTAATCTGGATTACATTGAGTGGCACAAAATGCTGGGTTGTGTCCTGAGCCTGGGGTGGGCTTATTTTTACCCAGGGTTCAGTGTGTTGCCGCGGCAGACTGGGTCACCCTGGGCTGGTCCAGAGATGTGTTTGATCCAGTTGAAACTCCGTATGAAGACGAGGCCATGGTGATGTGTTTGGCACCACCTCACTGCCCGACAGAGCCGGGAGCAGAACTCACCGCCACCAGCTCTTCACATCTGGATGGGATCGATGAGATCGATGAGGAGGACCTGGGGCAAGGCCGCGATTCAAACTGAGCAGATGTGAAGCAGCTGAATCACTTGGATGCAGAGTGCTGGGCGGGAAAGAAAGAACGAACCAGACAATGCAGACGTGAGAGTGGCGGACAAGAACGTTGCTCTTAAAACATTATCAGTTTAACCCCTCCACCGAACCAGGATTCTGCTGATCTCTAGCGCCACTTCAGGAAGAGCCGTTGGATTCACTTCAGTCCTCCCGAAGATGCTGAGTCAGCACAGGACAGGAAAAAAAAACCCCGTAAGAAATAAACCCAGCGTAAATTGTGGAAGCGCCTCTAAACCCCCGCCCTCCCGCCCCCGACGTGTTTGTCTTTGTGCAGATCCAGCAGCTCATTACAAGCCTTCATTGGCTTCCCTCACTGTGCCTGACTGCTGCGTCCTCTGAAGATCCTCCGGGGTCACCGAGAAGCCCACTTTAATTACTACAAACACAAGGGTGAAGCGGCGTCGACTGCTCTTTAATATCATGCGTGTTATCCTCAGTGACGGCTGTCCAAGCAGAGGTCATCAGAGGACGTGGACCTGGAAGCACACCTGAACTCCTGCAGTCCGTCCTCCTCTGATGTAAAGAGTTCCCTGTGAAATGCATCCCAAGGATGGGCTGGAGAACAACTGCACCTCAGATCACTGGTCTGTGGAGCAGGTGGCGCTGGTGAGCAGCCCAACACCAGACGGTGATGCAGGAGCATGTGATCACGGGAACCATCACCTGAAACCGATCCACAGGTGAGTGGGACTCGGCACTACAAGACAAGCGCCCCCTGTGGCTGCAGCCTGTACTGGGCCTCACATCATATACACTGGGGCTCTGCATCATCTGTTCGTTCTGGCCTCCAATATTGCTTGAGAAAGCAGCACAGATTGCATTTCATTAATTAGAGCTGCTTGTTTTCTTGGTGGGCAGGTTCCGTTTGCTCGGTCTTATTTGTTTTTGGCTCATACGCACCACACATTTTCCTCGGTGCTGGAGGCATTTGTCCTGCCACAGCAGAGGGAGGAGGAGGAGGAGGAGGAGAAGGAGGAGGAAAAGGAGGAGGAGGAGAAGCAGGAGGAGGAGGAGAAGCAGGAATCAAAAGGAGGAGGAAAAGGAGGAGGTGGAGGTGGAGGAGGAGGAGAAGCAGGAAGAGTAGGAGGAGGAGGAGAAGGAAGAAGAGGAGGAGAAGCAGGAGGAGGAGGAGGAGAAGCAAGAGGAGGAGGAGGAGAAGGATGAGGAAAAGGAGGCGTAAAAGCAGGAGGAAATGGAGGACTAGCAGGAGGAGATGGAGGAGCGTGAGGAGGAGGAGGAGGAGAAGGGGGAGGAGAAGGAGGTGGAGGAGGAGGAGAAGGAAGAGGAGAAAGACCCGGCGACTCACCAGGAGATGAGCCTGATGAAGATGAAAAGAAAGTGGCAAAGATCAACTTTCCTCACGGATCATGTGTGAGCTGTGCCTCACGCCTCTCCACAGGATTGGCTGCTGTTTTCCAGGGCTGAACGGTGAGATCCGGGTCATGAAGGAGGCACCACCGAGTGTGAGCTTGGAAGGCTGACTTGATCCCATCCAGGCAACAGGAAAGGTTGCCTCCAGCGGCTCTGAGAGCTGGAGGATGAACTGCTTGAGACTAGTGGGCGGACTGCACCCCGAGGACGTGGTGGGCGGCTGCAGGCCGCGAGCAGAATGGCAAGTACGGACGCAGAGCAGAGGTTAGCATGGGCGGCGGGAGTCAGTGGAATCAGCAGAGATGGGAATCATCCCGTCCATAAAACTTTCACTGTTATGGCTCCAAACTCAAAGGGATGGGATCTCAGTTCGACTTCCTTCAATCATGAGAGACACAGAGTAGAGCTGTGGAAGTTTGTTTCCTCTTTAACTTGACAACAGAGCCCAGTGTTGGTCCTGCACGTGTCTTCATGTCAGCAGGGTCCAGACTGGAGGTCCAGACTGGAGGCCCAGGGGGGTGGGGGGTGGGGGGTGGGGGGTGGGGGGGGGGGGTGGGTGGGTGATGATGTAAACAGAAGAGCAGAGCGGTCAATGCTTGATCGGGATCGTGGAGCTGCGTGACTCCATCCACAACCAAACCTTCCCAGTGAGTGAGTCCCGCGGCGCTGGTGAGCCATGAGAACAGGTTGACGCCTGGTCATGTGGTGCCACAAACATCCCCCCCAAGTCCGACCACAGGAAGTTGATCAGCAGGAAGTGGGTCCAGCTCACCCTCAGTCGGGTGTGGGAATCCAACACAGTTACTTCCATCACGTTGGAGAGTTTTGTTCAGGCAAGTCATGGAGCTGCTGAATCCCACCGGCCTGGGTGAATCCCACTCATGCACGGAGCCACGAGCCAGTGTCCCGGGACCAGGCCAAGAGAGGAGAACCAGAACGTGGTCTATGCTAGCAGCACGGACCGCTGACGGTCGGTGAGCCACTTTCAACGGCTGCTCCAGAGCACAGCAACACCTGCAGAGATCTGCCGCGACGGACGGCCGTCTGTGTGCCACGGCAGATGGCGGCGTCCGTGATGTTTCTCTTGACAGCTGCTGCCATCATGCTGAGAGATGCCTGACACAGAGGAGTCACAAACACTCAGCTCCTCCTGATTCATTGGGAAGCACAGCTCTCTCACTTCCTCTTTGATCGTTCAGCCCTGGCACACGTCTGCATGTCCTCCTGCTGACGTGCGCTTGTTAAAACTGAGCGCCAGCAGAACCTCCTGGATTATTCCTACCCTTCAGTCCTAGCAGGGGAGCGAGCAGGGTCAAGTAAAGGTCACATGTCAGGCTCACCTGCAGGCGCACGCACCTGTCCTGGAGAGCTGAAGATGCAACAGTCATGTGCTCTCACACAGGATGAACATCAGGGCAGAAATGCTACGGCTAGCTTCTCTTGCTTCTGTGCCGAGGGAGCATGCCGACCGAGGATCGTCGCTCCTGAAACCCCAGCCCCAGGTGAGGGTGACGGGATTGTGCCGGCACCTGTTTGGAGCCCTTTGATTGGACGAGAGTGGGTGGGAGGTCAGTACACAGGTGCCAAGGCGGGAGCCGAACCGGACTCGGGGGAGGAACCCAGGCAGGTGGGTTCAGGTGGGGCTGCTGTGTCGGGGAACAGCAGCAACATGGGGCACAGAGGATTCTTCACTGGCACCTGTGAAGACCAGGGTCAGCAGGAGACAAGAATCCTGGTCCATCGCTTGGGAGCTCCAACCTCTGCCGGGCGGACGTGCCCTGAAGGTCATGTGACGGCGGCAGGTCACAGAACGATGTCGGCGTGATCATCGACGAGAAAACAAGAGCGAAGTCTATCCTTCTGAGAGTGATCGCCTCATTTCCTGGCCCCGACGCTCGTCTTGTGTTTCTGGCTGCCTGCAGCCGCTGTTATTTATAAACAGGGCTGAGGATGGGAGCAGCCTCACGGGACCAGCAGAGGACGTCCTGGGGAGAAGTGACTTCAGATGTCCTCTGGGAGCACTCAACACACATTCCTCCTCAGTCCGTTGGTAATGGCGTCGATGGCTGCGGGAATCTAATCAAACTTCAGCAGAAATGCCGGTAAATGCCACTGAGTTTTCACCCCTCAGCTTGTGACGCTGCAAGCGTCTCACACACACACACACACACACACACACACACACACACACACCCACACACTCCAGTGTTGCTGGTGACACGCGGAGTGACACGAATGGACCAACGTCAGTGAGAGAAGAGACGGCCGCGGCTGCTCCTGCTGCATCTAAAGAAACCAGTTATCAGTGGGACACCTGAGGTCAGACGGCTGAAAGGTCCGCCCCTGCCATGATGGCGTGAGGAGACACGCTTGTAAGGACGGAGCTTCATGATGCCGTCAACACCTGATGCACAGCACTCTGCTTTTATTGCTTCTAAGTTGAACGACTGTTGAGACGACTGAGGACAGGAAATTGAATTGTGACGGAGCTCATCCAGCTGGATCATTTCCTGACCTGGAGTCATCAGGAAATTTGAGAAAACACCTGAGCGCTTGAGCCTTCCGTCGGCTGATGAAATGGCCAGCTCTTGGCAGATATTTCCTTCTCAGTCCGTAACAAGTTGTGATAGCTTCAGAGACCATGTGACTATTTGGCTTGTCATGATGCTTTGCAACACTGTCACTGGCAGTTCTTTAGTGGGAACCAAGGCAGAACTACTCTTTTATTTCTTCTGTTTATTTCTTCAATATTACCAGTGAGCTGGAGGAGCAAGCCTTGAGGTTGCAAATCTCTTTCACCTTCCTTAAATTTCATCAGCTTGGGTCTGACTGTCCCCGACTCCACGCTTCCCTCTCGAGCAGCAAAGTATAGGTGGATGAAAAAGAGCGAGAGGAAAACAACCTGGAAGGAAATAAAGTGGCAGCGAGGGAGAGGCTTCCAAGGGCACGATAGTGTTCGTGTTGTGAGTTGACGCCATCTGCTCAGCAGTGCGTCGGCTTGCCTGAACATGCCACGGCGCCGCTCCTGGAGCCATGGCGTGTTCAGGTACCGAGGGCCGACGGCTGGCTGAGTCAGGCCCGGGGTGACAGCCAGGCACTCGCCGGGGGCCGGCGCTGTTTGGCAGTGTGCTGCGGTCAGCTCCTCTGACACCTCCTCTCGCAGTGTTTGTCAGTGCTGAGTGTGCATCCTTCATCCTCGGGCTGTAGTGTCACACATGGTGTGTCACCCCACTTTCAACAGACGCTCCACCCGACCTGGTTATCACTAACGGCATCAGCCATTCATGGCCAGACACAGGCGGCAGTGACGCCCAGCCTGTGGACACTCCATCTTGGTTTGGACCGGACGTGACCCACAAACCCAGCAGCTGTTCCTGGAGAAGCAGGTGACGGGGTCAGTGAGTCGGTCCCCTCAAAAGAAAGCAGTACACATGCCAGGCCTTTGTGAGGCGCTGTTGGTCGTGAAAGAGACGTGTTTGTGTACGCACAGGAGAACAGCAGCACTGACATGGTGACCTGGAGCAGGCTAACCCGGACCTGGCCCCTGACCACGTTGATGAATCTGTTCTCACAGTGAGTCACTGCTGAAGTGAGTGGAAGTTGAGTCACTCTCACCCACCTGCCACAGACCAGTGATCTGAGATGAATTCAGGACGAAACAACAGCCGTACATGTAGCTTCCCGACGCTCCGCTGGTGGGTCTGGTGGGTCTGGTGGGTCTGGTGGGTCTGGTTTTAATGTGAGGCGCTCCACGCCTCAGCACCGGAGAGTCATTAGAACATCACATGATGAATGAACGTCTCCCCTCTCTGTTGTCAGTTTAAAGAAAAGCTGACCTGTGTGTCACACAGGAGCTCCGTCACCATGGCAACTGGCCGCGGCCGGTGCTTTTATGGATCCATTTCTAATTAGTCGTTTTCACTGTTCCCCCCGGTGGTCCCCGTGTCCTCGAATTTTCATAAGGCTTGGTGTGAATGGGACTGTGACGAATACTGTACGAGCTCAGGTGAGGTGGGTGAGGAGGGAGAGGAGGGAGAGGAAGGGAGAGGAGGGTGAGGAAGGGTGAGCAGGGTGAGGAGGGTGAAGATGGAGAGGAAGGGTGAGGAGGGAGAGGAGGGAGAGGAAGGGAGAGGAGGGTGAGGAAGGGTGAGCAGGGTGAGGAGGGTGAAGATGGAGAGGAAGGGTGAGGAGGGAGAGGAGGGTGAGGAGGGAGAGGAAGGATGAGGAGGGTGAGGAGAGAGAGGAAGGGTGAGGAGGGTGAGGACGGAGAGGAAGGGTGAGCAGGGTGAGGAGGGTGAAGATGGAGAGGAAGGGTGAGGAGGGTGAGGAGGGAGAGGAAGGGTGAGGAGGGAAAAGAGGGAGAGGAAGGATGAGGAGTGATAGGGAGGGTGAGGAGGGTGAGCAGGGAGAGGAAGGGAGAGGAGGGAGAGGAAAGGTGAGGAGGGAGAGGAAGGGTGAGGAGGGAGAGGAAGGATGAGGAGAGATAGGGAGGGTGAGAAGGGAGAGGAGGGAGAGGAAGGGAGAGGAGGGTGACGAAGGGTGAGGAGGGTGAGCAGGGAGAGGAGGGAGAGGAAGGGAGAGGAGGGTGACGAAGGGTGAGGAGGGTGAGCAGGGAGAGGAAGGGAGACGAAGGGAGAGGAGGGAGAGGAAAGGTGAGGAGGGAGAGGAAGGATGAGGAGGGAGATGAAGGGTGAGGAGGGAGAGGAAGGATGAGGAGGGAAAGGAAGGATGAGGAGGGAGAGGAAGGATGAGGAGCGAGAGGAAGGATGAGGAGGGAGAAGAAGGGTGAGGAGGGAGAGGAAGGATGAGGAGGGAGAGGAAGGGTGAGGAGGGAGAGGAAGGATGAGGAGGGAGAGGAAGGATGAGGAGGGAGAGGAAGGATGAGGAGCGAGAGGAAGGATGAGGAGGGAGAGGAAGGGTGAGGAGGGAGAGGAAGGATGAGGAGGGAGAGGAAGGGTGAGGAGGGAGAGGAAGGGTGAGGAGGGAGAGGAAGGATGAGGAGGGAGAGGAAGGATGAGGAGGGAGAGGAAGGATGAGGAGGGAGAGGAAGGATGAGGAGGGAGAGGAAGGGTGAGGAGGGAGAGGAAGGGTGAGGAGGGAGAGGAAGGATGAGGAGGGAGAGGAAGGGTGAGGAGGGAGAGGAAGGATGAGGAGGGTGACGAAGGGTGAGGAGGGTGAGCAGGGAGAGGAGGGAGAGGAAGGATGAGGAGGGAGAGGAAGGATGAGGAAGGATGAGGAGGGAGAGGAGGGAGAGGAAGGGAGCAGAAGATGAGGAGGGAAAGAAGGGAGCGGAGGGAGAGGAAGATGAGGAAAGGCCACACTTCAGAGACAGGGAAACACGGTCCCCGGTCAGCACTTTTAACGTGTCGTTCTAAAACCATCCACCAGAATCCTGCACCTGTCTTGTGGTGAGTCTCATGACTGAGGACAATGGAGTGTTTCCCTGGCAACACAGCAGCCTGGTTTACTATGTTCCACCTCTGCTGTGACCTGGTTTTCACAAGGATCTGTGTGTCCCGTCCCCAGACGTGAACTAGGTGGCCACGACCAGTCCAGGGATGACTCCTCTCTCCAGTCCCCCCCTCCACTGCTCCTCCTCTCCCCAGGGGCCCTGAGTTATTGAGGAAGCTCAGCCAGTAGCTTAGCGGTGGTTTGGCAGCGGCCCCTCGTTCCTCTGACCTTCTCCTGGAAAATACCAGCTTCTTCTTATTGAATTGTCTGCGCTGATGAGCGTCAGCTGCTTTGCTTTGTAACGATTTACGCACAATAAAGGCAGAGAAAGTCCATCTTCAGAATGTCCCTCCAGCAGGCGATGATCGGTGGACATGGCCGTCGCTTCAGGAGACAGATGAGCTCGTCTCGGGCCACACAGCTGTCACATTCTGGACTCTCCAAATCAATTTGAAGGAAAGAAGTGGCGAGGAGAAAATGACGGCACAGATGGCAGCGTGACTCAGGAGAGCGGATTCCTCTGAGAGAAGTGTTAAATGTCATCACACTCTTAAACGCTCCTGTAAGAAGGAGAGCAAACCGAGCAGATCCTGAGGCAGGAGGGGGCTGATGTGGCCGGCCAGCTCTCAGTCACAGACCAGGACAAGTCTCCACACCAGACTGACCCCAGGTGACTGGACAGTGTGAGGTCCCGTCTCTGCCTGTGAGTGTGTCCAGCTTCAGCCACTGGTGGATTCTCTCAGCTCGATGGAGGCGAGGAGTCAAGTTGCTTCATCTATGCCTGGATCCCAACGTTTGACTCCCACATTCTTCACAGGGAGACCTTCAGTGGGCTGCTGGCCCACTGCACTCGCCAGCTCTGACTGATCTGACCTCTCCTCACTCTCAGAATAGATATGGAGTGAGAATAGATCACCTGTCCTCACCGTCACGTGCCCACAGGACGGCTCTGGCTGGACCAGCTCAGAGGCCACATGTGAGCTGCCAGCCCCCGTGTTGACTGCCCACACCTGCTCATGCCTGCACACAACTGTCCACACCTGCTCACACCTGCTCACACCTGCACACGCCTGTCCACACCTGCACACACCTGCTCACACCTGCTCACACCTGCACACACCTGCTCACACCTGCTCACACCTGCTCACACCTGCACACACCTGCTCACACCTGCACACACCTGCACACACCTGTACACACCTGTCCACACCTGCACATGCCTGCATACACTTGCACACACCTGCACACACCTGTACATGCCTGCACACACCTGGTCACACCTGCACACACCTGCTCACACATGCACACACCTACTCACACCTGCACATGGCTGCACACAACTGTCCACACCTGCACACACCTGCTCACACCTGCACACACCTGTCCACACCTGCACACATCTGCACACACCTGGTCACACCTGCACACACCTGCTCACACATGCACACACCTACTCACACCTGCACATGCCTGCATACACCTGCACACACACCTGTACACACCTGTACATGCCTGCACACACCTGCACACACCTGGTCACACCTGCACACACCTGCTCACACATGCACACACCTACTCACACCTGCACACACCTGCACACATCTGTACACACCTGTACACACCTGCACATGCCTGCATACACCTGCACACACCTGTACATGCCTGCACACACCTGCACACACCTGTACATGCCTGCATACACCTGCACACACCTGTACATGCCTGCACACACCTGCACACACCTGTACATGCCTGCACACACCTGCACACACCTGGTCACACCTGCACACACCTGCTCACACATGCACACACCTACTCACACCTGCACACATCTGTACACACCTGTACACACCTGTACACACCTGCACATGCCTGCATACACCTGCACACACCTGCACACACCTGTACATGCCTGCACACACCTGCACACACCTGTACATGCCTGGACACACCTGCTCACACATGCACACACCTGTACATGCCTGCACACAACTGCACACACCTGCCCACACCTGCACACACCGGTACATGCCTGCACACACCTGTACACACCTGTCCACACCTGCACACACCTGCACACACCTACACGCACCTGTACATGCCTGCACACAACTGCACACACCTGCCCACTCCTGCCCACCCCTACACACACCTGTACATGCCTGCACACCACTGCACACAGTGGTGTGAGCAGGTGTGTGCAGGTGTGTACATGTGTGAGCAGGTGTGTGCAGGTGTGTACATGCCTGCACACCCCTGCACACACCTGTACATGCCTGCACACACCTGCACATGCCTGCACACCCCTGCACATGCCTGCACACCCCTGCACACACATGTACATGCCTGTACACACCTGCAGACGCCTGCACACACCTTGCTTCATCTGTCAGCTGCTCCTTCCACGGCAGGAAGGAAACAAATCAGGCCAGAAGGAAGACGAGGGCGTGACATGCTGAGGCGCGTCCGGCTGCACAGAGACACCAGAGCATCACTGGTCCGTCTGATGGACTGGTGGGAGCCCGTCTGGCCTTCAGAGTGACCCACGGTGGCCATGCTCACGGCTCCTCCAGCCGTGTAGGAGTCTGAACGGCACCAGAAGTGACTGGTCTCCACCTGCTCTGGAGGAACAGTGAGGCAGACTGCATTATTCATCAGAGGAGCTGCGTGTCAGTCGTGACTGTAAACAGACAGCCACTACTGTACACATGACTTGAGGTGTGGGAGGATTCTGCGCTGACTTTCTATCTGTTGCGCTAAAAAAAAAGACACTACAAAAGTATAAAGCGAGTCAAAAGTCGAGCTGACTCACCAGCGCCCTCTGAAGTTGTCAGATTTGACTGGGTAGAAGTTTGACGCCTGCTGTTCCGCCCGCAGCAGAGTGTGAAGCTCATATAAAAGGTGATGGAGAGGCTTCCACTAGCATCTCCAAGGATGAGCCCACACACACAGCTGCGCAGGCGAGAGCAACGTAATGCGGCTGAAATTCGGACGGACACACCTGGAGGGGGAGCAGCGTGAAGGGGGAGTGAGCCTGTCGCTGGTCTGTGGTTCTTCACTGCGCATGTCTCTCGCAGATCTGGGAAACACAAGGCAGGAAACAACAGAAGGCTGCTGCATGTGATGCTGGAAACACATGGCCGCAGCATCAGTGGGAGTGAGGCTGCGAGCGCGTGTCCCACTAGTGCTTGGCGGGATCCAGGACATCTAGTCCACGCTTGATGGATCCACCCGGATCAAGTTTTGCTCACCCTGCTCTCGGTGTCATGTCGGATCAGCTCTCTGTGGCTCCTGCCCATGTTGGGTCAGAGTGATCAGACCCCAGAGTCACAGCTGAGTGTTCAGACAGCAGAGTCACAGCTTAGTGTTTAGACTGCAGAGTCACTGCTGAGTGTTCAGACCGCAGAGTCACAGCTGAGTGTTCAGACTCCAGAGTCACAGCTGAGTGTTCAGACCGCAGTCACAGCTGAGTGTTCAGACCCCAGAGTCACAGCTGAGTGTTCAGACCGCAGAGTCACAGCTGAGTGTTCAGACTCCAGAGTCACTGCTGAGTGTTCAGACCCCAGAGTCACAACTGAGAGTTCTGACTCCAGAGTCACAGCTGGGTCCAGGACATGTTTTCAAGACGGCCACTCTCTCTGCAAAAAGACACAGATGGCCCAAAACTACAGACTGACTGAGTGATCGATGCAGAGAGGAACAATGATGCGGCTCTATACGTTTCTGGAGACAGAGGAAGGTGAGTGTGTTGTTGAGGCGACAGGAAGAGCCTGAGTGTCGTCCACTGAACAAGGAGACAAGAGCCTCGGACAAACCGGTGGAAACATGAGACGCGATTCAGAAGCAGAAGCTCAACAGAGCAAAACACATGTTGCAGGAGCAAGATTGAGTGGAGTCAGGTCACAGCTGCGAGCTGGACCGGCGCTGCATGCCTCTCTGAAGGAGGAGGAAACAAGCCAAACTACAACAGGAAGTGTGGACCGTGAGCCTGAATGTGACAGAATGCATGCTGAAGAAGGCCACTCCCTCTTCAGCTGCTTCCTCCTTCCATTGCAGTGGTTGGATCCCAAAGTATCAGGATGACGCTCTCCTTGCTGACCTGCTTTCCTGACGGTGTCGACAGTTCCTGGCACACCTGATGGCTCACCATCTCAGGGCTGGTAGACTCCTCTGTTCTCTGTCTGCATCAGTGAGTTTCCTCCAGCAGGTCTCCCAACATGTCTGCGTCCTCTTGATGAAGGATGATTGCGAAGCTTTCACTCCTGAAGGGTCGTGCAGCAGTTGGAGCGTCTGCTGCCGGCTTCTGGTGAGACCCTTGAACAAAGCCACACGTGCAGAACACGTTCCTCCTTTGCTGCACTGGTGTGTGTGTGAGACAATGTGAGATGGGAGAGGAACACACACTGAGGGGAACAACCAGCAGAGCAAACCTGAGCTCTGGCCCAGGAGGTATCCAGTGAAGAATGGGCGTTGAAGCAACAAACCAGCGTTTTGTTTGGAGGCAGGTGCAGCGTGTGGCAGGAGGAAGGAGAGAGTGTCTCACTGTGCTGCTGGCTGCAGCTCCACAGAAGCAGCATTGAGCGGCGACTCCGCCATCTGAATGGGCGTCTGTGTGTCCCAGTCCAGGGCCTCAGACGCAGGACCATGAGTGTGTGTGTGTGTGTGTGTGTGTGTGTGTGATGGAAGCACCTGCAGCTTTCATCTCTGCTGTGAAGAGGTCTTCTGGAGACACTTGGGTTCCCCAGTTCCTCAAGCCCTGGGACCCACTCTCTGAACAAGCTCCACATGCGCCTGACTCTGGATCATTTCAGTCTTCAAGTGTGGATATGGTGACAGGTTCATGAAGGTTCCTTTGGCCTGCAGCTCTTTATCAGGTCACTCACACCATTTCCTCACCATCGGTCCCTTGCAGTGGTCCTGCTGGTGAGTGACGCTTCAAAGTTCTTAAGTGCTTTAGTCGTGAGGGTTCGTGACGTCTCACCACTGCAGAGGTCAACAACAGTCCTCATGCACGGTGAAGAAATGAAAGCTACAGTAGGTTTCATCACTAGGGGCGAGGTCCTGCTGGGCATCACCGCCAAACGCTCGGCAGACGTGACTCCGAGCTAAAGGTCACTCTCATTATCGGCCACAATATGTTTCTGTATGTGGCGGGTCACAGGAACATGACCCAGCGTGTCTGACTCGGCGCCGGACACCGCGACCTCCAAGCATATGGCTCCTCTCTAATGAGATGGAAACTCAAGAACCGTGGTATCATCACCGCTAAGTGGCAGGGCTCCGTGTGTCAGAGAGGCTTGCTGCTGCGCTCGCTTCATGTCGGGGACCTCAGGGCGGCGCGTTGACATGGCAGCAGTCGAGACGCTCCAGACCACAGCAAAGCAGCTGCTGTTGTCAGCACTCCCCAGCACAGATGGCGCCGTTTACTATCTGAATGTGTCACCATCAAACCGCCACCACCAGATCCATGTTTACTTCAAAATGAACATGGCTGACACGTGAGCGAATCGCAGGCCTCTCGCCTCACTGGGTGCTGGGACACAGCCTGTGGTGTTCCCACCACTGCCCTCCCACCACTGTCTTCAAAGATTCATCAGCACTTTTGTAATGTCGTGGATGTGATGAGGAGTCAACTGGTTTCGGGACACTCCCCACAGAGAGAGAGTGTCGTTCACGCAGGCTTTTCAAGATTAAATACAGCCATGAGAAGAAACATCCCTCAAACCCTCAAGTCCGTGGTGCAGAGCTGTGCCTCCTCTGAAGTTCCTGTCGGGCAAAGGTCACGTGATTCAGGACGGGGATCCGGACGTGAGGCCGGGCGGTGCCAGATAATGAAGTGTGGCGAGCCACTCTCCCGCCACTGAAACCTCACCTTTGACTGCGGCGGGTCGATGGCCGTCACTGCCATTCTCCTCATCGATCCGTGATGCTGCCTGAGTCCCAGTCCCAGGTGTCTCTCACCCGGTCAACGTCTCGGCTGCACACAGGGGTCGGTCACTACAGCGAGTATGGCGAGGTGTGCACACGTGTTTATTCACCCTTGTGGGGACCGACAGAGGGTGAAGACACGGCTGGCCGTTGCACCTACTCCTCACTTGAGACCAGGATCTCAGTGATCATCAGAGCAGGAAGACTTGGTGGATGATGAGGAGAAGAAGGGTTCCCCGCTACAGAGCTCTTCTGGAAGACCTCCCATGTTCCATCAGGAAAGTTTCTCAGGGCTTCACCCATTAAATCCTTCTATTACAGTGGAGAAGAGAAAGGCAGATTTACAGCGGAGTGATGATAGCAGAAGGCTGAAGGGGAAGCTCATCTCCACCTACTCCCTCAGTGATGACTCACAAACGCCTTCCGCTTCTCATTTAGAGACCTTCCATGGCAGCAGCGCTTTAGAAAGTTTCCTCAGTGAAGTGGGAGTCCGTGGTGTGACTGACCTGGCTCCGCGGTTCTGTGGGGTCCGGACCGGTTGATCTTGTCTGGCGATTGATTTCACAGAAGGGAGAGAAATACTCTTCCAGGAATGATGGCGGTTTCCGACACCAGAGGTCGACATGGAAACAGGTGGCGCTCCTCTCTTAACAAGCCCTGCTAACGAAGAGCAGGTTTCCGTTTGGTGAAATGAGGTGCACAAGGTTAAAGGTCGTGAGAATCACTAGCTCCAACAGAAGCCTGTGACCGTCAGTGTTTTCAGATCCAGGACACAGTGGAGGTCAAAGGACTGCCCACAGGCAGGAGCTGGGGGCACATCCCACTTGGGTCTCGGAGAAATTTGTGTTGGGATAAAGAAACACACAAATCGATAAATGAATATGTTGCTATCAAATTCATCAAAACCCTTTTAAAAATATGATAAAAAGTAGGAGCAAATGTTGAGGGAATGCAGCATTTAGAAAACCAAAACATCAGCTCAACTGCTCTGTGAAGGTCAGCGGTTAAGGTCAGCTGGGTCTGGGGAGGATGGAACGATGGACCAAGTGATGGGGTCAAACCTCTTCACTCAGGTCCAGACGCACAGATGTAGCGAACCACGGGCGGGTCAGACAGAACAAGAGGATTTGGAGTCCCGGGCCTCTGGAGCTCAGCTGCTGCCCCCAGGATGCCGCCTCGGTGAGCAGGAACAGCGGGGTCCATCCCTAATCTACTCTGCCAGAAGCAATTTGCACACTTCATTCCTCGCTGCCTGAGAACAAGGCGACAGTGAGCAGGAATGATGTATGAGGCTGAAACAATGATCATTAATAGAGTGTTGACTGTTTGAAGTGGATAGCAGCATGAATAATGGACGGAAGGAAGCCTCTGCTCTTGCTCCCGCACGGCAGTGGAAATCACCAGTGATTGGGAATGAGAGCAACAAATCCAACTGGAGCTTGGATGATGGAGCCTTTCTGAAGTCGGTGGACACCTCACCTGAGCTCGCCACCTCACCTGAGCTCACCGCCTCACCTGAGCTCGCGGCCTCACCTGAGCTTGCCGGGCCACATCTGTGCTCGCCGGCCTCACCTGAGCTCACCGCCCCACCTGAGCTCACGGCCTCACCTGAGCTTGCCGGGCCACATCTGTGCTCGCCGGCCTCACCTGAGCTTGCGGCCTCACCTGAGCTCACCGCCCCACCTGAGCTCACGGCCTCACCTGAGCTTGCCGGGCCACATCTGTGCTCGCCGGCCTCACCTGAGCTCGCGGCCTCACCTGAGCTTGCCGGCCTCACCTGAGCTCACCGGCCACATCTGTGCTCGCCGGCCTCACCTGAGCTCGCTGTGTTTGTTCTCATCCATCCTCTTCTCAGGTGTTTTAATGAAACTCCATGGAAGCAGCAGGTGAGAGCTGCAGAGCAGGTCAGCAGGCGTCTCTGCCCCCAAGTGAAGACTCTTCTCTGTACCTTCCTCTCCGTCCGTCTCTCAGGTGGTTCAGAGAGCGCTGCGCTGGAGTGGCCGAGCAGGTCATCATATCTGCTCGGGAGGAAGAGAGCGCCACATTTGAGTGATGGTCCCAGCGGACCCTGCCAGGGCAATGATGCTGAATTCCAAACTCCTGGTCATCGATTAGACGTGATTCCTCCTGATGCTTCAAGCCTTCATTTCCACCCTGCTCATTTACTCACTGCTGTGGAGGAGCACACACAGTTTTCCTCACAGTGTGAGATGGTTGTCGAGGAGGATGTACAGGTCCGTGGAAAGGAAAAGTGAGGGAGGTGCAGGCACCAGAAAGAAGCTTTGCCCAACAGTGGAGGTGATGACGAGTTAGAGAACAAGCTGCTGAGGAGGTCAGGGGTCAAATGAGTCTCTCAGAGGGACATGTGGAGACACGGCGAGACACAGTGAGAGAGACAGAGCTGAAGGGGAGGACCACAGTCAGGTTCCTCATGCAGGTGGAGGACAGCCCTGGGGTAGATGATGGATGAGGACAGGGACTGAAAAAAATCTCTCCCCTCGGGTGGTGTGGCTTCCACTTCTGACTGCTGGGAGACCAAAATAGGACAGGCCTCAAACAGAAGAGCGTCACGCTCAGCGACGGGTTCACGGCTGATGCTTCAGCTCCTCGGCAGCGCCTCTAAGAGGCTGTCAAAAAGGAGCCGGGGAAGTGGGCGCCCTGACCCATCTGTTGACATCTCTGCTCATCACCTATTTAAAGACAATAAATAGAGAGAAGAGGAATCAGTCGGAGAGAGAGAGATTTAAAGGCCAGATGAAATATTCAAGCAAAAAAGAGCTTTATTTTTAGATGCCACTGGTGGTGGGGCTCTTTGGTTGTATTATTGATGCTGCTGTGTGAGTCTCGCCTGAGAGGAGCTCCACAGCAGTGTACGCGCAGGATATGGAGCGCCTCCGAGGGCAACGGCCGCGGCGTTAACCAGAGAAAAATGAAGCAATAAAAGGGAAGCAGCCACTTCGTAGTAAACAATGGGAGGGCAGCAGAACCAGGACAAGCTGGAACAAACAAGCAGCAGCATGAGAGCGGAGATGTTTGCTCCCGCTGTTGGACAGCCTGAGAGCTGTGAGGTGCCGAGTTGGCGCCGGCTGCCGGTTCCTGCCAGGCCACGGGGTCCATGCAGAGGCTCCGCCTCCCTGCTCAGGATCAGGTTTGGTTTCAGCTGTTGCTTCTCCAGGTTCCTGGTAGCTGGAACTGAAGGAGGAGCCAGTGTCAGACCTGACCCTGTTGCAGCAGAAGCTCGCTCCCGTGTCGGTCCAGTACATCACATGACACTCGCCAGTCAGCTGGGAGTCTGAGAGGCTCACATATGCCGGACTCGACACAGTTCAGACGGATGGATTCACGCCAGTCATGCCACGACTTCTGACTCACACACCAGACTCTCTCGTGCATTTATCGGCAGGTGTAGCGCTCGGTTGAGCTGACCCTGACGCCGTGACAGGCAGGCATGGGCCATAGAAGGGGGCTGGACGAGATCCTAGAGTCTGCTGACACGCCTGCTGCAGTGTGTTCCGCTCCTCACTGAGCGTCTCGGTGCAGGAGAGAAACTGTTGGTTATTCAGCTCCAGCTTTATTCGTTTTTCACCTGGACCACTGTGAAGGTTCTGTGAGAGAAACAAAGCTAATTCCGTTATCCGCTGAGGTGACCTTCTTCCATGCAATTGTTACAGCATGTTTCCTGCGTGTCTGAGGGTGAGGAGCAGAGCTCTGCTCCTGCTGCAGACTGAGGCCTGGCGAAGTCACTCACGCTGCTGCTGAGCCGGAGAAGATTCCTTCATTAGTCTGCAGCTCTTGACAGCGCTTCCTGCTCCCAGCGCCTCCCTGACAGCCGAGCCAGCGCTGCGCACACCTGCAGCCGACACCTATCATAAACACACAGCATTAACTTGGCCTCCGCTGGAGCCGCACAAGTCAACAAAAGTCAGCGTGGCCAGCCGGAACCCTCCCAGATGTTTGCATATGTTGGCTGACAAGATGCGGGTGGATGCCGGGGATTTAAGGAAGACACATCTACCCTCTTCAGTATTAATATTCCATAGATGCGGAGCTGTTTAGCTACTGACTTATTCATGGCAGCCAACCCTGTATGTGTTGGTGTAGCAACATAAGCAGGTGTTTTCCTGCTGGTGCTCGTTTAGTGCCTCCAGAGACACGTGTGTATAAGAAACACTCATGTCAAACTCGTGGCCGGGGGGCCAAATACAGCTCACTCAGACCGTCCCAGTGGCCCACCGGAGCTTTGGATGCATTGTGTGGATGGCAGTGGAGAAACTGCATTAGGAGCAGGACGCGCTGCTTCTGCAGGCCACGAGGAGCTTCAAGGTTTTCTCTGGCTGGAAGCATCAGGTGATGGCGATGCTGCGGTGCCAGCTCTCAGCACGGCCTACAGACCTGTTGTACTGATACATGTTTGTAACTGTCGGAGACAGGGAGGGAACAAAGATCCAAGGCTGGATCTTTGCCTCGAATGGGCAGCCGTCACTGAGACACACGAGCAGATGGCAGAAAAATGACTGGTCTTCCAGTGAAGAAGGATTTTCCGAGCGCAGTCTCTGGGTTGGTCCTCGAGCCCTACTATTCTCAAGATTCTGATTCGCCGATATCACTATGAATGCAACTCTGGCAGTGAACACATGAGAGCACTGGTCATGTCGAGGATCATGAGCTTTCTCCTGACACTGAGAGCAGGTCACATCCAGGGCCAGACATTCATATCTGCTCCTCATGAACATGATGTGTCATCCAGACTTCATAATGACATCAGCCTGATGACTCTAACAGGCACAGAGTCAACTGAAAATGTAAACACTTGGATTCCCTTGATGGGCTCACCCAGCTACCCGGGGTGCAAGGCAAGCGAGAGTTGGATCGATCTGCGGCTCCATACATTATTGAAGAGGAGGGGGCTGAGCCCAAAAGGTGGTGCTAGCACACGTGGCTCAGAAGGCATTAGATTAATATCCCACATCCTGTCAGGGCCGTGTGCAGCACCTGGCTATTTCAGCAACACGTTAGCTGTTGAACACTGGTTTCTTCTGCTGACTGCCGCAGACAAGCACAGCGGCGCGGGCTGAAGCACAGCAGGTCATAGAGTCCTCCTGCTTTTGTAGGCGGTGAGGAGCAGAGCTGCGAGTCGTAGGTGAAGGAGAGGTGATGCAGGAGGAGCCACGCTCAAGGTTTTCTCTGGCTGGAGCAGTCTGAGCTCTGTCTGCGTGGGAGGCTCTGAGAGCCCAAATTCATCCACTTTCATCCCAAACAAGGAGTCAGAGAAAGGATGGTTTCCAATCCAAGATTTCCACCAAAGGAGTACACACTTGGGGCGTCGTCTCTGGCTCTGGCGCTCGGACCCAGTGAAGCACGCAGCCTGACACTGTTGTGAGCTGAGGTTGTCACACACTGCTGTTTCTTTTCAACACATTAATATTCAACCACCTCTGAGTATGAGGCACAGCCATCCAGCCGCAGGTCTTCAGCAGAAGAACGGATCAGATAGAGGCGCTGGTCATAGTGTCACGCTGCGGTTTAACTCCTGAGCTCTCCGTTCTCCTCAGTGTGTCACAGTCTTCCGCAGGACTTGGATAACAAGAGTGGCACAGACGGTTGCATCACCACAAATCCCCTCCAAAGCCCCAAAGTAAATGATTTCCACTCACACCTTAAAGCTTTTCTCTGCCGGCAAAAACATCCATCAACTTATGAGCGTGGGACGTCCCGCCGGTAAACCTCTCCTCCGGCTCCAACATCCGTTGCATCATGTCCTTCCGTAATCCGCAGTGGGTCACATGCTCCAGCAGCCCAGACTGCAGGGTCCCCTCCTCAAGCCCTTCAGGAGACAGACAACAAGCCTCAGGAGAAGCGTCCCACTCCAGCTGAGCTCAGTGCTGCTCAGCTCCGGATCCCAGAGCAGGAAACCTTCATCCCTGTGAAAAGTGGAGTTTGTCTGCTCTTCAGTCGACAAGTGGCCACTGAAACTGTGATGTTCTCTGTCCTGTGGGGACTCCGTCTGGTTCCCTTCTCATCGTAGATACTGAAGACCCAGTCCTGCTGTGAGGAGGCTGATGAAGGGTTCCTCGGTCAGAGTGTGTTGGCCGCCTGCTGAACCAACCACCAGCTGCTCCCCAACTGAGGGGCTGCACCCCTAAGTCCGATCAACACAAACCAGTAGAAACCAGCATCAACTCAGGGAATTGTTCACCTTAAGCTAACTGACCGGAGAGAGCTGCACCCACGGAGGCAGTCGGTTCTCAAAGCACCGCCAGCTCCGATGCTTCGCGTCTGATTGACGGAGATCCAACTGTCCCTTCTCTGAAAAGTACAACGGTTTGGAGGAGCGCGACTTCAGGACCGCGGACAGCGCCGCGTTGTGTTGGCGCTTTCGGTTCCTCTCAGTGAAGGCTTTGCTTGACCGAACCAGACCAGAAGAAGCCCAACACTGTCAACCACCTCACAAATGAGACGTCCAGTCAAAGTTTATCCCATTTATTTGGTGCTCGCGTGAGGGACCCTCAGAGCCACGCGCCATGTTTGCTCGCCTGATGGAGCTTTTCTGATACATTATGAACAATACTGATCTGATCAGCTGCAAACATCTGCCATCATGGCCGCTGACGTCACTGAGAAATACAAGTGAACCCTCACCCCCACGTAGATTGAAGATGAAAAGCTTAAATCAACCCGTCATCAGAATCGTTTCATCTGAAGGTGCTGGAGCGCGTCACTGATGAACGAGTGAAAACAAATAAAGAAAAGTTGCAAGTGGCGGGTGCCTCCTCCCCCAAGCAGACTTGTGCGAAAGCCTTCAAATCCACGCTTTCCAGATGAGATGACAGTGGGAGATTGAAAAGGTGGGAGCCTGCGAGCAAAGCGGCTGTGACGCGGCTGTGGGGCCGATTAGAGAGCGCGTCGGTTCCCTCCCCTTCGGTGGTGATGCAGTGGAGCAGCTCTGCGCAGAACCGGGCTCCGTGTATAAAAGCAGCTGCGCCTGCACGCGCCGAGTACAGCAACATCCGCTCCCGAACCGAGTCCGAAGCGGCGCCAACATGCTCGGGATCTGCCGGAGACTTGTTCTCGTTTCCTGCTTGTTTGCGCAGAGTTGGGCTCAGGAGTTGGGCGGACAGACGCAGTTCATCTGCACGTCGGTACCAAAGGATGTGGACATTTGCGCGGCCACGCTGCAGAACAGCGTTCCCGGGGAGGACTTGAAGACCACCGTCATGCAGCTGAGGGAGACGGTTCTGCAGCAGAAGGAGACCATCATGAACCAGAAGGAGACCATCCGAGAACTGACCTCAAAGTTGGCTCGCTGCGAGAGCCAGAGCGGCGGCGAGTTCGGGGACGCGCGTCCCGGCGGGCGCCGGAAAGAAACCGGGGCCAAAAACACCATGGGGGACGTGTCCAGGGGTCCCGCCGACACTTTGACGCAACTGTCTCAGACTTTGCAGTCTCTGAAGCAGAGACTGGAGAACCTGGAGGTACAATGCGGCTTTTCCTCTTGCACTTTGTTTTGCGCCATTTCCGCTGCTCGCACTTAGAAAGCGATTCATTACCGCTGCAGATACAAACATCCTCGAAATAATTGCGGTCTCAAATACTGCACCGCCTCCAGGGACTCTGCATCACAGAGGTCCCTTTCAAAGAGGAATAATCATTTACAAACGAGTCGCACACACTCACACACGCACGCACTTTTGATCCGCTTGTATGATGAATTGACCGAGCCCACGATCAAGACCCAGTTTTTGATGTGGGACTTTTGGGGAGGACAGAATGGGGTGGTCAGGGGGAACATTTTTCCTTTGTCAAACATCATGTCGGGTTTCGATGATTGAGTGACGGAAGTTGACGTCCTTGTTCTTCCTCTTCACCGACAGCAGTTCAGCAGAAGCAACAACTCGGTGCAGGCAAACAGCCTCAAAGACCTGCTCCAGAGTAAGATCGACGACTTGGAGAAGCAAGTGCTGTCCAGGGTCAACAGCATCGAGGAGGGGAAGCCCGGACTCCGCAACGAGACGGAGCAACGGGGGCGAGTGGAGTCCACCCTCACCTCGCTCCATCAGAGGATCACCGACCTGGAGAAAGGTAATGTGGACGGTCCTCGCGAGCACAGGTGTGTTTTGACCGTGAGAATGAGCCTGGACTCCCCAGGTGTCAACTCCGGCTCACGCACGTGCATCAGAGCCTCATTTGGCCTCGGCCATCCGAGTGACCCTACAGCGGCACTAGACGCGCGGAGCGAGCGCTGGGCTCGATGACGCGGCGCTCCTCCGCGGCGCTTATGGCCGTGAGATTAAATCCAATCTGCTGCAGCGTGATTGTGGATCTGTTGTGTAACCTCTAATTCCAGCACAAATCCCCCGCGGCGTGCGAGCCTGCACTGATACTTGTGTGTTTAAACACATGGAGGAGAGACGCTGACGGCGAGGCCTGTGTTTGCGCAGGTCAGAGGGAGAACAGGCCGCTGGACAAATTCCAGCTCACCTTCCCGTTGAGAACCAACTACATGTACGCCAAGGTGAAGAAGAGCCTGCCGGAGATGTACGCGCTCACGGTGTGCATGTGGCTCAAGTCCAACGCCTCGCCCGGAGTGGGCACGCCCTTCTCCTACGCTGTCCCCGGCCAGGCCAACGAGCTGGTCCTCATCGAGTGGGGCAACAACCCCATGGAGCTGCTCATCAATGACAAGGTGTGTTGTGGACTCCTGTGGAAACCTGAGGCGTGGAGAAGCTGTAGCAAGGCGCCAGCAGGAAACTCACTCGGTCGCGTGGTCTGTGACGGAATAGTTTTTGTGAGGACTATGAGCTTTGCCTTTTGGCTCCCCAGTTTTTTTCTGGTACGGATCTCATTATCCTTCGATTCCACTGGAGGCAGGAGCCGGCTCTGTGCAGTAAACAGCCTGTTGTCTGCTCAGACACGGACCCAGATGTTGTGGGAAACTTGGAGGTCGTAGCGATGAGCCTTGACCAGCATGTTTACAAACTAGGATCCGTCTTTCCAAGTGCTTAGCGTTCTCTCTGCAGCTTCTCCAGCCACCTCCATCAGCTCCGGGACCAAGTGGGTTTCCTAGGCGTCTCCACTGGCTCCCTAGATCTCTGCTTGTTGGCCAGTGTCTGTGTGATGACTCAGCACGAGTTGGTGTGTCAACTGCAGGTGGCCAAGTTGCCATTCCTCATCAACGACGGGAAGTGGCACCACATCTGTGTGACCTGGACCACACGCGACGGCGTCTGGGAAGCCTTCCAAGATGGCGTCAAGAGGGGCAGCGGCGAGAACCTGGCCCCATATCACCCCATCAAACCCCAAGGGCTGCTGATCCTGGGCCAAGAGCAGGTGAGTCAGTCGCGACACACACGCACGACACGGAAACCAGAGGCGTCACCAGAAGTGAGAGCAGGGCCGAGGCCAACAGCTGAGCTGAAACAGTAGCTGCTCAGGACACATGGAGCTGAGATGGAAGGCAAGGTTTGAGTGTCTGTGACCCCTGACCTCACAGCCGTGCCAGGATAGGGTCAGCTGAGGAGCAGGAGGTGTTGACCGTGAGCTGGTCCTCGGGCAGTGGAGCTAAGCCGAGACAGTAAGAGCAGGAGCCTACGACTGTACCAGCTCTAATGAGGTTATTACGACTCCAGTCTCATTAAGAACCCGGGAGAGAGAGACGTGCGTCTTCCCGCCTGGCTCTCATCCGTCACCAGCGTAATGCAGGCGGTGATTCGGCCTGACATAAGAGGCTGTAAGCTTTAATGAGATCCACTGCTCTCTGCCACAGGACACGTACGGTGGAGGCTTCGACGCCACGCAGGCCTTCGTCGGCGACCTGGCCAACTTCCACATCTGGGACCGTAAACTGTCTGTGGGAGAGATTTATAACCTGGCCACCTGCAGCAGCAAAGCTCAGGTGGGCAACGTCTTCGCATGGATGGAGACCAGCCTGGACATTTACGGCGGCGCCTCCAAGTGGACGTTCGAAGCCTGTCGCCAACTCAACTGACGTGGGAGAAGCGGACGGACTGTTGGGCCGCCGCGGCGCTGCACCGGTGACGGGACTCGGCACGTCAGGCAGCCACTGCTCCCACTGATGGGCGGGACCCTTTGACAGAAGAGAATCTTCCCGGGGAAAGTGGCGGCGAGTGTCCTGCGGCGCCTGAATGCACATCAGGCATCAGGAGATCCGAGGTGTCTTTCTGAGGCTGGAGGCAGGAGATGCCGCCTCATGTTTAGCAAGCAGATGTCACGCCACCTCTCCACTGCCAGGATTTCTCACTGTGTAGCAGTGGACTGGAGGAACCGGATCCTCAGGAGGCCAGACCACCCCGTTTCTCTCATCCTCTCTTCTCCAGCGCCACCTGCTTGACCTGATCTTCTGTACAGAACGACGAGTGTATTTATCAGTTGCCAACATGGAAGCCTGAGTGCCTTTGGGCTGTTGGGAATCTCAGCACGTTGGTCCGTGTCTCCTTGGGTCCTTGGACCTTGGTTTTTTTAAAAAGATGTTTGTGGCAGCACTCTGACGGAGGCCCATGTTTGCAGATGTTTGTGCACCAGTGGGAATGTTCTCTGTACAGTTACAGCATGTCTTAACGTGTAAATGCTGCGTCGGCCAGTTGAACCTTTGCGTGTCCCCTTCTATTTTTGGGCTGAGACTTTTCTACTGTCTTGTTACAAGCTTCAAGCATGGCAGCACCCACAGATGAAAAAGAAGTTCTAGTTTTTGTAATAAATTGTGATACTTGAATCCGAGCTCATTCATTGATTGATCCGAAGGAGGGAGCGCCAGGAGGAGTGGGGTCCTCAGGGTCACACACTGGTTCGTGCTGCGGAGGCAAACCACCGGTCCTCACAGACACCCAGAGGCCAGGTGAGAGAGTTCAGTGCTTAGCAGCAGCCGCAGGCCACGCCTCTTCGCCGCTCGTGTTCCACGGCTGGAAACCAGAGCACATGTTCTTTACCACAAGAAGCAAGCAGCAGGCCGTGCTGCACGACCTTTGAACTCTATCTGACAGGCCGCAGGACCCTTGTCTCTTCAGCCTTGTCAGAGATGTGAAACCTTGTCAAAAGTAAAGCGCTGACGTGTCACTTCAGCTCACGTGTTTACACGGGCAGAGAGAGGGATCCCAGGCTGACGGCGTCCTCACCATCGCCTGCGTCCCAGCCAAGAGCAGGAGTCTGAGTCATCGCTGGCAGGCCTCGACCGGCAGCTGCGCTCAGTGAGTCACTCAAGTGAGAGATATTTAGGAACAAACAGGGAAATAATGAGAGGAATCTTTGCACAGTGGCCATCGGTGTCACTCGCCCTAACACGACTTCTTTATGGAGTGACTATGGTTTCCACGGCAACGGTCCTCATCCTTCCCTGACAACCTGCCGAATGACTTTTCGTGCATGTGACACTCGGACATTGTTGTGAAGACACTGCTTGGACACAGCTGTTGAGGAGCCATTTCATCAAGAAGCAACTGTCAAGATTTTTATCGCAAACTCGGCTGTTTTCTATTTTCAGACCCAACACAAGTGACTGACATCGAAAATGGACATCACGATTCAAGAAGGCGAATGTGCTGTGTGTGAGTGTTCAGGAATCCCAGCTTGTCATCCACACTTTCTCACACACACACACACACACACTTTTCTCTCTGTCCTCGTGGTACAGCTATAGGACCATGCAAACACACACACACAGAGCCTTAAATGCCACATAAATACTGTGCGGTGAATTTGAAAAGGGCAAGGTCACTGTGCTCTGAGAGCTTGGAGTGGACTTGAAGTAAAGTTCAGAATGAAGAAGTGATCCAGCTGCAGATTCGGGGTGCGTTGACAAAAGTCGTGTCCTGTTCGGCGTCACCAGCGTCTCCCGGCGGCTGACAGCTCAGCTCCTGGTCACTCACTCTCTTGCTGGCTCTTTGCCTTTACTCACTCTAACAAGCAAGGAGGCCGGCGCTGAGCGAAGCATCGCATCTCGGCTGCACACCTGCCTTCCCTGGGTTATTAGCGAGGTCGTCCTGGTCCCGCCTCGCTCGAGTCGCGGCTCCCACAAATTGGTTTCTATTCCCCACGTGGGTGGTGAGGAGGCGGCGTGTCATCACGAGACGAGTCCCCAGACTCACAGCTTCATGTGAGTCCAAACACGAGCCCCTGATTAAACGCTGGAAGAGCTGAAACATGAAGCCGAGCTGCTGACCTGCAGAGCTGAGAGGCTGTGGGCCTGGAGACACCTGACTCAGGTGTGCCTTGCTCTCCGCTGGATAATTGTTCCCCTCCTCGCCCCCCCAAGGCCTTAATGGGACTGTGTTCGCATGAACTGATGCTGAAATGAGTCGGTACAAAAGGTCGACTGTCATCGCGCTGTTCCGCTGACTCAGCTCTTTTTAAACGGAAATAACCAGGACTCCACAAGCGTGATGACGAAAGTGGAAATACCAGAGTTGAGATGAAGCTTGTGAAGGCCATTAACAGAGAGTGATGCGGTGCGGCTGGTTCCCAGGGACCAGCCGGTGAGACGCTGGCAGAGAAGAGCTCCGGGGCTCTGAGGACCAGCCACCAGAGGGGAAGGTGTTTGTTTGTACTGCGTGTTGACCAGGAGCAAACCTGAGGCGAAGGTCTGCCAGAGTGGGGCCGGCAGCTCCGTCTCTGGGGAACTGTGAGGAGCTGGTCCTCATCCGTGCCTGAAGCCTCCGAAGCTGTTGCCAGCGGCGCCTCCTCCTGACAAACTGCTGTTGACGGTGAGGAAGCGGGCGGCGAGGGAGAGCTCTCAGGAGGCGGCATGAAAGATTCATGAGCAGAAGAGTAAACAAACACAAGTGGGCGTCTCCGAGAGGCTTCAGCAGGGGAAGCAGAAACTTATCTAACTGAGGAGCGCGTGAAGGCGCTGTTGGAAACAGATCTGTCTAGAGTCTGACAAGTTCCCCCGCCAGAGTGGAGCCGTTTCCTTTCTCACTGGCTCCGGAACCTGATGCTATCAGATGCTGCTGACTCGCTCCCACTGCGGCAGCACAAACAATCAATTCCAAACGGCTTTCAATAGCAGCCTTTTGGATCCTTGGCAGGTCCAGAACAAGAGAGCAGATCCACATGAGGACTCACACTCACGTTTGTCCCAACCTCAGAGTCTGTCTCTCTCTCTCACACATACACACACTCTCCATCTCATGCATAATTCAACTCTTTCAGACCGAGTTCTCACTCAAGGATTTGGGGCATCAGAAAAGGCACGTGAGGATCTGGAATCCTGATGCGTTGATGTGTGATCACTGTGAGAGCTGTTCTGGACGCAGAACTCATGATCCATCCTCAGGTCTGACAGAGGAAACTGGAAACTTCTCTCAGAGTGAGGAAGGTCATTAGAAAGGTCAAGGTCAGGAGGGACATGTGGGCAGATGGTTTGGACTCATGGAGAGAAGAACGCTGGAGATGAAGGAGAGGAGATGCTGCCAGAGGAAGGGCTGGTCTCCTCGTCTCTTCCCTCCAGGGCTCTGGCTTCAGTTCGCATCTCTGCTGTCGAATTACCATTTCATAACCAAATGAATACATGAATCTGAGGCAGGTATTTACCAGCTGCAAGTCCATGACTTATTCATGGAGGATAAATAGTTAATCAGGCTGATTAATATTCACTCTTTAATTCACACACATCAATATTGAAGAACAAAATGCCTGGTATCTTCAAGACAGCGGAGGAGCAGGGGGGCAGGAGGGTTGTACGTGGGATGGCTCAGTCATCTGCAGCTGACTCTGTCCTGGATCAGAGGGCTGCTGACTCAGCAGGGGAGATGTTGTCAAGTGTCTCCAAATGAAGAGGGACGGTCATGTGACACCGCGTCGCCCTTCCTCTTCATCGCCGTCCAGCCTCAGCTTTGGTCCCATCTAGGGCCAGAGGTTGGCACCTCGGGGGTGTTTTTCTGAGCAGACCTGGGACCAGAGCCAAGACCCAGCTTCCGTAGTGGGAGAGCTGCCGTCACTTGGCCTCCAGCAGATGCTGTCCCGATGCTGCAGAGAGAGTCGGGCTCGGAACTCTGTCACCCAGCTGAACCTGGAGGTGCTGATCCTCGTCTTCATCAACAAAAAATGGAAACCCAAGAGTCCAGGCGTCACAGTGTGGGCCTGAAGAAGCCAAGTCTTTCAGAGTCGCACGGCACATCTCAAGGTCACTGGCTCTTCAGTTTCCAATTGACTGCATCTGATGCAGTGTATTTTCTTTGTGATGATTGTCCCAAAAGGAAAAAGAAAGCGGTCAAGTGTGGTGATTTTCATGAAACAACTTTTCCATTCCTCATTGAAATAGCTATTTCTTCCTCCACAAAAGTCGAGGTCGAATACTCTGCAACTTTCCAGCGACGCAGGAATGTGCTCAGGAATCCAAGGACGGCGTGTTTGTCTCTGGACAGAATCAGCCAACGTCCAATCCAAAGATTGAGCTGAGAGAAATAAAAGCAAAAGTCGCAGGAGGTTTGACAAAAAGCAATGGGAGTTTGCTGAGCTCAAGTGCTCCGTCATCTGTCAGAGACTCAAGTGGAGCGGGGACTGTGTGAAGCTCTCACTGGTGTCCAGGCTGTCCATGCCGCCTGACTCCTTCCTCCCGCGGTCGGCTGTTTAGACAGTTTGCCTCGCTGGACGGTCCCTGGCTGAGATGCTGCGCCGCCTCATGTGTTATTCATGACAGAAGCTGCGCAGGTCTACATCAGGTCACTGACACGCCAGTGACACGCCAGTGTGACCGGACCTGGATAAGACCAAGGCTCAGCTCAGCCATTCTCCTCATGGTTTGGGGCAGTGACACACACAGGACCTGGCTTGTGGAGAGCCAGAACTGTGACATGACCCAGCTCTCTCCTGCCGTCACCTGCAGTGAGCTGAGCCCGGTGGACCGGAGCGTGAGGCTCTGAGCCAGCGCCCAGCCGCTCCAGACATATGGAGACTTCTTACCTTGTAATTACTGCTGAACGATGAAAGGAGCAGGAGGTGGTGAGGCACTAATTGAGCCAGGAGCCGAGGGTTCAGGGCCTGGGATCGATGACGTGCCGTTGCCTGGTGACGAGTCGCAGCGTGGAGCAGTCGAAGTACGAAATGTACAGAAGTGGCCCAGTCCACTGACAGCGCAGCCGCTGGCCTCTGGCTGGCTGGAATCCTCGGTTTTCCTCCACCACCTTTGGCCTCCTCCTGGAGTGCAGACCTTAGTGACGCCAGGCTGAGGGAGGACCAGTGCGTGGCAGCGCCTCAGCTTGGATGACATCAGCTGCAGACTCATCATCAGGTTTACTTTCATCTCTCTGTCTCAGCCTGTCAAGGTCACCGTTCAGATGTTTCCATGATCCAGCTCATTGAAGGTGGGGAAGTGAAGCTCCCGGAGGTTGATCCTGGGACGCAGGCCTGACTCGTTCACTGAACATGAGTCAGCAAACCATCCATCCCTCCTGCTGCTCCGCTTCTCACCACCTGCCTGCTCATTCCATCCTGTCCTCACTGGCTCCTGAAGAGAAGAACAAACTGGGTGAGGGGCCGTGACATTTGCGAGCGGCAGGAGCCCATCCGTGATCGCACTTGAGTCCATTGTTTCCACAGCTCCCAACTGCAGGCCATTGTCGCTCGCTGCACACGCTCCAGCTCAGGCCCTGAGAGCAGCTCCAACCCTCCTCCAGCTCATTCACTCACCCCGTGAACAAGAGCAGGAGCTTCTCCCCTCATCTCCCCCCCTCACTCCCCCGCTCGCTGCGTGGAGCCCGCGGCTCCGTGTCCTGTTTGTTTTCTAATCTTTGCTAAATCGGACTTGTGATTTGATTGACAGAAGATTTATCACATTTATTTTTCATCTTCTCTCCTAAGTGGATTCATCTCTCTCGTCAGGCTCCACACAGGCTGTGCAGCTGACCCTCGGGTGTGGCGGAGCCTCGGTCATGGTTCCAGATCGTGTGGTCACTGTGGGGAAGAGCTGAGCCAGAGGCTCCACCTGCTGCTGGGACTCCGGGACTCCGGGACCCCGGGTGCGATGAGCTCGCTCCCCTCCAGGGACTACTGGGGACACCTGAATCCAGGTCAAAGGTGTGGGTCCAAAACATAACTTTGGAGCAATGAACACATAATATTTCAGCTCTGACTCAGTAGTCAAGGCTCACGCGCCACCTGCCTCTCCAACATTCTGGCGTCATCTCCAAAAGACTGTGGTTGGTCTGTCGGCAGTGGAGCTCTGCGGCTCCTGGAACTGAAGCTTTCATCAGCAACTCACAGTGCACAGAGAGACATCAGTGGGTCTCTGTCTCTGTGGTTGGGGAACATCAAACAGGAACAAGTGGAAAACAGCAGAGCTTTGATCAGCAGAGGCTCAGCAGCGCAGAGGGTCGTCGCTCACCCAGCAGGCGCGACCTGTCCTGCTGACCTGTGAGCCTGCCCCGAGCCCCAAGCAGCTGGGATCAGGTGAACAAACGATGCCTGAAACAAGGTTTGCCCACAGAACGCCCGACTCCAGCACAGCTGAAGGACCTCCCACTGGGGGCCACGCTCGGGATCTGAAGAGACAGGACACGAGCGAGGTGTCCGCAGAGGACGAGGTCATCACGAGCAGGAGGCGGGGCTGTGCATCTCTCCTGGGAGAATGAAGCGTGTGGCGCCACCATCAGGTCTGCAGAACATCAGTTGTCTGCGTGAGGAAAACTGATCCAATCTGCTCTTTCAAACTCACATCAAACCGTGTTGAGCTGCCGTGGGAGATGAAGGAGACGGAGCTGGCGAGCAGCATCAGACACACAGTCGGCTCGCTCCTCCGCTCCACAGTTTTATATATATAGCCCTTAAAATGTCTCTTGCTCTGTGCTGCACACGGCTCCTGAGCGGTGAGGCTGCGCGGCCAGTCATGGCAGCCCACGTGGCTCAAGGTTCGACACCACAACACCAACCCTGGGAACATGAGCTGGTCAGCAGGGGGTGGTCGCTGGCTTCCACGGCGGAGTGAAGCCAACACTGCCGAGGCAGATCAGACTTGCCTGGTGACCTTTGAACCCACCACAGTGAACCCCAGTCCAGCTCATTTAGGCTGCAGGTCTCTGGCGTCGGCTTCAGAGGAACCCCGTCAGGAGCCAGGAACACACCAGCTCCTGTGCTGCCGTCCACTTTACCAGGAGCAAAGGTCAGCAGGTGGCTCAGGCATCGCTTCCTTCATCCCACACACCAGTCATGCAGGAGTATTTTTAACCTCAGAGCCGGAAGTTATGAAACACAGCCAGAGATAGAGTTGCTGCAGCCAGACACAGGTGAGGCGTGGGAACCAGGAGCACCTTACAACTGAGTCACGGAAGCAACGGTGCGACGGCTGTCGTCCACGTCAGTCAGGGAGCCAGGGACCGCTGCAGCGCCCACCGCTGCCCTCCTGGTGCGCCGTGCGTCCTCCCTCTTCTGATCCGGACCTGCCTCAGTTCAAAGGAAGAACGAGAGCAGCAACGTTGGACAACTTTCTGACAGGCACCTTCACCACCTGACTATAAATGTGTTCCGGTGGCTTGGAGTCTTAGAGCTGAGCTGCAGAGTGCAGAGGCTAGGATTAGATCAGAGGACGAGAGCGGTGATGAATGGAAATGATGGAAATATGGCAATGGAATGAGTCAAGAGAGCCAGATATGTCAGCAGGTCATGAAGATATTTGCAGAGCCACTGCATGTATTTACGCTCTTGTTGCTCTGACTCGTCGTGTCTCTGTCACCATGGCAACAGAGCAGAGAACAATGGAGCAACTTTCATTGTTTTGAGTTACATTCTCTCGGCTTTGAACCGGTGTCGATGGAGAAGCGCTGGGGGACTTTCTCTGCTGCTGATTCAAGGACGGTGGAGATGGTGGAGGAGTCACGACAACACACACACACACACGCGGCTCTGTGTTGGAATCCAACGTTGACTCACTGTGGATGAATTCAGGAGGCGTCAGACATGATGGTCTGGCCTGACGATGCTTGGATTTGGATCAAGACTGGAGCACTTGGGTCTAAACTCGTTGGTGGTTGAACTGTTGGTGACACGTCGCGGTGAACCACCCAGAAGGGCTGAAGAGTTGAGCAGCGAGTCGCAGGAGAGAGGAAGCTCGAGCTGCAGGACTTTCTAAATGCTAGTCAGGTTGGTTTGAATGAGCAACGCCGAGTCCACCAACACCGTCGTCTGCAGAGAGCCAAGGTCAGCACCACCTGCAGGACATGGCCAGTCATCATAGGACTATGATACATGGAGGCACCAAACCTGGGTCTGACCAGCGAGACGTGGCCGTGCCAGAGAAGATGGCGTCTCTTTACCGCAAACACATCCACCAGCTCAGTTCTCCTTCCAGAGTCGGCGGCCTGCGTCGCTCATGGCCGCAACACAGAGCAAGACATTTACATAAACATGAGCTCCAACTGAAATCCAGCCTGTGAAGTTGAGATTCATCCTGGTCGCAGCACGTTGCTCCGACTCCACTTCTGTTGGGAGGCTGGTAATGATTTCAGCGCTGCCAGGATCCGGTCCTGACAAAGCAAGTGGCACAAATTGGAAGACATGGTGGCCCGCAGCCACATATGCAAGCAACAAGGACGTGATCGGCTTCACAGACCACAGCCGGAGACCCCGTCGGTCTGTCGGGCAATTACTGCCATGAGGAGGGCGACACGCAGCTCGGGCGCAGAAGGCTGCCGTCTCCGACTCCAGACGTTTAATGAGGACGGGGATCATGCTCTTATGCTGCACTCTCATCTCCACGAACAACAAACTCTGGAGCTCCAGGCCTCTTACCAGTTCTGGCTCCGATCCTCGTCCTCCTGTCGGCTCAGCCACTGGGCCAGTGCTGGCAACGTCTTCACCTGCACTCCTTCATGAGACATGAGCTTTTGGGCGGCGGGGAGTCGTGGGAGGAAGTCTATTTTCAAACCTGCGCTTCAGTTTCCAGCCACAGGCCCAGTTTCATGCCTGACTGTTTGTGTCCTGTGATTGGAAGCATCTTCCAGGCAGGAGCAGAGCCAGGGGCCACAACGCTACAGCCCGACACCAGAGTTTGGCTGAGGTTTCTCTGCTCTTCCACTTCAGAATGGTGGAGATGGCGGCAGCTTCCCTCGCCGCTCCAGGCCGCAAATGCCCCATCAAACCGATCCGGCTTCAGCACTCGCATCTGGATGGACCCTGCTAATGGCGGCGGGGTTTAGCACCTCAAGTTTACATCCCGCCAGTCACCTCCCAGGCGACGCCACCTCCACACACAGGAGCTCAATCTTTGGACTGGAGCCCAGGTGAGTCCCTCAGAGTTGGTGGTCGAAGGTGGGAGGGGAGTTTGGCCGGGAGCATCTGACCGACTGGTCCTCATTAGGAATGTAGAGCACAGCCTCTGAACTCGCGGAGCTTCTTCATCCCTGCTGCGTCTGTTTACGCTCCACAAATCCCCGCGTCAGTTCTCAGCGACGGGAAGGAGCCAGGACGACTACACCTCAGAATTGTGTAACAGCCTTCACTTGTCTTGATCCCACGGTTCTCCTCAGCCCTAATCCCACCTTGGCGCTTTTATCCCGCCCGCTCTCTCTCCTCACATCCACCCCCCCACCCGGCGCTCACTGAGGAGCCTGCAGTCTTGACAGGTAAGACAGAAGCTTCAGATTCCAGCAGAAAGCGAAATGTGACAGTGATCCCGGCAGCAGATGGGAGTGAGCTGAGATGATGAGGCAGAAACTGGAGAAACACAGGAGAGGAGATGGCGCAAAACCGACCCATGCAGCCCCTCGCCACTGGGATGAGTGGGTGAGGATGTTCCAGGGCCGAGGAGCAGGGCGCCAGTCCAGTGGGCCAAGGGAGGAAAGCAGAGTGCCAGAGTGAGGCGGGAGCACCGCAATGCTCAGCGCTAATGTTAGCTCTTCAGGCGAAGTCATTAGCCGCACGCGGATCAACGTCCGGTACAACTCAGTGAAGCGAGGAGCCGCCGGAGTCCCCTGCGTTCTGCAGTTGAGCACGTCTGACACTTGCTTGCAAATGAGGGCAGCTCACAGCAAATTGGCCTAAATTGAGTCCAGATGGAAGCTCCCCCTCGTCCGGGCCAGAATCAATAAAGCAAGGTGCGAGCGGCGGCGGCGGCAGCGGCGTGAGGATAATCAGACCAGACTGCGGCGGTTTGTTCCACAACAATCTAATCTGCTTCATGAATTGATCCGGAAACAAATTGGCTTTTTGAGGCACTGAGTTCATGTGACAGGAGCCAGACGTTCCCCGGCTCTGGGTCGCCATTAACCTCTCACCTGTGCCAGTCCGTCAGGAAGCCTTCCATCTACCGCCACGCTCCAACAGCAGTTTGATCAGTTGCATTTGGGAAAACAGGCGTTGATCTGACAAACAAAGCTGTGAATCCAGCGCGAGGTTCCTGTGCAGCGTGTGGCCTGACCCCGCCTCTCATGTGGAAACCAAAAGCACCTCCTGCTCATTGGCTCAGGAGCAGCTCGGACCGAGGCGTCAGAGGAAGCTAATGAAACCCTGAAGCAACTGAGGACAAATGGTCTCCTCGAAGCTTCGCTTACACAAAGAATAGGAAACACCGCCGTCATCCCATTCCTCCACCACGTGGGTGGTCCTGCTGAAGCTACTGGTGGCACCATGAGGAGCTGGATTTAGGCTTCCCCCAGGAGCCAGACCTGAACCACATTGGTCTGACCCAGTTACATGCTGAGGCACCGTCAGCAGTTCTCACGGATGTGGTGCAGCTCCGCAGGGGCCATCAAATCCAGTAGACTTCCACAACAGAGATCAACATGGTGAAGTCTCACAAGGAGGTGGGCAGCCACGCTCTCAGATCTCCCACTGAAGAGAGCCATGTCGGCGAGAGGCGGCCTGGAGGGGAGTGGTGACGTGATGACCCGGTGCTGATGCAGCCAGAGGTCAGCGGCATCAGCGGGACGGAGGACTGGGCTGGACCAGACCGAGGACCAGGACTCTGAGCAGAGCTCCACTCTTAGGCTTTCATGACGACCACAGTGCACTGCAATAGTCAAAGCGCTCGGTGCTTCTGGCAAAGCCACCGGGCAGAAACATGCACGGCTCAGGGGAGTTCAACTGCTGCCATTACCACAGAACAGCTCCATGGAAATGGGCTGTTGGTGAGAGTCCCAGTGTCTCCGCTACACTCCAGTCCTCGCGCTCCACCGCGCAAGGAAACAGTCCACAAAGATCCGAGGGACGAGAAGAGTCAGAACACGCTCGAAACCGTTCTTTAATACTTCACCCAACAGGATTCCAGAAACAACAGAGGGAGGACACTGACATCTGGCGGTCAGCTGGTGTAATTACGGCACCGCCCTCAGACGAGCAGTTGATCATCCTGAACATGATTACGGACTAACACGTCACACGCCGTTACTTTGCCGCTGGCACGTCAGATTCACTTGATGCTTCCTGGTCAGAAGGCACGCGGTGCAGCGAGAGGGCGCCCCTTGTGGCCGAGGTGCGTGGTGGCCATTCGGGAAGCCAATTGAGCCGATGCTACCGTGAGATGGTGGAGCTGCTCTGGGAGTGGACGGAGGAGGTGGTGGCCGAGCTGAGTTGGGAGAAGCCGCTGTGACTGGACCCCAGGCTGCTCACCGAGCCCCTGCAAACACACCACAGTCAGCTGCGTGCACTGACCAGAAGCCGGTCCTGCTTCTACAGCTCCCCCCTCACACCGTCACTGCCTTCACCCACTCCACGACCCTCAGCACCGCCGCTTCGCTGGGCCACTCATAACCCTGACTAACTGGTGAGGAGCTGGCAAAGTGAACTCTGTAGAATGTCTGCTCCTCAGCACTAGATGGCACAAGCCAGAGCACTGCGCCCTCACATGGACAGAAGATGTTTGTGTCAGTACACTAGCAGCTTCACACTTGGTGAAACAGTAAAGGTGCACAGGCTCAGTCTAGCTTCCACATGAAGGAAGGAAGAGAGCGGATGCAGGTCTGTGTTAGGAGACCGAGTCTCCTCCGTTGCCATGGTAACGACCCCCCGCTATTGAAAATGAAACACAGGGCAAGAAGGGCAGCAGAACTGACCTGAAGTCATGAGAGGCCAACACCTCGGTGTAGTACATGACCTTGCACTTGTGGAAGGAGGCCTGCAGCGAGGCCAGCACATCATCCAGACCGGAGGCGCAGCTGAAGCTCCACTGGAGGATGTAGAAGCCGGGCCAGCGAGTGACGTGCGAGCCCTGATCCGGGACACAGATTTCAGACGGAGGTGACTGGAGAAGACCGGCTTTCAGAGTGGCACCTGAACGCTCTCGCCGTCCTTGCACGCCAGCGCCCGCTCCACCATGCTGTAGTCCTGGCCCAGCACCCAGCTCCGCTCGATCAGCGGCACGTTGAGGCTCCCCCCGATGGACGCCACCGTCGCCTCTCTCCTGGGAGACTGTGGGGCTCTTCTGGAGTGGTAGATCTTAAACATCACGTCGCCTTTAGACACGTCAAAGTCCCAGGTGATGACAGAGGAGGCTTCTGTGATGTGGATCAGCATCTGCAGGGCAGCAGACCAGCCATAGGGGGGCAGTGTAAGACTCTTAGCGAGGGGCAGGTCTTACCTCAAAAGGGGAGCCCTTGAAGACGCTGGCACTTTTGTAAATGGAGTCAGTCAGCAGGCGGTTCTCCTGGCTCTCCAGCTCCTCAGCTGTCCTGTACTGACACTTGGGAACCGTTCCACCCTCCGGGATGTCGCACTGCAGGGGGCGCCACACCAAGCATCGGTAACTCCAGAGCCATGCTGCGAGCATGAGTGCCGACGCCTCACCATGCTGTCTCCGCCCAGGAAGTCCGGGATGATGGCTCTGTCTATGTAGTTCTCCAGACCTCCAGGACCCTGGTAGTCGTTCCCAGCAAAGACTAGGAACTTCTTGCGGGTGTTCTCGTCGATCAGGGGACTGACCTGGAGAAGGAGAGGTCAACAACATGGCGTCTCTGGCGAGCACCACGTCTGACGGCCTCACCAGGGTCCACAGGACAGGGAAGACCCTCGGTGCCCGCAGGATGAGCAGGCGGCCAAGCGTCTCAGGGTAGTTGGCTTCCACCACCTCTATGATTCTCAGCAGAGCCTTCACCCCCGGTCTCCACAGGTGCCTCATGTTCAGACCCTCCAGGTCCAGCAGGCAGGTCCAACAGCTGCTCACCAGAGAGACGGCACGTCACAGAGGCAACAGGGAGGGGGGATGAGGGGGGCTACCTAATGGGTCGCCCGAAGACTCTGGTGTTTTCTTCACACCGCTGCAGCCCCTCCTCGATGATGGTCAGAACCTGAGCCACAGAAGGAGTCAGGGACTGGGGCTCTGACTATGAGTCTCACACACGCATGCGCATGCGCATGCACACGCACACACACACACACTCACTCCACCTGTCTCAGCAGCACCTCCTCGGTCAGAGCTCGCAGCAAACCCTTGGTGTCCATCTGGCCCAGACGCAGGACGTACAGAGGACGTCCATCTGGAGGCAAACAAACACGGTCAGGACCTGAACTGGAGCTGCAAGCACACAAGCGGCGCCACCTGCCTCGGTCGTGGTGGTGCCAGCCTCCAGAGTAGTAGTCCTGGAGCAGCTGCGGCCGCTCCCAGGAGTCCAGCAGGAAATCCACCTGGTGCTGCTTCCTCCAGGTCAGGGACTGGCACAGGAGCTCCCGGGCCTTGTCCAGGTGGAAATCCCTGGCGCTTAGGAAGCGCAGGACATGCTGATCTTTGGGAATCTGCGGAAGCAGACGGGTGAGAGAGCGCCGACAGGCCACGCCGCACCAGTGCAGCCTGACCTTGCCCTTGTGGGTCTCCTGCAGCCAGAGGCGCAGGCGGATCAGGCAGCTCTCCTGCAGAGGCGTCAGGTCACCCAGGTACCGTCGGATGTAATCCGCATCCAACTTGTCTGCAGAGCGAAACACAGCGATCACACACGGGTGTGTCAGTGAGGAGGGAGAGCACTGACACTGACCGTCGGGGGAACCGGCCAAACCCTCCGGGGTCCCCTCGCCATGGCCCCGAATGGCCGGGACGGCCCTCGCTGCTGTGGGGGCCGGGATGGCCCTCACTGCTGAGGGGGCCGTCCAGCGAGGAAGGTGCGTCACGCCCTCCTCCTCCAGCTCCCTGAGGTAGAACTCGATGATCTCCTTGCCCTGAGGAAAGCAGCTCGGTGACTTCAGGAGCACGAAAGAAGCCGCTGGAGCTGCAAACCTTCTTGATGCTGCTGGCGTACTGCTTCATGGCAATCTTCTCCGCTGTGCTCTCAAAGCCAAAGAAGGACTTGATGTCCAGACTGGCGGTCTGTTCGAAGCAGGTCCAGTCTTCGTTCTCCGGGTGAACCTGCGTCGCAGTCAATACAACCATGGGGATGGTTTCATGATGGAGCAGAGGGTGCAGCGCTGGCAGTGGCCAGTAGCAGAGCAGTACACAGTACACAATACTGCACTCATGTGTCAGCCATCCCAAACCGTGTATCACCTGGCTGAGGTGGCTGCGGACGTGTCACCTGCAGCTACA
Source organism: Synchiropus splendidus (assembly GCF_027744825.2). Taxonomy (NCBI): domain Eukaryota; kingdom Metazoa; phylum Chordata; class Actinopteri; order Syngnathiformes; family Callionymidae; genus Synchiropus; species Synchiropus splendidus. The sequence goes on from NC_071352.1 coordinate 3,922,138, forward strand.
GACACCTGATTCTTCAGCACACGACGAGCAAGAGGCGACACACTCACCGTGTAGTTGCAGCACTCGTGCACCACCACTCTGCTGGAGAAGGTCTCGTTGCGCACCTCGATGTGCAGCGTCCTGTCGCGTCGGTTGAGCGTGTTCTTCTGGATGAAGTAGAGGTGGTCCACCCCTGCAATCTGCCAGCGTCAACAGCCAACAGCAGTTTCACTTCACATGGAGGAACCAGGACTGAAAGAGCTCCAACGAACTGGTGTGTCACTGTCCCAGCAACAAGTCGCAAAAATGACGCACCCGCTTGAGAAGGCGCGGCGCTTCGATGTCAATGGTGCAGCGCCGCTCCGTCACCAGGGTGGATCCGTCTGGACTCTGCTTCTCACTGATGACCTCACTGTCCACAAACACTGGGATCAAGTGGCACCTGGGGAACCGCCGCACGTAGGCCTGCAACACACGCACACACAACTCAGCTTCTGACTCACTTCATGGGGTGCTGGGGCTAGTCCCAGTTACCCGGGGTACTGGGTGCAAGCAATGATCGGATTGGTGCTCAGTTGTGATGCAGTCTGAGGCAGCCAACGCGTGACGCCCCCCCCGGGCACAGCAGCCGTCTGCTGGGGAAAAGTGATGTGTCAATATCGGCTGAGGCGCTGCAGAGTCTGGGCGACACGCCCGTTGAGCGCGGTTTTAAAAGCATGTCCAACTTATCGAAGCTGAAATCAACACGAAACAGGCTTGTTCTTCAGCTCCACCAGTCAATAAGCCTTTCACATCTTGGTGAACAAGCAGCATCGACTGCGTTTGGACGACAAGCAGCTACTGATTACAGAGAGACACAGAGCGTTCAACGTGCTCCCCTTGGCTCCTGAGGGCCAGGTCCAGAGGGCTGGCTCCAGACCAGCTCCTGATACAGGCTTCGGAGGGCCGGCTACAGAGGACTGGGTCCAGAGGGCTGGGTCCGGAGGGCCGGCTACAGAGGGCCAGATCCAGAGGGTAGGCTCCGGAGGGCCGGGTCCCTACTGAGAATAGCTCAGTGTTCACATCAGACAGAGGGTGGGAGCAGAAAGCCGCAGCTCCAGCGGTGAATAATATTTGGGGATGTTACATCACTGTCAGAATGGTGGCGCTAATGGCATCACCTGCAGGCCAATCCATCACCAGCAGCAGCACTACAGAGACTGGGTTTTCTCCCAGAAAACCCAAGTGGTTTCCAGAGAGTTTTGGTCTTTAACCTGCAGCAGGGACGTTACATAAGACTTTGGGTTTAATGTATAACCCGGCGAGAGACGGCCAACACCCGATGCTGCTTGTGTCAGCAGACTCAGGCATATTTGCTCAGCTTTGGTGCTCCAGCCGCTCCTGCTTCTCAGAGTCCACATTGCAAATCGAAGCACCATAATGGCGTTGACCGAGGACCGTCTGTCGCACCATTTGAAGTGCGTGTGTGTTGGATGAACAGGACAGCGAGAGAGCTTCAGTCTGACAGGAGCCTCACACTGCAACATCACATGGCTTCAGAAGGCCTCCACTCCACACACAGCCTGAGTTTATCCTCCAGCTGCAGCGTCTCACAGATGACGGCACATTCACCTGGACAGAACCCGCTGCACGTGACACCTACATCCATCCACATGTGCAGCTTTAGACGCTCCCGTAATGTCATGGCCCGCTTTAATTTAGTCTGGCGTCTTCCTGTTGTCTCCCTGATTGGGTCATGGCTCCCACCTGTAACCAATGAGCGATGGAGATGGCTGCGGAACAGCCTGCTGTTCCAGGTCCCCTTCGCTGCCATGCTGGTGACTTGGCCTCTCACTGGCTCCTCTTCCTCCTCTGTCTTCTGGTGCTTCAGCTCTTTTCCCTGAGCTGCTTCCACTGTTGTGCGTTTTCTGTCTCTCGTACTCAGCTGTGCATGAGTTGGACCTTTCTATATTATTGCGCTTTGTGTTTGCTAGAGTATTTAGTATTTTCCACGAGCCTGTATCTTTTCTGACTCTCATTTGCATTCTGTTTTCCCATCTCGTCCTTGGTTCGGTGACGCCCGCCGTTCTCCTGTCTTTGTCCGTGTATTTGTGGTATTAATAATCTGGTAAATTGTAACCTTGAGTCCGAGTCTCCTTGTAATCCAGAAATTACCACTTGATTCCTCATAACTTATCAACCAAAGTCTTCATACTTCATGATCCTTCTGCCACAAATACGATGGCAAACAAGGGTTGCTTATAGGTAATGTTTTCCAATAGAAAAAGAATAAACGTATGAGGAACTTTGTTCAGCGTTTGGCTCAAAACAACATGTTGGAAGATGATGACTCTCACTTCCCCGACCCGGTCAGGTGTCGGGGAAACAATGGCCTTTCAGTGCAGAAATAAAAACGCCACAGAAAACCTGCTTTAGATGTCAATAGAAATCTGTCGAAATGACTCACTGACCAGAGTGTCCAGCTCTCATGCAGTAAACATCTGAGTTAGCGCTTGTAGAAGACACTTTCAAAGAGAGATGTAAAAGTAGTGCGTGTTGTGATGATGTGCATTTCTACAGTACATACTTAGATGGTCATTCTACTGCAACGGTACCAGGGAATAGACCGGTACCAAACACTCATAAACACCAGGGAGTCATCATCTTGGTTTACAGTCCAAGTTTTGTTAGTTTGAACTTGAAAGTAGTCGAGTTTATTTGGGAGACGTGCGACTCCATCACCACGCTGTCGATGATCTTAAGAGTGAGTGATGTGACTTGTTTACAGAAGTGATCCCCAAACAAACAAGAAGCAGCGCACTCACCGCCATTATTAACTCAAAGGGCCGCTTGTAGACGCGCACCGGAGACTGGTACTCCTGCACCATGGCGGCCGCTTCAACGGTCGAGGAAACATGCAGAGAAAGAGTAACATCACGCGCTCAGTCGGCCGACAGCAATGACATAACACCGATAGCGGAACCCGACTCACATCGAGTCCAAGGATCTGCGCGAGAAGAGAAAAGGGCCCAATGCAGTTCGCTTCGCTGAGTGGAGAAGTGCACGGCTTCGTTGCCACGGGACCAACGTGTCGCTAAAGCCTTCGCCTGCTGTCCATCCTGACACCAGGGAGAAGAACCAAAAGTTTTCTTCTTGACAACTGTCCAAGAACAGATCAGCTGACGTCTATGTGTGACGTAAGCTCCGCCGCAGTTCTACAAACAGGAAGTGGGTAATTCAACATTAAAGCCTGAGCAAAAACGCCGTTCTCCGTTTGTGTTTATTTATAATTGAATCTTAGACAGAGGTAATCAGTCATTTGCAAACTGGAGTTTGTTTACGTGCTTGTGTTCATCGAGGACAGTTGTTAATATGAGACAGGAAGTGCCACTTTTCAGGCCAACATTTATAACTTTATTGACACATCAGGATTTTCGTGGTTTTATTTCCGCATACGTTCCTGTTCTTCCGTCGTTGCTACAAAAAGCACCATCATTTAAATCAGAAAGAGGTTATTACGCGTTTATTAATCGATTAATTTGGTCGTGTTGAGTAAAGTTTGCGTTGAAAATAGACGAGAGTTTTTTTCTACGTGGCTCAAAACGTCCTAAAAGGACGCGATCTTTATGGTTGGTTTCATTCCTGTATTGCCTGTGATACAAACCGTTTTCTCATTAAGGATCCTCTCAGCACATTCATTTAATCATGTCTCATAACGACTGAAGCCAAATGGATATTTCTCCGCGTGAATGAGGCCCAGGATTCATAATTGCTCCTCAGGCATGATGAAAATGAAAAGCTCTTTGGATCCGTTTCAGGAAAATTACCAGGCCACCATTGATTCACGAGTCATATGAAGCAGCAGAACTCGATCATTTAAATATCATCTTCAACAAGACGGGATATAAAGCTGTGGCGGATCATAACCACGGCCCAACTACTGTCTGCCTTGGCGCAAAATGAAGCTGCTTTTTGGCACATTCTCTGCTCGTCTGTCATAGGTTCTGGTGTCAGAATGATTTTAACGCCCCTGCTATGGATCATCCTGATAAGATAAAAGATAATAACCACCTTCATTGGACATGAAAAAGAATGACGTACGTGTATTGTTCGTGTTTTCCAATACTACTAAAATACGTCACTTTCACTGCGTTTAAAATTTTTCCAAAGTGTCTTAACTAAACTCTCCACACGAGGTCCTCAGTTGACCAAAACCACTGCCTCAAACTCCCGTCGGGTTCCATTGTGCGAATTCAACTCACGATGCAGCTATTTACACACCAGAATCACGAATTAACGGGAGTCATTCATAACCCTCCAGGTTAATCTGAGGGACCAGTCCCATCACGCCACCGTCTGGTGATGGATCAGGTATCAGCCGGGAGAGAGACAGAAGCTTGGGAGGTGTTTGGACCTCTCGGTGAGTGGACTCGGTCCTGTGGGGCCCGTGTCACTGTCCCCGACTGTAGCAAGTACAGACGTGTTCCGCAACTCTGCAGACACACAACTCAAGTGTCGCTCTGTCCGTCACCCACACCCTCTGACGACTCTCCTGCCTCGTAAGACCCGAGTCAGGCGTCCGAGTCTTCCCTGTTATGCCCGCGATCCGTCACTAGAGGGCGCGCTCCAGCGCGTTGAGTGGGTTCGTGGAGTATTTCTGTCTGACGTGTAACAATGAAATAGCCAACAGTGCAAAAGTGGACCGCGCCTGGAAAACAAAAACGTGGAGCCCAAGCAGCTTCCGCGTGGATGATGGAGTTTTCGGGTTTTTTTCGGGACATGCGTCCCGAATCAGCAGCTGCAACTGAGCTCCTCTGATGTCAGAGCCAGACAGAAAATCATGTTTCAGCCCAGAAGCGGGAAAATAATTAGAGCGGAGATAAATAGATTCTGGAGTCGACGTTAAGAGTTGCAGAGCCTGAAGATGATGAAAATCTCTCTCTGCTCTCAGCCTTTGGTCTCAACACACAGCCGCCTGTCGAACATATCCACTTAGACAACGCTGCTTTGATTCCAACCTTCCTTTCATGCGCTCGCACTCTTGAGCCTCTGTTCTCTTGGCCTGTCGACAGAGGGGTGAGACCTGAGGAGGCGCTGCAGCACCAGGACCTGCTGCGACTGCCCTTCGCTCTCAGGCCGAGGCAGAGCGGAGAGCAATGTTGTGCTAGTGGCTACATTAGCCAAATACAGCTTATGACTCATTCTGATTCTTTAAATTGGTTCAGGAACCTTTAAGCAAAGACTCTTCAAACTCTAGTTCCCACGCCCTGGCTTCCCTCAACGCGTCGATGAGTTGGCTAGCACGATAGCATCCACCTCAAAGACCTGATGAGTTCACCAGAACCCGCGACAAGGATCAGTGAGCTAGCTCTGGCTTGATAGCAGCCGCAGGAGCTGGACGCCCCGCTCCAGTGTCTGTCAGCATGCGACATGTTGCTGACCTCCGTTGGCTCTTCCACAGGGACTGTCCGGACTCGCTCTCGTCTCCACCCACCTGCCTCCATGCTCCCTCATTAGTAAGAAAGCAAGTAGCCTCTGTAGTTGCGCCACTAATATCCTGCTGACAAGCCGCACGCCCTGTTCTCTGCCTGAAATAATTGGAGGAATCCTGGAAGCAAATCCCCCTCTTCCCTGTCAGCGTCCGCCGCCGTGCTTGTCTAATTTGAAGACATCAAAGAGCGGCGAGGTCAGCAGACCCAGCACCACAGCTCCACGCTCCAATGAGGCCGGATGAATGAGCAGAACCTCCCGCGCGACGTTCCCACCTGAAGCCCTTCAGAGGAAGACGCTCTTTAGTCAGAGTCCACATCGTCATGACTCAGCAGACCGGGACACGAGACACATGGAGGGGTGAGACTGTCGTCTTCACGTCCGAGTGCTCAGCTTCCACCACTGCACTGCAGCGTGTCGCATGTCTTCTTTTCTCATCTGGACGAAACGATAATTGGATTCTGTCCTGTAATCATCAGCAGCTGCCCGACGTGAAGCTTCATCCAAGTTTGATTATGTCATTCCAGAGGCTGGAGCAAATGGAATTAGACTGAGGAGCTAAAAGCTGATCATGAAGTGGAGCACAGAAAAGTCAAACAAGCTTTTAGCTTTGCTAAGCTTTTAGCACTTCCTCCCGTTCCCAACACACAGGAAGTTCAACGTTAGCTGTAAGAAAAGATGGGAGGGTTGTGACAAGGACCTGGTGGGTGTGATGGCTGGCTCGGCGTGAGCCGTCAGGTCGACCTGCCGTGGCGTTCCCTCCACTTCCCAGGTGCTTGAGAGCGTCCCCTCCTTTGCTCTGTTCGCTGCGATTCCAGGGTCTTGTTTGTGTGAGGACTCACTTCCTGTTAGCTTCGTCTGTCAACACACCCACAGAGGGCGCTAGCACTGCTCCTCGAGTGGACTTCACTGTCCATTCTGGGTTTGTTTGGTATTCTATTTTCTTTTTATGTATTTCTTTGTTCTTTATTTTATTTCAAAATTTGGACTATTTTTCCGTTTCAACAGTGTTGTCCTAGTTTCTACAGTGATGATGAAGTGGTTCCTTTGTCTTTAGTGTTCAATGTTTATCTGTAATATTGAGGGAAGAATAAAGGCGTTGAATTGACCCTGGGGTGGCGCGGCATGTCCGGTGCAGAGTCTGTACCAGGGGGAGCTGAGGCTGTGGAACCCCTTGCTCGCTCCTCGCTCAACGTGAGCACAACGTTGGCTCACTGCTTCGCCCACATTTGAGTCTGGATTCATTTGACAGTTGAGAGCAGCAAACACAGATGGAAGTCGCGTCCTGTCTGAATGTTTTATTAAACAACACTTCTGTACAAGGTTTTCAGGCCAAATATAAACATGGGAACGTTTTGGTATTGGCAGCAACGACAGCGAAACCTTGGAACTCACCCACGAGAGTCATGCAGGTCCCTGAGAGGCGGCCCACCCCAGGAGGCTCTGCAGGGAACGGCCCGTCCAGCAGGCGGCGCTGGTCATAGGCAGTCTCTGCACAGCGCCACCTGGCCTTGGCGATAGTCTCTGCAGGGGCAAAGCCGGCGGTGCCTGGCGCCGGCCCCAGCGCAGCTAAACAGCAGCGGATCTTGCTGTAGGCCACACTCGCTGTGTTCTGCTGAAAAGGCAGGAAAGAGATGATTCATCTCCCACTCCAGCTCTTCACACTGGAAGCTCAGCCTTGGACGCAGAAGAGAGAGAGGAGAGAGAGCAACAGGAAGCTTGAGACAAATTCATCCAGGATCAGCACCAAGGTTGCCTTCACCTCCTCTACTGAATATGAATGATGCACAAGCTCCTTGGACTCTTCCTCAAGTCACGTTAATATTCATGTAGCTGCCTCCCTGAGAGCCCAGTGTGGACCGTCGTGACCCGAGAGAGGTCATGTGACCAGCCCATCTGCCTTGACAAAGCTGTCTGCTCGCCTCTCAACTTTCCTTCACGCTGAGTCTGCTCTTGGTCAGAAGATTTGTCTCCATCTACTCTAGGCCTGAGCTCCATGATGAAGATCCGCGGAGAGGAAAGAGCTGCTGCTGAAAAGCCACTTACACACTGAAGGCTTCTTTCACGTTGATGAATCTGAAGAAGGCGGGTTCACAGATGAGTCCGGCGCTGTGGCACGCCGTCACGCACGACTGGCCCCGGTCGGACGCCAGGAAGTGCAGAGCGCTGAGGGGGGGCCACGAGGGAAGGTGGCTGACATCGGGCGCCCACGTGAGGACGGAGGAGTTGGGCGTCCGGACGAAGGGCCCAGCCGCACCACTCCACCAGCCGCCGGACACGTTGCCCGGAGGAAACGGAGCCTCCGGAGAGCAGAAGTCCTGCAACCAGAGAGACGACATCATCATTGCTGCAGCCGAGAGCAGGTGATGACACAGTTATGAAACAGGCAATATCTGGGCCCGGCGCCGACGTGCTGCCGCACACCACATTAAACAACATGTTGACTCTGGCTTTAATATTGGGATCATAACAGGTTCAGACGGGAGGCAGAACCGAGTCAAGTGTGTCAGGCAGCGGTCGCACGTGGCGGACAGTGGCAGCTCACTCAAAGCTCACACATCTGAAATGTGGGCCTTCCGAGGAGACACGACACCTTCCGTCTCCTTCAGACGCTCCACTCGACTGACCACGTCCATCCAGACGTGGCACTGAGATCCCGATCTCGGTCTGAGTCGGCACATTTCTCCAGACGTCAGCGAGCCATGTTCCCCACATCAGGGACGAAGCTGCACCAGAAGCACAGCCAAGGAAGCAAAGGTCGTCTGGACATTCCCAGGAGCGTCTTGAGTTCCAGCAGGAGATTCACGGGAAATTACATTTTGCTGACTGCGTGCTTTATTTTGGAGGGCAAGCGCTGACTCTGGTGGAAGGGAACTTGTTCTGTGTGACGCCAGGTGAACATTTAGTTTCTCAATGAGAATAAGAGATCAGTCTAACAGGTGGAGAAGTGGAGGCCCTTCTCAATGAGGAGCAAGAAATCTCAAGGGAGGGACGAAGGAGGAGCAGCGGACGAGGATCTGGATCAGGGAGACTCACTTGGTTCTGGATGTAGGCGTGCACTCGCTCCAGCATCCCCTCACAGGTGTACTCGTACGGCAGGAAGGGCTCCACCTGCACACAAACACAGACAGCCACTCAACACTCATGGATGTCGGGTTCTTCTGGTCGAGTAACAGCTCTCATCTGAAGAACCGCCCTCCTGGTCTCAAGTGGATGGAATCACACGCGTGTCACAAAGCCACACTCCAGCTCCTGTCTCGCTGCCAGACACGCACAAATGCTGGCATTGCTATCCCTATGGGGACATTGTGAGGTTTCTCCTAGCCGTCACCCTTTCCCCGCCCTCTCAACCTGAATCTAACCCTCCAAAACGCATGGCTCACCTGAACCAGGACTCTTCATTCTGAAATTGATGTTTGGACCTGTGGGGACCAGGCAAAGACATAAGGTCCCCACAGGGATAGAGTGTTGTCAAGATTTGGTCTCCATGAGGCAGTATAAACAAGCACACAGCGTCACCTGCGGTGCACACAAACAGCCAGCGAGATGAAACAGTGGTGTTCCGTCTTCATGTGACTGTTGTTGCCATGGCGCTGGGAGAAAGTGAGGAGGACCACCACAGACTCCTCACCACCGAGGGAGGAAGCCCTGGACACGTGACGTCAGGACATAAACAGCCCCGCTTCACATTCACTGTCAGCACCACTGGACCACCAGGTTGTGGAGATCAGCAGTCGGCACACGTGAGACCAGCTCAGGAGATGAAGCCTGGCGCATTATGCCAGAGTCAGCAGGAAACCGGAGACCTTGTTAACTGGACTGGCTGGTGGGCGCACAGCAGCGTCTCATCAGAACCAGGTCCGAAGCTGTCAGATTAGCTCGGAGCGGGCCAGAAATATGATGTGCTCAAAGGCTTCTGGGGAGCTGCGTCGCCGGCAGGTGTGAGCACGGCCTGCAATTAGCCGAGCGCCAGCGCAGAGAAAGAGCCAACTCAGCGCTTTGTTAGGAAGGAGTGTGTGATGGAAATGGGTCAAAGCCAAACGTGACGGGACTGGAGAAGTTAGGGGAGAGCGGAACCTACATCGCTCTTCATGATGTGGCGCACGGCGGCTTCAAACTCCTCGCTGTTGTTGTAGTCCACAGTGAGGACGTGCGGCCGGCCGATGTTCAGCTCAGCATAGGGGTGCTGAGAGGACACCTGGGGGCGGAGGAAAGGGACGACATCAACTGTGGAGCAACAGAACGGTGCATGCTCTTCAGCAGCTCCTTCCACAGCCCTGGGCCTGGTGCTTCTCCTTCACCTTCCTGGACGTGGGTTTCCCTCTGAAGAAGTCGTGGTTGAGAGAGCTGCGTGGAGGACTGAACTTGGGCTGCAGGAAGACGCAGCCGTTGGCGATGGCCTCCAGCGGCGCCGGACCCTCGTACGGGAAGCCGAACCCCATGAAGAGCTGGACAGGAGGAGGAGGAGGTTTGAGCCATACAGGATCACAGTAAGAAAACTCTCAGCCCCAGGACGACCTTGGCCTTCCTGAGCAGCTGCTGCAGCTCCTGCTGAGGAAGAAGGCCGTGGTTGTGGACAAAGAGCGGCACCTCCGGAGGCCGGTGGCTCTCGTAGTAGACGGTCCCGTGGATGTCCATGTAGCGGTGAAGGATCTTCAGCAGCTTGTCTTTGTTCTTCAACACAGAAGAGAAGCTTGACATCACAACCACAATTCCAACTGCCGGCTGTGCTGCTTTTCTTTTTCTCAACAGAGGTCAGACTTGTTTACCTGAATCTGTCCTTCCATGTCGTACAAGTAGGTCCACAGGGAGGTCCACAGGTTGAGAGCGAGACAAAGAGGACAACGTGATTCTTTGGTTCATTCATCACATCATGCCTACACATTCACACTGTAATACACATTTCTTTGTCAATTTTAATGCATTGAAGCAGCAGCCCAACTTGAGCAGGAATCCTGTGATAAATGCAGCAGTGCTGGGGCAAGAAAGAAAGAAAGAGCAGCATATTGGTTTCAACACAGTCAAACAATTCTCATCCACAATGTGGAAAAACCAATCCAAAAGATTAATGATAAAAAGAAACCACACATTTCTATTGCACAAACTGTTTAAACAATAACAAATGTCATCATTTCAAATTCCAAATTATGAACCTAAATTCATTACAACAATAATAACTACCTGCAAATCCAGCATGTTCTTGCTGCTCATCCTTTACACGGACCGTTTCATGAGCTCACAGTGAGCTGCTGTGTCTCCAGTGATGGAGTGAAAATGACGGCGAGAGGAGGGGAACCCACCTTCCACATGTTGGCCTCCTTTCCGTACATGACCGCCATGTTGTGGACTTTCTCCCTCTGGATGCTCCGTCTCTCCGTCTCGTTCAGTTCCTCTGCCACGAAGCCCATGAAAGAGTTATCCGGCGTATGAGCTGTCGAGGACACAGACACTTCCAAATGTGACCAGGGTGAACCGGACTGGCTGTCACTGGCAGTGAGAGTGGCCGGCGCTGCCGCAGCATTTGGCGAGTCTCGTTCAGGGACTTGCTCAGCCACAGCAACAGGTCCACCCTGCGCCTTGTGTGGCGCTCATCCTTTGTAGGATTTGAAATAACAATGATAGCAATGAGCTGCAAGGGACAGCAGGTGGCAATAGCGCTCCCAAACGTGGTCGAGATGTTGTTATGAACAGACAGTACACTGGCAGGCCCGGATCACGGCTCCACTTCAGTTCTGTGCGGACATATCTGCTCCACAATGTTGTGATCTCCTTCTTGCTGCAATGTAAGTTTCCCCGAGGAGTTATGCCAAAGATAGATTCCACTTAATCTACAAACGGAGCCGGCATCTCAGCGCCGCGAGTCTCCACCTCCAGCTCCAGCACATAGTCACTTCTGATCACACCACAACAGCACATCTGTTCTGCCTCCATTTGAAGAGCGTTAAGGTAGCCTGGCTGTTCTCCCTCCACCCTCCAAGACCTGCGCCGCGCCAAAACCTGCCATTTTTATGGAGAAGGGACACAGTTTTCCTCCGCACCCCACTTCATACAGGGTGCTCGCTCCGAGTCACATGTCTGGACCAAGAGTGGGAGGGGCGTACTCACGGAACATAGTCATGAACTGCGCGCTGCGAAGGTTCCAGTAGCCCCAGTGGGTTCGGTAGGCATGCAGCGCTGCATACTCCTCGTGGTTGTACGCCGGCTCTGTGCCGAACGTGTCGATGACTCGGATGTGGCACCTGCAGAGGTGATGGAGAACACGTGTCACTGGCCGTGCAGGGACGCGACACAAGGCCAGGGCAACTTGCCTTCATGCAAAGAGGGAGGTTCACGTTCCTTGTGTTCATGCGCAGAGCTGGAGGTCAAACAGAAGCAACATCACGGCGCCAAGTGCTTTATGATGGCAAGTCATTTATCAGCGCAGCACATCTCTCACCAGCAGATGAGAGAGAGACACAGCGCTGTCTCTGCGTCTGACCTTGGATGGATTCTGAATCAAACAGCAGGGAAGGATCTGTGCCTCCTGAAGTTGAATCATGTGCAACGCTTGCTCTCCACGGAGGGAGAAGGGTCAATAGAAACAAGTGGGATCCAGGCTCAAACAAGCAGTGGCTCACCTTTGTCTAGTGCCACTCTGTCTGCCATCACTCAGTCACTCAACACTGACTGGTCTCTGACGTGTCCACATTCTGTATGGACTGCTCCGCGTCACTGCTCTGAGGCTGAGCCCAGAGTGAAGGCTGATGCATCATGCTGCCCTGCCTCCAGACCCTGTTTTCATTGCACACATTGCTCTGAGATGTAAGGCTCTGGAAACACAGCCTGACCTCTGTGGCTCAGACTCGCTGAGATTCACTCGCTGCAGCCCGACACATCGGCCCATTGGCGAGCGGAGGCGTGGAGCTAACGGAGTGCTAGCGCTGTGTAGCATGTGTAGTGCTTGTCAACACACTAGCTAACGCATGCTCGCTAGCATGTCGGACTGTTCTCTGGCGCATGGCTCTTCATTACACAGCTGGAGGATGGCGATTATTGGACGCTTTGTCTCTGACTAACTAGTGAGCATCAGCCAGGTTCAGGTGGAAAAGACACGTGGCCTGGGACCATCTGGGGAGCGGTTAGGAAGGTCCTTGGGTGAAAGGAGCAGGAGATTAGAGGGCGGAGTCAAGAGGAGTGAGGCATCAGTTGGCCCAGCTCACACACACACACCTGCACTGAGGAGTGTGGGACGAACGACTCCAGCCTTGTGTGTTTCAACAAACAACAGCAACAGTTGACAAAGATAAAGTCCTTACTTGTGCTTCTTCATCGACAGCCCCATGTGCTGCTTCATCTGCTGCAGGCCGTGGTAGTCTGTGTAGATCAGGTCAAAGGGCAGAGGTCCTGTCAGAGGGCAGCTTCCTCTTCCTGGAGGGACGCCCAGAAACCTGAAGAGCCGAGGTGCAGGCTGAGGGTCAGTGGCTCAGCACAGAGACATGCAGCCTCCACAGGAGCAGAGACACAGTCACATATTCATGAAACACTTGGCAGATGTTGGAGTGAAGCTCTGGCTGTGAGGGCCGGATCTGGAGGTTGTGTTCTTCAGGCATTAGGTCTTCAGAGAAGCAAAGCCAGGATGGTGCGGCAGCAGCACGGTGCGACGCTGCCAGTGGATGAGGCAGTCACCAGGAAGTGCATCCAGAGGCGGCCCTCTGTGACGGTGCTAGTTCAGCTGTAGTTCAACACAAGGACCTTCTCTGGCGAGGGACGCCACAAACATTGAAGTTGGACTGAAGAGAACAGCCACGGCCCGAATTGATTTAACCAGACGCCGAAACCAAATGGAATAAAAGCCTGTTTGCTGAAGAGACCACTTGTAATCTGCCTGTGTCTCCTGGTGGATGCAGCAGATCACAGTGCCACGTTTGAGGTCAAAACAAATCCACAATGAGATGAGATCAACAAGGCGACTTGTGAACAAGACGGAGCCTCAAGCCGTGCTCTCCAGAGGAAGAACTGTCCAGCGCAGTGGGAGAAAACTCTCCAATGACCTTGGGCCTGACTCAGCTGCGGTCGCAGCTGCTTTCTCTTGTTAGGTGTTGTTAGTTTTCATCCAAGGCTCTGTAAACGTCGTCACTCAGTCTTTGCAAGGTGAAGCTGCTTTTCAACGGTGAGAACTTTGACCAGACTGTCTTTAATCACAGCTTTGTACTCCTTGTATGAAAGGTCCAGCGAAGCCACAGGTTCAATGATCTTGGTGAAGAAGCACGCCGCATGACGGCTTTAAAAGCCCAGTCACTTTTCCAATGATTTCCAGCTCTCATGACCCCGATGAGGAAAGCAGCTTGTGCCCTTTCCTCTAGACCAACCCATCACATTCACGTGAAAGTTTCAGAAGCTTCTGGGTCTAGCTGGAACAGCTGACTGCGCATCCTTTTCTCCTAGAGGGAGTGAGTTCTCTTGCTGGCAGACATGACCTCCTTCAACATGGAGGGAAACCTCCTCATCTGCATGGACAGGTTCTCCAGCATGATCATGCCACACCCACACACACACTGGCACACACAGACCGTCCATGGTGAGGTGGACACAGCATCTAGTCTGCACTACAGGATCGCAGCTGGGCAGCAGGTTCCCCTGCAGTCGGCGGGATAATGAGCACCAGAGCGTCAGACTTTGGGGTCATCAGTCAAACGTGACAGAGGAGGCTATGAAGCCACTCAGAAGAGGATGCAGGTTCACACCCTCCTTCCACGAGACCACAAGAGAGTTTCCCTACTGGCAGGAGCTCGCCTCTTTGGTTGGAATAAGTCAGTTGCTAAGTTTTCACAGACACATGACCCTGGCTTCATGGGGACATCTTCACCCCGGCAGAGGTACACACACACACCCACTCACCTCAGACCCTGGTCTGTTTGCCAAATGGATGGCATGGAGGTGCCGAGCTCCAGCGGAGGCTGGGCAGCAGTCATGAACACTGCTCTGTTACACAGTCATTGCATAGATGGAAATCCAGGCGACTGAAACAGCGCAGCAGATGAGAGCACGCTACGGCGAGTGGGGTGCAGGCGCACACCTCTCTTCTTCCTCCTCACACTCCAGATGAAGGGATAGACTGGCATTATTGAGATTGTCCATCACACAGCAAATCCCTGGGGTGAATTCAGATGAGCGGTTCAGCGCTCGCTGCTCCACTTGACAACATGATAACATGACACGTGCCTTCAGAGCGCTCGGACCGATGCAATAAAGAAGCGTGGCTGTGAACAACAGATTGTTGTTTCTGTTGTTTCAGGTGAAGTGTTGGTCACCTTTGTTCTTAAAAACTGGAACGTGTTCTGCGCTGACACACAGCAGGAGCGCACAAACAGGAGGCTGGAGCTGATCCACCTGAGCTGATCCAGCAGATCATCTGCACCATGGCAAGACCTCCTAGCCTCAGCTCCCGCAGCTCCAACCACGTCTGCATGGGGTGCAGCCACCAGCTCAGGTGGCCGCAGCCTCCACAGCCTTCACAAGACTCCTGGATGGAGACGGAGATTCAGGTTCCTTGTCCCAGGAGAAACACCTCCTGAACAGGTCTCTCTGAAGGCCGACGGTCACATGACTGCCTCCGCACAGCCGCGGGATTCTGCTGCTCTCAGCGTTTGCCAGGCCCCATTCATCAGACTGCTGCCAGCCACGCTGGCCCCGAGAGGCACGTTTGTCTAATCATTTGAGATGTTCTGCAGATGTCACCGACTCCTGATCAAGATCAGCGCCAGGGACTAGGCAACATCACCTGGACACTCATCATTTGCTCTGTCAACTTCCCCACCGAGGCTCACCAGACATAAACAGATCAAAACAAACGCTGGCACACTGCCAGTCAGTCGGCAGGAATGTGATGTGATAGTGTTCCTGAGGAGGTAAATGTTGAGCACGGGGAGAGGGAGGTTGTTATATTAGCAGAGTAGAGCAGCGCCGTCGCAGCACGTTGGTACATGAGGACTTCAGCCTGGTGAGACAAGTCAGGAGCAGCTCATGTGATGCAGCCATGCCACTATGGGAGGGAGGGGCAGCACCAGTGACAGCTCTGGCACCCTGCTGTGACAGGAGTGATGTGACATGGTCCACGGGCCTGACACAGTGACAGGAGACTGCACCTCGCCCCTCGATGCCGCAGCCACACAGTCCCTCGGAAGGGTCCAGCAACAAGCGTCGAGCTGCGGGAGCAAGTCACACTCGGAGGAAGAGCCGGTTATCAGCAAAACTCTGTTTAGCCGGAGGCCAGGTGCACATGGTCCTGTCCCCTGCTCACTCCACTCAAGTCAGCGAGGACATGCTCTGCCTGTACCCATGTTCAGAGGGAGGAAACCAAGGCTCCCACTTGTTCAACTGGACCTTACTCCTCTGTAAATGCAGCTGAACTCCTCATGAAATCACCATGAAACAGAGCTGCTGTTGCTTTTCTATAGTCTCCTCTCCCAGAGTTGACGTGGAGTTCAGCCTCTGCAGGAGGATGCACACAGACACCAGGAGGCGGGAGACGTTCAGGGCCGCTGCTGTGGATTTCACACGCATCATCCACTCAACTGGCTGCGACTGAGCGCATTGACTTTGGAGGGAAAATGATTCCAATACACAAAACAGAATATGGCAATTAAATTAGGGGATGAGCACGTTGGCAGTTCAGAAACAAGGATGTGGCTAATCCGTCCATCGAAAAACCCTCAGGCATCTCAACAAAGCCACAGCAAGCTCTCGCCTGATAAGCTGCTTCCTCAAAACCCTGGGAGGAGGAGTCGCAGATGCAAATAGATACGAGGAGTCTGAGGGAGTCAGAGCAGAGGGAGTCTGGAGGAATCTGAGGTCTGAGGGAGGCAGATCAGAGGGAGTCTGGAGGATTCTGAGGTCTGAGGGAGTCAGAGGTCTGAGGGAGTCTGAGGTCTGAGGGAGTCAGAGAGAGTTGGATGGAGTCTGAGAGAGTCAGAGGGAGCCAGAGAGAGTCTGAGGGAGTCAGAATAAGAGGAAGTCTGACGGAGTCTGAGGGAGTCGGAGGGAATCTGAGCAGGACGTGTGAAACCATCGGTCAATTTAATGGCATGTGGGGAAGTGATGCTGAGGGATGGAGGGATGAGTTTGACTTTTCTATTGTTGTAAAGTCATGAGAAACTGATTTATCTAGGTTCATGGTTCAGGCCATTAAAGGGCCAATTTAAAAATGGCATCGGAGGAAAGGCAGATGCAGCTGAGAGCAAGTGCAGGTCTAATGAATCCACTGGGTTCAACCCCAGAGTCTCATTATATTTTCTATCATGCAGGACATTTCATTTCCCTGCTCACATCATCCAACATCCAGCCCAACAGCATTTTAATGGGCGCCGACGTGTACACGCCGGCAAAGTCTGGGCTCACATCAGTCAGAGCAACTTCCAAACCAGACTGTGGCAGCAGCTCCCCGTCCATGTTGAGCGCCCCGTGCCTGTCACCTGCCAGTGTCCAGTCCTTCATGTTGAGCGCCCCCTGCCTGTCACCAGCCACTGTCCAGTCCTTCATGCTGAGCGCCCCCTACCTGTCATCCGCCACTGTCCCATCCTTCATGTTGAGCACCCCCTACCTGTTACTCGCCACTGTCCAGTCCTTCATGTTGAGCGCCCCCTACCTGTCACCCGCCACTGTCCCTTCCTTCATGCTGTCTTTGGAACAAACTAGCAGATCTGAGTTCAGTTTGTTCTCGACTGCTTAGTATGTCCTGATTCACTTTGACTCTGGTGTTATTCATGGTATCCACTTCCTGTTGCCGTGACTCGGTGAGCTTGGATGGGCCTGCGCTGCCACGCTGTGGCTTTGTTGTGGAGCCCACCAGCTGCTCCCTCTGACTTCCGGAGTAAGAAGGTTTTGTGCAATATAATAAAAGAGAGCAACCTTGCCACATGCCCCAGTGGATTGCTGCTCAATAACTGATCTCTTGTACAATGGAGTCGTCAGGTCTGTGCTGAGCATCCTCCAGCGCCACCCGCTGCTGCTCGCTATGCTGCGCGACAAGCCGCTGACGGCCCAGAACTCAGGGAAGGAGATGCTGTGGAGGCTCCTGGACTGCAGCCGCTCACACTGCTTGCACACACACTGATAAGAACAGCAAAGTGGGAGGCAGGAGTGTGTGGGCAGGAGAGCAGCCTCCAGGTTGTTGGGAACTTGAGAGTGAAGCTCTTCATTTCGGCTCAACATTAAGGAGACTCCAGGCTTTGGACTTACCCATGCAGCTCCTTCAGGGAGACGGAGAATTTCAGGCTGTGTCCCAGCACATAGAGGGCGCTCACGATGTCGGCCCACTGCACCATCTCACCCAAGGGACCACCTTTCAGAACCTTTGGGCTGAAGACATCTCCGGACTCTTCAGTCAGGAAGCCCACGTGGACCAGAATCTGGGAGGGGAAAGACAATCTTTGGCGGAAAGCACAACCCCAGGCCTCCTGATGTCAACTGACTGAAAGATTCTGAAGTCACATTGCTTCAGAATAAAAGTCTGACTTTCTCTGTGCCTCAGGAACACGTCAACTCAAGATAAAAACTTTGTAACGTAATGGCGAGCAGCGAGTCGAACAGTTGCCAGCGTGGCGACAGTGACAGATCACATGACGGAACATGAAATGAATGCACAACAGATGGCTTGATAGGATCATATCATGGCAGCCGCCAAGCGGAGACATCCATCCACTCAGCTGCCAGATGTTCCAGTTAGCACAAGCTTCATCAGAATTGAAGAGCTGTCATTAAAACAAAGCGTCTTGGCGTAACAAGGCTCACTTCTTTCCCTAATGAAAATGGAGGGTGAGATACTGTGCTGCACATGATTCACCCCAAACAAACAAGGAGCCCTTTCCACTGAGCAGCAGGCAGCACTGGGGACGTGGTGTCCAGCTTGTGGCGAGTGAAGCAGGCCTTCAAATCTTAATGTGATCTTCCACTATAAATCAACTCTATCAAGTCTATTTCTGGGGCTCCATCTCACAGCTGCTGGGAGGGAGCACAACAGTAAAAGCAGACTTGTGGGGCTCCCAGGGTCCGGTCCCTCCGCTCAGAGTAGAGTATACGCACAGCGACACAGGCAGTGGAGGGAGCAGGAAGGTAACAGGTGGGCCGGAGAAAAACATCTCTTCTCACCAGGCCTGTGTTCAGCCTGGCGCCCACACTCTGTCATGTGACTCCTCACTCCCGCCTGAGTCAGCACATGCCAGCAGAGCCGTGGTAGCATGCCGATGCTAACAGGAAGTGAGTGTACAGTCTCACAGTGCAGCTGAAGTGAAGACAAATGCTCACAACCCTGAAACCCTGGATGACAAATGCCATCGGATTTCCATCATGCACCGTGTTCTGCTCTCTGCTCTCTGTGTAAATGTCAGTGGAGGAGGTGCAGCGCAGCCAAATCAATGGCAGCTCTCCATCATTATCTCCTCATGTACCGGACTTGAGGGTTCTGAGGGATCCTTGGCAGCACAGTCAGGTCTAACTGACAAGAAACAGGATCATCTGGAGTCGTGCAGAAGTGTCATTACCCTCTTCCTCTCCCTCCAGTGGTCATGGAGCTTGTCGTCCAGGCGCCGCGCCGCCGTGGCCCAGTGGGCCGCCAGCCTGCTGATGCGTCTCGTCATGAAGTTGAGAGATTCCTTCCCAGTTCCCACCTGATCCAGCAGCGGCCCCACGTCCCTACGGAAGGCAGCCTGAGCGGAAGACGGCAGACAGTGGGACACGTGGACTCATGAATAATGTCTTTACTGACTAAAACCACCAGCCGACTCCAGAGGGACCAGCACAGTGGGAAGAGCCCGAGGAAAACACACAGAATCAGCAGCTACTCAAAACACATACTCAATTTGAAACTATCGATTTTCAGCACATGATTTTGTTCCAGTCTGCTTTTACTCTCCAAATGTAGGTTAATCCTGTCTCTCAAGAGAGTCTTTTGTCAACAACTGCAAAGCGCAGGGAGGCCCTGGGATTAGCCTCCACGGAAACACAGGAGACAGAGAGGGAGCAGGCGGGTCACAGAGGTGAGTGACGGGGCACGTGCTGCAGGAGCCTCACAGCCGTTCACAGGTGAGCACCAGCTCCCGGCTAGGCTCCGCTCGCACGGCCCTCCCTGCGAGACACGGAGACACCAACTCTCTTACTTGTTCCTTGGGCGGTGGCCTCACGGTGGGGGCAGCCGTCTGGTTCCTCCAGGGCAGCGGTGGGCAGAACCACTCCACCTCGCTCAGGTAGATCAGGAAGGAGCAGTCTGAGCCGTCCACGCCGTAAAAGGCGTAGCAGGGGTCGGACGTCCAGCGAACACGCATCCACTGTGAAGGATGACACGCCGTTACCAGAGTCCACTGAGCAAGGATGTCCGGGATGAGACGGCGCAACTGGGCTGTCAATCAAGAGCTAAACTCATTGGGACAGGGACTTGATGTAGAGTGACTGGCTTCAGTCCAGTCCAGTCCCGGCCTGGGCTGAGCCTGAAGCCATCGCCCGGCAACGTTGTGGTTCTGCCGTCACATGCTCACCAGGCACAGAGACTTACATTCATCTTACTGGCACAGTCGGGGTAACGAGGATCTTTGGGGGTTTCACACGGCCCCGACGCTCCGTCTCGGACTGTGGAGGGAAGAAAGGAGCACATTTACTGAAGCCAGTGGAGATTTCAGTGACCTCCACTGCTACCATGTATCGTGACGCCATGGTGCAGAGGCAGTGGGGATTTGCCCAAGCAGGAAACATGCCCTCCACATGAGCAGCTGCCTGCAGGTACACACACCTCACAGCCATGTCGAGGAGATTGGCTCGGCCAATTCAAAGACTGTGGTAGAGTCACTTCTGTTTGAAATAATTCAAGGGCCTTTAACGCTGGTGGGACGGTCTCATGCTCTGACTCGTGCTCTGACTGAGCTGCATTCAATGACGCTGCCTGCGAACACGTGCTCCCATCAGTCAAGCGTCCGGAGACGCTGCGGCGTACAGCACAGGTTTCACTCAGAACAAAGCTTTCTTCACTGTGCTGCCCCGCTGACTCTCATCTGTTTTTGAGGCTGGTGAGAGGAGCAGTTGCAGCTCCTCCACCAGCTACCTGCCAAGCCTCGGCACAAGCACAGACCGTCCATCTGATGAGCATCAGAACGACATGATGAAAAGTTTGTGCAGAGTCAAGCCTTCGTCTGCGCCGGTCCATCTTATTGGAACAACAACAGACAGTGACTGGAGCAAGGTTCTTCACGCTGGCAGTTCAACACACACGTGTCTGACCAAGGCTGCGCCCGGCCCGATCTGCCGCCATGACACTAACATGAGCGGCCAATAAGGCGTGTCGTGTTCTGCCTCCTACTGCAGGTCTGACAGGGATCGTGGGATTAAACGGACTGAGAGTAGAGTGTTTGCAAATCCACCAGATTAGAGGACAACGTGAGAAGCGCTCCGGAGAGACTCCCGTTTTTTTCCTCACCTTTGTTGCCGGCGAGTGTGCGCTGCAGAATCTGCTCCACCCTCAGCGCCATGTCCGACATGTTCTGAGCGATAGCCTGGATTCGCTCCACCAGACCCACAGGCTGAATCCTGGAAGAAACAAAACGGGGAGCTGAACAGCTCACAAATCTCTGTTCCCCATGCAGGAGCTCCACCCCAGCGTCTTCTTCACAGCTCCTGTCTGTTAGGCCGTGCACTGGAGGAGCATGAACCTCTCAGGGCTCTACAGGCCTCCTCATGTCTAGTTTTTAAACGCGAGCCTCTCGTTGTTGAGTTGTCACTTTGTGATGGAAAATGCTCTTTAGATGAGAAGGTTGGGGTTGAACGGCTGCGTCCTCTGCTCAGGTGGTGAGGTGCGAGCATGCGATTGGCTTCCCTGGAATTTGTCTGCTGATGGACAACAGGAAGTGGAAGGTCACACTCTCATCTGCCCGCAGAGAGGAACAGAACAGCGACGGAGGCACCATTCCACTCTGCGGTGATATGAATAGCTCTCATTTCCCTGATAGCCTCCACAGTGTTTGTTCCAAACATCTAACTGTCATTGTTTTCAGACTTGGAATGGAAGAAGCTTTTGAACACTGACAGATCATTGATTGGTCGGGATGGAAGAGGTGAGTGCAGATATTAAAGTGGTGCCACGAGGGAGATTCATATAAAAGACCATTAGGTTGTTAAACAAAAGAGTTGACTGCTCTTCTCCTCTGGGGATGAAAGCTGCTGCTGCCAGAGCCCCACCCTCACTCAAGAACATGACTGAGTGGATCATGTTTGAACAATCCACGACTCCGTGTTTTATTCCAAGCACCACTCAGCCAGTCCTGGAGGTGATGAGCAAGGCTGGGGCTGGACATACTGGAGCCCTCACCCGTGGAACCCTCACCCCTGGAGCCCTCACCCGTGGAGCCTTCACTCCTGGAGCCCTCTCACCTGGAACCCTCACCACTGGAACCCTCACCACTGGAACCCTCACCACTGGAGCCCTCACCGCTGGAGCCCTCACCCGTGGAACCCTCACCCCTGGAGCCCTCACTCCTGGAGCCCTCACCCCTGGAGCCCTCACCCCTGGAATCCTCACTTCTGGAGCCCTCACCCCTGGAGCCCTCACCCGTGGAACCGTCACCCCTGGAGCCCTCACTCCTGGAGCCCTCACCCCTGGAGCCCTCACCCCTGGAATCCTCACTTCTGGAGCCCTCACCCCTGGAGCCCTCACCCGTGGAACCGTCACCCCTGGAGCCCTCACCCCTGGAGCCCTCACTCCTGGAGCCCTCACCCCTGGAATCCTCACTTCTGGAGCCCTCACCCCTGGAGCCCTCACCCGTGGAACCGTCGCCCCTGGAGCCCTCACTCCTGGAGCCCTCACCCCTGGAGCCCTCACCCGTGGAACCGTCACCCCTGGAGCTCTCACCCCTGGAGCCCTCACTCCTGGAGCCCTCACTCCTGGAGCCCTCACCCCTGGAATCCTCACTTCTGGAGCCCTCACTCCTGGAGCCCTCACTCTCTACTGCCCCATGGCCTCTCATGGTCCACAACATCTAGCCCAGAACACACAGTGTCAAGGATGTCGTCTTTTGCTTCTCCGTTTTTAGAAAGCAGCATTTTGGAAAGGGTATTTTGGACCAGTGGAAGCAGCGGGGCAGCAGCATCTCACCTTCCCAGGGACTTCTGGAGAGCAGGAGGACAAGATAATTACTTTTTTATCTTATATCATGGGCAGTCTGGCGGGTCAGAATTGATTTTGGCCATTCTCACTTTATTAATCACCTGGGTTAGGTAAAGTGGAAGCTCAGCATGAACGCAGCCGCGGATACGCTGTCTTCGCTCAGATCCTTCAAAACACTTTGGCTACTGGAACATTTCCAACGTCTCTGAGGAGCCAATTAAACGACAAGTTTAGAACTCATGTCCAAGAGAGCCACTTTTTAGTGTGAATAAAAGCGGTGAAAAAACAATCCATGGCGGCGGGTCTCTGGAGAGAGTCAGCTGAGGTGAGGTGAGTCGGCCTTGCTGACTTGGCAGCAGCTTTACAGTGGCCGTGAATATCACAGCGTTATTACTGCTTCATACTGCGAGAGATGACTGTGTTACTTCTATGACAGGGAATGTCCGAAGAGACGCTCACGAGGGTGATGTCCGCAAGGGAAGTGGGCATCAGGCAGAGCAAGCCTCTGATGTGAGGTAAACAGCTGCATCTCCTCCAACCACCTCTGCTCCACTTCCCTTCACCTTTACCCCCACCCAGCCCTCTGGTTCAGAGCCTCTGGTTCGTCCTGACATTTCCCTCCACAGGCTGCCTGAATCTTGACTCCAGTTCCTGATCTCCTGACCCCATCTTTTGCCTGTTTGAAGTGCTCAATTGGACTACTGACTGCGTGGCTTCCATGCATGTCCTTCTAAAGGAGCGCCACTTCATGGAACCTACAAACCTTTCAACTGCTGTGTCGCAGCCTTGCTGAGCGCTTCCACTCGCCCGAGAGCACACTCAGCCCGTCAGGCATGTGGACCTTCCCCTGTTCACCCTGCCCGTCCACACTCCGCCAGTCGCAGCACTCGTCCTGTACCTGTCCAGAGCCGAGCTGAGCTCCTCCAGCTTGTGGGCGTCGCTGGCGTTCCCCAGTCTGGACAGAGCATCCATCCTCTTCATGATGACCTCCAGCATGTCACTTATTTTCCGAAGAACCCCTCGCGATTCTGGTCCACCCATGACTGTGGGGCAATCACCAAGAGAAACAAGTCACAACTGAGGCTGTTCTGTCTGGAGAAGATTCCACGTGTGTCCACAGATGTCCCACAGTGGAACAGACTGCTGACTCCTGCAAACTCAACGGACTCTTAAAGCAGCAGTGGTCACAGCATGAAGAGAATTTGAACCTGCATAAAAGCTCCTCATTGGTGACTATAAGCCACTGCATTCCTCGGGCAGCAGCCTAAACTCATTCCCTCACTGCAGAGAGCTAGGAACCTGCCATTGCGTCTGATAGTATTGGTTTGCCTTGTTGCCCGGCTGCTGCTGCACCCAAACAGAGCTGTTGGAAAACAGGTTCAGCCGAGGTCTTGGATTCTGGCTGTGAGTCGAAGAAGATTGGGATCTTGTTGTTGCTGTTGTTCTGGCAGAAAAATAGGTGTTCCTGTGAAGCAGTGCAGCTGAACCGAGAGGGATCAAATTGGCACACCCCTCCTCCGGCCCAAGACGCTCAGAACTGCTCTGGACCTGCTCTGCTCATGTAGCCCTGACTCCAGAGGACCGGTGGACCCTTGCTCATTATGGAAGCCCCCAGCTCTTCTGCAGGGCGGCCTTTACGCAGAGTCTGCACGACCCGTGGAGCTCTCCAGCGACGAGCACGCACGAGACGCCGCCATTGGAAGACTGTCTCTTGGTTTTCTCGTAGGTGTTTTACACAGTTGGAGCGACTGAAGAATACAGATGGTTTTAATGGCCACCAGAGAGTCGACATCCTGCGTCACCCTGGAACGCAGCCGCCTGGACTCTGGCGGTTCAGAGCGGCACCAACACTGATCAAGCACAGAAGAGGAAGTCGGCCTGCCTGTGCCCAAGCGGAGAGAGCGTCTGCTTCACCTGCAGACCACACAGTGCTGCTCCAGAACCTGGACTGGGGAAGCATCACCGTAAACTCTTGATCAGATTTGATAAGACAAAGGAAACGACTCCAAAAGTGAATTGGATCATGAACAAGCTTAAAATGTCTGACAAATGAAACAGCCTCTTCCAAGGTGAAATACGGTAAAGAGTCCTGACGACAGCTGCAAGGAAGGGTGGAGTTGGAGAGCCATATTGCTTTTCTGTGCCTGCAGAGTTCAGAGGTCACCGCCGCTCAGGATGACGCAGAGCTGCTGGTAGGGCTTGGGAACATGGGCCTCAGACTCGTGCTGCGCTTGGTCTACACTGAGCCTCTGGGCTGTGGTGTGGGAAGAAAACCTCTCAGTTCTTCACAGGAAACACATGGAGCTGGTGAATCACCATGACCGCTGAGGGAGGGCCCTGCCTACACGCCACATTTTTAGAAATGACTTTCATACATGTTTGCAATGGTGCAGAGTCACAAGCTGCATAAGCTGATCTGGGACACCTTGGTTCAGGGGCTCTTCTGAGGACACGCTGTTGAGTGGTCTCACTCGCAACCTGCCGCCACATCTGCTGGCCAATATAGAAAACTATTCTGCAGCAGCTCATCTTTGCTCACGACTCAATGTAGGACCTCTAACAGGGATGGATGTTCAGAGCTCATTCCATCCGGCGGCCTTCTGCCGTGTCACCTCAACAGAAGCACTCTGCCTTTCATGGATGGCTGATCTTCAGTCATCTGGAGTGGCAGTCACAGAGGGGAGTTCCATAACCACTGAGACTCACAGGGCCCAGTCTGTAATGGGCCCCATGAGAGCCAGCTGGGAGTTGAATCCAACACCGATTCAATGTGAAGGAAAAAATAAAACAATCACTCAGCAGTGCTTCCACAGACGATGGATTATTATTGGACATGTGGGAGCTGCAGTCGGTGGTGAACCGGGACTCCGCTAGCTGAGACTGCACTCTTCTCAAAGGTTTGGTTGTGGCCTCAGCCTGCTGCAGCTGTGTGTTTGCTGGCCTCCAGCAAATGAATCTCACCTGGTTCTGCTCCTTATCGTAGCTTCAAGCTCACAAAACCAAATCCCCATCGCTGAGAGTTGAGAGACGCACCCTTAGGATGTGACAGCAAGAGTATAAACGCTAAAACACCACAATCATATTTGACAACTCACACCCACACACGCTCGCGCGACGTGACTGGTGTGCAGTCCTGACCCCACCGCTGTGTCACAAAACACAGCTTGTCCACGTCCCCCCGGTTCCTGCCTTCAGCTAGTCCAGCAGCTCAAGCTGAAGGACGGAAGATGGCTGCCATTGCTCCATGACTCAGCCTCAGATGCACCTGACAGCGCCGCTGAAACCTTAGTTCCTTCAGCCCCTCTAGAACCAGAGCCGAGCATTAACAACTGAGCAACTGACTCCCGACACTGCGGTGTCGTCCTCTTCCTCTTTCTCTCCAGCGCCACCCTCTCTGGCTCCCAGCAGCAGCATCAGCAGCTTGTGAGCTTCTGCTCGCTCTCAGCTCAAACGGGTCTCGGGGGGGTTTATGTCATTTGGAGGCAGTGACTGGACTCACATGCTGCTCTGTGGTGAAATGGTTTCTGTCAGAACAGGCCAAAATCTTTTCATCGCTCAGCTCGTGTTGAGAGCATCAGAAGTCGCCTGTTTCCAGGTGTGCCACGCCCAGCCTCCCCTTCCCTTCCCTGCTGCCTCTCTGCTGCTCCACTGACAGTTTGCTTTAGATGGGACAAGATTGCTTTTCCACCTGTCACGCACCGCCACTCTCCTGCCCGTCACACTCTGTTCACTGCTGAAACAGATCGACTTTCGGAGATAATCTCTTCCTGCATCCCTCAGGAAGACGCCGGAGCCGAGTGTTGACGCAGGAAATGAATGTGTGTAAGTGTCCGTGCAACTGTAACCAGGGCCGCTGCTTTTATTGATCACAGTCTTTATTCTTCATCTCTGCCACTGCCTCCGTTGCTGCCTGCGGCGTGTCGCGGCGCGAGCTGGCCCGGGAACCTCCAGGCATCCTCCCCTCGGAGCGTTTCTGAGTCGGTACCGGGGTCACATGCTCCACCAGACACCTCACCATTTCCTCGCACCTGTGTGGCAGCAGCGCCGGGGTGCAGCACCGTCACCAGCCGCCCAAAGACACTTTGATTCACCATCCAAACCCACAACACAACACACCCTGCCAGACCGAGTTTTCCCGGTGAGAGAGTGCGGTTTCAGACTCCATCTCACCTGTCAGCAGGAGAGACGCTGGCTGCCTCTCAAGCTCAAATATTCATCATGCAGGAAGGAAGCGGCTCTGAGAGGGAGGGGTCCAGGTCCAGGAGTGGAGCTTCTCCTCACCTCTCATGCAGCGCTCACTATGTCTGACAGCCTGTTTGAAAACGTCTTTCCTCACGCACTGGACTGGTACAGGAGGACCAGCCACAGCTGTGGTGCTCCTCCAGGGCTCACTTGCTCCCCCTGCTGACGGCCTGTGACGGTCAACCATACAGCCTTCCATCATCAGCCCAACATGCTGTGGCCTCGTGTGGGTCGAGCCCGACTCTCACACTCCGGACCTCATTAATCCACCGTGTTCTGCTTTGGTTTTGGACTTCCTGTTCCTGGGAGCGTCAGTCACAGCAGATCAACACACCTGCTCTGCTCTTCAGCAGGTCCAGGCCTGGACCTCAGATAAGCTGCATTTCGTCTTTGTTTCAGCCTGATGTTACAGTCTACTGTGCGGTACTCGCTAACCACCTGGTGTTGTGTAAGTGCTTTATAAATGGGCACGACATGGTGAGTCCTGCTCTTGTGCCTGAGGCTCGCCGTGCTGTCTCTGAGAGGGCTTCCTGTTTCTCCCCTGGTGTGTGTTGGACCCGGTGCTCGACCGTTTGCTCTGGCTCTTCAGTTTCTCTTCTCCACCTTCACGTTGTCTCCTGCTCTACTCCTACACTCCTGCTGTGAGCATTGACATGTGTCTGTGAGCAGAGATGTTTTAGATGAGGACCTCCATGGTCAAGAGTCTCCACTGCACCCTAAGGTGTGGTGCTTGTGTGGGCCCCCGACACTGAGGCCTCTGGCCCTGCTTACACTCAGGATGCAGCTTGACTCAGTGAGTCCTCCAAACTTGACCGAAGCATGTGAGTGAGGCAGCAGCAGCATGTCTTCTTGCTTCTCCTCAGCTGCTGCCGCCTGCAGCTTCCATCCTTCCAATCTAGCTGCACAGAACTAATGAGAGAGGCTCTTCAGTGACATTGAATCACTCCTTAAAGCTGCTTTATTAGTTTGGCCGGTTTCTGTGCAGCGATATGCTCCCACCTAAACACGTTACACAGCTCATTTACACAAACGGCTGCAATTAAAGCTGCGGTCGTTTGTTTCCTGCTGAAGTCCCCAGAAGGCAATTTCATCAAAGAGGAAAGCCACGACAACCAAGTGAGAGGAGCAGAGCAGAGCCAGACACTCTCACCCGGGTGGCCTGACTCAGCGCCGGGGGAACGGGTGAACGGTCTTGCTTTTATTTTTGTTTCTGGTTTTTGTGTGTTTCTCTTTCCTGTCTCTTCTCCTGCTGTCTTTGCGCTTGACGTTATGAAGTGTTGTCCCAATTCTGGGCGACATCAATCACGTCACTTTGTCGTAGTGGAGGGCACTTCATAGTGGAGGGTGCTCAGAACCAAGTGCTAGTGTTAGTGGGAGGAGAAGGACACTGCCTTAATTCGCCTGTGTTCTGTTTCCAGGTTTTACCCCACTCTATTCGTGTCTCCTTCGCTCCACGTTTGGTGTCAACTCTTTTGGTTCATTGTTCCTGTTTGTCTATTGTTTATCGTATTTTCATATTAAATCATTGTTAAACCTGCTCTCGCTCTCCAGAGTCATCTGTGAGCCGCCAACAGTTCAGCGACTGGGTCCGATTCTGAGCAGCCACAGGTGAATATTGAGTCCAAAACATCAGCGGCTTATATTAGAACCATGGTGCGACACGGCTCCAGCACTCCATGTTAGCCGATGTCGGTGGTGGCTCTTCTCTGGTGCTCAGGTTACAGTCCAGCAACAGGGACAGCTGCAGGACACTGCTGGGCGGCAAAGTCACCAGCTCCCCTCCTCAGGCTGCGGAGGCAGTTTAGCCCGTGGAATCCTCCCAGTGACATGTTCAACACAGACGGAGTCGTGCTCCCAGTGCTGGTCTTCACACAGCTGATTAGAAAGCTCCAGTGCACCTCTGGAGCCTTTCAGATACCTGGGATCAAACAGCTCCGCCATCCATGCGCTCCGCTCACAGCTTTTCCACATCATTAGTTTCCTGTACCTTCAAGGGGAAGCAATGGTGGAATGCCATGCATTTTAAATCTGACTCCTGGATCCAAATGCAGCCTGATGCTCAGTGACTCTCTGAATGATGCATCCACCACATGATAATCGATCCCTGAAACCAAGAGTAGCCGATAGGGAGCCGCTGCAGCTTGGACAAAAATAAAGTGAGAAGAGAGAGGTGGCGAGAGGAAACCGCCGGCGAGGAGACAAGTCCATGTTGACTGATCTCATGAGGCTCCATCGGCCCCTCGACCTGCACTCACCAGGGCCGGCTCTGTCCCTCACTGAGTCAGCCAGCTCCTGCAGAACGTTCATGTGCTGCACTTGAGTTGCAGCTGCAGCTCAGTCTCCAGGGCAGAGGCCTGAGGCGCCAACAGTCAGCTCCACCAACCGAGCAATGGGGGGAAGTTCCACTCAGCTGCTCAGAAACATCCTCTAAACCTCCACAGCCAGTCGGAGACACAACTTGCTGACTTCCAACTGAAGAAGAGCAAGTGACTTGGTTCAATTCCAAACTTCTGCTCTGGTTCTGGTGTCACCATCACCAGTAACATCCAACCCACAGACACATGTTGGCTGCGCCTCTGGGGATGAAACCCTGGAACAACACTGCGCCCGGGAGCAGTGGAGGAGCAGACAGAAGGTGTTGCGTCTTGATCTATGAGATGATCCGACATTCTGTTTACTTTGGACTGAAATACTATCTGTCACAAATGACTGATGCCAACAATTAATTACAGACTAAATGAAGTGGTGGAAACGAAGCAAGAGTCATGTGTCGTCTGAACCAGGGGTGGCTGCAGAGGTGAGGTGCAGAGGTGACTTTTATGAGTTGAGGTCCAGCTGAGGCTTGTGCACGTCTACAGTGCAGGGATGAGCCAATGAGAAGACTCCTGTGGAGCAGCCCTGCCGGCAGGCCTGCGGCCTGAGGTCCCGCCCCTTCCTGCATGTTCACGATCGGAGTGTGTGGCTGAGGACTCACCTTCTGCATGGACGGTGAACGGCGAGTCGCCTGGCCGCTTGGCGGAGAACTGGCCCCCGAGAGAGGTCATTAGGAAACCCACACTGAAGAAGCCGATCCCCACCACAAACATCCTGCAGCACAGAGACACAGCGTTACAGCGAGCGCGTCCAGCTGTTGCACTCCTGAGCAGCGGCTGAGCTCTGCCCCCGACTGCATCACTGCAAATGAACCCTGCCATGGATCAGGCCGAGCGCACACGCCCCAGGTGAAAGCAAGAACTCTCCGGTAAGTGGTTGCAGTTTGCAGAGCAGCAAACCAAGAACAGACTAAATGGACGAATATATTCAAGCCAGCAGCTGGTAAACAGGCAGCAAGCGCCGGATCAGGACTGAAGTTCAGCGTCTGCACAACAGAGCATTTTCCCACACAGATGGAGCTGAAGGTTTCAAATGGAGATATCTCTCAGCATCAGTGGAATTAAGAGCGTCTGCACGGAGCACTGGGAAGGGAGCGACCATGACTGGCCCATCAAACCCGCTCACACCTGTCGCAGAGACCTCATAAATCCCACCCTCCCGCTCTGTTACGCCTCTGAATCGGCTCTAAAACAGAGAAGCCTTTCACTGAATGATGTTACCAGTCAATGCCAAGCTGCCAGGCATGAGGCGACACACACCATGGGCCACAGTCACACCGTGCCACTCAGTCACAGGCAGCCTGTATACCATTATAAACCGACGCCCTGAAGGAGCCCAACGTCCTGAAGGAAGGCGACACCCTGAAGGAAGTTCGAGGCCCTGAAGGAACCCAACGCCCTGAAGAAGCCCGACACCTTGAAGGAGGTCGACACCCTGAAGGAACCCGACGCCCTGAAGGAACCCGATGCCCTGGAGGAAGTCGACACCCTGAAGAAACCGACACCCTGAAGGAAGCACCCTTAGAACGAGTATCCATCTGGACCGGTGCTGGATCATCTCAGATGTTCGACACCCTGCTGTGATTTGGGTTTGGTGAAAGCATGACCATGCCAGGAGGGGGCGCTGTGCCACTTTGATGAGAGTCTGGTGAAGATCTCTGCGCCCCAAGGTCAACGATGCGACACACTGATGGATGGAATCAGAATATGATTCTAGCTTTTAGACATATTTATTGATTGATTTTGTAATGTCTTCAACATACCGTGGCAAGCGCAGGGACAGCGCCCCCTGTTGACAGCGCCGCCACCAACATGTGGGGTTCAGGTTAGCCGCGGCACATATGAGACAGCGGAACGAAGGCATTGAGGGGACGCTCGTATGTGGCCCCCGAGCCGCTGCTTGCAGGCTCGCAGCTCTGCACACGACTTCACCTTGAACTTAGGTTACATGTTCTTTCTCCAAGAGCACTGGAAACTAGCGCTTTAACCATGATCAGCGCTGATGATTCTCACCAGTCAACTTAGCTGGAGAAGGCACACGGTGAGTTGGCAGAAATATACATTTCCGAAACACTTCCGAAACACACTGCACTATTGACTGGCCACATTAAAGTCAAGAGGCGAGGCTCAGCGTGTCTTACCTGAAGGGTTTGACAGTGAGCAAACATCTCCTCAGCATCGTGGACAGCTCGCCGCTGGTCATCATCACTGCCCGCACCAGTTCAAGCCCGCGCCTCGTCCAAACATCGCGAAGCCAAGCTGGGGGAGACGCATAACTTTCGCGCGAGTCCCGACGGCGTCCACGGGGCTGCGTGGCTTCTCTCCCCGCCGCGCGGCAGCTGTTGGCGGGAGGAGGAGGACGGAAGCCCGTGCAGCTTGTGGATGCGGAGTCAGCGACTTGCTCCGCTGAATATTCCCACCCCAACACCGCTGAGTGCGGAGCCGCAAGAGCAGAAGCCAGGCAACACCTCAGCCTGTAGCAGACTGGCTGCCAGTCCGAGAGCAGTCTTCGCAGAGCGCCATCCAGTGGTGGAAACTCGGTAGTAACAGCAGAGACACGTTCTTATTGTTCTGGGTGTTTATTATTATTATTATTATTATTATTATTATTATTATTATTATTATTATTATTATTATTATTATTATTCGCGTCAGTAAAACCCGCCACAACGCGAGCCGAGCATTCTTTCTTTGCCCCGTCTCGTAGTTAGTGCTGCCAAAATCCGGTGGGAGATTGTTTGATGTTTGGCTTGAACATTAGCAGTGAAGAGGTCATGTCAGTGAGGCGTCCTTCTCCAGCCAGAGTGGGGAAGACAGGGAAGCTTTGTTTCAGCACAATGGACAGCGCAGCCCCGCGGCAGCTCAGCAGCAGCTCCAGCTGGACGAAAAGCAAAGTACAGCTCCGAGTTTGTGCCGCTGATGGAAGGAATGACGGCTCTTCGCCCCGTGGCTGCCACAGACCTCCCTCGTACACCTGCAGGACCCGGAGAGACCTCTCTGGATAAGGGCTCTGGACTGCACCAGAGACAATGCTTCACACCCTCGCAGGAGAGTTGGACCCCACAGGGTCAGGTGATCCGCTGTGGAGCCGCGACGCCCTCTCTAGACCTGCGGACAGTTCTGGGCACCTGTGAGAGAGTGAAGGGGCCCGAGGGACCTGCTGGCTGTGGGGTCTCATGCCTGCTGAAGTTGCAGCACCGGCGAGCGAACGCTCTGTTGCCATGCCAACACAAGACGATCGTTTGATTGACTGATCAGCAGCGTGTGCTGACGCGCAGGTGTGTGTCCCGCCCAGCTCGGTTCTGCTGGCTCAGTCCAGATGAGGCCAGACGTGAGTGAAGGACGCGCACCTCCACTGAGGTCTTGTTCCTCTCCTGTGTCCACCACGTGGTCCCGCCGTTCCTCCCTCTCTGGCTAGGTCTTTCCTCCAGAGTGCTGGCTTCCTCTGCAGCGCCGCTCCCTCCCACCCTCCCTCCCAGTGTTTGGTCTGATTCCCCGAGCTTCAGCAGGATTCACAGGAGAAAATGCCCAAGGACAGAGAGAGAGAACTCTGGAAAGTGATTCCTTGAAAGTGAAGCGCGTTTGAGTCAGACACAGCGACACTCACCTGAGGTGGGCCTGTGTGAGAGCAAGTCCATGATGAAATCACTCTGCAAAACATCTGAGGGGACACGTGCTCTGTGATCAGGTGGCGGGAGACTAGCCTCGATGAACACCTCACTTGTGAAATCCTGTGTTTCAGTCAAGTGTCTGACTCTTCCGCAGCAGAGGACAGAAGGCGGTCGCGGAGGTGTGAAGACGAGGGACGACCAAAGTGACGAGAGTCTGTGGCAGCAGTGCGGAGGAGCCCACGGTGTCATGAAAGAGTGAAAGCATAAAGCTCAAGACAGAGTCATGACACAAGTCGTGAGTCTTTAGACGTGGTGCACAGAATCCCTTTCACATCCATCAGCGCCAATGGCTCCATGAGCCTTTTAAAGCAGGTGAAGCAGCAGATTCTCACTGACTGAGATCTGATACACACCAGTGGCTTCAACTCTTATCTTCCACCTTTGTCAAGAGCATGAAGAACCTTGGCAGGTCCGGTGAACAGCAAAGCATCTCCAGGCCTCTGACTCCATGTTTTTGGGAGCTCAGCCACTTGCACATGTTCCAACAAACAGCGCTCACTGGTTGAGTAAAGGAGAGGAGGCGAGGCCTTGTCTGAACCCACATGTTGGATGAAGTGCTGAGGAGTGAAAGTGCATTTGACCGGCAGGAATGTGCTTCCCCTGGTAGGAAGCAGGTCTGATCTTGTCTGGAGAAACCCCGCCCACACACACAGAAGAGCAGGAGAATGTTTGCGCAACTCTGTCTGCTGACAACACACTGTGGGCTGACGATGGTGAGTGCGGACTAATTCCTGAAGTGTCGACCTCTGATCTGATCCCTGTGTGCACAGATGCGCCCAGGAGAGAGGACACCACGGAGCGGGCTGCTCCTCCTGCTGGCCTGGGCCTTCTCAAGTGCAGGTGAGCAGCATGAGTGATGTCACATGCTCCAGCCAAGCACACGGGTGTGACCAGAGCAGGGCCGGCAGACGGACCTTCTGTCATCCACGCCTTCCTTCCTTACCTTCCCATCATGGAAGACAGCCAGAGCTCCTGGGGTTTGTGACTCACCTCCACCTTCTCTCCGTCTGTCAGTCAGTAAAGAGGTGCAGCTGGACGCCCCCACAGAGGTGGAGGCCAGGTGCGGAGAGAACCTGAAGCTGACATGTAACACCTCCACTGAGGTCAGCGACATGAAGCTGTTCACCTGGTCAGCAAAGGACCAAGTGTCATGTGACCGAGAGAAACAGACTGACGTGTGCCAGATGCGGAGCGACGATGGCCTCCAAACGCTCTCCATGACCATCACCAACATCAGCACCAGTGACTTTGGGAAGTACCTGTGCAAGCTGCACACCCGCTTTGACACCTTGTCCAGGATGACCCAGCTCACGGTCACAGGTGAGACGACCTTCTTCCCCGTCTCTCTGTGGGGCAGGAGGTTGTGAATACCAGGAAGTGCTGAGTGGTTTCCTTCTCTTCAGTCAGAAACACATGGATCTCAATGCTCAAATCTGACATCAGGAAAAAGCTCTTTCATGCTCAGTCAGTTGCATGTATTTATTTAATTTAATTTCCCTCCTTCAGTTCATGTTGCTGTGGGTGTGAGTGAGTGCGGGGCGGACGGGTGCCCCCCGTAGTTGACCTTGGAAGAACTTGATCTCCACTCTGCTCCACAGACTGTGCGGTAAAAAAGCGCTCCCACATCAACGCCACCTTCGCGGTGTGTCAATTCTCAGACGTTAAAATGCACCCCGAGGTCCACTGGTTCGTGGATGGGAAGAACCTGACCGGGTCCGCCAGTGAGGACCTGACGCGCCAGGACAGCGGGTTCTTCGACATCACCAGCTCCATCATGCAGACGCAACTCCGACGGCGCCACAAATGCATGCTGTGGAGCGTCCCGGAGGGGCGCTACCTGGAAGGCCAGACCATGATCCTCGGCTCCTCGTCCGCGGGCGGCAGGGTCACCGCCCACTGGGCCTGGCTGCAGCTGAGCCTCGCGCTGCTGACGCTCCGAGTGTGACGGCTGAACCAGGTTGCAGTACCTGCTGAGGACCAGGCGGGGGCAGTCGTGCCACACTGTTCTTCTGCGAGAGAACGACGACGAGCTGAGAGTTGATGGCTGGACTTGGGACTGAAGCGGAACAGATTGATTTCAAACGCATTTACTGAGAGATCTGCCTGAGGCAGCTTCATTAGGCTCACGGCGCTGTTTTGTTCCTTTATGCTGTGCAGCCTGGTGCAAAAGTCTCATTTGAAAATAATTGCTTGAGACATGAATTCAGATTGTCATATGAGGTTAAACAGTGTATATTATATTTTGATGTGAATAAAGACTGTCTGTTGTTAAGACTTGTTCAGACTCCTGCTTCAGGCGCACTTCACCGTCAGAAGTTGCTTAATGTCAAAAACATTTACCTTGGGCTGTCAGGGATGATGATCCATCAGAGGTTAGCCTGCAGACTTGAGGCAAGTTAGAACACTGTAACCTCACAGGCTTCATCATCGGCTCCACCCCTCCTCCTCCACCATACGGTTGAGTCGCAGAGATTTGACTTGATGCCAAGGACGGACATGCAGAGAAACGTCTCGAGCAGCGTGTCACTGCAGGAGGACTCTTGCTCAACCACCTGAATTCACTTGGGCTTCACTGGTGGTCACAGGTGTCTGAGTGAGTGCACACATCCAGCACAGGAACACATGCAAGATGTCACGTCTCCAAGGTTTTGTAATCTCTGTGCTTGGCTCCTTCAACTCCAGGCGGTGGCAGTTTGCTCTTCTGGGTGAGTTGAAGAAGGCTTCGGTCTGTGGCAGTCAAGAGCCCTCCCTGCAGCCACACACGTCCTGAAGCAGAGACACCTGGACCCAGCTGGCCACCTCAACTCATCTTAATAAGTTGTCCCCGTGTTCAGGCCGCCGTCTCCCTCCTGAGGACCAACCTTGCAGGCAGGATTCATATTTATCAACAAGGCGAAGTAAGGGTGAACAGAGCTGCTCTGCAGATCAAACACTGATGTTTGCGCGGGCGAGCCGCGGCGACCTCAGGAGACCCAGCTGAGAGCAGGTGCACGCCACTGATGAGCGGCCTGATCTGCTCCTGGAGATCTGCGTGCATGATCAATCTCAAATGACAGATGAGCCTTGGTTGCTCCTCTTCAGTGTGAGGAACACGGGACTCACAGCTCTGCTTCTCCTTTCAAAGTAGAACATCTACTGAGCATTAATGGGACCCAAGGTGCGCGAGGGAGGAGGGAAGATGCACCGACAGCAGGAGGTCCGTCCACACGGTGGCTCACAGGAAGTGACATGAGGCCAAGAGGAAACCAAACGGCCTCTGTCCTGGAGCTGCAGACGTGAAGTGGTGCCGGTCAGGGTGTCACCGTGGCAGCATCCAGCACCTGGCATGAGGGTGTGGACAGGATCTCCGATCAGAGGCACGAGACAAGCAGACAGAATCCCTTGTGTTTGAGTGATTCCCAGACTTCAGCCTCTCTGGTTCTCTGGTTCTGCTGCAGGGCGACGCACATGCAGATCTTTAGGCCGGAGTTTGTCGTCCGGTCAGCTGGAACACTTGAGTGGCAACATTAGTTTTATGGCAGCAGGAACAAGTGACACCGAACTTATGTCGGAGACCGCAGCTGCTCCTTCTGTGGCGCTGCCCTCACTTTCTCGGCCTTTGTTTGCCCTGTCTGGCACCATCATGGAGACGCTCTCCACCACGTTTACAGACACGCACGCAAGTCACACCATGCCAACCTTCAGTCCCCTAATCTGCTGGTGACAACAGACACATCAGGTTTCCAGTTTGATTTAATTGCTGTGTTTTGCTTTTCAGGGAGGCAGTGCCAAGTGTTTCCATAGCCTCAACAGATTTCACGTCGTGACTTGAATGACAGGTTCAGATTGCAACATATATTTCAGACTCCGCTGTCCCTGCCTGCCTCGCACACCTTCCTCCTATCTATCAAGCTTGACCTGGAGACGCCACACATCTGGAGCTGCCTTGGTGATGAGTGGCTGATGCACTCGCAGCTTCTCCATCCTCTGGTCGCTCTTTGTTGCTGCTTCAATGATCTGCTCTGATGGAGTCAGACCCTGCTGTCCCGCCGCGTCTCATGTCTTCTCCATGTTTTCTGCCAGGCTTGTGCTGATTTTCTCCCCCTTCCCCGTGTGAGGCTCTCGGACGGTTTTCCACCAGTGTGTGGTTGATCTTCGGTGTGTTGATCATCGGTGCTCCCAACATTCTTGTTTCTCATTTCTGTGGATTTTGCGCCTGAATAGATTGTTAACTCTTGCTGATGGTCACTACAAACACACTCACACACACACACACACATACTGGCCCTCTCTGACAAAGAAGGCGTGTCGGCTGAGCTGCAGTGGAGGAGTGAGACGTGTGACCCTGTGACCCTGCGCTGGCCACGATGGCTGGTCTCCAGTCATCATCTGGACCTGGCGCTAGTGAGCTCTGCTCCCAACAGCACGTGGCGGTCTCTTGGCCATTTATGGAGGCGGAGCTTCGTTTCTCTGTATTGAACCTCTTCAGAGCTGCTGGGATCGTGTTGAGTGAATTGCCATCGATAATAAGGTCAGCTTGAGACTCTGGCGGACTCAGGTCCCTCTTGTGTAAGGAGAGCTGCCACGCCTCTCGCTCTCCAGGACATGATGTTCCAGGGCCCCGCTGGCAGCTGTCATAAATCCTGATGACAAAGGTCCATGTGTGGAGAGAGTGTAGGCACTCGTGTTCCAGCGAAATCTCCTTCCTCGCCTGTTCACCTGGCTGGGACTGGGTTCAGCAGCAGACTCTGAGCTCGTCCCTCCTCTGCAGCCATGATCCTGTGGAGCGCCGTGCTGCTGTGCTGTTTGCTCGCTGCACTCCAGCCCTGCCTGGTCATTTCCCTGAACGGTGCCATAAACACGTCGACGCTCTGACACGGCATCAGATAAGGCCACCTGATCACTGAAAACATGAGGTCACATGACCTTGCTTCTCTGGATGAACCCTGGGATTAGTCAGAGCAAACATTGCCCCCACCCCTCTCTACCTGGCGTGACAACCAGCACCAGATGAAGAGAGTGGCCGGTCATTTGATCATGTTCCCCTTTCCTGGTGACAACAGAGCTGATGCTGACAGAACAGCCTGTTCTTCCATCCTCACACCTCTCACAGGTGGAGCCGAGCGTCAGGTCCGTGTCAAGTCCGAGACAGCGGACTGAACAAGATGATTCCTCATGGGTGTCAGGAACCATGACCTGAAATGCTAAGGTCAACACTGGAAATAAGAAGTGAGTTTTGTTTCTGCTGAGGACGGTGCTGCACTGACATGTTCCTCAGCCAGAGTCAGTGGAAGCTCGCTCCCAGCACCGGAGCTTTCACTTTGACAGGAAGATTTCAGAAGGCAGAAGACGAAGCTTCACCCATCAATCTCTCTTGCGTGAGCTGCTGCTGCGAGCCACATCTGGGATGGATTATGAGTCAGATGATGTCCATGATGAAGCTCATACTGTAAACCAAGACACTGGTCCACTTATAAATCTCCCGTCAGAGGTTCCGCGCAAGTCGTTGGGTGGCAAGGCTGCGACAGCTCCTCTGAACCTCCTGTCTTCCCACTGCCAGCATTGTTTTGCACATCATCTGGGTGTCAGCTCTGAACTGCAACACAATAATGAAGCGGAGATAAATACTGCCATCCATTCCCCACGACTTGTCTGTGATGAGTGGCAGCGACTCCTCCTGGCTGCTGTCTCGGCAACAAGCCGCACATGTTTCTGCTCTTCTTCAAGTCCTCCTGTGAACATGAGGGCTCCTCTGACTGAGATTCACATTTGCCACAGCCAGCGTCTGACCATTCCTGGAGGGAGAATAAAAGCCTGGCTGTGGTCGACCTGAGGCTGTTGGGTCGCTGGAGGACTTCTGTCCCCGATCATGGGGACCAGATCACCATCCACTCTGGCGTCCAAACACTGGGTCTCATTTTAAATTTCTGTCAGCGAGTGAAAGCCTCCTGACTCATGGGCCCCAGGACAGATTCAGACAGGGAGAGGCAAAGCCAGGGTCGGACCTGTAGGCAGTGAGTTGGGAAGAAACAAGCTGGAAAAGTGATGAAGAAAACGCTGGACAAAGCACGGTCTGGCCACCTGGGTCCAGCTGCCTCTGTGCTGCCAGGATGGAACCGCTGTGATTTGTGAGTCCAGAGTGGGAAAAGCAGCCTGGTGATTGGCTGCAAGAGGAAGGGGCAGGGAAGAGTGAGGCCATAAATACAGAGGCAGCAAGTGTCTCCTCCGCCGAGAGCTCAACATGGCTGCTGAAGAGCAGAAGAGAGCAGAGGTCAGGCTGGTGGTCCTAGGAGCGGCCGGAGTGGGGAAGACGGCTCTGATCCAACGTTTCCTCAAGGACACGTTTGAGGCCAAACACCGGCGGACGGTGGAGGAGCTTCACAGGCAGGAGTGCGAGGTGGGCGGCGTAACAGTCACCATCAACATCATGGACACCAGTGGCAGCTACTCCTTCCCCGCCATGAGGAAGCTCTCCATCCAGAACAGCGATGCCTTCGCTCTGGTCTACGCCATCAACGACCCACAGTCCTTGGAGGCGGTGAAGAGTCTGCGCCGGGAGATCCTGGAGGTGAAGGAGGACAAGTTCACACCCATCGTGGTCATCGGGAACAAGATCGACTGCCACAGCGAGCGACAGGTGTCCAGCCAAGACGTGCTGTCGACGGTGGAACGGGACTGGAACCACAGCTTCGTCGAGTCGTCAGCCAAAGACGACATCAACGTGCTGGAAGCCTTCAGCGAGCTTCTCCAGCAGGCCAATCTGCCCGGTCGCCTCAGCCTGGCTCTCGTCCGCCGGCCAGAGAAACACAAGCACCGGCGCATCGGCACAGCCAAGAGCTGCGCAGTCTCCTGACACACCAGACTTGGGTGGGAAAATTCACACGTGCGCACGTGTCGGGGAAGACCCAGGTCGTCCTCTGTTGTCATTCTTGCTCAACTTCGTGTTCATAAGAAAATAAAGGCACTTTTTCTGCTCAGCAAAAGTGTGTTGCCTCCTCAGAAGTGATCAGGGCCTGACTCAAATGCTGAGGTTTCAGATTGCTGAGCCAGTGAATTCGCACATTCTGGAGAGAGGTGGCCGAATAAAACACTTCCCTTTGGCCCTTTACTACTACCTATAGGTCACAAGACGTACTGCAGCAGTATCATTAATGGTTTGATTCCAGGAGAAACGCAATTAAAATTCTGTGTTACACGAATTTTTCCATTAAATATCAAATATAACAGATATATAATCCAAAATTATGTAACATTAGACAATATGTGTCCATATATTAGAAGCAACACATTTTGATATGGTAATAATTTCACAAAATATAACCAAATAAAATATGCTTGATCCATGAAATCATCAAAAGTCACTGATAAAGTCTCACGCCGTATCATCTTTAAACCTCAGCCCTTTATTTGGTCAGTTTGTTATTCCAACTAAACGGTCTTACACGTTGTCTACATGACAAATTGGAGGGTAGTGGAATGTAAAACTACAAGTGCAAGTCTGAACTGTTCTTTGTCAGCAGCGTCGCACGTCGGATGGATCTCGTCCCAGGTGTTACGCTTGGCTCCTGCTGCACCAGGCACTTCTTCCTCTTTTCAGAACCGCTCAGTCAAAGTGTTCAGTTTCCCCACCTCAGACGAGGAAGTGAGCCCAGAGTTCTGGTTCCGCTTTGCACCACCTTAAAACTGGCAGCTGGCCCAGGCTGGCAGCATTACCCGGACCTGTGTGGACCATTGGGCTCCTCCGCACGCTCGGCTCTGCTCCCAGACTTGGTCAAAGCTCCTCAGAGCTGGAAGGAAACCTGAGAAGCCTTGAACAAGTTTTGGAACTGGGACGGAAACCTCCCGCCAGCTCTCGTGTTGGTCGGTGACACGAGCTCACGGCCCGTCAGCAGGGTGGGTTCTTCTGTCCAGGCAAGTGAGCAGCCACGCATTCACTTGTTGATCTGTTCTGCCAAATATATGAAACATGTTTTTCCTTTAAGTGATGTGTCGTGGTGCACACGGTGTTTGGTACATGGTAAAATCCAACTTGAGCGAGGTGGGATCGCCGCCTCACCACCCTTTCCTCGGCCTTCCGAGCTGAGCCAGGCCTCTTCTGTAGACAACAGCAGTGAAGGCCAGACACAGTCGGAGCAGACAGTTTTATTTTGGAACACACAGCGACAGACAGACAGACGGATGGACGGACGCACGGCTGCACTCGCACTCAGCATTTTGCATGTCACTCTGTGCCACAGACATCCAGCATGGTGGTGAGGACAGTGCAGTGGGAGTCGCCACCGTCAGGAAGACGTGGCTTCAACAGGACCTTGGCCTGAGCAGACACACTCACACACTTGGATCTGTCACTCCTGCTACACTTTCACGCTGGCTATTTTGCTTACTTAACAGAGAACAATAGCGATGTACACAACCATGTCACACACCAAACCAAATGTCACCTCAACCTCCAAGAAGATCAGCCAATCAGAGGCCAGCGGCTCATCTGAGCTGCCACCCACATGACCAGGGAGGTGCAGGAGGAGGAAGCAGGAGGTTCCAGCGCATGGCGAGGGGTCTCTCCAAACTAGTCCGGGTGGTCGGGGCGTGCAAAGGGCATTTTCAAAAAGCAAGCAGCTGCCGTCCTGAGGCGGGAGGAGCGCGATCAGTCGTCCACCGTGATGTTGCGGAACAAGTAAGCCATGGATTCTCCGTTGTGGATGCGGCGGATGGCCTCGGCCAGGATCATGCTGACGTCCACCGTCTTGATTTTAGGACACTGGAGCTTCTGCACCTCGTGTGGAACCGTGTTGGTGACCACCACCTGGAGCAGACGGAGACACATGGGCGTCACCATCGCTCTCCACTTCTCTCCAGGTTCCAGCTCAGGCAGAGGGACTGGCGGTCGCCGATAAAACCTTGATAAAACCTTGAAGCCTTGAAAGCGGACTGACCTCGTCGATGGCCGACTCCTCGATGAGGCGCGGGGCGTCGGCCGACAGCAGTCCATGCGTGGCCATGACGTAGATCTTGTAGGCTCCTCGCTCTTTGAGGAGCTCAGCAGCTGCGACAAAGTCCCCCACATCATCGACGATGTCATCCTGGGGATCAAGCACAGGTGTGAGCAACACACGTGGCTCCCTCTTCACCCTCAACACTCTTGGTGCAACACTGTCTCTGCTCTCCCAACTCAGTAACTGGGACTGGCTCTGCCTCCCTGCAGAGCACTACCTCATCAGAAAACAAAGTGGATGCTGCTTCCCTTCACCCTGAATAAACAGTGGCTTCCACGCGAGACGGTCCAGTGAGCACCTTCAGAGGGGAACTACATGGAAAGTCTCCTCACCACAATGATGGCGATCCTCCCGCCCACATCTCCCACCACGGTAATGGGAGGCTTCTCCTTGGCCATCATCACTGCGAGAGCAAAGCAGACCATTAGCAGTCAGCCTCCACTTCACTGCCCCCCCCACCCCACCGAGTGGAAACACCTCAGTAGATTGGGTAAAATGGGTTGAGAAAGAGTTTGGCGTGAGAATGGCAACACTGTCAGTCACTCACGGTCCAATAAGGCGAGGTTTCATTGGATCAACTCCTCCCCCCATTCTACCTCATCTACCACACCAGATTGGATCAGGATGCCAAACAGAGTGGAGAGCACATGCCATGCAACCATCAGAAAGCGGGGCCCAGGATACCCAATCACAGCACTGTCACCGGGGCGGCGGCAGCACATGGCTGTCCGCTTCACACAGGCTGTCCTCGGTCACCGCGGCCTACGTTTACATGCACGCAACCCACACGCCGGGCGGAGAATGGAATAACCTGCACCGTGAGGCGCACGGTGGCGCGCCGTGTCACGTAAAGCACGGGCACAAATGAAGTGAGGAGGTTAAACTGTGCTGGTATTACATTAGATGAGGCTTTATTTCAGTGAAATACCATGGAAATGCCTTTTCTTCTGGGACGTCCTGGAAGCAGAAGCGGCTAAATAAGATGTGAGGGCTGCTACAGCAGATTAGCTTTCCCCTCTGCCCTCCAGTTGAAACAGTGTGCGTGTGTGTGTGTGTGTGTGTGTGTGTGTGGGCGTGTGTGTGTGCGTGTGGGTGCGTGAAAGACGTTGGGCCTGGAGGGGCCTGTGGGACGACGTGGCAGCCGACACTCAGTGGAGAGCCTGGAAGGAATTGCTGTGCATGTAAATGTAGTCATCACACAACCAGCCAAACAAGGCCATTGTGAAGGGAGACAGTTGGAAAGCAGAGAGGAAGCATGCCCAGGACGACGCACCACACCACCAGTGGTACGGCATGGGAAACTCCTGCAGACGTGCTCAGAAGAGCCACACACCAAACCCAGTCTGCCTGAGGAACTACTGTGTTAGTGGTCCTCCATGAGCAGGGTAAGACCGAGGCACCGTAGCGGCCATGATTGCTGAGTCAAAAATGTCTCGTCATGCTTTGTTGCAGAGCTCACATGCAGAAACAGATGCTACATCTGAAGAGCAGGATCAATGCTGGATTGGCAAGATGAGTCCGTCAACACACATCAGAGAGGCGCTTGTATTGTCAAGTCAGGAGACAGGAAACAATAAAGGGCTGAGGTCATGCTGGAGAAACAGCAGTCTGGGAGCAGCACCAGCCTCCAGACTGCTGCGTTCCACACTGCACACAGCCTTTATCCACGCATGCAGCAAAATGGCACCACTGGTTCAGGAGACTTGAGATGTCAGGTGGAGGTTAAGTTTACGCTCGTACTTGGTAGCTCTATGCCGGGGAACGGAGCTTGCTGTTTGCCTGCTATCGCCAACAAATAAACACCACGTTAACACAGATGCACAGGAATTTCACAAACACATGAAGCCCAGACGTGGAAAACCCCCTCCTGGTTCGGCAAGAGGATTTTACAGTCCGGAGTAACGGCACACGCACAAACCTATGCTGGTAAAGCAAAGAGACAAAGGTGAGTCCTGTAAACGCTTGGAGGCCTCGCCGGAGGGTGACTGAGGTTGGAGGCCTCGCCATGGATGACATGGTGACGGTGCAGGGTCCGTCACCATGCACCTTCATTGAGACCGTGGATGAGGCACGAGCGCAGGATAGCAAAACAACTACGGCTAGCAAAAACAAAAAGCGCATTAGCTTGGAGGCACGATTACAAATGAGGCGGTGAGTAACTGAAGCGAAGGAGTAATGGGCAGAAACTTGCTCCCAGGCTGTGGCTGATAAGAGGATGAACTGTGAGTCAGGTCTTACTGCTGTTACGATGCACTTCAGGACCGCTGACTCAAAATGTCACAAGCACAGTGGCCAACGTGAGTTTCTCTTACCAGGCAGCTCCAGTCCCGTGTGTCCCGTTGTGTTTCGCACGCAGGGCGGCGAGTGACGTCCGTCGGCCATGTCCGACTCCGAGCACTGAGCTTCGCCGTGAATCACGGCCAGACCCAGACGCAAGCGCTCGGCGTAGGACTGGGCCCTGAGCAGAGAGGAGTCAGGTCAGCAGCAGCGCTCCGCTCTTTGCCACTCTCACTCGCAACACAACTATTTCCACGGCCACCACAGAAGGAGGTGCGGCGCCATTACCTTTTGGCAGCCGAAGGCGACTTTGCTACAATGATGGCGTTTCGGTAATCTGGAATCTGATTGGACAGAGAGAGAAGATGAGCAACTGTTGCATCTCCAGCTACCCCACCTGCAGTGCAGCACCTCCTCCTGAATGTACTGGATTAAGAACGGGGAGGCGCGAAGGTTGTCCACCGGGAAGCTGAAGAAGCCCTGGATCTCCTTCTGATGCAGGTCCATGGTGATGATATGGGTGAGCCCTTGAGAGCAGGCGACAGATGAGCAGCGTGATGTGGGATGGGGTGGGGTGGGGTGGCAGCGCGCCTCACCTGCTTTAGCGAGCATGGACGCCAGCAGCTTGCTGACGATGGAGCCTCGCTTCCTCATCTTGCACTGCTTGCTGTAGGGGAA
Organism: Synchiropus splendidus; assembly: GCF_027744825.2. Classification (NCBI taxonomy): domain Eukaryota; kingdom Metazoa; phylum Chordata; class Actinopteri; order Syngnathiformes; family Callionymidae; genus Synchiropus; species Synchiropus splendidus. Next base: position 3,966,920 of record NC_071352.1, read on the forward strand.
GTAGGGAATGACTCCGATGATGTTCTTTGCACACGAGGTCTTGAGGGCGTAGGCCATGACCAGCAGCTCCATGATAGCTGTGTTGACGTCCCTGATGTCAAAGGAAGGAGAGCGCCGCAGCGTTAGCGGCGTGACCAGCCTGACCAGGTGACCTGCGTCTGCAGCTAGCCACACCCATTTCACCTGCCTTGGTATGGTCTGAATGATGAATATGGTTTGCCCACGAACAGACTCTTTCACGTCCACTCTTGTTTCTGAAAAAGCCAAACACATGAGTGACTTGGGGCGGCTTGGATTGCTGAGACAAGTCTGAAAATAAAAAGCATCACTTCTTTTAGGGCTTGGAGGGAGAAAGCTCAGTCTCTGAAACCACCAGATACTTGATCATGTTTACTACAACGCTGCAGCAAAGACTGTTACCTAAGCCAGCAGGATCACTATAGATGAAAAAGGGAAGGAGTAGAGAGTAACTGTGGATGCACTGGAATTACAGGTGAAATGTTGGTTTGAGACTGTTGAGTTTAGACCTTGTCATTCGGAGGGGCTCCAACACAAACCAGCGCTGCCATTGTGGGCGTGTGGTAAACGCTTGTTCAAGGATTAGGAAGCGTTTATCAGGAAGGCACAAGAGCTCACCTCTGTTGGACTCCTGAAACACGACAGACTTGCCCAGCTCTACTCCCAAGCGCCTGCGAGTGGACAAACACAGCAGAATAAAGGGGGGCACAGTTCGATGCGTCAGAACAGAGACGATCGATCAAGTCTCGATGGTGGGATTCTAACGTTAACCCCGTGTTTCAATACGATCCAGGATCGTTCGAGTCCACCATGACGCTGAGATAGTGGGACACTGGTGCAATAACACGATGGAAGGAAGCCACTCACTCCGTTATCCTCTTGGCCAGTTCTGTACACGCTGCGGAGGAATTGGCGGAAAACACCCGGTATCCACTTTTAGCCACGTTCATCGTCGCTGCGTTGGGGATGTTTCTTCGACACAGACAAACCACCTCGATCAGCACGTCTCGTTATGACGACGTCGTTAGCAAACTCGCTCGCTCCCCACACACCGCGACGCTCAGCTGAAAAGAAGCGGCTGTCAGTGTCAGTGTAATCCAAACACCGAGGCGGGAGCTACCTGTCCGGAGGCTGCTCTGTTTTCTTACTGCCGTGGCAACATTTGGAAGTACGGTAATCGGGTAGGCTCAAATTTAAGAGGCGACAGATGTTCTTCTTCTTTGCTTTTTTAAATTCTAACACTACTGCTCCCTATTGGCAAAAATGAGAACTGCAGTGCGTCGATCTCGTTATATTCCAAGTATACGATACATTTTTTTAACGTTGAATGTTGTTAGACAATGGCATTAGCAGATGACTCCTCCCTCATGTGACATACCGTTTGTCAAACTGAAATGACGTATTCACAGGAACAATGTCACACTTTGCTCCACAGGCTCATCGTGTGTTGTTATTGTCCTCTCCTGGTGTAATGCGCTCAAGTGGAGTGCGCGTTACCAGTAACACTACTCCCAGTGTCCGTTAGATGTCGTGGTTTACGTAGCGCTGTGAAGTGCATGGCTGAAGTGGGTTAGAGGTCAAACGCAGTCTTGCCTTCCAAGCGGTTGAACGATGAGTCTCCACAGTTGACCGCCGTGGCCTGGAGCGGTGCAACTGTTTCCACAGCAGGTGAAGGCTTTGGCTTCTTTCGTTCACCCTTGTGAAGTCGTGCTGTTGAGCCTCATTCTGTTCTGTGATTTAATCTGCTTGGAAACAGCTGCATGTCAATGATTAACATGTGGCTCACACCTCTCGGTCACGGCTCCGATATGAGCAACTGTCTGCACTTGCCCAGTAGACCCGTGGCATGAGAATCTTTTCCAGCCACCAGTGACACCTGTCCTGTGTCGGCGGAGGTCGGACGGGCTGATAACACCATGCAGCATGTTCATCCCTGAGCACCCGTCTGGGGCAGAATGTGGAGATAGGTCGGCCTGTTGCACCAGTGACCCTGAGGTGTCAGGTACAGTTGCAGGGGAAAGATCAAACCAGGAGAGAGAGGCGGTGAGAGAGAGAGAGAGAGAGAGGCTCCTCCTCACTTGCTGCGTGTCTGTCTCGTGTTTTTGCAGCCTGGTCTTCACTCACACTCTCTGTGAGCTGAGATTCAGAGGCGGAGAGCGCAGACAGCCACTGGTGGAATCAAGCCGTCATGAGCCAGTCGCAGGTAGCCCTGCCTCTCTTGTTTGGTCTGAGCTTTCTGCACGTGCTTCCTCTCCTGTCCTCCTAGATGGAGACGGTGCCGGGCGAGGGAGAGTTGGAGCACCCGGAGAGACCCGCTCCACTGACCAACTCAGAGAAGCAGCTGATCCAGGACTCCTGGTCAATCGTCCTGCCGGACCATGAGAAGGTCGGAGTGGCCATTCTGATCAGGTGAGACTCCTGCAGCCTCTCGTCTGCTACCCTGGTCCAACGCTCATCATCCATGATGATGGTTGGGCTTGGTCTGGTTCTGTTCAAGGGTTCTGAAGCCAGGGTGACGGAGGGAGGGGTTGAAGGGGCTGTGTGGGCTCCACTGACCCAACTATTGCTCAGCCTGGTCACGGGTGTGGACACACCAAAGAGCACAATGAGTTCCCACTGCCCGCTGAAGAGGTCAGGGCCTCACATCCAGTCTCATCTTGAAGACTTGAATTGGTGCAGAATGGACCAATCGGGCGGTGTGACTCAGGGCAGTGGAACTCAAGGGGCCAAAATGGCTCCTGGGACAGAAAGCCAGAGTGGAAACTGAGGGACATCAGCCTGGGCTTGAACAGGACACAGGAAAGTGAGGACCTGGGGGCGAGGTGGGGGGTGGGGGTGTTGGTGGGGGGTGGGGGGTGGGGGGGAGGACGAGGAGGAGGAGGAGGAGGGGGTGAGGACTGGGACCAGAGTTTCGGTCGTCAGGCCCAAACTTGCCTGCACTAAGTACATGTTTTCAATTCAGAGTTGATTATATGGTTCGCACCTCTCTCAGGGCTATTTACCTGAAGTTGCAGTTTAGATGCCAGGTTTCACAGCTAAAGGTAGTTTTATGATGCAACCAAAGTGTTGGGACTTAAGCAACCGCAATTGTCCTTTGAAGGGTCACGCAAGCCTCCGATGCAACAGCTAATGAAAACACGAGGAGAAGCTCAGGCCTTTCACATGATTGTCCAAACATGACACCAAGCCCGGCATCTGCCTGACCACCAGCGTCACTGACCGCCAGCTGTGGGCCACAGTCAACTTTAGATGTTGCCAGTCAGCGTGGTGCCTTGTGGGTCGGAGCGCGGAGGGTCAGTCCGCCGTGTTTTCATCAGTCCCTTGCAGTCCGCAGCGGAGCCGCTCCATCAAAGTTGTTTTTCTTCCAATCAAAGTGCGTCTCGGAAGTGTTTGATAAATATTTGCCAGTGATGTCTAAACAGTTGACGTACCTCAGCCGGCGCTCTGCGCTGCTCCTCTCACAGTCACTGGCTGCCAGAACCTGACGTCTGTCAGTGAAGCGAGGTGTGAGGTCTCCTCAGTCACGTGTGTGATGTCGAGGAAGTGATGGTGCTGCGTACACATTCCTTCATGCTGCCCCTGTGGCCTTCAGGAATCTGAAGAATGGTGGTGGATCAATAAGCATGAGCGTTCCTGACTCCCCTGCTCTCTCTTGGCTGCTGACTGGCTGCGTCCAGCTGTGTAGCTGACGCAAATGATGAGTCGAAAGACTCGAACGCTTTTTGAGGGGAAGATAAGGTGAGGCTGATCACCAAAGTCAGTCTTAATGAGGCTATTTATATGCAACCATGGGTGATGACAGAGAGGAAGAGCACGGTGGCTCTCAGGGCGCCACCGTCGTTCACAGGCGTGAGTCCCACATGACTCCCCAACATGGTCATTGCTCACAGCTGTTTGGCCTCAGTTAGGGATGACACAGGCGCAGCCAGAGTCAAGACAGAGCCCCAGCTCTTCAACTTTCTGTGTCATTCTTGGGCAGTGACCCTCAGCTCCGGAGCTACGTCTTGATCAACCACAACAAACTCTGGAGACTCTCTGTCTGTCTGAGGCTGGGTCTCCACTCCCAGTCTGTTTCAGGTCATCTCAGGGTCGGCCACGGGCCTATGAAGGAGCCGTCTCAACCTGCCGCTCCTGAAATCCCAGGTTCAGCGTCTGTCTCACAGTCTTGAATGACAGGCGAGGTGGCGACAGTGCTTTGGCTCCACGCCTTGATGTCAGAAGACGGAGCGCTCTACTCTCCACCCCCGCCTCCAAGCACGTCGCGGATGAGCTCGCGAGGCAGGCCACTGGAAACACAGTCTGTCCAGCGGTCAGCCATTTACAGCCAAAGACGGAGGAGGAACCAGAGATGGGGCTTCTCACAGGCCTTGGTCCCCATCCAAGCCAGTGGGTGGGAGCGGTTCTCTCACCTCTCGTATCAAGCAAACATGCTCTACCCTCCGCCGGTGGCCACACACACCATCGCTCTGATGATATGATCCAGATCAGGATCCAGGAACTTCCTGGACGGAGAGGACCAGTTTTGTTTTGGTTTGGAAGGGAGCTGTGCTGGTGGTCTGCCTGCTTTTCCAGATACACCTGGGAATTATTTTCAGTTTTTAAACTCTCAATATAAAAATGTTGCCTCAGAAAAAAAAACTTTTTTGGGAGAAACCAGGAATTTCTGAATTAAAATATTGATTTTATTTACAAAAGTAAAAGTAGATCTTATTGCTTTTGAGACTCAAATATTGTTAGCTGAAAAATATTTTCCGTATGAAAAGATATGGAGTGAATTCATAAAAGAAATACTCTGTCACCCTTCACTTGTCTTCAGGTTCTTTCGCAGCTGCCCTCCATCCAAAAAGTTCTTCCGATTCCAGCATATGGATGATCTGGCGAAGCTGGAGGCCTCCAGCGAGCTTGCCACACACGCAGGCGGAGTCATGAAGGCCATCGACGCGCTGGTGCAGAACATGGACAACGCAGACAAAACGGTGGCCAAGCTGAAGCAGCTGTCCAAGTCCCACGCCCTGAAGCACAAGGTGGACCCGGTCTACTTCAGGGTGAGCCGCCCGTCTCAGCCCGCTGCCAATGTGTGTCAGCGTCACTTACATAAACCTTCATATACATGAGGAGGCACCAACAATGGCTTCACAGCGAGAAAGATAAAAAATAAACCCAGCAAACAAACAAAAACACCCACTCATTGATCCAGAAAGATGCACACTCCCACACACACACACAACTCACATTCACAAATGCTCTCACACATTACGCAAGGAAGTTGGAGAGACAACACGCATCATGTCTCTGCCATGAGTCCAGTGATCACCCCTGGACCACCCTTTTGTCTTGGTAAGAAGTGGCCTGGATGTGGACCCTGTGATGAAGCCGCTGAATATGTCAGTACTAGATGCATTTCTCTTTCTTCAGCTTTCTTCAGTTGAATGTAAAACAATGAAAATAAGACTTCCTGATACCTATTTGAATTACGTGTATATTTCTACCAAGCTGAAGGCCAAATTTATTTAGTAAATTATTTATTTAGTTAATTTATTATTTAGTTTGGAAGCTAAATATATTATTATATTGACTCTAAAACCACTGATCACCATAAATGGCATTAGTTTTTTAACATTAAATTGTTCGAATTTCACCAAAGCCTCTAAAAAATCCTCCAGACTGAAATTGAGAAGCTGGAACAGATGTATTGCATTTATGGAAACAAAAGAAACCTTGAGTGACCTTTAACCTTCCAGGGCTTGTGTTGAAAGGCTCTCATTCCTTACCTATTCAACTCTTCCAGTGTGGGAGCAGCTCATTCTCTAGATACTATCGATGTTGCGTGTGCTTCATGAACCAGTTGTGCAACCTGCAGTAGGGGACATACACGACTGACTCCTGCTCTCCCTCCACATGTGCTCCAGAGTCCTCCTGACTCAGTGGCACAGTGAGCGGGAGAGACGGTGTTTCTCACCCTGCTCCCCAAACAAAGCCTTTCTTCATGTGAGGCCATGGTCCCTGCTCTGGAATCTAAAGGCTGCGTGTGTTTCACAGATCCTCAACGCTGTCATAGTGGAGGTCCTGACTGACAAATGCGGCGAGGCGATGACCCGTGAGGCGGGAGCTGGCTGGACCAAACTCCTGGCCACCGTCTACTTCCATTTGACGGCTTTGTACGAGGAGCTGGGCTGGTCCAAGCTCGCCACCTCCTCTGGCTGAGGCGTGTCTTGGAGGGGACGCCAGCCCAGGGAAACATGCTTGCTGTGCTAGCTAACGGTGACAGTTGCAGACCGCTCCTCATCTTTCTACTGGTGATGATTTACTGGGTGAAAACTGGAACAAGCGGCCACATTTGACACAAATGTGCCTTTAAACCAATGTGTAACTCCTGATTCTACCATGTCTGTGGCTCCTTTTTGAATCAATATCACATGATCAGTCAAGCTGGGACGGGGGACACCTGTACGTTTCTCTCCTCATCGCTCACATTTCTACCTTTTGCAATAAAACATGAACTGGACCTGGTGTGTTTGTGTGTGTGCTTCCTCCGTCAGAGGGACGACGGTCATTTTCCCACAAATCACCTCACATTTGGTTTGCCTTTCCAACCCGCCATCTTTCCTCACACATATTTTGGGTGTGTAAAAGTCTCAGCGTCTGCTGACGATTTCCAGTATTATTCCAATCTTTCAGCCCCACTTGGCTCATGTGGCAGACAAACGTGGATTCATGCAGTGTCATTGCAACTGAATGAAATCCAACCAAATCCAACCATTTCCAGTTCAGTAACGTAACAACTGATGCTGTAACCTGCGTGCGCTGACTCGCTGTGTTAGTGGGATTAAACCTTCTAATCTGCCAAGTGTCCTGCTAATGATGTCCATCGATCGTGGTTTTATTGAGGTCCTCCAGGGGCTTTCACGCACCCCCAATCTCTGCCTTTATTTTGAGAACTAGTCAGCGATGACTTTGATGTGTACAGTGCTCACAGCAGGCTGTGTTTACCAGCCAGAGCCAGCCCTCCTTCTTTATCCCCGCTAATCCCCCAGCTAATCTTCTTCATCATGAGTGGGCTGCAGCAGGAGCCACAGGAACACTCCTCAATGGGAAGAGAGCAGGTCCGGGTGAAGTGACTGCAGGGAGCAGAACCTCGGGCTGGGACCATGTGTACCACCATGATGGTCCTCACCACCTTCGCTCTTCTGCTTCGGCACCGATTTGCCAACAAAATCTGGCCGTGAGTACTGATGCGCGGCGGCCGTGACTAGTGATGCAACCCTCCACAGACCCCTCACCTGTGGGCCGTGGGATGAGGGCAGAGTGGTGTGGACCGGCGGGTAAATGAACAGCAAGGCTCAGGCAGACCCGGCTAGTTAGCCGCCAGGCTCCAAGCTAGCCGGCCTGTGAGGACTTAGCAGCAGCAGAGAAAGGTTTCCTGGTGGACAGCAGAGGTCTGAAGGATTCCTCTGGCTGGAGCCAATGATGCTGTGGTTGTAGTCAGTGGTCAGAACCTTCCCTCCAGGTCTCTGGTTGGAAGGTGGCCTGAGGGGACTGAGGTAACTGACGCTGTCAATGTGGCTCCTCCTCTGTTGATGACAAATGGCGCTGAAATCTTCTCCAAGTCATCTGAAGTTTCGTTGAGATTGACGTGTTGGAATGTGTCGGTACTTTCTCATGCTTATGTTCACAGGCAGAACGAGGCCATCGAAAAAGAGGCCCCAGGGGAGCAGATGTCCCCAAACGACAACGTTCCAGGGTAAGTGCCCTGCCTTGTTTTCTGCTGACATAACTGTCAAAGCATCCCACTGCTGCAGCATGCCAAGTGCACTGCTCTGACTTGATCTGAACCTACAGCAAGTTCAACTCACACAACGACCAGGTGAGAGTGCACTGAGTCAGGAGAGTGGTGGTTAGCAGGGATGACCTTCAGCCCAGGGTCGCCAGGCTTCATGTAACACCTCACGACTTCCTGCAATACAGCCTCCGAGTGGACACGAGACTGCACTTTGAGAAGGTGGTTTCGAGGTTGAGACAGTATCTTGTCAGGGAAACAGACCCAGAGGAAAAGAGGATCTGATTTCCCTGGATCAGGACCAGCCCAATGATGGCACCAGTGGTCGTGGCGAAGGGAAATGTATGTCAGCACGTGTGGGTCTGAGGATGGGGGTGTCTCAGACAAGTGGAGCGATGGAGCATGTTCCAGAGGCACAGATGCATGAAGAGCCTGTCCCACATTCAGCTCTGGAGATGTGGATCTGCTAATGATAAATCATTCAACAATCTATCTCTTCGATGCCTTGTTGTGAATACACCACCTGACTTTGTTGCAGAGACAAACTGCAGTGAGCCAGTGACCGGCCCGAACAACAAGTCAGAGATGAGAAGGTAGGATCACCTGGGGACCCTCAGGTGAGGATGATGGACTGGTGACGTTCCTCAAACACACTCACACAGTTCTCCCGTCTTGTGTCTGCTTCTCAGCTTGATCTTCAATCTTCGTGAAGGAGATTTAAGAGGCCAGCGCTGTGGTGGAGGCCTTTGATCGTGCTGTGGTCGGCTCACTTTGAGACTGCAGACATGGGCTGCAGTGGAAGGTCTCGCTGACTCGTCATTTTATTCTCAATAAAAGTCCATTCGAAGTCACTGAACGCAAGTGCTGGCATCCATCAAACACAGCTGTCAGTGATCCAATATTTTATAAACTTGAAAGTAGCAGTGCCTATTTCTGAGTGAAAACAAAAAACTGTCACAGAAAAATGTAATTCTGTTTTTCATTGAAATAAAAGGCTGAGAAAATGTTGCCGTTCATTTTGAGCGTAGCGTTGAGACAGACACCAAGACACCAAGAGGCCAGTCCGAGGTCCAAGCCCACTCACCTTTGGCCTGCTCGCCTGACTTATCTTGTCACCTGAGGGACCTCAGATTCCAGCCTTTGTAGCTGCAGTGAGCCAAACAGACACGCACACTAGTTTACACAAACACTAGTTTGTGTAAACTAGTGTGGATCTCAGGGTTCTTCCCCGGTACATGAGCCTGACGCCTTGGTGACGTGCACGTTGTCGACATTAGCTTCCGCAACTTTATCCACCCGCACCATGTTGCGAGGTTAGACTCGAGATTTAGAGGAAAGGTCGTGCTGTGAAATAAAACAATGTTCTGACGTGACACGTACAGCTCAGGCCTGGATTAAATTTAGATGAGAGCTTTATAATTCATGGCGCGCAAACATCGCCTTAGAAGCCGACCTGAACTGCCACCTGGCGGTGAGTAGCGGATTCTCCCGCTCAGACACGTGTTCACCGTCCCTGTTGACGCGAGGCGGCTCAACAGGAGCATCGACCCGGGATGGTGAAGCAGCGGGTCCGCAGGTCATCACGCTGCTGTCGGACCCTTGCGCTTGATATGCCAGTACTTGTGTTCAAACCAGTTAATAGCAAGTTTATTGTACGATCTTGAGCGTGAGAATCGCTTTTCCCTCATGTCAGAGTCGTATTCGAAGTGCTGTGTTGCGCCGCACTCGCCAGTCTAACTAGTCATAACTGAGCCGCTGCTTTGGGAATTTGCACCTGTAAAAGGTTGACGGTGTAAACAAGCACAGCTGACACGCCGCAGCGAACGGTTCCATGGCTGTTCGGAACTACTTTACCCACAATGCAATGGATCTCACAAACAGGAAGTACTTGTTTTAAACCCAAGTTGTTCTTGCGAACACAGCTGCTCAGTCGCTCGAAGTCAAACTTTTTCTTCGATTTGTTAGGTGAAACGCGCGAGGCCAAAACCATATTTAGGTGCCTCGACACTGCATTGTTGGCCAATGTAGCTCGTGCTTTCGCGCGGCTTTAAATCAAAATCAGCCATTTTGTAGTTTCATGGAGAAAAGATGCTGAGTAGCTTTCATTGACCATTTTCAGACGCTCGCTCAAATAGGCCGACTCCAACTGAGAGTTCGAGTTGGGATTTGTTTGAACTAACCGGTTACCAATGGAAACGGTGGACGCCTGGTGAGCGCGAGCGTTAGCTACCCGATGCTAACTGTACAAGACTCAGTCATGGTGAGTCAGTCATTCGCGTTTATTTGAAAATATTCACGCCCTTTCAAAGCCCCGTTGTGTACAAATATACCACCGTTATCTGTGACTGTTTCCTTTATTCCGTCCAGGCAACGAAAGTTAAAGGCGCATACACTCGAGGTAAACCAAACCAAACACGAAGAACGTTTCTTGTATTGATATAGTATCGTGTGATTGTTTAACGCTACTCAAATGAAAGACGGCAAGTGAATCATGCTTCCAAGTCACACCTCTTCCCTTCATGTGCTCCTTCATCATGATCCTCACTTGTCCTCCTCCTCCTCTTGTCCTCCTCCTACATTCTTGGTCCAACTCTGTCTCTCTCACCTCCCTCTGACATGTTTACTTTTGCCTGGTGAAATGCAAGTGACATTCTCACGTGATGCATTTGCGACACTTCATGGTCATGGTTTCTCTGTCACTCGCTCCACAGAGCCCCGAGGGAGACGAAGCTTGGACCGGTGAGTGGGTGCCTCCATTGTTGTTCTCATGAAGACAATCTCCATCGGCGTGAGGTGATGAGTTTGTGTTGCAGCACACTGGCCGCTGACAATATCCTCAGCATGCTGGAAGAGGAGCTGAAGCTCGATGGAGGCGACAGTGAAGTGAGTTGGCACAAATGAGTGTCCGGTTGTCAAGTCTTTAACTAAGCATGGTTCATTGGGAATTAGGGCTCTGACATATCGGCGGCAGATCCTGACGCTATCCTGCAGACGCTGAAGGTATCCTGATCAACAAGGTGGGGCCCCGTATTCATCTCTGCTTCACTTCCCACTTCCCTTGTTTTCTGATAGGACATCGACGACATGGACGCAGACCTGTTTGCACCCAAGAAGAGAAGTGTTTTGGTGGCCAGACCAAGACCTCGGTTGAACCAGGACTCTGGAGCGGGAGGTATTCCAGCAGCACTTGGATGATGTTTGTGTGTGAACGGCTGTGTTTGAGCCTTTTCTCTGCTCAGATGAAGCTACATCATTAAAGGAACCTCCAGTCACAGCTCACAACACGGGAAAGAGGACATCCTCAGGTGAGTCTGCAAGAACATTTGAAGTGAGGTGAAATTTCATTACTGCCACCCTGTGGTCGAGAATAAGATTAATAGTGGAAGCACAAATAGCACGACCCTTGTGTCCGACTCTCCATATCCTCTGTATATGATGAGAATGATATTTCTTTGCAGATGAACCTGTGTCTGACCTGCTGAACGATTTAATACCCGATGATTCCAAACCAGAACCTAAGGGAAAGGTGAAGGAACCTTTGGTGACTTCACCGTCACTTTTGAATCCTGAAACGAGTAAGTTTAAACTTTCCTCTTCCGGCTTTCCACCTGCTAAGTCAGACGTTTTCAGACAAACCGAGCCAAAGACGAGCGGAGGTCACATTTGAGGAGGATAAAGACGACCTGATGGATGCGCTCGGGTTTGACAGGGATGAGAAGGAATCAAAGAGGAAAGACATGGTTCTCTGGTCCAATAAACCACGGTGAGTTCTCTCTCCTTCATGTTCAAGTAGTGTCAGTGAAGCGCTGAAAGGCCTTGAGTCCTCAGACGTCTTGTGCGTGTTCACCTCAGGTTTGGCTGGTTTCTAAAACTGGCTTCCTGGTATTTGACTTGTAACGTTTGTCTGTGTTTCGGGGGACAGCAGTCGTGTCCCGCCGCAGAGAGCACGGACAAAAGTGGATGAGATTTTGGACGGTTTGTCTTCATCTCATCTCTCAAGTGAGAGCAAGGACCAGGAAGAGGAGAAGCCCCAGGACAGAGCATCCAGTGTCAGAGGTGAGACTGGATGATGCCACTGAGTTGAACTGAGTTGTCTAACTGGAAACCTGAGCCTAGATGATGCTCTGGGGTCATATCAGCCCACTATTGGATCCGACCTTGAAGGTCGCCAGTCCCGAAGACAGTCAGTCAGGTGTGTGTCAAGCTCTGTCACAACTGGCTTGTGTCATCATCTTAGTACTTGTTGCTTTTGTCAGATTTTCCAGCGAGGACGTCAGTGTGTCCACGCCAGAGAGGAAGCCTAACCAAGCTCCTCGCCCCCGCGGCTCAGCCGACTGGCTTGGCCTCAAGACCAACCACAGCCTTTTACAAGATGATGCCCAAGACAGCAAGTTTTCCATGGACTCTCCATTGTTGGAGAGGAAGTCATCACTGACAAGAGTTCAGGCCACTAATCCTGCTACGAAGATAGAAGCTCCCACGGAGACCGAAGTGCAGGTTCCTAAGACCAGAGAAGATGAGGAGGATGACTGGTTGAGTGGAGCACTGAGCAGGAAGAAAAGTACGCCAAAGGCTGAAGAGCAAGAGGAACAGCCTCCTGACCTGGGAGGCCTGATGGATCTGGAGTCGTTTGAAAGGTTTGTGAGGCGGAGTATTACAAGTTTGTCATTTCTGCTGTTCCTACAACCTTGTGCTGTGCTCTTTCAGTGCAGCAGCTAGCTCCCTCCGCACCAGAGCCGACCCTGGTCCAGCCGCTGGAGAACCAAAGTATGAAGCCTCTTCTCATCTTTTGACATTTCTTAAGGTTGACACTGTCGATCCAATCTCTCAGGAGCGCTGATCTGTCCGCTGCTGTCAGCAGGGCCACAACTGAAGGAGGTGAATTCCATTCTCATTTTTGTTCATCTCATATGGAAATGCAAGCAGCTCATGAACCAACCCCACTGTTGGACTACTGCCAGCAGAGTCCCCACTGGTGGAACTGTAATTACACCTTGCTGCCACAGGGAGTGAGCAAACCCTGAGTTCTGAATAATGAATTATCTGCTGAATGTGCATTATTTAAATTATGTTCTCAGCATGAAAGAGATTCAGTGTTTCACGTTTCACTTGATCATTTCTCTCAACACTGCTTGATGTTTCCTGCAGCGTTTCCTCACCTGAAGCCAGTCCCCACTGGTGCCGCCGCTGCTCAGCAACAGGTATGGCTGCTCATTCATCTGTGTGTCTCCCTCCGAGGCTGCTGCCGGTCTGCAGCAGCAGGTGTGCTGTGTCAGCCGTGCATCTCGCGTGGTTGGGACTTCAGCATGTTAAAGCTGCTGTTGTTCTCACGGCTGCTTAGCTGATCCAGGCCCAGCTGCCGCGGGCCGTGGAGCGACCCAAGGAGGTCCATGGAGATCATCAGGCTTTACAGTCGCGCATCTCACAGCTGGAGGGACATGTAGGTGTTGTGTTGAAGGTGTGGCCTCCTGACGCACTTTGGTGGGTTCAAAGTGGAACGTTGTGTATCCCAGGTGAAGGCGCTGCAGCTGGAGCGAGACCAAAGTTACTCGCTGCTGGAGAGCGTCCAGCTGAGACACCAGCGAGACATCGAGCTGTTGGAAAACGCACACAAGTAGGCCTTTCCCACTCTCCTCTCCTGCAGATGGTGTCTCATCTCTTACTGCTCCTGCAGGGATCGCGTCAAGATACTGGAGGAGTCGGCAGCGCAGAGGGAAACACGACAGCAGGAGGAGTACCAGGACCTCATGGAGCGCATGAGCTCGCTGAAGCAGGCGGCTGAAGAGGAGCGGGCCCAGCTGCAGCTGCTCTACCAACAGAAACTGTCCCAGGCCCAGCAGGAAAGAGACCGCGAGGTGGAGAGGCTCCGAGAGCTTCAGAGGTCACCTCACCTGGGAGTTTGGGGACCTTCCTTCCAAGAGGAACCATTTTGAACGCCCTTCCGTTTCAACAGAAAGTCCATTTTGGAGATGAAGAAAGACCATGAGGACCAAGTGCGAAGGCTGAAGAAGCTGAAAGAAGAAGAGATTGATGCAGTTACTAGTGCAACTTCTCAAACAAGGTGACTTTCCAAATGCATCAGCTTCTGCCGGTTGAATACGAAGCATCAAGGCATGCCTGCTAATTCTGTTATTGCTGAGTGTCACGTCTGGGTTTCAGGTCTTTGACGGCAGTGATCGAGCAGATGGAGCACTTCTCCTTAAAGCTAGGTGAGATCTCCTCGAGGGTGGAGAGCACCCATGAGCACACGGCTCACGACCTGGAGCAGGGAGCGAGACACAGAGACGAGCAGCTGAGAAGTAAAGCCTCCTCACAGACACGATGACGTGAGACATGCATCCAGTCGTTCAAGACTAGTGTCCAGTCATGCAGGACCGAGTGGCCCAGCAGCAGAAGTCCATGACAGAGGAGCGAGCGTATCTGAAGGAGATCATCTCCAGGATGGACACTCAGATCAGTGAGCAACAGAGACAGCTGGAGAAGGTCGGGCTCCTTGGAGTGTCGTCATGTCATCATCTGTCCTCCCTAACTTTGTCTCCAAACTTCTTCACTCCTTCCGGATCCTGTCCTTTCTTCAACATATCTGCATCTCTGACTATTCTGAGGCTCCAGACTCAGGAGTCTCAGACTCCAAACCCGAACTCCACGTCCTTGTTTTCAGTTTTTCGGTCCATGAGTGAAATGCATGATGACTGGCCGGCCTTCTGTCTGCAGGAGCGCTGGAGGGTGAGTGGCGAGCAGGCTAAAGCAGAGTCCACCCTCAGGAGCCTGGAAGAGGAGCGACGCTCGCTCAGCATGCAGATCAACGTGGAGAGGGAAGAGCTGGACAGAGCCAAGGTGAGGCACGACCCACTCCGCAGTAAACCTTTCTTCAGCTGCTGCCTCTCTGGGTCAGAGCGCTCTGCTGGAGGAGCAGAAGTCTGTGATGCAGCAGTGCACTGAAGAGAGGCGGAAGCTGGCAGCGGAGTGGAGCCAGCTTCACGCTCAGGAGAAGGCCAGACAGGAGCGAGCTGAGCGAGCTGTCAGCAGTCTGCTGGAGAAGAGGGAAGACTCCATCATGAGCCTGGCGCAGGTGGGCTGCAGCGCGGCGGGAGAGGGAGCTGAGCAGGAAATCTCACTCTTGAGCTTCTGGCAGGAACAAGCCGAGTGGAAGCTTCGCACTGCTGAGCTGAAGCAGAAGGAGGCGTCAGTCATCCAGGAGAGAGAGCAGCTGGAGAGACTGCGAGAGGAGCTGAACCTGGAGAAGCAGCGGATCAGCAGCAGCGCCTTGAGACTCAACACACGAGTCCAGGAAGTGGAGGCCTTCAGCAAGGTGAGTATGATCCACCCTCAGCAGCGTCCTGGCAAGCCAGCCGTGTTGTAACGTTCCGGTCTGCAGCTGGCGGCCGACAGATATGAGCAGGGAGAACGAGCGCTGCAAGAGGCCACCCAGGTGGAGCAGGAGCACGAGGCCCGGCTGAAGAACATCCACTTCCAAACAGAGAGGCTGCGGCAGCACGAGAAGCGCGTCCTGCAGGTGTGCAGCTCACAGTGCTCGCCATCCTTGTGGCGATGTGACCTTGTGGTGTGCTGCTGCCTTCAGGAGCGGCTGAGCGTCCCACACAGAGAGCAGCAGAAGCAGCCCACCAGGAGGCTTCCCAAGCAAAGTGGGACGTTGCATTGTGACATTTCTGCTTCATACGACGGTTCAGAGTCACTACGCGGCAAACAGACGTCTGCTGCTGTCACCGTGCGGAGCTCTCAGTCCATGGCTCTGGCAGCGACTCTGGCCCTGTGGAAGTACACCGCAGCCAAGGTAGAGAACTAACACGGTTGATGACATGCACCCGTGATGTCAGAAAGAGCTTCATCTTGCCGTTAGTTGGAGCTGGCTGGAAGCATGAGTCCAACCTTGGTCGTCTACTGCGAGTTGATGCTTCATGTGGCATTTCCTGCACATCGCTCTGGATCTATGAGCCTCATTGTTCTGTTTAATGTCTGACTAGTACTGTAGTAGATATCAAATTAATTTTTCCCCCTCAACCCACAGGACCGTGAATATTTAGAAGAGGAGCAGATCTTCTTGGAAAACTTGAAAAAGAAGCCATACAGGTGGACCAATGGTGCTGACAGATGTAATGTCTGAAGCCAAGCCTTCATCAGTGCTTCTCTAGAGCAACGTGTTTGTTAGGTGCCCTGAGAAGCTCCAAGCCACTCCAAAGCAGGTGCCACAGATGAGCGTCCGACTGCCCTGGGCCACTGACACAGCCTCCATGTCATGGTCGGTCAGTACAGGATTGACCTCGATCCAGAAGGATCTAGTGCCAGTGGGAGCAGGATGTTCAGCCCTTGGATTATCAGGAGTCAGAAATGTCTGTTTAAAGATGGAAGTTTGACTGGTGGCTAGTGTTGTGCAGTTACCATGCAATGCCAAGAATAAAAGTCATCCCTACTCCATCACTGAGTCTTAGAAGGTGATTAACCAGGCTTGACGGGTGATTCAGACTTTATTCACATGTTGAGCCTCATGTTTGTACAGCATGATTTTACATGTCAAACATGGACAGGTTTATGGTGTCCTCCCTCTGAAACGACAGACGACTCAGGTGAGACCCTTGACAACATTCAGCTTCACAGCAACGTTGCGTTCCCAGTCAAGCCTCAGGTTACCAGGACTCCACAGAAGGTTCAGACAGGGATAACTTGGCTCATCACTGGCTTGACCTTCTCAGATGCAGCTTGATCCACGTACCTTTTCATCTTAGGTCCATGAGCGTCAGCTTCCCACATGCACCGAGTCAGCCTGCAGATGAAAAGTTCAGAGATGAACACAAGCACCAGAGAAGGACCGATCTAGTACGCAGTGCTTTGTTTCTCAGGAGCGTTGCAATCGTCAGTTCTCGCATCAGACGGCACTTCCTATTGCAGTGGTTTTCATCAGTGACCAGGTTCAATGTGGCAGGAGACGAAGCAGTGACACGTACCTTAACACACGGTGAGCCCCGGTCATGACTCCATGAGGTCTTGCCTTCTCCTTGAAACCTTTAAAGAAGATAGACGCTTCAGTTTGCCATGAAAGTAAGCGGGCATAGTGAGGTTCAAGGTAGCCTCAGAGTTCTCAGCTGTGTTGCAATCGTCAGTTCTCGCATCAGACGGCACTTCCTATTGCAGCAGTTCTAATCACAGATGTCTCCTGGAAGCAAGAGCAAGACTCTGTTCGTGACATACCTTGACGCTCAGGAGTCCAGGTCGCTGTTGACGCCGTTCCATAGTAGATCTGGAGTCTGCTGACCAAATACACCAGTTAGATTCTCTTCAAGACGCCACGTGACGCCACACACCGAACAAACAGGTCAGATATGAACGTCTTCCACAAGGTGTCTTCAGACAGGGATAACAAATCATCATTCACAGAGGAGCTTGTCGGAGAAAATGATCTTAAAGCACTTACCCTTCTCTCCACATGAACCGCTGACGGTGACAAGAAGACACCTGCAACGCAAACCACATCTTACTGAAGCAACACGGTTGAAGCGCTGCTCATCGAGCCGCAACACGTGGTCTCAGACAGCAGCTAGCAGCTAACTTGGCTAGCATCGTGGTAGAAATAAGCTCTGCGTGCTTTACATCTTATCTTACAGGGACGGACGTTCTGACTTACCTTTTTCATGGAGGGTGGTTCATGTTGAGCCAGAGTCGCAGACATGAACGACTAGATTTGGTCGGACTGTGAGAGCGCGCACATCCTTGTGCCATCTCGGCTGGGAAAGTGAGGCAGAAAATCTCGCGTGGTTTCATTATATATGCTGTATGCGTCACCAGTCACGTGGGCACCCATGGGCGTGGTGACGTCGAGCGCGCGTTTCGCTGAACAATGTCATTATGGTTCGTTTACAAGTGACTCATTTCATGAGCATCGCATGACGCGGTTATTGCAGATTTGAAATAACGGCCCACACGTGACGGAAACAAGTGTTTTTCATCGAGAATCCGATAATTCCCCGCAGCGGCTATTTGGGGCTGCAGGCAACTTCGGTCATTTCCCCTCTGGTGAGCTCTTATTTTGAAACCGGATATTCGGCCTGACAAACTCGCAGCGAAATTAAGCTGATAACGATTATCTATGGGATATAACGTCGCTCGTTCGGTTCTTAGAAGGAAAAAACAGCGGCCAAATGGAATTAGAAACCAGGCCGATGTAGTTCCGGAAATTCAGTCAGCTCTGGAGGCAGGAACGCTGCTCCAGATGTTTGGAGGATATTCTCCCCCCTGACAGGCGAACGAGACTCGGGGACGCAGCCGCAACCCTGAACACGGGACCACTGTCCGAATTATGGTTGTTTTCAGCCACCGTCCTTCAGGACAGGCCGCGCCCCACTGTGAAGTCGCGCGTCTCACCGGAGAGCAGCGACTCAGGGCGCAGTACTCCTGTGTGCCACTAGATGGAGACATGGGGCCGACCAGCTGACACCGACAGACTCGCGGGTCCCGGGCCAGACTGGCAGCAGGTTCGGAGTCAGAACCGCACCGTCGCTCCGTCCGGGATGGAGAACGCTGGAGCGGAGGCTCCCCGCGGGCAGCAGCCGCCCAACGGGGTGGCGGGGATGCTGCTGCACGGGGAGTTCAGCGACATGCTCGACGACAAGGTCCGGTTCTCGGTGAGCCTGACGGAGCGCGCGCTGACCATCCGCAGGATCTGCGCGTCCCCCGGAGCCGCCGACGCCGCGGTGCTCTTCAGCCTGACGGACTGTGTCGGCTGCCGCTCGCACCGGGGTCCGGACGGCACGGACGTCGGCGCCTACTTCACCGCCTATTTCTACCCGTTCAAGAGACGCTGGATGAGCGCCGGAGTGTCCCGCCAGCGGGTGGAGCAGTGCTTCCGGGTGGCGCTGGTCCAGGACCCGCTCAGGAACCTGCAGGAGGCTGAGAAGTGGGCTCGCGCCATCAGAGACGCCTGTGCGCGGCAGAAACCCCGGAGAGACGGTGAGCCGCTCCATCCTCCCGCACTCACACTGCAAACTTCCAACTGATCCTACGTTTGTTCGGGGTGCTTCACTTGGCTCTGGGTCACGCGAGGGCAGTCCTGAACAGAGGCCACCGGAGAGTCTTACGTAAAATCCCAGCCCGAAACTGAGGGAAGCTGCTCACATTCCTGTGCCTTCCGAAACCTGCTGGACCTGCTCGCGCTCGCGCCGACTGTTCCAACCGGATTCAGACGGTTTGGTTTCACGTGACGGTGAAAACATGGCACCAGATGCTCGTCTGACCTGACGGTGGGAAGATGAGGCAGACGAGGACTCTGCGTCAGTGTCTGTGAGCTGAGCCAAAAGACAAGCGCGTGATCGACTTGGCCGATCTCCGTAACGCTCTCACCGACGGGCACAGACTCGGGCTCTGGCGTGGTGTCCCGACTCTCCGGAGCGAGAGGGTGAGGAGCTCCGTCACCCGGGAGATGCTCCTCCCCAGGGCGAAGAGCCGGCTGAGGACCACCACGTCTCTCGGTTGACCTGGGAGATGACCTGAGCAGCTGAGCGCGACTGCTTCTCTCTCGCTGCTCAGCCAAGTCCCGCGGCGAGCGGGTTGCTAACGAGCCACAGTGGCATGAAAACAGCACCGGCACTTCTGGATCCTCGGTCTCATTAGACTCCCGCTTCTCGTTAGGATGCAGATGCTTCCTTTGTTTCCTGCTCTCATTAGTGTCTCTGCACATGAATTAACATGAGAACACTCCCGAAGTGTTTACGCAGCTAATCACCCTACCACTCATTAGGGAGCCGGCGATGATGTTGGAGATCAGCGTGTCGTTCTCAGGTGCAGCTTCAGATGCGGCCCTGAGAGGTGTCAGATGTTCAGAGAAGGAGGAGGTGGCCCTCCCTGCCGGTGGCCTCAGGGCGGGCAGCCAGGTCCAGCTCTGCTCTGGTGTGGGCAGAGCCCCCCCCCCACCGCATTCATCAAAGAGCTTTCCAGGGCACAGATGAACCAGTTCAGGGATCCAACACTGGGTACCATCATTTGCTTAACCTGTCTTGGATGCAGCTTCTGAGGGGCGGTGTGATGGTGGGCACCTGCCCAGGGTGGAGTTCAAGCTGTCACTTGAACACACTGGTGAAGCCTGCGTGATCAAAGCGGCGCACTCCTCCCTTCAGCTGGGCTCCAGGGCGCGGAGGGCGTCTGAAAGTCGGCGCTTCACTAATCCTGGCTGGTGTTTAACCACCAAGTTAATTGCATGGCATCTGCAGATGGAAAGGTTGGATTAAAAGTGCAGCGGCGTTGGCGGCGCGCCGTTTCTGTTCAGTCAGATAATGAGTGTGAAAGTGGCAGCTCAACAGCGCAGGCCTCTTGTTTAGATCACTTCAATCTTCCAGTTGCTCCCCATTAGTGGGCAGTTGTTTGGATCTGCTTCAGCTGCTGCGCCGGGCTCCGTCACAGCCCCTGCAGGGCTTGTGTCACGCTGCAACGATGAGGCGGACACGGAACACTGTTAGTCACTGGGTGACTTGCTCTGCTGACTCCATGCAGATTTGAAAGTCCTTCTGAAGGCTCGGATGCTGTGTAATGAGACACTAATGTCTTTGGACTCTTGGAACTTGTGGCTGAGTTGATCTCTCCCGGCTCTTCCGTTCCCTGCCTCTGCAGTCCCAGACGTCACAATCACTACTCCCCAAAACTCGCCATGAGGCTTCAACATGACCTTTGTCTCGCTGAACTTGGAGAGATGGGGTGCTACAGGGCTTGGTCCCCGGACCATCATGAGAAACGCCTGGGAGCTATTTCCTGTGACAGTGGTTTCCTGAGGTCCAGTCACGTGCGACACATGTGGGGAGCAGAGAGGGAAGGTTGGAGCTGAAGGACCTGCTCCTGTTCTTAGATGCCATGGTTGACACCCAGCAGGGAGGATCAGCAGCAGCAGTGGTCTCCTGAAAAGAACTTGCTATTTCATGCTAAAAACACGAGAGTTTCTGGAAGAAGAGTGGAGTTTGTTGCCCAAAGATCAGCAGTTCCCCAGTCTCTCTGGAGGCTTGGCATCAGGCTCTGTGACTCACAGCGGCTCGTGGCCCCAGACTTCCAGCCGTCGCGCCTCAGTGAACAGAGACTGGTGTTTGTTCTCCTTCATCCGCTCGTCTCTTCTGCAAACCACTCAACCCTGGAATCCTGCCTGTTTGCAGATGCAACACCACTGTCTGGAGCTGGTGTGAAACGTTCCCTCACATATCAACAAAGGTTTGCCAGGAGAGGTTTCATCTGTGGGACAGGACGCCCCCTTGAAACCAGCCAAATGAGCCTCAGTGCGGGACTGGCTGTGCTCCCGCGTCAGTCCTGGTGAGGGGCAGAAGCAACACGAATCTGCCTCTCGGCTGAGAGAGTGTGGGAAGCGTGTGGTTCCTGAAGAAGGCCTTGGAAACTGGACTCTAATTTCCAATCGATACGTTCAGGGCCACTCTAGGCTTCACAGGCAGCTGTGACCCGGCTCCTGGGGGGAGTGCCGCTGCACGCCCAGGGCTGGTCTCTGGTCCAGGAGCACCCTTGCAGCCTCACGACCACAATGACAAGGTTAGCCTCTCCAAGTCCACCACTGCATGTCTGCGTGGGCCTGGAGTTTGGCCCGCTCTGTTTGGGTCTAAAGAGAGCTGAAGAGGACTTAGTGAAAGAGTCTGGAAACCAGAGTGTGAGGTCTGTGCCCGGACAGAAGCGGCAGGTTGGTGTAGAAGACTTCATTCTTCATCCTGCGTCGGCCTCTGCAGGTCTGCTCTCCTCTGCTGTCCTCAGCAGGCTGAAGGAGACGGCCACTTGTTTCTTCCTGCCACTGAGTTATTTTTAGCTTCCGTGCTGGGTCATGCTTCATCTTCTTCATGCTAGCGAAGCGTGTCAGCACCTTGTGAACAAAGAGCAGGCAGAAGCTCTGGATTGAGCCTGATTGGTCAGCTTCACACAAGCTTATCAATAGTTGCAGAATCCTCTGGAAGAGCCACACGTGCTCTGCACGACGAAGCTAGCAACCCTGGTGCTTCTGTGTGGGTCAGTGGAGTCACAACTTGTGCTGGCGCCAGAGTGTTGTTGCTATTTTTGACACAGCCCGACGTAGCTGTTGGGAAGAGAGAAGCTAGCGAGGAAGTGTCACGCTCCTCTGACAGCAGTATCACAGCTTCTGAGCAGCCATGACCACGGAATCAGAACCAGGACTAGAATGAGGGAAGTGGGTCGCGAGTTTGAGTGAGATGAGCATGAAAGATGGAACAAACATGGCGGAGGAGCGGAAGTAGGCCAGCATGAAATAATAATAATGGTAATAAACACGTGAGGAGACCAGGATGCTGAGGCTGGCCGGCCACGCCAGCACTACTCGCACATTCCTAGGCCAGTACTACTCTGCAAATGCTTGTGTTCACTCTGTCATGCACTGACGCTGCGGTGGAGCCACGTGCCGGGCGCATCCTGCCATTTGCACCCCAGTCAAGTGCTCCAAGTGGCTCAAGTCCTTATGGTCCAGTCTAGGTTTGTCTGATCCATTTGTAGGTGTGAGCAGCATCTACTCTCAGACCAGTCCTCATCCTTGACACTGAGTCCCATCCCTGTCCCGGCGCTCCAGGGTTGTCGGGTCATGACTCCACGCTTGCTGTCATCAGTCATGGCCTTTAGTTTTGAGACGCTGTGGAAAGATCTGGGGTTTGAAGCTGACACCAGTCCCTTGAAAACAGCGCCATTATCGGCCAGATGATGTGTTGTCACCTGGCCGATAATGTTCTTCGAGATGTTCATGCTGCAGGTTTTCATTCTGGTACGCACCACTTCCTGCTTTCTGCCACTTGACTGACGGCCTTATGTTAGAGCTGCTCTCTCCTGGGATCTTCTCATGGCAGCTCCGTGTATCAGTCCTTCTGAATGTGCCTCACCTGGCAGGGAGTCCCCTCTCCCCTCCTGCTCACCCTCCTCTCCCCTCTGTCTCTCAGGCGTGCTGTACTCCGAGGTGCCCCGCCCCTGCAGAGTCATGATCCTCGTCAATCCAAACAGCGGGCGCGGTCAAGCTCTTCAGCTGTTTACCGGACACATGCAGGCCATGCTGACCGAGGCTGCCGTCCCCTACACGCTGGTCATCACAGGTCAGCAGCTCCTGCTCTTTCCTCCTGCTCATAGCCCTCAGAAGTGAGGCTGACGGCTCAGGGCTTCAGTGGGAAGCTTCCCAAAATAACACTCCATGTTTGACTGACAGGTGATATGCCATCTCTGGGATTTAAATCACTTGCTCGAGTCGCATATTGAAAGTGGAGCAGAGGTGCAACATGAGCATTGTCTCTCAATTGAAGTGAGGAAACAGGAAGGTGTGAGCGAGTGGTGTCTACCTGACGGTCCCACAGGTTTGAAAAGAACAAGAGACTGGAGACGCTGTGCGTTGCGTCGTTGCATGGAACTTAATACTGGACTGTGTTTGAAGTCCTGCCGTGGTCTGCAGTGGTTGGTGTTACAGCGCTCAGCTAAGGAGGTGTGTCGTGGTCGGCCAGAAGGGCCTGGCTGGACTCACCACACTGCTTCTCAAGAAGAGCAGGACCTGAGCATAGCTGGGTTCTTGTCTGGCAGCGAGCCGCCAATAAGGAAGTGGCCGGCAAATAAAGCTTGAGCCCCGGTGGACTCAAAGTGCTGAGTCAGCTTTGCGGTGCAGTGCACTCAGCCTGTCTGTCCATCCCTGCCTCCCCGAGCCGAGGAAGCGGAGAGGCAGAAGACAGGTGCGGTGTGAGTTCCTGGATCGATACTGGACCTGAGGGAAGTCCAGCTTCATCAGGTCTCCACCACTGTGGCTCCACCACTGTCTGAGGCAGCCTCGCTTGCCTGCAGCAGCACCATGCCACACTCGGAAGAGTCCACAGAGACCCCCTGCAGAGGGAGCCCCTCTGGGACCGCAGCATCCAGGCTGGACAAACAGCTCTTTTTTCACTCTGTACACACATACAGACAGGCAGGCAGGGTGGGTGGGTGACAGCGAGTCCCAGCTGTTTGTGCAGCAGCTCAGCTGCCTGGAAGCTGCTAACGTGATGAGCCATTTCAGCCTGATGACTGTGACTCTGCCCCGGAGGCTGCTGACGGAGGGAGCGAGGCTCATCCTTTGACCTTGAGCTCCAGCTGTTCTCTCAGGCTTGCCCTTGAAGTTTTGACTGTGTAACACCCGGTGACATGGGCTGTGCACCTGGAAGGTCGGAGGACGACCTCTGACCTCAACAAACCCATTTTGCATGATTTCCCTTGCAGAAAAACGCAAAATGTAGCCACATGTGTGGAGAGTGATGCGGGCCATGTCTGAGCTGAACCGTAACCTTGCCCCTGTCTCTCTACTCAGAGCACCAGAACCACGCTCGGGACCTGGTGAGGAAGACTGACCTGTCACAGTGGGACGCCCTGGTCATCATGTCCGGAGACGGCCTGTTGTACGAGGTGCTCCCACCTTCACCTCTTTCTCCTGCCACGCCAGGGCCATGATACGCTGGGGCTTCTATTCTGGGAGCTCTTTTAACCATGAATGTTTCATGCCGGATCAGACATGACAAAGATCCTTTTGGCACAAATTCAAAAAGCCTCTGAATTTCATTTATTAAAGTCTTCCGCCTGCGTCAGGTTTTATGTAACACTCACGAGCCGCCCTGCTCATGAATATGTAGCTGCTCCGAGCCACTACACAACAAGCTATCATCTCTTCAGGTGGACTCCAGTTCACACTCTGATTCTCTTTCTTGTTGTTCCCTCAGGTGATAAATGGGCTAATGGAGCGAGAGGACTGGCAGGAGGCTATCCAGATCCCTCTGGGGATCCTGCCCGGAGGCTCGGGCAACGCCCTGGCCGCCTCCGTCCACCACTACTCGCAGTAAGTCCCTCGATGAAAAGACAGAATGACCTGTGTGCCTGATGTGTAGTTATCCCCGCGCCTGAGCTGCCGTCCGTCCTCACAGAGACGCTGAACAAAGGATGGTGCACCCACCGTGCGGAGCCATGTAGGCAACCAGCTGGAGGGTCGGAGGAGTACAGTACAGGACAGGATGAGTGGGGGGGGCGTGACAGAGGGTTGTAGGCGCAGGGTTAGGAAGGTGTGCACGCTGGTGACGGCAGACTGGGATGGATCTGCCACAGGTGCTAACTAACCACCTCCTCTGTGTCTCAGGGCACCTCCTGCGTGGAACGAGGAGCTTCTCTTGAGTTGCGGCTTCCTGCTGTGCAAGGGTCTGGTGGGACCCATGGACCTGGTCTCCATCCACCTTCCGTCCAGACAGCGCCTGTTTTCCTTCCTCTCCCTGGCCTGGGGATTTGTGGCAGACGTGGACATAGAGAGTGAGAAGTACCGGCACGTCGGGGCGATTCGCTTCCTGATGGGGACCCTGGTGCGCCTGGCCTCTCTCCGGGTCTACCAAGGGCGACTGGCCTACCTACCCGTGAAGGAGGCGCTCAAGCCTCTGAAGGGTAGGCCTCATCTCCTGCCATCCACGGCTCAGCGACCGTCGCTTGGCTCCTCGTTGCCATGCCAAAACGCCGTCACCAACTCCTCCGACAACATGGTCACAGGCAAAACGCCCGCACCTCGGCGCGACAGCAGAACTTGCACACTGGTGGATTCTCTGCTGCCGGAACTGGACCAACCCCTCCCAGAGAGCTGGACTGTTGTCAAGGAGGTGGACTTCATCTTGGTTCTGGCTATTTACCAGTCGCACCTGGCAGAGGACCTGTGGACTGTCCCCGGAGCCATGGCGGACGACGGAGTGATTCATCTCTTCTACGTGACGGCAGGCATCTCCAGGCCCGCGCTTCTTCGCCTCTTCCTGGCCATGGAGAAGGGTGCCCACTTGGCCTGCGGGTGCCCTCATCTGGTGTACCAGAAGGTGAAGGCCCTGCGCCTGGAACCAATTTCTCCAGAAGGAATGATAACAGTTGATGGAGAAATGGTGGAGTATGGCCCGGTTCAGGCTCAAATCCACCCGGGGCTGGCCAGACTCATAGGTGGATGAACTCTTTGCAGTGTCTGGGCACCTGTCGCCTGCTGGCGGGACTTGCCTGAGCATCCTTCAACGATGAGGCGATGGACTCTTGGAGGTGAAGCAGACCGGAGCCACTGAGCTTTGGATGAAACCTGTTTGAACCTTAGTCTCATTCTCGCAGCCTCGACCCAGCACACGCAGCCGTAGGTGAGGGCATCAACCAGAATCATGGGGAAAATAAAGAGCTTTGCCTTTTGGTGCGGTAAAGCAAATGGGACATGGATGAAGTCAGATTATCTTAATCTATTTCTGTCGTGGAGAGAGAGCTTTCCAGTTTGGCCTTTTAAACCCTCTTTTTTAATGTGTTTTCAAAAGTGCCAAAGACATTTTTCAGCCTCTACAAAGTCTTCTATTTTTCTATCAAATAGGGAACCAAACAAAAAATGGCCTATTTTTTTTACGTGTCCCCCCCCAACCCCCATCCTCAGTGTCTTCCCTCACAGTGTCTGATTCAGGGTCAGCGCTCTGGATTATTGCTGCAGTTGCTGGCTGGTCCCAGCTTAGACGTGTGCACGAGCTGGAGAGAGAGAGGGGGAGGGAGAGAGGGAGGGAATCAGAGAGGGAGGGAGGCAAGGGGGGAGGGAGGTCTTGGTGTGTGTGCGCTCATTCCAGTGCGCGTTTGTGCATGAGCAGCTTTGGCACATTGCAGTGTAGCACAGTGGCTCTGGAGAGCATCGTGCACTCTGCTGTCGGAGCTCATGAGCAAGGCACACGTGAAGACAGGCACATCTTCCTCCACTCCTGGGGGATTCCGGCCAGAACGCCACGCCCTGGTGTCCCACGCTACGCTAAGCTGTCAATCTTCCTCCCGGGCTGAGGAGTCTTGTCAGTATCAGCTCCTCCGTGGCTCTGTGAGGACCACAAATTCCTATTAATCCCTCCAGGATGTTGACAGAGCTCTCATCTTGGAATGGGTCGAGTCGCGGGAAGCGAAGCTCCCTTTGTTTCTAGTGAGAAAAGTTCCCCGTTTATCAGCGATGCATCTGTAACATGCGCTCACCCTCCCCTCCACACACACACACACACACGCATGAACACAAACACTCTTACATCTCTGCAGCACTTAGTGAGGGGGGAGGGGTTTGGCTGCTCCGATGCACATGATACCCCCAGCCGGCACCGTCTTTCCAGCCCCAGTTGTTTTCTGTCTCTTCACCTCATACACGCCCTTCAAAAGCTCTGTTGGTTGCTCAATGTTTTGATGACAACATTCAGTGCCGAAGCTACAGCAGGCTGTGCAGCAGACTGTAACTGGGAATAAGTCAGGGCTGTCGCTGGCCCGGGAACAATCGGGCCTTTTCTGTCAGTGTGAACACAATCCAAGTGATTCCTGAATCCGCTCTGTCAGACCCAGCCACACGAGAGGCTGCCGTCCCTCTAACAGGGCCGCCATAAACAGTCTTGTCCTCTTTGTGGCTCACAATATTGACAATCGTCGGTGCTGATGCTTTGTTGTGCTTTACCTTAATCTTGAATTGAATTTCGGGCCACATCATTCCCCTGGTGAGACCGAATTTGGCCCCCAGACCTGGGGTTTGATTCCAGCAGTCCAACAATGCACTTGGTGCAGCTCACAGGCAAGGTCACGTTGGTTTTTGCTCACATGCGGAGGAATTCAAATCCAGCGGCCACACAGTAGCGAAGCAGGGGCGGTGCAACAGTCAGAGCCGTATGTAGCAGTATGTCGACCCCGGGGCTGTGGAACACGACGCGTCTGTAAAATCCAGCTTTGTGACCCATCTAATGCAGCAACATCACAGAGTCACTGGGAGTTGAAGCCCCTTTGTTTTATCAGTGTGATGCCACGTTCATGATCAAAGGCTGAGGCTGGGGAGCAGGTCACACATGATCAATGAGGGACACTGTGAGGCTGCTGTGATGGGCCTGAGACCAGTGGAGCAGATGTTTGCAACATCTGGGCTGAAGTCACACTGCAGTACTGGCCACATAGGTCAGCCTGCACCTCTTGTAGGTGGTGATGAACACATGAATTCTTGGTTCCAGATCAGCACTTGTGTGCTTCAAGATGATTCTACTGCTGCAGAAGAAACTTCAAGCCTCTGAAGTATAAGAACAGTGGGAGTGACACCCTGATGCGTCACCTCACTGACCATAGCTGAGTTCATTTATCATTCACATCGTGCTGAAGTGTGACCAAAGCTACTCTGTCAGCATTTAGTTTCATCATCCTCAGCGTCGACTGAATCGGCTGAGCAGCCTCAGCGTGGCTATTCCAGGGGCTGCCCATAAGCCAGTCCTCCCAACCAAAACACACGGACCTCCTTCTGCCCTTCTGTTTACAGCTCTTCTCCTCCAGTCGTGGTGTTTGCACCCGCTCGGGTCAGAGTTACCGTGGTACTTCCGCTGGTGTTGGTGTGAGAGCACACCAGGCTTCTTAGTTCTTTAAGTGCCGTCTACTTCCTGACACTTGATCTTTCATCCAAAAGTCAAGCTCATTCAATCATGATGGCTTTACCTCAGACGCCAAGGACTACTGGACCCCCAGAACCGCTCCTCCTCGAGTGTGAGGACTCCCTCTGCTGGACAACCCATGAACTGCCATGTTGTTGCCCGACTCCTCCTGTACTGGTCCATATACCGGACTGGTTCCTTCCTGACGGGGTCTCCCCATCAAAAATGGTCTTTTAAATGCAGTTGGACGGGTGTTTGTTGGGTACGAATGTATTGTGTGATGATAAAAAGTGCCTTGTAGGCGACGGTGCCGCGTTATTTCCACATATTAGCCCACGGAGATGGTGTTTCTGTCATTGGAAATTCCCCCAGCATGGAGCCGCTGGCGTTGAAGTCTTGGTGGTGGCGTTTATTGGTTGATTCTAATGATGGTCCGGTATGAAGTGATCTAATCTCGAAAATGTGCTGCAAGTGGCTCAAGTTGGTTGAAATAAAATGTTGTTTGAATACATGTCTCATTTTGTGTTTTCATTCTGATATTTTTTATTTATTTATTATTTTATTCATAATAATACTCGCTCTCCGACTATCTGTCTGATCTCTCTCTATAAATATAGCGCAATGTTTGATATGACACGGATTCCAAACAGGGTGAAAACCGTCGTTTTTTTTCATACGAGCACTTGCAGCGGGAAAGGTGCTGTTTTGAACTGGACAAATGACGTCACTTACAATTGAATTTTGGCGTTTCAAAAGTTAGTTTGGGCCTGTTGGATTTCGGCGGGTAAAATAGCCAAAATGTAACGTACTTGGACTAAAAACGATCTTGTTTCGCCCTTTTTTTTATCGACAGAAACCGTCTGAATTGTTGACGGCTTTGAAAGCTGCTTGTAGTATTTCCGGCGCATGAACTCATATGTGTAATGAATCATATGGCCTGCAGGTGGCGACAAATGCTTGGGCCGAAACCGGCCCAACTTATTCCTCTGGTTCAAGATGCGGAGCCAATCACACGCCAACTTCAAACGCCATGACCTCGAGTGGGTTTTGTTGAGATTGTTGTTCTCACGTCATGTACTGGGACTGTCGTGACTCTTCTGACCCAAAACGTTTTTGCCTGGTTTCGGTGAGATGTTGACAAAGCATCTTCTAAATTGTTGCAGGGATCAGAACAGGGGGTGCGCTTGATGACCTTCCTGGCTGTTGTGACACCGGTGACCCCTGACCTCCACACCCATGCTGAATATGAGATCTCTGGAACGTCCCGCACGGCCCCAAGCTGGCTTGTGCTGCAGTTCAGAGCCACCCCTGGAGTGGCTCCCCACGACCCTCAGCTCTGGACAAGAGTGACCGGATAGCAGGTCTGAGTCACGAAAGTGACACTGTGTTTTGTGACCTGAGACTGAAGGAGAGCATGATGGTCCACCAGCCTGTGGAAACCAGTCAGCGCACATGAGCATGATCATTAGACGAGGTGCTTCATTTTGGGTGCTTTGCAAGTTGCGTCATGTTGGAGTTTCAGAAAGTTTCTGCTGGAGCTCCAGAGCAATTTATGGCTTATCGCAGCGCTGCCGCCAGAGTACTGATGACATCTGAAGAAAGATGCTCCTCCTCCAACACATGAGGGTTGGTTGAGTTCCGGGGTCTGCTGAGCCGCGTGGACCCGGGGCCCCTACCTTTGCTGACCTATTCCTTTGGTCTGTCAGACTTGGAGGTGAGCTGGAGTGTGTTGCCCCCTCACCACCTGTGTGTCATCTCGCCGCTCATCTCCATGTGGATGACCTGAGGAGGAGGAGGAGGGCAGGAAGTTCCACACGTTCTTGAGCCTCGCTGGTATTCCAGTCATCCGTCTCACTCAAACCACCTGCCAGACTCCACCCTCCACCACTGGAACATCGACAGCCCTTTCTCCAGCGAAGCGCACAGCACATACGAAGCTCATGTCAGTCTGTTGTTAGAGGGAGAGGAAAGACCTCTGTTCTCACATGTGCTCCTGTCACTGAAGTGTGAATTCCCTCTGCCTCTGAAGGCCCTTCACACCAACTGAACTTCACCTCAACAAATCTCTGGTTTGGTTGTCTGGATCTGTCAAGCTGTGTCATTTTTTTGTGCATGTGTTGATCATTAGCAAAAAAGAAATCAATGATTTCTCTCTTCCGTGTCTTCTTTGCACAAAGTTTGTGGAGCAGACATGTAAGTAATCGAAAAGGAATCTGCACATTTGCATATCTGATCTGCTCTGTCTTCTCATCCTGAGTGTCTTCAGTCAACCACAGCCCTGTCACATTCTCTTTGCTCTCTGGGCTCTTCCTCCTTTGTCTGCCGGTCGGGCTGAGAAACGGCACCACCCTGAGTCCAGCCGGTGGCGCAGGAGCGCCACTCCTGGCTCTCTTTGCTCTGAGGTCTGGACTCACTGTAGACAGCAGGCCTTCACAGTGATGCGCTGGCCTGGATCAGGTCCAACGCTGCCTGCTGCCGCCTGCCTGTGTTTCCCTGTCGTGGTTAAGCCAACGCCTGTGTCTGTGTCTGTTTGTCAAACTCTGCAAACATGAGTCACACTTCAGTTTTTGCTTGTCAATTTAATTGCACAATGACTCTATATACACAGCACCAAAATAAGAAACCCTGACAAAGAGCCACTATAGACAGAGGGGACATTCCTGGCTCCCACTTCCCCCAAAATACTACCAAAATGGTTGTGAGTTTGTATCTCAGTTGTTGGATGTAAAAACCAGACCATGGATTCCATGATTGTCTGCTGAGGGACAGGAGTCGAGTCACATGTCCACAGTCATCTGACTGGTCTGGAGTGGCTGCCAAGCCTGGGCCCCTCAGTGGCACCAGCACACACGTGTGATCCGGTCACACAGGACTGTGAAGAGCACAAGGCCACGAGAGGTGCAGCCAGTATGATGGACCCAAGCTCAGCCCGTGGATGAGGAGGAAAAAGACGTGGCCCCTGTACTCGCATCATTTCTGGAAGGCCACCATAGAAAAACCACTGCATGTAGATCTGTAATGTTTAACACTCATTCAGTCCAAGTGTTGGGTGGCCGGGGATCCCATGAGCACAGTGGACACAAAATACACGGGAAAAGGAACAAAGGTAGAGAGAACTAGCAGCAGCATCGGAGGGAGGAGTTTGGATTTGAGAATTGTAATGAGTAGCAGCAGATTTTTGTCAAACCTTGGACGTCTCTCAAAACAAGGCTGACAATCCACACCTTGATCCGGAACGTGGCGGCTGCTGTTCGCCCTCCATCACCTGCTGAAGCGACCTCATGACCCTGAGCTCTTTGTGCTTCGCCTCCTTCGTCTGCGCTGGTGGTCAGCCGGTGCTTTTGCGAGCTTCTGCAGGAGGACCGCTGCTCTTCTTGCCTTTCTTGTCCTTTAAGCTGGTAATCTTGTGCAGTTTGCCGAGGGTGATGCCGAACGGCAGGCGGCCTTCATCCTGTTTTCGCTCCTCACCTTCTGATTTCATTTGCTTCTGGCTCTTAGCTGAGTGCTGGAGTTGCAAGTTTGCGCGGAGGAATGAGCCGCTGGAGGCTGGGGAGGGCCGTTTCTCCTGCAGCGGTGGAACCCGCAGAAACGCCGGCTGCTGTTGGTTCTGCAGCTCCACCTGGCTTCCTTCTGCACGTGGAGGAGGTGGTCTGGCTGGTGGTGCTCGGGCCGGGTTTTTCAGAAGCATCCGCTCCACTGGATGGTTCTGTGGTTGACCTCCATGAGCGTGAGGAGTGAGTCGGTGGGGTGCTGAGGCGGGCAGAGGAGGCCTGGGCTGCTGAGCTGCTCTGGGACTTGAATCCTGTCCCTGCACTTCCTGTGAAGAGGAACGGCTGCTGTATTCACTGTTGTACACAGACAGAAGTTGCTCATTCACTGTGGTGCGCTGTCCTTCTTCCTAATGGAAGAGAGGAGCCCTCTGGAGCAACAATGACGTCCATTGTGTTGTCACCTCTGTTAATATTACATGACTGAAGTGGGCAGAAGCATCAGCTGCAACACCTCCATCACTTAAGGAAATGAATTTCTGTAAAATGTTACATGACAATCAAGTGATCAATCTTTGAAGGAGGTGTGAATAATGCATGTGTGTGTGTGTTCACGTGCAGGCTCCAGCGGGGCTCGACTGAACGTGGCTCTGTTCTCTTGTTCAGTCATGAACATCTTGGTGATGCACCACTTCAGAACAAGCTTCTCACTGACTGTGAAGCCGCAGCGTGACAATCCAGCCTCAACCTTCCATTACAGCCTGGAGACTGTGTGACACTTTGACATGATAAAGGATTGTTACATGGCTGTACTCAGACCTGCCTCCTCATCAAACCGGGGTCCTGCTTCTAGTGAAGGTTTCACTGCTACCAAGGTTGTAGTGCCGGTGTCAGTCGATCAAGTTGGGCTGAAATCTGGATTCTTTTTTGCTGGTGGGTTTGCCTTCATTTACGTGTATGAAATATGATCTTTGTTCAGAAGTGCTCTGGAACTTACCTGTTAAGTCACTGGTGTACGCTGAACAGAGTACTGCAAAGTTGTTGTAGAAATGATTTGGTTTAGATGAACCAACTCTGTGGTCCGTTGGTGTTGTGAGCAGATAATTTGGAATTAAAAGCTTGAAGTCTTCCTACCTTTTTTCCGTCCGTCTCCTCCAGTTCCGCCACTTTTGGCTTCTCAGCACTGTTTGGAATGAGGACCTGCCACTCTGCACCGAAAGACATTTTTCGAGAGTTCAAGCCCCCTGTGGCCACCTGTGTCTTTGCTTCACCATCGGCAAGTCTCTTTTCGGGTGAACTGTTGGGCAGTCTTTGCCTCTTTGGAACTTGGGCGGGTCTTTGGGTGACCTTTGGTGATGTGTTACCATCATTCTCTGCAGTCGCCTCTGAGTGTCTTTTCCTCTGCTTTTCACAGTCAAATGGTTTCTCTTGCTTCTCAAGTACGGGCGAGGTAGCATCAGTCTGATCCTCTCTAGGAGCATGGCCTCGATATGTGTTTCTGTCGTTGAAGAGTGATTCGCTACATTCGTAGTATTCGTCCGAGGTGGTGGACAGAGTGGAGTCCTCCTTCGACGAGACGTAGCCATCACTGAGCGGTGTGGGTGTTCTGAAGCCAGACTTCAGGGGCCCTGAATCTGGGGTGGGGGTGCGTGAGCCCTCAGGTGTTGAGATACGCCTGAAGGTGTACTGTGACCTGGATGGCTCTGGAGCCAGGGTGGCAGCGGGAGGGAGTTGTCCAGGTGGTCCTGATGCCTCTTCCTGGTTTCCAGAGGTTGTTCTCTGTGTGTCCTCCTCGCAGCTGTGTGTGGCTTCAGCTAATGTGGGGCGACTTTGTCTGGCAGATGGGGAGGTATTGGTGGCCACAGCATGAGATGAATCCATCTCCACGACATGTTCGCCTACATATGAGATCACCTGAGGTTGGCTGGACTTTGCATGATACACTTTAAACATTTCACTGTGCCCTTGCGTGGACACCTCATCAGCAGTTACTCTGGGCCTGAGGTTGGCAGCCTGTCCTGCTGCTGAACTAAGGGACTCAGTCTTTGGGTCACCTTCTCTTGGAATAATAACATCTGGAGTATGTTGATGATCAGCATTAGTTTTGGGCAGTTCCCCCGAATACTCATGGGTTTCTTCTGTGCCATTTAGCCTGATGCTGCCCGGGAGAGACTCCTCCTCTTGTGCCTCTCGTCCTGGATCCAGACTTCCCACGTGGTCATTATTTTTTGGCCTGTCCGTATTGTGTTGCCCAGAATCTTCACCTGTGGAGTTGCTGGCATCTTTTGTTTCTGGCTTCCATTTCAGTCCTGCAACAGCACTTTGCCTTTCCAAGGCTCCATTGAGACACAGGTGCACAGTGCGAGGCTTTGGGGTCGGAGGAGTCCTGAGTGGAGATGGAGTGCTGAGAGGACGGCTGGATCCAGCTTTGTCTGCAGGAACCTTTGCCGTTTCAGAGGGTTGAAGCGGCGAGTCTTGTTCTTCTGCATGGCTGTCAGAGAGCTGCTTGTTGGTGTCGTCATCGGTTGAATCATTGAGCGGGGTTAGAACAACATCCATATTTGGCGTCTCTCTTTGTGCCGTTGGTTGTGCGGAGCCATCTGCGGGTGTTTCACTGTGGCTGGTGGTGGTGGACGGGCAGGCTGAAGCAGGGTGAGCCGGGTCGGTCTTTAGAGGTTTACTTTCTTTGGCAGGGTCAGCTGCGGATGACTGAGCTCCAGCTGTGGACCTTTGGACACTGTCACCTCTCTGTGTCGCGTCTTGGGTCGACTCACATTGACGCGGCTCCTTTGGGTTGCCCGCCTCCGTGTTTCTGGCCTTAGGCTCAGCGAGCGGGCTGCTGAATTTGATGGCTTGACTGACACCGAACCTCTCTGAGCGCTGCAGGTGGACCTGAGCTGGTCTGCTGGTATCTACAATGTTGATGAAACCGATCACGTCACTGGATGGATCAGGCTCCGGCCAGGTTGGCAAGTACTCGACCAGATGGGCCTTCTCAAGGTTTTCAAGTCCAGGATGAAGGGGAGGGGCCTCAGCGATCGCCTCATGTCCTCTCTTCCGCCGCCCCTTTTTAGCTTCAATTTTCTGGGAGTTTGCTCTGTTCTGGGCTTGATCAGCGGGGTGGTTGGTGGACGCTGCAGCAATGGGGCTGGAATTCCCAACCACCAGAGAGTACTTGGGATTGTGTAATTTGCGAGCAATGAGAGCTGAGGGAGGCGGGGCTGGGGCTCGCTGTGGAATGGGCTCGGGTAAGGGCTCTGGTTTGGTGGCAGCCTGCTGCAGATCCACGTGGCTGGACGTCATGTAGAGGCACTGGAAGAGGCGGTCGAAGGTGTCCACTGCCTGGCCTGTCACCACCGTGATGAGGTTTCTGTCCAGCCGCGACGACATCCAGGTGAAACTGTGGAGCACACCGCATCATCAGAGCTGCACTGGGACGTTCACATCATCTCAGTGGCACCAGTTGAGGACGGCAGTTAACTAGCTGAACTCAGCTGGTGGTCGGCTGTGGATGACCGACGGTAACTACCAGGCCGAAGCAGTGGGAGGAACAATAACAATAACATGACAGACATCCATCCCAGGTGGGGCGACACTGTTGTGACAGCACTGCTGTGAAAACAATCCTGTGTTGATCCACACAGCACCATGAGAAAGAAATAACATCACTGCGCCACAAGTGACGCCTAATCCACAGTTGTGAAGGCAATTTTCATAAGTGGGGACAATCATCACGCTACTTTATGACAATCCCTGTTTAAGAATGCATTTTTCAAGTACACCTGATACAACAGCGACCTGTTTGTCGAGCACAAAGGGAAAATAAAACAGAGGTGGAGCATGTGGGAAAACTCTTTGACAGTGTTCTCACACGCTGACTGACAAACATGAAGAGGAAGAATGCAGACCTGTATGACCCCGACACGGCTTTGTCTCCATCGATGAACATGAATCTGTGTCCCAGCCGGCCGCAGACTTTGGTGCAGGAGCGGGTGTAGAACTCCCTCCCTCCCGTGCAGCGCACTCGCAGGTGCTGGAACACATGAGCACAAGGTTCAGTCAGAGAAGCAACACCTCAGTGACTTGAAACCTTAGTTGACACACGCTCTTAACACCCTGGCCACTTCAGTCGAAACACACAAAACAATCCTCCGTGCCCGAATGTTGCATCAGGTCCTGTGCTGACTCGACCACGGCTTCGTGATGATGCCAGTTTAGCCTCCAGCGAGCTCCTCTGCACCTGAGCCTGACTCACAGGGAGGTTACTGTGAACTGACTGATGAAATGCAGTTCTAATAATCATTAGGACGTCACACGAACACAAAAGCCTGACTCAGAAACCTTTTGACATCCATGACTCAGCGGCTCCTCCCATAGTTGCTAACTTCACACTTTCAGCTCTTGGTTTAGTTTGGGCTCATGCGTTTGCATCCAGGGCTGGAGCAGTTCAAAACACATGGCTCATGTTGTAGTGCAGGAGATGCTTCACGCCGCTTCGGTGAATCTTTCAAAATCACATCACCATGACCAACGAAGACTTGCTCTGAAAAGCTGCCACCCATACAGCCATCGCATCACACCGACAGCACGGGGCCAGGAAGGCTCTGCCAGTGCCAAGCAGACAACAGACGTAATGTAGTCAATAATTTACTTCCCTGTCATGGTACAACACAACATTTCAGCTCTTCATTTTCCCAGATTGGAGCCATGATGGCTCAACACTCATGAGTCATTTTCAACGGTCACTCTTTTACATGCAGCCATTTCCATTTGGGGAAGAATAAAGTAAAGCTGTTTCTTAATAAGACAGATGCGCCACTGCTTCTGTGTTCTGCTTCCACTTGGTTCTGGCCCCTCCTCAGTCTTGCTCTTGCACCTTCAAACTCTTGGTCTTGACTCCAGCACAGCAACATTCCTGCCTCACTGGTGGGCAGTGTTGCTCATTATCAGCTGGGATCTCCTGCACGCGTCACAGGAAAAGGCCGATTTAACTAACAAGGAAGTGAAAGCAGAAGGAAGGAGCAGAGACTCAGGACCAAATATGAGGCTAGTTTGGGCTCAGACAACAAACAGCATTGCTCAGCACTTTGGTGGCTTGACAAGAGAATCGTGGCTGAGAAATCATGTGGCTCCTCAGGCCTGGGACCTTCAGCACTCACTTCCCACCCAAGTGTGAAGCAGCTGGAAAAGGGATCAGCATTTTGTGTTACTCAACAGGAAACTATTGCACTGCAGTCTTTCACCTTGAGAGAACTGCTTTGGTTTCAGTGAGGGCACATGATCTGACGCTTCCTTGATACTGGAGACAGTGACAATTTATCAGGTCAAGTGTTTTTCAGGTCCTGGCCAAATAGGAAACAGAGTGAACTTTGGCTTTCTAAGGGTTGCACCAGGCTGCTGGGTGTTTTATGGCAACAATGACTCCCGCTTCTCACTACTCTGTCTTTCACACCGGCTTCCTGGTGACATGAAATGTAGGCACCTATTTCAAGGTGTGGTGTCTTCAGAACTCACAAACCGCAGTAAGACTGAGGAACAACAACCCAATGATTCAAAAAGAAACCTTGACTCATCAGCCACAGAGTGTCCTGGCAACCACCAGCCACCTCGCTCACAGTCTGTGGGGGAAAACGCACCAGGTGTTCGGGAAGCTTCCCTCCAGTTAGACGACTCTGCTCTCCAAATGTGTGACATCTTTCACGCCCCAAACTTCCGATCATAATCTCTGTCCTGTGTCTCTGCAGGTGCTCACATGTTGCTGACTGACGCCACAAAACATTCGCTCCACAGAAATCACAGTGAGGAATCTGAAGGCAAAAGGAGCGATGGGACTTGATCGGGTAGCGATGCTGGACTGAAGCTGCCTCAATCGCTGGTGACAACACCAGGTGCTAAACTGTTTCAGCAGGATCCAGAAGGTAATAATTCCTGTTGTATAGTGCAAAACATTAAGCACGCTGCAAGCGTGGAAGCCAAAACGTAAAAGTTTCTTTACTAGCAAGTTTTGGCTGGCTGCCTATTACGACAAAAAAAAAAATCCATAAAAATTTGCCTTTTCTCTTTCACTTCAGTCACCAACAAACCTCGGACAGACGTCAGTCATTATTTATAAGCAGCACTCTTGACTCAACAGTTTGACAATTCATCCCATCACTGGTTGATCGTCTCTGCGACTTGGTGGAACCTTCCCTTTTGAAAATCTGTTTCATTGCACAAACTTAGAAGCTCAATGAGAGAAGCAGCAGAAGGAAGAGAATGGCACCACACTGCAGTGGCGTGGAGGCTCATTCTACTGCAGAGCGTGGGTCACAGTGGTGTTTCGCTGGGAACTTGCCATCCAATACATTCATCTTATGGACATAATGAAAAATGCTTGACATATAAACAAAACAGAGATTTCAAAGTGGCACAATGAGAGTTTGTTGAGAGTGAAGACTGTTGTGTCAGCGCAGTCAGATGGACGTGTGCTTGGCTCCGGCAACAGAAGGGAAGCATTCTTTCGAGGTTAGCAGCCAGCTAGACGTCAGAGTTAAGGCTGAAACTACATTTCAACTGTCACACTGTTTTTAGAGCGAGTCTGCAGGTGTGTGTGTGTGTGTGTGTTTAAGAGCGTGTTCTTAAACAAAGCCTGCCCGCCACAGTGTTGAGGAGAGGACGGGAGAAAGTCTGCTCCATGTGCTTCCAGTTATCCACATCTCGTGACCCACATTCTTATCTGCTGTTCCCCACGCCACTCCCCGACTGCTCTGGGCTGAGCTCACTGCTGCACCAAACTTCTCACAAGCCCTTCGTCTGCTCTCTGGTTTGTGACTCACCTTCAGGTGTCCCGCGTGCATGTCGGCTCGGTGACACATGGACAGGAAGTGAGGTAGCGTTTTGCGTTCCACCAATATGTAGACAGATACTTTCTTCTTGAAGCTTATATCCAGTAAGTCTCTGAAGATGTCAACGTCAGTGAATACGTCCATGACCACTGCGATCACCTGGGGAGCACAGGAGGGACCTTATCAACATCATTACTAGGAGGATTCGTATCAATGATTATTAATAATAAGCAATGTCTTGCACACAGCATGGCAGGAAACTGGAGAAACCAAAATCATTCTGGTGTAGAAACTGGCTTCTCCAGTGATCAGCTAACTTCACATGGGACTGCGTTTGTGCATGAGGCATGTTCAGAAATAAGAACACGCCTGTATGACTGTGCCATGAGGAGTAAAGGGATACAGCAGAAGATGTGAGGTCCAGCAGAGCAGTTTTCATGATAAAGCACACTCCAAACTCCCACTTCCTCAAAGGATCTCGGTGACAGTTAAGTCAATGGAATGAAACCAGTTAAACACACTAGAGATTCCCTGTTTGCTCAGTCAGTTCACGCCGGCCTCAGCGATGAAGTCGCGCGGGTCGTCAGCTTCAATATTTCACCTTGATTTATTTTGCTCCTCATTTTGTGGCAGGGGAAATGAGTGATTTTCAGGCCACTGTTATGAAATCCAGTCAAATCTACATCATGGTGAAGATGAGAAAGTTTGAACTTCGATCTTGTTTTATTCGAGAAATGCCCACAAGACATGTCAGTCACTACACGTGTCAACAAGCAGCAAAGATCTAAGACTTGTGATGAACTTTTTTTCCCCAGAGGATCCCAGAACAGCTCCAACACACTTGCACGCAACTGCCCTGGGAGGAACTATGCTGCAGCAGTTATCAGGGCCCAGAGAGAAGCGCTTGATCAATCTGCACTTTACTCTTGAGTGAGGTGAGGACTCTGGCCTGGGCTGATAGAAGTGCATTATCTAAGAGTTAATGTTGACCTGCAGTATGAATGGATGAAAGTGATATTCCAAGCCCTTCACTGAGGTGAGACGAATTCACGTTGGCAGCTGTTTTGAAGACACCTCCTCATTGGAAAGTGTTTGGGTTCTTTCAACGACACGTCTGTCGTGACGAATCACTGAACTAAACATTAGAAATAGTAGACAAAAAATGACACAAGAATGAAAATAAAATTCACCAAAACAATATGGGGTGTTAAAGTAAAAATAAAACATGTCTGCCACCACTGTTTCAGTAGTAGAACCATGGCGACTGATACTAAGGCCAGAGTCAAGATGCTCCATTTGTGATTTCTGTTCAGCTCTGCAACATTTAAAGGGATGTCAAGCGACTGATGGAGCGTGCGCAGCGTTCTGCCAGGGTGGGGCTGCCACTGTCGAGGAGGCAGTTAAGGTTTTGGCAACACTGACAGATTCCAGGTGTTGGGCTGGACGGTATGAGAGAGGGCGTGGGGTCAACACATCAGCAGCAGCAGCACAGTTGGCTCTACCTGAAGACGCTGGCAAGAAATCTCCAGGTCGTGTTCCAGAGTCAATACGGCTTTGTAAACACGCTCACGTTGCACGCAGCTCATAAGTAGTTTTCAGCCATCGACGTCACACTCTCCTGTCTTTGCTTTGTCCCGTAGTTTCATTGCTCGTAACTCTGCTTCCGAGCTTCCAGAAGCTGCCGTGTCAGAGGCTTGAAACAGATGGGAGCTGAGCTGAAAGTCTATCATGTCTGTGCCTCTAGAAGCTCTCAGCAAGTTTGTTTGTTCATGGATCCACTTGGTGCTCTCATTTTGCACAACTACTACTGGAATATTTTAGTCTCATATTGAAACATGGAGATTTATATGCAAGAAATGAAATGAAATAAATAAAAATATGAATGACTCTTTCGCAGTTCTTCGCTTGTCTGGGTTAAATCAGATTTTTCACCATGAATCAAAAAATGGAGGATGAAGACATTTGACTTGAAATTATTAAAAGTCAAACTGTGGGGGAAAACTCCAACTACTTCCTCGTCAAACCCATAAATCTGCGACAACACTGACGAGATGTCCCCACAGGTGTTTTGAAGCGGTGCGAGGATACCTTTTGCGCCTGCGCAATCATCTTCCGGACGATCTCCTTGATGTGCGCCTGACCCTCCTGCGGCGGCTGCGAGTACACGGTGGTTCTGGTCACGCCCCGGTACGACTCGCTGTCCGGCCAGCCCAGGTCCATCTGGGGCGTGGACTGGTCGGACAGCTCCGGCCAGTAGTCCTGGGACAGCGGCGGCTCCTTCTCGTCCGCGCCCTCCGGAAAGAGGTCGGCGTCCGGGTCGAAGGGCTCCGTTTCTCTGGTGAGGGTCTCCTGCTCCAGGTCCGACAGAAATCCCCTCAGCCCGCGATCCTCCAGGAACTTGGCGAAGGCCTCGCGACCCTGCGCCAGCAGCGTCTCCAGTCCGAGGCGCTGGTCCTCACAGTACTGGAACTCGGGCTTGGACTCGGTGGTCCGGAGGTTGACGTGATTGTCGTCCAGACACTGGAGTTGGGACAGCGCCATGCTTGTCCAGCTTGAAGCGACGAACTTTCAAACTTTGGTGTCACGGAACGTTCTGCGCCACTTCTTAAAACTCGCGTGTCGTCTGCGGTCGTCTTCCATGGCACGTCGTCAGCCGTCCATCGTGGGTCCGAGCCGAGGACTGGAGCGGAGAAAGTGTGCGGGCAGTGAGCGACAGGTGTGATCTTGACAGTCGCGAGACACCCACTCGCGCGCGCGCGCGCAGACGCGCTCTTGTCATGTGATCCGCGGAGCGTCTGTGTGCGCGCGCTCTGGGAGTCGCGCTGCCCGTCAGGGCGTCGTTAAACCATTAGTGAGCGCAACCCTTCCAGTAAAGACCGCGAAATGATCCGCCGCTCTCTTGTTCCTGTTCGCTCGAGCCTCCGGGCCAGGGTGGGAGGGACCAGGAACCAGCGAAGAAGATGCAAATATCGACGTTTTAATCGTCACGGAAGAGTTGCATCATCGCGTCAGACATTTGGGGGGGAGCCATGTTGTGATAGAAGGGTACTACTCACGGTGACCCCCCCACTCTTTATGAACATGTATTGCCAAGTAAATCAAAACGGGTGTGAATGTGAGGTGCTGGACTCTTCACTCCCTCATGTGGCGGGATGGTGTCCACCTTTACAAGACTGGAACCACAGGTCACATCTGAGGGACAGCTCTGACAGCTCAGGCGCCAGATGAGAGGGGCGAGGGGTCACACCTCAGGGACTCAGCCTGAGGAGTGTGACGCCTGTCATCCGTGGTCAGACCTGTCTGTCTGTCTGTCTGTGTGTGTTATTTACTCAAAGAAAAGCCACCGTCTCACTTTCACATGTGTTTCTATAGTGAGGAGTCTTGAGGAACGTTCCACAGCTCTGCCAGTTTTTTGACTTCACTGGTGACAGAACCTTTGGTTTTTGATGTATTTTCTCAGCTGGGATGCCAAAATACAAAATGAATGAATGAAACTTTAGACATGGCTTCCTTTCAGAAGGACCTGTTTGTGTCGTTCATGTGCTGACCATTCTCAGCCTGAAGAAGCTCAGGCCACTGGTGATGGACAGTGAAAGCAGCTTCTGTCAAATGGGCCTGACACAAGTCCCAGCCGGTCCTTCTCATGTGTGGCTTTCTGTTGTAAACAGGATTGAAATAAGGTCATGGCTGCAGCTCAGCAGACTGGTTGGACTGTGTTTACATCACCTGCTCAACGTCTCTGACGTCACCTGAGTCTTGACTCGCTGTCTGCTCGTCCCCATCGTTCATCAATATCTCTGACACCACCCTCCGCTTCATTCACAGCGCGGGAGAAAGTTTTCCCATCTCTGTGACTCAAACATGCTGTCGGAGTAGTTCTGTCCTGCCAACTTTCAAGTCTCCACACAACAGAGCAGCTCTTGGGTTTGGGAGCCTCAGACAACCGTCACGTGTCTGCTCCGCCGCTCAAGCAACCATGCGTCACCCGATGTGAGATGGTGACTGACAAATGAGAAAAGGTGATTCATGGCTTTCTCAGAGGAACAAAAGATGCAGTTGCACAAAAGGGGTTGTTATTCATGACTCAGTGTCCTGCTGTGCATTTTTACATGGCAGCTTGTCTGCAGGAACACGGCTGCATTCTTTAGATAGCATCAGTCAAGTGACACAGGCATGTCTGCTGTCATCTCTTCTGTCTGGATGAGTGAGAGCTGCACACCTGTTGACTGGAAGGGAAACAGGCCAGTGAGACGCTCCCCTTCAGCTGCAGACTGGGCTGCTGACTCTCTAACCAAGTCAGCTGCTCGACTGGACGTCACCTCACAGCTGGCCTCCGCTGGGGGCTGAGCTACCTGGCCAGCTTCTGCCAGGTGAAGGGCCAGCAGTGAGGCCGCAGATGTTGTACTTCCTGTCTGTCTGATCGTGTGTGGAAAGACTGCCGCTTGGACCTGGGTGCTTTAAAGGGTCTCTTTTATTCCATGATTCGGCTCTGGCCACGGAAGACTCACGCCAACGTTCATCACATCAGTGTTTCAATATAGACACACACAAGGCTGAGCTTTGTCATTGACATTGTACTGTGTATGTAAATAGTTCAACACACAATACAATAATATATATATATATGTGAATTCAAATCAAATAACCAATTTAGTTCTTGAGCTGTGAAAAGCTGGACGTGGATTTCCCTCATCCAACATACGTATGTGAGTGAAAACATGGTTCACTGACGTGTCTTCTCTCAGGACACAAGGGTTTGCTCCGCACGGCCTGCCTCTCTGGTGTTGTGCAGCTCTCCGTGGGTCCTCTCTGGTGTGCAGCGAAGGAAAGTTCTGCTCCCTCTGCTGGCAGCTGGCGGCTGCACGTGACTGCTCCCCGGCAGCAGTGTGC
Source organism: Synchiropus splendidus (assembly GCF_027744825.2). Lineage (NCBI taxonomy): Eukaryota > Metazoa > Chordata > Actinopteri > Syngnathiformes > Callionymidae > Synchiropus > Synchiropus splendidus. The sequence continues at coordinate 4,010,319 of NC_071352.1, forward strand.
ACAAGGAGGTCGAGGACATTGTCAGTGTAGGTTTCAGATGGAGCTTCAGGATGCAAGTGAGACAAAAGTGAAATGAGATCATCAGCCTCAGAGATGTGTAGAGAGGAGCAGCGCCGGGGGTCAGGGGTCAAAACGTCCACGCTGATGGACAGATCACTGGCAGTGGAAGATGGGCTGCACGTACTCCGGAGGGAAGTAGCCCACGTGTCCGTGGCAGCGGCCCTTCCAGCGCAGCGTGTCGGAGCAGTCGATCAGTTCGATGACATCACCGCGCAGGAAGCGCAGCTGGGAGGGATGGTGAGGGGCAAAGTCAAAGAGGGCGTGGGCGTGATTCGGTCGCTGTGGATGAAAAGAGAGGGAGAGAGAAGGCAAAGGTCATCAGAGGTCAAGCACTGAATAGGCTTCTCCACGCCTGTTAATCAGCTGCCCAGGTGCACTTTGCATTTCTACTTTGCTGAAGTTCATCCAGAGACTTCAGACAATTACAAGTCTGTTTGTCTCCAACTATCCTCTGCAAATACTTGCGTTACATATTAGCCGCCGTGTCACGCTTCCTGATGAAACATCTGCCTGGCAAAGTGGCGACTGAAGCCTTGGTTGGAGACAGAAGCAACACACTGGCTGACACTTCAGTTTGCTTCCCTCTGCTGGGATGAAGGAAGAGAAGGATCAAAAGAGTGTTGCTGGAGGGAGTTCAGTCACGTGCTGGCTGGGCGACAGTTTGACCAACGACCTGATGCTAACAGAACAGATGATGTTTGGAGTGGACAATAGATAGCCAAAACAGCTGGGAGGACCAACTTTGACCAGCACGCCAGCTGCAGCGCCTGGTGAGATGTGCAGAGGAAGGTGTGATAACACCTGGCTCCACACTGAGTCTCAAGCAGATGAGCTCACAGTGGCCCAATGTGCCAAAGGAACGATTGTTTCTGGGGACCTTCTTCTCAGCCATTTTCAGCTCACCTCCACCATGTCTCCGTCTCTGAAACGGTTGCGGCTGATGCAAGTCACGCGGTTGCATCTGTGCCTCTGCAGTCAGTCTCACAGGAAGTGGAAAAGAAGAGTCGACTGCCTTCACTCTCTCTGATCAACACTGAGCCCGTTCTGTCTCAGCATCTGAGCAGCACCACAAAAGCTCTGTTCTTTCTTCAACTCAGATCTCAGCAACAAGGCTATTTAAAGACGAGCTCAGCCATCCACCTCCTCCGACTGAGCGGAGTGAACCTGGCAGTGAGCTGGAGCAGTGGGAAGGTCTGCTGCAGTTGGTTCACTCCAGAGGCCAAACAGGATCAGCATCAGGTGAAGACACAGAATAAATGGCTGGGATCAAGATGACCAAGCCTTTTAAAGCCGTAAAGTATGGCGCTTTATGGCGGCGTAATCCCGTCTAGACCGTCTGAAGGTCGGCTGTGCCTGGGTGTGTTTGTGCCATTATTTGGGCTGTTGAGGCTCGTGAAGTGAAAACCTGCCGCAGGTGTTCAGACTGTATTTCTCTGGAGCATAAGGCCAGGCGTCAGTTCTGGTTTGGACCAGCGGCGACCTGGCTCGCTGCTGCTTGCCCAGGCTTGTGCTATTTTCATTGGCATTATTTTATGTATTCTCTATTGAATTCAGCTTGAAACTCCAGTTCAAGAACCCCCAGGTGCTTTGTTATCAGTTTATTGACGCAGCTAGTGCCAACACTTTCCAGCCACCAGCCCTTCGGTGCCTCCACTCTTAACTCACTGAAAAGACCTTTGCATTCACTGAATTTCTGCTTTGAAACAGGGAACTAATCTTCACTGCGCGTTCGCTTCATTTTGTTTGCAGTAGGAAGTAGCAAAAAAGCACGAGCGGTTGAAGTGGTTCTTTCATTTCCTGTGCTGTTATTCTTTGATAAGGAGCAACTGTGTGGCGTGTTTATAAGCTGATCATAAAGGAGGGGATTTTGGAGCACACGTGTGTGTGTGAGGCATCAGTGGAGCTGCGTTTGTCTCAGCTTGGCCCAGACACTCACACTTCTATGGATTCACAGCGGCTGACTCAGTGCTCCATCAATATTGAAGCTGCAGGCAGAGCGTTTACCGCTGCACAAGTGACTAGTGTTTGCTCAAACTTTCCATGAAACTGTTATGTCTGCTCTGCTGCGCTGGCTCTCAGTTGGCAAGAAGCGTCAGGAGTCGTGAGGCTGAAAGAACTGCATGGCGCTGCTGTTCTCAGCCTGAGTCCTGGGGTGCAGAGGAGCTCGTGCTGTTGCGGGACACCGACAACACAGACCTGAACCCGTGACTACAGCAGTTTCTGGAGAATGACAGCACTGTACGACAAGCTTGCTTCAGGAAAACTGCGTGGAGAAAGCTTTGAACTTCCCCAGGGAACACCTGGATTGCATCATCTGATCGACATGAACAGAACCTGACTGACGAGATGATCTCAAATGACGCTCAGCGATCTGTGGCTGGTGTTGCAGGACATTCTCCAGCCAGAGTGATGCTGGAGGACAACAGTTCTGTAGAAGGAACGGCCAGGCCTCTCCTTCCCATTGTTCATGTTGAGGAATAAATGATCTTGGACATGCTCCGTCAGCTTTTCATCCGAGCCACTAGAGTCCAGTTCATGACTCTTGCTGATGCTGTCAACACTGCCTGTTGTGTGGCTTTTCACCAGCTGCTCTGTGCCTGGCCTAGGATGCCAGCTCGGCCCTCAGCTGTGCACTGCGTCTGATTCTTCATGGGAGGTGAAGAGTCGACTGGATGGGCTGCTGTTTCAAATCAGCTGGGCAGTCTTTGAAACAAGTCAGATCTTTCTGCTTTTGAATCAGGTGCACAAGATGAAAGTGAAAGATGAGATCAGACACTGTGGTGTCAGCGTGGTCACAGTGCCGAGGAATGCTAATGATGAAGCTGAGCTCTTCATAAAAGACGCCTGTCAGACCGTCTCCTCACAAGCCTCAGCTCCAGAACGTATTTAGGTCATTCTGTTTTTCATCCCCCCCCGAGACAAGTGTTGTTATTTTCTGTTTAACTTCCACCAAAATAGCCTGCAGCTCAATTCTGAAGCCTGTCTCACTTCATTTGGATGTGTGTTCGCCAGGGGCTCAGTACATACGTGGCGCTGCTGCAGGAGAAACCTGTTGGTGTGAGGCAGATGCCTCCACCGATCTGAGGAACTGTGAAGGGTCAGGACCTCAGCTGGCTTCAGATGGTCGGGTGAGCGTATTGTGACGTGGCAAACACAAATCTGAATGAACGTGAGCAATTAGGATCAAAGGCCGTTGATGAAGTCTGAAGCAACTGAAGACTGACAGCAGCCTGCGCCGTGGCTTGTTGCGGCGTGCAAAGTCTCCCTTCCTGCCTGAAATTCATCGGACATTTCTGACTGCACAGAACCACAGCCTCTGACTGCTCAAGCCAAAAGTCACCTGAGTTTTTTGTAGTCCAGGTGGCGGTCGCCGGACCGTTGCTGTGTGACAGCCAGCGAAGATGTGGTTTTTATTGCCAACCACTCCCTGAATTCCTGCGCTGTCGCGATCAAAGTGTGTTCACAGTTTTCTGGCAGGTGAGGACTTGCTGCTGCTTATTTGAATAGATGTCACGTGATGTTTATGAGTCTAATGATGAATCACCCGCCGTGGTTTCACAGCTCAACTGACTCGATCAACACCTCTGCTCGCTGAGAGAGGCGCCCAGCCTGGAACGTTGCCTTCCGTCCAAGAGCAGAGCTCATGTGGTCCAGTGAGTGGCCTGCGGGGGCACTGCTCCGTCCTGGAGCATGATGTGATGAGTGCTAGCAGGCCACCAGTGTTGGTGAGACGCAGGCGTTCGCTGCTGTCAACTGTGCTGTGGATCAAATGGAAGCATCTCACTGCAGCGCCCCCCTGGGCCGCACCTTCCCAGCTCCTGCCGCTCACCAGTGTGTCTGTATGACGCGTGAACCAAGCTGTGACCCGAGTGATGCTTTGCTTCAATCCAGGCACTGAAGGTGACGACATGAAGTCACTGACACCAAGTGTCTGCGACGTGGAGTCAAGGCTCTCTCAGGTTCAGCCTCCCTGTGGCTCTTCTGCTTCAACTGATCACTGCGAGTGGCGCTTCCAAGTATTGGCTGCGTTTCATGGAGGAAAAGGGGGTGTGGCTTGAAGAGGGTGTGAAAGGCAACACCAGCCGCCGCCAGGCTAGCTGATGTCAGCGGCTGTGTGCTGGGGCCGAGCCACCATTGTGTGGTAGCAATGAAGTTTGTCCTGGTCCAGTGACACGAATGTTTGAAAACAGAGGCAGAAGAAAGGATCGGCCTGCTCACCCTGGCAAAGTGTTCCGGGTCCCTTAGATAGACGTTCCTCTCCTTGGCGATGCTGTTGCTATGGTAGAACTCCACCAGCTCATTCAGCGAGGAGAAGAGTTCGTCCCACACGTAGTACTGAGCGCTGCGGTCCTGCAGGACTTTGAAGTGCTGGACATGGTCTCCATAACTGCACGGAAGGAAGCAGAGACATTCAAGTGACGGAGATGCAAAACTGGAGGCCAGTAAAAGCGTGAGCCTGCTGTCATGGATGTCCCCACCCACTGGCTCACAAGCCTCTGGCTGCGTCCTGAGAGGATTGGGCCAGTCACTGAGGTAATGATGGGTGTGTGGAGTTCCACAGGATTTTCAGGCCCAGCTACCATTGTGATGATGTGCAAAGGGGACCAGAGGCAGAAGAGAAAACCCACCTGCAGCGCTTCATCTGCGCTCAGCACCTCCAGCATTATTCCAAAATCACAATGCCAGAACTTGATCTGGGAAGTGATTATTGTGTTGCTGTCACGTGTTCAAAGTGAAAAGAACCAACGATCCATCTGTATGTGACCTGTCATATCGATAAGTGATTTTATGAAGTTCAGTGCTGCAGTAGGAAGTTGTTCCATTGTGAAAGTGTGAGGACTCCTGTCCTCAGCAGGCGCACCTGCCTCCTTCCTGCTCGCCACTGGTTGCTAAGTAACTTGTCAGTTTATCTTTAGAAATCTGGACATCGTGCCATGATCACGTGGTTATGTAACGTGCAGCGGAAGTCACTGCAACACCCCCATGTTTCTAAACACATCGCAGCGTAGGCGTGTGTGACGCACGTCTTAATGGTCCTTAAACTTTCATTGAAGAAAATGGGAGAGACGTTGTGAGCGATGGGCTGATATTGGACAAGTTTGACCAACAAACCGTGGGATTTGATCTGCTCTCAATAACTCTCAAGCAAACTAGAACCAAAAACCCACCGTCGACCCGACGTCTTCATGTTCCTGTGGAACAAGACCTTCTCACTGGCATCTTGCCTTGATACAGAGAGATGCCCTTGCTGCCATCCTGCACTTAGCCACTGTGGGTGGAGCCTTTGTTCCTCACGACCTCATAGCTGTGTTGTTACCGGTGACAAATGAAGGGGAAGAACATGGAGCTCATGGACTTCAGGTGTCGTGTGTTTCATTTGCAGTGACCCAGGATGCTTCAGGCTCAGGGAACAGGAGACTGCCCTACGGCGCCATGCGGCTGTGCTCATTCATTCTGCATGGCTGCCAGTTAAAGTGACATTAAGGAGAAGCCACCATCGTCCCATGCTGTTATTTCAAGTGACCCTCCCTCCGTCTCAACTCGCCATCAGCGATTGAAATGCACACACTTTTCATTCCGAATGAGAGGCGGAGTCTCTTGAAATCCTCTTTATAATTAAATGTGATTTCATTATAAAAGTTGCCTTCAGGTTTTTCTTCATTTTCCAGGTTCTATTTTGGGAGCAAACCCCTCTACTCTCCCCATTTCCCTTCGCTAGCTCTCGGTTTGGGCTGTTACAAACTGGATGAAATCCACGTCCATACACTGTTGAAGTGAGTGTTTTCAGTCACAGCAGACACAACTGGCCGCAACAGTTGCACCGGAGCATTTCATTTGGTTACCATACAACAAACAGCCATTACATCTTGTTAAAGGAGATTTCTTCAAGCAGATGGTGTGGCAGCAGGGAGTGATTCCGCGACAGACTTGAGTCATAGATGAGCATCAGCATCACGGTGATAAGTTTGAGTGAAAGGTGGAGAGGAACCCAGCCTCTAAATGGCACCCGTAGGGCAGACTCAGCTGTTGGTCTTGTGGTCAGGGACTTGAAAGAGGAGCTTGACAAGACACCAGCTGTGATGGTGAGGTGCCACTGCAGCGGCCAGACAGTTTTCCTGCCGAAGCGGTTCTGTTTGTGTAAACCGCTCTCATCAGAAAACAACCCAGTGGATTGCATGTTTTGTTTTGTTTTCTAAGACTGAATAGAAAAGCATAAAAGGTTTTCTTCCATTTGTTTTGACTTCAGTGTCCTCACCTGAGCCACTTCTGTCTAGTCCTACCTCACCGTGCCAGTCTTCTGCCACTCCTCCTCCACATGCCAACACTAGCTCTTGTTTATGCTGCACCCAAGTGGCAGCTAATGGCTTGAGAGACGTGTGGGTTCTTTCTGTTCTCTAGTACACAACTACATAAACTTTATATACATTCCAGTAAATGGACAGACCTCTGACCAGCAAGGGGTGCTATGACGATGCAGCCTGAATCTGAAACACTTCCATCACTATCATTACAATAATGCTGAAGGGCACATGTGGCCCGCAGACCAGCAGTTGGACAAGCCTGCCTCAGTTTCTCAGCCTGTGATTAGGATGATGATGATGAGGCAGGTGATTCGTGGTATTGATTTATCAGTATCTCAGTCCAAGAAGAAGAAGCTTGTGATCAAGTCCAGATTCTTTACACGGAACCATCTAGATCACGGATCTCAGCCGCAGTGGGCGCAGGTTTTTGTTACGACACATCAAGCACACACAGTTTAACCGATCTCTTTACTTGAACGGCTTCAGCTTCAACTCTAAGTCAGGAACAGATTTAAAGATGATAGCCTGGAGGGAAGGTTTGGAACTTGGAAGGAACTTGCTGCTGAAGTGAGTTCCAGCACCGGCTTGTGAGAACAGCTCCTCCTCTGGTCGCCCCTCCCTCCAGCAGGACATTGCTCAGGAAACACTGAATTCATAACAAGTGCAGTGTGCCTGGGCACCAGAGCCAAGCGGAAACCCTGCCCTCACGCTGTGGTGGGAGTGTTGAGAGTCAGCTGGATCTGGTGTTTCAGATGCTGAAACCCAAACCCTGGCTGTGTGTGAGCACGTGTGAGTGAAGTCAGGACTCAGCTGAATGTCAGGGTAGGTTGGGATTGACTGAGCAGTCCTCGCCATGCCTCTTTCTCTCTCTCTCTTTCTCTCTCAACACACACTGGCTCTCTCTCTCACCCGCTGTAATTAAGGCCCACAGTGATCGAAAGATTAGCAGAACAAGTCTGTGGAAGATGCACAGCGTCTGCTGAGGAGGCAAAGTGAAAGTGACGAAACTTTCCATCTCTGCCAGCACAACAGGAAAATAACGGTGAAGGTCAGGGTGCATGAGACTCCCCTGCTCAGAGGTGTCACTTCCTGTTGTGCTTGTCCCGCCCTCACACTGCCACTGCTACTACAGTACTCCTGAATGTACTCTCTTGATCAGAGCTAACTCAAGCCCCTCAGGATCAGGTGGCGCTGCTTGAGTTGGTTCATGTAGAAATACTGACTGAGCTCTCCACCGTGGAACTGAAGCAACACTCTAAGGGAGGCAGGATTCTTTGTTCCTGACTCCACTTGACTGGGTGGACAGGAACCCAGAGCTGCAGCGCCAATGCCTCATGGTGGACACTGAAGACAAGCGCTGCTGTGGCGTGTCTTCCGTGGAGCCAGAGCCCAAGCCTTGTCTCTGAGCTCCACTGATCACACTTCCCCTTCTCGACTCCACAGAAGATGATTTTCCTCCTTGAAGAAGAGAATATATTTTCTTCGACAGTGTGTCGTTCTGTGTAGTGTATCCCCAAATAGGGAACCAGGCTTTTGAGCTTCTGAACCAAATCTGTCTATTTCATTTTGATGTTCATTTTTCATGTTATCCGTGGTTCACTTTCTGCTGCTGTTGTCTTGGTTTCCGTGTCCTGAAGGTGTGCTCCTGCTGCTGACTAAATACATGACAAACATGCCTCCACTCAGCACGGCTGCTGGGTAGGAGCATCACCGTTGATAACTCATGTCTTCAGATCAAGTTGTGTGGTTTTTGTTTTTTCCCCCAATTGTCTGCCTCTTAACAGTTGCAATGAATCAGGTTAATCGATGGCGCGCCTTCAGCATCTTCCTCTGCTCGTGCAGTGACGGTCAGGTGACTGTGTGCAGCAGCTCTGCCAGTGTCAGATCCAAGTGCTTGGTGCGTCACATGAAGCAATGACATTTTACATCCTAAAGGCCAGTTCCACCATGACATCATGCGACTCACTAATCTCTCCATTTTCCAGCATCTGGGGGGAGCAGGGGAGACGAGCGTGTGATGATTCCTGGTCTCTCCTGCACCACCAATGAGCCTGGAGCTGATCCAACATCAGCCTGTGACTCTGTGACTCGTATTCCAAAGCCGTAAGTCAATAAACAGACTCAGTTCTGAGCGGCCAGACAGGTGAAGGTTCGACCTTGAAACATCGTCTGGCTTGGTCCTCCACCCCCCGCTGAGTTTGAAGACTGAAATAGAAAAGCTAAATAATGCATCATTCTCCATCTGCAACATTCTGACCCCTGGTGTCCATTTTTATCAGGAGTCACTGCTGGCTTCCTTCCTGTCTCCTGTCCTCTCCTTCTTCAAGTGTCTGTCTCCTTCACTCTTCTCAAATGTGGTGGGATCCCTGAAGTGTGGCGTTACATTTGGATTCTGAGCCACCAGGGTTTGCTGCAGGTGAGTAACGGAGTTTTGGTTCATAACTCTGGGGTGGAGGGTTGGTGTCACTCAACCAGGGTCTTGATGAAAGTGAGAGCTTCTCCAGGTGATGCGTGGTTGGTCCAAGACGGACGTGTCGCTGAGCTGGGCCGCCAGCGAGCGACTGGTTCATGAATGTGCTCACACATCACTTCAACACAGATGGGACTTCATTTTCTTAAAGCTTGTTCCCACATGCTGAAGCCACAGAAGCAGAGCGCTCTTCCTATCAGTAGGTACCAGAATCAGTGTGTGTCCGTACCTGTCTCAGAGTTTCTGTTACTGTGACTCAGGCGAGAGTCATGAGGGCAGCTGTGACTCCAGTGGAGTCTCAGTGGTCCGGCTTGGTTACGCCTTACTGGGCTGCTTCCCAGCTCCTCTCTAGAGTTCCTCATGTCCATGCTCACCATGAACCTCATTGGATGTCTTCCTCTCAAGCAGTGGGTCCTCCCTAACATCGTCTCCATACCTGCATCAGAAATATTGCCCTCACCTCTATCCACTGAAACAGTTGGCACAAATGGTGTCAAGAGTAGGATCTGATCCAAGTCTGAACCAGTGAAAGTCCCAAACCCAGACTGGACCGACTGCACGGTTCTGACAGCGAGCGATGAGGTGTGGAAGAATTGGCTCCGCCCCCCCAACCCTTCGCAGCGTTGGCCATAATGTTCCCTGCTGCTGCTGCTCTCTCTGGGCCGCCTGACAAGCGCCTCCTAGATCTGTAGCAGCAGGCTCAGCTGTGAGACAACAAATGGTCCACATCAGCAGCTCCAGATGTCCCAGCGTGCCAGACAAGATTAGTTCACAGTGGCCCAGAGGGGAGCAGAATCTCCCCGTCACCCCATGTGCCCCCACTCTTGCTTGCTTGTCAGATCCCGAGCCACATCACCACAGAGCGCGTTGCAGACGCTTCAGTGAACAAGCGCTGTAGAGGTAACCCCAGCTTCATCCGCGCAAGCAAAGACCAGCGTGGTGTGGTCCCACCTACCTGACAGACATGGAGAACTCTCCCGGAGCGCTCTCGCTCTCTCTGACCAGAAAGGCCCCGCACTCCCGGTGCCGCAGCCGACTCTCTGCCACGCCACGTGCTATCCGACCGGCAAACCACCTGAGGGGAAGAGGAACACTCTTAAAACTCAAGCTTGATGATGACTTCTGTGATGCTTCTTGTCCCGCTGGGACTTGAAGGCAGTGAACGTGACAGACCGCGGTGCAGGTGGCCATTGAAGTCTTCATGATGTGACATAAAAACAAATGCATCAGTAAAATTAGCTCATTTCTGAAGTTATTTTTAAACCTGCTGCCGACGAGTGAGGAGCGGCGGAGCTGAGGTCACGATGGTGGAGACTGCTCTGCAATGTTGTCATGAGTTTCTTCCCTTCACATGTGTGCAGGCGTGTCTGAAAAAACACGTCTCAGGACTCATCAGCATCACCTGACTGTGATTGAGCTCAACATTCCTTTATCTTTTCTTCTCTCGCTCACGATTGTTCATGCCTTCACCTGGAGAGTGACTCAAGCAGGAAGTCAGCAGAGTGGAAGGCGCTGAGCTTTCTGACATGTGCATGAGTGCGCTGCATCACTGCTCACTAACCATGCAGCGCTTGTCTAACTGCTCTGCTGTCAGTGTTTGTCCCTGCACATCCCCTCTGCAGTCGGAACATCTGATGGAGAAACATGGTGTACCGGCCGCCTCACTGTACACACACACACACACACACACGTGCGCAGCTGTACATGTGGCATTACGTAAGCCCGAGTACGAGCGTCCCTTTGGGTAAGTTGCCGTATGCTGCGGTGCAGATGTCCGAGCCGAGGAAGCAAATGCCCAGAGCGGCGTGCAGACTGGAAAGGACCAGCGCTGTATGTGTGAAGTGCATTATTAATGAACTAGTAGGGGAGCCGAATCCACCACCACATCTTCAAACGGCTACAGATTTGATCTTCCGCTCCGGGCAGGACGGACGAGTCACGCTCGCCAAGATGCTGGGCCAAAATTGGGTCACTAAATGATTATGGTGGATGACATCATCAGGCAGCGTTTAACCACCATGGAGTCGGCCAGCGTTATGACATGGGCTCCGGCGTGTGTTGGCCAGTGCGAGGTGGCAGGTCACGGACGTGCCTGAAGGTTTCTGCTGGAGTGTGTGCTCAGTCTCTCAGCGGGTGCACTTACGCGTGCGGCCGTAGGCTGATGTAGTTTTTGGGCACGAATCCTTTTCTGTTGTGGAGCTCAGCTGTGTACCAGTTGGGATCATCCTCCATGTTGGTGATCTGGATGAGAGGGAGCACACACACACACACACATGCAGGTGAGATACAGTGCAGCCCGTCAGCCATCCATCCCTCTGCTGCCTCCTCTCTTCACCGGTTCCACCACAGATGCACTCCATGGTGTACGAGCCATAACCGTGGGATCAAGTGGCATTTGAACATACATTTATCAGAAGCCAACCCGTTACCATGACAGCCCTGATGTTTACTCAGGAAAATGCGGAATTAGACGGAGACTTATTCACCCTCAAGCCAAGTGCTTGACTCCCTCTTATGTCCAGTTCTTGAACTTTCTCTTTTGTGTGCACCAGAAGGTTAGAACGACTCGAGCTGATCCACACAGGGTGCAGGTTTTGGTCCGACCAAACAAGCGGCAGCTGATTCACAGTCTCTGACACCTCATTGGTTGTGCTCTTGCTGGCTTTAAACAGAAGTGTAGAATGTCGTGTGACTTTTGTTGGGACTTGAACTGCTGTATGTTGAGTTAGCTCGCTGCTAACCCCAGAGCCGTCCACAGGAGGATCTGCATGATGCTCGGCCCTTCAGTGGCAGGAAGTAGCCTCTCTCTGAAGGGAAAAGCTCCAGTCCCTTGTCAACCATCCATCAAAACTTGCCCTCTCTGCCTCCACTGAGTTCATTTCATGCTCCAACTACTTTAATGCTGGCGCTGCTTTCTGCAGCGTGATTTACAACTGCCGGCTTCATTATTCACTCACAGACACGAACCCTTTCCCCCCTCCATCAGATGTTCAATTTCAATTCCTCTTTCCATGACCCGCAGGAGGGTTGAAAAAGTCCAGTTTCTGTTTCACCAGAGGTCAGATCAGGATGAGAGTGGACCTGTTAACCAAGCTGCTGAAGTCCATCTCTCCTGGATACCTTGTGATCTGAACATCTGATCCTGATAAACATCCATGACCAAATGAGCGTCTCTGGTTTAACAGCAACTGACTCATCTGTTTCTCATCGATTTACACGACTGGAGCCTTGTGTTGAAGGAGAAGGAGAACAGCAGCAGGTGGATGTGTTCAACAGAAAGTTTGAGAACCTCTCATCAATTATTGATCATTGACTCGTGAACAATGTCATCATAGAAGTTTCCAGTTTGCCATAATGACAGAGGCTGCATACGAGTGATGGGACGTATGTCAGCCAGAAGAAGCAGCCCATGGCCGGTGGTGGAGGAAACTGAGTCTGAACCAGGAGACACGAGTGAGGGTCCGTCGCACGGGTAACCGCACACCACCTCTCTGGGCAGACTCCAGCAGGATGAACACCAGCATTGCTGTGGACAAGTGTTTCAAACCAGACCAAACTAGAGAAGGTCTCCGGGAGCGCACACTTGCCTCCCATCCAGTGGGGATCCATGGCGTCACATGGTACTTGAAGACACCACCAAAATAGTTTGAAAAGTTCTCAGGTCTAGATTCGAGGTCCAGGGTTACTGAGGGTTTCCTCTTGTGGCATTCTATTTTTCTATTTCATGAACTTGAATGTTTCGTCTGATTGAGTAAAAAAACGACTCAGCGAAACGGAAGCAGTCCGTTGGTTCCGCTGTTTCACTTATCACAGAATTTGACTGACTGTTCTGAGGAAGTTCCCCTGGCTGCCTCTCTCTCTATATACACCTCTTCCTTCTAAAGATTTGTGTGGCTGGTGACCCTGGACGTTTCACACCAACAACACAAGGGAACAACAGGGTTCCTGCTACACGTGAACCATGGCGGTGCAACGAGCCGCCACGCCGCCATCTAAGGATGAAATCTCACGGCATCAGACAAAGGGGAAGCATGGAAACAAAGGGACTGCACGTCTCACATCATGGAGCTGGACACGATTACGGGGTTTTCGGGCCATAGAAACCTTGTAACAACTGAAGTCTGTCGCTACCGTCGCTACCGTCGTGCATGATATGAAGCGGTGGACCGCATGAGATCGGCTGCAGGTTTAATTCTCATCACCAGTAAATGTCAACTTTCCCGTCTGCTTCAGCGTTTCTCTGTCATGTCTTCATTGGCTGCGTCCCCTGCCCTGGCCTTGTTTAGCCCCAGCTCTTCTCTGGTGGCTCAGTCAGAAGTCTCAACATAGTCAACGCTCCTGAGGACTGTGGAGTCATGAGTTTCTCAGGAGGAGGGCTTTTCTGGCCCAGATTAACCCAGGCATTGCGCTCAGCCACCAAACTTGAGAGTTGTAAAGAAGCTTTCCTCTCTAATTCGGAGGTTTAAGCGGCCGACTGCTGATGAGCGACACATTTTCCTCCACCACGTCCAGCTGTGACTCAGTCACACTTGCAAACAAGAAAAGATTTCAGAGTGACTTTTACCTTGAGCATGTCTCCCTTGTTGAAGCTGAGTTCATCGCCCTCAGTGGCCCGGAAGGTATAAAGTGCCACAGCCTCCATGCTGGAGCCCCTCGGCACACACTCTCACACACACACGCACATACACCACACTCTGAGAGGACCTCTCTTACTGCTGCGCAGCCATGAGACCCAGGGATGAGTGGAGTAGCGAAGCCAGTGCTGAGGAATGAAGAATCAGAGCGCTGGAGAGAGGATCCACTGAGGATGAGAGTCAAAGCACAAGATGAGTCAGAGCGAGGGGAGAAACAGGACTGGCTGCTGCTCGGCAACAAACTACCATCGGTTACATTCTGAGTGAGCAAGAGGAGGAGAGAGAGACGGCAGTGGCAAGAGAGGGGGCGGCACTTCCTGTCTATATATTTGTCTCTCGCTCTGTGTGAGTGTGGTTTTGGTGGGAGCTTCATGTATGTCAGTTGTCTGTCAGGGTGTGAGAGAGGGAGGAGCTGCTTGACTCCTGAAACCATCTGGGACACTAACCTGCCTGTCAACAGCGCAGAGTTCAGGTCACCCTTCGCTCCTCCACCTCCTCCCCCGCTCTCACCGGCATCACTCGCTAAGTTGCTGTGGACTCCCACCATGACGGCAGTCACACCACAGCAGGTGTTGTTTGTGTCAAAACCTTGAGATTCTTTACGTCCTCTTTAATCATCATCAAATGTTTCCTTCATGTCTCTGCATCTCCACCAAAGATCTTGTCACTTCCCTGTCAGCTTTGCAGTGGCCTGATCCAGCCTGGGCTTGCGTGAGGAGAAGGATCTCGGTGTGGCCAGAGGCAGAGCAGCTGGAGGAGAGCACCAGCGCTGCTCAGGACCCAGTGCAATGTGCCAGTCCTGATGAGGGTTTAGGGATTAAACGACCCAGGCCACGGCCACGCTGTCGGCACTCAAGTGCATCTCCTGAACCTCCAGAGCAGGAGGAACCAGCTCCTTCTGAGAGTTTTGAATCAGAGCCATCATCATGGAACTGGCCTCCAGGGAGCAGCAGTCATGAGCAGGCAGAAGCCGGTCCAGTCAGCTGACCCCTGGACTGGAACAGAAGAGGGAAGCTGAAGCAGCATTTCCTCCTACTGATGTTCTCCCACTTCCCTATCAGTGTATGGAGGTGATGCAGTGGCACAAGCCACGCTGGTCCTCGAGCTCCTGCTGACGACTCCCTTCTGGAGATTTCACGTCAATCCTCTCAGCCTGAACTCACACAGTGATGCGGTCAACAATGTAGCCGGAAGCAGGTCCAGAATAATCCTGCCTTCTAATGAGGTGCAGCTGGAAGCGGGAACTGGTTTGATCCATCTGCTGCAGGTCTGCCAGCGCACTTCTGTTGTGAACTTCCCCATCTAAAGTTTTAAATCCTCATTCTGAGGTTGACAGTTCACAGCCGAGGTGTTGTTGGGGAAGCTGGATCTCAGTGGAGGGTTTTTATTTTCCACCTTTTCCAAGGAAGCAGCAGAGTCTGAAGACAAGCTTTGATCTTCACCTCTTCTTTACATTGACTTATGTCAAGAAAAGTTTCATCTCAAATATTTTTTCCTCATCAACACTTTGTCTTTTGAATAAAACAAATAGGTCCCTCATATTTGTTGTATAACGTCAAGAAAGGAATTTCTTTGCGCCTTCACTGACCCGCAATATCATTTTGTTGAGCCTATTCTGAGAGCGGGCCCTTGCACAGGGCCGACCACAGGAAGAAGATGATTCAGACGCAGGCCTCACGTGAGGCTTCGCTGACGAGGCCTGCTGAAGCAGTGTGGCCTGAGAGAAGCGTCTGCAGTCACATGCTGGGAACCGAATAAAGAAACAGTGAAGAGCAGAGGCTGACAGGATAGTGAGAGAGGAGCCAGCAGGTGCACACGTTCCTTTATTCGCGCCTGGAATCTGGCGGAGAACAGAATGAGCACTGCTGTATTTATGTGGACTATATAGAATTTGAAAATTAAAATGATCTTAAATGTAGCTGTACATTTAAATTTCTTTCATTCATAATCTAATGGCATTTGCTTTTTTTCTTCTTTTTTTTATCAAATTAATTCAGTAAATATGATTCATGGACAAATGTCAGTAACTCATGAGAATCCTCTGATGGACTGGAGACCTGCATCCATTTAAAATATTCTTGGTTTTTGCCGTTCAGATGATCACATGACATTCGCTTGTACTTTAGGAAAATAAGTTACAATGCGTAAATACCTAAAAACCAGCTGAATATTTCCTTATTGGCTGAGGATTTGAGTCACACCTTTCTTGTAGCACTTTATTGTATATGCCTTTTATTTGAATGAGATTTCTACTCACACACTATTATTAGAAATTAAGAGATATTGCAGTCCATCTGTTAAGCGGTATTACACCGAGGTGGTCTTGCAGCGGGTGTTATTTGTCTGAATAGGATAAAAATACGAAATAATAAAATAAATTAAATTATAATAAATTGAATAACACGAAATGTCGCAGATGTTTTTTTATTGTTTGTTTTAGACAGAGCAATACTGATCTCTGGTGGCCAGAAGTCATACTGCAGAACCACGCTCTTCATTTCTGCAGCCGCACTGTTGCGATTTTGATTTGAATAAAATGCTGTTTCTGATTTGCTCAAGTGTGGAGTTCCATCAGCTTTTGCTTCGCCTGTATAGTTCTGGACGAATCGCACTTACTTTGAAAGAAAATCCAGGCGTGAGGACGCGTCTGTTGTTTCGGTCATGCGCGTATGATTCTGTTGCCGAGTCAAACATTTGGACCAGAGATTGCATTGATCCCACTGTCAGAACAATGAGGAAAACTGACGCATTGTGGAAGCTTGCCCTGTTTATCAATCACCGAATCATTTAACATGTCATGAATCAATGAATTTCAATGAATATCATGAAACACATGATATTCATTGAACAGTTGACTATAATTTGCCGAGTGTTTCCGGTCTGCACTGGTCAGTAGATAGAAAAGTGCCATTGGAGCTCAGATTGTCAACAAAGTCTGTGGTCATAATGTTGTGCCGTGTGAGGCTCACAAAGCAGGCGCTTTTGCTGATGTTAAAAATATTTCAGGGCTTTGATTTTGTCGCCTTGACCTCGGACATAAAGACGCAAAAGACAGTCATGACATCGCGACAGCTATAAAGACTACAGTCTTGTGTGTGCCGTCCGAGTGCTGTTGCACGACTCTTTGGTTCGGCATCGCGGCGCTGCTGCTTTGTGTCATCAGGAAAGAGGACTAAAACATATTTTGAGGTAGAACCTTGTCAAGTCTGACTATCAATGACTTTCCTTTTTTAAGACGTCTTTAGTGTAAACAACCAACAGCTCGATTTGTTGATGGAGAAACATAATCGCAAGTTGACCTTTGACCTGATGTCCTGGTCTGATATGACCAATGAGCTGAGCGGTTACATGGCTGCTGTTTTCCAAAAAAAGCACCTTGACTTGGTGTTGTGGAAGGTGATCAGCTGTAGGCCTATTGTGACACACACAAACATCAAGTAGTGCACAGCGCATACAAACACGGCTAAATCAGCTTTGCCAGGGCTTTCACTGGCTGATCCTCTGCTCCCAACTTAGCCACCAGAGTGAGAAACGCCATGGTTCCGTGAGGCCGCTGTTCCTGGGAAGGATGCTGATGGAGGCCATTCAGAATAATGACTGACAGCTATGGATGAATGAGGAGGGAAGGGACGTGGGAGTGTGAAGTGGGCCACTGGCGTCATGTAAAACAGCTCCTCTCCAGCTTCCACACAGACCTGAATGGCAGCAGGACTTGAGCCTGCTGAACATGGCCAGACACATCATCACTCAACTGGGGGGATGTCGTGAATCTGAGTGTCCTCCAGCTCTCACTCACAGCGTCTATTTTAAGCTCTGTCCAACTCATGAAACATTCGTGTTCTATTCTTAGACGTCTGACGCCTAATGAATGAGTCCACCCCTCATGTGGAACAGAACTGTTCCTCGGAATGTGGCGCAGCAGTGTTTCACCGCAGTTCAGCGCTGGATCACATCAACCACTATCTGGCCACATCTGAAACCGTCTAGATGATGAAGCACAAAGTTGTCGTTTCAATGAAAGTGCCCAACTTGTCCGGTGACATTTTTAACGGATCGCAGAGGGAAGGAAGTTTTTTTGTCCGCGGCTGGTATCGCGGCCTGGGTCACACCCTTCCCTCCCGGCCCCCCTCCCTCGCGCCCGCCATGTTCTGGAGGAGGAGATACGTGTAGCTCGCTTAGCATTAGCATCGGGTAGCTAGGCGGAGGCGCAACAAGCCCAGCGCAGCCCCAAAAATAAGTGCAATATCGCGCTTCGTTTGTGGATTCGGTGGACGTCGTTAGTAGTTTTTATCCCCGCGGCGGCACTCTAACTTGGACGAAGTCACAAAACTGGTAAGAGGAAGAGCAAGGCAAGTGAAGGCGAGTTGTTTTGTTTCCAGGTGTCCGGGATGCAGCCTCCCTCCCCGGTGATGTCTCCACCGAGCACCCGTCTGAGCCGAGCGCTGGCTAACTAGCCCGCTCTGCTAGACGGCTAACTTATCTGCTTATAGCGCTGAGCTTATCAGCGTCGTGGCTCCATAAACCGCACGATTGCGTCCTTATCACGACCACAGCGGGTTTTACAGTCATTAAACTCCCGTTTGTTGCGTGTTCTTGAACGAGACGGCTCCACGGTGCTGGCTAGCCCTTCGTTCTCCCCGCTGCCTTTGATCCAACTTTTTACAAACGGCGTCGAAAAACTAAACACAGCGCTGTGTTTAGTTGAGACACGCGAGGGAGTTGGATAAAAGTTGGTGGTTTCCCGCGAGAAGACGGTTATACCCGTCCAACTGCATCAGGGACACCAAGTTCGCTAGCTTCTCGTCTTAGCCGCTTGTTAGAAGTTTGCGCTTCACTTGCTGCCTCTGAAATGACCCGCTAGTCTGACTTTCCGAGCTCTTTTCGTACAAACCCGGGCCAGTAATGCGACTCTCGTGTGACATCGCTTCTCGCTCTTTTGTTGGAAGGTGATCGCTCGACTGAGACGCTGTGATTTGGTTGAATCCAGCTCTCGGAGCACTGTACGTTGCCACTGTGTTCTAGAAGTTGCCCTACTACTTTGACTCTCAGCGTGTCGTCAGGCCTCCGCCTTTATCAAGAAGCCGATCAATGGTTTGACCGGCTACTTGGAACAGCTCTACGTATTTATCGGCTGTCTGGTTCGTTGGTAGTAAAGGGTTTTTGGAGCAAAACCACCTCTAAGAGAGAAGGCGTAGTGCTCGTCTGTTGTCAGGACCGTGTGTCATCAGTCACAGTGGGTGGTAGCTGCTTCGTCACTATCCCTTTATCACACCACAAGGCATTGTCTGTTTGGCATGCCACATCTCAGGGGTTCTTTTCAGTAGGGCATATTTTTATATATATATTACAGTATCACCACACTGACCCCCACCTGTGGCCCCACACTCTAATATTCTGGAATTATATGGTCGATTCTGAAAGATATTTCATTTCTGTTTGATAGTTTCTTAAATGACCCTTTAATATAGCAAAGCTCAGAAGTTATTAAAAACAATTGCAAAATAGTACTGACTACACAGATGGAGAGCTGTCTAGCAACATCCTCGCACATAGTTGCTATTGTCTTGTACATGTTCCCTTTACACAGTGGAGTGCAGGCAGCTCCCACCACTGCACCCAAATCATGGTTGGTTACAAACTAATAATAATGGTCAATAACTCCAGGCTTTTATTTTTGTTTTTTATTTCTTATTTTATTTTTTTGAAGCCAGCAGACGCCATTCTCCTGCTCACATGTGCGTGCTGTGGTCACCTGTATGGCTCTCGTAACGATACAAATGGAGCTCACTAGAACCAGCCCAGTGACTTGCTCTTCCACTATTCAGTATCTCCTCCCACTCTTTCACAACTCACAAATATTCTGTGACACACTCGCCTTCTCGATGGGAAGATAGTTGTTCGTTTGTTTTGTGGGTCTGGCCAGGTAAACCTGTTCTCACCAGTCCTTCCATGCAAGTCACAGGTTATCAATGTTTCCAGTACAGACACTTGTGCTCTCTCGATGGCGACTGTTCTGTGCCTGGGTATGTGACTTAAGCATAGTATCATCATCTTCAGCCTGGTACACAGAGACATGTAGCACTGCTTTGAGATGTGGGAGTGAATATAAGTCACGTCTGCTGCTCAATTTGGCTACAGTGAAGTAGTTGCGTCTCTCATGTTGACGTGTAAATGGTGTACTTTCCTCTTTGAAAAACTGGGCGTGTTTGCAGGCCGATGACTAAATTATAATCTGTTCATGAATTTATGTGGTCAAATGCCTCATTGAGTTGTGAATATTAGGGACCATTGTATATCACTTTAGTAATTATCTATGTAATGTATAATATCACTTCAGTAATTATATAACTATGAGATTTTTATTTGTTGCTTTACCAGCCCAAGAATGTAATATTGCGGGTCCACAGCATGAAATATATATTTTGTTGTTCATGCAATATGTTTTGTATATATTTATATATTTATTTATATATTATGTTCAATATATTTTGCATCCAGTTGAATGTTGTTGTCTTATTTGACAGCTTGATTGTCATTTCACTTTGTTGCATTGTTAAAACATACTGCAAAAAAACGGCGTCACTGTTCTTATCTTCGTATCTTATCATCAGTTCTTCAGGTATGTTTGTTATATTTTCCTTTTCCTTTTACTTTGGCTTGGCAGCAAAGTACTATCTCCGTAAATCGGACTGCATAGAAGCAGTATCTTACTGCAGTAGGCTATGACTCATGTCAATGTCACTAAACCTCCTTGGTGCCTTAATTTCACCAGTGCTGTGAGAATTATCTTTACCTGAATGAGACTTGGCAAAGAATTGTATTAATGGATGTATGTCTGGCCCCAACAACAGTGAGACTTTTCCACCAATGCTGAATGACGTGAGTATTCATGCAAACCACAGAGAAACTGCGCTTTGGTTGCCCCTGAATTTGGACTGGTGATCTCAGCACATGGAGGTGGCGAGGCAGTGTGTTGGGGTGGGGGTTGTTCCGGCCTGTGGAGGGTAAGCAGGAGGGGCGGAGTGGACAAGACAGACTCCTCTCTCTTCCTCCTGTCTGTGGAGGGTGAATAGGTAATTATAGCAGCAGATGTGTCATTAGTTCTGAGCCGTATTCATGGGGATGCAGGATGGCAAGGGAAAGTTTTTTTTTTGGGTGGGGGTTCGGGGTCGATGGGGCTGTTCTGCTTCACAGGAATCACATTTCACTGGGGTTAAGAGAATTTATGGGACCTGCTAAGTTGTTTTCTTACCCCCAATGCACACATGCTTCCACACTCTCTTCCATTCAACTGTTACTGGAAAACGTTCTCAAGTCAGGAGACATTGTTCCCGTATCTGCTGCAGTCATTTCATACTTTCATACTATTGACTGCAGCCTCACCTAACCGTCGTCATTTGTTCATGAAACACTTGGCTGTGGTGCATGTCGCTGCATGCCGGACACTGGGATCAGATTACTCAACAGGACAAGAAGTCGTCGGACTGCAGACGATTTAAAGAGGCTAGTACTATGCCTTTTCAACCTCCGGATTGCTCAATGGTGCTGGGCAATATTGTACTTTACTTCAATTGATGTTCTTCATCTCAGATATGGAACGGGGAAACTTAGATTTTGTTCTCTTGAGATTAGGTTGATTTCCATGTTCGTGCTTGTTACAAGAAATTCTGCCGGTGAATCCGCGCCTGTCGCTGTGGCGTCCAGCATGGACAAGGGAGGGTGCGCGAGTTGGAGTCAGTGGACGTGATGCGTGATTGCGCCACACTTCCTGTTTCTCATGTGTTTCTGACTGTATATGTGATAGATGCGCGGGAGGTGTTGTGACTACTCGGCTCCTGTCCTCCAGAGCTGGTCTAGTAATCCAGCCGGGTGATGCTGGGTGGGACGTGCAGGTAGTTGTTCCCCCCTGCGGTCCTCAGTAGGCACTGCACAGCTTCCTCTCAGTGCCTTAGGTGAAGCATTTTCTGATACATTTGCTGTTGCTAGGCTCAGAATGAGGAAGATTAATCCCAGCGTCTCATTTATCACCTTCAACTTGAGACTTGCTGTCTCCTACAGCAAGGTTTGCCATATAATGGATTTACTTTGACTTTTTGCGCCATGGTGTTTGAGATTGCCCACAAAATTGATATGATGTTGAGAGTGTCACATTTTGAAATATCTATTTTTTTATGTTTACATTGTGAAAGTGTCAATGTGTAGTTGAAGGATATTTGTTTTTGCTATTATTTCTCTGCCGCTCTGACACTGTGATGCAATGTGTTTTTCAAATCTCAGAGGTTTGAAGATCAAAAATGCTCTTCAGCTCCGCAAGACTGCTGTAGAAAATCTGTCAACCTGCTCCACCACTTCAGTAGGGTCTCCGCCGCGTCCCTGCCCACTCTGCTGATATCAAGCAGGAGCGGTTCAACAAAGATGATTTGTCTGACCCAAGTGTCATGTTTGCTTTTTAGAGTTTTTGGGAGCAAGAATATAATTGCAGTTTGCAAACTGTCTACTAGAGCCTTTTGTTTATATTATTAGCCTATCTCCTGTGGCCAAGCGGACCTGTGCCGAGAGGATTCATTGTTTGGAGTTTGTCTACTTTAATGCACTTCTAGTTTTACTTACTACTATGTTTTTTGTCTTGTTTGTTGGCCTCATATAAATGAAAAAGTTTGTTGTGCTTTTTTTTTAAACGGCTACTGGAATATTTCTGAAAACGTATTCGTGTTATTCGGCTTCAGTGACAAATTTTCTTTTGGGTGCTTCCCTAATCTTTTTCCTCTAGAATTTCTTGTTTCGTCATTCTTGAGCATTCTAAGTAAAGCTGCATGACATGTTTATCCATATTTATATGATCCTTCTGTGACTCTCCTTGTTTGCTTCTGTCAGCACTAACACTAGTTCATGTCACTCCTTTATTATAGCTCTCTGTCGCAGTGGTGGAAATGCTGCCTATTCACTTTTTCAACTGCTATTTTTTTATCATAAGTTGAAACAAGATGTGTACACTGCAGAAATAATTTCTGAAATATATCTCCCTTACTGTTTGATTGTATATCATTAAATTGCTATTCATTGTGCTACGAGCTAATGAAATGGTATGCATTATTTTGTCAGTGTGAATTAAATCAGTTTTCTGTATGATGCTCTTGAGGCAATGGTACATTTTGGAATGACTAAATGGAAATGCTGAATGACATGAATATGAAAACTGCAGGTGAACTCACCCCACAACTGTAAACAAAAGCATTGTGTGTATGTGTGGCTTTGGTATCTTTATCCATCTGGTTTAGCGCTCCACAGCACAGGTGTGTGCAGTACGTGTGACTCCGCAGTGGCACACCCCTCACCAGTGGACGGTTGGTTTTCCCCTGCTCACTTTCAGTAACTTGCATTTGTCTGTCCTAGGTGATGGTGCGGTTGTGTTTGCAGCGCAAACCGGCTGTGTGAAGATGGTTTTAAGAGAAGCGGTGCTGGAGGACTCAGGAACACTCCACTGGCCTGCAGCAGACTCATAAACACACCGAAGATTTACACACAGAGCAACGTGCCGTGAGAAAGGACACGCACGGACACTAATCACTGAAAGGTTGACAAAACTTTCAAGGTCCTCCAGTGGTGTGAGATTACTTTTTCTTGCCTGTGACCCCCTCTACATCACCAAAATGCCAAGTTCAACGATTCGACGCCAGATGAAGAACATGGTGAACAATTACTCTGATGCAGAGAAGAAGGTCAGAGAGGCCACTTCCAACGACCCCTGGGGTCCATCCTCTTCCCTCATGTCAGAGATTGCAGATCTTACGTACAACGTGGTGGCCTTTAGCGAAATCATGAGTATGATATGGAAGCGGCTCAACGACCACGGGAAAAACTGGCGTCACGTCTACAAAGCTCTCACTCTACTTGATTACCTGATCAAGACGGGTTCGGAGCGAGTAGCCCTGCAATGCAAGGAGAATATCTTTGCCATCCAGACCCTAAAGGATTTCCAGTACATCGACCGAGATGGAAAGGACCAGGGCATAAACGTGCGGGAGAAGAGCAAGCAGCTTGTCGTTCTCCTCAAAGATGAGGACCGTCTCAAAGGCGAGAGGTATGGAGTTCATGCTGTGCTTGAGTGTGCGTGAGACCTATGAGATGGGAGATGCACACAAGTGACTGCAGAACTAATGCTCATCTTCCAGTTGATGAGGACTAGGGAAAGGATAAACATTGAAACGTACCTCGCATGTACACTTTCATTTGCACATTCTGTCTTCATATCATTGCTTCACCGCTCTGGCAGATTATCTGTGAGCAGATGTTGAGGTGCTGTTACGGTCCACATTCCCTCCAGTGTGAAATTGATTCTGTGAACTCTGTGCTGCATCGGAACATTTGTCTCACTTGGTCGACTTAACATGTTGATTGTGTTCTATATAGAATCCCTGTAGAAGCTCGTTGCCAAACACATGGTTATTTTCTCTAAAATATAATTGTAGAAAGCTTTAGTGAGAGAAGACGCCACAAAGGAAGCAGACTTAATCCATTTGCTTTTTCAGGTCTCAGGCTTTGAAGACAAAGGAGAGAATGGCCCAAGTCTCCACTGGGAGCAGTCAGATGGGTTTTGGACGGGGTTCATCTCAGCCCAACCTTTCTACTTCCTACAGCGAAGAGTATGGCCGCTCAGAGGGGTCTCCTGCATCCTACCATGGCTGTGAGTATCCCTCATTTTCTTCACCAAGGGAAGCATCCATATGCAAGAGGAATCTGCTTGTCTTTATAAGATAACCTCCTTTATTTTGGGAGTGATAATCAGCTGACCTTGTCAGTCTGGCACAAAAAAATGCTTTGTGGAATGTAGCTCCTCTTTCTGCTCCTGGTAAACATGGCTGACATATTCCAGAACATCTGGATTGGCAATCCAATGAACAGTTCAGTGCATCTGCTTTCTCCATTCATAATGTCGGATTCACTTGGTTACAGAGTGAATGATGAGTCAACAGTTTCTCACCTCATTATGTTTTGCTCACTGGTGATCACTGGCTGAGGATGTACAAGTCAATGGAAAGCTGTGAGCTGAATTCAAAAAGGAGCTAGGAAATTAGCTGATGCAGAATGTCAGAGCTCAAAGTACTGAGAGGTGGTCACAACAAAGGCATGAACCTTGGCCTCCTTTTCTTTAACCCTCTGACCCAGAGCCCTGCACGCCAGTTGTCTGTGGGAGTGCTTGCATGTATCTCACAGCGTGGATCTGGCCTGCCTGATCAAGTGGAGTTTATCGATGACATTGTGTGTGGCCTATATTTGTGAGCATGGGCTCCGCATATCTGTGCATCTACCTCAGATGTATCAAGACTTTGCCTTTTTTACATGAGACGCATCCAGCCATAAATGTCAGGCGTAAGATTCTGCTTTTAATGTTGTTGAAGCTCAAAACAAGTCTGGGAAAGCAAATGCCCCATAATGTCCCAACTCCATCGGCAGCGTTGTTTGTTTTTATGTATTGTTCACATAGAATGAGTAGTTCAGTGAGGCGTCAAGGAAAAAAAATGCAAAGAAACTTTTAAATGTCATCTTTTTTGCTTGGAAGCTTGCGAGGAATGCACATGTATTGGAATTGCCCATATGTGGACAGTTCCCACGGTGGAAGGCGGGTACAGTTTGACCTTGACGTGTGTTTATTTGTCTTGGACTTGCTTGTGATCTTGTGCTCCGTTTGATGTTGCACTGCATGTCCAGTCTGGATTTAGTTTTTTTGCATTGTACAAGCTTAGTCACAACACAGTGACTCCACATTCAGCTCAGAGGAGCTGAGAACGAATGATGGGTTTGACTTTGCAACAAAGACGGAGTAGGTCCAAATAACAATGAGAAGTGATCCAGATCCTCGTCTGACAAGTTCCTTTTATTATGCTCTCAGATTGTGACGTGCATGTCGCCTTGCTGTGGTGATGCCTTCCTCTGTGTGACACGTGCGTCTGTGTTGTTTCGCCGCGTGGAACGGTGTAATCCAATCAGCAGAGGACACTCATCCTGAAAAAGATTGTCACCTGGCTGAAATAACAAATAGGAAATGCTGCTTCTTCTGAAGTTATGGCCACTTTGGATGTCTGACATTCTTTTCCCATGAACATTTGCAACACACCTCATTTATGGTGTAAATACCAAGATTGTTCCTGGTTGGTTTGAACACCAGACACCTTCACTGTGGTTGCTACTGCCAAGTAATGTCCACAGTTACCACCGTGGATATGCTTTTTGGCCTGACATCCTCCGCCTGTCAACAGACCGTAACAAGTTCCCATATGTTGATGAAATTGACAGTGGATTTGACAGAAGAGTGATCGTCTGGTATTCGATTTACTGATGTGAGTGCTGTGTATGAGGAACTCGAACCTCCACTCAGATTGATATTTGCTGGGCAGCGAGGAGCCACACACACAAGCGAAGTGAGAGGGCACACAGGTCTTAGAGCTGGAAGATGTACGACTCTACTGAAATCTGCGCCTGTTTGTGTGACCAAGTCAGAATATGGCTCGTAGGACAGCTCACATATGAGAGACTGAAGTGTGAGCTAGCACGCCACGTGGGGCCAATCGGACCACACAAATGTAGCCATTTATCACGTCGTTTTGGTGTAATATTGAAGAGGCTGCTGCATGGAATCACTTCTGCCTTTGCTTTTAGCCACATCTCCCAATGCGGGTTCAGAGCTGGAGCAAGCCAGGCCCCAGACAAGTGGCGAAGAAGAGCTTCAGCTGCAGCTGGCTCTGGCCATGAGCCGGGAAGCTGCAGAGCAGGTGAAGTAACCTTCAAAACATTAAGGTACCTTTATTTGTGTAGATATTAGTTGGAGAAGGTGTGTGTGGCATTCACTTCATCCTGCACAACCCCTGGACACGCCTGGATCAGCTAATGGTGTTAAATGTTATGTAATGTTAAAGTAGACATCAGTTTCTCACATGAATTACTCTTGCTAAACTCATGTATCCATGTGCGTACAGGAGGAGCGTATACGGAGGGGGGATGATCTGCGACTACAAATGGCCTTAGAGGAGAGCAAGAAGGAAGGTCCTGGCTCTGCAAAACTACCCAAGAAGAAGAAAGAGGTAATTCCCAAGGATGAGTTGTCCCATTTATTGTGTGGTTTCATGTCAATGGCGCTGTCACTAAAGCACTCCCACCATAAATGAATGTACCAACATACACAAAAAGATGAAAAAATAACTTGAGTTTCTGTCCAAAATGTTTTCAGCCACAGTCTTCCTTGATGGACCTTATGGATGTTCCTGAGCCAGGTGCCAGTGGAGACCCCTGGGGTGGAGTCAGGCCTGCGCCTGGCGCAGAATCGGTTGATCCCTGGCAGCCATATGGTAAACCCTCTTGCACACCTCTGGCCGGCTTGTACATGCGACCTGCACATGAGCGCATGGGCTTTTTCCAAAGAGCTGGATCCTGCGGTTGCTCCTCAGCACCTGCAGCTTCTAGAACTGTGACCCTTTGTTGAATAGGAATGCTGCTCTGCAGGCCTGACAGCATTTCTGCTCAGAGCGAAGAGGAGGGGGCAGTGGGAGGATGTCACAGGATCATGTTGTGAAGTGAAAGACCTCTGTGGCAAAATGTGGCATCATTCAGTGACACTTGACCAGTGCTTGTCTCAACGTTCACTGAATTCAAGTGGAGCTAACTTGTGTGGTCTTTTATACTTTGCTTTTCCCCCTGATATCGAGGACATGATTGTGATGATCATCCATCTCTCCTGTCTAGTTTCTCAGCCCAAGCCTGCTGCCCCAGTGGACCCGTGGGGAGCCCCTCCCTCTGTACCGCCGATCAAGAGCAGTGATCCCTGGGCGTCAAACTCAGCCCCCGCCTCTGATCCCTGGGGATCTGCCGCCACTCGACCCAAGGCCTCGAACACAGGTGCTCATAAGAACACCGTCTTCCGTTCATCCCTTTCTGCCGTCAGTACTACATAACTGCGTGCTTCTTAATACTGTATTGTCCTTGCCTCAATCCCATGCTCATCGGACTGTATTGTCTGTTTCCACTGTGTGTGTGGCATCTCTGCTTTGTGTGTCAATTTTTGTGTGCGTTGTCCCCCCCACAGGTAGTTTTGACCTGTTCACGTCCTCCAATGGTACGTCTAAAGAGGACTTCTCAGAGTTTGACAGCCTGCGCTCCTCCTCCTCTGTCCCTACTGGTACTCACCCTATCCTCTGGTGTCTTCTACCTCTGATCAATGGGACCTGTGGGGCACATATTCACACGTTGCACCTTCTGTTGGTAGATGTCACCTCACTGGAGCAGAATGACGCTGGTGCTGTGGCAGCCATTTTTAGCCTCTATACAAGAGATCGTTTGCAAATTCAGTCAAAAGCTGCTGGAATAGCTCTCACTGCTCCCTGCTCCAGCCTGGTCCCAGATCTGTGTAGCTTTTATGGGCGTAACAAGAAATGCATACTAACACCAACCCGCCTGGAGAATCCTTGTTTGCGGACGGACAGGAACTTGGGTCAGGAACTGGCTGCGATAGAAGGGACATGTGTCGACCAGGCACAGGGCAAACTGTTGAGGATGTCAGAAACACGTTTGACTTGTGTTAGTCTGAAAGAATTGCTCATTTTAAAGTGACACTTTTACAACTCAAGCAGTGCTGCTGAAATGCTTCAGCATGTGACACCCTCAATTTATGAGACCAGGCGTGTTGCCAGCTGGTCAGATGACTGTCATGTAATTCACCGTGGCTGCCGCCATGACATCCTACTCTGGTGCTCACCTCTAAGCTTGGCCGACACCTTCAGGTGGTCACTGTGGATCATTTACTTGCTTTGATGCTAAGGAGAGGCTGGGACCTAGAGAATGAGAAGCTGCTGACCAGGGTTGTGCAACAAAGAATGCTGTCACATGTCATTGCCTTCCATTTGTCCAGGTGATGGTGGCATTCCTTCTTCCGTTCCATCCCAAGCAAGCCTCGCCAGCAGCGGCAGCCTGGACCTCTTTGACCCGCTGCCCACATCTGCTTCCACCACCACAAACCCAACGAGAAAAACTCCAGAGTCTTTCCTGGGTCCCAACGCTGCCCTGGTCAACCTGGATTCTCTGGTGACCAAACCGGCCCAGCCGGCGCCAGTGGTCAACCCTTTCTTGGCTTCCACAGGTAGGAAGAGTCGTGGAAAATGTTTTGCTCGAGGGGAAGGGGTTTCAGGTGTCTGATGAATCGGTGGAGCCTGTTGCTTAGTTTTCATTTGAGAGAATCAAGATCAAGAGTGGGACGTGTTTTCCATGACAGTTCACACCTTTCGGCAGAGTCCAAAGTGGAAATGGGAGCAGTGGTAAGACTCATCTTGTTCCTCTGTCTCCACCAGGTGGCGTCGCTCCAGCTCCAGCCGCTCATGCCAATCCATTCCAGGTGAGCCAGCCGGCGCCCCCCACCCTCAACCAGATGAGGGTGAGCCCCATGCCGTCTGGCTTCGCCATGGGGGAGCCCATGCCCCTGGCCACCATGGCGGCCCAGCCCATCGCCATGGTCCCCTTGGCAGGGATGGCTCCCATGGGGCACCTGGTGCCCGGGATGGGCGCGGCCTCCATGTCCATGCCTCAGCCGCTGATGAGCATGCCCCCCACGGCCGGGCAGCAGGCCAGCGGAACCACCAACCCCTTCCTTTTGTGAGGGCTGCTGGGCCTCTCTTCCAGACCAAAAGGTGTGTCCACCTTAACCCCGTGACCCCGCCCGACCAGCCCGTCTCCGACGCTACAAGCTGCCTATCCTGTGTGATGATTGTACCAGCAGAGATGCTGCAGTGACGGGACTGACAGTACTAACGCCAGGATCTTATCTCTCTCTTCACTAGAGCTAATCTTTTTTAAGCCCTTTTAGCAAGCGTGTGTGTGAGAGCGTGTGTGTGTGTTAGTCCTTTTACACTGTGTCTGTTCCAGTGGAGTGAAGCGCCCACTGTGGATGCTAGGTGTGTTTCCACTCCACTGCCTGTGTGCGTGTTACTAAGCAGGGATTTTGCACATGACTTGGGCTTCTTCTCTCTCTGTTGGGCTCACCGTGACACCTTAGCGCAGGGGAGGACTGATGGTGCTGCAGCCACCCTCAGCACCACAAACCCAACGTCTGACCTGTTGTCAGACCAGCGTGACTCTTCTCTGACGGCATCAGTATTGTGATACAGTGTTGTCTGCGTCAGGGGTCAAAGGGAAGGTCAGGAAAGGGCCAAATTAAAGCAACACTCATTGATCATCTAGAATCTCTAAATCTCATCCCCACCCCACGTGAGCGCTGTCACACTCCTGGACTGGTTCCAGTCCCACCAGTGGAACAAACAGCTGCAACCTTTGTTTTTGTTTTTCATTATTTACTCGTTGTATGTAAATCCATAGCCGTTCTGAAGGCGTGTGCTAGTGAACCCACGTGTCACCTTGACCCTACTTTGTGTCTTAGGTTCACCGAAGTCCTGGCAATTTGCTCATCTGTTCTTATCGCTCTGGGACTCTGTGTTACTTTTAAAGTGTATCTTTCATAGCTATGTTTTGTTCCTGGAGCGGAAGTGGAGCAGTTACATCTGGTGGCGCTGGCGTTTGAGAGACTCTACCCAGCAGCACGGGACGTTTCTCACTCAGCTGCTCCACACACACATGTTCATGAACCCAATTGGAACCATCTAAAATTGACAGGACAAAATGAAACCTCACATGGAATATACTTGCTCTGGAGCTGCTGAGGTGACCTCACATGGCAGACGCCCGTTTGTTCATTCATGTACTAGAGCTCTCAAGCTGATGAAGCTCCTTGCGAGGCAGTGGCAACTTGTGGCGAGCAAACGGGCTTTCTCCCCACTAGAAATATGCAACTGACTGTAAGTGTTGAACAAGGAACAACGTATTGTTACTTCAGACATCACCTGCCTTGATCGTAGCTGAAGCATTTAAAGAACAAACCCTGAGCTGTTGTGCTTCTTTGTATCGCTTTTATCACCAGAACTAACTCTGTACATCCTTCTGGGAGCAGGCTGCTTTTTTTTTTAAAATCAGAGACCATCTGTTGGCATTATAACTGTATAAAATAATTTATCATTTGTACTATTGTAACATACTGTTCTTCTGTATACCTTTTGTTATCTGTGTAATGGGTTGTTTTGTAGGCAAAGTCACCGTGGTATTTTAATGGCATCTTTTAACAAATGGAACGCGGCAGGACACCCCCTGCTGGAGGACAAGTGTAGCTGCATTTGGTTCTAAATAAAAGTTATCACTACAGCTGAGGCTCGTGGTCCTTGGATTTGATTCCATTGGTGTTACAGTTGCGCAGACACTCAGGAGCATGTTTGGATGAAGGTCAAAGGAAGATCAGCCTGTTGCAGTACACTATGGGACTTGTCTTCAATAATGTTGTCATTACGTTTTAAATGTAGTTTTCGTGTATCCTTTTGGGACAGACAAATGCAAGTGCATGTTTATTAAAAAAAAACAAAAAAACAAAAAACAGCCAATCAGAACCAAGACTGCAAGATGACTGAATCAGGAAGCGGGCTCTTCTGACGACAGAGAAGCATGTGAGTGTGTGTTGGTCGGCCCCGTGTCGTAGCCTAGCTTCTTCATGTCTTTGGTCATGATGTGGAAGGAGGCAGTGACGAACCCTTGCGAGCGAACGCGGGTCACTGCAAGTCAAACACAGCGAGACTCGAGGTCAAGGGTTGATCGTGCAGGCACCGCATGGGCACCCCTCACTTGGTGAGTCAAGTTGCAGCAACACCCACCTTCTCTGCCTTCACCCTGCGCGACGACCTTTGGGTCTGTGTACTCTGGCCGGCGACCCAGCAACCAGCTGTGGAAGACAGACAACACAGCAGTGAGGAGCATGAGGTAGAGCGCCACCTGATGGACACTGTCCAGTCCTGACTCACCTGGTGAACTTCTGAAGTCTCCAGGTGGGCTCGGGAACAAACATGGGGAGGGTCCGTGTGTGTCTGGCGGGCGCACAACAAGGGCGGAGAATTAAGGATTGTTTCTTCCCTCTCCAACAGGCTGCAGGTGAAAGCAAACTCACTGTCCTGGAGAGAAGGGGACGTGCGTCGCGCCATATCCTCTCACCACGTCGTTGCCAAACACATCCGGACCGTAGACGCTCAGCACCAGCTGCGGCCCTGCGTGACACCCAAAACACACACACACTGGGGTGATGGTGGCTGGACACGGGTGAGATAGATACGTACACCCAGAGGGGTTGGTGCTCTTGAAGGTGATCTCTAGTGGAAAGTTCCAGATCAGTGTGTGAGAGGTCTGGCTGCCTTTGCATGTGATTTGGGTGATGCCTTCCTCTAAACCCTGCAGACAGAAACAAAACACACGGTCTCACACAGTCCTGTGAGACGGACGGTCCATCGGAGCCAGATCTGTTCCACGTCCTGCACTCACCGAAGTTGGAGCCCAGTCATGGCCGTAAACGAAGCAGTACTTGCAGTACAGCTCGTCGTAGTCAGGAAACTACAGGCAATAGCACAAGTCAACAACATCTCACTGGCAACTGCTAAGGCTGCTAGCTACAGCGCTAACTCACGTTCGCTCCTTCAATCTGTCCGTTTACCGTGAGAAGAAACACCGACGGATTCACCGCAGACATCGCAGTCTCGTTTAAAAGTCATGCGGTTGGTTGCCGCC
Source organism: Synchiropus splendidus (assembly GCF_027744825.2). Taxonomy (NCBI): domain Eukaryota; kingdom Metazoa; phylum Chordata; class Actinopteri; order Syngnathiformes; family Callionymidae; genus Synchiropus; species Synchiropus splendidus. Next base: position 4,042,418 of record NC_071352.1, read on the forward strand.
GCTTTAATGGATCCAGCTGACGAGAGGCTTGAGCTATTAACGTTAGCTAACGTAGCGAGCCACAGCGCTGCTGGTCCTGGTTGCTAAGGAGACGCTTTCCATCTCTACGGAAGCCGGCGAGGATAAAAAAAAAACCTCTCGGAGCTACCGCGGATAGCCACAAGATGGAGGCGTCACACATGCTATCTGCAGCGGAAGTTGTTGAAGGTGTGTAGAACGTCCGAGTTTGTTTTAAATGATACAATATGTATCTGTTTTAATGGAGACTGTAGCAAATGCCTCAATATTGTGCGCCATATGTGCGATATGGCCGAAGGCTAGCGGACCGTGTTTGACGCAGCAGAAAAGCCAAACGTTTCCCAGAGTTGCCTCAGGAACACTGTAGGTCCCAATGCTGACTATTGAGCCGGGTTTCTTTTGGTGGCAGAGACCACGCTGCTGGGCTGCGGCTCGGTTCTCCCTGTCCATCTGGGAGTGTGTGGGTGTGGCTGTGTGTGGGTCAGAAGGGTGACTGGTTGTATTCCTTTCTTATTAGATGACAATGGAAATCCTGTAATCCTTCTTTCAATCCTCTTAGTTTGTCTTGAACATCTTCAGCTTCTGGTGGAACAACAGTCCAGTCCAGACGTGGCCCTTGGCCTGGATTAATGTGGCCCTCCCGACTCATTCATTTCTGTTGATATTCCAATTGTTACTCAGAAAAACCAGCATGGTTCTGCTTTCTCCTTGTAGTCACAAAGTTCGAGTCCTTCTGACTGTGGAATCCTGGGAAACTGGATTGCCACCCTGGGCTGGTCCTTGACAAGTGACCAAGGACATGAGGGACCTCCTGATCCTCGCGCTCCTGCTCTGCTTGGAGTCTTCCGATCTTTCCTGTTGGAGCCTTTCATCTTCTTCTCGTCGTCCTCTCATCCACGTGCCGCAGTTGTTCCTCCACTCCTCTTCCTCCAGTGCTCTCACTCCATCTTCCCGCATGGCCTGGTTTGCTTCCCTCCTGACTGTCTTCTATTTTCCCCGCTCTCTTCTCGAATGATGTAATTCCCCTTTGATGGCTGCAGTCGTCCTCTGTCCCTCCTCACTTTGTTGCGGTCAACATTTGTGACGGGTGATTATTGAGGTCGTATTTACAAATGAAGCAAGAATGTTTGACTGACACACGGACACTGGTGGGGTCCTCTGCTCCAAGTCTGGGGGCGCAGACCTCTTAACTTGCTTAGAAAGACCTGTCAACCAGAGGAACACGCTTGAGTTGACTGTGAAAAAACAGATTGTTGAGAACGAAGCTAGTCTCAACTCAGTTTCTCACTCAATTTTGTTCGTATTATCTGCTACAATGACAATAAAGGCTATTCTATTCTATTCTATTCTCATGCCGAGCAGCGACTGTGGAAGAATCAAACGCCTGTGCACTTCGATGATTGAGCCTGTCAAATCAACTGTGACTCAAGACGTTGCTCAAGATGCTTCAGGCCACGGAAAAGATGGCAGATTACTACGGAGTAAGAGGAGGTGAAGAAGAGAGTGAAGGCAGAGGTGAACTCACGGGCAGAGGAGGAGTGAGGTCAGAGGGACTCGAGGAGATGGAGGAGGTTCTTGGTGGCTGATGAGGAGCCAGAACACTGCCCTCTGCTGGGGTCACGGGGCAGATGATGTCACGCTCCGGGGGGGTGAGGTCACCAAAGTGGTGTGACTCATGAGTGTGGTCACATGATCTCGCGCGGCCGCTTCCTGCTGGTCACTGATGTGGCACCACGTCACTCTGAGGACCATCTGCTCATGAGATGGTGGTGGCTGTTGAGCTCACTGGTGTTCCGACCGGAGCCACTCCGTGCCGTTTGAACGTCGATGGCCTGAGACGCAGTGTTCGGTCGGGCCTTGATGAACCAACAAAAGCTGCATGAGCCGCACCTTGTCAGGGTGACGCACCCGAGAGGTCCTTCTTCAGCTAGACGCTGTGGCTCCAGAGAAAGATGTTGGAGGGAAAGAAACATTCGGCGGAGGAGCGAGGAGCAAGTCCAGCAGCTGATGAGGGTGAGACAGAGAAGAGACAGATTGAGGGAGTGAGGACAGGAGGGAGCAGATATTCTTTGCTGAAGTGAGTGTCATGTTGCAGTCAGCTGCGGGTGAGGAACCAGGCCAGAAGCCTCCTGTCGGCTCAGCCCCTCTCCTCATCACAGTATGTCTTTCATCCCAAGGTTCTGTCTGTCGGCCACTCCGGTTTCCTCCCTCAGTCCAAGAGCACAGAGAGGACCATTCGTGACTCTCGATGCTTGGGTTTGCTTGGGGCCTGCCTGTCGCCCTAGGCAGCTGAGATGCACTTGGTTTTTCCTGAGAAGCCTGTTAACTTCCATGTTTCTTTGATGCAGGTCTGCGACCGGATCTGCGTCAAGCTCTCGCCCTCCACACCACAGAGCTGCCACCCAGAGGTGAGTCCTAACCAGTCACACCTTGAACTGAATGGAGAACTTGCGCCTCCTTCAGACCATCTCAGAAATGCACCTTCCTCACCCTCCCGTCCATTTGCCACCTCTTTTCTTGTCCCTCTGAGTCCCACCTCGTGCCGACTCATGGGCCCAGTGACTCGTGATCTTCCCGGGCAGAACCATGAAGCGTGATGTTGATGGCCCGCCCCTCTGACACGTCCTCGCAGGCAACCTGTGGGCACCTCATACCTGGCTGCTGTCGCTCAGCTGGCAGAACCACTCTTTAGTGAATCAGCAAACCCCTGGAGTTTGGCTGAGACTGGTGCCAGCGGTGGAGTGACTGGACGCGTTCCAAACACTTTTGTTTTTCGTTTCTGCATGGAAATGGTATTCAGTCCAGTCCAGTGAAACAAGGCAAGTCCCTATCTTCTGGAACAATAATGCCATGGTTGCTAGCGCCTGGTTGCTTGTGAACCAGTCTCACTGGGAGAAACCATTTCCTCTCCGTCTCATTGTGGATCTGTAGATGGTCGCTTCGTTCACCTCTGTGTTTGGGGGTGAAAGAGGGCGCTGCTGAGCAGGAGAAGAAGCCGGTGCTATAGAAACCTGGCGGGTGTGTGTCTGGCAGCCGTGAGGCCAAGCGTCAGTGGTGTAGGCTCGGCCGGCGGCCGGGGAGGGGCCGAGGCGCGTGGCTGCGGCTCCTCCATTAGCCTGAGTGCTTCCGTGACAACATAATGGCCATCACCCAGACAACAGGGTCACCGTCGTCATGAACACACCCAGGAACCGCTGATGTCAATGAAGCAAAGTAGGTCCCACTTCCTCCAAAACACACACACTCCGCTGGGGAAGGGCAACTCTTGGGGAGGGGAGATCTCAACTCATCAATAATGGAGGACGGCGTGACGGGAAAGCAAAGAAAGATCCAGCCGAGTGCGCTCCACGTGGGGCGAGAGGAGGGCGGACGGTGGTCCCACGAGAGCCAACCCTCACTCTGCTCACTTCCAATGAAGTTAGGAAGCCATTTTCTCCAAAAGCATCTGGTGGTAAGATAATCCACTCCATTATCTTCTGATGGAGCGAGATGAGCTGCAGACGCTGTGGTTCACATCATCTCCACCGCAACTGTGGTCAACATGAATTCTGGACATGAGCTCATCGAAGATGATGCTTTGGCTTTTGCCATTTAATGTTTAGGCCAGGGATCAGCGAAGCCCCTCCCCTTCCTGCTGAGTCAGGTGACCCCCGCTATCTCTCAAGTCGTTCTGCGGACGTGATGAACTACTGAACGGCCAAATGGTTTTGCAGCAATTCGTAGTGAAAACACCCAGCTCTGAAGAAAGATAGAGGCCAGACACCAAGGTTTGCCCATAAAAGGAAGACATGACCGTTGTGCTAGCACATCAAAGCTCACTAGGTCGCAACTCGACACGCTCACTCCGTGGAGGCAAAGCATGTTCAAGCTCTGCTGTCAGGTCACCAGAGAGTGAAGCATGAGCAGGTGATGCTGTGGAATCAGTGCTCCAGTCCCGCTGCCATCTTTCTGCAACTGAGTGAGTCATCTCCCAGGCATTACCGTCTCCTGGACCCTCCCAAGGACCCTCAGGCCCCCGCCTGTCTCAGAGCGTTGGCCTTCAAAGCAGAAGTCCACAGCGGCTCTTGCTGTATAGATCTGCTAGCGCCTGCATGCTCCTCTGCTCTGGCTCTGGCTCTGGCTCTTCAACCCGCCATCCTTTCTCACCATGTTAGGAAGCCACTGGCTCCCCAGGTCTGAGAGACTCGGCAACACAGAGCGCATCAGTCCAGTTCCAATGAGCTGTTGTGGTCAGCAGCGCAGCGGTAAACCTGGAAGAGATCCCACCAGACAGACGAAAGGATGGACAGGAGTGATCACATGATCGAGGTTATTCATGCTGCTGGATCTCTGGCTCCGGAGTGTGGCAGGTTGACAGTGCCGTGTCAGTGATGTTTGGTTTGATGTGTGTCATGCGGCTGCAGTGTTGAAGGACGAGGCTGGAAATGTGGACGAGGGGGAGCGTTTGTGGAACAGCTCCTCGGGGTGGTCCCAAACGGGAAGCGTATGGCAGCCATGGCAGCTGAGGATCTGACGGGCGATGGCGATTGAAGGCGCGTGCACGACTAGGGCCTCGGCTTCTGCCCATGTGGAGCCCCTGTGTTTGCGTGGGTGCAGCAGAGTTGTGTGAGCACAGGCGTGAGTGGATGCTCTCACACGGCACAGTCTGGTTGCCTAGCAACAACGTCACCCCACGAGCCTCCATCCTTTCTTCTTCCTCCACTGCGAGCGTTTGAACTCCGGTGTGTCAGGAAGCTGCACTTCCACACGCTGGCCTTGCTTAACTGACACCTCATGCAGCGCTTATGTGCGTCTGCTTTCACCGGCTGTTTATCCATGGATTCCGCTGAGTGCCAGGAGAACTTCTCCTCCTCCTGTGCAGCATCACCAGCAGGGAGAGAATCCAGCTCACATTCCTGCTTCTGGATGAATATTGATGTTTTGCCTCTCAATATCAGCCAGTGCTTTTAAGTTCTGCTCTGCAGTAGATGACTTTTTCATCTTTTCCTCCCCTCTTCCTCACACAACCTCAAACAGAAGGAAATCTGCATGTTTTCACAAAAACATCTCCCCCACCCAACCTGCCTGCCCCCCTCATCCACCCCATGGCCTAGTTACAACAATGTGCTTTGCATTTATTGCTGCAGAAAAAAAACAAAAAAGGGAAAAAGATTGTATATTGATACTCCTGAGGACCGGATGTGCCCCCTGCCCTGGGGTTCAGAAGCGTTTTTTGTTTTTTGGCTGATACAACTCGAGTCAGCGAGGTGTTTGACTTGAAGCGAGCGCATGACAGCAGGGATGGAAAGTGGGCAGCGTCAGAGGTGAATCCTGCCCATGCTCAGTTGGGTGCGCTCGGTTACATCACGAGCGGGTCAGCTGATTCACTGGAGCATCACTCGCTCGCGTTCACGGCGGCGTGGCCCTTGTCATACATGCGTGTGATCTGTGTGAGCCAGGCTTATTTCCCTTCCAGGGGAATCCAACTTCCTCTCTCTAACAAGGAAAGGAACCAAGGCGAGGAAATGCGAATGACGTGGGGCCGTATCGTCTCCATCTTGGCTGCTCTTAGAGGCATTGCTGAAATGACAGCACCCCGTGTTGCTGTGATGTTGCAGTCATGTGACACCCGCCGTGTTCAGCCCTGTGACCCCAGCATGCCGGGTTAGCACGGGCCTGACCCTGGGGGGGGGCGGTCTCAGGCCCTTAGACAGGGAGGGGTTCAGGGCTGTCCTTGACCCCAGGTTCCCCCTGAGTTGTTGTTGTTACAGTATAGTCAGTGACTCTTGTGAGTGGTCATGTTGTTCCACATTAAAGTGTTAAAGAACCTTAAGAGAGCAGTTGAGGTCCACGACTCGATCAACCTCATTGAAAGGTTCCACTCACTCATGAGTCCATCATCTTGATGTGATGCAAGTCATCATCACCCTCAGATGGGGAAGGGTGAAGGAGACACAGTTGGTCAGGATGGCGCGACGCCCCGTCGCAGGCTCAGACCTAGGACCAACGCAGGAAATCTTGGATCTTGGATATCAGATTTCCATCAGACAGAGGTGATAGAAATTCAAATTCGAAGAGAAGAAAGCTCATTGGACCAATCAGTGCTGCTCGCAGCGGTGCGTGCGTGTGTGTACGTGCGAGCAGCTGGTTGCATATTCATCACACTCTGCAATGGAACTTCATGAATGAAACATGAGAAGAAAGAAGCTTGTTCAAGGAAAGTCTGAGCTGTTGCACATCAACCACTTCAACCAAGTCATCCTTCGCTCTTCATTCATTGAGGGTAAAATCACAACACCGTTCATGTCTTTGACCAGTCTCATGAGAGGAATCGTGTCTCCCGTCACCAGGTTCCTTTGGCTCGCAGTGGTGTGTGGATCAAATCTGGAAGTCATGGCGTGAGACCCAGCAGTATCCAGAGCTGAAGGAGATGCAATACATGGAGTGGGTCAAACCTCTGTCTCTCAAGTCCCTGTAGATCGGCAGTCCAGGTGAAGCGTGCATGGCAGGTCCCTGTGCTCGGCACCGCGGACGCTCTCCTGGCCGTGGATTAGAGATGCGTGTTGGAGTACGTGAACTGTTGAGCCAGGAGGCGACACAAATGTCTGCGCAAGGCTCAAACCAGCCTTTTTCGGATGCTGAGTGGCGCTAGTTAGCTTAGCCAGGTCGAACTGTCGGCTTAAACCATGTATGAAAGTCACGCCGCTGGAAAGTTTGATCAATTCCAGGAATCTTTGTTTTGTTTGTTTGACATCTTGGAAGAAAACAATCAAGAGATACACTCGACATTCCTGTGGTTGCTGTCATTTCCTGTTGTGAATTGTGGCGTTATTGATCGAGCTAAGTGCCCCGCTAATGTTGATATTGTTGTGATAAACGGGCCGAGAGACTGCTAATGCACACGCCGCAGCCTCTAACCAGCAGGCCTCTCTCTGGGCTCCCGCTCCCGCTGCTGCTTTGACTCGGTCACCATCAACCTGCTGATCGTGCACCTGACTCAGGGTCTAATCCTTCATGTCTTCAGTGGCGTATCGACGGCCGCGAGCCAGACTGAACCGCTGCAGGAGGCGCCCTGCCAGTGAGGCGCTGGGGTTACGGTCCAGGTGGACGCCAAACTGCTGGCGTGCCTCTGGGTTCTACACGACGTCACTCTCCGCCTGCGCTGGAGAGAAGAGCTCAAAGAAGTGATGGAGCAGATGTGCCTTGCTGTGCTTGTGCGCCTTCTGCTTCACGCATCAATCGCCCTGTTGTGCTCTGAATTGGGAGCAGCCGCTGGGACGGCTCCATCTCTCGCTCCCTCTCCCTCCGCTCCTTCTCTTGGCTCATCCCTTCCTCTCAGTAATGGAGCAGTGAGAGGTCCCGACCACAGCGGGCGTGAGGGAGACTCACTCTGGATCTGATGCACAGATGAAAGTAACAGGCCGCTCCCTCTTCACCTGACGCTCTCCACCTCTGAGTGGTTATTTTTGACTTGGATGTGCAGCTGTGCTCGTTGGTTCACCTAGTCAAAATCGCTTATTACTGACTGAAAATATTATCTATATTATCTATAATATAATAATATCTGAGGGGGGGAGCAGCATGTGCGAGTGACAGTGGTCCTCATGAGTGTCAGCCCGTGCTCCAGACGTGGGCAGGTCAGCATGGCAGAGCACGGCGTCCTGCTGTGTGAGGACTGCACTTGGTCAGGATGGAAGCCAACAGGCAGCGCTTCACAGCTACACCGGACCTCATATGTTTATGGAAGGAGTGGTTATGTAACACGTGTCACACTCGGCAGGAAGAACAAAGACCAGATTTCCTGGTCCTGAACTGACGTGACAGAGAAATATGCAGCGTTCATGCCATTAATCGCCAAAGCCTTTAAAACAGCCGCCCAGCAGAGAGGTTCTGTCCTCACCTTGCTCAACCTGGACCCACGGCTCTCTTCACCACAGCGCACCGCAGACACTGCATTACGTTGGCACGTGATTTCCCTGAGGTTTGCCAGTGTTTTGTCCCGGCAGCTGCCGTGTGCTAGAGGACCCCGTAAGGGTTTGGGACGGCCGGTACAACACGCCGCCTGATGTTGTCGGTGCTGCAGTGTGGAGCCGCCAAGGCGACTGCTGTGATTCATGTGGCAGTTTAATGCTTTAGCAGCCACAGGACACGCCTTGGCTCTCAGAGCCTCTCTGGTTCCATCAGTGGCAGAGAGACACTATGCTGGGTTTGCCTTCAAATCCCATGCAGAACTCCTTAAAACTTCACCAAAACCTGGATCATGTTGGTTTCATGATGCCGTGCTGGACAGCCAGATGCCGTCAGCTGATGCTGAGCAGCGGGAACCCCGAGCTGAGTGGGAGGCACTGCTGAAACTCTTCAGTATGAGACGATGCTACACTGCACTCAGAAACCCCTCCTGATCTTGACAGGGAGGTGGGGGGTTGCACAGGGCTTTTACTGTCCCACTGAGCTGAGGGCGGCTTCCCACACTCACCATCCACCTCTCAACTTAATTAACCAAGCCATAAAACGGCGCCTCTAATCTCACTGACAGCGCACACACACACCCGCACCCTGTTTGTTACGCTTCATTTATTATTACCATGTGAGTGACCGGGGAGACCAACCCCTGTGACGTCGGGTCTCGTACGCCAAGCTATGTTCCTGTGAAGCTCTGCCTCCTGTGGCTCAGCTGGCGTCAGGTGTGGTGAGGCGGCTCCCTTGGCCGTAAAGTGCCGAGTCAGGATGTTTCCATCAGTAAAATGGTAGAATGGGACGTGAGCTGGAGCGCCGGATCAAAGCAGCTAAAGCGCAGCATCACTGGGGGGCTGTCGAGGACATGTCTGCATATTGAGGAAATATCTAACAGCCGTGGGTCTGGTCGAGTGCAGTGAGTCGGCTGAGTTGCTGGGTCATCAGTTCTAGTGCTTGTTCCTGTATGTTGTTATTAACGTACCAGACTGGCTCGCGATGTGTCGTCTGGAAACCTGGACCACTGTTTCAGCACCTCCAAAACTGCTGATGTCATGGGTTTGTATCTTCTGCTCAGAAGCAATGAAGATTGCTCACTCATCACCACATCCTCGGGAAATGTCTTTCCCCCACCACAGAGGCCTAATCCTCAGACGGCAGCCCAGCGCGGCGCCACCTGTGGACGGTGGAGGACTGGGGCTCAGACGGCAACAGCAGGAAATGAACAACTGTCTGGTGATGTGGTTTTCTGGCTTTTTGTCGTGTTCTCCAGCTTCTCTGCTGCAGGTTGGTCTCAACTCATCCTGGTATGTCGGAGCAGGAGGACTTTCGTGGTGCTGCTTCCACGTTTGCAGGAAGTCCACTCTGAAGTGTGACTTGTTCACTCACAGCATGACTCATCATGATGAAAGGCTTCCAAAATATGAAGAACTATCCTGAGAGCCAAGTGGTTTTGACGTGTTGGTCTTCCAGTCCCTGAGGTTTCATGTTTGAGGCCAAACAGACCCAGAGCTGGGGTGAACCCGGCCAGCTGGTGACTGTCGGTTCATCTAGCAGATGGCACATACTCAGCTAATATTTGAAGCACAGGGGCATATTCCCGTGTGACAGTGCGCATGTTGAGTGTGTGGGTATCCGTCACTTGGTGGCAGAAGTGGCTTGACTTGTTGAAAAATGACCGTCGTGTTCAACCATGATGCTGGATCTGCCAGTCAGTTGTTTCCTGAAAGCTACTTTGACTGTGAGGTGAAGCTCCAACAGAATAACGTCATAGACGCTTTTTGAACATTGGGAATCACGAAGAGCAGGACACACAACACAGGAGGTCAACAGCCCCATAAACTTGGACCAAGGAGCACGTCCGACTCCAGTCTGCTTTTCTTCTCTTGTCTTCAACTAACTTTGAATTCACTCGCCCCTGATGTATTCCTGCTTCCACTCTGCACATTAGGGAGTCCAGTCCAAAGGGAGCGGCTCAGTAAAAACCCATTAAGCAAACGCTGTGACCTTACTCTGAATTTCATTTGTCTCTCTCTCTCTCTCTCAGTGGAGGCCCTTCGTGCTCTCTTGGCTGAAGCAGAACTCGGTGCTTCTCAAAAATAAGACACACACAACTTGTGTCTTGAACAGGAATAAAGAACACACCACTAATGCTGTCTGGTGAAGTCACCTGTGGAAGGATAGTGTCGGACATAACGTCCTTCTCTGGACTGTCACCAGCTGATGCTTTGGGTTGACCTCTGAGAGGAGCAACAGTCCCAGCAGGTCTTCAATCCTCGCCTTGTGTTTTCAACGCTGCATGAGTGTATTTGTTTCCTTGTCACCTCTGTGTGGCCTAAAAACACCAGTTTTCACCAGAGTCATGTGGCGGTGACTCACGGCTACGATGACAGTAGTATGTGTCTTGTTGATGTCGGGGACAATGCTGGTAAGATAGAAACATCTCTGAACGTATCAGTGAAGAGAAGACTAACAGCAGGTGTGTTGGGACTACAGTTGCGTCCTCATGCCTCATTCCGTCCCTCGTGTTGAGCTGAAGAACATGAGCATCCAAATGCAGGAAGTGTGGGAGACCTCCAGAAGTCCTGTCCAGCAGGGTGTGTTAGCAAGGTCAGGCTCAGAGGACCACACTTCTGACCACTGCTCCTGATAGTGAAGCGAAATACCGGCGCTGATTTAGGTGCAGGACTCAGCTGCTGCTCAAGTGGCTGGATCCCAGCTGACACGAGAGCACTGTGAGTTCTGGCGCCATCTGGGAGGGCGTCTGCTCTCTGGCTGCCCGCACACCAATTGGATTACAGTGAGCCAGAGAGCCTCGTTCGCTAAATCAGATGATAATAATCGTCTTTGTGACCATCACAATTTATGGTTCAATTTGGAGGAAGTTAGGACGAGGACTGTCTTCAGAGACTGGTGTGTTGAGCAAAAGAAGGAAGGAAGAAGGAAGTCTTCCGTCACACAATCTCTCTGGGACTTAGCACGGAAGTGAGCCTCATTCGGACACTGTTGTGATCCTGCAGAGGGCAGGAGGCAGCAGACATCTTGGACGGTCTCTTGTGGTTCTCGTAGACACAGGTCTCCACAGGACGTGGTGCTGGCGTCTGAGAAGCCAGTTAGCTCCCACCACAACCCTTCATTCAGTCCTGAGTCTGTGTCCGCTGTGCCTGAGCCCAGAGTCTGCTGCGTCCTGATCCCCTGTGATGGTCAGGGTGACAGCAGCTGCAGCGTTTCAGCCGCCTGTAAATCACCACACGAGTGTTGGCTGCTCAAACACACGTCTGAGCTCACGCTCCAAGTTAATAAAGTCGTGTGTGGAGGAAGGTGTGTCATCTGGTGTGTGTGCTCCGGCGTGGCTCAGGTGGCGCAGTGGAGCCATTTATAGTTCGGGTCGGAGATGAACGCGCTGCTTTACGTTTATTGAGCACAGATGCTGGAGTCAACGTAAACATGACTTTTCTCTTTGGTGTTGCAGATCACTTTCTAGATGATGGAACTGTCTCCCCACACATATGTTCAGCTTCTCCCAAGTTAGAGCGACCTTTCACCCTGCATAGGCTTTAGTTAGTTGGATTTTTACTTCCCAAAGTCGAATAAAATGCTGTGTGTTGTTGCGCGTCCACGCCTCAGCCTTGGCTGAAGAACATCATGTCAAACAAGCGGACGGTGGTTGAGCGTGCTCTTCCAGTGGCGAGGTGGAAAAACAACCGCAGAGCAGAGAAGAAATCAGAGCTCAACTCAGATTACCGAGCTATAGGCCATCTGTTCTAGGAAGGCCTCTGTGATTGGTGGGATGCATGAGATGGCGATCACTGGGTGATGTGTAGGTCAAGCCATCAAGCTCTGCCAACCTCTGCTGGTCAGGCGTGGGCGCGTGTCAGAGCACAGCGGAGAGTTCTGTGAAAACTGACTCCGATTAGTTCACACCACTGGCCACTAATCCGCCTCTGATGAGCATACGCTTTAATCTGGCGCCCGCCGCATGTAGACTCACGGCCACATGCGTCGCATGAGAAGCCAGCCAGGCCTCACCTCAGCGGGCTGAGAGTCTGCCACCCAGTCACGGTGTCTCAGTCGTGAGAGCAGGTCCAGACTGGGACCGCCCCCTCGGGAAGACTAGAGTCCATCACCCTCAGTCATCGGCGAACGTGGTCGCTAGGCTCTGATGTTCACCCTTCCACCACTGCTGAAAAAAACGTCTGACTCGAGTCAAGCTCAGCCAAGTCAGACTGGTTAAACACAGATGAATCATTGAGCAAACGGCCACCACAGCTAAAGAAGGTAAAGCCTCAGTCAGGGGACGACCGGAGACGTGTCCCACGTGAGCACTCCAAAACAAGCTCCGTCACTACCTGCAGCTCTGTCTGATGCCGAGTGGCTCAGCGGGGTCACAGGAGCCAGTTGGAAGCTGACGGGATGAGGTCTGTCCAGATGGTTCCCAAGCAGAAGGTATTAGTGGAGTGTCGTCGGTGGAGGAGAGAACCTTCACTGCTGAGGGGGTGGAAGGGTTAAATCGCTTTGATTGGAATGTGCAGCTGTGCTTATTCGCCTGCACACACACACGCACACGCACGCACGCACCCAGACCCAGACAAACGTCCACACACGCACATGCTTCTGATCACACAGCTGAGAATGTGAGATGCACAGAGAGTCAGAGAGACTGACTCAGCACGGCCTGGCATTTACCTCTCTTTTTATTGGCTCCAACTGTTGAACGTATCTTTGGCGCTGGTGCAAAATTGAAAATGGGTGTTTAAAAACTACTTTGAATACACGCATTAAGAGGAAGTCGAATCATGATGGAACAGAATCAGATGAAAATAATTTGCTTGAGTTTGATATTTAGCAAAAAGGATTTGGAAATATGTACTTATATCTTTTCTCTTCTTGATTGTTTTATGGTGCCAGTTAACTTTGTGTTACATTTGTATTTTGTAAGATTAAGGTGATGTGCAAATGAAGTTCACAGTAAATGGAAGCATGAATTAAGCTGAAAGCTACTTTTTCAGTGGAGATTTTATCTCAGCATGTTGCCGTGTTCCAAAAAGGTCGTAGTCGCTGCAGAGAAGCTCTTCCAAACATGTATGACTCAAGTGAGTGTAAAAATGTCACAGATTTGAATTCAGATTTGGCGGTTGGCGTTAGCGACGGCGCTCTGCTTCCTGCTTCGTCACCTCTCACACTCGTCCCTCGCTCCTCCGTTTGGACTTTGAAGTCTGCCAGCAGGAGTGCACGTGGGGGCCGACTCTCTGTGACCTCTTTGTAACTGGAATGAGTTTTGTATTTTGCAAGAGCATGGAGCAGCATGGAGCCAGCGCCTCTGTGCTCTCAGCTTTTTTATTTTGCACCGATGAAAGCCGGTCGGGCTCAGACACAACCTCGCTTCACTGCTGCATGGTGTATTGATTCACGGTGATATGCAGGGTTGATGTGAACAGGTGTGACGTGTCATGACACTTGCATTGGGGGTGCACGTGTTGGTGGAGTGAGAGGAGCTGAGTGTGATCAGCTATCACTGATGCCAGCGGGCTTCAGTCGTCCAACACCGCTGCCACCGTTCCCCAGCCAGTCCTGGGGAGCAAGCCAAACAAGAACCACCATGTTTGGCTTCCAAGCCCATCACTGGTCCGGTTGTCAGCGCCCGCCGCCAGTCTGAGGTCCTGGTCTGTACATGGGAACAGGGTGGACCTGGAGATGTCTTCCTGTCCGGGTGCACCAGCCCTAATGTGATGGGATCCTGCTCTTTCCTGTGTAGCAGTCTGAAGTTTGAAGTTGAAGTGGAGTACACAGTCAAACCTGCCTGGTGTGTTGCGGCTGCGCTTCCTTATTAAGACTGCGTTTCCTACAAGTGTGTTGCTTGAAGGAGGGAGAGAAACAACAGTTGTTATCAGATGAACCTCTTGAACTGCAGCAGAAGGATCAAAGTGCCGACAGTCATCAGGAGGAATGAGGCCTGGCTTTGACCGGCACACACACTCGCTCACACACACACACTGCTGACTCCAGATGACACCCGCCTCAGCCCCTCTTCTGTGCCTGGAAGCCGCGGCGCTACAGGTGTCGTCCGCCGCGCCGAGCGCGCTCAAGCATGACAGATTGCACTGGAACGCCGTCCATGACTCTGAGCCGTTACGCAACCGCTCCTCCGTCCTTGTTTTGTTTACGATGGCAGAGATTTATAAGCGCTTCCCTCTCGGGAGCCTAATTAGAAGAATTGCTTCGCTATGCGAACGTTTTCCAAACAACTTGGAACAGTTTCCTTTCAGGAGGATTTTGCCACTGAGCAAAAAAGTTTCCAATTCCTTCTGTTTGTATTTTCTGCTGCGACCATTGTCATCGTGTGTCTTCAACGGTTCAGGCTGTGTCTGGAACCTGCGACCATGTTCATCTCACACCTTCCCAGTTAGCCAGGGTTTCCAGTCGTCCTTTTGTGTCTGATTTACTGGCTCATGGTTCCCTGAATGTGTGCTTTCTTCATCTGCCTGCGGTGCTCGGAACGAGTGCTCTGTTTGTGAACCTGAAACACTTTGAGGTTTGTAACGGAGGAGGACATGAGGGGGGAGGGAGGACGCTGATATGGGTGCAATGACTGATCAACACTACAGCCATGTTGTTGGCACCAGCCTGCTTCAAGCCTGACACCACGTCTCTATTTCCCTCCTTGTGTCTCTGGAGTTTCACTTGGTTGAATAAAACATGGCGCATCTTCCAGCCTCTCTGTACAAAAACGTGACGGACTTCATGCACATGTGCTGCGCAGCTCAGGGAAGCCCCGTGAGTGAAGACGTGTGGGTCTCCCCCTCCTCACCTACGTCACTGGCGCAGTCAGAACAAGGGCTGCGATGTGAGGAGGAAGGATGGAAGGGAGGGAGGAAGGAGAAGCTTTCAAGCGCCTTCTTGTCCTTCTTCCTGCACGTCTTGAAGACGTGTCAATCAAACATCGCAGGCAAAAGGTTACGCAACACGCAAGGCAAACCTTCCGCCAACAAGTTCTTTCAGTCGTCTTTAATTTGCGTCACTTAAATGTGTGTGACACCAACTGCCATCAAATGTACACCAGATTTAAAAAAAGAGATAGAAGAGAGCGATCCTTCATCTGTGATCGTCTTTCATTGTGAGAGTATCATGAACCATGCCGCTCCAAGCTCCTGCGCTGGTCTCGTAGCTGTGTAGGTTTTTAGGCAGTGAGTTCGATTTTAACGTTTTTCTCGGTAAGATAAGATTTGTTTCCGGCGTTTCAGAACTGAATCTTTCACGGCTGCAGCCTCTGTTGCTGGTGCTGAAGTTTGCTTCTCTTCTCTGACTGTGCATAACTCCACCGTGTGGCTTGGCCTGACAGAGGGACGATCAGTGGTGGAGCAGCGAGGAGAGAAGCAGGGAGCAGGGCCGGATGACCAAGGCGTGGGAGTGATGGGGGATGTGGCGGGGGGATGGGGAAGCGGCCTGGGCTGAGGAATGAAGGAGTGAGATGCCGTATTGATTATCTGATGGATGCATGTTTGATTTACGCTGGCGGGTCCAGTGTGTCCAGGGATTCCAGAGGGGCACTTTTAACATGGATATTTGGGTGAATCTCAGAGTGACTTCAGTGAGTCAGTTCAAGCCTGTGAGACTGGAGCCTCCTGGGGGGGACGCATGATGGCGGGTCAGCCAGACAGGTGGGAGGGCGAGACAGGTGTCCGCGCCTGTGTCGGGTGTCACAGCTGAGAATGAGTGCGCACACTCGACAACTGCTCCCACAAACAGCTCCACCACAGGAGTCCTGCAAAGGCTTCTGCAGTCTGTGCTCTGCGAACAGTGCTCAGTCGGCCTCAGCACGAGATGCTAATGACCCTCAGCTTTTATGAGGCAAACCTCTCACTGTGGTATCAGATCACTCCTTAACTGGCTCTCAGAGAGCGGCTCAGCTGCTGCCAGCAGAACACCATGATTCTTTATCAGCGTGAGTGTCGGGCGGGACGTTTGGAGACGGCTTCCAAGTGCTCCAGCGAGGCACCGATGTTGGGCGAGACCCAGGAACGAATCATTGAGTTCAACTGCTCTCTGAAGGAACAAGTGTGAAAGTGAGTTTTATTCAGCTCCGGCAAAGAAAATACATTATTTACAGGAATGTGTGATGGAGAGTGCTACATGCTACTGCTAGGAGCTAAACACATGCTTGTGCTTAAATCCAGCAGATGAAATGTTCAAGAATATTCTATTCTCATGAAGCCATCATCTGAGGTGACACAGATTCAAGCTGAAGGCCAACAAGCTTGTGTTGCTCATTGGGTTTTATTTCATCTTGCCTTCATGGATTTGACGACGACGACGATTTTTGTTGCGTTTATTGTCACTATATTCACAGTAGGCCACTTGTTGGCGCTCAAGCAAAGCCAAAGTGACGGCAGGATGTTGGTGCCTGGTAACGCCGCAGCGTGGTGTGTCAGCTGGGATGAGCTGTCAAAACTGAGCGACCCGGCGAGCCAGTCAGAAAAACAGGGCGAGCGTGTTTGTCCAGCTCATCACATCACTTCTGCTGTGGACTGGACCCACCACTGTGGAACATCAACACAGTGGACACTGGTCTCAGAGTAGACCTCCATACTCTGGTGCCAGGAGTTACAGCCGTCCTCGCTCCTCAGAGCTGCGTGTGTTATGTTCAAAACCGAACTGGTGCGGCTGAATCCTGGCTGCGAGGCTGGGGTTTGCACTCAGACCAGACTCCATCGCTCCATCCACCACTCGTCCTCTGTCTCGTCCTACTTAAATGCTCTTAATTAAATATCGTGAATATATTTGTGATCGACCACCCTGGCAGCCCCTATAAAGACGTTGATGTACGGCAGAAGCAGCCTCGGAGCAGGGCCAACAGGAGAGGAGATGGACGGCCAGGTCCATTATGAAGCATGAGTGAGGTTTTTCTCTTGAATCAAACACAGCAGATTTGTCGACTGGTTCCAGCAATTGTACATTGTGATTAGAAGATGAAGCACTGAAAAAGTATTCTCTGAGTGTCCGGGTCCAGGTTCACTGAAAATGGACCTGGAAATGAGCTTCAACTTCAAGTCATCAGAAGTGCCAGCTGAACTTTAGGATTTTTCTGTTTTAGTCGTGTGGTTGCTGGATAACATCATCAAAAAGACAATTCTCGTGATGTTGCATTGCTGTGAATGGACACTTTTTTCTGGGCTTCATCTCCACAAAGGAATGGGTTTTCTTTGTGACCGATGGACACATGCTGTAGGTCCAGATGAATTTGAGACGTCCTCCCTCTCAGTGTCAGCCAGTGTCCCTGGACTTATGTGCTAATCTCTTTTAGTGCAATAACCATACTGATATTGTATTATAGCCTGGAATTCTTTTTAATGTGTATACTGTCATGATTCTGCTCTCATTTTGTCCCTTGAGTCGTGTTTTGTTTCTCCCGCCTTCCTTCCTGTTTGTGTGGCACACGGCTGGAGCCAATCAACCCCTGATCACCTGAGTATAAGAGCACCTGGACTCCAGCAACGTTTGCCAGATCAACTTCTATTGTTTCTCTGTGATTGCTCCTCTCGTTCCTGTGGTCAATTCCTCTAGTTCCCTGTGTTAGTTCTCCCGGTTCTGTGACTCTTTCTGTTGGACTCTTATTCAGTTCCCTGTGGTAAATTGGCTCTCCTCGTTCATTCTCTCGTTCTGTGTTCTAGCTAGCTCATTTTGATTATTTTGTCTTAAACCCTGGTGCCTGAGTTAGTGTTCTGTTTCTTCCTGTCTACGTGTGTTTCCTGGTTTCTTTTGTCTATCTCTGTTCTTGTGCTTTTGTCAATCTGTTCCCAGATTTGACTTAGTTTCTCCCGGTTCGGTGACACTTTCTGTTGTGATTTTGTTGTTTAATGATTAAATCATTTTTGCCTCGCTCCTGCCTCCTGCGACTTTCACCACTGTGCTTGGGTCCCGCTCCACGTCCTTGACCCGTGACATATACACTGTAAATATGTTCAGATGGTTCTTATATTCTATCCTATTCTATTGTGATCTTAGCGCTTGGTGTATATTAGTTTATTCCTTTTCTTTAGCATGTTTTTTTTTTTTTTAGTAACATTTTATATTCCCTTTATTTCTTTATTTTTTGTCTCGAGTAGGAGTTTGTAACGAAAAGCAATTTCCCCTATAATAAAATCACTAGTGGTGGGACTTTAACAAGTCAATTATGATTAATTACAACATTATTTTAATTAATTACAACAAAAAATAATCATTTTAATTGAACAGTTTGCTCTCCAAACAACAGGGAACCTTTGTAAGTGCAGGAGTTCCTGGTCCACTGATCACACTGATGCACGAGACACATCGCAGCCAGGATGATAACAACAACAAACATGGAGGAATACCTGAGCAAAAGCATCTGTTTGCTTTTGTTCAGTTTTTCACTACACAATGGCCAGGGTTTCCACCACTCTGAATGTACTTGAAATTCTTATGAAATTGAAATTCTTATACAAATATTTTCAAAACATTGAATGAGCTTCAGTTTAAATAAGATGATATAAATGCTTGAATATAGCCACCATCGTGACTTATTGTGCTGTTGTCAGACTGATGCAAAACAAACAATATTTTGTTTAAACGTATGTATGGGTCGATCATTTGATTCAGTAATGTACCAAATTCATTCAAATTGAAAAATGTGGCTTATAGTGGCTTAAAATGCGATTTATTTTATTTTTTTATTGAATCCCACCCCTAAAAAACAAAAGTAATTCTGATTCTGAATGGACATGGGAGCTGCCTTTGTTTCCCAATGCAGTTTTGATATTTAACTGAATAAACCCGATTAACACAAGTGAAAATAAGTAAAAAAGCAAAAGTGGAATCCTGCGATCAGAAGACATTTCTAGTATGTGGCCGATCTGGGGGAGGAAAACTTGAGGGAATAACTTTAGAAGAGCTGGTGACGCATCGTCAAGAAAGTCGGAATCGAAATATTCACCTATTTTCTTTTTTCGCTGCGCAGCTCAATAATGTGATTTCAAGCGCGCGGCCGGTGTCTTTGGGAGTCGGTCGGTTTCAGTGTTGGGAGTCTTCGCTCTCGCACCGTCTCCCAGCTGATGTATTTTTCATGCTGGCTCCATTATGATGATGCGTGATTACGCGCCCTCAGCTCCACTGGGCGTGTGGCTCTCCTACTCCATATCTCCATATCCCGGCATCGCGTCACATGTCAGGGCTCCCAAGTTTTTTTTCCCTTCTCGGAGTCGGATCATCCTCGGAGCTCCAGCCCACACAGCCAAGAGTCTCCAGCGCGCGTCTCCGCTCCACGCAGCGTAACCCACCTCCGCCACCATGGACGCGGACAGATGCTCAACTCTCAGTTAGAGCCAAGTGGCGACTCGACTGGACGCTCAACGCAAGCAGGTTTGGATTTGGCTTCCGGTGGAGCGAACGCCAGGATCATTTTGGGACAAAAGCGGCTGAGGAAGAGCGAAGCAGCTCCGGGTGCTGGCAGAGGCTGCAAAGTCGCGGATCATGCTTATGGGAACTTTTGGTTGCATCTCGATGAGGTTGGTTTACGGCATTTTTTTCCCCATCATTTACATGTTTGACGTCGAGCGACTTACTTTAAATGGTAAAGGCGCAGGTGAAAGGCGCAGCGCACTCGCCTCTCCAACTCCCTCCTTCGCGGTATTTACGGTACATGATCATTCACCGAGTTGTTGGCTGATCTTAAAGTGACGAATCCCGCCTGTTATTGTGCGCCAGCAGCACGTGTCGTGTGTTTGCCGAGGGTTTTTGCGCATTCTCCGCCTGCCATTGCGCCGTGTGGGCTAAAATCCTCGAGTGGAGCGGAGAGCGAGCGGCCCATCTGTTCCATCACATAGCAACAGGAAGAGAGGGGGAGCCAGAGAGCGTCAGAGATCCCGCTGCTCCCCATGTAACCGCTCCGGCGGCCGTTCACTTGCCTGGTTCTCTGTTTAAAAGAAGCCAAGTGTCAATATTCAGAGACAATATGCAGAGACAGGAGACTTGCGAGGAACCTGTGAAGTCACAATCCGCTCATCATGGCTGCTGTTTTGCAGATGATGTTCCAAAATGTCTTCAGACTGAATGACTCATGGGATTGATCCAAATCTTATGGATGATGAGCTGAGCCAGAGGGTGAAGCAAGTGCCGAAGATGAGCTGTGTCGTCCGTTTCAGACCGTAGGAGAAGTCTGCACTGCTGGCCATTGGTTCGGAGTTGGACTGGATTCAGCGTCCTTCAGTCACGACAACAATCGAGCTTGAATGTGGAAGAGAGAGATGCTTTAAGCCACTGACTTGGTGCGTCATTAAACACCTTACTGTTTACATTCGCCTTCAAATTCAGGGCTGGACTGCGCTCTGCTGGAAAACATACTCTGAATAACCCGGTCGATTCATCGACCTCTTTAAACGCAGCACTACACCAGTGCAGCCGATGGCAGTACACGACTTGACTTCAAAGTAAAACATACAAAATCAAATTGGGTTGGCTTGTGATGGAACACTCTGACTCTCTTTGGTTCAGTGGCCTTGTGGTGCGGGTGAAACCGGCTCCTCTAAATCTGAGACCCTAGCTCTCGGTCGGACATGTCTCGCCCAGGCTAGAGAAGGTCGGCTGTCGTAGATAGGATGAGGATGCTGGGTGTGCGTGAACGTGTCTGTCTAAAGTTTGTGTGGTGGTGAAAGCTTGTGTGTGAATGTTCCTGTACTCCATCCAATCTTTCTCTCCAGTGGCAGCCTGGGCTCACTCCGCCGCTTGCATCCCTCTCCAGCTCCTGATGAGCACAGGAAGATAAGCCGCCATATATTCTCTAATGCTCCAGTTCCACATGAAGCCGTTGAAATTCATCCTCCACAGACTGAAAGATGTTCCATGCTAAATGTTTCTGAGAGTCTGTTTGTGGTGGGATCAGCCCGATTCCTCTGCAGCTGAGGGATGCGATGGTGATGCAGCCTGTTTGTTTGGCTGACTGTGTGACTTGGCCTCAGTTGGAATCTGTGGATCACCATCCAGCTCTCACCATCTCTGTCCGCTTCTCTCACCCTTATCTTTGCCTCGCAACGCTTTCTCACACGTCCCACTTATAACCTCTTTCCCTCTGACCTGCTTTCCAGAGTGGCTCTGCCTGATGCTCTATCATGACTGATGGCGAGGGGAGAGTGCGCTTTCACAATGTCGAGTGCCAGGAGGGACCAGAGAAGGAGCCGGAGGAGGTGCTGGAGGAGGTGAGGCTTGCTATTCCAAGGTCTTCCCGGAGGGACCGCGATGCTGACCCCGGGGGAGGAGCGGGAAGCGATGACGAAGATCGGCCAGACCTGGAGGAGGCGGGGCAGGACTCCGGTGGACAGGCGGACCAGTGGAATTCCCAGGTTCCAGAAGCAGATCTGGAAGTGGAAGTTGCACCGACACTGGGAGTTCGCATCACCGCTCCTATCCGGGACCCGGACTGTGTTTCTGAGGAGGAGGAGCAGCAGCCCTACCCGGCCCTGGCCCCCGTGGCCTTCTTCTGCTTGAAGCAAACCACCAGGCCTCGCAACTGGTGTCTTCGCGTCGTCTGCAACCCATATCCTTTCACTGGCATCACGCGGCTGCCTCAACCTGGTAGGACAGAGTTGCTCTGGAGTTGTGGACACACAACGTGTCGGAGAAATCCCTCTCAGGTGTGTGCGCTGCTGTTCTGTCCATGGTTTCCTCAGCACCGTGCAGTCAGGGTCGGTGGGTGTGAGCTGAAGGGAAGTCTGGGTCTGGAGCGAGCCTGCCTCTGTTCTTCCCAGGGTTTCTCCGGGCATCCAGAACATGTAGAAGTTGTAGACTCTTTCCTTGTTGCCGTCTACAAACAGTATTTAACGCCTGTCTAGAGTAGTAGTGTTGCTGTGGAGACTTCAATTGTCCCTCGTAAGTTTCACTAGTTTGTAAGACGCTCATTGTTGCTGTTGCTATAGAGACAGGCCCCTGGTGTTGTGCTGCCGGCAGAAGACTTTTCCTTCACAGGCATCGATGTTATGGGAGGCATTAATCCAAGTATTAAAATCCCGACGACCATTTATGAGTTCAAACGCTTCCATTCATTCCTCCGAAGATGAATAACCCAAATCATCTTGTTGCTGCTCGTGTCTGCTTTCTCATTATCCAGCCTCAACTGAACATCCTGCAAGGATCATTTTTATCTGGTTGAGCAGCAGCGGAAAGAACATCACTCGTGCCCAAATCCGCTCTATTAAAAGAACCTGAAGCTGAACCGTTGCTGATGCAGCTAAGTGGGTGGTGTGCAGACCCAAAATTGGGACCTCAGTCACACTGCTTTGTCAGGTGCAACTTCCCGCCTACCTGGGCTGGAGCCTGGGTTTCGGGAGATCGTAGAAAGGCAGTTGAACGCCCTCCGTTTACATCAGAAGGTGTGGGCATCTAGTCAGGATGCAGAGGTGTGGGAGGAGGTCCTGGGCGGAACAGATGAGGATCTCAGGTGACCTGGCAGTTTCTGGGGAGGTTGGTTTTGCTTTGGTTGCTGAGCTTTACAACTAATTTTGCCTCCATCATCCATCAGACTCTCCCCGGACAGATAGAAAAAGACACTATTGACCAAGCTAATTTGGGAAACACACTGTGGAGCGTCAGCTCTGTGACTGCACGGGGCCAATAACAGCAGATTAACTACCCTGCCGGACGCCAAGGCAGCAGAGAGCTCCTGGTTCCTTCGTGTGATATTCAACAGTCAACAGTCAGAGTGCCTGAGCTCCACTGCAACTGGCTGTGGCCAGGTTCTGACTCAGCCTCCGTGGTTTCCGCGTTACATTCGTGGAAGCTCTCTCCATTTCCTGATTCAGATTGTGAGTGAATCCCACATCTGTTCAACCTTCGTACAGCAACGTCTCTGGTCACAGACGGGCGTCCCCAGTAGTGTCCAGGGAACACGACGTCGGAGCAGCAGAAATGCTTTCACAGTCCAGATGTGAAACAGCGTGGTGATCCAGGAGACAGAGCTCCCTGATAATATCCTTATTTCTATGGAGAAATACGTCGGACGCTGCTTGCCTCTGAAGTTAAGAGCAACAATGGTTCGGGTCGGTGAGTGTGTGTCCGTTGGCATTGCTGGAGTGTTTTGCCCAAGATCTTTTCATTCATTTGGAGGCCACAGCGTTGAGTGTTCTTTAGCTTTGCTCGAGGAGAAAAGAGGGCAGGAGTGTCCTAACTCTGATGATGTGAGGTGGTCGGTGTTGGACCTGCTCTTCCTGAGCGTGAAGAAAACCAGACTTCCAGGAAGCTGAATCAGCATGAAAAGACGGGAGGATCAGTGGCAGGTGGCAACAGTGGAACACTGTGGTGCTTCATGGAGTGTAAAACAGGTTTCCGTATTCAGGAACTGGCTTCGGCTCAGTCCATTTGACTGACAGGCTCTTCTCCTGCTGATGCTGGAAATGTGTTGCTTTTACAACAGCAATTCATCAAATGCTGTCCATGTCAATGTTGTCCATTCCCTGCACGGAACTGGATTCTGACAGTGTCACTAGGCTGCTGTACACTTTGGACTATGATTTTCTTCCACCGGCAGTAGAGGTTTGTTCTCCATTGGTTTGGTTCCCATTCATGTTTTCAAGTATAGTCCGAGGAAGCAGCCACTGATGTAGCAAACTGACTCGCAGCGCTGAGTTCAGCAAGTGCTATGTTTGTCATGTTGCAGGAGCAGTTGCTCATTGACATGCATGAGAAGGTCTGTGTGAAGGTGTGCCTCTTTATTTTCCACTGAACTGCACTCGCATCTAAAACCATCACATGTCCTCCAATGTGAACCATGGCCAAGTTGCTATGTGGCGGTGAGCCCTTGCGAGTGCAGCATGAGTAAGCACTGCCGGCTTGGTGGTCCCTCCTGTGTAAATATTATTCACAGAACCAGCGCCACTCGTCACTCAGGCATGAAAAGCATGCGATGGCTGAGCTCTTGTTTAGAACAGAAGCGACAAAAGGACAAATGCTCCAGACGCCGTCAAAACACAGGCGGACTGCAGGTGGCGGCGAGGAGGGTCCAGAAACAACCTCCACGTTTGAAACCACGAGAGTTGTTCACAGCGCGGCGGCCTTGCTCCTTCATCAGGTTTATGACGCTCATCTTTATTGATCTTGCGTCCGGTTGGTACGGCACGTCTGATGATTTCAAGCTGGAGTCGCCGCGGCCGGCCATTAAATTTAGAGGCTCGTGAATCAGACGCTTCTGGGCACTGAAACAAAGCTGAAGCACTTTCATTGATTTGTTTTAAAATTTGATTCAAAGGCTTCGCTCAGTGCGTCCCGCGGGTCAAGTGCTGCCTTTCTCTCTGGAAAATTATTCGGTGGCGTCCAGAGTGACGGATGATCGGGATGGAACCTAAATAGAAACCAATTGATTCGCGTGCCGTTTTGTACCGTTGCAGTCTTGGTGATAACGTGAAATGGCCACGTCTCCGTTCATGACAAGTCAGTAAAACACAGTGCCTCTCCTGTGACGACAAGTCCCGTAATGCACTGCAACAGTTGAAGCTCTGATCTCAGCTCTTTTACCACCACAGCAACCGTTGATGACCCCCTGTGTTATGTGGTCTTAATAAGCTTTTTTATGACGTAAAACACTTTCTTTGTTTGTTTATGTCGGGCTTCTCTAGTTCTCAGTTGCCTGCAGTAGCAGCCATATTGGTTTGTTTATTCATTTCACCTGTTTCAACCAACAGAGAAGCAACAATGAGAAAATATGTTCTAAGTAAATGAAGCTGTGACATGATAACAAGGCGAGCCCGGCTGATGGGATCAGATGGGGAGGCAGACATGGTTAATCCATTACAGATGAGTGGCTTCATCTCCATCAGTCACCCTGGACTGTAAACATGTGGAGAGGGTGTTTTCCCTCAGTAGATGAATAGAGAAACCCCAGTCACTGCGGGCAGACTGTTGAGTGAAGTTTAACTATCTCTGTCTCTCGGGTTAAATAGGAATCTGACCATGAAGGATGTTTGTTTCTACTGAGCAACTTTGTTTGTGCTCCCAGACACAGGGAAGAAGTGTCTAGTTTAAGGTTATGACGCTGACTCTCATGAAGCTGTGAGGAGGGAAGTCATGACTCGTCATCATGACAGCGAGGCTCCTCATCAGCGATGGAGTCGAGACGTTTGAATCATCCCAGTTGTTTAGAGGCTTCATTCTTTTTTGCTCTCGTGTTTGCCTCGCTCTTTAACTGACTTCCCTTCTGGCCGCGTGACAGATAGCGCTGGTCCCGTTGCCAGCAGGTTGTGAATGTGTGTGTCTGCGTCTTGACGCTCCATTGAGTTCACTGTCGAGTGTTTATGAAAGCGGAGCTAACAATCTGCTAGTCACTTGGACATGGCAGGACGTTTGTGCAGCTTCATTTCCAGCTTTCCTGCTGAACTTGAAGCCAAATGTGTCTGACATGCTAATGTTGCTGCCCCCTGCGACCCCTGCCTTACACAGAAATAAGTGACCTTCAGCCTTTACTAAGCATTTTAACGTTGTCTTTTTATTAATGCATGTTAGCTAACTAACTACCCTCAGGTGTTTCGACGTGTGTTATTAAAGTACACTCGTCCCCAGGCTCCCTGTTTACAGGCGACTTTGCAAAATGATCTGGAACTAATGGCAGTGACTTTCATGAGTACAATGGCAGGATGTGTGTGTGTGTGTGTCGAGAAGCTCCTCTTCATGTGATAGACAAGAGAATTGGACGGTTACTGAAGCGTCTTGTATCCAGGAAAGACAACGTTCAGGTTTTCCTGCTTCGCCTCTGATTCAGGATGAATCGTGGTCCTAAACGTGGACCCCGCCTCGGGGCACACTAGTCACCTCACTGGGACTTGAACCCGCAGCGTAGCAGTTGTTGCTAGCCACCGTTACTTGTCAGGGAACCTGTGTTGGCTTCTCCATTTTCAGGTCAACGCTAGCATGGAGCTGCAGGTTTAGGAGCTGGATTAAAAACACATGCCTCCTCTATTGTCCTGACGTTGACATTCCCTGTTAGTGTCATTTGAGTGCAGCCTCACAAAGCCATTGACTGTTTTTGAGATGTCTTTCATGGAGTTTGTCAACCATCATGAGACTCTTCCAGTGAAACCGGAGTCAAACAGAGCTCCGTCCTGATTGGCTGATTGTTGACTGTGGGAGGATCATGGAGCGGTTGTTTCCATAGTTACGCCTGATGTTGATGTCAGTTATGTGTGAGGTGATATCTGTCTGCATGTATTGTTCAGTGATGAAGGAGGAGACAAAAGTGGGGGATTATTCTGAGGAGACATGTCTGGGTGAGGAGGTGATGAGAGATGAGCACCAGGGCTCCAGAGAGGAACACACATTTGAATAATGCAGATGTGATCTGATCCGCTGGAGCAGCAGGGGCCCAACACGCAGCCAATCACAAGTTGCCCTGGACTCCTTTGTGTTTGTGATGTTGCGTGATTGTTGCTGCAGTGAAGATGCAGCGAATTTTTCATCCTCAAGAAACAACTCTCCTCCCCTTCTCGCCCGCCCTCCCAACATCTCTCGCTCGCTCTCTCTTCCTCTGGCTCTCCAAAAAGGCTGCAGCTGAATAATGTGCGCTCTCTTTGTTCCGCTCCCTCGTGTCTGTGCTGCAGTTTGACTCCTCGCTGCAAAGCCCAGACACTTGTGGATTGTTGTTTCTGCTATTTTAGTGGATTTTCGTGTCGCTGGCTCAGAGGAGGAGCTCCGTCAGCATGGTTTCCAAATAGTGCAGAATGAAATATGGATTTTGAAGCTCAGATAAACACAAATAACTAAAGAGTGTTAGTCATAATGGAGCAGGACACTCAGTCATTGGTCAACGACTGGCTATCTGTTGCTCTAGAGGAATGATTTACTAAGTTTAATTTAGTTTTGCTTGTTTTTGTCAAAATAAAGACAACATTGTCATTCAAAACTAAAATGATCAAAAATAAACAAATGGATCGGAGCATCAGAGTTTGAGAAGATGAAAGGAAGAATCAATTTCTTCAACAGTTGTTTCTGAAGTTGTGACCTCGCAAACTGCTTGACACAACCGTTGACTCATCCTGTCTCACCTCAAACAGTGGAGACACAAACGTTTGTGCACGCGCACACGTGTTGAACTGGTGACCCCCCATCCCCAATGCTCCAGCTTTCAACAAGGTCTTTAACATTCAGTGATGTTTTTGGGTCACACTGCCTCTGTGCAGCCCTGCCATCGTTGATGAGCCTTTGTGTGTTTGTAGGTGGTAGGTTTTGTGTGTGTGTGTGTGCTGCTGATGTTTCCCCTCAGTCAAGCCTCACATGAATAACGCAGCAGCCCTCGCCCTTCTGCTGATCACATTACTGTCTGAGAATGACAGAAACACTCGGCTCCAGCCAGGGCGGCCTGTTTGCTATGGACGGCCTTTTATTCCACACATTGTCCTGGGAGTCTTTCCACTTGCTGACAACGGTCGGCGTGAACCCCACACACACACACACACACACGGTTTCTCCGGCCGGAGCTCAGGAATGAGAGCCTGAGGAAGAAGTGTGTCTCCTCACATCTGTGTGTGCACGTCTGCTTGCATGAAAAAGCCTTGGATGGATAGATGAAAGAATTTGGAAAGCCATCTCCATCCAGCCCTCGGTTGTCATGGCGATGTAGACAGCACAGCGCAGTGCAAGTATGAGAGTATGCGTGAGGGCTCAGACAAATGCAGTGGTTTAGCGTGTGTCTGTAACTTTGTTCCAGCACAGAGCCTCTGAATTTCTGGAAGGATTGGATTCTCTCTCAGCCTCTGTGACTGAGGTGAAGTCAAGCAGTCGCTGCATTCATGTGGTGGCCACAGTGGCTCGACCTGCGGGTGTTTGCTGTGGCCTCATGGTCAGTGGTAGGGGGATCTCTGGTGGTGACAGTGGGTTAGCTTCCGCTGACCTGACACTTTGCTGAGATTACAGGCTGGTGTTGGTGTGTGAGGCAAGGAACCATTGTAGATCTAGTGCTTTGGTCCTGACGCTGGAGCCAGGCCTGTCGAAGCTCAGCATCGCTCTAGTGATCAGTGATCACTAGCTGTGCAGGATCGACTCAGTGTGCCGACCTTCATGGAGGGAGGAGATAGAAATAGTTGGCTGTTTGTCGGTCTGAGAGGCTTTTATGGAAGAAGCCCACCACTTGGCTGTGTTTCCTCTGAGACCTGGAAACGGCAGCTTCTCTAGTGCACGTGTCTCTTCTTTGTCCGTGAAATGGTCTGCAGCGCAGAAGTGAGAGTGGAGTGAAGGCAGCCTACTTCTGCAGCCACGCAGGGTTGCTGGTGCAGCAGAGTCCAGGTGATTTCACCATGTTCTGTGCCTGTGCTTTTGAGGCTCGTGTGTAGCACTCAGTTGTGAGAGAGCTGGTGGAAAGAGAAGGATGGTGGCTGTCTCTCTGTGAAGAGGAGCCAGAAGCTCTACCTGGTTACTAGGCAACAGCACATCGTAGCATCCAGTGTTTAAGGGGGGTTAACCTGACTGCTGAGTCGAGGACTGTGTCATTTGTCAGTATTTTGGTTGAGTTTGGTGGGAGCCAGAAGTGAGCGAGAGGAAGGTTTAGTGACGGCACACGTCTGGCGTAACAACCACGATCGTGACACCAAAGCAGGGAAGTCTGCCTCCTGTGGTTGGTGAGGAGTAAAGCAGTGACACCGAGGTCAGGGCCACTCGCTCACTCTGTTGGAGGCCAGAGCTACAGCTGTTTGTCATGTTAATCCTGCCCACCTCCATCAAACCAACGCACTCATCGCTCAGGCGCAGCAGGTCCTGACTTTGGGTCGCAACTCTCGTGTGCTGGAGCTGATGTTTGTGTCACTTTCACTTGATATGGCTGGTTGTACTTGAGATGAACAGTGATAACAGTGTTGAACTGCAGGTTCGGTGGAGTAAACTCTCAGTGTCCCTCATGATCCCAAAAGAGGAATTGAATCTGACTCTTTTGGGCGACTGGTGTGATGGTTGCAACATCCATCACACTGACGCTGATTTGACAGAGCAGCGCCGGCGACCAGACAACATGTCAGCGCTGTTTGTTTCCCGGCCTGACTGAAGTGAACTGACACACTGTAATTCCCCTGCATTTCCTTTATTCAATGTGATTTCAGGGGCGCAGAAAACGAACAAACGAACATTTTGACCGTGGGACCGTGGATTTGCACCCGAGCTAGAGGGAAAGCCAAAGCTGCTGTTGGAGAATATAGAGCTGTCACAGTTGTAAATGATCCATTGTTGCCTGGATGGAGCTTGGCATTGTTTCCGCGGAGACACACACAATGTTAAATACAGAAACGCTCCCATCAGACGAGAGGTCAGTCTGGAGCCATTTGTCTTGTGCGTGCGGACCACATGAGCATTAGCCGTCCGGAGGCACGGCTGGTTATGGCCTGTCAAGTCAGTTCACAGGGACGCTGCGCCACAACCGCCCCACTTCAGGCCAGATGAAAGCTGGTCTGAAGCATCTAGCCAGGGTCTGTGCTGGGAAGAGCTCAAATGGCCTGCAGAGTAAACACGGCCAGTGCTTGATCACAGTTCAACTCCAGAGTGAGATTGATTCCTCAGCGCTGACTGGCGGACGCCAGGACGTCTGCACTCACAGGAGATGAACCATTGTGTCTTTCCGAAAACCATCGACATGTTTTTGTCAACACTGGCGCCTGAGCTACATTAGCCGTCACTATACATCCAGACCATGAGCTCCAATTTTCCAAAGATCCTGGAACCACTTTGATCCGCATGTGACTGTAAAACTCGGCCTTCAAATCCCTCTACAGCCATTCAGTTTCCCTGTGTGATACATGAGCAGAGGTCAGAGGTCGCCGATTCAAACCTCTGGCCTTTTCTTTCATGAGAAGCTGCGATGCTGGTTTTCTACACTGTGAGTCTGACCATGTTGATGCCTGAAGGTTTGCCAGTCGCTGGCGTCACTTGTCTGTGCTTTGTTCCGGTTTGCAGCCTTGTGTCCACAGTCTGAGCTCTTGGTTGGCCCAGGCTAAAGAGACGCTGAACTAACAAGGAGCTCAGGGAGCGACGCTCTGGCCAGAGCTGTGTGTGCGTGGCTAAGCTGCAGAGCGCGAGGATGTTTGCTGACACACCTGTCCATCTTCCACTAGGCAGTGACAGTGGCACATTTAATGCCCAGTTTGCTTTAAATGTAAATGCACAGAACCAGACCAAGGTTGTTGGAGTCTGCTCTGCTGCTGTCGACGCCCATGGCAGTGCAATGAAATAGAGGGAACCAGTCTTTGGAAGTGGTTAAAGACAACCGTGTCAAAGACTTCAAAGAGCAAAGATTTCACAGCGAACTGTGATCTCCAAAGGGTTTGTGCTCTGTTAAGCCAGCTCAACATCAGCAGCTGATTTTTACAGTCACACCGCCATCTTGGTGAAATCCTGTTCTTAAATGAACTCTGCATGCTGGCGAGGAGTTGGACATGGCTCATTGTATGAAGAGCATGAGGAGGGATGGTGTGTCCAGTCGCACTGCTGACTCAGCTTGTACTCTTGTGACGGTCTTGTTTCAGTCCTGGCACCTTTCCAGCTCAGTAAAACCTCTGCGCTGGTTCAAGTGGTCACCAAATGTACTGAGTGACTGGAGTCAGTCCAACAGCTGGATGTTTTTGGTTCCTCGTGGATTTCAGACATTTGTTTGCCCAGTGTGTTTGTGCTACCTTGCATGTGTGGCCTGGTTTGCTTGCTGGCACGGTGTTTGCCTCAAAGATTTTCTGAATGATTACTATCAGGTAGCCTGGGCGCTGTGGGAGAGTGTCTTAACACGTCTGGGGGTGTTGTTAATGGAGCCTCGGCTGCTTCCTGTGCTACAGCACAGCGAGGTGAAGCGGTAAAAAACATAAAGCCATCTGGGAGTGGGCGGGAAGACTTGTGGAAGAAGTGACACGAGGAGAAAAATCACACAATGCCTTTTTTCCTTTTTCAAATAAAGGGCTCCGATGAGAGATGTGGGCCTCCAGTGTGAGTGGCGAGTGAGTTAGCGTAGCAGGCTGTGACCTCCACCTCAGTCGCCTGCCTTGCTACTGCATTTGATGCTAACACACTGAGATGGATCAGACATTGTTGTCCCGTGGGTGGAGACGTGGCATTAAAAAGCTCAGCGTCTGCCGCTAATTTTACCCACCTCCAGTCATGTTTGCTCGTGTTAGAAGAGCACCGGTCTCAGAGAAGGTCCAGGGCTCAAGGAAATGTGAAATTAGAATCACAAGTAGAAACACAAACTCAGTGAGAGCGCTGAACGACACGAGAAATGACGCTGCCGATGCCCATATAGTGCAGGAAACCACAGGAAACTCATTGGAACTGAAGCAATGTCGTTGAAGATACTGAGGCGAAATCTTCCTACTTGGATTTTCAGTTCAACCACAACCTTCTCTCTTTATCCTCAGTGTCTTTACAGTCGTACTGAGCAAAGTGTTATGGTCCTGCAGAAATCAGGCTAACTTGCACCCTGCCCGCCATGTCCTTTCTCTGGGGTTATCCTGGCAGCGCTCAGGCCCACAGCACATGAGGAGCCCTCAGTCAGTTTGACTCTCCTGCCGAGTCTGACGTGTCTTCTCCCTCTTCATGACTTGTCATGTGAGAAGCTCATGCTAAAGGCTAGGTGCCCAGGCTCCGCGAATCCCAGGAGCCTTTGTCTGAGCTTCTAGAATGAAGCGCAGGAGAAGAGCATATTGCTCAGGACGCCTTCTGCTCATCCTCTCTTACCTGCAGTTCAAATAGTTTGGTCGAAAAGCTCTTCTGTTTGTTTCTTGGGGGTCACCCTCGACAGGTGGCCCGCATGCAAGCGCTCACACCGACAGAGGATTTAGAGTCATCATGGCTTCTCACTGGCTTCCACTGACATGTTTATTTAAGCATCCGTCTGTCTAGTACTCTCCATACTTCCTCTCAGATTCTGGTCTGCTTTGTTGGGCTTTTATTAGTGTTTGGCAAGGTTGGCGTTTCCACTTAAACTGGGAGTCACTGGTTCATTTGGAACCCATTCAGACCCTTGGCCGGGCTCACAGCCAGCTGAAGGACCAGCAGAGTCCCTCATGAAATGGTGATTAGATCCAGTTCATCCAAACAGTTTGGAAGACACATACACACCGCACGTACGTGGTCAGCTTCAGTGAAGGCTGACCTGTGTCCCTCTGTGAGCTGCTTCTGCAGAACATCTCCATGGATGCCTCGCTCCTTTGTTGTCAGATAACACAAGACACCAGGTGCCTTTTGGCGCTGCTGAAGTGGGATAAGTGGTTAACCATTTCTGAGGTAGAATCTGGTGTCAGAACTGCAGTAGAAATGTTTCTGACTGTTAAGCTGTGAAGACAAAAACAGAGGCTGTGGGAGCTTTTACTTTCCTGCAGTGGAGTCAGACTGAGGCCAAACCAGCACGGCCTCAGCTGAGCATGGCTATGAGACTTTTCGGGTGATAAAAATAACTGCTTTGCAAGTTTCTTGGCAACACGTTGATGTCATCCTGTTTTTCCACCACTGAGCTGCAGATCCTGGCGGATCCCCATGGATGGAGGACTTTGTTCCATGGATTTTTGAAGTAAAACTAAGGTCGTAAAAGCAAATGAATGAGGGCGCCACATTCTTCTTCACTTCACCCCCCCATTATTATTTTTGATTTATTTATCTATTTTTTGCTGCGAGCGGCTTCTCAGTGTTTCCCAGAAACTTTATCACAGAATATTTTAAAGATTTTCAAGCAGCTGTGTAAAGCAATGTGCTGTAATAATGACAGTTCATGCTTCCAATCTACATGTTGCCTTAGGGCTTTACTCCTTGACGCAGCCTAAGTGTTGCGCTGTGACTATTTTCATGTCTCGGAAAGTTCCGTGGGCTTCCCTGGTAAATGAAGCAGGCATTGTTTACCGCGCCTCTGGGATTGAATGGCTTTTCCAATCGGTATTGATCTGAGCCCAATTGAAAACAACAATAGTCAGATTGTTCCCTGTCGTGAAACATTTGGCCTCCTGGTGAAGGAAGGCACAGAGTGAAGTGTGTGGATGAGAAGTGGTCCGGTGGCCAGCTGCCGACCCGCCTGCTCCGGCCTCCCACCACCCTGCTTCAGGGAATCACAGAAAGTCCCAAAGTGCCTTCTTTCTAACACATCAATATGGAAATTGCTCATGCTAATTTGCAGCACATTGACTTGAGTGGAAATTGTAAATTCATTGTTATTGGATAAAATAAAAGGCCTCAACCTCTGAATTATTTAAGTCCATTTTAATTGTTTATGCTGAGTTAGTTCAAGAGAATTGATCTGAAACTCGCGCGCACACACACGCACGCACGACCCATGCAGCCCATTCCCGGCAGGAAGATAAACAGGAACATAAAAATGCCACCAGTGAGTGAGTCACACACAAGCAGAGATCGGGAGACAGATAGAGGAAGGGTCATGCTGGGAAGGGAAGGAGGCCACGAGCCACAGGCCAGACGTAAATTAAGACCGTTGTAAATAACCTTTGAAGCTCGATGTCGATAGAAGAATCTCAAAACGCAGGAAGCTCAACTTAAAGAGTCGTCAAACTTTACATATCAAGTTTCACATAACTGTATCAAACCATCATGCATCACCTTTACAGTCGATTTTAGACTCACTTCACTGTCAAGCTAGTGAGTTCAGAAGACACAATATTAAGCCTAGACAAAAGAGCAGGTGAGCCATAAACGGTGCTGCTCCTCAAACGCCAAAACCCTTTAGATGAATGAAAAGACCTTTCAAGAACAGAGTTTTGGATTTGGAATAGGATCCTCTGTGATGGTCTACCTTAAAAGACAAGTCTTGCTCCTCTGACGGTGAAGGGGTGCTGATGTGGCGAGTCACTCTTCACTACAGAACAATCTCAAGGACACCAAGACTGGTGTGGGTTCGAGCCTCCACTCGGAGAATGCGCATGTCATGTCATGTAGCAGCCCAAACGCTTGTGGGAAGAGCAGGGAGGCAAAGTGAGGGAGAAAGTTCTGAGGCTTTAAACAGTTTGGCGGCTGAGGAGCAGTTGGCGGACTCCCGCATGGCATCATTTTTATTCTTTCATTAGATAATCTGGAGTTCAAACCTATTGTTCATGGAAACTCCTTCTTCAATTTTGAGATATGACAGGAAGAAGACATTGTTTCAACAACGTTGCTTCTTCAGTGCAGGGCTGCATGTGCTCAGGTGTCTCTCTCAGCGACACGCATTGGCAGCTAAGTGGGTTTTGCTCACTCGCCTGAGTGGACAGAGTTGGATTTGATTTAAAGATGATGAGCAACATTCAGAAGCAGGGAGCGGAAGCACAAGTTGACAGTAACGATGATGAATCACAATCCCTCAAAGAAAAAAAATAAATATTGACCCATGTTGAGTCATATGTTGACTTGCAGTTGCTTCTCCAGAATCCCTCAATTTTGACTCTCATTTGAATGAATTTAGCTTTTGTCAAAAGACAGTGTGATGTCACTGTGACATGGCACGATGTGCACTGGGACTGGCACCAGTCAAACCCTCTTTTGTTGAGGTCTTTGTATGGTGAGATCCAAGTATATTTAACCCATGGTAAGTGCACACAAAAACATGGAGAATTTGTTGGACGCGAAAGAAAGACCATGATGATGATCATGATGACTCTGTGAAGCAGCAGGCTAACAGGATAGATGGCCCAACGGGCGAGCGTGGAGACGTCAACACTCCACTGTGACTGGCTCTTCCAGAAACAGCTGTGGTGAGAGTTCAAGAGGAAGCATAGGGCAGGTACCATGGAGGGAGAGGAGTCTGGTCAATGACATCGGGAAGTCCATGAGGGATATCCATCTCTTCCACAGCCCTTAAGAACATGGAATCATAGCCCAACACCGTTCTGGATGCGCAGAGCCATGATTGTATTTTCAGTTCCATTCGCAGCTCCTGGGGAGCGCGGACCTCCCTCTCGCTGTGATGGAATAGAAACTACACTTTTGCCTCTCTTCTATAATGAGGTGGCGCGGAGCTGAGGACAGATCTGGAATGGATTTGTAAAACACAGTTGCCAACCACATGTCACTGACCAGAGGCTGCACTTGAGATTTAGACCTGAGCTCAGGTGAGGAAGTGACGCCTCCTGGACGATGGCCTGAGCAACGCTCCCTGGCTGAATGAGTTTCGACAACAGACGCCGGTCACTGTGTGTTATGATGCATGTGTTTTTGCATCCAGCTGAACACAGTGATCTGATGGGAGCTGATTTATCTCCGCAGCAGTGGCAGGTCTGACCTTTCACTTCACTAGCGGGATAGAGGAGGAGGGTGGGAGTGGTGAGGTGCAGAGAGGCACGGCTGCTACCTGCTTCTTCAAATGTCTCCAGACTAGTATTAAGGACACGGGTGGACTCAGAGCTGCAGAGTCCGTGGGAGCTGGGTCTCTTGCATCTAAACACGTACATGTGGATCCTCATTCATCTCCTGTTGACGTCCTTTATTTAGTTTTTAAATTCAAATAATTTGACAAGAATGATGAGCCTTTACATAGAGCTAATATGGTATCATTGCTAAGACCATATTACGTGGTCATTACCGAAGGAATATCCAAAATCTGTCTTGACACATGCACGAGGGACGTCTGGATGGAGCTGGGGCTCGATGCGAGGCAGGTGGAGGGAGTGTGTTCCTGTGGCTGCTGGCGCTGAACTAAAGAGTGTGTGTGAGGCCTTACTGCTAATCCTCTTGTAGTCAGCTGGATCAAAGTTACTTTCTAAACCGCTTTGGTAAAAAGTGTGATTAGGCTAATGGAGAAGACTTAACTGTGTCTGGCTCCAGCGTCTTCTCGTACCAACGCTGATTCAGGGATTTGATTCTGCTCCATCGTCCTCCTTTGTTTATGAATGCAGAGAGCAAGATTCACAGTTTTTCTTTTTGTTTTATGAGCAGGAGAAGCGACTTCCTCGTCTCTCTTCTTCTGGCTCTGTTGCCTGCTGCTGCTGCAGCAGCCTGATTGTTTCAAGGTTTCTGCCTCCTCCTCTTGCTGTCAGTTCGTCAGGTCATTGTGTTGGGGGTAGACTGAAGCTGCTTGGCGGAGGTTCTCTGCTCTTCACTAGTTTCCCTGATAGCCAAGGTCCTGGCTGACATCATGAGTTTGGTGCTGTCGCAGCTGATGTTCATTGATGCAGAAGCATTTTCCAAACCTCAGACTCAAATGTGAGTGTCAGCCCTCACGCTGTTCTCCTCCTCATCCCCTGTGCCTGACTGAGCGGCGGGAAGCAAACGTGGTCCTGCATTATTGCTCTCCATTTCCTCCTCATCCATATCTCTTATCCAATTTAGTCACTTTTCTTGTTCTCATCGTCTTCCACTGCTGCCTCCCCGGCAGGCTCCTCACTCTCCGCCGTCTCTCCCTCCACCATCCATCCTTATCTCCCACTTCCTGTCTGGGAGCTGTCACATGCTTGAGGAGGCTGAGCAGAAGACTGTGGCCTGTGCTTGACAGCCTCCTGCTGTACATGTGGACATGGGCATCAGGGTGTTTATGGATGTGAGATTGCTGTGTACAGCCAAGCATCATGGTAGACTGGCTCCCCACCGGCAGATGAACAATTCTGTTTGTGATTCTGCTTCATGGGGGAACACAAACCACGTCACGAGCACCACTGCGGCGCTTTCTCATGTCTCTCTTACGGACGTGGCTTTGCCGCTTGGACACTTTGACTCCTCAGCACCTACAAATGAAGGAGGCCAAGGCGGTGGTGTTATGGAGGACTAGCATGCAGAGTGAAGGTGGCAGGATCTGACAGAGGAAAGTGAAATCCATCTTCCTCCCAGTTCATCGCTGATGATGCTGGTCTCCATATGGCAGATCACGGTAATGAGGCTTTGTGATGCTGACATTGCAAGTCGATGACCGGATGCTCGGTCACGTCCTCTGGTCCGTCCAACCGTCGACAAGGGAAACACTTCTCCTCACTCACTTTCTCTGAGGCCAGAAACGTCCTGTGCTGCTGTGGCTGCATGAATCAAACATGAGGACATGGATGTGACAGGACTGCTCTGCCCATGGATGGTTCCCAGCTCAGTCCGTGACAAGAAGGACTTATACCCTAGGAAGAGATGTTTCCAGGCTCTGGTTCTGAACATGCCTACCCCCTGGCTCATCCAAGTGCTTCACTGAAGCAAAGTGATTCCACCTCTGGTCTTTGTGGAGACCAGGTGACCAGACAGGTTGTATCAAATTCAGGCCTCCCCTGCTGTCGCTCAGCCTGCTACTAGCATCCTGCCTCTGACACCATTTGTTGCTCACGAGAAAAGCTCTTCTTGTTGTGTTTAAAAGGCAATTCGGCAAAAACATCTGTGTGCTGAGGCAAGAAGGTGAAGGGAAGCTGTGTATTTGGGCGTCTCTAGGTCTGAAGAAAGATTCTGCTGTAGTGTCTGTGCTGGTGCTGCCGAGGCTGCCAAACACATTTGTATTTATTCAGCTAATCACAAACGATTGCTCCGCTTCTCCGGCAGAACATAATTGTAATTTAATTTCATCTCACTCTGCGCTGATGCTGCTATTTTTTCCCTTCTGCCAATTACCCAAGTCAAACGTGGAGCTTCGATGGAGCCTGGAACATGAAAACATGCTTTTAGAGGCAGCATAAATATTCAAGATCAGCCGACGACGTCTGAAGAATTTATGACTGCATGTCCGTGTCCCTTCGCTGTTCTTCTTGCAGAACATGAGACCGGTTGCCATGGTAACATTCTGCATAAGGTGTGTTTGCTGATTCAGTGGTCTGTGGACGGACGCTCTCTACGTGTTGATGCTAGTTAATATTAACCATCTGTGTGTTTGGGCGGTTGTTGTCATGGTGGTTTTATCGACTCCTGAGGCTTTTACTGCGTCTCTGCCACATGCTGATCTTCCTGTTGTGGCACCACTGGACAGCGG
Organism: Synchiropus splendidus; assembly: GCF_027744825.2. Taxonomy (NCBI): domain Eukaryota; kingdom Metazoa; phylum Chordata; class Actinopteri; order Syngnathiformes; family Callionymidae; genus Synchiropus; species Synchiropus splendidus. The sequence goes on from NC_071352.1 coordinate 4,080,225, forward strand.
TGGATGCTGTGGTGAATCAAGCTGCCTCCTCATCCACAAATCTGGTGCTAAGCTAGTTCCTCAGCGTGGCGGAGGAATGCAACATCACTTCCTCCTGTACGCTCTTTGTCTTGGCAGTTGTGTTGTTGTTAATGCCAGTTGCACATGAACGTCTGCAGGACGGGACTCACAATGACCAGTCAACCGGGAACGACTGATGTTGTTTCTGAGCTTCTGATCCTTGTTTGTGGACAGTCGTCCGGGACTTCCTGTCCAACACGCACTTCTCTCTGTCTCACACACACACCACACCACACCAACCTTCCACAGAACAATCGTGCTCTTGCAGGATGGACAGGTAATGGAACACAGGGGGAAGCTGGGGACTTAATTGTGTTAACTGGCCCTGATAAATCACAGTTACAGGAGCCTCTGCACTCTCCTCTCCAGCAGCGTCTGTGTGTGCGCGTCCTCATTCAATTCTTCAACGATCAATTCTTGGAAACACACCTCCTTGTGGGGTCCTGAAGGGTCAGCCTCAATTTTAGGGTGAAGACTTCAAAATAACTGGATTCCAGTCTGGTTCAGAGTCCTGGTTCAGGTGAGCCATGTGTTTTGGAGGGTTAGCTTCAGGGGGAGAACCTGGGGGGAGGGTGATGGCCAGGAGAGGTCCCCACAAAGATAGTGCTGCAAACCGGTGTGTGTGTGTGACTGAGGCAGCAAATGTGTGCTGAAGGATATGCAGCAAGTAAATGTGGTTTCTATGGCAACACTGTCTGAAAATATGGACAAATTCAATTGCTCTTTTCAGCTGGGTTCCATTCTCCTGCCTATTGGCCAGTGCCTGGTAAATGCAGGTGATTTGGAGAAAAGCTAGTGGAGGATATTTGGCTAAAGTCGAGCAAATTCCACCAATCTGTCGATTATCAGATCTTGGCTGCCGGTGCGTGTGTGGGTGTGTTTACACTTGTGTCTGGGCTCTACATGAATGAGTCCAGCAGTTCCGAGGCTGGAAGCTTGTGGTCCCTCTGCCAAATGATGCTCTGGATTGTGTGTGTGCGTGTGTGAAACAAATCCTTCGCTGGATTCCTTCGTCCTTGTGTTGTGGATACTTGGCCTAATGTTTCAGTGAGAGAGGCCTAATACCTGGGAGCTAAAGTCCTGATATCTGTGGCTGGAGGGGCAGTGATGCTGGACAGCAGCCTGGCTGCTGAGTGCTGAGACTGTTCCCTCATAATCCGATGGTCTATAATGCTCAAAGTGTCAAGACCAGTATCTTTGACCGACCCTGTTTGCAGTGCTTGGCGACACTGATCCTTCCATTTGCAAACCTGCTGAAAGTGAAGATTCCTTTTGAACATAGAAAGGGCCAGCTGTGGATTATTCTCTCAAGTCTCACGTGCAGAGACAGTGGAAATATCTATTGTACATCTGACGATAATACAAGCTTAGCGACAGAAAGTCCCTCTTAAAGTTTAACAAGGAGCAAGGTTTTTGACTCTGACTCTTTTGACTCTGTTATCCGTGACGTGTGCTGACTTTAGTCAGTCTGTCCTGCACAGGGACTGTCCCACCAAATGTTTGGGCCAGGCCGTTTGACTCATCAGGGATGGCAGCATGGATGGGAGCAGTCGTGTTAACCTTCATCTTAACTCCTTGTGCCTGCTGGAGAAGGTTGGACAACAGTGAGGCTTATGTAACATCCTGATTGTAATGCATCGCAGCGTCAGGTGAGCTCAGACAACGCTGCCAGGTGCCACTGCTCACACATGGCTACACACACACACGTGCTCACACTGAGGAGACGCACGCTGGGTCCACACAGAGGACTCACATGGACCAAAGCCACACACACAAGGTTCCACTGTAGAGTTTAAATGGAGCAAACACAGGCTCCTGCCATAGTGTGTGTTTGCCTTGTATAGCTTGCTGGAAACACACCTACTTGTGAGGACATTTTGCTTCATGGGGACCTTTTGGCTGGTCCCCACTAGGTTCAACCTCATTGTGGGGATGAAAACATCAAAATACCTGGGTTTCAGTTTGGTAAACGTTTTGGATGGTTAGGTTTAGGGGGAGAGGCTTGAGAAAGGGTCCCCACAAGGATAAAGATGTGAACGTGTCTGTGTGCGTGTATGCATGTGTTCTGCTCCTGATTTGGTCCCAGTCCAGAGGGCCATCTGGTGGACAGCAGAAAGACAAGTGAAAAAGCTCTCCACCTGTGTTTTGCGCCAACCCGACCCTCCCACAGAGAAAACTGCTGTCTGTCGATGTCTTTGAAATGTTGCTGTGCACTCGTGTCATGGTCATACACTCGTGTGAGTGTTGAGAGGGTGCTAGCCTTGCTGCTGCGACTCTGCTATTGGTGACGTTCTGGTGTTGGCAGGCAGCATCTTGTAGCGCTGCCCAAACTGGGTTAGGGTTAGAACTTTACATAGGTTCTGATGTCTTATATCAATGATAAAAATACTCTTTTGGGTTGCGTCACTGTTGCAGCTAACAGTTAATGCTCATGATTCGTGTTGGGAACGTGTCGGATGAAATGACTTCAGCGGACTGCGTCCTTCCTCCATGGATACACACGAGTGCAGTTCCATGTCTTGCTGTGATCACCACCACGTGCACATCTGACTAACTATTGAAGGGGGCTTGTTTTGGTCCGGTGTTGTTGCTCCTCTCACTGCCAGTTGGTCATCCACACGGTGGTTTTGTAGCCGGCTATCATTGTGGGCCCAGCACTACAGCAAAACTGACTCCTGCTGCCCATTAGCTGGAGGACTGCCAGGGCTCCGAGTGGGGCTACAGTGCAGACCGAGCGCTTCATTCCGCCATGATGGCAGGTGGAACACACGTGTTCTGTGAAGAGATGTATATATGATATGAATATGCATGTGTTGTTCGCAGATTTACTTGGTAATGACACAGATCAGAGGGGACTTAGCTTTAGATGTATTGGAGAGGAGGTGGAAACAGAAGGGAGGCGAGTTTTTGTTTTCGGCTTCTCCCCTGACAGTTGGTTTTGGGAGCAGGAAGGAGGAGCGAGCCACTGCGAGGGAGCAGAGAAAACAGGCACATGCAAGCACAGAGCTTGCTACTTGAGTTGGAGCACTCAAAAAGAAATCTCCTCCTTCGTTGTTCCCAACTCTTCGCTCCTCTGCGTGGACAGTTTGGACCGTGGCTGGTTACTTAGCAACCAGATTCCTGCTGAAACTGTGTCAGACGGAGAGCAAGCTGCGTGTTCAGAGTGCCTCTTCTCATAGCTGCGATCACTCACGGCGCTTAAGTCCGATCTACCTCGACTGTATGTCTAAATAAGAACCATGTCGACATTAACACTGTTCCTGCAAAGAGGAGGCCTCAATTTAAGCGTATGATTTAAAACAGTGATGATTTGGAGACAAAAGATAATTGGTATTATAGTACTGACAAATACCTTCAACAGTATGAGTGATATATTTACCATTTTACGATTGCTGCACTTTGGCTGAGTGTTTAGAGCTGCGAGATATTCCAGTTTTTATAACATGATGTAGCAACATTGGAACATAAAAATGTGCAACAAAACTGCACATTTTGTCTTTGGATTATTAGATTATTATTATTATTCCCATTGTGTTCCAAGGCGCTTTCTATGAGCGAGAAAACAACATGTAAACAGATCGCATGAGAGAAGTTGACCATGTTGTGAAGTACTGACCAACTACTCAATGAAGCAGAGCCTTATAGAAGAGTGTTACTAAAGGAGATCACTGTCTTTCAGAGGTCAAAATAACAAGCAGGTGCAGTGGTGTTTACCAGCGAGACTCACCTGCCAAATAGCTGCTAACGCTGTGCTATGTTGTGGTAGGAACCGTGTCATGAGCCTTGGTGTGGAGGTGCCAGTGGCTCAGAGGGACTCCCTGGCCCGGGAATGAGACGAGATTGTGCTTGTGTGCGAGCAGTTGAGCCTCACAGGTTTTCAGCTCAAGGTCGAGCGTGTGGGGGGGGGGGCGAACCCCTCCAGATGTGGCCGCTCTATTTCCAGCTCTTTGCTGTTCCCCCCCGACTCGTCCTTTTCTTTCCTCTGTTTGACATTCTGTGACATACACACGTGCACATGTTGGTGTGGCATGAATATGAGCCCCACCTTGGAGTGTCATTGATCCAGAAGATAGTTTTGACTCCGATGTCTTCATCAAGGACACATTTTCAGAAACACGGGCAATGAAATCATGGAGAAAATGGATCAATGATTGAGACTGTTGGAGCTCTCATTAGCTCAGTGATGGATCGCTTCAGTTTGTCGTGTCAGCCAGCTGCTCGCCTGACTGGGGTCCTCACAGTCATCAGCAACTCTCGTCATGCTGAAAACTAAATGTTTCCAAGGCTAAGAACATTCTTGATCTTCGGGTCCATGTGAAACCGGGATGCATCAACACAGCAGATTGAAACGGCTGTGGAAAACAAGTGGGAGATGAAGCACTGGCAGTAATGGAGTGAGAGAGAGAGGGAATCCTGGTGTAACTGCGTCACTGGTGCCTCCTCCCGGGAGCGTTGGAGGCGCAAGGATGGAGGGATGCAGAGAGAGGAGTGATGAAAGAGAGAAGAAGCAGTTCAGGGACAGGCTGATTTATGAGTTTCTGTTTCTGACTCGTGCTGTCTTTGGGGACTTCTCTGAGTTGAGGCGAGCAGGAGACACGCACACACACACACACACACATTCTGCTGGCTCCAACCTTCAGTGGAGAAGGCAGCAGGAGGTGTGTTTGAGGTGCTTCTTTCCCTGTGGCAGATGGTGAGATAAATGAACAATCGTCCCAATCAAACCACTCCAAAATCTGCCGTGGAAGCCTTCCACTGGCGACTGAGCGAGAAGCAGCCAAAATGGAGGAGATTTAGAAATACAGTTGAAGTCGGTGAGAGTAGAACAGACAGCTCATTAGCAGGAGAGAAGTGATGGAGGGAGGAGGACAAACACTCGGGGTGCCAGAACTGACACCAGGATGGGAGCAGGAGGAGCCGTTCTCGCCAGCCAGAGTTACACGTGCTTACACGAGAAGAAAGAATGGAGGCAGGGGAGAAGAGCACCGTCCCTCTTCACCTGTGCTCACCAGAGTTGGCCGAGTGTCTCTGTTATCCAGGAGAGAGTCAGACTGCTCCATGCTAACAAAATCACCTCGTGTGCCTGGTCATGGAGTCACACCTGTGATTCCAGATCTGCTGGCTCCGAGCTCACCTTCTGCCTCTGTCCAGACAGTTCCCTCCTCATTCCTTCCCATTCATTGTCACGTCTAAAGGCAATGGTGGCATCTACAACTCTGGCACTTCCTGCTCCTCTTCCTGTCTCTTTGTCAGCAGCAGTGTCGCCCTGCCATCACGGCACCTTCAAACCTGCCTTCCTTCAGCTTCTGCCACCGCTCAAGCTACTGAATAGATGCAAGTGAGTGGACTACTGACAGTCACGTGGCCTCGCCTCCTCCCACTGGACCCTTGCACATGCACCTTGGTAGGAATGAAGTGAAGGATTCATGTGTTGTTGTTTAAAACTTCATGCTTAGAACTCTAGACACTTGAGTCACTCATTCATTCACCACAGACTCAGAGTAGAGCGTCTTGCACGCGCAGAAACTCACTGCCAGAGGTGGAGAGCATGAGAAGCCAGGAGAGGCTGACCTTCATGTTGAGTGAGTGTGTGGACTGAATGAGTGAAACAAACTTGTATGTTCCTCAACAGCATCATGTTCATCAGAACTGGTTTCTCCCGAAACAGATTCTGATTCTGTTCATCAGGAGCAGCTGTTCCTGAGCCACTCAGCACTTCTGCTTCCGTGTCTCTGGCTCCCTCCCTGTGTGCTCCATGCAGCTGTGGCGTCCAGCGTCAGGCCGGCGACACACGCCTCAATAAATTGTGACTGGCGGTGACCAATGGCGTCCTCACAGATCGTATTTCACGTCTACATTCCTCGGTGTCGACTGCTCCGGCTCGGCACCAAATAAAAAGCCCACCATCATTTAACTTCACTCACGGCACAGCGGCGCTTTTATCACGAGAGCCTTTGCCTTCACATTTGACTGCTCCAGATTTGTGTGAGCCTTTGTGTCGTCACACTGTGCTCTGGTTGTGCGATGACTGAAATTGTAGCTTTTATTGAAAAGAGGAGAATCTAAGCCCATGGAACAGATGGAAACAGGTTCTGCTCAGGAGGCGAGAGAGAATGGTGTGGTGAACAGATGAGAGACTGGAAGGAGACAAGGCCACATGTTGTCAGTGCTACGCTGCAACACATTCTCCATTCCAAGGCGTCAAATAGCGACTGTCTCCCAGTGACCGTTGCATCCTATGGTGAAGCTTTGAATGGAAACCCACCCCTTTTACTGTGTAGTCTGAAGCCTCTCACACTGTGTTTCAGTCACGTTGACATGCTCCGTCAGTGACAGCCACATCAGGTGACGTCTTGAAGTGGTTCTCAAGCGCACTTGACCATGGAGCAGCACATGGGTCCAGGTGCAAGTACGGTGTGTCCGGGGGAGGACCTGATAGGTGTTATCACACTTACATGAGGTGTCAGACTTGCTGCTAATGACTGCTGAGCGCTGCACGGTGCGATCACACCGCCATAATAACAAAGATGTCATGTCCATTCAGTCAGTGGAGCCACTGTAATCCCGCCAAACACGACATTCAGATCGACCCGCTGTTCCCACTGTCGAGCTCTGAGCCAAACCGCTTTCAGCAGACGATGGATCCTCGTGTTGCACGTGTCGTTTTGCCGTCCAGCCTCTGACCGACTGTGACATGACCCTGAAGTCATGTGATTTGCTCCGATTGCTGAGGCACAAAATGACCTTAGCAAGTGAGACCGGGAGCGTGGTGTGCCAGGCCTGGGTTGGTCTGGGCCAGCGGGCCTGGCTCGTGTTTGGTCCAGGCGCCGCTGCAGACCAGGAAAATGTACATTTCACTGGTGTCGCTTCCCTCACAGCACCAGCGTGTGCCAGTGTGTTTGTGAAGCGTAAGGAAGCTGCGGAGGTGTTGAGTGGAGATTAGGAGAGAAGGAGGCTCAGAGCAACGCTCAGCAATTCCTTGAATATTCAAATCTCTCTTTTTTTAATTCTGCTGCAGATTACAGATCCTCTCATCTGTGACTGGAATCCTCCACCTGCCTGTTCGCCGTCACATTGGCTGACGGAAGTGGCCTGCGGCTCTTTCTTCACGTTGGTTCTACTTCTCCTTCGGGGGGATTAGACAAACAACACAACAGTATCAGTAACTCCCGGTCGGTGCTGTGAAAAGTGATGCTCTGTCTGAACACGCCCCTTTTACTCTTGACTGTCGGGATTTATGTCGACAACTGTGACGCTGAAGCTGGAGCACCTTTTGAGCCGCCACTGTGTCGCTAATCCCTCCTTCCCTTCCGCCAACATTGCCATCTCCTCAGACCTTCAGATGGACCATGTTTCTACCTTGCTAACTTGTCACCTTCGGTTGTTGCTCTGTCTTCCTCCCCAAGCTTCTTTACCTTGTCAGGGGTGCAGAAAGGCCCCCAAGAGTCTCAGTTCTGGGAATCTGAACGTGATATGGAATCATATGTTTTAAACTAAGAGTTGTCTTTGGGTCGCTCTGGACAGAAAGGTTCACCAGCCTCATGTGAGTCAGTGCTTCTTTAATCTGTTGCTTCTTTGCTCATCAAGCTGAGAAGTGAGTTCTCTATTATCTAGTTTCAAATCCTAAAATCAAATGTAGCTTGGCCTGGTGGGTTGTTGAAGCACACTCAAGGACCCTATGAAAGGGTCAGTGTTTTCTCTCACAGAGGCCTTTGCATGACCTCACTCGCTCTGTGGCTCACTCACAGCCGAGGTGAGATAGCTGACCTCTCGACCTTTTGCTTGGGGAAAAGAAGGCGGCCTTCATTCGAGGTACTGATACATGTTCAGATTTTCAGAAAGTCTTTGACTGAACTCTCTGCAGCAGTTAAGAGAGTTATGTAAAAGCCAGATATTTTTAGAAACTAAAACATTTTTTTTGCTCATGTTGGTTTTTATCTGGGCCTCAGTCACCGCAGTGCGTCCCAGTCCTCAGCGTGTTTGAAGCTCCTGGTCCATTGGTGTATCTGCATGTTAGCAGGATGAGTCATGCTCAGCGGTCACAACTGCTTTGTGTCTTTACGTTTCATCACGACAGAGGGAACCACAGGGAACATTCCCGGACCTCAGAACAGCACAAGCATGCAAGCGAGTCTCCTCTGTCAGTGTCTTTTCATTTTAAATACTCAAGCCCACATCCACGGATTCTGTCTTCCTGCTCGCTGAGTTTGAGAATATGGCTGCAAGTAATTCATCTGACCACCTGTTCTACAGTATTTCACATTATTCATATTGCGCCTTTGTGCTTAGATTATCGAAGGCTGTTGCACTTCTGAATTCCTATCTGGCTTGAATGCAGCATCACTTTCATTATTCACTTTCACAATTCCTGGTGTGTGGACACCAGACCCAAGACCTGCTTCATCAGGCCCATGGTCTCCAACTGGGGATTGGTTGGACTCAGACGATACAAAAAGCAGGACAGAAGCTTCTGCAGTGGTGCCACTGTTGGACCCAGACCCGCTCCTCGGCGCCATGACGGCGTCACAGTTGTGTGACAATGTTGTTGGCCAGGACCAAGCTGTCCCTTGTTGCCGATTACTTTGCTGTGACTCAGATGAAAAGTCAGTTAGGTGATCTTTTCATTCCTTTTGACCCCTGTCATGTGAAAAGGCTGCTGGCTTGGCTCTCAGCTGCGACTGAAACCTCTGCCATGCCACACAGGAAAAGGAAAGCACATTTCAGTCAAACCACAGGGTGCTGGGTTTTTGGTGGGACATACTTCCTTATGAGACTCTGCTCTAGCAGGTGATTCAAGTGTTTGAGTTCAGATGCCAACTAATCCGCTGTCATGTCAGTGACCTTGACCTTTGCCTCACATGGTTCGAGCACGTGTCCATGCTGGTGATTCTGCTCAACTGTGTCACTCTGGGGATGTTCCAGCCTTGTGAGGACGTCGCCTGTCAGTCAGAGTGGTGTCGTGTCCTGCAGGTGAGTGTGGCTCCACCTCCTTCCGATCCCGGCCATTTTGCCAAGCACCAGTTGCCGTGTTTAGAAATAGTGTTCTGCACGACTGTTTCCAGTGCAGGCTTCCCCTTTTAAAATCACATTGTCTCTTCGACGATGACATGACTCACAAGCGCTGGTGTTCACCCCACATTTCCACATTTTCAGATCAAACTGAACCAAAAAACAGGGTCAGTATTGACATGTTGTGTGTCTAATCATTCATAAACAGAATAATCTGCCAGTGAATTCATTTGACATTAGTGCCACAAGCTGCTGAGTTGATAGTGCATGCAAGCTTCTTCCTCATGTCCCATATGGATCAGTATTCTAAACTCTGCTGTGAAGATGTGTCGTCTTCAGAATGCAGTGCGCGTCTGTTACTCCCTTCAAAAAGCCAAATGTCTCTGAAGTTGTCATTGTTTTTGTGATGTTGTCATGTAGCCCTGTTGCAACAAAGGTGTTGCGCTGAGGCTGCAGCCATGGGTGTAGACCTTATTACCTGCTGAGACTCTAGTGAGCAATGAAGTCATGAGTCAGAAAAGACACGTGCAGAATGATGCGGATTTGATCCCTACCAGGTGCTGGACGACTGCATCTTTGCATTCTTCGCTGTGGAGATGGTGATCAAGATGGTGGCCTTGGGAATTTTCGGCTCCAACTGTTACCTTGGTGACAAGTGGAATCAGCTTGACTTTGTCATCGTCATGGCAGGGTGAGTCTCCCTCCGTCCTCGGCTGGTATTTTTCTGCTGCACACATTGTTCAGTTCTACACCTCCAGATAAAAGCCATCACCTTGGAATACAACAGCACTTCATTTCCTGTCGTGTCACTCGGACGGTGGGCAAACGTGCGCTCCCACAGACACATGGCCAATTTCCTGTCTGAGTCAATACCGCGGTGTTCTTGATGCGGTCTGTCTCCTTTTATCAACTTTGAACCCAGATGACATAATGCCGTAGCTGCTGGACAAATAACAAGCTGGGACACGTGAAAGAAGCGGGGGGGACATTTGCTTGTGATGATGTTACACATGAAATAACACCAAGAAAGTTTGGAGATGACACTGTGTCCAGACTTCTGTAGTGCGGGACGTAGCACAAGGAGAGTGACCTCGGACCACCGCCTGTAGCTGGTCTTCACACCGGAGCAGTCGCTAGCCATGTCAGCCTCATCCCTTGCTCTGTGTGTCTCTTCAGGGTGATGGAGTACTCTCTGGACGGCCACAACGCCAGCCTGTCAGCCATCCGTACGGTCCGAGTGCTCCGACCTCTGCGGGCCATCAACAGGGTGCCAAGTGAGTCCCACTGCTGCCGCCAAAATTCATATATATATATATATATATATATATAGTCATTTTCAATGAATAACTTTACATTTACCACTCGACATTCAACATGACTACTGCATGAGTTTTAACTGTAAGGTCAGAAAAAAACTTTATGACAACTTAGAAAAGTTATACTTAAAGTAAGGTCATAAAAAGCTGACAAGAATCTGCACCGTAATGCTCTGAATAGACAGGCAAGATGGTTTGGTCAGACAGGGGATTTAAATTTAACATCTGAGCTTAAACCTAAATGTCACTCAGACAATCTTCAGTGTTGCCGCGGTTATACAGATGAAATATCACCATCATAGTCAGGATTAACTGGGACTTGAACCCATGGCTTGGTGCTCTTCAGATTGCACGAACATAAGTCATCAGGCTGAGGACTGGACACATCTGTCTTCCCTCCTCTGGACAGGAAGTGACTTGGAGAGGTGTTCTGGTCAGACTTACCTCCTGATCATGAGGCAGATGTTCCATATGTTCTGCTGCCTGGTTACCAACCGCAGCAGGCCTGTTTGGTTGGTGTTTCAGCTTGTGGAAGCTCCTACTTGCCGTCATCTACGTTTCCAAGACGGAGAGGGAGACACTTTGTTCTGTCATAAGACCAGATCGGTGCCAGATGAATTGCTATGCTAAAGTTGCTTCCTCATCAAGCTTCCAACTAAAATGGTAGATGTATTTTAGAAACTGTCAGTAACTTACTTTCTTCATTAAACGGTAAATATGAAACAATGTGACCAGAAAAACTCATACAGAAATACCATATATATCTATTTATCTATTTCTCAGTATGGGGAAAGCGAAATGTCAAATGTGTCTCCAGCAGTGTGAAATAGATCAGCAAGCCACAAGCGCTCTCCTGTGACGGGACTGTTCAAACTCTCTTGGGTCACAGTGACCGTAGTTTGACTCACTTCTCACTTCTGTGGCGCTAAATCTATCAAGAACACTGGTAAATTGTTTCCACAGTGTTGAGCGTGAAACTTTCAGTGGAGAAAGAGGAGCCAGTTCAAGTGTTGGACTTGTGCTCCGTGGCTTCGCTGCTGCTGTGTGTTTCTCTGAGCGAGGGGCTTGTTGTGAAGAACACATGAATGCTTCTTCAGCCTCTGATGAGGTGAACCCTTCTGACAAGTGGCGCTGTCTTCTGAACACATGTGGTTAGATAACACAGCGCGCTGTGGTCCCAGAGGATGAGGTCATGTGACACTGCCACTTCCAGTGTCATCTTCTCCTGATGACATGGCCTGGAACACTGAAGTCATGAGCCGTGGCTGAGACTGGGTCATTTCTGCTGTCCTCCTCAGGTATGCGGATCTTGGTGACGCTGCTCCTGGATACTCTGCCCATGTTGGGAAACGTCCTCCTTCTCTGTTTCTTTGTCTTTTTCATCTTCGGCATAGTCGGGGTGCAACTGTGGGCGGGGCTGCTGAGAAACCGATGCTTCCTTGGAGAAGACATCAACACGTAAGGAGCGAATCGTCCTATTACTCTCAAGCAAGACAACAATCTTTCTCTACTTTTCACAGCCATGAAGCGCAATGAAAGTTGAATAAGGTGTAGACTTTGAGTGTTTATGAAACCGGTACCCGGGTGACTGTCCTCTGCAGATTAGAAGTGAGTGGCTGGAAGGAAATGATGAGTGAGGCTGATGGTGGATCAAGGTGGAGCCACCAGTCGATGCGCCATCTACTGGTTGACCTCTGCACCCAAAACACGAGGATCTAAGGACTGTTTTAATGCTCGAGGAAAGGAACTGAGGGACTCTTTCTGACTCAGTGACCTCAAAAGGCTGGATTAGATCAGACTTTCCAACGCTGAAATTAGGATTACTAACATCTAAATAAAGAGATTAAAGGCTGTTTGGCTTGCTGATGTCTGCCCTCTCTTTTCTACAGCATGTACAACTTGTCTCTGAGTCCATACTATCAGTCAGATGAGGGCGAGGACAGTCCCTTCATCTGCTCTGTTGCGCGGGACAATGGGATGCAGCGCTGCAACGAGGTGCCACTGTACACTGAGGACCACACGGAGTGCAGGCTTCCTGCCCCCCACCTCGCCTTGCTTCCTCCTGAGGGGGCCAGCGTTAATGGATGTGTCAATTGGAACCAGTACTATAACAAGTGCGAGGCTGGGGATTTGAACCCTCACAAAGGAGCAGTCAACTTTGACAACATCGGCTATGCTTGGATCGCTATATTCCAGGTAGGACACATGGTGAGATGAGACTGTAAATGTGTGGAAGATGACTTGAAAGTGGAGCTCATCCAAAGCAGCTTCCATCTGTGGCACAGTGGCTTGTCTGCTGCCAAGCAGCTCCTTTGGGCAGGTGTGCGTTTCCTTGCTGCTCTGGCTGACTGCGGCGCTGCAGGAGATCTGGACTCCACCGTCACAGCCTGCGGGTCCTCACTGACTGTGCAGTTATGAAATCAATTCTAATAGTTCTGCCCCAGACTGTCTAATGGACGCTCTCTGCGTCCAACTGCCTGTGATTTGTGAGTCTTGCTGTCGTGGAAACCTTGTGAGGAGCACTGTAGTCGCTCACTGAGACCCCGCCCGAGAGTCCGGAGTTTGGTCTGGGCTACATGTTCCCTGAGAATGTCTTCTGAATGGTTGAAGGGAACTCATCCGTCCCGCCGTGTGTGGCATGAAAATGCTCCTCAGGTTGGGTCACTCTCATTTGGATTTTGGTCCCAGTGAATTTGGAACCTTTATTCCTGTAAGATATTGTGGAAATGAATGACTTTGCATAAGAAAGCTTCGAAAGCGTGTGCACTTCCCTTGTCTCCTTCCGGGGCGGAAATTATTCCAATTCCAAAAGCTTTTCATCATCTTTAATAACTGTGTGACAGGAACAAGTGACCACAAAGACCCTCAGATTCGCAGAGTGGGAACGCCTCTGCAAACCAACCATCAGACCTTATTATGGAGCAATTAGAAACAGAAGGAATGAGCTGCAGAAAAAGCTTTTTTCGAGTCCCGAGCTTGTGTTTGAATCTCGGCTGACCCTGACCCTCCAGTCTCCTCCACTTGCATGGAATTATTTCATGACCAGAGGCCTCATTGTTTTATCCTCAGATGGATCTGAAGCCGAAAGGGAAGGTGATGTCTTTCCGTTTCCCCAATGTCATCGATGGAGCACTTTTCATCGCAGCATACTTTTAATTGAGTTTTACTGCACAAGGATTTATTGCAAGATTGTGACCTTGATGAAATGTTCCTTGAGAAAACCATCTCTACTGGTCTTTTAGCCCTGAGCTGAGCATGTAATAGGCCCAAGGTTCTGGCTGACCCACTTGTTTAAGTGAGCTCTGACTGAAGATTCTGGAGCCAAACGTTGACGTTACTCTGAGGAGCCATGTACGGCAGCAGCTTCACATGAAAAGAGAAGACGGGTCCATCACCACCTGCTCATTGGAGGTCGGGTCACGGCGCCAAAGAGACAGAGACTTGCAGTGAAGTGTCTCTCACCTTGATTCGAGCGCGTCGTCCCCTGAAGTCCTTGTTACGATCGACGACGATAGTCTAAGAGGCCAGCGAGGGACAAATGAAGCTGCTTCACTCTGTGTTCATGTGTTCACTGGATTCCTTCATGTTGGCTGAGGTGTTAGCAACTGCTGGAGCTGAGCTGCCATCTTCATGTCTCAGCATCCTCTGTGCGCAGTATCACCGCGACGGCATGAAGGAGTCCGTCACTTTGGCACACATCAACGGTCATTTAGGGAAACCAGTGCTTCTTGGCTGTTTGTCTCTAACATGCTCTTCTTTCTCTCCATGTGCAGGTCATAACACTGGAGGGATGGGTGGATATCATGTACTATGTCATGGATGCTCACTCCTTCTACAATTTTATATATTTTATACTGCTCATTATTGTAAGTACCCTGTGCTTTCTACACTCAAACCTCTTGTCTCCATGCTGACATTATTTTGGTGACGTGAAGTGCCGAGTTCAGGTTCATGAATGAGCGTGGTTTTTCTTTGTAAGGATTCATTTCAAAGATCTTACAACTTCTTTGTGAGGATTGGACTCTATTCCAGTAATTTGATTATTTTGATGAAATATTGATAAGAAACTTAGTTATATATTTACTTTTATAAATGTGGAAATATTTTTTCATCTTCTTTTCCTCTAAAATTCTTTAGCTGACTGGATTGATTTTGTTGTTGTCTCTTCAAGGACAAATCAAAAGAACATTCAGTGTGACAGTAGACAGTACGTGGTGAAGTTTATGGCAAAGTTTACTTTTTTAATCATCATATCAAGTAATACATCTTTTTGTGATGATGTGAGATTTTCATTCAGCAATGTTTAATGAATTACACGTAGGTATTTCATCATTAGAACTTACCAGAAGTCTGGCAAGTTTATCCGGTATTTTTTTGTGAGGGAAAGAGGACGTGGATTAAGGATGTAGTTGAAAAAGAAATGAAAGAAAATTGGACAAATCTCATTAAAAAGAAAAATGAGAAGTGGGTTTTTCGCATGGCAGAGACTTTAATTTCCTGTCTTGATGAGATGTGTGTGATTTTTAAATGCAGACTTTAAATGACTTTTTCCCATTATGCCGTCTTCATTATCTCCACACTGAACACAGATATAACGTTTTATTACGTTAAATAAGGAGAAAATATTGTTCACTAAGATGCGTTCGACATAGAAAACTTCTCTTGTCTCCACTGAGCTGAAGGTTCTCACCTGATCCCTCTTTGTGACCCAGCACCCTCCCAACATGATGAACTGACACCCAAATCAGGAAACAAAGTCGACTTTGTTCATCTGGTGAGGAAAGTAGTTAAAAACACCTGATTTCCTCCCACGACCCAAGCAGTGTGTCGACCTTCAGCCACCAGTTAAAAAGTTGAGATGTATTTGAACTGTTGCACCCTGAAAACTCCTCCTAGTTTGGAGTGGTTTTCATGTCATATAAATGTACTCCATTTTTGGTATATAAAAATAATTCAGTTTTTCTTGTCTGTTTCATTTGAATATTCCTTTTTCTTGTTGTTGTGCATTCTTTTTTTAGAATTCACATTGTGATTTTATTCCTGCCATGTGGTAGTAACCCTGACCATATTCCTGAAAATAAATAAATGTCAACACATGGAAATAAATGATAGTTTGCTTATTAACGGATTCATGGAAAGACAAGTTTATCAGTGTTATTTGTGTCTTAGTTTTAAGTACTTTGTATACTTTGTATCTAGTCATAAAAAATATTTTTTTCTCTTTTTTGTTTCTTTATATCTATTTTTGTTTTTGTCTTTACTTTCTTTGACCCCACAATAATCACTTAACAAATGTCCCTTTTACTTCTCACATCCTGTCTCTTTATTGTTCCCCCCCCTCTTGCTCACTCAGGTGGGCTCCTTCTTCATGATCAACTTGTGCCTCGTGGTCATCGCCACCCAGTTCTCTGAGACCAAGCAGCGGGAGAATGCGCTCATGAGGGAGCAGCGAGCGCGCTACATGTCCAACGACTCCACGCTGGCCAGCTACAGCGAGCCCGGCTCCTGCTACGAGGAAATGCTACGCTACATCTCTCACCTGTATCGGAAGTTCACGCGCCGGCTACAGAGAATGTACTCTGGGTGGCACAGGTCAGTCACCGTGATGGAGCCTTCACCTTTAGGACGGTCACGCGTCCTTAGTCATCACATTCATGTGCAGTAACTCTCCACTCATCCTACTTTCCTCTCTCTGCTCCAGTAAACGGCGTAAAAAGGTGAACCCCAACAGCGGAGGGGCCAACAACGGCGGGGGGAACGGACACGGGTCAAGCAGAAGCTGCGGCGGGCCGAGCAGCACGCTGTGGCTCAGACCCATCCACAACCTCCTGCAGCACCATCAGTACCAGCACTGCCGCCTCTCTAACGGAGGTCAGCACTCGCTCGGGCCAGGGCAACTGGAAGGAGGAGACGGTGGGGCTGGCGGAGAGGTGGAGCTGGAGATGAAGACCATTCCAGTCAGGAGAGGGAGCACCAACGTGACCTCGGGTGTGGGGGCGCTCCTGGGCAGACTGAACGGAGGAATGAACTATCCCACCATCCTGCCGTCCTTCGTGAGCAGCTACAGCAGCAAGACGCCACCACCGCACGCTCAGCAGAGTCCGGAGCTGCAGGCCACGCGCCCGCCGCCCTCGGAACACGCCGAGACTCTCAGCAAGCTCTACCAGCTGATGGGCCAACACAGTAAGACTCGCCCGCACACCAACACTCCCTCGCTTTCTTCCTGAACTCATGGACATCATTTAGCTTTTTGCCTGTTTTGTTCTGGAACAAACACAAGCATATATGCAGCGGTGGAGAAGGTTTTGGGACCCCGCCCCCGGAACCTTGCACTGTCTGTTGATATCGACAATATTGAGAACTGACATAAGACATAACACTGTCAAGTTTAGTTCTGTCACATGTCTGTGCATGTGCAGGCTACTGAAAAACAACATAGATTTTCCCTCAAAGATGAGAACTTCAGGTGCTGTCTCGCCAGATGAACCTGCTTTTTCTTCACTGTACCTTCAAATGAAAGAAAACAGTCATTAATAATAATTGGCCATCAATGAAATCAAATCACTGTTGAGCGATGTTTAGTCTTCAGTCGACTTGTTTGTGGCGCTTGTGTCGCTATATTACAAAAGGGAAATGAGCAGCTTTATTAGCTGGTCATAATCGTCTGAATTATGTGTGAAATTGCTTTCTTCATTTGCTGTGCTTTGGCTGTGCAAAGTGGCACTTTGTTCTTGCCATGGACGACGCGGAGAAGCTTCAGGGAGCGTTTGTTGTGTTTGTGTCTGGCGCTGACAGGAAATCCATGCTGCAATTACACCTGCAGCAGAGGATCTGGGGGTCACAGCTCGAAGCCTGCGCAGCGTAAAGTGACTCACACAACGCTTTGCTTCCCTCAAAAATATCAGTTCCCGTGATACGAAGAATGAAGAGGAGTGGGGAGGGTTGTTTAGGGAGTGGGGTGAGGTGAGCGGGGAGTGCGGGGGGAGAAGTGAGAGGAGATGACATGCTTCAGTTTGAAGGATTTCTTTGGCCAAAACTATGAACAGACTGGGTTTGAATTGTGTTTTCAGCTTCTCAGTCACAAATCTTAGACCACTGTATTGCCTGTGGACTGTGGGAGTCAAACTGAGGGCCAATAAAGTTCCCTGTTCCAGTCCGGAGGTATCATGTTGCAACAGCCAACCAACTGTTTTTTTGTTTTGTAAAATGACCCACGAACCCTGTGAAAACTGTGAAACTACCAAAACCCACATTTGTGATGAGCCATGGCTCAACAGAGGAGGCGCAGCAGCCCAAGAGGCTCAACAACAGGGCAGTGCAGACAGTGACTGGATCTTCTCCCATCTCATGAAGACATCTTCAGACTGTCGTTTTTGGGCAGGAAAGTGTGAAGGTGGTGTCATGGGATGATCCCTATCCTTACGCTCTTATCTCTCAGGTCGCCAGCGGTTATTGCACCAGTTGGCCGGCGTGGTTCCGACTCCTCTGCTGCTCGAGCTCCTGAGCTGCCCTATGTGTGCCCGAAGTCTGGAGACCTTAGACTTGGAAATGGGGGACCTGGAGGGAGGACGAGGAGAAGCCGATGCCCTGCACGACTTCTGCCAGGTCAGTGCTGTCGGCCACTCTTCTGCATCTGTGCGTGTGGTTCCAAAGTTTTATTCTTTCTCAAACTGCTGCTCGTTTTGGCCTCAGGGGGAGCCGCGGGGGGGCCGGGGTCGTGGCCGGCGGCGGGGGGTGACGGAGTTCAGGAACGGAGCGCTCCGAGCGTGGATGAGCTTCAGGGAGAAGCTCAAGAGAATCGTGGAGAGCAAATACTTCAACAGAGGAATCATGATTGCTATTCTGGTCAACACTCTCAGCATGGGCATCGAGTACCACCAGCAGGTAGGAGAAGCACGCCGCCGTCTTTTCCTCTGGCTTTATTGGCCGCTGAGATCAGAGGTTATCTAGATGGTCTGTTATGGAACCGCCGGGAGCCAGAATGAGAGACAGGACGGAGTGGCCATCATTTTCACGCTTGTTATCCTCGTGCTGGCTCCTGAAACTGCTCAATAACACATTTGAGTCCTTGGGTGATTCTTTACATTTCTCCGACATCGTAGCTGTTCCAGTCGACAACATGTATCACTGCCTTTACGACATCTCAAATGCAACTTATGTCTGGAGTGGAAGAATGTTCCCCTTCATTCCATCTTCTCCATCAATATTTGCTTCATGAGCTGCTCAGTTGCAGGGTTAGTGATCAGCTGCCTCACTGGCTGTGACTGTGAGGTAAGTGGAGTAGATCGGCGCTGGTGGACCCGTTTGATGGATTGGGGCTGACTGTGCTGGTGATTGATCACGACCGCACTCATGCCACAAATGGGGTTTTACAGCGGAGGAGTCCCTAAGACGATGCAAAGTGACTTACTGCTCCTTCCATTTAGCATAAATTGATCTCTCCCCGCTCGCTCTGCTCCCGTCTCTGCAGCCGGAGGAGCTGACAGACGTGCTGGAGATCAGTAACATCGTTTTCACCAGCATGTTTGTCCTGGAGATGGCTTTCATGCTGCTGGCTTTCGGCTTGTTTGGATACATCAAGAACCCGTACAACATCTTCGACAGCATCATCGTCATCATCAGGTAATCCTCTCCTGCGTGCTGCCAAACACTGACTTTCTCTGAGACAATGACTCACATGGAGTTGTCACGCAGAACCGAGCCCTCGAGCTTGTAGCCTCCTTCCGCTCATGTCTTCTGATGAAGGATCCAGTGTTTCAAACCTTGGTTGAACGAAGGATTGGGGGCTTGGAGTCATGGTGGTCTTGTGAGAGATTAGTGCTCCTGCAGCAAGTTTTTGGTTTGCACTCTACCAACCATCCTGGACTGTAACTGTTCACTCCAAGCACTCAGACCAGATCTATCAAGACATACTGCAACAAAGGAGCTTCATGAAAAATGGGCCACTGCTTCTGAGACTGGATGTTGGGTGGGTTAACAGGTCAGAGGTCAAGAACCCCTGTAGCCATAACTCACTGCCACAGCATTCTTTAGTCTCCAGAGAACTCCTAATCTGGCGTGTCTGCAACAAAGGGTGAGAGCGGAGTTGAGCTTCAGTTGTGGGTTCTTCTGGGAGAAATGTGAATTTCAGCCTTCTCTGGACAAATGTCGCCCAAGTCTGAACCTGGTTCATGTGAATTTTCTAATCTAAGTGTGCAAGTGCAATTTCTGCCTTTCACGTGTTGTGTTCTTCAGCTCCAGTGTGTCTGTGATCCTCAGTGTGTGGGAGATCATCGGCCAGGCAGATGGCGGCCTGTCAGTGCTACGTACCTTCCGTCTCCTCCGAGTTCTGAAGCTGGTCCGCTTCCTTCCTGCCCTGAGGCGACAGCTGGTGGTGCTGATGAAGACCATGGATAATGTGGCCACCTTCTGCATGCTGCTGATGCTCTTCATCTTCACTTTCAGGTGAGTGGCTGGACCCTTTGCGTCCGCCCGCCGGCCACTCACGCCACATGTCCTGCTCCTGACCTCTCTGCAGTATCTTGGGCATGCATCTGTTTGGTTGTAAGTTCAGCCTTCGGACAGAGAACAACGACACCATTCCAGACCGTAAGAACTTTGACTCTCTGCTCTGGGCTATAGTCACGGTGTTCCAGGTGAGCTTGCACTCTCTGCACGTGTTTTTGGCCTCTTTGTTTATTAATGCCATCAATGAGACGTGTCAGAACTATGTCTTTAAAAAAGGATGGGATAAGGGATGATGTTGTTGAGAGGAGAGACACACACACACTTGCATGGAGACCTTACCTGTCATCCCATGTTTTTGCTATTGAAACCTGCTGTAACCAGGGAACATTTTTCTTTTTAAACAACCCCCTGAATGACTTCCTCCAGATCCTCACCCAGGAAGACTGGAACGTGGTGTTGTACAACGGCATGGCCTCCACCTCACCGTGGGCAGCGCTCTACTTTGTGGCGCTGATGACTTTTGGCAACTATGTGCTTTTCAACTTGCTGGTGGCCATTTTGGTAGAAGGTTTCCAGGCAGAGGTTAGTTTCTGCTTCAAATTCATACGTTTTGCTTCTTAGATTCTCAAGTGAACATGAGAGTTCTTCAGTGTGTGGTCCTCCCCCGTCATCTCCCCTTTTAAAACTGCTTTTTTTTCATCCAAGCACACATCGCCTTCCCTGACGTAGATGTTTTTGTGGTTATATTGTATTTATTTAACATTTTTAACTCAAGAGAATGCCCCATGAAAATAAGGATATGGAGAAAAACTCAACTGATTCAAGAAAGAAATTGGCATAAACTGAAAACCCAGATGAAAAGATGAATTAAGTGGCTATAACTCAGAGGCTGGACGCCAAACTGACTGAGAATAGTGAGCCACGTGAGCCATTGTTCCTGTCATGTCAGGTGTTCTGTCTTCAGTGGAGTCGTGTCATGTTAGTCCTGACATCACTCATCCGCCACTGAGGGTTGGAGGCATTGCAGTGCACTTTAATTCACTCCCGCAAGAGCCATTAAGGGGCGGCGGGAATGCACTATGGCATCAGGAGGAAATGTGTGGCTTGTCTCCGTCAACAATAGTCATTCTTCTTCACTTAAGCCGGTGGTGAACATGGCTGCAACTCATCGTCAGGACACGCCATTCATTAGCTGTTGAAGTGCGATGACCTTGCAATGTAGAGACCTTGCTTGTGTTTCAGGGTGATGCTAATCGGTCAGAGTCAGACGATGAGAAGAAGTCGGACAACTTTGAGGAGGACGAGAAGGTTGAGGAGCTCCGGGACGCCGGTAGATGAAAAACCTTAAATCAGATGTTGTTTCAGAAACCAATGAAATATGTCGTCTTCTTGACAGAGCTGAAGATGTATTCGCTCATGTTGACCGCCAATGGTCACGTGGACCAGCGAGGACCGATGGCTCCTCCCATCATCATGCGCACGGCAGCCACGCCTATGCCCACCCCGAAAAGCTCTTTGGGACCTGATTCCGTCCTAGGGGACGAGCTCTTATACCGAGAGGCCGTGCCACGGTGCACTGAGGGAGCACTTGCATTTTCAGAGCCGGGAATGAACCGTGCAGAGTCTCGTCGGGGAAGCTCCGCCTCCATGGAGCCTGTAGCCTTTGACCAGCGATCGATTGTGAGTATCAATTGTCAATCTATGAGACCTAGACCTGGGGGGGGGCAGTGTGTGGGGTGCCAGCCATTTGGCGGGCCTCAGTGGACGGTCCAGTGTGCCAGATTTGGCCCTCCGGCCTTGAGTCTGATACGTGCTAGATGAACACAGGTCAACACCCGTGACTTGCTGACCTCCCGTCCACATGCTGGGAAACATTTGATGTAGACGGCTTCACGAAAGATGACCTCACATGTGAAAAAGTCACCAAATACTGAGATGCCAAATCTACCATGAGACAAACCCCTTGCGTCCAGGGTTTTTTTTGGTAATGCTCTTTCTTGGTTTCACACTTGGACAGCGCTCTCTCTGTCACGGTCTCCGTGTGATCCAGGTCCCAGTTTGACTATCCTGCATCCTTTATTGCCTGTGAACTGAAATGTTGAGTGTCTCCATTGTAATCTGGCATCGCTTAGTCTTCAGCAGGACTCTGGGGACACTGCAAACCTCACTCCATATTAAAAGCTGCATGTACATGTACTGCAACAGTCAAAGACTAGTCGTGTGGAAGTGAGGAGTCAAACCTGAAGCCCTGTCACCATGACCGTCCTGCAGAGCCACTCGAGTCCGGGCCGCCGCTCCCCTCTTCCGCCACGTGGCTCCTGCAGCTCCTGGGGAAGCCGGCGCTCCAGTTGGAACAGTCTGGGTCGAGCACCGAGCCTGAAAAGGCGAGACACCAGCGGAGAAAGGGAGAGTCTGTTATCTGGAGAGGGTGGCGAGGAAGAGGGTGGGGAGGAGGATGGAGAAGGATACGACCGGCTTCGGCCGGCCACACTGGAGCTGCTGCAGGCCTCCACTCTCTGCCCTGCGATCGTAGCAGAGTACGGGGACTGCAATGGCCGCAGCCTGACCTACGAGCCGGAGCTGACCACTGACAGCAAGGACGACTTGTCGCCAGAAGATGACCTGGACGATGACGTAAGTGGTCCTGAGTCACTGCTTCCTCAAGTCACGTCTGCAACACTGTTGTTGGAGCATCCAAGATCATTTTCATTCACATACATTCACATACATTCACCCCTGTTGCCTTCAATACGCTGGAAACACCAACAGAAACAGACACAAGATCAGGTTTGAGTAAGCGTGTCCTTTCACATCTGTTGACCCACTGAAATTTGGAACAGTGATTTTTAACATTGTAAATGTCACAGTACTGAGACAGAAGAAAGGTGCTGCATGCATCACGTCTCCATGGTGCTCTGGGACCCGGCTAGAACCTGTCACTGGGCTGTGTTGGGCCCTTTTCTACATATCAGTCTGTGATAAGCTTTTTCCTTGTTTTAAATTTGAATTTCAGAGTTCCTTCTGCTACTGGGTGAAAAAAGAGCTCTACGAACTGAAGCCTCGCTGGTGCAAAGAGCACGAAGACTGGACACTGTACTTGTTCTCCCCAGAGAGTCGGTGAGCTCCTTCAGTTTGGGCTGGACTTCATGGTTCAGCTGATCTTTGTCCACAGTTTCATCACAATGTTCCTGGTCATGTTTCTTTGGTCTAGAATTCGCGTGTGGTGCCAGAGTGTGATCTCTCATAAGATATTTGACCATGTGGTTCTGGTCTTCATCTTCCTCAACTGCATCACCATCGCCTTGGAGAGGCCCGATATAGAAAACCGCACCCAAGTTTCAAAAGAGGTGGGAGGAGAGAAGTTTGGAAGTGTGTCACGATGATGTCGATGGCTTGAGTTATAAGTGAGAACAAGAGAAGTGGCGGGTATTGGCTTCCATCACTACTGAACAAGTCACTTCACTGGCTTAAAAACAGTGACGGGGGACGTTTTTACATTTTTATTTCCACTTTCCAAAACACTTTCAGCAGCTAAATGTGGTGTGTTTGTTGTGGATCCAGGAACGAGTGTTTCTTCGTGTCTCCAACTACGTCTTCACCGCCATCTTCCTGGCAGAAATGGCCATCAAAGTAATGTTAATTCACTGGTACTGAGAGTTGACGGGACAGAGTGGTTTGAATCCGTTTCATGTGGCTCTCTTTCAGGTGATCGCTCTGGGTTTCTGTTTCGGGAAGCAGACCTATCTTCAGTCCAGCTGGAACGTTCTGGACGGTTTGCTGGTGTTTGTGTCCATGGTGGACATTTTGGTTTCTCTGGCGTACAGCAATGGCAACAGGATCCTGGGAATTCTCCGAGTCCTACGTCTGCTGCGAACGCTGCGCCCCCTGAGGTTGGTGCTGTTGCTGAGTGCTTGGTGTGAGCTGAGACGCTCAGCACCGATGCCTGTGTTCCAGGGTGATCAGCCGAGCGCCAGGACTCAAGCTCGTCGTGGAAACGCTCATCACCTCCCTCAGACCCATCGGCAACATCGTGCTGATTTGCTGCGCCTTCTTCATCGTCTTTGGAATCTTAGGAGTTCAGGTAGTTGGATGAAGTCTGCCAGCTCCAGCGCTGAGCTCTGGCACAAACTCACCCTGAATTCTTTCTTTGCCTCTTTGTCGGTGAGTGAATCCTGGTGGACAGTGTTGTCAGTTGAATAGTTCCACTGCGCTGTTTCACTCCCAGACACAGCGTAGCTCGTGGTGTGTTCACCCTCCTGTCCTCAGCTTTAGCAGCTGGATTATTCACACTCACCAGCATCCGTGGAATGCAAATGTTTATTGGGCAGCGAAACATCTCTCTTACTCTCTGTCTCTCTCTCTCACTCCTTCTTCGACGCTTTAGCTCTTCAAAGGGAAATTCTACCACTGTCAGGGCCTGGACACGACGAACATACACAACAAGTCGGACTGTCTGCAGGCCAAGTACAACTGGATCCGCCGGAAGTACAACTTTGACAACCTGATTCAGGTAAGCACAGTTTCCCAATGAATTTATACTGAGACACTGGAGGAGCGCCACCTGCTGTGATGGATGATTGGAATGTCGTGGGGACCTGTCATTCAAAAGGTGTGTGTGGTCGCTGCTGGGCTCCTGTTCAGTGGCAGCAGGGTCCGAATTAGCTTGTAGCACCAGCCGCCTGGGTGGGGTCCTGGTGGGGTTGACCCGCCGGAGCCGAAGGTTGTGAAGCTGGGATTCATGCTGTTTGCACATGGAGATGGGGCGAGCCACTAATGTGCTGTCTTCTGCCTCAGGCTCTGATGTCCTTGTTCGTGCTGTCCTGTAAAGACGGCTGGGTCAACATCATGTATGATGGTCTGGACGCCGTCGGAGTGGACCAGCAGGTAACCTCCAGCTGTGGTGTGGTGACTGGGTTCAGGCTGGAAGCAGAGCATGATCACTTTTAGCTCGGACCTTCTGGACCCACTTGCTGCTGATAGATCTTCAGAAATGTCACTTGAATTCACATTCTTTGGTTTGCCAAGCATGTGAGGCTTAGTGAAATCATGAACAATGTCCGTTCAGCTTGTACTTGGTGATATAGAAGGAGCAGAGTGGAGGAGAGGATGTAAGTCACAATGAAAAGTTGTGTTAGCAGATTTATTGTTAACTTCTGGGGAAAGAAAAACCACAACTTTATCTGACATTTCAGTTACAGCTTTTCCTTCTGTGACAATGATGTCCAGACAAGTTTCTCAAGGCATTTTTTAAGTTGTTGCTGTGCCTGCTGAATGAGCAGATGGTGATGTTCACTGGTGCTTGTCTTCTGCTCACAGCCCGTGAGAAACCACAACCCGTGGATGCTGCTTTACTTCATCTCCTTCCTGCTCATCGTCAGCTTCTTCGTCCTCAACATGTTTGTCGGCGTGGTGGTGGAGAACTTCCACAAGTGCCGGCAGGACCAGGAGGAGGAGGAGGCTCGCTTACGGGAGGAGAAGAGGCTCAAGTTGATAGAGAAAAAGCGCAGGAGTAAGGAGAATGGAGGGGCTGGTCGGTAGTCTATTTTTCTGAGCACTGCCTGCTTTCAGAGCCTGAAAAAGTGAGAAGGAATGACAGAGAGCCGAGGGAAAACGTTCTGAGAGACAATAGAAAGTCGGGCGGAATGGCGAGCTCACACACACACAGTGATTGATCGCTGACAGCAGGCGTGGGCTCCTCCATTCTGATGCATGTAACCGCATGATTGCAGCCCCCCGCGACTCTCCCCTGACTCATGCATGCAAACTTTGGCAAGCCAACATCGCTACCATGAAAACAACCAGCGCTTTTCTGTTCAACCATAGCTTAACTCCTGTTCACCAGCCAAACCTTCCCCCCTCCCTCGCTGCATGAGACGCTACGGTATAGAAGGAGGCGCTCTGGCTGGCAGACGTCGCTGCGACACCTGCTGACCTCATGGCTTCACGCTTTTCGGCAAGAGACCTTTGAGCGTGACGGTGGTGCTGGACGGCAGCTCGACTTTCAGGCTCAGACGACTGAAACAGTTTTTAGGAGGTGAAAGTGATGAGTTTATGGACGAGGCACAGCGCCACGTACAAACTTTTTGCAACGTTACCATGTCTTTGAAAGAGAAAAGAAAACAGGAAATGCTCTGTAGTTCAGACGTAGAGCTCAACTCTATGGCAGGCACAGCTGGAGACTCACTGGCACCAGGGCCAGGCGACACCATTGAACCCCAGCTAGGAAGCAGGCATGATGCAGCAACCCAGTCAAAAATGTAGCTTGGTGCTGAAGTAAACCAAGATTGTGATTTCTTGTTTTGATATCCACAGTGTTAACATCACATTTCAAGCTGCATACTGAGAGAGAAAGCCATTAACAGTCAGTTTTGAGGTGCAGCTTGTGCTAGGTGATAGCAGCGCTGCTGTGCACGCATCATGATCATGAACATGGATGGGCATTAGCATTAGCATTAGCATCACGGGCATGTCAGCATGTCGTGGACAGAAGGAGCATGGGGTCTGTTTTGGAAGCTGCAACATGCTTCCACACTCCAGTCATTCCCACTGAGCTGATTCTATCTCCATGTGTTGACTGTTGGAGCTAATTCTCTTCAAATCAAAGTCATGATTCAAAACCATTCCAAGTGCTGAGCCACTTGTGCACTGGTGATGCAGACAGAGAGTTCTGTCTTCTCATCCACCCTTCAACTGCTTTGTGCCTATTTCTGTGCTGCAGAGGCCAAGCAGAGGCCGTACTACGCCGACTACTCTCCTCTGCGCCTCACCATCCACACGCTGTGCACTAGTCACTACCTGGACCTCTTCATCACCTTCATCATCTGCGTCAATGTCTTCACCATGAGCATCGAGCACTACAAGCAGCCTCAGGTAAGATCCAAGCTCGCGCCTCTTTCAGGGCCGTTGACATGTACTGACCCAGTGTGTGTTTGTATTTTCAGTATTTGGAGGAAGTCCTGAAATACTGCAACTATGTGTTCACCTGTATCTTCGTCATCGAGGCGCTGCTCAAACTGGTGGCGTTCGGTATCCACAGGTTCTTCAAAGACAGGTGACGTCATGGCGTTTCAGAGCTATGATCTGGTGTTGTGTCATAGAAACCAAGACTCATGTCACGTGTGCATCAGAATTGGTTTCATGGTCAACTCATGAGCACTTTCAAGGTTGATTCAACAGCGTCTTTTTGTCATCTTGGTGTCAATGATTTGAGTGGTTACATTGGCTTAGATGGACTTCTCTGCCATGAAGCCATACTTGTGGCAGAATCTTTTCATCTCATGTGTAATGAAGGAGCTCCTGTTTGTGTGGTGCAGGTGGAACCAGCTGGACATTGCGATTGTGGCATTGTCCATCATGGGCATCACGCTGGAGGAGCTGAAAATGAACAAAGCACTTCCCATCAATCCGACCATCATCAGAATCATGAGGGTGCTGAGGATCGCGCGAGGTAAACTCTGGAGTGACGCACGCTCCCCCGTCCACCTTCCTCACCTGTGGCTCTCTGCAGTGCTCAAGCTTCTGAAAATGGCCACAGGGATGAGATCGCTGCTGGACACCGTCATGCAGGCGCTGCCACAGGTGAGCACCAGTCCTGTCCCTTCTGACTCCTCTCTTCCTCTATTGAAGGACTGTTTAGTTCAAAGGTGTCCATAAAACCACTTCTTCTAGCAACAGTATCAGAAGCGCTTGCGCGTGTAGCTTTGTTGAACCTGCTGTCTTCTTTAGGTTGGAAATCTCGGGCTCCTCTTCATGCTGCTCTTCTTCATCTACGCAGCACTTGGAGTGGAACTTTTCGGCAGACTTGGTGAGTCCCAGCTCTGACCTTCAGCTGGCTGGTGCTGTGGCTCTCACCAGCAGCAAGTGAAAGCACTCGCTCCGATCTTATTATTGACTGTTCACACAGCCATCAAGTCCAATGGTTTTCACCTTCCTCTTTGCTGTTAGATTTGCTTCGTCCCATGGCTGATGACAGGACGTCTAGATTTCAATGTTCTCCCTGAGTTACTGGACTGTGAAGAGCTTGAACTTGCTCCCACGTTTTTCGTGGGAAAACGATCTCTGAATTCTAGTTATTGTTTTTGTGGCTTGCCTGAATCTCTTGAAAAAAAATTAGAAAAGTCTCTTTCTCCTTGTTATAGTGTGTAAGTGAGAAGTAAGTTTATTAAGAGAGAAACTCGAGCCTTAAACCAGTGAAAAGAGGCCGTCCTGCGCATGAGTGCGATGAAAGTGGCATGTGCTACTGTTAGCATTTTACAATCAGTAGGCCGAGGTTTGCACCGTCACTGTGTTCTCTACAGTAGTGATATGGATGGTTCAGACTCATGAGACGCGGAGGGAAGTTTGGAGCCTAAGTTAGTGATCAGTGAAGTCTTCCCACCCACAGCTTTCTGTCTGTGTGACTCATGTCTGCAGCAGTTGGGGAGAAAGTGTTTGGATGGTGGATCGTCACTATTCCGTGCCTTCTGTGGAGACAGACGTCTATTTGGGGAGAAGTCTTTATTGACGAGTCAGATTGTGTTCTTTGGTAGGACCAGCGATCGACACTCTTGTCGTCAGCTCAACTGCTCTCCTGCTTGTGTCTGCTTCCTGAGCAGCTGGAGTCAGTTTTACTGACGACCGCCATCTCATCTCTTCCACACTGTCTCACCTAGAATGCAGTGAGAAGAATCCCTGCGAGGGCCTCAGCCGTCACGCTACCTTTGAAAATTTTGGGATGGCCTTCCTCACACTCTTCCGCGTGTCCACTGGAGACAACTGGAATGGAATCATGAAGGTATGAATTCAGAACAGAAAACCTTCTTTTGTTCTTGGAGCTGTTGAACAGCAAGAGAAAATTCACTGGGAGCAAGTTTCTAAAATTCACAAGTTGGATTTTGGCTCCAGTTTGACCACAGTCACCCAGGTTTGCGATTCTCTCGATGAAAGTGGGTGGATTAAGTATTAAATACGTATTAACTTTAAACAATAAGCTGCTTCTGACAGTGTAACAACAGTTACAGTCATATAATGCATTGACGTCAAGCAATGAGGATCGTTCAACATTGCTGATGCTGCTGGTGTGCAGGTGACCATGTGGAACAATTCCTGTTGCCCCAGTGAAAGCTGAGCCTGTTTCAGTTCAGAGTGGCTGGTCTGTCTCCCCAGGACACGCTGAGAGAGTGCCATGACGACAGCAACTGCCTGGCCTACCTGCCCTGGGTCTCCCCCCTCTATTTCGTCACCTTCGTGCTCATGGCCCAGTTCGTGCTGGTCAACGTGGTGGTGGCTGTTCTAATGAAACATCTGGAGGAAAGCAATAAGGTACCACCGACAACCCTTTCCACCCATAGTGGCAGAATCTGAATCTTGGTGTGAATGTGAACTTGGGTGGCACTTGGCCACAATTCCTTTCCAGCTGATGGATGGCAGTTACACTTCAAACAGCAGTGCATTGTTGGTGCACACTGAGCTGTGAGCCGATGTTCTGTTTAAACTTCAGAGCAGCACTTGCAGGACAGCACACAGAAGTTTACATCGTGGATATGAATAGAGGTCGAACCCGAGTTTGGCTTGATGAAGTAGTTTGTGATTCCATTCAGTATCACAACAGTGGCACAGTTTTATTCGTGTGTATTGCATAAGTGCTTCTTCCCAAAATAATAATGGTGGTTTGTCCTGGTTGCAGGAGGCCAAAGAGGATGCAGAGATGGATGCTGAGATTGCCATGGAAATTGCTTTGGAACGCCAACGTAAACTAAGCACAACCTCAAGCAATAGCTCAGGAGACGGCACCTTCGTCGGCCCATGCCCAAACTCACCAGGAGAGGTAATTTCTTCTGTTGAAAAATGACGTGTTGGTGTCGGAGCGGCTTCTGTGCTGACGCACTGTGGTCTCTGTCTCCCCCTGGAGGACGAAGAGGAGCAGTGCGACGACCATGATGTCCAGTCACCACTCAGAATGTCTGTGTCTCGGATGCACTCACTGCCCAATGACAGCTATATGTTCAGACCTGTGCGGCCCGCCAGCGCCCCCTACCCTTTGGAAGAGGTGGACACAAATCCTCCAGACAGAAATTCAGGTACCCTTTTGCATCTGCCACCTTTCATGTGATGGACATGGTGGTGAATGTTTCCTAAACGGTCCGCGCACGTACAGTGCGTGACTGCTTTCGCAAGCGGCGTTTCAACAGATGATTTTCCGTACAGTCTGTTTTGTTTGATGTTTCCAAGGATTCAGCGCGGATGCATTCAGTTGTAGCTCACTTTTGGCCAAGACTGTACTCACCACCAACGTTCTCTGATTGAAACTGACCAAGCTGTTTTATCTGCAGTCAAATTCTAGTGTTGTGGCTGGGCTGTGGACCAGCTCTGTCCAAAGGTACTGGCTGCAGCAGCTGAACCTGGCTCCTCTGCTCAGCTCCTGAATGACCCCCTCTCTCTCGCTCTCTAACTCGAATGACCTTCTGACTTCATCGCCAAGCTGCAAAGTCAAGAATAAAGCACATGTTGATCAAGCCAGTGAGAGAAGTGTTTCCTCCTGGATATTGACTTCACAGCTTGGACTGAAAAATGATGACTATTCTGATGCTGCTGCAATAATTTCAAGTTTCTTTTTATAGCTGCAGTTTCCTCATGTATAGAGTTTGAGCTCTTCAGATCCTTGTTACGCATGTTCTGCTTTCCTTGGAGCCTTTGCTATTCCGCTGACTCAGAGCACATGACAAATCAAACCTTTTCCACCTCATGACTGAAGCGCTCCTCTGCATTAACATATTCAGATATAGTTTGGATAAAAGATGGTTTCCTCTCGTGGGCCACTCTTCTCTGCTGGGTCCAGTGTAACCAGGATCTACTCACCCTGCCTGTGAGACTGATGCACCAATTCAAATGCTGCTCTCCTGTCATTGAATCCACATTTCACTCTGCTCATTCATGAGCGACATTTTGAATTTGTGCATCAGCGATGCTAAACTCTTTTGTCACAGGACACTTTATTTGAGTTTTGCTGGAAGAAGCAAGTGATAATCCAAGTGCATCTTGCTATAAAATGAAGTGTCCTGTTAGGACCGTTGCATATGGAGGAGTGCAGGAGGAGATGTGCATGAGAGCCTCTTGCCTCTGCATGTGTGTGCCGAGTGTGTGTGTGTGTGTGCTTCACTGGGTGACTCCACTTGTTGCTGCACCAGCAGGATCACTGACGTCGGTCAACTCCCAACCATGCGAGGGTCGCACTCTGCTGCAGGTCCCTGACGTGTCCCCCAGCCACCCCCGACAACGCTCTCTTCATTTGCCCTGCATCGCCCCACCCACGAGCAGCCCCTCCCCCCGGGCTCTGCGGAGACAGGTGAGCGCGTCCCGCCACTCGCGGACCTCTTTGGGATTGACTGGGTCTATGTGTTGCAGGTGGCAGTCAAGGTGGACTCTGTGGAGTCTCAAAGTTGTGAGCAACAGGAGAGACCAAACTCCGCCCACCCGCCGCCCCGGTCGCCGTTTCTAGCCGGGCCACCGTCGCCTTCTTTACTGTCTTCCCCCGGGTCCCTCTCTCCTCAGCCATCTTCGCCTTCCATTCTGCTTCCTCCGCCTCCCTCTCCACGTCTCCCCTTGCGACCTGCGAGCCTTCGCAGACCGAGACCGCCATCAGCTGTGTCTTTCTGTGACCCGGCGGACGAGGAGGTTTGTCACATCACCACCTCGGCCCACCAGAGGAGTCAAAGCAGAGGGGAGGAGGAGCGCGTGAGGGAGAACCGCAGTCACTCCCTCTCACCGTACACCTCTCCACTGCTTCCTGCTCTGTCGTCCTCCTCCTCCCAGAGCACCCTCAGTTTACTGGGGGCGGGGCTCAAAGAACGAAAGGGCTTTGGCGGGGAAGTGCCCCAGCAGCCTGCGCTCTTGTCTGCTGGATACCCTGATGACCAGCGCCGTCACTCCATCGAGGTTTGCCTTCCCCAGGGTCCAACGTTGGGCAGCGGCCGGCAGGAGGAGCCTCCGCCTGAGAAAGGCGGGTTTCCAATGAGGGTGCAGTCCTTCGGCGGTGGCCACAGGAAGAAGAAGATGAGCCCCCCTTGCATATCTATTCACCCCCCCTGCGAGAAGGAGCCGCCCCAGGTGTCCTCTCCTCCCACACTGGCTGATTCCAGCACCATGCTGCGACGCAGGACGCCGTCGTATGACTTAACCCCACACACACAAGACGCCTTCGCCGAAGCGCCGGTACTGCACGCGCTGCTGCCGTCACGCGGGTCCACGCCCACCCATGCCCCCACG
This sequence comes from Synchiropus splendidus, assembly GCF_027744825.2. Classification (NCBI taxonomy): domain Eukaryota; kingdom Metazoa; phylum Chordata; class Actinopteri; order Syngnathiformes; family Callionymidae; genus Synchiropus; species Synchiropus splendidus. Next base: position 4,112,300 of record NC_071352.1, read on the forward strand.
CCCACACGCCCTCACATCCCCATCAGCCCAAACGTCTTCATTCAGCCTCATGCGCCTCTTGTCCCGACCACTATGCCTTTCTCAGCGTCGGCCTCGCCTGTCGCCGGCCGCTACATCCCCCTCCCGCAGTTCACCTTCAACCATCCACAGTCCAGACACATGTCGGAGACGGAAGTAGCCACGTGTTCTTCCCCTTTTGACAGCAACCTGGGAGGCGGCGCTGGATTCCACGCCAAAAATCGAAGGACTGCACAGTGACATCCAGATGGGATGGAGTAAGAGAAATTTGAGGAAGATGGATTTTTATTTTTGTATTGACTCTTGTGTGAGTGCGGCCCAGTCCCGGGGTGGAAGAGTGGACGACCCCAACTGGGCCCGCTGCACATGGTGTGTGTCGGCGGACCAACAACACACCCGGACTAAAGCCACCTAACTCTGTAGCCAAAGTTTTTTCGACACATTGACCCCACCCGGGCGAGCCAATCAGGAAGCAGCGTCTGGCTGAAAGTGTGAAGTGCGAGCGGGGTGGGGACTGTGGGATATGCAACTTCAGGTTCTCCACAGAAGTTCTCGCTTGCCCCTCCTCCTCTGCTCCTTGATCACATTGATCCGAGCAGAAGCGTGTGCGTGTTTGAGTGTGCGCGTGTTGTCGGACACCGTCCAAGTCGTTGTCTCGGGATGTCGTTCTTACACTTGACCACCGAGAGGGGGAGCAGTGCAGAGCTGGAGTCTGTCTTTATCTCTGTGTAAATACATGGAAAATGCTGTACTTGTGAGATTGAAATAGCTCTATCAATATGCACATATTTTTATAGAGATCTGAAATGTTTTTTTGCACACACATTTGACGTTGCTTTTCTCCCTTTGTTGTCCTCTTGTGAATGTACAATTTCTTTGGAAGAAACCAAGTCTCCTCTCGAAAGAGGTGGGGCAGGAGGTGGGCTGGGATTTTTCTATTTTGGAAGAGAGGACAGGGGTGTGTGTCTCTGTAGCTTCGTCCGTGTTTATGGTGTCAGAGTAACAGCTGAGGGAGGTGGGCTCAGTGACGCAGAGGAACACGCATGTTTGACCTGAATTCAAGCAGCAGTTTGTTCATCACGAAGTCCTTTTGGAACTCTGTTGACCCCCAAGGTCGTCATGGCCTCATTCTCCTCCATGCTGTTCATGATTATTAAAAGATAAAATGTTGGGTGTGGTCGAGCTCCAAGCAGCTGTCGTATTGCAAAGCAAGCGCACCTTGAAGCCAAAGCGGCTTCTGTAGAGAGAAAGTGGCCATCAGTCCATTCAAGGGGATTTCCTCAGACGTTCTGGCCTCTTCTGGCGAACCTAGCCGTGAACGGTTGAACCACTGGAGAGCGATTGTGTTGCCTTGAATCAGGCTTCAACTGTGAGCGACTTCATGAAAAAAATGTCTTCTGGACTCTGACCTGATGAAGCCCAGATGAACGGAGGCAGCATGTATCCAACCATCACCTTTACTCTCTGATGGAGTCCACGTCTTCCAAGTGTCACTGAGCCTGTTTTCTCTCTTGTTTTGGACCTCTGAAACCACTAAGTGTGTCTGTCCATCTGAATACAACCAAACATGTGTAGCCAGAGTGCAATAATAATGATCATAATAATAATACTGAATCGTGATGTTACATGTGGAGACGGCTGACGTCCACTGGAGCAGCCCACTCTTGACTACTTGACGTGATATTCCACCATTTTACTCCGATGTTAGACGGCTGCGTCTCCTTGTGATGATGCAGCTGCTACAGGTTTTCGGGGCGCAGGTGTCGGTGAGGTCATATGCTGTAGACTACTTTGAAGCTCAGGCCCACTCATGAAGGTCTGTGTGTTGCACACAATAAGCTCTCCATCATCACTTGATGACATTATCTCATGAGGTCCTTCTGGGGTGTGAAGAAGAAGCATGCTTGTGTGTGACTGCAGACGACAGCATGCTTGCACAAGTGAGAAAAGACAGCGCAGTATTTACAGCCCATTCAAGATGGAGTGCTTTGGATCATCGACCTGATCCTCCAGTATCAGTCTGGTGTTGAGGGAAGGACCTTCCTTCTGGCAACGCGTTGCTCTTTTACTGTCACACAAGGCATTTCTATTTTAAATCCGCCAAATTGATTCCAACTGTGTCAATAAATGCCTCGTCGTAATTCCGCTGCGAGAACCTCTGAGTCGTTTTATTTAGCCGTACAATAATACCTGTGTTCGTACGAATACGTTTTTTTTTCTCAATCGATCACAACATTGAATCAAAATCACTCCGATAAAGCACATTCATAGCACTTTTCTTTTCTTTGCTGTTGCTCTCTGTTGCACTTTTGCAGCGCCTCATTGATTAGCACGTGACAGCTAACATTCACTTCAGTGACTTGAAAGACGGACTGGCTGGTTAACATCAGTAAAGGAAGGAAAAGAATTGAATGAAAGATCCACCATTTTTTTTTTTTTTTTTCAAAGGATTGTTTTTTTTTCATGTTGCCATTGCTCATCATCATTGTCAAAGGTTTGGCCGCCACAGAGCTAACTGTTAGCATCACAAGCTAGCCCTCTCATGTCATGACACAGAAGCACACAGGCGTTTCTAAAAGCTGTCGGTTTGAGATGCTTTGATGTTTTTACGCGTTCACTTCTTCTTGCTGCGGCAAGTATTTCGTCGCGCGATGACCTTCTTAACCCTCACAGCTTGGCGACTGCATTTCTCTTCTTGATCTTCAAACCTCTTACATCCTGTTTTCCAGGAAACAGTTTTACACTACTGCATGATTTAGAGCAAAACGGTCTGGGAACGAAGCCGATGCTTTCGAGATTTTTGCATTTGTAGATGGCACTGGGCTCTGAATAGCTGGTCCAGTACTGATCCGATACTGACCCGAGTCTTTCTTGTCCCATGCAGCAGCGGCTGGATGGTTTATCGGCTCTCGGTGATACAGTTTTATTTCGGTAGCTGGCTCCGTTTGGCTCAGAGCCAGTGACGCTCACGTCACGCTGAATCTAATTAACCGATGTATATTTGAAGTAGGAGTAGAATCAGCCCTGATGTTCAAGAAACTGAACAAGCTGTGGTTTATTTTCGGGTCTGACACTGAACTGTCGGTGAACTGTGAGGAGACTTCAGTGTTGGGCTCCCCCTGAGCCCCTCCACGGCCTTATACGGTGGGGCGGGAGGCGTTTGCTGTCCAGAGAGTCCAGATGTCTGCAATAATACGAGCCCCTTTAAGTGCCCTCGCCGGGGGCCGGGGGCCGGGGGGGCGACCGGTGACCGGACACACCACTGGACTTTGGATTGTTGCTGGTGATTGTGTGACGCCAAGCCGTTGTCCTGCAGGATGTTTCCCTGTCTATTTAAGAATAAAAAGACATTTTATATATAAATCAGAGTCTTTATTTTCTGTGAGTCTCAGATATTGCCCCACATTTTACAGAGCGGTTGCTTCATAGTCTTCATCGGGGGCAGCTGTGGGATGATGACCTGCAGCTGGTCGGAGGACTGCAATGGCTGAGACAGAGGAGCTCACTGAGGACCAGCCATGTCCAGTTCCACCGGCGACCCAACACCACGGGAGGACGTGGTGGGACCATGGCAATGAGGCTCGTGCAGGCCAGGAGGGCGAAGGGCAAGGCGAGGAACCGTCCAGAGCAGGACCCCAGGCCGTCTCATGGCAGGCCTTCCACCGCGGCTGCATCAGGTGAGTCGCTCTCTAGGTCTCACTTCTGCTCCTCTGCTTGTTAGATGAAGCACGTGAATTGCTTGGGCTGAAGCTTTCATCTCACAGTCATTTTTTTCATTGTCCACGTTGACTTTTGTTTTTTCTTTTGCAATGCTTTCTGTTTCCTACACTGACACACTTATTCATCTATTGCTGTCTGCTTTGTTTTGCTCTCTGCACTCGCCATCTCAGCGAATCCATCTAGTACTGGTTCATTTGAAGTCGCACAGAACCAGCACAGAACAACGTGTCACATGACTGCACCAAACTGCAGATGTACTCACGTGCTCGACCGCTAGATGGTGCTGCAGCTCAACCTCGTAAATTGCGGACGCGCGTGTTGCTGCTGTGATTCGCTCTTCGCCAAAAGACGAGCGCGGTGGTGACGTCACAACACCGTCTCTCTTGTGTCCTGAGGCTTCACGGCTGCAGACTCGGTTCGTTTTCAGCTGACGTGCGAGGAAGACAGCGGTGCGTTTGGTGGCGATTGTGTTGACAAGTTGAATGAAGCTGCTGAACACTTTTTTATGAAAAGCAGGAATCTGAGATAGTGGGTCCCTCCCAGGAAAACACCCAAACCTTAGTGGCGATTATTCACCAGTGTGTCGTGGCAGCGTCTTGAAGTGACAGCGAATGTTTGACAGGGATGTCCACAGTTCTGCATCCACATCAGCCTCACTGGTCCATGTCCCAAAGCACTTGTCCATCAGCTCTCATGGAGCTCAGTGAGCACTTTCGAGGAGCGACGTGGGCCTGACTGGAAAACTGTCACTCCTGATGGAGGGTGAAGAGCTGACTGAATTCAACTGAAGCCAAGTGGGACAGACAGGTGAGCGGCTTCGCCTCACACACACCAGCTCCTGACCAAGTCAGTCAAGGGCTTCCGCTTCCAGAGACGTTTCATGTTTGGCGGAACAGAATCAGTGTCACATTTGAACTATCAGCAATGTCGCTGTGGAGCACGTTGGGCCTCCCTGGGGGCAAGTTTCTCAGGAGCCTGCGTCACAAGGCTGGTGGGGACCTGGTGGAAAACTGGGGCCCAAGACAGAAAGGCAGTCTGGGACTGGATTGCCTTGTTGGGCCACAGTAGAAGGCACAGGAGCTGATTCACTGGTGACATGAGAGGAGCCTTTTGAGGAATCAGAGTCCTGATGGAGGAAGGATTGGCCAGTGGATGGTGTGGTGGACTGCTCTGTGTGATTGTGCCACACTCGTCTGTGTGTGTGTGTGTGTGTGTGTGTGTGAGGGAGGGAGGCGGGGGAGTGACGGGGAGTTGATGTGGGTGTGCTGTTCACCCCTTGCGGCCATGCAGTCTCCCAGACAGCTGTTTGGTGACCTGGTAAAACCTCACACACATACACACACTGGCATGTCAGCCAACCCCGGTGTCCCCAAGCTGACACACACCAGCACTCACTCACACACACAAACACACACACCTACTCCACCTCTCCAAACACAATGTTGCACAATATTAGTGGCTAAAAGAAGCTACCTCAGTCCCATAATGCTCTGCAACAGTTGAAGTTATCAGAGCAATGAGGCCAACGTGACCACAAGCGCCCTCTAGAGGCCAGCGTTCATATGTGTTAATATGTGCCCCTGCTTCTGGGAACGGGCCCCGAGAGTGACGGTTAAGACGCCTTCCTCTACCGTTTCAGTCAGTCAGTGGGAAACAGCTGCACTGCGTTGTGCGACTGACATTCCTCCTTTGTTTACATGGTTTCAGGTGGTTGATGAGGTTTCAGGTTGGCTGTCAGGGAGTGCGGGACTTGGATGTCCACCAGCATCATCTGGTCCTTGGCTCTCCCTCAAAGTGTTCCTGGGTCAGACGGTCGTACGGCTCACCACAGCTGAGGACGGATGATGTTGAAGGGAGCAGGAAAGCAAAGTGTCATCACTTCAGCTCTTCCTCAACCAACTGGCCTTGGTGAAACTCAGGCCCAGTAGAGGTTCTATCCCTCCATGACAGGAGAATTGAGTTCCAAGGAGGTTTCAAAGCCTCGGGCAAGACTTGTGGTGGAGACGCACCGCTGGATGATGAGAGATTTGGCTGTTTGGCTTGAATATGCTGATTCTAAAGTGCTGAGAAGGTATGGACTGATCAAACCCACCATGATTCCCCTGGGTAGTCTACATGAATCTCTCTCCCCGAGTGACAACGCATGACCCAGTACCATCACACATACCTCAAGGCCAAGGTCAAGGCCATGGAGCCCTTACTGCCTAAGGTTGTAGTTGCAGGGCTTGGGTTTCCTGTGGATAAAGCACAATGTTACCAGGGCTCCGACTGGATCTGGCAGATTGGAGGTTGAACATTGTAGTCCTGACCTTCACTCTGGAGCACAGGCCTCCATCTTCCTTCAACTCTCTTGACTTACATTCACTGACTAACAAGCTCCGCTGCAGTTTCGACCTCTGGCAGAGATGAGGCTGCCCGATTTGGTCCCCCGGCCTTGAGTTTGACCACATCAGCCATCACCTCTAATGCATTCCACTCGCCACCAGTTCTCCGCTGTCCACAGAAAGGGCAGGCTGTGAATGGGATTCCTCTTCTGTGGGTGATATTCGGATGCTCTGCTCTTGGTTTGCTGTGACCCATCAACCTGGTGCAGCCAGTGATCTGTGCCCCCTGCAGCTCAAGCAACTACAAACAACAGAATATCGGGGTCAAACCCTGGTCATTTCATCTCCATTTGTGTGGCAAATCAATACTGAAAGAGGTCACCGTCGACTTTTGTGGCAAATGTTGCTGCTGAGTTCAACGTAATCACATGCTGCACTCTGCAGCGGCACTTGATCCAGCCTGCGTTCACTCCTCACACTCCTCACTGGCGTCTGACACAACAGCATGTGTTGGACCAGCAGCAGGAGCCGACAGTCACATATCACATGTTTATCACCGCCGTGCTTCTTACAGGTGCACGCCGTTGTTTAATGGTTATGGCTTGTGTTGTGTGCAACACACGCCGACACCTTGGAATCTGATATTCCTTGCTGGTTTATTATGGCGAATGATCACTGGGAGGTGAGGAAAGTGTCTGTCTCCTTCCTTCCTCTTATTTTTTGCCTGTTTGTCAGACTTGAACTCAAGCGTTGGTGGAGCATCTTCGTCTCACGCTGGCGTTTGAACTCGGCCACGTTTGCCTCTTGCTGAGGGTGGAGTCCTGAACATTCACCTTCACCCAGGCGAGCGAGGATTGCACTTGTTAGTGCTTTGTTGTGAGTCTTGGATCCATCCTGAACATTTCCATGTTCCCTCCATGCGTGGCCCATGGTTTTCACCATGGCTCGCTGATCTGACAGATTAAGAACTGGTTGGCTTCGGGACCTTCTGACTTCCTGTCAGACTTGCTCCTGAAGCTCTATGGAGTTGGGCTTTTGTGCATCTTTTCTTTGACTGCTCCCACTCACTGACCTCTTGACTGAGAACTGGTGTGATGGTGCTCCGGCCTGGTGAGGCGTCAGTCTCACAACCAATGTTTTGGTTGAAAACTATATCTCTGTAACTGTTAAGTGCGGACACTGTCTTTGTGTGAGTGAAAAAAATAAAATGAAGTTTTAAAAGGGGGGGTCATCTCAGTTGGAAACTCAACAAAGTTCAGGTGCTGTGTTCTTCACACCCAAGAACAGACCACATTCTAGAATTCTTGATAGAAGTAGTGATCTGTTGTTTCACTTTGGGGCTATGCGTTTGCTTCTAGGCATAAGTGGTGAATGCTCCACCATATTCATGGGGAATTTTTAGCACAAACGAGTCCGATCTTAAAAGACAACTTGATCTAAGAAAACGAGTGCATGTGCACTTTCGTGTGTGTGTGTTGCGTTTTCCTTCCGTACCCCCGGTTCTCTGCTGGAGTGACGTGGTGGAAGGGTTTGATCCACGTGAATGTGGGAATCTTTTCCACTGAATGGACATGCTTTTTGTTTGGGGGGTAGGGAGGGGGTGTTTAGCGCAGACGAGCGTCGCACCGGCGGTCCGTCCATCCATCCAGCTGCTTCTGCCTCTGCAGAACTCTCTCTCTCACGCACGCACACACACACGCAGACGCGGGAGGGAGCGCGCGACGTGGGTCCCACACACGGTTCTGCTGTAGAAGTCATCGGCGTCTCCTCCTCGAAGCTCCGCGCCTCTCCTCACCCGGGACAGGAATAACGGGATCCCGGGAGAAGTGATGAGCGGGTCCAGCAGAGATTGGCTCGAGACTGGATTACAGTGATTCTGTGACTCTAGTAGGAGCGCGGGAGGATTTCTGAGCTCTTCTTCTGTGCACAGTGGGAATTATCCGCCGCCAGATCCAGGGGTTTCTTTCCTGCGCTGTTGGCGAGTGGGGCTCCGTCGGTGCCGGAGACGGGGGGCTGTTGCAATGTCATCTCCCACCACCGCTGTGGGTCTCCGTGGAAGGAAGACGCTGTGAGTAGACGCAGTTCTGCTGAATTTCTCTCCTCCTCATGGGTGCAATCGTCACCATCCCCGCTCGTCGCCTTCGTGCGCTCTGCGGCTTTTTGCCTCGAGCCGTCCAAAAATGTACCTCCAAATGCCGAGTGATGCCTGGAATAATGGGACTCGCACTGCACCAGTCGGCAAGAGAAAATAAAGAATTGCAGTTCTTTCATTTCACACGTCAGGAGTAATAAATTCATAATTCATAGAGCTGGCGCAGAGAGAGGAGCGCGGGGCGCTTCAAAGCGCACGCCACGTCTGGCTAAACGCATTACAGTCCGATCCCGAATCTGGAGCTGATATGGCAACACACACGCGGCCGACTAAGACTTATTCATCACATTTTCTGCGCATTAAGATGGAGCCGCTCTGAGGCGCAAACGTAAAGAAGGGCTTGGAACACGCTGCGTCGCTGGATGACTCCGGCAACTTCCACTCCCACGAGCGACAGCGGTGCATTTCGGGGTTTGTTTCACAGACGAAATGAGGTCAAAACATCGGACTGGCACTTCCTCATAGGTGTTTCAAAGTGAAGCCCCCCACCTCCCTCCCGACACATGCGTACGCGCGCAGTAGTAGACGGTGGTCGAAGAAGCAGGGTCGTGTTCCACCAGTAGGGGGAGCAGTTGCATTGTGTTGGCCGACATAGAAAAGGGGGGAGATCCGAATGAATTCACATCTCGACTGACGGGATGGAGTCACGTTGTTGAAGCGCACTTCTCCCGTCACACACACACACACACACACGCACAAGCGCGCGCGCTCTCTCTCCTGCCCGTCCATTGCAAAGGCGTCAGCGGCAGCGCGTGGAGGGCGATCCATATTTTTTGACAGCAAAAAGAAATGTATTAACCTGCTCCCACCCCCATGCAGATGACAAAAACACAGCGTTCAGGCGCTGAGGGTGAGGCGGCCAGTGATGCGGTGCAATGACGACAACGCGTCTGAACTCTCCGACTGATATTTGGATCCATGATTACACGCGATTAAAACAATCCAATTGGGCGGTAAAGTGAATTTTCCTGCGTCAGCATATTTCCTGCCTGAGCGCATCTGTGTCCTCGCGCCTCAAATAAAAGACAACAGAACACGATTATAAAAAAAAAGTGCAAATCTACACATCAAGAAAGGAATTATTTTTCTTCTTTTTTTAAAAGAAATCCTCAGTTTGTTCTTTTGCCTTTGAAGTCTTCACATTCATCTGAACCACATGATAACCTACTTTAACTGAGCATCCCAACACTAGCAATGATGTCATCACTCATGCTGGGGAGGGGGTCTCACTGAAGACACCATCATTGGTGCATAACATGCCTGTATCTTATCCAGTTCAAGAGGCATCATGTAGCGCTCAACACAGTCCAGGACTTCAACCGACCATATTGACAGAGGTAGACATGTTGCTTTTCAATGTTAACAAAGATTTGTTAAGAGGTGTCGTAATGTCATGCGGTTCCACTCTCTAGGGTCATGGTCAGAGCCTGTCTTCCGTCCCATTCAGCTCTCATTTCCCTCGCCATGCGGTCAGTTCACTCAGGGATTCTCCAATGATGAATCACTTCTCATTCATTGGACCTCAACTTGTGCTGCCCCCAAATTCTGACACTACAAAGAGCCATTTTGGAGGGAAAACTGGACTTGAGTGTGTTTGCACAGAACTAAGTGGAGTGGTGTAGAGCGAAGAGTGACTCACGCGGTGCACAAAAAGCCTCCTCTTTCACGATGGTAGGTTTGTGGTTCCAGTTAATATGGGGAGTGGGTACCTCCTGAAGGGAGTGGTCACACCTGCCTGTACCTGTCTGTAGACCAGCAGTGCCAATGTTCGCTTCAGTTCTATGGTCTAACGCTGTCAAGAGGCACAGTGTGTAGACCTTGTGTTCAACATAGTGGGAAGCAAACGGAGTGCATTCAGTCATGTAAGCTCTCGACGAGGTGCTTTGGAAATAAACGTTGCACAACTCATGAGACACTGCAGAGCCAAGTTTGAATATAGCACATCAGCAGTAGGTGTGTGTGGGGTGTCGCGGAAGGAGCGATGCATGGCCAAGAAAGGGAGAGGGCAACATTGTGCATCCATTATATAAGACAGCACGAGTGATCCCACTGCCTCCTTTGTTTGCAGGGAGCTATGTGGAGGTATGTGCAGTGGGCAGACAACATGTTGAAGCCTGAGTGGCAACAGACCATTACTTCCACTGGGCTTCTCCTGGGTGCTGATGCACACGTCAGGGCACACACAGCAGATGGCCTGGGCCAGAGACTGGCAGAGTGGAAGGGGGCCTGAGAGGATGTCTGCTCTGGCGGCATGTGTTTTTTAAGGGGCGATTTGATGAAAAGGTACCCAAGTGATTTAGTCTTGTACTTTCTGTGTCCGTTAATAATGGATGAGTGAAAAGTGCTCCTGGAGCCAAAGATAGATGTTGACATTGGGTCAACTGTTATTCCACGGCAAGATGCTCCAGAACCCCCCAGCTTACTGTACTGGGGGTTGTCCTCTGCATCATTTCTGACCCTTCAAAGTCAGGTGGAGGAAGTGGATTCTCTTTAGCAGGTCACTCCAACAGATTCCCAGAGAATGGCTTCTTCTCGACATCTTCTCTCTGTTGGGATCAATCTGGGACTCTAGCCGGACTTTAGGTGGTTTCCAGACCCCTCCAGCTGGGTGGTGAACACAGGGCAGGGACCAGGTGGAGAGAGTCCATCTCCACTATGACATCCTTGAGTCTTAGCTGGCCTTGGTCAACAGGAAGAAGTACAACTAGAAGTGCCAGGTTAATCGTTGTGCAAACCATTGTCACGATCTCATTTGTGCCATTAGTTTTCAAAACTTGTATATTGTTTGCTTACAAGCCCCTGAACCACTGAGATGAGTCAAGAATGTTGGACCTGAAGGTGACGTCCAGTGAGAGCCATGATGAAAGTGTAACTACAGCAGGTGTCTGAAGACCGAAGTGGGTTGAGGATCAGGATGGTGTCGTTCGTTGGCATGAGGATGACGGGAGAGATGAGAACTTGCCGTGGATGGCAACAGAAGTGTCAACAGCCGAGGTCTTGAATGTGCTTTGCTGCCACCATGGCGTCTAACGCTTTTAGCTCTGCTAAAAAAGCTCCTTTTCATGCAGTGAGCTTTCATGGAGCCCTTGGTCTGATCTCAACTAGGAACTAACATGCAGCTCCATCTGTTCAGATGAGAATATAATACAAAGTTAAATCAGAATTCAGACCTGACAACCAGACTGGGCCATCTTAGGACAGCCCAGGTCAAACGGTCAATGTTGTCATTGAGAACAAACACCGCTGTATCTGCAGATGCTGAAAGTATTTCCTTCTGTTTGACACATCTGCCATTGTCATGTGACCTGCTGGGAGTGTCTAACCAACGGTGGTGTACTCTGAGTCGCGCTTCTGTTGCTGAGACTGTATCATGCCTTCCGACCGAGTAGCACCGTGCGCACGTTGAAAGGTTGGTCCTCAAAGTGCAGAGTAATGGAGGATCCAGATGGGACTGAATAGGTCATGCAATATTTAGGCTCCTGTGCTGCAACCCAGAGAGTATATGTGTACACATCCACACGTGTCCCCCAGGTTGTTGCATCCTCGTCTTCAACAATTCTTACCCAGACTGACTGAATAAATCATATCGCTGTGGCTGTATGCTAATCTAATTTTAATGCCATTTGAAGAGAGAGAAGGGGAAAAAGATTATGAGTGCAGCGGTAGATGAAATCATATTAGTGCGAGTGCGATGAGAATGCAGCTAAATTATTGACCTGTGTGAAACCCAGGTTGGACCTTTTGTGAGGGTGGCAGCAGCAGTTAGCATGCATGTTCCTGAGGAGAGTGGAGTGCGAGTCATGGATGTGTGGCCACATGTGTGCGTGGGATAGACTCTTGCCTGGTCAGAGACCCCGACACGCTCTGAATCAGTGTCTTGGTTTCAAGTTCTTTGGTGCTGTCCAAAATATCTGGCAGCATTTCTGTGGTCTGCACGTCTTCTCTTCAGTTCTGATCATTGGAGAAGCATGTTCCTGGCAGCAACTACGTAAACCACTTCATGTCGTCCATCGACCTCTTCTGCTTTTAACTGGCACAAAGAGCCTTTATAAAGAGGTCTCACTCCAAGTTGAGGCAAAGATGGGAGACAATCATCTGACTTAGTTATGGAGCTGAAATGAATGGAACGCTGTAAGAACTTTTGTGTGTAGTCAGGTAAATGAAGGGTTACTGTTGCAGCTACGTGTTCCATGTCGATCCCTTATGCGTCACGTGAACAGGCTTGTGCGTGATGCCTTCAGACTCCACTGTGTGTTACCAGCATTTCATTCCTGAAGTCTTCTTCTTCTGACAGCAGAAGTGTTAGTTGTGTTGCAGGAGCTGGATGACTGGCAGAGTTTCTTTGGGCGTTGTTTCCTGCTTTTGAGCTTTCTGTGGTCACTTCCTTCATCACAAATCCTCAACAATTGGTAACTGGGCCTCGGCGGCTGCATCTCAACATGGTTGTCTGTTCGACAGACTTAGGGTGGGCGGTTTTATTCAATTAACCAAGGTGAATCCATTCGACTAAGGGAGCAACCCCTGACGCTCCTGCAGACGCAGTAAGATGACAGCGTCTTGACAGAGACACTAAGGATCCATGAGACATCCGTGCTGGCGCAGCACTGGATAGACGGAGATTTGGGTGATTCATCCCCAGGTCTGCTCTGAATTTGTGCTCAGGGGTGACACGCATTCCTTTGACACACACGTGCATAATTCAGCGGCTGTTACTCTTCTTTTCCACACAAAGTGTGACTAATCACGTTTGGCAGGAAATTATCTAAAAGTCTCTTCATTCTTGGGAATGAAAACAGTGGGAGTTTATTTCCGATTCTCTCTGCAGACAGGCTTTGGCAGTGGTGCCAAGTATGATGTGGAGAATCCTCTTCTACTTGACTTAATGTGCGTGTCCTTTTGGTGTCTGCACTCCACATGCAGGACTGTTTGGCAACCACTCTGTCAGCGTTGCTCCACTGTGCTCTCGTGTGAGTTCGGTGCAGTTAACAACTCGACCGCTGCGTTGAACACAAGCCCTCCCTTCATGAACCGCAACGGCCGACACGCTTAAAACCCTTGAATCTTAAATCTCAACACAAAGTGAAATCTGAATTGGATCAGTCTACCAACTGTACCTCAACCTTCTCTGCTTGGCCTTGTGTGTGAGGGAGAAACCTGGAAAAGATCCATTTCAGTCACTTTGGAAAACCTAGCAGAAACTCAACCAAATCTATTGCAGCTCTTCCAGATGCTTTCTCAGGACTCTAAACACCAGTTGGAGTTCCAGTGTGATACTGAACTGCTCTGCCTTCATTGTTCCAGTAGAATTCTGTTGGCAGTAGTGCGACACAGCTCCTGGTTCTGCATGACGAAACTCAGGACTGGCACCAGCCCGACGACAAAACACACTTCTTATTAAACATCAGAAGTCTGGATTCAGCTGGGTCATCTGTGCTGGTTAGGATACTGTAGTTTTCCTCTGGGGAACATGAGTTTCTGTATTTGTTATTAGAAGCATGGCAGCTCAGAGCCAGTGTCTTCTTCATCAACTCTACACTGTCTGCCATCTTCAACTGCAAATACTAGAGTGGATATCACCACACTCATTGGTCCAACATCTACTTGTGTTGGTTGTGTAACCTGGAAGTACTATCTTGATGAGGTACTCTGAGAACAATGGCAGAAAGATCCTTTTAAAATAATTAATTTTTAAATAATTTTTTAAATCCTTTTAAATAAAGAGGCAAGGCATGATTCCGATAAAGAGGCATGATTCCGCTTTTATTTTGTTTTCTCACTCCTTCCTTCCTGTGTTTGTGACACGGCCAGATCGACTCCTTCGCTCCGACTCCACTCTGCCGTCGTACATTTATCCGTCGTTTAGATGATCTTCTCTTCAGCTATTTCTTAATCCTGGTGCTCTGAGTTTTGGTATTTTGACTCCCTTTGTTCTCCCTGCTCCACGTGGCTTCTTGGTTTTCCTTCTCGGTTTCTGTTACTTCCTACCCGTGCGTTCGTTTTGACGCCCTCGATAGTGCATTTTGTGTTTTATTGCTCATTGTGTGTGTGTGTTCTCATGTTGCAGACTCTTCTTGCATTCTTTCTCCCAGTTCCGGTGACGCTCTTTGTTTGGACTCATTGCGTTGTGGACTCTTCCCGGTTTTCAGTGACGCCTTTTGTTATATATTTTTGTTTTTTCTTATTAAACCATTGTATTTGACTAGCTCCAGTCTCCTGTGACTTTGATCACAGCACTTGGGTCCCTCCCCGCGTCTTGAACCGTAGCAGGTTGCCAATGGCCCTTGGCATGACACACTTTATTGACAAGTTGATCCTGAATGCTGCTAAGGTCTTGATAGATGAGTCGATCCACAAATGGGCTTCTGGGAAACACGGAGATGAGCAGTTGCGTTGCCACTTCCATGAGTCATTTTAGCGTGGATTGACACACCTGTGGCAGCATGTTCAATGAATCTCTGGTTTGTCACAATTCAGCAGTCCAAAAGCATATTTTACACCTGATGTGTGCTGGTCCAGATCTGGACATCAGCACCCTCAGTGTCACTCTGTATTACATTACACTGGAAGACAAGCAAATGCTCCATAGGAATGGGCTGCTCCCACATAAAATGCGATTGGAGTCTGTGATGTCCTCACCTTGTGGACAGGTTAGAGAGAACAACCTTAATTCAGCTGAAGCCAGACCAGAGGCTCCCCCTGGAAGACCATGCACACACCTCACAGGAGCAGGCTGGGCCAGTGTGTCGGCCCACACGCACGCTGTTCTGGTCCAGGTGCACCTCTGGGCATTTGTTGCCACCTCAAATGTCCTGGAAGAAATTCAGGTGCTTCTGAAAGACAATGGCCCACATGCTCACGGGTGCATCCTGGGACACAGGAACAATCCTAATAAGAATAAAGCTGTTTTATACACCCGACTTGAGAACCCTGTTCACCACGGGCTTGACAGACTATAGGACGGAGGACGACAGGAGGGTCAAGGCTCACTGTGGTGGGACTCAGTAGTGGCTTCCAATAAAACATTTGGTGCGTCATTATCTTCAACCTGTGACCCAATACGCCGTGTCCCGGTGCTCTGCAGATAAAATCCAACTTTCGTCTGTTTGGTTCCATTTCAGCGATACTAGAACTGAAGAGCAGCACTCACTAATTGGGATTCCTGTTCATGAAAGCCTGGCGGCTCCTCGATCAGCGCACCACATCTTCCCTCTGTTTTGCTCAGTCTCTGCAGTCGTGACCAAAAAGTGTGCACTTGTTAGTCATCATCCATTTTCCACACCCTCTGCGCAGCTACCTCTCAAGGCCGTCTCCCTCCCCTCCAGTTTGTGTGTTTAATAATGCTACAATGGAAGACGAGTGAACTCAGCAGAATGTGTGGGCTTTGTGAAGCTGTGAAGTCATTTGTCCTCATGTTTGATTTCACTTTGCTCCATCTCTTTCTCTCTTCTCACGTTGTTCACTCTGTCTTCATGCAGGGAATGAAGTGGCTTGGCAGCATGCCCCTCATCAACAAAAGAAATAAGAGGAGAAGGAGCTGCAGTGGCCTGGGCAGCGGCGTGCTGCTCTCCGTGGCCCTCCTGATGCTGGTGACCCTGGTGGGGGAGCCGGTGTCTGCTCAGAAGCAGCGGGCCGGCGCAGCGTCCGATAAAGTTCCAGTGCTGAACATTGCGGTGATACTGGGACGCACCCGCTACATCTCGGACCGGGACATCCGGGCGCTGTGGAGCAAGGACGAACCCATTGACGTGAACATAGTCTCCCTGCTGGTCAACGAGACGGACCCAAAGAGCATCATCACGCACATGTGCGACCTGATGTCCGGCACAAAGATCCACGGAGTGGTGTTTGGGGATGGCACAGACCAAGAGGCCATCGCCCAGATTTTGGATTTTATTTCCTCGCAGACGCTTATACCGATCCTGGGGATCCATGGCGGCTCATCTATGATCATGGCTGATAAGGTACGTGAAAGTAGGGGTGAATCTTTCATGGTCTGGCTTCAAAGTGCGAGGAGAGCAGGACGTCTTATGAGCCTTCTGGAGAGACACTCTGGCCTGGTGTCCTACTCCAACACAGCTGCTTGCTTTCTCACCAGGTTATTTTAGCCATCATTTGCCAAGAGTATTGTGAGAAGGAGATCAAATCAAATGCAGTGTCTGATGTGATGAACCCGAGACCATAAAATCACATAACAGGTAGACGACAGATGAACATACTTGCTAGCTTGTCTGCAGCACTGTCCACTGTAAAGGTGCGTCAGTGGTATTGCACTGCAACTGGATCTGGACCAAGCTTCTGGATCGTGTGGAAGAGAAAACTGCTCCTGTCTGTGCGCTTCACAATGCTTTTGCGAGCTTAAGTAGGCCAGTTCCACCAGCTTTTTGGCCCAGCTGGACACTCTTGTTGCAGGTCTGCTCAACTGGCCCAGAGCAATTTCTGGCTCTCTGAGCGTCTTCTCAAGCTGGTACCGAATAAAAACCTGCTCAGACCAGCCTGAACCAGGCCAAGCCCTGCGTGTCGTGTGGAAAGGTTGAAACATGATGTGCATACTTTATTTTCTATTATCAAATAATTAGAAATGATTACAAAAATTACTAGACGTTTACTTGTCCAGACTGAAAATGATCTACAAAAACACATTGATCTTTGGGCTTTATACGTGTACTGAGATGTCATTGATATTTAGAGGTGAAACTCCATGGGCTTCAGGCACATCACATCCAGCTTCAGGGCCACTAGCCATCCTTGACTTGAATCCCATGCGACCCATGACCCCTCCTTCTTTGTGGCCTGTCGCCACGGTCAAGCACAAATGTAATTAATCTGTATTATGTTCCTGATCATGTGCAAGTTATCTGCAATCTCATTTTCATTTTCACATCTCGACTGCTAAATGTGAAGAGATGTTCTGAATCCAAAACAGCGCTTGGCCTTGCTTTGCTTGACTCTCACCGCAGACTGCAGGAGACACCTGAGGGGAGGATGCTAGGGTTTGTTTAGAGGCTGCGTCATATTTGGTGCCTAGCAAAAGGTAGAGGAGAGCGAAGCCGAGGATGAGCAGAGGCCCCTGCGCAGGAATGAGCTGTCGTCTTTATTGTGTGGTTATTTCCTCCATGAATCATGATTGGCCATCACGTTCACAAAGGAAGTGCCCTTTATCTGACAGTGATTCCTAAGTGTGAATGGGAGTGAGAGCGTGCGATAACGTGGATCCGATGCCACGCGAGGCAGCGCTCGGCTCTGGGGGACTCATCAGATGCACAATGGGATTATCAGTGTTATTTCACCCCCAGATCAAAGCCAACACATCAGGCCATGTGTTATCCAGGCTCAAGTTAAAGATGCATGAAAGGCTTTGGAGCATCAGCAGGTGCTGGGGCTGCACTCGCACAATTCTGAGACAATGATGGGACATGCTGCATCGAAACAGTGAATGCAGTGCTGCCAGCTTCTCCAGTTTCCACCCGCAGTCCAGACACATTCACTGGTTCATGACAGCGAGTGGAATTGAATGGCTTCCCAAACCTGTTAGTTCTCTCCGCCTGTGTAAGGTCGGCGGCGGTTGGAAGGGATCAGCACAGAACTGTACAGTTGTGGAGGTCGATGCAAGCTGTGGCTGGTTAGGTTTACTGCGATAATATCGTCATACTTGAATGAGGACGGGCCCTTTCCGTGACCCCAGTTCATTTGGGGTTGACTTTCTGCCGACACTCAAATGGAATCCCTCAAGATTAGACTCTGTTTGTTGACACGACCTGAGTAGTTGTGAAAACTCAAACTCAATGTGTGATCTGCTTGATTCCAAAACTCAATGTCACTGAAGCTGTTCAGCTGGTCGGGCAAGTCGTGTGTCGGCAGTAAGCAACGTGGACCAAAGCCATTTCCTCGCTGCTCCCTTCCAACCCTTTTTCAATGATTTCAGTGTTAACCATCCTTTATTGACGTCCTACAATCTCTCTGCAATAATCCCACGTGATAGTGGTCTGCAAGCGTCCGGCGAGATCACGTATTGATTTTTCTCCGCTACATATAGGACGATTCTGAAATATGTGGAAACAGGGCTGGTGAGAAGATGCAAGAGGGAAGCGGAGGCTCATGGGAGCTGATAGATGATGTGTGAGACCAAGCAGAGAAATGAAGGGCTGAGGGATAATCCCAGAGTTTGGCCAGGGGTGCGGCCGAGCGGAGCGGAATTACAGAATTCTCTTGTGATTGGCACCTGGCACACCGGAAGATGCAGACTGAGCCTCATATGAGTGTCACTGCAATAGCTGCCACTTGACTGAGTAATCCACTCTCATAATCCCGAACCAAAATATGTTTGTTTTGATTTGACATGACCGTCTTCTCAGCGTCACTCTGAATTAGCATCTCACCGCCCCACTGTGCAGCCAATGAAACTGTTTCTTGCTAAATCACCGGGTCACTGGAAACAGCACTCCCAGTGTGAGTGACTGATACTATAGCGACGGGGTCGTTCATTGTGTTCAGTCACCAGATGAGAAGTAACAGTTTATACAACAGAAGTGTTAAATCTCCTCACCGAGTGTTTCTACAGCTGTAATGTGGATTAGCAGTCTTGTGGCGCACTTGATCCTCACCCGTTTTCATAGACTCCCACCCTACTTAAACTTTACACAGTCCTGTGTAAGTAGATGTTTATACAGTTGCCATCTAAGGCGTAAGAAGTGGAGCCTTGCTGGCGCCTTGTTCCTCGCAGATTTCCTCTAATCCTCCTGTGAAGAGACGCTTCGATGATTATGCCTCGAGTGCATTTGACTTCATGATATTGCCCTCATTTGTACTGTCAGCGCTCAGGGTTTTTTTCCCTTCTGCATTCATGGGAGTCAATGTTCATGCATCCTCCTGGAGTATTTACTTTTAGGCCCAAAGCTGTTCATCTCAACTGATCCGACTCATGAATGCCGCCCTTCTTCCTGCTGCTGTCCCTTTTGCTAATGAAGTAAAAATCGCCTGCTCTTCCCTTCCAACTTTTATTGTACTTTTTTTTTTACAATTCCACCGAAAGTTTCCACTGAGCGATTTAATAGCGACACGCTTGTACTGCTTCCGTCTGGTGTTGACCATCAACAGAAAAGACAGTGTGATCTTAGCCACCTGACTTGTCATGTGACCTGCTCTTTGTTTAACTTGTGTTCGATCAAATGGCAATAGCTGTGAGCAGAGGCACCTGACCTCCAGCGGCAGCTGTGGCTGATGCGCCAATTCAACAGCTGCACCCGGCTTTAATTGGAATCGACCCTCGAAGCAGAGGTATCTCCAAATTTCCTCTTCTTCTTCTTCTTCTTCTTCTTTTTTTCTTGAAGTGAAACATTTGAAGTGGGGTATCATGGGCCTGCTTCTGTCCTGGCAGTGTGTCAGGATGACCTCACCCTGTCATTTGTGAGTAACTGAAGCCCCTGGTCATGTTTAGGCTGCTGAAAAGGGGAAACCCGCTGTCGACCTCCCTAGCACGATGTTCCCATTTAACCCATTAAACCAGCACACACATACACACAAGCCGGTGGACAGCAAGTGTATTTATGTAATGCATCGATTGATAATGGAACAGCTGGTCGATAAAATCCCAGTGTAATGACCAGTGTATTCTGCTCAGCGTATTGATGAACACTGGCACTGTAGTGGCATGCTTCTGTGTGAGCTAACTCTTGTGGCCACGCTGGTGCTGATCTGCTGAGGGCCACGTCTTTTTAGAGGAAGGGATACCTTGGAAAAGGAGGTGGCCTCTCCACGATCTAGTAACCAACCAATGACCTGTCCTGGCTCTCAGACAGAGGCTCCAAAACCAATCATTTAGCATTGAGAACGTGAAGGAGTGGAGGTCGACCGCTGCTTTGAGCCTCATCTATACGAGTCCTCAGAAGGCATTTTAGTTTGACAGTTATACATCCATCCACCGATGACACAAGTGACAACAAAGTTTTGTCAGCCGCAGTGGAATTACTATGAACCCTGTTCCAAACTGCATGACTTCATTCAGGACACTTTCAGGAAACGCCATAACTGTAACGAGTCAAGAGATGAGGGAGCTAGAGCCACGTATAGAGGACGTGGAGACTGGACCCAAACGCGAGTGGTGAAAGTCACACTGAGGCAGGAGCGAGTTATAATAATATTTAATAATTAAACAAACAAGAAAACACACAACGGAAAGCGTCACCGAACCGGGAGAAACAGAGCAAACACAGAATGAAAAAACAGAGTAACCAAACTAACAAAGTCCAAACCGAAAGTGTCACCGAACCGGGAGTTAAATGAGCTAGCTAGCACACAATACAACAAGCCGAACAGAGAGGGAGAGACACGAGAACCAGCTAGCTAGCATGAGAGACCGAAACAATGAGAACCGGGAGTTAAATGAGCTAGCTGGCACAAAACACAAGAAGCCGAACAGAGAAGAGCCACGAGAATCGGGAGTTACCACGGGGAAAACAAGGAGTCCAAAATCCCAGGAAAGGGAAACAACGGGTGAGTCCATGGAACTGGAAGTGACGATCATGGGGAACAGACAGAAGGTGTGTCGATCTGGCCCCTGTTGCTAGAGTCCAGGTGCTTAGGTATTCAGTTGATTAGGGGTTAATCGGCTCCAGCCGTGTGCCAAAGGAACAGAGGGGAAAAAAGCAAAACCAGGACTCAGAGCCTGGAAGCGGAGCCATGACAATAACTCTCAGGTTTGGTCTTGCACTCTGGTAAATCCACGTGATGATAAACAGTAAAACCAGTTTGAGCTTTATTAAATAAAGGGAGAAACAATCCAAGTCAAACAGTGAGATGCCCTAGTGGCAGGAAGCTCGTGGGTGAACAAGTTTTGTTGTTCCAACTGAGGGCATAAACTCCATGTAGGAGCCGGCAGGCCTGTAGTAACTACGTGTGTGTGTGGTGGTGGTGTGTGATCAAAGGACATTATTCATCCATCCCTGTTGCTGCCTTCCCTCGGGTGGTATAATCATGCATGCTCACACACTCTGATGTTTGCAGCTTCCTGTATGTGTCAAAAAGCAAAACACTGAGCGGAAAGCAGTGGGAAGAGGAAAATTTTTTTCAAGATTTTCACCAATCACTTGCCCGAGTCAGTAGTGTGTACGTTTGAGCACATGCTTCCGGTGCATCATGGCTGGAGTTATGGCTTCAATAGTTGGTTGTTGGTACCAGTGTTTGCAGGCCTGGACTACGATATTGACATCACTGCAGTTTCTTTTTTTTTTGGGGGGGGAAATGTTGAATTCAGCAGCCAAAAATGATGCTTGAGAAATATGCCGGCGACAGCCAGGACACTGAAGCGGCGTTTGTACTCTCCTACCTACATACAAGGCTTTGTATTAAATAGATAATTGACTGCCTCGGTTTGCAAACCAACAGCGGTGCCTTGTGCACGGCCCCCAACACAGAATCAACTCCTCATTGAACGGTGTCTGATGTTCCGAGGCGCATCATTTCAGGCTTATTGCAAGGCTGTTTCCAGCTCCCTGAGGATGTTGATACAATTTTTTTTTATCGTCCTTAATTAAAAACAACAAAAAAAACCTTCATTTCAAATCCAATCTACTGAAATAATAGTCTTCCCAATCCACCAGCGCACAGCCGCTCATGTGTTCACCAAAAGATACCAAGGTCTGACTGACACGACAAAGGCCATCTGCTGGACGCGAGTCACATTTTCTGAATAGTTGATGCCATGACAGAGTTACGACGTATTCCAAAGGATTTTGAGGATGTTTGTAGCTTTGGTGACACTTCCCCTGATACCATTTGTTTCAGCGAGGCAGGCGCCGTCTCAACTTTATCTGATGAGAACATAAACACTTCAGCGCTTATTGGGGAGAAACTGTGTGGGTGTTTGTGTGTGAGATTCAGCGATGAAAAAAAATACATAGCCTGTTTTATTCATTTGATTTCCTTCATTTAAATGAGAAAACCGTACAATAGCGTCTCTCTCTTGTTCCCAGGTTCTTGGGTGTCAGGGCTCGTGCCCCTGGCTGGGAAACATGAGAAACGTGTGTTTGAATTCAAACATATGCCATGTGACGTACTGCAGTGCTACTGCAGGAAGCAATGTTTCGGCTTTTCTGTGAGGTCTTCTCCCAGATTTTAATGATCAAGTGGAGTGAAGTGGAGTGCAAACTAATTACGGTGTTTGGCTTCTGCGCCACTGTCATCAAACAATGTTTTCCCGTCTGAACGTGTGTCTGATTCGTCCCTTTGTAGAGCTAAAACAAGCACCAACAAACAGCAGTCTGGCCAACACCAGACTAATCCTCTTGACTCTTTGTGTTTTCTCTTGTTTTGACGATTGGTTGTCAGCATCTTCTGGCCCTGTGCTCCTGTGCTACTTTCTCATTAACCCAAGTGGTAAATTGAATTTGTGATCTGCTTGATTCCACGGGCGTCAGCAGCCATAAGCTGAGACTGACACCCCACAATGCCCATACTGTGCACCAGCCGCGGCACTGCAGAGAGAACAGCACAGCATGGAGGGGCAGATTCACCAATGTACAGATGAAGAAGACGTGTGTGAAGTTGCCAGCTGTGCATCGATCCATTCATCTTCTTTGCATTTGTGTGGGGATGACAAACCTTTGAGGCTGCCATACAGTACGTGGTGCCTGCAGACGGCTTCATTAGGAGCGACAGCCAGTTATTAGCTGGACACTGCTTGTTGCCAGTGAGTGAGAGGTAGATTTCTCAGACCGCTTGAGTCTGACTGCTGCTGTCACCGGTGGAAGGCAAACAGATAAACATCAATATCTGCATGCGCGGCGTTGCCCTCCGCCGTCAGGGAAGAGCTTGTGGAGAGCCGAGAGTCTGCTCAACAGGTTGTGTTTGGTCAGTAATCCCATGCTTATCACACTGCCACTGCCCATAGATCACCAAGGCATCCGACCAGGGACCTGGGTGTGGCTCTTTGGACTCGCTGGAAACGACCGATTCTTGACAAAGCACTCCCTTGTGCGGACCTTCTGCCCTCCTAGGGACCTCTTGCCAGTCCCCACAGGTCCACATCTCAATTTGATGATGAAGATTTCTAAATAACTGGGACATTATAATTGGCTTTCAGTTTGGTTCAGAGTCATGGTTCAGGTGAGCCATGTCTTCAGCAGTGATGCTAGTAACGCGTTACCTAGTAACGCCTTGCTCTTATATCACAACGTTTTTTCAGTAAGGAGTTATATAAGTTAGTTATATAAGTCACCGTGCGTTACTACTGTTGCCATTGTCGGGAAGCGAAATATTACAATTCGCTTTCTACAACTGTGTCATGACGTCATGTGTGGGACACGCCAGTCACGTTTTCAACACGCGGGCAGCTCACATGTCAAGCTGCCGGTGTAGGTACCAAATGTGTCCGCTTACCAAATGTGCCCCACCTGCCGCCGAGTTATGACGTCACATCCGGCATATACGATATCTTTTTTTTAAATGTTGTAATGAGCCAGAGGAAATTGAAGTAAAGGATTTCAAGGCGATTTCGACCACATGCTTAGCATTTAATTCCACAAAATACGATGTTTGTCATGTTTGTTGAATTGTTTGAATTGCGAAGTTTATGTCCGTTGAGCTCCGCAGTCTACGGAACAACGCGTCGTGATTTGCTGTCATGTCCGAAGCTTTGTTTTTCTTTGATATCGTGCAAGAGTCTCCGCAGTAGGCACTTATACACATCCAGATGCATTTTTATTCATTTGCCAGGGGAAATATGCATCTATGAAGGAGTTTTCTTCCCTATCAAATCGGCCCTACCACTTCTGCGTTAGCTGAAAGATGCGTCGTGATTAGCTGACATGTGTGGGGCATTGTTTTAATTTATATTATTTATATTTTATTTCTATGTACCAGTTTTTTAAAAATCCTCTTAATAGGTCACGTTAAATGACACTGATGATAGATTTTTAGACTATCTTTAGTGCAGTAAGAAACAGGACTGATGTTGCATTTACTCTCGAAAATCAGAAATAAAATGATCCTCCGGCGCGACGGAGCGTAGAGGCGAGTAACAGCAGCCACTTAAGTGCAACTACTGGCTCCAGGTGGCCAACAGGAGACGTGACTTACTTAATAAACTTCTGCCTTGTAGTTTAAAAAAAAAGTAAAACAATAATAAAAAAAATAATGGGCCATTCCCTACATTTTATTATATAAATGACAATATATGACTTTGGTTTGTTTTCATACTTGTTTTTTGTGAGTGGTTTTCGCTCCAATGGGTTCGAGTGTGTCAAAGCAAAACAGGGTGAGAGGCTGGGGATAGGGTAATGGCGATTAGAAACCTCACAGTGTCCCCACAAGGATAGAAAAACAAACGTGTGTGTGGCCAACAAAATAAACCAGAGGTAGAAAGGAGCAATACCTCTCGCGACTGTAATGCACCAGTTTGAGGATGATGAATTGTGCTAGCTGTGAGGTGATGATAAAAGTGGCTGCTAGAAAATGGAGAGGCTACTGTAAAACCTGTTTTTTAAAGTACGTCGACTACTCTTTGCAGTGATGGAAATAGGCGTACGGTGTCAAGGATGCTAACAGTCCTGAAGCAGTTTACAAAGTTTAGCCAATAATGATTCAAACTTTGTTTTTTCTGTTTTACCCTTCAGTTGATGCGGGTCACCTTATTGTGTGCAGTTGCTATGGTAACTGTGCTGGACTTTTAAATGGTGGCCAATGCTCTGCAGTGATGCAGCATGCCAACTCAGTCAGTTCCGAATGTGTTTTTTTTTCCACTAACCTCTGCAGCCTGGAGATAGTCGGGAGTCATGCTGGTGAGTGCGCACCTGATGCAGCACTCGTGCTTCTCAAAACACTTGTTCTGGTACCAATGTAGAAGGGATAGATGGCTGGGATGATTCTGAAGCAGATTTAGAGCAGGAATTAAAAGCATAGATCCTTGACATTTCCATGGTCAGAATCATGTACGTTTGTGACTGACTACGTTTTGGACCACCAAAGCGCCCCTTCTTTGTTCACACTTTATTTGACTGCACTAGCTGTGCGGCACAAACTGTAAAACAGCTACTGCGTGGTGCCCACTAAACAAATAAAACGCTTCATTTTGAGAAAGCTGGCTTCTGCTCTCTACATTCCCTTCTGTGATTATCGATTCGCTCTCTCCTCCACGACTGTGAACAGGTTTAGTGAAGCGCTGCATTTTATTTTCGATGTCTGCTAAGATTTGTACTTTAGTTCTGAGTCTGAATGTTTCTGAAAGTCTTGGTCTAAATGACAAACTGGAACTTGGAGGAAAGATTTTTGTTTGGCAGACATGAGACATCACCGTCAAGCAGGGGGAAACACCTGCTAGTGACTTCTGACCTTTGTGGTTACTTGGGGCAATCTTTGTTAGTGTCTAAATTGTTGGGTAATAAATATTGAAATGATGAAAATGGTGTTTATTCCCATTCAGGAATTGTAATATCCCAGCACCCATGTGAATGACAATATCCCTAACTTACTGGGAATAGTAAAAACAGCCCCCTGGGTTTGTCAAGGCTTGAAGAGTGAACTCAGCCCCTTCTCTGGCTTGGGAAGGTTGGTGGGTAGCTCAGCTTGGTCAGGCTGATATGACGGGGAGGGAACTCTAACTCATCCCTTCTGGCTTTGCTGTGCCTCGCCAGTAGCAGAGTTATTCTATGGAAAGAAATAGAATTTTAGATTGATTTCCTCTGATTTCTTCCCAGCGGTCAAAGATACTCGGGCAACTGCTTGCTCTGAGGCGTGTGAGTGTTGGCTTCAGTGACTCATGGCAATGGAATGCAAGGATTGTACCTGAAACAGGATGCATTTAAATCCAACATACATTCAAATGGACACGTTGTCTCTCACCCTACTACCACTTCTTCCTCTCTGCTCACAGCTACTGCGTGGTGCCCACTAAGCAAATAAAACGCTTCATTTTGAGAAAGCTGGCTTCTGCTCTCCCTTCGGTGTATTACATTCCCTTCTGTGATTATCGATTCGCTCTCTCCTCCACGACTGCGAACAGGTTTAGTGAAGTGCTGCATTTTGTTTTCGATGTCTGCTAAGATTTGTACTTTAGTTCTGAGTTGACAATGTTTCTGAAAGTCTTGGTCTAAATGACAAACTGGAACTTGGGTGGAGGAAATATTTTTGTTTGGCAGACATGAGACATCACCGTCAAGCAGGGGGAAACACCTGTTAGGGACTGATCTGCCTCTGATCTGCCTTTCTCCTCTCACCTGGAACACTTCTCCCTTCTCTCCATCATTCCCTCGCTGACCTTCTGTGAAGCAACCCTGTGCTCACATCTTACACTAATGCCACACATTTGTCTTTCATCTATATTTAACATTAAGTAAATAAAGTTTCCACATGTACAAATGCTGCTGCCGCATGAAAACAGTGGGCTTGTTGGAGCAGAGCTGGCTGGCTCCTCGAGCGTCCCCTCCCCTCCTTGCTGCAGCAGTGCAACACATTCCCATTAAAAATAGTCTGTGGTTTTTCCCTGGGCCTTGTGCAGTGCTGCTCCATGTGGGAGGCAGTGAGCTGTGCTAAAGGACATGCATGTAGTGAAAGTGACATGAATTAAATATTCCTCCTATGAGCCTCTTTCACTCGTCTTTCCATTATGATGGAAAGTTCTGTGGAGCATGAAGTCAGCCGTAATTGTTGTGAAGTGCTGTGCTGGATGGGCGTCATGCTGGATGGATGGAGTAGCGAGGAGGGGGTGACTTGTCCCCGGGTGCGGAGCAGTGAACAAGCTGCGAGCGCCGCAGGGGGCTCTCAGGGAAATGGCATTATTCATGTTTTATTGGTTTCTCTCCTTTACTTTCCCCCATTGCGTTGAACGCGGAGCCGACCGGCTCTGTTCACAGAAAATGATGCAGCGTAATACGCGTTTACATGAAAGACAACTTAACAAAGCGTGTGGAGCCGTTGTGTCTGGCTGAGGTTTAAAAACAGCTACATGCTGTGGTACACGAACCTGTGGACGTATATCACAGTGACTGGGAAGGCCAAGATCGGAAACTCCTATATCAGAGGGACATGCACCAAAGTTAGGGAGGACAGGTGGTTTGGACATGTGGAGAGGAGAAGACAGCGTTGGACCAGGTTGGCGATGGAGGCCAGAGTGGGTCGGAGAGGACTTCCGTCCTTTTTATTCACTGGTACCAGGTCCCAGAGTGGACAAGACGTGTCACGTCTTTGTTGGTATGATGTTTTTTTTTTGTTTTTTTTTTTTAAATAATGTCACAGCCCTGTTTCTCTAGTCTTTCAACCTGAAAGTCATCCCTGCAAAACTAGGACCAGAGAGTCATGCTTATTCAAGATAAACAATGAGGTTCATGGATGCGGTAACAGAGGAGGAAGGTGATCCAATAGGACAAACCAGGGAAGTGCTGTTGCCCCATCAAGCTGAAAGCAAAAGAACAAATGTCCCAGATGAAGTATGCTGAAGAAAAATAGCAACTGCAAGCTCAGTTGTCCGTGGAGGACTTGAGTCGTGTGGCCAACTCCAGTGTAGTTACAATATTAAATGCTGATGCTAAACACCGATGCAGTGGCGACTCGAGCAGTGATCCGACTGACTGGTCCAAGACAGCTGCGTCCAGGAAAGAGCCCCTAAACCTCCGATTTGTCTTTGTGTGCCTGCTGAGTTAAGTAAATGCAGCAAACAAGATTTCGAGGCAACTATTTTTAGTTATCAGGTCATTCGCAATTTGCTCAGCACTCTGGGTTCCTCTAACTGCAGTCTCTCTAATACGTAGCCCCTGAAGTGTCACATCATGTAACTGGCGCGGTGCAGTGAGCGCTTTGCTTTTAAATTTGAGTGTTGTGGAACTCAAGGATGGGGGAGGAACAAGGGGATGGTGAAGGAAGAAAAGAGTGACTCAACAGCTTTCTCCCAGAAAAGTCAACAAAGTGGAAGGAAAAAGGGAACGAGGGAGACGGAGCTGAGGGGCTTTCAGAGCAGCTCTTTATAATTAAGTTCCTAGTGTGTGGTTGTTAGTGATAAGGAGTCGCTGATGCATCCCATTCACTCTCCCACTCCACTGTAATTACTGTATGCTCCGTGTGACCCTCTAATCCACCGTGGTTGGGGTTAACAACTGGCATGTTGTTGCAGTAACATCATGGTCAGTGTTTTTGTTACTGGAGTGGTGAGCAGATCATTTCCAGAATGTTGCATGGTCCAACGCTGTCCTAAACAACTAACAATTCTAACCTCTGATTCTAGAGCAGAATGCTCCGAGTGCGGTGCCCAGGGCCTTGCTGAAGGTTCCACACGTGTCACCCGACTTGGAGTTTACCCCCTTAACGTCAGGCGTCGTAGTCCTTGTTGCCAGTCATTCACCAGCACTGACACACACTTGCAGGTTTCAGTCTTTGAGTCGACACTTCACTGCTATATATTTTTGTACTGTGGAAACCTACATGACCAGAAGATTCCCAAAGAGAGAGAATGAACCAACCAGAGTAGAACCCAAACCTAGAGCAGCCTCAATTTCCCGAGCAATAACCGCCATCACGACCACACCGTTGAAGAAGGTATCGATGGCAGGTTACTCAACATTTGGGATCCACTGTGATGGTGGTTTGCTTTAGAGAGGTTTGTAACGGCAAATCCTACCTGTGACACTGCTTTAAACCCGAAAGTCGGGGAACGACTCACCTGTTGGAAGCAGCACAGACCTTGTTTTCATCTAGAGACAGGTCGGACTGAAGACACCAAGTTGCACGATCTGAAATGTCTAGTTTGAAAATTCAATAAAACTTTCCCACGGATGCTGACTCACCATCACCCAGAAGTAGTTACAATGTCACTTCAAACTAGTATTATACTATAGTCCGCAAGTACAATATATGAATTAAACACTATACAAAAGTGTGCCATCAACCAAAGGGGGAGGGAGAAAAGAACGGAAGTAAAAGAGAATCATGACAGTTCAACTGCTACTATATGTCACTCTATGCTGACTCTAGTGAGGACATGTTCCAAGACTGCTACCTTGGACTCAACCCTCTGCGAACTCTTGAGTGAATTAAAGAGGTCCAGAATCTTTTCAAAACATAGCGGCTAGCTTCAACAGGTTTGCGTGGATCTGTTCAAAGTCAGACTTATCAATGCCCGACGACTGACAGCTCTGTTTCTGTTCGGTGGAACAGAAGCTCACCAGCTAAGCTCAATGATACATGACCAGGCCGGCGAAGAGAAGTTCAATTTTTCTGCCATTGTTGAACGAAGGTGTTTGTCTTTCATTCCAGCCACCGCAGTGAAGCAACACATTTTTAACTCCAAATGTGTCATGATTATCACCTTACTCTAATTCCTCCTTTGTGGAATGTCGTACGGAAGCATTGGCCCCATTGTTATGGGTTCTGATTTCATCACTGGACACAAAAGTCCATGTCCTCTATCTGCCTTGCCTGTTTCTGTCCATCTCCTGTGGCCATAGGTGATTCTACAGTGTGCTCAGAAGGACGGACAAACAGAGGTGGATTTAAAAATAGAAGAGGTTCCAGGGAAACGGAGAATGGGCCAAGGGAGACAATGGATGAAGCCAGATGGAAAGAGGGAGAAATTCAGGGTCAGCGTTGACAAATGGGTCTGCGGAGCACCGAGGGCTCAGGGGATCGCCGACTGTTAGGTCAGCATTCCCTGAAGGGAAGAGGGAAATGGGCTTTTTACCTGGCGGAACACCTGAGAGAGCGAGAGAGAGAGAAGTAAAGGAGCCAAAACAAATCAAGCTGAGCAGAAAACCCATAGTCTTCGGAGGCAGCCAGGGAACAAAACCCTGCTTATTTAAGGATTGACAACTGCATGGTTGTCAGTCAACATCAAGCATTAAAATGAAGCATTCCACAGAATGAGGTTTTTAAATGTGTCATCTGCCATATGGATAACTGGGGCCAGAGCCAACCAGCGTTAGTGTTCAACACCTAGTGAAAGGCTTCACCTCTGTTTCCTTGGCCTGCTATCATCTGGCGTCTACAGCTGAGGGTTGGCCTCCCAAACACCCAGCCCTTCATCTTGAAACGGTTTTGTTGAGCTGACTCAGCACTTGCGTGCGACAGATCAAAGTTTGCGTGTGGACGCCTCGGCATCACTTACAATAAACTTCATCTCCAGGTAAAACACCACTTCGTCAGCGCAGATGAGACGTCCTTGAGAGAAGCATGTCTTTCTTCTCTTTGCCGCAGCAAGCCCACGCGCTGCCTGGCCCTGGCTTTCTCTGCTCAAACACTGATCTTGCATGAATTGAATCAGACTCCTACTGTATAGTTCGTCACAACACCGGAGGCGGAGTCAGGATGGGGTGATCATGACGTAGCCTTCTTTTGCGCCGTCTTTTGCCCTAAATGACTTATGCGAAGCGAAAAGCTTGTGGTGAACAACCACGACGCATGTCATGTATCTACGTCCAAGAATGTTACCCAGGCTTTTTATTTTATTCCTCAGCTTCACTGCTGCCTTTTGTCTGTAAGTACCTGAATTATTTAGCACATCTTAAAGAATGATGTTAAATCCCAATGTCAGTGTAACATCTGAGGCAGGCTCCTGTACGAGTCGTGAGTGCGCTACCAACTCCACGTGGGCTGGTTGAGCGAGTGCTTCAGACTGAAGCTCAACTCTCTCCCTCTTCACCCTGCGCTCCTCTGCATGGCGTTGGAACGTTCTGGAGCGCCGTTCCATTCATTCCCCGGCAGGACATGAGCGAGCGTTTACTCCGACAACAAGTCAGTGGATCCTAGTTCCGTGGTGAGTGTGGGAGAAGCCTCCTCTCCAGCTGCCTGCGTCTGACGTGCTGCGCGACCGGTCCACCTTCCACAGCGTTAGGGTTTTGCATGGTGTGGCCCCAGCACTGGGACGGAGATCAATTCCGCTGCGTCGCGAGCTGCAGGGATAATGAGGCTTTTTCATTGATTAGAATTTAATTGAGAGCCAGCGTTGGGCTGAGGGAGAGCAGAGAGGCTATTGAAGTCACTCTGTGTTGTGAGACTCCCAGACACACGTCCTTTCATCCCTTCAATCTTCTCCACTGCTTTGCTCCCGACGTGCCCCCCATCCTCGCCACTCTGGTATCGATGCTGTAGAAACACAATGGAATTAGGCCTGTCGCTGGTCCTCGCTGGATCAAGCTGCCGGGGGACGATGCAGCTGAATGATCAGCAAGTCTCACAAGCTTCCCACTTAAAACTGAATTCAGCTCATAGCCTGTGTGACACTTGGACGGAGAGAGACCAGGCAATACGTGCCTTCACTCAAACTTTAACCGGTGTCACTTTTCCCACCGGTTCTGCATTAGTCATCAGATAACCTTTTACGTTTGGGTTAACCTGACCTTGCCTTCGTGGCCACCCACGCCATGCTTCGGTGGCACCTGGCCCTGCACAATAGACGTCACACAGTGTCCAAGTCACATGGCAGCTCAGCTGTGTTGAGAGAGGAAAGTAAAGCCATGACACTTGCTATTTCAGTTTAGTTTTGCGCACCTTTCTGGAAATATCTGGTTGACTTAAGATGGTGATACATTGAACCTGGACCCAGTGAGCGGGGATATCATGCTTCACTTATAAACCCACTCTTGACATGTGAGGACCTCATTCTTATTTCTTTTATGATGAGATCACTGTAATAGCTGCAGCTCTCAAGCAGCAGTTTTCCTTCAGTGAGATCCAGATGTGCTGGAGCCGTCGCCTGCACAGCCTGTAATCCACCTTGTCTCTCCTCGGAGTGTGCGTAAGATTGACCCTCAGAGGTCGCGCTCCTCAGGTAATGGTCCTATTATGAAGACAGAGTGCTGCCCGAGTCTCAAAGACCACCCTTTGTGTCACAGACGCGTCTCTGGCTCCATCATCTCGCTCCTGTTTATGTCCTCTGCCCCTCCATCTGATCGCACGCACGATCAATTGGTCACAGAACGTAACAAGTGGAGTCATGTTTTACAGGTTGGTACGTGGGTTTCAACAGCCCAGGTTAACTTGTCATTAACCCTCTCACCCTCCACTCATTATCCCTCCCACCATGGTCCCTCTCAGCCAGAGTAGCTGCTTATCCATGCTCAACATTGATCTGATGAGTCAGCGCGAGTCTGTTTCAATTTCAGAACCGCTGTTAAATTGAGATGAGCGGGGATCTTTGCTTCCCAGTGGTTTCCCATGCTCAGGGATTTACAGCAGGATATTGTGTCACCACGTTTCACACGTGGAGACCATGAGCTCAGCAGCAGAAAATCATAAATGCAACTCAGATCTTGAACCACTTTCTTTTGTATGACAATTCACTCCCCGCGCTCCTTCCAAGACAAACGTCACAATTGTCTTGAGAATCCTTGCTGAACGTGCATGCGACCATCTTTGCCTCCATGCGTGCCTTGTCCACCATAATCCCCCTTTGAAATTCTTCAGGACTTGGTGGGGAAAAGATACTGATAATCATTGAAAGTCCTTCACTAATCAGATCTCCCATTCGAGAAGTTTTGCGTCAACACTTCTCATCTTGTAAAAGTCACCAGAATGGCTGCCTTGCTCAAAATACGGCTGTAATTCATAACATCCTTGTCTGTAAAATTGTGCGAGTCTGTCATGTGGAGTCTCTCATGAATGTGATGCAAATTCATATCGCAGCAGTTTCTGTTGTTTTGTCTAGTTCAGTCTGGCTTTTGTCTGTGTTTAAATGAAGGCAGTTCACTTCACTCCACCATATTTAATGTCCTCTAATGTCAGATATTATAAGCCTTCATGACTCATTTCCATGTTGTTGCACCCCAGTAAAACAACACCATCCATCATCTGTATCTCCACTTTGGGGCACACGTCCTCACTGGTGGGATGTAGCGCAACTTCAAGAGCCGCCAGATCAGCATCAGCTGATTTCATTGCAGGTTTCCATTCATGGATTTTTAGTACAGCTCCACGTCCGAGCCCAGCAGAATGAGATGGCACCGTAAGGATCGCCCCACTCTCAACCTGCGCCACCATTTTGTCTGCATGGAGCAACTGTTCCTCACTCCACTCCGCTTCAATCTCTGTGAAACGTCAGAGGAAATATTGACTGTGCGTAATGTAGCAGTAGTGCGGCCCTGTTACCTGGACATGCAAACGTCATTTGTCATGTCAGCTACTTACGTCAGGGGAGAGTGGATGGCTTCCTTCTATCCTGAAGACTGGAACAAGAAGAGACATTTTCAACCCAGCAGAATCGACGGGCTAATGATTCATCGATGCATAATGTTCTCCACTTGGCCTGAATAAATAACCACAGCTGCTGGAAATTATACACTTTCACAAGTGGGTCTCCCGCCTTCCCACGATATCATTCCCAAGGAGGGATTGTATTTTTATTTAGCAATTAGATCCATGTTTGTTGTTTCTTCAGGCTCAACAGAGACCAAACATGAGCGCACACTTCATGCTTGTGCTTGGCGTTAGAGGGCAGAGAGGAGTTAGTCAGAGGAAGTGAGTAAGATGGCTGAAGAGGAGTCGTGTGTGTGTGTGTGTGAGTGCGTGCACGCGCCTGCTCCACATCACCCCAGCTGCCAGCTCAGACAGTTGTGCTGACTCCTCATTCTAAGTATGGTATATTTGACGTCTGCGTCAGTGCTGTGGGTGAATGGAAAGAGAGGAAAAAGAGCTGCTTTCCTGTAGATATTTGTGCACGTCTGTCTGTCTGTGACTCTGTGGATTGAGACCGTTTCTGTCCGAGGGGTGTGGTTGACGTCACGCAGCCGCTGGGAGGCCCACTTTGTGCCGCACACTTGAAGAGTGGTGCGTGTGATGTGAATGAGAGCAGCGATGACGCCATCGCGGTCAGTTCATCCCAGCTTTGTCTCATACCGTTTTCTCATTGAAGCTTTTGTTGTCAAAGGTTTTCTTCAGATCATATTCCAGCCCCCCTCACCTTCTGCGCCTCGTCCGAGCCTCTCGTGGACAGCGAAGCCCCTCACCTCTCAGGGGGTTTTCGGTCTTTGCCTGAGGCTCATGACTATGGAAACGATGTTCAATGGAGAGGCTTCAGCTCTGTGCCTCCTCATGCTCTGTCCTTCCCTTACTTAAGAACAAGTTGTCCCAGAGCTGCTTCACACTGGTCTGGCAACCCTGACTGGGACAGTAGGAGGGTCATCAATGCCATGCAGAGAAATGAAACAGTTGAACTTATGACCATCAAATGCAACCATACATGTGTGAGCAGTACGAACAGCAGCTGAGGAGATACAGCTTCACATCCCAACAGTAGCAAATGCAAATGGTAATGTCTCGCACAACACAAGGTCTAAAGGTCAAAATAAAGGGACTAGATTAGCTTAGCTGGCTACAGAGCTCCACCGCTGCTTGCAGTGAGATGGATGGTGCTGAAGATGGGAATCAACGCTGGGTAATGCACAAGAGCAGAATTGGGAGGTGGAATGTTGATGCCATCTAATAACATCTAATCTCTCGTTCAATTCTCTTTGTCTCTTGATTCGTAGCGGTGACTTACTTTTACATGTTTGTTTGAGTGCAGGTCGTAATATGTTTGGCACAGAGCTCTTGCAATGATATTTAACCAGGGGAAATAAAAATGTGGCGGCAGTTTCTCTGATCGTGTGTTTTTGTAATGCAGTCGTGCACACACAAAGTCATGTCCACACCTTCATCCCCCTGTTGCATATAGTCAGCCCATGACGTGTGTGTTGAGGTACTTCTTGCAAGATCATTCTAAATCTTTATCACACACTACTGTTCCAGTTGCTCTTTTCTTTCAAAGTTTCATCTGAGTTGTTAAGTGTTGTTATAGTCTCTTGACGTGGCCATATGAAAAACTGTTAAACACTTGATGCAAAAATGCACATTTCTCACCAGTTTTCATGTTGCTGCTGGTAGTGTCTTATTTGGAGAGATTGAAAATGATCCAGGTTGGAAAGATTTATTTATTAAGTTTATGATGAAGTTGTCTTCTATTAGAAACTCCAACAAATCAACTTCTACTGCGAACCCTTCCTCGTCCACCTCTGGAATCCTCTTTTATGTATCTGGATTTCCGAGCAGAATGTGGTGGAGTGAAGCTGTGTGGCCTCTGGTTTACTCCCACCAGCTAAACACATCCTGAGGTTCAGTGGCTGAAGGTGTGCATGTGAGTCTGGAGATGTCCTGGTGGCTGGCAAGACATCCAGATGAATGGATGTATCTCAGTTGAGCATGTGCTGTTTTTCCTCATGAGGCAGCTTCACGATCTTGTGGTGAGAACATGAAGCCCAAATAAACATGGAGCCAAAGCTCTGTCGCACCTCTGGGGGTGATGACACACGCCGTAGCAAACAATCGCAACCAAACACGGACACTCTACTGTACACTCATTTGAGTCATGAAGATGATGACGCACATCACACCGTATATCTTGGAGGCTTTTTGATCCACGCACACAAATCCAGAGCAAAAAGTAGGTTGTGTTATGTCATCAGGAGGCTGAATGCAGATGGGAAATAGATGGTGTTGTCACCATCACAGCCAATGAGACTCAAGAGGAGGAATCACTTCTGTCACCAGACACTTGCGTGCACACAATATTTGACTTCTTGAGTGTGACACAGCTTCATTTGGCCTGACAGCGCCATTGTTGGCTTGTTTTTCATCAGCACAGTTGCAAACCTCATGCCATGCTTCCACAAATACGGTCAGAAGTCTGCAGCCTTTTGTGATTTATCCAGCGCAGCGGAGAGTTAAAGCTCAGACTGTCACTCGCTGACACAGTTGAGGAAGGATGAGATCAGCAATGGCGATGGATAAACACTTCCTGCCTCAAAAATAGCAGTGAA
Source organism: Synchiropus splendidus (assembly GCF_027744825.2). Classification (NCBI taxonomy): domain Eukaryota; kingdom Metazoa; phylum Chordata; class Actinopteri; order Syngnathiformes; family Callionymidae; genus Synchiropus; species Synchiropus splendidus. The sequence goes on from NC_071352.1 coordinate 4,148,278, forward strand.
TGCCTGAACATATACATAGATAAACACAAGACAAACATTTGGTTCATTTGTTTCCCTCTGAATTCAAAGCATGACCCGTGTCATTTGATTTTCTTGTCACTTTACTGTCATTGACAGTGACTCCTATTTTTCTTTTAGCGGTGGATTGTATTTCCACAGCTGTGGGGAGCCTGATTACTCAAACAACTCTGGAAATCAGTGAAGCAATCTTGTCACGAGAAGAGCAAGCTGCTGAACATGGCTGATGTGGGTCAGTGCGTTGTTGGCAAAAAACAAACACATTTACAGAGGCCCAGGAGAGCAATACTGACAGATGACTTCATTCAAAATGTGCCAAACGCGTCACACTTTCAGTTCACGAACCAGCGCATCAACAGTTTTAAAGTTATAAAAAAGTATGTGTGTGTATATATATATATATATATATATATATATATATATATATATATATATATATATATATATGTGTATATATACCGAGGTACCACTGTATATATACAGGCTTAGGTTCCAAGCCTTAAAACAGGCTTTTGTAGGAGTGAATGTAGAGTGTCTGCTGCAGGTGCGCTGTTCGTCTATGTGTGTGGTCGCTGCATGTGGGAGGGGTTGCCGAGTGAGTGACGTCTCTCCAGAAGGGAAGAGGTGCCCGGTGCGTGTCCAGCTCTGAATGTGCGCTTCTGTGCAGTTTGGCTGTGACAAAGTCATAAACCAAGTAACGCTCTGTCCCAGACTCGCCTCATCCCTGTCCCAGCTCCAGCCCACAACAGGACATCAAACCCTGGAGTGCGTGCTCCAGCCTCGGAGGTGTGGAGAGCGAGCGCCTCCCCTGTGACACTCTACCACGGTCCAGTGTGGAGACAGGAAAGGTTTTACACCTCAATATGAAGAAAAAACAGTCAATAAATGTAGCTCACAGGACACGTCTGCATACAGAGGCTGCGTTATACACAATAACAAAGCGCGCCGTGGGTCAGCTCATTGGTCCACACTTTTTTCGGGGGCGTTCGAGTTCTGGTTTTTCGTTCGAAATTCGAAGCAAAAAAATCTCGAAATTTTTGTTCGAATTCCGATTTGTTCGAATTCCGGGACGTTCGAAAACCGAAGTACCACTGTATATATATGTAAAGTAGATCGTCTATATACTACTATATTGAGATCTACTTTATATATATATAGTAGATCTCTTAAAATGTCTGAACACATTTTCGATGATATACTGAGGATGGTTATCCACGGCCTGGCCAGGACATGAGAGTCTTGTCTGTCCCAACATTCAGCACAGTGGACAGCTCCCTCCCCAGCAGCCCTGCCCATGGTACTGAACACTTAGTGGTTTGCTACATCTGCTCCCCAGATGATCAGTTCATATTAGTACAATGAGCACATCTACGTACAGTGCTGTTCTTCCTGTTGTAAATATGAATCTTGGCAACAATGAGCACACACAAATGAGGGAAGTTCACTGGATCAATGCGGAGCTGGGGGCTACTTAATTTATTCATCAGATATCAGTGCACCATAGCCAGGGGTCCAGGTGTCATCCGATCTATTGGCAGCTGGTGGATTTAAAGTGCAGTGGAGTCAGCACTCCTCCCTCCTCGGCCTCCTGCATGAACAGGCATCATGCTAAATCAAGAGCTCTGGAAAAGCTCTCGTCCTTTCACCCCACAGAGACAGAGTCGCACTGAACTGCTCTGGGGGCTGTGAACACAGGCGTATTTTTTGAAATGTGCGATGTTTAGTGACAAAAACAAAGGAAATGACTTGGCACAAGGGTTAGTGAGGGACGTGAAAGACGCCTCTTCATTTCTGTCTCTTCCTCAACTATGGCCTTGGATTGTCTTGGGAGTGGTCACCATTTGAACTGTAACAAGTACTGTAACAAGTGAATGAGTTTAAATCCTGTTTGAAGGAAATGTGCAGGCATGCATATCTTTCTTGGATTTCACTTTGCATAAATATGTTTATGGTTGGTAAAATGTGCCACATTTCTAGATTGAGCATTGTTCAGTGCCGCACGTAAAAGCTGCTGCAGTGGAAAGCAACACTCGTGCTCGACAGCGGTGCTCCGTCTGTCGCCAGTGTTAATGGATTCACAGACGGAGACCGTGAGTCCATGATGTCAGCAGGTGTGTGAATGTGTTTGTGTGTGAACGCTGTTGGGTGGAGGGAATCACGATGTGAGCACTTTCATCAATGCAAACCAGCGGGAGTGAGAATGAGAGCGGGGAGTGATTAAAACCAAAGAGGCTGCAGAAGGACCTGAAAAGGCCTAATGAGGATGTGAAGTGGGGACACAGACATCCCAAGGCAGAAAAGGTGCCGGAGAGTGCAAATGAAATATTAAAGCGGAAGATGAAAGCGACAGGTTCACAATACGACAAAAAGAATGAGGTGTCGAAGCATGGCTCGGATGACGGGAGCGTGAAAGAGTGGATGTGAAGGCACACACTGCGTAGCGGCAGCGACACAGTCTAATCGCTGGCTGTGCCTCTGAGTTGAAGGTGGAAAAAGATCAGGCCAAGGGAGATTGAAGAATGAGATCTTGCGCCAGTAAGATGAAGGTGTGAGTGTCATGAACAAATGATGGTGATGGGGAGTGATGTCTGGCCCCTCCCTTCCCCTGCCTGCTCGACAACACCAGCGGCTGCAGAGAGGAGTCAAGGAGGGATGAGTGCTATCAAGCCTGAGATAAACTGGAATTAGATGGTTTTCCTTTGCTTGCTGGTTAGATCTGGATGGGGGCTTCATCAAAGGGTCCAGAGAGGATTCAGTGTGGGATTCTCATCCTCCACCTGCCAAGGTCTTTGCTGGAATGTTTACCAGAATGTGGACAGCATGTAAAAACCAAGACTGATTTGATCCAATATATCCATGTTCCAGTGTGACACCATTTAATTTGCCAAGACTTTGTTTAAAGATTGACTATTATCCACAAGTCAGTGGCAATATATATGGGGAGACGTGGAGGTTAACTGCATGTGAGGAATAGTCCACAGCTGAACACACAAATGCAAACTGTCTGCCCCATACTGAGGCATGACCACACACCCCCGGTCTGAAGGGGAAGACCAGTCATGTTAGGAACATCTGTCTGTTTGCCTGTGAGGTGGCTGTGTATGGGCAACAAGTGAAGTTTCAATCTCAAAATCCCTTGCAATAGATTCCTGTCTGAATTTCAGTCTAAATTTCAGTTGTGACATTATGAGTTAGTGCCGTCAAAGATGAAGAGGCCAGTGAAATGACATGCCTCCTCACAATAGAGATCTCATGTGTAATGATGTTTTCACTCTTGTTAGTCACTTGAAGGCTGATGTAAATAGAAGTAGACCATCTGCTCTGCTTATACTGTACGTATTTATTAACATGTCTCTGTCGCTGCACAGCTTTCTATTCTTCCTGAAATGGAAATGAAACTGTGGTTTCTTTGCATTTCCAACTCCTGTATCTCATTTCCTGTCGAGTGGGTTATGAAAGTGTTGCATGCTGAGTTGTTTGCAGCATTGCCCAGCGCAGAGTTGCGGGCAGCGGCTCCAGCGGCTCCAGTGGCTCCGTCCCGTTCTTCCACATGTAGTCGCTAGGAATGACACTTCCCTGGGTTGTGTTTACACGCGTGCTGGATATGATGATGGGATGTGATGTCTGTGCGAGAAGAGGCAGTGTTCAACCAGAACGGGGGATGTGTGGCAGCGACAACCCACAACAGAGAGGTCTTCAGACAGACTCACCAGACCTGGGGTTTCTTTGAACTTCCAATGATGCAGCGTCTCTTTTTCAGGTGAAGTTTGGAAATCAGCCATTGGCCCTGTTGCTGTCACAGCCATCTCTCGTGAAATAAAACATTCAAGTCTGAGGTTGCCTTGTTCATTTGTGAATCTGTCAGGGCAGGTTAGAGGCAGGCCGACTTGGTGCTCTGCTGCTTTGGTCAGAACCTCCAGAGAGGCTCACCCATGCACAAAGCCTCTGTTCAGGAGGAACTGTACATTTAGAGGCTGTCGTCACACCTAGCAGTAAAATGTTACTGCTGTCAACAATGCTCTGTATCCAATCAGATTGCTCGGTTTACCATGGGGGTCTTCTGCGCCCTGCGCTCCTCAAATGTGACTGCAGAGTCGCCACGCCATGAAGACTTGTCCAGAGCAGACAAAGATGACGCCCGCAGTCAGAGTCGATAAAAGCACCTTATATTGCTGCGAGGCGCGGCGTGGAGGTAGTGTGAGTGTGAGGCGAGCTCAGCCTCAGCCACAGTGTACATGCACCTTTATTACCAGAGGATGACAAATGTGTACACGGGACAATGAAAAGGCTGCGTCTCTGCTCGTGCTCCAGCGAGGCCTGTCCAGTTGCACCATCTATCACTGCGATCTTGAGTCTCCCAGAAAACACATTAACCAACTGCAGCGTCTGAGAGGTACATAATGCCGTGATGCATCGTCGTTGGAACAAACACAAGGAGGCTGTTTCCCTGAATGTCCCTTTGTGTCGGTTATTACGTCACCCAGCTTCTTGCTGCTGCAAGTGAGGCATCAATTTCTTTTCAAAAGGGAGAGAGAGAGTCATCTTGCTTTCTGAGGGTTTTCTCTCTTATCTCCCATTGGCCTCCAAATCTCTGCCCGCTGCTAAATGTATCTGCTCATGACGTGAACAATGTGTGAACAATCCGTTTCACTGAGGAGCAACAGTTGTCTTTTCAAATGTGTCCATCATTAATTCCAATGTGGAGCCAGTCAGGGGAGCATCTGCCTCCTCTCTTAAATGGCCACGTGAGTGTCCCCCAGCTCAACACACTGGTGGGTACCGTCGAGGGGAACAGGCGACTATTACGGGCCGGTGGTCGACTGGTGTGTGCGGAGCAGTGGATTGTCACGTTTCTCATCTCCCTCCTGGTTTTGTTGAAGGGCCCAAACAAAGGAGCTTTACTTGCCTCTCTCTGTGTTGATATCATTGGCTTCGTCGCAGCATGCGAGCTGCTCGTTCACACCGTGCGGCTATCACACTGCCTTCATGCCGTGCTGTGTTATTCTAGTTTCTCAACATCTCACTTTTGTAGAGCAGCGCAGAGGTGCTGCAGTGCATTTGGTGACGACCGCAAATGTCTGTCTGATGTAAGATGAGGGAAATTTCCGGGTGGGAGTGACAAGTGCCGTGTGGTAAGTGGTAAATGGAGGTTTGGGGAATGTGGTTTCCAGGGTTTGTGGGAATGAAAAGTGTCTTTCCACAAAAGCATTTTATGGTGCATGAACAATTCTCCCATGAGATGTTGGTTAAAGTTTAAAGTTAAGTTAAAATGTGTCATTCCAAAAGTAGTTTAGTGAAAACCACAGAGAGGAAAAAAAGCATTCTGAGGAAGAGCCATCCACAGTCTCACTGCATGATACTGGAGAGCTGAACTAGTTGGCGTTACCCTGCGAGCAGAAGGGTCACATGGAAGGTTCATGAAAACCAAGGGTTCGAAACCTGTTTAAACATCATGGAAATGAACACTGAACCAAGCACAACATGGATTTCTCAACCTGGACATTATTTTAGAAGGAAAGGAAAGAAGTCAGTCCACACTCACGAGGGTGCGGTGACGTCATTATCACAGCACCTCTCTCTGTGGTCACCTTCAGCTGTGGTATGAAGCATCCTCAAGAACCCAAGGCTGTGCTATTTCTGATCATTTTATCGTCACACTTCTGCTCAGTTTTTCTCCTCATCGGCGTGTGAGAAGTTGAAAACCAGTTTTCACTGGTTAGTCTGTCAGAAAGCATAAACGGAGAACATTTCAATTCACAGCTGGAGTCACATGTAGCTCAGCACAACTGCTGCTGTGTTGCGGTTTGCGTTACAGTTTTGTTGTTTCCGCGCCTACTTGAAGCATGTGTCTCATGTAGAGCACATACGAGCCAAGAGCGGAGCTGCAGCACTTTCACTCAGCCCTCTGCAAACTGGACAATGGGGAGATTTCATGAGCCTCTGTAAACCACATGACAGTTTAACTGTCTCTCAGTACATCAATCCTCCTGTTGCCTGCGCCCCTTCCTCCCCTTCCTCCCCTTCCTCCTCCCAGACGACTCATTTGTCTTCATTCTAAGTTAATTACCTCAGAGTCGGTCCTGGTGGCGCTGTGTTTTTTTCTGCATTTGTGTGTCACTGTGTTTACATTGCGGGTGTGACACCAAATCAGCTGAATGTTCCAGTGATGCCAGATGTCCACAGCTTGTTGTGATGACTACTGTGCAACAAGTCAAACAACCAGGACTTGTGTACATTTGTGCACTAACTCTGTGTGTGTGGGCGTGTTTAGCCATACTTGTGAGTACCAAGTCTGACCTGGTAAAGATCAGCCATGTGTTACGGATGGTTTAGTTCAGGGTGAGAGGAATTGGAGGAAAGCATCATGGCAATGAGAGGTCCTCATAAGGACAGAGATACCAGTAGGTGTGCATGCACGTGTGTGTGTTGAATGGAAGTGACATCTGCTGCTAATCCATATTCCAATGAGGGCCAAATACACTATCTACTTATTGATCCAGCAAGTCAACATATGTTGATGCAAAAATAAACGTTCGATTGGCTTGTAAACATTTGAACTCTTTACAGCACCAGTGAAGTGTAGGTCGCCGGCCGTTCACTAAATAAATTACATATGTTAAAGCTGTTTTTTTCTCCTCAAATGATTGACTTATTTTGATTTTCTTTTAACTCCCAAAATTTCAAAACTGAAACTGTGCCCTCCTTCTCAATTCCCCCACCACCTGCCTTGTTTTTTTACATGTTCATGTAGGTGCAACTTCTGTTTCTATGTCAGATATGTTTTGTCATTACAAGTGAGCATTTGTCCCCTTCTGGTTCTGGTGGTACAGCCCAAGTCCATCCTCTTCTGTTCCTCCTCATGGAGTAAACTTCTTTATTGAATTTTTGGCTCTTTACATGGGTTATGTCTCAGCTGGTTTTAGTTCTCCTCCGGTCTGTTTGTGTGCTCTGCAGTCATCCTGCTATGATACTGAGAGCTCTTTGGTGTCGTAGCAGAGCAGGTGTTTGGTCGTGTCTGAGGAGCCCAGTGTTCTCTTTCGTTCAAATACAATGTGTTCGTAATGAATAATTGACTCAATATTTTCCTTCTGTTTCTTATGTACTTTTTCCGAGTGAGCTGCACATTTATAGTCAAACCTAGAAATGTCACCTGACGCCCGATGTAGTGGTGTATTCTCCCCCCCGCCCCCAGGGTTCGGTTTAACTTCTGTTATGGCTCACTGTTGCTGGGCTTCACCGAGAGACTGAGCAGGTGGAACTCACATCACCTCTGGCTCGTCCCATTGGAACATGACACGTCAAGACCTGGATGATGACTTAAGTGCTGCCACTGCATCAAATTCAGCCAAAGGTACTTTCTCAATGGGGAGGTCTTAGAAGACCTGGCTCAGTGGCTAATATAAGATAATTCATCACAATAGCTGACTTATTTAGTCATTTCTATTTCATAAACCTTCTTCCTCTTGCCGTGCTAGGAATAATGATCCTGGTCCCAGCTCCCAGTAGCTGCTGTTCAATTCACCGCAACAGTCTGAATGTGTTCCAAATGAAATTGCCGGAGCAGTAAGATATCCATCAAGGCTCAGCAGCCTTACAGGAGTAAAGAGAGCTTCTTATTAAATCACATTAGCTCCATCGATTCAACTGTTGGCTCGCTCCTCGTTTTGTCTCTTTCACCAAATGAGCTTTTAACTCCTGGCTCGCCGCAGCATTGCTGACTGTATTGCTAGACAATAATGCTGCTGTTCTGTCGAGCAGGATTGCCAGTGGATTTGGACCACGTACCTTTCGTGTGATCTCCGGGTTTTTCGTTCTGTCTCATTTCTTTGTCTCAAGCTTGTGGTTTGAACTTGGGGGAGGATTTTCATCATGGTGTCTGGTGTGTTTTAATTAGTTTTCTACATATGTAACGTTGTTGTTGCACGTGATACGTCTTGCTTTTGCTCTATCGCTAACTTCTACACAGTCATCTTGCCGTGACGCATCATGTTCATGTGCCACATGACATAAACAGTGCAGTTTGGTCAATTCAGCTGCTGCGACTTGATCTGAGCGTTTAAACGCTTCACTAGAAATAACTGCCAGTGTGCATGAGCGGCCTCTTAGTGGCCCCCGGGGGTCACGGCTTTACTCTGCCTGAGTGAATCATCGATGGGCTAATGTTGATATTTGGGTTAAATGATGTTCTGAGGACTTTAACTTGCCACCGTCTCCCTGCGTGGCTCGTACGTGTGCCTTTCCAAATGTGTCCGCCCATGTTTTCATTCTCAATGTGCTGATATCGGTCTTTGTGTGGCAGCCGATGACAGATGTGCAGGTCCTCCTCCATTGTCAGGTACATCTCCGGACAACCTGTCTGCACCGCTCCCAATCATGCAGAAATCGAAGGCTTTGTAATCGATCCGTGTTCCCTATTGACAAACCAGTCCAGCCGTCCCCGGCTGACCCATATGAACCGATGTCAGCTCGACCAGTCAGAGCTGCCCAGAAAATGCACAGCATTTCAATTTCGTGAGTCTTTTAACATGATCACTTTTGGGATGGAATCTTCACAGTTTATGTAATAAGCCTCTACGGAGGCACGTCCTCCTTTTCAGCGGCAGACTCTGTTCACCGTGTGCTTGCTGGCAGCTGTTGGTGAGAGAGTCAGGAGTAAGTGATGCGAAGGTCCGTTTGCAGGCTGTGGATGGACACCATGTCCAGCATCTCACTGAACCTTGGTAAGCAAGCTACGATAGGAAGCAATGCTTGAGTGACGACTCAGCAGGAGCGACTGCAAAGGACAAGATGAGAAGTTTGGAGACATGACGTGGAGGTGTGACTGGAGGATGATGAAGGTGGGGAACCTTCTGTGTTGAGCCCAGATAGGAAATGCTAGACGAGGCTGAAGAGCCTTGCATGTGCCAGCAAGAAAAAAACAATCAAACACTGACCAAAACGCAGTTCCTTCATGTTTGGTTTGTATGTTTTGTGTTTGGCTTATCTCGTTGTGCGTACTGTAAACTTCATTGTGACCTTGTGAATGAGCCAGTAACTGGACAGCTCTCTTCAATCCAACAAGGCTGAAATGTGATTGAAAAGGTGTGCACTTCTTCAGGTGCACTCGACTGTGGGTGAGAGCCACTCACGAGCTGAGGGTGGATGGTCTTATGCAATGACTACACGTGGCTCCTCAGCGCATCGTTGGCAATAATTCAGAGCTTGTAGCTCAGCATTTACATAGCAAGCCATTACATTCACATGCCGCTGAATGTCGGCTGGCCTCGTGTGCACATGCACCACTTGCTCGGATCATGGCATCGATGTTGGGGAGGAAAATGCAAGCAGAGCTTGTACTTCCAGTGACACATATATGTCCAGTGGTTGGATCATGGAGAACAACCGAGTCCACAGCACCGGCAGCCACACACCCCCGGTGCCTGGTCTTTGCTGCATTACCCTCCCCCCCCCCGCTTCCTTCTCTTTCCAGATCTCGTGTCGTTTTCTTCCCCCTTCATTTGATCGCCTTCTCTCTGCTCATCGCTATCGTTATCTGGCTCTTTCCTCACGAACATCCCCCCACTCCCCCATTTCCATGCCTGGTTACCCCTCCCCCCATTCTCCCTCCCAGTCCTAACTTTACCTGACCTGCCATCTGTCTTCTCTTCCCTTCTGGGTAGCAAAATTGGGGGAATGGGCGAGAAGAGGGTGCAGAGCAGAGCAGGTGAGAGCAGACCCCGATCAAGATGGCCGAGCCTTTTCCACGACGTTCAGTTTTAAATTCAGGACGTTTGAATGTCTTGACGGAATTGGGTCAAATGTTTTGCATGCATCTCCTGAAGAGTGATGCGCAGGAGACTTTCAAACCTTTTGTGCCTTGACATTCAATACAAAAAAATGAGTGGTAAAACGTTGTGTCATGCTGCAGAATGTGTTACATGAGGAAGTGGAGCCACTGTAAAGTTAAAGACCTACTCCAGTGAATGAATGTTTATTGTAATCTTCAGTAACAGTTGACATTTCTCTTACATCATGTTACTTGGCATTGCTTTACATATACATATATGATAAGCATCATTTCTTCAGAGAGAATGTAAAAGAGCAGAGACAGAACATAGTCAATTTCTAACCTCATTTATTGCGTTTTTTAACCAGTGGATCTGCGTGCGACTGAATAATTATCATTGTGGCTGAATTTATGGGGGAATACGTCTCTTCATGAATAATGACGTCCACCCATTTACATCCACTTATCAGGGTTAAGCAGCTCTCCAGGGGAGATACAGCGGTTCTGGGGTCAAATGGGACAAAACAGTATCTCTGTTTTTTCCTTTCTGGCGTGGAGAAGCCAGAGGATCAGTTCTGACTGCACTCCTTCAGCTAATCCCCAGTGTGGTCAGGACAGTCCATTCGTAATTTCATTCAACAATTCTCTACTACAGAGTAAATCGCGTTTTCATATGGACATGATAAAAACTCGAAACCTGATGACACATAAACATTGCATTGAAGGACTGGAGCAACGGGTGAAACGCAATTGCCTGAAGATTGAAGACCGGATCACTGACAGAATGGGACCACTCCAACAGACAGACGAGAGGCTGGGACAAACCACGGGGAGAACAGTGGGGGAGAGTGTACACAGGCACTAGCGGAGCTCATGCTAAAACAAAGGAGCAGTTTGTTGGATGAAATCACCTATGAAATCCATGTAAAATGGTGCAGATATATGATGATAAAGGAAGAACAGACGGCCACATTAAAGAAGTAAACAATGGGAGGCGGTTCCCTAGACCCCAAAAGATTGGAAGCCAAGCCAAGGATCATGATGATCTGCTCGGCTCCAGAAGAAATGGAAAATAAGATCATCTCTGACTCCAAACCTAGTCAGAGATGAGGAGAGGCACAAAGAGGAGTTTGTCGTGCTCACAGTCCTAGATGGCGCCGACTGATGCCACACCACCTGAGCTCAAACTCTTCTGTGTCTGTCTCCATGTTACTACTGTGACAGTGCCATTTTCAACAACAAACATGCCTCAGGTGAAACACTGAATGGCAATGATGATAAGAAATCCAGAGAAGCATCTCCCTGCTCTTTATAGTTGCGCTTCATTTTTTATGGCTTGGTGCTAAATTCCTACCTCGGAAAATGAGGCTACCTGCTCACAGACCAACAGTCTGCCACCTCAGACTCTGCGCTCCATTGTTCTGCCATCAAACGCTGGCCCATTTTTCTTCACTCTGATGACAATGGAAAGATCCCCCTTGTTTTCTGTTATAAATAGGCCACGGATATTTTTGTAATTCCACATTACCATCACAAAAACTGACTTGTATAGAAAAAAAAGGTTGACACATGGAAGCTGTGTGGGAGGGCGTGTGGAGGGGGGAGTTTGTGGGTTAAAACCTCAGTAAAAGTAGCTTGGTTTAGAGTTCCAGGTCCTCACAAAAATAGGGAAACGTGACTCTGTGTGTGTCTGTCCTGAAGGGGTGGACTGCACCAGACTCTCTGATACTATGAACACTGTGGATACCCAGTAAACAGGGTAATTTAAGCAGGAAATCAAAGTTGTGCTTTTGATGTACCTAAAGATACAAGTCTTTCTGGTGTCCATCGGCCATTGAGGGTCTACCTAGGTGCCATCTTCAGTCTGGGCACTCCAGTTTCCTCCCACAGCCTTCAATTATAGAGAAGTTAAGTGATGACTCTCCATTGTACGTCGGCGTGAGTGTGTACGTGTGTGTGTGAGTGGTGTCATGTGATGGACTGGCTAGCTGTCCAGGGTGTCCCTCGCCTATCACCTCTAGTAGCTGTGATGGACGCCAGCTCCTTGTGACCCCTTTAAGATGAGAGGAAGAAGAGGAAAAACCTGTGCATATAAATGTCTTTTTAACAGTGAATTCAAAGAAACACTTGGTGTGAAGATGGAGCTTTGATGGTCAGATAAATTCATCATCGAAGGGAAAAGCTCTTGTTTAACCACTTTATCGGTTAACTATTGTGAAAAGACTAGAAACTCGATATTCAAGACCATCTGTCTAATTTACATATCCAAATGTAATGACGATAGAGTTGCGAGGTTGCAGTGTTATTAGCAGTGCACACTTCACCTGATACTCAAGTCTGGTGTGACTCTCTCTAAATCTAACTTAATTCACAGATGAATTGGATTTGCAATGAGATGGGAGTGAAATGGAGGAGGGGAAGACAACTCATGACATCCATGGATGTGATGAAGGAGGACATGAAGAGACTAGATGGGACGGGAGGCTGTTGAGCTGGTGGACTTGCTGTGGTGGATTTCGCCGGGCTCTTTGCCTCTTGTCCCTCTTGTCTGGTGTTACATTTGCCTGACTGCTGCGAAGAAGACAGATTTCCACCAGGTGACTCCCCCTTCATTGCTCGCTCACTCACTGACTTTTTCAAATAGTGGTGGCTTCATTGCATCAGCAGATTTGGTTGTTTGATCACAGATACTGTCCTGATTCTAATAACTGCATAATAAGTGGCATGCGCCCTTCTTTGTTTTGTTTTTACCTCCTCGCTCTTGCCTTGACACAATTGCACAAGTAAGATATATTTCCACTCAGAAGTTCATCACGTGTCCTTGGCCCTCAGGTGTGGCCCAAGCGTGCTGAGCTTGCCCTGGGCCTGAGCCTTTTTCAATCACTTCCTAGCTCACGCAAATGTGTCATGTTTGGTTGGCAGCTTTGCCGACCCACTCTCCCCCCTGCAGCATTACTGCCTGTGTTCTGCAGTGGCCAGTACTCATAGACATGAACGTTGTGTGTGTGTGTGTCAAGGCCTGCCTTTGTTGGCATGTGTAAACCACCATGTCCATAACCACACAGCGCCGGATCAACTGCACATTCAACTGTAGAGCAGCGAATCCTCCGAATATGCCTGTGGTTGCTGGCAGTATCTGCAGTGCTCCTTTAGGTCGGGGGCAGCATCATGCACCATGTGGAGTTTTTCTTTTTTGAAAGAGAGATTTATCTGATGACTTGTGTGCAAGCTAGATGCGATAATGTCGGCGCTGCGGGCTCCTCCTGGCAGGACTCGACATGTCTCCGGCTTGTATGTGGAGGCTAGTCTGTGAGAGGAACAGCGAGATTGTGGGAGCCGCCGCGCTCATTGTGCTGCTCTCTGCCGCTGTGCTTGGAATGCTGATGTGTCACGCTGCAGCACTGCCCCACTTATCCATCTAACCTCTCTCCCTCCCTCCTGCTCCCGTCTTTCCTTCATCATCCCTTCTTCTTTGCTTTACCTCGCTCCTTATCCTCCCTCTTTTGTCCAGTCTCTCCAAAAATAGCGTTATTTCCTGGTGTGCTTGGCCAGATTTGTAGATCATGATGAGCGGATCGAAAAGTTCACACACTCGTTCCTTATAGACCAATCACATTGAGCCCATCCGCTCACATCAGCTTGCAGTGAGAAGAGCGACTGCCTGTGACAGCCGCAGCCCCCGGCCACGCACATATGCCCATGCCAGAGAGAGAAGGCTCGTGCTCCAAAGCTGTCTCTGTGTTGGCAGCATCTGTCCTTCTGCTGAGCAAAGCCAGGTCTCTGATAATGAAATCTGACCACACCAAGCCTGATGTAAGTACACAAAAATAACCTGATCATGAGGATTATGCCCTACACTGGCTGATTTGTGTGGAGATCTTGTCATGCAGCGTCTGCCCCTGGTCACACAGGCAGCGGCTTGGATAATGACCATTTGATGGAAGTCAGACGGGGAGTCGCTGACCTTTGGATTGCAAAGTCTGAGACCAACAACTCATAATAAAATGGTTTATTCCCTTTTTTCCCCACAGTGTATATGTTTTTCATGGACTCTATATCAGAATAATTCATACAAATAAATAAGTGGAAGCACATTGGGGCTCCACTGTTGCTGGTGAGGAGCGTTGGCGTTGAGAGATTCAGGATGAGGATTTGGAAAACCTGACCAAAGTCAATGTACGCATGACGGATGAGCATCATAAATTGTGTAATATAGTGTAACAGTATGCTTTTTATGTCACAACCTCATCAGAACTCGCATGCTGGCAGGCGTTCGCATACTGTCATAACCCATTTTAACTCTCATCTCCTGAAATAAAAACTAAAGCCCGTGCTGGAAAAATCAAGAATATCTCTTCAAGACAGCAAATACATCAAGCGGCCTGGTGTGTCTCCACGATGAGATTATATGAGATCCATCTCTTAACTGCTCCCTCGAGGCCACTGTGGGGAATAATTGACATCAGTTACCTTTGCCAATTCCACACAGCATAGTGGACATTGAAATGGAAGTGAGTTTAGTAAAGGTCACTTCAGGCATGGGGCCAGCTCCACTCCAGCCTCGTAGAATGCAGCCATTTACATTTAAACCTTTGCTCCATCTTTGAATATCAGTATGATTATTGTTATTCTCAATTACAGTGGGCTCACTTTTGAGGTCCGTTTCAGCAGTTCAGCAGTTGGGTTTGATCCAACCATCACATCTCTGTACCTCCATGGATCAGTATCATTTCGACAGCATGTTGAAAGCGTGTTTTGTGGAGACCAAACAGACCAGTTCAAGCCTCCGATTCCTTTTCTTTCGGGATTAATGACACAAACCCATCTGTCTAAGGAAAGCGAATTGGAATGCAGCATAGTGGCACTTTATCATGCAGTGCACACTTTTGATCCATCAAAGATTCTTTTTGAGCTTTGGGATGTTGTGTTTCTCTTTCATCTCTTTTCACTTCCAGCCGCATCTCGACGTCGCTCCACCAAGAGTCACCCTGGCGCCGCGAGGCTGCATTACTGCGCATCATAGTCTCAGAGATAAGGGAGTTAGATTTGCCTCCGAGTGCAAGTGTGTCGTCGCCAAAGTAGAACACGGGTTGAATGCTGGAACATTCAAAGTTGAAAGAGCAGCAGTTATGAACCATCAGCCACACACGTGAACACATGCATGAACAAAGAGTGGCGCTGCCTTGTGCTCCTTCCTGGTGGCGGCAGCAGTGGGACGCTGTTTTGCATCCACCAGGGAGAAGGTGTGTTTGTCCTTCCACTGTGTAGAAGAACCATTCATATCTTCTGCTCCGGGACTTGTGTGACTACATCTTTTGCCGTAGACACATTGCCTGCTTGGCCAGTCGCTCGAAGAGTCCTGGTTAGGTCCTAGACTGAGCTGCGTGGGTTGATCCAATGGCTGGACCATGGGGGTTGTTGATTCTCGTTCTCCTGTCACCATGGAGAAGGTGAGAAAGAACCCCATTGAGTGAGTTTCAGCCCCACCTGCTTCAGATGGCCGTACCCCCTTTTTCTGATTTTGTCTTCTGCCTGGTGGGGGCAGCAGCAACATTTGTCAGCACGCTTGTCCTCACAGGATTGTCAAGTCCACTTCCTGTGCTCACCATGAAAGGTAGAAGTTGAAGGTGGGAGAATATGGCTGGGCTTGTCTGTGCAACTCTGCTTAGTGGGGCCAACTGGGATGATCTGCCTTCAGGCCAAGTGTCCAAGGTTGCTCTGCTGCAACACTCCTGCGTTTAACCCACATTATAGTGGTAGCATATAAACACAAGAGCAGCTCCCTGAATACATTTAGCTGCAGTTTTTCCTTTTGAAAAAGTGTCCCGGCACCATCGCCGTTTCTCGAGACCAGATAAGCGATAAGACTAACCTTAATCTGGTCCATCCAGAGTAATGACAAGCTCTTCCTCCTCTTCACCTCCTCTCCCGCTCCCCTGCCCCTGGCTCTTCTCAGCCCAAGACCAATTAGTCCATTGCAGCTAACCAACGTGTGAGTGTGGGTGCAACAAGCATGAAACAAGATTTGGCCATCCAGCATATCAGCTCCAGCCGAGCCTCTGCCCTAGTCGACCAGAAATAAAGGGTCAGAGATGAGCGTGGTACATAACAAAGGAATCAGGTCTGGGTTTACGTTCAGTCCTGCAGTTGCAGGGGATATGTCACGAGCAACTAGGACTGAGTAAGGTGGCAAATAATAATAATATTATTTTTATTTTTCGCTCCATCTCAAGATTCGTTTTTTTTAGATGCCACAATTTGATGCATCTGTAATGCAAACTGTAGAAACTGCATTTCTTGTGACGGTGACATTTAACAAAGCAAATGAAATGTAAAAATTATGGAAACAATGCATAGCAAATAACACATGAACAATCTACACACTGCAGTTGTGGAACACTAACAGAGCAGGCTTTAATAACAAAGCACTAAAGTAAATATAAATACACTCTCAACTTGGTACATTGGTGGAGTCGGAACTGACACTGTGCTGTGTTGGAACTGGTCAGCTTGGCAGATAAAACACCAACTCAAGGCCAGTCGAACACTCTACTCAATTTTAGTGTCCGACTTTCGATTAGAGCTCACACACACGCACTGTATTTCAGTTTCATCTGTCCAATTCAGAACACGGCGTTGTCCAACCCAGTCAAAAGACGTTTGTCCACTGCGCAGAAGGTAGCCATTGGACCGAAACCCCTCATAAGCCGCCACCTATGTACGTGTTATTTCTCAATAGCGTTGTGAAGGGCATGCCTTTGGTCACGTGACTGACAGGCTTCTCCTCTGATGGTGGACGGGGAGATCCGGTGCATCCAAGTCGCCACAGAGTCCGGCTTCGATGACGGCCAGTTATTGAGATCGCTCAGCCCTGCGAGCAACTTCTGAAAAGTTCAGGTGATTTATCAGCCAGACATCTCACAGTTTAATGCTGGCTTTTGATGTTTCATGGCACAAGTCATGGGATTTTAAGGAGGAGAAACGTAGTAAATCAAGAAGAGCTTTCTCAGTGGATGTTCTGTCTCTCTGATTTATGACACGAGGCTGAGGGAAGGGAGGATGTGAGAAGGAGTGGGAAGAACTCATTATTGGAAGAGTTTAAGTGCAATGATGAGGAGCAGTCGAATGAAGCTGGAGGGAAGGACTGACAGAGATAAGGCAGGATTTGGAGAGAGAGGAGGGGCGGGCCTCACCTTAAACAGCCGACAGTGCTGAGAAAAGTCACCTCTGAGGCTTCAATATTGACCTAAAATGTTCAATGAACTTAAGACACGATTCAGGATTTTATTCGATTTGCTTAATCAGATTATTATTATTATTATTATTGGACTAAACACTGTTTCTTCAATAATAATGATATTACTAAAAACAAAAAACTAACATGTACTAACTAAACTAAGCTTGAATTGAGGCGGGAATCGAAACATATTGAATCATACAGCACATTAACAAACACTTTAAACTCCTTTAAAAATAACTTCAACAAGTTATTAAGAATTTCATTCACTGCACTGTTTTGCCATCGCCTTCAGCCATTGACCCGAGCGTCATATTTCCGTTTCATTTGAAGCTTGTGCTTTGTACACGTCTCTGTGACTGGGATTCACTTGCCACTCGCTGCCTGAGGATTTTTGAGACACAAATCTCATCAAAATCCACTTGTAGAATGAGTCTGGTTGTTGGTGTGCGAGCTGATGTCGAGCTGCAGGATTTAACAGCCTGGATGTTATAAAAAGCTAACATGAATCATCAATGGTCCAACATGGCAGCGGCGCTATGATTTGCCATTGAGGTTGTGGGTTCAGTCTCTTCAGTCCAGCTCCCAACTGATATCCAAAAACAGAGCGACGGGAGGGATGAGCCTGCCAAGGATCGATATGACAGGCCGATCACTGTACAACAGCCCCACTGGCAGCCACCGGCTGCAAACAAACATGCACTCAACGTGATGGCTCCCATTCCACATCTGGGCTCTCCTTGTTGATGCAAGACCATTCCACTGTGACTGCAAGGTGGCGATCATTCTCTCAACCAGACTTCATGACAATGTGAGGTCAATGGGGGGGCGCTGTTGTCTGTGCACGTGTAGCAGATTGACTCCATTATGTCTCCTCTACCTCCCTCCTCTTCATAAGCCAATTCATCCTCATCACTTTGCTAGTAAGCAGCTTTGCCTGGCTGCTGGGACTGGAGGTGTTTGAGGAGCAGAGGCGAGTGGTGGATGAGTGTGAGCGTCCTTCCTCCTTCAATGTGCTGCCACATCTGTTCTTAATCCAGCATTGTTTCTCGGTTGATCGAGATGCTTGTATACGTATGCACATATTAACATAAGTTATCACGAATGTTGCCACAGTTACTTTGAAAAAGTAATCTGACTACCGGTTACTCCCTCGAAAAGTAATGTAGGTACTTTACCGATTACTTGAATTTAAAAGTAACTAGATTAGATTACAAGTTACTTGTCAAGTTACATTTGGCAGCCGACTACAGCTCTCATTGCCTAAACAATATCTTTTATGTCAATTTTGAGGTTGTAGTTCTTTTTCCATGAGGTTGTAGTTCTTTTTCCATGTTTGGGGTCATTTTTTTAGCACAGTCTCAGTTGTATGAATGGACAGTCAATGTTTCGCTTTGACACACTCGAACCCATTGGAGCGAAAACCACTCACAAAAAACAAGTATGAAAACAAAACAAAGTGATATATTGTATGTATTGTATTATATATTGTCATTTCTATAATAAAATGTAGAGAATGCCCCATTATTTTATTATTATTTTGCTCTTTTGCTTTTTTTTAACTACAAGGCAGAAGTTTATTAAGTCTCAGTGTGTCACGTCTCCTGTTGGCCACCTGGAGCCAGTAGTTACACTTAAGTGGCTGTTACTCGTCACTACGCTGATCTTGCCATTTCTTCATGCACTAAAGAAAAAATAATAAAAGTCTAAAAATGTAACGTGTCCTTTAACTTGACCTATCAGGAGGTTTTAAAGAAGCTGCTACATAGTTTTTTGAGTCCACACTTTCGACACAGTCACGAGGCTACTTTGTTTCGCTCTGTTTAACCAGTGATTCCTGCAGGGTTATTACCGTCATCTATAGCAGACACTGACAAGTAGTGGCTATGTTTTCAGCTAGAAACGTGCATCTCTCTCCTCACGCCTGTTATTTACTGCCGTGTAGCCGGTGTAGGTACCAAATGTGTCCGCTTACCAAATGTGCCCCACCTGCCGCGGAGTGATGACGTCACATCCGGAATATATATCTTTTTTTATGTTTTAATGAGCCAGAGGAAATTGAAATAAAGGATTTCAAGGTGATTTCTACCACAGGCGTAGCAGTTATTTCCACAAAATACGATGTTTGTCATCGAATTATTTGCGAAGTTTATGTCCGTTCTTCTCCGCGGTCGTAATAAAACCGTGACTGGCGTGTCCCGCACATGATGTCATGACACAGTTGTAGAAAGCGAATGGTTTCGCTTCCAGACAATGGCAACAATAGTAACGCACGGTGACTTAGATAACTAACTTATATAACTCCTTACTGAAAAAGGTTGTGATGTAAGAGTAAGGCGTTACTAAGTAACACGTTACTGGCATCACTGGTTATCACAACACATTATTTGTTCAACAAGGCATATCACCTTTTTTACGGGATTGTAAACCCCCATAATATGCAGAGAGCATGGGTCAGAGTTCAACTTTAGCAGTGAAGTGGTTTGAGAGAAACTGCAACACAGGCTTTGAGTTTGTAAAATACAAAACACTGAACACGTTCTAATAAGGGGAATCACAGAGTGAAACACTTGTTTGGCATCACAGCGTGAAAGAGGCATCTTTCATCCTGAGGTCAGTTAGCAGCAAGTGTTGATTAAGTCCCACAATTCTCATTTCACTGTGTAATTGATACTGTGCAATGCGAATCATTGTTTGTGCCGTGTCATTGTTTTAATTAATTTAGACAGAACACTTCCTGCTGCATATTCATGACACGATTGTGAATAAACATTTGACTTGTTTCCTCTCATCCTTCCCTGCAGTCATCCTTCATACTCTCCATCTAAGATACAGTTTCCCCAGTTGCGTGTAGTCTTCTGTTTCAACCACTCCAGTGTCGTCAGGGAGTGTGTGTGTGTGTATGTGCGTGTTTTGGTGGGGTCAGGTTCACAAGAGGCCCAGCAGCAATCAATAAGTATTTGGGCAGCGGCTCAACATAATTATAGGGGGATACAGAGAATCCTGCTGGTTGTGTGTGTGCGTCAATGTTCAAACCCTCTGGCTTGCTGTTTCCTGCAGGCAGCTGTGCTCAACACTTCTCCCGTTCCATTGCAAAGTTGGCACATGATATATAAATATCTGGAAGCTCACTGCAGACAAAAACTGGAGCAACGTGTTTCAACCCATTCTCACTCCTATGGCTTCATATATTGACGGTGGGAAAAAGTGTGGATCACATGTAGCGTCGGGAGACGATACTGAGAGGTACAGCCCACTGTGTCCCTCACATTAAGATCACACTCATTCAAGGATTGTCTTCTGAAGTATAGATTTGAGAGGCGTATGATGAAACCAGAAGGAAGTTGACAGATTGAATGAAGAGGGAAGAATGCAGGAAAGGCAGAGGGAGGGAGGGAGGGCAAGTGTGTGAAGCTTAGTAAAAGCCGCCCTCATCTGTGAATGGTGTGATGGAAGGTGATACTCTAATAGGATAGAAGATGGACAGATAAAGAGATCAGCGCTCTCTACCCGGGCACTCACCAGCAGACCATCAAGTCCCCATGCACTTCTTGTCAAATAAGATATATTCAGAGTCTTTCCCATCAGCACTGACTGATTCCAGGCTGAACCACCTTGAGCAGCAGCCATGGGAGGTTGGGAATGTAGCTGTAGACATGTGGACCTCAGCCTCTGTCGTCTTGTTCTGGAGGCTTGTAATGATAGTGGACTGTTGTAACCAACATTTACATTCAGCCCTTCTTTTGCTGGGACGTCCTCACTAGCTGCACCTGGATTAAGGAGAGTGTCAGTGTTGAGTCCGAACTCTAACATGGGTCGATAAAGTTCCACATACTCCTTAAGCAAAGACACAAAAACTAAAGGAAAACTGTCTAATGCTTTGCTATTCAAACCTTTGAATAACTCTGAGAGAGCGACTTGTTTTATTGCATCGCATTACCGAGCTACGAATGTCGGCATGCATTGTACAGCTACTTGAATCTTTGTGAGATTCCCTTCTAATATCCATCCTCATTTTCAGTCCAAGAGTTTTAGAGTTTCCGTGGTTTAAGCAGCATCTAACAGTTAACACCAGCTCCACGTAGGCGTTTGTGTAAAATGCCACAGTTTGGCCAGGAGTCTTTGGCAAAACTAAAAGGGAAGTTGAAAACACAAGAATGTTAATCTTAAAACAGGAAATCTGGGGCAAGACAAAAGTAGAAGCGACTGAAATGAGCAGTAAAATTGGTGTGATTAAAAGAAAAACAACAACAAAAAGCTGTATTCATTGTAGAGTGAAAAGAGGTTGAGCAACGACTGGAGGGTGAAGCAGAGAGGGGGCGGGAGGACTGCGATGCTAAGTAATGTATCCTGCCAGTTTTCATTGTGTCTACAACTGAGACTGCACCGCAGAAGCAAGTCGGCTGTAATAGGATAAAGACTGTGCTGCAGAGGGAGAGCAAGGAGGAAGAGGAAGGGTGCAAAGTGGGAAAAGTGAAAAGGGGAAGACGGAGAGGAAGGAGCAAATGGCAGAGCAGACACGCTTGAACACAAATAGAAAGAAATCAATTATTGGTTGTGCAACCGGGCTTTAACACTCCACTGATCATTGGTGTGACCAGTACAGCTGGCTGTAATTCCACAACGGTCACAAAGATCTTTTCCTCTTATTATAACACTGCTGGAAGCTGTCGGGTTTGGTTAGACTGAAGGAAGCGATGTGGCAGTCTGGAGCTGGAGACTTTTCCTGGTGTAGTTCGCCACACTATTTGGCACCAAGTGAATCCCACTGACCAACGCGTGACATCCAGCAGCAGGCACAGCTCTAGTGGCTGTTATCAGCTTTTCCTTTCCTGCTCCAGACAGTGGGGAGCTTTGTTTTTTTTTATTATATACAGTTAAGTCACTTCACAATAAAACGGACAGGACAGTATCTTCCTGGAAGCACATGATGTTGAACATATAGAGAAACCTGTATAAAAAGGTAGGTCAGTAAAATAGCAATGCTTCATGTGGGGATGTTAAATGAAAGCTCTGATGTCATCAGTCCAAATTTTGGAGATGCGCAGAAGTCGGAGCTGCCGTAAGAGCTACATGTTACATGGTGACATGTATGTGAGAGGTTTCCGCTGAAAAGACAAAGAAGTTAAAGAAGTGTACACTTTGCTCACCCGCTGTGGCCTTTTTGATTGAATACTTTGGTGTTTGCAGCTCAACTGGTGGCCACTATCTCTCTCGTGTTTCCTCCTTCCTTGGTGCACCTCACAAAGGTGGCATGCAGGAGACTTCCTGACTATTACTTCAGGAGGTGGGGCTTGGAGCTTCTCCTGGATGGTGCTGCGAATGACCATGAGTTACTGTTTGACTGAGTCATATCATCTGGAGCTGAGGTGTACTGACTGTGTGAAAAGTGTAAAGATGGGGTGATGCCAGTTTCAAGCACATATGAGGTGATGTAGGCGTGGAACTTTGAAAAAGCCAAAAGGAAAGGGGGAGAGTGGAGAGACAGTTCCCCTTTGGCTCTTTTATCTCTAAATTTTCCACTTGTAATTTCTTAGTTGCAAATTAATGCTGTTTATTTTCACACACAGCAGCTCTTCACCCTCAAGTTCTCTCATGTTTTCCCCCCCAACACTTTGAATCATGGCGCGTGTGCCTGCAACCCTGATCATTAATATCATCGCAGCAGTGGGTCCGATGAGAAGTGGAGGCTCCTCATCTAGTGTCGTCTTATCATACGCTGTATCACGAACAAACAAAACTCCGCGAGAGAAAGTGGTGATAATAAGAGAGCATTACCAGCCAAAACCTGAGGTGAGCGACGACAACAAGCCGCTAAACTGGAGCAGAAGAAACGCTGAGATGAAGGACAAATCAAGGTAGAGCGATGAAGACTGAAATAGAACGTGTCAAACGTGTGTTGCCGTGCCGCTCTCAGAGTTGGTGGACACACAAAAACTAATGTGATGTTAAGTAAAAAGCAGCAGTTGCTTTATTATTCATTGTATTCCGGGTCACTGAGATTGTGTCGGTGTGTGCGCAGGCAACTTCTCTGCATGTGTGTCTTCTTAGTTTCTTGGCCACTGCTCGCTGTATAAAGAGGATTTGAAACTTTGAGAGCTACAAAGTGGGTCAGCAACTTTGTCTTCTCTGATCTTCTGTTACTGATGGAGAATAACTGAGTCTTTAATTTGACTGTAATTAATTCGGGGGAATTTGTACACAACCCATGTGTGCGTGTGCAGGGCTGTGGATGTGTGCCATGAGACATTTATACCCTCCTGTCGCCCTATTTAGCTGTGATGGCTCCACAGCCAGGATGAATCAACACGCCTGCCTCTGTCCAGTGGGATGAATGATGCTTTGCTTGTGTAGAGTCATTTTTCACTCTTTCACATTTATTAAACACTCGGTCTGTCTTTTACTGGGAGCAAGTGTCTAAACAGCAAGCAGTAAAGGTCTCCCTTTTAGTGAAAAAAACATAACTCCTCCGTCACCTCAAACTCTGCCTTGCGACTGTACAGCGCCACCTTTCAATCTTCAGCCAAACCTGAACACTGCCATCTTTTTTGGTTCTATTTATACATTGGGACCCAATTTTGCTTCACTTTACTTCAGAGTCGAGGTGTCTACCACTGTTTCTGTTACAGGCGAGGGCTGTTGGAAGAATGTATACAGAGACTAACACTGCCACTCATGTTCACACACACACACACACACACACACACACACACACACACACACACACACACACACACACACACACACACACACACACACACACACACACACAGAGCCACTGATGAAAAAACATCATAAGAACTGCTCTTCACTCTGCTCCTTTTTAATCTCTGCATCAAGAAGAATTATTGACAGAATTGTATGCAGTGCATCAATAAAGACGCTGTGTGATATAATAGTTGCAAAGCATAACAAGTCAAGTAACGTTGGAAATGCCTCATGAGTCAGACAGTTAAAATAAACATTCATTCAGTCACTAAATAGTTGCTTGAACAGATCTCTGTCAGTCATCAGGCGTCTCAGTTTTGTTCCGTGTACTATGTGTCGATGTGGACAATACTTTCATGTAATCTGAATGAGCTCAGCCAAGTCTGACGTCTCACGTGCCGACAGAGCAGCGACGGCTTGCTCAGAGTAAAAAGCCTTGTTTTTGGCAGTCTGGCAGTACACTCATGTTTGTGACCCAGTTGAGTCTGTCCGACTCTTTTGTGAGAGTGATGATCCACAGATGCTCCTCTCAACTCACAAATCAAGTCAGATATTATTACTGTCCTGAAGCCGTATGAGAGTCCACAGTCAGGCCACGTCCAGACGACCCTCATACTCCAAGATGTTTGTTATTGCAACCAACCCCACGTCACCAGTGACTCAGTTTGGGCTGGCTCTATTCATCGTGGAAGTCATTTAGAGGTCAGAAAAATAACCATTTCTGCCCTAAATTTGCTTGTGACAATAACTTCAAGCAGCATTTTGGCTTCAAGCGTCTTCATTCTTTTCAGCTTGAATGGCTGTGTGGATTTGAGAAACGTGGCAAAAGCAGCGGGGCGATGTCCTCAGGGAGTTGCTCGCGGACAAAGTGAAGAACTGACCTGCAGTTTGAACTCCACAGCTGATGTTAACTGGTGGTATGTGAGGAAGTATAACTGGCAGACCAGAGCACCAAATTCACACCGCTAAATTTGAACCCCTTCACCCAACCGCTAAGCTAACAGGCCCTAAAATGATGCTATCAATGATTCATAAACATGTGGTTGTGAAAACTGCAGCACGGAGCTACAGAGGACCACGACGTGAACATATTTCACTCCAAATGAAGCTCAAGACTGAACCAAGGATGTCCTTTCTCGAAAGGGTTGCTACTGAGACACCAGGTATTTTCAATACTGCTTAAGACAATAGACAGTACATACTGTTAAAACCGCAGCTACGGTGTACATTTTAGGACGTGCAGAGTAAGGTCACCTCATACCTTACTCTGAGACCAGATGGGACCCTGTGGATCTCACTATATCTTTTCAATATATATTTCTCTATATATTGAAAAGTGAGTGCTTATATGTGACATTGGAGCTCATCACATGCTTCTTCACATGCCTTCCTTCTCTGGCCCGTTTTCCCCCTCCACGTATATTTGCTGACATTGCTTTAGTCATCCTTCCTCTGTGCTCACCCATCATTGTTTGGTTCTCATCAAACTGTCTCACTCTTGCTGTCAGTGTCTGTCGGTCGGGGCCAGCAGTGGTGAGTCACTGGTCCAGCCACCATAGTTAGTGCTGTCCACAAGAGCTGACTGATGTGTCCCTGTGGAGGGAACTATCGGCACATTATGCAGTATTGATTTGCTCCACGTCCTTGTGAGTCCGACTCGGGTGAAAATGATGGAGAGTGACTTGTCTATTGTGATGTTATGCGTCTTAATGTTGAACTGAAACCTCAAATAAAAATAAGCTTGGATAGAAAAAAAGAATGGAAGAATGATAAGTCTTCTCAATCTCAATGATTTCTTGGTAACAGTATAAAACAAAGTTGACTGAAGTTGTCAGGTAAAGAATGCCCTCAGTAACTGTGGTCCATCATTATATGGATGTTGGAAAAGTGGACTTTTGCATCCTTTGGCGTCAGCATTGGACATCGATATGCAGCATGATGCCACGGGAGGCATAGGTTGCTGCTGCCCTGTTTCCTGACTGCACTGGGCTCAAGGCAGGAGGCACCATGGACAGATGGAAAGTCTTTTGTGCCACTTCACTCACACTGCCAGTCAGAGATGAAGGTACTGAGGTCGTCCTTGGGAGTGACTAGAAAGGACAAGGTCAGAAACAGCAGCAGCAGCAGTTCCCTCACTGCACCTGGATTTGGTTCGAACTCCCAACAGCACCAGGTGTGTTCGACTTCACCTGCTTCTACTTCATATTTAACCGTTGTGCCTGCTCTGTTTAGTGGCCACACTGGAGGTGCAGGCATCATTCTGCATGATGTGGACTGCGCCCCCTGTACATTGCACACAAACAAAGCCATCTGTGCTGAGCCCAACTGGGTCACCCTGTGAGCACAGCGCTCACTCAGCGTCGGGGCTTTGTGGGACGTCACATCACCCTGTGTTAAGTTTTTAGAGCAAGGAAGCCATTTGGCAAACTTCACCTTGCAAACCTGAAGCTCCTCTATTACTGAGGAAGAAAGACACCATCTGAATTCTCCAATAAACATGACGCTCTTTAAAAGGTATGTGTCGCGCTGTGTGAAAGAATGAAGGCGGTGCAAAGAGTGGACTTTAAAACAAAGCAAACAAACAAAGCAAGTGTGACGTTAGTTCCCACAGGAGTGTGGCAGAATATTGGCCTTATTAGAAGAGATAGCGAGTGGGTGGGAGAGGGCGAGATGGATCGAGGGAGAAAAGACAGAGCCCCTGGACAGAACGTTAACACAAAGAAAGGAAGACTCATAGAGGAAGTTATTGGACTTATTAAAGAAGAGAGTGAGTGGGAGAAGAGGGCTGACACACACACACACACACACACACACACAGAAAGAGAGAGAGAGAGAGAGAGAGAGACGTGATGTTATTCTGTCAGCGTTTCCCCTGTGGGGGCTCGAGTGCTTGTTAAAAAGTCCTGACAGAGAAACCACAGTGCACACACACACACACACACACAGAGCTGACCCTGCACCAGTGTGATTAACTTGAATAGGATGCTTCCTTCCTCCTCCTGTGTTTGTGTTCACCCCAAAAAATCAACTTTGTTCATGTCAAAGATGTTGCAGCAGAAGTGCAAATGCAGGTTTGTTTGTTGACAGCTATTGTTTTGGGTATAATTACCCTTCAGAATATGAAAGGAATCCCCATTCCTTCCTGTTAGCTTTTAGCCGGCAAAACCCAGAACATCACTCGGTCTTATCGTTGCTCTAAAGCCACGTCATTGAACAGGACCTTTTCCTGTGAAACATCCATGCAACTCTAATATGAACAAGAGTTTAAACATGCAATGATTCTTTGTTTTTTATGATTATTATTGTTGTTGTTAGAGTCAAGGTGTGATGAAGGTGAGGGAAAGTTAGGGAGGTTCAGGGAGGTTTTTCCAGACTGTTCAGCCCAAAGACGAAGCTCATGACTGACCGGTCGATCTACTCATACCTGTGGCCAAAATAAGTCTTCTCTTCAGGGTCACTGCTCTTTCCCTGTGAAAGCAGGTGAGGAGACCCTCTAAGAACACCACAATTGAATCCATGGAATTGTCTAATCCCCCTCAAG
This sequence comes from Synchiropus splendidus, assembly GCF_027744825.2. Classification (NCBI taxonomy): domain Eukaryota; kingdom Metazoa; phylum Chordata; class Actinopteri; order Syngnathiformes; family Callionymidae; genus Synchiropus; species Synchiropus splendidus. The sequence goes on from NC_071352.1 coordinate 4,175,548, forward strand.
GTCAAACTAAATCATCATATCATGATTGTCAATACAGAGGCTTGTTGAACTGAACCACAGCGATTACTGTTTGTTTTTTTTCATGGCTCCAATTGTATCATGTGATGGGAAACAAATCTCTTTCTAGGTCAAATGTTGCTGACTCTAGTAAAACATTTTTCACTCTCTGCTCATTATTAAATGAATCCTGGTCAGAGAATTGTCATGTGTTTTTGCTCACTGTGCTGTTGACTTGGCTTGTGTCCGTAGACGTTTCCCTCTTCTTTTGTTTTGGTGCAGCTATTTTTATGCCTGTCCTTTTATATTTAGCAAGTGGCGTGGAGGGAGTTTGGTGGTTTCACGGCGCTTCTCTGCTGCGGACATGCAGAGCCAGCTGATAACAGGCGGCTGGTTTAAGATTGGCCACATTTCATTGTCTCCTTTCAACCAAATTATTTTGAAAGGTGAGCCCAGATAAGGGCCGATACGAATGTCTCTGATATCTGAGAGTGTGTTTCTGTCACCACATCACACACTGCATGATTGCATCAGCACCAACGGTTATGAAGACGGCTATTTATATCTGGGCTTTGATCCGCCGTCCTGTCCTGTGAGGCAGGTGTGTGTTTCTTCAGACCTAAATTTTAAAGTCCAAGACTGTGAATGTGAGGAGCGTGAGTGGGAGCGCTTTGTGTGTGGAGCCACAGTTACTTTGAAAAAGTAATCCGACTACTGGTTACTCCCTCAAAAAGTAACTTAGTTACTTGATTTGAGTTTAAAAGTAACTAAGTTAGATTACAAGTTACTTGTCAAGTTACATTTGGCAGCCGACTACAGCTCTCATTGCCTAAACAATATCTTTTATGTCAATTCTGAGGTTGGAGTTCTTGGGATCCAGTGTTTTTCCATGTTTGGGGTTATTTTTAGCACAATCTGTGTGGCAGGTGAGGCAGGGTTGGGCTGGAACTGGTCCAGCCACTCATCTTTTTCATGACTTTTGAAAAGCACTTCCAAAAGTCAGGTCATCAGTAGTTAATGGTAATAAACAAGTTCTTCATATCTGGGCACTCTGTGGTAAAATATATATCAATGAAGAGACAGGGATTAGTGTGCAATATAACCATGTGCAATATACAATATAACACCATGAAACAATTATAAGGAAAAAAAATAATTTGACAAAAATGAAATTAAATGGAAAATAAAATAAAAGGAAGAGGAGAAATGCAGTTGAACCATGAAATGGTACACCAAACGGATAGTATACCATGCAAATAGGCATTCAAGACATGACTTTGTTTTTAGTACCAAGCATGATGAGGCGACTTTTTCATCGGCAACACTCAGCACATGCATCCGCTGCCCGTATCTCAGCTCAGTGAGTTGTGTTGAGTGTGGGAGTATCAGCCGCCACTGTGATGAAGACGGGGAGTGACATGTCTTGTAGCATGACCTCCCGCCTGTCCCACCATGCACTGGCATCACATCACTTCCCATCCCATTAACACACATGGGCTCCCTCTCTCTCTCTCTCTCTATTGCGTGGACACACATGATTTTATTTTGATGTTGTGTGTGTGTGTGTGTGTGCCTGCTTTGAAACATGGCTTTCTGTGATGGGGTGACAAAGCTCAACGTCACATAAAGCAGCATGTTTTTGTTTAACACTACCTTGTGCATCCGCAGCAGGTGTGTGTGAGTCAGGGAGACTTGTGTGTGTGTGTGTGTGTAAAAGCACTGTGATCTTACAAAGCGACACCTCTCACATCTCTTTTTCTTCATTTGTCTCTTGTCATTGCTGTAACCTTTTGCTTGGTGTCTAGCTGCTCCCCTGTGTGTTTGTTCCTGGCTGGTGGATTCACACACTCTGACGCACAACTCTATCATAATTCCAATGCCAAAGACATGTGGTGTCAAGACAAACGTGTGAACTGCCTGACCTTTCAAAGGAGCAGAAGAGTGAAGCACATTCAACGTATTTGTCTCATTCAAAATCATGCAGATTCAAACAACATATATGAATTAAAACTCCGCCCTCATTTGGTTCCCTACTGTCCTCTACGCCAGGATTAGCCTCATTCGACAATCTAGAGTTGGGTTTAATGCAATGAGTCAAAGAGTCCAGACTTTATTGCACCTTTTGTCGTGTGTCTCACCCATAGATTCATTCGCTCCAGTGCCGCTGCTGGCTTCAGGACTGATGACCAGACATGCTGGATTAATCTCCCCTTTTTTTGTCCCCAGGATGTGAAGTCCACGTTCTTCCAGTTTGGGGCTTCTATCCAGCAGGAGGCGCTGCTCATGCTCAATATCATGGAGGAATACGACTGGCACATCTTCTCGATTGTGACGTCAAAGTTCCCTGGCTACCAGGAGTTCATCAACATACTGAAAACCACTGTAGACAACAGGTACTTTTATCACTGCCCTTCTTAGAAGTTCTTAGCTGCGTCGCTGAGGCAGTCTCGACGAGACCCTTCCTGTCACCATCTCAGAGAGCGCAGACCTCAGTGTTTTAGCCTCCAATATGTTATTGACCCATTATCGTTTTGGGGTCCGACATGTACAAGACACGTCGGAGCTAGGATGAAAACAACAACAGCAAACATGGAGGAATCCCTGAACAAAAGCAATAAATGTTCAGGGATGTTTTTCACTACACAATGGCCAGGGGTTCCACAACTATGAATGTACTTGAAATTCTGATAAAATTGAAATTCTTATACAAATATTTTCAAGACATTAAAAGAGCTTTAAATAAGGTGATATAAAACCTTGAATATAGCTACCATCGCGATTTATTGCGCTTATATATATATATATATATATATATATATATATATATATATACACACACACACACTACTGCGGTATATATTGCAGTACAGAAATGAACAAGAATTGCTTGAATCTCACAAATAGATCGCAAACAAACCAACAAGTTCATGTTGTTCAAACCTAAAGTCCAGAAGTTTTTATTCACCAAACCCAATGATGCTTATTCCAAAAGGTAATGGTGCCATAAAGAAAAAAAAAAGCCCCACAGTGAAGTAGCTTGAAGAACAGCTGTGCACTCAGGAGCACCATAAATACGTCAGCTGTTGCATGTGAGGCAGAGCAAAGCAGAGCATGTTTCCGTACCACCCTCAGGACCATCCAGGTGTGTTTGTGTGCCAACAACCCGCAGATTTAAGCAGTCACCTGCGTGATCCTGAATGCAACCGAGTCTCCTTTGTTTCTCTTTCACCCCAGTTTTTGTTGTGCGACAGAGCGCTGAAGGGAACCGTTAATTATAAATCAGCATCACATAATTGGTTAATATTTTATTCAACACAGTAGGGTGTAAAGTTGGTAAAGTCAACATCTGCACTGTGTGGTTTGGGAAGATATTTGTTGATTTTAGAAAGCTCTCCTAATAATACTACTCAAGGTGGCCTCTTTTTTTTTTTACGCTCGTGTGTTCTCTCCACTTCCAGGCGAAACTTTTGTGACTATCCCCAAGAAATCATGTCTTCTTTCCTTCTTTCAGTTTTGTGGGCTGGGACCTACAGAACATCATCACTCTGGATGCGGTGGAGGAGGACAGTCGATCTCAGATCATGCTGAAGAAGGTCCAGTCCCCAGTGGTTCTGCTCTACTGTTCCAAGGATGAGGCGGTTTACATCTTGGAGGAGGCTCGCTCTCTTGGACTGACAGGGTTTGGATACATATGGATTGTTCCGTCCGTCACCACGGGAAACCCAGAAATTACTCCCGAGGAGTTCCCTTCAGGAATGATATCGGTGTCGTACGACGACTGGGACTACCCCCTGGAAGCTCGGGTTCGGGATGGTCTGGGGATCATAACATCAGCAGCCGCCGCTATGTTGGATGAGTATGGTGACATTCCTGAAGCCAAGACGTCCTGCTACGGTCCATTTGAGAAGACTTCCAAGCTGCCACCCAGTGCCCTGCACAAGTAAGGCTCTCTTGATGTTTGGTTATTTATAGCATGAATGTCACCAGACATTGTTTGTGTTTGTGTGAGATTGTACTGTTTGATGGGTGGAGTCCTGCGGGTTACTTTTAAAATGATACAAAGTCAAGCAACCCAAATTTTACGGTAGTGCATCAAAAATTCAAACCAATCAAGTCAATAGAATTAGAACTGATTTAATTTTATTATATTTTATTAGACTTGTTCATCATAGTAAATAAAAGAAGAATGTTCATACAAAAAAGAACTGAGGAAATAGAGTTGGAGTTGCAGCCACACATTCTCCTGGATCAGATTTATTTACAGTATCAGCTTTATTGCCATGGTCAGTGGGGATCCCACCAACTAGGCAAGTGCTTTGGAATAACATGCAGTCAAAAACATAATAATAATCATAACCATTAAAATAAAATACACAGTAATAATAGAAAGAACTAGAATCCGAATCTGAATCAAATGTATTGCCATGGTCAGTGGGGATTCCACCAACTAGAACTAAAATTAAATTAAATTAAATTAAATTAAATTAAATTAAATTAAATTAAATTAAATTAAATTAAATTAAATTAAATTAAATTAAATTAAATAACAAAGGCTTCAACAGTCTGATAGCCGAGGGGAAGAAGCTGTTCCTGTGATTCTGGTCTGGATCGACCGCAGCCTCCTGCCAGAGGGAAGATGACCATGACATATCTTTGAGACAGGAAAAGTCCTATTGCGTGGTAATTTCTCTCAGAAATTGTAAAAAAAAATTGTTCATAATTGTGCTCCAGTCAGCCAGCAATGCTGAAGGGCCTCGTGTTGTGTGGCAGCCGTTTGTGCGCCCTACACTTACTGTGGAGCTACCACCATGCTCATGAGAAGCATCTGACTTTGACTCAGACGGAAGCCTAACCACACAGACGCTCACATTTGCCCGGTGCCTTTTGCATGCCAGAGCTGTTCAGTCATGAACGAGGTGAACAGGAGTCAGAGGGGAAACAAGCGAAAATCGCACATCTCCATAATTGAAGAGCCACTTGACAAGCCCTGCTGTTCCTCATTTCATTTTGTCATCCATTTTCATCCGCACGTTTTCTGATCTTTTTCTGTTCACACTGCAACAGCCAGAGGGAAGGAGCTGCTGGTCTTGCCAGTTCTGCCTGGCACATTTTCTGCGTTCACCACACTGATGCAGTGTCAAATGACACTTTATCGCATTCAAGTGACTGAATGAAGTGCAAACACAGTTTTATGAAGAGCTGATATGTCTCCAGTCGCTTGCCTGATACTCCTTTGTGCAGTATTCACAATCTATTTGAGGTATTTCAACATGACACAGGTGCAAAGGTTTCAATTGACTTAGTTGAAAGTGAGTTTGAACCTGGACGTCGAGAATTCTGCTGCTTTGTAGGATGGAGAGACTTTGGAGTGAAGCTCAATGTGATCATTGTAGCGCTTTGTCTCCTTTTCTACAAAATATGCTTCTGCATGCAGAGAGATGAGGCGAAGGCTGCTGCCAGCATCAGCGCTCGCCACTGCCTCGGGTTGTTACCCAGGTGATGATGTAGCACAGATGGCATTATTGTGGGTGAGAGAGCTCGGCCAATAGGGCTGCAGCACTCGGCCGTGAGAGACACCATTGGTCAACATTGGCTCAGGGTGGTGGCCTGGGGGCTGTTGCCCCCTCATGTTAGGAGGAGTGGTTGTGAAAAAGAAATTCTAGCTCAACACACACAGTGACTGTTTCAAGGGTTGGAAACACATCACAACAAGGCTTTGACAGCGGATGATGAATCAGCACTTGCTCATTTCCCATAAATGTGTCCCGTAAAGCTAAAAAAAAAAAACTCAAAATGAGATGAAATAAGGAGTCAGAAGACCGAAGCGGTCAGTGCAGCAGGTGACACACTTTAGTCTGAATGAAATATGGCATGTGTAGAGAGATGGCATGCTAACACACCCAGTGCTCACCTTGCAGCGTAAAAAGACTTTGGCACTTGTTTGACACTGTGTGTGGGCGCACATGCCGATGTGAGAGTAAGAGACAAGGTGGTGGTAGGTCGTCCTGACGGGTGATTTTAGACTCTGGACGTGATGCATGAGGGTTGGCACTCACAACACATAGTCCGACGCAAACACAACGGTTAGTCGCTTGCTAAAAATACATGATGATGCTCCTTAAAAGCCTTTTCTCAAGCTAAATCTTCTGGGACAAGTGCATTTTAAAATCCACACCATGTACACTGACCTGCAGGAATGTGCTTTCTCACTGAGGGCACAAATCTCTGTTAGTATTTTCTGGATCATTTCATCTGATGGGCTCCCAATGAGACACCATGCAGACATTTGTTTCACGTTCTTCCCTTTCCTTCCTTAGTCACTCTAATCCATAGATTTCTTATCATGCATGCCATGATAAGAAATCTGACTGGTGAAAAGGAGTCCCCTTGTTTGGTTGGAAGAAAAACCTGCACCAGTCCGACCCTTTGAGGACCGGATCTACACTGCTCTATACTGATGCTGTAGGCTGCCTGCCACAGGGCCTGGGCTGCGGAGTGATGCCATAGGCTGGAACTTCTCCACACGGGAGGGGAAACACTGTTGCCACAGCAAATACTCACTATATGATGCCTTGGAAGTGAATGTGTGAGAATCAGAATCGCAATAAAATGTATTACCATGGTCATTAGGGATCCCACCAACTAGGAAAGAGCTTCGGAATTAAGTGTTGTCAAAATAAAATAAAATAAAATAACTAAGGCTGATCACCAATTCAACAGTCTGATGGCTGAGGGGAAAAGGGTGAGAAGGGTCGGCTCTAAACCTGGAGACATACAGGTCATGAAGAGGTGGCAGGTTGCAACCGATCACCTTCTCAGCAGAACACATGATGCGCTGCAGTCTGCTCTGGTCCCTGGAGGTGACGCTGTTGTACCAGACAGTGATAGAGGAGGTGAGGATGGAATGGATGATGGCCGTGTAGAACTCCACCAGCAACTTCGTTGGCAGTCATAGTTTTCGTAGCTGCCTCAAGAAGAACATTCTCTGCTGGACCTTCCTGATGAGGGACCTGATGGTTGGCTCCCATTTGATGTCCTCAGTGATGGTGGTTCCTAGGAAGCAGAAGGAGTCTACAATAGGAATGGGTGAACCAGCCAACATGAGAGGGGACAGAGAAACTGAGAAACTCTCCTGAAGTCTATGATCATCTCCACTTCTGGGCGTTGAGCTCCAGGTTGTTGTGGCTGCACCAGGACACCAGCCACCTACAGGTGCTAAGGTTAAGCTGAGACTTCTGACTGGTAAAAAGAGTCAACAAGTCAGACCAAATTCTATTGTAATTCAGCAGCTTGAGACCTGGAAACACAAGAAATCTATACTATAGTATGTAAAACTCTGTGTCAACAGTCATGATTAGTATCTAGCAGTAATCTTAGTGTATATGTTGCATTAAGTATTTAAAAACGTGGGTATTTCTGGAGATGGCGCTTATTAACCATCAGCAAAGCAGTGACTTGTTTATCTCCTCTTCAGTGATGTGGGTGCAGTGAAGAGTCAACCTTTGAAATACAGTCTTACCCAGACGCTAGTCAGTACTACTGGTTTATTTACTGCTCATACATGTATAAATAAGCTGTTTATTCATGGAGTAGCATGCGTTCCTTGATCTAATTTGGGTGTAGTACGTTATCAGGAAAACAGTGTAATGTCATTGATGTTGACACAAAAGGCGCCAGGGAGGCTGCAGCTGTGGACACAACTGCCTCAAGTTACAGATGTTGCATTGTGTGCAAAGTTTTTTTTGCCTGCTTATTTTCAACTATTTGTGAAGTGAAACCAGAAGTGAAAGGGAGACAAACCAAGAGAGTGAAAGCAGCAGATTGGATTGACGGTGCTGGATCAGTGAAACCTGCCAGTGTGTGTGTGTGTGTGTGTGTGTGTGTGATCACATTAGCAGTGGTAAAGTTCAGCCTGTCGTTCAGCTGTTCACTTAGTTTGATTTAAAGACACTTGGATCCAGGATGGTTACCAGGCCACTCACTCCTGGTTAAGACATCACCGGGTGTGATCCAGCTGCTTTTGAACGTCTCTGTTGATGAACATGCAACCAGGAATGGGAGTGTAGAGTTGGCATTTACGCTCTCATGCGGCGCTTGCTCTAATTTGCTTTCTGCAGTGTGTGTAAGTTGTCGACCAACTCTGGCGCAGTACCCCGCCCCTACTTCCCCATTTTTGCTCCAAAAATAAGAGAGGAAAAAATAACGCAGAAGATATTTCGGTACTATCTCCAGGGCTTACTCGCCTGTCTCTGGTTTCCCCACAATCTCATTATTCACTAGCATCAGTTGGTTGGGGTGCGTCAGAACCTCTCACCCCCCAAATGAATAGAGAGATTACTGATATAATAGAGGGAGGAAAGTCGGAGCTATGGGGATCTGTGATCTCACTGCTACAGGGGGGAGAGAATAATAGTGGAGGATTGTCGTGGTGGACAATGTAATTGTACTTTGTGCAGGGACGTTCCCTCACTCATGGCTGTTGAGGGTCATTTTTCCAGTCTGTGTCAGTCTCCTAGCAACATGCTCCCAGGTCCACCTGGTTCATGGGCGTCAGCCCAAAGAGCACACACAGTTTAGCCTGAGAGAGCCTTCATTTCCAGCTGGACAGCGGCTGGCGCACACTTCCTGCACCTCTATAATGATGAGCGTGTCAATGTAAGGTTGATAAGCGTGGAGAAGTTGAGGTCAAGCGTTCAATGAAATTACATTTCAGATTAATCATTTTTTACAGCCTGAAGAAATTGTCTAAACGGTAATTGCTGCTAAAAGCCAATTACATTCTAACAACTAACTTGGATGTGGCTCTGGAGACCTGAAGTCCTCGGCATTCTTCTTCATTATTCTGTGCAGGAAATAATGGAACCAAAGCACAGGGTATGACAAATGGAACTGAGTGTAGTTGGCACAAGCGTCACTTCACCTGGGTTTATGTTGGACTAGAAATCCAGGGTGGTGGGAGCAACAGTTGAGCGACCCAGAGCCTGCTAGTTCCTGCAGAAATATCCTCTGAAATCAGACGGCTTCCTCAGTAAGACATGCTATGAAAAGCAGCCATATTTGTAGGACTCGCTGAGCTAACTGGCCAGGGCCGTTGACCTCAGGAGGACAGCAGAAATGGGCTGGTCAGCCATTCCTTTAGATCGGTCGTGTCTTCACCATGAGAGACCAACACAGAGTCCTCACGACTGAGGGGTTGCCACTTATTTGACCGGCTCATTTCATGTGCCTCACTGGGGAACAAGCTGATCTTCACACACTGTTCAGATGACAGCATCACCTCCTTCATATTTAATGTGTGAACCAAGCCTCAATCCACCCCTGTCTTTTCTCAGTTCAAGTGTGTTTTAGCCCACATCTTCACAAGTCCTGACATGACATTGGTTGTATCGCTGGCTTCACTTTTTATTTATATTTTTTAATCCATCTCCTCTCTGTTCCAGATACATGATGAATGTGACGTGGGAAGGCCGAGACTTGTCGTTCACTGAGGATGGCTACCAAGAATTCCCCAAACTGGTGGTTATTGTGCTGAACAAAGAAAGAGAGTGGGAAAAGGTAAGAGGAGTGGATTCAGTCTATTAATAAGAGAAGAACTTGGTTTTATGGTCATAGAATTATATTCGTAGTAGCTCTCTGTGTTGGGATGTTTCATGTATTTAATCTGCATCTCACATTTGCAACGATTCAAAGTAAACTGCAGTTCAAATAAATAAAGTGAAATGACACAGTAACGGTCTAAAGATCACAACAAAGCCAAAGATCATGTGCAGACGGAAGCCGCCACCTTGCTCTTGCACATGCTCAGCACCTGATGACTAAATATACCGGAAATAAAGATCACTTTTTTTTACCAAGTTACAAGACTAGACTAGAATGAAGAAGGAATGAAAAGGAAGAGATGAAAAAAACTGAAACCAAAGGGCCACGACTTGGACAGTGTCTTGCATTTGAGCTCAGTTGAGATCAACTCTCAGATGAGTATCTGAAATCTGTTCATTTTTCTTTGCTTTACCTTCTTTAGATGTTCTTCTTTCTCCTTTACTTGGCGTCCCTCACGCCGCAGCCATTTTGACTTTTTTCTTGGCTAAAATATCCGTGCTGTTTTTCACTGCCACTTTACCACTGCTCATCAAAACGTGTCACCTGGCGAGCTCGCTCTTCCTCACAGGAAGATCTTTTTGGATATTCCCTCTGTGGTCACATCATGGGCATAGTTTAACCCAAATAAAGGGATCTGCAAGTCCACTTTTTCAGCTCGTGAGCTACCTATGAATGACCAGTGGAGATTTCCAATTCCTCCATAATCCTCAAACCCAGCCACAGCCCACAGAGCCAAGAGAAATGAGGCACCCCTTAAATCAGATACGTCCTCAGTCTGTGGGGGGCAGCATTGCGCAAGTTCACTAAATCACACTTTGCAGTGAGGAGTCGCCATGACGACGGGGGGACGTACAGTAGCGCAGGTAGAAGTACACAGTCACGTGGCTTCTATTAACTGAAGCCAAGAAGCACAGTGGGTGGGGGTGAGTGATGAATTGACTGCGCAAATGTGGAAGTGTGGAAGTATATTTCATAGTTCTAGGGTCATTTAATCACTGGCTTCTGACTTAGGTGTGTTTGGGATCCTGATGAAACCACTAGCAATGCTGCAAGCTAACAAGATGGAGCATGTGCCAGAGCGTTTGAGTGCAGGATTCAGTGTAAAATTTTCATTTACACTTTAGATTGACGCCTATGTCTTATAATGTATGGTGCTGGAAGAAAACATGACGTGCGCGGACCTATCAGCTGACCCACAACGCGTTTTGTTATTGTGTATAACGCAGCCTCTGTATGGAGATGTGTCCCATTAGCTACATTTACTGACTGATTTTTCTTCACATTGAGGTGTAAAACCTTTCCTGTCTCCGCACTAGACCGTGGAGGCTGGAGCGTAACACTCCAGGGTTTGATGTCCTGTTGTCAGCTGGAGCTGGGACAGGGATGAGGCGAGTCTCGGACAGAGCGTTACTTGGTTTATGACTTTGTCACAGCCAAACTGCACAGAAGCGCACATTCAGAGCTGGACACGCACCGGGCACCTCTTCACTTCTGGAGAGACGTCACTCACTCGGCAACCCCTCCCACATGCAGCGGCCACACACATAGAGGAACAGCGCACCTGCAGCAGACACTCTACATTCACTCCTACAAAAGCCTATTTTAAGGCTTGGAACGCATTATTTCTTTTTCCATTCATTGTAATGGGAAAAATCCATTCAGATTTCGAACAATCGCTTCTCGAACGGATTGTGTATATATATATATATATATATATATATATATATATATATATATATATGAGCTGGATTGCAAAGGTTCATTTTATTGCCATATATCAGATCCTTGGTGTTAGTTTTGGTGGGGCTGCAAGTGGCTTGTTCGTATTTTGGTGGTAAACAGTCCTGCACTTGCACAGACTGACAGTGTTGGAGTATGTTGCTGTAAACAGTGTCTACCCTGTGAAATTGATCAGTGCTACTTCACTGTTGTGCAGTAAAAGAGAGGGAAGGCGAGAGAGAGAGAGAGCCAAAGATGAAGCCTAATTGGAAGCAGCTCTCCCCCTCCCAGCTGAGCGCACACACGGAGACACTCAGACATGAGTTTTGTGATGAAGAAAAGAAATCCAGGAGCAGTGCAAAAGTGTTCTAAAAATACAAAAAGTCTCCCCTTCAGGCAGCGGAGCTTGGGCCAGGGATGCACAGTGCAGCTTGCTGGGGACAGATGGGCTGAGAAAGAGGGAGCAAATGTGCACTGGATGGTGAAGAGGAAAGGAAATTGAAAAAACACATTATCATTACCTGTGTAACTCGTCCTGCCCACTGAAATTCATAATGTGTCTTCATCGTTCTAATAATTCCCCATCATTCTCTGCCAGAACCTCATAAATGGAATGTGTGTGTATGGATGTCTTTCACGTCATGTTTTCTCCAGCCTCTCACTTTAAACCTAAACATCAAAAACACATGGCTTACCAGGACTCTTAACCAAACTTCAACTTTATATATACTATATTCATATTATTATATATACATCATCCTCAAATTGACGGCTTAACGTTATTGGACCTGACTGGGATAGATATGCCTAAACACACACACACACAGTCAAAAGACAGAGGGGGAGAACTCCAGCTAAATCCATTTTCCTGACGTAATTTTGCCTGACAGGAGTGACAGATACTGCTTTATGAGCGAGTGGTTTCATCCGTGCTATTCGGAGCTCCTCCTCCCTCAATGCAACTTGCCAGAGCGATAAGTCTCTGAATGGCGCAGAGAAGGTGCTCATTGTAAAAGCTGCGACCTCTGTTCTCCACCCCTATATCATCTCCTCTCACCTGTCCTGCTGTGGTGAGCCTGACTGGCTGTGGAGGAACTTTTGAGAGGCTTGCAGTTGTGCTAGATCCTTTTGCTGAGCCTGTTTCTGAACTTTCAGTCACCGTCCCTCATCCTGTTTATGATGCTCAGGTGAGTATCCTCCACTTCTTCTAGAGTTTGAACTCTGAGCTTCAAACGCAAGAGAATGTGTCCACCGAAACATTATTTCATCTGTTTTTTTGTCTGTGAAGCCATAAAATAACAACAAAAAATCATTTTGTATCTTTAAGAATCTGACTCTGTCTATGAAACAACAAGCAAAATCCATGGCAAATCATGAACTTGTCTTGGATTAAAAGTCAGCAGGCCTGGTGCACAGTTTGATTTAATATGGTCCACCACTCTTACTACATGGCCCGCAGTGTATTCAACAATCAAAGAACAACTATAGGAGTGAAGTATTCATATCAAATGAACAACACAAATTCACATGAATTCAGGTTCATGAACTGAACTAGCCAGTCTATAGTACTTTTTTGTGTGTTTCAACTCATGTCGTATACATTTGATTTCTTTTCTTTTTCTTTTTTTTTTCTTTGCTTTATCTTAGCTATCGCTAGATTTTTTTTTTTTTTTATTGCCACCTCGCTCCTCTCAAGGAATTCATTGACAAGCCTTCTTTCTCTGTGCACAAGAGAAAATGAGAGGAAGAACTGAGGTCCTGACGCTGACTTCTCTTGGTTTGTCAATTCGTCCCAAGAGAGACGGCTGCTTTTAATGAGGAGGAGGATGAGAAAGATCTGGGCCTGGACCGTTTGCCGGGTTTTCAAGAGGGTGTCAAACCTGCGCAGTTTGGTTGATATGGCGCGCTGCAACAAGGCAGAAGTGCAGGAGCAGGAAGCCGCACAGATGCTGCTCCCTCCATCGTAATGAAGAAGAGCGCTGTTTCTCTGAGAGACGGCTCTTTCCACATGAGAAAGATGTGTCAGGGAGACACGCCGCATCCCTGTTCTAATCATTAGTCTTCAGCTAAGCTCCCTTCGCCAAGTGCTTTCTTTGATGAAGCTTTTTTGGTGATGGCTTCAGCGGCTGCGCTAACTTCAGTTAGTGCTTTGCATCTTGCCGTGTAGGTTCTCCTGCCCTCTTACTGTGGGCGAGTCTGAATTTATATTGATATTGTATTATAATTTATAGAATTCATACCACTTTTATCTTTGTAGTCCATGAACTGGCAAGAAAGTGAAACTAAATCTGAGAAATGCAAAAGAGCTGTTTGAAGACAAACCCTGGTGGCACACAACAAACACACCACCTTCCTCAACACACCCACAAACAGCTGACAACTTTGGTGCTGGCTACGTTCTTAATCCCTGGCCGAGGAAAAGTACTGGAATCTAAACAATTAAAATGCAAATTTCTTCTTTCAAGGCCAGTTAATGACTTTGCCAGGAATCTGTGTCTGCGCGTGTGTAACAACCTCAGTCCTACGGCTGCTTGGGTGAGAGAGGTGAAAGATTAGCGCCATTCTAATAAGCTTCCACTCTGTTCATGGAGAGATTTTACATTTGCATGAGAAGCATTTTCCTTCAAGGGTCACTGGCAGGTTAACGTTAACACGTGAAAAAAGCAACTTTGCAGCCTGTGTTGGATTCAAGTGACCAAGAGACACGCAACAATGTTGTCATAGTCTGTTTTCCTTGAGATAAACTCTGTCATGAAGCATTTCAAAAAACAAAATGCAAGTTAGGGTCAAGCGAAGGACTTTGAATGGCTCTCAAATGTCGAGTGTTTCTGCAGCATGAAACCCCGCGCGAGTCATAATCCTCAACGGTGCTGAAATGATCAGCCACGTCAGCAGAGCAGTGTGATCTGGGAGCACCGTGCAGACCACTGAGTCCTGCCCACATGTCTCCAGTGTGACAACTTTCTAAAGGGAGCTACATGCACAAAACAAGCTTTGTGCTTTGCTGCCTCCCAACATTAATAATTGAAACACATTGCTGCTTGCTGCTTTTCCATCCAGCTCCCAGGACTGACACTTACATGAGTAAATAAGGTGCACACACACACACATGCACGCTCACCAGACAAGTGGTAGGTGGATGGATACAAGCTATAGGGGGAATGTGACATTGCAGTCAAGAAAACTTTCTGAATTATTTACGTGGCTGCAGTGTGTTCACTGGGTTGCGCTCCAGCCCAGTGAACAGTTCCATCTTGTGCACTATTCTCTTCTACTTATCAGGCTTTTACCTTCAGCAATGGGAACTGTGAGTTGGTTTTGCATCAGCTTTGTGACATCAAGCTTCGTTGACCTCCCTTGACTCTTTTTGCCACAGATGGGCAAACTGGAGAACCGCAGTCTGAGCCTGAAGTACCCCGTGTGGCCACGGTTCAACTCCTTCGGTGACGCAGAGCTGGACGACAACCATCTGTCCATTGTCACCTTGGAGGAGAAGCCGTTTGTTATCGTGGAGGATGTGGAGCGGCTGACAGGGACTTGCATGAGGAACTCTGTGCCCTGCAGGAAGCACATTAAAGAGTAAGTTTGTTAATCCTCTCCCTATTATTTCTTGCCGTCGTCTTGCCTGGACATTGTAAGGTTACCAGTTTATCTGATGCATTTGAGTGAAATCTAAATCACTGAAGAAAAAAGGACAAAACATGCAAATATGAGCTGGGGGGACTCTTTTTTTTTTACCCTGACTTCCAATTTGTTTTGACAAACACGGTCAAAAAGGACAAATGGAATGAGTCCTAAAGTCCCATCGTTTCATCTTGTTATATTTGGAGTCGGAAACCTTTCTACATAATCAGTTTCAAACTTTAAATCTTGCCACATGACTGCCTTGTAAATGCCGTCAAGGGGCCGCCAGTTCACACTCTTCTTCACTTTCACCACCCCCATCATTTCCTTTGAATGACTTTCATTCATCTTCTCTTTAACTCACAGATTGACTGACAGGCTGTTTTCAAATGTCACGACTTAAATATAGCTGACATGGAAATCGACTGGGTCAGCGGTTTTGTTTCTTCTTGTTCACGTGCCATTAACTGTTTCCCTGGCCTCATTTTAGAGAGGAATTTACACACTGGGTGAAGCGTTCAATGACATACCACAGAAAATGATTTTGTGAGTGAAAATCATTTTAGCGGGGTATTTTTTGTGACCCATCCTATAAGTATTATCGTGCTGTCTAAATTCTTTGTTGTCTGCAGTAATAATTTTACAGCATACTTTTTTTATTTATACAATTAGTTTATGATTCCTCACTGTAGAAAAGTGCTTTGGAAACGAGGTTCGAGGCACTTTCCTGTGCAAAAGTTGAGATGCCTACATTGTCTAGTCGGGTGCCGGATGACTAATCTGGAAGGAGAAACGCATACACACAAGCTCACACGTTGTGTGCAACCACCACCACTGCCCTACAGAGCCATCCCTGCTCATGCATTCGTAGTGTCCATTTGCAAAGAAGAGTGGAGGGGAGGAGGGAAGGGATGAGGCTTGGCCTGTTCATGCATCTAGAAACACAAGTTTACTCATCCAAGCTGGGCCAGGAACAACTCTCACACGCTGTCCTCTCCAGAGGACAGGACTCCCTCAGGCCCCTATAGTGGCTCTATTTTTCCTGAACAAACAGCCATTCCATGTAGCTGCAGTGCTTAAATGGGAACGCCATGTTCATAAATGCTGTTAATAACATTTTGGCCTAGAAGCTGCACACTCTGCCACAGAGGATCCTGCCAGAAACTTGACTTGCAAGTCCTTGAATGACTGTAAATTAGCCCATGTTTTGCTTATTCATGACCCTCACCCACATCTAGTCCATTGCACTGGACTGTTTTCATCACAATGTATGGCCCCATCTTTGTCTGACAGTGTCTTCGCACAATAACCAGGGGCTGGAGCAAACGCCATCATGCGCTCACCGAACAGATTTGTAGTTTCTATCGATCATATTGTCCGAACCGCTTTGCTTTTGTGCGTTGTGAGATTTGTTTGACAGGTGGATGGTGTCGAGCGCGTGTGGTCTGCGCTTCAGAAGTTGCCGTTGTGTCCTTCGCCATCAAGTTTGCATTCAAGTGCTGGTTAAAATAAAGGACAAGGTTATCTTGTCCTAATTATCACACATCTGAAAGGCAAATGAGGAATCCCAGGTGGCGATGAACAGTGTGTCTGAATTGTTTTGCTCTCAAATGCAGTTATACAGATGGTGGGAAGCTCAAGGATAGAACACTGTCTTAAACTCTGGGACAAAGTTATCAAAGGAGAGGAGGAGCTTTTTTGAAGGTGTGGCGACACCTCTCAAAGAAATGATATCAACATTGTGCAGGTTCTACACCAATTGATGTCCTGCATAAGATTTTCATAGTGTAGCGGACCACGTTTGAAACAACATCTGAAGCCATCAGACATGTTTGACTTTTTACCACTAGTCCTGGTTTAATCATCTATTTTGCAATATTTGTTGGTGGAGCACAGAGGACGTACATGCTCCCATCTGCACTAAAAATTGTGTGTTTCAGATAGCAGTAATGTTTCTGCTTTCTTCAACTTGTTCAGATTTCCTTGCCATTGATTCTGTGGTTGTACCATGAGGAGATGCTTGTACATCACATTGCAACTTGGTCGTGGTGACTGAGGTCTAATGAAAGCATCTTTGTTTCACAGCAACACCACAGAGGGTGGTGGAACTACCATCAAGAAATGCTGCAAAGGATTCTGCATTGACATTCTGAAGAAGATAGCCAAGTATGTGAAGTTCACCTATGACCTGTACCTGGTAACCAATGGCAAACATGGAAAGAAGATAAACAATGTCTGGAATGGGATGGTGGGAGAGGTAAGAGGAGCATTTGCCTCAAGTATGTTCATGATTCTAAAGTTGGGTGTACCTTGCCATATGCGTGACAAAGGCCTGGAGAATCAAACTTAGTCAAGCAAAAATGAATGTCAGGACAGATTCTTGGAGCAATGCTGGTGGGACGCAACAAAGCCAAAACAACAAGCTAATCCCTGGACGTGCACTGGAAAGCACACATGATGAATCATTTGTTACGCCTTAGTCTTTTCCAGTAAAGCTGCAACCAGATGAAAACAACTGCTGTTCAAGGGTGTCTATTGTCCTTTATTTATCATCGGATGAACACCTGATTCTGAGTGAAGACTAAGGTCTTACAAAGTGTTACTTTCAAATTTCAAGTTAAACCTATTAATGATTCCTGTTCGTGTTTCAGTTGGTCTCGAGATCTATCTGCACCAATGTCACATCATCATAAACTCTGGCAAACTCAGTGTTTGACGTGCTTTTAATCCATTTTTCTTAAATGGATTCTCCATTAAAACTATTCTTTTGATTACTTTTTAAATTGCATTTCTTGAATTATGACTTTATACATATGTACATTTAGATTTTAGTTTTAAATATTCATATTGATCAGTGAGTTATTTTTCAGTGGTAGCGTTGGTGAACTTGGCTGTTCTAATACAAGGTGGTCATAATGTCATGGTTGATATCAGGCATATTGTGGCCTGGTTTTTGTGATATATTATAATGTATATTGCATTTCTTTCCTTCCTCCATTCCTTTGTTGTGTATTTTCCTTTTTTTTATTTTTCCAATCCCTCTTCATTCCATCTGCACTTCCTCCAGGTGGTCTATAAGAAAGCCGTCATGGCCGTCGGATCTCTGACGATCAATGAGGAGCGTTCTGAGGTCATCGATTTCTCCGTCCCGTTCGTAGAAACAGGGATCAGCGTCATGGTCTCCCGTAGTAATGGAACCGTGTCCCCATCAGCTTTTCTTGGTGACTATCCCTCCTTACACTTTTCATTTGGTAACGCTCTCACTTGATTGTGTCTTGTTGGGAGTTTGTGCGTCACAATTCAGGCTGGACACCCAGCTGTCAGTACTTGAAGGATTTAAATAATATCCCGATCCACGATGTTACGATGCTCACTTGACCTCGGGGTTGAAAGCACAATGGTGCTCTGTGTTCAGACCACATTGAAGTACATGCACCACGATCAGCATGTCTCCAGCACATCACAATGAACGTGACAATTAGAAGAGCTTAGCAGGAAAACCCTGGTAATAGCTGCTCGCCAACACACACGCACACACACACACACACACACACACACTGCGGCCAAATGCCAGCAGCGCTCTCCCATACATTAGTGGTGAGTGGAATCTCTGCAGTAGTCTTGTGAGCTCAGAGGGAGGACAGAACTGCTGACACCACTATGCTTGTGCACCTCCTCATACTGTAAAACAGGCCAGTATTCGCAAGTACCTCTGCCTAACACTGTGTTGGGATGGTGCAAATATTGTCTGTCGG
This sequence comes from Synchiropus splendidus, assembly GCF_027744825.2. Classification (NCBI taxonomy): domain Eukaryota; kingdom Metazoa; phylum Chordata; class Actinopteri; order Syngnathiformes; family Callionymidae; genus Synchiropus; species Synchiropus splendidus. The sequence continues at coordinate 4,194,243 of NC_071352.1, forward strand.
AGTGAAGAAATACATGAGTTAATAAAGTCTGATTTTAAAGTGCCACTAAGTCGGTATGTCTTTTCCTCATCAGAGCCATTCAGCGCATCAGTGTGGGTGATGATGTTTGTGATGCTCCTACTGGTGACTGCAATGGCTGTTTTCATGTTTGAGTACATCAGTCCTCTTGGCTTCAACCGAAATTTGGCACAAGGGAAAGGTAAGATCCGGAGCACGCCCGCTCTCACGGTGAGTGTAGTCTTACTAACCTTGTATTCAAACCATTTTCCAACTGTCTTAGACCCCCACGGGCCTTCTTTTACCATGGGCAAAGCGGTTTGGCTCCTTTGGGGTCTGGTCTTCAACAACTCTGTTCCGGTGCAAAATCCAAAAGGAACCACCAGTAAGTTCATCGTGTCAGTGTGGGCCTTCTTCGCTGTCATCTTCCTGGCCTCCTACACTGCCAACCTAGCTGCCTTCATGATCCAGGAAGAGTTTGTTGACCAAGTAACTGGACTTTCTGACAACAAGGTAAGTGGGATTTTCATCTCAGAAAAAAAACAAAATCAATAACAATCCAAATACAGCGTTTAGTCACTCTTCCTGTCCTAGTTCTTTGCTCTTTGCTGATACATCCCAGACATGGTTTTATCCGAGACAGAAAAGATGAGTATAAATGAGATGGGGGTTGTGAAAACAGGCTGGCCCACATAAATGGGTGATGTGTTCTATTGAAACTGCAACTCAGTGGAATGAATACATCCGTATTGGGTGAAACAGAGGAGATTATGCTTTTAGAATCTGTCATACAGGGTGATTGACAAAGATTAAAAGATGTGAAGAGAAGAGTGGACGAGACAGTCAGGTGTGATCTGTGACAGAAGAGTGGCAGAGTGAAAGAGAAGCTCTGTTGGACAGTAGCAGAACCTCCCACGGTTTATGGTTAAGAGACAGTAGCACTTGCATGAAGACAAAAGGCAAAGTTAGCAACTGGTGTCAGTTCCCAAAAAGACAGTCCAGTGTAACAAGCAGGACGGACAACATACGGGGGACAACTGACATAGCGCTGCCTGTGAAATAGCACGAGGCCAGGACACTCAAGATGGTACAAGACAGTTGACGGCTGAGGTAAGGGGAAACGAAGGGCAGGATAGAGGGAGGGTGAATGAGAAAGACAGAGGGTCATCCGGGAAAAGAGGGTAAATGGCTGTTTAGACAGATGTGCTGAAGGGACACTCGCTGGTCTTTGGTCAGCAGATTGTTTTTTTTTTTTTTTCTGTTGTTGTTGTTATTCCTTACGCGTTAAAATATCTAAGAGATACTGTATCTGGCTGATATTGATATTAATATTTTTGTCGCCGACAAACCCAATTTTAATGATGTAATTTTGATTAAATTAAAAAATGCACATACATATACATATTCGTTTTAACCTGAATATTCCCCCACATTCTAAATGTTTCATATCCCAAAGCCTACTGTGAGGGATGGAAAGAATCGGACCATGTTGGTCAAAAAAGCATATTTTTAATTCTCCACTTCAATGAAATTCCAATTGTTGTGATGGTCATATTGTTATCAACCAGCATCTGTCTGACCGTCTCACCAAAATAATAATTTTGTGAATTGAAAGCTAGTACTCAAGTTGTCATGGTGCATTCACAATAGTACAAAGGAACCCCAATGAAAATGATCCACCTCCACAGTGTGAGCAAAAATCTGCTAATTTTTACAGTTGTTGCATTGTGTAACACAGCACTGAATGAGGAGTCGATTTAAGCATTGTATTTCAACAGAACCAACACGTTTACGCATTCTTCCAGAACGTACTGCTGACACTTGGTAGGGACCAGTGTTGGGCAAGTAACTTTAGCTTCGGAACTTGGTTACAGTTACTAGTTACCACTTTCAAAAGTACCTTTGTTACTTCAAGTTACTCATTACTTTCAAAGTAACTAGTTACTTGCGAAAGTAACTTTTTTAAAACAGCTGAAACATAATCATCTTCATCATTCCTATATGGCGTTACTCAATAAAAAAGTTAGTCCCCACACTGGTAGGGACTGGACTGGACTGGGGTTGGGTTTTGGAACATTATTTTCAACTGAGACTTGTGCTTTGTGCTTGATGTTTTCTCTCCACAGTTCCAAAATCCATATGCGTACTCACCACCATTCCGTTTCGGGACAGTTCCCAATGGATCAACGGAGAGGAACATTAGGAAGAACTACCCAGCCATGCACCAGTATATGGTCAAGTATCACCAAACCGGAGTCCAGGACGCACTTGTCAGCCTAAAAACAGGGTATGGACATGTGTTCGCACACACTTGCTTTTAGGTTTGGATATTTGAAGTTGCTGTCTTCCAAAGGAAAACGAAAAACCAAATCATCATTGTGGAGTTGTGGATGTTTGTGTGTGTCTGTGCATGTGTGTTTGACAGCTCCACTGAGACTTGGGGGTGAGAGAGGGAGAGAGAGAGAGAGTGTGCAGTGGAGGGATGTTAAGGTGATAAAACCGCTAACCAAGGGCACACTGCTGGAGTGAAACCTTTCAAGGTGGTTAAATGGATTGAAAAGAGTGTGAAGGGATGATGGAAATAAAAGGAAAGAGGTGAGTCCAACTTAAAGTCACACTGGGAAAAGAGGAAATGGAGCGGGCTAATTATCCAAGGGCGAGTGTGTGTTGGAGAATACGGGGAGGGACTTTTGGCGAGCAGGTCACGGCTGAGGGACATTGAGGAGAAACGCCAAACGTGAATAGAGTCAAACAGGAAGAAATGTAATGTTGGTCCTCACATTGTCATTGCAATTTAAATATTTCTTGACGGATAAATATCCAAGTCATGCTGTGACCACTGCAATAAGGTTGGGGTTAGGCAAGCCGTGGGACCGGGCTAATTTCATTGGACATATGACCGTGTGTCAGTTGCTATTTAAAGCCCCTCAAACGGCTCTGCGTTTAAGTCACAGTGACTTTCTAGATGCACTAAGGAGAATAGCCACGTAAGGGGTTATAAATAGTAACTGACGTCCCAAGTAATTCAGGGATACAGCCACACCCCCACCTGGAACGCAGAATGTATAGCGCCATCCCTCCGCTTACCTAAACCCAACCTCCGTCTTTTGTCAGTACAGTCTCACAATGTGACTTAGCGCTTCTCTGCCCAAAACGTCGACATGTGACTTTCAGGAGTGAGAATGCCAGCAGCAGATGAGCAACACAGCATTGTGCAGCTGTTTGTGGCTCGATGGCTGGTGAGCACTGATCATGTATGATGCTGACAGGCTTTTACATTAGAAATCGTCTTTAAAGTTGAGGGGAAGCTCAAAATAGTGAATTCTATTAGCTGACCTGTTTCCTAGTGGGTTAGGTTTGGCACCTGGACCTTTGTGAACCGGTGGGGACGGGCTTCATGTCGTCGCATAGCTCACAGGGGTTTGTTCATCTGATGGACACCTTATTCTGAAGCAATGATGTGTGCATCTCTTTCTTCTTCCTGGCGCAGTCCCTTTAAAATTTGTTAAATTAAGATGTTGCATATTCTAGACACAGTAAAGATCAAGGTGAGTTGTTTTTGTCTTTTTTGGTCATTCCCTTTGTCTCATTGAAAGATTTTACCATTGTTCAGCTAACGTTTTATTGATGTCCCCAAACCGCGCCTCCCCCCTCAAACATTGTACTTTGTAGTCTCCTGCTTCATGTAGTCCTGTGTTTCAGGTAAGTCAATGAGCCATGATCCCAGACTATGGATTGGAAAGCTCTTTTCTAATGGTTGACCTTGCATGCCCACCCCCTCCCAGATGTTGACAGAGGCACAATTTTCCTCCAGTTCCTGTATCACTGTTTTTTCAAAGATAAAAGCAAGAATTGGAAGAGTAACAACACGTTTTACATATATATTTTTCCCGTTCCAAAGATGACATGCTATCTGAAATGCATTTTCTTTTGCTTTTTGAAGATGCAACATATGTTGGGCTGATCCCTGGGAGGGGCACCAGAGATCCTAAAAATGGAATTGTAGTTCAGGCCATGGAAAATGTTCAACAATGTCGTCATTCAGAATATTTTCTGTAGCTTTTCTTTGGGCTTTCACAGCTGTGATGCTTTGATCCAGAGTTTCAGTGACCTACTCATCTGGGAAAAAAATAGCATAAAGTCACTTGAGGAATTTTCTCTTCTACTTAGTTACTTACGTAAAAGGTACGATTACGTTGCTTTGAAAGGTCTGTATTCCATGTTCTGCTGGTAGGCCCATAATGCACTGCAAACATTATGAATTAGAAAAAAAAACTGAACTGACTGCGGTTCATTTCCATAGAATTAAGCTAACTATGTGGGTCCAAAATAATAGTACAACAATTTACGAAAAGATGCTACTTCAAGTGCATTGAGTTCATACAGAGGGATTGCAGAAGGAAAGGGAAGGTTTGGCCTTTGGGAGGAGTTCAAGGGTGTAGTGCAGACAACTAGAATCTGATGTTGTTTCGTCTGACGGACGAGACATTCATAAGTCAACAACCCTTTTTTCCCCATGACGAAAACAAGGCACCAATGTAAGAATAACACTGACAAAAACTGCGTGTGTGTTATAGTTGACACTAAAAACAAGTCTAAAATATTTTGCAAGGAACGAAAAATAATCAATTTATGACAGCAGAAGAATTCTACATTTACAGCAGGTGTCCTCTTGCCGGCAGCTTCAAACAAGATGAAGATAACTTGCACACACACGAACCAAAGCAAAGCCACCTACATGCATAGTTGTACTAACATATCCAAACTTCCCACTGAGCCATTGCTGGTCGGGAGGAAAATTGCAGTGACTGGAGTGTTTATGTCGCCTGGAGATGTACAGGTTGTTGTGGGTTGGTAGTAAACACCACAATGACCACCATCTCAGCTGAACATAAAACCACAGCGCTTCTTGAGTTGCAGCCCAAGACCAAATTCACAATAAACTAGTAAAGCTTCACTTTTAAATCTGAAGTGTTTCTTCTCTGTACCGGAGAATCAAAGAGAATTCCAGCTTTCTGGTTAGGAACACAGTCATGTCTTGCAGCGTAATGGTGCTGCCAGTATTCTCTGCTCCACAGTCTTAAAAGAAAACACACACTTGCAGTCAAGCCTGCCTCACCGCATGCTTGGACTTGTAAGTGGAACCAGCACTGGGTTAAGCTCATTACGCAGCAGAACTATCAGCAGTCGGCCTCTGTCAGAGTTCTGGACTGACATTCAGTAAATGTTCTATTAGCAAAGCCCTTTCTGGGTCTGTGAGAGTGTGCCGTGCAGTGGAGTCACTGCTGCTGATGCTGACATCAGTTGCATTGAAAATGTCAGCCTGGTGTGTGTGTGTGTGTGTGTGTGTAGGGAAGGGGGCGGGGGGTTGTTCATGTTTGTGTCTCTGAAGTTTGTTTGGGTTGCCCATGTGCCTCAGAGGATCTGTCATCAGTGAAGTGTGCGTTATTGAACCATCACCACTCCCAACTGTGTCCTCTGCGTGTTTGGTTACGCTTGGATTGCACTTCTATTGGAGATGATTTAACACTTCACAATTGATCCGCAAGCAACACATTGTGACAAATAAGACTCTCTCTCTCTCCCCTCTCTCTCTCTCTCTCTCACACACGTATCTGTCTGCTGTGCACGTCACACTCACCCTCTATTACATTTTAAGCATCAATCTCTTTTTTTATCGGTCTCCTCTCTTTGTCTTTGTCTTCTTCTCTGTGTCTTCTGCTTTAAAGCAAACTGGACGCCTTCATCTATGATGCTGCGGTGTTGAACTACATGGCTGGCAGAGATGAAGGGTGTAAGCTGGTGACCATTGGCAGCGGGTAACTAGAATTATCATTCTTTCGCATAAACATGTTCGGTGGATAAAACTGTTTTTGTAGCTCAAGAGAACCAGAAGAACACAGCCAACCATTTCACAATGCCCCAGAGCTTGTCACCGGAAACATCCTGGTTATGAGCTGACAAGCAATGACCGTATCTGACGTCCTCATGATCCAACATCATCATCTATATGTATCAAAATGCTCCTCTTTGGGTACAAGCTGCTTCGAACCTGCACCAAACCTGCTAGTGTATGTGTGCCCCAAAGGCCTATGGGAGATGAATGAAAGCGCACAGTTCTCTGAAATTCCTATCAAATGCACATTCCCAATGTCTTGAACATGTGCAAGTCCATACAAAAGAAGTGGCAAGAATATTTTCACACTTCGAAATACATGAAAGAATCCTTCCTCCCTCTCTAGTAGCAATGACACCAGAATAATTCTCTCTCCATCAGAAGAAGCTTGACTCTCTTTTACTCACGTAATTAAATGACGTGTCAAAGTCGCCAAACAAAAACATCCAGCAACGAATCAAGCTACTTTTGTTGGAGAGCATTTTGTGTTGCATTGGGTGCATTTGACCATGAGCCAGGCGAGTGCAGCCACTGCATGGTGGCAAGATGATGCACTGTGGAAGTCCAGGTGACAACTTCCGCGCTCATCTGTAAGCAACTTGCAGTTTCCTGACGTTCATCAAACACGTGGGGATTCACGAAGGAAACAGGAGAAGCAGAAGATTCTGAAGCTGAAACCGATTACAGAAACTATAATATAAACTAGATCTCAACTGCTTTTACTGTCAGTTAAGAACTTCACAATCGGATCATAATAGAGAAAACACAGAAGTCCAGCTCTGTGACAACCGTTGAAATCCAAGCTACAAACACTGACTGATGTGGGTATGTGAAGAAAACGACAGAAAACGTGTGACAATGTTCATGTGAAATAATCGTTTTTCTCTCATAAATCAAACTTCTAGCTGTTGCCAATCACATGTCGCCATCCACTCTCTATCCCAGCATGCCGGGGAACCAGGTGCTCTCAGGGTTCTCTTGAGATATGGATGTGATGCTCTGCGCACAGATCGGTGGTGCGCCAACCTGGCTCATGTCAAACGTGCTTGAAAGGAAGTGACTTAACTTCACATTCTAACAATGTTTATTTTTTCCACTGTAGCCAAGGAAGGACTGCTCAACAGTTGGTGCAGACACTCATGAAGTTTATTAGCAATGATCTAGCCATCTGCTATCGCACCTTATTGCCAATTGATCTTTGTGGTTGTTTACAGGTACATTTTTGCCACCACTGGCTATGGAATCGCCCTGCAAAAAGGCTCCTACTGGAAACGACAGGTGGATTTGGCTATTCTTGCCATCATTGGAGATGGTGAGTGATGCACCTGTCAGTGCTGTGACCCCGACATCAATGGGGTTTGGAGAGGGACTTTCTTTTTGATGCTGTGCGTTATTGCTGTGATTAGTTGGAATGAAAGGTTTAACTGTGAATAGGAACAAAGACCTAAATGAAAACGTTTTCAGTATCGATCTCATGCCACACCTCACTTTCCTCATGCATTTCCATCCGAGCCAAGCTATTGACGGTGGACAGGTCCAACAAAATCTATTCACTCTCCCAACGGCTCAAGTTTTCCCAGAATTATTGACTTGTTTATTTTCATTTGACTGAGCAGCCTGTGTCAAAGTTTATTTAATTTTCATCTTCCGCTGCAGATTCTCTGTTTGATAACAAAATTCATGACACAGGCCTCAAGGCTGCAAAAGCACCCGGGGCCTTTGGGAACTCACCCACAGATCGCCATTAAGCTACGCACTGAGAGCATGACGGCAGAGTCGTGGTGCAAAAACTGTGCTTCGTACTGGAAGAAGTCGTCCCCAGCAGTCCTAATAGTGTGTGTGTGCACGCTGCACACTGCTTTTATTACAGTATCCTCAGCAGTCATTGCATTAATAATACTGTCTGGCAAAATCCGGGAGTCAGACAGCTGCAGCTTTTACCGACAGATTGATTTACATTTTGCATTTTGCTGATGCAGCCACTCACAATAAGTGCACTGAGGTTGATTAAAGGAACGTGACACTCGAGAAGTAAGACTGATGACAAAGATGTCATGTCAAGAAGGAACCTGTAGGTGGAGGATTAACTGAGGAGACCCAAAGCTTTCAGTGACTGACAGGTCTGTGAGCGAGGATGGATGGCCAGTACTGTCCCACATGGAAGCATGGAAGACTGAGATGGCAACAGCAAGGAGAGGTTCACAAGTTTGGCTTGCAAGATGGCGCTATCTGCTTTGTTGTGAACAGCATGTGGAACAGTAGCTGGAGTGTAATAGCATATCCTTGTTCAAAGAACAATCTAGCGATGGCTCAGGTGTCTATCTTTCACTTTTGAAGCTGCTGTACCTTGAAATTCTGCCTTTATTGTCAATGCTAAATCCAACTAGCTGGAACCTCAGAAACACAAAATAAGCTTTGAGCTTTGACACATTGTTGACACCGACCTCACTCTGAGGTGGATGACAGCACCTGCCTGTGACTTTTAGAATTGATTTTAAAGTTCTTCTGTCCGTTTTTAAAGCTCTAAATGGTCTTGACCCTCAGTACCTAGCGGAGCTTTTAACCCCCGACGTCCCTCCGCGGTCCTTGAGGTCAGCTGACCAGCTGCTCCTGGAGGTACCTAAAACTAAGCGGGAGAGACCGGGCTTTCTCAGTCCCCATGTTAGACAGGCACCATCACTGTCCACTTTTAAAACACTTCTTAAAACGCACTTTTACTCTTTGGCTCTTTCACAGCTGATCTTTTTAGTAATTTTTAGTGTATCTGCCCTGTTTAATTTTATGTATGTATTGTTTTAAATGTCTGTTTTATCCTGATTTTACAGTTGGACAGCACTAAGCGACGCTCTTGTATTGTTTTTTAAGTGCTTTATAAATAAATATGGTATGGTACCTGTGCGGCCAATAATCACCCGATGAGAATAATGTCCGTCATTTGAATATATAATTCAACTACAGGACATGTTTTGGTATGCTTCCTGGCATGGAGCTAGACAAAGGTGCTACACTTTAAACAGTTAAAAACAACACAAACAGCTGACAAAAATCATTGGCGGCCCCATTAAAAAGTATAATGAGTATTAAGTATTAAGTAATAATAACGTTTTTTTCAATGACCAGATGATGGTTGTGCCGTGAGTGCTCAAGAGATCAAAACCTGTTGGAAGGATCCTTCCAATAGGGAAATGTGAGAATGTTGTTGAAAAGTGTGTAGTCACTTTCAAAACCAGAACTTGAAAACCCATATTCTTGCATGGGTTGGTCTGGCTCTTGGGCCTTGTTAATAGTTAGCAACAGGGGTGCAAAGTAGGTGGGAAATCATGGAGTGTTTCTATGGAGACATGACTTATTCTATTAGAGGTGAGATAAAAGCGTATCGATCGGCTTGGGCCAAGTTATCGCAAAACAATGCAACACATGATGGAAAGGTTACAGTGCGATGCTACACGTGCCAGTGCGGTAGTTGCAGCCCTGAGATGACTGTAATCTGGAGTGATAGCAGGAATGAAGAGTTTATACTTGGGTGCCAGGAAATGTTTGAATGAAACATTGGGAGCGTCACAGCACATACCATGAAACCTAGTGAGAAATACAATCGTGCATCAGCTGCAACAGTATTAAAGAGGCAAATCTTCAGAAATGAAGTTCCCCACATGGCATCGCTTCCCCTCCAACAGCAAGCGCGGTTATCAAGCTCTGAATGACACAGATTGGATTAGCGGCACGGCAAATGTCACAGAGAAGGTGGAGAGGGAGAGGACACGGGGAGGCTGAGGAGATAAGGTCTTTCCAGCTTCCTACCTGTTTTGTTATCAAAGAAAGAAGACAACAAAGAGGAAATGCGTGTGGGGCGTTAGCTGAACATTTGAAGCTGAGGTGGTTTTGTTTCAAAAATGTATTGAACTCTGATCAAGTGTCAGTTTTGGAAGAAGAGTTTCATTTCGACTCCATGTTCTAGCATTCATGTCACTTTAACTGTCTCAGATGATTGGATTTTTTTCATTTCCTAGATTATCAACTTCCAATGATTCTTACAGAAGTCGATTCCTTTTTATCAGTCCTGATGTGATACCCAGTAAATGCACGCTACACTTCTCAATCTGTCTGAATGTAGAAGTCACAGCTCCCCATTTCTCCTCGTTCATTCATTCATATTACATTGACTATGTGCCAGTGGGCAGGACCTGCCTCTTCTGGGGTTTGCTAGATTTCTACTTTGGCATCCTGAAACTCCACTCTCAGCTTCACTGGGAGGAACAAGTGTGCGTCGTCTGCCTTTTTTTCCTGGAATTATTTTTCACTTTCTGTGTCAATAGACATTTGGTTGGTAGTTGTGGTCGAGTGTGGTACTGGTCTGCTGAATTGCAGTGATGTGTCCAGCCTGATATGCTCCTCCAGGAATGCCACCAAAATGGTTTGCACTGTCAGTCTGCTGATACATTCGTCCTTGAATCCAACCTTGTCCTTGATGTTGAGGTCTTTCAGAATCAGATTTAGTGCCATGGTCAGTGGGGATCCCACCAACTAGGAACGTGCTATCGGAATTAAGTGCTGTCAATAAAAAATGAAAATGAAAATAAATAAATAAACAATTAAATAAATTATAATAACCCACAAACAACAAATGTTGATCACAAATTCAACAGTCAGTCAACAGTCAGACAGCCAAGGGAAAGAAGCTGTTCTTGTGACGGGAGGTTCTGGTCTGGATGGACCGTATCCTCCTGCCAGAGGGAGGAGGAACAAACAGTCCATGTCCAGGGTGAGAAGGGTCAGCTCTGATCCCAACCTGCACGTCTCTGGGTCACCTTCCGATCACCTTCTCAGCAGAACGTACGATGTGCTGCAGTCTGCTCTTGTCCCTGGTGGTAGAGCTGTTGTACCAGATGGTGAAAGAGGAGCTGACGATGGACTGGATGATGGCTGTGTGGAACTCCACAACTTTGTCAGCAGCCGTAGTTTTCGTAGCTGCCTAAAGAAGAACATTCTCTGCATTCTCCCTCCTGTAAGCCGAAAAAGCAAGACATATATTAACATATTCTTAGCATTTGCTGAGGTTCTTCTAATTTATTTGATCGTTTCAATATAATAGCCATTTGATCTTTCCTTGTGTTGTTTTTTTGTCGACTCATAGCTTCCGTGTTGACTTTGACTTTGGTCCCCAGTCATCATATACTCTTTATTTTCACATTTCTTCCCTCCTTCATTTCTGATTTCTCCAAACCCTCTTTTCTCTCCATGGTTTGGGGCACAAACTTTGATATTCCTCTATATTTTCTGTTGTGAAAACTGATCAGAACTTTCCATTAGGTACATCTCATTCAGGAACTCTGGCTATTAGTAGCCGTCTTATCTGCCTTTGTAGCCTTTTTAGTATCAAAGTTTCATGGGATGCTCACTGACCTGGAAAGGATTCAAGTCACAACTCCTGTTCTTTTATCTCAGGTGAAATGGAGGAACTGGAAGCACAGTGGCTCACCGGCATTTGCCATAATGAGAAGAATGAGGTGATGTCCAGCCAGCTGGATGTGGACAACATGGCCGGTGTCTTCTACATGCTGGCCACTGCCATGGGGCTCTCACTCATCACCTTTGTTTCTGAGCATCTCTTCTACTGGAGGCTCAGATACTGTTTCACTGGGGTCTGCTCTGGCCGCCCGGGTCTGCTTTTCACCATCAGTCGGGTAAGATTCTTCCTCTCGTGTATTTGTTGTAGATTTGGCTGCTTTGTGACTTGGCCCAACAATGCTTGAATGATGCAAGAAATGAAGCGACTTGATGCTAAAACCAAATAAAATCATTTCTGATGGAGAGAAGAGACTGTGAAATGCGCCGAAGTGTTTCTGCGCTGTCTGATGTTTTGAGTTTGGGCACTTAATGGTGAGGGCGGAACTTACATTTGAACAATTTAATTCCTGAAGGTTAATGAACTGTGACTCGTGAGAGAAAAAAAAGATCCTGACAATCATGAATACACACATGGCCAAGGTTTTTTTGTGGTAAAAGAGTTTTTTTCTGCATGCACACTGCATGTCCCCTAATGCACTGCAAGAGGAGTTGAAATTCTTTGTACCTGAAAATGGGAAATAACTGTTCTTTTTTATCTCTCTCCATTCTCCCTTGGGTCATCCCTCATGTCTTTCTCTGATCCCCATGTGTTGCGACCCCCCACGTATGCTTGTGTGTTACTCACCTCCCGCTCATCATTTCGATTCGCACATTTGTGACATCATATACAGGGTATCTGGAGTTGCATTCATGGAGTCCATATTGACATGAAGAAAAAGACAGACTTGGACTTCAGCCCACAGGACAAAATGCTGAAGCTCATCAAATCTGCTAAACATATGAGCAACATGTCTAACCTGGGAGGGTCTCACATGAACTCCCCGAAACGTGAGTTCATGCACTCAGCTGGGCCGATGATCATGGACATGATGGCAGAAAAGGGCAACTTCATTTATGCAGATAACCGAAGCTATGCACCCAAAGATCTGCTCTATGGAGACACTGGAGAGCTGCAGGCTTACCTTGCAAACCGCCACAAAGACCACCTCAACAACTACATCTTCCAAGGAGGCCAACATCCTCTCACCTTGAATGATGCCAACCCTAACTCAGTGGAAGTGGCAGTGAGTGCCGATTCTGTCCAGGGTAATGCCAAAATCCCTCGGACGCTGTGGAAGAAGTCAGTTGATACATTGCGTTCAGTTCCCCCAGGGCCTGCTCCCATGCCCGATATGCTAATGCCAGACCCCAGATTGTCCATGAAGACACAGCGTTACCTTCCGGAGGACACGGCGCACTCTGACATCTCTGACTGCTCCAGCAGGGCGGCCTCTTACAAGGACCCTGAAAACAACAAGCACTTGAAAGCCAAGGACAACTTAAAAAAAAGATCAGTGACGTCTAAATACCCAAGAGACTGCAGTGAAGTAGAGTTGTCCTACTTGAAGACTAAACAGGTCACTGGCGGAACCAACCAGAGCGGGAGAGGGGGGGAGAAAATCTTCACCATCGACTCTGACCGTGAAATGAGCCTGCATTCAGACCCCATGCACTATCGCGAGAGCCGTGGACTCGCAGCCGATGATTTAGATTACCCGGAATTATATTCTGACCACAGTGACAACTATAGAAAATGTGAACAGCCCATCATTCACCTCAACTCTTCCCCGCTGCATCACACTGACTCAGATCTCCTGGCAGAGCCAAATTACTCCAAACACTATAACATGAAGGATAAAAACCTCTCCCCGCATGAATCCATTGACCGATACAAACAGACACACTGCCGATCCTGCCTGTCGAAAGTGTCCTCTAGTTACCCACCCACGGGGTCGTACAACACCGCTGTTCCAGCCTCATCCTCTGCGACGCGCTCGCCCTACAATCGATGCGAGGCGTGCCTCCACACAGCCAACTTGTATGACATTAGCGAAGACCAACTTCTTGCAGATCCTTTGGTGAGTCCTACCCTCCACCAACAACAACAGCCGGATGAGATGTTTGGGCTTTATTGGCCTCAGACAGATGGCCCACATGTTCAGAAGAGAAACCGCCTGAGGCTCAGTCGTCAGCACTCATTTGACAACATAATGCTCGAAAAGCCCAAAGATGCAGACCTGGGCCGACCAGCTCGCAGTGTCAGTCTCAAGGAGAAGGATCGCTTCCTGGACTCCAAATCTGATTCGCACTACGCGAACCTCTTTGGCATGCGTCCCTATTCTGGAAAACTCTTTGGAACCGGATCAAGATCCATACCGTTTAGCCACAATTTGGAAGAGAGCAAAAGAAGCAAGTCCTTGTATCCGGCCCATGGCTCAGACAACCCTTTCCTCAGTCACTCGCTGAGGGACGACACCAGCAGCAGACTGGTCCATGGGCGAAGCTCCTCTGATATTTACAAACAGCTGGTGGTTGCGTCACCGGCATCCCTTCTTGGATCCGCAGCAGTCAAAACACGCAATGATGCAAACAATCTCCGCTCTTCTGTTAAGTCAACCACCTCTTACTGCTCACGGGATGGACGGATTGCCAATGACATGTATAATAAAGAGCATGTAATGCCTTACTCAGCCAATAAGACTAGTGCTTACGCTGCCCCTCGTGGCGTCTTAAACTCAGCCCAGTTCAGCAATAGACGGGTGTATAAGAAGATCCCCAGTTTGGAGTCAGATGTTTAAATCAAATGTGTTTTTTTTCCACCGTACTCCACTCTGGGTTTGTACTATAATTTATCAGCTACTGTCATTTCCTTATATGACATCATAACCCAAAAGAACATGCACGTGTTTTGGTGCGACATGACTTCTCCCACCTCTGATTTGCCATGATATCGCCACTTCAGTCCTCTATCTGCCATGTACCAAGTTGGTCTCATGCTCTGCACTCATGTTTCCTAGTGTTCGGAAGGAAACTTTTACCGAAGATGAGACATGGTCCCTGAACTTGGAAGGACACATGGACTTGGGCAGAAATGATTTGTAATTCGACTGCAAGGTTGGGCTATACTGAAGTACAAGTAGAAGCAGTAATGAATGGAGGGTCTTTTTGCATTCCTCCTTCACCTTTCCTGTCAGGCTTTAGGGGATGGTTGTTGCGGAGAAGGGGTCTGACAGGGTGACCAGATGGGCATGTTTGATGTCGCAGCCAGGCATCGATGTGTCCCCAGAGTGCAGGGCGTCACAGTGAGCTAGTCCAACGGTCTGTTGCTTGTTACTCTGACAAATCTGGTCACAGAGACACCTGGCACTGCATGAGGAGAGACAGTGAGAAGGAAGAGGTGATAGCAGTGTGCCCTGCACTGAAGACGTGGTTGATGCTGAATACAAATAGAGCAAAGTGGGCAGTGTTGATGGAAAGGGTTGACAGACCGGAACAGAAGCAACATAACTGCTTTTTTTCTGTGGCACTTAAAAAAAAGAATCTGATTTTTATTCATTGATTTATTTGTACTCAAGTAGGCTGAAAATTTTGCATATTAACCAGCACAATAGCCATCAGACAGTTTTCTTTAGTCTTCTTTCAAAAGTTTCTTTTTTCTAACTTTAGCATGACCTTCTCTGCTGAAAAGACTTAAATCTGGCATCCTGTTAGACGCTTGTAAGAACCTTAAGAATCCAGTGATGCTGAAGTGGCTTCTGCATCCAGGAATCAACTGATGTGAGAGGTGAGAGACGCCCATGAGAAACAGGGTAATTGTTCATCCAAACAGTCCTGCCCTCTTCCTTCCCGGCCTTGTCTAGCAACATGCTTGTGCTGAATCTGTGGTTGCAGCAGAGCTACCAACCAGAGCAGTCAAATTGAAGAGAAGAGAACTTGCTGATCCGCAATCAATCAGGGTACTTTCGAGACTGTTTGTTCACTTGGTAACGTTGTTGACAATAATGGATGGATCCCAGCTGCTTATGCTGCGAGGTTTTGTGTTTAACAATCATCTTTCCTCATCGGGATGTGGAGTGATCTTGTATGGGAAAGCCTGAGCTCTGATGCGTTCTTTTGTTATGTTTTCGAGAGACACCTTCATGCATGCCCTCACACTTTGCTGCCTCCCACCTGTACAGAAGTGTACAGTCAAAAGAAGAACGACCTCTTCACATCTATGATTTCCGTGAGAGATTGGATTCTAAAAGCCAATTTTCTTTCCTCCAATACAATACCTCAGGATGTTTCTGTGCATTTTGAGGACAATTTTGTAGGAAAATGAATGAAAAGACAAAAAACACCTTCGCCAGTCCAAGGTCTTCCAGTTCAGCTTAAAACCCATACTCATGCTTGCAGACGGATGTGGCGGGTTGTTAAAAGTGGGGCTCCCCCACGTCGCCGACCGAAAAGCTTCCCAGGAATCTCTCTTCGAATCTGTTTACTCCGAGTTTGTAGCCACTGTGTTTCGATTGAGGCTCCGCAGTCATATCACCTTTTGTACTCTTGTAATACTGCAGCAAACATCTCCCTGCTTCCGAATCAGCTCACCCAAAAGATGGATGAGAAGAAACCTCCTCCTTTTTTCATTAATATTATTGACATATTTATCTCCACATGCTGCTTGTGTGAGCTGACAAGAGAACAATATGCACATGTAAAAATATCAAATGGCACCCTCACAGTTTGTTTTGTTCTATCTACTTTGACCAGATGTTTGACTGACTGATGCTGTCTTTTTGGTTTTGTTCATACACACAACCTTTGTGATGACATCCTTGCTCTTTTTTAATGAAAAAAAAATGTATTTTAATTACATTTAATGATGAATAATGAGGTGATGGCATGCAACCCCAGATGTAACAATTTTAATGTTTTATGTTTCTATTTTGTTTGTTATTCTGTTAAGATGTTATGATCACTAATGCGTTGTAACCAGGTGTGAGTATATACATATTTGAGAGAAGAAGAAAAAAAAATATCTGTTGAAATCAATGAAGATGCTGCTGCTGTTTTGGGGGGCGGGAGAAGGAAAAAGGACCTGACCCTTTCTACAACTTCCTCATTGGCTGATGGGTCCTTATCAGTCACATTTTGCCCAATGGGGTCGCAGGTCAGAGGTTAGGGTTTGGATTGACAAGGCGGGACATCCTTGCTCTTCCTCCAATGGCAGGTGAGATATAATGTATCACCAGCTGTGCTTCTCTCTTCCCTCCTTCACCTGTAGTCAGGACTTCAACTGAAAAGAAGATGGAAAGAAGCAACCCTCTACTTTTGAGTCTGCTATCCCTCCAAAGATACAAGACTTCTTACTTTATGGTTTGCTGTAAGAATAGTGCTTTTTTTAAGCTAATACGTCCTCAAAGACTTTTACGGAACTATTTTGAATATATTTAGAATACGACACCTGTATACATCACTTGTAAATTCATACTGGAATACATCATCAAGGAGAATTATTAATGATGCAGAGTCAAAACAATATTTTTTGTGTGAATTTCACAGAAGCTCTTCTGTACAGTGGCACTATTTCTCTAACTCGCAGTCTCTCTCTCTCTCTCTCTTTCTCTCTCTCTCTTTCTTCTTTCTTGTAGAGCAACTAGAATTAAACTTCACCATTCACAAGGATTACTGTCCTGTTCGAAGTGCAGTTCTTGATGTCTGATGATGTTTGCAAAAACATGACTCACTGAAGCTTCCCCAGATGTTCTCTTTGCTCGCAGTGGAATCATAGCTTCTCTGTTGTTTCCACATTTCTAGAATCCACGTCTGCCACTGTGTCATTTTGGGGCAGTTACAAGATTCATTTCAGCAAGTTATCCGGCTAAAACCCCCTATACGGCTTCACGACCGCTGCAGTGTTGACTTCTCGAAACTTGTGCATCAGACACAGTCGATCCATCATCCAATAGAATGTGTTGTTGATACTCTTTTCTGTGCTTAGGTGAATGACTAAATTGATTTTCCCATCAGCAACCGTGAAGGACCGAAAAAGATGCCTTCATCTTTGTTGTGTTACACAAGAGTCGAGGAATTGAGATAACACTCTGAATACGCACCATACTTCAACAATAGAAGCCTGAATGACTAAGAAGGTGGAATAGAGATTCCAGCGTGGTAAACCACCAATTCTTCTGGTTGAATCTTGTGCTCACACAAGTGGATGCTGACACAAGCTCAACCATAATAGCTCATAGTCATAATGCTAAGTAAGGTAACGAAAATGAAAGGGACACATCGGTCCAATATGAGTGTCGAGAATACCTTCCCCTTCTGAGGTCACTTTAATGGCTTGACCTGCATTTCATTCAAGTGAATTTCCACAAGTCATTGTTGTGCAATCCAATGCTAAAACGTCCAACACCTGAGGACATAAAACGCGAGTCATCACGGCGAGTCAATATCCATGAAGCTGCCAGATTTCCATGTCTAGAATGATTTCCCACCAATTGTTAGTGGAGCTTCGCGCCATGTGTTCCTTGACTGAACTAGGTAGAACATTAGCAACAAGTTGAAACAATAAGTTTAGAATCCACTATGGATTGAATTGAATTCGAAAAAAAAAAAATCATTCCGAAAAATTATGTTTTGATGCCCTGTTTAAAGGTTTGAATATGAAAAAAGTTTTACATAGTATTTAAAAAAGTTTCAATACAGCGTGAAAATTAATAGTTAATAATATGAAAAACTTTTTTTTCCGGTTTAAAATTGTATTTATGAATTCAAAAGTTTTCCGATTTGAAACGTATTTTTACGATTACAAATGTTTTTTTTACGAGTTTGACGCTGTATGATTCTGTGATCACATTTCAAATGTCCAAATGATGGAGGCTCACTTGCTGTCGCAACCCCTGAAGAAAAGGGTCACGCAGAGAAGTGTTATAGTGTTGGAGATTAAACACACATTTTGAACAAACATGACCTCGGAGACTTGGATGCTTTGAGACAGTTTACAAACTTCATTTGAGCATTTTCATGACTGTATCTCGCTTTTATACCTGAGCACAGCTTTTAACACCATGACCAATAGAGAATATTGAGGCTCTTTTTAGAAGCACAAATCAGTTGCCGCCAGAAAATCTATTTCCACTCTGACAAGTGATTGACTGAGACTGATAAAGTATGTGCAAAAACCTTGCTGCTGTTGTCACCGGTTTGATGGCACCAAATGTTATCAAGTGTGAAAGAATGACACTCATCAATTTCTGAATCATTTCAGCTGTGAGTGAGAGGATCACGTGCCTTTCCTGCTGCAGGTTATTACAGACTATGGATGAAGTTTGTTTTTCAAGAGGGGAGCGACTGCAGCAGGAGCGAGCTCATGCAGCCAACATTTCACAGTTGGCCGGCTTCTCAGACATGACCTATCACAGAGCTTTTTCAGGGACTGGTCCAGGATCAGAATTGAATGTGCCTGTTAGACTCTTTGAATCCATCATCCTGTAGTGAATACTAGAGCTTTCCACGTACTAAAGCACCAAAAAACTCCTATTGGATTATTCAAACTGTCAACTTTTTGATGTCCACGACAAGAAGAATAACAAATATATGAACTGAGGGAGGTAGAGTTGAGCCACATACAACGAGTCTCACTCTGTGTGACATCACAGTTCATCTAAACAAATATGTTGAAACCCAGCAAGAACATTTTGCCAATGTGGCACATGTGGGCTGAGTTTATAGTAACTGACTAAGCTGATATTTGTGGTCAGTGGAAACCAGAACAGCGCATCAGCTGTTTTTGATGTTTGTGTTACTACAGTAAAATAGAGCTGAGCAAAGCAGCCATATTCTAAATTTCAACATTGTTTAACTTGGTATTAATGAATTTTAATATGTATTATTTTATGTATTATTTTAATATGTATTAAAATGTGAGGCATTACTTACTGAACTGGTAACCCACAGAAGCTGTAAGGGAGAGGCTCAGACTGCAGACTTCCAAAGAGTCAAACAAGAGGTAGAAGTATTGCTTCACAGCTGTGGGTGGAGGGCAGGGTTTCCACTACGTTGAATGGAGCGTGCTGCACCAACATGGCTTAAATGAGAGCGACCACGCCAGCAGAAAAATGATACGTTTTCAAAAATGATGTCCAGGATAAAACATAT
Source organism: Synchiropus splendidus (assembly GCF_027744825.2). NCBI lineage: Eukaryota > Metazoa > Chordata > Actinopteri > Syngnathiformes > Callionymidae > Synchiropus > Synchiropus splendidus. The sequence goes on from NC_071352.1 coordinate 4,213,669, forward strand.
TGAAATAAAGTGGAAACATCCAAACAAACTGAAAACGCATCATGGATCTGAACGTGGCGGCATTCACCGTGTTTTTTACAGAAAAATCCAGCAAGAAACATGACAGAAGTTCGTTGCTCATGGAACTCAAGTCGTGTATTCCGGCCGGACCTATGAAGAGACGGACAGCTGCTGACTGGAGAGAGATTTACCTCTCATGATTAAAAACGAGAAAGATTTTTATTGTCACCAATTCAGAAAATGTCAAAATGTTCCCCTCTGATTCATTGTTTCTCTGTCGCGTCTTTATTGGCTGCATTCCTTCCACATCACAGGCTTAGTTGACATATTTTTGGGGGAAATAATTTGAGATTGTCTTGTTATGTAAGTCGCTCTGTTACATAAGAAAAGGCGACCGAGGGCTGAAACCGGGGACAGTGCCCTGGAACAGTTGCCCTGCCAAGTATATTTCATGCTACGATGAAAGTTACAGACTGAACATGTTACCAACATGGATGACACCCCTCTCTGTTAGCGCCATCAAATAAACAAGTGGAAGTGTCTCCTTCCCTCTGTTGCTTGTCCTTGAGCGGCACACTGATGCTTTGCTATCTGTTCCACTTTCTCTGCGGAGTGTGAGATAAAACTTGTAGAAGCCAAACTGAGTGCATGTTTTTGAAGCCACAGTGGTTGCATGTATTGTCGATCCTCCACGTACAATGGAGCATCGCTCACCATTAAAAATAATGAGTTTTTTTTTCCTCTTTGCTGGGACTGAAAAGGGAGAGCAGAGCCGACAGGCACAAGCAGCAAAAACGTGCAACATCCATACTGTATGTAGAGTGGCATCTGTTTCTTTGTGGGCCACTTTGAAGCCTCTATGATGGTATAGGGACAATTGTGCTTTGTTTCCTTTTTGTTTCCTCCACCTCATGTGACAGTTATTTTGTTTTTGGTTTTTTTTTTCATAACTTTTACACATATCAGCCTGTATTAAGCAGATGTGTCCCATTAGCTACATTTACTGACTGTTTTTTTTTCATATTGAGGTGTAAAACCTTTCCTGTCTCCGCACTGGACCGTGGTAGAGTGTCACAGGGGAGGTGCTCGCTCTCTACACCTCCGAGGCTGGAGCACACACTCCAGGGTTTGATGTCCTGTTGTCAGCTGGAGCTGGGACAGGGATGAGGTGAGTCTGGGACAGAGCGTGACTTGGTTTATGACTTTGTCACAGCCAAACTGCACAGAAGCACACATTCAGAGCTGGACATGCACCGGGCACCTCTTCCCTTCTGGAGAGACGTCACTCACTCGGCAACCCCTCCCACATGCAGCGGCCACACACATAGAGGAACAGCGCACCTGCAGCAGACACTCTACATTCACTCCTACAAAAGACTATTTTAAGGCTTGGAACGCATTGTTTTTTTTCCATTCATGTCATGAGAAAAATCCATTCAGATTTCGAACAACTTGCTTCTCGAACGGATTGTGGTCGAGAACCAAGGTACCACTTTATATCCACAATACGTGCTGCAGTATCAGACATTGAATGAAAAAAAATCAGCATCTGCTGGCCTTTGCTGCCGTGCTTTACAGAAAGCATTGTTCGATCTCACACATTGATATGGGACACATTCATATGCCTGAGGACACTACAGTATACAGATGGACGTGCTAAAACAATTACGATGAAGCTTCCAATGGTTACAAATGTGAGTGGCTCTCTGTTGGATTGTGCCCTGTGAAGTCCTGTTGAACAGTGCACAGAGGCCCCTGCCTCCTGCCCAATACAGCAGGAATACGCTGAGACAGTTAGGCGACGGTTCCAAATTCATTTTGTATAGTTAATTATTTTTGTTGAAACCAATATACTATTCCATATTACAGAAAGTACAGTGCACCCCAAACCTTTAATGCTTGAAACTTAATAGCAATCTTGTGTGTGTGTGTGTGAGCGCGCATGCATGCGTGCGCCCATTTAGTAATACTGTCAAGTCGATATCAATCCGTGCAACGTGCACAAACATCACCGCCATTCTTGTGCCATCGCTCACTTCTTAGAAACATAACATTTACATGCAAATGTCACGATCCCACACCCGAGGCTGAAAACGTCTTGGTCAAAACATTGAATTTCACACTCCTGGAGGTGCTGTTCTGTCACTTGTGCTCACCTCTGACCTTTTTTTTGATTGTGAAATGAACAGATTCCTTCTGAGTCGACATGTTTTACTGCCAAGAATCAGAAAATGCGCTGGGGATCAAAAACGCATGACACTTAGCTGCTTTACAACATGAAAACAAGTGTTTAATTCGTACAAAATTGTTCTAAATCATCTTAGTGGATAAGTGAATTTAGAATGACTGTGGCAGATTAGACTTGGTTGTTCCTTCCCTGCAGGTTGTGTCCGTGAGCTTCAGTCTCATGAGGTCACCCGCTCACTAAATAGTTACAGACTCTCCAGGCAGAAACAGGGTGAGATAAAGTTGTGGAATTAGAAACATACACAAGGTCCTTTTCTTTATTGTATTGGAGCATTGGAAAAGGATGGTCAGCACTTATGTTATAGATGATCCTGGGTGCTGGTGCAGAATAAATGGGCTGTATTGATCACCAGCAAACGCACAGATAAATCTTCACTCCCTGTTAAATTCTAACTTGCAGTCTCCTCATTTTTGGAATTGAACCATGTCTCACCGTGAAGTCAAGATAACAGCATGTGCTTTGACCAGCCGTGAAAGTTTCCAGCTGAATAAAATGTGTACTTGTGAATCCAACAAAGAAAGGAAGTAAATACGAGAACTTGAGAGAGATGAAGTGGATGGTGCAGGTATGTTGAAATGGAGAAAAGGAGATCCGTGACGGAAACAGGAAGCCTATTGGGCTGTAGTGACAGCTGCCATGATGAATGGGTTGAAGCATGGCTGGGCAACATGCAGCTCCCTTCATCCCAACAGTCTGACTCCCACAGTGCCGTTGCTTGCTTTAATTTAGGGGGGGAAAGTCATAATATGAACAAGCCATTTAATGTACATGACAATATATTGATGAGGCGTATTCATTTAGGAAGAACTAAGTATGATATCGCTGAAGGTGTGAGTGAAGTGGAAATATGCTAGAATCACGACTGCATGCTCAAACATGAGACAGAAGAGAAACTCAACAATGGTAGCGGTGGAATACAGCAACCTTAGAAGGACCACAACAACCTCTTGTTGAAAGAGCCATCACTGCAATACATTTGAATAAATTTTATTCAACTTTTCACGTGAACACATTTATTTATTTTGCCTCAGAGTAGCGACAGAGAATGTCTCTCGACAGGATAGAGTGCTGCCGGCGAGGCCGCAGATGATGCGCGGCTATAGCTGCTCACCGTAAACACTGGTAAGATAGAATGGTTTTGCCCTTTACCCAGTGTTTACCTAATGTTTGCAAATGTATGCCTGTTAGCCGGCGTGGTCTCTGATCTGCCATAGCTTCCACATTAGATGGAGGGCAGGGTAAGTACATAGCTGCTGGCTACCGTATGTCACCGCTCATAAGCAAGGAGGAGAAATACACAGACACTAGCTCTGTGTGCGAGGGTTAGAGATAATCACCCCTCGCAAGGTTGAGTGGAGCGTAGGGCTGACCCAGATTCACCTGGTCTTCTCTCCTCCCACATGAGAAAAGCAAACACTTGAGGGATACTTGCTGCTGTCACTTTGCTCTGGCGCTACATTTTTTATCAGCAACAAATTTGCTGTGGAAACGAAAGATGCTACCTCCTACTTTTCACACTAGTAGTGATTTCCAGTAAATAATAATAATGTAATGTTTTCTAAAAACTTTCATTTCTTCTTAATAATGGTGACTGATAGCCATAACACGTAGCCTCCCGTAGCACTTAAAAAAGTGACATGACACTGGCAGGTGTCTCAGTTCCTTACCACCCATAACACATCACTGCTTCAGATCCGTTTGTTTCTTTTTACTCTTGCTAGCTTAGTCAGTCAATTGCAGTGGTAACGCTAACCCTTTTGTCATGAAAAGGTATGTCGAATGCATGCTTGAGTCATCTTCAGTGATCAAGAGAATTCTATCACAATGTCAAAACCAAAGTCCAGTTTATCGGACGTTCCTGCGTTTGTTCATTCCAGACGAAGAGTCCAACTGTGTGTCTGCTGATCAGTTTTCTTCTTGAGACATTTGAAGACACAACCAAGCGACGTATCTTCTTTTGACCCTCACTTTCCTCTCCGCCCCTCCTCTAGTTCCATCTCTTTCCCTTGTCTCCTTCTCTCCCTCTCCAACTCCACCCGTTTTTTCAGATGTATGATTCATGGCTCTAGCAGTATGACTGAGATATGAATATTTCACCAGAATCAAATGCAATTTTTAGGCAGCAAGGCGTAGTGGGGGATTGCGATGGGGTGGAAAGACAGTGAAGGGGCTGCAGATGAATTTATTGATTAGAACACGTGAGATGACAATAGGATTAATGCATGTGACCCTGATCATCATCCAAGAAGATGAAAGATGGACCTTCAAGTCTGCGAACACCCAATACCTTGTCCTTTGAACATCACACCAACGTTTTTAATTTTTTGAAGATGCTGAATGCATGAATATATCGTGTGAAAATGTCCCATTAAGTTTTTCCTAGAAAACCATTCACCCATCTTTTCGTCTTGTCTGACATCAGTGGTGCTGTTGAATATCGCCATTTCCTCTCCGTACTTGTGATTTACATTTCTTCTGCTGACTTTTTATTGAGTCACGCTTTACAGTGAAATAAGCACTTTTTTGTCTTCTTGAATCTCTATTTTTAATCTGTGTCGCTGCAGTGCGGCCTCATTCGGTGATGAAACAAAACTTAAGTGTGAGGGCTCAAATGTCAAGACCTTTGCTCCATGTTGTTGCTGAGTTGTGAAACGCTCGGCAGAGCTCGGTGAAGGTATCGACTGCTCCCATGCTTCTGTGACGCTTCGCCGCTGGACACCTGTGATCCTATAAAGGCTGGTAGTTAAGTTGGCATCGTGTATCCTGACTCTGCAACAACTGTGCAGCTATTGCCCAAACACTGACAAAAGAGAGATGTCAACAGGAGAGAGGGTGACTGACAGGTAATGGGGGAGATGGATGATCGCCGGCCTATAGAGAACAGATGGAGTCTGAGAGATAACTACACACATCGCTGTGGTGGAGATGATTAATCCGCCAAGGGCACCTTGTGTAACCCAAGATACCTGAATATGGGATTCTACACATGCTTACGGAGAGAGATAATGTCGAGTCTGCGCACCCTTGTCAATCTAATAATTCCTGGATATGATCTCATATGTATTGCACACTGCTGCTGATCAGAAGTGATGGGTAAATGATGCCTCCGTCACACACTCGCTCGCTGGAGCATCCGGGCTCCGAGCTGATTTGTTCTGTGTTCTATGTACCTTTCTGACTGCCAAGTAAGTGGCTCAGTTCTCTGCTGCAGTTCCCCGTTCAGTGTGAAGTTCAAGATCATAGACAGTTGAATACAACTGTGTTGACCAGGCTGATCCACTGCATGGAGATACACGGTAGTGATGTGCGTCTTGATCCTGAAATATCGATACCTACGATACTAGCTCTTGATTTAATAAAATCGATTCTCAGACCAAAATATCGATACTTACTTAAGTAATTTGAGGTAATGAATGTCCTTAACAGGAACACGATGAAAAGATCCGGTCTGGACACGCGGTTAGTGGGAACTACTTTTCTTCTGTCCGTTATGTATAAGTGCAGCCGAAGTACGCTCCTCCGCACCAGTCACAGTCAAGACTCTACCGTGATCAGTGCTCCAGAATGGCAGACCGTCAGCAGAGCTTGTGTGTGGAGCTACTTCAGTGCCACAAACAACTAAGATGCCATGTGTGGCAACACAACAAGCATGGTGAAACACTTGAGGTTAAACCACGCAGTTCAGTACTTTGCATCGATGAGGTCGAGGGAGGAGGAGTGTTCAGCGTCCGCCTCAGTAAATAATAGAGTAAAAGTATGAGTATCGCTGAAATAATCACTGAAATAATCTCACCCATCCTAACTTTAGCCTAGATAAATTCATGGAAGGATTCCCAGGTAGTTCACCATTTAAAGTAGAGCTTTTAAATTATACAGTGCAATGACAATAAAACAGCCTTGGTGAAAATTGTACTAGAAACGATGAATAAAACATAAGTTTAGCTACCAAATATTGTATTATTATTTGAAATCAAACTGAAATTAATAATTATATAGTGTGTGAATTAATAATTTATATTAATGTAACAGTGCAATTATTGTGACTTTATTTGTTTAAATATTTCACTAGCAATTTCAGTTTGTTGTTGCCAGTATATATTCAGTGCTGAGTAGTCCCATTATTTGTTTTTCAGTGAGATACCTGGGAATTTAAAAAAATCATAAATAATGTTCACAAGTAATTAAAGAATAATTTATTTTAATGACTTTTTTTAGAGACAATAAATATAAAACTGTTTACTCATCCTTGTATTCTTAAGGAAGCTATGAATAGGTGTAGTTACATACACATAGGTATCGGTATCAGTATTGGTATCGGTATCGGTATCAGTATTGGTATCGCCGATACCAGCCTGAATATTACTCAGTATGGGATCGGAAAGGAGATCAGTGGAATCGAACATCACTAACACATGGAGCCAAACTAGAAAGTCAATGCAATGATAAATGAAAAGGAGTCTGGAAAATGGAGAATGGAAAAGTTTGTCAAATCGCTCATGAATTGCTCTTGTTTAAGAACAAAAACTGCAAAAGTAATTCATTGATAATAATGCTGAGCATTATACGTACAGTCTCCAAAGAGCTTTTCTCTTGAAGTGTTGCTTTAAATCATGGCAGAGAAGAAGAGACTGACTGTCGCTGTCCTACTCATGACGTCAGTGCACAAGAACAGCAAAGTACTGCAGTGTCATCAATAACAAATGACTGTAATGCATGAAATAAAGGACTGAAGTTTAGTTCAGATCAGACTGAAATTGTGTGTTACTTGCTGACTCTGACCCGCGTTTGAGGGCACATTTGAAAACTAATGTGGACAGCCTGCATCTGATAAAACCCAACTCTGACCCGGAGCAAATGCAGTTATTATTACTGAGACTTGCTCAAAATATCTTTCAGTCTCATGATAATGGACCAAAGTTGGTCTGATCCATCATCATCAGTGCTCTGTTTTGCTGACAGCTGTTTTTGAACCAACAGCTGTGCAGACAGGAATATGAAATGCAGGTAACACTTCAGATTGATTAACTATTAATAAGCCAATTACTCGCTCATTTACTATTAATAATCAGTCACTATGGTTCTGTTTAGAGTGAAGGTGACCATTCCTGGGTAAAATATACCATGGCACCACTATGATGAATGTGTAGCTTATACACATATAGATGTGCTACTATGTGTTCCCTAATCTAAATAAGCCACAGAGGCTTATGTTTGTTGTTCGGCGCAACAAGATCACAACCGTCCTTTTTCGTCTGTGACATGACACTGAAAAACACTGTTCTTCTGTCACCATTTCATCCAAAGCAGACAAAACTGTCTGTGGAAAAGTGTCATGCATCGACAGGAGGTATCACTCTGTGTGCTTCATAACACATCTGTCATTACCTGTTAGTAAGATTCTGAGCGCCCACTTGCCTTATGAACCGTTCGACCTACCCCTTAGTTCGACCTTTTTATTCTGTCTCGTAACCGTCGCTTCTCTTTTGCTGCACTTGAAGCCAGTTTAGTCAAGCGAAGGCTGTTGTCAGGATATGTTCAGTTGGCTCAGCTGGGCTCTGCTGCAAAGTAGGTCAAAGGATGTTTTTAATATTGTTTCTCTGCCTTGTTGAAATGGAATAGTTACAATCTCTGAAATTGGAGTCACGCAAAACCTTTAGAACGCTAAGGCTGTATTTTTTCTTTTTGTGGGAGTATATTATCTGGGAGTTCAGAATTTAAAATCGAGTGACTAAATCAGATTACTCCCAGTGGTGCCATTAGACCATGGGTCATTATTGTGGGACTTGGGGACAACTAGGGGAGACCCATCTGAGGATCTGAGGGTCCTGGCTGGCTCCCGACTATATTGCAGAAGTGCAATATAGTCGGGAGCTGGGCCAAGACGCACTTTAAAAGTTATCAGAAAAGTCTTGATGTCAATTCTAATGTGGAGCAGGAGCCAGAGAAGCTAATACTGGACTGATGTGCTGCTGTCCTTTAGAGCCTATTAGACTTTTAAAAAATGCATTATTCTCAAATGGGTTTCAGACTTTCTCAGGTAATGTGACAAGTGCAATATTCATTGAAGGAAGCCACTGTGCATGTTTCCTTCTGACGTTGTGCATAGTTGTTGCAGAACACCTCAGTGTTCCCGGTGGCCCTGTGGAAACAGAACTCCAGCCTCAGTCTGGATTTGATGTTCTGTTTACACAGAGTGACCATGTCCAGCAAGTGTCCATCCTGCGGCTGGTCCCTGCCAGTCAGATACACTGACATCTAGGGTCTGTGAGAGCACACGAAGGAAGGCTGTGTTAAACTGCAGCATAGCTGTCCAGAAATGTTCCTGCTGCGATAAAGGGCTGAGAAGTGTTCCTCTTAGTTGCAGCAAGGGCTGATCTGCATCTACAGTACATGGGGTTATCTTGGGTTTACAGAGTTTACAGTCCCCCTTTGTTGTCCATGTTGGTGGCTCAAAACCTACTTACTGTCCTTCATGTTTGAGTCAACTCTCAGCGACTCCCACTGCACTTTTGACAACCTCAAAGCCTCACTCTTGTCCTATAAATCTCCTTTTTATTCCTCTCCCCTCTTCTTCCAATCATTTCATCTCACCATTCATTCCCCCTCACCCCGCAATCGCCCCTGTTCTACTTCTGGTACCATGCTTTCTTCTTTCCTCTTACCCAGCAGGAGCACCAGGCCTTCTGCTGCACGTGAGCTGAAGCCCAGATGTCTGCGTTTGCTGTTTCTAGAAACTGGGTCATGTTTGGAGAGAGGAGGAGCGAGATGTAGAGATGGGAATGGAAGAGAGGGAACATGACAGGAGATACTTGAAAGGAAAGAAGGAGGAGATGATGAGGGGAAGTACAGAGAAACATTTTTCTAGGTGTGAGGACACACTCACACCAACGTATCCATTGTCATGTCCATTGTGTGTGTGTGTGTGTATATATATATATATATATATATATATATATATATATATATATATGTTTATAACTAAACATTGAGCTTGCACTTATCTGAAGAAATGGCACCATATTTACTATTCTTAAGCAGATCAGAACTTTTTACATTTTATTTCGGTTTCAAACAAATTTCAGTCCCGTCTTTAACTTCCTACGGACCAAAATGTGATTTAACACTATTACTGTCGTAATTCTTAAGACTCTGAAGAATTGTGAGGTCTGAACTCTGCGAACGGACACAGGGCAAAACAAACAGCAGTGAAAACCTTTGAGTCTCTAAAAGATGAAGACGAACAGATGTGACCCAATTTATTTCCAAGAGATATGAAAACACCCATCTGTCCCAATTAAATTCACTAGCTTGCCTCTTAAAAGTGTTGCATTATTTTCAGGTTTTTTTTAAAGTGAGTGGGAAGTAGCCGCAGGACAGGAAAGTTATTCCAGAAGACTATTGTGCTATTATTATTATTATCATTGTGTCCTATACATTCAAATACACATTAACCATGTTTCCTCATATAGCTGCCACACAATCTACAGTACCAAGAACTTATATACTGCACTGAAGAAATATATTCTAAATGATTTTGACCACAAAGAAATGAAACAAAAACATTACTAAATTAATAAAAGCACCGGTAGGACATAGAAATACATGTAAAGAATTGGGCCCATGAAAAGGTTAGTGTCCCAATGAAACAGTAACATCATCCAAAAAAAAGGAAAGAAAAAAAAAAGAAAATGTCAAAGACATGAATCAACACTTTGTTTCACCTTACATTCATATTCTATAAGCTTTTAATTTATTGAATAGTTTTGGTTTTAGCTATCTGATCCACACACCTTTGAATGAGAGGCTAAACCATGAGACCAATCCACAGGTTTTGACTCTGATCTAGTTACACTCCGATAGTATCTGTATGAAAATGATTGGTGAACATCAAATTAAATCATAAACCAAGATATGGAGTTTTAAATGTAGCCATGATACAAGGTGGAGTGTGTTGCTCTGGAAACATGAAGGCACTGCCCTTGACTATCTCAAAGATCTTGCTCCAACTTAAAAGTGTTGAGCGTCATGAGCAGAATCACTGGGGACACGTGAGATTTATCTAACAAACCTGGATCCATGGAGTTCAAGTCTTGGTGTCAGACGTGGTTACTTCAGGTGTGCTGGCTTCACAGTTTAAAGCTTCAACCTGACAGCCATGTTTAGGACGGTGTTCCTGAGACTGCACAGCAGCTGAAGCAGAAGTCTGAAGGAGACAGTCTGTCACTCCAGACATGGAGATGGTCTGGATGGTGGGATGGATCTGTGGAAACAAACTGTGCTGGAAAAGACAAAATGGACGATCAAGACCTGAATGTTTGATTTAGGGCCAAGATCTTCGCTGATGTGACACTTACAACCTCTCTGGACTCGCTGATGCGCTGTCTCTACTTTGGGAACTGTCTGCTTCCTTTTTACCCGCAGACATGATGATTTAGTGATGGGGAAGCGCTCGTCCTCATAAATCATGGGATAGTTGGGATATGGAAAGTACAAAAGTTTCTCCTCCAGTGTGTCTCAATAGAGCATTGATACAAGGCGGCATTGACCAAAATGAATCATAACAGATAAGTCATTGTCCTTTTCTTCCTTCTTCATGCACAAACTTTTGTCAATGTGTACAATCTATTTGCTGCTTTCAGAAAGGGCACAGCAGGACGTTCACTTCAGCCTGAGTGTACCCTGTTCACATCTTTTTTTATTCAACCTAACCATGAGTATTTCTAGCTCCATCTGGAGACATTTTCTGTAACCTTGAGTTTGACACTGGTACATGTGAAATTCAAAAGTCTTTGTATGACTGAGTATTCAAAAGCAAAACCTCAAATATGACAAATATGATCTGACCCCTTCATTGCTCAAAGCCCCTTCAGGAGCACTATTTCTTGTTCACTGCTCATGTTTTGTGTGCGAGTGGTCATGTTTTGCCATACTTGTAGGTACCAAGTCTTGACAAGCCACCTTCTTGTGAGGACATTTTTGGCCTGTTCTCACGTGGTTTAGAGGGTTAAAACCTCAGTAAAAAGTAATTCATTTTAATGGGGTTTAGGTTTAGTTCAGAGTCCTATGGCAATGAGAGGTCCTCACAACACACCCGTGTGTGTGCTATTGTTATTCATTCACGGTTAAGTAAATGTCTGACAAAAAGTTGGTTTTCACTCATGTTCAGATGTATTCAAACTCCTGGCAAAATCTCTGTTTCATTTTTTCTCTGCACTTATCTCAAGATCAAGACCAGGCAGGGAAAGAGGTATCACGCTCTACCATCGAACAGGTCTTGAAATTGGGCATTCAGCATCAATGGTTACAGCTCCGGTGTCGAGAGACTATTTTAGGAAGGTGCACTGGTGCCCTGGGGCTGAGTCCGCTAAACTCATTTATCAGCACATCTGCTCCCTCGCATGTTGAGTTGCACATGCAATGAGCACGCAGTGCCTCCCTCATCCTCTCTTGAGTAACTTCTCATTCCTAAATGCCTCCCACATTAGAAAACATGCCTCTGGGGAGAGACAAATGGGAAGCAAACGGAGACAGAATAATAAAGATGCTTTTGATGAGAAGCTAGTTAAAGGTTACTTCTTAAACGCTAAATATTCAAGGAGCTGGTGCTTCATGTTGACTTTGGTGTTTGCAGTTCCTTTGCATTGTCCGGATTCTCCTCTCTGTCCTTTGTCCAAGCCAAAGAAGTCCTCCATAACTTGGTTCCCAGCTTGTCTTGGAAGTGTGTGCATGTGCAAGATGCAGATCTCATCGCCTCCAACTTTGACATTGGGCTTCAGCTTCTATTCCTTTCAGATAACACACATGCTCGTATGTCAGAAGTGAAAATTCACCCCCAAAACAAAGACAAAAATAATCATTGACACATGCGCAGGTACACAAGTTCCATGGAGTGCTGCAGGCCTTGCCTCAACATATACACACATTTGGTCTGAGTAATCCTTCAAATCCTTGTTATTGACTATGCTAGCCCCAGGCCTGAGGGCGCGTGCGTGGGTCTGTACACGTGTTCTATTAATATGCTCTGATTTACTCCCATGCTGTCTGCTAACATCACTACAAGTCAGCAGCATTGTTCCTTGTGAATAAATGAGTTCTAAATCATTTTGCTAGGGTTGTTGAAGGAGAATTTAAGGAGTTCCACTTCTGGATTGGGCCTTTATTAGTCCCACAGTGAGGACATTCAATGGCAACAAAGACGCTGACACATACCAAAGACTTCAGAGGTCCTCAGCCTCCTGAGCAGGAACAGCCTGCGCTTTGCCCTCTTTTGACAAGAGCACCTGTGTTTTCAGTCCAATCCAGTCTGCTGTTCAGGTGCACACCCAGGCACTTGTATGAGACTTAGAAGAGTCTGAAGGTCACATTTATCTTGACTGAGCTGCATCCTCTTCCCACAATGCCAACAATGAAATCTTTGCCAGGTGAAGCCACTGCCTCTAACATGCTGCACTGCATGTTGGGGAGGCTCCACGAGGAAGTTCAAATGGCAGACAGTATTTTCTCTCTCCCTCACGTCTCTAATCCTAAAGCTGCTTCCACCTTTCCAAGAGTAAAAAGCTTTTTAGCAGCAAGAACATGGATTACATGGCGGGATTTCACCTGCTCTTTTACGTCTGATCATAAGCGAATTGATTCTCGCTGTTCTTTCTAATGAGGAAAAAAAAAGCTGAATATTCAGAGAGTGTGAAGACATGGATTTTTGGGGATTATTTTAGCAACCTGAGGTGCAGTACATTTGAAAATAAATGGATTGTTCTTGTACTTGAAGGAGTTTCGCTCCTGCACATTTGGTTCTTGTCAAGTTAATGCTTGCAATCTTGTATAGTGCACAAAGAATTGTAACAGTTACAGGATGGAGAGAAGGTTCTTAATGAATTAAAAACGATTCCTCACAAAAAAACTGCAGCTGACCGAGTGGCGAGAAAATGTCAATGAATTATGAACCTGTCTTACTCTCAACCTTGCAATTGCTTGACAGACGAAAATCCATGTCAGCCACTTCGAAACTAGTTGTGTTGCCATGACTAAAGCCTACTGTGACTGTTCGATCATCTGAAGATCAATCATGAGATTTTGAACGACTGCGAGCTGAATGTGATCAGATCAATATATGTGACCGCTGGGAGAGGAATATGTATTAATCATTGCTACAAGTGCTGCGAGGCATATTTCACAACATGGAGGTGGACTAAAATGATGTGCCAGTTGATGGTCCTCCATGGAGAGCAGGCCCATCTCACACAAACAGTCCCTTATTGAACAGTATATCCTCCAAAGCACTTGACTTACACTCACTTGACTCAGCTCCATGTCTTGATTTTGCATTCCCACTAAGGATACGTTCATCTCCTCGGCCGTTACCTTCCTCCCTAGTCGCACTTATCCTCTTCTCCTCCCCATTTGTCACGTCCATGAACCTCCTTGGTCCAGCACTGGCTCTCCTCTCCACATGTCACATGTCCTCTGTGCGTTCAATAGTTGAAAATCCCGGGAAGTAGCAGCACTATAAACTATAAACTCTTCAGATCAAAGCTTTTCTCGAGCTTTGCTTTTTGATATCTGGGATATGAATGACCTAGAAGGAGTTATAACTGAACTTTTTCTTGAAAAAGAAAGTTGCTTTTTGCAGAACAATGTCTGTGTTTGTGGACCATGTCATTTGATGCAGGGGACTTTCAGGAGATGTTGTTGCACAAGTCCAGTGTGTTTGTATGTGCTAACGTTCCTTCTGCCATTTTCTCGATGAAATGGCTGCAGTGTTGTATCAGGAGGAAGATGGTGCGGGCACTGTCCCTTAACATGATGAAGCCTCATCCATGCACAAGTTAGGGTCGTATTTGAAGATTTTATTTACCTACTCCTTGGTGCAACCAAACCAAACTATTTAAATGATCTTTAAGTGATCATTTCTTGTCGTTGTCAATAGCAGTCCTGAGTTATGTTTTGCTTTTCTCGTCACTCTCACAAAACAGTTTTCTTTGTTTGGATGGGGTGGTCAGTGAGGGGGTGTGCGACAGAGCAGCACCACATGAGCCTGAACACTTCAGCCTCTCCTCCCTCTCTTTCACACTCCTTTTATTTTGTCACTAACTTGCTGGAGCCTGTCTCTTCCACTCGCTCCCATCTCTAATGGAGGTACTTTGTATGTGAAGCGTGTGATCAGTGCGGCGAAGCGGTGATTCTGTATTCATTTAGCCATGTCTGCCCAGGAACAAGCCCGTCACCTCTGCCTCTGCTGGTCCACCTGAGGGGGGCAAATCTTTCAAACACATTGATTTGAATGGTGAGATCTGCGTTTGTGACGTTGAAGAGGGGAGCAGACAACATGTTGACATTAACGTTTGTCATGATGGATCACGCTGCAGTCAGTTAGTCAGTGCGAACAACCAGCCCTTCACCTTTGCCTCTCCACCCTCTGCTCCCGTTTCTTCCTCTGCTTCTCTGATTTCCCCGCTGTGTTTACTGGCTATCAATATATTCCCTTTGTGCCGCTTTCTATTCCTCCAACTCTGTAGCGGTGCAATTTCACTGCCTTCATTTCTCCTTTCAGTACTTTTCCAAATATGCTGATGTGTCATTATGGATCGGTGTTTCCGAGGCTGCATTACAGCACTGCCGGCCCTCAGGCTTTGATTTTTTTTGGCCAAAGCAACTTTGCAAGCAACATAATTCCTCAGAAACGCTCTTCCTAAGCTTCCACAGGCATTCATTTGTACTCAAGCTCCAGACAAACAATCTCCCATGACCGCACAAAGATGCAGGTCTTCAGATTTTGGTCAATTTTTTCTGTGTCTTTATATTGTCGTAAAGGTGAATTATTTTGTTGCCAGTATATCAAACTCTATTTTCACAAAGATCTACTGCATCTGCCTTTTACGTTTCTCATTCTGTCATGGTGAAGAACTTGCTAATCCCTTGTACTTGTATTGAATTGTCCTGTAAGTCAAGATCTATTCCCAGCTCTTCAGGGAACATCAGCATGATGGGCGACAGTCATGAAAGTCCTAACATAGGAACCTCCAGCCTCTAAAGAGGGCAGTCACTTCAACACCAAGACTGTGCTGATGCTGCAAGTCTCCTCTGCTGCACGCGCATCGATGTTTACATGAATTATGTACCGAATTAAGGAACGCTGTGAGATTCAAACAGGAATCCTCAATGATGAGCTGGGTGAAGAAGGTGATTGGACATTATTTGGGTCTGAGGCAAGCATTGTTTCATGGTGTTTAGCCCACGCCACAGTTGTCTCACACATCCACGCCTCTGGGTTATCTGCAAACACCAAGCTAAATGTGTGAAGAGCCTTTTCTGTGAAGTTTTCTGGTTCCAATTGATCCCATCTGACTGTGTGCTCCCTGAGATTATTAACATTTATGTTGCGGCTGAACTCACATTCTTGCCCATGCAAACATCTGCGTGTGAAGGGATTTGTGTTAGCAGAAAGCTGGGTGTCGTAACAAACACAGCAGCCCCAGAGGCAGGTCTGGGATTCAGGGTGTGTAAATCACACGTCGTTGACTTGGCTTCAGTGAAGAACGTTTGCCTATCCAGGTCAGAGAAGGTCCAGGAGGGTTTAGTCAAGAAAACTTCTTCAGCTCTCCCTAGCACCAAGACTTCATTACAGCTGCGGATGTTAGCTTTTCCCAAGATGTTTGTTTTTGTGTTTTAATGACCTTCTACAAAATATTTGGAAAGCATTAATTTCAAAGTGTCCTTTGAAGCCGCACTATTGCACTTTACCAAATCTTTTTTTGTCTCTAAGGAGTGTTTCAGGACTGTCGTGGTTTCGAAGGAATGAACCCAAGTGCAGGAAGTGCTGGCCGACAGAAGGCATGGGAGACGAGATTAAATTATCAAGATTTAATCGATGAGCAAACAATAAATAGACAGGCAAATAACAATAACCAAAGGCGGCGGAACCAGAACGCAGACCGGAAACAACACACAGGGACTGAGGAAGAATGTGAAAACACAACACAAAAGAGACGAATTAGAATTGAAGCCTAAAACTGGGAGAACACAAAACACACTCAGAGTTAAGCTCACAAGGTGGCAATAAGCGGAAAGTGCTCGGTGGTGAAGAAACACACACACACGCACGAGGAAAAAACTACAAAAGTGAGACTCTGGAACTGCTCACACACGGGCTGAATGGCAAAAAGGAGAAAGAGAAGCGGAGCGAGGAAGAACGAGGAGCTCAGGAGGCGGCTAAATAAGAATTGGAGCGCGCAGGGAAAATCTAGAAAAGGTCAGGAAGGAAATCGAGATCATGGAAGTCTTGAAGGAGTAACGGAGCGAGAAGCAACCATCTGGCAACATGAGCTGGCGTTGGCGGGTTGATATCCAGGGAAAGTTTGATGAGGGAATGAACGTCAGCCGTGTTGCCAGTGAAGCTGGAGAGAGAGAAGGAACAGGAAACGAGGACAACCGTGGATAACAAAATAAAGGCATGAGAACAAACACGGAGGAAAATACAAAAATGAATTCTGGTGGTGTCCACCTAACTCCAGTTGAAAACTTGAGTATACCAAGAGCCCGCCTTTCAGGTGGCTAGAAGGAGTCCAGACCGAAAATAATGCAGAGCACGACACACACAAATCGGACAAATTGATAAATTGAGATAACTTTATTTGTAGAAAATAAGAGATCAGTCGATAAAGTGTCGAAATCACTTTTTTGGCTCAAAGGTAACCCATCAAACCATCATTAAATCCACCTCTGCTGTCTTTCCTCAGAGGTTGTGCACACAGCTTTATTGAACACGTTGGCTAGAGCTTCTGTCTCCCTCTTCACGGATCTTTTCCTCCTGCCTTGCAGATCACAAATTCCTAACAGTGTTGGGGAGAGGAGTGAGTTTGATCTAAACAAAATTGAAAGCGATGTAGTTTGTTGGCCATCAGAAGAAGAAGAAGATGAGCAATGGGGTTCGTGGCTGTGGTGAATGAGATCACAAGAGGATGATCTAGCTGGGTTCATGTTGTAGCAAGACTCAAAATACTGATGGTGTGGCATTACCATGAGCACCACCGTCAGTCTAGTAGAAAGCGGCACAGCATATTTAACGTATCATTGTGTACCCAGAAGTATTTTTTGTTTTACAGTGATGATGCATGACACAGACTTCGTGGGAAAGACTCATAGTGTGTTAAAAATAGAGCTGTTCTCTGTCACGTCATCACTGTAGATGCACATTGAAGCAGGATTTCGTGGCAGTCCAGTGACACGCTGCTCTCTGTGTACGTCGCTCTCTGTCCTCTCTTTCTGTTTTTATTTGACGTAATCGCCAATGACACATGAAGCTGTGGGGAACTGGCAGAGTCATGATGTGCAAGCTTGTATGGTATGGAGGTGAAGTGACAGAACGCTGGGCTCACACACAACACGTGTACAAACAGGCAGCATGGAACATGGGAGTGGAGCGAGCACACACATGAACAAGTGGGCTGTGTGACTATTTATTTTGGTGGCATCTGTTGGTGACCCAATGATGAACGTTGGAGAGGTCAGTATCCAACAATGATGTTCTCACCTTGACTCAGCACCAGAAACATCTGGACAGTGCTTCGGAGAGGTCATTCCAAGACCTTCCAGATTCCATCCAAAGACATAGTTGCTGGAATCATTTGGCAACACTCTGGATTGCTTCACTATTGATTCGTACCAAGTTCCACTTTTGGCGTTAAAGTTCTCCTTGCCATGCAGTGGTCAGTTGCCGACGTTTCTGCTTGGAAGTGAGAAAAGTGGAACATCTTTCAAGGCTAAACACCTAAGCAATGTACTGGATCGATAATGAGTACTATACGGATGCAACTATCCATTTGAATGGCTGGTTTTCAGAGCACATATCACCCATTCATGTAGACCAGTGGCCTCCTCCTGTGCCATCTGCTTGGTGCCAAGGACTGCTATGACCCATGTCATGAGCGTCTTCTACTTGTTCCAAAATGCTATAGCCATCCCTTTTCTCAAGTCTCTGGTTGGGAGTAGCATCAGGATGACAAGGCTTTTCAAAGCTGCCTGGCTGTCTTTCCAAGTTCATCACACTGTTTAGGAGCTTTGGGTTCAGTAGTTCTATATTATGCCTCATTCAGCCCTCAGCTTCAATCTGGCAATGTATGTTTTATGACAACATTATTCCCCAGCGTCTTTATTAATGAAAAACCATGTGTTTTACGACCCATAATTCATTGCAGCAAAACAATTCTCCCTCATTGAATGATGTAATTGCTGCCTATTCTACCAACCAGGAGGCACAGTAGGAGCCTACTGGCCCAGTTGAATGGGTGATGCATACTGCTAAAAAAAACTCCCATCATCCATCCGTCTGTCCGTCCACCCCACCTCTCAGTAGCACCACTCAGAGAAGACATTGACTTATTTTTTTCTACAACAACTGACTTGACTTGGCATACAGGAATCAGGTGAAGCATCACAGAGTCTTCACCTCTTTGCAGCTCTAATGTTGTTTTGCCTCAGCAACAGACTAGCAACGAGGAAGAATGATTGATGGACTTCCGTTTTTCTTTTTTTTTGTTAATGCCATGCAAACAGCTTGCACTGCTTTCATTGGGATTCCTTGGTTTAGTGACAGGAAGTCAGTCAGAAGTAGGAGCTGAGGCTTTACCAGTCAGCTGGACAGTCACTCAAATCCAAAGACGAAGCCCATTTCCACTATATATATATATATATATATATATATATATATATATATATATATATATATATATATATATATATATATATAATTTATTTTATTTATTTTATTATTATTATTATTTATTGGTGAAATTTTTTTGCCAACCAAGCAAAAAAAATTCCTTGGTTTTCTCCCAGTGTTTTTTTTTTTTTTTTTACCTACAGAAGCGCATTTCTGCGCTTTTATTCTGGTTTTACTCTGTACTCTTACTCTGTTCAGGGAAAATTATGTCAGACTCCCCTGACATATTAAGCTGGGGGCTTTATTGTGTATATTATATGTACACTGGATGTATTCTCAGAATTTGCTCTGCAGTGGTTGTTGCATGTGTCTTTGCTAGTGTTCCTTCCATCTTTTCTCACAGACATGGTAATGTTCTTGTATCCCTACAAGATGGTGAGGGCTGTGTCCCTTCTGTAAATGTGGCTGAAAGATCTGAAAGGTGCTGAAAGGCAAACAAGTAGGATGTGAACTTATTGTTCAGGAAGTGATTGTGACGTAAAGAACGGGTGACGCTGGAATTAAATCTGGATTCATAGCATGAGCTTGGTAGCGCAGCATGGTGGGACAGCGGTCAGGTCACTTGCCTGTGGTGCGGAAGTATCTGCTTGAAGGCCTGTATAAGTCATACTTTTTTTTTTGTTTCACAGTGGAAAATTCAACTGAGGTGAGTTTTTTAACTGAAGTTAATTGGAACAGAAAATAGCACAGTTAGAAATTCAAATAGTCGAACTAAACACTTTGAGCTATCAAAACAAAAGATAATGCGCCAGCACAACCTCTGTACGAGGAATATTCATGAAAACAAAACTTCAAGTTGAGCCTCAAAATCCATCCAGAAACCCCCAATCTCATGCAGTCCGTTGCCTTGAATTTCTGAGTTATCTCACCTTTCTTTTTTCACAGTGTTGTGAGTGGTGATGATGACTGGTATGTGTGATGTGGTGAAGCGGTCCATATTCAGTCGATGCCCAGCGCCAATGAAGACGAAATATTTCAATGACCTTTTGCTCATTAAAATACATGAATCCAATTGACTTTCAGCTCTGCATCTTGTCACATAGCTCATTGAGCTGTCCTTCCCAGTCAATGAAGGTGAGGCAATAATGCTGCTGTCTGCACCAAGGTGTACCAACACCTCGACCACATGACAAAAACAAAGACTCAATAGATACTGAACCTATAATGGCCTTGTGAGATGTTGAGAGAAACCAGATCTAGCTGTGATCCACGTGGTCCGGTTCTGTTTCCACTTCCCTGCCTTCTTCTGTGTGACCTCAAGACATGGCAGAGCATATATATATGTATATAAGATACTTCACTCACATTCAGCATCAACATCATGTGCCCACATGCTCTCTCTCTCTCTCTCTCTCTCTCTCTATAGATTAATTGAGATTAATTAGATTATTTTTTTTATTTTTTTAATCGAATCCCACCCCATATATATATATATATATATATATATGGGGGGTGGGATATATATATATATATATATATATATATATATATATATATATATATATATATATATATATATATAGGGGGTGGGATTCGATTAAATTTTTTTTTAATAATCTAATTAATCTCAATTAATCGCAGTTTAATCGCAGTTTAATCATATAAGAATAAGAACAAGAAGCCACATTTTTCAATTTGAATGAATTTGGTATAGTACTGCATCAAATGATGAGCCCATACATACATTTAAACAACAAAATATAGTTTATTTTGCATCATTTTGACAATAAATCACGATATATATATATTGGCATCACCTTATTTAAACTAAAGCTCTTTTAATGTCTTGAAAATATTTGCATACGAATTTTAATAATATAACAATTTGAAGTACATTCAGAGTAGTGGAAACCCTGGCCATTGTGTAGTAAAAAACATCCCTGAACAAAAGCAAACAGATGCTTTTGTTCAGGGATTCCTCCATGTTCGTTGTTGTTGTTATCATCCTAGCTGCGACCAGGAACTCCTGTACTTACAAAGGTTCCGTGTTGTCTGGAGAACAAACTGTTAAATAAAATAAAATAAAATTAATTAAATGCGATTAAAATAATTTAGCGCGTGTTGTAAATGTGGTACCTCGGTTTTTGAACATCCCGGATTTCAAACAAAAATTTTGAGATTTTTTTGCTTCAGATTTCAAACAAAACCGGAAAAACCATAACGTGCGTGGACCGATCAGCTGACCCACTTTGTTATTGTGTACAACGCAGCCTCTGTATGCAGACGTGTCCCGTTAGCTACATTTACTGACTGTTTTTTTTTCACATTGAGGTGTAAAACCTTTCCTGTCCCCGCACTAGACCGTGGAGGCTGGAGCACGCACTCCAGGGTTTGATGTCCTGTTGTGGGCTGGAGCTGGGACAGGGATGAGGCGAGTCTGGGACAGAGCGTGACTTGGTTTATGACTTTATCACAGCCAAACTGCACAGAAGCGCACATTCAGAGCTGGACACGCACCGGGCACCTCTTCTGGAGAGACGTCACCTGGAGAGACGTCACTCACTCGGCAACCCCTCCCACATGCAGCGGCCACACACATAGAGGAACAGCGCACCTGCAGCAGACACTCTACATTCACTCCTACAAAAGCCTCTTTTAAGGCTTGGAACGCACTATCACTACCACTGTATATATATATATATATATATATATATATATATATATATATATATATATATATATATATATACTATACACACACTATATATACACACTGTAGGAAGGGAGAAGGGATATGTACTTGTGTGGCTGGCAGTGACAAAAGTCACCATGATGATCTCCGCCTGTGTAAACCATCTGTAATCTCAGCTTTCTCCAAAACCTGTTTGAGATTCTGCAGGCTTTTGTCTTCAGGAAGGTCACTACTCTATGCTGAGTTGATGTGATAAAGCGCTCTTGATGCTTGGTGCCGTAGAAATGATTGGAAGTGTGGGTGCTCGCCCCGGGGAGGCCGGGATGCTAAGGTGAGAAGAAGGAGATGCCAAATAAGAACTGTAATGATTGAGACAGGATGGAGGATGACTTTTTTCCCTGGTGGATGCTGCAAGCAAATGTAATGGTTACGCATCCATGGTTTCAATTGCTATGTCACATGCGCTCACGACTGATCAGCTGCAGAAGAGGAGACGCTGACCTGGAAAGTAATGATTGGACTGGCCTCAGACTCCCATGTGGCAATCCCGCCATTTGCTCATGTCTGTTCTTCTCTCCTTTTATTGTCATCACAGCAGCGTATACGAGAGGGACGAGTGAATTGTTTAGCGATTGGAAGGATTGAGCCCAGTAACCTGGTTCTCTTTTGCTCTAAGGGTCGGGTACAGAGGTGGACGCCCAAACGTAACAAAATTAAACCCTGCCGAAATTCTTCCAATGTAAAAGAATGCCTATAATACTACAAATGAAAATATGCGGTTTCAATTTAAATAACAAGCAACAACACAAAACAGATGCTAATGTTCAGAAAGAGTGGAGAGATGTGTTGACGTTTATTGAGAAGGAAAGCTAACTGAAGGACAAGCACCTGTGGTGTTGCTTAAGAGCAGTTTCCTTGCAAATGTAACAGCAGATAGATAGACTTCATTGATCTCACCAAGGATAAATTCACAGATACAGGAGCATACAGGTTGTTAGTGCAAGACAGAAATAAGTAATAATGATAGGTAGTCATCATACAGGTAGTCATCTCAACATATTTACAAATATACAAATATATGTAATATTGTGGTGCAACATGCAGTGGGGTGTTATGTACATTGTACAATATCAGATGGTGTATATATATATATATATATATATATAGATAATGACCCGGTAACTACACAGTGTTAGCCACACTGGTGCAGTGGGTGAGAGTTGTTGTCCATGATGGAGGTGATGGAGAGCAGCACGCAATTCTTGCTGAGTGACTTCATAGAGTATGTGATAGATCTACTCCACATAGTAATAATGTGTTTTTCAGATACAATAATGCTCTGCAAGTCCGAGACGAGCTCGGTGAGACCACTGTGGAAATTCAGGCAACCCACTCCCTCTTTCACAGATAACTGGCGCTCCAATCCCCCAATTCAGTTCAGCTGTCACAGCGCCAGACTAACTGCATGGTCGCACGTTCTGCTGATGACCAAACATGAGCAGCACGACACTGATCGAAATTACTGTATTTGGACTGTCTGTCTCACACGTTTGGGCTGTAGTTCATCGTGTTCAGCTCTCAACATACAGCGCACGGACTCGTGATTGGTCAGTTTTAAAAGCTCTTTAAAATGAAGTAGATCACACTCCTCTCCTGCAACTTCATTCACCACAGTGCACACACACGCTCTCGGTTGAGCCACCTGGAGTGGCCGTTTTGTTCATGCCATGGTTTTTAAATTACTAAATACATAGGTTTCATGTCAGTTTCACAAAAAATTCAGACGGGACTTTGGGCACTTGTGTTAATTCTAACAGTATTGTCATGTTCCGTGTTTTTACCCATGCTCTTATTTTGTCATTCCCTGTCTCATATCCGTTTCCCATGTTTTTCACCAGCTGGAGCTCATTAGCTCATCAAGCTCCCAGGATATCTCCACCCGAGTTCCAGTTTGCGGGGCCAGATGGTTGCCTCGCGTCCTATGGTAAACTCCTTCGATTCCTCGGTTCTCTTGTTGTCCTGTATCTCAAAGTTTACGTGTGTGCTTGACGACTTTCCTCAGCCGCCTCCTCAGTGTCTCTCGCTCCTTCGTTTCTGTTTCTGTGATCCGCTGTTGTTGCGAGTTATTGGCTCGACTCACTTTTCTGTTTCCCCACATAAGAGTTTATTCCTCGTGTGAGTGAGATTTAGATCCACCTCCGAGCGCTTTCTGTTTACTCCGCCATGTGAACTTAACTCCAAGTGCATCTTTTGCTGTGCCCCTTTGTCAGGTTTGTCATCAATTGCCTGTTTTCTGTTTTCAGGTTTCCGCACTCCGCGTTTGGTGTGACGTCCTCAGTTATCGTTCCTGCCCTCTTTTGTGTTGTTATTATTGTACGTAATAAATTGTTAAATTACTCTCGCTTCTTCGTGTCTTCTGTAAACCTGCATCAACCGAGCAATTGGGTCCACCTTCATAGACGAGTCATGACAAGTATGTGTCATTGGACAACACAATATGTTAAAACTGTATTTGTGTCATGTAATTGTTGCCTTCCTTTTGACACAGCATTCTAGACCGTAGAGCCTCACATCTGTCCTGTCAGTTGATTTGCGGGGGAATGAAGCACATTTCAGCGCAAACACACAACGTTTCCTTTTCCATTTGGTTTCAGGGCTTGAGTTGAAGCAGAGAGAATGAATCTTTCCTGTGCTCCAACTGAAATGCCACCAAATTGGCAGTTTATTATATTACCATACTCCATTTCTGACCCCGGGACTTCTGTAATTTTGTTTGTAGTCACTGATCGTTCAGATCAGATCGGATCATGACTTTCAACCCCTTCTTTAAACTGATAAGTAGCTGGCGATAATTCGTGAGCTCTGATGGTGTCATGTATCATGAACTCATTAAGATTTAATGCACACACGAAGACAAAAAGGGAGTGTAGCTCTATGCATAGGCTCTGCTTCCTCCCTGGCTCATTCATCATCGTATATATGGCACGTGGGGCTCCTTGTAGACTCAAGCATTGCAGGCTAGTTGCAGTCGCAGTGCTAGAAACCCCCGTCTGTGGCACGATATAAGGGTCAATGTTGTGTTTATGGATGACATGCCGTGCACTTCAAATGCAGCAACTCTCTTTGTCTTTTTCCCTTTGGATGTCAATCCAATCTTGGATGTCTACACACGGACAAAACTGAAAGAATGAGTTTTAGCCCCATTTGATTAAATGCGTACGTCTGTCATAATTGCTTAAGAAGTTTTGACCCAGGTGCAGATGATTGCAAGTCGACAGAAGGCACGGACAACAAGATTAAATTAATAAATTTAATTGACAAGTTACAATAAATACAGACGACAAAGACGGGAACTGATGGCGGCGCAGCCAAAATACAAAGCGGGAAATACACAGAGGGACTAGGGAAAAATCTGCAACACAAGAGAGGTGAATTGGAGTCAACCTTCAAAAACAGGGGGAACTCAAACACGCTGGGATATAAATTCACGAGGTCCAACCAACTAAAAGAGCTACGTGGAGGAGAAGACTCAAACTCACACGTAGGGAAAAATCTACACAATCGATAAGCGAAAAGTGAGTTTAAGAACTCTCACACGCGGTCTGGCTAAAGAATTGAGGAGATTAAAACGGAAGCGAAGCAAGAGGAGGAAGCGGCTGAAAAGAAATTCAAGCACATACAGGAATCTAGAAAATTCAGAAGAACAACAAGGAATATAAGTCTTGGGATGTTTACCAAATGACACGAAGTGACCATCTAGCAGCTTGCAGTCTGGAACCCACGAGAAGATATCCACAGAGGAGTTGATGACTGAATGAGTTCCAGCTGCGCTGCCATTAAGCTGGATGGTAGAATGGAAAAGGAAACTACAGGGGTTAACAAAATAAAAGCACAGAGAAAATGCGGAACAGACAATACATAGTGAGACAGTGACACATCTCTATTGCCTGGGTCGACCCCTTGGTCTCCTCCCAGCTGCCTGTGCCTGAAACCCCTCCCAAGGGAGGCGTCCATGGGGCGTCCTCAACACAGGGAAGTAGCGAGTCTCAAGTCCCAAGTGACTGAAATCTTCACCTTATGCCTAAGGGAGACACCTGCTATCTGTCGGAGAAAACTCATGTCAGCAGCTTGTGTTCGGGATCTCGTTCTTTTGGTGATGACCATAGGTGAGGGTCAGGTTGAAGATTGATCGGTAAATAGAGAGCACTTGGCTCAGCTCTCTCGAGTGACTGCAATACCGCCCCTGCTGCGCAGATTTGCAGACCAATATCTCTCCCTTAACTCCCTTAATCCCCCATTTGAGAACCATAACCTCAGACTTAGCGGTGCGGGTTCTCATCCCCGGAGCCACGCCTCGAAATCCTTTCCCTGAAAACCAAAAACAGGATTGGAGACAAAGCACAATCCTGACAGAGACTAACACACACTGCAAACACATCGCACTTGCACCCAAGGAGGCGGACACAACTCCCTGTCCAGGAATACCGAGGTCGAATGGCACCCAAAGGGGAGCCTCGCACGCTATATTCCCGCAACACCTCCAAAACGGTCATATGCCATAATCTACAAAGCACATGTCAACTGGCTGGTCGTGCTGCCAGGCCCCTCGGGAACTCTTGAGAGACTAAAGACTTGGTCCGAAGTTCCACAGCCAGGACGGAACCCGCATTGTTCCTCTTCTATCAGAGGTGCAACAAGCGATCTGACCCTCCTCTCCAGCACCTGAGAGTAGACCTTACCAGGGGGCTGAGGAGTGTGATTCCTCTGTGGTTGGAACACACCCTCTGGTCCCCCTTTTTCAATAGGCGGACCACCACTCCATTCTGCCACTCGTCCTTCAGCCTTCAGCCTTCAGCATTTCTGTACGAATCTCCTCAACTCCAGCAGACTTGCCACTGTTTAGCCCGAGATATCGGCAAAGACTGCCCATCATCGTCCAGCTCTGTCCCCTTCTGTTCCAGAATGAAAGAAACATGTGTGCAACAATCTACAATGATACTATCCAAGTTCATTATTGTAAGGTTACCTCTGTAATGTCTTCCTCTCCATGTGAACATGCAGTGCCTTATTGTAGCATCAGCTGAACCATTTAGATTCTTTAAACATAGATTCTAAGATTCCATACAAATCATGTGAACAACAATGCATTTGCACTTACTCCAAGCTTTGACAATAAACAGATTGTGAGCATAAGCAACCCTCGGTAGATTATGGATGGTGGTGAAAGCTCAAGTTTGTTGTGATATAATAAGGCTGCATCGTCCTGTCTGAGTGGCTGCGCAAGTGCTGCTGACTCCTCTGGTTTCAGAGTGATTAGTTAAAGGGCCAAGGGTGACACAATGAGATCAACACAGCTGAGGCGCACATTAGAGTTCTAGGCCATCACACACAAGAGACACACAATGATAATCCTGTACACAAAAAAGGCACATTTATCTAAGTTGTCCTTAAATGATTGTTTAAATTTGACACCGTGAAGTTATGGACCCCAAAAGGTTCTGTTTAATTCATCCAAGTGGAGTTTATAGGTGTTTAAGGTTAAGTGAAGAGATATTCGGACTGTGACATGGAAGTCCAGATCCAGCGTGGATCTTTGGACTCGCTCCTTTAATGTGCATGAGCGGTTCTCGATGACACCTGTAAATATAGATGGCTATAGATGGAATGGTCCTCAGTGAGTGTGTTTGCTGCAAATTCAGCAGCCCGTTTTATCATCCAGAGAGCCCTGGAACGGCAAATACATATTCCACCTCACAGATAAAAACGCAAGCCTTCCTCTTTCAAGACAACATTTGGCAGCGATTGAAGTCCATGGATCTGTTTACAACAGTTGTAGGCTGTTCCCAGAATTCAAGACACTTGGCTGGGTCACCATGGCATGAACTTCTTGACAGATATCTGCCCAACATTCCGTTTGCATTAGGAAACAGATTATCATTGAACTAACTAACTATTCTCCAACACAAGCCTCATCAATCTCAAGTCAAGCAGCGTGATGTCACAGTCTGAACAGACAGGGGCAACTACATGACTCAGAAGTGGGTGAACATGCTTCTTTCACACTGGCACAAACTCTCTACCCATGGGTTACTATTCGCGGTCCTCTGTGATATTGTGCGCAGTTAGAGAGAGGATGGACTCGTTTTTGTTCTGTGGCGTCAGCTGTTTCAGTGTGCCAGTTATGTGAAGGCAAACAAACTCTGCTCTGATGGTTAAGGTAGTTCATTATTCATTTCTTGCCATGCTGCCTCCTTGGCTCCTGCTTTTCACCTCACCTGCATTCAGCTGCCTCCTCCGATGATTTGTCATTCCTTTA
This sequence comes from Synchiropus splendidus, assembly GCF_027744825.2. NCBI lineage: Eukaryota > Metazoa > Chordata > Actinopteri > Syngnathiformes > Callionymidae > Synchiropus > Synchiropus splendidus. Next base: position 4,241,582 of record NC_071352.1, read on the forward strand.
TTTTCCCTCGGGAGCAACATTTATCCTTTTTGCCCCTCAAACCTGTGCTCTGCTAATCTTTCTCCTCCCCTTCCTCCAACTCCTTTTACACCCTCCACGTTCTCCCCCTCCTCCTGCGCATATCTGTCCACCGATTGTCTCACCCAGTTTAGCTGTCTTGTGTGACAAAAGAAACACGTTTATATCCCTTTTCTGACTTCCATTGCACGTCTCCTGCCTCTTCACCCACCACCCACCTCCCCCTTCTTTTTCGGTTATGTAAAGGTCACTGCAGAGCGTGAAGTTCAAACTCAGTTTAAAGCCTGCAGTAGGTGAACTTGGTGTGTTCTTCGGTCTAAGGTTCCTGCACTGAGGTGGAAATGTTTGCTGCATAGAGCCAGCGACGCCAGTGGTTGCCACTGGTCCCTCATTCTTTTAAGGTGCTTCACCCATATCTCGTTCTATGCACTACAGCTTTTGTGGACAACAGCCTTACATTCTCAGTGGCACAGCTAGAACACCCTGCCGCCAAGCAGCAGTTCGGCATCTCTATCTCTAATACTGAAGAGTTTGCTTACTGTGACATCATTGAGACACATTTCCAGTTCTCGCCTTGTGCAACATTGCGCTGAATTTGAATTCAGTGTCACGCATACAGTAGTTGTGTTGTTATTCAACAGAAGCAAGAAGATATATGATACCGTATTTTCCGGACTATAAGCCGCTATTTTTTTCTCGCGATTAAAACCCTGCGGCTTATACAACAGCACGGCTAATATATGGATTTTTACTAGGGATACTCTAATAGATCGGCCTTTAAAGCGCTCAAAAGGCACTGTTTTGGCCCACGTGTCCGCAGCTCTGCCAACGGAGACAATTTACTGGAGGGTGAAAACACTTGTAAGTAAGAAGTGAGGAGTTCATGATTCAAGTTCAGAACATTGCCGAGATTGTTTCATGAGTCGGTGTCGATGCTGGACCCCATTTTCCAAACTAGAACTAGAGGATCATGAGAAGTGATCCTCGTGCATTTTCTGCGGCGCAGACAGCACCAGTGCACCCGCAGCTCATGGACTGACTTAGGTACGAAAAGATCTATTTTCCTTCTTAAAGTCCGTGGGCGCTGCTAATATTCTGGTGCGCTTTATAGTCCGGAAAATATGGTAAATTCCTCCAATTTCATATATTTAAGCATTGTTCCACCTGATACTTGAGGCATTATTATGAAACAAATCAATCAAATAATAATAATAATAATAATAATGTCAGAAAATTAAAAATACTGGTTCTTTCACATTTATAGGAGAAATGTCAGGCAAAAGAAAATACTGCTCGGCTCCTTTCCGTTGACGTTGAGATGAAAGAGTTGTGTGATATGGGACTGAAAGCCACTTCCTCTGCTTCTGTGTGGATAACAGTGTAGATATGGGAGGCTATGAAAGCAGGTGCATCAGAGTGCCACAGAAGGATGTATGGATTTTAGTTGCCTCGCTGCCTAAGTGGGACGCTCAAAATACCTCCTCCAGTCTTGCACCCTGTATAGACATGTGTGTTTGTGTTCATGTGGACGTATAGATGAGAGCAATTGTGCGTTAACGTCACAGCGACCGATTGGGCTGCAGATCAGGTGCTGAGTCTCTTCTCAAACGTTTCAGGCTGAAGTAATCTTCGGTTCTTTTACATGGCACAGCAGCTGACACGAGAGCTTGACTCACACTTAATACGAATCAAGTTGTAAAAGGAGTCATGTTTACGATCTCCCTTGATGATATACAGTTTCAAAATATAAGTTTATATTTGACTGTGGCGAGCTTTCTTATGCGCGGCCAAGCCTCCCCCTCAATACTGACATTTTATTCCAACATGAATGTGGACTGACAGCAAATGTTCAGCTGTGTGTTGACGTTTGCTCTTTGAACTGTGAGATATCCAGACCGTCCCACAAGGCCATATGCATTCAGGGACGGATATGGTGACGTGTCTGCTCTGACTGCGACTCAACATGGAGACTGAGACGTAGCTAACGTCAAACAGCTTTTGACTGCTGGATGTGACACAATTATGTTCTGCCTCCTTACAAGTTTTGCCACGCCACACCCAGCTTCACAAGGCGTTGCAGTGAATACAGATGAGGTTAGTTGTTGGTTCACACAAAAGGCGGGTTTCCGGAACGTGCACAAATTTTTGTGAAATTTGGGGTTGACCCAACAAACAGATTAACTAAAGAGAACTGCACTGAATTAGATGAGATATCCTTCATTTATCCCACAGTGGGGAAATTCAAGGTGTCACAGCAGCAGAAAAAGACATTAAAGATGCACAATAACAAACATCAAAGATGTACACAAAGCTTCAACATACAGAAAAACACAACACTGCTCCACATTGCATACTTAAACAAATAAATATAAATAAATCAAGACATGTTTCTAACAAAAGTAACGCACAGAGCACACAATAAAAACAGGCTTAAATAAACAATAAAAACACCCCCTTCTGACCATATAGAAATGCTGCTACAAGAAACGCTTCTGCAATACAATTGCAAAAAGAAAACAATCTCTTAACAATTTAGAACAGTGAGTGGATAACTGTGTAGCCTTCATCACGCCACTTCTACACGCAAACAAATAAATCACGTTTGTTGTATGACCAAAACAAGTGGTACACATGTGACATGTCAGCAATGCCCCAATCACTGGGGCATGCATGAGCCTCTCAAATGGAAACACAGTGTGACATGCATGACATCATGCAAACATCTCGACTCCAGCTTGCGTGATGTGTTGTGACAATGGAATGAAAACAATGTTTATGTTACCTGTGTAGTTATGCAGAAGTTAATAAAGAGTAGGCAATTCTGAAAACCTGTACCTTTCGAGTGCCAGATCTGGATGTGGAATAATGAGGACTATTGTGCAGCATGGATTTCTATTCTGTTTCTATAGTGTTGTCCTTGAGGGGTGCTTATTTATGGATTGTAGAGATGTTACGTTTTCTTCCTTGGATATGTTTCCATGTTGAATTAGGCTTCTTGTTACAGCTTGATATATTTTTATGTTATTAGTCACATTGTCTGGGTGGCAGAAACGTACCACAAAGAAAGCTTTATTTTTTTCTCCATTTCTTTTTTGAATAGAGTTTTTAATCGTCCATTGGGCCATTTTCCCTGCTGCAGGTTTCTCTCTGGCCAGAATCCTCTTCTGTCTCTTCTGAGGAAATCTATTGTATTCTGGAGGCACCTCCCAGTTAGTCATGTCTGGAACACCTCCCCAAGGTTCCTGCAGACATTGTTTGGCGGCTTGCGTCCACAACCTTTGGTTCTTTTGGCTTCAGTCCTAGCTGTTATGAGAATCAGAATCCAATTTATTGCCGTGGTCAGTGGGGATCCCACCAACTAGGAACGTGCTTCGGAATAAAGTGCTGTCGAAATAAAATAAAATAAGAAAGGCTGATCACAAATTAAACAGTCTGACGGCCGAGGGGAAGAAGCGGTTCCTGTGACGGGAGGTTCAGGTCTGCATCGACCGTAGCCTCCTGCCAAAGGGAAGAGGGACAAACAGTCCATGACCATGGTGAGAAGGGTCGGCTCTGATCCCACCTGCACGTCTCTGGGTCCAGGAGACATACAGGTCCTGAAGAGGTGGCAGGCTGCAACCGATCACCTTCTCAGCAGAACGTACGATGTGCTGCAGTCTGCTCTTGTCCCTGGAGGTGGCGCTGTTGTACCAGACAGTGATAGAGGAGGTGAGGATGAACTGGATGATGGCTGCGAAGAACTCCACCAGTAACTTCATTGGCAGTCGTAGTTTTCGTAGCTGCCTTAAGAAGAACATTCTCTGCTGAAACCCGCGACCTTGGCGTTATCAGCACTGTCAGTATCATCTCAATTCAAGTTGGAAATTGTTGGAAGTTGGAAAACACGTCTTGAGGGAGTCATAAAAAGTAGTCCATGTGTTAGCATAGGTGATGTGGCCTAGACATCTGTGTATCTCTGTGGTTTGATATTGGAATCTCACATTATGGGTTTGGAGGAAATCAGAATATTGAATGTTGGAAAAATGTCAATATGGGAATATCCTTGCTACGTCTAGATTCTCCATCCTGTGAAAAGAAAGCTAGGATTTCTCATGCTCTCTCAGAGAGGGTTGTGTGCTGTCCCTGAAGACAGCTTCATTTTTATGAATACACATATTTGCCAAACAATTAAACACATGACCCACAAAAATAAGTGAACAAAATCATCTGTGTGAAAACTGTTCATCATCTCAACAGAAAAAATGGTTATTTTAAATGCCAAGGCCTGAAGGCGAACTCGGTCAGTCCTAAGTCTCAGCCTGCAACTTCGGCTGTCAAATGGAAATGGTGGCTGGACGTGGGGCAGTGAGAGTCAGCCAGGACTGCTCCAGGGTTTTTCAGCATCCAGTCTTTGTTTGGTGAAGTCATCCTGGTCAGTTGTGGAGACTTGGCCTCGTGCCATGCTTTTGATGCATATAGCGGCAGAAACTGTGACTGTAACTCGAATTAGTAACATTGCAACAGACTTTTCCTTTTTGCTTAAAACCATTGAAAGCCATAACAATTGAAACGCACATTAAAATTCTATTCCCAAATTTTGTCACATTGTTGCGAAATGTTTCTTCTCTATTCACCTGTCAAATGTGGATTGAAAAAAGAGATGTGGGTAACAAGATGACTTCTTGCACAGAAGTACAGTCTGTGTTTTTCCGCCATTTATAAAAGCGTAAACAGACAAAAGGTTGTGCAGCAGATTTTTTTTCCAGAAGGTCACTCCGTCACCTTGTTCTTTTCTTGTCATGTCCTGTTTCCGTGAAGCTACTTAACTCTTGCTTCCTGCAAAAGAAATGGGTGCGTCTTTAGTGATTTCAACCTCCATCGCCACCAACGTATTGTCTCGCATTCAACCTGATGTTTGATTAAGATGTGTGTATTATAATTCTAATTTCCAGATGTGTGTGCACAATGTGCTGAGCATGACAGTGGCAGCCAGTGCCAGTGATGTCTTAAACCTGTTTCCACGTCAAACTGATGCCACAGAACTTTACAGGAGACCAAAAAGTTCAAAATCATTCGCTGAGTGATTCAGAATAGAAACTGACTGGTTCAAATTTAAATCTACCAAAATGTGGCCTCTTCACTCCTCTGCTGGTCAAAGAGTCATGGTCGAAGCCCACACAATAATGTTTTGGGTCATTTTGTAACAAACATCTTTGTACCACTGTAATGTTATTTTCCTTACTCATCATCAAACACACAAGGAAAATGGTGCAATTCTCTCTCTCTTTAAAGCCTGTCACTTTTTTTACCATCTCAATTAAATTTGTCACTGAAATGATGTGGCTGAAGTTATTATTTTTCTGTTTGTTTCTTTGTTTTTGGGTGAGGGTTCTGCAGTCGAGCCCCTTGAGCAGAGAAACTGTCCTTTTCTGTGACGGCCGAAATATTCAGCCAAACTTTCCAACAAAAAGCCTTAAGGAGACGTGGGGGGGGTTCATGTGTATGAGGTGAAAGAACAACAGAGATGACTGGATGAGACAGAAAACTCGGGAGGAGAAGATGCTATAAGGTAGAGTTAAGAGAAGAAGAATGTGGCTGAGGAGAACAGACGGAGAAACTCAGCTTCAGGCACTACTGAAAACTCAGAATAATTTAGGCTCACAGAGACTCTCGAAGGAGACGAATGTGGTGTTAAAGAATCTGTTATAACAATCCAAGTCAGTCATGTTTAGGACTATTTGCTGTTGAAGTCTCACCTTATGTTTCCGATGATCATCAAGATTATTTGGTTTGTACAGTCAAAACAAAACATCCAAGCAAGATAACCTAAAGTGTCCCCTGTCCATTTGTCTGACTGTGCGTACCACGCCTCTTGCCCAAAGAAAACATTGTAGATTGGCCAAAGACAATGTTTGGTTGACAATGAGTGGTTTAGACCTCCTCACCTCCATCTGAGGACATTTGGCTCGGTTTGGACCATTTGGCTGGACCTAAGGTTCAGTTATTTTGAGGGTTAATACCTGGTTAAGACTAGCCATGGTAATGTATCAGTGATAACATAAATACACTCTTTGAATTTATTTATTTATTATTATTATTATGATGTCTTTTTTCATTTATTCTTAAGACATCAGGCAGGACGGTTGGAAAGGCCAGGGCTCCGGGGAGCTAAGAGGAGCTAACAGGATTGAGACAAAAATGAGGCTCATGGTTTTCAAGAGCAGAACATGTTCTTATCATGCAGTGGTTTCAGTCAGCGCTCATGGCCATGTTTGTATTTGCTGCATTTGAACAATTGAAAGAGGGGCTTGACGGCCTTTCCTCTGAGCAGGAAATGGTGCTTTGAATTCGTGCTCATGTGTTTACTACGATTGATCGAACATAGGAGGCGTGTTGGTTAAGTCCAAACGCGCCGTAAATACACCAACTACCAAGTCAGATATGCTAATCTGCCAGCTTCCTGTGAACAAGAAGGGCAAGGTGATAATGTGGGTGCAAGAACACCTGTCACTCGACGCCTCCTTGGCTTTGCGTCCTCTTCACTGGATTTGCTTCGCGCACAAAGAGGTGCTTCTCCTCCCAGGGCTGATTACACTTCAAAAACATGGCAGACCCAGGACGACAACAAGAGGCATTTGAATTAATGCAGACACGAAGCGGAAAATCCCTTCCTCCTTTCCTGCAACTACTTAAGGAATGTTTAAAGCTTTGGGGGCTAACAGGACATTAATAAATAAGCACTGGATACAGGAAAGTTTTTAAAGGGTGTTTAAGTCAGATATTGACTGTTTACCAAAACTGACAGATTTATGATTTCTTGACCAACCAGCTGAAATATGCCCATCATCCGTCAGGCTCTCTTCATAAACGTAACTGATGTGGGCAGGGCGAGGGAGGTTGATCACCATCACGTCGCTTCTTTTTGCAGCTCATATATTTTATTTCATTCACTCACTCTCAGAGAGATCCATATCTCAGAAGCCGCTCTACTCAGGATCAGTTCTTCTTAGTCAGAAAGCATTGGCAACTGCATAATGGTAGATCAGCCATGCTACAGTAAATTCAGCACTACAGAGTTGTGTTAACCGGAGTCTTTTGAACAGCTCTTTCAAGTGAGCCAGCCCTTTGTTTGCAACCCATTGCCATATGCAAATGAAAGCTCACTGTATCAGAGAGGAGGGGACATGAAAAAACTTACAGATCCCTTAACTTTTTTCATTGGGAATACGATGAAACACAGTACAGTGACATCGCTACACAGTTAGATATTTGGGTTGTGGTCGTGAGAAGTCTGTGTAAAGGTTTGAGTGCAACCTAATGGGTGAGTTTGGATGGCGTGTCCTGATCAGAATCACACCATGTAGCTCCTACCAGTGATTGTTTACATTCTGATTTTTAAATATGACTTTATATATATGGGTCAATCCTGAAATTTTACTAGTGTGTTGCAGGCACTACACACATCACCCTATCGGCAGTTTTGGAAAGATTCAATTTGATAAGAAAGATGTTTTGAATATTATTTTTATACAAACAATCTGTATCCAATAACATGAGTGTTACCTTAACATGCGGCATCGAAGAAGATGAAAACAGTGAATCACATCACAACAAGTTGCTGGCATTGTCAACAGTCTGCATCAGTAGAACTAAAGGGTTGGAACTCTGTTGTTCCCAGCTTTGTTTGTGAATGGCTCTGACACAAATGGTCATGGTGGCAGTATGTCATGAGGAGGAAGACTGAGCCAAAAGGCTAAGAACAAAATCAGGGCTGGTAAAGTTGGATCTCTTTTTGCTGTAAACCCAGGTTGAGTGGACTGACAAAAGAAACAAAGTGCCTTTTTGGCTATTCTTTCGGTGTATATGAGAGCGGAAGAGTGAGCGCATCTTCAAAAATCTCAGCAATAAGAGCCTTCAATGTCTTTTTCACCCCCTCATTTGCGTTGAAGCAAAAGCCTTTTGTTGAGATAAGTGTAAGACGATTTAGTTCTGGCGTTGACACACAGTCCGCATGCATTTTTCATGTGCAAATCCTGGCTGTGATCCCATCCAGAAGTGGGACAGTACTGAGAAAACATAGACAAGAATCTCACCTTATCATCCGGCCTGCTTTGAGCTAGCCTGGCAGGCAGTGGCTGCAGGTTGGTGAATAATGCAGGAGCAGCACTCCCTAATGGACTATTGCTGTTATTGTTCTCCTATGTTTGCTTGTCTGCAAAGCTCCTACTCAGTGTTCCAGATTATTATGCAAATTAGGTCTAAGCATCATTCAGGTATTTTTCTTTTGTTTTCCTGTGAAACTCATGATGGTATTTTGGTATACCATCATGAGTATATTGGTATATTTGGTATAGCATCTGTGCCGTCCAGTAAAAACTACTTAAGACGAGCATTCCACATTATAAAGGAGCATTTTCATGCTATGTGGGAAAGAAAAGAATCTCTTCTCAAAAACGTGACATCGTTGAATACCTTGGACAAGCTATGAAAACCATAGATATTTCACTGTGATCATCGTGCTGTTTGTAGCTGATTCAGAGTGCAGGCGGGTTCGTGCAGATGAAGGCGCAGTGAGGAAGCTTTCTGCCAGACTAATACATCACATTCAGAAAGCAGCTGCTAAAATGCCATTACGAACAGGCAAGCAGCTATTTGAAGCTGCTGGTGCCCCTGGAGTCCCGCGAACATCAAGGTGCAGGAGCCTCCAGCAGCTTGCAGTCATGTATAAGCCTTGTATTCGGCCATGCTCAACCAGCACTCACTGGCAGAACCGGATGGGCCTGGTGGATGAAGAGTAGATGAAGTTCCTGACTGACCATTTTCTTCCATGGTCCAAAAAGAGGCGCCGTGCGTTCGGCAACAAAATCATCTTCATGCATGACAATGCACCATCTCATGCTGCAAGTGATACCTCCGCATCATTGGCTGCTCTGGCCATAAAAGAAGAGAAACTCCTGGTGTGGCCCCTAGTCTCCCGTGACGTGAACTCCACTGAGAACCTTTGGCGCCTCCTCAAGCAAAAAGAGCGCCGGAGGCAGTTCACGTTCAAACAGCAGCTCTGGGAGGCTGTTCTGCCGTCCTGCAGAAGAAAGTCAGGCAGGAACTCAGAGGTTCAATTGGGAAGCTCAAGTACGGGGTCCTATGTTTGAAATGTCACTTGACCTAGTTTCAGATGTCAGTGAATATGACTTGTTCATTCTTCTCATTTAGAAAATGAATGTTTTCTGTAATGTGGTTTGAAGCTCTGTTGTGCGCAATAATTTGGAACAGTGGATTTTCAGTTTTTGTTTTCTTAGTACAAATACTGTTATCATTGAGAGGGCTGATGAATTTAGAGCATCTGATGGCTGATGAATTTACGAAAAACAACTATAAGCAGTGATATTCAACATAAACATGACATAATGAAATTACATCCTTGATGAATGTCGACACACTGTGTGACAGTCCATCAAATCAACAGACTTCATTCGAAACCCACATATAGCTTTATATAAGAAGAATCTTGAGCAGCAGCTCTTGCAACTGACTGCTCTTAATACACGTTGTACGCACGCTGCGCATATTGACATAATTGATATGGAAATAAACCACAACTGAGATGCTATTTCACAACAGGAAATAGCAAAGAAAGAGCTGCTATCGCCTATATGAAGTGAGCACAGAAAGAGAAGTACATGATGTTGCCATATTTGTGAGACGGGAAGACACTGCATCACACGTCTATCAGGTTTTGTGTCCATTATACTTGGGCTCATCCCTTTGACCTACTTGTGACTTCATTCAAACTCCTCCTGCTGCGCTGGACAGTTTAAAAATAACTGAGGAGCACACAAGCTCTCACTTGTACTTGACTGTTTCAGGTAGACCACAGAGAACAAGCATGCAGAGTCCAAATTGGAACCACACACTCCACGCAGATGTGAAGCTTTTTATTTGATTCATCAACTGCTTGTTTCTATCGAAGCTTTTTAAAGTTAATGGAATGTTTTTCAGCCATCATTTCATCTAAATTACTCAAATACCTTGTTATATAATAATCTAATCTAAGAGTGTCTTTGCTTCAAAATAAATGTTGTTAAATGTTTGTAATTTAAAAGATATAACAAGTTCCAGTGTCATGTCTTCAGGTTCAGGATGTTTAAATTTCATTGAGTTAATAACTTTCAATAAATGTGGTGAGTTCACTTTCTAAATGTTAAAAACAATGAGCATGTTTGTCAGAGTGAGGCATCGTCTTAAATAAGGATCGCTCGAATACGTGTGTAGAGTAGGTGCTCCTGTTTGTACATAGATTTATAATTCTTAGTTGCAATGGAAAAGCTCTGTAAAAAGCTGTATGATCAGACTGCATGTGCTTCTGTTTGAACCTTGGGAAACTTTTGTCTTTGTGAGTATTTGGTTTGTTGAACACTGAATGTGTTGTATTTGTACATTTGTAGTTACAATGTACAAGAAACCTCCATAAAACAAGAAAAGAATCCCTTGTGTACGGAGTTTCTTTTCAAGTTCACCGGCTGGCCATGACATCCGCACTCATCCATATTTTCCAGGTGTTTCGTAAACACTTCAAGATTTAAGAAGAGCAAAAACAACTTCATGGTGAGAACATAATAAAGAAAACTCTACAACAACTACTCTTCAAACCACTTCAACTTTGCTTAACAAGGCTTACCGTGCTGTGGCTACTGCAAGTGAGGGGACTCACTTCCAAAATATGGATTTTTAAGGCAAATATGAAAGTGCAAAAGAGGAGGAAAATACTAGAGTCAATCACACTGGCAACAGATTTGAATCAAATTCAGGAAAGGCGGGGTACATTCAAATACACCACTAAGTAGTTCATAACATAAAGACATATTTGGGAGCCAACAAAACCTTTCCAAGTCAACTCATCTAAAATCATGAGCATGGTGCAGGCTTTGTCTTCCAGGCTGAAGTTACTGTGTCTGATGATCACTTCCAGTCAGTGTGGACTGGTGCGGAGCACTGGCAGCAACCTCCAGTTATTCTAGAATAAAGGTGCGAGTGAGAGTGTCAGAGACGGAGGCAGATGAGCGCGATGACATTCATTTACCAGTGCACGCTTTTGCCTATTAAGGAATTATAAAATGCCACACTGACAGGTCAGTCAAGTGTGGAGATGGAAACAAAGCGGGTGACGAGATAAAAAGAACAATTTTCTCTTGCACTTGCAGACAATGAATATTTCCCAAGTAGAGAGGATCAGGTGAAAAGAGCAGTCCCCTAACAGACAGGGGGAGCTCAGGTGATGTGGGTGGGACAACTGTGTCTGGAGGGTCCACCGCCTGCCTGCGGAGAGCATCATTCTCTTAGGTGTTGCCACTTGGGTGGTGTCACAATTGGTATAGTGTGTGTGAGGACCAATTCTTGAGAAAACTCTATGCATGAGGACCGTATCAGTTTGTGGGGACATTTGGTGGAGCCCACAAGGTTGAGCATGAAGTCTTAAAAATAACTGGCTCTCTAACTGGGCTCCAGTTTGGTTCAGAGTCCTGTTTCAGGTGAGCCATGTGTTTAGGGGGAGAGGCTGGGGAAAGGGTGATGGCCAGGAGAGGTCCTCACAAAAATATCAAAGCAAACATGCATGCACGTGTGGTGTGTGTGAGTGTGCACGTACAGTATGTGTGTGCTTTGTTTACTTTCCCCCGATGTCTTTAGGCAACAGTGAGCACAACACTCTGCCTTTGACTTGCATACTAACGTGTGCATGGTAATCCGCACTGATTCAGTGTGACAGGGCTGTAATTTTAGCAGTGCTGATTCTCTGGGCTTCTCCTTCGCTCTCCTTCGCCCTTTGGCACATAATCACAGAGCAGTCCATATCAAGCACCGCCTTTTGCAGAATGATTGTGTGCGAGGTCACACATGTGTCAGTTTGCCATGAAGCATTTTCCCTAGTTGAGGTCAACAATAATAAACGTTGCCAATGAATCATTTTCATCATCACATGTCGCAGTACAAGTGCTTTCAGAACATACTTTCAATTGAGGGTCACACAACACAGTGCCAAAACCACTTTCCCCTTTATGTTATGTGACTCCCCTTGTCTTTACAAACCTTTGCAGAAGTGAAGAATGTATGTAATTCTCTGCCACAGCAAGAGACTGATGCAGCACACAGCAACAACAAGAAGGAACAAACTCACTGATGGAGAAAGGTGTCTTAAGACCAGAGCAGACAGCAGAAGGTGAGATAAAGGGAACGAAGAAGGGCATTTGTTTTGGTCAGAATGTTAGAATGAAAATATGTCACAATGAAGAAGTGGCAGGTTAGGATTACAGATGGGAATGGAGGTAATGGAAGAGTGAGAGAAGGAGCAAGAAGGAAGAAGCGGGAGAGAGAAGAACAAAAGTAGGAACAAACACTTTATGACTGGATGAAAGATGTCTATTAAAGTGGAGAAGAAAATGATGCACTGAAGCTCTCGATCCCTGTCGACCTCTCACATTTTAGATTGTTGGTAAATCCACGCAGAGTGGAATAACTAAGCCCCACCTAAATGTGCACGTGCCTGACTCCAAATGGAGTGTGTGTGTGCATGCGCACATGCGATGTTCAGGCCACACACTCACTTGGGTGTCACTAAATAATGACTGTCTGAATTGCATGCCCTGTGGCTTTTCCCGTCTGCACACACTCGTGCTAACACACACACCGCTCTCTATCTGGATGTGGCTGGCTGCTTCTTAAATGTCAAATGATTTCTCTCCAAGAACAATGCTTATTCGTCCCAGAATATTTCTCCTCTACACTGCTGAGTCGTTTCACTGGGTCTGAGAGAACTGATGCGCCACTCAAAGTCTCTTGTGGTTTTACATGCAACTAGCAAAGCTCAGCTGGATGCCTCTCACGTGCTTCTCCTGACAGACACACACCCAGCGCCCACTCTCTCATTCTTTCATTCCATTCATGATAATAACACGGTGGCTCATGTTTAATTGCCAAGGAAGATGTTTTGAATGCATCCTAAACTTGAAGCCATGTGCGGTGTGAACCTTGGGATTTCAAATATCCATTCGACCGGTACCACGCAAACCTCCTCAGCAACTTTGACTGGCAACTAGAGAGGTTTTGTTCGTGTCTCGTGGCGTGGATAAATATCTAAAGCTTAAACTTGGCTTTGTTTCATGCATTGTTACTTGGTGGCGGCTTTGACAAACCACTGTGCCTAATGTGCAGTGCTATACGAACACAAGATGGAAACATGAGGAGGTTAATGGCCTGTGAAGACTGAATCAGGATTACGGTTTGATGTGCTTAGGAGACCAACATAGCAACTCTGCATCTGTGTGTCGGTCTGGGGCTTCGAGGGTCACTATAGCGAGTCTACTTCTTTGGGTGTCAAGATCAGGTAGGATTCTGGCTTGAGTTATTCTAGTGTACATTCATAGCCTCTAATACGGGATGCCCAGAAAATGTGTGGGTTTCTTTGCATCTGTATCATCCCTGCCATCTATATTTTGATGTAGTCCAATAATAATCTTGATATATGTAATTCCTGAAAACTCCCTCAGAACATGGTAAAGATTCAATACAACATGTTTAAAGCTTTGTGGGTCACAATATCAACATGCAGTGTAGCCGATTTGGTGAACTTTAACTAACAGACGGGCTGACTTTTACAAGTGCATGTATCTACATTTGAGAGAAGACAACATAGGCTGTAATGGAGGAGGCTGACGTGCTGTAGGAAACCCTGTTGAGATGACCAAGAGCATTGCAAAGACTTCAGTGCCAAGTTATGAGCTTATGCTCATAACTTATATGCTCGCAGTGCCTGAGCTTCCAGTCACTTGGATGACAGTTACCTCACTGCTTTACGATGCGAAAGTTACATGCTCAGCGGTCAAGTCCCTTTTTCCTGACTTCAAAATAAGTCTGTTTGCTGTGGAGGGAGATATGGTGAAGGATAAATGAGCTGTCTTGAACTGGATAACCATTCTCCTTCCATCTTCAATGAAGATAAATCTTGATAAAGGAAACCAGGTAAGAAATCCCAATTGTACCAAATGCCAAATCCCAAATGGCCTGCTGATTTAGTATTAGTAGTCGTAGTATTATTCGTATGATTCATTTATTTTATCATCTCATCCACTGAACAACAACAAGGTGAGAAGTGACAGGCACATTGGCACTCACAGTCTATGGTAGATGAAGCTGGACAACCTTCAACTGCCTCACTGTCACTGCTTACATCTGCACCATTTTTCCTCCGCACACCTTGTTTAAAGTCATTCAAAATTCTGACCTTGGAAGTCCAACGCCCTCTCTCCTTGTCTGATATAGCAATAGCAAATCACATTTTAATGCGTGTTTCAGTGTGACAAACAACTATGACCTTTGATCTGTTGCTTCTCACTGAATGGCATTGGCTTTGTAAGTGGGTTCTCCTTGTCCTGTGAACTGATGGTTGATGGCAGGTTGAGTGCTGACAAGACCAACGCTTCGTTACTGTGCTTCTCCCTGCGCAGGTTGATGCGTGCACATACTTATACTGCTTATCATAAAACACTGAAAACCTAGATGCAGCTCCAGTTCTATGAGTGCATGCAGTACTTTCTAACAGACTTCACTATTGCTTTATAACCAAAGTGAAGACCTTGGGGATTAGTTACCTTCTAGCTGAGACGCAGAAACTTTGCTCCGTCACCATGAGGAAAACCCATCCCACCGGACCTGGCTGAGCTGTGGATGAGGTAACGTGACTGTTCCCAAAACCGCATGAGGTTCCTCCACCTCATGACATTTGCCTATGGCACTGCAAATCCAATGACAGAAAAACTGCGATGACACAGCAGAACCATTGGTCTTACCCCCATAACAGACAAACAACGTAGTGGTCTTCCGAAAACTGGCTGTACGTCTGACATAGCAAGCCAATGCCCCCACTGGGCAAACCGTATGAGTCTTCCTGGCATCATCATCCTGGACTGAATGAATGACTGAGTGAAGGTATTTTGTTTGTGTTGTATTTTGCACGTCTCAGCCACCGTAGTCCACAAATTCGTCTAGAAGAGACTAAAACAGGTGTAAAAGAAACCTTTCATAACAGCGGCTTACACGTGTAATGGAGCAGCCCTTGTGCTTGGCATAAACGATATGGAAAGTGTTCATGAAGTAATGAGGCTTTGAAATTTCAATCTCATGCGTTATTGACGACCAACATGGTTCTGCATGTCCCAGTAGGAGTCCAGCTCCTACCCTGCTGTGTCCCTGATTGGCTTGTTTAATGCATTTACAACCATGACTTGCCATCTCCTATTACAGAAGCGATTGATCATACATTGCTCAGAGAAAGAAACGGAAAAATATGTCCACTGGTTCCTCTGAGGCTGAAGGTAGATGAAGATGAAACTGATAGAGCAATGGGTGGTTCACAATGACAACTTTTTAAAGAAGAACGGTCATCTTCACTGATGAAAAGTACAGTGGTACGTCAGCTTAGAACATCCTGGACTTCAAACAAATGGGTGTTCGAACAAAAATGTAGAGATTTTTTTGCATCGGATTTCGAACAAATGCCCCCGAAAACGTGCGTGGACCGATCAGCAGACCCATGACGCGCTTTGTTATTGTGTACAACGCAGCCTCTGTATGCAGACGTGTCCCATTAGCTACATTTACTGACTGTTTTTTCTTCATATTGAGGTGTAAAACCTTTCCTGTCTCCACACTGGACCGTGGTAGAGTGTCACAGGGGAGGTGCTCGCTCTCCACACCTCCACTCCAGGGTTTGATGTCCTGTTGTGGGCTGGAGCTGGGACAGGGATGAGGCGAGTCTGGGACAGAGCGTTACTTGGTTTATGACTTTGTCACAGCCAAACTGCACAGAAGCGCACATTCAGAGCTGGACACGCACCGGGCACCTCTTCACTTCTGGAGAGACGTCACTCACTCGGCAACCCCTCCCACATGCAGCGGCCACACACATAGAGGAACAGCGCACCTGCAGCAGACACTCTACATTCACTCCTACAAAAGCCTGTTTTAAGGCTTGGAACGCATTATTTCATTTTCCATTCATGTCATGGGAAAAATCGATTCAGATTTCAAATAAATCACTTCTCAAACGGCCGTCTCGAACGGATAGAGGTCGAGAACCGAGGTACCACTATAACAGTTTTGTTTTTGTATCTGCAACCCTAATGTCATGGCTGTCTATGGGATCAGACTCAGTTGCTGAATTGTTGAGGACTGACTGAAGGCTCAGAAGACCGAGGGTAGGTTTATTCACAATTACGCGAGAACTCAAAAGATGAACAGGAACGCTAAACCAAGGGCACCGACACAAGAACACGGAACGGGAAATACACTCAAGGGCAGGGGAAAATCTGAAACAGACATAATCAAGCCTAACTAACGGGGTCAACGCAAACGCACTTGGAAATTAATTCACGAGGCCAAACAAACAGAAAGCGCTGGGTGGTGGAGTTAAACACACACACACACGAGAAAATAACAATGACCAGAGGAAAAAGGGTGAGTTAAACAAAGCACTCACACACAATCTAATCTGGAAAAGCCAGAAAGCAGAAAACGGAGCGAAGAGAACCAACTAAGATAGCGGCAGAAAGAAGAACAAGTACGCATGGAATTTAGAAATATATAACAGGAGCATGAGAGAATGGAGGGTCGAAGGAGTGTTTACCGTGAGGACGTGAAGCAACCATCTGGCAGCGCAGACTGGAACCCAGGTGTCGAAATCAGTGGAGTCTGATCTGCTGCGCTGCTGTGAAGCTGAAGAGAGCGAAGGAAAAGGAAACGACAGGAACGCGGTAAATGAAACAAAATAAAAGCACTAGAGAAAGAAAACATGACACCTAACCCTAACCAGACTCAGATGAATCAAAAAATGATACTCTATTTTCTGTTTTTTATATTTTATTGAACGTGTGAAAGAAGCGACTCACTCTGTCAATTGTAAATTGTAAATTTTACATTTAGTACATGGAAAACTACTCTACTCTAGTACAGTGTTAGCAAGACGCTGCCTTCACTCACTTCAACTCATTTAGTCTCCCCCCACAATTGCCCACTGCTTTTTTTTTTTCTGCAGTTTAACACTCGACTGGCATCTTTTTACTCCACATGCTCGCATAGCACTTGGTATTTTGTGTATTGTTGCCAGACTGGTGGAAGCAGTATTGTTTCTACGCTGGAGAACAACAAACATTTTCTCCAGTGATGCACTGAACCTGCTGCTTCTTTCTTTGCTGCAGTGCTCCAAACTGCTGCCTACCTGCCATCTACTGCCAGAAATAAGGTATTTCAGCCTCAACCACACTGCTTTGATTTTGAAACAAAGATGATGTGAGGGGAAAGTTAAATAATTGTCATCAGAAGGAGAAGAGTAATACATCACAATGTAAAACTCTTTTTATCTCCCATCGTTGCTCAACAGCCTGTTGCTGACACTTGGCGTGTGAACTGTATGTGCAATGCCTTTGTTTTTTGCAATGTGTGAAACTAAACTGTGGCCTAAAAGCATTGTGTTATCACAAAAGTATTACTGTCCCTACTACCACTATTTTTCATAGCAAATGTGAGTGTCGGATGATTCGATGATGACAGGAGGAAAGGTGCACATATGTGAGGAGGAGGACATGAAGAGGATAGGTTTGACTAGAGAGGGTGATGAAGAAAGGTTAAGGTGATATTTCAGGATGTCATTTAGGTTTGATGCTGATGTTTGTTATTTTGCATTTTCTATTAGACATAATTGTTGTAAGGAACCAAAGTTCAGAAACCCCACGCAAATCAAGTGCATCTAAAATGAAATGAAAAATATTTAAAGTCATTCATTTGTTCTTTGTCTGAGATTGTGCCGCATTTTAAGAGTGAAATGAAAACCAGTGAGCATGCAGACAAATCACCACATCAGCCTTTAGCAAAGATGCTGTTCACGGCTCGTGACTAGATGTTATGTCAGAAGGCTTATTGAGGCAGAACTTCCTCATTCCTTCCTCTTACAGAACAAACCACACTGTAATTGTTCTTGAATAATTTGGATCTAACATTCCCTGTCAGTTGACAGTAATTTGAACTTGTCATGAATGCACATCTGTTGAGGTCAGAAGGGCCAAACATCAGCACCACATGTAACCCCGAAGCAGGTCGTGTTGATGGGCTCGCTCCAGGACCCCTCTGCGAAGCCCATGTTCGCTGGTGTGACTGATCTGAATCAAAATCCCATTGGAGGAGACAAACAAGCCTCAAGAGCGAGGCGTTTCTGCCACTAGCATATGCAAATAGCACATAGATGTTCATTCTGCTGCTCTGAAGGTTCAAGAGGGCAACACTCTGCCAAGCTCGATCAGACTTGTCTGTCCTCTGTCTTATTCATGAGCTGGTGTTGTGTAAGTGGAGCCATTAGTTGAGTCTGAGCGGCGCGAGTGTTACAAGGGTTGTATTTTTGGAAACCTGCAGTACTTTTTAAATAGAGGCTTTAATCAAGGACCTCACAAGCTGCCAAACTAATATGTGAATGCTGAAACCGCTGAGGGCTTCGAAAGAAAAGCCAAAATATTATTATAAAATCCCCCCCAAAAAACAACTTTTGAAGGTGGTTGGAGTTCAACATAGCATTCATTTCTGGAAAATACTGCCATTGCTTCAGAGCTGGCGACTCACAACTCTCACCTTTTAGAGCTATCGAGAGTTGGTTGGATCTAAAAGGTGACAAAAGGCAGACTCCATCAAGGTCGGGACACCAGAGAGCAGGAAAACCAGGTGTTACATTTTCAGCTTGACCTGTCAAGGAATCACCACGAGACTATTGAATATACGTGAACGCACTGTTCCAAATCTATTTCTGGTTTGTGGAGCAAACTTGCGATGCGTTCATGCACACGCACTTCCACACATGGTCTCGGCATCACCACGTCAAACATGCGGATGCTGTTTTGCCTTTAGTGACATTGCCTCTGAATGTGACTAGAGACTTACGTCCAAGTGTTCTCCTTATGCTGTCAAGTCTTTTTGGTCTTGTTCAAGTCTTTTCAGCTCGTTAACTTTCTGTTTTCCTTTCAGTGGATTCATTTCAGACAGTGTGATGCCCTTTTAAGTGATCGGAATACAATTGCTTTGGTGCATTTTAATCTACTAAAATGGGAGTTTTTTTTCCCCTTTTTTAATGAATAGCCCAAAACAGGGCCAGTAAATGCTTTTGCTTCATCAGCCGGGAAGAAGCCTTCCACTCACAATAGATGTGCTCTTGTAATTCATTTCTCATGGAATTCTAGTCAAGTTGAGCTGAACCTGTTTTCATCTTGTCATGATATATTCTGTTTCAGTACGACACATTTGTAGACTTGCTATTTTTATATTGGAATATCAAAAGATAAATCCTAACTATTTCGGCAGAAAAATTGCAATATTTAAAATGTATAATTCCTACCAGATCTATTTGTGTATCGATAGAAAAACATCTTCACCTTCAGCACGAGCTACATCTTCAAGATTTGGGCTGAACCATCCTGTGTTTAACAAAATCAATGAGACTATGAGGTGAAATGCCGCAACAAAAGAAGAGATAAGTGAATTCCACATGTCTGGTGGGTGGATGAGTTTGGCTCCATTCTTTTGATCAGATCTGACTTCCGTCTCCTCACCCATCATGTCTGTCTGAACCCATCTGTTGTCAACACCGTGTCAAACTCTGAGGCTGAGACAAAGAGACGAGGGAGCCGTCGACCAAGACTAATAGAGAGCGACAAGTAGGCCGGACAGAAACACTGGAGACTTGAAATGTAAACTGAAATGACCAAAGTCAACAGCTTGAATCTGTGTCTGGCAGCTGTGCCAGTGTAGCCACAGCAGAGTCGGGTTCAACCCAGTGGGAATACAAGTAGTGTGGCTGTGTCAGTGGCATTTTGTTATGTAGTCAAAAAAAATGAATATTAACTGTTATATTAACTGTTAGCTTGTACTTAGTAATGTACCAGTAGTCTAATATCTTGTGTATCATCCGCCCGCTGACTCCATTACCGTCTTTTTTTAACCAGCCCCAACTCTCTGTCTCACCTGCAATTCATCTCGTGAACATGTGTTCCTCAAAGGCCCTCTGTGTCTTGCCATTTTAAATCCTGATCATGACTTTGGCTTCTATCTACACGGACTACTTGAAGAAATGGGAGTGGATGTTCCACCATTCATCATCACCTGTATTTGCTATGTAGTCCTGTCTGAGTCGTGAGCTGTGACACAGAAGAAGAAGAGTAAGTCTTTAGGCCCCTGGGCTGCATTGCGTCTCAAAATCCCACGACTCTGATGTTGTTTATTCTAATCACTGTGCACCTTTTGTGTTGGCAATTAGAGATTTGTGCAAGAGCGCACTTTCCAAGTTAATACTTGACTTGTACCGCTTGTTCCCTGAGGTCAAATTGAGTGGAGGATATTGTGTATGTGTGTGTTGTCTTCCTCATTTCAGAGTCACGGTGTCAGCTTTTTGGAGTATTAAAGCGCGAGGAGGATCAGGAGTGGAAATGGCACAGAGAGTGGTGTCAGTGAATACCCAAACAAATCCTTTGACTATGCTTCACCTGTGTCTTGGATTAGGATAAACATCATATTGATGTTTATGAGACTCAACCTGATCTGTGCGTGCTGAGGTGTTGTGGAAGTCCAGGTTGCTTGTGATAGCTAACACCGGAGCATCTGAGGAAACCTGTATTCTTCCTGGACACCAGCGTGTCTCTTTAACAGATTTGCAGTTAGACAACCTTTGTATTGATTTAAATGTCCAAGGTAACTTGTCATTGTGGCATCAGCTTCTCTTTCACTTTGAATTTTGACCAAACAATCTCAAGAAGAACCAAACCAGTCACTAGAGAGTGCCCTGACATGAACAGTCCATAACCCTCGGAGGGCTGAGGGAGCTGGTCACTGCATTGTTGTTGTTATATAAAGGCAGGCTGGGAGCTCACTGGGTGAAATATTTTGTGAATGCAATCACACTCTTAATGGCGAGGAGAATATTAGCGTGCCGTCTCAAGGGCAAATGCAAATCTAATCCAAAGTGTGGCTGTAGGCGGAGCGATGTGTGTGTATTTCCTTCCTCCGAGACCAAGCCCATTTTGGTAAACGCTGGGTCAGAGCGTAATGAATCACCTTGAGAACACTTTGTCGGAGATTTCATTTAACAGTCTGTTGACTTTCCGTAATGAACCAAGCGAAATATAAGGCACTATCAGGCATGGAGTGCATTGTGGATGTGGCCTGGGTAAACAACCCCAATGTGCCAAGGAAAATCCTAGAAAATGGACCCTTGAGTCGAAAGCTTGAGTCTAGACATTGTCACAATGCGCTTTGATAAGCCGCATGTTCACAGTTTGCAGGCCAGGTGGAGTCAATCACAGAGGTAGAGCCTCGCCTGTCAATCTTGGAAAGAAAAAAATGTATGATATGGTTATGTTTTATGATTTACACTATGATCTTTTTTTTTTACCATTTTTTGTTTTTTTTCAAAATCACTGAATTTTCACATTTACTGTTCAAATACTGAGAAGAGAACCGCGATGAGGCAGCCACCTGCTGAGCCTCACCATAGATGGCGCAATGACTCGACTAACCGTTCTGGCATGCAGTGAGATCGTATCTCTGTATATTAAAATGTTCAAACACTTTTGCTATTGTATAGCTGATGGATATCATGATTTTTGGGGTCAACAACTGAATGTGTCTCACTAAAACGGCCGTGAAAAGCCACCAAGTGAGACACGCAGTTCTCCTGCCTCATGGTAGGCGGCACTTGTGATCCCAGGGATACAACAACAGATTGACCCACGCTGCTCTCGCAACACGTTGAACACAGTGAGATTACTGACGATCGAGAAGGTTTTAATCAGTGAAGTTCAGATCCCGACGTCAGAAATGATCAATGAATAGTCTGGAGAGCTACAGTAACTTGGGGAAAATCAGCGTCTTGCCTCTTCGCTGTCCTCATGCAGACAGCTGCGCTGCAGTGAGACCTCAGCAGTGAAAATAGTTACTGTAGAGCGCGGCATTATTCATTAGCAAATATGTCTGTCAATAAAATCAGATCTTTCTCAGCGAAAACATGTGAGTTATAAAACATCCGCACACATCGCGAGTCCCGGACCGCTGCGCTGCAGAGCGGAATTTTCCAGCAGCTGCACACCTCATTGTTCTGGGAGTTTGAGAAGTTGTTTTAGAACAATGTTGTGCGCTCAGACAGCAATCAGACCCTTTACTGCCTGCCATGTATCATGTTTGTGTGAAGTCGCGCTGTACACATAGTTTCTGGCATCTAGCGCCGAGTCGCCTGAGACAAGAAGCTCACCACCCGCGCGCCAAACAGCATAAAAGTTAAGACCATAATAACGTTTTTTGTTGTTGTTTGTTTTTTTGGGCTTTCTTGCATACTACAGTTTGTATTTGTACAAAAAGCTGGTATGAGATTTTAAACATAACAGCAGCCATTGAAATGGTGAATAGACTACTCTGTTAGGTTCATGTGTTTGTAAATCTGATTGTTATGAAGTCAGTGCCTCACTAGCCACAAAACCTCATCGCACATCACTGGTCAGTCATCTTCGTTTTGCTGTTCCAGACTGATGGAAATCTCCTTACTCAGATTCTCTTTGTGTATTGGACTAATAACTAATGTGCCAAGTATGATTTTTCGTTTTCTTTGTCCCCCAGTATTAGTGGGGTTTCTAATGCAGATCATGGGAGTGTTATAATCCAGGCAGGAAGCAGGCAGACGATGTGGTACTCGTGCCTTAAATGTGTCGGTTTGCTTCGGAGCGTGAAGTGGCTGGGATGAGGACCAACACCTCTATATCCAAGGCCATGGTTCTCAACCAGAAAAAGATGGATGGCTCTCTCTGATTTGGCACAGAGTCCTGACCTCAAAACTATCTTGTTCTCGTGTGAGGGGGTAAGGTAGTTGGACATGGGTCGGCTACTCTGTGCAGTCGTGGTGGTATTGCACTTGCTCTACTGCACTGTTGTGTGTAAAAGGAGCGAAGCCATTACCACTCAATCTTTATCCCGACCCTTGAGGTCTCAGATACAAGTGGCTGAAATGAGTTTCCTGGTGGTTTGGGCACCTTGTGAGGACACCCCTGGGCGGCTCCAGCTAGAGGCATTTCAGCAACAGCCAGCTGGGAGGAGACCAAGAGGTCGACCCAGGTGGACAGATGATACCTTCACCGGCCTGGGTGCGTCTCTGGATCCCGTGTCCGAGCTGTGTTGCCCGGGAGAAGGGCGTTTGCCACTCCCTGGTGAAGCTGCTGCCCCCACGACCCAGTGTAGATATGTGTGTGTGTGTGCTTGTGAGGGACTGCTGTGTGTGGAGAATATTATCTTCCTTCTCCCGTCTTTTAAATGCTGGGAAGATCAAATCTTCTGGCTTTGATTGGATGATAAAACTTTCATTGGCTGCGAGCTCGAGTCTCATCACAGCTGTTTGATGGTAAATAAATATTAATGAGGTTGGACATTTTAAGAAAGGACAGAAACGCCATTTAACGCTGGTTAATCATTTGCCCTAGTTTGCCCGGCCTCGTCATTGTTTCCTGATTTATTGATATCTTTTTACTTTTACATCATCTTTGATCATTTTCAGGTGTAATGGAATTCTGCCTGTTATATTTTAGAGTATTCATCCAGAATTGTGATGGTAAAAGGAACAAAGAGTCTCCCACCAAAGTGAGTACACCCCTCACATTTCTGCAAATATTTCATATTCTTTATGGGACAAGACTAAAGAAATGACACTTTGAGATCATGGAATTTGTCGGTTTGCAGCTTCTGTAACAGTGTACATTTACTGACCGTTCAAAGGAATTCAACACTCAGCCAGTGATGTCTAAATCGCTAGCAACAAAAGTGAGTACAGCCCTGAATTGCACCCACTTAGCCCTTTTCCCGCTGTCATCTGAATGCACATTGTGCCAAAAAACTTGCTCTTCATAAAGATGGCCAAGGCTACTGTAGAAGACGTGAGAGGTGTCAGTGTGGTGGCGCAGCAAGGTCTCTAACATTCCCCAGCTCTGTGATGTCCCGAAAACACACATGGCATCATGAGTTCTGCAGACTGAAGGAATTGGTGGAATACGATGTTTTGTGGAACCATATCTGTTGCTATCATTTTTCATGAATATTGTATGAATACAGAGACATAATCTCCCTCCCGGCAGCAACAAGTGAGAGTGAGAAGGGAGCTCTCGTGACCAGTCCATGAACAGCCTCTGCAGGACCCTGGACTGGTCCGGTTGCATTCAACCCATGCCTCCGCTGAGCCGGACAGGACAAAGGACGATGCCTGGACTCCTTATGACTGGTCCTTGTGAGGACCGTGGGGAGATGTCTAAGCCTCCAGACAAACTTGCTTGGTTGCAGGACCCTGGACAGCGCCCTTCCCCTCCTTTGCTCCAGTGGCCTGTAGGGCTACTGCGGCACCACTGATGCCCTGCACAAGTGTGGCTTGGTGGATGAGCTGGACTGGAGGAAATCTCACTTTTTTGAGACCTTGGGAATTGCGAGGGCGGCTAGACAAAGCACACTCAACAACTGGACACTTACAAATTCTAAAGAAAACAGATACTCTGTTAGAAGAAGATGCAGGTGGAGCTCTAGAGCAACTTCAGGAAGGACCTGCAGGGGCGGAGGAATGAGCACTGTGGCCGGGCGCTGAGACCAACTGTGATCCTGGGGGATTTGTGGACTCACTTCTGGTGACAGGAAAAGGCTGCATCACTCTACCACATCCCGCCCACACTACGAGGAGTTGCTGATATTCTCCCTTGTCGAAGTCTGTCCATGGTTTACTGGTGGGGTTGGTGCTTCTCTGTTGGGAGCAGGAAGCTCCCGACAAGCAGCACAGACACTCAGCAAGTGAGAGCTGCCAAGGCAGATGAAGCACTGAACGTGGTGTGGGTGGGGGCCAGGCCCGCACCACAGACCATACATGAAGGACCACGGTCAATTTCAGTGTCAGGCATGCTTGAACAGAAGAACATGAGCACGAAGTAGAACTTCAGTTCTGAATGTATTTTCACATCCAAGCCTCAGTTGTTTCTCGCCTGCTTGATTTTACAAAATGATACCAACAGGGAGCATCAGGGGCCAGAAACAGAGTCAGTCATTTTCTTCTCATTTGACGTTCCATTTGTACCAAAATGTTAATATTACAAATGCCACCCTCTAAGCACATAAATCTCCTTCAGTCTAGATCAGATATGGATGAGGCACTGTGTCATCTGGAATTAATGACATTGGTATGAAATTCAGATCAGCGTTGCCGCATAATGTGCTCTGTGAGATTTCGGCTTGAGATCGTGCTGAAGATCTCTGTTAATGACCAATGCTGCCAGGCAAAATGTACAAAGGGGGTTTGATCTGGAGAAAAAATAATAAATTAAATTTGTTTTTATTTGTCCCAGGGTGGGTGGCATCCTGGCAAGGTGTGCTACCTGTTGATGTCTTGTTGATGTTGACGTAGTTCTTGGAGAAATTGCTTCCAGATTCCTTCACTTGACCAAAAGATCCTTCTCCTGGGGGTGAAGACCATTCTTCAAGTCAGCTCAGTGCTGAACCATTAGAGAGGGCCACACACCCAAAATGTTTTTGTCCTGTTTTTGCAGCTTCCCCCCCTAATATCGTAACTGTCATGAGGTTATCCAATGAGACAATGCTTTTGTCTGGGTGTGTTCTGAGTGACTTTGTCACTCGGCTCTGAAGGGGCCAACCATCATAAACGTGAAACTAGTTCAATATTTACAGTCAGAAATGTGTGGAGTGCCGCGATGGGACTGGCAGATATGATGCAAATCCTTGTGTGTGTGGCCACCTTCACTCCTCTTCCAGCTCGGGGTGAGAAGGTGAGCAATGACAGTTTGGTTATAAAATGAATCAGTTTATAGTAAGTGTCGACAGTTGAGCTTATTCTGCATAATGGTCCAGAAATAGTCCTCTGTGATTAATTTCTGCTGCGCCTGGCAGCCCCGCTCAATAAGTGCTCACACTGCAGCCTGACACATCCTGCACGTCGAAAATAGGAAGTTAATGAAACCACTCGTGTTCCCAGTAAAGAGCCATTCACACTGTGCTGCATGTAACTGTTACGATCGGCTCAATCGTTGCCTCTAAAATATCCGATCTTTCTCAAGACTGTTAACACCTGACAGTATATTTTACGTAACCTAGAATGACACACACACACAGACAAGATCTTAGTAAGGGGATGCCGTTTTTTTTTAAAAGGGAGCTTGAGCAATATTTGATACTGACAGACAGATATAACTTTGATCTGGACATGTTTTTAACTTATTATGACCATCATAAGAGCCTCCAGTGTTACAGTGCGTTATGAATAGGTCTTTTTTCAACACAAAAACCTGAAATAGTTGCACACCGTATTATGCACGTGTCCTGTGGAGGGAAAGGTAGCTCATCAATAATGTCATTCATAATGTGTTGCAGAATCTTCATGGAGCAAGTTTGGAGAGAAATATTCTGTGGTTCCTGGTGATGCCGCATGGTGTGCTACACCTGGGAGTGTTGCCCAGAGATTAAGTTCAACACAACAAAATTTCTGCTCTTCAGATCTGAGCTTTTGTTGAGTTTGGCTTTTTGCAGTTTGGGAGAGGAATGACCCTGAACCTGTTAACAATGCTGGTATAGTTAATAATGCTACTTAATTCCATGTCATATGAACCTGGAGAAATTATTGTACATACACTGGATTCCTGCCCTGTTTTCTTTCAGGATTTGTTGTCAGGGATGTTTTATCTTTTTTTATTTAATGACATATACATATATACATACAGGGTGTGTATACACCTTTTAGTAGCCGATCATTCAGTTGTTTTTTTCCTTGCAGATCCGATGAACCTCAATTATAAATGCATGAAAAACAGCAACTGTTTTATCCTTAGTGTATTTGCTCCCGCAACATTTGACTGTCTTCTGAGATAGACAGATAAACAGAATAATGAAAGTCCATGAGTGACAATTTTTGAACGTTTTGGTTCATATTCTCAGTTTGTTTATTCATGTCATTGATTTTGTTATCATAAAGTTGTTAATGGTATTTTTTTCCAATGTAAAGAGTTATTAAACAGTGACAACTACTTGCCATAATGTTGACTAACTATATATTGAAAATGTATACACTTTGACAACTTCATTGTATGAAAAATTTGTGTTCCAAGCTCCTTGTCCAAAGAAGAAATGCATGGAAAATGTGCGTTGATTCTCCCCCTCACACCGCTTATTAAGCCATGAGTCTGTCTCATTTAAAACGGTTCTCCTGTCTTGTATAAGGTGTTGCCTGACCTGTTGAAAAAAAAATGTATACTGGGATACATTTCTCAATGTACATGGCCCTTTCAGATTTGTCATTGAGTACCTTTGGTTCCCTTCAACTTTTCTCTGCAAGCTTTCAGTCATGGGCTGGAACTGCAACTTAAACCTGGAGTTTTCAGACTTTTAGGACACTTTTCACACCACTTCAATGAGCTTCCTCATTTTTTCTGCACAATGCTGATCCATATTGAGTAGTATGCAACTCCTAGACCACGCAGTCACTTTCAATAACTGAACGGTAGTTTTAGTCTGACAGTCATGGTGTCGCTCATGACTGATCTGTGAGAGTATGGTTTGGCAGAGACCCGTACATGACGACAAGAAGAGAAAAGTGGGGGCCATTAATAGGGCTAGAAATGAGTTCTTAACAAAAGGTCTCCTGGGAGTTTTGAGGATTATTGTGAAAGGACAGAAGAAAAACAGGTTCAGGCCTGAGCTTTCTGGGAGAAAAGCGAGCAGTGGAAACTCTAATTAAGGATAAGAGACTCTTCTGTCCTTTCTTTTGTGTGCCTCAGCAACTTTTACAGCACTTTCAGTCGTCTTTTTTTCCATTAACTGCAGTGGCAACCACAAACCCCCCCGCCTCTCCTCGACTCTCCGCTCAGTGCCTGCAGCGCAGCAGAGTGCTGTATCGCCTCTGCATACTGATTTGTGCAACACTCCTGCATTTATAAGCCCAAACATGCTCAAACATGTCTGTAGCACACACTTTCATTTACATACATTTCATCTGAGCCAGCAGGGGAGCAGAGGTTAAAATGAATCAGACACAAAGAGAGAAAAGGAAGAAAGGAAATTAAGTGGATAAGGGACAATGGAAAAAGACTGAAATCTCATCCGGAAAAAGAGAGAAGAATGGGAAAGATGCCTGAGTGAGAGGTGCAGTTAATGACTGGGCGGGAAATTGGGCAGGAATTGGAGATGAAATGGAGAGATCCAATGCCTTAGCATGGACTCCATCCCGCTCGTCCTTGCAGTCAGTTTCCATCAAAGCCTGGAGGCTGAAACTTTCTTATCAAGAGAAAAATCTTCATACATTTCCAAATGTTGATGAATTGTCATTCTGAAAACGTGCGATTGTTGTGCGAGGACCAAGCATCTCTGGTGGTTTGTTCTGAAGAGTCTGCCGTTCACATCTATTATGCTTGCTGTTTTCCTCTGAGAGAAATAAGAGATTCAAAGAGCTCAGCACGCACACACACACACTGGCACTCATGCACACAAAATCCGTGAAATGAGACAAAAATAGCGAGGGAGCAAGTGCTGGGAATGACAATGTTCTGCTTCCCCAGTGGAGGGAACGCTCATCGCTGATGTTTGCTCCTCTGATACGATTCAGCAAAATGTTTGAAAGTTGGATGCTGAATCATCTGGTGTTTAGATTTGTTTTACAATATCACAA
This sequence comes from Synchiropus splendidus, assembly GCF_027744825.2. Taxonomy (NCBI): domain Eukaryota; kingdom Metazoa; phylum Chordata; class Actinopteri; order Syngnathiformes; family Callionymidae; genus Synchiropus; species Synchiropus splendidus. The sequence continues at coordinate 4,270,338 of NC_071352.1, forward strand.
AAGAACTATGTATGAAAATGTTCCTGGTCTGTCTTCAACCAAGTTCATTCAGCAGCAGAACATGAACGTGTATGGATTGTGTTCTGACTACAGTCTGCAGTGGCCAATGTCATAACGGTGGCCAAGCAAGGAATTTTGAACTGAACCACAGAGAAGCTATGCTAAAAAAGCTTTGAACATTTGACAGAGTAACTGACTTCTCTGGAAAAGAAGGCTTGCGACATGGTCCTTCTGTGACTGAGTTTTGACACCCTAGACATGATGTGTGTATATATATATATATATATATATATATATATATATATATATATATATATATATATATATATATATATATATATATATATATATATATATATATATATATATATATATATATATATATATATATATATATATATATATATATATATATATATATATATAAATTTATGAGACAATTTTTTTGCTAAATTCATTGCATGAGAGCTGAGTCAAATCACGATTAATGGAAAAATAATCACACATTTTGTATCTGTTCTCTACGCAAGGAAGGTTAAAATCCACACAAGAGTGGCCAATAATGCTTACAATGTTGTGCTTTTAGATTGTTTCTCATCCTTGTCCCTGTGCCTCTGAGGTCATTGTTGTTCTGTTATGGTGGGTTGTTGGAGACAACACATTTTTTGCATGAAGAATGCCTTAATGTTAAAAGTAAAAAGAGCTTTTTTAGCTGAAGTGAAAACGAAAAGCATAAAAAACACTGGGCTGGTGGATGTTGATGTGTGATCTGCACATACCCTGTGGTTTTGATAAGTGTTTGAGTCTCCTTCCATCTGGAAGTTAAGGCTTCTGCATTCTTATCTTTGTTCGATCCAGCTTTACAAGCAAGTTGTTGAATTGAATGTTACATTAAAATATGTAAATATATAACATATATATTATAATATATTTTCTGATGACTCTGTCTCACTAAGGACGGACACGACAGAGAGTACAGGGAGCTGACGCAGGACTTTGTGGACCGGTGCCTGAGAAACTCCAGATCCACACGGGTCACATCCTTGAATTTAGCCATGATGACAATACATTGGCCACGGAAATCTCGACCTCAATTTGAAAAAAAAAAACTCACTAGAAATTGCAGAAGTGTGGTGTACTTCAGTTGGACAGACAATAAAAGGTAATTTGGTTCATGTGTCATGCACAGCTCCTGTTTCCTGCCTGGGCTCCAGTCGAGAGATTCTCCACTGAGAAGGCAGAGAAAGTAAACCTTTGTGCTGCGTCCTCTTTAATCAAATGACTCCTGTTTAATCACCGCACTTCTGACTCATGCTGAAAAGTAAATCAAGCCTGGGGCCCACCGGGGAGCGAGGAGGCGAGACAATCCCCTGAAGATGCTGCTGTCATCTCCAGCGCTTGGTGAGTGGAAAATTAACCTCTTTATGGACGTTGGCATGAGAACGTGCTGGGACAAAAGTTGGTCGGTCACATTTATTCCAAAAAACTTTACATGCTTTTCAGTTATCACACAACGGCAAAAGGAATAAACCTGACATCACCAGCTTTGAAATTGTGAGCAAATTTTTCAATTGAAAAAAAAAAAAATGGTGTTCAAAGTCTGAGGTGAAAGCACATAAATGAAGCGCAAGTGTCTCGGGTCTTGTCAGGCCATCACTTAAAAAGGTGAATTCACGAGAAGATCATAAACAAGTCACCTGCCACTTGTGTGAGACCGTCTGTTTTTGGAGGTCTGTAAACAAGCCTTCTGTCCAGGGAGGGTTGCAGATGTGCCCCAGTTCCCACAAGAGACAGTGCGGTGATTTGATTAAATATTCAAATAAAAATAAAAGAGATGTCATTTTGAGGCCTCTGTGGTGTTTTCATTTCTTCAGCTACATCCCCAAACAGCTGTAGCAGCTGGACCGCTCCATCTGTCTGTAAAGTTGCTGAGCTGGAAGAAGAAAAACTGTCCTAACACGTATTCAATTTCAAAAGTATTTGGATCAGGAAGAGATGTTTGTTATTTGACTCCTTGAAAAACCAACTCTCCATCTTAAGGCAGATCAACCTTGGTTAGGTTTGGCTTCGTCCGTAAGGTCCGTCACATTCAGGCTGCGCATTTGAATGAATGAAAGTTCTGTTTGCTTTTAACAGCAAGTCATTCTTGAGGTTGATGAAGAGATGACTGACTGGCCAAATGAATGCATGAATGGTTGTTGCAAAGGGATGATGCATGAGACTAAATTATAACTTGTAGATTTGAGGAGTTTTCTTTATGTCTTTATGTCCTGTGTGATGGGCTAGTGCCCTTTCCAGTGTCTCCATTGCACATGACCAATCGATAAGTCCAACAAAAGGATGAATGAATGCATTAATATCAATAATAACTAAGTACCAATGTGACCAGTCACTCAATGTCACGCGTGTCACGAGTACTACTTCCAAATGACTGACTACAACCAGTACTCCTGGCAAGAGGAGTCACAAATAGATGAATGAATTTGTATAGATTTTAGTTAAGTTTTCATGGTAGTTCTGTGAGGTTGCTCCATTTTCCTGCACCATACTCTTTCAATGACAGCTAACATTTACTTGACAAAGTGCACATGTCTTGTCCTCTTTCCTCTAAGTGCCTCATCCTCTTTCCATGGTTTCCTTACATTAGCCTTAATGACTCCTCCTCCGCCCATTGGGTGAATGAACTTAGAAGGAACAAATGAATGTGAACTGGTGGAGAGTGAGGTGCTTTTCTTGTTGAGCCATGGGAAACTACTCCGCACCTCCAACAAAATGGCGACTGCAAGATGGAGAACTTGTGACTGAAGGATACAGGCAGGTGGAATGAGTGTATGGTTGGATGAAACCTGCCCCAGTTGTGATCTAGCGGGGTGAGGCGAGGCGATCGGATACAAAGGTGCGTGATGCTCCTCTGCTGCGAACAAATTCACACCCCAGGCTTGACATGAATGTGTGGAATAGCATTTTACAATATACCTCAGTAGGGATGGGCGATAATTTATCGTACACGATATACCACCAAACACAATCTCCACGCTGACAATTCTGCGTCTCGCGATAAATTTGATAAGCACGTGACACATTCGCTGCATTGGACCTGCACACATGAACATGACGAGAACGCAACGGCGCGCTGCGCTCTCCAGCGGCGTTCAACAGCTGTGGAGAGTGTGGTGGACGACGGTAGCTTTTAACTTAACTTAATTTGTAATACAGGGAACCTTTGATCATGACACTGGCTGACTCTGAGTCTCTGGATCGGTGTTTATTTTATTAGATGGAGTGGTCCTCATAGGTTCTCTGACGCGGTTTCTGCCTTGGTTCACATGAACACATGCAGGTCTCCCGCTGCGCTGGCGCCTCAGTGAAACACCGTGGTGAAAATAATTGGACATTGGATGGAGCTCCGCTCCTGAATTGGCGGTGGCGTCCTCTTCCACGTCCCTATTAGGGTTCACTGATCGCAGACACACTCTCACAGGCAGCACAAATGCTACGACCTGGCATCAGTTAGGGACCATCAACAAATTCTAAAGTGGTTAAAGTATTAGCAAAATCTTCAATAAGGCAATGAAAAACAAGTATATGAAAATATTTTTCATCACACAAGACGAAGGACTGACAGTTTGTATCATGATTTTGAGAATAGAATATGACTAAATGATCATTTATTGAGACACAACAGACAGCTCAATCTAACCCCTAAATAAAACGACAGGGTTCTACCAGAGACAGTAACATTGAATTTCTCATCTCTACCCTTGGTTGACTATTATATTTAAACATAAACAAATAATGATGCTGGAGACAAACTCCAGTAATAATTTTCATCATAAAACAGTTTCAAGAGAGACTGTAGTGTGTACAACACATGGAATAGAATGAAAATGGATTGATTTATTATGGAATTATCATTATTGCCAAGGTTACTACATTTATTGTGATAACTTTTTTTGTCCATATCGCCCAACTCTATTCCTCAGTTGTCCTTGTTTTGAATTTTATGCTAAAGAAAGTTGATATGAATTATCAAAGGTGGCTTATCTTTATGATGTAATGGTGGTCACAATTTTTGCATGCACATATGGTGATGAATGTGCACCACTCAAGGAGCTGCAGTGAGAGTGGAGAGGCACTGATAAAACAAAATGTAGTGAAATGCATGGAGAGTGCAGTGGTTAATTTTTGCGATGACTCCTCACCTTCTCCAAATCAACCCGTCCTCACTCCCATGACGTGATATACTGACGTTGGGAAAGTCGACTTTTGTGTCCTGTAATGACGAAAAAGGCAGCCCTCAGTGTAAAATGTTCTGCAAAGGTGTTTCAATAGACTGAAAGAACTGTTTCCTTCTGTAGTGTTCCAGTCCGGACGGCATTCATCGCGGGGAGACATTGAAAAAGAATGGACGTCAGTTGCTATTTGATGGTCTTTAAATAGCAATCTGTCACGCTCTAAAGGAGCGCCATCCCATGGCACACCCTCACCCCAACCCATGCCTTTTTTTTCGTCGTGCTGCCAATGCGTCAATATGCGATGCTGAAGGCTGCCTTTTTCGTCACTATGGGACGTGAAGAGGGCAACTCACTATATGACGCCATGGTTGTGAGGAAGTCTTGGGCTGTTGTCCAGGCTGCACCCTGCTAGCCGGGCTGCTCTCAGTGGCATGGCGTGAGGGTAGAGGTCAAGTTATTTGATCACAGCCACAAGCATTGTCGGTGCATTTGCTCGTGCACGTGAAGCAAAGCATGTGTGTGAATGATTTAATTCACTGCCTCCCGGGGCTTCATTATCCAAGCTGGAGTTCTACACACTGCAACAGCAGAATCACCTTTTAATGAGACTGTTTCTGGAGAAATGGGGAGAGATGGCAGTGGACAGCAAACACTGCGCCGTAAGAGAGCCGCGTCTATATTTAGCAGTGATGCATCATGGAGTTAGCGCAGACGTCTGTGTATGTACAGTCCAGCTGCTAATGGCTCATCTTAATTATCACATGAAGGAGATGTTTCCCGGATATTAATTACTAATATCCAGTTGAACTGTGAAACTGGAGGCTGCGAGGAGAACAGAGCAGATGTCTTTGTGTGGCTTGTAGGACCAAGCCACCTGCGGCCAGCGGTGTATCATCGCGTGTGCAGAGGATCTGTCTGAAGAATCTGTACAACAGAGTTGTCATTCATGAGTGACTGGTTTGTTTTTCCCTCCAACAAGTCAATCACGAGTTGATTTAATAATCTGACAAGATCTTCAGAGATTGAAAAATGCCAATTGAAGGATGTCAAAGCTAATTATGCTCCAGTCACACTGACTGACTGAAAGAATCCTTCAAAGAGCTGCTGCTTTCATTTTTTAAATTCACATTAAAAAATATTTGGAAAAAAAAACATCTTTTTTTTATGCCTCCCACTTTCCCTGGCTGTGTGAAATTGTGTGTGAACTTGTGCCTATGTGTGTACGTGTTTTGCCATACTTGTGGGTACTTTGACTCGACATGCCACCTTTTGCTCTGTGAGGGCATTTGGCCTCTCCTCACAAGGTCTAGTGGGTTAAAATGTCGCTATAAGTAGTTTGTTAGAATTGGGTTTAACTTTGGTTCATGGTTAAGATGAGCCATGTGTTTTGGATGGTTAAGATAAAGGCGAGAGGCTGAGGAAAGCAGTATGGCAATGAGAGGTCCTCACAAAAATAGCAACGCAAACGTGTGGGTTTATTTTTATCTTTGTGTGTTGCTAACTTTCAGTTCATTTTGATCTTAATAGTCTCTTCTCTTGCAGTTATTATGTCAGAGCCATCATGTTGTGCAAGGTTTTTCATTTCCTTTGCCACCGAGTTAGATTCAGGAGTTAGTCTATGGAGATGATCCGGCATCAGTGCATTTCCGGCTCTGAACATGACTAACAATGTCTGTAACTGCAGCACTCTTGCTTTGGCAAACAGTTCATTGTTATGTGCAGTACAGTAAAGGTTGTTCAAAGAAGTGACAGGTCAAGCAGAAATCCATGTCCTCAGCTCTTCATGCTTCTGAGAATCATTATAAGACATGTCGGAAATGATGGAACGTGACAATGTTAAATGGACGCTCCACGCTCACGTCAGGGCTGTATACACACACTGGCATGGTCACGCCGCGGCAGCAATTGATGCTGGTATTTCTGCTTTTATTTAAAAAGAGCCATGTGGTGCCGGTAGACTGACTCATTCATGATAAAAGGAAAGAAACTAAGCATCCATTCAGCCCCCCAGAAGTATGCACTGGAGAACAGAGTCATCAGAAGCTCTTTCAACGCTTCCAACAACATTGGTCTTCACTCTGAAAATGAAACATATTCTTCGTTCCCTGGCAACTCAACATGACCTTGTTGATGTACTGCTGCAGGAGCCAACAGCAAACCAGATCCGCCTTTTCCAACTTCACCATCTGAAATATTAATTCTAAATCTAGTCAAACAAGGAAGTTGCATTAACGTCCATAACAGATTTCTCATCCAGGCGCTGGGCTCTTACTCTGTTGCTTAGTTCTTGTTTGAATTCAATTTAATTAAAACTCCTTGGCTGGCTTTTTCAGCATGTTTTGCTCTGCTGTTAAAGACAAAAAAAATATTGTTTTGTTTTGCTTTGCATTTTTGTTTTGTTTTGTTTTGTTTTGTTTTACATTGTTCCCTTTTTTGTTGGTGTCAGTGCATGTTAAAGACATGGTGATGTCACGAATCTTGAAGTTCACCTCAGACATTTGACTTCCAAAGAGGGCTGGGCATCAGGAGCGGAGGAGAGGGCCGTGAGTGCGCGTGCTTCCTCATGATCAAGGTGCAAGTCCCTGGAATTGGTTTGAAACGTTGCTCAGACAAGCGCACGCTCACACGTCCAAGGAACGTCTCTGGGTCATGTGATACCCTGTGAAATACTGCCACCTGGTGTTATTGAAGAGACTACAGTTGCAGGGAAGCGCAGTGGGTCCAACTCAATACTAACAATCGATTAGCTGAGATATCCTTAAAGCCATGGATGGATGGTGAAGGAAGTTCTGCCCCAGCTGCCCAGGGCTGATGTGATCGCTTCTCACAGTCATCCATCTCCTGTCACTCGACTGATCGAGGCCTGCAGGTATTGAGCGGCCTGACATTTTAGGATAATGGCCTTATCAGCCCCTGTAAACATGACATGACACTGTTAACCTGGCACAAACGACTCTTCAGCATTATAGCAGTGGGCAATAACGTTCATGCTAAAGATCTGTGTTGCAGGACTTTCCGATCTAGCCGTCCTCTTTTTCCAGTGCCTCCGTCTATGAGCCGGTCTGAGCACTGTGAGAAGAGTATTCAGCCACAAAAGGTGTCACTGTGTTTGTGGAAGGACAAGTGTCTTTCAAATAAACAGACAGGGAGTCGTTCTTCTGGGCTTTTCTGGTACACAAAGTACTAAAGGCTTGAAGTTTCAGAAAACGACTTTTGAATCCTGTGTTGCAGATGGATGACGTGGGCAACAGTGAAACTTCATTATGTTGTGTTTACAACAGCGAGACAGCCAACTTTGAATTTCAATCTAAGCAGAAGCTCAGAGTGCAATGATGCCAAAGTCGAAATGAAGTTAGCTGCATGACTGCATCATCAAACTTGGAACAAATGGAACAAAGCTGTGGTGAAGATCAATCGTTTTGATTTTGATTTATTCAAATGTGAAAGCAAATTCAACGCCCCAAATGAGTTCTGATTTCCCACCCCCACCTTTAAGCCTATATATATATTTATTTTGATATTGACCCAGTCTTTTGACAGAAAACTACATTGTTGTTCTCATGAAAACAAGAAATAACCGTTTAATTTCATTTGATTTTAAATCCAACGATGGTCATTTTTTCGTCACTAGAGAGAGCCATATCTGGGGGAATTCAACATTATAACAGTGAGCGTGGAGACTGGGCCCCGGCCACAGCTCTGATCGGGCCCCACTGTCGGCGCCAATTAGGTCACCTCTTGTGTGTTGGTGTGTTTTAAGTGGTCTCATGTGGCCCACTGTTGCTCTTCCATCCACCAGCTTTTTCTCTTTAGCTCTTCAGAACTCCCTCGATCCTTTCACTTCCGCTCCGGACAGTCCAATATGACTCTCTTCATTACATTGTTCTATAACACTGAATCCATCCTTCGTGGGCTCAGCAGCTTCAACATGGTTCCTGCTCTGACTGGATCCCAAGACGCTCCCAGGTCCTGGGGCGACCCGTCGGCCTTCTCCCAGCTGCCTGTTCCTGAAGCACCTCCGAAGAGTGGCGCCGAAACCACCTCATCTGGCTCCTTTCAAGCAAGCAGAAGCAGCGGCTCTACTCCAAATCTCTCCCGAGTGAGAGACGTCTTCACATATCCAAGGGAGACGCCCGCCACCCGTGGAAGGAAACTCATTTCAGCTGCTTGTGTCCGAGACCTGTTCTTTCTGCCATGACCGTAGGTGAGGGTCGGGATGAAGATTGACCAGTAAACAGAGAGCTTTGCCTTTAGGCTCAGAGGAAAGGACTCAGTCCCAACCCAGAAAGAGCAACCCATCTTTTTCTGCTTCAGAACCATGGCCTCTGATTTGGAGGTGCTGATTCTCATCCCAGCAACTTCACACTAAGATGTAAACCGCTCCAGTGAGAGCTGAAGATTGCAGCATGATGAAGCCACGAGGAGCAGCAATTGGATCTTCAGGCCATCCAACCACAAACTGGAGCAAGAATCCAGACATGAGTCCCATGCAGGAATAGAGATAGAAAGGCCATCAGTGGAGAGCCACCTCCCACAACTTGTCCCTGGCTTCCCAGTCATGCACCTTTATCCACATCTGCAAAGCACAAGTCGATGGACAGGTCATGCTCCCAGGCACCCTCAAGAACCGTTAAGAGTTGGTCTATAGTTCCCCACCTTGTTCCTTGAGAACTTGAGGTTCAGTCAAACCACACAATGTTGAAGAGACCTGTGAGCCCTTCAACACAAACCAACAACACACTTATTGGATCCTGTTTATTGAACTGTTTATATACAAAAAGGAGCTGAGATTTAAATCACCTTCCATCTGTTCTGAACAACATACAACTTATGAAAACCTTTTGTTTGTGTAAGTCCAGTATGATTTATGATTTACTTTGATCACCTCATATGTAGTACTGTGTAACTTGATATTGAGGTTAGGCACGTCATACCAGGCAATCCAAAAAGGTTGAATTTTCATCTTGGATGTGCAGAATGTCTTGTACAATTTGGACTAATAAATCCACTGAGCGCGGTTACTGGGGGTTCGGTTTACATAACAGTGCTTCAGAAAGTCAGACAAGCGATCTAGGGATGGATAAGCCATGAAATGAATGACTGACTTTGATGAATGAATATACATTTGTCACACAGTTTTTCACTACACCGTGCAGCAACACAGGCTGTTCTGACTTGGACTGACAGTAGTTGCATTCTCTGTTAAAAAAAAAACAAAACAAAACTTTGGCATAAAAAGATCAACCACAATTTTCAATGTCAACAATGAAACAAAAATGATTTCAATTCGACTCAGGAATGACTGCATTCATCACTTCGCTGTAAGGTCCAAAACGTCCAAATACGTCTTTGCCCACCACAGCGACACACACCTTGTGCCCGGGTTTGTACTTGGCAATCAGCACACACATTGGAAGGGTGATTGCCTTCACTTCGTGAAGAACCTTCCAGTCCCAAAAGATGCCGGAGCCCTTGACCTTTTCCATTGTCATGAGAATCCTGCAATTCATGAGAACATGGTAAATGCAGGTGATTTTGCTCTCGCACCACATCGCTCAGAGAGCGGCTGCCTTCATGACAAGTTAAATACTTGAGGAAAATTGAAGTACTTCTTTTCTTCTCTCTTCTAGCCCTCACCTGTAAGAGTCCATCGGGGGAGCTTCAGGCACAACCTCATCCACCTTCCATAGAACGGAGAGCCGAGCAGGCTGCTTGATCAAGGCGAGATGGACGCTCACTTTCTGCGGAATGCTGTAAGAAATGGCCTCTGCGCTGAAGACGGAGGGGAACGGTATGTCGGGAAGTGGAGGGTAAAGACATTCATCCTTCTGTTGAACAGAAATATGAGTGGAAGTTCTGTAGATGACGCAGAGGGTAGCATGTTACCTGCAGAGTGTTTATAGACTTGGAGTCATGGAGATCCAACTGCGATTCTTCCGGCTCAGTCTTGGGCGTTATCAGCTGCATGTCCATCTCAACCTTGATTTCTTTCTGCGTTCCTTTCACTGAGGGAGTGCACTTGAGGTTCGGTTGCTCCTTTGGCACAGATTACAATGAGATGTCTTGAGTTGGTTATTGGAAAAGGAAGCAATTCAGGCAGGTTGGGCATTTTCAAATATTATTGAAATTTGTTGAAATGTTGAAATCTCGATTGTTGCTCTTCAGTCAGTCAGGGAAGGCAGATGGATGAAGAAGGGAGGAGGAACAGAGTGATGAGGGAAGATGCAAGATAGCAATATATAGTGTCGAGGAGGAAGCTGTCTTGCTGTGACGTCCCACTGATGTGGAATAACAATAGAGCCAAACCAGCTGTTGACACAGAAATGACCAGGAAGATGGCAAAAGGCAGGTGGCTTGTATCAGTTCTTATCTTGAAGCTGTTGACACATTTTACTCACCACTTGTGCGTCTCCCACCAAAGCTGAATGGGGATGACACAAAACACAGGTAAGACAGTGAAAAGAACGTACAGCAAATTTCGGTTGGATGAATTATGAGGCTAAAAAACTAAATACAGTGGCACCTCGGTTCTCGACCACAATCCGTTCCACACGGCCGTTCAAGAAGCGAATTGTTTGAAATCTGAATCGATTTTTCCCATTACAATAAATGGAAAAAGAAATAATGCGTTCCAAGCCTTAAAATAGTCTTTTGTAGGAGTGAATGTAGAGTGTCTGCTGCAGGTGCGCTGTTCCTCTATGTGTGTGGCCGCTGCATGTGGGAGGGGTTGCCGAGTGAGTGACGTCTCTCCAGAAGTGAAGAGGTGCCCGGTGCGTGTCCAGCTCTGAATGTGCGCTTCTGTGCAGTTTGGCTGTGACAAAGTCATAAACCAAGTCACGCTCTGTCCCAGACTCGCCTCATCCCTGTCCCAGCTCCAGCCCACAACAGGACATCAAACCCTGGAGTGAGCGCTCCAGCCTCGGAGGTGTCGAGAGCACCTCCGCTGTGACACTCTACCACGGTAAATGTTGCTAATGGGACACGTCTGCATACAGAGGCTGCGTTATACACAATAACAAAGCGCGTCATAGGTCAGCTGATCGGTCCACGCATTTTATGGTTTTTCCGGCTTTTTTCGGGGCGTTCAAGTTCTGGATTTTTGTTCGAAATCCGAAGCAAAAAAATATTTTGTTCGAACTCCTATTTGTACGAATTTCTGGACGTTCGAAAACCGAGGTACCACAGCATGCTGAAAAATAAAAAGATAGGTATTTAGCTGATTAAAAACAGTCGAGTGTTTGGCACCTCCATTTTCTTCCCGCATCCTTTTCAACGATTCTTTGGTGACTTCCTGGAAAGAGGAAATCAAAAATACGACTCTGCACCTGGCAATATATTCAATACATTTTCATTTGACTGGTCGACTCATAAACTACTGCGACAGGACTAACATCTGGGTTCTCTGTATCTCCGCTCCAGGGCTAGGGGCAGTGATGTGTCGGACCTCGAACACAAAAGTACAGTACATTGTTCATCCGTCCTACTCGACCGACAGTGAGAGAGCACTGACATTGGAGTCTGATTTCACTACAATTTGGGACTTTCTCAGTGTAGTGGGTGACATTCAGAACTTAGTGTTGATAAACAATTCACGACAAACTGCAAACTTGTGTTGTCAGACACAAATCTCTTAACTGACAGACACTTGAGTGCCTGCAATTCAGTCCGCTAGTCTTACTTACCATTGCTTGAAAGACCCCATTGATCAAGTCCTTGCTGATTAAGCTTTTGTCATCAACTGCAAAAAAAGAAAGATTGCAACAAAATACATGGATAAAGAAGTTGAGCACATGTAAAAATGATATCAAGGCTGAAATCTCACTCTGTGATTGTGCAGGATCTTTGCCACTGATGGGTCTGTGATAGTGCAAAGACATTTTGATCAGCATGTGTTTGACTTGCTTAGTTTAGGAGAAAAGAAAAACTTATTTCACATACCCAATCCAGACAACATCTTCACTGTCAGACTGTGGTGCACTCTGAAAAAAAGTTGGATTTCATTGCAAACTGTGCCACAATTCCACACTAAAGTAGCTGGCTATACAAGTCAAAAGTTCCAAAACCTTTTTCTCTTTTTTTAGCATGGCTGCAATTGCGACGTCCACTCTTCTTGACAGCATATTAACGCGACTCTGGAAAAAAAACAAACATATTTGTCTCACATCTTTAAGATGTTGGACTAAGGTCCCAGCGAAGCAAAGACAGAGCTCAAGAGTTATTTCAACTTTTGAAGTACCTCCAGTTTTTTGATTCGTCTGCCATAGTCAAAATCACATTCCAATTTTTTCACTACTTCGGATAAACGTTGCTTCTTAGTTTGACTGCTGTTCATCGCAAGCTGGACCTCTTGTTGGACAAGTGACTGCAGCTGCGGAAACAAAGAACACAGTTACTGCATGCTGACAGAAAGGAAGAGAGGCGTCATGCAGTCGATCGAAGCTCTTCACCTGCGACTGAGAGACTCTTATGTTGCTACCAGGCGACTGGTGGAGATTTAACCCCTCCATTCCTCTTCGACGAGTTAACCACAGAATAAAGCTGCTCGTCTTCGTCGTTACTCGAACGTCATCATGCAGCCCACAACGTTCATCGACTCTCACAGCACATTTGAACCCTCCCCGATCATGAATTCACTCCTCAAGGCTGAAACCTTATGTTTGAAAAAAGGTGTTCGATGCACCCAGATGGTTTGTCTGCTGCTAGCTAGCTTCAATTAGCCCACCGCACTGGAACTGCAGTCAAGCTATCCGACACGTTTGCGATCACAGTCAAGCCATCCGCAGAAAAAAAAATATCATTGCGCGTTTAGACGGAGCATTACGTTAGCAGTGAGCTGGCGTAGAAGAAATGTCCGGTAGACCGCAACTCGAAATAAATTAATCGAATGAAGCCTTGTTGGTTCTTTCTGCGGATGAAAACACAATCCCTGTATTCCTTTAATTTTTTTTATTGTGTAATCCATGTAAATACGGATTTTAGTAGTAGTGAAGTGTGTTGAACTTTGACCTCCAATTGCTGAAAAGTTTGCAAACCTCTGTGAAAACCAGCCTCAGATCCTGACAGAGGAAGGTAGTGTCTATCACAGGACAAAGTTTGGAGACATTCTACTGTATATTTTGAGAGAAAATCCTGTTTCATTGTGTAATTCATCTGAACAGAATTGTGAACTTTGACCTCCAATTGCTGAAAAGTTTGCAAACCTCTGTCAAAACCAGCCTCATATCCTGACAGAGGAAGGTAGTGTCTATCACAGGACACAGTTTGGAGACATTCTACTGTATATTTTGAGAGAAAACCCTGTTTCATTGTGTAATTAATCTGAACAGAATTGTGAACTTTGACCTCCAATTGCTGAAAAGTTTGCAATCCTCTGTGAAAACCAGCCTCAGATCCTGACAGAGGAAGGTAGTGTCTATCACAGGACAAAGTTTGGAGACATTATACTGCATATTTTGAGAGAAAACCCTTGTTTCATTGTGTAATTCATCTGAACAAAGGATGTTCTCTAAACTTTGATGAGAATTACAGAAAAAAATATCTATCAAAAAAAGAGTCATCCTGCAGTAATTGAATGAAGCTGTTTTCGTTACCTGTTGGATTGTGTGATTTATTCCATCTTCATGTTGATACCAAGAAACTACCAGATTATTTCCCGAACTGGTACCTTTTTCCTGGGACAGCTTTATAGAAACACAGGTAAGCTTCCACAAGATTCCTTTTCTTGGTGTTATTTCTCTCTGACTTATACATTTATGTAGGTGTAGGGTATGTCATAGCTCCCCCACATGAGGGTGAATAACCCGCCAGTCGTGTTCTGTATCTTGAAAAGGAGTAAAGTCCTTAGGCAAGGCAGAGTAGCGGCGGGTGCAGAGACATCGAGGCGGCAGACCGGCATAGAAGTTTGGGTTACACTTACATTACAGAGACATTGTTCCATTCTTGGTGTAAAAGCAACTAGGTTCGTGTCTTACATTTATTAAACAGTTTTCCTAGTTATCCTAAAAAGCACAAGAAATAGTCAATCAGTTTGGCAGTTTAAATTGTGAATCTGTTATTGGCTTCTGTCATAATGATAGTCCTTCACACACACATTGAATTTCTTGGGGTATTTTCAGTGGGTCACCAAGTCCACACACATTCAGCCAATTGAGATTGAAGTTCCCCATTCTTGAATTCCCAAAATTACCTTTATTAAACCATTATCTCTTATAAATGTTGCAATAAACATTACACCTCCACACTCACACAAATTTGGAAAAGGCAAAATAAAAATAGGTGCGCAGAGTATTCATTGTCCCTCATGGTAATCGTACTATGTGAGGTCAGGGTGAAGTTCAATCTTTTTTATCTTAAGATTTTATAGAAGAAATAACAATAACATAATAATTACAATAATAATGCTAATAATAAGAACAGGGTTTTCTCTCAAAATATACAGTATAATGTCTCCAAACTTTCTTCTGTGATAGACACTACCTTCCTCTGTCAGGATCTGAGGCTGGTTTTCACAGAGGTTTGCAAACTTCTCAGCAATTGGAGGTCAAAGTTCAACACACTTCACTATTACTAAAATCCGTATTTACATGGATTACACAATAAAAAAATTAAAGGAATACAGGGATTGTGTTTTCATCCGCAGAAAGAACCAACAAGGCTTCATTCGATTAATTTATTTGGAGTCGCGGTCTTCCTGACGTTTCTTCTACGCCAGCTCACTGCTAACGTAATGCTCCCTCTAAACGCGCAATGATTTTATTTTGCTGCGGATGGCTTGACTGTGATCGTGGACGTGTCGGATAGCTTGACTCCAGAGCACTGGATGCTACCATTAGCAACCACAAAAGAACTCACCATACAAAATACTTGCAAATAACTTCAGGAGCCGACAGTATTCGCCGTCAATTATAAATTACAGTGACAAAAACAAAATCGAAAAGAAACAACTGAGCACTTTTTTTTGTACCATGCGCTGCGTGTCGTTATTACTTCCGTCATTTCCGCTTCCGGTTAGTTTACGCGCTATTATTATTATTATTTAACATTTTTTAATAAACAGTGGAAAGATGATACTTACCACAATAAATAACCGTAAAAAATTCTTCTCTGTACAATCAAATGTAGGTAATCTAGAAATAAAAATAAAATAAAAACGATACTTGACTTTATTTTTTTTAATGTTTAATTGTGTTATTTGTGTGATTGTACAACAAAGCTTCATTGGTTCCATTAATGACAAAAAAGCGTAGCAATAACAGATGTGGTATTATTCCAAGAAGCCAGAGCTCACAACAATCAAACGTTCAAATCAAGTGATAAACCGTGGTGCTGCTTGGTTGGCAGGAACAAAAGCAGCCGTCAAAACACCTGCTTCTGAGAAACCCCTGATCTAAGCAATAATTACAATAACAAGGCCCGATAAGACAATCACAAACTCATATCATTCAGTGTTTTTGTTCTTAATATCTGTACAAGCATGCTCATGGACAGGCACCAGCACGAAAGCAAAGCACACCAAAGACAGAACGCTGCAGATCCACACTGAGGTTCAACAAACATGGAAGACAACATGATTCTAATGTTCCATCCTTTTCAAGTATTGTGTTCTGAAAATAGAGCTGACCCTTCTCTTCTCAGATGTTACTCTGTACTGTCCCAACAAACTCATCTCTCAACTCACATGAAGTTGAGCGAAGAAAATGCTGGTCTGCCAAACAGCTACAGTACAGCAGCACTACAGTTATTGTACAGTATTTCTGTTTAGGTGCCGGCGCAAATCTGAAGCCAGACACAATTGAAATCAGCAGTATCCCAAGCACAGAGAGAGAACACAGGCACAACAGTCTTCATTGACCTTAGACACGACATTTACAATTTAAATAAATAGCTGTGGTCCGTTCTCAACAAAGCACAGAGAAGTTCTTGTCACAAACAATGTTCACTTTGCCAATTAAAACCACACAACATGTTTGTTCACTAACAGAGCATGTGTTCGATTCCTACATTTGATAAATTCACTTCACATCCTACATTTATTTAATGTTGAGTTTCGGATCCAAATTTCAGCGATGCATCCTTGGAATGCATCCCACACTTGCACAGTAAATATGTACAAAAGACATCTTTTAATGTTTAGCAGGTTTCCAGAAGGGAAACAATGAACTATTTAAAGTGAAACATTTATATTTTGCAAAATGTATTTTGTTTAAAATGACACTGTTTGAATGAAATTAGTTGAAAAGACATGTTTTATTTACCTTGGCTAATTCTATATTAAATGTAAAGTTAAAAGGTAAATTGTCCCTCTTATAGTAGCCAACTTTGTATTTGCCATTCTTTAACAGATATTGACTGTATTTGACATATTAGCCCAACGTTTGCTCATTCATATTTTGTTGTATATTATGTCTCTTTTTTGATACATTTCCTTTATGAACTGGTCATCATTACACTTCTATTCCTCACTGAATTAAAAATAAGCCTCAAGTACATGTCTTTTGCAATTTTATGCATTATTTTTAGATGACATTTTGAATTTACACTAACCCGCACTATATCCACTGTTCAAAAAACTAAATTCATAATCATACGCACGGCACAGCAAATGCAAGAAATGTAGTATTATTTTGTTATGCTGCTATTGAGCTCACCATGTAATAATGAAACGACATTTAACCGTACTTTACATTGAAATGTTTTAGAGGGTGTGAAGTTAAAAAACAAAGAAATGTAACTTTTCATTTCATGGTGACTTTGACCCATTGTGTTGGACTTGGTATGTTGATACACATTTTCTGTATAAAGGAGTGGCACTTCACTAACACCGGGTCACACGTGAAACCAATATTAGATGATGTCTCTTGTGCAACATGTATTTGCAACTGAAATGGTAGAGATGAAATTGAATTTAAAAAATCATGGGCTCTTATTTGCGTTTCCGCAGCACCAGGTACATGAGGCCACTGATGAAGGTCATAGGGAAGCTGACCCAGGCCAGGATGTAAGAGGATCCATAAGAACCTTCTTGGAGACTGGGGAGGTGGAAGGACTTGTTCTCCGCCGTGTAGATGGAGGCACCAACCATCACGCAGAGAGCTAAGAGGAGTGGAACGATGAGAATCAAGATTATTGGATGCACAAGGAAATGCCTCATATCAAGTTAACTTGAATTCCACCCATCAGCGTTAGTGTGCACATGTGTCTGTAACTCACAGGCAAACAGTTGGATGATGGCGGTGAAAATGAATCTTTCTCCCTGTTTAATTCTGAAAAGCTGCAGGATGAAGACGAAGAAGCTGATGACACATAGAATAGTGGCGAGAATCATTGTCGCCTGAACCGCCTGTAGATAGGCTGAAGGGAGACAGGAAGAGATTTAATTCTGATGACTTGACAACACTTTAAACACTGATCTATAACTTTTCTCATTCCCTCAATAGGGAATCCTCTCACCAGCATCAGCAGTGTGACTGTTTGAAATTGGGTAGCAGGTGGAGTTACAGGAGTACCACAGGTCAGAGAAGATTGGTTCTCGTCCAGTCGCTGACACCACCCACCAGGCCTAAATCAGAGCGGATTGTGAAGAGTGGGACAAGACATGTGTGCTTGAATCGACTTACATTATGGATCGTGGCGACCAAGAGAAGGACAGCAGAAGCCAGGTGGAAGAGGAGGATGAAGGCGAGGATGATCAGCATGGTTCCTTTTATATCCTGCTGACGTGTTTGAATGTTGTCTGCTCGAGAGACAGTCAGAAAGTATCCTTGACATTAACCGTGATATCAATGAAGTCATTTTCAATTGGTTAAACTGGAACCTTTGATAAAATTACAGTCAAACAGTCCTATCAACATCTCACGCATCTAGTGCCTAAAATCTTACACAGGTCAAGTTAGTGTTCTGTGACTTCACTGCTACTTCCTTTACTCTGCCTCTGCCCTCTCATATGCATATGTGCAACACATGCAGCATCCTACAATTGCTTTTGGTGAGCAAATGCAAAGGTTGACGGTCATAGAGTCTTTCTCAAGCCAGTTATGTGAAGTTTGATTTTTTTTGTTTCGTTCTGTTGGCTACTTCCAGCTACTAATCTCCTTATTGTCTGCACTCTTTTTTGTTTGGATTAAACCTTGAAGTTGAAGTCTGAACATCTACCACGTCTACTGCATGTGGATCCAAGCCCTGAGTGATCGCAACAGTCTTTTGCTTTAAATTATAGAGAAGCTCTTGCAAGACCTGATGTCAAACACTATTTCTGACTTAAAGCATAGCATTAACACCATAGTGCACTGCATATGAAATAATGTCTCATTATGTTAATACAATTTTTGTTCAGAAATGTATGGACACATTTTAGGAATTTTAGAGTAAGAATTTAGTAGACACATGGAGAACAAACATCTCATGCCAGAAAGCAGACTGAGCTAAAACAGTGACACAGTAAAATGGGCAGCCTCGAGACAGTTCCTGCTGTTGTATGAAGCATGTGAAGTTTTTGTATTCAGATTTTGTTTTGTATTTTTTGGAAGTTATTAGAGTTTCTTTGCGAGGTTGTTGACCTTTCCAATCAAAATGCTGCAAGTATGTGCCTCCAGGATGAACTTTAAACAACCTAAACGTGTCCTGAATGTGCAAGACACGACGAAGTCACACGCTGTGTGCGTGCTCAGTGTTTGCAGACGCGTATCTTGCCATTTTAGTTGCTATCTTATCCGAGTCAGCACATGCACAAGATCTTTATTTTGAAGGAGAAGGTCTCCACCAGAGACATAGCTTCCATTTGAGTTTTTTACTTGCTTTGAACCTGCATCTATTTTCTACGTGTACGGAGTGAGCTTGGTGTCAAACCAGAGTACCATCGTTTCCAGCTCTATAAAGGTGTCTAAACAGAAAGCTATATGTTGGATCCACATTAAATTCCTAAATTAGTTTTTAAAAATTGATACTGCATCTGTTCCTCTCCAAATACCTTTTGCATTTACCATTTATCGAAGTCTGATGATGTTACGTGTACAGGCCTCCAATGATCTAACAGAGAGCCATATTAACAAATGAGAAAGATGTATTTTCAAATAGGCATAAACACGCACACAGATACTTGACGCTTGTGTGGATACAACTATTTAATCATTGGTGACATATTTTTCACATAATTGTGTGTTTTGTGCGCAACAAGTTCCTTTTCCTGAAAGAAAATGCTGACACTTGATGTCCTCTCTGAGCCTTTTATTTGGCACAAATCCAAAGACTTAACTGGGCCTCTGGCTCTCTGTCTCCCTGACTGCTCTACACTCGCACCATTGTCTGGAAAACTTCATTCAACAAATGAAGAACTGGCTGAAATCATCAAGGTTGTTAAATATGACAAGCAACTGGGGCGAAAGTCAACATCCAGAAGTGAGTCAGTGCTGTGTGTGAGACGACAGAAAGTCAGTGTATACTACAACAATAGCACGTGCGAAGGCATATTTTTAGAGGATACACAAAAGACATATCTTCCCGCGAGCAAGCCAGGGACCAAACAAAGCTCTGTTTAGGGAAGAGTTCCACAGAAACACACACACAGTGACCCATCCAGGTCTATCTGGATAACTTTTCAGGAAAACGCATTACCAGTTAAAATGCAAAGGAACCGCTTTGTGTGTTCACACTGAAACCACTAAGCCATGTGGGTTCTGTGATTTGTATTGACCGAATTGTTATATTCAGCATTAATGTATTTCATTCATTTATTATTTTTTAATCTTCTGGGTTAATTGCGTTGCCTCAATATTATTGAAATCCGCTAAAGCATTATGATAGTATTTTGTTACCATATTCACATGAAGGTGTTCAGGATTTAATTCAGATACTGTCTACTTCGAGAGGCTGGTTCCAGTTTCTCTTATATTGGAGCTGGTCATGTGACTGGATGTGCCGGACCAAACTAAAAGACTATCACTCTAGATGACAATCCTTCAGAGCAGGGGTCACCTAACTGTTTGTTCCTTTTCCCTCTGACAGGAGGCTACGGTCCATCCAGACCAGAACCTCTCCGTCACAGGAACGGCTTCTTCCCCTCGGCCGTCACACTGTTGAATTGGTGATCTGCCTTTGTTATTTTATTTTATTTTATTTTATTCATCACAGCACTTCAATCCAAAGCACTTTCCTAGTTGGCGTGATCCCCTCTGACCATGGCAATAAAGTTGATATTGATTCTGATTCTAATGGTGACAAGAATTTGGCCCAACTGCCATAAGCTATGACAGCAGGTGCTCTAGTTTTAAATTACACATAAGTCTCTTGTACTGCATCTTGGGAAAGAACAACAAAAATGACCTACTCCGTGTTATGAACCAAAATGATCAAATTTAATGCAGCAGTACAAAGGAATTGGTAGTGAACTCTTGCTGATTTGCCAAACCAAGGAACGGGTTTTAGGTTTTCACTACGCCACCATGACGTCAGAAAAAAAAATCTTCACATATTCATATGTATAGTTTTGTTTGTTCGTGTGTGTCTACTCACATTCCTACAGTGAGTGACACCATGGAAACAAAGGAGGCATCCATTTAAATCTCTCTCCAGCCTGACCGTCATTCTATGTGCATCATTCCATTCTCATTCACGCCAGTCACATTCATCCCAACCACAATTGTGTGAACACACCAAAGCCCCTTTTATACTCGACCAAATATACAGGCAAAAGTAGGTCAACCCGGGTAACTTGATCATGTTGTCCCTGGTATTTGTACCCGGGTCACACAACACGGCTGTACAGTAAACATGAGTATTTCTCAGCACTGATCAGTTCATGTCCCTGATGTTGGTGTTGTTGTATGAGCCTGTCGTGTTCTGATTCGGCCACACAAACAGATGCAGAGTTTGTTTCATTAGATTGAGTCGCGCGTCTTTCCAGTTGTAAGACGTGTCCTCTCAATTCCGATCCAGCGGAGCTACGTAAGCATGGCTTAAACAAGAACATAGCATGAATGAGGTATAAGTAATTGGTGACTCAAGGTGCCTCTTCAATTTGAAACAATGAATAACGGATTTTCTTTCATGCTCATTTATAATAGTCAGTCAAAGGCATCTGCTCTCATAAGGAGTGATGTGGTTGTTGGAATTGAATGCAACATGGAAAAGGGCAAAAACACAAACCCTATTTTTTCAGAATCAGAATCAGAAAAATTTTATTAATCCCAAGGGAAGTTGTGTATTTTATCAAGTAGATAGGAAACGTACATTTAGTATGTATTTGAAACTTGTTTTTTCATGTGAGACTTGAAAGATTTCTCATTCCCAGCTATTGCATACGATCATAGGAAAAATGTAAAATCATAGGAGAAAATGTCAATTCCTCACTGGAAACTTCCAAACAAGCTCTTACTGTTGAAGAATAACAACAGTGCTGCCTTCAGCTCAACTGGAAGCACGAGTGATGCAATAAATGTGGATGACCATCCAGTTTGGCTCAACTGGCAAGTCAGAACAATCCTGACCTCCACATGGCATCTTTTATTTCTCAATCAATAAGCAGCATTGCATGAAATAAAAAGTAATTTTCACATCTTGAAAACAGCATCACTTTAACTGCGGATTCGGCAAAAATCCACAGATCAGAATTTCCAACATAAGAAGCTTAATTTTCTTGTTCACTGTTGCAATGACTCCAATCTCAAAATTTCTTTTCACAAAATTCACAAAATTCACAAAACGGTGTATTGTGAAAAATCATTATCATTCTTTCAAAACATCACATTTCTATTTAGTTCTACAGAAAACACTAGGACAAACTATGTGCATCTACTATAAGGACAAAGGCATATGGTACCATATGGTCATGTTTAAACTAGCAAAATAGTTCCTTCTTCCCCCCCAAAAAAAATCGTTGTTGATGATGGAAAGGCAGAATATCAAATATTTCCATGAACTCAAAAATGGAAATGGCTGTTATTTAACATCCATCTCAAAGTATTAGGCATAAGTCACAGAAGTCAGCGCGACACGCGCGTCGACAACGCCCCTTTCAACTCTATAACGTCAGCAGCCAGTGAACACCGGCGAAGTCACGATGCGCGTCACTTTCTCTTACTACTTTCAGATAAAGAAAATACGAGAATTTCTCTGTACTTCATTCCAAAATGCGAATCTTAAAAGGCGCAAGTAGAGGCACAAGAAATTAATAAAGGAACTGTCAGGAGGGAAGCGTTTATGACTGAAGATGAAAACACAAATCACATGCAAATAATCCAGGCAAACAAAGTTACTTACCAGATTCAACCAGAAGGAACCAGGAAACACTGAAGGGGGTTTGATGTCGCCTCGAAGACAAAGAGAATCTGCGTAGAATAATTCGAGATGTGGCGGAAGATGAGCTCAGAAGCGACACCACAACAGTTGATGGTCCTCGTCCTCCAGAAAAAAAAAAGTTAGACCTACGCGTCGCCTGGTTTCCGGCTCCCGTGAACGCGCGTGGGAAGGTGGCGCTGGTGGGCGTGGTCTGGGCGTGGAACGAAGCATGTGGGGAATCCACTGAACTTGTAAATTCAGCATAGGACATGCTTGAGTCTCAAAATAAGACATGGGATTTTAGAGATGTTGGCTAAAAATATAATCAGACCAAAGATTTTTTTTCCTTTGAAAAGTAAATATATAGAAACTAGAAAGAAAAGCTTGCTGTGTCCATATTCATTTGGTGTTTTTTTTTTTACTCCAAAGAGGAGAAAAAGTGCACCAGAAAATGTAATAGCGGTCATTTATAGTGGCCGACATGGCAGTCCCACCTTAACACTGCATCATGAATGAAAAGACCCTGGTAAGGAACACAAATACAATTCCTACTATAAAGCAAGGCTTGGTCCTTATTCCATAATGTTGCTCCTCTTCGATTATGTCACTTCAATCTCCTATTCTGGACGGGACCTAGAGAATGAGCATAAACAATGACGAAGCTGTGCAAAGATTCTAACGTAAGATTTGATGAGATAGATAGAAAAAAAAAATAAAAATGATAGAGATAGAAAAAACAATTCATGTGTAAATATGTGGCTCCTTTAGCGGCCATAATCTCTTCACATTGAATCGTCTCCCACAGTCAGAATGTCCCCAGCCCAGCTGTATGCAGTGGTCTCTGTGAAATGTTAAGAATGAAGTGATGTGTAATGACTCTTGACAATGCTCCATTCATTACCTCGTGCTTGGACTAACCAATTTCTTATGACTCCACCAGTATTTCAGCAGAATTCTCGAACCAGAATGGTTCACAGCGTGCACATTACTCACAGTTTAAAGGAAACGCCATACATTCCCTGTGATATTTATTTACTCGGAAAGTTTGGAATGTCACTCACAGACAGTAGAGATGCAATTACATGAGTCTTTTTATCAAAATAATTTGCTGTCATATTAGTCCTATTCAAAGTCTTTAATTGAGGTAAGAGTGAAGATAAGCTGGAGAACAGACTGGAGAGGCAGAGAGCAGAGGAATGAAGCTCAGTAGACCAAGACAGAATATCTGTGTGTGAATGAGAGCGAGGCAGGAGGCTCATTGAATTGAGGTCATGAAAACAGATGAGTTCCAGGATGAGAGAGTCAGTCAGTCATACAGTGTGAGGGATCAAGATTAGAAGAAAGGGAGGTTACAGGTATTGTTGAAATGGTGGAGACCACTGTCTCCGCTGCCCTGTGAGAGAAGAGTAGAAACTAGGGAGGAAGAGAGGCAATATAGTACTTTCGTAGTGGAGTTGACTGGCAAACTTCTCACAGCACCAATGAATTTTCATCATGAACAGGCTTGAACGTACTATATGGTGAAGATTCAGCTTTGATTTTGATTATTGATAGGAAAGGAAGGAAGCAAAAGATAGAAGAGATATTCCAAGAGGGGTTGGGTTCAACATGGAAGTGGGGTGGTGTATGGGGTGGGAGGAGGCACAGGTAGCTTTGACAACAGGTGTGTTGTCAGTGGCAACCTGGCCACTCCATGGAGTCTCTCACAGTCCTGTCATGGTGTTTTAGCTATTCAGACTTGGAGTTGCCAATTCTCAAGATGGAAAACAAGATGGAAAAGAAAATTTAGCACTAAAGCATGTTACCACGAAACCTGTTTGGTTTTCATCAACCGCTCATTAACACGTGCACACACTGAGCAGAACACTAAACCTTGGTAAAGTATATCTTCACACAAAACACTTATTCTATTGACGTTTCACATGTCATGAGATTAGTTGGTTGTGTTAGTTCATAGAGCAAATATTAGAATAGAATAGAAATGTTGAAGATATCTACTCCATTGTCATTTGAATACATAATACAAAACTGTTAAAGAGAATTAACTGTAGTTGTTACAAACACAGTATCAGGATGAATGAATGAGACTGCCCTCAAGACTTCTTGGGCATTTGCTTAGGCAGTTGGATTGTCAAACAGAAGGGTATACTCAGGTGAGTAAGATTCAATTTACTATTCAAATTGAGGGCCAAAGATAAGTCAAACACAAAGTGGCCTAGACTGTCAACATGTACATGTGCATCACTCTGAATGAATGGTGTGAAGGCTCATTGTCTGACTTCAAACTTGGAGTACAACTGAAACCAAATACTTAAAACAAACTTAAACAAAAACAACTGTGCTGGTTTACAAAAAGAAAATGTGGTTTGTGTTGTTACAATCTACACTATTTGTAGTGGACTATCTACATGGAGGACATAGTTGAATCATCCAACAGTTGAATCAGCACTGCTGTCTTCCTCAATTTTAAATCATCATCAACAGATCACCACTAAATGAATGTCCATTGAACATTGATCTATTGCTGGACATGTTTAACAAGAGGAATGTAGTGATGCCAGAGTCGGAAATAAATGCCATCCAGTGTTGGGAGGTCTTAACTTAGGCATGACAAACAACAATTTCTGGAGCTAGATAATTTTATTTCAAGCCAACCGCAGACTCTCATAGACAGCATTAAATGACTTGAGTATAAGGTCAAGCAGGGCAAGCAAAGCTATCTTTAAATGGAAATATGAGCTTAAGTGTGCGTGGTGGGTGAACTGTTTGTCTCAAACATGACATGTGCTACAAAATAAATACAAATGCACAGCTTGTAAACATACACATAGACATACAAAATAGAGTTTATCCAACAACATCCAATGTGTTTTATATGTCAAAACGGAATCGATGGAATGTCAGAGAGGCACATGCTGAGGAGTCATTCTTAGACAGATCAACAACAGAAGAAAATACTTTCTATGCTGTCTATTTTTATCAATGCAACACAAGTCGATGAAAGTCAGTCAGTCCTCCTCAAATAGTGGGCCACACTCTGCATGGGGGAGGCGCAATGTGATCCCAGAGCAGGCGCGTGCAAACCAGTGGAACATGGTTTTTGTTGGATGCACGGAGTGGTTCATAAAACATGAAGTTGAGTATTTGTGCTGTCTGACAGGGGAAACACATCGGCTACTTGGACATGGACCATTTTGTGGTAGTGACCGGAGATAAGATGGAGGCAGCAACAGCAACAACAAACTGACCTAAAAGAGAATAATTCAGGGCTGTCAGCTAAATGTTTCCTGTTCCTGCACAGCTCACCCTCACAGGGCAGCTCTTAAAACAAAGAATGACGTACTGCAACTGTTTGTTTAATCAACAAAGCATTCTAAGGCCTGTGGGGAAAGTGGCCGCCCACTTTCTGTCAAACTGTCAACATCAGCTTCAACCTACTCTGTTATGCCTACTGCGTATCAGGTGTCCAACCTGTAGGTGAGAAGCAAGTGAGCATTGCTCCCCCTGGTAGACATATACAACAATTGTGACTCTCAGTGCTTATGCATTTCATGTGTTGATGTGAAACACTCTGCTAACATAGCGACTTGTATACGCCTTATATCCCTCCACCCCCCTCGACTCACATAAATCAGGCAGGATGCATTCCCACTAAAGCCTATTCCTGTTCCCTACTGAAGAGGAATGTGTGCCACGCCAACAGCTGCTGACAAATACAGATAGAGATACAGAATCTGTACATTGTGTATGTAGACAAACACACACAACAAAGAGCAATCACTGGAGAAACTAACAATTGATACGTGTTTTAAAATATAAAATAGCAGTTTCATCAGAAAAGTGTCAAAAACCATTAATGTGTAATATGTAATGGAATGACAAAATAATGTGAATTGAACAAATGTTTTTGTTAGTGCTTGTGAGAATATGCAGGAAATTCTGACAAATCTATTATTACCGACGTGTTTCACGAAGATCCAGCATCCATTTAAATGTTTATTTTGCCATCTGTTTTGAATGGAATAGATTTGCAACCAAACTGGTCTGGCGAGACGTAGAAAAGTGTCTGATAAAACGTGCCTTTTCCCTCATTTGCATCCAAACATTTGCTTAAACACATGCCTTTAGGCAGCAGCACTGGAGGCAGCACAGACATGAGCATCAACTCAAACATGGAAAGAACATTCAAAGAAAGTAGACTTTGTGTCATACTATAATATGATTTTGGTGTATCTCATTTCGTGGAACTGATCAAAGAGTCTGTCACATGTGTAAAAGTAACAGTAATAGTTTTATTTATTTTTTATTTCTTCATTATTAATTAAACCTATTTTTACGACACTTTTGTGTGAGGCAAAAGCAATTCTGCTCCAAATGAACTGTAACAGTTGCCACTGCCGGACCTGCCATCTGACATGTGACCTTGCAGTGGTGAGCCCTGACCTCGCTAGACACGCATATGTCCCGTTGTTTTTATCTTTCTTCTGTCTTATAACACAAGGGCTCAGTTCAACCGAGATTACACAAAGTTATTATGTCGCGATCACACATGATTTGTTTGATGAATAAGTGCAAGATGTTCATGTTACATCAGGGCATTAGCATAACATCCAACACTATCAACTGAGGGTGAACTGAGGTGTAGATCGACACATGAGCTCACAAGCACACACTTTCACAGACATCAAAGGTAAACACAAACTTGACGGACAGGTTTAGACTCGGGTCAAATGCGCAGTATATTATTTTCAGTCTGTCTTCGCGTTTAAAACAAATGCAAAACAGCGTCATCAAAAGGCTAACATATATATTACATCCAGTTTACATAATACTCTCCAGCATGATACTCGTAATTCTGGAAAAAAAAAAATCCAATAACTAAAACACAAATGTGAAATACGCCGGCACATATTATTTCCTTAACGGTTGTTCTTACTCCACCAGTTTATTCAGTCAATTTAAAAGGTCATTGCTCGGAACCATTGTTGGGGGAAGGATTTCCGTGTGGGACAGCTGAGTGCCAAGATGGGGGACGTCCCAGACAACGCACCTGATCGTGAGTGTAGAAACAACATCAGACCGGTTTTGTTACCGCGGTCAAATTAGTTGGATGTTGGATATTTGACAGGTATTCGCTCCACCAGAGCCGGTGTTGTTCGGTCTGTGTCCCCGGGAAACGGTCGCTGATCTCGGACGAGCTCGCTCGCTGGCAGCGCTAAGGCGAAGTTAGGGGACCGTCCACAAATTCTCAGTCGTGAAATTATCATAAAAGTCAGTGAGAATGTTTGCACTATTTCTTCAATAGCTCCTAGGAAAAGCGTTCAGATGAGTCCAGAGTGGTTGTAAACTGTCACCAGGCATGAGACACATTGGAGACGGACACTTTCATTCCATAACTGTACTGTTATGACTCCATTATTATTAACATATTCTTATTTTCTCACTACTACACATAAATCTAATCAAATATGCATTTGATTAGATTGCACAGGCATCGATGAGGTCCTTCCCTCAGCTCCCCAATGTTTCATTTCCAACTTCAAAAGGGGAAATGCAGAAAGTGCGGATGATTCTGGTGAATTAAATCCTAGAGGCATCAGGTACAATGGGTGATTTACTATACAGTATTAAATATCTATAATTTTCAACATATGTTTATGTGTTGTAGTGTTTGATGAAAACAGCTGTTGTGGAATGTGTGCTGAGAAAAGACCCCCAGGTTGTGGACCACCACTAACTGGGTGAGATGGTTTAAAATTAAACAGAAGCATAAAATACTAAATTTAACCACTTTGTTTTAACATTTCCAAAGGTCCAGTGTGACTCATGCGAAATTTGGTTCCATGCACAGTGTTTGGGTATGGACACAGAAAAATTTGAAGAAGCCGAGAAATCAAAATGGCAATGTGACCTGTGTAAATTCATTTGTTGGAAAATTAATCGTTTTATGCAAGTATACCAATAATAAAATTGTTGAATCACAGCTGTGTCTCACGATGGGAGATGGGACAGATGTAGTGTCTAGTTTTTGACTCGTCAAGTTGAACATTAGTGATTAAATAGTGAGAAAATATGAATATATTAATAATAATGGAGTCATAACAGTACAGTTATGGAATGAAAGTGTCCGTCTCCAATCTGTCTCATGCCTGTTGACAGTTTACAACCACTCTGCACTCATCTGAACGCTTTTCCTCAGAGCTATTGAAGAAATAGTGAGAAAATATGAATATATTAATAATAATGGAATCATAACAGTACAGTTATGGAATGAAAGTGTCCGTCTCCAATGTGTCTCATGCCTGGTGACAGTTTACAACCACTCTGGACTCATCTGAATGCTTTTCCTAGGAGCTATTGAAGAAATAGTGAGAAAATATGAATATATTAATAATAATGGAGTCATAACAGTACAGTTATGGAATGAAAGTGTCCGTCTCCAATGTGTCTCATGCCTGGTGACAGTTTACAACCACTTTGGACTCATCTGAACGCTTTTCCTAGGAGCTATTGAAGAAATAGTGCATAGTACTGACTTTTATGATAATTTCACGACTGAGAATTTGTGGACGGTCCCCTCACTTCGTCTTAGCGCTGCCAGCGAGCGAGCTCGTCCGAGATCAGCGACCGTTTCCCGGGGACACAGGCCGAACAACACCGGCTCTGGTGGAGCGAATATCTGTCGAATATCCAACATCCAACTAATTTGACCGCGGTCCATTACCGGCGGGGTTGATTTCGTTGAGATACTCTTTGTCGTGGTGTGTTGCTTTAATGTAGTTTCTCGTTCATTGTCTTTGTAAGAAGTTAAAAAAGCCAAAAACTATAATTCCCACCTGGGCAATGTAAAGTTATGTTATTTTTTTTTAAGTGACTCACGATTAGCTTCTTTTCGAAGCTTAACAAACTATGAAAGACCAACGTTCTATTTGGCTCCCCAGACTGCCCGGGTACACAGAGTGACCAGGCTGGAAAGTCCGCACCATGTCAAGGTTGTCCAAACCAAAAGCTTTGTGCTTCTGGAGCCACGAAGACACCAGACCCTGGTAACCCTGCCTCTTTCACCTTCAAGTGAAGTGACTTTTTGTATTCGTCATTGTCTGACAGCAACCCCTTCTATCATCTGTAGCCATTGCAGAGATTGGGGTGAAGTTGTCTAAAGTGAAGCACAAGATCCTTGTCTTATCAGGAAAAGGAGGTGTAGGGAAGAGTACGTTCAGTGCTCATCTGGCTCATGCTTTAGCAAGCGATGCATCGAAGGAGGTAATGTTGGTGATAAATGATATTGTACTAAGTGGTAAACCACTAATCTAATAGATGTGACGTTTCTGTCTTTTCAGATTGCTCTGCTGGATGTAGACATCTGTGGTCCATCAATTCCACGGATCATGGGCTTGGAGGGTGAACAAGTAAGCTTTTATGCACACTCCAGGTGCTGTTTTCATTTCGATCTATGAGCTATGTTCCCGCAAAGTGGCACACCTGTCGCAGTGGCCAAAGTCAGTGTCATGACGATGGCGAGCGCTGCAGGACTTCATTCACACACCAATAGATAACTTCTACACTTGTCTGTTAGTAACAAAAAATTTCAAGATGAGAGATGAAGTTGATTGTGCTTCTGTGAATGTCTTTCATAATGGTGCTTTCAAAGTTAGCTGTTGGAGTTTATTCGGAGTGGCACTTGGTCTGCAGATCAACTATTAAATTATGATAATCATGAAACTTTTAACTGATAAAGTTGTTGACTTTCGGAGCCAATCATGTATCGCTGTCCAAAAGGTGAACATGTGCCTAATCTGTCATTTATTATAGAATATTTGTTTATATACAGTGATTAAAAAAATGTCATGTAGTGATGCATTTTACAGACAGTAGGTTCAAGCAGTCCACACACATGCACACAATGTGCAAATGTGATCATGTCTGTTATTTCAGAGCTGGACACTGACTGCTCCTGAGAATGCCAAGTCACATCTGTTAAGTCTTTTAATATGCCATTTAGCTACCAGTAATCATCTCTGAGTTTGTACAGGTGTGAAACCACTGTGGTCAAAGTGTGCGCAACTGATGTTCACTGTGGTCTTACGCTAGTCCAAGACTCGCTCAGACTTTTCAGAAGCAACAGTGCATATTAATGGTTATGGACATTTTTACCAGGTACATCAAAGTGGTTCTGGTTGGTCTCCTGTGGTGAGTTGATTTTAAAGCCTTTTATTTATTTATTTATTTTATACTCATCCCTCAGACTGGCTGTATTTTAAGACTTTGTTTTGCAGTACGTGGAGGACAACCTTGCTGTCATGTCAATTGGATTCCTGCTCAGCAGTCCTGATGACGCTGTCATATGGAGAGGGCCAAAAAAGAATGGTGCGTGTATTCTCCTTCAGCATAACGTAACCATCTGCTGAGAACGTTTTTATTCAAATAACTATTATTATTATTATGACTTATTTTTTTTAAACTTTATAAGTCATGTGTCTTTGTATGTGCTTGCTTTCTTCCATCTTGTTGCCAATAAAGACAAAAGTGCAATGTGCACATATGTGGAAGTGGCGGGAGGTAAGAGGTTGAACCTTGTCAGTAATAGATGGCTTGTCTGTCGTCAGGAATGATCAAGCAGTTCCTGAGGGACGTAGACTGGGGAGAACTGGACTACCTGATTGTGGACACTCCTCCTGGCACTTCCGATGAGCACCTCTCTATTGTCCAGTACCTGAGTGCCACTAATGTTGATGGTGCTATCATCATCACCACTCCGCAGGTAAGCACTGCATTAGTCACATGGGCAGTGAAGTGAAGGAGCTTCCCACCACCTTTGGAAGTCTTCACAAGTCCTACTGCACTGCTGATGTTGCATATTTAATGCATATTTAAAAAGAAAACTATTGTTATTGCTTACATCAACATCAAGGTTGTCGACTTCCCATATTACCAATGTCTGTATTTTGTTCAAAACATTAAACTTCTTAAAGCTGTCTCTCATACCTTTTTCAGGAAGTGTCCCTGCAGGACGTGAGGAAAGAGATACGCTTCTGCCAAAAGGTCAAGCTACCAATTATCGGCGTGGTGGAGAATATGAGCGGCTTTGTGTGTCCTAAATGCCAGGTTTGAAGGATAACTTGACTTAAAATCTAGTGATTTCTAAATGAGCTGAGCAAGAATACAGAACCCTCAAGGTCACCTTCATTTTTAAATGGCTACTATCGACTGTGTGAGCTAGTCCTTTGAGTTGCAAGGATGGAATAAAAGTGGCTGTAATTTCTAAAATAAACCAAATGCACACGGAAGTGGTAACATTTCCTCATTTTCAGATGTTTTACAAAAGTTTTTTAACTGCAAAAGTGGTTTGGTTTAATAAGTGGATACTATGTGTTTTCCAGAACCCGTCACAGATCTTTCCTCCAACCACTGGCGGTGCTGAGAATATGTGCGCAGACCTAAGTCTGCCCCTGCTGGGTAAAGTACCGCTTGACCCCAGGATTGCACGGAGCTGTGACGAAGGCACATCTTTCCTCAACAAAGTGCCTGACTCTCCTGCTACCAAAGTCTATTTGAAGATTGTGCAGAGTGAGTTCCAATTGGAATTGAGAGTTTAAAAAAATTATTTGTGATGGTGAGAAGCTGGAATAATTTTGTGTGTCTTTCGGCAGGTATCCAGGACTATTGTTCCAACCATCTTCAAGAAATCCAAAGCATCAGTTGATCCATCATGTTGGAGCAGAGTTTATTTTGGCTCGCAATTGAGGAAAAACAATAAAGATGTTTCTTAAAGCTTCAACAGACAAGCTTAACTCGTAATAACTAGTCACTAGAAAACTACATTTGCTCAATCTGAGGATGAAACCCGATTTGTTTTTCACTGGATTAATAAAGAGATTCAACACCGTGGTGCAGTTGGCGTCATAACACTGTCATCGATGGATTGTCAGTCTGGTTTGTTTCGGCAGACACCCGGTTGGTAACCTATACAGTATGTGCTGGCAGGGTTGGGAGAAAAACCTGCACTGCCGCCCTTTTGGGGATCCATTTGTTTGGGAGCAGTACGTAATTTAGAAGAAAATGTGAATTGATAAGCCCCTTAATGGCTCAAGTGATGTAACCAACATTGTTCTTAAGATGAGAAGATAGAACTGATCCACAATACATGCATTGCAAATGTAATCTGTCCTCTTTAGGGTTAGGTTACGGGTGTGTGAGACTGAGTGTACATTTTCTTGCCTTTGTTTTTACCCAAAATAGGTTCTGCAGAGAAAGTACAACTTTGTTTCGGATGGCATTGAATAAAGTTTTATTAAATACGTTGTAAAACATAACTCCAAAAGCACAGCTTATTCCAGCATATGCACAAGAATGTGGAGTGATTATATAACAATAAGATTTGAACTGCATGAAATTATAGCTTTTGTTTTTACCGTCTACCAGCAGTCTTATATGAGAGTGAGACATCGAATCATACTTGTGAAAAGTAGGTAAAATACCAGTTTGGATTTACTTTCAGTCAACGTCAGTGTAGATATCAACAACTTCACTTATCAAAAGCTTAAACAAAATATCTTTAATGAGAGGTAGAATCCTGAGCTTTAGTCTACTTTTGTCATTCAGCAGCATTCTTGAAGTAATAAAAAAAAGTGTATCTGGCAACTGAAAGGATGGGCTGGGACCACCATGTAAAAGCAGTGTAATAGTCAGGCGTTAAGAGGTGCACACATCACATGGCATCACAAGTGAATCAGTGAAATGTTAACACAGGTAGTTATGAGTGTATTGCTGGAGTGAACAGCAACATTTACATGTAATTGCAAGCTTTCTATTGTGTCCAGCTCTCTAAACTGCAATTTGCCTTATGACCATTAATCTAAATCGTTTAGCTGTGATAATTTCAAAGCATTGATCAGCTTCTTTCTTTGCAGTATGATGAGCTCAAAATAAATATTCTTATTTTCCATCCACATAACTATCAGTAAGCTCATTCGAGAGGCTGTGCATGTTTATGTGCATGGCATGTATGAACTCATTCAATCTGGGCTGTTATTGCTTCCAAGAATGAATCAAATGCAAAGTATGTTGCAAAGAAATCACAAACAGAGAGAAATTCCAGGCCAAGAAAACATGCATCCCACCAAGGCAGCATGCAGTCATTTTCTCTACTTACATCATACATTTGTGGAAAATGAACATTGACAAAAATGAATGTAAAACTTCTTAAAAAAGCTTTCACCAAAGTTGACTTGTGTGATCATTTAAAATAGATTACTGTCAACACATGACACTGCTTTTCGAACTTTCCTTCACCGATGTGCACTCACACGTGAAACTTTCTTGGAGTGATCAAGTGAGCTTTTCCAGGTCTCTCTTCTCCAGCTCCCCACAAAACCCTGATTAATATTCAGCGCCAGCAGCGACTGAATGGCGGTGAAATACTGAAGTTGTCTTTCAAGCTGACAAGGGAAACAATGCAAACTGTCCCTACAACCAATGGCCTCATTGAAATGCAACAAACTATGCATCTTGTCTGGTGGCAAAAGTTCATCCTTTGTGGTTATTGATGGATTGAAGCGGCGTGGTCAAGCGTCATCTCTATCTTTCAGCCAAGACATTCTAAAATAAAAGAAGAAAATGCATCATAGTGAAAAGATTGAGTTCATATTTATAGTTGCATACATGGTTTACAGTCAAATAATTAGTCATGTTTCCTCATCTGACAACACACTTGGTTCATTTGAGGTTTTTATGCTCACCTCCATATCTGTCACTCCAGATAACCCTCAAACACATCCAGCTCAGTGTCTGTGTCGTAGGGGACTGACGCTGGGTCAGAAAGAACCCCGAGATCCACTAAAGCCTGGTCCATATCCTCTGGCAGAAACACTATCCCCACATTTAGGACGATGTACTCCATTAGAAAGGCATAGTAGACGATCAAGACGTTCACAAAGAACAGGCCTAGATAGAACATATATGGAAGTTCCTCCAAGAGTGACTCCACGGAATCTAGTTGAGCAGAGATTGGTTGTGGCATAGAAACTTCATCTACGTCAGTTGGTGTGGAGGAGGCGGATTTTGATTTCAGTCAGTCAGGGTCGATGTGACTTGAGCGTCCATTTGGGCTCCGCGTGGCTGACGGGCAGCTTCTGTCTTACTCGCATCGTCCTGGGGAAGACAGCAAACGAAGAGAATGACAGAGTTAGCTTTGCATAGCTGTGCATACTGTTTGCGGTATCTACGCCCTGCCTGGTCTGCGTCGCCAAAAACACAAGCCTGCAAACACAACCTGTACACTACGTCCAAATACAGATAACACGTGGCATACAACACATACCAGGACAGACTGAGCGTCTGAAAGTAGATTGTTTCTTTCATTTATCTGAGAAAACTGGAATAAAGGAGCCGCATCAAAACAGACCACAGAGTGACATCCGAACCCGACTACGCTGATTAGCTCGCGACAGGACAAACCCGGCCGCGATTGGTCCGGCAGCTGCCAATCAGCGCCGCTTGCTTGGCCGCAGGATATGTCGCGTGCGAATGTCGTCACTGTAACTGGGACGAGGAAGAACTGTAGTTTCCCCGCCTCTTACCTTTCGTTGTTTAGCAATCTGAAAAACTACAATTCCCACTTATGCCTGTCCGCTCGTTTTCGTAACGCTCCGTCGTCGCTGCTGACTCCGCCTATTGCTTACTGTTTGCTTGCTAAAGCCGTGGAGCTACCTGCGCTCTGCTGCGGGCATGATGGACTGCCGGGGAGACTGAAGCGCGGCGAAGAACGCACTTGTCACAACGCGAGCCCCAACGAACTGCAGCAATGTTCGGCCGCTCGCGTAGCTGGGTCGGAGGCCAGGGCAAAGCGAAAAACATCCATTCTCTCGATCATTTGAAGTAAGCGGCTAATATCGCTCTTGCTAGTCGCAGCCTGTGTGGTAATCCAGTGTACAGGGATACTGACGTTGTTACTGTTAGTTTTCTGTTCCCCTCCTTTAGCTGAGTGGGAGATGAATCAAATACCATTACTTGTACTTGTAGTCGAGACCTGACCTTCTGAAATGTTGCCTGTCAGCACATCACGGACGCTAATCGTCTTCAATTCTTATCCAGGTATATGTATCATGTGTTGACCAAAAACACCACAGTGACCGACCACAACAGAAACCTGCTGGTGGAGACCATTCGCTCCATCACGGAAATCTTAATATGGGGAGACCAAAATGACAGCTCGGTATTTGAGTAAGTGTTTTTCCTGTGTCTCCCACCTTCATCCATTCACAGTTGTTACTATGCGTGAGTCAAACTGTGTCTAGTTAATAATCGCATGTATACTGCAACAATCCATGAACTGTGGCTTAAAGGTCCCCTCAGATCCAGTTTTCCTCTTCAATATCAAATGACACCTACTACAGAGTAGCTTTACGTCAAAATAAAAAAGTTGTAATTTCAAAATGGCTGCGTTGCTCAAAACGCTTCATTAGCATTCAATGACCAACAAGGACTATGAAGAACTAGTCTTATGGGGTGATGAGCCGGGCTCCATCCAGCATTTTTACCAGCTTGAACAAACCTGTTTGTTAGTTTAAAAACTCACTCACATGTCATTTATCTGGTCCTTATTGCTACATTTCAATACGTAAATTATTGTTACAGTGAAACCATGTGATGTCACACAAACCTCCGGCTGAGATGCTCAATAAGCGCTGTCACTGTTCATAAATGGAGATGTTCTCCCTCAGTTCATATGTTGGTCTTCATTCTTGTCTTGACAAAGAAGTTCAATTTTATTCATCCAATAGGAGCTTATTGTTGCTTTAGTGCATGGCAAAATCACAGTATTCTCTTCAGCAACAGCAACGACAGTGAAGAGATTCACAACTTTGCCGTATCTTTCCATCATTGTAGCATTGAATTGAGCAAAATGCAAATAAAAAAAAAACAATATTTATGAAAATGTTTTTTCACCCTTTTTTGGTACATTTTTGCCATTTCTGTCTCTTCTGAACAAGTCAATTTGGCACTCTTTGTCTTTTTCTTTCAGTTTTTTTCTGGAAAAGAATATGTTTGCCTTCTTTCTTAACATCCTGCGACAAAAGTCTGGTCGCTACGTTTGCGTTCAGCTCCTGCAGACGCTGAATATTCTCTTTGAAAATATCAGCCATGAGACATCTTTATGTGAGTATTTTCATAACTAAACTTCATAATTCCTGTGTTTGTTTTTTGCCGTTTCAGTTGTTTGTCTTATCAAATAAATAAAATCATAGTTGAATGACTGAAGAACTTCTCAACAAGCATCTTGTGTCATATAATCTAACAGTGTCTCTCCTTTGCTCAGATTATTTGTTGTCCAACAACCACGTTAACTCCATAATTGTGCACAAGTTCGACTTTTCTGATGAGGAGATCATGGCCTACTACATCTCTTTTCTTAAGACCCTGTCACTGAAACTCAACAATCACACAGTGCACTTCTTCTACAATGAGGTAAGGGCCCAAAGAGTGATCTTAGAGGGTGAAGAAAATTTGGTGGTACACTGATGTGAGGGTATGATGAGTAGTGAGACAGGAGGTGATTTGTAGTTCAGGCAGTGTCGCCCTATTAATGTATTTTTCCCATTCAAGCACTGCATTTTTCCATTGAAGGAAAATTAAGGTGCTGCTACTCTGCCGTATGTTAGTGCAACAGCGCTGTCTGCTCACTAGATTTGTGCACGTGATGCAAATCAAAACAAGCAGTAGAAATTTTTGTTTCATATTCAATATCATCTTATATATGAATACAAATTTAAGACCTATTGCCTAGCACTCTGTCGTGGTGTGCTCATCAAATGGTAAGACCTAAGACTTTCCATTACCTGTGGCTTCAGAACTTTCAACTTCTTTGGCTGAAGTTGCAGTCAAATGAAAACATTTTGTGCATTTTCCCTTTTTATCATCATTTGAGTTTGGGAGCCTCATTTATGAACCCTGTGTATTAATTCTTTTGTGTGCCACCTTGTACGTATGTTTTGGTATTTATTGAAAAAAGAAAAGAAACGTGAGAATTTGCGCACTTCTACGGTAGCTCATAAGCACTAAAGCTTGTTTAACTTAAAATAAAGTTAACTGTGGTGAATGATGTCTGTTTAACTTCTAAACAAAATCTAATCTTCTTCCGATGCTTTGGTGCCTCTGTGTACCCCTCTGACCTTTGGATAGGTTGTGGTTTATATGCTGAGAGACATGTAGGATGCGCATATGTGCTATTTTATTCTGAACGTATTAGAAGGTAAACACATGCTGAGTGTTTCCCCTCTCTGTCTCCCAACACATAGCACACTAATGACTTTGCCCTGTACACCGAGGCCATTAAGTTTTTCAACCACCCAGAGAGTATGGTCCGCATCGCAGTCCGCACCATCACTCTTAATGTCTACAAAGGTGAGTGACGCAAAGAGTTTGCTGCCTGTCATCTTCTGGACGTATGGATAATCCTAAACATGTTTTTTAAATGTTATAGTCATATCTAAATCAGGTTAGCTTTGTGTTAGCCCTATGTAATAGTGGCGCCACCCAGTGAGTTAGGTGACAGAAGTGTTGGTGGGTGGTTCTAGCCCCATGCCAAACCAACTGGAACTTGTCAGAGCTTCTAAACAGACATTACACAGCATGGATAGATGAATGAGTAGCTGTTCATTTCAATGTTCATTTTTGCTATGATCATGAAACTGTCTTAAAATTATTCGGTCATGAACAGAAATGTTTCATATATTTGCTCCTCTCATACTTAATTCATTTTTCAAAATTTGATGTTTGCATTTGTTTATTCTGAATTCATTGCTTTACATGACAACAAAAAAACTGTCAAAAAACAGTCACAACTAAGTGGTAAAACATTCATATACTTCATATACCTTTAATATGAGTGTATTGATTATTTTGTTAGTTATGAAGTGCAGACCCAGGGCAGAATCCTTTCCAGGTGATCTGTTGTAAACAATGACTTGTTTTAAAAAGGAGCTACAGGTTCCTTCCCAGCCCCGACCTTTTCACACTCACACCTAAATTCACATTAAACCTGTGTTTGTTTCCCCCTCTCCTTTCTGAACAACCACTCCTCTTCTACTCTTCCTCTTCTCGTCTCTCTCCTAATCCTCTACCTCACTTCCACTGCGCGCCCCATCTGCCTAACTCCAGTGTCATGTAAGTTGGTTCCATTCATTCAGTCTTTACACTCAGGGCTGGGTATCACCTGCATTATGAAAGTAAATCTAAAAGAAGTGTTCTGTCTGTAGAGATTTCATTAACTGAATATATAGACTTGGTTTTGGAAACAATGATCAATAATGTTGATATTCAGACCCCACTTTCTTATTGTGGTTTATTTTCTGTACAGGTGTAAACACCCTGATCCTTTTCATCCACCTCTGTATTTCCCCAAATCCTGCATGTCATACTTTTTTCATTCGTGCAAAATTTTTCCTATATTTGTGTTTGGTTTATGATTATCACCCAACACGCACTTCTGGTGTTTGCCCCTTTTTTTAATGGTGGCTATTAATAATCTTAATTTTATACTTGCGTTTGCTCATCTGGTTTTGTTTTCAGGTGAACTTTAATTGCAGCTTCACTTGTGATTTAGACAAAGTTGGTTGTTCATCCTCGACCTACAGATTAAGTCATGCCTTCTCTCACATTACCTTAATCCCTAAATTCAACTATTTATGGAATTGTGAAGCTTTTTAATGCATAGTGTGTTCTTTAATTATTTTCTTAGTTAGATTGTCTTTAATATTTGCATATCTATTTGAGTGAAGGCTCTGCGTTTTAACAAGCGTTATTCTTCCTTTCTAGTGGACAACCAGCACATGCTGCACTATATTCGGGACAAAACCGCTGTGCCATATTTCAGTAACTTGGTGTGGTTCATTGGAAGTCATGTCATCGAGCTGGATAAGTGTGTCCAAACCGATGAGGAGTAAGTCTTTCCTTGTCTCATGAGTGTCTTCAGTCCAACCTTTAGAGGTTATTGTTATCCTCATTTAATGGACATAGTAGTGCCTTTAGAAATCAGAATATATGGCTACGTGGTTGTTTTATGCTGTGTTGCTGTATGTTTGAATATTGATTGTTAAATATCAGTCTTTCCGTTCGCAGGCATAAGAACCGGGGCAAGTTGAGTGACTTGGTCGCCGAGCACTTGGATCACCTTCACTACCTGAACGACATTCTTATCATCAATTGTGAATTTCTCAACGACGTTTTGACCGACCACCTCCTTAACCGCCTATTTCTACCACTTTATGTTTATTCGCTGGTCATCCCTGAAACGGTATGATTTCATTTTGTCTTTTTAGTCCTATTCTTGACAATAGCATAGATAAGAATGTATTTTCACTTATGTTGGGGTTGCATTGTTGTGTATCAAGGAACCAAATGTTCTTAACATTTCACTGACTTTTTTCCTTAGTCTGGAGAACGGAAGATCAACCCTCAGGTGTCTCTCTCGCTGCTCTCACAAGTAAGTCACTGAAATATTCATCCGTTATTTCAGACAAAGTCACATATCTGCTCATATACTCAAATGAAATTGAGGACTGAGCTGTGTTCTTCTCGTCGTGAAATTTTCATATGAAGTCATGATGTTAAAATGTGAAGCCCCAGATATGACGTGGAAATTATTTTATGGTCAAGTCAAACCTAAAATTGTTTCTGAAAACACAGATGAATGTTAGTTAGTAAGAAGCATTAGGGCTGGGACAATATGCATTTGGTCTGATTCGGTATTTTCCAGATACTTTCAATTTATATTGCAATTCTGGTTTCTATTGCAAGTCTTTGTTTGATTTTGATTGATATCACAATTGTGATTTATTCATTTAAAAACTAAGTAATAATAAAAATGCACATAGTTGTTTCCCACAGACATTTGGTCAAAGTGTTGACCGTGGTTGTTTTTGTCTATTCATAAAGCGTATTATTCATTATTGTAAGTCCAATTACGGTAGTACAACAAGGTGCCAGAACAGGTTCTGTCAGCAGTCAGTTTTTTATGTGTTGCAGCAATATATAGTAATATCCAGGAGTATTCCTCACAACGGTGAGACAAGGCATGCAGTCCAAGGGATTTATTAAAGCTTAAAGCAGGTTTGCAGCACTTACTTTAAAACAAACGCACATTCGCACCGTACGGGTTGTAAACATTGTTTGGCTTTATATGATGGCTGAATTTTCCAAGTGTGGCAGGGCTTGTATTTTGTAATATACTAACCTGCACATACGTGTCATAAGTCGGTTTTAAAAATGTGAGAAAAGTTAAAAACAACTCACTCAAACGCACTCATCACATGGTCACGTTTTAGCATGAACAATTTTGTGGAGTCAATGAGTCTGGTACTTGACTTCTCTTGTAGAAAAGCATTGAACATCTAGTCTAACACATCATGTCATACTCGGATTACATTGTAATCGTGCATAGTCATGATCTGATCTAAAGCCAGAAAGATTGTGAAATGTATTGACCTTTGTGTTTTCCAGGTCTTTCTGATCATCCATTATCAGCCACTTGTTAACGCCCTAGCAGAGGTCATTCTCAATGGTGACCTCTCTGTCTTCGTTCCTGGGACTGACATGCCACAAAAGAACATGGTAATACTTGACACGATTCCCCGTTAAGTTTGGTACTGTTTCTTTCACAGCTCCAGTGTTGTTCTGTTCCTTCATGTTTGTGCTGCTTATATTCTTATTTTTTGCTCTGATTTAGTTTCCCTTTCCTGACCTCCCACTTTGTTTGTATCTACTGCCTTAGCCATCTGATATCTGTGTGCTGAGTTCTTGTGTTTCTTTGAACGCTACCACCCTTGTACCTTGAACAATGTGTACATCCCACTGTTAATGCTGTACCATAACAAATGACCAAAACATGCTAACACATTAATGTCTTGCATTTTCTGGCACAAATTTAGCAAGTAACAATGAGACTTTGGCTGTGTCCCATTTCTTCTTTGTGCGTGCGTGCGTGCGTGCGTGCGTGCGTGCGTGCGTGCGTGCGTGCGTGCGTGGTATAAACAAGCCACGCACACACACGCGTACCTGTAAGTCTTGTGAATTTGTGACACACATGTTTCCAGTTTCTTTGCGTCAGCTCAAAGTGAGAGTGATTTACCAGAAACGGTCAGCCAACCAGTGAGACACACTCACTCTAATGCACACTGATACTAGCTTGTGGTTTGTATCTCACAGGCTGTTTTGTGCTAAGAGGGAGCTACAGTAAATGTTTTTTCATGTGCGTGTAGTTACCGGTGAGGAAACCCATGTCCGCATTCTTTTTTTTTTTTTTTCCCTTCCTCCCCATTTATCATAAGCTGCAGTTCAAGTGCACTTGAACTGCAAGGTTCTCTCATGAATCTGCACTTTTTTCAACCTCTGTGATATGTTTTGTTATTACACTCAATCTATTCTAACAAGGAATGCTATTTGACTGTACTAGACTTTTTTTTAACGTGTTCACTGGAAAAGAGTTTGAGTTTGTTGTGAGAGTGACGGTGTAATGAGTTGAAGAAATTGTGGTTTTCGTGGTCTGGCTTAACACCAGTAAGGGTTTGCTGAATGGTTTGTCCTGCCAGTGTGTTTGAGGTGTTTTTTTCCCCCTCCAACATCTATTGCCATTTTTCTCACTTATCACTAGCCAGCTTTGCTTGACTGTGAATGATAGCAATTTTGACCTTTTCAACATCATCTGTCCTTCGGGTGATGTTTGTTTTGCAGCAGTGCTTGAATCAATACAAAGCACAGTGCAGAGGAAAAATGTAGCTTGAAATGTCAGATTGTTACTTAAACCCACCAACAGATCATATCATGGGGTTAGCGTTGCAGCAATGAAGTTGTTGTTTGTTTGTGCAAGCACTCATACAGGTCATCACGCAACCAAAAGTATGAATATGATAATATACCTTTTTGTTCCCTGTGAAGTTGTTGGATTATTTCAATCAAACCTTTTACCTAATGGGAATAATTGCAATACACACAAGTTTAACTTTTGATTCATGAAGTTCTGCAGTCCCTCTGGCAAGTGTTGAATACGATCAAGTCTGGATGCACTTGTGCGCAATGCTTTCAGTGACACAATCTCTGTGGTTTGTGTAGGAATGTCATGCACACATCAACACAAGATGACCTGGTTTCAGCAAGTGCTTTTACCTTTAGTCTGCAGCAAATGATTTGAGACCAATGTGAAGAGAAATGGTTGACAGGAAATTGGATATATACAGTCAGTATTCATCTGAACTAAAAACCACGAGGACTGTCATCTGTTTAATGTTATGTAAAATGACTCTCTTCTGTTGAGCGACCTGATTGATTTCAATCTTGGCCAAGTCTTCATCCATTCTTTCTTTGTCAGATGCATTCAGCTGCTTTGTCCGCCTGTCTGTGCTCATATATTTGTTTGCAACATAGTCTGGTTAAGTCAGAAATGACTTGATTTCAATGTTCTTTGCCATTGTTTTCCTCC
Organism: Synchiropus splendidus; assembly: GCF_027744825.2. Classification (NCBI taxonomy): domain Eukaryota; kingdom Metazoa; phylum Chordata; class Actinopteri; order Syngnathiformes; family Callionymidae; genus Synchiropus; species Synchiropus splendidus. Next base: position 4,313,316 of record NC_071352.1, read on the forward strand.
CCTTTGTTCGTCTTTTCTTTTGTTATTTCCCTCTTGATAGTAATACCCAGAGTTATACATCTTTCAAGTCCATCAAATGCAGCAAAAGTCCTCCAATTGACAATCACTTCTGCATGGTAAAATAGTCAAACCTTCATCAACTTTCCTCTGGAGTTTATAATTCTTTGATGGTTTTGTCAATTGCAGACTGGTGCCATTGGTGTCCGTCGATTCACCAAACCCCCAGAGTCTCTTGAGCGCTCCCTGGAGTTATCCCGCCACCGCAGTCGCAAACAAGCCCAAAAGAGGCCAAACTACAAAAACCTAGGCGAAGAGGAGGAGGATGAGCGAGCTGCGGGAGGCGGTGGTGGAGAAGAAAGCTGGGACGATGCAGCTCGTAACGTCGATGGAGTCCGTGAGAGGGAGAAGGGAAAAGGTACAGAGATAGTTGGAGGAGGAAGTGGGAGTGCTAAGGGAAGCAGAGCGAGTGGGGAAACGGCGGAAGGTGAGTGAGAGACTCAGTGGTACAGGATTGTGTTTTTATGTCTTCCCTCTCATCAGCCAACTACGCCCATTTGTCCGACATGATCCCAAATCTCCTGGGGGCAGATCTAGTGTGTCTGGGTGTGCAGATCTCATGGTTCTGTATAAAACGAAATCTTACAATGGGACATGCAGGGACATAATAATGAAGATAAAAGCAAAACTGATTTGACTTCTGCTAAATGTTTTACAGTGAGCAAAATGTTTTCATTTATGTAATTCTGATCCGAATCACGATAAAAGACTTTCTTCACCTGAACTGTAGCCACACTTTTAATGTAACTTTAGAATGAGTAAGCATTTCTTTAGACACTGAATTCTTTTAAGGTGAAGAGGGAGTTCATTTTCTTAGTCAAACATTGCCTGGTTCAACAGAAGTACGTTACCTTGGGGACAGACCATCCATCCTGCGCTCCTCACCTCTCCATCTGTCTCACTCTCGCTCTGTGTTTTGTGTCTTGTGCTATGATGGCATCTCATTTGAAAAGTCATTCATTCTTTTCCTCTAAAGTGTCTTGTTGCCGACCGTCAAAATACCTACTTTTAGAATTGATAAAAAAAATACATTTGCTGTTATATACCATTTTCATTTTTGTTTAATTCTGCTTATGCAGCAGTTCAATTGTTCTTGTGCTGTGAGGAAAATGGTAATTACTAAGGTTTAAAATCTTGCATTAAAATGTGGTGGTGAACACTGCAATTGTCAAAATGCATGTTTTTGGGACATTAAAAAGTATGCTTGTGCATTTAGAAATCGAAATGGTGGTGATGGAGAAGTGTAAAGTGTCAATATTGACAGAGCAAAACATCACAGATGAAGAAAAGTCTGAAGCAGCCACACGTGGAAACACACAGAAGAGCAGGTATGATTAAAAAAAAATCTCTCTCTCTCTCTCTCTCTCTCTCTCTCTCTCTGTCTCTCTCTCTCTGTCTCTCTCTCTCTCTCTCTCTCTCTCTCTCTCTCTCTCTCTCTCTCTCTATATATATATATATATATATATATATATATATATATATATATATATATATATATATATATATATATATATCTACATACATACATACATACAAGTATTTAGGTACTACTAAGTATTTAGATATGTGTGCACTGAGAGTCTCCTGGGAGGAAATGAAGTGTTTGAATAATTGTTGGTGAGGTTACGTTTCCATTCTTCCTCTTGTTCTGCAGACCATTCCTAGACATGGTCTACAGTGCCCTTGACTGCTCCACTGATGACTACCACGCTCTTTTTGTCCTCTGCCTGCTGTACGCCGTTTCCCACAGTAAAGGTCAATAGTTTTTCCACTCAGTCTAAGCTTCGTGCTTTATATGTTTTATTCTGCTAGTTCCAAACCGGTTGAAACCCATGTACATGTATTTGGATGTTCTCACAAGTACATAGTGTATATTGTCTCTATACTGGAGGCCAATGTTTTATGACAAAAAGCAGAATTTTTTTGGGGTCTGGGGTCTCAATGGTTTTTGCTGCATTCTGTATAATAAATCCAACCAGCAGCAGAACCAGGTGCAAGTCATGTTCTGTTGGAAAAACTGTACGTCATGAATAAAATTCTGAATAAAATAAATATAATAAAACAACGTCCAAGAATCAAAGTATTTACCCTTTCATAAATAAATCTAATCTGATGAAGATAAGTAAAGTATAAATGAAAGTGTCGTCATAATATGTTGTAATTCATTTTAAAAGAGGTGAACAGTTTTTACTGTTGGTGCACCATCACTTTATCATTTTCATAGTTGGTACCTATCACAGATTTGCAGCTGTGGTATGGTGTAAGTATAAGTGTAAACTCCATACTATCCATTCACTGGTTCATTCTAAAGTCTGTGTCAAGCTGGTTTTGTAGAACTAACCTCTGATCCATTGTGAATTGTACAATGAAAAGTGTAATCCATCTGTGTTTATATTTGTGTTTGTTTTTGTTTTGTTTGATAAATGCTGTTCATCATTATTTAGGCATTAACCGAGACCTTTTAGAGCGGCTGCAGCTGCCAGTGCCCAACCAGGAGAAAGCCTCTTATAGTTTGGTACTGGTGGAAAGACTGATCCGAGTGATGAGCCAGGCAGCACAACCAGGTACACTGCAATTCCACTTTTTCCTCTTGGTTTTCTCATTCTCAGTAAATTGGTTGCTTAATACAACTGCATTCCTCACCCTTTTTTTGTTATTGTCCACTTTGCTGCTATCGGAACATCTTCTATAGCAGTGTCAAATACTGACGCTGAAAACCATGTTGCTGTTTTGTAGACAACCACATCAGCCCAACCTGAACGCTTGCCAACACTCACGTCCCCTCCTCTGTGTAAACAAAGGGGTGAGGTCTCTCACTGGCTGAGGCACAGCTGTGCACAACTGTTCACCTCAGTTGTTTTTTTTTTAATGGATCTGTGTAGCAGGCTTGCTTCCCACTGTGCATTTTTTCCCAAAAACCAGGGCCCTCTTCCACACCAAACAATTTTTCGTGCCTACTGTTTTATGCCAAATTCTGCTGTACTCCGTGTTTGACCATAGATTCTGTTTTATTTCCGTCTGTCAGGTATTTGGAGCAAATCAAAAATATTATTATTAATATTATGTACTGTGGGTCAACTGTAACCCAAAAAATGAAATGATCTATGATTTACTGTATAATTCTCTCTCTCTCTATTTATCTATCTATCTCTCTGTCTCTCTATCTATCTATCTCCCTCTATCTCTCTCTCGCTATCTCTCTCTCTCTATCTCTCTCTCTATCCCTCTCTCTATCTCCCTCTCTCTATCTCTCTCTCTATCTCTCTCTCTCTATCCCTCTCTCTATCTCTCTCTCTCTATCTCTCTATCTCTCTATCTCTATCTCTATCTCTCTCTATCTCTATATCTCTCTATCTCTATCTCTATCTCTCTCTCTCTCTCTATCCCTCTCTCTATCTCTCTCTCTATCCCTCTCTCTATCTCTCTCTCTATCTCTATCTATATATATCTATCTGTAGTCTTTACTTGGAATAAAATGTATCTGTTCAATCTTTTGTATCCACACTTGAACTGCTTACTTCTTTCTTTTTGTAGATGGTAAAGTCCGCCTGGCCACCTTGGAGCTGAGTTGTCTTTTACTAAAACAGTCTGTTCTATCTGGAAATGAGTGTATCATTAAAGACGTTCACCTGGCGTGCTTGGAGGTAACTATATACATTATCCTCACCAGTGTGTAATAGGATACAAACCTCTGTCTTTCCCTGTCCTATTGTTTTTTTATTCTTCTGTGGTGACTCCAGTTCACACAATTCAAACTAATTTCCTGTGACGTGGACTTTTTTTCCCCTTGCCGCTGAGTGTGTAACTGTGATGACATTCTTGACCTTTGTTTTTGCATTTTCTTCCCTTCACTTCCCTGGATTCCATGTCTCAAAGCAAACTTTACTGCCTCATCGTTCTGGGAAGTTTCAATTTCCCTTTTCTGTGATTACGCCAGTATTCTACCTTTAGTGTATACTCCAGAAGTATTGGATTTATTTGAAAAGTGAAGTGAAACCAACTTTATTTCCACTCCAGCTTACTTTTTAATCATATCAGTTATACTCATAAATAAAGAAAGATGTGTAGAGACCATCACAAACATGGCAACAATCTCATCAATCTCTGTCAACAATGAGACACGGTTGTGAGATTCATGGAGCCTTGACAGGGTCAGAACGTCTGTCTGTAGGAAGACCTGACATGAAATACTGCGCAGCCAAGTGTATATGTATATTTACGTGTTGAGCGTTTCATCAGGCAGACTGAACGATGACTGATCAATTTGGGAAGTTCCAGCTGGGAATTTGAGGGAAGAAAAAAAAACAAAAAACAGTTCTTCTGACTGAATTAAATGTTACTGTTTATTTTTTGCTGTCACTATTCAAAGCATTTACTTTTGCATTTGATACAGGGTGCCAGGGAAGAAAGTCTTCACTTATTACGGCGGTTTTACAAAGTAAGTGTTGCATCCATAAATCTTTGATTCGGCTTTGTCCTCCAGAGACGGTTCACAGGGAGAGCTGTGCCAGTTTCAGCGAGCGATAGGCGGGTCCATCACACAACCGTTCGCTCACACATTCACTCCTTTGGGCAATTGAGAGTAGTTGACCTGGACCCCGATTGAGCATGTTTTTGGACTGTGGGAGGAAGCTGAAGAACCTGGAGAAAAACCTTGTGCACACTGGGAGAACATGCAAACCTAAACCATCAGGCTGGAGTGTGTCACTCAAAATCTATTTTGACCACGTAGAACACAAAGAACATTATATATGCTCCACAATCCCTGAGGCATGATTCAGCCCAAACCGTTTTTTTGTATTCTCGGTTTCCTAATGTGAGTGTTTGGATGTTTTTGCCAGGGCGAAGAGATCTTTCTGGACATGTTTGAAGATGAATACAGGAGCATGACGGTGAGTTTGAGCCTCCTCGAGTGTCATTTTCAGTATTAGTCTTTAAGTGTGAAAGGGTTTTTGCAGAGTAAACCACTGAATGTTGAGTACCTGATGATGGATGCGTCGATACTGTTGCCACCCGCTGGCACACCACTGACTGGGATCGACTTTGTCAAGAGACTTCCATGTGGGGACGTGGAGAAAACTCGAAGGGTGACTCTCATCATCCGTTGGATTGTTTGGTTTCAAACTCGTGGGATGTCATGGATTCTGTGGTATCTCTCATCGCTCTTCTCAGGCCATCCGTGTGTTCTTCATGTTGCGGTCATTATCGCTCCAACTTCAGAGAGAACCAGAGACACAGCTGCCCCTCACCAGACCAGAAGACCTCATTAAAACCGATGATGTTTTAGACCTCAGTAAGTGACAAACATGCTCTCTATGTATATTTGTGGGAATGTCAAGGATGGAATACCACTGCTAAAAAGTGAATTACACACGCCAACACGTTTATCTAAACCACTGGAAATGCTGTTTCTCATCTCAAGTCCATAACACCACTGCTACCATTCGCGCTTCGTCTTAGTTCCCACAGTTTCTCCAGCATTTTACATTCCCTGTTCCCGTTTGACCATGCCACTACCCTGTTCTGGACACGGTGAAGCACCATATGTGCTGGAGGTGGACTGAATAGACTAGTCACTACGCGCCAAAGGAATAGTCACCTCTGAATCAGAGTCAGTCGAATTGGCCACATGTATCAATATTTGTGTTGGTTGGCATACACGTAGTGAAACTGCATTTCTTTTCATAGTTTACTGTCCATATACACTGGCAACAAATACTTAATGAAAAAAGGATGTTATGCACATTTTGTATGTCTAGGCTGTTTTTGTTCTGATTTTGCTGCTTCCCCGCCCAGGATGGGATTATTTTATAACATTACAATATTCTAAGAGAGAATCCTTGTGTCGGGGGTGTGTTAAGAGGGAACTCCCCCTGGATCATCGGCTCTATAAACTGTCAGGACCAACAAGCATAAATGTTCAATATTTATGACCAAAAATCTCTGTGTGTGCGGGAAGAGATCGTGAACTGTGACATGGACTGGAAGTGAGCCAATAAAGAAGCGATCCGACAGAGAAACAAGGAAGCAAAGGAGGACGTTTTGACATTTATTGAATTGACTGCTATAAAAGTGCATATTTTCAATGATCAAACGTCAATCTCACACCAATCTACAACTGTCCTCACTGGTTCCTTCATTCTAAAAATTCAGTCCTGCCAGCAACAGACCATTCCCTGTCATTTAGCTACTGGTGTCTCTTTCGGGATTCTTTCATTACACAAGATGTGATGCGAGTGCTCTCCACAGGCATCCTGGCCAACAGCAGACTTTTTATCTGGTCTCTGATAAAAATAAAAACATAAGGCTTATGATTTTGAAAATGGTTTTATGGGTACCTTCCGTTTCTGGTCTGATGTCATTGGTTTAATTCAATGTTTCTCTTCTCAGACAACAGTGACCTCATCGCCTGTATCGTCGTGAGTAAAGATGGCGGTCAGGCCCAGAGGTTTCTTGCAGTGGATGTTTACCAGATGAGTCTTGTGGAGCCTGAAACTAAAAGACTTGGCTGGGGAGTCGTTAAATTTGCAGGACTATTGCAGGTAAGACAGTTGCTCCTGTGTTGTCTGAATGTGTGTCTGTATGTTTCTCTTCTACTCTGTGTCCCTTACAAAACCCCTTTACTGCTTTTCTGGAAGAACAATGTAATGTGAATGATCCTCTCTTTCTATCATTTTGACAGGACATGCAGGTTTCTGGGGTGGAAGATGACAGCAGGGCTCTGAACATCGTCATCCATAAACCCAGCTCCAACCCTCACGCCAAGCCGCTCCCCATTTTGCAGGCCAATTTCATCTTTGCTGACCATATCCGTTGTATTATTGCAAAGCAGAGGCTCGCCAAAGGTCGCATCCAGGCCCGGCGTATGAAAATGCAGAGGATTGCAGGTCAGTGACCAGCAAGGATGCTGGAGGTCACGCAGTCACAAACAGCATTTTGGCCAAATGATGTATGTTTTAGCGATGCCCCTTAAAATAAAATAAATACTAATAAATAAATAAATAAAAACTGTGCTCAAGCATGAAGAGCGCACACTGTTAATGCGACTGTGTACGAGGATTTTTCATTACTCCATTTTTTGGATCCAGCTCTGTTGGACCTTCCTGTGCAACACAGCGGCACTGAAGTCTTGGGTTTCAGTCAGACAGCCAGCGCCTCTCCAAGTGCGCTGCCATTCAGGTTCTACGAACAGTCACGACGAGCCCCTCATGACCCCACCGCAAACAGATCAGTGTTTGCCTCTGTCGATAAAGTGCCAGGTATTTTTCTTTGTTTTGTTTTGGGTTTTTTTTAACATACAAGCTGCTGCTTTTTTCCTCATGATCCAAACATAAGCCACTGAAACACTGCTTTCACCCACTGTTTACACAGAATTGACTGCACAACTGCGCCCGCAGCTTCTAAACCAGTGTCGCTACTAATTTGTCCAGTTTTGAATCGACAAATGAATATGCACTTATGATCATTGTTTTCATGAACTTTGAGTTTTTTTCCTCTGTAACCTAAGAGCCGTAGAAATGACACTTGCTCCATGAACTGTATGATGAGTGTGTGTGTGTTCATATTTCTTTCCCTTAAGGATTCGCTGTAGCTCACTGTGTGTCGTTGCACAGTCCCTCTCCCCTGTCTTCACCTTCAACTCCGTCCAGTGGAAGTGGGAGCACAGGACGCCGTGACTCTGTTACGACCAGCACAATATCGGCTCAGAGCCCCGCAGGTACCTACGCTCACGTGGACGCATGTATGCACACACTCCAAGGAATATTTGTTTTGGTCTGGCTTTCAAGGACTTATTTTCCAGCTTTCAGAGTAGTTATGTTTTCCTTGATGCGACTCAGGCTCTGCCCCAAGCAGTTAACTTGTAGGGCTGTTTCCTCACCAAGTTTAAGTTGAATACAATTTCAATATAACAATGAAAAATTGTATTAAGTGTCAATGTTCATTTGAGCTGAAGATGTCTTTAGAGATATTGTTTCATCGCAGACTTTAATGTTGACGCTTTGTCTTGAACAGATGATGGGATGTTTTTGGAGACCACTCCTGTGGTTTCTAGTGGAGAAGGAGAATCAGGTAGTGAAGTATCTCTGGTCTCCTCCGCAACAGCTCTTGCACCAAGCCTGACCCCGGCCTCTCAGCCCACCATCTCCCTCCTCACCGACAGCAACACGGATGCTTTGAGTGTGGAGTCTCTGACCCTGCTCCCCCCAGCGGATCCCCCTCACCTACACCTCTGCACTGGCCATCTGCCTGCAACTAAGCCTGCTGCTGACCCCATAACTGAGGTAGACGAAGAGGGTGACAGTGAGGAGGGAGAGGAAGCTGTGAGACCAGAGTGGGGTCAGGAGGGAAAGCAAGAGGGGTCCGTGACGGATCATGCACCAGTGACAGCAGAGACAACAGCGTCCCCTGAAGTTGGGGAATCGATCATTGGCCAGAACTCTTCTGAGGACCTCCAAGAAACTGATAACCAGGAAACTCATGGTGATGAAGGGAAAACAGAAGAGGCAGAAACACCCGACTCAGCTGAATTGAACTAAATGCCTACACACACACACACACACACACACGTGTGCGCACACGCACAGTTTGTGAGCAGTGAAATGCTCACCTCCGTTATATTTCCGTGTCGTAACCTGCTGGTGTTTGAATGGACACCACTCCTGCTGCCACTCAGAGCCTTGTGCACTGAAGAGATGGAAGTCTGACTTTGCAAAAATAGACCTTGTGCGTGTATTTGTTGAATGCAAGTTTTTAATCATTCTCACTCATGAGTTGACGTGCAACCAGCAAGGTTTTTTACAAATAGCTGTTAATGGACAGACTTCATATGCTGCTGTTGAAAAATTCTCTCATCTACTGTGCATGTCGCACACGCAAACAGGTCCATGACCAACATACCAGATGCATATATTTTCCTAAATTGTAAAATGATAAGGAAACACCATTTTTTTCTGCCAGATATTCCAGCAGCCCTTCTGTTCGCAGCAGAAAGAAAATAAACTTCTGCCTTATAAGTTAAAAGACGTGCTGAGTAACTGTCAGAAACTGTACTGAAGAGGTAAAGTTGAAGGGTTTGAATGAGCTTTTGAGCAGTTCTCCAGTTTGTTCTTCACCGTGGAAACTGGGAGCAAACATCTGTTTACTCCAAGACAACCCCATTGGTTAATTGAAGTGTTTTATTTTTGGTTGATAAGTATCGCCTCACGCCTTGTTTCACATTGTCTTATCGTTGGTTCAAACTGTTTTAGTAAGAACAGGAGGGGCAGTTGAATTGCTGCTCTCGCTCCAGAGTGTTTAGAATCCCATCACATCTGCAGTTGATTTTAACCTGCTTTTATTTCCACTTCTTTTGTGCAGTGACTCATGTCTATATTCAAGTACCAAGTTGAAGTCCCACCTTCTTGACCTCACCATTACCAAGCCCGTTTTATTCTATCTATTCACAGGAAATCAGTGTGTTTATTGATGATGTTTGAGGAGATTCATCTACTAGTGGTTAAGGTCGGTTCTTATGTTTGTTTGAAAGCAGCATCAAATTGCTGGTGTGATTTTCTTCTGTAGTCCACCGGATCCTCTTGAATGTATGTGAGGCTGACTATTGGTCGCTGAATCCTCAGATATTCTTGGTCATTGAGTCACATTAAGAGTGAACGAGTCTCTTTTCTGTAGAAGTACCTGGCATTCGTAGATACACTAGAATTCCAGCTCCTTCAAGGTCAGTGTCCAATCTCATCTGAAGTCAGCTGCAATAATATGAAGCACTGAACCGTCCGGAGGAGAGATGAATGTATGTTCACGCCTTGTTTCTTCCTTCCTTCTCACACCTCCATTTCTCCATCATCCAGAGATTATTCTCTTATTTGTTTGAACCCTTTCACCTTCCTGTGAACTGCATCGGATGGTGAAATAACTCCAGTGCATTGACCCAAATAAATCACTATTGACAGTCCTTCATCAATGATTGTAGAGTGTGTATTATGTTTGTATGCTCTGTAAATGCTTTTAAACAAGTACTTATTATTAATGAAATGGTTCAGAGATGAATTAAAAACATGCAATAAATTATTCTAACAAACTGGTGCTGTGCCATGTTGCATGATTCTCTGACAAAGCGCTTCATCACCTTGTGTGAGAGGTGAAATCCCAATGGTTATTTTTTGCTTTTTAGTTGTTAAGGCTTTGTAGTTTGCCACAATTCTCCCAGCGTTTGCTCCCATCCATTCAATATAGAGATTGCTGAGGTTTAGGATTGATAATATTTTTTAACTTGCTTTGTCAGACTGTTTACATAATGGTAGTTTTTGTTATCTTCATTACAGGTGTTTTGAAAACTGACAATTTAAAAGGCAATCTTAAAAAAAAAAAGACAGAATACGTTTTTGGAAACATTTAAAACGTACGTGCCCCGTTGTTTGATGATGCGCTGTTTTATGCACCAACTTTGTGTGCCCACTCAAATAAGAACTCATAATACCTTCTGACTCAGAATGCTTGAATCCAGCCTCCAGTCTTATCGCACCAGTTCTCTGAACACTATCTATGACCTGCATCCGCATGTGTGTCACCTCTTCACTTGTTTCTGGTAATCGGGTGTGTTTCTAAGCACAGCAGTCGATTTACTATCAATGAGGCCCCGCCCACCGACTCACTTGCCACACAGAGATGAGTCACCTCAACTGTATGCTGTTCAGTCTTGCTTCCTGTCTGCAGTCAAACACGTGACCTGGTGATCACAATTCTGATGATATGTTCAGGGTTTCTCCTGACTGCTCTTGTCACTCCCACACTCAACACATCAACTGGAACACAGGAGTTTCTGATAAAAATGTATTCATTTATTTCAAACTCAAATGGTTATAAAAATGTTTTGCTTCATGAAAGCACTGGCAGCCATTTATTTGTAATTAAATAGTTAAATAATGTCAAGTACAATACTTGAGACTCAGCTCTTCCATCGAAACCTCCACCATTCCTCCAGAGTTCTAGTAGACGTGGTGTGAGGCCAAGTTAAACTTTCTTCACTTGCTGCAATCCAAGTTGCAGAATGACCCTGAGGAAATGTGGTGCCTGGGGCTCTGGTGGTGGCGCTCAGTGACACTGTCAAACTCCTGAGATGACATAACAAATGACATGTCACAACTTGTATGGGAACTCCATCAGGAAGTTTTGGACCGCCAGGGTGACTGGCAGCCGCGAGATATGTTTCAGTCCCCCACAGAGCTCCATGATGCGCCCCCTGCACAGCTCCTGGAGTGTGGGCTTCCATTTCCTATGAGGAGCTTTCAAGCTCTTCTTGGATGTGTTGTAATACTCCAGGAGTTCAAAGAGGGTCTGAAACGTACGCTTGTTTCCAGCCAGCGAGAACTTCTGCTGCTTGTACTCGATGCGCACACTCGCTGGTCCGCTCTTGGCGTGGTAGGATAGCGTGAAGAAGACGTCCTTCTGTCGGCTGTCGCGGATGAGGAAGCTGCCAAGCGGAGTGTTCCGCAGCATGGAGTGGGCCTCCTCCACTCCCAGAGGACCCCAGTAGAAGCTGCAGCGTTCAAGTTTGTACACGGTCTCTGTGATGATCCTGCAGTCCTCTTTGGAGCTGAAGGCGCGGAAGTGCGTGGCAAACCTGCAGGACAGGGATCTGAAGCTCGGTGCTTGGTGGTGATCCAACTCAACTCCTTGGAGTGACAGGCTAGTCTTGTCATGGTCTTCCACAGAGCTGTCGGCTACCATCCTATATGGAAGAGAGGCATCAGACTCTCTCCCATTTCTGACCACCACCACCACGCTGTCATCCTGAGGAAGACAAGAAAGCCGACTGTGAGCTTTTAAAAACAATCATCTGGTGAACTCAGTTATATGGTGGGTGGTGCACACATATGTTTTCAGTTTGATTTCTGGGCCATGGGGGCAGTTAAGTTAGCAGCTTTCTCTACTGCAGTCCTCATAATATACTGGTGTATTCGCAGATGCAGCAAACTTGACAAAACAAATCTGAGCTTACATCATTGAAATTAAAACTAAATGAGGTCATATTTGCTTCAATGCAACACAAAAGTTATATTTCATATTAAATCAAATTTGCTCCGTTATTGAAAGAATAGAAAGAAAGAACTAAATACAAATGTGTTTTATTCCTATTCGGTATTATTACTATTGTCCAAGGGGTGAGATTTAGCAATAAAAAGGTGATAAACACAAAGAGAAGAACTTGTTTTTAGAAGAAGTGGAAATGGGAAAACTTCCATGGTAAAGTATGCAGAGTCCATTTATTTTTAATTTAATTGATCAGCAACAGATTATTTGGAAGTAACGGACCAGGTGTAATGTTTTGTTTATATAAATATATTTAAAATATTAAAATATATTTGGGTTTTTTTTTCCATAACATTGCTCAAGTTAGGTGTATGTGACCAGGTATCATTAAAAAAAAAACTAGATCTGTTAATGTAATATCTCATTTAAGTGGCTTCAGTTTCACATTTACCTGACGATACTGAGAAGTCGTAAAACTCACAAGTTTATGATCAGCGCCGGTAGATCGGCTCAGATATCTTATGCTTTCATTTCTTGCTTTAAACCTAGTCTCAAAAACAAATAGAATATGCCTGTTTTTGAACCCGAATCATCAAAATTTGTCTGAGAAGCAAGTTCGGCCGATGGTGACGTCATTGAGAGGTTAAAAAGAGGCTCACCGTTTTAGCCTGATGCAGCCAAAGTTCATCGGAAGCGATGAGCGAAAATCCTGGTCCCTTCTCAAGGCGTTCTGTCTGTTTTCTGCCTGGCTTCTATTTAAGCGTGAAGCCCACGGAGTCCTCCCCTTCCCTCCTCCCCCACGCGCTTCCTCGAAAATGAAACTGAAACGCAGCGCGAGTCAAACCGCAACAGATTGTAAAGATATCAAAGGCGCACTTCCCTGATTCTTGTAAGAGTCTTTTTTCAGTGAAATACAAAAATGATTTTTTTTCCCTACTGAAATATTTTCACCGCTAGGAGGCGTAAATATTCACTTTGCCACACACCTTCGTACTTACAGCCCAGGAAGGACTTTATGAGGACACTCATTGACTTGATGCTTTTCAGGCCAACACAAGCCTTGGACCCGGGATACAGAGGAGTTCTCTGTGTGTGTCTGTCTGTCTCGTGACAGCCTCAGAAAGTGACGTGTCCCAGAGGCACTCCACTCCCTGGGTTTGACCCATGACTTGTTTGACTGCGAACACACTTCAGATATTCGCGCCACTGAGATTTGTTGTTGCTTTGTGGGTGCTGATGACATCACGTCTCGCCGTCTGTGTGAAACGTGTCCGGCAGCTCACTCATGTCCTATAGGTTTTGTTTCTGTGAAACAGGGACAGCAGCATGAGAGTGAAACACAACCTCTGCCTCTACATGCTGGGTTTCATTGCATGAGGTTTGGCAGCAGGTGTGTATGTTGGATCACTGGTACAAGTTTCTTTGCTTTTTTTCACACAACCAAAAGCATTGGTAGAAGCCTCCTCAGTTGCTTCTTCTCTGAAGAAAGGGCACAGTCACATGAAAGATGGTTATTACAGCTGGTCACACGATCGGGTCGGACTTCTGTCTCATTGAGAATCAATGGGGGAAACTTTTGCGAATGAACCTCCAGAACATCACCATTTCTGACTGTTTCTTTGAAAGACGTGAACTAACAGGAGTTGGACACCAATCACCTGCTGCTCTGTGTGACATGCATCTGCCTCAGCAAAGATGAAAGAGAAACACTTCATATGTACTGTTCAACCAACACTCGTGGAGTAGCATGTCTTCCTTATAAAAGTCCTCTCGGGATTCATAAAGTTCCTCTGATTCTGATTCTTGAATTGGCTCGGCCAGATTGTAAAACACCCGATGAAACGTATTCCACTTCAGGGGTAGTTGATGTGTTACAGATCTCACCCAGTGTGTTGTGTGGTTCAACTCCCATATTCTCACTATGAAATTAAGCTCATCCAAAACAAGGTCAGTGGCAAAGACACTCATGATAAATTCAGATAAACAAGTTCTGAGACATTTCCAGGCATGACGCGAGTTTTAAGGTAAAGTATCCTTTTGCTTTCACTTACATCTTTCTCTTTCTTATAAAGGAAAACAGGCCATTTCAAATCCTTGTCCACATTTTCATCAATAAAAATAAACATATAGCACTTTTTAAACATGTCACTGAGAGAGGTATGAAGCAGTATTTTGATATTATTGTCTTAAAAATGTTGTGGATAACATGATGTCACCTGCACTTCTTTCCAGTGCTTCATCTTGTCAGTCAACATTGGTTTCTAACCTCGCTGAATTGTTTTTCTGTCGCTGTTATTTGTGCGCATTCAATTATACTGATAAGAAAAGAAACAGCATGAAGATATACCAGAGGTGGAGGTGACAACCAAAACATATTTATGTTGAGCTTTATCACTGCATTAATAATTTCCTTCATTCGTGACTTTGGGTGTATTTGCTAAGGTTTCCACACAGAGAGGGGAAGCCGTAAGTCAACAGTCTTTCATCCTGCTTGAGAGCAGAAGGACGAATGTGAGCTGAATTTCACTGTTGAGCAAGAAATTCCTGTTTGTTAATTGTGTCTTTGGAAAAAGAATCCTTTTAGCAGGAAATGACAGGTGGATTATTGGATGACTAATTACAGCTCCACATAGCTTTTCTGCTTTGTTTAGTGAAATGTAGTTTCCAGGAAGGAAAATGCAAATTTGGTCTCTTCATGTGGAACATGAAGTGGCTAGTTATGATGATTTCCTCATCAGCTGTTTCACCAGATACTGCAGTCTGAAAGTACAACTGGGATTGCTCACTTGGGGAAAAATGATTTACAATAAGTGTTTGAAGTAGACTGAAACAACTGATCTCAATTCCTCTTTTTTTTAAATCCTCATTTGTCAGCCTCACATTACTTAAAAAGGGAAACACATGTTGACAAAAATAAAAAATAAAAATAAAAAAATCGTATTCAGTGTTAAATCTATTACTGTGAATAGATATCGTGGTGCGGCATCTTTTAAAACTAAACAGACACTAATTTATCAAAACATAAGGTTTTTTTTCCAAAGCACACACTCCCATAAACAGAAAATTATAATGCCACTATAAAACATATAATACAAATGATCATGCCTTGTTTTTGTATTTCATTAAAGTGAAGTATGCACAGAAATGTAAATTAAAATAAATATTGAAAGTATTATAATCTTTCTATTATGGCTATGGGATGGTTGAACGGTTATGGTTTCCTGTTCCCGGTGCAGTTTCTTGTAAGAGAGTCCATGGTTGATTTTGTAAAACTGGAACTGGATGGTTGAGGAGGGCGCGGCAGGAATCGACTCTTCTCGCTGGAGTTGGAGTCAAGACTGTTATGACATGAATGGCCACTTGAATGCTGACATGTGACTTGTGTTTGTCAGTCGAGACACTGCGCACGCTTGTCTGCACGCCATGAGTGCGCAGATCAACACAGTGTGTGTTGTCACCAGCTGCACATGGTTTCTAGAAATGCGAAAGTGAAAGTCAAGCACAGGCCAATGAGCCTGAGAATTCATAGCCGAAAATCCTGATAAGTGTTCCATATTTAGTCTCAGCAGAAAAAAAAGGATGCAAATTATTGCATGTGATTTTTGTGTATGACGTTGCAAAAAAAATCCTAATTGATCACCATCACCATTGGCCAGCATTGTTCAACAGGTCTCTGTCAAAAGCAAGTGTGTAAAAAGAGAGTGAGTTGGAGAGTTAAATAAATACTACTACTATATAATAATAATAATAATAATAATAATAGCAACAACAACAACAATATAATAATAATAATAATAATAATAACCATAACAATAACAACAACAACAACAACAACAATAATAATAATAATAATAATAATAATAATAATAATAATAATAATAATAATAATAATAATAATAATAATAATAATAATAATGAACATACGACTATGAACTGGATGTTACGGCATTGATCCCTAAATACCTCATCTGTGAGTGTTCTCGAATTGTCCCCCAATGAATAAAAAGAATCAGCTGACCGTTTACCATGAAAAAAAGGAGAAATAACACTTCCCTTACATTAAGAGAAGAGGACCTTAGTTTTTACAGTAAGCGTTCACACTAACACGAAATGTTGTCGTCACAGTGAGTTACTGTGACAACAGTATATACATATATATATATATATATATATATATATATATATATATATATATATATATATATATATATATATATATATATATATATATATATATATATATATATATATACTGTATATATATATATATACTGTTATATAACAGTATATATATATATATATATATAGTCGCTTTACCAAGAGACTATATATATATATATATATATATATATATATATATATATATATATATATATATATATATATATATATATATATATATACACACACACACACACCTGTTGAGTGTCACCACGGGTATCTGTGAGTCATTGAAACTCCATGATAAAGGGCTTTCACTTTGAATGTTTCAGGCGAATACGGAGCTACTTGGCGATCGTTTAGTCATGCCTGAATTTCAGCGGCTGTGACGTGACGTGTTGTGGCCGCCCATCTACCGCCGCGCAATGCGCGTGAGCTATTGCTGTGGACTAAAGAGAGCTCATTTATATGTCTTTAGAAGGATTCCAACGGTACCGGTAACTCGGCAGCGTGTTTGTCTGAGAGTTTGCTTCGTGCCGTAAACAACATCCCGGTGAACCACGTCGTTAGCTTTGCTGGATGCCGCTCGGTGGCTAGTGGGGAAATGGCTATCTAGTTAGCCCAGGCTCGCGACCTGCTACAGCTTTGTTGTTCTGACCGGACTACCGCGAACATGCAGGATATTTTGGCCACCGTGGATCACATCAAGTTCGACTTGGAGAATGCTGTTGAGCAGCAACTGGGGGCGATGCCGCTGCCCTTCCCCGGCATGGACAGTGAGTGTTCGCGTGCTAGCATGTAGCTAGTGGCTGTAGCTCACGGCGTGACTCGGTGTTTGTTTATTTCTACAGAGTCTGGCTCTGCGGTGTGCGAGTTCTTCATGAGAGCAGCGTGTCTAAAAGGTGCAGTGGACTTCATCACTCGTGAAAACAGTTGTTGGTCGATGCTGTGTATTGTTATCCTTGCTATATTTAGAATGTTGTGGGCTGTTGAGTAACCATCTTAAATGAACCGAACCAAGGTGTAAACCTTGCCCTGACTTGCATGATGCTTCTTCAATTGTCATTGTATGAATGCTTCCTTTTCTGTGTCAACTCTTAGGCAGCATTTGTCCTTTCCGTCACATCAGTGGTGAGAAGACAGTGGTGTGTAAACACTGGCTGCGTGGTCTCTGCAAGAAAGGAGACCAGTGCGAATTCCTGCACGAATATGACATGACCAAGATGCCTGAGTGCTACTTCTACTCCAAGTTTGGTGAGTGTGCTCAACCCACACTGGGGGTCTGAACATTGTTCTAAACTTTGGCTTCTTGCAGGCGAGTGTAGTAACAAGGAGTGTCCTTTCCTGCACATTGATCCAGAGTCGAAGATTAAAGATTGTCCCTGGTATGACAGAGGATTCTGTAAACACGGTGAGAGGTTTTTACTCTCAGCAGCAGCAAAATGAATGGTTTCTTCACGTCATGCCAAGACACATCAGTGTGCTGTGAGGGACTGTCAGGTGTCAATATGTTCCTAACGTTCAGAATCAATTTAAAATGTGACAAAATCCGCTCGCTGTCATTTTGCAGTTACATGCAACGTCCAGATGTCACCACGCAGCCTGTTCTGGAATGCACGTACACACACCCAGAAAATACACAAGCGAAAATGGCAGAATAGCTGCCTTTACCGGCTCCGTCTTCGATGGCATGACGCATAAATTCTGCAAGCATTGCAAAACTAAGACCAAGTGTCTCGGCATCACTGCGAATGCGCAGGCTCATATTGCAAGGAGGAGACCAAAGAGCTGTCGACCCCAGTACTGCCGTGCTCCACTCCGCTTTACCAAGAGACTAGAAGAAGGGTTGGCACTTTCCTCAGAGTTTTAAAGGCTGCATGTTTAACCGATGTTATACAAAGTAAAGAGGCACTTTTATGTAGTTACTCAAGCAGTGTGTGATATTGCTTCTACGATAATAATAATCTTAATATGTGAAAAAAGAACGTTTTATGTCTCCAATTGTCCATCTCTGTGCAAAGTTGATGGGACTAGATAATGATCAGAACTCATTCAATAAAATTATTTCGAATGGAAAAATCTCTTCTTAAATGGAATCGTGGCAAGTAAAATAAGAATCGAGAGAGAGTAAAGATTCACACCCATAATTCTGTCACATTCACCATAGCTCTATGATGATACAGTGACTTGTCCGGCTGCATGTAGTGCGCAGCCCTCCTCTTCCCTCACACTCGCAGGGATGACGTCGGTCAAATGTGCACCTTTTGAATTGTTTTTAAACCTGGTGCGTCTCTAACTTGACCACACACCTTCAGAACAGAATGATGGAGACACTGAAGATAACACAATGGCTAACCTGATATCTCACTTCAAAACTTCATTGACTGTATTGACAGTTTGTTTCTCCGTGGTTTAAAAGTTAGAGAGTAAGAATCATTGCCGTAATGACGCTGAGGCAAAGAACACGAGAACACAGAAGATTTGTCTGGTAATTCCCCGAACTAGAATAAAACCATGCAAAAATCGAAACAGTGGTTTAAAATAATTGCTGATATATTTTTGCCATGTTGGCCACCCTTTTCTGGAGACATACTGTATCTAAACAAATGTATGTAAAAAATAGCCTCTGATAAAACTCTTCAATTTTGTGTCTCACAGGTCCTGACTGCCGACACAGACACACAAGGAGGGTGATCTGTGTCAACTACCTTATTGGATTTTGTCCTGAAGGCAAAAACTGTAAATTCATGCAGTAAGTATCTGTACGATCGCACACGAAAACTGACATTTCCTGTCAAGTCACCAGGAAATGTGGGGTGAACAAACGGTGGAAATACTGTGTTGCCTATTCACAGGATGATCAATCCAAGTCTGGGGTGGAGGACGAACAAAGAGTATTTTTTCTTTTACAAATGTCGACACTCAAGTGAAAGGAATTGTGTTGCGATCTCAATTACATTTAGGTGAAATAGAAAAGTATTTCAAACAAATTTTGTTGTCATTCTAGACACCCATATTTCAAGTATTGTGTAGCCCTAGTCTGTGCTCGTGACTCTCACACACACTCAGTGTAAGAATTTCTCATGCAGTGTTCTGGATGTGCTTGCGGGACGTTCAAAAGCGGAATGATGATTAGAAAAATGGGCGGCAGCGTGACAACATCTGTGCTGTTGATGTGGGAGGCTTTAGTGATGGCAGCTTTCAGAAGTTGAAAAATGGGTCTTCAATGTGACAGTGCACATCACAATTTCCTCAAACTTGCTGATGTAAATATTGGGCAGTTCAATAGAGGAACGGAATATATGCCACTAACTCGAAGCTCTCCACTGTTTCTTTCTTCTTATCCAGTCCTCGATTTGAGCTGCCCATGGGAGCGCCAGATCAGCCTCCGCTCCCTCTGCAGAGCCTCAACCAGAACAAAGTGAGTGTCACTCGTGTAACCTCGGAATGTTATCACCAATTGTCTACGGTTGCTGTGCTAATAATTGTCCAAAATCAAATTAAATTTCATTCAAAAAGCGTCATAAAAACGTGTGTGCTTGGATTTGGCTCCACCTTGTGATGAAGACGGGAAAGTGCAAAGTTGTAGCTGCAGGACTAAAGAAACGATTGTGATCGGCCGACTCTCTCTGTCCCCTGGCAGAATGTGTCCAGCATGGGGCGCTCCTCGCTCTCCCTCATCCAGCTGACCAACTCCAGTCCGGCTTCAAGGATGCAGAACAACACGGCTGTCTCTTCTCACCAAAACAATATGTCCAGCAGAGGTCCGCGGCCTCTGGACCAAGTCACGTGCTACAAGGTGACATCTCTTATTCTCATCGTTTTACATGAAGTCTCAGCAGTAAAACGTTACAAAACGTGGAGAAAGATTAAGAACACAAAAAAAAAAGTTTTAAATGGTCTCAGTTTGAATTTAGAAGTTAATGTTTTAATGACAGAAGTGAAACACAGGTGCAATGTCTCTTTTCTTTAAACCATTAAACAACTATTTCACCCCAAGCAGCGAACATATGTAGAACTGTGGCAGCTTTTACAGTATTTAACAAAAAACAGGATGATGGATTGGTATTTATGCATTTTCTAGGTAATTCTAGTTAGTCAATTCACTTTGATGTGTATATAACTTGCTGCAAAATGTCATGTCTCATTTTTTTGCCCTCCCTCATTTTGAAATGTCTTCACTTCTGTGAATGAAAGTTTAACCAATGGAGTTACTCTTTGTCTGCAGTGTGGAGAAAAGGGCCACTATGCCAACAAGTGCACCAAAGGTCACCTGGCCTTCCTCAGTGGACAATAATGCCAGTTGGCCACTAGCGCTACAATCCGCTTGAAAGAATTAGAAGTGGAACGTTGCAGCAGGAAAAAGGACCGTTCCAATTGGACTTCGGTGTCAGTCTTGTTGCACAGAGGAAGATCTGATATTGGACGACACTGTTCACTTTCACAGTGATCAAGTCTTAAAGCACGTTTTGAGTGTTCTTTTCCTGATTGTTCTACGTACAAATAAATAGTCTTGTACAACGCATGCGTTTTCTGTTCAAGGGAAACTCCAATATTGTTTATTCGTCACCACATAATGAATACAGCGCTTAGAACAGAAGGAGCAGACAAGAGCTTTAACTTCTCAGTGGTACTTCCTCCACCGATCGTGTTCTGCAGTCAAAAACAAAATGAATTAGACTTTCTTGTATGTGAATTTGAACATCAAAATGTGAGTTTCTTACTGAGATGGTCGTATTCCCACATGTAGCTGATGGCCACGTAACCCACCAAAAGCATAGCAACACCACCGATGCCTCCTTTCTTAACGTTGATGTACTTGTTGTAGTATCTGTCGTGGCCTGGAAGGTAAGCAGACTTGCATTAAAACGAAGCCAAAGCAAACTCAATAGCACGTTTGTGAAGACAGGGAAAAACTCATAAAATCACTGTTAACAGACTAAATCACAAAAGTAAATGATGGAAAGCTAAGTGATGTTTTGTCAAGGGGATGCAGAGGATAGTGGTGCAGGATAAGGAAAAAAGTGAAAGATGCATATCTATAACAACAGCAAATGTGTACTAGTGGTATGAGGTCAAGAACCAGCTCTATACAGAACATGGTTACTCCACAGCTAAAAAAACATTCTGGGAGACCAACAGATGGATGGGTTGAAGATGTCAGAGATTTTCACCTCGGCGTATGGATGAGATGATGCCGTTGGGGGTGAAGTCTCGTCCTCCAAGCCACGATCCCAGCTCGCCAAGCTTCACATCCATCAGGCGCTTCTCCACAACGGGAACTACAGAAACAATCCAGCAGCTTATTAAAACAACGCATCCACTAATAACGAACCATTATGAAGCACATTTATTTATTGTTTATTATGGCATTTTTTCCTGCCATTATATTTTTTCCTGACAAGAGAGAAGAAAAACAGCGAACAAGTTGTTCGTCAGATGAAAACAGTAGAAGGCCTGAGCTCGCAAGCTAACAGATCGCTAGCTGCAAAGGTCAGCTCAAGTCGTAAAACCCCAAAGACAAAAACGTGTTTCTTTTACAAGTGGATTTGCCTTTACGTACAGATGTAAAATGGTAAGGTACATTTTGAAGGGCACAGTTATCAATGACACTTGAAGTCCTTGAAGTGACACTGTGGTGCTGTTGGTAGACGACAAAGGCACCGAGACTTTCGATGCATAGAATATTTTCATACCACGAACAGATAACCATATCAATAAGCATCTACAAAAAAATACAATTTTAAGTCATTAAGCCGAAATGAGCATGCGAGTTTTAGGCAAGACACACTGCTTTACCTGGTCTATCCGCCATCTTGACTGGCCGAGCTGGATGCGCGCACAGTAACCGCTGACGTCAATAAAAGGGCGAAGTGCATCATGGGTGTAAGTAAGTGTTTAAAAAATAGATCAAATAAAAGCGCTTTGCGCCATGTTTCTAATGGCAAAACTACAGAGAAATTTATACAAATCCACCAACGCTATTTAAATCGACGATTACGTCAGGTTATACAGTCAATGGAGAACGTGATGCTCTATGTGCGTCGTGAATACTTAAGTGTACATTTACTTCAATGTTTTTGTCTTCGCCATCCGAAATATGACACAAAAACATCGTAGTATTTCCTAGAGACTTTACATCAATCCACACCCCATATAAATACACTGCAATTTAATCTTATAACATTTGTATATTCGGTAATATTGACTTAATATACTAAATAAGCCAAATAACATGTCGATATGAACAATTCAGACTGGCATCTATTTGAAATAGTCATTATGTGTTATGTTGTTTTTCCATTAGCTGTGACGAAGTAAATTGCGAGTGTAAACACGTGTAAACAAGTGGAAGAATTTCACCTTCAGAAACGGAAATACAGTGGTTATTCAATTTCCATTCAAAAACACAAAAGTTTTTTAAACAAAAATGAGTATTCATATTTTTAAAAAAACGGTTCAACTTTTAATTTCTACGATGAATTTCGACGACTCTACATTGGCTTTTACTTTTCAAGACACTGAACCGTAATAACGAAACAAACTATTTCAAAACATGTGGACAACCGGTTTACTTGATTTATAAAACCACCAAAGAACAAAAGAAATGACAACAGTTCATGATATAACACCGATTACAACAAAAAATGGACAAGACGTATAGGGGACAACCTGAACCAACTACTGTGCCAGGGAGAGAACGAGACTGGCGTGTCCTCCATCCAGAACCATCAAGTGCTGCCCCCGTGTGGAGAAGCTTCGCCACTACCTTACATGCGTCTTCAATACCTTGCGTCACAAATAAGTTGGGTTTTTTTTTTTACAATTATTTTACAATAAGAGCGCCACCTACCGTGCTCTGAAGGTAAAGAGACGTCATCAGCTCATTACTAGCTCATGATTTCATGAGTTCGAACAAAAATTTCGAGATTTTTTTGCTTCGGATTTCGAACGAAAATCCAGAACTCGAACGCCCCCGAAAAAAGCTGGAAAAAACATAACGTGCGTGGACCGATCAGCTCACCCACTTTGTTATTGTGCACAACGCAGCCTCTGTATGCAGACGTGTCCCATTAGCTACATTTACTGGCTGTTTTTTCTTCATATTGAGGTGTTAAACCTTTCCTGTCTCCACACTGGACCGTGGTAGAGGGTCACAGGGGAGGCGCTCGCTCTCCACACCTCCGAGGCTGGAGCACGCACTCCAGGGTTTGATGTCCTGTTGTGGGCTGGAGCTGGGACAGGGATGAGGCGAGTCTGGGACAGAGCGTGACTTGGTTTATGACTTTGTCACAGCCAAACTGCACAGAAGCGCACATTCAGAGCTGGACACGCACCGGGCACCTCTTCACTTCTGGAGAGACGTCACTCACTCGGCAACCCCTCCCACATGCAGCGGCCACACACATAGAGGAACAGCGCACCTGCAGCAGACACTCTACATTCACTCCTACAAAAGACTATTTTAAGGCTTGGAACACATTATTTCTTTTTCCATTCATTGTAATGGGAAAAATTGATTCAGACTTCGAACAAATCACTTCTCGAACGGATTGTGGTCTATCTATCTATCTGTCTATCTATCTATCTATCTATCTATCTATCTATCTATCTATCTATCTACCTAGCTGTCTATCTATCTATCTATCTATCTATCTACCTAGCTGTCTATCTATCTATCGATCTATCTATCTATCTACCTGTCTATCTATCTATCTATCTATCTACCTAGCTGTCTATCTATCTATCTATCTATCTATCTATCTATCTACCTAGCTGTCTATCTATCTATCATCTATCTATCTATCTACCTGTCTATCTATCTATCTATCTATTTATCTATCTATCTCCCTGTCTATCTATCTGTCTATCTATCTATCTATCTATCTATCATGAAACTGGAAGAAGAGCAACTGAGAATTCCACTCGAATTATTGCTACAGTTACACTAGAGTGCCACGAGAGGGAGCCACATAGTTTTCTATAGCTACTTCTTGAGTACAGCCACAAAATGTCTTTAACATAACAATGTAGCTGCTATGGTGTCAAACATTGAGTGGTTTTGAGTTTGTTACATTAAAGTATTGTAGCGACTGAGAGGTGGACTGCTGTATTCAGCAGTGATGTGGACTACCCATGATGCACTTGGTGGTTTTCAGATGTTGGGGCACCATAATTCAAGTGGCTGTTGTGTTTTATGCCTTCACTGTGTTCACTGTTTGCTGCTGTTCGGTTGCTATTAATAAAGAGCATCTGTAAGTTCCTACGGATGAAGAAAGACCACCCATTGTGTGAACTCTGACCACTGCTTGCTACAGTATGTTGTTTACTCACTGCGTGTGACCCGACATGCCACACAAAGAAAATAACTTGAATAAACAGTGATGGAGGAAGACCAACATTGTAGTTGTGTAAAATGACACTTTCATTGTAGCTGTCTTGTGCATGTGTATTTGTTGAATTAACAGTAAGATCAACACCTGAAAATATGTACTAGTCTGTATTACTATTAATGGATTTGGACTGCTATGGTCAGAATCCAAACTGCTTCATGAGCCTAGCGCTAACCTACATTCCCTTGAATGACATCACCCGATCCTAAAAACAGAACATTAAAGTCATATGCAATGTATGTCGCAGGTTCACCTGAGTTCACCCCAAAAACAGTGGATGTGTGAAGGCAATACATCGGGACGATGACATCCTGAGTGGGTGACCAAGTATCGCTGCCTGCTGCTATAAAGTGACTCAAGTTACTTGGATGACCTTTGAGCAGCACATGTTTCAAGGAGAGTTTAGCAAATGTGATTTCTTACCTGTAATTAAGGCTGTGACTCTTTATTTAACAAAGTTCTAGTACGTCACAGCCTCTCCAGAGACCCGACTGGGTTGGAAATTATAAATCACAGCTCCAGTTTTGCGTAAAAGCATCCGATGTTTGCTGCAG
Organism: Synchiropus splendidus; assembly: GCF_027744825.2. NCBI lineage: Eukaryota > Metazoa > Chordata > Actinopteri > Syngnathiformes > Callionymidae > Synchiropus > Synchiropus splendidus. The sequence continues at coordinate 4,338,508 of NC_071352.1, forward strand.
CTCAGCTCTCGGGGGTCACTTTCCTGCAGAGGAATATGGCACCTCATTAAACACTGGCCTTGGACACCTCACTACTGACAGTTAAGCTCAGTGGGTGATTCTTAAAAACGATTTTCAATGTTTGAATCGCGGCTTTCTAGTTTGCAGAGCTGGTTCTTTTAAAAAATTTGGCCCAAAAATGCACGAGGCCCTCGTGACTGATCAGCGGGTGCGTAAAAACAGCTGCACCTGCTGGAACTACAAAAATAAATGGCCTATTTAGTCTTGCATACATCAGTAACAGCAACCGATGCTCGGATCTTCCACTGGAGAAGATTCTTCTTCTCTGAGGAGGCGTACAGTCTTGGAAGGTACTGTGGGTCGCAAGTTCTGTTTATGGCTGCTCACCGATCCATTGAATTGTTGACAGGTCCTTCGTGACACGCTCATGGAGGGCTTTTTAGAGTGGACCTTGTTTGTGCTGAACGGTTCAATGTCCCTGCAAAGCCTCTCCAGGAATCAGATCCGATGACAGTTAACCGCAACTGGCTACTTTCTTCAAGTGTAAGCTGCATAATTCGCACTCTTTTTAAGAGCCTTATCTGGACTTGTTGATGAAGAAGAGGCTAAATTTGGGTGACATTCCGAGAGCACGTCTGCCACCTGCTGTCCAATTCTAGTAATTGTTATCAATGATATTTCAGATGCTAAAGAAGAAAACAAATTCCATATAACAATAAATGCAGGGCGATAATATTAAGCTATAACAGCTTCAAATTTAATGGCCAGCCTTGTATTTGACATCATTCGGGATGCTACATCCTGGATGAGCCAGGAATGATAGACATCTTCAGGTGTGAGGACAGAAGTACCACCACATGCACTGGGTAGGGACTAAGATGGTCATCGGCCTGCATTGTTATCGGGTCCAAAACAGGCCAAAATGACTGGATCAGATATCAGATTTTTTTTTTTCAAATTGAACCTCCTACTAAAGAGAAGACAGGCGAGGTTGGATCAAGTCAGGATGCTAAGGTGTTGACAACATGGGAGGTTTTAGAAAACCTGGGCTCTTCCAAAGACAAGGGAAGCCTGGAGCAGACGGACGGATGTCATGTACAGCGTGTGTATTTGAATCATTAGAAGATAAATCTAACATGAATACTTAATTTTAAAAAAATATTTCATGGGGATAAAAAATTGGTCTAAATCAGGAGCTTTGCTTCATATGCTGAACGTTGACATGGTTGCCATTAAAAGAGGCTTGCTGGTATGTCCAGCAAAAAAACTCTTAAAATCTCATACCAACTAGCAAACAATCATGTTGCTAATTCACCAGTGACCACAAGAGCCACACCAACAATTCTGGTACCAAGACAAGCAGAGATGAAAGTACTCAAAGGAGCATTTCTGAGTCCTGAATTCACATGTCCAAAAGCAAAGTGAGAGCAATGAAGCGTGATGACGGGGTGTGATTTGGCAACAGGCATCAGTTTTGGTCCAGGGTTTCTCCTTTCACTCTTATGTAACATATCGGGTGTGTCTTTGCATCTGAACTGGTCGGATTCCTCTGCCCAGTGACCTTGACTTCAATCCTCAACAACATAAATCAGAAGCAGAAATAGACCTTCTTCCGCTGGTAAAAGAGCAAACACAAGGTGCCGGTATGATCGACGGCATCCCTGGTGACCTCCGATGCAACCTGGACCTCATCTATAACTTCTGTTGTTGGCTGACCAAAACATTTAGACCTGGAACACCACCCAGTTTTAAGTCAAACAGCTCAAGGTGATGACGAAAAAGGTGGAATATCTAGCTCTAGAACAGACCTGAGAAAAGTGTGATCTGGGGGCCACTTGCAGCCTTTTGACTGGATTTATCTGGCCCTCATAAAGTCAACTATAAACTGAGTGAATCAAAATGTTTATTTTTTATTATTATTATAAACCACGGTTCCTCACTGCTATGAACCAAAACAAGAAGTTGTGCTGAAGCCTAAGACGTGTGTGAGTCTAAACAGCAGCCCTATGGGATCACGCGTGGCCCACTTCGCCTCGTGGTAGAGAGGCAACCTTTAAATATCTCACTGGTCACTCTTGGTTGCTCTCTCTGGCCTGACTGGAGCCAGTACATTTACACTAGATCCATTTCAGTTTAACTCAGTGGATCAAAAGGATTAGGAGGCTGCGTGAAGCAAGTTTAAAAAACAGAGTGGAAGACCGGAATAAAACAATTATGGGATGACGTGGTTGAAAAGCCCTTCAATACATTCATTAAACGTGTCGGTATTGTTCCACGGATCAGCGCAACAAGTAATAATTACTCAGAGTTCTGTCTTTGTCTGCCAGTTCGCACTTATGACGAGTGAGAGAGAATCATCTGGAAACTGCCTACATCAGCTTTTGTTCTGCAGGAGCTTCTTAGATTAGAATGAGTCAAAACGCAGACCACACCACCCACTCTGTGATCTGCTTTGTCCTAAATGAACATTGCAGGGAGGAACAATGATCTGTTGTGCGTCGAATGTGAGTGCGTTTTTAATCGGATAAACATGTGGGGAGAAATTCCAAGACCGGTTTGTGAACCGTGGTGACTTGGAATAGGTGTAGAATCGAATGTGGCAACGAGTGCTTTCAGCTGTGGTCACTACTGACCCAGGCCGGAGCAGCACTTGCTCAGGGAAGAGCACGTTGTCTCCAAATGCCAAGTATCTTCAGTGACACGGTGGAAGGGAGGGGGAGGACGAGAGCTGAGCAATAGTTCAGTGGATGTGGGATACAGAGTGGGATCTGCAGCAGAACAAGATCAGATAGCGGATATTCTAAGAAAGTGGGAGACACTTGGATCTTTGATGTATTAGGCTGCTTTTTTAACGGTATATTTAAAAAAATAGCAGAAAGGATCCGGAGATTTCTGTATACTTGATGTTCAAAATAGGATCGAAGATGATTTTTATCGGTGGCTACGTACTTTTTTCCACAACAAGAATCGAGTGGTTCTATCCGTGACCGCGCAGAGGACAAGTGGCAACACCTGCCGAGGCATGAGGCAGCTTTGAGAACACAGAAGTTTGGATTAAGTATAAAAGACTTGTGCTCTCAGGTAAGTTGTTTCTGTTCGCTCATATATTTATCTTTGATGTAGCGCTTTGTGGAGAGACACAAAGCTGCTTCTCAGTTCTGTTGAAAAATCACAGCCCAGCAGGAGAGCAGTTCCTGAGAAAACTGCGCAGCCACAGTCAACAATATTAGATAATAATAGTTAATAATACCCCACCGGCGATCAACATCCTGCTTCCTAGCAACCAGGATGGAGAGAAACATGCAGTAATTTCACAAACAGACAGGCTCACTTTTAGACAGCTTGTTTGCTTGGAAGACAAATGTTTCCATGAGCTTTAATATCAATCACAATTTAGTTATTAATAAAAAACAACAACACTGACTTATGATTGAAATGGGTAATTTTGCTTCGACAGTATCATATGAGGGCATCTTACTACTTTGAAGCTTGAGAGACTAAATGTAAAATAGACTGTATCTAAGTATTTCAATTGGTTTTTTAAATTAAACATTTTTTAAATTTGTATTTACCTCATTTACTCCTCTCATTGGGTGAACATTTTTAAAGAATTAAACTTATTATTATTATATTAGATTTTGTTTTATTATCACATAAGTTGCATATTTTGCTTTGATAATTTACATATATGTGCATGATAATGATGTTAAATGATACGCTTTATTTTGTTCATTTTCCTTTCTAAACACTTCTAGGAATAATTAAAAAAAATATAAATAGTTAAATAGTAACACAGGAGGAGACATTAAATACATTTTCTCAAAATTAAAAATACAATACGCAATAAAAAATACAATAATTTTGTGTTGGAAATAATTTAGCGAATATTAAACCTGATCAAAAAACACTGGCCATGACATGGACATAAAAACAAAGCGTCTATAACCATCACCACTTGCTCAATGTAAAATATATTTTCTCATAATGGGGGAACACTGACAGATAAAGAAAATAACAATCTCTAACAGCATTAAGTGATAATAAACAATAAATTCACATTTCACATTATTTTCTGTCTAATTTCCTTTGTTTAGAGCCAGAACTTTTGCTTAATATTACATTTCACTCAAGTATCAACTCAAGTACCTTATATTTACCTTCTCCTTAAAACAGAATATTTATTCTTGACTCAACACGTTTATACCTTCACTCCAACAACATATATTTTCCTTCATTTATATCCTGCATGTTGTGCATTGGAATATAATATATAATATAATATAAAATGTGTTTTCCCTTCCTCCAATTATTCCGCGCACAAACGCACTTGTAACTGAGGTTGTGTTGTCAGGGACAATTTTGTGCCCCATATTATTTACCAGCTTGGCCTCTCGGGGGAATTACATCCTCTCGCTGCAGTCCTCCAGTGACTTTAATGGTTGTGCCAGCTGGAAGAAACCGAAGATACGTCACATAAAATGGCAGGGCATTGGATTAGCTGGCTATTTCTGTACCCTGTTGATCAGAGAAATGTGTTTCGAAACCCATGCATTTCCAACAAGGAAGCACCGTTCAGTAGATCATTGTTTTGATATGTCATGGATTCTTGCTGTTATTGTGTGTGTACGAGCTCGAGGGCAGGGGTCTCAAACGGATCCACAAACAAGCAGCACCAGACTGACAATCAGCTGCTTATAGTCTTCAGACAGCTGATTGATTGGAACACAGAGGGGAACCCACAGCGGCCCCATCAGTCTGAGACACAGATGTCTTTGATTCGACCTCTGACAAATCTTGGTTTTCTCCCAGCCAGTGGTCCTCACCTGCCTGCCTGCCTTTGCCGGCTCCTGAGCTGTGTATGAGCAAGGAAGAAGCCACGGCTGCCCCCACTGAGGCATGAGTGTGGGAAGAGCCCACCGCCACGACCGCTTCCTGCCCTGCGAAGAAGAAGAAGGCATGAGACTGAGCACCATGCCAGCCATGGGCAGCTTTGGCAACGGAAAGATCCACACCAGACGCAAAAACCTCAACCGCTTTGTCAGCAAGAATGGGCAATGCAACATCCACTTTTCTAACATGGACGAGAAGTCCCAGCGCTACATCTCTGACATCTTCACCACGTGCGTGGACATCCGCTGGAGATACATGTTCCTCCTCTTCAGCCTGGTGTTTGTGGCGTCCTGGCTTCTGTTTGGATCAGCGTTCTGGATCATCGGCCACCTACATGGTGACATGGAGTATCACTCAGAAGAAGAAGGTTTCGTTCCATGCGTCACACAAGTCAATAGCTTTGTCGCAGCGTTTCTCTTCTCTATCGAAACCCAGACTACGATCGGATATGGCGCTCGCTGCGTGACAGAGAAGTGTCCAGCGGCTGTCTTCATGGTGGTCTTCCAGTCCATCATGGGCTGCATCATTGATGCCTTCATGATCGGTGCCATCATGGCGAAGATGGCAAGGCCCAAAAAACGAGCAGAGACTCTGTTGTTTAGCCGTAACGCGGTGATCGCCATGCGTGACGGGAAGCTGTGCTTTATGTTCAGGGTTGCCAATTTAAGGAAGAGCCATATTGTGGAGGCACATGTCAGAGCTCAGCTTGTCAAGCCTCGATACACAGAAGAAGGGGAGTACATCCCCCTGGATCAGATCGACATGAACGTGGGCTACGATAAAGGCATAGACAGGCTGTTCCTGGTCGCCCCCCTCACTGTTATACATGAGATCGACGAGGAGAGTCCTCTGTTTGGCATCAGCAAGCAGGACCTGGAGACATCAGACTTTGAGATCATCATCATCCTGGAGGGCTTGGTTGAGGCCACGGCCATGACGACGCAGGCCCGCAGCTCGTACGTACCATCGGAGATCCTGTGGGGTCACCGCTTCGAGTCCCTCGTGTTCGAGGAGAAGAACCAGTACCGGATAGATTACGGATTTTTTCATAAAACATTCGAAGTACCGTCAACCCCGAGGTGCAGTGCCAAAGACATGGAAGAGAGGAAGCTCCCTCCCTTGGGACCAAATTCGTTCTGCTACGAGAACGAGTTGGCCTTCATCGGCAAAGACGAGGAGGAGGACGGGGATGGGAAGCACGAAGGAGACGGGCGATGTTCGACGGGAACAATGAACAAGCCGTCAACTTGTGACCAACAAATGTCCAGCAAAGAATCGGACATTTGACCCGTCAGTTCCAGTGCGTCAAGACCAGCCAATGATTGTCTCTGCACTGACATGAGGACAGTTGAAACTCAACGCTGAAGCGAGCGTCTTTGAGCCTTATCGAAAATGGCCGACTGTTTCATGAACCTGCATGACACAGTTTCATACATTAGCTCCAAATCACAACTACAAAGAAGTTATTTGGTGAAACTCTAAGTAATATAGATAGACAAACCTGTATATTAGTCTTACATACTCTTAGGTTGTGTTGCTGAATTAAATTTTTCTACTAAATGTGTGAGGTTTCTCAACTAGATGGCTGTTAAAAACATAAATGTATTGTTAAAACTGGACAAGATTCCATCAGTATTTAATGTAAATAAATCAAAGCAATACCTCTTGTATACAAACAAATGGATATGGTTTTGGACCTGAAGGATTTGGGAAGTAGAAAAAAAAATTATCACAATCTGTAATCTACAGTATGTTGCAGTGTAACACTATTGAATTAATCTGCCCGCGTCCGTCCAACTCTTTCTGGGTCATAGTAAGCAGGTGAAATAAACCTCCCTGCAGTGATGTTCCTCTTCTGGAAAAAAAATATTTTCTTCCTCTCTGCTATTTCAGCACATCTGAACTCATTAGTATTTTTATCGCTTGCTGACTTGTGCTCAAAATATCGAAAGAGACTCGTCCCAGAAAACCAAAGGTGACTTCAATGCTACGAGGCAAAACAACACTGGACCAGTTCGACTCTGCCGTGTCCCAGTGTCACTCGATCCGAGCACTTGAAGATAGTAACAATGCAGTATTTATTTACAGGTTTCTTAAGCAAGCGTGCTATTTGCTTGACGGACATGTACGTGTATGAACTCCGGCCTCTTCCTGTCTTCCATGAAATGCCGTTAAAGCCATCTGGACTGTTTCCCCCACCTGTCTCCTGTCTCGTCACAATAAAATCTGTCAAAGCCAACGAGTCCATCTTTCATGTCGCGGCATGGAATGGGATGTTTTAGTTTGTTTTTTCTGTCAAGCATGTGGGTCATTGCTACCTGACGACAGTGATGTTGTTTGTTTAATGTATTTAGCTCAGTAGGTTCTTTCTCCGGTGAGCTCGCAGTAGTCCATGTTCTTACAGTATCAACATCATACGCGAAATTAAAGAAGGTCTGGCTAACTTCTCTGGGGCTTCCTGTGGAACGATCCTCTGGAACATGGTGTTCTGAACTTGTTACCAGAGGTGAGTATTGGCACAAACATCAGGATACTTGGGTCACGACAGCATCACTACACATTACAATACTGAGCATCAAGTTTAGGATAGAAGAAATTATTTTTGTTTTTCTTTCAACAACATCCCAAAAGCATTGTAACGTCTGCTTTAAATTGAGCAGGTACTGTTATTTGGTCCCCCAAATTTGCTCCCTTTGCCTTTGTGGTACATCCAGCGGAGTAGATCTTTAGCACCATCTGTTGTAGCAGAGGTGCAGAAGTCAAATTTTACTTCCATCTAAAAAAAAAAAAAAAAACATAACTGAATTGAAGATGAAACATTGCTAATATATCAGAGGTCAAAGCGTCGCCATATTTTGGAAAAATAATATTATTTCACTCCTCTTACATTTGGTTTTCGAGTCTAGACCAGACGTGGACAAAGTCGGTCACTGGGGCCATGTGCGGCTTTTTGCCTCCATTTATGAGGTCAAGTCAGGGCAAAACTACAAAAGAATTCATTAATTACCATTTGAATAGTAAATATTACTCTTCAGCTATTTTTTGGCTATTTTTCTTCTTTTGTTGCATTTGCGGTGAGTTGCATTGAACTGTTAAATTAAATCATTTTAATCATTAATGCCAATTTGTATCATACTTCTTGTCCCCAGCATAAATGATACTACGAACAAATATTTTATACTTCATTTAAAAAAAAGTTATCATATTTACATGTTTTATCCATCGTTCTTGCTAAGATCTTTTTTAATATTTTTGAATACTTTTTGAATAAAATATTTCTGTAATATTTAAACAATATTTACAGTTAAATTTAAGAGCCTACTCGTCCTTTTCCTCTGTCAAAAGGCTTGACAGCTCCTCACAAAAATTCCAATATATAATGTGGCCCCTGAGGAGATTCAGTTGCCCATCCCTGGTCTAGTCATAGCTATTTCTATTCAGTGTGATAAGTCATGTCTATTTCCATTGCTACTGCCATCTGCCACCACTTCTGTTCATCATATTTACAAACAGGATTTCAAGACCCAGTAAAGAGGACAGATTTTGGTTTGGTTGGCTCCATCAAAACTCTACTGACACCAGTATCCCGGGGTCTTGTTCACAAGTGGGTGCAAAGTCCTCAGATGGTTGTGGTGAATAAAAACCTGGATTTTACGGTCATTTTTACCTTTGATGTTGATCAAAAGTGTTTTTTCAGAGGTTTCTTTGAATTTCCAGTGAGGTCAAGCTGGTTTCATGAATGAATGGCTGAATGACGGACCGAGGCCATGTGGAGGTTGTGTCAGCTGATTGACAGAGATGTGTGTTGCGTGTTCAGAGTTTATTAAACATCCAAATGCACGCCTCCTATCTGCATCACGACCTCCTATCGGGTACACTTGTCTGGAGGAACTCCAGGAGAAGAAAAGATGCCTGAAATGACCCGCTCCAATTCCAAGTCTCTAGTGGACGGCAGAACTTCGAGCTTTTCACACTCAGATGAAAACCGATCCAATGATTATTGAAGGTCATGGCAGAACACAGCACCCAAGAACAGGATCAGCGTTGAGACACCAACAATGGCCCGCCCCGGTTGTGTACTAGCCTAACTCAATATGGGGGACTGGATTTTATCATTTATAATTTTATAAACATGTAAATAGTTTCATTCTAAAATCTCTTTCCAGCGAGCTGCTTTGGTTAAACGTTGGACTGGGTCAGCTTGGTCTGGGTGGACGTGCATCGCTGCCCGGGTCCAAACTCGTGTCAGGACCTGAAGAATCTCAACTATACAGTATAAATGCAGAGCCTGTCACTTGAGACATGCACCAGGGCGGAAAGTGGGAGTGGGCCAGCTGTTTGATAAACAGAGAGGAATGGAGGGTGATGAATGGGCGTGATATGGCGACAGACAGTACTTGGGGTCAGGGGTTTCCCCTTTCACACTTATGCAACATATCTGACATGTCCGCGCCTCCGAACTGGTCAGAGCTTTTTATTTCCACTCGCTTTCATTTCACAAATCAAAGGAAACGGATCATTCAAATGAATCTATTTAAAGTGGGAGGGCCATTTGCGCCAATTCCCTCTCAAACAGCTGCAGCATTTAACTGAGTTCATAAAAGTCAATAAAGGTTTATAGTCACCTGTAACTCCAGGATCTTGGCACTTAATCTGCGATCACCTCATGGTCCACAGTGTTGGGATCTACAACCTGAGGCAAATAAGGGAAATGCTGTAATGTAACTCTAAGAAGTGTTAAAGCAGCAGTAAAGTAACTGAGGCGCTGATGTAAGTAAAAGTGTAGATGGTTTGCAAGGATGCACGGCAGGGTCCGACCAACAGCTTGTTGTGTAGCATCTGAAGTTTAGTTTGTGTTTTTCTAAAGAGAGGCTATGACATCAAATGCATAATGGGATTGTCATAGAACTGCCTTTTAATAAAATTCCAGGGACTTCTGTTTATTCAATATTATTATAATTAGTGGTAGTAGTAGTAGTGTGTTAGATTAATAGATAATTGCATTTATTACTCTATATAAGACATTTTTTAACTTTAATTTGTATCAAATTTTCTGCATAAAACTGAAATAACCCATGAACACCTGAAGAAAATGGCGTTTCTTTTTGAATTTATTTTATCTTTCAATCTTTAAATTAGGTTTTTGTAGCTCTCTGCAGGTGTGTTGGAGCATCAATATTCCCGCGAGAACCTTCTGAAGAGATTAATAAAGTAGACTGTCCGTCCGTCTGTCAACTACACCCGTGACAAAATACATATAGGAACTGATTTACCTTGTGATTCTATTGCGGAATCATGATGAAATAGTGTCATTAATATAAAATATCTAACCAGGGAGGAAGAGGTTGCTGGTCCTCACTAATGCACAGGTGAAGCTGGTGAGACTGGATCCTGCAGTCTATGTGTTTCTGTCTGACATAATACCTTGTGTTATGTGAGGTCCAGGCTGCTTCTGCTTCCTGTTGATGACCTGTGCCAGAAATACACAAACCTAATTACACGATAATTATGAGTGTGTATGCAGAGATGCTATCTGGTCTAAATCAAATTCACATGTGATCCACCGGCATAATAAATTCAGTGTCATCAGACCAAGTAATGAACCTCTGCTTCTATTGGCGTCTAATTAAAATATACTTCTAAGAGTGCTGCTGAAGAGGACACGGGGGACTACAGTACATTGAGAGGCTCTCCACTGCAGTGTCGTGGGATGATGTGTGGAGTGGGCCGTTGACAGATGAAGGGAAAGCTCTTAAAGGAGCTGAAGAGAAAGCAACCAGCTAATGAATACAGAGACTTACTCTCACTCTATATATAAACTACTGACTCACAGCTGAATTCAACTGATAATATATTTTGTAGGTTAATGAAACTAAAATAAATAAAAATATCCCATAATGACCAGCTGGTCTCTGAGGCACTCAAAGGAAAGCAAGAGAAGAAAACAGGACTAACTCAATGATAGGTTTGGCCAGATTTGGTAGTCCTGGGCACCAAACTGGGAAAGGGATAGTGGTGGGAATTGGAGGTAGTCGGTGATAAAATCTGAGGAAAGCTTGTTTTTGGCAATCAGACCAGACATGAGAGCAGATTGTGTCTGTGAAATGCCGTCCATGTTCCCCACAAGTATCTGCTTGTTGATATAATATTGCAGTTTCCTTCTCATTGACAGTAAAATAAGATATCGCAGACAGTTGGTGTTATTGTTCGGAGGGTGTGGTGTGATCGAAGGTCAGAGAAGTGAACTGTTGAATGGAAGAAATGGTTGGAATACTCCACCCAGGCGAGCAGAAACTGGGAAATAAAGTAAGGAACCGGTTATATAAAGCTGAGTTCACTTGGTACAAATACTGTATAGCATTTTGAAGTTGTTAAAATGTGCAATACAGTAAGACAAAAAGTCTCCTTTAACAGTGGTCAAGAACAGCATAGCGTCCATTAAAACATGGCAAAAATATAACACTATAATAAAGCATAACACGACTCCTCAGTCGGCTGTAAGAGACATGCCTCAGATCTATATCCCGTTACGCTGCTTTGCTGGTGGAGACACTACTTCTTCAGCTGATCACATCAGTCAGTGGTAGGAATATCATCCAGCCCTAACTACAGCAGACGCTGGCTATTTAATTACAGCAACAGCCTGATTCCATTACAGAAGGCTCGGACTCAAATGTCGACGGCAAGGGGGAGCAACAGGAGCAACAGGAGAACTTCCTGACGGGAAGTGTTGTCAAGGGCCCTTTATTCCTTATATCACGCACAAGGAGGCTCAAAAAAACATATTTTTCTGTTAAATAAAATGGCATATTTCGATTTAATGCGCATGGCATGGATGCAATCCAGACTCATATTCCATAAATTGACTATTTGTTTTCCATTTTCAGTGCTAAAAATACCAAGCCAGGGTTTATAAAAGTCACCACAAGAGGGCGCTAGAGCCACATTGGTAAATAATAATTTATTTAAATTATTTCAAATATTTATTTAAGAGTCAACATTAATGTTAAAGCACGAACGCGTTGTACGGAATTATTTCTGAAACACTTTATTTGATTATATATATACAAGAGGAACCTCAATATTTTTTCAAGACATGAAATTACTTACATTATCCGAGTGCAAATGTGATTTTTCGTTTTGATAATTATGCTTTTTAGAACCTCAACATAATTCCTAATACTTTGTTACTTCCATTTCACTCGCTTTGAATGAGAAGTACTTCGTAGAAAAACGGCAACAACTCCAAAAAGTGCTGCAAGCTAGATAGCAAGAGAAGCTAATGTTTATTGACAGCAGTTATATCGCGTTCCTTCATGACTACAAAATATCAACGACAATTTAGCTCTTCAAATTCTAAGTTTAAAGGACTTGTTATTCTAAAACATACAAGTTTGACCTCCACTTACCATAATTCAATGAAGACAGCATGAGTACAACCGCAGTAGTGCTGTTCCAAGCACTGGGTAAATGAGAAATCTAGAGAACTGGGAAAAAATATTGCAATAGAATGCAACCGTGCATCACGGTTTTGTTTTCCAACGTGGCCTGAATGAAACAAATTGCTGTTTAGATTTTAATTAAGGCTAATATAAAAACAATAAATACAAATGTTCTTATTAAATACATTTTATTACATAAATGACGAACAGCTCATGTCCTTGAACACATTTCATTAGACTTTTCTTTTGTTTGATGGAATCTTACAACAGATGTTTCCTGCCATGTTCAGTTCATTTGCAATGTGTTTGTAATATTGTGGGACTTGAGCAGACACATCGACCCGATCCTCCATGACCCTCCCACCCCTAAACCTGCTTTAACCCACGACCATGCTGGTACCCATCAGCCCCAGTTGCACTGATCTTCATCTGTCATGGTCAGGATTTCAGTGACCAGGCCGGTGCCGATTGTTCGGTTTCCATCTCTCAGCGTAAACCTCTGGCCTTTTTCTAACACCATTGGCTGGCGCAGCGTGAGCATCAGGGACGTGTCCTCTCCTGGCATCACCATTTCCTGGTCGAAAAAAAAACCCATGCAAATTAAAAATACATTGACAGACGGCCACATTTCTAATCACTAATTCAACTTTGAGCATGAATGGTACTGGTGATAAGAGGACCGTACCTTCTCAGCAGGCAGGGAGATTCTGCAGGCCATGTCCCATGTCAGGGAGAACATGACTGGCATGAAGTTGGTCATAAAAGGTTTGTGTCTTCCACCTTCTTCCTTGCTCAGAACGTAAACCTGGAATATTATAAACATCAACAAAATGAATGAAGCTCAGGGAGCGATACACATCGAAGTGAACAAAGAGGGAGTCCAGACCTGTGCCCTGACTTTCTGGTGAGGCATGATGGAGCCAGGTTTGCACATCACCATCCCTCTCCTGACATCTTCCCTCTTCAAGCCTCGGACCAGAGCCCCGAGGTTATCTCCTGCCTCCGCCCGGTCCAGGGACTTGTGGAACATCTCAATACCTGAGGCCAACAAGAGAAGAGTCATGAGTGTTTTTTTCTAATCATGTAGGTGTGCTGAACAAGGATGGATTCCACTCACCCGTCACAACAGACTTAAAGCTGCGATTGTGTCCAACAAACTCACAGTCGTCGCCCTTCTTGACCATTCCCCTCTCCAGGGTGCCAGACACCACCGTTCCCCTACCTGCAGGTGGAAAAAGTCACAATGCAAAACACAGCCACCATTTATATGCAGAGAAAAGTCATGGTTTTCACCTTCTGATTATAAGCAATGGAAAAGAACAAGCACTTTAGATTATTTGCTGTGGAGGCAGAAGCTTACCTGGGATGGAGTACACGCCCTCAAGAGGGAGAAGGAAAGGCTTCTCCAATTCTCTTTTCGGCAGAGGGACATAATCATCCACGATCTCCAAAAGCTTCAAAACTGCATTCATACCAAGTTCAGGATTTCGTCCCTGAAAAAAAGTGAGATTTTAATAAATGCATCCCAACATCAAAAATGGTTGAACACTAAAAATGTTTTGGGTTATCAAGATATCTGCTCACCTCCAAGGCGCAGAGAGCAGAGCCGATAACCACGGGTGTGTTGTCTCCGTCATAGCCGTACTCCGTGAGCAGCTCACGAATCTCGATCTCCACCAGCTCCACCATCTCCTTGTCTTCCACAGCGTCAGCCTTGTTGATGAAAACCACCACGTGCTCTACACCGATCTGCTTGGCCAGCAGAAGGTGCTCCCGAGTCTGAGGCATCTGGCCGTCTGTGGCCGCCACCACAAGAATGCAACCATCCATCTGGGCCGTTCCGGTAATCATGTTCTGAGAAGAAAAGCACAGTGTTAGAGAGAAAAGCAGAGCTGGAATCTGGATGACTAACCTTGACGTAGTCGGCGTGACCCGGGCAGTCGGTGTGAGCGTAATGCCTGTTTGCGGTGGCGTACTCCACATGAGATGCGTTGATGGTAATTCCTCTGGCTTTTTCTTCTGGTGCATTGTCAATGTCCTCATATTTTTTAAAGTTTGCACCACCAGCATCAGCAAGCACTGACAATCCAAACAGAAATACAATGGTTAATATACATTAAAAAAAACCACAAACTTGAAGAAACAGACTTTTTTTCAAAGAAAATAGTAGTGCACTACATGCCAGTGTTTACCCTTTGTGATGGCAGCAGTCAGGGTCGTCTTCCCATGATCAACGTGGCCAATGGTTCCAATGTTTACATGCGGCTTGTCTCTAGTGTATGTCTTCTTAGCCTCTGCAGCAAAGGTCCGCCGATGCAGAGGCACAGCACACTAAAAGACAGCTACATTTATCAAGAGAAAACATTCTAAAATCATCTTAAGAAATGTGCACAAACTCACCAGTTTAAATGAGGAATGCAGAAGGGATGGCGAGGACAGCTGAAGGGCTGCAAAAGACGCACATTCAAATTCAAATTCATTCATTCATTACTTAGCATAGTGACGTTTATGACACTTTTCAGCTCATTGTAATAAGAAAATGTCCCTAACTTATAGCTCTGCTACGTACCTCGTTGTGTTAAATCAAAGTAAAGCTATAACAGTAAGCAACACAGAAGTGTACATTCCGCAGTGATTTGGAGTCTGTATCCACTGCCATTGCCTTAGTCTGGCCATAAATGAAAATCGCATACCGCCATCACTTCATACATGATAATAGATCCCCCGACAAACATGCAAGCAGATCTACGTGCAACATTAGGCTGACGTTTATTTACGATTGCATGAGGTTAGCTAACATCCCACAGTAACGTGACCTTGCAGTGAAACAGTTTCGTGTCCATCACTCATTATTTTACGCAATCTGAAAAGATATCAACCTAACGCTAAACGCATGGAGCTACGCAAGATGTTGCGGTAACAACTGACATTCTAAAAAAGAAAAAAATGCGTCAGAATTATTAAGTTTCAAGTGTTTACCGGAGACACAAGCACGCAGTCCCAAAAGCGCCGCCATCTTGGACTATTAGACAAACCAAAGAGAACATGTCAGGCAAGATAGTTAAGCGCATTTATTTGTAGCTCATTATTCTGTATGTCTAAATATTGCAAATGGTATGGGTGCAATTTCAATGATCGTGAATGAGAGTATTTTACTAAATTAGCATTATTACAGAATCACAATGACACAAACGTAAAATTATTATTGTTCACTGCATCTTTATCGCATGTGTATTAAAAGGATTCCTCTTGCTTCACTCTTTACTCTTTGACAGTCGCAACTGAATTGCGTCACAGATTTACCGTAACTGTAAAAACAATGTATAAAACATTCCCGCTGTGTTTCCATAACAAGGAGTTCATGTATCTGCTTCATCGGTCACGATTCGTAAGATATTTTTAATGACATTACAGGTTTGACAACCCGCCAAAAAGAAGAACCTGACACACGTGAAATTAATATTGCACACGTATAATTATAATTACGGTAAAGTGTTCCGGCATGCGTGTTCCATACTGGTGTTAGCTCGAACGTTCTAGCGTGTTGCCTCAGTGATCGTTCATAAGAGGAGTTCGCGGATCTGTCAGTCATCATCGAGCGTGCACACTGATACAGGAGAGCGTCGACACTTTAAACGGTAAGTAGTGAAGCTTTTGACCACCACAACGTTATGTTAACATAAGTAATTTTTAGCGATATGCCTGCTCTAGCGACTTACTGTATTTAGAGAATCAGAAAACTTTATTAATCCCGAAGGAAGTTAGATAAATCATTTACACTCCCTACATGTCAACAGCTGAGTTGTCGGCTTATTAACTTTTATACAGTATGTATCATGGCAAGTTATGTCTCTTAACGCTACTGTTGTTTGTGTTCTTCTGCCCTAGGTACTATGGCCGGAGAACAACGAGGCAGAAGATATCCTCAGAACCTTCAGGGAGTCCTGCAGTTGGCAGTGGAAGCAGGATCAGGCGCTGAAGGACCTGCTCCTATTCAGCCCATGTCAGAAGAGGTGAGCACCAGTTATATTCGTCAAGTATCTGACTTAACATTCTTGTATTTGTTTGCTCTTCCAGAGGAAAGAATGGCTGCGAGAAGCTTTGGCAGACATGTGCAAAGGGCAAATGGATGAGGTGCAGCAGATGAAGAAGTGTTTGGCTGTCCTGTCTGTGGAAGAAAGTGATGAAAGGGAGGGAGTGGAGGAGAGAGAGGAAGATGATGAGGATGAGCGGGAATCAGCATTTGAGGTTCTCTCAGAGTTATGTGAGAACCTGGACAATGCCCGAGGTTTGTTATATGACTTGATGCTTTCTTCTGTTTGGCGACGATTCTATTAATACTTTTAAAATTACAGATCTGATGACTCTGGGAGGGCTGGACTTGTGTGTCTTGCGGTACCTGTGTCATGTCCAAAGTGGGTTGAGGTGGCGTGCAGCTGAACTTGTTGCTTCCTGCGCTCAAAACATGCCACAAGTCCAGGTACACCTGCTGAACCTCGGCGTGCTACCTAAGCTGCTGCATCTCACAGACTCGGACTCCAATCCCACCGTCAGAGTCAAAGCCTTATATGCCATCTCATGTGAGCAAACACAGACGCGGACTTCCTCGAGCATTATGCTGTTGATTCTAACCTCTGCTTTGATGTCCTCAGGTCTGGTTCGGGAGATGGAAGCAGGACTGCAGGCGTTCCTGTCGAACGACGGCT
Source organism: Synchiropus splendidus (assembly GCF_027744825.2). Taxonomy (NCBI): domain Eukaryota; kingdom Metazoa; phylum Chordata; class Actinopteri; order Syngnathiformes; family Callionymidae; genus Synchiropus; species Synchiropus splendidus. The sequence continues at coordinate 4,355,546 of NC_071352.1, forward strand.
TCTCTGTGCTGATGAGAGGGATGCAGTCTGAAAACGAGAAGCTCCGGACCAAGTCTGCTTTCCTTCTACTAAACCTGCTCACCTCACATCCGGAACAGAAAGGTACAGCCGTGGACCATTTCACTTTCTTTCGCTGCTACGTTCATTTGCAAAGTTAGCTGCATCTTCTCCTTTCAGATGCAGTTGTCTCCATGGGAATGGTGCAGCAGCTGGTCTCAGTGCTGCGGACCCCCCACTCAGCTTTCCATGAACACGTGCTTGGTGCCCTTAACTGGTAAGCCAAATTTCTCTGGCTAAACTTTGTGGTGTATCATATCACATCAACAACTCTCCTGTGTGCAGTCTTGTACAGGACTGTCCGCAGGGACTTGCAGATTGTAGAGACCCCTCTCTGGGCCTGGAGGACTTGCTCAGACAACGTGCCCGGGAACTCCGAGGAAAAGAGGAGAGTCAGGTAACTTCCAGAGCTCAGGCAGCAAAATTAGACACCTGATTTAAAATGTTCTTATCCCGAATTTTCTCAAACATCCCTGCGTGATGTTCCCACAGGAAGAACTGGACTTCTGTGAGCAGTTGAGAACAATGTGTTTCGGTGGACAGACGTCAGACGACAACGGAATGGACCGTTGACACTCACTAGTGTCGTTTCCTGTTTACATGTAACAGAACATTCTGGATCCAGGATGTGACACTTGTCTGTTACTGATGCTTGGACTGTCATCCAGTAGCTGGATTTTTACCTCTGTAAATAACTGTGTTGTGAAAGATCCTGATCAAGTGTGATGTTGTTAAAGAGTCCTGAGAATCAGACTACTCTGTATTTTAGCGTTGTGTATGAAACGTACTGAAGAAAATTAAACTCACACTCATGACAGAGGAGATTGAGGAGATTATTTTGTGTAATCGTTCAGCATCAACTCTGGCATGTCTATATATAAATTGAAAATGATTAAACTGATAAAATATACAGAACTTTTTTTTTTTTTTTTTAAATAAATATTGATTTTGACGATTTATTCTCTTGTTGTGATGCATTGCAACAACATGGAAAATCTTACAAATTGAAAGATATGAGTTGAAAGTAAAAAAACCTTTTTTTCTCTTAACTTACTCTATTTTTGTCAAACCTCTTCCTCAATTTCAATTTCATTATGCTTGTGTTTTTAATCCTTTATACATTTAAGTCTTCCGACTGAATTTATTCACAATTATTATGTATTCGCCATCTATCATGGTTTTTGTGTCAGGGTGGAAACAACAGTCAGTGGACCAGCTGATTTAGCCGAGTTACTGTTGACCTGCTTCCTCAGAGTATCAGCACCTTCACTTGAGGATGCCACCACAGACCTGTGACTTTACCTGATTCAGGTGGTCTGTCTGTTACTCATTTGGATTCAAACACCCATGTTCAAGCAACTGTTATGGCGACTCAACCGCCAAATTATTTCGACATTGTGTACCTTAAGTCATGACAGAGGTGTCAATCTACTGCTTGTAAATTGATTAAATTAGACATCATTTATTTGTCCCACAGTGTATCATCGCAAAGGTTTTGAAAATATTTCACGTTGAAAAGTTCTCAAGTCTTGGTTGCATGAGCAAAGTACACTACAGACAGTGAAAGATGGTAAAAAGTCAATGCTTTTATTGAACATCATCATCATTTAAATTCAATTTGCTACATGCATATATATATATATATATATATATATAAAAGAAGAAAGACTATGATGCATTTGGAGAAAAAGTTACAAGAATGGATAGATTAAATGTACATTGAACAATTTTTTCCATTTCCATGTGTTTCATGAACAGAATTTCACATAGCAGTTGCAACATTAATTTATTTTTATGCATTTTCATTGCTTCATTTCGTGTTGCAGATTTCGTAATCCTGTTCGACCTTGTCCTCAACCCGTTTAGCTCTTCTTGGGCATTCTCTCTGCTGAATGGTTGAATGCTGAGTCAAACTGCTGAACCAGTCCTTGTCTGCTGTGGTTTTGTTTGAATTTGTTCTCAAACAATAGAATGAAGTGAGAGCCCAATATAGCCAGTGGAGGAGCTCTAGGAGCCGATGGTTTGGTCCGTACCTCCGTTTTTGGACCATGGTTTTGCCGATGAAAGAAATGAGATAAAGCCCTGTTCTGTAGGAAAGGTCACTTTCAACCATGTCTTGTAATCTTGTGCAATATTTACATTTGATTATATGTGATTCTTGGAGAATAGTTTGCTGTTTGATTTTGACTGAATCAGAAACCCTCTTTGAGACCTACTTCCTCTTGATGTTGCAAGCTACAAGACCTCGGAAAGTGAATCCCAGGAAGAATGTGATGTTTTCATTGCCATGAGGCACAGAGGGTGGATGGAGGGGCAGAAGACTGAAGGTTTTTGGACCAGCAAGGTAAACAACTCCGTCTTTTGTCCTGCCTGACACTCGCTTCAACGTCTCTGCAATCTGAGGACTTTTCCAAGCCTCCCGGCTTTGTTTCTCAGAAACAGATTTTTCTATTTTTCCAAGCTTCATCTTGTGGACAAACTTATCCAATCCTTTTCCTTGTCCGAGGAAGAAATGTGTGCAAAGTCTTTTCTTGTGCTGTGGCACATTCTTCATCTTGTTCCAGAAGAATTTTTTAAGTCCCTCAACGGCTGCCTGCACTTTCTCATATTTGGCTTCTTTTTCTGTGTCCGAGTCATGATCATCAGGCCAAAACAATAAGGTCAACAAGAAAAGGGCCCCTGGTGAGCATTTCCTTTTATCCGCAGGGAATTGTTTGCACAGTGCCTGTAGGTCTGACAGGGTGGACGACGTTTGGGGAGACAAGCAGTTCAGACTGATTTGGCATGAAATGTAGCAGACAACATCTTTTTGGTCAAGCCTTGCCCTCTGTGGATTGCTAGGGTAAAGGGAAAGAATCGTCTCCAGCAGATGCACTGCATCGCTGTGGTGAGTTAGTTTTGTGAGTATTGCTGCTATGTTCCCCCCTCCAACTTGATATATGATCATCTGCTTCTGAAATGGGGTTAAATCAGCTGGGATTGGCTGTCCTGGTTGAAAAGTGACTTCACTGAAATACTTTCCAAATTCTGAGGATCTTTGTGTCAACCATGTAAGTGGATGGCTGATCTTCACTTCAGGACGTCCTGATGTTTCCTCTTCGTCTGCATCAATCACACTCTGGAAGTAGCTGAGATCTTCTGAAATCCACTCCAGTGAATCTTGTATGGTCTTGTGGAGTGTTTTCAGTCTGTCATGAAATGGTTTCCATGATTCAGAAATTTCCTGGGGAATGTAGCCTGTTAACAGGTACTTCATGCATTCTTTGTGACCATTGAGTGTGTTTGAAAACACAGGAAGTGACTGAATCAGCTTCAGCAGACTGCATCCAACCTCAACCTCGGCAAAATACCCAGAATTGTTCACATGGTCCTTGTCGTCTTTATCAGCTCTCTGACAGTCTTGAAAGCACTCGATGGCTTTTAAAGCAGTCCCCACAGCATCTGCTATACTGTCCACGGTTTTGGGGACATTGTTGTTGTCCATGGCTTTGCATTTCGCCTGAAACCACTTTTTGTACACTTGGCCTTTTGTGTCCAGAATGAAGGAGTTGTAGGGCTGCTGTTGTGCAGCAACTTCTGCCCAGTGTTTTGCATCCTCAAATTGTCCATATTGAATGTGAAGGCGTGCGAGATGTTGTGCGATGAAGGGATCACCACAGAAACGTGCAAATGCTTTCCTAAGTAAACCAGTTGCTGGGCCTGGGCCGCCCTCATATTTACGAACGTGCTCAATGAGAGGAGAGAAGAGACTGTCGCGCTCGTCACCTTTGCTTGTTCTCAGCCGCTGAGTGAAAAGAGCCCTCAGAATTAAGCGACAATCATCCTGTCCAAGTCTGTCTTTGAAAAGTGTAGTTTCCTCAAGTAGCTTCATGGCCAACTTGCTTTGAACCATTTGGCTGATCGAAAGTTGCTTCAGGACTTCTTCTGCAACAAGTGGATGGACGATTCTGACAGATTCAAGGTGGGTTTTATCCTCTCTTAGGAGCAGAAACAGCCGTTTACCTTGATCGCTGAGGGAGTTTACAAACCTTTTCTCACTGAACCTGTCATGTGCTGCCAAACCTAGGAAGGCTTCGCAATGTGACTGTGGGATGTAGGAGTTTCGAATGTATGTGTTCAGCAGTGCCACGTAATGCATGAGGCGGGTGACAGGAGATGTATGGTCAATGTCCCGTAGTATATGTTCAACCTTCTGTTCAATACTCTTTTCAGAGAATCCTTCAGTCATCAGGACAAAGGTGAGAATGCATGCTGGCTGGTATTTCTGTTTAAGTGTGTCCAGTTTTTCTGCAAACTTCGTCTTTTCCTCTGGAGACAGTGTGCGGGTGACTGACACATTTTTATGAGGAGACTCTTTGGTTCTTCTCTCTGGATCATAGGACCTACTGCAGTTCAGCAAAATAAAGCAGGGTGTTTGAATCTTTTTAACATTAATGGCGACCTCAAGCTTATTTCTGAGGTCCCCCAGATATTCTTTATCTGAGTCTTCGATAAGGAGCAGTACAGGCAGACACTTCTGTGGATCTTTTTCATCATGCTGTCTCAGCTCAACTGCATGTTGTGCAACAACCTCAGCTGATTTGTCAGGTTTGACAACTGCACATCTCAGTGTTTTTCTATGGTTCCACAGCAACTGCCTTGCGACCGTGCTTCCTCCACTTCCAGGCTGATGGTTGATGTTTATACAGACCACAGGGTCAGGATCAGCTTTCAATCTCAGGTTGTTATGAATAAGTTTGAAAAGATCCACATACGCATCTCTTTCAATCACCTCTCCCACATGTTCATGTTCCGCAAGCCAGAAATTCATCCACGTCACTCGGCCTCCTCTGTAAAACTGCTCCTCAATGTTGTCCTTTTCCTCGTGTATGAAGTTTTGGCTTGTGTCATCACAATGATTCACCGAAAGAATGTCCAAAGAATACATTCTTTCTTTTTGCTGTGCATCAAGAGTTGAGGGAGTCCCATTTACAACAGGTAATAGTTTGGCAACACCTGCGCTAACAGGCTGCACCTGCTGCAATATTGCATTAATGTGGCTCATTTTCAGACCAACAACACTGTTGGTGTCCACAGCTTCTTTTCCGCAGGAACCCTCAGCAAATGCCTGCCACTTTGAGAAGGTTTCCTCAGATTCACAGATGCAGATGATGTCTTCATGACCTTCCATGACAGCATAGAATTCGTTGAATGTATACAATAGTGGTTTCTCAACTGCGGATGTGAGGAGGAAAATCACTTGGAATGCTCCTTTAGGAAGGATCTGTTTGGATATCAGGGACACAGGTTCCCGAAGGAGAGTCATTTTTGTTCTGATCCAATTAATTTCATCACATGGAGTTTGATGGCCATCACAGTCAGTACTTCCATTTGGAAAAATCCAGCTGGTTTGCTCGAAGAGGTTCAAACGGATCTCAAGGTCTCTGACCGTTGTGCTGGTTGGAATTCTGTAGCTCTCCAACGAATGCATGTTTGCAACATGATGTTGAAGGAATCTACTGCACAGACCTGAGACCTTTGAGTCTGGGTCAAAGTCAAATACACAAAAGATGTTGAGGTTTAGCAACCAGTCGATATTGCTGAGGTCATTAGTCGTGAGTTTGTTTGTCACCAAAACAAACCATTTGTCTTCATCAATGAATTTCTTTCCATCAGCCATTAACATTGCAAGCTTTCGTTCAAGGGACATCTGCTCTTCCTCAGCTGTATGGTGAGACAAGACCATAAATGTATCATGCATTACCAGATTAATCATGCTAGGCTTAACTGCTTTAACTGTGTCGAATGAAAATCCCTTTCCTTTGCAAAAACAAAGAGGTTTCCAAACATATTAATGAATCAGACACACCCAGGACACAATCCGCGTTGGTTGAAGTAAACATTGTAACTAGCTCACTGGCCACCAGGGGTCGCCAGCCAATATTGTCTTCTCTTTTTATGCCTGATTTATTCTTTTGATCCCTCATTACCATTTGAAATACGATGTATGGGTGTTTACTGTCCTGTCATCATTACTGTTTAACTATTCACATCGAATAGAAATGCACAAAAATGCGTGAAAAAGCTCATGAAGCTATTTGTCCATTTCATCAGAAAAGTCTGTTTGTAATTTGAACTCTACATTTTCTTCATTATTTAAGTTGCATTAAGCATTTGCTTCCTTGGTGACTTGAGCAAGGGGTGAAGTCTTTTCTCAATAAGCTATTGAATAATCATTCATTTGCCATATTGTTTGAGAGTCCGCATTGTTATTGTTTTCATCATATCACACTATTAATTGATGTCACTTGAACAGACCGGTGAGACTGAATCCTGTGTATTTTGTTGTACCTCATGGTGCAAAAGGATAAATAAAATTCTTTTCACCCGTTAAGACACGGAGGCATCAAGGTCCACAACATTTCTTTTCAATTGTTTCTCCTTTAAACAATACAACCTATTGCCTCTACTATAACGGGTTACGTATCATATTTCCGATTAAAATTAATATGCTATTTCCTGGTTTAATGTAGAGGTCACATGTCTATGACATTTTTTCAGTATGATTTACAAAGCAAAAAGTAATTCTTACCTGTTCATGGAATATTTATTTATTTTAAAAGCTTTTATCAATAACAAGAAAAAAATATGTGTCAGTTAAATGTATCATGTTGAGACTACATAAAATGCAGCTGCCTACTATTAGAGCACACATTCACAACTTGATTTACGTGTTCAAAGGAGACATCTCTCCTTTCAGTTATGTTTCCTATTATACCAGAGCGTTTGGCCATTGACGTCACTATCTGGGTTGTTTTCCTCCTGCTGCTCCTCTGAGCTCTTTTAAGAGTCATATAAAGCAGTGAAACAAGTCTGTCTGGTCACACTTGAGATTGGGGAACACGTATTAACTTATAATGAAGTAATTACTAACTTATTTCTTCCTAGGTAAAACCTAGTCAGTCTTCCGCAGACACTACTCAATACTAGTGACATCCAGACAAAGCAACTGCTATTCTGTTATAAAATATTGTGCTCACATTTAAACAACAATCAACGTAGTCAATATCAACACGAAACAATGTTGTGTGTCTGCATGGTGCCCTCAACTCGTATTCCAGTTTATTTTAAGTGTTTCTAGGGTTGTGATCGGGTCGTGGTGTGGAACCTGAACTTCATTTTTATTTCTGTACAACTCTATCCAGTTTATGTGATGAGGAATGTTTTAATAATCAATAAACAAAAGCTGCTTACCCATAATTTGAATTTATGCTCACATGAGAGGGTTTCCTCACGTTCGATCTGCAAAGAACGCAATGTCATGTTGTTTGATCCATGCAGCTGTGATAAGCTATCGCTAATTTAGCCATTGAAACATAGGTAAAAGCAATTACACAACCAAACAAAAGACTTAGGTTAAGAGAAGGATTGAAGCAGGGCAGTGTAAATTTAGCCAAAATGTCAATGATCCATATAGGAATAATTGAACAAACCAAGGCTTTTGGGTGCCATCCAGCCAGTAAGTACCCACCAGAGTAAGTTGCTCGAAGTCAAAGAATGAAGAACAGCAAAGCTCCTCCCCGAGGTGTTTCCTATGAGAGAGATCAGATCTTAGTTTTGTTTGAGCTATTGAGTCATTTAAGTTTTGAATATTAAAAGTCTTAAAACACGTCTTACTCATATCTTTAGCTCCTTATCCTGTGTTCTTAGTTTCTTCACGTTCTGCCTGCAAATAAAGGAAAGCCCTTTTGCTTGATCCAGATGTGCTAAAGTTATCAATAACAATTTTTTAGGGGTATTAATCTGGATGAGGTGTATATAAATTTACAAAAGTTATTGTTTTGGTTGTTGAACCCTCCTACATAACATTGACTTTGTGAAAACCCACAATATACAGTATGTAGAATAGCTGTTCATAAATTGGCTGTCCAGGACTGTAGGACTAGAAATTGCATCTTACTTTGCAATGTAGTCGATACCCGAGTTGGTTGAAGTCTCGGTTGAAGAATGAAACCGAACTTGCTTCATTTCATCGGTAAGTCTGACACACCCAATTTAACTGTTTCCTGGTTTGATCAGCATCACCCAGAAAAAGATATACAGTTGAAAAAAAAGGCACACAAATATGAACACTATCAGTGAAATAAGTCTATCAACTGGACACACACTCTGGTGCTTTCAGAAAACTTATGTACATCACTTCATCATTGTCATTTACTGTAAAATGAAACTTTTCAAGGATTGTTGAGGCGTGGGGCAGATCCTGAATTCTGCACAGCAACTCTATATACATTTCTTGTGACTGAAAGAATGCCTACCCATAACAAACAACTGTCCTTGGCACGAGAGGGTTGTGTTTTATATAGGGGTGGGATTTGATTAATAAATTATCAAATTAAACAATTTGAGATTAATTCATCTCAATTAATCGCAGTTTAATGTTATAAGAATATTTACCACAAGAAGCCACATTTTTCAATTTGAATGAATTTGGTACATTACTAAATCAAATGATGGACCCATACATACATTTAAACAACAAAATTGTTTATTTTGCATCAGTTTGACAGTAGCACAATAAATCACGATGGTGGCTACATTCAAGTTTTTATATCACCTCCTTTAAACTAAAGCTCTTTTAATGTCTTGAAAAGATTTGTATAAGAATTGCAATTTTAAGCATTTCAAGTCCATTCAGAGTAGTGGAAACCCTGGCCATTGTGTAGCGAAAAACATCCCTGAACAATAGCAAACAGATTCTTTTGTTCAGGGATTCCTCCATGTTTGTTGTTATCATCCTAGCTGCGATGTGTCTTGTGCATCAGTGTGATCAGCGGACCAGGAAGCAAACTGTTAAATTAAAAACGATTAAATGTGATAAAGATTTTAATTTATTTTTAATTAATTAATCTCAATTAACTTGTTAAAGTCCCACCACTAGTTTTATATCTTCCTCACATTCGTCTGCAGAGAAAGTCGTGCCTTTTTGATCCAGACAACAGTTTCATGCAGGTGTGTTAAAGCTATCACTAAATTAACCATTCGTGTTGCCTTGTTCCAGGGAGATTTGATTCCTGTTTCTAACAATTCTCAGTTACCGTTCTTTAAAGAGGCAGGGTCTCATAGTTGTCACGAATCAAGAACGTGGAGCGAGGCCCAATCGCAGTGGTGAAAGTTACAGGAGGCAGGACCGAGTCAAAAACAATATTTTAATAATTAAACAACAAAATCACAACTGAAAGCGTCACCGAACCGGGAGAAACAAAGCAAAAACTGAATGTCCAAGCAGAGTAACCAAAACTATCAGAAGCAAGAGTCCAAACAGAAAGCGTCACCGAACCGGGAGAAACAAACGAACACAAATCTGGAAACAGATTGACAAAAACACGATGAACAGAGATAGTCACAAAATAAACAAGGAAACACACGTAGACAGGAAGAAACAAAACACTAACTGAGGCACCAGGGTTTAAGACAGAATAATCAAAATAAAGCTAGCTAGCGCACAGAACGAGAGAACGAACAAGGAGAGCCACGAGAATCAGGAGTTACCACAGGGAACAAAGGAGAGCGTCATCACAGGAACTAGAGGAGAAATCACAGGAACTACAGTCGCAATTACAGGGAAACAATAGGAGACGATCTGGCAAACGGTGCTGGAGTCCAGGTGCTCTAATACATGGGTGATCAGTGGTTGATTGGCTCCAGCCGTTTGCCACACAAACAGGAAGAAACGGAGGGAGAAAACAAAAACAGGAATCACGTGACAAAATAAGCAGAGTCATGACAATAGTTTCATAGTTTTAAGTGAGCATATGCAGGAGGTGTTTTCTGGATGACTTCACCTTTGTAGATGACTTTCCTCTGACAACTTTTGGCATCATTCTCTCTGGTTGTGACTTTTGGCAGTTGGTGTTCTTCAGTGTTAGCCAGGTTCAGTTCCGGTTAGGCATCACTATTGACCATAATCATCTCAAAATTGTCAACAATGATGATTCGATTTTTTTCTCACCATAATCATTTATTTGAAATCAATATCCACACACTTGTATTCATGAACAAAGGACACTAAAAAAATTTGTATAAGACTGTAAGAAAGTAAATGCTTTTTTAACAATAACATTGACATTTAATATGTTACGCAGTTAAATAGAATTTGCAGCATACATTCATAAAAGACAAAAGGACTATGATGCTTTGGAGAGTACAAAATTACAAAATATGAACAGTAATGAACAAGGTTAAAAATGACAGAACAATGGTACTACTACTACTATAACTACTACTGTCTTGTAATATACTTAGAATTACATCAATGCGATTTGGCAGCGGGGAGCAGTGGGGAAAGCATTTTCTGATGAATGGAGATTGGCTAGTGAACTGTTGTTCAGCTAACTGAAGGTTTTTTACAAAACTTCGACATCCTCTGAGAATATGTTGCTGTCTGTTATTGACTGGATGAGAATGCCTCTATGCGATCTACTTTGTGTTGATGTAGCTGGCAACAAGACCTTTGAAAGTGAAGCCCAGGTAGAATGTGATGTTTTCGTTGCTGTGGGGCACAGAACCTAAATGTATAGATCGAAGTCTGAACTTCCTCTTTTTGGGACCAGCAAGGTAAACGTCTCCATCTTCGGTCCAGCCTGACACACACTTCAACATCTCAGCAATCTGAGGACTTCTCCAGGCCTCCCCGCTCAACCACTTCAAGCGTTTCTCAGAGACATTGGACACCTTCACTAATGTTTCAAACTTCCTCTTGTGGACAAATTTATCCAACCCTTTTCCTCGTCCGAGGAAGAAATGAGTGTAAAGTCTTCTCTTGCGCTGTGGGATGTCCTTCATCTTGTTGCCGTAGCGAATATTAAGTTCCTCAACTGCTGACAACACCGTCTCATATTTGGCTTCTTTTTCTGTGTCCGAGTCATGATCATCAGGCCAAAACAACAACGTCATCAAGAAGAGTGCCCCTGGTGAACATTTCTTTCTGTCAGCGGGGAATTGTTTGCACAGCGCCTGCAGGTCTCTCATGGAGGGTGACTTTGTTTGGGGAGACAAGCAGTTCAGAGTGATATGCGTCAAGATGTAACAGATTATGTGTTTTTGGCCAAGATTTGCCTTCAGTGGATTGCTAGGGTAAAGAGAAAGGATCGTCTTCAGGTAATGTACTGCATCTCTGTGGTCAGTTAGTTTCGAGAGTATTGATGTCATGTTCCCCCCTCCAAGTTGATATATGAACATCTGCTTCTGAAATGGGGTTAAGTTGTTTGGGATTGGCTGTCCTGCTTTAAAAGTAGTTTCGCTGAAGTACTTTCCAAACACTGAGGATCTTTTTGTCAACCATGACAGCGGGTGGCTGATCTTCTCCTCTGGACTACGTGATGTCTCTTCCTCATCTCCATCAATTTCGGTTTGGAAGTAGCTCAGATCTTCTGAAATCCACTCCAGTGAATCTTGTATGGTCTTGTGGAGGTTTTTCAGTCTGTCATGAAATGGTTTCCACGATTCAGAAATTTCCTGGGGAATGTAGTCTGTTAACAGGTACTTCATGCATTCTGCGTGACCATTGAGTGTGTTTGAAAACACAGGTGACTGAATCAGCTTCAGTAGACTGCATCCAACCTCAACCTCAGCAAAATACCCTGAATTGTTCACATTATCCTTGTCTTCTTTATCGGCTCTCTGACAATCTTGAAAACACTCGATGGCTTTTAAAGCAGTCTCCACTGCATCTGCTATACTGTCCGCGGTTTTGGGGACATTGTTGTTGTCCATGGCTTTGCATTTCGCCTGAAACCACTTTTTGTACACTTGGCCTTTTGTGTCCAGAATGAAGGAGTTGTTGGGCTGCTGTTGTGCAGCAACTTCTGCCCAGTGTTTTGCATCCTCAAATTGTTCATATTGAATGTGAAGTCGAGCAAGGTGCTGTGCGAAAAAGGCATCTTTATGGAACCGCTCAAATGCTTCCTGGAGTAAACCAACTGCTGGGTCTGGGCCGCCCTCGTGTTTACAAACATACTCAATGAGAGGAGAGAAGAGACTGTCACGATTATCACCTTTGCTTGTTCTGGACCGCCGGATGAAAAGAGCCCTCAGAAATGAATGATATTCGTGCTTTCCAAATCTGTGTTCAAAAAGTACAGTTTCCTCAAGTAGCTTCAAGGCCAACTTGCTTTGAGTCATTTGGTCACACAACAGTTGTTCCAGAATTTCTTTCGCCACAAGTGGATGGATGATTCTGATGGATTCAATGTGGGTTTTATCGTCCCTTAGGTGTAGAAACACAAGTTTGGCCTGATCGCTGAGTGAGTTTTCAAACGTTTGTTGCTGAAATCTTTCCATGTGAATTGTCAAAGCTAACAAGGCTTCACAATGTGACCGAGAGATGTAGGAGTTTTGGACATATGTGTTCAGCAGTGCCACATAATGCATGAGGCTGGTGACGACAGGTTTACGCTCATTGTCCTGAAGTAGGTGTTTGACAAACTCTTGGATATACTTTTGAGAGAATCCTTCACTCATCAGGACAAAGGTCAGAATGAAATCTGGCTGATACTGCTGCTCAAGTATATTTCGTTTGGCAGCAAACTTCCTCTTTTCCTCTGCTGACAGTCTGTGAGTGACTGACACATCTTTAAGAGGAGACTCTTTGCTTTTTCTCTCTGGATCATGGGACCTCCTGCAGCTCAGCAAAATGAAACAGGGTGTTCCACTTTTAATCTTTTTAACATGCATGGCAACCTCTAGCTCGTTTCTGAGGTCCTCCAGATATTCTTTATCTGAGTCTTCGATAAGGAGCAGTACAGGCAGACACCTCTGTGGATCTTTTTCTTCGTACTGTCTCAGCTCAACTGCATGTTGTGCAACAACCTCAACTGATTTGTCAGGTTTGACAACTGCACATCTCAGCTTTCTTCTTTGGTTCCACAGCAACTGCCTTGCGACCGTGCTTCCTCCACTTCCAGGATGATGGTTGATGTTTATATAGACCACAGGGTCCGGATCATGCCATCTTAGGTTGTCATTAAGAATTTCAGAAACATCTTTATACGCATCTCTTTCAATCACCTCTCCCACATGTCCGTGTTCAGCAAGCCAGAAATTCATCCACGTCACTCGCCCTCCTCTGTAAAACTGCTGCTCAATGTTCTCCTTTTCCTCGTGGATGAAGTCAGTGCTTGTGTCATCGCAATGATTCACCGAAAGAATGTCCAAAGAATACATTCTTTCCTCTTGCTGTGCAGCAAGAGTTGAAGTCCCATTTACAACAGGTAATAGTTTGGCAACTCCTGCGCTAACAGGCTGCACCTGCTGCAATATTGCATTAACGTGGCTCATTTTCAGACCAACAACACTGTTGGTGTCCACGGCGTCTTTTCCGCAGGAACCCTCAGCAAATGCCTGCCACTTTGAGAAGGTTTCCTCAGATTCACAGATGCAGATGATGTCTTCATGACCTTCCATGACAGCATAGAATTCGTGGAACGTATGCAGTAGTGGTTTCTCAACTGCGGATGTGAGGAGGAAAATCACTCGGAATACTCCTTTAGGAAGGATCTGTTTGGATATCAGGGACACGGGTTCCTTCAGAAGAGTCAGTTTTGTTCTGATCCATGTCATTTCATCACATGCCGTTTGATCTCCCACAAAGTCAGAACGACCATTTGGAAAAATCCAGCTGGTTTGCTCGAAGAGGTTCAAACGGCTCTCAAGTTCTTTGACGGTGCCAGTTGGAATTCTGTAGCTCTCCAACGAATGCATGTTTGCAACATGATGTTGAAGGAATCTGCTGCACAGACCTGAGACCTTTGAGTCTGGGTCAAAGTCAAATACACAAAAGATGTTGAGGTTTAGCAACCAGTCGATATTGCTGAGGTCAGCAGGTGAAAGTTTGTTTGTCACAAAAACAAACCATTTGGCTTTATCAATGAATTTCTTTCCGTCTGTCATGAGCATCTTAAGTTTCCTGCCAAGGTTCTTGCAGAGGACTGGAGCACTGTAGAGATGACTTTTTTCTGCCTCATTTCTTTGTGCATCTCGATCGTTGACCCGCTCGCAGAAGACATTGATGTCAGTGTCAGTCACGGGTTCAGTTTTTGAGCCCACCCTTCGATAGATCACATTTTTCTCCATTTGTACTTTATTGCTGGACTCGTTGAACTTGGGCAAACTAACAGAATACACTTTGCTCTTGACAATACTACTTAGAGGCACAATGTCGACCTCCACAATGTACCTCTTCTCTGGGCTTTCACGATCCATCACCTCTATGAACCTTGGTGGCCGCACACATTGGCGAATGTGATCCTTATCCGAAGAGAAACTCCTCTCAATGTAGTTCAAGGCATCTACATATACATCCTTGTCGCTAATGGGAACACCTATTATCTCACCGTGCACATATCCTGAATCCTCCCTGCTGTCCATCACGCCAAAGTGTATTGTTCCGTTTGTCCTGATATTCATGCAGCCAGTTGCAAATTTAAGAACCTCGTAGGCAAACTTTGCTTGGAGTCTGGTGCGGTCCAGGGTGGCCGCCACAGCAAAAGACTTGTATTCATGGCAGGGAACTATCAGGTCAAAAGCCCCAGATTCTGGCAGCAGGACTCGATTCTTCACATAAATGAAATCAAGTGCATCCTGATCAAATGGTCGCGGTTTGCATTCCTCTTTAAAGTTACTTTTGCCCACAGTACTCTCTAGTATCATCGGACCCTGGATAGGATCCTGACCCACTTCCGCTTGGCGTGTTGTAGGTGGAGCTTTTGGTGATTTAGTTTTCTTAGTTTTCTTTTTCACATCAACTTGCTTGTCACTGGCAGAGTTTCCTTCGAGCTTCACCCTTTGACGGTCGATGAGCTCGTCTCTCTTTGTTATAATTAAAAAAGCAGGCCCAAGTGCCTGGCAAATCTTAGTTGACAAGAAGTCTGCATCCAGATGAAGAAGGACTTTTCCATCTACTTCCTCATTATATATTTTCTCCACGTACTTCTCCTTTAATCCGATAGATCTCAGCCAGTCCCTGACTTGGTCTTCAGTCCAGTTTTCAAGAGGCGTCTGCTCTTGTTCAGCTGTAAGGTGAGACAAGACCACAATTATATCATGAATTGCGAATCACATGTGACTACATACAGAGCAGATAACTCCCAGTGTAAGGGAGCCCTATGCTGCTAAAGCGCTGGGGATAAACCCAACTTGGATTTGACTTCTTAACGAGAAGTTTATTCATTTTGGATTTATTCCCACTGTTTGTGTGTTATGTAGTAGGATGTCAGATTCCATTATCTCATTGCTCAATTTTCAAATGTGGCTTATCCACAACATAGATCTCATCGTGAAGGAGAAAAAAATGATGACGGTTTTCAGTGTTTTTTTCTTTAAAATAGTACATTTTGTTAACTAGCGTATTCCGAACAATAAGACGCAACTTTTTTTGTCACGGTTAGCGACCTAACTTAAGTGACGGTGTGGCTCATGCATACATTTTGCTTCATACCGCCAATAAGTTTTTGCCTGGTCGCAGCGGACTAATGAAATTACCAAACAGGTCGCAGTGGGCCAATCAAACAAATCAAATTGACGTGCACTAAATTCTTCAGGTCAGTTATTCTGCGCTTCATGCACATCTCCTAATCATGGATAATCCACGCAGACATGCATACGACGCAGCTTTTAAGTTAAAAGCAATCAATCTAGCTGTCGGAGAAGGAACTAGAGCTGCTGCACGTAAGCTTGGCCTAAACGAATCCATGGTGAGACGTTGGAGACGACAGTGCAAAGAACTGACTCAATGCAAAAAGACGACAAAAGCTCTCAGAGGTAATAAATGCACATGGCCCAAACTCGAAACCGTTCTTGAAGACTTGGTATTTTTACAGCAAGCAGACGGACGAGGTGTTTCCACCGTGCAGATCAGAATGAAAGCCAAAACAATAGCCACTGAAAAGACGATAGTAGGTTTTAAAGGTGGACCATCGTGGTGTCTCAGATTTATGAGGCGAGAAAGCCTTGTCTATCAGGGCACGGACTAGTTTGTCTCTCCCCCCCCAAACAAAGACAGCGGAGAAATCCATCGGATCATAAATATGGACGAAGTACCTTTGACATTCGACTGTTAGCAAGAAAGGTGAATTGTCCGTCACCCTGAAAACAACCGGCCATGAGAGAACGCACTTCACTTGTGTTCTGAGCTGCACGGCATCTGGACAAAAGCTTCCACCCATGGTGATTTTTAGTGCTACACCAAGCGTCCGGGAGGATTTTTTCACAGAAAAATAGCACTGCTCGTTTTGGACAGCATGCGTGACCATATAACAGATTCTGTGAAAGCGGCCATCAAAAGGACAAACTTAATTCCTGCTGTGATTCCTGGGGGCAAAAACGAAGTTTTTGCAGCTGGTGGACAATAGTGTGAATCGTGCATTTGAAGCAGCACTCCGAGTTGAGTGGGAGACGCAGATGATGAGCAGTGAGAAATCATTCACTAAAACTGGCCGCATGCGAACAGACACTTTTGCGGAAGTCTGCCAGTGGATCTTGACAGCATGAACAGCATGGAGTCGCGTCAAAAAATCCACGATTACCAACAGGTTTCGAAAGGCTGGACTGCTGCTTGGTGAAGAGGACAACACAAGCTCAAGCGCAAATTTGCCTCGAGACGAAAGCGACGTTGAGAGCGAGAACGAAAGAGAGACTGACAACATGTGTGACGAACAAATTCTGAGACTGTCCAATTCCGACACAGAAGAAGACGACTTTAGCGGTTTTAGTGCGCAGGAGGAAGGTGAAGATGATGATCACTGACTTTTAATGAGCCACATTACTGCTGTGTTACTGCACTGTGAATGCCGTGTTACTGCACTATTACTGTTGCGTTACTGCACTTATTTAATAAAAAGTTTAGAAAAATCTGTGTAAATGTCTCTTGTTACAACATGGACACCTGCGGCATATATAAGTACAAAACTTCTTTTCATCTTAAATTTAGTGGGTGCGGTTTATAGTCAGGTGTGCTCAATCGTCTGGAAATTACGGTAACAGCATAATATATTGTACTAACCCTCCTGTACCTAACCTGAACTGAACTCCTTTCCTTTACATAGAGAACTGCAGCATCAAGTTACACTTGGGTTCACTTCCCTACATGCAGGCTTAGCTGAGCTATTAACCACATTATACGGGTAGTCGTGTCTTGAGAGGTTGATATTATTGGGGTTTAGAGGTCCGAACTTATACAAACTACAGCAAAAAATAGTTTTTCTCGGCTGTCATGTAACCATGCTCATTTACACAAGTACACACACCGTGTGCTTGTGTAAGAGAGGAAATGGCTGGTGTAGGTGTTTGCTCTCTGACACACCCAAATGTGCTCTTTCCTGGTTTCATGAAATCAGTGTCACCCAGTCACAGCAAATGTGAAAACTGCAAAAGAAAATGGCACCAAAATTTAATTCACATCAGTCAAATAAATATTTATCCACAGAAAACAACGGTGTGAGTATGCAAGTTGCTTTCAGCCATGTATCTGAGTTTATCATTTTCTATTGAAAATGAAACTTTTTGAGGTTTGTGATTGAGGCATGGTGTGGATACTGAACTCCTTTTTTTATTTCTAATAACCCATTGTATAGTTTACGAGACTGAAATGACGACTAAACAATACATTAACAAAAGTTGTGCTTACCCATGATGGTTACTCCTTATTTGAGAGGGCTGTCTGTTGAACTGTCCTCACGTTCATTCTGCAAACAAAGTAGTCGTTTTTGTTTGATCCAGGTAGGAGTTTCATGGAGCTGTTCTAAAGCTAATATTTAATTAATTTGAATCTAAAATAAAAATCACTGCTTACCCATAGCATAAGCTTCCGGACCACAGTGTTGTTTTGTAGGTTCCTCACAATCCTTCTGCAAAGAAAGTAATGTCTTTCATCCTTTTTTTTCATTGTGCTATCATCAAATTATTCATTCGTATACAAGTAGCCAAAAAAGCTTTTTAGTGAAGTAGGTTCATGTGATTGTTTTTAATGCCATTACTCCACTTTTAGTGTCGTCGAACCTTCCAGAAAACGCGTCGTTACTGGATTACTTCCAAGTTAGACCACCTCCTCGCTTCCCGCCTTTCATGCGAAACGTCCCCACTGTAACAGGTATACGAGCTGTTATTATAAAATGCCTGACACTTAAAATGCCTGTCCTGTGCTATATAACTTGGATTTGAGCTTTCACTTACCTTAAAACTGAAGGGTGGAACCCGAGTTCGCAGCCGAGACCGACGGAGCCCCTGCGCAACTCCTGAGTTTCGTTTTTGGTGAACATCGCCTCTGACGCACTCGCAGACGGGGTGGGGTGTTGGGGCGACTTCCTTGTAAATTCGAGTTGCACACCTCAGTATATTTATGTGTTGCGTCATTTTTGTTGTATTTTTTACCCTCTAAAAATATGCAAAAACGGATAAAAAAAAAAAGACTTTTTGATCAAGCGCAACCATTCACGCTTCCCTTTCCCTCTGCGTTTTATTAAAATAGCAGATGTACTTTGACGATTCGGACGGATAATACGAATTAAATGGTTACTTTCGAGAGAGAATGTTTATATTCATGGACCCCAAATTCTCGTCGCTGCGGTGACACAGTACCTTTATTTTGAAAGGAGCATGAGAGACACAGGAATGCATCAGCTGTCCAGTTCCGGAAGTCAGTTTCTATGCTGTTGTTGTTTTGTGGAATAAAACTGCCATATTGGTCCGCATCGGTTAAATGTGCGGTTATTGTCGGTGGCGTTTAACTGGTCATTCATGTAAGTAGTGCGATGACCACCGAACGATTTGTTGCAATTCACAAAACGTTCCGATGACGCTACACTGTTTCACATGATACGCTTTTAACGCAGCTATTTGAAGTATTTTGGGCGAGACACACGGTTACAAACAATACTACCAATAATGGATTACAGAAAAAGCAGAGGTGCCTTCCTAGTATTTTGGTTTGACGTTTTTGTCAGTCAATTTTGAGGAAGTTATTGATTTAAAAATGCCACATCTGTCCGACCTGTTTGCAGCTTCCCTCCTCCTCCTCACCTCTTTCGTTGCGTGTTTCTACTTAAGTCACATTATAAATGGAGAAACCAGCTGGATCAATGAGGTCAGGTTTGAGAGAAGGGCTTCGCACATCAGAAGTATACAAACAGAAAAGCTAATCCAGAAAAAGACACTTGGTGATACCCGATGCATGCTGGCGATAGAGAGTCGGTTTGACTGTGGCCGTGACAAGGTCCTCAGTCAGAGCCAGTGTGAAGAGCGAGGTTGTTGCTATGCACCCCTGGACAGCACCTCAGGACCGCCATGGTGTTTCTACCCCCATGGCTATGCTGGCTATAAAATGGGCCCCTTTACACCCTCAAAACGGGGTCAGGCTGCCACCCTCACCCGCGACAGCCCATCGTATCTCCCTAAAGACATCTCTACTCTTCGCCTAGAAGTCAGAGAGGAGACCCCGGCCTGTTTGCACCTCACTGTGAGTTATTTTTCTGTGACTATATCACCCGATGCCTGTTAGCTTCATTTAGATTCATTATTTAAAATGTATTTTAACATTCAGAATATGCTAAACATGAAGCTTTTTCATGCTGACTTGTTTTTTTTTTCTTCCAGATGAAAGACCCCTCATCTCAGAGGTATGAGGTTCAGCTACCTGCTGGTGTTCAGCCACCCAAAAAAGTTTCCCAAACAGCTCTTTATTCTGCTGAATATCAGTCTGATCCATTTGGTTTTACCATGCGACGCAGAGCCAATGGAAGAGTCCTGTGAGTTTCATCTGCTGTTATATGTGTTTCTTTGTTGAGCTGTCTTCGTCTATTTATTGTCTTTATATTATATATATTCAAGCAGCCACTTGAATGTGTATTTTTGTCTAAATACTTTTCCGATTATGATTGGGTTTTCTCACAGATAGTTTTAAAACGTTCCTCTGAAATTATATTTCTAAACAATAAGTATTGCTGAACGTTAGACAATAGCTGCAATACTGTTTGTTTATTTGTACATCTTTCTGATTCGTATTTATCTCATATTTATTTATTTTTGGACATATAGCTTTGTTTTTGGAAATCGGAGGCCTCAGTCCGAAATTTCGTTGCCATAATATAGTGATGTGTTTTTGTGCAATGACAATAAAGAAAGTCTAAGTTAACCAAATTTTCCAACATTCCACTAGGGGGCAACAAAAACCTATAAACAGTGGACTGGATGATGGGGTGATTCAGAAACGTGATATTGAGATCTTGTAGATTTAAAGATGAAGGTTAAGTGTTTATTCACTGAAATGTGATTTGCTCAGCATGAACACCACCGTGGCCCCGCTTCTGTTTGCTGATCAGTACCTCCAGTTGTCCACCACCCTGGCCTCCTCTTTGGTGTCTGGGCTTGGAGAACATTACTCCCCTCTCATTCTGGACCTCAACTGGACCTCCTTGACCTTTTGGAACCAAGACATGGCACCACATGTAATCACACCTATCTGATGGTTTCTTTTTAACCTGAGGTATGTCATCCGTTTGACTAAACGTGTGTGTTTACAGGCTGATGTAAACCTCTATGGCTCCCATCCCTTCTACATAGTTCAAGAGCAGGATGGCCTCGTTCAGCTCAAGTATATAAGAGGGACAGAAGCGTTCGCTCCTGCTCCTCATAAATCTAAGTGAAATAAATGTAGGGAGTTTCCTCTACACTATGCAATGTATTAGAAGCAATTACATCTATATTAAATCTGTAATATCAGATAAAAACGTTAAAAAAATGTAAATGTTAAATATAGACTATTTTAACAACGATTAAAAATATATTTGCGCGATATAACCGTGTGAGCATGCGCCGATCAGTAAACACGATTCGTCGCATCTGGCAGTGACACCTAGTTCCGAGTACACTACCTCCCTCTGCCTCGCTGGTGAAGGGCCCCCTCGTGTGGTCAACTCAGTCAGCCTATTGTTGCGGACACGGTTCTAAGACTATAATAGATGTATCAACTTCACCTTATTATATTAGTGAGTAGTGTCGGCGCTTCACTGAGCGGGTTATTTAATTCGCCCGACCTGTTGAGAAACAGGTTCTTGACCTTACAATGCTACACCTTCTACCGTAGTCTCTTTACTTAATTTCGTTTAGGGACACATGATTAGATCCTCAATCCATTCCTTAAATGAAATATTACCTCAACCTTCTGAACTACCACCTTATCATTGACATAATTATTCAGGATGGAATAATGCTACCAATTGAGACATTCACCACATGTGCACAGGGAAGGAAATCGAACATTAACTCACCTATAACCCAGTTGATGGTAGTACAGGAGCCAGTCGATTCTTTAGTAGTCAGGGATCAACGCCGTTGTGCCTTTTCAGTACTTAATTCGTACTCAATTTTATTTTGTTTTTGTATCAAAAGTATTTCTTCAAAAAATGATAAAAGGATAATAAAAACAATAAAATCAATAAACATCAATAAACTCAAGGGTGTCGCCAGACGCTAATACCCATACATACACGTCAAAAATCATATAATCAAAATACATACAATAAAAAGGATTAAGTCAAAAAAAAAAAATCAATAATCAAATCAATCAATCAATCAATAATAAAAATCGTTAAGTCAACTAGCCTAAGAGCAAGAGCAAGAGCACCGTCCCAAGTTAAGGTACAAGACCTTACAGCGAACGGATGAAGCCAAAAAGCGTGCAGCAAGAGAGACGAGGGTCAGTTTTTCCTAGACATTTATAGCATCATTGCTGGTTTCAATAAACAATCCCCTAATGCGTCATTAATGGATCACGTGTTCTAGTTTTCTTCAGTGGGAAGTTTTAATCTTCATTGGAGACGCCTCTCATGTCTTAGGTAATTGTTTTAGATACATTGAACATTCTAGGTGTTAGTTTCAATGTTTTGATAAATGTAACGTATCTTCTAAATGATGACCACAATGTTTTGTTTACGTACCTTACGTACCTTCTAAGTGTTAACCATAATCGCGAGCTCAGCTTCAAAAACATGCTCTGTTTACAAGTTCACCCTAAGTTCAGAGCATGTCTTGCTTGTAAGTTCAAAAGTGCAAAGCATACAGGTTCAATAAGAATTCAAATGTCACTTGCAGGCCTTGGTTATAATATTTTCGATTTTTCAGTATATACAACAGGAAAAAGTGAGAGTTTTTCATTTTACATTCTTGATGAATAGTTTACAGTCTGTTTTTTGACCCGAATGAGAAACCCACTACTTTGTCTTGATGTCGCAGGCTACAAGACCTCGGAATGTGAACCCCAGGTAGAATGTGATGTTTTCATTGCTGTGTGGCACTGAGCGTACATGCAGGGGTAGAAGACTGAACTTCCTTGTTTTGGGACCAGCAAGGTAAACAACTCCATCTTCAGTCCAACCTGACACACGCTTCAGCATTACAGCAACTTCAGGCCTTTTCCAGACCTCTCCACTCAGCCACTTCAAGCGTCTCTCAGAGACCGAGGACACCTTTACTAATTTTTCAAACTTCATCTTGTGGACAAACTTGTACAGTCCTTTTCCTCTTCCCAGGTAAAAATGTGTGTAAATTCTTCTCTTGCGCCGTGGGATGTCTTTCATTTTGTTCCAGTAGTGGTTGTTGAGATCAGCAACTGCTGACTGAATTATTTCATATTTGGCTTCTTTTTCTGTGTCCGAGTCATGATCATCGGGCCAAAACAATAAGGTCAACAAGAAAAGTGTCTCTGGTTTCCTTTCATCAGCAGGGAATTGTTTGCACAGTGCCTGCAGGTCTCTCATGGAGGGTGGCTTTGTTTGGGATGATAGACAGTTCAGAGTGATTTGGGCCAAGACATAACAGACAATATGTTTTTGGCCAAGCTTTGCCCTCAGTGGATCGCTTGGGTAAAGAGAAAGGATCGTCTCCAAGAGACGCACTGCATCTCTGTGGTCAGATAGTTTCGAGAGTATCGATGTTATGTTCCCCCCTCCAAGTTGATATATGAACATCTGCTTCTGAAATGGGGTTAAGTTGGTTGGGATTGGCTGTCCTGGTTTAATTTTGAAAGATTCACTGAAGTACTTTCCAAACTCGGAGGAGCGCTTTGTCAACCATGACAGCGGGTGGCTGATCTTCTCCTCGGCACTTTCAGGTGTTTCCTCTTCCTCTGCATCAATTTCAGTCTGGAAGTAGCTGAGATCTTCTGAAATCCACTCCAGTGAATCTTGCATGGTCTTGTGGAGTTTTTTCAGCCTGTCATGAAATGGTTTCCACGATTCAGAAATTTCCTGGGGAATATAGTCTGTTAACAGGTACTTCATGCATTCTGCGTGACCATTGAGTGTGTTTGAAAACACAGGAAGTGACTGAATCAGCTTCAGCAGACTGCATCCAACCTCAACCTCAGCAAAATACCCTGAATTGTTCACATGGTCCTTGTCTTCTTTATCGGCTCTCTGACAGTCTTGAAAACACTCGATGGCTTTTAAAGCAGTCCCCACAGCATCTGCTATACTGTCCACAGTTTTGGGGACATTGTTGTTGTCCATGGCTTTGCATTTCGCCTGAAACCACTTTTTGTACACTTGGCCTTTTGTGTCCAGAATGAAGGAGTTGTTGGGCTGCTGTTGTGCAGTAACTTCTGCCCAGTGTTTTGCATCCTCAAATTGTTCATAATGATAATGAAGGCGAGCAAGATGCTGTGCGATGAATGGATCACTATGGAACCGCTCAAATGCTTTCCTAAGTAAAATAGTTGCTGGGTCTGGGCCGCCCTCATATTTACGAACGTCCTCAATGAGAGGAGAGAAGAGGCTGTCGCGTTCATCACCTTTGCTTGTTCTCAGCCGCTGAGTGAAAAGAGCCCTCAGAAATGAATGATATTCGTGCTTTCCAAATCTGTGTTCGAAAAGCACAGTTTCCTCAAGTAGCCTCATGGCCAACTTGCTTTGAGTCATTTGGTCACACAACAGTTGTTCCAGAATTTCTTTCGCCACAAGTGGATGGATGATTCTGATGGATTCAATGTGGGTTTTATCGTCTCTTAGATGTAGAAACACAAGTTTGGCCTGATCGCTGAGCAACTTTTCAAACTTGTATTGACGAAATCTTTCCATGTGAAGTCTCAAACCTAGGAAGGCTTCACAATGTGACTGAGAGATGTAGGAGTTTTGGACATATGTGTTCAGCAGTGCCACATAATGCATGAGGCGGGTGACAGGAGATGTATGGTCAATGTCCTGAAGTAGATGTTTGACAAACTGTCGAATATACTCTTGAGAGAATGCTTCACTCATCAGGACAAAGGTCAGAATGAAATCTGGCTGATACTGCTGCTCAAGTATATCTCGTTTGGCAGCAAATTTCCTCTTCTCCTCTGCTGACAGTCTGTGAGTGACTGACACATTTTTAAGAGGAAACTCTTTGCTTCTTCTCTCTGGATCATGGGACCTCCTGCAGCTCAGCAAAATAAAACAGGGTGTTCCACTTTTAATCTTTTTTACATGCATGGCATCCACTAGCTCATGTCTGAGGTCGTCCAGATATTCTTTATCTGAGTCTTCGATCAGGAGCAGTACAGGCAGACACCTCCGTGGATCTTTTTCTTCGTACTGTCTCAGTTCATCTGCGTGTTGTGCAACATCAGTGGCGGATTGGTCAGGTTTGATAACTGCACATCTCAGGGTTTTTCTTTGCTTCCACAGCAACTGCCTTGCGACCGTGCTTCCTCCACTTCCAGGATGATGATTGATGTTTATACAGACCACAGGATCCTGGTCATCATTCCATCTCAGATTTTCATTAAGTAGTTTGGAAACAACCTCATATGCATCTCTTTCAATCACCTCTCCCACATGTTTGTGGTCAGCAAGCCAGAAATTCATCCACGTCACTCGCCCTCCTCTGTAAAACTGCTGCTCAATGTTCTCCTTTTCCTCGTGGATGAAGTCAGTGCTTGTGTCATCACAATGATTCACTAAAAGAACTTCCAAAGAACACATTCTTTCCTCTTGCTGTGCTTCCAGTGTACAAGTCCCATTTACAACAGGTAATAGTTTGGCAACACCTGCTCTAACAGGCTGCACCTGCTGCAATATTGCATCAACGTGGCTCATTTTCAGACCAACAACACTGTTGGTGTCCACAGCGTCTTTTGTGCAGAAAACCTCAGCAAATGCCTGCCACTTTGAGAAGGTTTCCTCAGATTCACAGATGCAGATGATGTCTTCATGACCTTTCATGTCTGCGTAGAATGCCTGGAAGGTATGCAATAGTGGTATCTCAACTGCGGATGTGAGGAGGAAAATCACTTGGAATGCTCCTTTAGGAAAAATTTGTTTGCATATCAGGGAAACTGGTTCTTGGAGGAGAGTCATTTTTGTTCTGAACCAAGTAATTCCATCACATGAAATTTGATCACCATCAAAGTCAGAACGACCATTTGGAAAAATCCAGCTTGTTTGGTCAAAAAGGTTCAAACGAATCTCAAGTTCTTTCACGGTCATGTCGGTTGGTTTTCTATAGCTCTCCAACGAATGCATGTTTGCAATATGATGTTGAAGGAATCTGCTGCACAGACCTGAGACCTTTGAGTCTGGGTCGAAGTCAAATACACAAAAGATGTTGAGGTTTAGCAACCAGTCGATATTGCTGAGGTCAGCAGGTGAGAGTTTGTTTGTCACCAAAATAAACCATTTGGCTTTATCAATGAATTTCTTTCCACCTGTCATCAGCATTGTAAGTTTCCTTCCAAGGTCCTTGCATAGAGCTGGAGCACAGTAGAAATTATTTTTTTCCGCCTCATCTCTTTGTGCATCTCGATCGTTGACCCGCTCGTAGAAGACCTTGATGTCAGTGTCAGTCACTGGTTCAGTTTTTGAGCCCACCCTTCGATAGATCACATCTTTCTCCATTTGTACTTTATTGCTGGACTCGTTGAACTTGGGCAAACTAACAGAATACACTTTGCTCTTGACAATACTACTTAGAGGCACAATGTCGACCTCCACAATGTACCTCTTCTCTGGGCTTTCACGATCCATCACCTCTATGAACCTTGGTGGCCGCACACATTGGCGAATGTGATCCTTATCCGAAGAGAAACTCCTCTCAATGTAGTTCAAGGCATCTACATATACGTCCTTGTCGCTAATGGGAACACCTATTATCTCACCGTGCACATATCCTGAATCCTCCCTGCTGTCCATCACGCCAAAGTGTATTGTTCCGTTTGTCCTGATATTCATGCAGCCAGTTGCAAATTTAAGAACCTCGTAGGCAAACTTTGCTTGGAGTCTGGTGCGGTCCAGGGTGGCCGCCACAGCAAAAGACTTGTATTCATGGCAGGGAACTATCAGGTCAAAAGCCCCAGATTCTGGCAGCAGGACTCGATTCTTCACATAAATGAAATCAAGTGCATCCTGATCAAATGGTCGCGGTTTGCATTCCTCTTTAAAGTTACTTTTGCCCACAGTACTCTCTAGTATCATCGGACCCTGGATAGGATCCTGACCCACTTCCGCTTGGCGTGTTGTCGGTGGAGCTTTTGGTGATTTAGTTTTCTTAGTTTTCTTTTTCACATCAACTTGCTTGTCACTGGCAGAGTTTCCTTCGAGCTTCACCCTTTGACGGTCGATGAGCTCGTTTCTCTTTGTTATAATTAAAAAAGCAGGCCCATGTGCCAGGCAAATCTTAGTTGACAAGAAGTCTGCATCCAGATGAAGAAGGACTTTTCCATCTACTTCCTCATTATACATTTTCTCCACGTTCTTCTCCTTTAATCCGATAGATCTCAGCCAGTCCCTGACTTGGTCTTCGGTCCAGTTTTCAAGAGGCGTCTGCTCTTGTTCAGCTGTAAGGTGAGACAAGACCACAATTATATCATGAATTGCGAATCACATGTGACTACATACAGAGCAGATAACTCCCAGTGTAAGGGAGCCCTATGTTGCTAAAGCACTGGGGATAAACCCAACTTGGATTTGACTTCTCAACGAGAAGTTTATTCATTTTGGATTTATTCCCACTGTTTGTGTGTTATGTAGTAGGATGTCAGATTCCATTATCTCATTGCTCAATTTTCAAATGTGGCTCATCCACAACATGGATCTCATCACGAAGGAGAAAAAAATGATGACCGTTTTCAGTGTTTTTTTCTTTAAAATAGTAGATCGTGTTAACTAGCGTATTTTCCGAACTATAAGACGCGACTTTTCTTGTCACGGTTAGCGACTTAACTGACGGTGACGGTGTGGCTCATGTATAGAGTTTGCTTCATACCGCCAATGCGTTTTTGCCTGGTCACAGCGGACTAATGAAATTACCAAACAGGTCACAGTGGGCCAATCAAACAAATCAAATTGACGTGCACTAAATTCTTCAGGTCAGTTATTCTGCGCTTCATGCACATACCCTATTCATGGAGAATCCACGCAGACATGCATACGACGCAGCTTTTAAGTTAAAAGCAATCGATCTAGCTGTCGGAGAAGGAACTAGAGCTGCTGCACGTAAGCTTGGCCTAAACGAATCCATGGTGAGACGTTGGAGACGACAGTGCAAAGAACTGACTCAATGCAAAAAGACGACAAAAGCTCTCAGAGGTAATAAATGCACATGGCCCAAACTTGAAACCGTTCTTGAAGACTTGGTACTTTCACAGCGAGCAGACGGACGAGGCGTTTCCACCGTGCAGATCAGAATGAAAGCCAAAACAATAGCCACTGAAAAGAAGATAGCAAGTTTTAAAGGTGGACCACCGTGGTGTCTCAGATTTATGAGGTGAAAAGGCTTGTCTATCAGGGCACGGACTACTTTGTGTCAGCAAGTCCCCCCCGACTACGAGGAAAAACCTAGCAACTTCCACAAATTCATTCAAACAATGATAGCGGATAATTCCATCGGACCAGCCGACATCATAAATATGGACGAAGTACCTTTGACATTCGACTGTTAGCAAGGAAGGTGAATTGTCCGTCACGCTGAAAACAACCAGCCATGAGAGAACGCACTTCACTTGTGTTCTGAGCTGCACGGCATCTGGACAAAAGCTTCCACCCATGGTGATTTTTAGTGCTACGCCAAGCGTCCGGGAGGAGAAAAAAAAGCACTGCTCGTTTTGGACAGCATGAGTGTTCATATAACAGATTCTCTGAAAGCGGCCATCAAAAGGACAAACTTAATTCCTGCTGTGATTCCTGGAGGAACAACGAAGTTATTGCCGCCGGTGGACAATAGTGTGAATCGTGCATTTAAAGCAGCACTCCGAGTTGAGTGGGAGACGCGGATGAGGAGCGGCGAGAAATCATTCACTAAAACTGGCCGCATGCGAACAGACACTTTTGCCGAATGAACAGCATGGAGTCTAGGGCTGAACGATTAATTGCATTTGCGCAATATGATAAAACTTGATTTTCTAACCGTAAGGCTGCGATTTGACTGGTCACGTGACTTTCACGTTGGTGACGCAGCGCAACGGTGAGCTTTAGCCATTGAGCTGTAAATGACGGCTTTAGCTTATGAAGGTAAAATGGGTGCAAAAGTGGCACATACCCGTAACACAAGACTCGTATCCATGCGTCAGAGGCACATACGCGTAACTGCACATTTGCATCCGTAAACCCCGTGGTACGTGCGTGTAAAAAGATTTACATTCATACAAACACGAAAAGTAATTTCACCTTCATTTTCTAAGTGCACAGATACAAGTGGCTAAACACGAGCTCTTGAAACTGCAATTGTGACACCACCGCCAAAACGGGTGCATAAGTTCCACATACTCGTAGAACACGATCCGTATGCATGTGCACCCTTTTGCACCTCTTCTCGCTGCACCTGTAAATAAAACTGATGCGCACTCGTTGAAGTGGCGGCAATACGTGCCTGTTACTCCATGCGCGTTCCCGGTAGTCACGTGACGTCTATTGTCCAATCGGCTTTTTTTTATTACTAATTATGGGCTGTTTATGTTCAGACAATGCTTAAAAAGTGCAATCTACGTTTACATGAAGAGTTGGACGTGTTAGATATAACAAGGTATATTGGTTTGCATTATTTTTGTAATATGCACTTTAGTTTGTGTGAATCATCAGTTTATTAAGTCTACAGTTGAAACTGAAGTAGACAAATAAACCATCTTTCATTTTAATTCATGCTTCATTTGCCTTTATCTTAACATAAGAATAGCCTATAAGGAAGAACAATTATATATACTGAATCACATATGGTTTATTATAATACAGATTGATTTATTAGTTGTGTTTGCTGTAAAATACATGAGAAGAGGACCTTGACAAATAATCGCGCATTTAATCGCAATCGCAATATTGAGAGAAAAAAATCGCAATTAGATTATTTTCCAAAACCGTTCAGCCCTAATGGAGTCGCGTCAAAAAATCCACGATTACCAACAGGTTTCGAAAGGCTGGACTGCTGCTTGGTGAAGAGGACAACACAAGCTCAAGCGCAAATTTGCCTCGAGACAAAAGCGATGTTGAGAGCGACAACGAAAGAGAGACTGACAACGTGTGTGACGAACAAATTCTGAGACTGTTCAATTCCGACACAGAAGAAGACGACTTCAGCGGTTTTAGTGCGCAGGAGGAAGGTGAAGATGATGATCACTGACTTTTAATAAACCACATTACTGCTGTGTTACTGCACTGTGAATGCCGTGTTACTGCATTATTACTGTTTACTGCACTTATTTAATAAAAAGTTTAGAAAAAAACCTGTGTAAATGTCTCTTGACACCTGCAGCATATATACATGTAAGGACATAACTTCTTTTCATCTTAAATTTAGTGGCTGCGGTTTATAGTCAGGTGTGCTCAATAGTCTGGAAATTACAGTACCAGCATAATATATTGTACTAACCCTGCTCTACCTAACCTGAACTGAACTCCTTTCCTTTACATAGAGAACTGCAGCATCAAGTTACACTTCTGTTCACTTCCCTACATGCAGGCTTAGCTGAGCTATTAACCACATTATACGGATAGTCGAGTCTAGAGAGGTTGATATTGTTGGGGTTTAGAGGTCCGAACTTAGACAAACTAAAGCAAAAAAATGTTTTTCTCGGCTGTCATGTAACCATGCTCATTTACACAAGTACACACACCGTGTGCTTGTGAAAGAGAGGAAATGGCTGGTGTAGGTGTTTGCTCTCTGACACACCCAAAGGTTTCATGAAATCAGTGTCACCCAGTCGCAGCAAATGTGAAAACTGCAAAAGAAAATGGCACCAAAATTTAATTCACATCAGTCAAATAAATATTTATCCACAGAAAACAACGGTGTGAGTATGCAAGTTGCTTTCAGCCATGTATCTGAGTTTATCATTTTCTATTGAAAATGAAACTTTTTGAGGTTTGTGATTGAGGCATGGTGTGGATACTGAACTCCTTTTTTTATTTCTAATAACCCATTGTATAGTTTACGAGATTAAACAATACATTAACAAAAGTTCTGCTTACCCATGATGGTTACTCCTTATTTTAGAGGGCTGTCTGTTGAACTGTCCTCACGTTCATTCTGCAAACAAAGTAGTCGTTTTTGTTTGATCCAGGTAGGAGTTTCATGCAGCTGTTCTAAAGCTCATATTTAATGAATTTGAATATAAAATAAAAATCACTGCTTACCCATAGCATAAGCTTCCGGACCACAGAGTTGTTTTGTAGGTTCCTCACAATCCTTCTGCAAAGAAAGTAATGTCTTTTTTTCATCCTTTTTTTTCATTGTGCTATCATCAAATTATTCATTCGTACACAGGTATTCATCTGGATGTAAGTGGGCTGGACTAACCAAAAAAGCTTTTTAGTGAACTAGGTTCATGTGAGTTTTTTTAATGCTATTTCTCCACTGTTAGTGTCGTCGAACCTTCCAGAAAACGCGTCGTTACTGGATTACTTCCAAGTTAGACCACCTCCTCGCATCCCGCCTTTCATGCGAAACGTCCCCACTGTAACAGGTATACGAGCTGTTATTATAAAATGCCTGACACTTAAAATGCCTGTCCTGTGCTATATAACTTGGATTTGAGCTTTCACTTACCTTAAAACTGAAGGGTGGAACCCGAGTTCGCAGCCGAGACCGACGGAGCCCCTGCGCAACTCCTGAGTTTCGTTTTTGGTGAACATCGCCTCTGACGCACTCGCAGACGGGCTGGGGTGTTGGGGCGACTTCCTTGTAAATTCGAGTTGCACACCTCAGTATATTTATGTGTTGCGTCATTTTTGTTGTATTTTTTACCCTCTAAAATATGCAAAAACGGATAAAAAAAAAGACTCAAGCGCAACCATTCACGCTTCCCTTTCCCTCTGCGTTTTATTAAAATAGCAGATGTACTTTGACGGATAATACGAATTAAATGGTTACTTTCGTTCGAGAGAGAATGTTTATATTCATGGACCCCAAATTCTCGTCGCTGCGGTGACACAGTACCTTTATTTTGAAAGGAGCTTGAGAGACACAGGAATGTATCAGCTGTCCAGTTCCGGAAGTCAGTTTCTGTGCTGTTGTTGTTTTGTGTAATAAAACTGCCATATTGATCCGCATCGGTTAAATATGCGGTTATTGTCGGTGACGTTTAACTGGTCATTCATGTAAGTAGTGCGATGACCACCGAACGATTTGTTGCAATTCACAAAACGTTCCGATGACGCTACACTGTTTGACATGATACGCTTTTAACGCAGCTATTTGAAGTATTTTGGGCGAGACACACGGTTACAAACAATACTACCAATAATGGATTACAGAAAAAGCAGAGGTGCCTTCCAAGTATTTTGGTTTGACGTTTTTGTCAGTCAATTTTGAGGAAGTTATTGATTTAAAAATGCCACATCTGTCCGACCTGTTTGCAGCTTCCCTCCTCCTCCTCACCTCTTTCGTTGCGTGTTTCTACTTAAGTCACATTATAAATGGAGAAACCAGCTGGATCAATGAGGTCAGGTTTGAGAGAAGGGCTTCGCACATCAGAAGTATACAAACAGAAAAGCTAATCCAGAAAAAGACACTTGGTGATACCCGATGCATGCTGGCGATAGAGAGTCGGTTTGACTGTGGCCGTGACAAGGTCCTCAGTCAGAGCCAGTGTGAAGAGCGAGGTTGTTGCTATGCACCCCTGGACAGCACCTCAGGACCGCCATGGTGTTTCTACCCCCATGGCTATGCTGGCTATAAAATGGGCCCCTTTACACCCTCAAAACGGGGTCAGGCTGCCACCCTCACCCGCGACAGCCCATCGTATCTCCCTAAAGACATCTCTACTCTTCGCCTAGAAGTCAGAGAGGAGACCCCGGCCTGTTTGCACCTCACTGTGAGTTATTTTTCTGTGACTATATCACCCGATGCCTGTTAGCTTTATTTAGATTCATTATTTAAAATGTATTTTAACATTCAGAATATTATAAACATGAAGCTTTTTCATGCTGACTTGTTTTTTTTTTCTTCCAGATGAAAGACCCCTCATCTCAGAGGTATGAGGTTCGGCTACCTGCTGGTGTTCAGCCACCCAAAAAAGTTTCCCAAACAGCTCTTTATTCTGCTGAATATCAGCCTGATCCATTTGGTTTTACCGTGCGACGCAGAGCCAATGGAAGAGTCCTGTGAGTTTCATCTGCTGTTATATGTGTTTCTTTCTTGAGCTGTCTTCGTCTATTTATTGTCTTTATATTATATATATTCAAGCAGCCACTTGAATGTGTATTTTTGTCTAAATACGTGTCCGATTATGATTGGGTTTTCTCACAGAGAGTTTTAAAACGTTCTTCTGAAATTATATTTCTAAACAATAAGTATTGCTGAACGTTAGACAATAGCTGCAATACTGTTTGTTTATTTGTACATCTTTCTGATTCGTATTTATCTCATATTTATTTCTTTTTGGACATATAGCTTTGTTTTTGGAAATCGGAGGCCTCAGTCCGAAATTTCGTTGCCATAATATAGTGATGTGTTTTTGTGCAATGACAATAAAGAAAGTCTAATTTAACCAAATTTTCCAACATTCCACTAGGGGGCAACAAAAACCTATAAACAGTGGACTGGATGATGGGGTGATTCAGAAACGTGATATTGAGATCTTGTAGATTTAAAGATGAAGGTTAAGTGTTTATTCACTGAAATGTGATTTGCTCAGCATGAACACCACCGTGGCCCCGCTTCTGTTTGCTGATCAGTACCTCCAGTTGTCCACCACCCTGGCCTCCTCTTTGGTGTCTGGGCTTGGAGAACATTACTCCCCTCTCATTCTGGACCTCAACTGGACCTCCTTGACCTTTTGGAACCAAGACATGGCACCACATGTAATCATAC
This sequence comes from Synchiropus splendidus, assembly GCF_027744825.2. Classification (NCBI taxonomy): domain Eukaryota; kingdom Metazoa; phylum Chordata; class Actinopteri; order Syngnathiformes; family Callionymidae; genus Synchiropus; species Synchiropus splendidus. The sequence goes on from NC_071352.1 coordinate 4,388,906, forward strand.
CTATCTGAAGGTTTCTTTTTAACCTGAGGTATGTCATCCGTTTGACTAAACGTGTGTGTTTACAGGCTGATGTAAACCTCTATGGCTCCCATCCCTTCTACATAGTTCAAGAGCAGGATGGCCTCGCACATGGGGTGTTCCTTCTGAGCAGTAATGCCATTGGTACCTTCATCTCTGACATTTCTTCTCTGCTTTGATCCAGGCAGTGAGTAACAACTCTCACTGTTACAGAGATACTGCTGCAGCCTACTCCTGCTCTCACCTGGGTGTCCACCGGTGGAATTCTGGACTTGTATGTCTTCCTGGGTCCTGATCCGAAGAGTGTGATTCAGCAGTATCTTCAAGTCATCGGTACAACAAGAGCTTCCTCACTTGAAAAGAACTTGATTTCTTGTCATGCTTTTCATTCCCAGGCTTTCCCATGATGCCTCCTTACTGGTCCTTGGGCTTCCATTTGTGTCGATGGGGTTACAAAACAACGAATGCAACACGGCAGGTCGCACAACAGATGCACGATGCCAACTTCCCCATGGTAAATAAAGTTTATCTTGAACGTTCGGTCAGATCTAAATGGGAATACAAGTTAGAGGCAGTAGTTTGTCATGTTGACTCTGAGGTAATGGGGAAAAAAGCTCATAATTGTGACGTTATGGCGTTTTTTCCTTCTTTCCTCCAAACCATCTATATTCACATTTATAACAAATTTTGACAGCAATTGGGTTATTTTATGAATTAATATTTTTTATATATTTCTCTTAATTTATAAAGTGTTGCTTGTCATCATCTGGTAAAATAAATGAATAACATTTAATTTTTATGTTTGTTTAGGACGTGCAGTGGAATGATCTCGACTATGCAGACAAGCGACGTGTATTTACCTATGACCCCTTGCGTTTTGGAGATCTTGCAGAGATGGTCGCAGAGTTCCATGGGAGGGGTCTGAAATACATCCTTATTTTGGTGTGCTAGAGTTCGATTTATAAACATCTTTTTTACATTTTTCAAGAATTATTTCTTTCCATGACACGGCCAGTAGATGGCAGCAATGTCCTTGATGATTTCTGCAGGATCCTGGTATCAGCAGCACCAGTCCTCCAGGAACTTACGCGCCGTTTGATGACGGACTGAAACGAGACGTCTTCATCAAAGATGCTTCAGGATCCGTTCTCATCGGAAAGGTAGGATCCGCCACCGTTGATTTGTAGTTCGTCATTCACATCTTGTTAAACCAGCTCTGGCCCGGACCCACGGCCTTTCCGGACTTCACCAACCTGGAAACCCAGATGTGGTGGGAAGACTGCATCAGAGATTTCCTTTCAAAAGTTCCAGTGGACGGTTTGTGGATTGTGAGTTAAACCGTACATCAAATGCTTTACAAACTTCAATCTTTTAATAATCCGGTTAATAGATTTATGGATGAGGCTTTTATAGTCACACTATTACTCAGCTATGATTATTTCACTCATACCAGGATATGAATGAACCATCCAGCTTTGTTCAAGGCTCTGTGAACGGATGCCCGGACACTGACTTGGAGAAGCCCCCTTACACACCCAGTAGGTTTAGTACACACTTTTAATATTGTGTTTATCTTTTTTTTTTACCTACAATATGCAATGAAATGTGTCAAGACTAGTATAAAAATTAGAAATGGAAACATGTAGAGCTGAGATGTGGATATGTGATTTATGCATTATTCATCTCAGGGGTCGTTGGTGGGCAGTTGAACTACGGAACTCTCTGCATGTCTGCTCAGCACAATGTGTCCACTCACTATAATTTGCACAACATGTACGGCTTGATGGAGGCCTACGCCACCCACAGGTTGGAGCAAACGCTGCAGCTTTTGTCATGGGTCCGTTCTCTTCATTCGTCCTATCTTCTGAAGCGCTCTCACAAAGGTGAGAGGTAAAAGACCCTTTGTGCTTTCGCGGTCCTCCTTCCCTGGGATCGGGCGCTTCTCTGGAGTTTGGACCGGTGACGTCAGAAGCGATTGGGAGCAGCTTCGATTCTCAATCCCTGGTGAGGGCCTTTTAATGAAGTCGCTTGGTGGGATAGACTGTGAGGACTTGTTTCTCCACCAGGGGTGCTGCAGTTCAGCCTGTTCGGGGTTCCCCTAGTTGGGGCTGACGTCTGCGGCTTTGAAGGAAACACCACCGAGGAGCTGTGTGTGAGGTGGATGCAGCTTGGTGCCTTTTATCCTTTCATGAGGAACCACAACGACCAACTATACGCTGTATGGTCTTAGCATTTAGTCTCCAAGCACATTCAGTGAATGATTTTGTGCCTCTGTTTCTCCTCAGCCCCAGGAGCCCTTTGTTTTTGGACAGGCCGCCCAAGAAGCCATGCGTGGCGCCCTGAACCTTCGCTACACACTTCTTCCGTTCCTTTACACACTCTTCTATCATTCACACACCTCTGGGGAGACGGTGGCCAGACCTCTCTTCGTGGAGTAGGTGTTTCTCCAGCCTCAGATGCATAACTGTGCAATAATAATATCAGTGCTCTACTCTGTCAGATTCCCCAGTGACCCTGACTGTCAAACCATTGATACTCAGTTCCTCTGGGGTGGTTCACTTCTCATCAGTCCAGCTTTACAGCAAGGAGCAACAGAGATCAGCGCGTACCTTCCCCCTTCCATTTGGTACAGCCTGCACGACGTGAGTTTTCCTATAGGATTAGTGATGTTGACCAGAAGGGGGAGTGTGTGGCTTGTTGTTTGTCTGTAAATGAAAAGGTGTGTGGGATGGAAGAGAATATAGTTCATTCATATCAAATCGCTTTTGTTCAGAGAGAAAGGGCACATCTACAAAGTACCGCAGGGACATATGTGATTTTAGAGGAGAGGACCCAACACAATAGATTTTTTTTTTAGCTGAAATTGTTTATTGCTGAACAACCTCTCTTTTGTGTGATAGTTGTGGATGATAATAATAGAATCTGTATGGGAACTTGAATAACAATGCTATGATATAAACGTTTCTCCAGCTATTTCAGTGTTTTGATTGAAACTAAAATGAGTTTTAGGTATAAATATGTTGTCAATATTCCCTTTTTATAGGGTCGGTCATTTTACAGTAAGGGTCAGAAGGTCCTTCTGCCTGCTCCTCTGGACGTCATCAATGTTCATATTAGGGAGGGAGCCATCATCCCTCAGCAGGTGGGTTTTTTACTGACAATAAATGTGTTGCTGAAGTCTTTGGCAACATTAGCAAAGACTTTCTCTGTGCTTGGTTGCTTTTTGGATGCGTTTATTCATTAAGCTTAACAAGCTGGCTGTTAATGACGGCGATGGCAATGCTGGATTTCAAATCCCATGACAGTGACACAGTTTCTCACATGCAGGAACCTGCCCTGACAACAGCAGTCTCACGCAGAAACCCCATGTTGTTGACGGTGGCTCTTTCAGCTGATGGCCGGGCCTGGGGAGACCTGTTCTGGGACGATGGAGAGAGTCTCTACACTGTCGAGAACGATGACTATTCCTATCTAGTCTTCACAGCAGGACTGGTAGGCAAGAAGACCGCTAGCTAATATGAAAGAAAATACTGATTTTTTTTTTCTTTTGTCACTACTTCAGTCTCAGATTATGAGTCTTCCTGTTCGGGTGAATGGGGCTCTGGATGGGGTGGTGTTGGGGGGACTGCAGGTATTTGGAGTGCCTTCGCAACCTTGCTGTGTGTCAGCCAATGGAGAGACAGTTTCGAACTTCACATACCGGTTTGACACTAAGGTCAGTCACTTTGCTGAAGGATCTTCGTTGTGAAAGTTGACTTCTCTCTATCTCCTGCCACAGGTTTTGAACGTGAATAGCCTCGCCTTGCCCATGTCCCGTGTGATCAAGATCCAGTGGATTATCTAATGCAGGGAGTTGATGTTTGCTGTACTACATTAGTACCTTTTGTGTTTCTCAGCTTTGTATTTTAATAATAAAAATAAATGTCCAGAATGTCGATACCACTTTCTGAGGGATGATCTGTCGCTCACTGGATGCCCAGATATAGCCGGTGCTTCCCTGCCAACTCTTGGAGGAGGACACCACCAGAATAGACCCGGTATCAGATGAACAGAAGATGTCTGGCTCTGATGTTTCTTGGTTGTGGCTTGTTAAAAGGACTGTTGCCCCTGCAGTTCAGCAAGAATGTATTCTCAAATAAAACATGTTGTCAGTAGTATCATATCGACGAGTCCTTGTCATAAACTTAACCATAAGTGTTGGTAACTGTTGTAAATATGAACAGAAATATATAAACGCTTGGTTTGTTCTTTATTTTGGTGGCAATCGACTGGCAGGATCCGTAAAGTAAAGCGAAAATAATATTGAAACTCTCCTCGGAAGTGTGCGTCACTTCGTGTGGCAAATAAAATAGTACGCCATTAATCGCGTTGCAGTTGGCAGTGTTGGTGCTTTTATTATGAAACTTGTAACCGGAAGTGTGGCTCTCGAGACGGCCGCCGAGAAACGTGAGCTGCCGCTGCAGGAAAACAACTAGAATACTGTTTCAACCGAGCCAAACCCGGGAGAAGGTGAGGCGACGCGGTGGAGATAGCCGTGCGTCGGTGTTTGCCGGGCCGGTTAGGATGGCTGACTAAACCGGGTTGTGGACTCCTTAAGGCGGGACTGAAGGTGAGGTCTTACGCACAGCTGCTCATTCATCTGCAGCTGAAACAGGTGTTGGCTACAATTCATCACCTCGTTAGCATCGCAACTGTCAGTTATGGCAACACACTTAAAAGTTGTCGAATGAGAAGCCGGACCAGCTGAAATAGTAAAGTGGTTTAGATGGGGCTGCATGGGCCAGTGTCTTCCCTGCAGGCCTGTGTTTTGAATATTGCTGCGGTGTTAAAAGCCTTGTCCCATCCGCCCTCTGCTCCCGTCTGGCGGATGCTGCCACCGGACATGGCTAGCTGACCAAGCTTCATTCCCCCCACACGGCTTCCTTTTGCCCAAACAGTCTTTCTTTCAGTGATATAACAATTCAGTATCTTTGTCAACACCCAATTCCATATAAGAGTGGATAGAGTTTAAGTCAGTAGTATTGTATGGTGTTCTTCAAGGGTCAATTTCAAGCCCCACTCGTTTTGTGTTTTGAATACTCCGAGAGTGAATCTCATTCACATGCCAACCATCCATCATTAAAACATTTGAATCCTTTGATTTTGCAGTTATTAATGTGGAACTACTAAGAATTAGTATTTACTACGCCAATACCGTTAAAATGCATTTAATCTTTGCATATAATTGTTGAAATGAATGAAATATCAATGCTACTTTTGAGCATACATTTTTGTCCTCAATGATTCATGAGGGTGGTAAATGAAATCGCTGTGTATCGATAAAGCTACAGATGTTCTTAACCCAAAAAAATCCTATAATTTGCAGAGTTAATGACAAAACTTCACTAACTCTATAGTTTTACACAAGGAAAGAAAAAAAATGACCTCTGTTATGGTCATATCCAATTACAGAGGAGTGTGTGGTCTTCTAAAATGGCAGACCCACTATATAAACAGCTTAGTTAAGGGAGTTTTTCAGGCGGATCTCTTCCACTCCCGCAGGATGGCTTGCACAGCATATAGATGAAAGTGGGTGTCACCACCACTTTTCACATGCATGACAACTTAATTCCTGAAGCCTGAGGTGTGGCTCTTATTTGTGATTCGCATCCTCCTGGGTGGTGGTTTCATATTCTCATTTGAGTTGTGATACTTTTTCCTCCAGGTGTTCTTCGTTTGGCGTGTCTTCAGTCTTTGTAATTTGAGTCACTGGATTAAAAATGTAAAGGTCAGTGTAGAGTAACTGATCGTGAAGTAAGAAAATCCTTACAATTTGTCTTAGTTCCATAAGGTATCCAAACATTTCTGTAAATCTAAGAAGCTTCCTGTCTGGGTCTGAGCTTCAGGAAATGCCTGTTTAATCAGAGGAAAAGAAGGCAAGGTTCTCCAGATAAAGGATGAGAAACTAGCTGGAGGGTGAACACTTCTGTCGGGCGTTCGTATAGATCGGCTTCAAAGTTTGAAACAGATACTGCCTTGTTTTGTTCAGAACAAATGAGTTGCTTCTCTCAAACTCTAAACTCCTGATGTCCATATAGGATTTGTTCTTGGACCAATTACTGAACAACCAATGCAAGCATCCTTTTATGGGCTTTCTGAGCGAACAGTACCGTATTGATTTTCATGTTAGTGCTTGATTTGTGAGGGGGTTCAGGACATTGGGGACTGCTTGTGCAGGGATGTATAATGAGGCGTGAGAGTGATTCTACGTTGGGCTTGGATTGTTGAGACACTAGAGATGATGGGTTTTGTTCCGTCTCTTGTCGTAAACTCAGAGAAAGCATTGTAGGTGCAAAGTGGGGGGCGAGCAAAAATGGCTGCCAGATTTGTGGAGGGCCATGACAGAACCACTGTCAAGTTTTCTGTGTCTCGTCCCCCATGATGTATTGCCCTGCACTGAGTCGGGGACTGCAACTATCTTAAGGTCTTGTTCTCTAGTGAGGCATGAAAGGACCTAAGGGAAGGCTTTTGAATGAGTAACACCCCCCCCCCCAAAAAAAACAAGTTGAAACAGAAAGCGGCCAAAATAATTCACTACCCAGAATAGACTCTTTGGGATGGAGTCGAGGAACTTTGTCATCCATGACAGACACGGAGTAGAACTACTGCCCTTACACATCTAGAGAAGCTAGGTGTTGCACATGGAGGCGGTCCTGGTCCGAACCCAAGTCATCTGCCCAACTGCCTGGGATAAGCCTAAGAAAATCAAACAGTAAGGAAAAGCTTTTAGTCAAATATCTAATTTAATATTGAGTTCTTGAGTGATACACAATGACAGTGCTGTTTCTTCTTTGTTTTAGCCTCATCCAAGTTGATTGGGAATGATGACACCTGCTTTGTTATCTGTGTGGAATTTTTCCAGCCGGTCTAGAGCGTGTTTGCACGACTGTATGTGTGTGTACATATCAGTCATTGTGCGTTGTTTACCAAAGGCGGAGATTACAGTTGAGCGGCGCAATGCTACAGGGGGAGCTGGAATGTGTCCGCTGGTACGGCCAAGTAGAGGTGATAAAAACATGGCACAACTCCGAGCCTGCGCTCTGCAGCGAGGACGCTGCAGTGAACACACACGTGATGGGTCACACTGCCCTTTAAATATTAACCAGGATGTCACTTTTTTTATTTCCATACATCATATCCTCTTGATGTGCCTTCCCCTCCACAGAGGATGGGCCCTGTGTCTCAGCGTCTTAGGAGATGTCTCTGGGTCGGCTCTTGCGACGCGCTTCATCCAAGGCTTCCGACCTCCTGACCTTTAACCCCGGACTAGCAGGCTCTGCGTTACGCTCCAGTCTGGATGGCGAGATCATCTTCTCCAAGAATAACGTGTGCGTCCATCCAGCTGAGCCCCTGCCGGGTCTGGCCGAGCACCACCCAGGTCTGACTAAAGTTTGTGTTCTTCGGTGTTTTGACTGCGACAAAGTGATGCGTTTGGGGGCAGAATACGTTGAACAACACTCTGATATGCAACGCCACTCTGTGTGACTTCCAACATAGATATGTTCACTCTAGTACGTATAGCATAGACCATGCAAATAGGTGTGACTACACTTTATTCACATTTCCAAATAACAGTTTCAACTATAACTGTCTATGATTATTAGTAACTTTATTTTATTTATTTTATATTTATGTATGTTCTTAGTTTATTTCAATTTTAGAAAGACTACAACTACATTAGCAAATGCAACCAGTACTCCCTCACACCGAATAAGAATCAGTACTTAAAGAACAACTACTAATTAGTAAAGTAACAGTAGCAATATTAGTTTAAGTTGACCCGTGGATAGAAACAGAAAACTACACGATTAACGAGCTTCACTTCAGTATCTTTGAATCAGACTGGGCTGAATGCGAAATTTGCGCCCCCTGTAGGTTACCTTTGTGTACACACCGAGAAGGATGAGAGCCTGGGAACCACTCTGATCCTAACCTGGGTGCCCAACTCCCGAATCCAGAGGCAGGATGAGGAAGCTCTGCGCTACATAACACCGGAGAGTTCGCCTGTACGCAGGAATGCAAGGCGCCGCGGCCAAAGGTATTTGGATACAAATAGTGAAGTAAACAGCATGTAACGCATGAGGATGGTCGCTCTTCAGACCCCGCTCCCGCCCACCGGTGGCACAGGAGGAAGAAGAGGATGAGGAGAGGAACAACGGCGACAGCAACTCGACTGACAGCCACGGTCTGATTCTGGACGTTGGATCCGATGCAGCCTCGCAGCCGTCGCAGTCCTCCGCCGGAGACGAGGGGGACGAAGGCTCCTGCGAGCTGTCCGACGAAGTGAGCCGGGACAGCACCATGGGGTCGGACTCGGACACCTTCTCTTCGCCCTTTTGCTTGTCCCCGGTCAGCGAGGCGCTATGTGAAAGTAGTGGCTCCGTCTTCCTGGACAACGAGAGTCGGTCAGTCTGCCTTTAGATACTCTTCACCATTGGTTATTAAACAGCCCAAAAGCCATATTGTTTCGCTGGCAACTTTGATTTGTTCTCTCTACCAAATAATCCGAAACAGGTCATGTGATTTTATGCTCCATGGATTCCGATTCAGACGTTGCCATGGTCTGCCACAAGGTGGAGCTACAACAAAATAATTGATGACATACTTTTGTCGTACCCTTGATGGCCGCATGGTGTCTCTCAGCTGCATGACTAGATTACCAGCGCCAAATGTGCATGTAAAAACAAATTCGCTGCTCTTTCAACAACACTTATGAAATCAAAGCGAGCCCTGCGGACAGTGTCTCTCGTGTTATTAGCTCATTTGTGTACAGATTACAAACACTATTACTTCCATCATCGTTCAGCTTTTTAGTGATTTTACCCTCCCTCCCCCCTCTGTCTCTCTCTCTGCCTCTCTCTCTGCCTCTCTCTCTGCCTCTCTCTCTCTCTCTCTCTCTCTCTCTCTCTCTCTCTCTCTCCGTCTCGCTTTCTCTTCATGTTCAATGCCTCTTCAGATTCTTACTTTGCCACATCACTTTGGCACTTTTGTCACATGACTCTCACATTAATTGGATATTAAATGAAATATATTTATAGTCTATTTCGTATCATTTAAATTCTGTTTTTAAAAGATGTGTCTCTTTATGCTGTTGAAATCAAATTTTCCCTCTTCATTTGATTTGCTCTTATATTTGTGATAGCGTGCGTTATATTACATATTATTAAAATTAGTCCTACTGTTAGGATTGTTTATCTCACCTTGGTGTGTGTATAACTTCCCAAAATATTTCTTTTTATCTCTCACTTTAATAGTTTTATCTCGCTACTGAACATCTTCAGCCGTTTGCTTCGACGTCTTGTCTTAGTACATTTTAAATAAGTCACTACATGGTCACTGTTTCTGTGTCTGCTTAGCTCTTTATTTTACTTCCATACGGCCCTGTATACTTTGAGTCTTTCTGGGTGTCTTTCAGTAAGGTTCCTCTTTGCTTTGCCCCACTCTCAAATATCCCCCCCTTCTCCTCCTCCTCTTCCTAAAGTCTGTGTGAAGCCCTTTGATTCCCAGCGCTCCCGGGGTTGTTGTGCTGGGCTGCATGTCAGGTCTCTGGATTAGAGGACTGGAGAGGGAGAGGAGCAGCAGCCAAAACTCTGGAACTCACTCAATCTCTCTTTCTCTCTCTCGCTTTAATTGACACTGTTAAGAGGCCGGGAACTGGAAACATGTCACTTGGAATCACTCAGAGTGAAAGGGCCACATTCGGGAGAGCAGGAGTGGAAGGGAAGGAGGGGACGAGCGGCCGGAGTAGTGGAAGGCAAAGGAGCTTTGGAATTGAACTGTAGTATATGAAATCATTGCTGGCAGCCACTGTCTGTGACTTTCAACTTTTAAATGGATGCACATGCGGTGAGAAGAAGACGGTAATTTCACAGTAACATCATTACGATTTTATAGTCTGCTTTCCAGGCCTGTAAATAATATCCCACCTCGGCTTTTTTTCTCAATCAACTGGGGCAGAGTAGGGATCACTTTTCCAGACTGTGAATACTGTAAAATGAATTTGACATGGAAGATGACCTTCTAAAAGACGGCATTCAAGTAAACCAGAATTAGGAGGAAAAAGTAGATGTGGAACTAGCTATGTTTTTATGAGAACTATGAAACTAAATAGAAAGCATCACTAGTTTTCCATTGATTCTTGCCCTTTTAATAATTTGTTTTTTTTTAAATTGTAAACTATGGAGACACTGCTCGCCACAGGTGGGAAGCCATCACTTCTCAGGGTAATGCTGTTGTTGGTCAATGTATGCTTTAAATTATAGAAGAATTCTGTCCTAAACCAACTGACTTGTCGTCTGAATTCAGGGTTTCCCGCAGCACTTAACGTCACTTGGATGAATTCAGAAACATGCTAGACAGTGCAGAAAGTTTCACGTTTAATATATCTGGCAATGTTTTATTGCAAGCTTGAAACAAACAAGTATGTAGTACTGCAAACAAGTACTGTGTACTTCTTTGTATAACAATACTATTTTTGAAGTATCTTCGTAAGCATCTTCAAAAGGTTTTGACACGAGTCCCAGGTGTCAAAAGCAAGGCCTGCATCCCAAACACAGCCAGCCTGGCCATTTTATGTGACCTACAGAGATCACAGTCTTCAAGCTTTGCTCTTCAACGCACATTTTTTTAGCTTTAACTTTATGAGACTATGAATGTGAGCAAGTGATCTGGTGACTTCTGAAAACCATGTGTTTGTTGCCGATAGAAGGGAATTTGACGGGAAATGGGAAGGGGGTGCACAATGCTGCTTCAAGAAGATAAACCAGTGTGTCTCTGGTGTTTGGAGGCGGAGTCAACTGTGAACCACAGAGATTCTTTATGCTAAAATTAGCCTCCAGTAATTAAAAGGGAGGCTGATATCTTGTTCCACATCTATTGTTAAAGAATTCAATGTGTAGATTGTCTGTGTTGTTCTGCAGGAGACTAGAACTGTGCTCTCTTTCATGAGCTCCAACTTGGAATGAGAGACTTGTTGTCAAAAGATTATTTTCCATTTGATTCTGTCTTTTTACTAGTAGTTCCCATTTAATTAAAAACATGAACACTGCTGAAAATACAGACTTACGAGACTCTGTGAAAGAGTAGATCTTAAAATGTCTGTAATAAACCCATGTTTTTGTGACAGGGTTTCAATGATCGCTGTTTTTTCCTGACCAGTTTGTCTGCTCCGCACACACCTCACTTTGAACCACAGGGATTAGCTGAAGGGCCTCCGTGTCCCGGGAGGACTGCGGCACTTGCTTTGGTCCTTCTTCTAAGAGTGACCTAACGTTCCCCTGTGTAAAGCCTGATATTTGTGGAAAAAGGTGTTATGTAGGGCCTCCAGGCAGTTTAATCTCTCCCCAGCCTGCTGGGACGCACTGGTTAGACTACAAAACAGCTTGTTTACATCGTGTTCTCGGTACATTAATGGCTGTACTCATTTGCCCCTTTAAGCACACGCCAACCACTTGAGTGTGAGTCATTCTTTTATATGAGATTTGTGTATCTCTCACATTTGTGTATTTGGAAATGGCTACGCAGAACACACTTTATATGTTTATATATTCCCATTTTCAATAATTCACCTGACCTCTTCATCATTTTCCCCTCATGAACATCTTCAAAAACATTTACAGTTATTAGAAAAACTGCCACCTGGTGGTGGGAGGTCATCCTTTACAAACCTGCAGCGTGGGACTTCATAGTATCTTAAAGCCATTTTTTAACATACTGTTATAATAATAATTGTGTCAATTTGACCCAGATGTGATGTGAATATATTTCAGCGGGCAATATTTTCTTGTGTATTTCATGACTGGCTACAATTTAGCTGTCTTTAAACTGTGTACGAAGTCTGTTGAAACTGTTGTCATGTTGATAGAAAATAGTTGGAAAGACTGTTTTCTGAACCTCAAAACTCAAGCAAAGTTTAGATTTGAGTACAGGTTTTTGTGCTTCCTAAAATGTTTTTTTTTAATGTTAAAAATAAGGTATCAAATAAACTAGAATGTTCTTAGAAAAAGAAATAAAATTAAAAAAGAAAATTAATACACACAATCATAAGACAAATATTATATGTTCAGAGCCATCATATGCTTTCTGTCATTTGTAGTCCAGCATCTTATTCTCTACCTCCACAACCATGAGCCGTTTCAGGCTTGAGTCGTGATGTCTGTTAGCATCAATTGTTTTTCGTGATATTGCCCAGAGCCAGAGGCATGAGCCCTGAGTGGTGCATCTCTTACCGAATTATTGGTGGCATTTATGGGAGCAAAATGTTGGTGAGATCGTAACGTGAAAGTATGAATGTATTCTAGCAGGAGACGCTTGAGGAGACGATCCTGAGCGAGCAAAATAGCTGATTCAGAAAAGCACTTCTCAAATGTCACTGGGTTTAATGCATTTGAGCGCCGCTCTGTTTCTCAGCATTAGCATGTCTTGGAGTGTGTTTCAGAGTGTATCATGGTCATTAGATATGGTGTGTTAAGTATGTGTGTGTGTATGTGTGTGTGACAAAGACTAGGAAGCTGTGTGCACTGACTTAAACTCTATGTGCAGCCATGTTTATGTGCCTGTGTTGAGCAGCAGAAGAACCACAGGCTCAGGTTTCAATACCAGGAACAATAATGTGACCATTGGGGGAATGACAGGAGAATCATGTGCGATTCATGTGTGTATTATTTTGTGTGTGTGTACGTGTGTCCTCAGGAGCCTCCATGCATTCCTCCCATTCTCATTCTCCTGGCGGAACCATATTGAGACCCAAAACAACAGGGCAGTGCAGATAGCGTGGAATAACCCCGCATTTCTTCACGATTATCAGCGGTCAAGACACAATTGCCCACTTTGTGCGAGGGATTTTCTGAAGCTGGGTGTCTGTGTGGAACTGCAGGGAGAATAGTAAATGTATATATTAGAAGGGGAACAAAAAAAATTAAAATCAATGTTTTATTATTCATTTATCGCGATATTCAATTTCACAATGGTACTGAAGTTTTTTAAACTTTTATTTCCCATCATACACTGCCATCTCATTTAGTCGCTGTCGTCATGGATGTTTGGGATATGACGTCCCTTTCCTGCGAAAGTTTAGATGGACAAATAAAGTTGGCAAATAAAAGTTGCAAATCAGAAAATGTATATAATACAATTACATTCCTTTCGATATCAATGCAAATAAAAGCAAAAAAGCGCTTTAAAATGCCCTCTTGCTTTGCTTTAGGGACCTGTGTGAGGAATCGCTGACACACTCAGTGAGCTCGTCCTCCAGTCTGGACAGCCACGCTCCATCAGAGTCCAGCAGCCAGTCTCTGGGGGTGCGATGGGAGGAGCAGCAGAAGGTTCTGGCCCTGGAACAGTTGTGCGGAGTTTTCCGGGTAGACCTGGGTCACATGAGATCGCTACGGCTGTTTTTCAGGTCAGTTGTTTTGCCATCTTGTGGTCCTTTTTCCTATGTAGTGATACCTGTGTCTGCAGCTGAGAGTATGAAATGACCCAGTTTTGTTGATCCAACTTGACCTGCAGTGACGAAGCGTGCACCAGTGGTCAGTTGGTGATCGCCAGCAGAGAGAGCCAGTATAAAATCCTGCACTTCCATCACGCTGGCCTGGACAAGCTGGCGGAGGTCTTCCAAAAGTGGAAGTGCTGCAGAGAAACTCACCTGAAGGATCAGGTAGGTTCGAAGTCTGGAGGACAGTTGGATTCTTCACCCAGCATTTCTAACACCCCTGACATGGCTAGGTGTCGGATGAGAAGTCTTGCATGCAGTTTTCCATCCAGAGGTCCTCACTGCCGTCGGCTGAAACCCACCCAGAGGAGAGGCTCTACCGGCGGCTGGACGTCGCCACCTGGTTACGTCATCTCAACCACAACGGACAGGTGGAGGAGGAGTACAAGCTGCGAAAGGTAGGTCGCAATATTGCAACGTTTATGGTTGAGTTTTGGTGTCTGGATCTTAATTCCTCCTTCCCTGGCTTAGCAGTCTCCAGTCAGGCCCTATCTTCCCTCTACCTCCACAGCTGGCAACCTCTTGTGCAAATCCACTGCAGCAGCTAGCAGAACATTATACCAGCCTACAAACCCCCTCTCACTTGATGGACAAGATATGATGGGATTTCTATTCCCACAGTCTCAAAGAGGCCAGTACCTCAGGTCAAGTGCTTCACATCGGCCTCTTCCTGCTTTTAAGTCAAAAGAGAAAAAGGGGCTTTCAGTTTTACTGATTGTTCTGTGAGTCATATCTGTCCTCTCACTTTGACTCATATTGAGAATTAGCTTCTTAGAGAAATGACTCATAGCGAAACAGGTTGGTTTAAACATTTCTTTTTGATGATTCTATTTCTTTTTTCCCGTGCTTCTCATAACCAGGCCATCTTTTTTGGCGGTATCGACCCATCCATCCGTGGAGAGGTGTGGCCCTTCCTGCTGCACTACTACAGCTATGACTCCACGTCCCAGGAGAGAGAGGCCTGGAGATTACAAAAGCGCACTGACTACCGGGACATTCAGGAGCGCAGGTGAGGTGTAAATCATCACGGTGAAACTGGTTCCCCTGGTCCGCCACAGGCTTTTTCGGTACTGAAAATGTCATGACACGTGCTTGATCAACAACAGCCTGTGTTATGTAACCATGACTATTTGTCTTTTTTTTCGGGGAATGATTGATCATATGCTCAGTAGAGATGAAGTTACATTTTTATTCCAGGGACTGCAATGATGTGAGATCCCAGCGGGTTTCTGTCCTTCAGTAAATGGAGACGCAGTACTAAGAATCAGCTGCATTCCTGAGATAGTACAAATACACAGATACGCTGTCACGTGGCAGCAACGTTGGCCACCAGACATTCAGTCAGTCAAACAATAACAGTCTATTGTTGCCTCTCGGTGACGGCGCCGTGCGATCAATAGAAACAATAAGGGACTCTGGAGAGAAAACATGTCAGAGCCAATCTCAGCTTTTGATTGGACACACGCACACACACACACACACACACACACATCAAACGGGTGTGAAAGGAGTTAATTAGACAGCTTTCATCCGTGAGGTCTGCTCACTCGTCTTCAGTGATGTCTGCTAATTATCCTGCTTGTTCTTACTCAAGGCCACCAGCCGATCATTAGCAGTCACACGGCGGCTGCAGTGGACAGTTGTAGAGTGTACTGCATGTGTCCTTTCAGATTTCTTTGTGAGTCCAGGTATCGAACTAGCAACACATTTTATCACCACAGTTTTCGCATTTTTTTCCAGTTCAAACAGGATTCAGGTGGACCTTTCATCTGTTTCTTATCTCATTATTCCCGGCATTATTAGAATGCCTTTATCTTGATACTGCGGTCGTATCAGCGTCTTGACAGGTGAGTCACTGTTTGCCCGGTTCTCTTCGGCAGCTGCTGGGAAACACGTCAGGTAACATGCTCAGGAGAGATGGCACATAAATATAGAGAGGCGGCCGAGGGAGAACCAAGTGACACAAACACGCTGTACCGAAACTAAGCAGTTGCGTGACATTGCATCAGGTGTGCCATCATTATTCCTGGTGGAGCCACCAGCAAAACAAACAACTCTAATTAAATCGCTCCAGCTTATTAGGAGTTGAGCGCTTTAGGTCTGCGGCCAAACTCTCTTGAACATTTCGAGGAATGGGTTTGGCTCTTACTGCTTTGCAATGGTTCTCACCGGAGAGATTTATTTCCAAATACTTCCTCGGACCCCTGCTAGGCCGCCCGCAGTCTTCCCTCATTTGTCTTTCACAGTTAACTCCTGCACCAGGGCAGCATGTAAAACATTCATTTATTCATCTAGCTTGATCAATATTTCAATTCAGGTGTTGATAAATAAGTGATTGTTGATGCAGAGTGTCGACTGGTTAGGTTGTCCATGAGCCCAGAGGAGCAGAGTGAGTTCTGGAGGAAGGTCCAGTTCACCGTCGATAAGGACGTGGTGCGAACGGACCGCAGCAACAACTTCTTCAGAGGAGAGAACAATCCCAACGTGGAGATCATGAGGTCGGTCTTCCTCCCTCCCTCCCTCCCTCCCGGCTTCTTCGTTCCTCATCAGCCCTCCACTCTCTCCGTTCATTTCATATTCAGAGTCCTGGGGGACACGCAAATGAGTTTCATGCTTTATTGACTCTGACTAAGCTGCCAGAGCACTTTTTTGATGTATGCTGAGAGCTAATGGCTTCCTAAACGAGGAGCAGAGGGTTTAAATAGCATATTAGTTTAGCGACTCTCATGCCAGCTCCGAATGTTTGTCGAGGTATCTCCCTCCCGTGCACCCTGATTAGTGATGCATGATGTTTTTTAATGCCTATCACCCCTATTAGAGAGTAAGATTAAGCAGTGAAATTACAGGGCTGTGTTCTGTTGTCATAGTGCATGTCATAAATATCCAGCCAAGAGGTGATGGGGGCAGCAACCTTGGTAAAGAGGCCCAGGTTTTCCCTGTCTCAGAGACTTTCTTCAGCTCTTCGGGGAGACTACTGAGCTGCTCTCACATGCTTTGGACACTGTCTCTCCAGTGTGTCCTGGGTCAGCTCTGGGCTTCCTTCCAGTTGGACCCACTAGTAGGAAACATTAGAATCAGTTCCTAGCTATGTTTGATCCAACTCAAGGTGGACACGACCCACTGACATGGTACTAATGGTTGACAATCCTTTTCAACCGTCACAGTCATGGCCACAGTATTTCTATTCCCGAGATTGCAACCATATTTAGCCACTCACTATAATTCGAGACTAGCACCATGAGTGTGATGCACATATGTGTCAATATATTTATATGTGCTACATTCACAATTACCATCACCTAGAACCAACATTTTTATGCATAACATATATAGCAATAGAAAGGTTTTTATGGTGTAGCTAATCATGAAATACAAAAATGTATTTGCAAACACTGCAGGTAAAAGTTTGTTTGTGCTGTAGTTAAATATTGAAATAATTCTCCAGTTTTTAAACAAACACTTTTTAAGTCAAAGCATAGACTTAAAAAGCTTAATAGTAATGTTTGAAGTTTTAGGTTATTTTTTTTTTTTTTTTAGGACTAAGATTTTTTATTGTTGATGCACATATGAAATCCAATTATCCTGTGAAGCGCACCATAGAAAAGTTCGTTCACACATGCAATAATATGAAAAAACTAAAAATAGATTTTTGTATTTCAACCATTTTTCCCACCTCCAGTTAAACAGTTCTTCTTTGAGTTTCATCTTAAATGTGTTTCTCCATAATTAATAATTGTTGAACAATGTCAATCCATTTTCTTGTGATAGCCTTCTTTCTAGCTACCAAAAAATTTTGATCTGATTTGTGAACAGATCCTTCAAGATATCCAAGGTATAGCATACTTCCACAAAAGGGTATTTTCTATCCCAACACAAGTGAAGTTTTATTTTTGTATCTTTATTTTTCTTGTCTGTTCTGTTCTCCTTTTCTAAAAAATGGTAAATCCAAGAAAAAAATAATATTAAAAAATAAAATAAAAACTGCATTTAACTTAACTTAAATGAATGAATAAATAAATCATAATAAAAAAAAATAACATTATGTATTTTGGACATAAAAATAGAATCTCATAATTAATAATCCAACCTTTGAGATTCTGTAAAAGTCACGTCTTCATTTGAAGAACCAGAAAATCAAAATTGCACGGGCTTGACTGAATCACTTCTGCTTCACTACCAGCCTTCGGTTGGTTGCCTCTCTGAGCCGACATCCATCCCCTCCCCATTTGAATATTTCATCATTTCCAATCAAATATATGCTGTTGTTTTCCACTCTTGTTTTACTGCTGCTTAAGTATGCAAAAGTACTTGTAAAGAGGATTTCTTAAAAGCAGCATCCGTGTGGGGAATACAGAGAGATCATTAATTTTTCTCCCTGGTTACTGGAGGAGTTGGCATAGCAACCACAGAAGTGGAGTGTGGTGTTTGCTGGGCATTAACAGCAGTTTAGAAACAGATGTTGGATCAGTGGCGTGTTTGGGTGGGACGTTGTGTTTATGTCAACATTCAGAGACGGTAGTTCTTGAACGGCCTCTCCTCCTCAGGCGAATTCTACTCAACTATGCAGTGTTTAATCCAGACATGGGGTATTGCCAAGGCATGTCGGACCTGGTGGCCCCTCTGCTCAGCGAGATCCAGGATGAAAGCGACACCTTCTGGTGCTTCGTGGGCCTGATGGAGAACACCATCTTCATCAGCTCCCCACGCGACGAAGACATGGAGAGGCAGCTGGTACATTGATTTATCCCAAGTACAGTGAGGCTATAAAGTTGAGATTTAACCGCCTGCTTTCAGATGTACCTGCGAGAGTTGCTGCGGCTCATGCTGCCGCACTTCCACCAGCACCTGACTCGGCTCGGCGAGGACGGGCTCCAGCTGCTCTTCTGCCACCGCTGGATCCTGCTGTGTTTCAAACGCGAGTTCCCGGACACAGAAGCTCTGCGCATGTGGGAGGCATGCTGGGCTCACTACCAGGTCAGGTCATGCTCAGAACCCGTTCCACTGTTAGACTCAATTTGTTTTCATGGATAAAAATTGCATTTAAAGTAGCAAAACTCTACCAACTTGTGGCTTTCCTCCTCTCAAATCCGTTTTTAAATTTGGCAGCTTAACATTTCGAGGTGATAATCGCCGCCATGCAAACAAAAAGGTGCCGCCATGACAATGTAGTTTCCCATCCTAAACCTCTTTAATCCCGTCTTAATCTGCCACTCCACTTCTCCATGCTAATATTACCCCAATATCACCGCTGCTCTTCACAGACGGACTATTTCCACCTCTTCCTGTGTGTGTCCATCATCGTCCTGTACGGGGAGGACGTGACGGACCAGCAGCTCGCCACCGACCAAATGCTGCTTCACTTCAGCAACCTCTCTATGCACATGAACGGGGAGCTGGTGCTCCGCAAGGTACCTCACTCGTCACCTCCATTTTTATGGTCAGACAGTGTTTCTTTTTAAGTCAAACATGTCGACTTTGACTGCAGTAATTCAGATGGGTGATGCGAGCTGATGTGTTACGTATGTCCCCGCCCCCACCCATGCCCCCCTCCCCACCTGCAGGCACGCAGCCTCCTCTACCAGTTCCGCCTGCTGCCCAGGATCCCCTGCAGCTTACATGACCTCTGTAAACTCTGCGGTCCCGGGATGTGGGACAGCCGCTACATCCCCACCGTAGAGTGTTCAGGAGAGCACACAGACTCGGAGAGCTGCCCCTATGGAGGCACCTCCACCCCTCTGCCCTCATCCCCCTCACCGTCCCCCTCACCCAACCTGACCCCCACGCCTCCCCTGGAGGGGAAGAAAGGCTCCAAAACTCGGGATATTTTCACTTTCCGTAAGCAATGAAAAGTCAATCTGAGCGTCTTAATCTGAGCAAAGTAAATTCTAAAAATGAGTGTGGCAAAGGCGCTCTCCAGTCAATTATTCCTCCCTTTTGTTTTCTCTCCTTTAAGATGGAAAACAAGTCTGAAAATTATGCAAATATCCCGAATCTGTTTGTTCACCTCTTCAATTACATGTTGAATGAATGAATAACAAGCGCCTCAGCGACGATTACGACCTCTCCGGCTTCTCTCCATCGCGATGCTCTGGATCCAGGAGTTTCTTCTTATGCTGCAATTCAGAACACTGCCTCGACTGAATGTGATCAATCATAAACTGCCAGTGTTGCTGACTGGGGTTCAGTGAATCACCAATCAATCACCAGCCTGTGAGGGGCTCAGGCAACGTGGGCTGGGCTTGTAGGCTGCGGTCACGGCAGGGTCCGAAGCGAGTCGCCTGGTGCAATCTTTTTGACTTCTCCCATCAAATGGAGGCTTCTTCGTGCGAGTAAGTGAAGGGGTGGAAAATATCTGACACACACCTGTCAATCAAATCTGGAGCACACCATCTATCCGCAGGTTGTTTTCAAGATAGCAGTCGTCACTGTTGGACCACAGTGTTCCAGGTCGCTGCCCCACCTCCAGTCTCTCATGTTGGTGAGGCAAAAGTGACATGTTTAATTGTCCCTTTCTCATTTTATAATTTAGAAGGTGATGCGTTCAATGACCTCTTCATTCCAAACTTGTGTTTAACACTCATCAATGTAAGATGAAACTGGACAGTTTCCCAGCGACTTGGACCAGCTGCGGGAGCAAGCACTGACGATTGCTGTTACGCTTTTTCAACTCAGGAAAGTGGTTGAAATATAAGTCCACAAACTCCAGTCAGCCAGAACATTATGACCACCTGTCTGTATGTGTGTAGGCTGCACTTTAGCTGCTCTTGTTGCCGACAATAAAGGACCTGAAACAGCAGCTGCGGTCATGGTCCCACTCAGCACTGGTAACTCCAACGAACAATCACAGCTGCATTTCATTTATGAGCAGGTAAATGTATCATCAATGTTAGCAATACTATAACCTTGCATGGAAGATGGGTCACTGATTCCGTTTACATGAAGTCTGGACGCATTTATTCACACGACTGAAACCATATTTTCCAACAGCAATAGATGATTTTACAAATAAAAGAACCCTGGGATTAAAATGATTTATCAGCGTTGCATTGTTTAATAAGTCACACTTACTTGAAGTGGCTACATGAACATGGGGGCAATAACTGGATGGTCACTTCAGTTGTCTTGGTGTCACTTAACAAAGCCACATTGTGTAATAAAATGTGAAATATTTAACCACTTTGCCGTCTTTGTTTATTAAATTGTCTATTTAACCTACAGGTTGTGATGACAGCTAAACTTCTCTGTAGTTCTTAAAGGATTTGTTTGCGTAGGTAGATATATGATGGTTTATAATTGTGATTCGAAATGGCATATGATGTTAGTGTCAAAATGTGCCAAACCAATAAAATGAAGCTACTTTTATAACCTGCCATAACACTATGACCACGTCTTAAAGTTGCAAATTGAGTGTCCATAATGGTAATGTGTACTTTCTTCAAGCAAAAATTTAAATTAAAATAGAATTTTGATATTGTTAGTTGGTCCCTTTTTTATTATTATATTAACATTAACAGTCATTGTAGAGGGACTGAGTGCTATCAAATATTTATATTTTCTCATGGAAAAAATCTTTCAGGAAAATGTAATTGTACTTTGAAGCAGCAATAATGGTACTTTTTTGTATGTTTTGATTTTATTTCATGATGAAAATGTTGGCCAAATGCTATGTGCCATTCCGAGCAGTGATTCTCAACTGGTGGGTCGGGAAAAGTGGACCTGGAAGCCATTTCAGTTGGTCATAGACCAAAAAAATATCAATTTTATGAAATTATCACGAAACTTTTGTTTTGTGTGCTCGGTTAAAACTGCAACTTTCATTTCTTTAATATGTATATGATTATTATAATATACTTTTTATTTGATTTTGGTCCCCCAAGCATAATGATGGGCCTCAAAGCACTGATTTAGAAGTTGACCTCCATTTTTAATCTCATGGTTAGCAAATCGGTGAACACACCACCATTTTATTTTTATGTGGTCATCCTTTACATATCTATTTTTTTTATTTACATCCTATAATTTAATTTTATTGCATCAGTTCATGAAATATTTTGACCCTCTATGACATTGCTGGCTGTTGACTACACTGCTTTTCATGTAAATGCAGTATTTGACGAGCAAATGTTAATTTTACAGAGCAATGTCATGGTTACGGAGTAAACAGTAACATGATAGTCATGTCGTCACATTAATAATTCAGAGGCTTGGCAGCATTGAAATTCCCGGTTTAACTGTGTAGCAGCTGGGTTTCGCTTTAGGAGAATCTAAAGACGTGTGTTGTGCACTTGAGATTTCACTGCTGTTTGTGTAATTGCGGCCTCAAATGAACACTGAAAATGAATGTAATTCCTGATATTTCATCTCTGAGTTATCGCTAAACATCTGTCGAACAAGCCTCACGTCTTTGCTTGTCTCTTGATAAATGGAGCGGTGAAAGACAACAAGGTGAGTTGTTGAATTCCTCTTCATGGTTCCTTTCATTGGAACCTTGTAGTACCACCACTGACGTCCACATTTCATCTCCAGGTTTCACAGAACATTCAATGTGGCAGAGTGCGGACGACAGCCCCGTCAGTAGTGTGTGTACTGACCTGCGTGAGTGATGACAGCTAAGCTCAGCCTCTGTCCAAGACGCTGGTTGGGCCAATTTGATGGATCTCTGGCTGAGTCTGAACTGGATCTGCTCTCCGCAGCACCTTTTAAACTCATCAAAATGTAAACACTCTTTCATCTTATTTGTCACATTTTCTCCAATCTCTCATCATAAGAGTCAGTCTGCGATCAGCCTGATCTGGAATTGTCTTCAGTGAGCAGAGAGGCAATTCTCACCTCAATATTGTCGCGGTGGAGCATCATCTTCTCCACGATCATCCTCACTCTCTCACCAAAACCGACGTCTTTCACAACCTTCAATGCAAATGGAGCGATTTGGCCTCTTACCATAACAATGGCGGCTCTGACAAGCTCACCGTGCGACTGTTCAGGTGAGGATGTCGACTTACGGCTGCCGCGCACTTTATCTGGCGGAGATTGAAATGAAAATGAGGCCAGTGAAAATAGCTGCTGGTAGACGGAAGGCGGGGAGGCTGGAGTGGTGGGGGGGTAGTCTGGGGGGATTGAGGATGACAGGGATGCGGAGGTGTGTTCTGAGTTTTTTGAGTGGCGTTGAACTCTGCTGTCACAGGTGTTATGAGGGATTGCAGAAGCTGTTGGGTGACTTTGCGGTTGGCCTACATTTGGATCAGATGTGGGTGTGTGGCTGTCAGTGTGTGACACTGGGGTGTTGGAGAGGAGTGATGAAAACATGACAATGTGCTATCATTGCTTCATATTCCCATGTTTTTTTCCCCCTCAAGATAAATTGTCTTCTAACTCATCCAAAGACTAGGAAAGATAGAACACCTTTGTCTCCCATATTTCCTTCAGTATATTTTCCACTTTTTAAACATATTCACTGCATTGTTTTATGTATTCCATCCGTTTTATTTATTTAATAAAATAAAATAAATTCCTTCTGACCCCCAATTATGTAGTTTTTTTAATTAATTTAATTTGAATACTTTTTGTATTGATGTTTCAAGTATTTATTATATAAATACATATATTTATTTAAATATAAAACACTATATGTATCCTAATGACACATGATTTGATGTTTATATATTTTTTTAATCCAATTCTTAGATGTGTATATTTAGCTACCTATACTATGAATAAATCTTAATTTTATTATTTATTCTTGCAATAAAAATGTAAAATTCTTTTGATATTTCATACTTTAAAATAACTTATGATTATGTATTCCTGTTTTAAACGTATTACTGTGAGAGGAGTATTTAGGGGAATTGAAACATATCTCATGTATTGTATCTAAGCTAATGGGTATGAAGCCTGAAGTCACATGTGATTAGGGACATGGCAACCATTAGTGAGAGTGTTGCCGTGATACTCACGTGCTCTCTGAACACTCAGTCTCCCTGCAGAGCGCCGACAGAGTCGGGGGACGTGTTCGCTGATGCAAGCGGGAGTCCCACCTGGCCATGTAAACACACCGGTGAGTGTTAATCGACCGAGTATAACCTTTGCTGCTGAAACTCAGATTTGGTCTCATTGTTCCCAGAGTCGAAGTTGTTGTTGTGTCGCAAGGTGACAGAAGTGGGATGGTCTGTGGTTGATTGACTATGGGAGGGACGGGATGCTGGGGAACAATGTGATGGAGAGGCCAAACAGTGGTGTCTGGCGACTTCCAAAAGCTCTAGTGTCCGTAGCAATGAATGGGCTCTTCCTCCCTCTACACCTCCACTCGTCTTTCTTACTGCTATATCATTGCTTCCACTATGAAAACATCCTGTAAGTCTGCTTCCATTTCCCTTGTGGGCAGAGAGTGACGTCTCTCACACGTGAGCTGCTCGGGTCCCTTCAGCACATGAGTGGTCAGCGCACAGAGGATCGAATAAAGGGAGGAAATTGAATAAGCGTCTGTAAAAATCAGGTTACTATGATGGAGGACAAGAAGCTCTTCGGTCTGTGAAGAAGTGCCTCCTCCAGACTTGAAGGTTGAGATCAAGAAAAGAAACATGCTCGGGATGTTTCTAAATGATCTCCTCAATAGTTCTGTCAGAGGCAGTAAAGACAAAAGAGACAGAAACAGAAGCCGCCTGAGTTACACCTTTTGTTTCAGGTGAAAACCTCGCAGTTTGAAAGACACATTAAGACTGAAGGTGTCATCTCCAACAAAGCCCCAATTAGCATCTCAGGCGCTAACGAAGTACTACATTGGGGACTCAATTCTTCCTTTTTGAATAACATTTTTGTCAATTAAACGCCGCTCCTTCATTATCTCGCTCCGCTGTTATTCAGCTCCAACAAGCCGCGCCACAGCTCCCCCCGGGGTGACATTTCTCCGCTAATCACACTGTTTGCTAGCTTTTTCTGTGTTGTATCGGCAGTTCTGTCGCCGACTGAGTGAAAGGCAAAACGCCTCGGGCTTCGTCGACTATGAGCAGGCCCCCATGAGGGACCCCATGGTCGCGCTGTGGGAAGGGGTTCCTAATCCAGGATTATTGGCCTCGACCTGCAGTGAGCGGGATTAGGGGATCGTGGGTGGAAAAGGGCAGCGTCAGCACTGGTTTCTGAGCTGCTCAGTGGATTAGCAAACGGCGGGTTCTGAGAGGAAGCGGGCTCCTCCTCTGTCCCCTCGCAGCCATACATGGTGATGGAAAAATCTAACGCTTGAATGCACGTCCACTCTGGATGACTTGACTTTTCCATACTCGACATTTCGTGTGCCGATATAGTGACCGCAGCTGCCCTCATTGATTCTCTGGGCCAAGATTCGGGGCCTATTTATTTTCAGTCACAAGTGACTACGTTGGAAAATCATTCCAGACCGAATCCATCGAGGCCCACGAGGAGAGAAACGCATTATTCTGAAGCAGTTTCATATCCTAGTGAGCTGCTGTCAAAGTTACATAAGCATTTGCTGGTTTGAATAAACCAATGTTTTCTGAGCGGGTTTGGCGCCTGAAGCAGAAAAGTATTGACTTC
Source organism: Synchiropus splendidus (assembly GCF_027744825.2). NCBI lineage: Eukaryota > Metazoa > Chordata > Actinopteri > Syngnathiformes > Callionymidae > Synchiropus > Synchiropus splendidus. Next base: position 4,413,999 of record NC_071352.1, read on the forward strand.
ACATTGTCTGTGTGTCAATGAGGAGCTCAATCATCATGGGGTGGGTGAAATAGCAGTCGAGACTTCAGACTGCATGATCGTATCGGGGAGGAGTGGTGGAGAAAAGTTGCCAGTTGAAAACTGCCAGGGGCTGGAAGCTATAATATACTATTAATATACTTGTACTGTTTATGAGCTAATTACTTGCTCATGTACTGTTAATAATCAGAAATTATTACTGCACTTTCGGTGACCATTCCTGGGCAAAATATAGTCTTGCTTAAGAAGACTGAAACTTGTACTTTATAATGATTAATTACAGGACAATACTTATGAATAAGTAGATTATTTATGGTAATATAAGTTTCCTAATATGAAGTTTTTTAGTCCCTTAAGGTAGCATGTAGCTTCTAGCTTTGTTAGTCTTTTTTCTTAAAACAGAAGAAAGCTGTTATATTCTTTATTTTTTCCACAAAATGGGCATTCATGTATTTTTTAATGTGGTGTATTTTCACTTGATATGACATATGCATGCTAGCTGTTAGCATTTAATACTAACACTAAGGTGTCATTGTGTGTCGATATTTACATCTGTTATAGAGTTTTTTTTGTTTTTTTTAATTGTTCCAACCAAACCTTCCCCCATTTGTAACTCATATACATGTAGAATTGTAACATTAACTTCCTTGTCATCAGCGATGAAAGTCAAAGTGCCCTCAAAGATGCAGCGGGTGGATCGATGGCGGCTCAGCCTTTGTGCGAGCGCCATGAAGGAATGCGTGCGCACAGTTTCTGCTTATTGTTGCGCCGCCCCTCCATGGTGCACGACCTTATTGTTGTTATTTATACACTCAAGTGCGTCGCTCTCCGCCCTGCCGCCGCACGCATCAGCACCACCTTCCTGGCTCTCAAGACCCATCATCCTGAAGTCACAGTGAAATTGCCAGGTGACTAATTTGCTCTTTGTCGAACATAATTGTAAGCTCCCCCCGCAAACCCCCCACTCAAAAGAGGGAGAAAAGGCGAGAGGGTGAGATAATTGCCTTATAAGGCAGCAGGCTTTTAGGACGCTGACGTCTCATTCCCAGCAGCGTGCTGGCAGATGATACGCTGAAGCTCACATCTCAAATCCATCTGAAGAAAACTGGCTCTCGCTGGCTTTGGTTTGATGGCTCCAGCTGTCTGCCTGTGTGTTCCTGTGCGCAAGAGTGTGTGGCTGTGTGTGTGTGTGTGTGTGTGTGTGTTCACTGTGTTATTGAGTCGTGAATTACTCCCTTGCAGGAAAATTTTGCTGGAATTCTGTGTGTGTGTGTGTGTGTGTGTGTGTGTGTGTGTGTGTGTGGCAGCGGGAACAGATGATGGATAGATGAGTCGCTGGGTGTGTGAAAGATTGCTGCTGCCAGTGTTGGAGCACATAAATCCAGAAACCTGTTTAAGAAATGACAATAATAGCCCACTGTATGTTAAGCCTTGAGTGCTCCTGCAAACCCCCGACATTATTCCATAAATAATCTTTTAAATGCTGCCTCCCGGTCGAGGTGCTCTCAGACGAACCAAGCTCCTAAATGCTGTTGACGTTTTGAAACGATAATCTGGGTGAAAACTAAATCTGTGTTTGGTTGGGGTTCGTCATTAGGACTGAAAGTAGACCAGGTTTCAGGTACGCTACTATATTTGTGGCAGCTGGAGGGAAACCCCTGAGAGAGGAGGGAAGTCTGGGCCTCTTTGCTTAGACAGGTGGGAGAAAACAGAAAGAAAACATCATGACTGCAATTCCATGACTTGCACTGCTAGCCCCATAACATGCTGCAACGGCTGAGGCTGAATTCCCCCCATTCCGGTGAGTTTTGATGTTAAGTGACTGTTAAACTGTCCCTCGGTGAGTTTCTCCTCTTGCCGAAGTACCTGGGGTAGGCGCCTGCCCCCCCCGCCTCCGCCCGTTGGAATAAGAGGAGGAGAGTATGAGCGATATTAGATTTTCAAAGTGGTGACCCGGACTCTTTGCCAGACGTGAGCAAGTGAGTCGAAGCTGCGCCCGGTGAGTGCGTCCATGCTGACTCAGGTTGTTGATTTACAGCGTAAGCATTGTGGTGCAGGTGGAGGCAGCCAGACGTAACATCATGTTTCTCACAGCCCCTCCCTCTTCCCCCCCCATTCCTCTACTCTCCGTCACCCGCTTTCTTTCCCTGCTTGTATTTGCTCTCCGGGCCTCGTGTTAGCGCATCCTCTCGTGTTGGCTCCTCGCCATCCCTCTCTCCATCACTATCCCTTACCGTCTCCCTGCATCTCCCCTCCCCCATCCAGACAGCTGGGTTGGATGTGTGTGTAGTCAGCTGGGGGAGCAGTAAGGAAAGATGTTCTTTGGGGAAATGGTATGCAGTCTGCTCCTCTTGGAAACGCTCTCTCTTTCTTCACTTTATAAATAATCTATCTTTCGCATCTGAATTTTCTGTAGAAGTCTTGGTGTGGCAGGTTTGACTCCTGCTACAGAGACCGTGTCTTCTCCCGCTCACTTCACTGTCAGCCCCGCCCACCGCCGCTTTATTTCGTCAAAGAAGCGTCTCCCATTCATCCCACTGTGAGGGTATTTGCTTGCCTGAGGATCACTGGTGACGTGCAAAGGTGGAAGCAGCAGCGTCGAAATGTTAATTGCCGCCCAGCGAGGCCCGCTCGCGCATTCCTCTCGTCGTAGGAATCTGGCAGGCGCTCAGACGGGGGAGCAGACGTCTGGGTCGGGGCAGGCTCAGGCAGAGACAGCAGGAAGGAAGGGAAAGTAAAATGTGAGGTGTGAATATCGGAGGTGAAAGGTGAGATTAGATGGGGCGCCACAGATGGATTCTACATCTTTGTTCGCAGCACCTGACCTGGAGCCTACTGGCCTTGCTTTGACCCTCACGGACCCTTCCTCAACATCTTCCTGACTTATAAACGACTGTCCTCCTGCTTAAAATTGTTGAAGCCGTGGATAAACTGGAGGCCTTTCCAGTGTGTCTAGCTTTACCACAAATCCTTGGTTTGTCCCTCTCTGCCACTACTCCCGACCCCAAAATATAATACAGCTTATCTCCCTGTGCGATTGTGTGTGTGTGCTGACCGGACCGGGGTGTCCCCCCACTCTACACCCATAGTAGCTTGTTTGTGAAATACGTCGGCTCTGTTTGTTTGTTGCCTTTTCATCCCGTCTCCGTCTTTGTTCGCCTCCTCTGCGGAGTGTGCGTGTGGGCGTCAGGAAGCTTCCACTTCCTAATTATCCTCTTTTTTTTTATTCTGCTGCTTTAAACCTTAAAATCCTTTTTTCAGCAGCTCAGCTCTTCCCACAGGTGAATTCTCCTGCAGCTCTCTCCTTTGTCTTTCGGCTGCCGCCCTCCCCCTCTCCCAGCTCTCCCGGAGAAGTCAACCTGTTATCTGCGGCAGCTATGAATAGCGCGGGGTTGGAGCGGCGACCCACTCACCTCCCTGGCAGAGCTCATGTCTTATGCATCCCACCGAAGCTCCCACTGACACCCGGTCTGTAAAGCTTCTCCAGTGCTGGAAATAGACGGCGAATTTAAAATTCAAAAAGAGGCAGAGACACATTGTTTTGTATCCTAAAATGCCTGCAGTGATTCTCCAAGTCTTTTCTCTGCCTACATCTGGACCTTTTTACCCAACAAAACGGTCTTCACTTTCACATTTATTTATTCCAGCCGGTTTTGCGAAACTCTCTGCTGCTCTGTGTCCAACACTAGTGCGTCCTACAATCTCTCTACTGAAGAGAGTTCTGTCTCTGAAGTGCAGCAGGTTAACACTACACTTGTCTCATGGCTTTGGCACCTTCTTCTATTAAATGTTTCCCATCTGAGGCTGCCACTGAAAGTGCTCCACCCTAACCTATCTCAGTCGTCCTATGAACCGAATGAGAGCCATCTTCTTCTCCTTTCACCTGCCTACTCCATCTGTGTCTGCGTCTTCAACCCCTGCATCTTCTTCACTCCTTCTCTCTGAACACTGAAAAACTAACTCCAGAAGATATGATACAAAAAGAGAGGAGGGATGGGGCGATATAAGGGAACACATAAACCAACGAAGAAGAAATGCATGGGCAGTGAACGCTTCGAATCTTTGTTCTTCATGTCCTATTCTACCTCATTAGCTGCCTTCCTCTTCTTCCAGTCTGTCCTCTCCTTCACATGTCCAAACCATCTGGCCTCTAAAACTGTCTTTTTTTCTTCCGATGTATATACTTCCATAGGCAGCCATTTTGACTATGACACCCACTGGATGTGCATCAATGTTGCGAGCCATCATTTCACTTCCTGCGGGAGATGATACGACTTTTTTGGAGGATGCAATGTAAGTTTATCTTTGACCTCACCTCCCTCAACACGAGCCGTGTTTAACACAAAATAGGACGCAACACTAGCACCCGTTTGCTTGGTGCTAATGATATTTCACGCTTAAATCTCAATTAAAGCAAACAGAAGAAATAACCTCCCTGACAGCGTGACAACATGAAATATTCAGAACAACACGGTAAATAACATGAACACACTTCTCGCCTCATTAACAGGAAACTCTTCGTCTGTGGCTGTCGCACCAGTGACGCCGCGCTCGCTAGACAACCGGATGTGTGAAAGTGATAATAAACAGGTTTGTCTATTTGCAGCCTGCTCACATATTCCTGCAGCATCCACACAGACGCATCACAGAGATAAGCTGCTGATGCTGTCTACCTTTCTGCTTATACCCCCCTCCCAAAAAAACAGAGGCCTGTTTGCAGACGCAGCCTGAGTGTTGCCCGCCACAACTCCAATAATACACCAAGGACAAGGAGCTTAACAGTGACAGACCCAAATCCCTCTTTCCACGGTGCTGATTTCTGGATCAAGAGATTTCCACACCTCAGAATTGTATTGTGTTAGAGGACTGCATGCATCGGGGCGGAAGCATTTACACAGACTTAAAATGATTCACGATGCTGTTTTTCGGGGAAAGACTCATTATTGTCGCCAACACTGCTCATGACAACCGATCTGGGTTCCTGAAAACAATCCATTTGGCAGAGAATGGGCGCCATTCTTCCTTAAATCTGGATGTTTTGAAAACTAAAAAGAAGGTGGGGAATATTCATAGACATAAATCATTCTGCATACGAGCCGGAACGTTACATTACCTAACATTGTTTTGCCTTTCCTGGTTCTGCATTCTTCGGCATTCCGACCTGCCTGCTGGAGCGCCGGAAGAATTCCTGCCCTGCGATTATCCGCTCGTATTTCATCCCGACGCACACACACACACACACACGTTGGAAAGCAATAAATGATACTGCTCTTTTATCACTGCAGAGTGGAGCTTTATTGTATCTAGTTGTGAGGCTTGCGATGGATTTACCGACACATTCCTGCCGTCGATTTCACCGATCAGCCCGCTCGTGACTTTATGACCTATAAACAATCAATTTGTTGTCCGTTACAGGAACCAGGAAGTGATGGAGACAATTCAATATGACCAGTTTACAGTCAAGATGAGTCCACAGTGGGAGGAAACTGGAGTACATGACAAGGTTGGATCCAAACTATTTTGTGCTCATGTGATCTTCTCATTTGTTTGGTCACATGACTGAGATTAAAAGTTTCTTTTACTGTCATACAGACGCCAACAGGCATTGTGGGTGATTTAACCTGCGGACTACACAGTCATGGTATACTTCCATTGCAGCCCTAGTGGGCCACGCAAGATGAAATAGCGGGCCAAATTAGCCCACCAACCATGCGTTTGATATGGATAGACCAACTCATACAGACTGTTACAGCTTGTGATATGTGATTTATGATGCATTTATGTGATAATAACTTGAGTGTAAAATAACTCAAATCCTGACTTCCTCACAGATGTTCGTCAGGATGATATTTATTTATTAAATGCTTACATTTGTTGACTAGCTTATTCACGCTATGACCGCATACAGTTAGGTACAAGCATTTTTGCTGCGCTTGACCCATCATTTCCTTTTTGGATGCCTAGAAAACAGCAGTTTTCTGAACTGTCCAACCCTGCAACTGACAACCCACCTCCACCCCGACTCCTGCAGCACCACGTCAGAGCACACAGGGAAGCTTTTATTTCCTCGATAACATGACGTTACATTGAGGGAAGGAGGGAGTTAATTCGACTTATCACCCGACGACTTCACGCCGTGTACGACATCCACATATTTCAAACATTATTTAGCGCTGACATCACCTTGTGAATTCCCCCAAGAGTGTTTTGGTCACAATATGACTGTTAATTGCCAATTAGTCTGCCATGACAACAAACCCACACACTAGGCGCAGGCGTCAGTGTACACACAATAATTACACTGAAAGGCATCGAAGGGCGTGACAACATCTGCTTCCTGGTTGGAGGTGAGTCATCGGCGTATGGGGGGTCACTCATCTCACGTGTCCGTGTTTTCATGTGAATAACTGAACTGACTGACAGCAACATTCTTGTTTTGACAGCTGCATTGTTTTGGAAGGTTAACACTCTGATATGAAAACTCACTCGGCTGGTTTCTCACCTATAAAGAATTTCAATGAGACTTTCAATCAGAATTTTTCATTTTTTTCCTTGTTGTGCTGCTGTTGATGTTTTTGAAGCTACATTTTTACAAATAATTGTGCATAAAATACTGAACAATGTTTGGCCCGGGGGCCACACGCGGCCGCTTGACAGGCCCAGACTGGACCGTTTGAAGTTTAATCAGAAATATAATGTTTTGAATTTTAAAACATAATATTTTTCATTTATTCATAATAATGCTATATATTTTTACTCTCAATCTTTTTCAATTCTTTCATTTTTTTCCTCTCATCTTGCTATTCCTCACCTGAAAAAACATGAAAGATACTATGAAATAGTTATATTTGAATTCCAAACTTGGTAATTAGCTGTTATTAAAACCGCATAATCGCCTTCCATTTAAAGGGATCATCTGATATTCACATTCAGGATTTCTTAAAGTATATAAATTTTATGATCTGGTATGTGTTAATTCGGCCTCACTCCATGCTTGAATGTCAGCAGAAGTTTGCATGAAAATTGAGTGTTTAAATAACATTTTTAAATGGCTTATAAACAAGGGAAGGAGCTCAGATTCATCTCACAAACTGTGGACTAATAAAAAGTAGATAGCAGTAGTTGTTTAATCAACTTTGTATTATGACTGTGACAGGAAACGACGCTCAGTGTGGGGGGACGACGACGCTCAAGATGAAACCCTGAACCACGTAAAGCAACGAACACAATTCCTTCCGAGTTAAAACGGGGACCTGAAAATGAAACGCAACTGAAACACTGTTGCACTGCGGCTTCCACCCCCCTCCCCCGCCCCCCATCTGTGTCAGTAGTGAACTTGAGGTTTGGGAAGAAAGTGAAGCTGTGGGTAGCACTTCTCTAAAACACATGTCGCTCTAATAGATTTAATATGGCTGCAGCTGGGAGTCGATGGAAGTCAGAATGAATAAGTGCAAGGCCTGTAAATAATTTATCCTCAGATTTAGATGCTCATTTTTAACAATCAGTTTGATGTATTGGGCTTGTAATGCAGTCAAAAAAGCATCCTTTAGCATTCCTCACAGCACTCTAGTTTCCTCCCACAATCCAAAAATTGCTTTGCTTAGCGTCGCAGCAACCTTGCTTTCAACGCTGAATGTATTGGTCTGAGAATCGTCCGTGAGTGACTCAGACTAGAGCAGGCCTGGCATCATTTTAGGTGGTGGCAAAATGACCTCATGCTCCACTAGATGTCGCTAGGTTTGACACAGATTTGCTGGCGAGTGCGCACGCATGACTGAGTGTGTGCGTTTCTAAACAGTTGATTGTTTGAGTGGTGGTTGCATGCGGGCAGATTTGAACCGGCACCTCTTCCTCATTAGGCCGCCGCCGTTGCCATGGTTCTCCATTAGAGCAGCGCAGATTAAAGTCTCATTTACATGTGAAAGAGAGGAGCGGGGAGAGAGCTGCGGCGAGGAGGACCACACTCTCCTGGCTCGAGTGTGCTCTGGAGGACAAGGTCAGACCGGGGCATGGGTAAATGTTGACAGAAGCATTGACCATTATTTTAGATCAAGTCCAGGTCCTTGTTGTTGTTGTTGTCTCTGGAGAACTCTGATAAAGCGTGACACAAGGATAGTGTGAAAAACAAAAGCTGGAAAGTGTGTGTGAGAGTCATGTGTTGGTCTGTTGGCGAGGAAGACAGCTGGAGGTTCTGCATGTAGGCCAACATCTGGTGACCTGTCACAGAGACTCTTGGCTAATAGAAAATATTGACACTGGACTTCAGATGTGTCCCTGCAAGTTTCAGCCTCAGATTGGAAGTGGGGTGGAGGGGGCTGGGGGGGAAGGTTCACTCTCTGACTGAAGGTGTTCTTTGTCTGCCTGACTTTGACCGAGCTGTCCACGTAGGTGGTTCTCAAGAAGAAGAATCTGGAGACTGTAGGAGCATCCAGTCTACTGTCCAGGTTCTCCAAGGTCCTCACTCCAGCTGAGGAACTTCTCATGCGTGAACATGTTGTTGGCCTTCAGCTTGAGCAGATGCAGATGATCCTGACTGAGCTTCAGGTAGTTAAAGAAGCACATCAATCTGAAATGAAAACATTTCCTGCCATCAGTGTTGTGTCCTCCAGCGATAATATTAATAAACCAGCAGACAACAGGATGATGAAGCCCTTCATCCTTTGGCCCCCGTCAAATCGAATTTCCATGGCAACCGTATCCAAGGACGATTACAGGTGGGACGGGGCAGAAGGTGAAAATGCAAGGAGTTTTCATGACACTCTTTCTTTTCTAATACTTCTGCCGTGATAACGCGGCAAATTGAGGGCGACATCTCACGCAGCACCTCTCTCTTTCTCAGCGTTCCCTCTGCTGTGCCGCAATTTCTCCTCAGGTCATCTCTGACCTGGTGATTTCAGGCTTTTGGGATCAATAATGCAATGTTATTTCTCAAGCGCTTTTCAAGTGCTGCGCTGAAAAACAAATAGAGAGAAAAAGTAGATGAGCAATAAAGCTCAATCATAGAATTTAATTGTGTGTGTGTGTGTGTGTGTGTTTATATTAATTTTAAATAATTTTAGCCTATAAACTTGTCATTTATGTGCCGAAGTCGTCCTCACCGGTTTTGTTGCTCACAAAATGTCCTGAATGTCTTAGACAAACATGTGCTGTAGTGATCTGTATCGCATTATCAGTCCACTCATGCAGTGTATGAAATCACAATAGCTCTCCTGACAGAGCCATATTTGAGATTCTTAACAAGCCGAGTCGGAGAGCTGCAGGCAGCAACAGACAGCACGGAGAGAATCTTCTCTATGAATATTAATGTGCAGTGGGGCGGAGGGGGGCTGCAGGAAAGACGGGGGGAGGTGGAGGGGAGAGCAACCAAAGCCTCCTCCAAATCCTGCACAGATAAACTGAGAGGGGAAAGGAGATGATTACACGCATGGTTTTTCACAGGATTCGCCCAAATCTCATTTTCTGTAGTGCATTTTAATGGGCTGCCAGTACACGGCGCCGGATGCTGCGGCAGAAACCTTCCCCATGAATCTTCAATGCCGGAGGGCAGGGCCGCAGCATGTTTGGTTACGGCTTTTAATGGAGGCGAAAGCACGGCCTTGTCAGGCTTTTGTCTTTGTAATGTGCCGTATGTATCACTGTCATTTAAATGCATCCGCGGACAAAGGAGAGCGGCGAGAGATGGATGAGGCAAATCGGACAAATAGGAATCAAAGTCCTTCTCCGCTGCCAATGATGGAAGAGGTCAGCGCCGAGCGGCCCGGTGGGGAAAAACATAAAGACGCACGTGAAAACATGACGATGTTGAAGAGGAAAAACTGCACTCCAGAAAATAGTGTCTAGAGCGGGCTCCTCAGTTTAAACCCCTCGAAGACTTTAAATCCTCTCTAGTATTAAGTCCTATCTTATTCCTTTAAAATCTGCTCACCTGGAAGCCACTGCTGGATGTCTCTCGCGATCAGTTCCCCCACAGCGCCTCATTCTGTGCAGCCTTGACCTTGCAAGTCCTGGTCTTAACACATGAAACATTTTTGGAGTCTCCTAAACTCTGAGACTAGACACACTCTTGTCTAAAACAGTGTGCCTCAGCCCAAACCCTTGTCTCTTGCTCTTGCTCTTGAAGTCTAGATTTTGTATTGTTTTGTGTTTGAATCTTCTCATGCTCTCCTGGTGTTGCTCTTAAGCTTAAGCTGTGTCGTTCAAGCAGTAGACCGTCAGGTGTGTCGCGGGAAGTTATCCAATTTCATCGAATTTGTCCCGAGATAGGAGTTAGATTAGAACACGTTGACAATCTGTCAAGGTGAGGAGATGGTATGGATCGTTTCCGTTGCAGTCTATACGCTATAGATCTATGCTCACACACTCTCTCACTCACAGAGGGAACGCTGTGCTTGTCACAAGCTCAAACTCACAGTTAGAGAGAAGAAGCCATTCAAAAGTTTTTAAATCATATCTGCCTCTAACTCGACCGCAGAGCTCCACAGCAGAATGACACCACTAACCCTAACCCCGTAGAACTACCAGAGCTAACCTGATGTTTCACTTCAAAACCCTTGGTTGACTTAAAAGCAAATAAATGTGCTCCAAACTGTAAACAAGAGGCAAGAGATGATGAATGTCTGGAAACTCTCCAAAACTAGCAGAAATGATTCACTAGAAGGTAAACTAGTCTGCCAACTTTAGCTCAGTACAAGCCAAATGAAGTTGACTGGTTTTATTTCCACTGACAGAGATAACATCAGTTTCTTCAGTTCACTTCCCTTTGGCTCTTTTCAATAAGATATTGAATGTTTTAATCCTGTCTTCACTGATGTTTTATGAATGTGTTACTAGTTTACTATGTTCTATGCACAAAATGGCAAAGTGTGTCCTAAGTTGTCCAATATTTTTTTAGGATGCTTGCACTGACCAGAAACTTGGTCTTAAAAATATGTGATATTAAAAAAAATATATATTTTTTTTTTTTAATATCACATTGTGACCGTATCGCCCAGCACTTCAAAAGTCCCGCTCCCCTTCCTGTGAATTCACAAACCATTTTTGATACCCGAACCTCCGGCATTGATCCGCGGCCCGCTTCTGTTTATTGCTGACGGCCGTCGGGGTGACCTGAAGACCCGCGGGGGACCGTTTAATTACACGCTCGCTCTCCGCGTGTCCATCAATTATCTGACCGGTGCCATCGTTTATGTGGCCTGTTGAATCGATACCTGCCAGACAATAGCCCAGTCCCGTTCTCCTCCTCCGTTCCATCACTCCTCTCCTGTTAGTCTAACCTGATCGTCAAACCCGTTTTTTGTCTGCTGGAGGCGTTTATTCTCTGTTGAGTTGTATTTTAAAGACGTGAAAACTGCAGTGGTTCTGCTTTAATTGTTTCTCTATATCCACAATAGTTTCATAAAACTATCCTTCCTTAATTGTACGGCTGCTTAAGTGACTTTTTAAGCCGGATATGGTCTATAATATAGTGGCTATGAATCATTTAGGAGAGGCAATGCTGCTCGTGTTTGTTCTTATTTAATATTTAATCCACATTTTAGCTGCATTTTCCTCTGTGATTTTGGCTCCGCAATTGTTGCAGACGAACAGCTTCCAGACGTGGAATCCATTAAGGGGAAACAAAAAGGCAGCGCCCGGCCGTGTGAGAGTGCACGTGTCTGTGCTCGTGTGAAATCACATTCAGGGGGAAGGTGACAAAGTGTGAGCGACGCCACTGTGTTCGCTCCGGAGCCCCAACGTGTGAGATTGCCATCACACGCCCCGGCCTTCTTCTTCACGATGATGGGGTGTGTGGTGCAGGTTTCGCCTTACTTGTGGGGACAATTTCAAGCCTCAGTTTGAGGATGAGAAGTACTTTTCAGTTTGGTTCAGAGTCCTGGTTAAGGTTAGCCATTTGTTTGGGATGGTTAGGTTTAGGGTGAGAGGCTGGGGAAAGGGTTATGTCAGTGAGCGGTCCCCGCAAAGATACAATTACAGATACAAATTTGTGTGTGTGGAAGTGAGTCAGAAGATGATTTTTTTGAAATGAAAATCATTACATCTGTTATAGTTTGTCAACACTGCAAGTCCCATAATGCACTTCACTGCACTTCAATATAAGTTCATCCATAGACTTCACTCCTCCTTTTCTTCACTGTCAAGACGATTCCAGTTCACCATCGCCAAACTCTCGCCGAGCCTCGCTCACTTCCCACGCGCACCGCCTCATGCTATCTAAGGAGCTGATCGCAGGAGTCTTCTGATCCGCCACAGCCTCTTCAGGTTCACCACACTCCAGCGAGATGGAGCAGATAAGACCTGAAGGCAGCGTCTAACATCTGTCTCCTCCTCTGTTGGCTTTGATTCCTCCTCAGTCTGTCACTTACACTGAGGGTGTTTATCTGATCAGGCTCTGACAGCTGGATCTCTCTGCCAAAAACAAAAACTCTTTGTCTAACAATGAGGAACCACATGATTGAAAAAGAATGGATGTGCTTTAATGGATTTACAGGAGCATTTTATTGAATGATGATTATGAAAATGGTTAATGGCGCTAAGCTAATTGAGCTGCGTGGCGCTGCCTGAACGCCCACTCGTCGTGGGAGCGCCTCATTTTTTGACACGTCTTCGTCGCGCCTGTCAAACTCCTGTTGTTTCTTCCAATGACTTCTGTTTCTCACCTGCATCACCTTGAACAGCTCCAGATTAGATCAACTCTCCCAGCAGCCCCGGGTCACATGCTTGCCTGCGCCCCCGCAGCCATGCTACTATGTGTATTTTCACCTTAATACGCAAGCAAGTTGGAGGGTACTGCGGTATTTCCAATATTAAAACATGTTTTCCGGACCAATAATAGTGCTCCTGTACTAATAAGATAATGAGCGAGGCAGCCGCCAGCGGTCGGTCATTAAAGTATTACAGAACCACAACAGTAGTAGAACCTGAAATCAATTACATACATGATAGAAGTAATTATGACTGTTATTAAAACCGTAATTTGAACCTCATAGTGACAGGAAACCACATGTAAATGGAGCTGTGTCACAGTAAAAAAAAAAAAAGTACATTACAAGCTGGTTGGTTAATGTCTAATTCTTTAACTTGAACCACAGCTCTATTTGTTGTTGTAGACCACAAACCTCTGGAGGTGACTCCAAAAAAACAAGTGGAGTGGCAGCTGTGATTTATTGTAACTACTGTGTGTTAACTGAACAAGTATTCCAGCCACAAACTGGCTTTGAAATCACAGCGCGATCCGCCGCTGACTCTCAATCCTCCCGTGAAAAGCCGCCTCTCCTCGTTCGGCCTGTTTATTGATTTGCCATTATGTAGCGTGGGGGAGAAAATCCATGACTCTCCCTTTAAATAAGCATCACATGGAGACAAGAGGGATACATCACGGGGAAAGCATATCGAATCATAACACATGGGACAGCCAGCCAAAGCTGGGCGTGCGTCCTCCGCCTGACAGAGACGAAGCTGAGGAATTATGAGGAGCTTTGCTGATTCAGGCTTCCAGTCGGATCTCGCTCGGCTCTATTGTTAGCTGGGATTCCCTTTTGACTTCAAGTCTGCAAATATTCAGGCAACCTCTCGACATGTTTCAGACCTTCCGTGGATGTATGCGTGCATATCTGGCGCCTCTTTTAATGATTATTAAAGATGTTTTAATAAGAATTCACGCTCATATAGCGCATCAAATGTTAATCCTCAACTCATGACACAAGTCAGGTGACTAGTTATTATCAGTCATAATCAAAATATAAAGGAATGGCATCTGAGGGAAAAATATTTTAAAAGAATGTGATATATATAATGAGGAGCAATGATAAAAAGAAGCAAGCAAACAGACATGAACAAGTAGAACTCAAGAATTATTGTGTTTATATGTTTTCAAATCTCTGTATCAGTTGAGGTCAGGTCGCGGGGACAGCGTAAACAAGCACCTCTTTTAAGAAGCATAGTATCCTCAACGTGACCCGCCATTCAGACATACGCTGTGGACCTCACAAGGGGGCGCCAGGGCAACTTATTTATCTTACTTTTATGCATTCAGGCACATTTATGCTCCCTTTACAAACAAAATCGTAAGCGTCAAGCGTTTCAAACAATGTCACCGTCACTGATCATGTGCTTCCATGCATTCTTCGCGTTGGTATAGCTGTTCACCAATATAACCACCAGGGGGAGCAGCCCAGAGTCAAATGACAATATGACAATAACAAACTCCAAAACAAGCATGGCGACTGTGGGAGAAGTATTGATAATGTAGCTCTTGCGCAAAAGAGGAGGCAGCGTTGAAGGAGGCAGTGGTCGGTGGGTTAAATATGTCGGATAGTTTCCGTCTTCTTCGTGCGTCATTAGAGCTACATATAGTAAGAGCAATACTGTGGTTTCCAGTGGAACTGCTTTGTTTGGAAATGAACGCGGAGCACGGGCACGAGTGTTCCATCCGGATCCATGCATAAGCAAAAATGGGCCTTTAGTGTAAGCGAGGGAAGGAACATAGCTTTGCCTTTTAGCTCAGCTCTTCCTCACGAGAGATTAAAAATGGCGACTGTGAATAGAATGAGGAAATGCTACATTTTTGTTCGCTCAGCTTGAATGCAGGGCCATGATGAATGCGTGAAATGAGACGTTAATCTTTGAAAGCACTCTGCGCTATAGGCAGCTACCGAAACCTGTTGCTCGTCGACAGCAGCTGTGGTGCTCGCGGGCTGATGCACACTCACATGGCCGTTTGTGGGTGAACTCAGGAAAAGGCCTGTTTCACTCTGACGTGTCGGCATGTGAGACACACACAAACGCGGTTCCTCCCCAACCCCCAGTGTTCCAATCTCGCTCTGAAAGCTGATATTAATCATTAACTGTTGAAGTCAAAGATGAACGTTCGGCGCTGTGGATCTCCTGGCGCCATTGCTTTAGTCATCCATTTAAATAAAAATACAATGTTGCCCAGAGCCAAAACTGTTATGAAGTGGAAATTATTGACTTCATTGTCACAAATAATCTTGTCTTCTACAGGTTTTTGTCTGGCTTTTTCACCATGTGTTTATAACAAGGTCTCCCATGCTTGTGTGGAGTTCCTCAGACACTCCGGTTTCCTCCCTCACGCCAAAAAAACAGAAAAAAAATCGGCCTTTCATAGAGACTTCCTCTCATGAGTGGCTCCCTTTTTTTTGTTGAATCCTCTCTTGAATGAGCGCCTCTCTTTGGAGAGCTGAATTATGGGAGTGGAAAGACAGGTGAGCGTCCGGACGGCTGAATTTCCATATAGATGGACGAGCACATTAAACTTGTCTATCGGCGCGATCTCTGTCCAATCTGCCTCTTATTGCTTTTTGATGGAGAGATGCCTGCCCCCCCTCCTCGGCGCCCACCCCACCCGAATGTTCACACCACCATATCAGCGCCGGACACTGTAGATTTTATGAACCCGTGTTGACCTTATAAAGCTGCTTTTCTAACAAAGACTGCCATTTTTGTCAGTGAGGAAGGAATACAACAACAATTTAAAGGCAATTAAGAACAGACAAATGGGCAGCTCCCCTGAGGTTGAAGAAGGAGTGTGGGGGGGTGAAGAGGAGCTCTCAGGATAAGGGCCTGCGTCACTCATCATTAGCACGGCGGCGGCTAAATCTGAGCGCCGGGTCGCGGGCTGCTACTGCAGGATCTCTCTCGCCAAAGAAAATAACCCGCACACCACAATCTCCTCCGGAGGGAATCTGCTCCTGCCGCACAGAGAATGAACGCACTTATCCAGTTAGCGATTCAGCCTTTGTTGCAGGGAGTCCGCAGCCCCAGCCGTCCACCATAGTCAACGCTACTTAGAGAGACCACAAAAGGGGGTCTGCTGCTGTATGTTCAAGGAACTGGCCTCCCGTCTCTCAGCCGGAGGGGATTCCTGGACAGGAAAGTGGGTGTCTTGATGTCAGTTGCTGCCCCTGCGACCTGAGAGCAGAAGAGGAAGGGTGGCTGGCCAATTACAAGAAAAAAGAAAAAGATGTGGATACAATAAGACAAATTCAGTGGCACTGTAGCACGGCAACCAGAGCTACCACCCCCCCCGCCCCCACTCCCACCCCCCTCAATCGCTGTAGCTCAATTTAATATTGATAAGTTGTGAATTCCGCTGCACAGTCTCCCTCCCTCCCTCCTCCTCTTCCTCGTGCTGCTCCCCCTTTTCTGGCTGAGGCTCCTGGGCAGAGGGCGATCAATGGGGGTCTGCTGCTGGATGTGGGGGCGAACCCCACACGACGGCAGCCTCGCAGGCAAACACGCGGTTGGGTGCGAAGGGTGGTGGAAGATGAGGAGGAGGAGGAAGAGCCCACCATGGCAGAGGAGAAGCCCTCTCTCAGTAAACCTGCCACAGGAGGAGGAATTTCCTCTCGGTCGCTCTCCGTGTTACACCGCAGCACATCCTGAGGATGAATGGCTTTCTAATGGCGTTCATTAGCTACAATTATCATAATTAAACATATGTCAGGCACCGAGAGCGGAAAAAGACGGTTTCCGTGCCAACACCTGAAGCCGGGGCCGCAGCTCTTAATTACCCCGAGTAGACTGGAGTGCTGGATGGTTTGATGGATGGCGTCGCAGTAAGACGGGATATTGTACGTGTGTGTGAATGAGAGGGACTCAAGTGGACAGGTGAAGTTACAGGATGTAGAGATTAAGAAGGTGTCCAGGGCAATGGAGGGTGTGACAAAGAGGTGAAGAAGCAGGTGCAGGCAGGATGGAATCATTGGAGGAAAGTGTCAGGTGTGATGTGTGACAAAAGGGTGTCGGCAAGGATGAAAGGGAAAGTGTCCAAAAGGGAGGTCAGGCCAGCAATGTTGTATGGTTTGGAAACAGTGGCACTAAGGAACAGACAGGAGGCAGAGCTGGAGGTAGAAGAGATGAAGATGCTGAGGTTCTCTCTGGGAGTGAGCAGGATGGATAGGATCATCATATCATCATATCCAGCACTTCCATCAGGGACAGCAGAGATGAACAGTGAGGTGAAGACTAGGTGGAGTCAGTCATTCTTTACGAGTCTGGCACTGGCTTGGTGCCAACAGGTGAGTCCAACAAGACGCCTTGTTTACCTTGGCGAATGCTAGCAACCGTTTTGAATCAGTACAGAGAATATGTTTTCTTGATCAGGGAGGAAGTGTTCTACTGAAAAGGTTTTAAAGACCATTCCAAACCAATGGTTCTTTACAGCTCGACACTTCCTGTTTGAAACTGCTTCTCCTGCCACCCTGCGCTGATGTTTCTCTCTGTCCTTGCTACATTATCCTGTTTGATAGCGCAGTTTAATGACCGCCCGCGGAGCGCCGTGAGAATGGCTGTAGGGCCCTCTTAACATTTTTGTAATACCCCTCGCCCCCCCGCTCGTCCCCTCTTTGCCATTCTCCACTCCGTCCTTGCATTCTCTACCAATCAACTCCTTTCTTGCGCGTTGTTGTGAAGGAATGAAACAGATGCCTGGTTGGCCGACGTGAAGTTTTCTCATGGCTTCTTATCCAGTCTTTTCTGTCTCGCTCTCATCTGCATCCTTCAGCCCTTCTTCTTTCTTTAATGTCTCCATCTTGCTGCTTTGTTTCACCGTCTTCCTGCCAGTCTCCAGCGCTGAGCACAAAAGGCAGCGCAAGGTTTTTGCCACCAGTTTGTATACAACGAAGGAAACATTAGTTCAGATGGGATCCAGACACCTGGTGGTCCTTCAGTCAACACCAGTCTTTTGTTTTAGTCTTAGGATTTCGGAAGACTGGGGGGCAAGGCATCTTCAAGGGAGTGGTGGGATTTGAACAGTTAAGACCCAAACTTGGCTGAGTGTTTTAGGAGGTTCAACAAAACATGGCAGAAAAGGACACAGGTTGAGGGGTAGTATTTTTGAGATGCAGTTCTTGAAGGGGTCAAGGCCAAACTAAAGACAAGGACTAACTCAAGTGAAACATCTTAAAGCATTTGAGAACAAGACAAGAGCTTTTGGGGGTCAAGCCTAGTTTCAGCAGGCAGTTCAAGACTGAGATCTTCATGGTTTGACCCAGGCGTAGACACAGTTGTTTGAGAGTCCGAGAGTTAGGGGCCGCACCAGCCGAGGGACTGAGAGTTCTAGTGGGCAAGATGAAAACACAGGAGGACTATTGCGGGGTCTAAAGACAGGACTATGACTGAGGACAAGGCCACAATAGAACTTTTAAAGCTTGAGATGGTCATTTTGAGATTTATGAAGCAAGACAGACCTGACATTAAACCATGCTCCACAGAAGAAGACCGGATGCAGGTGGATTTGACTGGTGACTTACACGTCACTGTGACTGTGAACACGGGTGGTCCGACCCATACCGTACCTCAATTTAAAACCCTTTTATTTCTCGTACTCTTCATCAGTTGTCGATCATTTTTCTATTCTCTAATAAACTTGAATATCATGCCAAGACTTAAGACACACTTGAGTCAGCTCTGTTGACCTGGTTCCCACTCTGTCCATCCAGACTCACAGTAATATTTAATGCAAGACTCTTCATGAGAAAAGACTGCAGGTCGCATAGTGTAAATTTAATCATGTAGTGCTGATGAAGTGGATCTAAATGTGGTGCTTTAAATCAAGCTTGAACAATATACTTAATAAAGACGGCGCAGTGGAGTCTGCGCTGCGAGTAATTGACTCGACACGTTCGTCTCCTCCACCGCACAAAAACAACCCCGCTGACCTTGGTTCTGGACTTTCAGATAACAGCACTTGGACCTTGACGGGCAAAACAAACTCCTTCCGCCATGCGGAATTTAAAACCTCCTACGGGAGTGACCGTCTTTTTTTGTGATAAATAAAGACGCACGTCTTTAAAGGGAGACGTTGAACTTTGAATTGCGCAGATTTCTCATTAACTAGAAACAGCTGGTTTGTAATCCGCAGTTCCAAGTGGATAAAATTGGAAATTACATACGTGGAATTCTAGATGATGTCAATCGAATATAGATAGAGGCGTTAGGGTTTTTTTCCCCGTGATAATTTGATTTTTTTAATTTAAAAAAAGCTCAGGGTGATGGCTGTTTATTAGAGTTCACAACAAACCTTTTTGATTGTGCGCAAATATGATTTGAATCTATATTTTATGACGCGTTAATCTCCTTTTCAGTCGTAAAATTCGGAGCGGAGAATCAATGACGCGGCGCTCCGTCCTTGTGATCATGTGTAAGCAAACATGCATATCCTGGTTCATATCCACGTGTAATGTTCGCCATAATTTCGGCGTGTGTGTGCGTGCGTGCGTGTGTGTGTCTTTGGTTGCTGTTGCTAGGGAAGCAGGGCGTGTGCGCTCCGTGGCCGCGGCTGAAGGGCAACGGAAAAACACCAATCCCGTCGACAACACTTGTTTATGTCGAGCTCGTTTCCGCGCGCAGAGCGTCGATCAACCCCGGAGTCCGTTTGTGGTTCTTAACTCCACTATTGCTGAGTGAACCGGGTGAAATCGCCCTGCTTTTTGTGCATTACCTTATATGGCAGGGCGTAGATTGAAGGTGCCGTGTGCAGCCTGCGCTCCCAGTCAGTCGGCTCTCGTTAACCCTTGTGCTGCTGAATTACTTTCTCGGCTTCGATACGACGTGTCAACCACTTTTCCAGATCCCGTTAATTGACGCTTGGCGCGTATGTGCGCGTCGCTTCCACGGAAATTAGACATGAATCACGGCGGAATCTCCTGTAACGCCCGGGGCGTTTGATGGTTTAAATTTGAGTGAGAAATAGAAACCCGCGCGGCGGTGTTTTACAGGTCACCACCGTGTGGGTCCCGAGAGGACGGTGCGAGCGTGTGATCCAAATATGCCACGGTTTCTCCTAAGAAGTTTGGTCTCCTCCTTGGTTCCATGATGTAACTCCTCTTGGCTTTGCTGTTGGATTCCAAAATAGTGAAGCCCAAACCTGGTTTGACAGGTAACTGCACCTTGGCGCGGAGTGGGAGGCAGCCACCACCAAACTTCTCACCCCATACACCTCTAGTACACTGCATATAAATGTGGAGAACATGACTGAATGTGTGGAGCAGAATCTGGGGGGACGTTCTGCAGGACACCTGAGGTCACCTCAGGACCCTAATGTCATGAGCTATTGACTAGTTGAACAGTAGGAGTTGGATTTGAAGTGTCACTGAAGAGATGTTCACCCAATAATATCCTGAATATTTATCGACATGCACTGAGCTTGTCAACTCATCCAGCACAAAACACCCACAACGATCACTGTGAGAAGGAGGGACAGTCACGGGGAGCTTCGGGTTTCCCCTGTTAGAATGGCTGACACGCTCAGTCTGTACACTGGTGGAAAGACTGTGGTGTGAACCTGTGCCCTGACCTGAGTGTAAGTCAGACAACATGGAATTAAACAGCTTTATTTTTAATAGTTAAGAGTTGATTTGAACGACACAAGGGTCATGTGAAATCCATTTCTCAAATCTGTTCCTTGTTGATTCAAGTTTCACGTGCAAAAATGGGCTGAATGATGCTTTTTGCCGTGAAATGGATTTCAAGTTGAATGTGACTGCAGTTTGTCACACTGCACCTTTTCCTAAATGACTGCACGGAATGTCTTTTTCATGGATCAATGTGCTTAATATGGTAACAAAACATGTTTTGTCAAACCTGTAGAGCGGAAATTTAGTTCCAACCTGGCTACAGTTTTATCATTTATATAGAATATCCACTCTGATTTTTTTCAGTCAAAGTCACTATTTCTCCTCCACAACTTGAATTCTGATCTCTTATATTCACCTTAGCCTCTCTGTGACACACTGTGCCATATTCTACTGAAATAAATGAATGTTGCGACTGGATTGGAACACCACTTCATTTGAAGCAGTCTTGCTGGTGGTTGCCTGAAACTCTCTCAACTGTCTAACCATGAATATGCAACTTGACTTACTCTTAAAATCTGGAAAATCACGTGTGGAAATTGAGAAGTTAAATGTCTTTTTTTATGGCAGACAAAGGCGTAAATACTCCCATATCCATGATACAGTCTCCCCAAAGTGGAGTGTCAAAGTGTATTTTGAGAAAACAACATACATGTAATTGTTGCAGTACTGCCTGGGCTATAAAATAAATTATTTAAAAAGTGGCTATGTGAGTTAATATTCAGACGCAAATGTAGTTTTAGATAAACAACAGGATCTTTTTTAATAATAGAGGAATTAAATATAGTAAACAGAGGCGTTAAAGAGGGGTGTGTTTGTGTCGGTTATCTTTTCAAAGATGCTTTATTTTAGAATAAAAGCGCATATTCTGATCACAAGTTCTGATCAGTTATTTGAGGTCGTGATTTACCTGCGGTCCGGTCCGCCCGGGACAGACCCAAACCCCGCGGCGACGTCCCCCTCCCCTTCACCCCCCCTACCCCTGCTTACGTCAGACAGAAGGCAGGAGCTGAAGCTGCTCGCACGACCGTGGACGCGCTCACTGCCAGGACCGTGGAAGTGAAGCGAGGGAGAGACGAGAGGAGGGAAAACAGTTTGTGGATATAACCGCTGGAAATCTACCGAGCGCGCTCCGCCACACACCGACGGAGCGTCGCAGACGGACCCGCTTCCTCGTCGCCTGCGATCGGATCTCGGTGAGAATGGAGCTCCCCGCCGCCGGAGAACGCGTCTTTGCGGTGGAGGGCATCGAGAAAAAGCGCATACGCAAGGTAAACCCTAGCTTGTCCTGCAGGAATGTGACAGCGAATATTCACGCTGTGTTTGACCGCAGGGCAGAGTGGAGTACCTGGTCAAGTGGCGAGGATGGTCCCCGAAGTAAGTGTGCAATATACATACATATATATGTGTGTGTGTGTGTCATGCCTCCACTAATTTATGCGAGGGGGGGGAGAAGGGGGGGCTCAGCCATGTAATCCCCATTTAATTATTTCTGCTCTGCCAGCGAATTTACCAGACACTGGTGCTAAAATGGCCGACTGTTGGAATATTTTTGGAGATTCTCCCCCGGTGCTCGATTCCGCGCGCCCAGTTCTTCCACCCGCTGACGCGAATGTCGGCGTGGACCGTGGGGAGGTGGCGCTGTGTGTGTGTGTGTGTGCACGCGTGACTCGGCTGACACTTGCTTGTTTGCAGGTACAACACATGGGAGCCCGAGGAGAACATCCTTGACCCGCGTCTGTTGGTCGCGTTTCAACACAGGTGAGCGCTGGACTGTGGACTCGCGTCCATATATGGGCACGGGAGGAGGGGCGCTCCGCTTGTCTTCCCGTGAGCCGCTTGAACTTATGCAAAATGGAACCAGCAGCTAGACCTGCTGAGAACCAGTGATGACCTACTTAGTCGGGTT
The DNA here is from genome assembly GCF_027744825.2 of Synchiropus splendidus. Classification (NCBI taxonomy): domain Eukaryota; kingdom Metazoa; phylum Chordata; class Actinopteri; order Syngnathiformes; family Callionymidae; genus Synchiropus; species Synchiropus splendidus. The sequence goes on from NC_071352.1 coordinate 4,436,298, forward strand.
GGAAGTCCTGGCTGGGTGTGAGGCTACGGTTCACCACTGACCCTTGACATCCCTGCAAGGTCGACGCTAGTGAGGGGTTCACTTGAGGACCCCAACACCTCATCTTCACTTCTCTTTGAAAAACATGGGTTTGAGTGACTGAAATAGCCACAGAAGTGTATGTTATTGCTATGGTGTGTGCTGTTGTTGGTGCCTTAGCATTGTTATGTGCGATTTCTTAATAGGTTTAATACAGTTGTGTTGCACTGTGAGTTTGTCGTTCAAGCTTGACTGCATGTGTGTCATTTGGTGTCATGCTATTCTGGACAGTCATTTTTGTGTTTTGCTGTGTGTTACTCGTGTGTGTTATGCTATGCAGATGCTTTGTGTGTGTTTGTTATGGTGTGCGGTACTGAGTGTGTAAGTGAGTGATGTGTTTTGAATTTGTTCCTCAGGCTTGTGTTGTTGTGTGTACATTGCTTGTCCTTTTGCATGTTTTAGTGTGTGTTTTAGTTCGATTACATTACTGTATTCTGGTGTGTCTGCCCATCTGTGCTGTGTTTATGTCAACTAACGACTATTTTTGGAGTCAACTAGTCACCAACTACCGTCACGACTAGTCAGCATACAGGTGGATGAACATGCTGACATGATTGTAGCATCATAAATAGATAAATTAATGTAAATATGAAATGTCTGTTCAGTGATGCTGAGGCTTGTGCAGTGTTAAATGTCGTTTTGAAACATTTGAATTTTGAGTGCTCAAAATGTGGTGTGAAAGTTATGCGTCCTTTGATGTTTCCTTTGAGAAATGGTCTTATACTTTTGGGTCATAATGGTCACATGACCTCAGCTATTTCTCCTCTGCACTAAGAAGTTGACGACGTCTCTACGAGTTGATTAAATTGATATCAGATTATAGTTCACTATGACGACTAGTTGTTGCAGCTTTGATGTGGTTGAACGTGTTATGAATCTGTTTCTGGTGCTTCAGTGTATTTTGGTGTGTGAATATACAGTAGCATAGGTTGGCGACTGTTTTTGTGTGTCCTTTAATGTTTTTTGTGTTAGTTTTTCATCCCTTTGTATTGTCCTTTTATATTAATCTGTGTTCTGCTGCATGTGTGCGCTTCAGTGCTTGCACATGTGCAGGAAAGCCATGGCATGAGTCCTTGCTTTAGCGTTTGCCCGTCCTCCCCCATTGAGTTTGTGCTTGGTGGAAATGTGTGGGTGTTTGGGTTTGTATGTTTGTGCTGGTGTGTATTTCAGTATGCGCACCTGAACCTGTGTAGGTTTGGCTTTAATGTGTGGTTTCAGCTTGGTTGGGTGTGTTTGTAGCTTCGAAAATGTATAGTTCTGTTTGGGTGTGTGAAGATGTCGGTCACTCGTGCGGATTTTGGGGTTTCAGTCTAACTTTAGACCAGACATACTGTACAACTATAGAAGAACATCATCAGTGCAGGGATCCCCGGTCACATGACCTGTCAACATTGGATACACATTTAGGAAGTGCCTTGTTTCTAAACTCAAACCTGACGCTTTCGTTCTGGAGGTTGTTGCTCTTCCATCGAGATGGTGGTTCATTTTACGAAGGACCTCCTGTGATAGTTCTTCAGTAGAGCGAGTGTAGTACTAGTTAGGTGCCGTGTAGAGGTAGATAAAGTGTCCGTCCAGTGAGGGCCAGCAGCGCGGGGTTCTCTCAACAGTCAGCATCGCAGCAGGTCTTTACTTCCTCCTCCGTGACAGACCAAGTGATCCTAAGATGCCGCTGAGTGTCAATGAATACAAATGGACCTGTCACTTGGGCAACAATGTCAGGTCTGTGGGGCCGGCGAGGCCTATGAGAGCAGCTCCCTGTAGGCCAGCGGGCCTTTGGTGGGACCCGGCGAAGACACCATGGCGGAGGGATGGAATTTGCATTTTGAAAAGGCTAATTGACTCTCGCGTTTCATTGTACCCCTCTCAAATTCCCCGCAGCCCGCTTCCATGTGTGCGTCTGGCTCGGGACTGATGGTCATGGAGGGCTGCCTCTCTGCTGCGTGTGGATTCCTCCCGGCTCCCAGAGGGTGGGGGAGGGGATCCCTCAGGGGAGGCTGTAATTGCCAGATCTTCTGTGAATCGGGGTTCACTCTTTAGATGCAGTTGGAAATCAAACATTTTTCTCCGGCTGTTTTGGAGAACGTTGTTTGCTAAGCGATTTGCTTGAGACGTTCACAGGGCTATGAGTTAAAGTCACCTTTAAACGTTGATAAATAGATCTTTAATTTCATTATATTGGTAGAAGAACGTTTATGTCCTACTTTAGTCTTGGAAATATCAAAGTATTTGACCAATGGCTACTTTTCACTGTTTAGTTCTAAAACTTTGTTAGTGCCAAAAGAATTCGAAGCATTTCGTTGAAGCTACGTCAAATGTAGCGAAGCAGCTCAGGTAAACATTGTCTAGCAGTGTTAGCCACATGCTAACGCAGGTTCTGTCCTGCCATTCTGTTTATTTTCACTCCATTTAGTTTTATTTCTGGTTATGAGGTGCAAATATTGACACATCTTCTCTGAAAGAAGTGAAAAATAAACAGGGTTTATGAGCCGCTGCTAAAGAAGGGAACACACTGAGGAGGCAAACAGAGTGCTGAGTCATGGCTGTTGGAGTTTCTGTCATAGCAGTTCTGGACAAATATTGAATAGACGATGAACCAATTCGTGGTGTAAAATGAACTATGGAACGGCGGAGCTAATTAAAAGTCTGGAATGGAAGGCGCACGGCGGGAATGTAAATGACAGATAGAATGGGAGGAATTAGGAAAAAGACGGACGTGCTGCGGAGAGGAGGATGTTTCAATGACATGGGTCGACTCTTCCAGCGTATCGCTAATTGAATTTCTCCTGCATAATGAGAATATGGAATGGGGTAATCACCATGGAGAGCTATGCAAATCCAGCCTCCGCGGCGGGTCACGTGCCAGATATCCGCCGTCCTCCAAACCCAAATCCCACTTTCGACCTTGACTCAGGGAGAGCAGAGGAGCGACGCTCCCAACCTGTCATTTTCCAGGCGATGTGATGACATTACTGATGTCTGCGGAGACATTGTTTGGCTACGAGTTAAATATGCTGCAGTGGGCTGTAATTATCTTTTCTCTTCTCTCGCAGGGAGAGACAGGAGCAGATGATGGGATATCGCAAACGGGGACCGAAACCCAAACATCTATTACTTCAGGTAATTGTCATCATTGCTTTCTCATCAAACAGAAGGACGTCATAACACTGTTTGTGATTATTGCGACATGTTTATTGGTTTTAGACGACTTTGGTGGGGAGTGTTTTGAGCACTCTGCTTTCCTCCCACAGTCTAAAGAGGTGAATTGGATGTGTGTGTGTGTGTGTGTGCGTGCCTGCGTGTGTGCGTGCGTGCGTGCGTGAGCAGTTGTCTATTTGTCTGTTTCCCAGTGATAAGTCCTAGGCTGTGTCCCATTTCTCCCCCTATCGCTAGCACTTAACACTAGCACTTGGTTTTGAGTGCCCACCACGATGAAGTGCCCCCAATGACAAGGCGAAGAGATTGACGTCCCTAAGAATTGAGGCAACACTTGGTGACGTCACACGTAAAGACAGCATGTCATTGGCTGCCGTGCTGTGTTTTGTTTCCTGCATAGCCAGTGTTGGAGAGGTTTTGGAAATGTCAGCTCCAACGTTTTTGCAACCTCTTGCGTCGGCGCTGATCATCTCACTTGGTTTGGTGAACTAATGATGAAGAAATGGGCGGAGCCCAAGTCGGCTTCGCTACTATGTTGCGGTGATAGATCTGTTAGAGGTATGAGGATGCTAACGTTAGCCTGGATGCTAGCCCACTGTTGTTTGTTCAGCAGAAATAAAAACATACTGTCGTACATACATGTTGTATTGTTCATGATGTCGGACACGGTCGACCATTTGGCTCGCTAGCATGTGATACCAGAGAAAGTCAACAAAGTGAAGAGTAGTCCCCGCTACTAACATGTCCCTGTTGTCCTGTCCAACATTGTTTTGAAATAAAGTACTTTGGTATCCTGGAAATCTATCCACACTTCATATTCCCACTTCTCAGCTACGGCGCCCCCTCGCTTTGAAGGGATCAATCCCAATGGTGAACAGTGAGTGGCCTCGGTATTGGGACACAATACACTTACACGTGAACGCGCACGGTCAAAAACGAGTGTTAGAGTGAGAAATGGGACACAGCCTTAGTCTGGCTGGATGAAATTTGTACTTATCAAACCCCTTATAGCAAGAGTGTGATATCACCTCATTAACTGCCGCTGTTTCGGTGCTTGTTAAATTATAAACGTCTTGGAGGGCCGGAGTTGGCCCACAGGCCTTGAGTTTGACACCAGCAGGAGAGTCTGTCTCTTACTTTTTGTTATATCAACCTATACACATGAGCTAGATTTGGCTTTGACGTCAAGTCAACGCTTATTTGAGCAATGGATACACTGAAATATCTTGCATGAATGAAACAGCTTTACATGACTATTTCCAGCTGTCGTTGCATAACAAAAAACTCTGGTCAAACTGGATTTTCATAGTTTGTTTTGGGACTTTTCTAATGGCTCTTTATTTCACTTGTTATTGGAGCATGAACTGCTGAGAGGAGCACCTCTCCCCTGCCATAGAGCTTCTCTCAGCAAGCCTCACTCATCCTCCTCTTCTCTTCCATCCATGAGCCTCCCTGGTCGCCTTCCTCCTCTCCTTTCACCATCTGCAACATTGTCCTTCCTAAACCGGCTTCTCTCCTCCATCTGGGCTCCATGACTTTGTCTCCCAACTTCTCCACATGAGTCATCAACATACATCATTAAACTGTGTCATAGGCCATATAGATTAAAGCAGGTCCCAGATGTGGTCTGTGGACCAAGTGTGCCAGGTGTAAAGCAGATTTCAAACTCGTCCTAGATCTACCTTTTGTTTTGCAGCACTGACTCATTGCCTCAACCCTGGTCAGACTTCAATCCATGGGTCTGCTCCTCAGTGTCTTCATGTGTCACAAACAATTAAACTTCTGCTTCCATCATGTTTAAACCACCATCTTGTATGTTTGTGTCAAGCTGACCTGTGTGTGTGTGGTGAAAAGGGAACATGCTCAGTCATATGACCCGAGTGCCCTATATGTTTTTTTCACTCATCACAATTGTTGCTACAGCTAATAACAGTTCAACTGCATCTTTGAATCTACTGTTCTGATGAAGTATTTGCTCCTCCAATATGGAAATGAGTTTTTGCCTGACTGCTTTACTGCCCTCGATCTATGTGTGTGTTGTTTTCCCTCAGCTCTCAGGTGTCAGTCACAGAAACCAAAAATACGGCTATCAGTCAGTGAATTTCATGTTCCTTATACAAAGATTGTTGTGTCTGCTTCAGTTGTTGCAGTGCGTTATGGGACTTGTTGCTGTGCCGGTAGTAGGTTTATCTGATCTCTTTTTTGGTCATGTGATTCATCCGATTGCAGTTAAATCCAGCGCTCCACTTGGAGTCACATGTGACCAAGAATCAGGGCTGAAGCGTGACATGTCTGGTGGCACTTCCCTGACCCCGGGTCACAGCTGAAGCGTCTTGAGCGTTCCGCAGCAATGCCCCTGTGACAGCCGGGGAAAGTCGGCCTGACCGGGGGAGTGGAGGAGAAGGCGGGGGACAAGAGAGGCTGTCCTAATTAGATTTTCTTAGAAGAGATGACAAATGAGCTGTTAAAAGTCTTTTTTTTCTGAAGAGTACTGGCTCAGCGGAGACGACGGTGTGTCATTTCCTATGAACAAAACAGAGTGATTAGATTAGACGGCCGATACTGGCCGATAATGACTGTTGCTGATTTAGCAAGATTTGTGATTGTCCCTTTCTTGTTTTTAGGTTCCCTCGTTCGCACGGAGGTCAAGCGTTCCTGCTAGCTTTGAAGAGACGTCTCATGACACCGAGGACAGCCCCAAGTCGGATTCAGTTCAAGGCCAGCGCACTCAACCCCAACAGTACGAGCTGAACAGCAAGAAGCACCATCAGTACCAGCCCAGCAGCCAGGAAGTGCCTGCCGACCCGCTGAGCAACAGCAAGAAGAAGTTGGTCTACCAGCTCGACAGCAAGAAGCACCACCACTACGAGCCTGACCCAAATATGTACGACTCTCAGGCGTCGAGGCTGAGAGAGGTCATCAAAGTGCAGGAGCCGGCAGCGAAACCCACCAATCCGGGCTGGAACTTGCCTTTGGCTCTTCAGCAGAAGTGGGTTCGGGACAAAGACACGGGGTGTTTAAGCAAAGTGAAAGAGCTGGCAGTGGAACCAAGAAAGCCCTCCGTGAAGGAGCCCGAGAGCGAGCAAGCTCTCAAACCCAATCCCAAGGATGCGGCTCTTCCGAGCTCCGTGAGCGGCAAGATGAAGATCATCAAGAATAAAAACAAGAACGGGCGGATCGTAATCGTCATGAGCAAGTACATGGACAGCAAGGTTCACGGGACGAAGCACAAGCACGGGGAATCGTCCAGCGAGGAGAAATCGCCGAGCGCCAAGCAGTCCGAAGCAAGCTCGGCCCACAAGCTCGGGGAGCCGTTGGACAATGGAATACACAAGCAGATGTGTAACAGCAGCTCCCCCACCGCGGCGGAGCATCCCATGAAGTGCTCCCCGAAACACTTCTCCAAACCTTCTCCAAGCACCGCAGAGGAGTACAACACCGAGGTCGCGCGGGGCCAGGCCGATTTACCCGACGATCTTCCCCTGCAGTTGACCGCGAGCTCCCCGCCGACATCTTGGACTGTGGAAAACAACATCCTCACTCCGACGGCCATCCACCACATCAGGATTCCGTCCTACCCCTCAAAGCGTAAACTCTCCGTTCCCGCGGAGGACCAGGGCGCCTCCAAAGCTTTTCTGACTTCCAGGAGTGCTCCTCCACCTCAGGACAAACCCATGGACCTTCACTGTGCAGCCTCCCACGGTGCCCCGGAATCCACCTGCCAAGAGGAGCCGATGGATCTCAGCTGCCCGAAGAGGCCGCCTGAGAAGGAGCCCCAGCCTGAGCCCGTCGTCAAGGATCAACCCACCGTCACGGAACCAACGAAAAAAACCCTGAAGGTCAAGAAACTGGACCCTTTCATGGGAAATATCATCATCACCGACATCACCACGAACAGTCTCACCGTCACCTTCAAGGAATACGTCTGAGTCGTGATCTGTAAATATGTGAAAATGTAAACAATAAGAGCCTGTATATATGGAAATTTATAATTTATCAACAGTTTCGTACGTTTTATACTGAAACGCCAAGAACGTGCCCTCGAGGACTTGCGTTCGAGTGGATGTACCCACTTAAAAAAAAAAAAAATCTGAATGAGGGTCCAAGCAGGTCTTTCCTGTCTCACCAGTCAACGTCCTTCATGTTGCCAGTCGTGAACTGGATGTTACAAGGTGCTTCACCAATCCTCCACCGTAACTACCTATTGAGAAACAACCAGGTCAGTCATTGGGGATGCAGCTTTGCTATTAGCAAACTAGCTAGTTCATTAATTGTAATAACAATAATAATAATACATGATGAAATAAGTGAAATGTAGAATGTCTTCAACTGTGTCAGGTGAGCTCATGATAAATCAGCTATATTTTTCTGCCTAACTGGGGCGGAACTAATGCCCTACATTGTCAGACACAAAGGATTGTGGGAAACTGCTACATTTTCTTCCCCATGCAGCCGATTTTTCTGTCTTGGCGAATGACGCCTACCAGAGTCGAGCTGAGTTTCGTTCCTCTTTTAAAGTCAATACACGTACGACCTTTTCAACCTTCCGTTGCTTGGACCCCGGTGATGTACCAAACATGTAACCTGAAAATGTATGAAGGTTTATAGATATTTTGTATTAATGATGCGACTTATTTTGGTCCTAATATATTGTAGAGAGGACGGTGTCTATATTGATGAAATGGAAAGCACTTAACATTTTGGTAAGTTGATATTTGTGAATGATTAAAGGGGAAACTGCTGCTCTCGCAATGTTCTCATCTGATTTGTGATTGGGAGGTGTGTCATTCAGCAGGAGAATTAATCGTTTTTTAGAGGAGAGGTGCGTCCAAAATAGTGACGATTATCTACCGTGAGGAAAGTACGGTCATCAGTTAGTGGTACAGAAATAAAATTTCAAATTCCAGACTATAGACGGCGCCGGAATGTAAGCCACACCCATGAAATTTAAGGAGGAAAATGGACAGTCAGTGATGTTCGTTCTCCTGACTTCAAAATACGAGGATCATTTCGAAACTAGTTTTGAAAATGGGGTCCAGTGTCGAGACGGACTCATGAAACAAATTGGGCCTTGTTCTGACCTTGAATCATGAACTCCTTGCATCTTTTATTGATAATAAAGCGCTCAAAATGCGCTGTTTTTCTCTGAGTGTCGGAAGCTCAGCCACCACAGCTGGTCTCAGCTGCTGCTTCTCAACTCTGGTCCTTTTGTCATTTTGATATTATATTTTGACAAGACACAATATGCTCTTTTGCCAGTACAAATCCATATATTAGCTGTTCAGACCGTGAGAAAAGGGTAGCTGCTTATAGTCTGGAATTTACGGTTGTCTGTTCCTAGGACGGTACAGAGCCCGGTGGAGGAACTACAGTCATAGTGGCAACAGAAGCATGACTCTAAATTGTCCGCAGGTGTCACCCCAAGTAGCTGGGATCGGCTCCCTTGGGATTTCGACTCATTCGTGGCCGGGGTGGAGGAGAGCCTGAGATTCTCAAAGATTTTATAGAGCGATTGCCTTAAAAATATTCCCGATTTTTCACATTGTTAGAATTTTTTTGATCTTGGAATGTGACCAGCACCAAAGCCACAAAGCGATCCTGGTGAGTATCACCGCCCAGATAGCAGCATGACACGGACCAAACCCCACGGTGACGTTTGAGCTCTTGTTCGGTCACTGATCTTTGCTCGCAGAAAGAAAAGCCGTTGGACAGAAACAGTAACGTGGTTGTGAACCATGAATAGAAAAACAGATCGTGTTGCGTAATCACGAACGAACGCGCACAAAGGCTCCTCTGTATTGTGTAACGCCACTCTCCTGTATTATTAAAACTTTATTATTTTTCAAGTGCTGCTCGACTCGGAGCAGGAATGTAAACACCGGGCCGCGCTTGAAGGAGGGAAGGAAGGTCATCGGGGACTTCCAACAAGAAAGGCTTGAGGGATGATGGGAGGGGCTCAGGCCCAGGCGGCTGCATGACAAGTGCACCGTCCACTCTGCTGTGTTGGCACCCACTTCGCTTGCATTTCATCCGGCTATTTAAAGGGTGGGAGTGGTTTATGTGCGCTGATATAGTTAGGCGCACAGAAAGACGAAAAATTATCATTTTCACTTCTGTATTTTCTAATATAATATATTCAACATATTTAGATCAAGCTGCCATGAATGTAGGGACTGTTAGACCACATCCTCTTTGGTGAAATCATGAGCGGCCCTCCGTGACAGAGCAAACAGCCGGACCCGGCGTCTCTCAAATGTCAAAAAGTCATCATTCACCGCCAAGCTCGACTCGACACCGGCGGCCTTGAACCGCGGTCCTGAGATGGAAACAGAGACATTACTAAGCAGAGCCATATATTTATAGACGCAGTGTGATGTTTCACATTCCACTTTTATCATCTGCCAGTCTGCTGACTCCAGGATTGTTGTGCATTTGAAAAAAAAAAAAACGCTGGCCTGACCCAGCTGGAAATACCTGCCTGAATTGTAAACACAGTTTTAAGAAAACAATCTGGTGAAGAGACAGGAAGTTCAAGTTCAGAGGCCGAGCTGGACTGAGAATGTTGGAGACAGTAATTTAAGGTTCATGCGGATAGATGGAGGAAGCCTTGCTGTTATCATCTGGTACTGCAACGATCCCAAGAATGTATTTGAATAGCTGTGTGAAATGGCTTGGTGAGATAATCTTCTCCTGATACCGCGGTCCAAAGCTCCTTGTTTACAAGGTAGAATGCCGCTCAAACAGCTAACCCTGGTGTCTGTGGAAATGAGGTGACAAGTCACTGCCGACACTCTGGCGCCCTAAAAACAGGTCCACTGAAGCAAGTTCTGAAGTCACCAGGGGCGAAAGCTCCTCCACATTTGGAGTCTGGATGGAATTTCACCCCAAAATATGGCTTAAACATGAAGAGGTCCTCACCCCGAGAAGCTGGGACAAGCTCTTGTGGTGCGAAACTAAAGCAAACAGGCAGATGATAGTGAGGGAAGAGCATCCCAAGACTATGGCTGAGGCTGCATGATCTGAATCACATGACTTCTGTGACCTGTCGCGACCCTTGTATTGACCACTGCGCCGTATAGGTCAAAGGTCTGCAGACATGCACCGGATCATTTAAGGAACATATTTATTTCGCAATGAAACGGCTGTTAATTGTAGATTTCGGCTCCGTCTTTTATTGCGATGGAAGAAAGCAACCTTCTGTTGAGGTTTTCATGAAGCATCTCGCTCTGAAGAAGTAAGTAGGACAGAGCTGTTGCCCAGAAACCAGAACTGTTCTCACACGCTGCTGCGCTCTTCTGCTGCTGCCAAATAAGGAGCCGTGTGGTTTTCATCTGTGAGTGTGTGTGTGAGAGAGAGAGAGTGTGTATGTGTGTCCTCCACAATCGTCCCCTGCAGCAGCAGCAGCAGCAGCACCGACAGGAAATGTCGGTCTAACATCAAAATGGTGGTTGATGTTTCCTCTGCAGCTTCGGCGCAGTCGCTTTGCGAGCTCCCCCATCCACCCCCGGCGCCCAGCTCCCGAAATCACACCGGCGAAAACGGAGACGAGCCGCTCGCTGTCCGCATCGACCGCAGCGACTCTCAACAGAGCCGTCAGCCTGCGCGGGAACTCACGCGCAGACACGAGATCGAAGGTCGGAATTGGGAGAGAATGGTCGCGTGCCCACAAACAACGACCATTTTGGAGACAATATGTGATTTTAGTGGCTGCTACTGTACTTATGACAAACACATGTGCAGTGCAGTAGACAACCATATATGGTCCCCAATATAATGGTAACCCGCACGAACTTACATAAATACACACTGATTTGGAAATATAACAGCCAACATTTAATATTTTTATACTGTTTTACATCCTAATTACTCCTTAAATTTACGTGTGTTTGATCAGTAACACATGCGCAATTATTTACAAAATACATTTTGTTTGTACCATTACATTTTATGTAGTATTTCCCCCCACGTAACGTTTTTTCGTGGCCCTTAACTGCGGTTTACTTATGAATTCGACCAGTGGTTGTCCTTACACTGTATTACTCACTGGACTTTACACATATATTTTGCATACATTATCTCATATATTCTTCAAGTACAGCGTTATAATTATTTCCATGTATTGTTTTCAAAGTATATAACTCAGTAGATTGAATTACTTGAATTTATTTACACTGCTGGATAGTCTGCTGTGTCACACTTTAACTTCCAGAGGCAGCTTATATACAAATATAGACCAAAGTGGATGATGGTGCGCGAGGGTTTAGAATTTGACCATGTTAAAATTACAAGCTCAGAAGTGAAAAATAATATGCGGTGAGCAGTAATGGTCGTGTTCTAATGAGCCTGAGAAAAAGTTTTTAGTTAGAAGTTTAGTAAATATCGTTGGTCAAAATAAATTCGCCGTGAATCAATGGATATCGAGGCATTGGATGAAATTCCAGACAAGTAAATGAGGGATTTTAGACGCATCATTCAGACATAATCTGCGTCGATTTCCATGACTTAACAAAGAGACTTGGATATGAACTATGAGCGTTCAAACCAAAATCGATCAACAGTAAACGGGCGACGTTTATCGTCAATCCGTTGCTGTGGATCTAATTCGCGAGTGTCGGAAGCACGCGGCGTAAAATGAGGCGCATAAATGCGCAACAAATCACTGCGTTCTGACGCGGTGAAACGGTCTCGGCCCTCTTGTCCAGAGCGCGGTTCTGGGTCATCGCAGAACGTTTTCATAATGAAAACAAACTCATGCATCGAGTTTTACTATTCAGAGCGCGCTCGCGTGGCGTGGCCTGCGGGCTCGTTTTAATGGGACAAAAATAGCTCTGAAAAGTTGTTTAACTTGCGGCAGTACTATAGTTAAATAAATATTAGTAATGTAATGTTACTGTCTTAGTAATGTTTTAACATTTACATTCCTTGAACAATTAAAAAATTGGTGATCACAGTGGACGGTTAAACCTGTTTCCCATTAAATCCATTGAAAAACGGAATTACTCACCATCTTTGCTTCATGCTTCCTAATGACATTTCCGTGTTTTTCCCGTTTAAATAGTGTTGGTTCACTTAATGTGGATTCAAAGTATTGCGTGGTTTGTTATTATTTAATAATTATTGTTGTAGTTAACGGAGTTAATAGAATATTGGGTTTTATAAACAATATTCAAGTCCCATGCGTGGAATACAAACTGTTAATCTTTGTATTCAGTGATGCCATTTATTCAATTCTCATGATGTTTAAATCGACTCACCAGATCTGATCACCACAGGGGTCAATTTAAGGCCCTACTTAGATTTTTAAAGAATATATTGAACATTGTATTTTGATTGCATCCCTTGCCCATCTTATCCATTGAATTCTAAGCAGATGTTACTAGAGTAAAGCATCTTAATATGTATTATTATTATTATTGTTATTATTATTGTTGTTGTTATTATTATTATTATTATTATATCTACAACTAATTGACTGAATGCATTGTTTTTTTTTAAATATATTTAGCGAATTATTTATTTTTATATATGTGTTAATAACTTGCTATTTTTTGTTACATTAGCCATGACACTGTCATCATCATCAAAAATATTCTTATTTATCAGTTCTTTAATAAATGTATGGCAAAATATGTCTTCCTTCCCGGTCCATTGTTGATGACGCAGTTATTAAATATTCTGAGATTTTTGCCCCAAAAAAGCATTTTTTCAAATTGTATTTTTAAAAAACAAAACTTGTAGTTAATGTAATTATAATTTAATTCAAATACATATGCTAACTCCAAATGCATGTCCATGGTGCATGTCCAACTATGAACCAGCCCTTTAAAAAGACGTCGCCAGTTTAACGTGGTTAATTCGCAAACTTCATTTAAAATGGTTTAGTCAGTCAAATCTGTTCAGTCACATAGTGCTACGAATAAAAATAGAAAGGAAAATCAGTCATTAACCTTGGTTGCAACGGATGCTTTAATTTGAATTCATAATAGAAGAGACACAACTAAAACCTGACCAATTTAATTTCCATATCCATAGAACTTTGGCATGTTTCACTGATATTTATTCATTTATTTCAATAGGTCATATCTACCTGTGGCTCTCTGGATTTTGAAAAAGTTATGGACTCGTATTTAAAAAGTGGTTATTACAATCCATAAGAAATTTCGCAGGAATAGAAATACCAGTGACATCCATGGCGGAATTAAATCCGTATGTTATGAACCGCGTTGAACGACATGTGCATGTGTTTATGTTGCAGAAGAGTGGGCGCTTATTTATTCATTTGAGCCGGTAAATTATCGCATCTAAGAAAAACTCTACAAGGAAACGTGGAGCTGCTGTGTTTCCACCGAACACTCCTGTTTCCTCCCTCCCTCCCTCACTTCATCGGTACACGGAAGGATTGAAGACATATCAATCCAAAATAATGTCGCGATCCGACATCACGGAGATCACGTGGATTCCGGACGCGAACATTCTTGCAGAACCACCGGGCTCCTCCCTCCTCGGAACCGCAGCGGTCCGCCCTGCCCACCGCGGCGCATGGCAACAGCAAAGACGTGATGACGTCCATTTTCAGATTGCGTATTATGGGATGTGCTGAATTAAAAAAAGCAGGGGAGGACGAGGGGGCCACAAAAATCTGAAATAAGAGGCGGGGATCGCAGAACCATGGAGCTCTCTGCCGTGGGCGAGAGCGTCTTTGCAGCGGAGTCGATCCTAAAGCGCAGAATCAGACGGGTTCGACCCATTTCTCGCCAGATCATGCGACACAACCCCGCGCGCGCGCGCGATGCTAACGCCACAAATGTTTGCTTTGCAGGGTCGCTGGGAATATCTGGTCAAATGGAAAGGCTGGTCTCTGAAGTGAGTATTGGAAATACAAACACGGAAGAACAGCGCTCCTCCTGGTGGTGCGCCGAACAGCCAGAACACAATAACGTCGGCTGTCTGTGCTCCCACGCCGTGTTTGCTGACTTAAATTATGTTTCGAGTTGTGCGGCTAGTTAGCTTTAGCAGCAGCTGCGTCACTGTCAGCGACGAAGAAGAGAAAGTGCTGCCAGCCGTCACGTGACTCTGGTGCTTGCCGTCAACTGTCACCGCGTCTCTTCTTCGCGGCTTTAATTGCAGGTACAGCACCTGGGAGCCCGAGGAGAACATCCTGGACCAGCGGCTGATCGCTGCCTTCGAGCAAAGGTGAGGAGCGCGGGAGCGGTACAGGCCTCTGAGCCGGGAGGGGGGAGCGGAGTTAATAAGTCGGGAGAAACTGTTGAGAAATGTCAACAAGTTTAGCGAGAAAACAAACTCACGCTTGGACTGATGTTGTTTTGTTGTTTTTGAAAATCCGTTTGTGTTCATCAGAGAACGCGAACGAGAACAGTTCGGGCCAAAAAAGAGAGGACCCAAACCCGAGACCTTTCTGCTGAAGGTAAGCGAGTCTTTCTGGGATCAGTCACAGAAGTATAAATGCATGCTCAAAAGTATATGCAAATATTCGCAAGATAAAATGAAATAACCTGATAGAGCACAGTATTTAAGTGCTATAATTTAAATGTATGATCCTGAATGGCACAGATCGACTATATAACGGCAAGTAAATGGGGAAAGTGTACTCTTCCTTGTTTTTTTTAAATGATTAAAAACAGAGTGATTTGACTGAGTTAGAATTTGGCAACCAAGAATTCTGGAGGCGCATAATTGATTTGAATGATCATATTCTGTTGAGTTAAAAGCTCAGTGTGATAATGTTTGTGACCCTGGAGAGAAGTCTGTAGAACACGTCTTGGACAGAAAGTGCGTCCTGAATAAATATTTCATCATTAAAACGCCGCCCTCTCCTCTTGTGGTAGCTTTACTCTGGAACTTCCGCATGTTTGTTCTGTCACCAGGCCAAAGTCAAAGAGCGGACGTATGAATTCAGAAAAGAGTCTGCGAAGGAAGTCCAGGAGCCGGTCAGAACTCCGCGGGCCCGTGAGGGTCTGCGCGCTGTGGTCCCCACCCTCTTCCCACCCAGCACAGTCAACCGAGGTGAAAGTGTTCACTACCCACCTCTGGATACAGAATTCAGGCCAAGAAAAGTGTCTGCCGCTGGAGCTGCCAAAAAGAGGGGGCGCAAACCAAAGGCGTATCAAGGGGCCCAGGACGGCCGGACGGGGCTTCTCCTTAAGAAAAGGAGGTTGTCAGATCCGTCTTTCAAACCATCCAGTCGCATTCCTGATCTCAGAGAGACGCCAGAGCTTATCCAACTGACCAGGAAGTTTCAGGAGAAGACCACTATCAGTCCGAAATCCAGCCATGAGCACCGATGCAAGGGGCCGTCGTACACCTGCACGTTCCCTCCAGGTGGCCAGGAGGGACTCAGAACTTTGGTGCAGACATCTGCTGGGCGTCTGAAGGACTTCTCTTTTTCCCAAAGCATTTCATCACAGGAACTGGGCTCCTCCTGGAGGCCCAGATGCAGCCATCTGGGCGCCGTGACGGTGACTGACATCACCTTTAACCTCCTGACTGTCACTTTTAAAGAGAACAGCACCGACAAAGGCTTCTTCAGAGATACAAGATGAAGGAAACTATCCAGTGATCAGGTCTGTTCCACTTGTCTTTGTAACACCACTTACAGAATGCTGCTTATTTACAGGAACACATTTCAGATGAACTTTTCAAACGGCCAGTTTTAATACTGTATGCTTAAATCAAAGCCTCCTACTGATGATTCCTTTATTGTGCCACTATATGTTGGATCAATAAAAAGGGAAATCTGAATGCACTGTCTCACCAGGCTGCTACCTCACACGAGAGACTCATTTATTTACGGAAGTGTTCTGAGGAAGGACTGAAATGCACGAGCGCAGAACATTTCAATCTTTATCAGTGAGACAAACTGTACGCTGCAGTGAGGTCCAGTTTAAGTGCTAAAACCTTCACAGTAAAATCCAGTTTCGTTGTCTTCTACTCGCCACTTCACATGAACCCGAGCTCCCTTTGATACGGCGTAATTTTAAAACGCAATTTACACCTTTGTTTTGTTTAACCGAGCCTCTGTGGTGGTGTGTTCGCCCCCAGTCAAACGGAACGGGCCTTTACAGATCCTTGCATGAACTAAAAGTAGTTATTTAAAGAAGCGGATTCAGCGCCTCCGTTCGGCCTTTAGTGTACAGACAAGTTGAGAAACTCTAATAAATAATCCTCGCGACAATCGGAGTGGTTTATTCAACTGTCGGGTATTTGATATTTTAAAGCGCCGTCAGAAGAGAACGCAAGTGTTCAGACGCCAAAGTCATTGCTTTAAGATTCACGCATGAGTGAGTTTTACTGTCCGAATAGCTCTAGTGCTCTAACTGAATGATGTTAACCACTTTAATAAAGGTGTAGTTACAGTCAGCGCCTCGTATCGCCGCATTGTTTTGCTGTCCGTGTGTCGTTCGACTTGAAATGCCGCTGCACAGTGTTTAAAAACATGTGAAACCTGATGACTGTGTGTGATAATAACATCTCAGTTGGGATGTTTCATGAGAACAAAATGCTCGAATTCATTCTGTTGCATTATCTATTGAGTTTATTTAAACCGAGAGGCGTTTTCCGTCGCATGTCTGTGTCCGTGAAGGCCTCACTCCGGAACCTGCGTTCACGCCACCCGCACCTTGCTTTCCTTAACTGTTACCGTTCGGTATAAAGAGTAATCTTAATATTTCAAGTTCAACATTGACTTAGCCCGGTATATATCAATACCTTTATAAAATTGCGCGTTTCTGTGATGCGCGTTAGTGATGTTGACGCAACTGCGCGGTAGAGAAATCACCTGGATATTTGCGGAGTCAACAAACGCCTTTTAATTTTAAGATGTATAGAATGTTTCTCTGAAACTTCCTGGTGATCGCGAAAAAGTGGCGCGCACCGGAGCCATGAGGAGACCTGGGTGGTCACGCTTCATCGGTTCACCTCCACAAGAGGTCGCCACCAGTGCGACCTTGACGCCGTGCCAAGTTCCTGTCCGGCAGCCGGAGGACTGTCGCGTATTGGTCGAGAAGTGCGACAACTTTGTCGCCATTGTATCCATCGAATCTGCTGAGTTACTCGCGTGCATCTGCTACAGCAATTGATATATATAAATATAATTTATTTTAAACATGAAGAAGACTAGTTGTCAGCTACAAACCCGTCATCCCTCCCGTAATGTTGCCTGCAGCCAACAGGGGGCGCCAACAACACGCATGTCGTCACTTGGCCTACTTTTTAAACACAAAGGTGAAGGGATTGTGATAAATGAATGGAACAAGCTGAGGTTCGATTCCAACTGGGGTCTCGGTGAGTAATACTTCTTCAGTAGTTCTACATGAAAAAGAGCGAGTTTAAGAGGTTACCGACTTTTTCAGGTTCTTATTTGTCTCCACGAACTTATTTTTGTGTGTTCACAAGTCTTGTAAACCTTCTGTGTATTTATGTTTTTGACTACTCTGCTTTGCATACATTCGAATTAAAATGTGTGTATATATATGTATATATATGTATATATATATATATATATATATATATATATATATATATATATCCTTAGTGTACAGTATGTCTGTATTTTGTCAGTATATCTGTCCTTGTGTTTATGCTGCCCATTGTTTTGTGCGTTGTTTGTCCTTCTGTTTCATATATTTATTTACACTGGATTGTTTTCACTTTTGACACATGAATACATTTTTGTATATATACTGTATATTTATTTGTACATTTACTAGCGTTTTTTTCACCTCTCATGGAATAACATTCATTATATTGCTTCAGATGACCGTCACAACATGAAAACATTTTTGCCCCCGGGCGCCCCGTCACTGGTCCTTGCCGACCCTGCCCTCCAGACACGCCCCCTGCAGTCTCCACCGCGACGCTTTCTTTCCCTCCGCCACAAACACTTGACTCTCCAGCCATGATCTTCCACCGACGACTTGGATCTTTTGCAGTTTTCGAATTGGACTTTCCTGAACGATGATTATTTTTATGTTAGTGGCGGTTTTCCGGTTCTGTGCTGGCGATCCGTGCAACTGGACCGGGAGGTGAGATGATCGAACTCGTCGGTTAAAACTTTTAATGCTTCGATTCTAGTCATTGGAAATACTGATTAACGGAGAATTGAACTCTTTCCCCAACTGTACAATACTATTTTGATAAGTGCTTCAAAATAAGTTGCTGCGTGTCTTTAAAATCGTCAAAAGTGGCCGTTATATATCGTTAAATATATCAGATTAGTGTTGCAAGGAACGAAAAAGCTGTCCATTTATGAATTTGGGGAAGAGTAGTGTACCTCCTGACGTTACGTTACACTGGGAAGCTTTGAACGAGACATTTTTATTACCATTTTAAATCTTCAGTCAAAAATAATTAAATCGCTGAGAGAAGATGAGGTGGATTAATATTTATCAATATTTTTAGTGATAATTAGTGTTGCAGAAACGACAAAAAAAGCAGGGAAAACTTTAATATGAGAACATCATTGACGTTATCAATCTTAGTAATATAACTATTGAGTTATTTTGGCAGAAAAATTAGGTGATAAAGTTGAATGTTGAGATTTGAAATTGTCGGTCGTGATAGCCACCCTGTAATTGTGGGATGTAGTTCTTGTGTGTAAGTGTAGAAAAATCCATTTTTATTTTTAGATTTTACATGTTAATCCATGCTAAGGTGAACTACAGGGGTCGACCTAAGGACCATTGCTGTTCAGTTCATTTTAAATGGAGTATTATTTGGTAAACAGCATGGTCTTCATCTGAGTCATTTTCTGATTTCTTCCCACCGTGTCCAGTTGGTTGAACCCAGGCGAGGACCCCAGGATCATCCTGCAAGTGCGACTTCGCTGCTCCGAAGGCTCAGTGAGGTGGCTCCACCCGGGCCACGCCATCAGGGTGGTGCTGGAGCCGAACCTCTCATCGACCAGACACACAACCGTGTGCATCAAACCCTCGCCTTCCTTAAGTGGCGCCAGCGTCTTTGTGGAGCGTTTTGGGAAGCTGCACCCGCTGGCGACGGACGAGGGGAAGTCACAGCAGGTGACCTGTTACCACGAATATGGACCTGAACTGCCAGCCATTTACATCCAGACGGGCCCGCAGCGTGAGAGGCCATGGAGCCGACAAAGACTGGGATTCAAGTACGAACTCCTGGGCAACAGGAGCTCCGACCTTCAGCACCTGCCGAGTGAGTTCTTTCCTCAGATCGTGGGTAGTTTAATCCCAAATGTGAGATGCTCAGCTGCCGGCCACCATGGTGTTTGGCGCCCAGCAACAAAGGCAGGGCGCTGCAGGGGAGGCTGCAGGGCATCAAACCCAAGACCCTTGAATGGAGAGTGCAAACATATCTCAGATTCCACAGATGCCTGGTCATTGTGATGTCACCGGCCTGCGGTGCGGAGTGGGTCCACTGCTGATATTGGACTTCTACAATAGGAGGCGGAGTCTAAACTAGGCTGAACGCACGCTCAGCATTCTTTCATTTAACCTCTGCGTTCTCCCTGGAGTTTGTGTCTGGGAGTTCTGTGGAGACATTGTGTTTTTGACTTGGCTCTAACAAAAAACCTTCACCTTCCCTTCACAGCTTCCTGTCAGCCTTGCGATGACGTTCGACTCCTCAGCGCCATCTGCAGCAGTGACTTCGGTGGGTGCTTCTGTCTTCATCTATCCATCGCCCCTCACTTATTCAGGCAGGTCGAGGGGGCAGCAGCCTATCTATGGGCGGCCATCTTGGCTTGCTCTCTGACCTCTTTATCGGTTATATTGATATATCAGTAAAATCATGCTCTCCCTCCGCAGTGGTCCGGGGTCACATCCAAGGGGTCACCCACCACACCGGTCGCCAAGCGTCTCAGGTGGAGGTGAGCGCAGTGCGGGTCTACTGGCAGCGCGGCGGAGTCTTCGAGGCGCGGGGGCCGCACTGGCGCGGCCGCATACACACGCACCTTCAGTGCCAGGTGAAGCCAGGAGGTGGCGTGTTTCTCTTCATGGGCTCCGAGCACTTTGGGGAAGCTTGGTTGGGATGCGCACCGCGGTTTAAGGACTTCCTGTTGCTGTACCGGAGAGCCAAGGCAGCGCAAGAAAATTCCTGCGACTTCCCCCTGGACTGAGACGGACCCTCGCCTGAGTGTGACTCCCGCCGACCAAAGATCAGACATTCAGTTTCAGTCACATCTCAAAGCTGCCTCACTGTTTCTTACGCGCTAAATGTCTATGTAATATGTGTTTATTGTTGTTATTTTCTAAGCTTCTTTCTCCCCCAAATAAAAAGCCAAACCAGCCAAGATGGCCGAAGCTCCTGTCACTTTTGTGTGTCCCCTAGCTGAGAAGACGAATGGGCAGATGTGGGGCCCCAAAGCTGTGTGACCCTCCTCTGGGATACGCCCAGAAGATGGGAACAAATAATTGACTTTTCAAACCAAGCGCTTAAAGAATCCTCACGGTGGCTGAGCAGGGAGCACAAATTGGTGCGGTGAACTTTTGACAGGGACTAAACTGCTGCCAATGAAAGTGTAAATGAGCAGTGGCTGAATGGGGATCTCACAATGACCCTGCGGTGACAAGGCTCCCAGCAGACATAATGAGCATTGTTGCGGCTGCTGTCGCCCCGAAAACATCAGGGCCATTGATGAAGCTCAGCTCGGCCCTGCGCTTCTCCCTTCTACGCCTTGGAAAGGAAGTCACCTGGAATAAGTTACATATAATAAGAATGTAACAAAATTAATAACAATAGAATCTTTTGAATGAATTAAAAACGAATAACATCCAACACAAGTATATGATTTTTCTTTTTACTTTTTATATATGTGGAAAAATCAAAGCATTCAAAAAATTATGAATTAATATTATTTATATTACTTGTATCAATATCCTTTTTTATTTAAACAGATTTAACTGATGTATTTATTTTTTTACTTTATTTTTTATATTTGAAAAAATATATTTTTAAAAGGAATAAAAGGAATAAAAGGAATAAAGGAATATTTATTATTATTTATATTAATGTCATCTTTTCTTTATCATCATTATTTTATCATTTTAGGTGATTTTAATTTACTTTATTCGTCTTAGTATTTAAATTATTGTAAAAAATTCAAAACATATTTTCATAAAAAATACAAAATAAAAAGTAGTTTAAAAAAGTGAAATCTTAAAACATTTAATCTTAAAACCTATATATTTATGTGTTTAAAAATGTAATGACATTTAAAAAATGGGGCAAATTAAAACAAAGATAGACAAAAGGAAAGAAATAAGAGAAAAATCAAAATATATTATTAGTATTATTATTATTATTGTTAGCTTAGCTTAAAAAATCATTTAAATAGAGGATAAAATTAATACACCATTCATTTTCTTTCTTTCCTGTTGTCTAGTTGTTGTCCACAGTTTTTTTTAATCTCTTACTAGTATATACTTACTAGTATGTATATTCATAAAGCCAACTCATATATTTATTTCTGATTTATAACACTTATGTTTGTGAGTTTTGGCCTCTAAAATAAAATATGCATATTTTTATTCCACATTTTAAATGTTATTTATGAACAAATACCGTAGTTCCATATAAACAAATCATTTTTGCAGCATTGTTTATTGATCATTGTTATTTCCAAACCAATGTGCTTTTCTTCTTCACTTTAACCTGTGTGTTTTCAGTGATCTGTGACGGTGAAACTAGCCGCTCCTGTTCAATAACAGTTTGGAGAAGCCTCAGTGGAATCTCAAAATAAGTCACTCATCTCCCAAATCAGTGACTAATAGTCAGTGTGAGGCGTCGACTCTCCTGTTGGATCATTCACAGCCGTGTTTGGATTCACTGAGAAACTGCTCTCTTTGATCGGCAGGCAGTGGTGCTGAGGTGCTTCACTTCTGGATCAGTCGAATGGTTCTGTCTCCGACGAGCAGCCTGGAAGGGAGCGAGGCCGACGGTTGGTTCACAGTCGGGCCTGACCCCCGGGTTATTGCGTGGTACTTACCGGACCAGCGCGACTGCGATCAGAGCTCCAGCGACTGGACCCACCCAGTAGACCCAGTGATAGACCCAGTAGCTGCTCACTAATGCTGGACCAAAGGCTCTGGCTGGGTTGAGACAGGCGCCGGACACGCCCCCTCTTTAAACACATCCCTCGGAGGTCAGAAAACCGACTTTGGGCTCGGCGAACGGTGGCACTTTCAGGGCAAAGAAAACTCACCCGGCCATGATGTTGAAGACCACGGTGAGGCCCACCAGCACGGGCGCCGTGGGGCTCTTGGTTCTGCTGTTGACGGCCCCCAGCAGCAGCACCAGGGAGATGAGACACGTCATGGCGATCTCAGCCATCACTGCCGCCCCGACCTGATCGTCCGACTGCAGCATGGCAAAGGAGCCGCCGTGGGCTTTCCCAAAGTTTTCTCTCGAGGTCATGACCTGAGGTACAATTGAGCTGGACTGTTTCATAAATATCAGAACTCAAATATATGGCTATATTATAACTACTTTAACTTGACAATAAATACATTTTTGGGACTTTCACGACACTTTATTGATGCGGTTTCATGAAACAGCATCCTGATTTCAAGAGGCCACCAGGGGGCACTGTCTGCTGCAAAATGTTTGCTCTTGAACAACTAATTCAACGAAACCTCACATCATTTTTTTTCTAAACAAAGAGCACCATCTAGTGGATTCTGACAATGAACCCCTCAATACTGTTTCATGGTACCTCATCTGCCCATCGCTACAGTGGGCCCCTGGAGGGCCTGAAAAACTGAGGTTTCTACTCTGCATATTTTCGATGGTGTGTTGTCAGTTAGATATTTACAATGAACTCAGTTGCAAACGTTACCTTGGCCAGTGCAGCCCCCAGGGCCCCTCCTGCCAGCTGACAGGCGATGAAAGGGGCCACCATCCTCAACTTGATGCCTGCACACAGGTAGATGGCCAGTGTGAAGGCTGGGTTGAAGTGGGAGCCGCTGGCGGACAGAGAACAGGCTTCAGCTGTGGTGTCCACTCAGGCCAAGCGTGAAGCTCACCTGATCTCAGCGAAGCAGGACACCAGCACGATGATGGCCAGGCCGTGGACCAGCGCCGGCTGCAGCCTCCCTCCACCCTCCGGGTTCTCGATGACAGACAAACATCCGATGAACACGAACAGCATGGTCCCCAGGAGCTCGGCCAGGCACGGCTGCACGTGCCTCTCGAAGCTGTTGGCGGGTCTTGATGGATCTGGTTTGGAGTCCAGTTTCAAGAAAGACGTCCTGGCTTCACTCAGTTCCATGGTCCTCGGCAGATGAACCGTCTGTCACGGCCGCAGCTGAAGATGTGACGTTAGCTTTCCTGGAACATGGCAATATCTGAGGATGAACTTTGGCATGTGGGTTAAACTCTGGTAAATATTGCTCCACAGACTCCGTCTCTTATTAATCTGAGATAACCTATTCACGCGGGCGACGTCTCCCCGGGACAGACATTCCACCGGATCCTGACCTGACACATATTTCATGAGGAAAAACTGCTGCTCAACATGATCGAAGCTCAGGAGATTCCAACATGACACACGTGTGAGAGAGAGACTGAGATTACTGCTCAAACAAATCAAACCAAAAAACACATTTTTATCTTGGAATGAGGAGAATTATGCGTCAAATTCATTTAAACAAATTACTGAAATTTTAATCAAATATAATATAGAATAGAATAGAATATAGAAACAAACATGGAAAACTATTGGAAGTGAATATAAAAATATTCCAAATGTCATGATATGAAATACCAAACTGTCAAAAATAATAATAACAAAATAAATAGAATGTAGATTTTAAAGACAATTTAAATCTTAATGGATTGAAAAAAAGTGACTTTTAAATTGGTTAAGCAAAACTTCATCGTCAGGACTACTAGAATAACATTTAATAATAATAATAACAACCTACACTTATAGTTTTATGAGCAGCTGACTCACTTCTCTTCTTCATCTCGATATAAACATTCACCAGTTCACATGAGCGATGAGGTCCAGAGGTCCTTGACACCACTAAATCTCACACCGCAATACGGGGTCATAACCCACATGATAAGAGAATCACGCACCTGAAACGCACATGATCCCGTCAGAAGCAACGAGATTTATTAGCGAGAGCCACCCGGTGGTTAGTGCTGATGCAGAGTTGACCACAAGAGGGCAGTGTTTTCTCCACGAGAACGACTTTACTTTACTTGACACTTGTTATTGGACGTAATTTGCAGTTAAATAATTAAATAAAATACAAACATTTTCAGTCACCAAACAAAATTGTTTACACAATTAAAATTAGTTCATTATATAAGTAATAGAGGATCAATGCCATTTCACATATCACAAGAGGTCACAGCGCCACCCATCGTCACGGAGACGCCACTATTTATGAATGATTCACTAAGTCGATTAAATGATCTAAGTAAGATGATTTTCTTACTTGTGAATGAATGGATGTTTATGTCAATCCCCTCTACTACATTGTATTGTAAATGTGTTTATAAATAGGTGCCTCAAATTACCTCAAACAACAGTTTGTCTAAAAAATGTATATGTATAAAAAAATCTGGGTCCTTTATTGTCGCTTACTACAACTTTATATAGGCACTTTATAATAGAATTAATCATAAATTTATTGCGATCATATTTGACTGATCATGTGCTGAAACATTACTGTCTTTAGTCTTCAGAATGGATTTGGTCACCAGTGTATTTTCAGCTCTAAACTGTCAACAACAATCATATGTGTCAGGAGCCAAAGATGTGTTGATGTGAAGCAACAAAACAAGGCGATGGTGCAGCGTTGTGCATTACTCAGACTTTATTGGGACGCGGTAATAGAACTGACTGTATGAAAATAGTATTTTACATTTTGGAGATTTCAGAATTGTCATGCACAAGCCATCTATATGAAACATGGAAATAGTCACAAATCAAACGACACAAATACTGACGCAGCATTCATATATATATATTCATATATTGATATAAAAAGTAACAATCATCTGCAAGCGTGAGACCAAATCCGCACCGTTGTTTTTTCAATGGCGATGAGTTGTGATTGTCTGGCAGGGAGGAATGGCACTGGAAACCAAGCGCGCTCTTCGCCACGCTCGGTTGTCTGACAGGAACCTCTCTACAGTGATCCGGGCGTCCGGGTTTTAGATTAGTACCTGAGGTCCGCGGCGGCTCTGGGAAGTAGCCGAGCAGAGTAGTCAACAGTGCAAATATGGCCCCCGAGAATATCAACAGAATCAGCTTTAGCTGCGAGAAATCACCGATGTCATTATTGCATTAGAAAAAATAAATCCTGTTCGGAACCTAAATCGATGCCAAGCACGGTGATTCAGCGTTAAAAAACAAAAACAAATAAACAATGGCGAAGCGAAAATGATGACTCGGCATGTTGTCGTGAAGGCACCCACAACGCACTGCAACAGAAAACATAGACTCGAAGGCTCATGGCAGAAGCGTCTCCATCAGCTGCTGAAGCGCCAGAATGTGCAAGGTAGACACGAGTGCCGTCGTTTTGGTCCCTTTAGCCGAAGGTGGCGCCGCAGTTGGGACACCGCCGCTGACGCAGAGCGAAGCAGAAGAGAATACCGATGGGGAAGAAGAAGATGGCGCACAGAATGCCCAGACAGGTGAAGTCGTCCTCCAGGACGCCGACTCTGTGGGCGGAAGGAAGGAAAGAAACTGTCAACACAACTGAAAGTGAGATACTGACAGACGGAGAGTCCAGTACTGAAGTCGCTACTTTAACTCTAACAACTGAAGGTGAAATCACAGGCATCTTTCAATCAAAACATTAAACAATTACAATGAAAATAAAACTAGGACCAGGCTTAGCTTGGAAAACAACGCTAGGAAGAAGAACACATAAAACAACAATGTTAATTCTGAAATTGCATTTGGAAAATAAATATGATCAAAACAATTTTCACTACTACAACTTAAAAAATATTTATTTCAATAAAATAAAAATTTCAAACTTTTGACAGACTTTTAAAAGACGATTCTAATAAAATATGTGGAAATAATAGTTGTAACAATGAAACAAAATATCAAATTTTAATAATAATAACAAACATAGAAACTAACTAATAAAGTATTTTATGAAAAACTAATATTATTAAATGTTTAAGAAATGAATAACTGCACATGTAAAACAACAAACGTTTTTGTCATAATACAACTATACATATGATCACATCATTTCATGTGAAATGATTTATTACTTTACAGTACTTGTAGTAGTAATTCGATCTGGTTCCAGTTTAAAGAATAAAAAGAATATTGATTTTCAGACTCATATGGGACACGGAGCAGCGAGTCACTGGCTGGGTTAGGTTCAAACGCAGCACTTAAAATCCAAGTGTGACGGTAAACAAGTGAAACAGCAGTGAAACAGCAGGTCTCATGACGGAGACACGCCGACCAGTGCGGACAGTCAATCTGCCCCAGGACTCGTCTGCGTGAAGCAGCAAATCGTTTTCACTCCTGGATCCCGAGTCCCACGTGTTTGAGAGGGAGAACATGCGATGTCATGCCTAGATATGAGGCTTTTGAAGTCAAATTAAAGGTTAAAAAGTTCACGCTTTACGAGTTCATCGGCCTGAATGACAGCAGAGTGGCGCTGAGCGCGTCAGGTAAGTAGGTGAGAAGCATTTCATTTCCCTGTGACTCTGGCTGCCGTCACATGCTGAGGCTGGAGCATGTGACTCACAGGATGATAACGTCAGGTTTGGGGAAACGCTTTGCTCAAAATCATTTCCTGTCGAGGGCCACCGCGGAAAACACGAGAGAAAACTAGCAGATCGATCTGGAGAAAGTGGATTTTACACAGCAGCCACGAGACCCGGGTCACCAGATCCAAGCGTGAAAACTCACTCTGACTAGTGGAGTTTGACTCTTCAAGCCTGGTTAGAAAGGAGTGAGACTGAGGGAGTCACGTGTCTGGGGAGCTCACCTGCAGGCTGGACAGCCTCCCACCACCACCACCGAGGGCTGGATGATGTAGGCGCCGGAGTAGGGCTGCTGGGACACCGGGGGCACCGGGGAGTACGCTGTCGTGGGACAGAGCAAACGACACATATAAATGAACAAGAAAAAATACTGACATAAACAATATAATCACATTATTTAATGCCTACATTAGTGATGAATATTTTAAAATTGGCAAGCAATTTAAGCAAATAAAAGCAAGATCATTGAGTAGTTTAATATATTGAGCCATTAAAAAAGTGAATAAATCACGATAGAATCGATATTTTTTCCTTTTCATTCGCCCACTTCTCTTCCCATAATGACTTTACCACTTGTGTCAATCAAATGGCATTTGAGTGAACTTTGGAACCACATGTCAGTTCACAAGAGATAAACACTTTCCCTCAAACACCACTTTCCGGAGAGATATCACGTCTAGTTTTCGGCACAAAAGCAGCCAAGTTTCTGTAGAGGAGAAGCTCAACTTCACATGAACTGTTGCAGACAGAATGAACTATCAGTTGTGAGGAAGCCCTGGGTCAGACCCAGGTTGTGTCATTATCTAATAAAAATGTTTGTAAAAGTAAAGTATGTGGCGTGTGTTGACAAAGACGTGACTTCCTGGATGTATGTTGGAGCTCTTACACAACAGTCAGATGATAGTTGACATCAACAAACTGTCAGGGTGAAGTCAATATGCTCAGATGTTTGTCTTATTTGACCCCGAACACGCGCTCATCTTATCGCCTCGTATAAGCGAGAGTTGGCGGTTCGAAGCCGCGAGGGCGGAAGTGTGTGGAGGTCCGACCCCAGCACTCACCTTGTCCGGCGGGGTACTGGTAGGGCGGCGGGGCGGGGGGAGGAATGGCTCCGTAGCCGTGTGGCTGGTGCCCCCCGGCTCCGTACTCGTAGGGCCCGGAGACCGTGTTGTAGGCTGGGGGTCGGTCCTGGAGGATGGGCTTCCCGTCCACCATCTCCGCAGACGGTTCACGACCTCGGCTCGTCTGCTTGCGTCGTCGCTACCACCGCGCGGCGGCTACTTCACTGACCGGTGAGACGTTCACTGACCCGACAAAAACAAAGAGAAGACGCTGCGCAGTAGTGAAACTTCGTCCCTCTCCATACGCCAACTTTGTCCCCGGCGGCGCGACCAAGACTCGTGTCGTCGACGGGAATGAGCGGGAATGGAACGGTTAACTTAACTCCATGACTCTGCGCGCGCTCGGTCCGTGGGTGGCTGCACAACAATCATGTGTCATCGCAGCGGGTCAGAACCGAGCTGGAGCTTTTGCTTTCTGTCTGGAGTGTCAGTCACAAGAGGGGAATCATGTGATGAGGAAGGCTTCTTAAAGAGACAGGACACCAAAACAGCGAGGCGTCGCCAAACCGTTCATCTCAGACCGAGGGCTTTTTAAATGTCGGTTAAAATGAATATGTCATCTTCACTCCTCGATTTATGTTAGTGAAATGACGTGAAGTGCAACTGGAGTATGTAATGAGATCCATTTCACATTTTTACCCAGACATTTGGCCGATATTACACTTATCGTCCATCGTTTTTTTTCTCCCCTCTCAATAAAAATAAAACGAGATCATGCATTATTATGACATGAGCAACTCAGCATAGTTACATAAAATTAAGGTTTGCATTACTTTGCTGCTGTCTTGGCGGAAACCAGGTTTTTCCACCACCAGGTGTAGGTGTTCCTCACAAAAGTATTTGGAGTACTGTACATTCAAAACCAAACAAAACAACAGCACTGCCACATTGGATGGACTGTACTTTGTAAGCCATATAAGCAAGGTCCTAATACTACTGCAAAAAACGTGAATAAGTTCATGAAAGATGATGCCCTTTTTCATAATAATAAAATAACAATATTGAAGAACTCTTAAAATATAACTAAACGTAAACAAGTGTCACCCAATAATTGTACTTAGTGTCGTCACTTTGTCACCTAACTGTGATGTGTAATTGCAGGGCAACTGTAATAACTGCAGCATTACAAGACCAAGTCGATGCATGTGAGGTATGTCTTTTAATGTTGTCAAATAATATGTGAGTGAATCAGATAACACAGCAGCCTGTTGTCTAGTGTGCAAAAGGTAAAAAACACAACAGAAATGTTCACTTCAGACATGAAACCCATGAGGTGTGACGCACCAGGACATGAACTTGGAGTTGAAAAATACCCTGCAAGCCTTAAAGATTTACTAATGGACCAGTAAATAGCATGTTTGCACACTGGACGTCACATGGCGGGTCACCTGGCTTCACAAGACTCACAGTATGTTCAAGAATGACACACATATGCTCTTGTTTGTGTAACTGTACAATGGCTTGGTCACTGAGAGCTTATGCACGGACTTGTTGACTTGTTATTGTCACTTTCCTTCAGATAAATCACAACAACTCATAGATATTAAAAACAAAAAACTTAGAGACAAATAGTAATTTAATTACTATTATTAATTAATTTATTTTCGTAATTGGGGTAAAGCATGGAAACCACCAACATGAAACCGGAATCCGGACGCAAACATTTTAACTATTTTGGAGAACAGTCATTACCAGAAGGAGCAGTTTAAGTTAAGTTCAGTGTTGGGCACAATTGTAATTTTTATAGCAAATAATTTGTGGCTTCCCTGATTTTCCTTTTTCTTATCATCTTCCCTTTTTTTTGTCAAAACATGAGAAAGACTACAAAACAATCATCAAGTGTGTAATAAAGAAATAAAATGTATTTCCATTTGTACTTTATCTTCTGATGATCTTTCTCGACTAAAGTCTAACTCTCTCAAACAAGTCACATTAATTGGACTTAAATATGCTCACTCGAATAAACAGAATAAAAAACAATTAAATAAAGGGTAAATATATATAATATATATGACTGGTTGCTGAAATTAAAAAACTTTTTCCAGCAATTTGCGGGTAAATTTCAGCTCCTGACTTTCAAACCGAAGTTTAAAGACTGTTGTTCTGTCTAATAAGTGACATTAAGGTCTGTTGCCGGTGAGTTTCTGCGCGGTCATACACTAAACAAACAGGTAAAACACACCTTCACCTCAATTATTCATCCAGTCTGGAATAAATTATTAAAATATTAGCAGCGGTAGCAGT
Source organism: Synchiropus splendidus (assembly GCF_027744825.2). Classification (NCBI taxonomy): domain Eukaryota; kingdom Metazoa; phylum Chordata; class Actinopteri; order Syngnathiformes; family Callionymidae; genus Synchiropus; species Synchiropus splendidus. Next base: position 4,466,630 of record NC_071352.1, read on the forward strand.
AGCGGTCCTGGGCTGTCAGAACGGACCAATGGGGGAGCATGATGCCTCACTCCTGCTGTGCTTCAGCCAATCAGAGCGCCGCTTCCTCCATTTCCTGTTGCGGTTCTGAGTTGCAGCGATCATCCACCTGCTTTTCAAAGAATCTGTTTTTATTTATTCATATCTCCTTCGGCCACATGAGTCAGAGCTGATGGAGTTTGGCATGTGAGCGATTGTGTGGTCGTTCGTGGCTCAGCTGATGGCGGTGGACGCTGTCATGGAGATGTAAACAGCTTAGAGACGACTTTGCGGTAAACGAGTGCAGCGATGTGGGATTGCAACCTGCCGGAAGCCCTGCTTGTTACTGGACTGGGGATGGAGCCCCGGGAGGCCATGTTCGACCCCTAACCACCGCGGATCCGACACCAAAACCCAGGTGAGTGACATCGAGTGGAACTGCTGTGTCATAACAGTCAACTAACGTGACGGATTTTCGGCGTCACCGAGGCGCCGCAAACACGCCAATATCGCAGCCTCCCCGCACCATTTAGCGTGTGGCGAGTGACACATTTCACTGCGAGCCTTGTGACTCTCTGCACTTGGAATGGTTTGCTTGCTAATGTGGACTACAACGGATTATCAGTCACTAGGACTACGGTCAAGTTACAAGTCATAAGCATTTCCGGTTGGGTCTTCCAAAGTAAAGCAATCGCTTTCAGTCAACGAAAAAATGTAGGGCTCGTCGCACTAGACTAGAATAATAGTCCATCGCGGAGGCTAGCAAACAAACATTTTTATTTTACTGTTTACCCCTTAAATTGCGTATAATAATAGAATTCAGAATCATCTTCATTGCTAAGGTCTGGGAGGATCCCACCAACTAGGAAAGTGCTTTGGAACAAAGTCCAATAATGAACAAAACAATAACAAATAAACAAAAATAAAATAAACAGAAATAATGAATAAATAAATAACCCGCGGACAACAAGGGCTGTTCAGAAATTCATCAGGCTGAGGGCCAAGGGGGAAAAGCTGTTCTTGTGATGGGAGAATTTGATGTAAAACTCAAGGCTGGTGGTCCAGTGTGTCCCAAATTCTTGAATAAATATACAGTTTATTCCTCTTTATATTGTGTACTGTAGTTCTGGGCTGCATCTGTCCTCAGGGTCCAGCATGTCCATCACTCTGCTGTGGGCCGTGGACGTGTACGGCCGCGTGTACAGCCTCTCCACGGCCGGTCAGCGCTGGGAGCGGGCCGACGACCTGCTGCTGGAGCTGAAGCGTGTCAGCGCGGGCAAGGGCCGCTGCTGGGGCATCGGCTGTGACCACCACGTGTACCTCAACATGATGCCCCACGAGACCCCCATCCGCTTCAAAGAGGAGACCTATGAGAACCAGGTGGGACGGGGATGGAATCCACATGTGGTCAGGGGGTTGACTTATGGCTGTGTTTCAGAGGTGGAACCCAGTGGACGGGTTCACAGACACGCTGCTTCCCACCGATCGCTGGCCCTGGAGTGATGTCACGGGTTTGACCCCGCAGCCGCTGCACAGCTTCCAGTTGCCGTCGCGAAGCTGGGAGTGGGAAGGGGACTGGTACGTGGACCAGAGCTGTGGAGGAGAGCCCAGTCAGACGGGGGTACGGTCTCACCCTGAACCTTTTTTTGTTTTTGTTTTTTTTGACTTTGATGTCGCCCTCCAGGGCTGGGAATATGCCGTTGACTTCCCGGCAAACTTCTCTCCCGACAAGAAATGGAACTCGTGCGTGCGGCGGAGGCGCTGGATCCGCTACAGGAGATACGTGGCGCAGGGCAGCTGGGCCAAGGTTTGCATGATCTCTTTTGGCTTCTAGACAATCCGCTCAGCTGAAATCAGAGAATCTGTCCGTCGCTCAGATTCCTCTTGACAACCCGAGGAGGGCGCCGCTGCCTTTGTGTGACATCAGCTGTGGCGGGTGGGAGATGAGCGACCAGTCTGGGAGGTACCCCTACCTGTGGGGCGTGACGCAGCAGGGCCAGGTGAGTCAGCCTCACTGACGGTGAGGAGTGGAGGAAGGAGAAGTGAGTGACCTTGGTTATATTTTGGTCCGTGTTTGCAATTTAATCCGGAAAATATAAGCCAAAGGTCAGAAATGAGAGAGCGCCATCTGTGTTGATGTTCACTCTGTCGCCGCTAGAGGGCGGCATTTGCTCACAAACGTCACTTAAGCGCCGCGTGGAAGTACAATTCTATACAGGCGGTTATTGACTCTTAATGCGGGTTGGTTTTCATGACTTGTTTGTGCAGGTGTGGTTTAGAGAGGGCATCCATCCTCGGGTACCGGAGGGCTCCAGCTGGGAGGAGGTGGAGGTGCCCAAGGAGGTGGCTCAGATGTCCACAGGCCCCGGGGACCTGCTGTGGGCACTGCTGTGGGACGGGAATCTGCTGGTCCGTACTGGGCTCAGCCTGGACAGTCCGATCGGTAGGCATCCATTTCAGCGCCCCGAAATAACCCTGACCTCACCTTCTGCCTCGATAAGTAGCTCGACATTGTTAAAGGACCATCTGCTTTAGCAAACAGTTCCATTAGAGAGATGCTGTTTCATCAAGTGTTTTGTCAGGAACGGCGTGGGCGGAGGTGGAATCTCCGGTGAAAGAAGTGGAAGCGCTTCACGTCTCTGTGGGAGTGGGCGTGGTTTGGGTGGTCACTAAAGACTACAAGGTGAATCTTCAGACGAATATATATTTTTGAACAAGTATTAAAATTAATAACTTCTCGCGTGTGCAGGTCTGGTTCAGACGGGGGGTGAATTCCCACAACCCCTGTGGCTCTGGGTGGATCAGCATCGGGGGGGAGATGATGATGGTGGATGTTGGACTCAATGATCAGGTGACAGATTTGTTCATTTATATTATCTCTATCTCTATATCTATCAATCTATCTATATATATATCTATATATATATGGATATATATATATGAAATCCCATAAAGCTCTTGTTTTATAGACAGAAAATTATTATATATTATTTAACCTTAAACTCATGAAGATAAAAATGAGCATCTTTCATAAACCTAAATTAAATTAGTCAAATCAAATCATTTTTTAAATGAGATAAAATTGTTAAAAAAATATCTCATTTAAATTGCATTTTTAATTTTTGGATAGATTCTTCAAAATTATATTGTTTCCCTCCTGAATAAGCATTTCCAATGCATTTCTTTTTCTTTTGTTTCTGTTCAGGATTTTGAAAATATATTTTTTCGCTATTAAATATAGAAAATCAATCTGTTTTTCCCTCACATTTTTACTTTTGTATTTTGACTTTCTGTTTACTTTTTGTAAATGTGTTCTTTACAATTTAATATTTTTATAAAATTAATATTTTCACATTAAAAATGTATTACAGTTGGTGTTATTTTAAATTTAGCTTCTTTGTCACCTGCTTCAATTTTTTTAAATTTTTAAAAGTCAATAATTTAGCATGTAAAGTATTTAAATATGACTGACACCTTTTATTTCATGACTGTTTTGACTAACATGTTCACCTTTTGTTAAACTTCACTCATTTGTTTTGCTCTTTAACAGAAAGTGATTTTGCTGAAATACTCCTGAAACTTTGGTGTAAAACTGAATACCCCATATTAGAGCGAAAAATGGCCCAGAGTGTGTAGCAGTCCCTACTGGTGCATGATCATAATACACTCCACACTTGCTCTGACAGATTCTCTTCACGTCGGTTTCACGATGAGCTTTGTGTGTCGCTGCCCAGGACGTTGCTAGCATTGCAGAGCAGCATCTCACACCATCTCTCATTCCTCCCATCAACCCCCTCCCGCCCCCCGGCACGTCCTGAGGCGGTGCCCCTCGCTGTAACACGAGTCCGGGCCGATGTCCCGGCAGCAGCGGTGCCTCCAGTCCAGCCTTATATATCCCCAGACTATGTTCCTGCTGGCGTGACATATGGGAGCCTCCCTATTTAGAAGCTGGCCAAGTCGTCGTCATCATATCCCATATTTCATATTTCAGGGAAGCAATTATAGGTATGGCTTGTGTAAGAGGAGCAGCGCAGTCACACTATATGACCTTTTAAAGTAGCACCCAGTCAGTGAGCGAGGCAAGGCTTTTGTTGTGTTTCCGGACAACAGTGCCCTGACTGCGGGTCAGTGACCTCCAGGGTTGTTGGTCTCCAGTTTAACTGTAGTGTCATCTGAAATGCATGACATATCTCACCACCCTCGCATAAAAAAAAAAAAAAAAAATTCTAAATCAGTGTGGTGTAGCTTGTGCACTGGATTAGTAGAGGACACAAAACCCATCCTTGAGGAACACCTTTTTCTTCTGGGCAGGTGTGGGCCGTTGGTGAAGACCGTGGTTTGTACTTCAGAATGGGAGTGACACCGTCAGAGCCGACTGGAAACGGCTGGATCCCAGTGTCTGCCGAGTGGGGGAGTGGCAAAGAGGGCGTGGCCTCCAGGTTAGCGAGCACGGCCCGTAGAAGCTTGCCAGGGACCTGTGGAGTTGTTTATATAGTGTTTTTGTCCAACAGGACCAAGTCAGAGTCCAGCGGGCCGCAGATCGACGCTTCCCAAGTGTCTGACTCGGACTCGGAGTTGGGCCCGATGGACCAGCAACACAGCACCGCCTCCGACACGCCCGTCCTGGAAGCAGCGGATTCATCGGTGGTACCTTTAGGAGGGACCGACCAGTCTACTGAGCTGGAGGTCCCTCCTGCAGCCCCCGGCCAAGACGCTCCAAAACCCTTCATTCCTGCCAGCGACAGTTTCATCAACAGCCTGGTGTCTGACCGAGAGAAACCCCCCTCGATGCAGCAGCCCATCGCTGAGGTGCCGCAGGAAGAGGAGCCGGCCAGGATCCTCCCGACCCCGGAGGTCACCGGCCGCAGTGACCCCTGGAGTAACGTGGATCTGGAAGGAGCAGAGGCGGCTCGCATCGAGCAAGCAGCAGCCGCGGGGGCTTCCCTGATCGAGGGCAGCAGCGGGGCGACCTCCAGCTTGGAGGCCTCTCACGGAGTCGGGGAAGAGGACGGACCAGTGTGGGCCTGGATCTCAGGAGGAGGCTGCAATGTGGACGCCAGTTCCCAGATCAGCTGGCTCAGTTCAACAGGTACTAACGCTGATGGGTCCGAACCGAAGCCTCTTTGACTCTGTGTCTCCGTCAGGGCCTCTGGTCAGTTCCCTGTCGCTGACTCCGGTCCAGTCGGCGGCCTGGAGTGAACAGCAGGAGCCTCGAGAGGAGACCAGGAAGAAACCGCTGGAGAGAAGCAACGTGAGACTCGTACGACGGACGACACCTGCTTCCGTTGTGGTCTCTCACGTGTCCCTCTCGGCAGTCGGTGTGGGTGCGCAAGGGTTTGCTGCGCTGGTGGAGAGACTGGAAGCCTCAGCGCTGGGTGGACGTCAGCGTCGCACTGGAGCAGTCCACCAAGTCCGACGGCAGGAAGGACAGCATCTTTTTCGTCTACTACACACAGTACGATGAGAAAAAGGTTTGTTTTCAATGCACTTTAGTTTTGTGGCCGTTTCCTCTTCGAAAATGTATTCCACCCGCCCCCTTTTTTTTCAGTTCCCGATCATTTTGATGATTTTAAAATACTTATTTGTTGGGAATTTAGTGACTGTATTTTATGTGGTGTTTTTTTAAGTATATTTTAAGTATATTACAAAAAAATATTTCCCATTTTATTATTGTTCTCAATATTTTTTTCTTTTTTTTAAATTAGATTATTTAATCTCACATTTTTAAAATGTAAAATTTTATTTATTCATTTTTAGTTTGTCATTTTTGTCAAATTGTTTATTTTATGTTTTTGTTTTATTTTTATTTGAATTTTGAATTTTAATAGTTATCACCATCACTAGTTCTCGGTTTATTTTGTATATACATACATATATACATATACATATATAGACATACATATACATATATAAAATGAAAAATGTAAAAAAAAAAACAGCATGAAATGTGTAGGTTAAACAAAAAATAATAATAAAATAAGATTTAAAAAATAATAATCATATATATACATATATATACACATATATATATACACACACATATATATATACATATATATATATACACACACATATATATATATAAATATATATATATATATACAGACATATATATATATATATATATACACATATATATATATATATATATAGTGTTGACATCTTTATTTACAAACTCAAAAATGTAATGTATCAATCAAGAAATTCTTGATGATTCAATTTTCCTGATAATCATAAACTAATATTTAGTTCCATAACCATGGTTTCTGATAACAGCTTCACATCTACGGCGCATGGAGTCTACCAACTTCTGGCACCGGTCAACGGGTATTGAAGCCCAGGAATTGCTCTGCATTTCTTGGTTTTGCCTCATGAACAGCATTTTTTATGTCGGCACACGTGTTTTCGATGGGACTGAGGTCCGGGGATTGGGCTGGCCACTCCATTACTTGAATTTTGTTTGTCTGGAACCATGATTTTGCTCGCTTGCTGGTGTGTTTGGGGTCATTGTCTTGTTGAAATACCCATTTCAAGGGCATTTCCTCTTCGGCATACGGCAGCATGACTTCTTCCAGTATTCTGATGTACTCAAACTGATCCATGATTCCTGGTGTGCGATAAATAGGACCAACACCATAGTATAAGAAACATCCCCATACCATGATGCTTGCACCACCATGCTTCACTGTCTTCACTGTGTACTGTGGTTTGAATTCACAGTTTTCAGGTCATCTGACAAACTGTCTGTGACCCTTTGAACCTCTCACTCTCATCAATCCACAAAATATTGCGCCATTTCTTTGTAGGCCAGTTGTCCTTCGGCAAATTGTAACCGCTTCAGGACATGTCTTTTTTTTTTAACAATGGGACTTTGTGTGGGCTTCTTGCTGGAAACTTGGCTTCACACAGGTGTCGTCTGCTTGCTACGGTACTCACAGGCAACCTTAGATCTTCTTTCACCCTGCTGGAGCTGACCATCGGCTGAGCCTTTGCCATATTGGTTATTCTCCGATCCATTGGAATAGTTGTTTTTCTTTTCCGTCCTTGTCGTTCTGGTTTTGGCTGCCACTTTAAAGCATTCATTTTAGCTGAACAGCCCATCATTTTCTGAACCTCTTTATAGGTTTTCCCCTCTTTTATTAACTTCTTTAGCAAAGAACGCTCTTCCTTCCGACCCATTTCACTCTGTTTTTCAAGGACAAATGCACAGCCAGCATGAGCAGCGACAGGTGTCTTGATCTTTATATAAGGGCCACCTGTTTAACACCTGTTTTTGTCACACAACCTATTACCTCAGTAATTGAACTCAGCACTGCTATTTTTTTGAACAAAATAATAGTTAATGCTTCACTTTCACAGAATCAGCAGCATGCATGTCACGCCTGTTGGTTTTCTATACCTTTCTTAAACCTTCTAGAAACTTACTTGCAGTGTAGAAGTTGAAAATCTAACAAAAACATACATTTATCTTGCTATTGCTGTGGGACTGCTATTATTTTGGACACAACTGTATATATATAAATGAAAAAAAATGTAAAAAAAACCAGCATTAAATTTGTAGGTAAAAAAAAAAATATATATATATATTACATAAATGTGTCAAAAGATACATTCATGATCATGATTCATTAGTATTTCTCTCTTGTGTGTATCAAGACGGCACAACGTTTTAAGATGCGCCTCTCTCTGTGACCTCAGTACCTGCACGTGTGCATCAACGAGGTGACCGCTGTGGTTCCAGTTCTCAGGGACTGCCACTATGCCTTCGCTGTCTACACAGCCCAGAGAACCAAAGCAAGGTCACCTCTGGTCCTGGCAGCCCAGACTGAGCAGGACATGAACGACTGGGTGAGGACCACACACACAGACACGTGTGAACTATCCTCCTTGTTTGGCCGCTTTAATGCCGCGTGTGTCCGTGTTCAGCTGACTCTGCTGTCCGAGTGTTGCTGCGAGTGTCGGGGCATCACCGCCCCCCCATCCAGACACGCCTTGTGGTCCACCACAGTCAAAGGGGACATTTTGGTCCATGAGCCGTCCTTCTCCCTGGAGGCGCCCGCGCACACGCCTGCCTGCGACCACACGTGAGACTCGCACGACAGCTCCTCCTGTCATCTCTGACTCTACTTCTGCCATTCAGTGTGATTCCGAATCTGCTGTCACTAACATGCCGCTCTCGCACTGTCCGCTGTTAGTGTGTGTGTGTGTGGATGCTAACTGTGGCTAACGCTGGCTGCTTGTGGTGCTTCAGGTTCTGGCGGCAGGTCCCAGGTCACCTGCGCTGTATAGAGTCTAACAGTCTGGGGCTCGTATGGGGCATCGGGTGGGACGGCACGGCCTGGGTCTACAGTGGGCATCAGCCCGCCTCGGGTAAACACGCCCTGTAGACCTCACCGCCCTTTAACCCTTTCCTGCCATGTAAACCATCAAACCTGCTAAGGACTAGGACGTCCTGGTCCTCCACCTTCCTCACGGTCCACTGTGGCCTCATGTTGGACTGTCTCTGATTCTAGGAGACCCAACTCAGCTGCAGCAGCAGACCGATGTCAGAAGCGTTCACGTGTACGAGAACCAAAGATGGAACCCCATGACCGGATACACGGATAAGTAAGTCCTCCTTCCCCTTTACTGTGGTTACCAACAGACTCTTATCCTGAGGGTCTTCTTCAGGGGGCTTCCCACCGACCGACCCATGTGGAGCGACGAGAGCGGGCTGAGGGAGTGCACCAAAGGCTCCACCCACCCACCGACGCCTCAGTGGTCCTGGGTAGGTTTGAGGCCATCGGTAACAGTCCAGAACACAAGACGAGTGAAATATATTTCCAGATTTCTGAGTGGGCGGTGGACCACGGTGTTCCCGGGGGGACGGACAAAGAAGGCTGGCAGTATGCGGCCGACTTCCCTGTGTACGTAGCAACGCATCACCTCGCCGCTTCACGCCCTGGTGTCATTTAACCCCTGCATTTCTTTTCACACAGAACTTTCCATGGCCACAAAACCATGAAAGATTTCGTTAGGCGGCGGAGATGGGCAAGGAAGTGCAAGATCGCAGTGAGGGGCCCCTGGCAGCAGGTGCCTCCCATCCCTCTGTCTGACATCTCCATGATGCCGTGTTTGGCCCAGTCCAAGATGGAGCAGGTCCCTCTGTGGGCCGTCAGCGACAAGGGAGATATTCTGTGCCGCCTCGGAGTGACTCCCCAGAACCCAGCGGTAGGTAACCATCTCTGATTTTTTAAGGGGCCCAGTGAGGTCCAGGAACTAAGCGTGTGAGTGACCTCTTAGGGGGGCTCATGGCTCCATGTGGGAACTGACCAGCCCTTCAAGTCCATCTCCATCGGAGGGGCCCACCAAGTCTGGGCCATAGCCAGAGACGGGTCTGTGTTCTACAGAGGATCCGTGTCCCCGCAGAACCCCGCAGGTCAGATGAGATTTACATGAAGTCCATGACAGAGCTGTGACACTTCCTGGTGCCTCTACAGGCGAATGCTGGTATCACATCCCGTCCCCTGCCAGACAGACCCTGAGGCAGTTGTCAGTGGGCAGGACCTCGGTCTTCGCTGTGGACGACAACAGTGAGTGAAGTGTGTTCTTGTAGCAGGCCAGCTGAACCTCGTGTAACCTTCTCCGAAACCACACAGACAACCTGTGGTTCAGGCAGGGCCTCACCCCGAGCTACCCTCAGGGCTCAGCCTGGGAGCTCGTCTCCAACAACGTCTCCAAAGTCTCTGTGGGACCCCTGGACCAGGTGAGTGTCTGTGAGACAAGTCAGATGTTCATCAGACTTCTATGACCCTGTCAACTTACCACCCTGCTGAAAAATGAAGATATTTTAGGGGTCACAGTTGGACCTTAAGCAAAATTCTGATGCTCTCTTCAGGTCTGGATCATATCAGAGAGCGTCCCGGGTTTCCCAGCTGAGACCCCAGGAGCCATTTGTCACAGACTTGGGGTGGGACCCATGCAGCCCAAGGGCCAGTCCTGGGACTTTGGTTTAGGGGTGAGTGTTTGATTCAGACAGAGCAGGAGGGGACACACTTAACTCATGTGAGGTCTGCAATCTTTGATTTTGATTCGCTTGCTACTAACAGCCCATGCAACTCTCTACCACAACTCCCACAATGCACTGCAACAGCTAAAGCTTTCATAACAATTAGCATTTTAGCATTTTATGAACCAATTTTTCGGACAAACTGCAGCAGTTGAAGCTTGGCGCAATAACAGCTTGATCCACTCACGTCCCATACTGCGCGACAATACTCCAGCATACTACTGGTCATATGCGGGTCTGTAGCAGTATTGGAAGCCAACTTTCAGGCACTCACATCACTGAAACTACAACTCCCATAAAGCACTGCAACAGCTGATGCTAACCCTAACAATTACCATTTTAACAGCCAATTCCCAGGTACTCAGAGTTAAATTATTAGTTAGTGTTATGCACACTTTAAGACTCCAACTATGAACTGTTCCCATCCCTCATACGACAAGCCCCATTATGCACAGCAACAGTTGAAGTGCTGACAGCCTTGTTATAAGCCAACCTTAAGGCATTTACTCTACTACAAGAGCCACAATGTGACAATGCTTTGAGTAAATTTTCTCCCACATTCACTTCATAGTTCCATAACGCACTGCAACAACTACAGCTCTTGCAACAGTTACTCACCAACTTTCAAGCCCCATAATGCACTGCAACAGCTCTTTGTTTTGGTCATGAATGGCAGTTCAAACTTGTCGTGTTCCAGGGAGGATGTGAGCACATCTCAGTGCGGGGAAACTCCGTGGAGCCCCCCCGCACTTCTCTGACCGCCGCCCCCTCACGAAGCCCCGCCCCTCAGAGGACCCCCACACAAGTGAACGGAAGTGCAGTGGAAGTTTAGCAAAGCAACTCCTGTCTTCTCCTGCCCCCTCCACGTTTGGAGAATGCACAATCACAAGATCCTCTGCATCGATGGACGAATGTTTTCTCTGGCACTGAGACCTAAGATGTGAATTTGGTTATGATGTGTGCATGTGTTTGCTCCCGTGAGTTTGGCAACCAGGCGACTCCAGCAATAGCATCTACTCCTCGACACAACATCCCGACGGACGGGGGCTTCGACGGAAGGGCTCAAGTCTAACTCTGTGTGTCTCATGCATGTTGTTTGTTACAGTTTTGTCTTCCTGGTTTGTTTGCTTTAGTGTCGGCTGCCTGAATCTCTCCGGGAACTTTTGAAAGCGACTGTGTTCCTCATGTTCCTGTCACTCGGACTGTTGCAGTTTGAAATGTCAAATAAAAGTTTGAAAACTGGTACCGGCTGGATCAGGTCCAAGCAACGCAGAGTGAGAGGTGGTGGGGGCGAGGAGGAGGGTGGTGGGAGGTGTCTCGCAACAGGCCACAACTGGAGGTTTCGTTTGAATTTATTTTCATATTAAACAGTGTCATTATAAACATTTCATTCAGTTACACTCAGCATGATCAAGAGGACGTAAAAATATCAGCTTTTTTTTCCAAATCTACAAGTTTAAAGGACAGAGTGATTTTGTGTCTTTAATTTAACTGAGAACCATGATATGTTCCTTAATTTACAAACCTCTTCCCTACGACTCACATTTCCCATTTACAGACGAAAATATATACATCCACAACTGTGCAAGATTGAAGCGAACGCTCGCCAAATAAAATTAAATAAATGTTCAAGTTTAACAGAAGCACAGGCTGCTGGTTGGAGAAGAGCGGTGACGCGTGGACGGTGGACTGTTTCTCAGCGATACGGACCAACGTTGGGGCGACGCACAGCCTGACACGGAAATGCTTGGTAAGTGGTTGATAAAAGGCAGTAATGATTTGTTCTAACAAGTTAGTGTGAGACTCCCTGCACGTCGACACCTCATTCATCGCAAGACCACACAACATTGCACGTTTGTTTTTACAACACATTTCTTCCGGCAACAATAAAACCTTCCTACACAGACTCTGTAGTGATTGAAGACGACCCGAGCAGCGTCGTGTAAGAGCTTTAAATTAACATTTATTTCCACCGGTGGATCGTCTCAACAAACCCAGTCAAGTAAAAACGTTTCAGCGTGACGACATTCAGAATAAATTAAGATCATTTGTCGTCGGACGCAATTCCTTAATAGTGGAGTTTTCCAATGCCCGACACGTCCCAGTTCAAAGCCTATACAAAGAGACGCCCCTTGTTCATTAAAGGGCGTTTTCAGGGACTAACAGGCAGCAGCAGGTGCTTCCCCAATATGTAAAAAGCGACTTCTTAGAAGGTGACTGAACCGTGACCTCTAGGGGTCGCTCTGACTAACCCCGACCAAAAGTTATGATTCGGAAATTTAATTTAAGGAATCGCACCCCGATTCTTGGCATCGAAAGACGCTACACACAGGTACCGAACACTCTCCGAAAAAAGGAGACCGAACACGAGAACAAAAAAGGCAACCACTGAAACAACCGCGAAATTTCACGTCGGCTGTAGTGAAGAAAGCTTTCTCCTATTTGGTTGCTGTCAGTTGAATCCATTCATTCCGATCAGGATAAAAGAAGAAAAATAAGCAGCGGCTAAATCTGGAATGCCTCGGGTGAGTCGTCCCCAAAATGGAAGTGCACTGGAGCTCACACGCGGAGCGGTGACGCTCAAAGAGGAAGTTTACCTTGTCCTTTTAACCTCAGTGCCTCCTCCTGATGTCCTTCCAGCTGTCAACAAGTGAGGTGAAGCTGTCAGTAGCGTGACGCCTAGTCCTTCTCTCCATCTTCGCTGCTGCCTGTAGCCACAGTTTGGAGAACATAGATTGAGTGGACGCTGGGTGAGCAGCAGGTAACCTTAGCACTCACCTCCTTGCTCGATGTCTGAGTCGGTGAGATGCGTGAGGGAGAAGCTGGCGATGCTGGCTGGGGAGATGGAGAAGCGGGAGTAGCTGGAGGAGCTGGTGGTCCAGCTGGACTGAAGCCCTGAAGCCACGGGTGCAGTGGAGAAGCCAGAGTCGGCCGAGGAAGAGGAGGGAACCTTCGGTGAGGGATCACGTCCGGCTTTAGAGACGAAGGCCGGTGAGGGAGAAGAGAAGTCGTCGTCCCACTCGAACCCACCGCCTGTGAGAGTGAGGAGAGATGTGAGGCAGTCAAGAGGGAGGCAGCTCAGAGTTACGTCTACCTTCTTCATCAGTGGAGCTCTCAGAATTGGCGAAACGGTTCAGGTAGCTGGCAGTGGACACCGGGCTGCTCAACTCCGGTGTCGGGTTGTTGGAGCTCGAGGAGAAGTCACTCAACTCCTTGGTGGGCGTTTCCTAAATCAGAGAAGCTGCTGTCAGCATGGTGCCCGTAAAACTTGGATGACAAAGGTGGGAGACTTTACCTGGTCGAACAGATAGACTGTGACATCATCAAAGAAGGACACCGTTCGTCTGGAGCTCTCTGGGTTGTTATTGGTTGAGCTTGGTGCAGACGTGATGTTTAGAGGTTTTAACAAGCTCTTAAGGTTCTTGGAGGAACTGTCGTCCGAGATGATGACGGGCACCGGGTGCACCACGTCGTCCTCGCTGTCCGAGCTCGAGCTGTGAAGCTGGTACCCGCGCACGTCGTCATCCGAGTCTTCGCTGTTCTCATCCTCCTCGTCTGCATCCACGCCGTCCTCCTGACCGTCCACGCCGGAGTTGTCCCTCCTGCCGAGATAGCGTCCCTCCATGTCTGGCTCCTTGAGCTTGTGACCGTCGGTGGCGTAGGTTCTGGTCAGTTTAGTGTGGAGCATTGGGAGCGGCTGAATCGGCTCCGGCAGATCATCGTCATCGATAAACTCCAGGTGACTTCCATCGAGGTTGAGGCTGCCGGGAGTGACGTCTGAGTGGATTTCTGGAGAGGCCTCCTCCACCCGAGCATCATCTCCAACACCCCTCGGCGCCGCAGCAGGGCTTTCCGCCAGAAAAAGATCCAGAACCTCTGGTCCTGGCGCAGCTTCACTCACTTCTGCATCGGAGCTCCTCACCCACGGGACGTCAACAGCTGGTTCTTCACTCTTCTTCTCAGTTTCTGACTCGTTGTCTGAGAAGTAGGCGGAGTCTCTGTAATTGCTGCCCATGACAGGCTCCTCAGCAGGGGGGGCCTCATTCTGCTCCTCAACGTCCCTCATGGCCTCTGCTTCTGAGATCACGATCTCCGGTGGTACCAGGTTCGAGGACGACGCGTCCATCTCCTCCTCATCTTTGGCAACACTCACTCCATTCCTGACTGGCGAGTGCTCCACATCTGGCTGGGAGTTCCACTCTGGGGACTCCAGGTTCTCGGTTTCGTAGCCGCTGTCGGCTATTTTGAAAGGAGGCTGCAGTTTGTGCTGCACGACCTCTCCTTGCTCTCCGAGCCTGTGGATGTAGAGCGAGTCCAAAGAGTCTGGAGTGTCTGCTAGAGTGTCCAGCGTGGGGACAGTGGTGGACATGCTGTCATCTAACAAGCTATCCTGGCTGATCTGGTCCAATGACGGCCCTGAGACTAACAGAGAAGACCTGACCGGGTTCATGAAGGACTCTTCGTGGTCAGATAAAGTCGATTCCATATCTGCATCCTCGATGAGTTCACTCAGAAGGTCATTGCAAGTCGGGTCCTCACCGAGTCCGTTGTCTGAAGGAAAAACATCAATCTCAACTAGACTCTCAGACACTGGACCTTCTTCAAAAGGAACCTTGTTGTTTGCGGGGCCCAGGTCTTCCTCAAGGCTGGGGATTTTGGCATCTGTACACAACGACTCTGAATTGGCACTTTCAGAAAACACCGTAGTGTGGTCGTCAATCTGAGTTACTTCAGGCCTCTCTGAGGTAGAGTCAAAACCAGAGTCCATGGCTCTGTCAGATGGATGGAGGACATCGAGAACTTCAGATAAAGAACCGTTGCTCTCCGGCAATAGAACACTTCCACCATCCTCCGTCTCAACCATAATGGAAGGCACCATTGTCCCACTTTCTATCGGCGATGGATACGAGTCCAGGTCGGAGCTGGAAGAGTCAAAATGTCCGTGTCTAGTCGATGTGCTACTTGTGGGTTTTAAATAAGCGTCCGTTGAGTTTAAGCTGCCTAAATTTTCTACATTGTCCCACGACTTCATCTTGAACGTCTCCTCTGGTTCGTGGAAGAGCCCCGGGGAGAGGAAGTTCTGCTGGGGGCTCAAAAACTGGGGCCCGTCCTTCATCAGGTTCTGCTCCTTGAGAAACAAGTAGTTTTCAGCTAGTTTATCATGGTCCAGAAGCCGCTTCGTGTCCGTCTTCTCTACCTCCAGAGAGTGGGAGCGGTGAAGGGCTTCGGAACCAACCCCTAAAAAAGACTCCTCTCGACTTTTGTTGGACTCTGCTGCTACTGACAAAGTGCTCTCCGGGAGGGAGTTACCATTACGCTCTGGGAGTTCCATAAAACCCCGCCTCCATGACGGAGAGTCGTCTTGCTTGGACTCTCCCTCGGTGAAGATGTTTGGGTGGTACGGGCTGTCATTTTCCAGAGACGACCAGACATGGCTGTCGGGCAAGTAAGAGTCCTTGGAGTCGATGCTTTGGTGGAAAAAGTCCGCCTCTGTGCTCGACTCATCCAGATGGACGTCATGGAGAACAATAAAGTCTTTCTGGCTTGAGCTGAAATCTTGAGCTCCAGTCCCCTCCCCTGGTTCTTCTAGCTGGATGAAATATTCATTCCCATTCGACGTCTTCTGAGCGTCAAACACTGGAAGAATAGTGGATGTTCCTGTCGGAGCGTCGCCTGCTGCGGCAACAGGGTTGGGGAAATGAGCCTGGATGTCTTCGCTGGAAGCAGGGAAGAACATGCTGTGGTAGTTCAGGGTGGTGTCCAGGCCTGAGCGTCCGTGGTTTCCTTCATAGTGGTCCTGTTTGGCCGCCTCCCAGACATACTCGAAGCTGAGGCCTTTGCTCGTTTCGGTGACGGTGAGGATTTCGTCGATCTCTTGTCTCATGGCGTCGTCGGCGAACTGGTCGAGGATGGGGAAGGAGGAGTGGCTTACAGTGGTCTGCCGGGTGGAAGGGTTCGGCTTGAGGGCATTCCAGCGCTGATCGAAATCTTCCTCCATGTCTTTCTGGCCCTGCATGCGAAGGTATATGAGCAGGCGATGAACCTCCTCAGCCGTCGCCCGTTTGTCTGCCGTCAGCCAGCAGAACTGCAGCACCTCGTACCTGAGATCAGAGAGGACATGTCAGCCAGCGATCTGAGCAAAGTGACTCTTGAATTTGCCAAAAAAAAGAAAGACTAATTGGACTAAAATGAGATATTGTAATCATCAACACAAAGTGTTAGGAATCTCAACTAGGGGAACCTGACTTTTAAATGACGGGAGCACCCACCATCGATCGGAATAAGGAAGCTCCAGTTGTGGTTTAAAAAGTTTGACTTGCTGTTCCTTGATCACATGATTCAGAACTTCCCGGTCCGACAGGTGCGGGTATGGTTGAGCAGCGTTCTCCAAGAGCTCCCACAGGGTGACCCCCAAAGCCCTGCGGAATAGGGAAGTGACTTTAGACAAGGAACAAATTACAAATTGAGAAAAACAATGTAGGATGACAGTGTTAAAAATCACCCGAACTCTTCAAAGGTTCATCCAATTCACAAAAGCCTAAAATTCACAAACCTAAAAACAGTAAAAGACTAGAGCTGTGCATTTACATAACAGTCATTACGGTAAAACCACCCGAACACAGACCAGAATCAGCATGCTTATGTTGAGTACGGTGTCTGGAAGCAGAAGACGATCTCCAGCAGTGTATTATGCAAGTTAGAAAACAAGTCGGAAAACAATGTTACTTGAATCAGAAGGTTCACTGTGCAGTACAGAAGTACTTTGTGATAGTACAGGGCTAAACTCATGTGGTATTTTGTATTGTGATCTAACTGAACGATAGGAGAAGACTTCTGAGTGAACATGACAACAATACAAGTTTGAAGTATTACTGCAGCCGTCATGAGAGGGACGATACATGGAAGCACTACAAATGGCATTTTAATGTCTCAGCCTTGGCAGCAAGAGTTTCTTTCAGCAAAGATTGGTATCAGAAAGGTCCACAGCAGTTATGAGTTGTTAAAAATGTGCGTGACAGACGTGCCAGGACACAAGTGCAGCAGTATACACCTACCAAACATTGCTGGGCTTGGTCTGCTCCATCGTCACCACACCCCCGTGACGCTCGCCCACCAGCTCCGGAGCCAACCAGCGGAGGGGTGCGAACACTTCGTCCTCTGTGATGATGTAATCTTCCTGCAGTGGCAAAGAGATAATCGGAGGATTTCGGCATTTCAAAGCAACATCTGTGACTCGACAAGAGACGAGGTGAAGGGTCACGTCGATAAATGCTGTCCGCTGTCACAGAGGCAGCCTTTCTTTACCAAAATAGAATCACTGGGTGACCTTATGTTGCGCGTATTAAATTCAGACACCAAACTGTCAGATCAGCAGTATTTAAGTGGCCCCGCAGACATAACCGCCTTAGCACATATGTGCCGTGTCGAGTTCCAAGACAGTGCGATCACTGTTCTTTCGCTAAATACGCAACTTGGAGGCAAACAGCTGCAAATCCTCTGTTGAAAATGTGATGGATGTCATGTCACATGGCGCGGGGACACAGACGCCATGTCCTACATTACACAGCAGTCAGCTAAATGAACTGGAATAAAACTTAGTAATTATAAATTATTGATTTATTTATGATTATTTATTTTATATTTGATGTCCACTCTCCCCAACCACCTCCAATCCAGCCACCACATCAGATTTCAAAGGTCTTACTTTGTACAAGCTGGGGCCGATTCCATAGTCTCCCACTTTGACGGTGAGATCTGCCGTCAGGTAGCAGTTCCTCAGAGCTAAATCACTTTAAAAGAAGGACAAAAACATCACACTTATTAACCGAAAGCATAGTTACGCACAGGACATTGTTCCATGTATAGTAGAAACAATTATCGGGGCGACCACAAGGAGGCTCCATCATCATCTCAGCATTCAAAATACTAACTGGAGTCTGTTTTTTAAGACTAAATGTCAAACCTTTCAGCTTCAGTTTCAACGTTTTTATCCCAACCTGTGAAAAATTTCCTCAGATATTTCCTCAAAAATCAGTTTGAAACCTCCTTTAACAATAGAATGATAAGATATTTATTTTGGAATCATTAGTATTTAATATTTTATATATTTAATTTCTTTTATCTTAACTCCTTTCATCTCATGAGTTGAGTTGCTTATGAATTATTCTATTATCATACCTAAACCTGGAAAATCTGGGGTGGAGATATGGAAGTCTGAGCACAGGAGATCTGTGACACATCACCTCACCTTATAAACCTGCACTTCAAACATGCTCTAAAAATCCCTTCAGAGACACAATTCAGAAGACATGCATGAGGACACAGGTCTCCTACGGTGACTCCCACATCCCAGCTGCCCTGCACGCGCTTCGGTGTCTACACGGCTAGCAGCTACTGTCAGAGCCAGTGAAACCGCTGAAAGATGAATGGATATTTATTTTGATCTTCCTGTCTGCTGTCATCTCCGCTTTGGCTCAGAGCCAGAGAGGAAACAGGTCCCACAGCGTGCCCCTATAAGGCAAAGCGTGGGGTTATTTTTCCCCGGAATCTCGAGGTTTAGACAAAAATATTCAGCTGGTGGGCACGGAGTTAACATTTAAGAACACATTGTTCAAGGCATAAATATATGAGGTCTGCTCTTGTCTTTTATTTTTTATTCAAGTTGTCTGTAGTAGCTCTTTAATTCGACATGTTTTTAATATATGACACTTTAATGTACAAGACCATTATAGTCAAGATTTAAACGTTATTAGCTTTGAACGTTCTCAGCAGATTTACAATGAAACACAACCAGAGAAGTTATTGACATGATTTCATGCTGAGCTCATCATAATTTTAGGAATCACCTTCAGCCCATTGTAATGGAGAGGTTCACTCCTGGATAAGAGCCCATGTTAAGTTGGGCCACATACCTTCATCTGTGGTGCACGATAGCCTCTTATTTTCTGTCAACATACTTGACATTTTTATTTCATCATATTCTACAATTGATGGTGGAAAGCAGTGGAAGCATTGAAGAAGTGCCTTAAAACTGCGACAGGGATTCAAACACAAGGCCCAATATGAGGCTATCCATTTACATGCAAAGAGCAGAATCATCATATCCTCCTGGCAGCGGACAGCTGACACTGTGGCAATGCATGGGAGCTGTGTAATAGGAACCGCTCGGGCTTATTCTGAGCATGCGAAATAGAGCTGATGAGCTGAGCATCGTATGTTACCCCGGGCCACACGCTCTCAACACCCCCTGCACCCCTGCTGGTTGCTAGCGAGCAGACAGGCAGTATGTGCTGGGGTAAATATGAAAACGAAACGCTGCCCGTCCTACATACACGCGCACCTTTTTTGGAAAACACCAGTCCTCCTGAAAGTCGGTTGACGATTACGGCCAATGAATGTTTAACAAAAGAGCGTGACAACATGCTAAAGTGAAACGAAAAGAAGATGAAATGAATCAGAAACTATGTCGAGAGCTTAATGATTGGCTTGTCGCGGAGGTGAGGGACATTCACCTTGCTTTGAACCCGTTTTCGACTGGAAGTGGAAGGAAAATTGGCGCAAGTCCAATTTAAAACCATCAAGTCACAAAATAGACAGGATGTAAATAAGCTCTAACTGGTAAATTCACCTTAAGCGAAGATAAACACGACTAAATCTGATCATTATAACATGGTTACTCCAAAATAAAACACCAGTATTACAACAGGCTGAGGTGACAGTGACCGCTTTTCAGCGCCACACTTAGCTGAGCATTGTGATTGACAAAGTGTCCTGATTAAATTACTGCTTCGCTTTGTGCATATCACACCGGTGAACTGCTTCAGAACTGTAATGCTACCTGTGCAGGAAGTTGTGTTTGTGAAGATGAGTGACACCGGCTGCGATTTCACAAGCCATTCTCTGCAGCTGCAGCATCTCTGTGTTTCGGAAGATCCAGTCCTGCTGAGTTAAGTAGCCCCGCAGATCTCCCTGGAAAAAAATGGCAAAATTTATAAGTGAAACGCCATACAAAAAAGTGAGTGGCAACAGCTTCAAGACAATGCAATGACTACAGATTGCCACACGGGGGCAGTAGACACTCCTGCGTCTCCTGAGCCCTTGTAAAGAGACCAAATAAGGGTAAAGCTGTTACATGGACCGCCATGCTGTCATAGGGATTTATAAATAAAGGAGCCCCAGTCACATCAGTGAAATGAGCTGCACGCGAGTCCAATTGGGTCTCAGGGCTAATGAGTGGTGGGAAGGGTGTATTCCAAGGCAACACATACTTGCAATGAGATATTGAGTAGTACGACCAGGTTACTCAGATCACTGGATAAAAAAAAATGTCCGTGGCAGAGTGGCGGAGGTGAAGCTACAGGAACTGTAAATCTAAATTGCAACAAGGGCCCCGCAGCTGTGCGCCGGCTCGTAAACCTGAGCTGGTCCGGAATTCAGCGGCACCTGTGACAATCATTCACCACCGTGTTCATAACAGAATGTAAAGAGGCTGAGGGAGGAAAACAGAGTACAGTACAAAGTCCAATGCAGGAGCACTTTGCTTCAACATGAGACTTGGGTGAGTTTAAGCTGACTTGATGGAAAGGGAGTTAAGGGAGGTTGTAAGGGGGGTTCAGTTATGCGTGCTTCTGGGATCATGTGACGACAGAGATGAAGTGAAAACCTCTTATAAGCTATGAAAAAAAACAACAATATAAGTGTACAAATTTAAATCAAGGATCGGTTGAAAATAAAGCAAGACTTAACCAAAAAGCTGCTTAGAGCAGCGTCTTATGTAAGATCTATGCTTTGAAACATTTAGTTGTGTTAGGCACACACACATGCTGGGAGTCTGCAGGGTCTATATTCTCAGCCTGTCATCGTGGCTGAAGCCTGCACAGCAAGTGGAGGCCAACAGCCCCGTGGGGAGAACCCATTTCTATTAATGCTATAATAATTATATTAGACTGAACACTAAAACAAGCTCAGAAGTGGCAGTTGGCCAAGAGATGCAAAGGCTCTTTCACACCAATATTGAAAGTCATATATAACATATAGGATTACACCCTGTTAAGACCCTGTCTGACAACAGTGAAATGAAGGCTGGCAAGCAGCCATTATAATTATTATTAACAAAGTGGCCAGGAAAAGAAGAAGAAAAAACGCTTTTATAGCATTGAAAGTGATATTTTTTGGCAAAGATTGTGGTTTATTTTAACCATTAATAAATCCCAAACTTTGCCATTCCTTAAAGACCATGTTGTAGTTTATATACCCCCAATGACACATTACAAACATCTTTTTAAGTCCATCGTTTTATTCTTGCATATGGTGTTGAAATTTACGATTAACAGCATTCAAAAAAAGTAAAAGTCAGCAGTGACAACTCGGAGGTGGTGAAACAGAGAAGGGTCTGACCGGTTGTCGAACGGATCCATGCATTAGAAACTGTCACTCAGGCGGTGACATTTCGTGGCCCCTATAGCAGTTGCTTCATGTATTTCGACGTCTAAAATGCTCTTAGTCAGGGCATCCGGACGGCTGATATGTCTCGGAGAAGCGACCATCAATCTCCAAAGCTGTCACCATATGTTGACTATTTGGAGGCAACAGTGCAGCTGTCATGCTTCAACATATGGAAGATAGAGTCATGAAGAGCGGCTCCATAACTCCATCACCACCATTATCTGAACTTAAAGCCTCACTCAGAGCTAATCGAGGAATTACACAGTCATTATAATTGAATCAAATTGAGAGGAAGAATCATTTCACGCTGCTGACACACCATAAACATTCAGGTCGTGCTCTCAATCAGTTTCGCCCATGACTCACACATTCATCATTGGGCTGGACTGGCTTCCACCTCCTGTCTGAGATGCTACTACAGTTGGCTGAGCCGGCACACAATGCCAGGACACCAGCCAGGCCTGGGCAGCCCACAATGCCCAGTCTGGCAGCGTTGTGTAATGCCTGGCACGACCAACCGCTCCGGAACCCGAACAGTCTGTCATTCTTCCACCATTCAGTTGATTTTTAAGTGAGATTTTAAGAAACTTAAGTGCCATTGCTTGTGTTGATTCCAACGTCTCCCCTCCATTTCCAAATCATATAGAACTGAAGTTTCTCTGTTAAACAATCAATCAGGTTAACATATTTCTCTCCCATGCTTTGGCACGGACTCGATTCATGTTTCATTAGAAAACATGACTTCTGTTTATCTGGAAACAGTTTCCAAAACAAACAAGGTGAGACACCTAAAAATGGACAAACACAGCAACTGGGAGCTGACGCTGACAAGCTCAACAGGGAGAGGTGAGAATGTGAGAAGTCCCGGGCTTAAATAAGTGACCGTAGGAGCAGAGTGCCGAAGAAAAAGGGAGGGAAGGTCACCCCACCGAGGAGCAGCCCACCCCGCCCAGAATAGATTAAGAGAAACAGAGAATAAATCAGCTGCCGTGACAGAGTTTGACACACTGCAATATGTCAGGATAAACAGGAGGGGGGGCTAATTTGGGACTAAGACCAGGAGCTTAGGGTCCAGATGGCCTGCAGGTCAGGTCAACTATGCAGACTTACTTCAACCGGAGTTATCCAATGAATCTGTGGCTTAAAAGATTGACCAGAGTAATTTCTTAATCATGACTTACAGGATTCACTGGCTCACTTTCACTAGGAGTGTTTTAGAGCGTTATGACACTTCTATTAAAACAACCTTACCATTTCGCAGTACTCAAAAACAAGAAGGAAGGGGATGGCCTCCACACACTGCCCCAGGCACTGGAGGATGTTTGGGTGCAGTAGAACCCTAAAACAAAACCAAATGTTTAGTTTTTTTTATTTTTTTGGACGCCGCAACTGTTTTTTTTAAAGGGATACCTGTATGGGTCCCCCTGCTGCAGGAAGTCATTCTGCTCTTTGGAGTTGGCGTTGGCCTTCAATTCCTTCACCACCACTCTGGTTCCACCTGGATCTGTGTAGATTTCACTGAGAAGGACCTGCATATCACATCACAGAACACTTTAGAATCAACAGATACCAAGTTTGAATGGACCATGAGATGAAACAGAAAATCATACCTGGCCAAACCACCCGTTGCCTATTTCCTGGATGTAGCTTAAATCGTGACGCGCAACTTGGAACGCCGAGGAACCCTCTGTCAGTGAAGCAAATCATCTTCAACAGAGGTCCAAACCTGACATTATATTCAGATCAGTTCTTTGGGCACCTAACCTGTTATATGGGAGGGGGGTTGGAGATGCGGTGGTCCAGGCAGGACCACCGGGGACACGGAGAGCGTGTAGACCTCAGCTGGGGACTGAATAGACGGCGTATCCTCTGCAGGTGGGGTGAAGTCAATCTCCTCGTCGAAGTGGTCTTCAAACTCCTGCGTCATAGATGAAATGGACCAAATTAACAGTTCTGCAGAAACTCAGATGCTGGAAATAAAATACAATCCTTTCTGCAAGTCACGGCGGAGCCCATCGAAAGTGTCTGTCTGGATAGATCCCTGCTGGGACTTACCTTGAAGTTGATTTCCCTCTCCTTGCAGCAGGTCACACAGTTCACCAGCAGCACCACCAGGGCCACAAGCAGCGTCAGCGAGACCGCCAGGGACAAAAACAGAGACAGAGACAACACATCCCCTGAACCTCCACCTGAAACAAATGAAAACAAAAGCCAAAACATTTTAAAAAAAAAAACATTATTTGCCACTATTAATAATTTTTCTAAAATGAAGATGCGACCCACACACATTGAGGGAGAGAGACTCAAGCGCCAAATGAATTGTTAACACTATTTTGCAGGTGGGATCTATACATTCATAAATGTACACACACAGGCAGGAGATTGACATCAGCAAACCATGGGCTCAGCCCTTTCCAGAGACAGTGGAAGGGGCAGGGGTCTACCAGTTGACAAAGCAGCTGAGGGTAGCAGTGAGGATCTGTGTGGGTTTGAGCTGGTGCGGATGCTGCAAGCCCAGCAGTTTGCCCGACAGGGCTGACAGCAGTCTTCCAACCCACCTACCGTGCAGCTTTCTTGCCTTCCTGGCAGAATGAGTGTGCACAAGACCGACATATCAGACCAAAGTATTACAAGTGATTGATCCAGAAATACTGGTGCAGGGCGCGATGCTGCAGTCTGTAGCACGTCACTTTCAGAGAATTGCCTGTGATTGACGTATTATCAGACCAAGTGAAAGTTGCTATTTGAGTCAATCAAAAGCAAAGGAAATGAATCCCTCAAAAATCTGGGCCTGAATTTTTGATACTCCGAAGGATTTTAGTGGAGAGTCTGCTCATTAAACCCTGCTGCTACAAAGCATGACAAAGACTGAAGGCAAATCACAGAAGAAAACTCCAGATGGAATTAAAATAAACAACCACATGACTCTGACCTAACAACAAGTGGACGGGTGATATTACGGTGGACTGTTCTCATGGATTAGATTTGCTTCTGGAGTCTAGTTGGGAGCAGCTGAGTAGCAATCCCGTCAATTCCCAGAGGGGAGTCATATTAAGAGTTAGCAGATTGATTTCGCACAAAGCCATGACCGTTCACAACACTGCATTTCTCCCAACACAAACGCTGGTGAAGCATTATGGATTCAGGAACGACAGAAAAATGGTTGAAATGGATCCTAAATTCAAACATACTCTAAATTCAAACATAGAAGCTCTGTGCTGTAAATTTAGACCCAGTGCTGAGTCCGGTCCTGAGGAAGCGTCTTGTGAAGGGGTTGACTCTTAAACCAGAAGTATATTTTTACACATTCCAAATTGCTTCTTTTCTTAGGGTCTTGACTTTTGGCGTCAGAGTATCGCTGAGTGAAACGTTTAGAACTTCAAATATATTTATAGGTGTAAAATCAACTCATTGTCACCAACACATTTAAAAAGGGGCAATTTTCTCACAAAATACAGTGTACAGTTAGACCTCACAAAGAGGCTTGGATGAGTCAGACAATAGCTTCAATAATTTAAGCTACACAGTCATAACTTGACATGCCTTCTGACTAAGCATAACAAATGACAGGAAGGGACAGACAAACACAAAGCGACAGCCCAAAATGCACCGACAGTGGAAATACATGGAAAACCATGATGTATAAATGAAGTCACTGATAGAGTAAGGGGTGTAAAAACAAACAAAAGGAAATGTTTTGCCAGACTGGATTTCTAGTCTTTGTTTACAGCAGAATCATGTGCGAGAAGACAAATTTTTAAAATCTGTGTTGCAGAGGCAGAGCAACATCCGCTCCACGAGAGCTCATCAGTACATCTCGGAAATCACTGGTTCATACTTTGACTTGGCAGGTCCCACCAAACAACCCAAGTTCTAGGAAGTGATGCTGGAGGAAGCTGCCAGATCTTATTTCGGATCCGCTGCATATTTCAGCAGGCATTCACACACAACAGGAGCTGACCCATTTCAGCAGATTTCACCTAACTATAAATACAAATCCTCCCAATCTTTGTAAATATATTCTTGGACTTTGTTTGAAGTTTGACTTTTAATCCAGTGCTGAGAACAATTCACACTTGGACGACTGATGTGGCGACTTTGTGTATGAATGAAGTGTTAGCTATCTAACTTAGTAGCTGACAAATGTTTAACTTCACAGACTCAAATGAGGTTTTAGTGAATGGAACTTGCTCACCACAATTTAATAAGGTTGTGGTCACCTACTCATTTTTCATGTTTCATTGAGCCATGTAAGGTTTCTGCAGCAACAGTTGTCACTGAGGAAGCCGCTATGAATACCAATGTGGAAGGAGGCAGACCATTCAAGGCCAATAAAAAAGACTTACACTGTAAGGAAAACAGGCTCTACCTCTTATCTTGAAGTGACCACTATGCAGCTGCATCACTTTTGTCTGTGTGGCTGCTCTCGCTCAGTGAAACAAGCCTTACTAGCTTTAGATTGCATGAACGGAGAGTTTTAGGTTGGTTAGGTTTTAAATTTAATGCATGGTGATGACATCAATTCGCAAAACTTGTGTGGACATGGTAAATATATGAAGTACACAAGGTCTGATGGCAAAACACTTTCTTCACACCAGAGGCAGCAGTGTCTTATGTCTTATAAACAGAGCTTATATTCATATACTTTTTGAAGCAACCAATGTGGACCACACCCTACTTCAGAAGTCATTTAGCAATATCGACATGTACTACGCCCAGCGTAAACTTGAGGCAACAGACTTGCAACTATGAGCAACAAGCTGTTTTAATCATTCACATGTAAAACGTGGCAAATAAACATTCATTAACTTAAGGTGAACTAGAACAATCCAAGCCAAAGATGACTGTGGCTTTAAAATGATTGGCCAAATGTAAGCCTTCAGAGTTATGAAACGGGGCAGAAGGAAGTACTGTAAGCAAATAAACACATAAAGATACGACCACATGATCATCCTTATACTCTACAATGGTAAAGCAAACAAGAGTATTGTTAATCATTGACAGTGTTGATAAGACCGGAATGTTAAGAGGTTACAGATTAGCAACATTTCTGTTCAAACTTTGATCTTCATTTTGAATAAGAAATACACTGGTATTACTTCTATTATGACTTAACATAGCTGAGAAAGAGCTATATGATTATAAAACAGTTTTAATCTTGTAACTAAAACGGAGGGAACAAATATAGAATTTGTTTAAAGATCAAGATTATCATAGCGGTGAAAGGTGCGTTTGAAAAACAAGTGGAAAACAGGTTTCCAGGCTTTGAGCTTTTGACACCATCACCCTCTGTTGTCTTATAAATAATGACACTGAATGGCCAAACCCATAGGAAGGTTGGCATGTCACTACCTGCACAGAAGGGAGATGTGAAATACAGCAAGGTAGTCATGGATCTAACCGTGGAAAATGGAAGCGCAGTTATTTTGTGGCTGTCAAAATGTCTTCATGATGCTATCATAAAAGTGCTCCCAAGTGTGGGTGTAAATCTATTGTACACAACATCAACATAATAAAACGTTATACTGACTACTCTCTTTGCATGTGAGGGAGCCCTGTCCTGGCTTCACAGGGTGAGCTTCGAGGGAAACCCTGGACAGGTCGGCTGTGCATCACCAGGTTTACATGGACAGACAACCACTCAGAAGGAATCACAGATATTGAATTGATCAATGTATGTTTATGTTTTAACATGGTGCCCACAGGAAACCTTAGCAAGGATTAAACCCAGAGTCTGACTGCAATCCTGAAGGGAGTCATAATATACAGTAATAAAAGTCGGGAGTTTTAAATGTCCTGATAAGATGATTCACAACCATGTGACATGACAGCACCTGTCGACCATCTTTAGAGTCCCCATGTTTACAAATCGGCAGCAGATATTGAGAGCTTGTTGTGTTGTTAGCCTTTAGCATTAGCCCGGTGAGCAGCCTGGTTAGCTTGGCATCAACAGGGACAGATACAGGTCATGCAGGATTAACAAATACACATTTCAGTGAGTATGTATTGCAGGTTCACTGTCGTACCTGAGCGGTGAAGGTGGTGAAGTGGGGCACCTTCAGAATGCCAACATACCGATGACAAAACCGCACTGGCCAGCCACCAAGCACATCCATGACGGCTCTCCATCCCTTATAGCTTCCGAGACAAACCGCTATCCTACAACAGGCGTCTTCGTAGAAAATCAAGCGGCTTTATTGGAGCCATAGAACATATCTAATAAATACATCGGCAGTGAATGCTACATAAACAAACCCATTTTCTCAGCTAGCATCGGCTAACTGTTTTAGCTGACGACAGCAAACTACGACATATACTGTTCCGGTGTCCATACAGACGTCAGGGAACGATCACCTTTTCCGACCCGTCATATTCAGCTCGTCTACCCGGACGTTCTCTGGGTCAACACAGCTACCTACAGATAATCATCAGCCTTGACTATCGTGATACACATCGCCTCAAAAGCGCCATATTCCTCCCCAACGTCACATCACGGAATGAGGGCGTGTGAGTTGCAAATGATTGACAGCACCTCCAGCCAATCACAACAGAGAATATCGCCACCTTTAGCGCTTCCAGCCAACCACAGTCTTTAATTGCCGGTCATCTAAATATAGCTCATAATTCTGCTCAGGAAAAACATATGAATGTGAAGTGTGAAATATTCACTGATTTTCAAAAGGGGTGCGGCTGAACATGTTGAATTACATTGAGTATGAGAAACTTGAAATGCACCTCTTGCTTTAAGGCCATGGTGGTAATTGTTTTGCAAATGTTGAATTAGTGCTCGTAACTATGAGGATAAAGTAGAAGTGAATGGGCAGATTTATCGTCCTAAGTCTGGGTGAGCAGCTCTGTCACCAGCTGGAGACATGGAGTAGAGTCTCCGCATGAAAGACACAGTGTCATATGGTGACTCAAAAGTCATCTGTATTCCGACTTCAGTCATGGATCAATGAGGTCTGCAGTACAGTGTAAGTCCCTGCCATAAATACTCAGTTAACAATAATCTTTAAACTGAGCAGCTTCAATATTACTTCATTCTTTAGACACAACATCACAACAACAAAATCAAAGCACCAAAACATAATCAAAATAGATGGATGGCATGACCAGAAATATGAATGTAACACAGATTTAATCCTCATATTTTCCACAGGTTCAATTTATTGTGGTTTAATTTAAACAATATGTCTTGATCCCTGCAAGTTTTGTTGTCCAACAAGCGAGGGGATTATCTGCTCTGATTAACTGATGAAGGAGGAGGAGGAGGCAACCAGTGGTGTGGTGGGAACCTCCCTTGGTTTGAGGACAGATACGTCAGGTTGCTTTTTGCTCTGTGCATCACCAACCTGCAGAAGAGTGGCTTTATACACTCCACGCGAGGAAAAGAGGAGCATCTTTGACCCGAATAGCAGTAAGTGCCTGTTTGTTTACACATCTTTTTTTATTACTGCCTATTTAAATGAAGATGATCCTTTATATATGCTAACTTTGTGCAGGGAAAAGCCTCTTGCACTTACTGGAAGTTTGAATGGGGCTTTACTATGACAATAAATCAGCACAGATTTTGATGGTTCTGCTCATCCATCACCCGGACAGGGATTAAATCCTAAATATTTTGACAAAATTGATGCAGTTTTGCAGAGTCAGACTTGTCAGTTTCAAGTCACTTTGCATGTTATTGTGTCTGTTCACCCTCAAGGCACTTGAAAACCATGGCATTTGCAGGGATGCTGAGCGATGAAGCCATCAAGGCTGCAGTCCGGGCTTGTCAAGGTGAATCAAGCAACACAGAACCCACACACTCACACGCAACCAGACACACAGGCACATCCAGATGCATGTTTATCCCCATTTATTTACCAAATTTTACGAAGCCTCTGATCAACGACCCACTGCAGTCCCAGAGGGGATACCTGAAGATGGTGTTTTTCACAGTGAGAACAGTTAGCGTAGCGTGTAACCAGGCAGCAGGAGAGCTGTTACCACTTAGATACCCGGGTGTTGATGTTGAGCTTTCGTGGAGAAGCCAAAATCACACAAGCTGTGCAGTCCTCATGTCCCAGAGCGCTCAATTATTTATCGTGAGCAATTATGTTTGCATGACAAGACAGATGCAGCTTGGAAGAAAATCAAATGTCAGCACTTGTATGACCTTTATCATGAGAATAGGCCTTTAAGTCACGCCACAGGAGGAACATAGCATCTCAGATGACACCATCAACCAGGGTTGATATGAATACATCATTTTTATCCACAAAACAATTTGAAGCAACGCCTAACTTAATAAGGTTAAGAAAGGTAGCATTGAAATATTAATAATAATAATAAAAATATGAATTGGTTAAAATGAAAAGGTGATTTACTTCATTTAAAGTGAGAAGAAATATAAAACTAACAAACAGAAAAACAGTTAACACATTCACGTTATTGTTAGCAAGAGTTTTTTAAAGCAGGAAACGAAAATGTAGGATGGAGGAAGAAGTTTTATATTCTTGACACATATAAATTAAATAGAAGACATAATAGGGCAAATGCACAATAGAAAAATATATTTTGATCTCAACTTGATCTAGATAATTACTTCCATTAAATATATGTATGCTTTTGTTATGGTATCTTGAATAAAATATGAATTGTATTTTTTATTTTTGCTAAGCATAAATAAAAATCTAAAATATAATTTTCTAAAATATATTTTGTGCACACAAAATTATGAAAAAATATAAATAATAAAATAGGTGAGAAAACAAAGGGGAATTCATGTGATTGTTATGACTGACACGAGGCACATATTAACCAATTGTAATACATATCTATAAACGATTTGATTCTATAGTAAATCACATTTATTAATAATTAATGGGGTCATCAGAAGGAAAATGCTTGACCACAACAGTTTGTTGTGAATTACATTTCAATCCAAATATCACATCGTCACGAATGACATTTTATTCAAACCCACAGCCAACTGCCTGTACGAGCGCGCTGCAGGGTTTTAATATTAAATGTCAGTGCTTCATCCAGAGGATTCACACACCTCTCCTCCCATTCGTTGCAGCTCCTGGCACGTTTGACTACAAGGCTTTTTTCGCAGAAGTGGGCCTGACTGGCTCTCCTGAAGACAACAGGATCAGTGTGTTTACAGTCCTAGACCAGGACAAGAGTGGGTACATCGAGGAGGAGGAGCTAAAGTGAGTGTGTTTGCTGTATGTAAAGCACGACAAGTGTCACTTTAGTCGTTTATTTCCTCGGTAACATGAGGCCATCTTGTATTCTGTGTATAGAATAAGTCACTAGGCATATACTAGAACATATTTCCTGAACTCATCTCTAGTCACTGATCCAACTGTTTCAGTGCCTTGACTCTTTATCTTTTATCTCCATATATCTGATCTAGGGTCACCAGGAGGGATTATTATTGGCTTATAGATGCTTATTATCTAGTCTCTAGGCTGCGCAATGATCTCTAAAATGCTCCAAACACTGTGTGATCTTCTTCTGGTTCGTACCAGGCTTTCTCTTACATTATATCAGTAATTGATTCAACAAATATTTTCAGGTTTTAGCTCATTTACATGCCTCATTTTTGCTCATCACTGCATTTAAAACTAACAAAGACTCAATGTTCTTCTGCATGAATGAAACAATAATTATCAACAACCGAAATGTCATCTACTCATCAGACTATTCCTCCAGAACTTCTCTCCTGGAGCGAGGGAGCTGACAGTGGCTGAAACTAAGACTCTGATGGCTGCGGGAGACAAAGACGGGGATGGAAAGATCGGCGTTGAAGGTTAGTCAGTGGAATAAAAGTGACGTGACCGAGCAGCCGTCGTTTGATGGAGCTGTCCAGCAGTTAGTGCTGAAACAGTTGTCTCTCAACAGCAGCAGTGGAATCAATTGTGTCCTGGTTCTGTTTAACGGCAGACTCACTGCATTTTTCTTTTTTTCTCTACAGAGTTTTGTGATCTTCTGAAATAAGTCCTGAATACAGTCTTAGCGATAGTGCAACTTTCCAGGTTGTTTTATGCAAAGACAAGAAACCTCAGTGGACCTCAACCGCCCTGCTGCCCATCCATGTGTTTAACCTGTTGAACATTGAGAGTAAATGTGAAGTGTCAATAAATCCATCTCAAATGTGTCACTGCTTTCTTGATTATTTTCAAGCCTCAGCAGCTACATAGCCACTAGTCGGCCAAATCGTAGAAGCCAACCTCCTGATTCACTTCAACTTACATTCTGGATTCAACTACAGGCGAAAAGAATGAGTCCAGTCAGTGTCCATGCTGCCGGCTGCCTTAAACCCCAGCTGATGGTACATAACGTCAAAGTGGAGAGGGAGACAGCAGAGGAGGACGACAACCAA
This sequence comes from Synchiropus splendidus, assembly GCF_027744825.2. Classification (NCBI taxonomy): domain Eukaryota; kingdom Metazoa; phylum Chordata; class Actinopteri; order Syngnathiformes; family Callionymidae; genus Synchiropus; species Synchiropus splendidus. Next base: position 4,498,492 of record NC_071352.1, read on the forward strand.
TGAGTGTCATGTATGTGCTGAAAGAAGACATGAAGAAAACAGGTGTTACTGGGGGGGACGATCAAGACATGCAGGCGGAGGCTGTGTCAACCTCTGATGCTGTGGAAGTGGAAGAAACTAACCATAGTTGGTCACCAGACTGAAGAAAACACTACACCTCTTCTCACTTCTTCTCTATCAAGCGCTGAATCGGCATTCATTTTTAGCTTCCATTTTAGAGCGATCCAATCCGATCCTACTGTTGCTGTATTGTTTGGGAACAAAGAAAACTTCTATACTATTAAATAGAGCTTTAGATCATTTTAATGTTACTACATTTTATATGGAAATTATGCATGGAATTCCTAATATGTGACTGTTTAGTTGCTTAACTATTTTAAACACAGCCAGTTATTTTGTGCACTGATGCCTTTAATATTCCAAACAAGCATGAAGAAGGGCCCAATTTGTTTGTTCATAAGATTTAACTGAAGTAAACACTGCTCAAAGTCTCACCAATATTACAGTGAAACTGCCCTTATTAGGACTCGCACTGCCTTCTGCTGGACAGACTTAGCATTCCTGGCCGCCTGTAGCCACACACCCCCCCTGCGGAAGATCACCATAGAGGTAAATTTAAACATGGCTGATTAATGTTTGATACAAAAAATCCAGTGACACACATTTCAAAATGCTCGTCATAAAACAAGATTTATCATGGCAAATGGCTGACAAGGAGACTGGAAAACACCCGACACCCAGGCATGATTCCAGACTGTCATTTTGTATAAGTGAAAAGGTGATTTACTCACACAGGACACTTGAAGATTAAATCAGACTAGCTGTCTTGTAATAAGTTACTTCCACCAGACTTTTGGTTGAGAGGGAGCAGGCTGGATCAAAGGCAAAAGCAGCCAAATCATTTCTGCACAGAAAGTCTATTTATAAATTCAACCATCGTGTTACAAGGAAGCCTGAGAAAAAATTAATAAACACACTGCTCATCATAAATGAGACTTTCCCAGCCACCAGACAATTTGCATAAAAATGTGTGGAATGGAACCAAGGAGACATTTTGAACTTCAAGTATTAAGATTTTTGAATGACATTTTCTGCATTTTGATTAAAATAGATATATTCCTGAGGACCTTCACTGTTATTATACATGGAATGGTTACTTAATTTATATTTGTATTTGAGTATATAAGTATTTGAGTTTTAGTTAATCGATTTTAAGTGATTTATTATCGCAATTTTATTAAATAATACATGCCTTTTAGTTTTAAACTCACACGCTCAGACACGTGCACGGTGCCTTTAATGCGGCACATCTCGAGGGTAAACCGCGCGACGACAAAATCAGCATTTTAAAAGTTGGCTGTAAATCTTCTGGGTGCAACACGTCGAGTCGAGGATGATCGGGTTTCCCCGCGACTCGAGCTATAGGCCTCTGCGCACATGGTAGCATCCTCATTTGTTCGCCTAAAAATAGCTTAGGACTAGTAGACACATTTTTTCGAAACCCATGCATCTTGGGTACCTGATACCGGGACTCAAAGCGCTGTAAATGGTGTTGCTCAAGGATATATAAGAGCGAGGGAAAGCGGCTAGTGGCATTCACTCAAGTCCTCCTTGGTTTTCACTCGCCTCAACGCAGTGCAAAGGTGAGTGGACTCTTGGGGGTCTTCACTGGGAGCCAAGCGCAGGAGTTTCCACTGGACTATGGCCGTAGGAAGAGAGAGGGAAGACGGACGCAGACTGTAGAGAAACACCGGATCTCGGGAGGATTCAATCGGGATGAAACAGCATCAGCATCTGCGGAGGAGAATTCTTTCCGGACGCATAAAAAAAATAAGCGGCGATGACGTCACTATTTCTTGTTTACTTCCGCGCTGACTCTGTGATAACAATTGTATTTTTTCCGCTACTGTTTAATTTGATAAATTCAAAGGCTGTGTTCCGGTTTATCTTTCGGGTTTCAAGTCGATATTTGTCATACAGCGAAATGTTCTGGTTGGCTTCAAAATCTAACATTTTGCAGCGATGCTAAAATGCAACAAGCTGAGGTTCTGAACCTCTTAACTAGCTGCTTAGTTCAAGCATTATTTTCCTCTATTTTAACTGATGTGAAGTGGTTTTTCACTCTGGTTTCATATGTGTTCCTTTCTTTCAGAATAAAAAATGGCCTTCGCTGGACTCAACGAAGCTGAGGTGAAAGCTGCCCTGGACGGCTGCGCAGGTGAGTCCCAGCCAAGATCAGCATTTTAACTATAGAACATTGACATGGAAGCACAAAAGCAGTTTCTAAAGCAAGCGCACAGCTTTCAACACAAGCCTTAAAACTCCTCACATCGACTTGATGTTAACAAGGAGCTGCAGCGATGACAAGCACTAACACTCTGGTGTCACAATTCCCTTTGCAGCTGCCGATTCCTTTGACTACAAGAAGTTCTTCAAGGCATGCGGTCTGGCCAGCAAGTCCGCCGATGATGTGAAGAAGGCCTTCGCAATCATTGACCAGGACAACAGTGGCTTCATTGAGGAGGAGGAGCTGAAGTAAGACGACACCGACACTCAACACTTACTGCTCCAAATGTGTTGGAGATCTAATATTAGTCTTCCCAGCCAGCTACTGACATTAATACCGCTCTCCGATTTATTGCTTGCTCTGATCATGTTTTCCAATTTCCAGGCTTTTCCTGCAGAACTTCTCTGCCAGTGCCAGAGCACTCACCGACAAGGAGACCAAGGCTTTCCTGGCCGCTGGTGACAGCGATGGTGATGGCAAGATTGGAGTTGACGGTAAGCAGCAACTCAAAATCTAAACAAAACATCTTTAAAAAAACGCCTTCCTTTCTGTCTCACAGAGTTTGCTGCCCTTGTCAAGGCATAAATTCCCAACTGACCAAGCTCATCTTTTGTGGAACTGCAAACTCCCTGCAAGTTTTCAGTAACCATCAGCTGAAAGAATATTTTTTATACCTTATTTATGAGTTGCCTGCGGACTATTTCTCAACATGGCGCACATCTTTTTTACTGCTAACGGTATTCAAATGTGTTAAATGTTCTGAAACTTGTGCAAAATGTACTACACCACCATGCACTTTTGAGGAAGAGTGAAAAACCAGGAATAAAATACTCTTTTGGTGTAATCACATCTGCTCCAGGTCAGTCATTGTGCACTCCAATGTTTTTATGGTCACTCTACACCCACTGTTTTCACATAGCTGCGGCTATGTCAACACAATGGGTCGTGCCCTGCCAGCCTGCTCGAATGCTGACAGATGGTTTGAACTGACCTGCCCAGCAGTGGGTTTAATAATTGGTTAATGAGGAGGGGGATTCAGAGGGGCTTCGGCCAAGGGCTGGCACACTCGCAGGGAATCACCCTAGGGCTTTGCCTGCATACTCCCCAGATACACGAGGTTTTGCAATAGATACCACACAGAGCGTAAGTGGGATGTCTGATCCAAGTTTTCCCCCTCGACCAACTGCTGTGTCGTCAATGAGATGATGCACTGTGACAACAGGAGGGCTATTCACAGTAGCAGTAGTAGTTAGCAGCAACGATTGACGCCCATCTGACAGCTACTCTCCAAAGTCTTCCTATCTATCACACAGCTAGATGTGAAGGATGGAAAGATAACTTCCACTCAGTATTACATGATCAATAAATAATGGGAGCGGGACAGTGCCGCCACCTGTCGGTCAAACTCCGCTCTCTGAAATGGAACAGCTGAGCACCGACGCTGACCCTGAATTCATCCTTATTTTACTTCGCTGTCACCCAATAGCCTCGGTGCTTATATAGAGCACACGGTAACCCGAATAACAAGGGTGGTCCTGAAGCAGACCTCTGACCTTGAAGATTTAGAGTCTAAAAAAAGACAATTTCAGGACTTTTCCGTGTGAAAGGAGAGTCTTAAGCTGTTCCCATTCAAAGCACCAAACAACTGAATGAAATGTACAACATATCTAATACTTTTATTTAAAGGCAGTTTCACTTCGGAACACTTGCTCCAGTGCCCACCTTCTTCAAAATGGTCAGCTCTCACAGCACATCCAACCCGCCGTCCTCCTTGCAGGCCTATTCTTAGAGTCGGGGGACACCGAAGACTTCTTCAAACGCACCTTTTAAGCGTCTTCATTTGTGAAACTCAAAATAGACCCCTCTCTGGCTATGGGACGAATTCTGGCCACCCCCATGTCGGCGGTGTCAATTATCTCATGCCTCAGATTTCGATGGAGTGGAACTATAAAAGGTTACTTGTGGCACCAGCAGAATCACTGCAGTCGACTCTCCTTGTGTCTGTAGCATCTGTACCCTGCAAGACAAAGACCCCGACAAAGGTGAGTGCAAGCGGACTCGGACTGAGTGCTGTTGTTTGGACTTGAAGACAGTTATTCAAAAGATAGAGGGAGAATTTTAAAGACACACATGTCTCTACTTCACTTATCGCTCTTAGCAGTTACACAACGTCAAATAGAAATAGATGAAGCTAAACTTATACTTTAACAGACAAACTTTTGATTTATTCTGCAGATCAAAATGGCCCTCGCAGACGTACTCAACGATGCTGATGTTGCTGCAGCCCTGGATGCGTGCAAAGGTGAGATGAGGACTTGCCAGTATATAGTCATGTGACCCAGCTATTAACATCCTACTTTGATGTCAGACAATGGCACCTTCAACCACGGCAAGTTCTTCGCAGCCTGTGGCCTGTCCAAGAAGTCCGCGGACGATGTGAAGAAAGCCTTCGGGATCATCGATCAGGACAAGAGTGGGTTCATTGAGGAGGATGAGCTGAAGTGAGCGCAGGCTTGGACACCCTTCCTTAAAGCATGAAAGACTGAATTATTGAAATTGACCTTTGAATTTAACGCCCGCAGGCTGTTCCTGCAGAACTTCAAGGCTGGAGCACGCGCCCTGACTGACGAAGAGACAAAGATCTTCCTCAAAGCCGGCGACACCGACGGTGATGGCAAGATTGGCATCGACGGTGAGACATTACCGGACGTTTTCTCAAGTCACTGAACTTAACACTGAGTGTATTTCCATCGCAGAGTTCGCCGCCATGGTTAAGGCATAAAGAGCTCCTCTGACCAACACCTGATGGAACAACAATGCCCGCCTCCCCCTTTTCATCTGAATATAAATAATTTTTATACTGAAGAGACCTTTCCTCCTCTATACAACACACTGTCCAAAAAAATGATGATTGTGAATGTTGCTCGGTTGTGTTCATGTCTTAAATACGAATTTTGCTGTCTGTAAAATCTATGATGCACTTTCCAGGAACAAACAGTAAAGGAGAATAAATATCCTTTTGCTACGGTCTTATTGGATGTCTGTGATCAATGAAAATCCAATATAAAGCCGATATAAAACAGCAATTGGGAACATTAGAATTCACATCATATATATATATATATATATATATATATATATATATATATATATATATATATATATATATATATATATATATATATAATTTAGAGGACTATTCACAGCCGAAGAAAAAATAGTCTTGCCATTTAACACTCTTGCACGTACACACGTGCGCAAATACCCGCCCATATTTACACTTATATAAGCGCACACAAACATACTAATTCACGTCGGCAGGTGATGCAGCTACGTTTGTTGAACGCTAGATGGCGTCATTACCGCTGCAGGGGCAACATATTTATTTTTTTGAAAGGTTCATTGATGTATTCATTACCTAGGCAACGTCAAGTGACAATTCAGGTTTAAGTTAAGCGATAACATCGATAAAAAAACATGACATCCGTCAGTGGTTTTACGTCATGGTTGATTTATTTAAGAGCAGCTGTCAGGCTTAAGGGCCTGAGGAGAGAGCACATTCAACCCTTCACACAGAGCATTAGCAAATGTAAATGAATAAATGATATACAGCCAGTAACTGTATAGTCTGCCAGGTATCAGCATGACATGATGACATCATGCAGCAGCGACAGGTAAAGTCGCACCACGCGGCTCGATCCGGTGTCGGCGGGCTCTTTTTCACACACGGCCCGAGGGGGGAGATGATAGAGTTTCCCAGGAGCCACTCCAACTCCGCAGAAAACTGTCAAATGTCACTTGTTGAGGGGCCCCATTAACAAGGTGCCCCCGAGGTTAGGTTCTGAGAGTTTCACAAAGAGAAACCAGCGAAGGGCTTTTTTAAATAATGAAGGAGCGCCGGATGCACCGTTGATGAAATCCCTGACATGCAAGCTGGAATCATGTTGGCTCGGATTGAGAGAAGTTATGGTTTTATCATTGGCTGTAACCTCACATGGAAGGAGCAAGGCAAACACCCTATTTTATTTATTAGTCAATTCACTGCCTTCACATCAGGCTTAAGATGAGCGCACTCAGCGCACCTTTACCTGCATCTCCCAGCTGTCACTTGAAGCTGCCAGCAGTGCGCAGCCCAGATCCCCTGGGCAATATTCAAGGAGATCCCTGCGTGTTGGGTTACAGTATATATTTTGGGAATCACCTACGGGAAATACACCCCTGTGGCAGGCAGGGTTTTGCACCGCTGCCGTGCACATCCTCGCCTGCATGCACCTTAAGCTGACCTTGACAAATAACAGCAGAGAACAATGTTTAATGAGTTGCTGAAGGCCACTGAAGTCCCTCCAGCACGGTGGAGGTCACGAGACACAAGCGAGGACAAACGTCAGAAAGTTCAATGATAGTTCTGGGACGCAACTAAGACTACATTATGCACAATCATCATCATGACAAAAGGGTGACCTCATCCTTCTTCATCAGCACACTTGACAACGCTATTTGCCAGGACTCACAACGTTGCAGCTGCAACCATATTTCAAGTGTGAAATGTGGATTGACAGGTATGGAAGGGATCACAGATGTGAGAGGCCCTTTATAACTCAAGAATTTCAATGGCATAGGGCTGGGAGAAACTAGTGGGATGCTCTCACTGTTAAAAGACTGAGTTCACTGCGTTTTAGTGCAGCTCTTTCTTCAGCAGGACACACTGAAGCAGTGTCAATTTGACTCTACATCCTTCCCTCACTCATGAGCAAGACCCAGAGAAAAACTCCTTCACTTCGAGGTCCTCTCCCCCAGAACCACGGACGCTTTCAAGATAGATAGATAGATAGATAGATAGATAGATAGATAGATCGATAGATAGATAGATAGACAGACAGAGATAGATCGATAGATAGATAGACAGAGATAGATAGATAGATAGACAGAGATAGACAGATAGATAGACAGATATATAGATAGATGGACAGATAGATAGATAGATGGACAGACAGTGATAGATAGATAGATAGATAGATAGATAGATAGATAGATAGATAGATAGATAGATAGATAGACGGACAGACAGACAGACAGATAGATAGATAGATAGATAGATAGATAGATAGATAGATAGATAGATAGATAGATAGATAGATAGATAGATAGATAGATAGATAGATAGATAGATAGATAGATAGATAGATAGATAGATAGATAGATATGATCTCATGGGCCCCGTCATTGACTCTGCAGGCCAGATTTGGCCCCCGTGTCTTAAGTTTGACACACATAACAGAGGCTTCTTGCAGCAGAAGCTATAATATCACATAAAAAAGCTATACTTTCTGACTTCTTCTTTCCAATAAAAGTCCTCAAAAGGGATCTTGGCTGTAAACTGACACAGAGATGGGAGGGGCAGCAGCATCCAGGGGAGAGAGATTGCAGTAATTTCACACAATCCTTTTAAGATTAGAAGGAGGAGTGGCGATCGGGGACATTACAGAAATGTGATGTTTACATGTGCTGTACAGATGTCCGCGCTCTGGGCGTTATAAATAGTAAAGGTTAATTAGTTAGCGGAGAAATGTGATCAGGGGCGGGCTGTGAGAACCTGATCCACAGACAGGTAACTCAAGCGAGCTCCATTGTCACCGCGCTCGGACCTATATAAGTCCAGAGTGTCGGACAGCAGGCACCACTCAGCCTTACCTCTCCTCCGGATCACGGTGAACAAGCCAAGGATCACGGTGAGTTCTCAGCGCTTCCTTTGGCGTGTTTCTGTCGCTTTAAATGACGTTTGACTTAGAACTTCAGCTGGACGCTTTTTTTCTCCTTTTTTTGCGCGTCATTTGTTTTAATTCCTTCTGGTTTCTCCTGCAGAAACATCATGTCTCTCTCATCTATTCTCTCTGCTGATGCCATCGACAGTGCTATCAAGGACTGCCAAGGTATCGTCTTCCATCTGCACTTCTCAGATGATTTTCTAAAGCTTGAGATTCTTTTTAATAACTCCATAGATCAACACGAGATGTTTGTTTTGAGACGACTGGATTGTTTTTTGACCTGCAGCACCAGACTCCTTCTGCCCTAAGAAGTTCTTCCAGCTGTCTGGACTCTCCAAGAAGAGCGCCCAGGATGTGAAGAAAGTATTTGGAATCCTGGACAATGACGGAAGCGGATACATTGAGGAAGAAGAGCTGAAGTGAGCGCTTGAATTTGTGCTTCATATTCCACTATGATGTCTAACACCTGGGCTCCGTAGGTTCTTCCTGCAGAGGTTCTCACCCAGCGCTCGGGTTCTGACAGACAAGGAGACCAAGTGCTTCATGAATGCTGCTGATGATGACAGCGATGGTCGGATCGGAGCAGATGGTGAGAAGACTCTTGAGATGCAGTTAAACTCTATTGCTATCCAACGCTGACATCTTGTTTCTCCAACAGAGTTCCAGGCCATGGTCCACTCCTAAGCGGCTCGACCTGGACTTTCTTCCGCCTCCACTGCTTCAAGGGCTATGTTAGTTTAAGCACCAGTCAGAGTAGATATTCTAAGATATTTTATTTTGCAGAAACACACGCCGATTCACAGCAAACCACAATTTCCTTTCATGTTTTTTTTTCAACTTATCATCATGCCTTAAAATAAATGTACAATTTACCAAATTACTGAAAAAATAAAATAATAAAACCCAACTTTTCTTTGTGTTTCATGGGCGTCGATTGTCTCTGTAGGTGTTAGTGAGTGTATTCATTGCATGCTCTGCAGCATCTTTGAACGAAATGGCATCAGCGATCATGGCGTGAGCCTGATGGAGGTGACCTTCATGACCACCTGAATGGATCAAGTGACCACCAACCTCAGCTTTGTAAATAAACCCGGGTGAACCTCGCTGCAGCACACACACACACACACCACCTCACGCAAGCCAAATCCATTTGCAAAAATCAAATATGAGAAGGAACAGGACTGAATGCAAATCCATTTGAGGTCACCATCGAAAATGCCAGCTCAGAATTTTGTCTTATCATTTTACAGCACGGATAGAGATTGAAATTTATTTGCATTTTTCCTCAACCCTGCTTTTAGAGGATCAATGCCATGCAACAGTTGCGTCGTCATTGAGCCCTGCTGCATATGCAGTTAGTTATTACAGGGGGAAGATGATCATTACGGCTCACACCTGCAACTTTGGAGTGACACGGCAAACACTGAGATCAGCAGGAGATTGCACCCTCCGACTCAGGGTGTGGCGGAGGGAGTTTTAAAACAGCATTTAAAGTCCAAACTTTATTGATTGGAGGGATGCGCTGAGGGCGGCGAGGGGAAGCTGCAGAGCTGGGGAAGCCTCCTGGAAACAGGAGCTGGGCAGGGGTGCACACCATGATGCTGTGACCCCAGCAGGTCAGGAGTGGGAGGAAACAGGGAGGAAATGTGAGCTCACGGGTCCAGCTACTGGATGTGCTGCAGTCGTGCGTCCTTGACTTTCCATTCTGTTCTGGCCAGAACATCGGAGCAGGCAAAATACTGCTGAACTCCCTGAACCTTCCTGGTTATGCCCACAAACATCTCCTTCAAAAAAAGGTCAGACAGAGATGCGATGTCATCTCTCAATACTGGTTATGGGATGGAGCACCTGCTCTCCACGCACTGCACATACAGATGTGGGTTTAGATGCTTCAACACTGCCCGGCTCAGCTGCAGAGTGGAGCCTTTGCACTTACATTTTTACCTCCATCCTGCCTCATCTGCCATCGTGTGGCTCGTGGGCCTCATGTGGCCCTCTGCCTGCATTCATCCGGCCCTCTTACATCAAACTGAGCCTGTCTTTTTATTTACTTTATATACACAATTGACTACTATATGATTTTGTCCCCCATATAACTGATTTATATAAGTAAATCTTGAGGCTAAAAATAATATATGTATATGTATATATGTTCAAATAAAAAGCAAATGCAAATGAGCTGGATATCAAATATTATTACTTTATTATTATTATTTGATCATAGTCGAAAAAATCTCAGATTATGTGTATATATATTTTTTCTTACAATTTATATATGCTTAAAATAAAAATAAATATATTAACTCATATTTTTTCCTATTATTATAATTATTATTATATACATTAAGACAATAGTTCTTCTACTTATGAACTTGTGATTTGGAGTGGGGCACAATTTCTTTTTTTTTCTTTAATTTCCCTTTTTTATTAAATTGTGTTTTTTTAGTCGCCAATGTTTATTTTTAATTTGTTCATTTAAATTATATAGCTCGCCCTATTGATTCTTTTATGAACAGAATTGACTGCTATATGATTTTGTCCCCCATATTTTATGAATTATATAAACAAATCTTGAGGCTAAAAATAAACCAAATGTTCAAATATAAAGCCAATGCAAAACAGCAGGAGATTAATTATCATTATTGTATTATTAAATGATCATAGTGAAAAACAATTGTCAATTTTTCTCGTATTACATGTATTTTTTTATTATTTATTATTATTATTTTATACTTTAAGACAATGGTTCTTCTACTTACAATGAACTTGTGATTGGGAGTGGAGAACATCGTATGTAAATCCTCAGTTTTGAGCTCTTGAGAAGCTGAGTCCTCCATGAGAGACTCAACCTCTGCCTCAGAGAGGCCCAACACGGAGGAGGCAGGAGGGAAACCCAGGAGGCCTCCCAGATGACCATTCCAACCGATGGATACAGACCTTTTTGTCGAAAGCTTCAAGACCATTTCATCAGCAAGTTTTTTGGGGGGGTCAGCGAGTGGAAGAGACCTCGAAATCCCAAACTATTACCTCGACCATTGATAGATAATTGTTGTTTTCCTGCGTTCATAGAGCCAGAATTTGGGATGTCCTCAGATGTAAAGCTCCTATTGTCTACCTGAAGCGTCAATAATGGATGAGCTCCCTTCATTGTCATATCAAGCCAGAAGTGTCCGGCTCACCTTACTGATTAGATCTATGTGAAACTTTAATGTGCATCCCGTCTTCCACTGATAACAGCGCTGGAGGGAGCAAATGCTTTGGCAAACACTGATCATATTTGGAGTGGATTCCAGCCTGGAAGCCTCTGACATGATGCCACCTGATCTTCCGAACATCGTGAAAGATTTAACTGGCGTGTTGGGAGGAGTGAATGGGCTCTGCGCAGGAGCTCTATTCATAATGCAGAGGATGACAGCGCCTCCTCTGCTCACCAACAAGCTCCATCCTGAGCTTCTTCTGATGTGTGCGTGTAGCTTCCCCTCATGAATGAGTGATGGGCTCGGATCAGTGGCCCTTCGCCGCGCGAGCCGCTCAATAGAGGAAGGAAATTTCTAAGAATCTATTTTTACACTGGCTTGCTCCTTTTGTTTAGCTAGCGGCTAATTGGCGGGGATTTATATGGTGACATGAAGCAGGCTGTGTTGCAGCGGCGGCCACGCCCGACTCCTGCCCTTCTGAGTGGCTGTTAAGGTAATGTCCATCTTGGACCTGGTACTTTGCAGAATTCCAAATGACACTGGAGGATGGGTTAGAAACCTCTTGGTGATGTTTTATCTCTCAAATAAAACAAGGCAAATACCCTTGATTCAGCATTTCTAGGTGTAAAAAACAGCCGTAAAATAAGCTTTAAAAGTATATTGTTTTTAAAATCTTCAGTCATAATAATGATCGTGCACAATTTCATTTCCCTTTCTCATTAAATGATGTTTTTTCAGTCCCCGATCATTTTTTTGGTTAATATATTGTGAAATTCACCCATAAATACAGTGAATTGTCACATTTTTATACAAACTGATAAGGGCATCTTTATATATATATATATATATATATATATATATATATATATATATATATATATAATATTTGACATGAATATAAAAAATCTATATAAGGCAATGTTTTCCTTATAATAATTTTTACTCCACATATTTGGCTTTAATATTTATTTATATTTATTTCTACATAATTATTTGCAGTAATCGTCCATCAATTATCTTTTGACAGAGTAAAAAAATAAATAAAATAATTAAATACATAAATAAAATGTATTAATTGCATTTTTAATTAACACATACAAAATATCAGCTGTGATTATAACATATGCATTATCTGGTTTAATATCTGACACAGATTTTATTTATTTTATATATTTAAAGATAAATTCTTATTAATATTCAGGCTAAAATTGAAGTGCATTAAAAAAAAAATTAAAACACAAAGCTTAATAAAAAGAATAGCAAAATGTATTCATGCATTTAACAATAACAATGTTCTAATAGACAAGCCATTCAGTTTGACATATGTTTGCGTGCTATTATTTTGTTCTCATATACGACAACGATTTCTGTTCTGAGCGGACCAGGTGGACTTCTTTTTGTTGTCTGTATGACTGCAAAGATATGTCTATAAACCAGTCACAAAAGTCATTTCAGCGTCACTTGAGGAAGCAATGGGAATTTAATCTCTGTATTTAAGACAAGATGACAAAACTCTCACCGAAGTATTCATTGCTGCGCATCAGCTCAACACTGATTATATGTCAGTGACCCGGTGAGGTTTACACGGCCATCACGTCCGACGTCTGTGCTCAACTCAACCTGCATGTCCCACTCCATGTCCATGTTCCTGCATGATTTAAACCACAACTGTCGATTGTCGGGTTTCAGCGCTCCGACCTTCTCAGTTTCAAGTCCAGGTTCTGGCCCGAGACCCAGAACGTCTGGTCTGGTCTGGATGTGGAAAAAATAAATTAGATTATACCTAGAATTTATGGGCTTTTTGTTTTGTTTTGGACATGTATCTCTGATTGTGGCCTTCATATAATGTATTTATTAGTGGTGAGACTTTAACGAATTAATTAATCACAATTAACGCGTTAAATATTTTAATCACATTTAATCATTTAATTTTAATTTAATTTAATTTAACAGTTTTCTCTCCAGACAACACGGAACCTTTGTAAGCGCAGGAGTTCCTGGTCGCAGTTAGGATGATAACAACAACGACAAACATGGAGGAATCCCTGAACAAAAGCAAACAAAAGCAAACAAAAGCATCGGTTTGCTTTTGTTCAGGGATGTTTTTCGCTACACAGTGGCCAGGGTTTCCACTACTCTGAATGGACTGGAAATTCTGATAAAATTCAAATTCGTTCTGAAGACATTAAAAGAGCTTCAGTTTTGATAAGGTGATATAAAAACTTGTAAACATATATATATATTAGTGTGTGTGCTTAATCTCTAAACGCATCGATTGAGCTCCACATTTCTGTCTGGTTTGAAGATATACAGTATATCTAAATTCGACATTTGACACTAAGTCACAATGACGAGACACGAGATAATGTCGCCCTCTAGTGAGTTCTAAAAATGATTTTTCTTTTTGAATATTTGTAATTTCAACGAAACTTCTTTCACAATGTGTCAAGATTAAAGGTGAATTTATTGTGTCTAACTTCATAGCTACTGAATTTAAACCCAGCTGTATGTTCGTATTTATTTCGCACAGTCAAAAGCAATGTAAATTATTGATTTTATGATTCTACGAATTATCATCCTATTTTAACAAGACATGGTTAAGGTCTATTTACAGGAATTTAAGGGCGTTAAATCGGAGAAATGTGCTTGTATTACACACTCCCGCACGACAGGAGGCGAAATCCTATCACAACCACCATTGGATTATGACGCGAAGAAGCTGACGTCATCGCTCTTTTCCGGTGTGCTCGCCGCTGCTGCTGCCTGTCAACGGCACACATCATCAGACCTTTTTGTTTCTCGCCGTTTTCGCTCAGAAATTAAACAGACTGTCCGTCAACATGTCCATGTACAAGGTAAAGCCGATCTGTGGTGGCGACGTCACGATTGACTTGCCCACCTGCATGTACAAGTTACCCAATATCCACACGCAGCCAGGAAGCGCGTCTCAGCCAGCGCTGCAGGTAAACTTCATCTCGTTCCCTTTTTAAGTCGCTCGTGTTGGCTGTGTTTAGCGATACATATGACCAGACGTTACCCGGACTGCACACTGTGCGACGTTTGGCTGATGCAACATTTCACTAAATGGCTTTCCACATCATTTAGATTGCACTTATGAGACAACGTGGCGTCGCAAAAGATATTGTTGTCCTGAATAACCTGTCGAGGATCGTGAGTTTTTTTTAAATTATCATTACAGTTTTATGTGCCTCGTTGACATGATCTGAGGTTAGTTTCGTTTTTCACCATAATCCGACGAACAAGTCATCATCATCATAAACATACTGAAACACCTAAATTCGCTGAGATTCATAGTGAAGACATAATCTGTGGGTAAGTTTTTATTGATACTGTAAGTCAGTTACATTTAAATACAAGTTTCTTTACCCATATTCTGGTGTATTAACATGTGCATGGAGGGCAACATCCATCCATTGTATTCTGTGTATGAATATTCTGGAGCATGAAGATGAACGTAACCAAGGTGCTGAACAATTTTTAATCACTGAATTTTTAGGTTGCTCTTATGAAGTTTCATCGTATTATTTTTAATAACCTGTTTGTTTCTGTTTATCTCCACAGAATGGTGAAATGGATCCAGCAGTCAAAGCCCTGGAGGCCCGGCAAGATGAGATCATGCGAAAGCTTTATGAACTAAAAGCAGCGGTTGAGGGTCTCGCCAAGACGGTGACCACACCAGATGCTGACCTGGATCTGACTGTCAGCAGCAGCCTCACGTCCCCCAGCTCTGCAAGCCTCCAAGGCACGGCTGACCTGGACTCTCTGCTGGGGAAGGTACGTTTAGCTTCAATTCTTTGAAAGGCTACTGTTGTAATTCTATAAATGGAATTCAGTTACCAGATCAGACTGGTTTGTTGGAATGTGCTCGCGGGGAGAAGTGAGGGTGTGGATCCAGATGCTCACAGTTTGTGCTTTTGTGTCACCAGGACCTCGGTGCTCTCCGTGACATTGTCATCAACGCTAACCCAGCACAGCCCCCCCTGACCCTGCTGGTGCTTCACAGTCTGCTGTGTCAGCGATATCGAGTGCTGTCCACTGTCCACGTCCACTCCTCTGTTAGCACCGTGCCACCACAGCTCCTGTCCTGCCTTGGCCCCCGTCACGTGGACAGCTACGCGCGTCACCTGTTCCAGCTGGGCTTCACCCTCATATGGAAGGACGGTGAGTTCAGTTGCGTGGACTTTTAGTGGCATTATTTTTATTTGTTTATCCTCCTCAGTCCCGAAGCTGCAGATGAAGTTCAGCATGCAGAACATGTGCCCTGTGGAGGGTGAGGCCAACGTGGCCCGTTTTCTTTTCAAGCTGCTGGCCCCTTACCCCAGTGACCCGGCTCTGGCGACCCTGGTGGACAGCTGGGTGGACACTGCTTTCTTCCAGCTGGCAGAGGGCAGCGCTAAAGAGCGAGCTGCCGTCCTGCGCTCCCTCAACTCCGCGCTGGGTCGTAGCTCTTGGCTCGTGGGTCAGGAGTTCTCCCTGGCTGATGTGGTCTGCTACTGCTGCGTGATGCAGAGTGGATCCGGGTTGTCGGCGCCGGCCAATGTCCAGCGCTGGATCAAGTCCTGTGAGAACCTCGGCCACTTCATGCCTGCCAAGCTGCTTCTGAAGTGACGCTCCTAGACCAGGCACCGGAGGGATCTCATACTGGGAAAAAGGGCATTCGGAAACAAAAAAAAAAGACCATCTTGTGATGCTTCTTTAGGTGTGCAAACCATCATAGTCTTTCACAGGTTTGACTAAAAGGAAGCAGCAGAAGATGGTGGCGTAAAGAAGGAATCACTGGTACTTACATTCATACACAACTTTCACTCACTTGGTGCCTAACAAAATCCTGCCCTCGATGTGTGCTGTGAGCTTGAGGTGTGAGCAGTTGTACTTTGTACCCTTGATTTTCTGAAACTATTAAAATATCAATTTTGGAACAACGGCTGTCTGGTTTTGAGTTGCATTCTTAAAATAGTCCAGTAGGGGATGCAATATCCCCGGAATAGGAACATGCATGTATGTGAGAGGCTTTGTTTGCGTGCAGCGAGGACAGATGGGTCTTCACTTCAACTGATCATGACATAATGAATGGAGATCGTTTTCGAGTATCAGAGATCGAGTATCAGTGCCTTGTTGAGCAGTTTCAATATGTTTCCAGTTCACAACAGGGTTTATTGGTCAAATATGGTTGACTGACACTAAACGTTTCCAGTCGCTCAAATTGACAAAATGTTGGGAAACCTGCAGTTTTAGAACGGAATAAAACAGTTCTCACATCCAACGTGGACGAACAAATCCCTCCGCATCCGTCGGGGTTCCATCAGCACAAGTGTCACACTGACAGCCGGGTCCCAGAAGGGGGTGCTCTGACAGCTCCGCAGGCTCCTCACTGACATCTGGGCTCAGAGGGGCTAATGCTCCCAGGATCCGATTCTGTTGACGCAAGCGGCCGCGCACCAGATACCAGCAGATCGAGTACTGTCAGAGTTGGGAAATACAAAAGACTTTGCTCAGGACCTGCAGGTCAAAGGAAGTCAGGCGTCTGGTGGACTCAAATCGAGTCTCACTGAAAACAGACAAACTGTATTTCATTTCCGAGTGAAATAAAGAGGAAAATGCATAATCCATTTCCATAACTATTATACAAGATCTTAAAAAAAGGTTGAGTTTAATTAGAAGAAAAACGGCAGAAGCTGCTGTTGTATCTCAACAGCTGAAGCCGCTCAAAGTAGTCCTCGGTCAGAAAGATCCTCTGAGATGTGACGATGTTGCTCTTCTGGCTGAAGAGCCCCTGGACTGGCGCGGTGGACGGCAGTGGAGTGTTGTATTTGAGGAAGAGCTGCTTGACTCGGGGGAAGTCTTGCAGGCTCTCCAAAGCCTTGCCCGTCCCCTCGATGTACTTCTGGATCTCCTCCGTCACGCCCCATTGCTCCGCGTCCATTGCAGGTTTGGCGGATCCGTAGCTGAAGAAGTCATCCTCAGACTTGATGGTTGGGCCACTTCGGCTGGCGTTGGCAGTGGCGGCGGCGGCACACGGCTCCACCAGTGACGCCTCGGTGGCCAGCAGTGAGCACATCTCCTCCCGTTCTGACGCCGGCATCCACCACAGGCGGAACTGCGGCGTTGTCGCGGTGGCGAACTTGGCTTCCGTGCTGGCGAACAAGTCTTTAAAACGCACATCGATGGCCGCAACGACGGCGTTTATGACATCGGCGAGGAAGGTCGCCGAGTCCTTCTGCTCGTTCAGCTTGTTCTTCAGGCTCAGAACCGTCGGGATGACCAGACCCAGGAAGCATTTCTGCTCCGCCTGGAACAGCTCCAGAGCAAAAGCCAGCGGGTGAAAGACGGACACATACTCCTTGAGGAAGGCGAGCTCCTCAGGCAGCAGCTGCGGTGTCTCCAGGCGTGTGCACAGCTCCGTGAAGTCCAGCTCGCTGAGTCCTACCAGCTTCTGCAGAGCACAGTACTCCACATTCCAGTGGGTGATGCTTGGGACCACCAGAGGCATCTTGGCGATGGCCTCGGCTGCAGGCAGACCCACCTGGACGCGGTGGCATTTGCTCCAGATGGAGTAAACCTTGCACATGGCGCTGTAATGCAGCTGACACGTGGGGCCCTGGGACACTGCCTGCCAGAAGTCCTCACTCACTATCAGCTCCAGGTGGTGTGACGCACATCGCCGCACTGTAGGGACAAACAACATCATGTCCTGCTCCGGGTCTCCATCCAGAAGTGAGGCGACATTCTCGAAGACGCCGATGTCATCGTCACTCTCCTGCGAGTCCATCATGTACTCCCGGAACACGCTCATGAACGGGCTGGCGTTGTCCGTGACTGTAGTCTGGACTTTACCCTCGATGCCGTAGGCCACGTGGACCTCGTGCATCTTCTGCACAACCGTGTCGAAGGAGACGGTTCCTCGCAGACGTGAAAAACTCAAAGCAGCCGATTTCCTCTCCAGAGAATTCGGGTCAATCCAGTGGCAGGTCATCGCAAAGAAACTGCGGTTATTGAAGGTCCAGATGTCTGCGGTGGTGCACGCGTACTGGATCTGACTCAGCTTGCTCAAGAGCTCCTCCCGCATCCCAGTGAAGGCCTGGTCCATCTTTGCGAACAAGGCCACTCTGTCCATCGTTTTCAGACCTTCGGTCAGCCCAGCGATCAGCTTCTGGAAACCAGGCTGCTCCAGAACATGAAAGGACAGGCAATCCTCCATGATGAAGTTGAAGATGAGCTCGTCCATCCTCGACTGACTCATGTACTTGGAGAGGATCTCGGCTTTTACTTTCTTCAGCTGCCAGTGTCGACTCTCCTCGCCGTTGTGTTCCGCCCTCTTCCGACCCCTTTTAACATCCGGCCTGGCATCGCAGCCTAAATGTGTTCGCTGAAATCAAAAACAGCAGGATGTTCATCAAAAACACAACATCATGTAATAAATAGGATTATTTCTGATCTTGTCCTTTACGGACAAAAACTCAGAAAAATCACAACTATATTGTTCCACTTCAAAACATCAGATGTTTAGGTTATACTGCATGATGACATCCTTCCCCTGGTCTGCCTTGTGCATAAAATGGTGGTGATATTGCCAACTCTGCACTCGCCACTTGTTTCATCCTGATCCATAACATACATTGCAAAAATAAATTGAGGCATATTATTCTTATATGAATTACATATTAATAATTCTAAATAAAATGATTCTGCCACTGTCAACAAGTTGTCTTCCTACTGCATGGTCAGGACAATCATCACCTTTGAACATCTGGCCTGGCATCGCAGCCTAAATGTGTTTGCTGAAATCAGAAACAGCAGGACACACATATCTCAAGTGCTACCATCAAACACAACATTATGCGATGGACATAAATAGGATTATTTCTGATCTTGTCCTTTACGGACAACAGGTTTTTGGAAAGTAAAAAAACTCAGAGCATCATCATCAAGGTCTTTATCTTGCTGAAGTTGTCGAAAAATGGACGTAGAAATGTAACAACAAAAATGTAGAACATTAAACATTTTTGTGGTTTATACTTCAGTGCTTCAGTTCACCATCTGTCTGAGAAAGGAGAACACTGAATATAGAATTATATTAGCCATCTTTCAGCACTGTAGTTAAACATCTAAGGTGAAATGTGAGATTACAACTAACTTTTCTATTAATTGTCACCGTAATTTCCGAAATTTACAGTCTCTCCCTCCCATTTTTGACATATTTTTGTCTTTCCTCAATGACGGATGGAGAGCAGCCCAACGCGTCCACATGAAAAATGAATACTCTTAAGACAAATAACAAAATTTGAGGGCGCTAAATCACAACTATATTGTTGCACTTCTAGACATCAGATGTGTAGTTCGTGACTCTTCAGTGAAGTTGCTCAATCTAAATGATCCTGTTCACAGACATCAGTGAACATCAAAAGTTCATCTGACTTACATCTAAATGCTTCTTCAGGTTGGACGTGGAAGTCTTGGAGGTGGACAGCAGGTTGACCCTCGGCAGACACAGGTTACACTGCACGATGATATTCTTGCCCTGGTCTGCCTTGTACGTAAAATGGTGGCGATATCGCCAACTCTGCATCGCCGACTTGCACTCGCCACTTGTTTCATCCAGATCCATGTCCGCGTCTATCTCGAAATAAAAGTATTGTAATCCGTTTTTGTAATCTAAGTATTTGTGATTACATGTAATGTAACGACAATGGCGGAGAAATCCCCACAAACAGGGGTAGGTCGCTCTCTGTACGGTGGCTCACATGGACCAAAATAGCGGGCAAAAATCGCTCAACGCATGCGCACCGGCCCCAATCTCTTATCGCCGCTTATACAAACAATGCGCATGCGTTGAAGAAATACACTTCCCCTTTCCAGCACGCAAGTAAATGGCGCCCTCTTTGGGGCAACTACGGAGGAAGCTTCTTTGTCCTCCGTCCAGAAAATAACGAAAATGATCAGGACGTTTCACTTTTGTTCTTTCACTTTTGCTCTGTTTGGCGCGTATTGGTATTTAATGAAAATGATTCCACGCCAGTATTCATATAATAAAAAGGGAAAATAACAGTTTATGAGAGAACAGTTCATCATAATCTGGATTTGAGTTTATTAAATTATGGGTTTAATATTAAAACATGGAATTTAAAAATTATAATATTAAAATCTTTATTTTATTTATGTAAAATTCCAAACACCTCATTTTTGTGTAACTATGATTGAAATCGCGATGGTTTCACAATTATGGAATGAAATGTAAACAGCCTCTCCCTGTTTTCTTTTACATTACATATTATATCTCTGTTATTTTAACTTAAAACCGTAAAACCATTTGAATTAATCAAATATTCGCCCTATTTTTTGCTCCTTTAACCCCTTCCATTCCATTATTGGCTGTTGATGATGAGGGTGGGGTTTCATTGACGTCGTGGTTTACAGGCTCAGTCTGTGTTGGAGCAGGCAAAAGTGTTAAATCAGGTGAGAGGGTTTGAGCTGTGGAGCTTCCCGTTAAGTTGAGGGAAAACTCAGCGACTGAATAGTCCCACTCGTTTCTCTTGGAAACCCGGTCGGGGTCATTGAGAAAGTGAACCCGCATCAACAAGTATGACCCTCGGTTCTGCGCCCTGACGCGTGTGGGAGCGGAGACAGTAGCATGAAGCGCAATGGCTTGGTGTGACCGCGGGGTTCAGACGCTGTTGGCCACCGTCGGGGCTTTTGCTGCCTTCAGCCTGATGACCATCGCCATCGGCACCGACTACTGGCTGTATTCACGGGCGTATATTTGCAACGGAACCAATGCCACCACTGACGAGACCCAGCCACAGCCCAAAACCAAAAAGGGGGATCTCACCCACTCGGGGCTCTGGAGGATCTGCTGTATCGAGGGTGAGTGTCGAATCGTGGCGGTTTCAGGAGTTGAATGATCGGGCTCGGAGGTTCTTTCTGGCAACGGAGCGCACAAAAGGCGCAGGCGCTTTTACGCACAAGCTGGAGACCGAACGCACTTTTCATAAGTGCGAAGCTCGCAAAGATTTCTTAAACTATCTTCAAGAGTTATCACCTTATTTTACGGGAATTGGTTACTATACGTGCGCACTCTTTGCTTGCTGTGTACGATTTTTAACGCCTTTTGGAACCTTTAAAATGCGTTTTTTGAACAGTGTTTTTCACACACTTCGATGATGCTTTTTGTGTGAGATAAATAAGAATACACGTTCAGCCCTGGCCAGAAGGGCTCAAGAACAGTCAGCAAATCGCTGTGTCATCACTTGTTTCTCCTCAGATTTGTTCAAACACAGCGACATTTCGCGATCAAAACCAACATTCCAGCGGCACCAGTTGATCCAGACAGATGCGTAATCGCAGTAGTGGACTTAACTGGTTCTGCGGAATCACAATTTGGTAGTAAAAGATACGTTAAACCATAATGCAGAACTGTGTGCTGAGGACAGCTATTGTTAGAGCGAAAACCAAACCTCTATTTATGAAAAGGTACAAATGATGAACAATAAATGTTTCTGACAACAGAGCACGAAACACTTTCTGACAGGACAATATGTAAAAATCATGATCATGATAATAAATAAAACACAAAAATGACTTTTTAAAAAGGAATGCTTACATGAATAAGTATAAATGTACTTAAATAAATACATTTATACATACTGTTTACAGAATTACAGAATTTGATTTGTCTTTTTTAAGTGGTCTAAAGTCGTATCTTGATTTATGCCATTTGTTTTGACACAGTGAAATGAAGAAAATGTTATTTCAGTTATTGACGGATATGACACTTTTACACCATAGCTATGTGGGCACTCAGCACACACACACAGAGACTCCGTACAGCATCATCATCATCCTTCTAATTTCCACCTATTCTTTTACGTGGTTATTTTTGTAATAATTCTGTAATAATTGACTCAAAATATACATATTTTTGCAATCCAAGTGCAATCAAACCCATGAGCAGAGAGAGTTCAGGTCTGACGTCGCTGTTCTGTAGGTTGAAACTGTCAGTCAACACCGCCACAAATAAAATGTCCCCTCAAGAATAAAAGTGAATAATGCTGTTGCACTTTCAAACACAAGGGTCACAGCTGTCCTGCTTAAACTGTGGATCCAATAGAAGTCAAGTTCTGAATGGAAACGAGTCCCTGTGTCAGCAGCTCCTTCAAAGGTGCGCATTATTAGTCCACTTTCATTCATCTCTTTATTGTATCTGACGCTGTTGCTTGGCAACGTCCCTGAAATCGCTATGGAAACATGCCTTTGCGATTTAAAAATAGATGTCTTCGCGTCATGTCCGAGTTAAATTACTTTTTCTTTCTTGCTTTTTGTCCCTTTTGCCTGTGATTTCGAGCGTCTGCTGTTTGGAGAGTGACGTGCTCAGACAGTCGCTCATTGATGCAGCGCTCGCTCGCATCCGGCCGTCTCTGAACTCCAGCGGCTCTCAGTGAAGGAGAGATGTGACTGGAGGGATTTGTCCCTGTCACAAACGTATGTGGTGACGCAGGAGGTGTTGTTGCTGACAGGTTAGCAACACGTGTCACTCATCAACATACATGCACGTTTCACACCTCATCCTAAAGCCGCCTTAAAAAACGATGCTGGGCGGCGCAGTGTTGCAGAGAAGACTAAAGATGTGAAAACATTTTTCCTTAAGCAACA
Source organism: Synchiropus splendidus (assembly GCF_027744825.2). Taxonomy (NCBI): domain Eukaryota; kingdom Metazoa; phylum Chordata; class Actinopteri; order Syngnathiformes; family Callionymidae; genus Synchiropus; species Synchiropus splendidus. Next base: position 4,521,408 of record NC_071352.1, read on the forward strand.
ATTTGGCCCACACTCGGAGACATGTAATTACCAGAATAACTCAGCACATTGTGTTCCAGCAGCAGGTAGAGGAGCCGCTGTGATTTATGGAATATTAGAGCAACCGTGGAGAAGCATTGTACAATATTGTAGGATGAAAAGAGGAAGGGAAACTGCACTCACTGTCATGTCACCAAAGTTTTCTGTATGATGATGACTTGATATTCATGGAAAAGGGTTAGACACACCAGGGGTGGACATTTTGTCTTGTGGCAAACCACAATATTTCCAGAATCCAGCTCCACTGGTGATGGGCTGATGAGGCTTCATGAAACAGTGTCCTCATTTTAGGAGGCCACTAGATGGCACTCTCTGCTCTAATATCCTTGGATTATATATATATATATATATATAATTCAAATCCAAGGATTTTAGAGCAGAGAGTGCCATCTAGTGGCCTCCTAAAATGAGGACACTGTTTCATGAAGCCTCATCAGCCCATCACCAGTGGAGCTGCATTCTGGAAAATAAATAAACAAAACAAATCTATTTTTTGTGTTCATATTTGTATTCTATGTCACTTGCTACTGTCATATTTAACACTTCTTTTTAATGGGTTTATTAAACCCATCCCTCATTATTTTATTTTATTTATTTATTTATTTTTTTATGCATCTCATGACTTTTTTTATAGTTATATTCTATGTGTTACTGCATTCAATAAAAGAAATTGGGATATTTCTTTATTTTTAATAAGTAAATTGTTGTTTAAATACATCCTACATTTCAAGAGTTTGGTATTCAACCACGGCAATTCTTACGCATACTGAGTCTAAATAATGGCTCAGCTCTTTTTCAACAAACATCTCCACATAGCTCTCATGCAAACAGCCATAATGATGACATCATCCTCAGTGGGCCCCTGACTGAATGTCCTGCTACAACATGCTAACCTCCAGTGCCGCCAGTGAGGACCTGTGCAACTCAAGCTGCAGCAACACAATGACAGTCACGTGACAAGAGCCTTCTCCAAAACCTCCCACTCGTCCCCTGGTGTCACCGGAAACTACCATGCACAACATGGCTCATTAACTTAAGGGCCCTGAAGCTGTGATTCTCCTCCTGGAGAACGATGGCAATACGTTACAGATTTGCCGACTCATTGAGCGATGAAAGCAGATTTAACGGGTGAAGACCCTGAATTCAGACGAAAGCAAAGACATCTGGCTCATCGTGATGTTCCCTACTAATTGTGTGTTAAAACTATAGCTGTGGCCTTGTTGTCATGGCGACTCATCAGGACGGAATCATTACATCCACACATAGACACAATTACGCGGCCACACCCCTCTTCTCACGATGACAAGCACATTAACTTATTGACAGCCACGGCCCCTCGCGGTTCGCAGCTTCCGGCGGGGGGCGTTGGGCTGGACAGATTGCGCCGACAATATGTCGCCCCCCCCCTCCACTTCGCGTAAACACATCGCTGTGGCACACATGGCGGCACGTTCCCTTCCCACCTCCCTGTAATGAATGTGTTTCAGTGTTCCGAGACGCGCGGTTCAACAAGCTCTCCGTGACATTTACGTCGCAGGAAGGAATACATTGAAAGGATTTACAGGTCAACAATGCCTGTATTTCTGAAGTCCATATTGCTGCTGCTTTAAGTGCAGCTCATTTCCATCAGGAATGGACGGCGTGAAACCAGCGGCGAGAGAACAACACAACAATCCAATTAGCCAGTACATATTTATGGTAATCGATCTGAGGCGGGCTGGCAAAGGTGCCGGTGTTAGTCTCTATCATTACACTCATGACTGTGGATGTTCATAACGGAGAGGGGGTCGGCACGGCGACCACAAGGCAGTAATTAATAAGCCACAACGTAGAAGTGTGATGGCTATTCAGCGATGGCACCTGCTGCGCGCGCGCGCCTCCCCTCATTAAGGGTTTAAGTCATGGGTCGCCTCTGTTGCTGGTGTCCTCGCTGGGTTTCAATAGTCGTGACTCTTTCATTCACCAGCTGTCAGTCATGTCAGATCTGTTTGGATGGACTCCTCAGTTTCATTGTTCATGTGTGATGGAATCCCGAAAACAAGGCTCGGAGGGAAAGTCCACCACAAGCCACCGTTTGGTGGAGCTGAGTCGGCACTTTCTAAAGGCGATATGCACAGAGAAAATGAACGGAGAGAAAACAGTGCCCTGAGGCTCTCCAGTTGAAGAGCTCAGAAAATCAAGTAGTTGTTTTTTTAACCCAAAATTTGGACTCGAAATAGCTAAGAATGTTATGTTGGCATAATCACGAATGTTTTTGCTTCAACTGAACTGAAATTTTCAGCTTGAGAGGAAGCATTTCGATTGTGTTTTTGTCATTGTTGTTGCTGTCTTTACAGTGATTATAACATTTTGGCAGAAAATGAAAAGCTATTTCCCCAAAATACTTTTGTTGGTTGAACTAATTTTTGATGTAACCTTTGTATGCATTCATTTATGGTCTCCAATATGAGATATATTTTATGTAATAGTTACTTTTCATTTTCATTTGTTTAATTTGTTCCATTGTTTCCATGTGTTTTTTGTCTGCTTTAATGCTAGTTTGTTTTTTGTTTACACTGTTTATGGTTGGAAATATGTAATAATAATTATCTAATAATTATTTTGTTTGTTTTATTTGCACTTTTCAATATTTAGTTTTTTCGTGAAATATTTTTTTCTTTATTTTTTTATAATTGGTATTGGAAACAGAAAATGATTTATTTAACTAAACTGATTTATTAAACTTAAACTTAACTTAAATTAACTTAAAGATACACATATTTTATTTATTTAGTTTTCTTTTAATTTTTGATGTTCATTCAGTCCATTTTCTGAATGGTTAAAAATGAGCTGCTGTCTATTGGTGAAGTAGTCTGTGTTCTGGCAGTTCCACGTTCTCTCCATGGCTGCCACCAGTGATATTTTGACAGCTCTGTGGAAAAACAGAGGTCTTTCTGGTGCAAGATGCAGGTTGACAATATCCGTGACACAGCTGTGAATACCTGCTGCGTCAGCACTTCTTTCATTCCTCCAGTGAGTGTCAGAGTTTGAAGAATTCATTGCCAAGGACGTAGATAGACATGTTGTCAGTTACGAGCAAATTGTGAGCTTTGACAGTGAAGGCTGAGTATACAGACTTGCTGGAGGCAAATGCAGAATCAGTGAAGCAGACAAGGTGAGTTGCAGGGGATCAGGGAAGCAGATTGTCTCCAGTTTGAGTGCAGGAAGAGACGGGAGGATAGGTCGCCTGAGAGTCCTGGACTCTCATGGGTATTTGAGACGGTGACTCTTGTGAGTGTATGATTGTTGGGCAGGTGTGAAGGGAGGGTGACGGACACTTGGTGACACAATATCCTGACTGTTAATCTGCTCTGTATCACTTGTGGGAAGGAAACAAAGCTCCTCCAGTGGCCGCACTTCCACGCACAAGCACAATGAATGTCACTTTTGCACGGTGTATTCATCCGTCTGGCCGCTAAAGAGTGCGCATCCCATGTAAGTTATTGTGCTGCCGGAGTCGGAGCAACTTGATGAGACAAGAGACTTTTCCACCGAGGCGCCGCTTTATTGAGCTGCGCTGTGTAAATTCCCAATAATTACCATGTTCATCATGATCATCCCGTGGCCACTGGCAGCTCAGCTTCGGCAGCTGCTTCCAGAGCTTCCCTGTGATGCGGTAGTTATGAAAACACCGATCCCTGTATGGCGTTTATGTAAATGATCTTATAAGACAGGAAGCGGCGTTGCCATGGAAAAGCAGTTAGCGGCTGTTTGGCGTGTTGATGGCGTGAGCTTAATGTCTACCTCGTGCGCAGTCGCTCCTGGAGGTTTCGCTACCTTCTCATTATGAATCCCCATCAATCTTTTGCTTTTGTTTCATTTTCCAGGCGGCGCAACAGCGACCCGCCTCTCTCCCCTCTCATTTGTCTGCTTGTAATCCAATTCTGAATCTGTAGCAATATTGTCTCCGATTCCTCACAAGGGCCGTAAAAGCCTTAAACTAACATATAAAGGGGTTAACTGAGCTCACGTTGACCTTTTAGCTGAGCCCATCGCACACAAGGCCTCATTTACGGAGCGGCTGTTTCACAGCCAGCAAATGAAAAGACAAATGCCTCTCCTGTCGCCGACTTCTCCTTCACAACGCGGAATTAGCCCGACGTTTTTTTACTCCTCCCATCGGTGACCAGACACAGAAAGCCATGCTCCATTTTGTGATTTGACACTAATTAATTTGATGTCCCTTATTAAGCTGCAGACCTAGTTAAATGGGCCCCGAAATGAAGGCTACATTTACTGTCTCTGTAGTCGCACCTCTACTGTTAGCTCAGATCGGATGCTTTTTCAAGCAAGTTTTATAATATTCCTGCTACATAATCCCTTGTCTGATCGAGGGTCACCTCTACATACTTTTATTTTTTAAACAAAAACGTTTGTAGTGCAAATTAGAGCCCAAACTGAATCCAGAACACAGAAGCATGACTCTCTCTCTCATTGGAAAACGTACAGGATTAAGTCCGACTTCTTGTGCCTGTCTCTGTGTGGTCAACTCGCCTGCAATAAAATCTCTTGTCCTTTGTCAAATGATTCATGAGTGTTGATGCCAATCTTTGAACGATAAAAGACTGAAACATTTATATTTATGTGATGGAGTGTTCATTGTTAAAATTATTGCTACATTTAGAGCCACAGTTCTCCATTTCTTCTATTCTCGATGGAGGTGCGTCCATTTTTTAAACATAAAAACAGTCTGCAAATGGCTTTCCTTAATTCAGTGCTTGCCCAACTCTCCACCGCCTCTGTAAATAGTATAATTTTCCTGTAAAACTACTATAAGTACACCTGTGCATAACATTGTATGCTTGTTAACATTAAAGAAAAGAAAAAAGTAAGTAATATAAATCAATTTACAAGAACTTTTTTTTTTACATTGTTTTTGTCTGTAACAGAAAAGACAGATTTGGCTGAAATTGAAAAACAAAAATCGTGAGTGGATGTGCAATTACACTTTATTCTAGTACAGCAAAAAAGAATGTTTCAAGATCACATGCACCACCCCCTCTGCCCCTCTATTTGAGAAGGACTGCCTTAGACATTCACACAGAAAATGACATCAACATCCACTGAACGCCATTTTCATCGGAATCTGCAGGCATCCATCCTTCAGAATTTTCAACATTACTTTTTGACACATGCAATGTCGACAGTGGGATGATCATTTTCAAGTTTCATGTCACGAGAGGTGAACAGGGTTAAGAATAGTGATATCTACAACACAAAGAAAAAGTCACCTATCCAGGTCTCAACAGGTCAAATGGCGAATTGACTTCCTCACACACACCTCCATTGACCCTTCCCCCAGCCCCTCACTCGTGTTGCTATGTGCTGTGTACAACCAGACTCAATTACTGTACGGCTAGAGGATTTAACCTCATCTCTGCCCCCCCCCACCTTTCACACCTCGTCTCTTGGGGAAAACACAGACATTGGTATAGGAAAGCCTCCATTTTTTTTGTAGTTTCCCAGTTTGGCGGCAGACATCTGAAAATCCCTCCCTTAAAGCAGAAAAAAACTTGAAATGGTGTGTAGATATTGACTTTAAGCGTGTCCTTGATGGTCTTTTGGAGCAGAACAATAAAGAATGTTGGAGATCAAAGTAGAAAGTGTGGATGTTTTCATTTCACTCTGCCCTCTTTTCATCCGACAGGCATCAACCAAGGCAGCTGCTATAGGATCAACCATTTCCCAGACGACAACGACTATGACACAGACAGCTCGGAATATCTGCTGCGTAAGCACCTCTTTCACTCTTCAGCCTCGCGAGAGGAAGAATTTGAGGAATTCAGCATCTGAAAAATAATTCATTTGACTGACAGAATCCTCCTTTGGTGGGTGGAATATGCACGGGAAACTGAGTCAGTGTCAGCGGTGGCAGATGAGGTCGGTTGCAGGGAATCAGAGGATTGTTTTGGCCCTGAGGGCAAGAAAGGCGAATGAGAAAAGAAACTAAAATACAGTTCATGCTGCAACAACTAAGTCCGAAAACACTCATGAAAATAAACGACTCCACCATGTCTGCACTGTCTTCGTCACCTTTTTTTAAATCCCTCCAGGAACCCTCACTTCCATGCAAACAGGAAACGCTTGTGTGCACATGCGTATAGAAGCCGAATGAGGGGTAATTTAAATATGGCTTTAAACTTGAAATGATTCCAACCACTCCTGGCGGGACTCAAAGTAGAAGTGTGAAGTGAACTATACAATAAGCTCGTGATACAGAGTAATGATGGTTTAATCGGTGGTGGAGCTTTGTTGAGCTGAAGCTTATTTACCATCAGATACAGCCGAGAACAAAGAAGAGAATCGGGTCTGGCCACATCCAGCCAAAACGATGGCTTAATAAAAGCCTTCACAGTTGGATGGGCTCATTTGAAAGTTGTGAAATGGCACGGCGATTCATTTCAGGGGAGGTGATAGTCATCGAGAGGCCTTGTTGTGTCCCGCAGCTGATTAGCAAGGCTTTTGTCACCACAAGGCCCGAACGTATGAATGATAATGGAGTTCTCAAAAACCAGTGTGGAGGAGGTGAGATAGCGCTGATGAAGGCGCTTCAAATATGGGTTGCATAATACCTACAAAAAATTTGGTATCATTCCGCTAAGTTTTGTTAGATTGGAAGAATATGTTCTCAGTGGTAGCAACTCGGGCAGGTGGTGTCCAAGGAGAAGCAAGATCAAGTTTCCATATGTTCCGATCAGATGTGTGGAGCTGGGAGTGTATTCTCAACTTTGACACGCAGGTCGGTCTCGCAGCAACCTCCTACGCTCCTCTGGAAACCAAGCTCTCTAGATGCCACTCCAACCAAGTAATATATGTTTTTATTGTGACTCAAAACATATTCATCTGGTATATCCGCTCAAATTATAGCTTAATCCTTGAAATGAATTTGCCTTTTAGCTCAGCTCTGTTCTGTAGTATGGAAGGATAGATGGATAGATAGATAGACAGACAGACAGACAGACAGACAGATAGATAGGTAGATAGATAGATAGATAGATAGATAGATAGACAGACAGACAGACAGACAGACAGACAGACAGACAGACAGACAGATAGATAGATAGATAGATAGATAGATAGATAGATAGATAGATAGATAGATGCCTTTTAGCTCAAGTCTCTGAACATAATGGATTGAAACATCTCTTCGCAGGTATAGTCCGAGCCTCCAGTGTGTTCCCCATCCTCAGCACCATCCTGCTCATGCTCGGTGGGCTGTGTGTCGGTTTGGGTCGGGTCTACAACAAGACCAACAACGTCCTACTGAGTGCCGGGATTCTCTTCGTTGCTGCAGGTGAGCCGGTTTGTCGCGACACTACAGTGAAGCGTAACCCGAAGGTGGAGATCTATATGGACACCATGGTTCATCTGGAGTGAAATATTGACCTCGGTACATTACCGACAGGCACACGGTTTAATTGGACTGCCCTTCAAGTAGAGAGTCTCAGGCGCGAAGTCATCCCCAGTTCCCGGCACAAATAGAACGCACCATTAGACTCGCGATGAGGAAAGGCAGCGGGACCGGCCGCTCCTGCTCTGTGATTGTAGCTCATCAGTGCCACAATCAAGCAGAGGTCCAGGTCCTGATGGAGCAAGTGAACCTCTCCATTCCTGCCGAGCCTCTTTCACTTGTCTTTTCCTCGCATTGATGAGACGCCTTCTGTGATTTGCTGATGATAAACCTCCCCCTTCACACTTCACACCCATTGATTTTGTGATTGTGAAGTCGCTGTGGATGGACTTCAGGCCTGATTCATTCACTTTAGCTTCCACATCAGTCTCTCTGGAGGAGCCATATTTAAAAAGCCAAAGGCAGATACAACAAGTCATCTGTCTGATGTTCTTCACTCACAGTGACTCACTGTCTCTTTCTTCCATAAATGACTCATTGTGCAGTCTAAATTTAACACCTGAAACTCACCATGTCTTGAGCAGCAACACAGGAGCTTAGCCAGTTGCTACTCTGTAGTTTAGATGCCACCAAATGTTTTGGTTTGATGGTCCTGAAAACCCTTTGGAAGCCTCATGGAGAACAAGTTCTAATAATAAAGAGGATACTGTGCCTTTTTTGTCCAGGTCTCAGCAACATCATCGGAATCATCGTCTACATTTCCAGTAACGCAGGGGACCCCAACGACAAACGCGACGACGACAAGAAGTACACCTACTCCTACGGCTGGTCCTTCTACTTTGGCGCCCTGTCTTTCATCGTCGCTGAAACCGTTGCCGTTCTCTCCATCAACATCTACATCGAGAGGAACAAAGAACTCCGCTGGAAAGCTCGCCGTGAGTTCATCCGTTCCCTCTCCTCATCGTCCCCGTATTCACGGATACCGAGCTTCCGCTACCGACAGCGGACGTCGCACGCCAGTTCTCACTCCACCGAGGCTTCACGAGAGAACTCGCCGGTAGTCGGGCTGAAGGGGGCGCCGTCTTCCAGCGGGCCACTGGATGAGCTGTCCATGTATGCCCTCGCGAGAGACAGCGTGACGGAGAACACCTACAGCCCTGAACACGAGGCGGGGGCGGATTTCCTCCAAGTCCATAACTGTTTCCCCAATGACTTGAAGGACGGGGTGAACCGCAGGACCACACCCGTGTGATTGCCTGGCGTCGAACGCGGCGAGGTGGCTGCTTTTAAAGGGCTGTGTGGAGGAAAGCTGGAGCCATCGAGGAAAAGACCTGTGCAAGACTGTCAGGGTGTTTCAACCTGTAAATGACCACAAAAGGTGCTAACTGTACATTTTCTAACTTTGTGTTTTAGTCTGTTGTTGTGAACCTTCTCCGAGGTTTGTCTTCATCATGACTGTGACTTTGCCTTATAGCCTTATCTGTACGTTCGGTAGAGACACGCTGTAATCCTGAGTGTTCGCTCGTCGCTACACTTGTAGCGTGTAAATGCTATGACATCAACTGTTGCTAACAAATATGAGCCATACACATGGAGAGAGGTGAGCCACTGAAATCCTGCAGCTATAGCTTGAAAACATGCTTGAAGTCAACATTCCTTCACATTCATTCATACGCAAAGTGATAATCAGAATTGTAGCAAGCGACTCAATTAAAACTGGACTATACTGAAGCACGGAAATGACCGGTGGACTGGGTTTCCAAGTCAGAAAATCCTCGCCACTCTGATCATCCAAGATGGCTTCCACAGACATAAACAGGAAGTAGTTTTGAATCAATGAAATGTGCAGAATGAAGCAAACCCATTGTGTATGTTTGCATGTCATCCGATGTAGTGTGTCCGGGTGACCCAAGTTTTCACAAGTTTTTCATGAGTTAGTCACTTCAAATGAAGGATTCGATGACGACAGATATCAAGCAGCATCTTTTTCCTGGTCACATGACGACCAGATTTATTCAATAATAGCAGAAAAATGCATTTATTTCAATGAACAAGCATTTTGCGCTTTCTGAATGAGTCCAGGGCTACTTCCTGTTCTGACAACGTCACGGCTCATGCCAGCCAATCACGATGCGTCGGACATATGCTTAGCAAATGCTGCAAAATCCTGGCCTTTGCTTGTAAAAGTTCAGTCGCATTTTATACTTACACCGCCGGGTTCTCTTGTTGCAAACGCAGAGTGTGTTTCATGGAAAATTCCTGTAACTTCTGTGGACGTCACTTTCTCATTTCCCGGCTTCAATAACAACAGTGATGTCCTTCCCTATTCACCATTTCCACATTTGTTTGAATGAAAATCCTTGAAAGAATCAGACTTTTTAGAGTTTATTTGGGGAAGATGAGACGGCATTATGGGAAGTGCTTCCATCAACCAGAGGGACTTTGCTCAGTCAACTCACTATGGAATCTAGCAATGTCATGCTTTCCGAACTCTGAATTTTCTCATCTTTTATCATCACAACAAAAGCCTCTGCATTGTCACTGAAAGACCCTGGATGTCCAGAACCCCCTCCTTCTTTATTCACTCCCATATCAATCGGCCATCTGTCAGGAGCTGACAGTGAAAGAGGAAGCCCACGACAGGGAACAGACAGGACTTCCTTTTTGCTGTGAATGAAAGGAGAGTGTTTCATGGATAAAGATAAGACAGTGGGCCTAAGTCAATCTGTTGGACTCCTCCCCCTTCAGTGATAAACATAGAAGAACTGCCAGCTGATGAAAGCTTTTTATATGATATGGAGATCAAGAACCATGAATGTGTTTGAGGACTCCTTATCTTCAGTGTATTCCATCCCCTCAGCCAACACAAAGCCATCTGTTTAGAATGTCGAACTTTTATATGCCAGTGTCCAGACTGCTGTAACTGTGTGTGACGTGTGTAAAAATGTACATGACCTTCCAAAAAAAAAAAAAAGACAGTTATAAGCAGCATTTATCCACCAAACGTTTCTCGCCTTGATGGTTGTAAAGTTCAATTTATCGATTTGTATTCCGGTAAAACTAATTGCAAACACAAATTGATTCTCTGTTTTGTATGGTGGAGTATAACTAGAAGATGAAACTATATTTTCTATTGCATGTATGCAGCAGCTCCGTGTGACTATTGACTGTGTAATATTGTCGTGGATAAGCACATTCGTAAAAACTAGGAGAAGCTGGTGACTGCTCTGAATTGTATAATAAAATAGAGGGAAATGTCAAGCAGATTTGTGGACAAGGTTTTCTTATGCAGCTCAGAACAGACTAGGAAGTTCTTGGTTATGTTGCAGCTACATAAAGCCTGCTCAAATGCACCACAAAGTCTTATCCAGCCAGTTCAATTGTCTCGGCCGCCGAGGTTCATAGCAGAACAATCCAATGGAGAACAACATTACCATGTATTATCTTGTGTAACCAATTTCCATTAAGACAATAGAGTTTACTGCTGTAAAAACCTTTAAAAAACATAAACCTCTTGTTTATTTATTTTGTCAGTTTCCCTCATCTCATTCAATTTGGTCGGTTCTTCTCATATAAAGAGTACTCATTCATGAAGGAGGAAAATGCATGTATTGCAGCACTAAACATAAAGATTATTATTTATATAGATACAAAAGAAGAGTCTATTTTTTTCTGTTCTGGATTGTGGTGTTAATATAAATGTGATTTAAACATGCTGGTGTCATGAGAAAGGTACTACTTGCAGTGTATTAAGAGTCTTTTTTTTTTTTTGCTTTGGTCAGATGAATAGAATTTCACGCCAAATTGATTACTGTAACCTTTATAAATATGGAAAAGTTGCCCAAATATAATGCGATTAATCAACAAAAATGTCAGGCGGACCCCGGGGAGTCGGCGTGGAGGAGCGCTTGCTTTTTCATTAATAACAGCCAGCCAAAATTATAAATGCAATGAGAAGGTCTACAAAAATGTGCTTAAAAATGAAAATAAATAAAAAATATAGATTCTTTACAATTAAAAAAAAATAATAATATATATATATTATAATTTAGAAACGTACAATGCCATCACAAAGTATGTTCAGGGGCCTCATGCTGCCTATATTTCTCTGGCTCTCATAAAATCTGTGTCAAGCTGTGAATGTAGCGTATTTTGTTTCATTGTTTTTCAATATTATCTCCCTGTATCTATTCCATGTTTTATTTCCATTTCCCTTTTCTAAATGTATTTGTTTTTAAATAAAATGATAAAAATTTAAGTTAAATATCATATCGTTTTTAAATTAAAATTGGTTAAAAAAATTATTTTACCTGAATATGTTATTGAGTAACATTAAATTTGCTTGTAAGATAAAATTGTTTTTTTACTGAATTAGTTCAACAACAAAAATAATACAATTATAAATAATATGATGTATACATATATTCAGTCTTTTTTAAACATTTTCACAAATTATGTATTTATTAATTTTCATCATCATTTTCATAATACTATTACTAACAAATAACCGCATGACACTTCTACTTTATTTCAGTTGTTTTAAGGATGTTATTTGACATTAAGTTGAACTATATTTGATGAAAAACAGAAACAGAAATTGACCACAAAAAGACACCATAGCAGAAAAATATTATTACAAAAAAAGGCGCCATAAACAAAAGCATCCATTGGAACACAATATATGCCTATAAAGGTATGTGTTCCCACGATGGTGGTGTGTCACCTGAATTTCTTAGCGACTGAATCTCCTTCATCTGCGAATGATGGACGAGCCGCTTCAGCCTCAGGGTCTCCACATTGTTGTGAGGAAACAAATCTGTCGCCATCCTGCCGATGGCAGCGCTCTTTTATCAAAATGTTAAAAGCCGTCTTTCTTCCTCAGACGGGCGCTGCTCATCTTAAGAGTGAGATTAAACCTAAACAAACCAGCGGACATTGCCCTCTATATTCAGCCTGCCTGAGCATTGATTTGAAGATTTTATTGATGGTTGAGTTTAACCCAAGCCATGGGTGAGATCCAGTCGGAACACTTGACTTTCAGTGTGACTCGTCTCAAGGTGAGCCATTATTTCACATAAATACCTAGAGGGCGCTGGATTATTTTCACTGACAATTGTAAACAGTTTAAGCGTAGCAATTTTCTCCGATTCTGTCTCTTTGACAGGCAGTTTGTCGCCCCAAATCTCATAACCTCTGCCTCATGTGGAAGCCTCTGTGCCGCCAGGTCAAGCGGGCGAGGTGGGCGCCACAGAGGCCAACATCGCTGCGTTGTTTCGCAGAGGAATATTAAGAGGAGGCTGGCAGAAATGGCCTGAGGACACGGCTAATCTAATTTGGTTTGAGTAATGTTGCCTGTCAGTAGAGGTCCCTGTGAAGGCTGCGCGATTTATTCCGCCACCGTTAAAATTAGCTACCAATTAAGCTTGTTTTTCATCCTGGACTGAAACTTTGAAGATAGAAAGCAAGGGTCGCAATTGATGTTAAGAAGACTTCAGATTCGTTGTGTCTGATGTGAGGAAAGTGATGGCTTGGTTCTCACAATTCTCCTCCAGCCAGGTAGCGTTTCAGCTTCCTGTGTTTCCCATCACCTGTCAGCTGACATGACCCGCTCACTTGATGGCAGATGACGTGCCACGCACTGTTGCTTGGAGACTGTGATGTTCTTGGTGTGTTTGCAGGCACCAGTGTGAGCAAATGAAGCGGGTCAGAGGGGTCACCGAGGACGGCCGGCTGCACCGAACCACACTATTATTACACACTTAGACTCAAGCGGCGGCTTCCGCGGCGTCATCTAGGGACCGGCGTTTGGGGAGCCGGGCAGTTTTGCTCCAGCAGCATCAAGACGGGACGTGATAATGAAACAACTGCACCCCTGTGGAAGACTGTGAGGGAGACGATTTATCTCTGATGATCAATTTCCTGCATCGCTTGGCCGCTGATGGTGTTTACAAAGAGTCTCTCGGCTCTCTTACACCTGAGAGAGTGTGAGTCGCGGCGGTTTCCTGTCCAGCTTCAACTCATGTCTTACTTCCCAGTAATGTTGTGGTATCGCAGAAGCAGGAGGCAAACATCTTCTAGGCTTCTCTCACCTTCCGTGTTTGCTCAGAGGTGTTAAAACAAACACTTCCAGACGCCTCCTACAGTTGTGTACCACTCGTTGCACCATAAATATAAAACATCAACACATCTGGTGATGGCTTCAACCACTTCTAGGACCCCTAGTGGTGAAAAACCTGATATTTATTTGGCATAAAAAGCACCATCCTAAAATTGAATAAACCATGAGAGCAGATATAAAAACTTCATAAAAAGGCAGGTCTTTAGTGTTTAAAAATACTTACACTCTCTGCTGCCCTCGGGCAGTTGGTTCCTCAGATATAGGCCGTAGTAGCTCAAAGAAGCTTCTACTGGAGACTTGACTTGAGGACAAGAGGGTCCAAGAAGTGGGCTATGGAGATGAAGACTGAGATGAATGGAGCAATACAAGGATCGATTCACTTGCGCAGATGACTAGATTCTTCCTTATCCTCTGAAACTGCTACCGCTTTTCTCTGTCTTATAATGTTGTTTATTCATTTATTTTCCACATTGCTTTTTATTTATTTATAATTTTTTTCAGTAAAAAAAAATCAAAGATTATTATGGTAATGTTGTTTCGTATCATTTTTTTTTTAAATTATTGCTGGACAATTATTTATCCAATTTACACTTATTTTTTCTGTAAAACTTCCAAATAAATTTTTCAATTTTCATGTTACAAAAAATAAACATTTCAAATTGATGTCAACGTATATCTTGCTTTTTCATTTATTGCATTTATTTCTTTTCACTTTTAAACAATTTAATGTATTATTATTATTATTATTATTATTATTATTATTATTATTATTATTATATAACCCTTCACATCCGGAATATTTCGTTCTAAGCAGATCACATCTATTCAATAAAATGTGTCCAATTCATCACTGATAAATGCAGAGCTCCAGCCAAGTCTTTGGATCCTCTCATCAAATCTGGAACATTCCCTACAACCAGGTGGGACTCTCTGATCTGATTGGCCAGAAAAATAAGTGGATCAGACCATTTTAATGATGACTAATAAAGGAAATCTTCCCTCCGGAAGTCCCCTGGTATTCAGCACCACAGACGAATGAGCTGGAAACGGAGCTGAGAAGGAAAGTTCCAGATGATTTCAGAGTCAGAAAAAGTCATCTTTAGATGAGAGCTGATTTGAATCATCTCTATCTGCGGCCACATTGGTGCCAGTTTAGGAGGTAGCACGAGACGGGGCCCCTGATCCACTGTTCTTTCACTGGTCCCGCTTTCTGGGTCAGACCTTTCTGGCTGTAAACTGAAATCTTGGACTTGGGCTGTAAAATTGAAGCCACGTCTTCAACCTCTGTGCTAAATGTCTCCTACAGCGAGGGAGAGGAAGTGAGGAAGAAAGTAGGACGCTGCTATCTGGCCCCATTTTTACCAACCACCAGGCACCAGGCAGGGAAACGAAAAGAAAGTGTGGTGAAGAGCAGGACAGCAGTGGAGCGAAAAGACCCTGGAAGAAGGGGAGTGAAGGTCAGCGCCCTCCTCTGGGACTTCTCTTTTAAAAGAAAAACCTCTACGTTCGGCACGACATGTTTGAGGAGCAGGCGACGAAGGTGAAGATCACCTCGGTGGTGATCGTGGTGGGCATGTGTGCCATGCTGGCGGCGGTGGTGACGGACCACTGGGCAGTGCTCAGCCCTCGGGTGGAGAGGCTCAACGCCACCTGCGAGGCGGCCCACTTTGGCCTCTGGAGGCTCTGCAAGAAGACCATCTTCATCGTGGAGGAGGATCCTCAGGGCAAAGGTTGTGGGCCGATCAGTTTACCTGGAGGTAGGGGTTCAAATCTACTTTCTATAGAGCTTCAACCCGGCGCAGTAAGAGTGACGCCAGCTATTAGTCCTTATTTATCCTCCAGCTTGTCACTTCATGGTCATTAACTTTCATTTTAAAGCCTGCAGATGGTTCACGACGACATATTTTCTGGCTTTGGTTGGCGGCTTTAAACTGAAAAGTGTCTTCCAATTTGACACAATTTTGCTGCTCTAATATGACAGAGCTGTCTTCAGGGCCTCAGTTTTTAATGTAAGATGGATCCGCTTAAGCCCCAGTTTGTGTCAACACATGCCTACAATGCAGCAGAAGCTTGGCTGCGAGTCCTTATTCAACATATAAAATATTTCATTTAAAAGCCTCCCAAAGCCTTTTTGCATTCATTTAAAGTTGTCTTTTACCCGGCTGCCCTGGATGGACTCGGTGTCCTCTGGCTCCGCATGCGTGCCTGGCAGCCCAACAGACAGATTTGACAGCGACTATCATTGACTTAGCCTCAGGTGCTAACGCCGCCGGATCTGTGCCGCCGGTAATGAAGTGTGGCTCCTGGCGCTGGCTCCCGCGTTAGCCTTCCCCCGAGACACTCGCAGGGATAAGGGAGAGTTTAACTTCTGAGAGTGGGTTGGACAGGTAGGGATCTGCTGGGTTTTTCATTCTTGAAACTGTCGTTCATGAAAGCGAGCTACACACATGCATGTAAATTGGAGAGTTCGGACTGACTGAGAGCGACCTGGGCCGACTCTTTGCTTGTGTTTATGTGGCCCTCAAACAAAGAAATGCACTTTTTAAAATATTAAAAAAAAAATAAATAAATCTTTTAACCAGTCTATGTTTTTCTTCCTCCATTACTATTAAAATCATATAAAGCTCAAATGATATTAACTCCTTTTAAAGACAAGCGCTCAATTTAGCAGTTTCTTGTCCCTAAAAATAAATCATTGAAAAAGTATGTTCTGCTCATATTTATGATTTATATCGATGCTCTATAGGTAAAATTATATATAATAACATTAAAATAACATACTTAAAGCATATGGTGTCACAGAATATTTTCATTTTTAACCGTTTTGTTGTTGTTTTATAACACTTTTTTTCTTATGTATGTCATTCTTTTGGCTCAACCCTCCTCACAACAGTTGCTGTATATAATGTGGCCCCATAAATATAATTTACAGAAGACTTCTGTCCGTGCTTTGCATTAATTTTGTCCGTATTTCTACACATTTCCACAACAGTCACGGATAGAGCAGTACCACTGGAATCCATGGGGCGCAGTGTTGCTGTTATTATCTGATATGTAGTGCTCATGATACACAAAGAAGACATAACAATGGCGCAAATATTCCGGTATATTTCGTCTTCTGTGCAAGAGGTACGTTATCAACACGTCTTCCACAGTCATCATGTTTGTTTTGGAGTTTGTCGTTGTCAGAGACTTCTGACTCAGGGCCGCTCCCCCTGGTGGACTTACTGGTGAACAGCATTGGACTGCTCAAGCAGAGAAGTTTGGACAAGTGGAGAGGAGAAACAGTGAGATGAAAATGACAGGTGGGACGAAGTGGGAGGGTCAAGAAAGGTGAACCCCTAATGGTGAAGATGAAGGAACGTATGGGGGGAGGGAGGAGATGAGGACGCAGAGGAGATGAAATTTAAGGTGACAGACTGTACATGGCTTCAATCACAGCCGCAACTGGAACTAAAGAGATTTGCTCCACTGCAGCAAGACCACCATCAGATGCTGTGACAGAAGGTTCATGGCAGTTAATGCTACAGAAGAAGTCAGTCAGTCAGAGACGAAGTACCGGGAGATGAGAATAAAAATGTGAATAATGATGCACGATGGTCTGGTTTGACACGCAGCTCGGAGAGCGTCTCACACAGTTGGAAGATTATGTCCTGGGATTGTCTCTTGAATCCAAAGTCTGAGCCGGAAACAAGTCCAGGGAAAGTTTTGGGTCCCATCCATCCTTCACACAGATAATTAACCGAGCGCTCTGAAACAATGGCAACATGTCCCAGAGACCAGAACACAAGTCGCTGAAAACGCTAAAACACTGCCATTCTGTCGCCCCATTTTCATCTACAGTCACTCGGCAGTTGTCATTATTGTGGGTGAATTGCTTCCTTCCACACTTTTTCCATTGATTCTTTTGCAAACTTTTATGGACTGGGTCGCAGGTTTTTCAGACTCACACCATGGTAAACACACTGCTTCTCCTCACACTCGCAGGAGGTTTGCATTTGACGGCGTTGAAATATCCTCTTTAAAATGTTTTTGACTCTATATGCTGCTCTCACGGATCAGTATTGAAATCTTTGGCCTCCACAGGTTGTACTTTTTAGCAAAATTTACACTCACAAATGTTGAGTTGTCGGCTCTCTATGACTATAGTCTATGACAACAACAAAGTCCAAAACAAACATGGCGACTGTGCAAGACATATTGATAAAGTACCTTTTGGCAGAGTTAAATATATCGCGACTGGAGGACGGAGAATATCTTCGATTGTTATGTCTTCTTCATTTCTCATCAGGGCTTCGTATCGGCAGTAACAGCAACACTGCCACCGATGGTTTCTAGTGGTACTGCTCCCCTTGGTCTGTCTCCATAAGCTTTGCGGAATAATATGGACGAAATGAACGCAGAGCATGCAGAAAAGGTTCCATCCGTATCGTAACATTGTGCATAAATGGAACTTTATGATGGAAAATGCTCCGTTTATCCTGCATTAGTATTGTTTTTATAATCTCTTCCGTCAAATTGATTTCAAATGTATGCAATTTTAGCTTTGTGGACCACTTAAAGTGACGTGGCAGGCCACATTTGGCCCCCAGGCCTTAGGTTTCATGTGTCAAATATTAAACAGAGCAGACGTTACTAGTCGCATTTTAATAATTTCATCGACCATCAAGTTATCATTGGAATGATGCTTCTGTTTATGCGCAGCTGTTGCACACGCTGTGTTGCTAACTAATTAAAACGAAATAGCGTTTTTGTTTGCTCACTCTCGACCGTGAACTGAGTGGCCTCGGATTTTGTTGGAGAGCCGCGATTGGCCGTGTAGGGGGCCTTTCTAATGATCATCTCCCACACAGAGCTGGGAACCGACTCCAGAAACAAGTTCAAAGCGAAAACGGAACACAACAGATGTTGGGTGAGGAGCTATGGAGAGAGAGAGACAGAACAAATTCTCATTTGTTTCACTCTGTTGGACATGGATTTCCATTTTGTTTCGCTTTTTTTCTTTTCCATGTGATGTAATGTTGCTTTCCAGGATGAAAGACCCTTATAAATATGTAATCATTGCAGGGCACTTTATCGGAGCCTTGTGTCCACTGGCTCATCCTGAATGGAGAAGAATGCACTTAAATGTGAGCGCCATTACAAGCTCGATGGCAGGGTCATAACCACGGAAAGAAAGGGAATTGAATTGCATGAGTTTATATGGAATAATAATGAGGAAATCCATCTGAATGACGTGCAATTATCAATGATTATATATGAAAATGGAAAGATATATAAACAAATAAAACAGGAAACTGTTTAGTCGAGAATAAAATGAATTAAAATGTAAAATTTGATTAAAAAATACATTATTACAAATGTGTAGGAGCATTGAGTAGAATATATATTTACATATAAATTAATAGTAAAATAGTAAATATAAATAAATAGTAAAATTAATTGCAGTTATTTCATTTTTTAGTTCAGTTATTTATTTTTGTTTGTTTGATTTGACCTTTTTTCCCGCGTAACGTTTACTCATTTTTATTTTTATTTTTATTTTTATTCGCCATCCATAGATAACTGTTTCCATATTTCTGTTTATTTTTCCTCATGTGTTCCTGCAATATTGGCACTTGCATGAATCCACATAAATGGTAAAATAAATTGGGAAATGTATATTTAAAAATTCAGGTTTTTTTTCAAGACATGACAAATTATATTATTATTATTATTTTTCCATCTTGTGTATCAGATCATAGACAGCAGACCAGCTCAAGAAAATTCAGAGGCCTGCGCCTGAAGGCGACATCATAAAAGCAGACATTGTGGCACTCTGGATTTGGCGAGTGCCGTGCCTCACGTTGATAATGGCTGACTGGCAGCAGAGGTGTTGATGACGGATTCACGTGTGTCACGTTGGGATATTTCACACCTTTCGCGGCTCATGGGAATAAATGAGACGTGTTAGTTCTGCATCTTTAAAACAACAAACCACGTTCTTGTCTGTGTTTGACGCTGCTACACCACAGCGATAGGAAGCTGAAAACCCTCCACTTGTGTTTGATAGTTTTCAAATTAAACGACTCTGACAGCAACTCATCACCGGCTCTCATTACACGAGCCCCAAAGGTACAGAAACCACGTGACGGGGGACTAATGAAAATAATATATTTGCAGATCGGACCCCTCCTCCAATATTGCCTGTCAGTTCACACACACATGCTCCTGTTTCCATGACTTCAGATGACATGGTGGTGAATTACAGTATGATTTCCCAGAGGTTCCAACATCTCGTAGTCATATAACAAAAGGAATATAAAGTCACTGCTTCACCACACATGCGCACATGTGTGTGCTCACACTCCTCATACGGCGTTATGTGGGTAAATAGGCAGGGACCAGCCGAGACCTGCGGCAGCCTGTTGCTAGGTTACCTCTTTAGTGATTCTTTCTCATCCTGGCTAACAAACCGCTCCTCTGTTGCCTCACACACACACACACACACACACACCTTCACAGTAATATGTCCATCTCAGTGGACAGGCATCTGCTTTATGAGTTTAATCCCAAGTAGGAAGAGTTCCAGCCCTGAAAGGCGGAGTCGTGTATATGGTGAATCAGAAAGTACATTTTAATGCGCAAGGTGTTGCGCGAATCAGGGAGGTGCGCCGACACAAATGACCGTTTTTATCTCTGGTCAAACAGGATTAAAATTAATTGAATTTCCTGACCATGCTTAATCTGGAATACAAATATAATTTCAGCCTTTAATAACTGTCAGAAGAGCTTCAGTTGTTGCATTAAGTGCCTTGCTGTGTAGTTGTTGGGAGTGCGCTCAAATTTTTATTATTTGCAATGTGTTTTATTGTTTATTATTCTTATTTATATATTATTTTT
Organism: Synchiropus splendidus; assembly: GCF_027744825.2. Classification (NCBI taxonomy): domain Eukaryota; kingdom Metazoa; phylum Chordata; class Actinopteri; order Syngnathiformes; family Callionymidae; genus Synchiropus; species Synchiropus splendidus. Next base: position 4,541,837 of record NC_071352.1, read on the forward strand.
CTTGTTATATATATATATATATATATATATATATATATATATATATATATATATATATATACGTCTTTTTTGTTCATGTTGCTTCACTATAATTTGATTATTTCATTTTGATTTAACTATTTATTTTTCATGTTTTTTAAATTGTTTTTATTATTGATACTTTTCATATTTTTCAGCTTTTCATATTTAGAGGTTTTTCTGTGCTATTTTATGCACATTGTTCCATTATATTTCACTTTTTTTGAGTTGTAATGTGATGTTTGCAATGATAGCATTTAACATTTATTTGTTTTACATTAATCTTATTTATACATTATTATTTCATTTCATTTCATGCTTTTTTAATGTGTTTTTATTATTGTCTTTTTTTTCTCTAGATGACTCACATATTTTGGGTAAAGTTCAGACCTGCCTACTGCTCAGCCATCTGTTTTTGTAGCCAGTTAAATTGTTAATAATGGACCCTTTATATTGACATCATGGACAGGAAATGGCCCACAGGCCATGAGTTAGACATGTCTCCGCCGAGGCAATCAAAATATGATCCAATTCAAATACTCCAAAATAAACCTATAAATGATGTTATGGACATATTTCTCCCTTCGCAGAGCTGTTTCTCCCACCTTCAGCAGACTGAGACAAGGTTGCACCCTCCATGAACCGCTTGATGTGTCGTGTCTCAGTCAATCGTCTTCTCTTCTGCTTCTCCTCTCTGCAGCGAAAAACTGCTCGTACTTCAAACACTTCACATCAGGAGAAGAGGCCGAAGTTTTTGAAGTGAAGACACAGAAAGGTCGGTGTCCGCTGGCCGTCACAACCACTGAGCGCTAGACACATTTTGGACAGTGAAGGTAAAGAGGTGTGAAAGAGGCAGACGGCGAGGAGAGAATCACAATACGTTTTTGTTTAACAAATCACAAGTCAATAAAGACTTTCACTGTCCAATGGAGAACCTTCTTAAATAAGACAGAACTTGTGTTAAAACAGTGCTTATTTTAGACCACCGCTTGCTTCACAGACAGAGTTCTGAAATGGAAGCGCTCTGAGAATCATTTCCATCACAGCCGGAGTGGCAGAAGCAGAAAGGAGAGCTGGGTTATCTTCATCTTGCAGGCAGACGGCAGGGTCAACAAGCAGGTGCTGTCACATTTAGCGCCGCGTGATGTTAAGAAACGGAGGGTGAATTCCAAGGCTATTAATTTGGCTAATATAAAGCTGCAGCAAAAATTGAGCTTGTTTTCCTCCCCCAGGTGAAATGACCTGTGCTTCTGTCCGCAGAATACAACATCTCAGCGGCAGCCATCGCCATTTTCAGTCTGTTCTTCATGATCCTGGGGACTCTGTCTGTCATCTTCTCCTTCGGGAAGGGCCGAGACTATCTGCTCCGGCCGGCTGGGATGTTCTTCGCCTTCGCAGGTCTGACTAAATCTGACAAATCCAAAGTTGGAACGTTTGGGAATGACTCTTGCTTGTGGCTCAGGGCTTTGCATCATCATCTCGGTGGAAGTGATGCGTCAGTCTGTCAAGCGCATGATCGACAGCGACGAGACCATCTGGATCGAGTACTACTACTCATGGTCCTTCACCTGTGCCTGCGCCTCCTTCACCCTTCTGATCCTCAGTGGCGTCGCCCTACTCCTCATCTCCATGCCTCATATGCCGCGCAACCCTTGGGAGACCTGCATGGACGCTGAGCCCGACACCCTGGATTAGAGAGTAACCTTGGCGCTTATCACCTCCAAATCTCAGCATAACACTGTACACGGTCAAGACTGACAGCTCCATATCACTCACCAGTTACTATATTTTTACACAAGAGATTGAAGAGGTTTTGATTCACACGAGCACACAGTAAGCATTCAATCCGAAGTTTTGGAGCATTGTAAACTTTTATATTAGATTTTTTGATGTAGTAAACTTTACATTACAACAAGCAAGAGAAGTGAAATATAAGTTAGCTAGCTGTCCACGCTAAATAGTGCAGACGCAAAGACTGATGCAGAAGAGAACGGAAGACTTGTATGATTTTTGCTCAAACAAAACAAAACACACAACAGAAGTACATTGATTTCATGCTGTAGGTACAATGTAAACGTGTGCACCTCCGAAGCTCCATGAAAAACGCAGTCAAGAGACAGAAAAACGCAACAAGCATTTCCGAGAACTGAAAAATGCCAATCAAAAACTCAAACTGGCACCTTTGTGACATTTTGTCAAGAAGTTCTTCACGTATCTGAGCAAATATAAGCTTCAACTGAAGTTTTCCTTCAGAAGATCTCACCAAAATAAAATAAATATGTAAAGTTCAACTTATTCTTGTGAAGGTTAAGGCTGACAACAAAAGGTGACTTTTTTACTCAAGAAGTTAAGCTTGATGTGGAATAAGAGTTAAAGTCCTATTAAAATCATATTTAGTTGTTAGCTGCCATCTACATTTCTTCATTTCTGTCCTTTTATTTCATTTTTGGGCTCCACTGATGCTCATACTGTGAATGTTCAATGGCCTGTTGCTTGGGCTTCCAACTGAGACGATTCATCTCCATCTCCCCATCATTGCTCGACCAAACAGTGCCAAACCTGGATTAGAAACCCTTTTTTTCTGCTGCTAATCTCATTCAAATTGACTCTGATTCCTTTGATTCAGCTGAAGCATTGGCCACTGACTGGATCAGGCCTGGCCAACACGAGGCTCCCGAGACTCTTTCCCCAGTTTCATGTGGCTCTTCACCAAATGAGCCGCCGAGCTGGATGATATTTTGGTCAAGTTGCTGTTGAGATGATCATTTATACAGAATATAAGACGAAAATGTGAGAGCTATTCCGGCGAAATATTGTTCAGACTTTAACTATGAAACATAACTTTGAAACATAAACAATAAACCTTGCCGCAGGTGCTCTGGTAAAAAGTATCAATATTAAAAATACATGCACAAGAGATATATGCCGGACATGAACCAGCAACCTTGTGACACACAGGGATGTGCTTTAACCGCTATACTGCCGCTACGTCACATGACCAGCTGTTCAGGTGAGCCTGACAGCCTGACATGTTTGTAGCATGTGGCTGTGTGCAGAAACACAGTGAAATAATGTGGCTCTGAGCCTGTGAATGGTTGGCCACCCCTGGACTAGATAAACACCTGAAGGTGAACGTAGTAACAGCAGCTGCTTCTCTGTGTAGCTTCACTAGCAGCAACACATTTGCTCATATAAAAAACAGGAAGTGGTTTTGAATGTCTAGCTTTACATTATCTCAATTTTAAACTTGCCTGCTGTGGTTTGCAGTGACAGTGAAGGGAAATTAAATTCTCCAGATTCATAGATATTTCACCACAACGCTGCTAAAAATTATATTAATTTCATGTCGACTGAGTGATTTTTTTTTTAAGCCAGTTGTTTGATTACGATGCAAATGTCAAACTCAATATGACATGATCATGTTTTCAAATTATATAAAGAATTATGTTAATAAGACCTTTATACTTGGAAAAATGTTTTTCTTATGCCTGGCTCAAATGTGTCGCTTCTTCTTTTATGAATTTTAAGTCTGAATATCATTTGGCAATTTGACATTCACGTATTTTTGCCATGTTTAATAGTTCACCGAACTGCTCTTATCCTTTCTTTGGCTTGATATTGCTTCACAAATATCTGAAATCAATAGATTTCTTTGAAACACAATCATTGATGTATGTGAAAGAAAATTTCAATTACATGTATTTGATAAAAAAATCTCTTTTCAAGTCTACATTTCAATCTCTGAATGGCTTTGTGCCCCTCGGCCAGGAGAGCTCTCGAGCGGAAAATGTATCTGAATGGAGCTACAAATAAGAGCCAGTGCTCCGGAGACCTCACCTGCTGGTGGTCTGCAGACGGACGCAATATAAGCACGGAGCTTCCTTAATCATTTATGAGACCTTTAGCTTGGAGCAATAAGAGCAGAGAGGCTGAGCAAACACAGACACAGTCATTGCTATCTGTCCGGTCCTTTAACTCCTGGATGACCTTTATTGATGTATTTCTTTAATCATGTTTTACCTGTTGAGGACAGAGCCGCCGCCTGAATATCAATCGCCGCTTGCATCTATAGCTTTTCATATGGCTGTCCCGCATCAATGTGTTTATGATGACGTGTCTGTGAATGAATAAACTGTCTCTACTCCTGTTAAATGGGTCTTATGTCATTTAAAACCACACACACACACAGTTTGCTTTTTTTTGCTTCTGTTCAGGGATTGCTCCATGTTTGTTGTTGTTGTTCTCATCCTAGCTGCGACGTGTCTTGTGCATCAGTGTGTTCAGTGGACCACGAACTCCTTCACTGGCAAAGGTTCCCCGTTGTCTGGAGAGCCGTATGGTTGAGAAGAAACGTCAAGATTGAATAGAGGCGCCAGAGAAAAAGCAATATTACATTTTAAGCCCGCGAAGGACAGGAAAATCTTTCTATTCTTCACACTGTCCTCATGACCTGCTGGAGTATGATTTTCTATAAATGTATTCAGTTTTTCACCTGTCAGTGTGTGACCTCAGACTGATGCTGAGGAAGCGTTTGATAAAAAGGTCTGCTGCCATCATGTTACACCAGCAGGGGCAGTGAAATGTCCTAATACTGTTGTAGCCCACAGGAAATTAGTCTTAAATTTAGCATTTTTTGTCATGAGTTTGACCCTAGTGGTGAAACGTTGTCAGGGTACAGAAGGCTCGGAACTACAAGAGTATGTCTGAACAATGAGTTAATAGAGAAAACACTAATGATACACGAACAGGAACGAAGACCCGAGAAGTTGAGTAAGACAGACACAACATGTAGTGAAAGGGTCAAAACCTGAAGAGAAGAGCAGGCGAATTAAACTCAAACCTTACTAACAGGGACACAGAAACTCATGAGGCCCATACAACACAAATCGCTCTGTGGTGGAATAATACCCACTCACACACACACACACACAAGGAGAATAAATCTATCGAGAGAAAAATCAAAGGTGAGTTAAACAGAACACTCACACTCGACCGTAAACAACACAAGGAAGCAACATAGGCGGCACACACAGAATATAGAGATATCAACAGGAGAGTTGAGAGAGAGATTACCGTAGGAACGAGGAATAACCAGCTGGCAACATGAGCTGGCTCTGAGGTGATGTTATTCAGGTGCGCTGACAAGTTGCGTTGCTGAGGAAGCAAGAAACTGAAATACACACACAAAAACCGGAAACACAACACACAGAGAAATGACAAAATAAAAGCACAGAAACGAAAAATATAATAGGATGTAAGGTAAAAATAGAGGGCAAGTAATAGCTAATCTAAAGTCTGTTTGAATTATAGTTTTTAATATGACTATAGTCAGGGGGAAGAAACACGGCATAAAGTGTGGTAACAGCCACTCACCAAAGGGCACATTAGCAGATCCTTAACTATCTTTCGTGCCGACAGCCCAACTGTGATCAAATCTTTCAACAGCCTTCTCACGGGCTGCTCCATTTTTTTTTTAATAGAACTACAATATAAAAGAAATCGCTTTTGTTTGTTGTTGCTCAAGGACACTCCGCTCTGCTGTGCTTTGTATGAAGCCCAGCTTCTTCTCTCTGACTCTGCCTCTTCGTTTTGCTTAACAGTGGCTATCATTGTCTGTCAAGTGTCCACAGCTCACACTCACACTCTCCTCCTGACTCACAAACAGAACATGTGTAACTGACGGCTTCAGATGGAGAGGTGGTGTTGATATGAAAGAGCTTAAGGAGGCAAAACAGCATTCAGAAATAAGTCATGTTTACCAGGGCAGAGGACAGAACCCACCGCGCTAAATCAGCAGCGCACAGGAAAAAAAGTGAGGGAAAAAAAACAAATTTAAATTCAACCGGTCACATTTTCTTTCAATGGCATCTGCACACGGTGACAGCGAACCAGGTTTTTTCCTTGCCTCTTATCTCCTCCTTTTCTTCCGCCCTCCCTCCTTCTATCTTTCTGCTCCAGTGCTCTCTCAAGCAGCCACTCCGCTGTCTAATGACTTGGATCGGTAGTGACTGTCGAGAGGAGATAGACCTGTAATAAGGCCACCCGGACCTGAGTGCTACCAGCTGCTGTACACACACACACAACACGACACGACACGGCGCTGCCTGGATTCAGGAATTGAGTGTGCCGTGCTGAATCACATATTCTGAAAGTGGGAGTGATGTTGAAGAGGACGGCAAGGATGTACATCAAAATGGAGGCACTTCTAGCACGTGTGTTTGCATGGAATTATTTATTGAAAACACATCACAGACACAAGAAAAGGGCACGTAAAACTCGGACAAGTTTGCATGTACTAAAACAGGTGCAAAACTGTTGTTCACTCAGACAAAGAAAACTCCTACGAAGAGACGGACCAGGTGAAGACAGCTACAGAATAGGCTGAGATTCTATTCTCATGATGGGAAACTAGTGTTGGGTCTTCTACCTCTGCTTTCCTGTTTCTCTGTCGGATCGCTTATTGATTGGATGCGCTTCGTTGCAGTCTCCCGTGTTTTTCCGACTTCTTCTTCTATGTTTCATTTCCGGACACATGAGTCCTATGTGTCGTATATGGATGTACAGCATGAGCAGCAGCTGAATATGGTGCCACACTGTAGGCCCAGTTAAACATACTGGTGAATCTCCAAAAAAAAAGTCATGAAACTCAGAATGTCTGACTGAAGTTCACGTATCGCCACCTTCTGTTCTTTGTATGCAAACCACCCGCCCCAAAATTCTGCGTGGGGTAAGCTCATAACTAAGAAACAGAAAGAGATAGAATGGAAGAGTAATAGTCTAAAGGAGTGAGGACTTTAGAAAGTTAGACTACATTAAATTTAATGCACTAGCAGGTTAGAAAACATGCCAGAATTTGTATCCCTCCTTCACTGAAAAAAAAACAAACAAAAACATGACAGGATTTGTTTCCCCATTAATGTTTAGTTTGAAAGAAAAGTTTAAGGGATTGTTCTTCTTGATATCATGTGTGGGTGGAAAGTAACATTCAAGATAAAACTTGTTTTGATCATATGGAGGGCTATGAATTCTGCATCCCCCTTAACACTTGAAGATGTTATGTAATATTTAAGCCATTTTATCACCCTTTAACTTTTGAAAATGTAGATACAGAAGGAATATTCGTGTTAATATCAGTGAACAAATGAGGTTCATTATGAAGGCAATACTTACAAACAATGCTACATACCTTACTTCAACCAGTTGGTGTTTTGTCGGCTCTGTTCATGCGCTCATATATCTCAGTCCCAATTCAGCGGGAATGTTTGCTCGGGTTCATTCTGGACATGGAGACTGACAGCTTGTTGTGTGAGCGGGAGGATGAATGAAGCTGGCACATGGACCGATCAGCGGCCTGGCAGGGATGCAGGCAAACACACTGGGACTGTTGTCAATCCCAAATATTGAGAATAAATGTTAGCCGTGGAGCCACTGAATATACAGCAGGAGCCATTTTCCATACGAGCGTCCGCATTTTTGTCTCAGTTGATCAGATCATTATTGAGAACGAAGTTACGTGACCTTGAAAGTGCTGAGGTTGTTCAACTCTCAGTCTGTTGCCTTGATATGCTTTCCAGCTAAAAAATGCTTTAGTTGCCTGGCAACACATTTATGAAAGACGTTGACAAAGCCTGCAACGTTCTACAATGGAGTCAGACAGAAGTGAAATTCTAAGAAGTTTGAAATGATTTTCCCTTATGGCTGATTTAACTCTACAAAACTCCACAAAAGCTATAGTGAGATATGAAATGATTCAAGCAATATGAAGGGGGCGTGGCCTAACAAGCATTGCACTGCAATCCGTCGCAACAACAGAGACACAAAGGTGTCGACAGAAGCCTTCGCTTTCCAGTCTAATCCCAAGAGAAACCCAAAGTTCGACGTACAGATGAATGAAACAACAGAATATTTTCTCACTCGCTCAGTAAAAGCACCGGTCGGTCGTGTCGGCCTGTGACTCACTCGCGGGCAACGTGGGAGGAAAAAGCACATAAGCGCTAGCCAAAGTTTCCTCAATCTTAATTTCAAATTTTAGCTTTCTCTTTTGTGTGATCCTTGTTGTTTCTGTCGCCATGGTGACCGCCTGATGGAGAGACTGTAACTGATGGCTGCGTTAGGATGTTTCGGGTTGACTTCATGTTTGTGTGTGTGTGTGCGGCGGCCGCAAAGATTGTTCCGTGGCTGCAGTAAACACATTTCCTCTTGATTTATTTTGGGTAAAACGTTCATTTGCAGTGAACAGAAGGGAAGAGGAGGAGAGGTGCATCAGTGCAGAGACCCCAAATTCACCCAAGCCCACTGCATCATTGATATGTGCAGGTTTAACAGCTAAATTTAACAGGCTGCATATATCATGACTGCAGAGAGCAACGTGAGCATGTGTTTACTGTGATGCAGAATTAGAATTTAGGAAGGAGAACGTGGGTAAAGTTAACTACAGAAGGTAACATGAAGAAATATTATTTATTAAATTTGAACACAAAATTTATAATATGACTTAGTACCTCCCACAGCTATTCATATTTAATGTTTAAGTTTAATACATCTCTGGAATATTTCCTGTGCCCTAAAATTATTATTATTATTATTATTAATAGTAGTAGTAGTAGTAGCAGCAGCAGCAGAAGTAATCTATGGAAAGCTGTTTAGTGATAGAAGTCTGGCAGTAGTATTAGTATTATTATTATTAGTGGTAGTAGTAGCACTAATAGTAGTGGTCTAGTAGTAGTGGTAGTAGTATCAGCAGTAATCATGGTAGTCTAGCAGTAGTATTAGTTTTAGTAGTAGTAGTATTGGTATTATTAGTAGTAGTTAGTAGCAGTAATAGTAGTAGTCTAGTAGTAGTAGTAGCAGTAGTAGTAGCAGCAGCAGTTGCAGCAGTAATCATCTTAGTCTAGCAGTAGTATGAGTTTTAGTAGTAGTAGTATTTGTATTATTATTATTAGTAGTAGTAGCAGTAATAGTAGTAGTCTTGCAGTAGTAGTAGTAGTAGTAGTAGTAGTAATAGTAGCAGCAGCACCAGCAGCAGTTATCATAGTAGTCTAGCAGTAGTAGTAGTATTTGTATTATTATTAGTATTAGTAGTAGCAGTAATAGTAGTAGTCTTGTAGTAGTAGTAGTAGCAGCACCAGCAGCAGTTATCATAGTAGTCTAGCAGTAGTACTACTAGTGGTGGTAGTAGTAGTAATAGCAGTAGTCGAGTAGTAGTAGTAGTGGTGGTTGTAGTAATAGTAGCATTTTAAAAACTTCAGGATACAAATCCTGAAGGATAAAAAAAAAATCTTCAGAGAACCTTGAGAAAAAAAAGTTAAATATCTCAATAAATAACATAAATATTATTAATAATAATGATTGATAATGATTGACAATTTGTCAGAAAATAACAGGGAAATTGCAAAAAAAAATAAAAATAAAAATCCCATGTTATTGTCCCAAACTATTCACCACATGAACGACGGGAAAATAATAATGACAATGACAAATAAAAACACTAAATAATGGGGCTCCTTCACAAGTTTGTATAACACTGATAGTCCCCCTTCGCCTCTGGTCCAGTTACCGGCCTTCAGCTGGTTGTATCCCAGCTCCCATGGTCCCCGGCACATCTAAAGTCGCTGGCTCAGGGTTGGCAGAAGTTGTCGAGCCGTGTCTAACATCTGACATCAGCTAAACACAATCCTCCGCTCGTCCTCCCACCTGATCAATCTTCCTTTGGTTTTGTTTTCACTTTGTCTGTATTTGCTCGGTGGCCGTGCGTCACGGAACTAAGTGCTGTCTGTGGCCGGCAGCTTCTGTTGACACGCCGATTGTCCGGAATGACGGCCGGCCTCTTGTGCTTGTTTGGATCCTGCAGTTATATTTGGCCACTCCAAATTAAGTCATGAAAATGCAGGCATTTTTCAAACACTGCAGCCTTTTCAGTTTGAACAGTGGCATTTGAAAGTCATTTGGCAGCTCGTCGTCCTCCCTCATTTAGTGACTCACTATTTACACAATTGACAACAAAACTCGACACAGTTTGAGCGTATTGTGCGCAGTTCACATTGAATAAGCCTTGACAAAAAGATGTGATCATAAAGCTGTTTATAATCTTCTGATAATGACATCACTGAGAGATGACTGACACTTCACGATCTGCTCTTTCTTTACTCCGTCTGTGCTTCTCTTTTTATCAACTCAAATGCTCTTCACTTCTCTGGATGTCCTTCATTTCCACATCCCTGGCTCTCTCTGGTTGGTCCTCTTCTTCTTCTACCTGGCGTCTCCATCTCCAACCCCCTTGGTCCAAACCACCTCCTGCCTCTAAGCCATCTTCCTCTAACCACTGTGATGGATCATCTTCCACTCGCTTCCACTTGACATCAAAGATGGATAGGAAGTTGGGCTGGCAGCGCAGTGTTTATCCCAGACAGAGCTGCCAGACTGAGGCGGCATGTAAATGTCTTTAATACCAGAGGAAGAGACTCATTACTTCCTGCTGGGCCTTTGATCCTGCCTTTTCCTGCTTCAAGTGAGAAGTAAAAGGAGGGACGTGATTGGAGGCGTGCGTGTGGGTTTAACTTTCATCAGAGGCTCGACAGCAGCGTCAACCCTTTCAGATCCACTCATTAGCCCCCGCACCAAAACATCCTCTTTTCACCGACGGTCCCCGTTTGAACTCTGACTCTCATTTCATGTTGCACTTGTCACTTTGTTGTTTTACTTATTCAAGTAGAACATGCTTCATTCACTGTGAAGCGACTGGAGGTCGGTAAAGAAGCAGGTGTGAATGCTGTGGAGGATGATGATGGTGGTGATGATGAAGATGGTGGAGATGATGAAGGTGATGATGATGATGATGAAGATGGTGGAGATGATGAAGGTGATGATGGTGGAGATGGAGATGATGACGATGATGATGAAGATGGTGGAGATGATGAAGGTGATGATGATGATGATGAAGATGGTGGAGATGATGAAGGTGATGATGATGATGATGAAGATGGTGGAGATGATGAAGGTGATGATGATGATGATGAAGGTGGTGATGAAGATGTGGAGATGGTGGAGATGATGAAGGTGATGATGATGATGATGAAGATGGTGGAGATGATGAAGGTGATGATGATGATGATGATGATGATGAAGATGGTGGAGATGATGACGACAAAGGTGATGATGATGATGACGATGAAGGTGATGAAGATGAAGATGACAATGAAGAAGATGATGATGACGATGAAGGTGATGAAGATGAAGATGATGATGATGGTGACAATGGAGGTGAAGATGAAGATGAAGAAGATGATGATGAAGGTGATGATGATGACGATGACGATGATGATGACGATGAAGATGAAGATAAAGATGAAGATGAAGATGAAGATGAAGATAAAGATGAAGGTGAAGGTGAAGATTAAGATGAAGAAGATGATGATGGTGATGATGATGATGACGATGACGATGACGATGACGATGACGATGACGATGACGATGAAGGTGAAGGTGATGAAGGTGATGACGATGATGATGAAGGTGACGAAGATGAAGGTGATGAAGATGAAGATGAAGATGAAGGTGAATATGAAGGTGATGACGACGACGATTATGATGATGATGATGAAGGTGACGAAGATGAAGGTGATGAAGATGAAGATGAAGATGAAGGTGAAGATGAAGGTGATCACGATGACGATGATGAAGATGAGGCTTATGAAGAGCAGGCAGGAGGCAGAGGAGGATGGGATGATGAAGCTCATCTGTCAGAACAGCTGCCTCCATAAACACAAGTCATCTAAACAATCTGAACCAGCCAGAGAACAGAAGTTGATCAAACCACGCCACAGAGTGAAGTCTGACGCCTCCACAAACATTCCAGTGCAACTGGACTGAACCTTTGCTGAGACTGCCTGAGACAACGGGGCCACAGCTTTGGGAGTATTTGCTCTCCGCACATGTCCACTCCAACATGTGCTTCTCTGCTTGAGTGACAGCGCTGCTCTCCCCCCACAGACATCACCAACTGATATCTGTGAAATGGCGACCTTGTCATGTAAGCATCCAGAGGAAACACAAGCTGAGCCCTGGGATGCACCGAGACGCCACATCTGTCAGCCACCTCTCCTCACCAGCAAGAAGTTCCGATTCCATTATTCATCACGCAAGTGACAATCTCCTGCTGAAAATGAAATGGCTGCGATAACTGCCTGAGTGACCCGCCGGACCGAGAGAGTGGCCCTGAAAACATGGCTGACCCAGCAGTGGCCAGGCCCAACTTGTTTGTTTTAGAAAGACTCAGCGGCGGCTCGCCTCTCCGAGTATCCATGGAAACTGTCTTGACATTGAAGCATCTGTCTCTGCTCGGAAGGGTAGAATCTGCATGCTTCATGAGCACAGATGTGGAGACTAGAGAGGAGGTAACACACGTGCCACCAGTGATGAGACACATCTGATACATGAGGACGGCTGAAATCTGAATCTGCATTATGAAATATCAACACTAGGATGTCGTATCAGGCTCAGTGTTTTCATAAACAATTCCTTTAGCAATGACTGTAATCAGACCTCCAGTCCACCAGGGGACGCTGCCACTTTTTTTTCACGCTCTTACGTCTTGCTGCTTTAAAACAGATAAATTGAGACTGAACAATATGACCTGGCCCCGAGCCCTGAGGTCTGCCATATTTGTTTAAAACAAGGTAAAACAGAATTAAAATTCATAACAGGAAGAAGAGCAGCAGCATAGTTTTCCGCCATTAGCCTCTTCCAGAAGATTCTGTTTATAGCTTTTGCCGGAGCCAATTTTAATTTCCTCTGTTGAATCAAAGCTGTCATCCGTGTGTGTTGCTCTGGGAGTGTGACTTTTTATAAGCGCTTTGGCTCGGTGGAACAAGCTGTTTATGAATAGCCATAAGATTATGACCACCAACCCAGGCACCTCCTGTATTACTGTGTGTTACTGGAGATAGGCAGAGTGCCATGTTTCCCGCTGAACACAGCGGCCTGTGAATGACTGTCCCAGCACTCACCACGTATTACCACACTCACTGTTTCTCCCAGTGTCTTCACCTGGATGTAATGAAGCCATTAACTGCTCAGCTTCGACCGTCCAGCACCACTGTTCCCTCCACCTGAGTGATGGCTCCAATAAACCCTAGTTAGTGTTACCTCAACCCCCACACTCCAAAAACAACCCCCCCCCCCCCCCCTCCACTGTGCTGTTGGATGGACTGAGCTGAGAGGTTAGAAAAAGTGACAGTGAAGACTAGTTAATGATGCTGAACAGCGAGTCAGGTCTCCTAGCAACAGCTTCCTTTCTGAATGTGACTGGAATAAACAGAGTTTGGCTATAAGTGAAAGTAAGTCTCCGGCTGTTTTCATTGGTGTGACATGATGTACAGCTGCTGCAGACCCATCGGAGCTTGGTATGGGGGAATTCACAGTTTACTTGTGTGACACCATCTCCTCATAGGAAGCTACCAAACCTACTCAAAAGCTACTAAACCAGCATCTAGCGGATGACGGTTCAATGGAGACCAGATGCTTCCTCTCTCATGCCGCAACAGAGAGTAGTTTTAGAGTATTTCTTGACAAAATATGGTGAGAGTCTTAATCATTTTTCAGGATACAAGAGCTTACCCCTCAGTGTATGGTTTATAAAATACAATTCAGATATTTATTATTTATTTTCATGATTTCCCGAAATGTTAATTTCATTGTGACCCCTTTGTTGTGTACAATCGTGACTAAAAAAATGATATTCCTAAATATACAAATCAAGTCTAATATTTTGGTGTTTCCGGTTTTGCTTTATATTGAGTTTTGTCACAAACACGAAGCGAAAGCGTCCTCGTGTGGTCATGATGAGAATAGCACAGCTCTTCACAGCCTTAGTTACACTTCGGCGTGTATGAGTCATATATTTTACATTATGATGCGTACGCTGTTTATGTTCCATCATCTGGTGTTAAAGTTGAGCTCAGTCGCATACACACAGAGTCATGAGGCCAATGCCATAGAATGAAAGTCTGCGTTAACACTTTGATCTTTGTGAGACTCTAATAAATACAGACAAATGTGGTCCTTAATATCATTCATCATTATCATTCAGCATGACTCAATTGTAGGTAGAAGCTCATTTTTATTTTATTTCATCAATGCATTTATTTATTTTTACGTATCTGGTATTATAACTAGTAAACGCGAGAATTTGATTTGATGTGTTCGGCAAGTGTTCAAACCAACATATCAATGCAGCACAAACGTTCCCGTTCTGCTTGATCTCTGCTGCCATCTAACGACGATATTGAGTACTGCGTATTCCATTGCGTCGCTGTGAGGATAATTTACTTTTGAAAATCTGGGGGGAGATTGCAGGATATTCCTCTGGCCGCTCTTGGAAATTCCAAGTTTGGAAGAACAGCCCATTAGTCTGCGGCTCAGGTGCGTTACGAATCTGATCCCCGATAAAAATAGGAGTCTGATTTCAGCACCGCGGACAGTTCCAAAACAAATATCTTAAGAAACGTCATTTCCAATTCAGATTTTACATTTAATCCTTTACTGTAGATGTTCATTTTTTATTATTGATTTGTAAAATAAAGCATTTTAACGGGTATTTTGTTTACTGGTTTAACTTCCGGTTAGCTGTAAAATATAGTTATTACCGTTAATCGCAATTGGAAATCAAATTCAATGTTAAAATTGACAATTAACTTTTGATTTGGGTGGTTTGTTCTACACGAATGAAGCAAACATTTTTCCTTGTTTACTACGGACAAGCGGCATGAAAGAAGGCGGGTAAACCGGAAGTGCCTTCCAACAAATTAAATGGCCGTTTTTAAATGCCAGAACATAAGAAGGGTTTCGGAATAAACAAAGGTTTGTAGCAAAACACCAATAGACGATATTGGATGAACGGCTCCGCGAATTAAAGACATGGAAGTTTGCGCATCCTCCAGCGCGATCTTCTGAGCTTTTATTATGAAGGCGCTGCCTTCCCTCTATCTCTCTGGTCGTACTGGCGCCGCGATTTTCAGTCTTGAGCTCATGGTCATTGGTCGGAGCTGAGGTGAAACACTCCGGCTGGAGATGTGAATGGGAGAATTCGGCTTCATACGCTTTGCTGCAGATCATTCAGGGATCGATTTGGAACCCAATTCCCGGGGACCGCGCTCGCACTTGATATTGCAGTTTCTGCCGTCTTGAAGTTACCAGTGAAACTTGACGAGATAAACAGAAAAAGGGGGGAGCCATCGACGGATTAGCACCTTGACCTCCGCACGTGGTGTCAGAACCGCGTCCAGTGGAGCATCGCGCGGCTGGTGCAGGACTGAAGGATGACCGAGTGGATCCGGCCCCTCGCCTCATGCCACTAACGATCACCTGTCATTGACTTGCAGCGTCATCATCGGACCCTGAATCTCGGAAGTTTCGCCTCAAGACTTGTTGTCGCCAGCGCTCTTGTGCGACCATGTTGATGAAGGAGTACCGCATCTGCATGCCCCTCACAGTGGAGGAGGTAAGTGTGCGTCTGCTTCCTGCTTCACCTCTTCGCTTGACCACCCGAGCTTCTGAAGCAAAAGACCTCCAGTTTGAGGGACAACGCTCCATTACGACAATTGAAGTTTCTCTTTGTGCCAGTGGTTATTCTGCAGCTTCCACAGGGGGGCGCTGCGGATGTGGGTCAGTGATATCAAGCTCCGCTGGAGAAATGGAGCACAATAACAACAACTGTCTTATGCTTTTAATAGGGAGCCATGTCGCTGAGTGTTGTGGTGGTCGGTGTAAGACAGCACCGGAGCAGATGAGCGGCTCGTGTGGGGCCCGGAAAACTTGGTGGCAGAAGTTGGCAGGCGGCGCTGAATCCCATTATCTTATTCATTGTCAGCGCTTACATTAGCCTGATGGAGAGTTGCTTCAGCGCCAGCTGTTTGCCGTTATGGACCGTCGGGTTGATCGCATCGATTAGTCTTGAACCGCCCACGAGCCTATCGACTTGGGTTTTTTAAATCGCCCCTGACACCTGCCTTGGCGTATCGCGCTGATGTGAAGCGACTCTGAACGCGGAGCCCCTGTTCTGGGCCCTTGATGCTTCTACGTGTCTGCGCCCCTGAGTGTGTTCAGCTCCTCTAATGGATGTTGTGGAGAGATTTATTGCGCTTTACAAAGCCTTAACCTTCAGTCACTTCCAAACCATATGCTCAGCTGACAAGCGCCGCAGTAAATGCGCGTGTAACCACAGCGATGGTCAATAATCCAAATTGCGTCGTCCATGTCTTGCTTAAAACAGCAGGCGGGGGTCCAGTTCTTATTGATTTTGTATCTTTATGGCCGTCACCTCCCGGTCCTGTAAGTACTTTCTGAGAGTTCCATGTTTGTAATGACCAGAACGCTGCTTCATCACCTTTAGTCCGGAGGCGGATTGAATCTTCTGCTCATCCTCAGTGGCGACGGCGGAGGCCAGGGGTCGGTGAAAGGCCAATACATCTGTTGATGCAGCCGCAGTAATTGAAGCTGCACTGATTTATTGAGCTGCCGCTGGCATGATGGAGGAACAATTGTTAATGATTAATATTTGCTGCCCAGCGAGAGCGGACGGGTGATGTTGCATCACTGCGACCATGTCCACGAGTTGGATCACGACTCTCCACTGTGTCTGTGAAGCAAACCTCTGGGAGTCCACCTGGTCTTGTATGGAGTAAATAACCGGCAGTTAACAATTAATAAATGGCTCTTATTTTCCGATTAAATTATGGTAGACAATCCTGAGCGAGAGCGTCTGCTCCTCTGATTTACAGTGTGTCTATTTCTCCTGCTGGCGTTTGAGGCGAATGGAGAGCGATAAATTGAACGATTCACACTGGGAGATCCATACAGCAGATTCATGCACCGTTTTCCAATATCATGCTGATCAATACTGAGAACATTAAGCCTAAATTGAAGGTCCGACCCAAGTGGCTTTAGATTGGAAGAAGAGCCGTGTTCGATTTCTTGATTTCAATTCTGTTGTTTTTTTTTTTTTTAAGGGGGTGGTAGGGGCTTAGAAAACTATGTTGTCTCAATAATAACAGAACTCAAGTCAAGGACACAAGAAAAACATTCTTGTTCTTTCTCTTTCGCCGTCTCCCTTCAGGGGTCGCCACAGTGGATCATCTTCCTCCATTTCACCCTGTCCTCTGCTTCCTCTTCTCTCAATCCTACAAACCTCATGTCCTCCTTCACCACCTCCATAAACCTCCTCTTTGACCTTCCTCTACATCTTCTGCCTGGCAGTTCCAACCTCAACATCTTCCTACCAGTGTACTGGCTCTCTCTCCTCTGTACATGTCCAAACCATCTAAATCTAGCTTCTCTGACTTTGTCTCCTAAACACCTGACATGTGCTGGCCCTCTGATCTACTGCTTCCTGATCCTATCCATCCTGCTCACTCTCAGAGAGAACCTCAGCATCTTCATCTCTTCTACCTCCAGCTCTGCCTCCTGTCTTCTCCTCACTGCCACTGTTTCCAAACCATACAACATTGCTGGCCTGACCTCCCTTTTCATCCTTGCCGAGGCCCTTTTGTCTCACATCACACCAACACTTTTCTCCAATGATTCCATCCTGCCTGCACCCACTTCTTCACCTCTTTCTCACACTCTCCATCACCCTGGAACATTATTAAACATTTATTTTTAAAAGATCCCTTATGTCCAGAAACAAGCTCCGACTCCTCTAAAGGGCTTGCATTTATCCATGAGATGACGTCCCCAGTCCCCTCATGCCGCGAACAGTTTGACCAAGAGGTCAAATGTCTGCTTCGTTGTCAAGCTCCTCACCTTATCCTCAGGAGGGACTCGGACAGAAACTGATCCACGACTGCTCAGCATAGTTAAAAGGCCTCGCATAGATCTGAAAAACCAAATTCCCTTTCACTCACCAACTATTCCAGCCATGGAACACTGAACCGAGCGCCTCAACTGAGATGAGGTCCCGAGGCTACCAAACTGTAAACCCTCTCCATGATGTCTGCCTCCATCTAGCTTTCCCTTTAAAGAAGTGTGAAGACAAAACACTCTGGAAGTTGCAGAGAGTTCCCCCCCACTGGGCCTGACCAGCATCTCCACGCAAAACAAAGAAAAATGAACTCAGCTCCTGTAGTTTTTATGTGACTAACAAGTCGTCTGCTCCCTGCGTCTCGCCTCAGGAGCTCCTAGCTTTGATGACCTGGCCGGTACAGCAGATGGAGAGAAACATGCTGAGTGAGATCAGACACCAGACCTCAGCAACACACCCGCGCAGGGAAGCCGGTGAAACTTTTCTTCTAGTCTCCGACTTTGACGCTAAACCTTCAGTGCTCAGTCGGTCTCAGTCTCAGGATCATCCCTTACAACTTGTTCCCCCAGCACATTTCCATTCCCTCCTCCCTGCGTATCCAGGTTCTGTATCAATTACACTGAAGTAGATAAACATCACACAAGAAAGAAAAGACCTGTAGCTTTCATTTGCATCATCACACAGTTTTATTCGCGATTCATTATCAGTGGAGCTCAGATCTTTTCATGACCCTGAACCCCTCTTGTGTCTGGTTTAATGAGCGTGGGATTGAAAAGATGCGTTTTCATTCAGCTTTTCTGAAATGTGCCAGTTTGTGTATCGGACTTCAAAAGCTTCTGTAGCTATCGTGACTGGTCCTTTAGATCAGTGGACCCCAACCTTTGTGTCACCGCGGACCGGTCTACGTTTGACCATTTGAACGTGCCCCGCGGGGATGAAGTCGCCACATTGAACCATCATATAAGGCCTCTGCATGTTTGTGTGCTTGACAAATCCAAATTTCAAGTACAACTCCTTCTATTGTCTCTTAAAAACTTCCTTCTTCATGGAAGTTGTGGGCTGTTTTCCTGTCTCTTTGTGAAGAAACTTTCCAAAGACGGCTGTTTCCTACTCATTTTGCGAGTGAGGGTTACAATTTGGCTCTCAAGTGACTGAGGATTAACCAACCATCCAGCCATTTTTCAAAATAAAATGTTTTTCAAAATAAAAGATAATTCACACTCAGATAATACATAAAACCGAAATAATTATTTCTTCTAGTTGAAAGTGTCGTTTTCTGCTCTGCTCAGAGCTGTTGTCCTGCAGTGAACTGGGGTAATGAGCTGAGGAGCACTGGCGGTAGAAGGGCATGAATGTGCTCTGATTGGTTGATAACATCAGCCCCCCGTTTCCCTCGGATGCGAGTGTTACGAGTGCAGCAATCCTGCCTCCATATTTCTCAGGCTTTCAGCTGCGATGAGCCAAGAAGCTGTGAGTGGAGATGCTTTTACATGTCATGTACATGACTGCAGTCTGCGCCTGCCTCTTGCTGTTTGTCTCTGCGTCACATCCTGGACGAGTTAGTCACCCTGGCGCCTCTGAACTCTGCTGCAAGAACTGAAAAATGTTTCACGTTTTGGATGTGTGACACTGAAATATGGGAGCTTTCCAGTGATGGACGTCCCCTGTGAGCCAGAGGGTGAAACAAGCTTATGAAAAATCCACTAAAAACATCCAGTATTTAAGATCCTGACGCTCATGAGGGCAAATGCCCTTCACGGAAATGATCTGTCATACTTTTTATTTACACACCCCTCAGTCTTTCAAGCTGACATTACCTCTGTTGTTTTGTTTCCTCTGTGAAACAAAAGAGGTGTCCAATATCTGTGAGTTACTGTGAGGGGATGTGCAGGAGTAGCTCAGTTCTTAGAAAAGTGTGGCAAGGTCGAGTGCACGAGCAGGAACGTCCAGCCCTACGTCATCGTATTAATGTCCCGACAAGTGTGGAGGGTCAACAGTTTTCTATTTATAGCAAGGAAACGTGGACTAAATAAAGATCAGGAACAGTTGGTTGGAGGACTTGGGGCCCCGCTAAGCATGAGGGGCAGCAGGACAAGTGGACAGGTGAGAAATGAAAGTCCTGAGGAGATTGTTTATGTCTGGGTTACTGTGACATGAGGAAGGTTCTGAAAGGCTTTTAGAGGTATCATATCGAGTTTGTGAAGGAAGTTCTACTTTTAGTTTTAATAATTTTATTACTATCCAATAGGGATGTGCGTTCACCGCCAAACACAATCTCCACGATGACAATTCTGCATCTCACGATAAATTCGATAACAAGCAACTCACTCGCTGCATTGGACTTGCACATGTGTACATGACAAGACTGTTTCCAGCACAGCAGCGTTTGACAGCCGACATCGGCGTGTGACAGCTGGGGAGAGTGTGGTGGACTTTGTTCCACGATCGTAGTTTTGAACTTATTTTTAATAAAGGGAACCTTTGATAACAACACTGGCTGACTCTGAGTCTCTGGATCTGTGTTTATTTTACTAAATGGAGTGGTCCTCATAGGTTCTCTGACGCAGTCGTCTGCCTTGGTTCACATGAACACATGCAGGTCTCACTGTGGTGAAAATAGTTGGATATTGGACGGACCTCCGCTCCAGTATTGGCGGCGTCCTCTTCCGCGTCCCCATTGGGGTACACTGATCGTGGACACACTCTCACAGGCAGCGCTAATGCTATGACCCGGCATCAGTTAGGGACCGTCAACAAATTCTACAACAGTTACAAGTATTAGTGAAATCTTCTATAAGGAAATGAAAAACAACTATTTTAGGAGAGAGATTGTGGAAAGGTTTGTCATCACACAAGAAAAAGGACTGACAGTTTGTGTAATGATTTGGAGAATAGAAGATGACTAAATGATCATTTCTTCACATGATTTCTAATATTTCTTCAATAGCATCTAGGGAATGTGTCCAGACTGCTCCATAGTTCAAGTCAACTGTTAAGAGACATGAGACACAGCAGACAGACGGCTCAATTTAACCCCTGAATAAAGCTGGCAGAGCAGTCTCATCTCTACACTTAAGTATTTAAACATACTAAAACATAAACAAATGATGTTGGAGACAAACTCCACTAATAAGTTTGATCATAAAACAGTTTCAAGAGAGACTGTCGTGTCCAACACATGGAATAGACTGAAAATGTATTTATCGTGATAATTATCGTTATCACGGAAACCACAACATTTATCGCGATATCTTTTTTTGTCCTTATCGCCCATCCCTATTATCCAAGGCAGAATTTGTTTCAGGGCTTTCTGTTGAGCGGCACTGAAGGAAAAACAAACGCAACCAGCCCAGAATGTGGTGCAAAATGTTGCAATGATTTTCACCAGAGAAGTTGTTTCTTTAGTTATTAGGTATTCTGTTTTATTAGTTGTGAGAGCTCCATTACTGCCTGTGAATTCCTTTTATCATGTGGTCTGAACAAGTAGTGGGAGAGTGAGGTCAACTCCATGAATGAATAAAGTGTGGTACGCCGCTCGTGCTGTTGCTGTGATGTGTAATCACAAGCAGGTTTCTTCGGGGCAGCCGGCTGGTCTCTCCTGAGTAGCAAGAAGATCAGCATCCAATCCACGTGTCTTAGGAGGCTTGATGTTATGAAAAATTCAAAGTACATTTTACAGTCCTCAGAGGAGCAATCGACGATCAAAAATGCAGAAAGGTTTTCATTTTCTGTCTGTGAACGCAGCAGGGTGTGAATGAGAGAATGTGGAACATGTGATGAAAGGGTTGGAATCAACTTGTGCTACACTGCTGTCATGTGATCTCGAGGCTTCTGAGTTGTGGCATCTGGAGCTCACTTTGTCGGCATTACGAACTCATGCTGTCTAGACAATGCTCCTAAAAGTTAAGAAGCCAAACATTGGTCTCTTGTGAGTGGTGCTCCTCAACGGTTTCTTGTGGGACTCTTAACAGGGGACATTGGAGAGTTTCATTCTGAAAAGTTTCATGTCTGCTGTAGTGGGTAGGAAGTTCATACAGAATACTGCTGTCAGATGTTGGTGGTTCTTCGATGATGTCAACACAGCTGCAGAGAAACCAACCAATCAGTTTAAAGTTTGATACCCTCCAAACAAACAGAGCATCACATCAGAACAAACCTATTCTTGACTACCAAACAGTGGATTTAAGTTCCTGAAACAGATCTCCCACCTGTTTACTTGAGGGAAACTTGTCTGTCCACCTGTCATTCATCTGTCTCCCCTCTCACTGTCTGTCCACTTCCTGTCTAAACATGACAAGAGAAGAGCTCCGGGGAATACAAGATGCACCGTCACTGTCAGTGGATGCGTGGAGCAGCTGGAAAGAGTCGGCAATCCGTTGTAAACAGCTTTATCATGTGTGAATAAGAGTGATCAGCCTGCTTATTCCACTCATATATCAATTTATCAGTGTAAACAAAGCAACATTATATAAGAAAATTGTTCAATTGTGAGGCGCTCTCTCTTTGTATGAGTTGTGTGGCGATCCGGCCTCCGTCCAGGGTGAGTGCTGCCTCTCTCCCTATGTTGCTGGGGCTCGCATAAAAATGTTCAATAGAAGAGAGAGCCTTGTAAAATAAAAATTTCTCACCCTTATAGATGCGCTACTCAAGGTGACAGCTCTGTACATTACGTCTTTTGCAGCTGTTACTCTCAAGCGACCTTTGACCTTTTGTTTTGAGTGTATTCCGCGCATGTACCGCCTCAAAATTAAAAAGCAGCAGAGGCGCATTTGCCCAGACAAGCAAACTCATGAAAGTACATTTACACAAACAGCCACCATCTGTTGTGTCGGACGAGGTGAACTTTCTCCGCCGCATTTTAACAGCTGCTACGCCGTGTTTTCACTGAAATGACGGCCTGCTAATTCATGCTCCTCTTTATGCGTCAGCGTGACCTAACAGGACACGAGTCGTGATCACAAAGAGACACACGCCTCGACGTACAAATACCGAGAGCCACTTCACCATCAAAGAGAGTTATAATCAAGGATGAGCCGCTGAGGTTGCTATAGCAACCGATCACGCTCGTGGATGTGGTGTTGGTCGAACCATACAAATCTGTGTGTGAGGGCCACAAGTGAGCTGAGTTGTTGTTCTTTTCACATTACATCTATGTGTGTGTTTATCATCAAGTTTTGCTCTTCAGTGTTTTAAAGAGGGGAGGGGTGGATCATACAGAGAATGTGTGTTCAGTAGCTTTTTTTATTTCTTTAATGCTCAAAGGATTCTGAAACGTAGTTTGACTTAACTGAGCTGGTGTTTTTTCCTGTGCTGGTGAAGAAGAACAGAGCCAAAAGGCAAAACTTCACACATTTACCTGTTGATTTCTAGTCCTGTTCTAGGGTCAAAAGCTTCAAGTAGAAGCCAGTTTATGTAAGTACTGGGGCTTCTTAGTTTAGACCCAGGACTGACTGGAGTCAAGCTGCTGCCTCTGCGACCCACCTGTGGCTAAAGATGGAAGTTATTTGTTTGGGGTTTTTTGACCGTTTGTCTTTCAGAGCAGCAATTGTGACAATGTCTCAGCCAGATCGTGCACTCAAGGTCCAGACCAAGGCAGAGTGTGGTAAACAGTGATGGTAAACAGGAGGACCTTTAAGGTGGTGACTGTTGGCAACCAGTAAAATCCACCCATCTTCAGTTCGGAAACATAAAACTTTGTTGTTCACCTGAGAAAACTGCTGGAGCCTTTAGTATAAATCAGAGGAATTTGCAGATCAAAGGTTCACCTGAACCGAGACCCGCTGAGCAGCGGCTCATCGACACGTCTAGGTTTTAAAGGCTTTTGTTATGACACCTTGTCTGCATTATCCTGAGCTGCTACCCCCTCGTGCACGTCTCTCCTGGTGTCGCAGAAGGAAAATAATAAGGAAGACAGCAGACAGAAAGGTGATTCACATTATCTCGCTGCTACTTCACTGACTTCACCCCGTCAGCTTCCATCTCGGCAGAAGCCTTAAGTGCACCAAGCAGTCGCTAATACATAATAAATGAGATGGATTTCCCGGAGCAACCTGAAATTCAACTTTTACCAAAACACTGCAGAGTGCAGGAGATGGGACAAAGATGTTGCGTAACGTGGAGGGAGACTTGTTTGTGCGAGGAGAGAAAACATTTGATATAAAGCCTCTTGGTTTCATTTTATCTGTAGTAAAATCCATCATTTATTTAATGGCAGTTTCATATTTCAGCTTTAAAGCCTCCTCCGTTCCAAAGCTCAGAGGCGTGTGCTTTTCAAAGCCCCCTCAGACTGCACCATACGAGCAATAGAAGCTGAAGACGAAGCAAAGAAGAGGCAAAGGATCAGCGCAGGCAACAGAGTGAACGTCACTATTTAATCAGATGAGTCTAGAAATAAGATTAGAAAGGCAAAAGCAATGTTACTTTGAGGTGAAAGAACTTCAAGTAGATGCTTTTGCCCCAGAGGTACATGATGTTCGGGGGGCAATTTCATGCAACTTGGTCCGAACGTCTCTACAATTTTAGTATTTTTTTCTGCAATTATTTTTAGTAGCAGCCTCTTTGGCTTTTGGACAATGAAACTTTGGCTCATCTCCAAATGGTAGGGCTGCGGGAAAAATGATTCTCAAATATATCAATTTTTTTGTGACAATATGAAATCTGAATATATTCCCCTAAACAGATTTTTTCCCCTACTTTTTGACAACAACAACACGGATGTTGTATCCGTTTCCAGTTGTTAAGATGCTCAATAGAGCAGCCGATCAAACAAACAATAACACTCATGACAAACTTTTATTTTCAAACACCAACCGGATTCGTTGCCGGGAGCTAGCTAGAAGCTAGCTGATGCTCGCATCGGGCAGCCAACTGTCACGCCGTTCATTCAAAATATATATACATGTTAAGTCACTTGACTTGAAAGGCGAGACAAATGGGATGTGTGGCCTGACAAAACACTCTTTTGCAAGAGTTTTACGCCGCTTATGAGAGACTTATCAGCCCTGTGCTAACATGTTAGCGCTCTCTGCTAACCACTGGGCTTCATGTCTGTGTAAGTAGGACTTATGGTGTCTTGTATTTGGTTTCCTTTTCAAATAAGCTCTGCGGTGGTTGTTTTTCCAGCTACTTACTGTGGAAAAATCCGTTCCATTTTCTCCCCTCCGCCTCGGTTTCATGCTCATATTGTGTAGAACCAAACACTTGAGTTGGCAGTCAGGAATGCGTCGATGCAAGCAGTGGGAACACCTGAATGATGGAGGAATTATGTAACGTTTGGTTCAGTGACCTCAGACACTGCAGAGAAACGGGGAGGGGGAATCAGAGAGGGCTTTTTCCCTCATGCAGCGATCAGCATTAATAAGTCATGGCCATGCTGGCTCTCCAGCTCATGGCTGGGGACCTGAAAAAATGGACTCAGCACCTCTTTATCTCTCTGTTGTAGCGGTTGAGTCAATATATTTTCTCATGTAAGCCTAGTTTTGGATGTGTTTTGTACATTCCACTGCTGCATTCATTCAAGAGGAAGCCTGAGTCCAGCCCTGCCAATTGTTTGGATCAGGAACACAACAGTGGATCAGCACTGCGTCTGAAACTTTGGCTCCTCAGCGTGAGCAGGGAGAAATCCATCGATTCAATAACCCTGCATATAACTGGCAATTTAATTACGACTAATTAAAGACTTTTTTTTTTCTTGTTCCCGTGATGAAAACAGCATCACCGTGGCAACAGCCAGACCTGGAGCTGCGCTTCAGTTCTTAACAAGCTCAGCAGGCTTCACGTCGCCTGGCTTGCTCGGGTGAAATTGGAGTCTGTGTCTGTCTTGGGGTTTTTGAATATTGCAGTGCATCTGTGAAGTTTAATCAAGAGGGGTTACGCCTGGAAATGAAGTGAGATTTTGGAAGGGCTGTTGCTTCCCCGAGTCTGACGCTTGTCAATAAACCGTCTCTTTTAGTGCCGGAGTCTTTGTCCTGTCTTCCTGTCGTGGGTGAAGCTTCAGCCAAAAAGACAAAACACTTTTAACTGGCTGTGGGTTGAAATTATGGACATGTTTTTCAGTCGCCTCACAAAGAATCCTCTTCTACTTAAATAAAATTTCACATGAAACACATCGACAGCATTGGTTTGCCTGGTTCAAAGTGACTTGAAAAGTTATGAACAGATTTCAGTGAAATTTTCGGGAAACGTGCAACGGCCATGGAATAAATATATATATCGGAATAACTCAGTTTTGGGTGAGATTCAGCTCATATTCCTCATACTCTACAGACACATCCCCGTTATACAGAGATTAAGGGTTCAATTCCCACATCAGACAGTAAATAATCTCTCTCTCTCTCTCTCTCTCTCTCTCTATATATATATATATATACGTGTGTGTGTGTGTGTATATATATATATATGGATTCATTTTAGATTAAGACACTATTAGGACCAGGTATTACCTTCACCAAGGAGTTTTTTGAGAGCGCTTATTGTGTCTGTTCTAAATACCTTGAAAAATAATTATAGTTTTTTTTTATTACATTTTCAGGAAATGTATGAACACTATATGAACTTATGTGAACACTTGTCTTAAATGAGAGCCACCACTCCTTCAAAAAAAAATCTCTTTTTAAAGATGAAATCTTTTAAACAAAACATCAAAACAAACGGATAACACATATGTTATCATAGGGTTGCGGTGGCATCATGGACATGGACATGGTTGTCGGCGTGTTTTTCACTGAAAATTCCCACGGAAACATTGTAATGTCCGTTGCTTGCGTAAATCAAGTCGCGCATTCTGGACGGACATATAAAGAGACGGACCGCATGAGGACATCTGCGGAACGGGACAGAAGTTTACTTCAAACGTTCAAGCGTTTTTATCGTCACCAATTCAGTAAAAGTGAAAACTTTCCCCTCCGCTTCAATGTTTTTCTCTATTGTTCTTGGGGGGATTTACAAAAAATCCTCAAGGAAACCTGATGTTAGGATATTTGGCAACATCAAGCTACACAGAGACAGAAAATTCAGCTAATTTTGTGGGTAGTGAAGTGCTGTCTTACTATTAGATCGTGCAGTTGCTGTACATCGGGCGCTAGCATAGCTTTGTCTACAGTAGCAGTCGCAGTCAACGATGAGATGCAGGAGCTTTTTCAAGGCTTAAAGTGGTGAATAATTATGAATTCATGTCTTTTAATTATGCCTTAGCCGAAGCTGAACGACCACACTAGTTTTAAGTGACCTTTTGTGTGGCCAGCTGTGATGTCTTTGTCATAAGTGACACGAACTGCACACACCAATGGCAAGATGAAGCCTCCGCAGCTATTTATCTCGGCCGCACAGTCTGAAGGAACAAAGTGCCCAGAGCCGTAATTACGCTGTCTGTGGTTGAATTTTAATTACATGTTAGCAGTGTTCTCAGCTTTGTCTTTGGCACACACCAGCGAGGGTCTGGATGTGTGCGTGCGCGCACTTTGTTATCTTATGTTCACACTCTCACTCTCCTTGGCGCGGCACAATGACCACAGCTAGCTGCCACCTGCTGTTGTGATAACATGGAGAGCTGGAACTGCAGCGAGAAGACCAGTTACTGTCTTCAGCCTCCTGTTACACTGTGTGGCAGCTGGATGCGCTGCTGTGAAAAACTGGATCAGTTAAATGCATTTTTTTGCTTCATCGGGGGTGAAAAATTGAAAGAAATTATTTTAAATTTGCCGCCTTCATCATGGATGTTTCGATATCAAAATGAATTCAAATGCTTTATTAATCTGTGTTATTTAGGTGGATTTATTATTATATGGCAAGTTAAAGGGTGAATTAAAAACTTTTAAAAATATATAGAACCTAAAAAGTGATTGGCTATTTCACCAGTAGATTTATTGATAGTCTTAGTTTGGCTTGTTCGTGCGTCGCCATTTTTGGGGCGACCCACAGAAGGTTCAGGGTTCAAGTCAGGAAACCCAAATGGATGCCAGAGATTTCCTCCAATACTGTGTGACTCTGTAGTATCCATTAGCCTGAGTGGGTTAATGGAGTGGCGACCTGTATTTTCTGTCCTCCCGCTTCTCCCAGGATGACTAGTGGGGGTGACCGATGACCCTGCACTGCCAGCACTGAGCTGTAGACAAAGAGAGATGGATGCTAAAGCCCACGAACCATGAGTCATTCGTACGAATCCTCCAGTCGTAAGACTTGAGTGATGATGGTGTGACTGGTGGCAACAAGTTCCCCTCAGTTCCTAATCCTGCCCAAATCCTCAGTTATCTTCAGATGTGAGCGAAGTACATATCCATTATTCATGGCTCCTCTTACCTGGGCCACTTCCTCACCCCCGTCATTAGAGGAGGTTTCCAGAGAGAACAGTGGAGACAGCCTCTCATTTATCAGACAGTTCTTGAGTGCCCGCAGAAACAACGCGAGGTGAATGTTTGAACACAAAAAGCAGGGGAGAACAAAGCCCACTGCTGACAAACAGACTGAAAAGATGCAGCCTGGCATTTGTTTGTCGCCTCAGGTGGACTCACCATGTTTGAACCGCGCAGTAGCCTGGGTTACCTTTACAATAAGCTGTAGTTGATAAACTCTGCTATTTCTGTTTGGAAACATTGCGAGATGAAAACGTCTTTTCATTGAGCCTCCCCGTCTTTTTTTTTTTCCGAGCGCACTCTCCTCTTTCCATTCCTGTCTTTTTGTAGCTGGTCGTATAGCGTCACAAGTCCACATCCCAAACAGTCCTTGTCAGTTTCCAATTGCTAAACACTTGCTTTATTGGTGTGTGTGTTGGGGAGTTGAATCCTAAATGACCCTTTACATTCCACACGGGTCGTATCGGATCACGAGTCTGCAAATAGGCCAGTTGGAAATCTCCATCCAGGAGCACCCTGCGCCTCTAATGCTGGTTGTTTCCTAGATGTGTGGAAAATAGTTGCCGCGTGACTCCCAGCCCGTCAAAGAGACCAGAAGTGACATTGCCACATGGCCAAGTGGGTCATGCAGCGCTGAGTGAAAGATTTAGGGTGTTGACAAATGTGTCACCGGGGGCCGTGGGACCGGGTCAGCCCACTGGACTCGACTGCTGCTGTTACTATTGTTGCGCAGTCCGGTCTTGACCCGGGACAAGGCTTCGCCAGAGGGCCGCGGACTGATCCTAATCCCTCTGGGCTTCTTTTGCTCAGGTGCTGTGAACACAGAGCTGTCGTCTGAGGATTGTCACTTCTGGGTTATTTTTATGGTTACAGTAACACTGAAAGGCTTGGAATGAGTTCAGGGCTGAACTGGGGTCATGAGGTGAAGGTGCAAAATTGAGTATAAAAAATCCTGCCATGAATTCACTGTTCAGCCTTACAGCAGTGCAAAGATATCACTGTAACAATGCCCCGACTTCTACTTGAGCCTCGCTCAGAATAGCCTCCCCCGGGGGTGGGGCCACTTTATCTATGGGCAGCCATGAGGCTCTAAATCTACAGAAAAAAAACTTAGATTTTTTTTTTTGGTGCAGTTTAAAGATTGTATAAATCAATAAATGTGTGGCAGAACAAAGACAAAAAACAACGTGGTAAAAAAACAAGTTATTTTTATTTATAATAAAGTTTTTCATTATCAATGAAATGTTTAATAAATGTGTTTTTTAATCTTGCAATTCTACCTTCACCTTCACACCTTCTTCTGCCGCTTATCCGGGGTCGGGTAGCGGAGGCAGCATTCGGAGCAGGGAAGCCCAAACTTCCCGGTCCGCACAAACCTCCTCCAGCTCTTTCCAGGGGATCCCAGGCCAGACTGGGGACATAATCTCTCCAGCGAGTCCTGGGTCTTCCCCGGGGTCTCCTCCCGATAGGACATGCCCGGAACACCTCCCTAGGGAGGTCTCCAGGGGGCATCCGGATCAGATGCCCGAGCCATCTCAACTGGTTCCTCTCGATGTGGAGGAGCAGCGGCTCCACCCCGAGCTCCTCCCAGATGACCGAACTCCTCACCCTATCTCTAAGGGTGCGCCCAGCCACCCTGCGGAGGAAACTCATCTCAGCCACTTGTATCCGCGATCTCATCCTTTCGGTCAAGACCCAAAGCTCGTGACCATAGGTGAGGGAGGGAACGTAGATCGATC
The DNA here is from genome assembly GCF_027744825.2 of Synchiropus splendidus. Lineage (NCBI taxonomy): Eukaryota > Metazoa > Chordata > Actinopteri > Syngnathiformes > Callionymidae > Synchiropus > Synchiropus splendidus. The sequence goes on from NC_071352.1 coordinate 4,571,737, forward strand.
GGTAAATCTTGTGACTCAGCTCCATCTTCACCACGACGGTCCGATACAGCGACCGCACCACACACAATTCTAATGCATATCAATACATAATGTTGATGACTTCATTTATAATTAAAAAGGGACCCTCCAAAAAGGTAAATAAAGCAATATAAAATTAGAAGATGCCAGTTCAAATACTGCTATTTTGACACCGATGTCGGTCATACTTTGCCTGGTCGAGCAAATAGAGTAAATCAAATAGACTGAAAACTTTGCCATTCTCAGACATAGAAAAGTTTTTTTTTCACACCCTCTTTTATTTTCTCCTCTGGCACTCTGATGAATCTTTCCACTGAGGCGTTTTTATTTATCTCATTTGCTCAATTATTCACGCCAGTAATGGTCTGTCCACCTGCTTCATTTATCTTGCAAGTAAGTTCCCACCTCCAAGCTGAAATTAATCCAGGCAGCATAAATAAACAGAAGGTTATTGGACGTTTTCTGAGGCAGATTGGTGTTGGACAAGTCCAGGGAGGGAAAGTGCTGCCAGTGTTTTGGTGTTTCAGCTGCGGTGGCAAGCTAGTCTCAAAACACTTGGTCCATCCTGATGTTGAGGCAAATGTTTGGCTGTTTTTCTGCCATATTTAGTGCTGGAAAACAGATGAACCACTGCTTGAGGGTGTTGTGCTCAGTGGAACATCATCTCCTGACACAAGAAACCTTTGTCTTTCAGTACCGCATCGGTCAGCTGTATATGATCAGCAAACACAGCCATGAGCAGAGCGAGCGCGGCGAAGGGGTGGAGGTGCTGGAGAATATGAAGTACGAGGACCCGCAACACGGACCAGGCCGATTCACAGAGAAGCGAATCTACCTCAACAAGTAAGTTGAAGATGCTCCTCCGAACAGAGTAAAAGTAAAACATCAGATTATATGAATAGTTATGTTATGGTTCATCTGTAGTTGCAACCGAAGCTTGTTCAGTAAAGCAGACAATTTTGTGCCATATAGTAGATGTCCCTTTGGAGGAGATGCACAAAGGAATTTCACCGTGTAGCTTCAGATTAACACACTCAAGCTGTCGGGGTGCGATTGTTCCTGCCTAACGTCGGCAGGTCCGCAGCTTTCTAGAACCCGATGACCGTGAAATTGAATAATGATTTACTCGCCGTTTTAATTTGAGGCCCAAACACAGAGATCGGAGGCCGGTTATGTAATGAAGCACACTTTTATTGCTCAACGAGTCATTTCGGCAAATGTCTTAGAAATGGACCCCCTTTTGTTTTGGTGTTTTTAACTCTGCGATTGCTTTGATGAGAAACACTCTTAAGGTTTCTCTTTCATCCTGTGTCCTTGGGCAAGCTTCTTAACACATTTTCCCTGCTGTGGTGGATGGAAATTGATAGAAACACATTTTAGTCCCTATTCATTCCAAACAGATCACCGGTGACCCGACCACGTGGGCACTGTCGAGTCCGTCGCATCTAAACAAAGCCCTGAAACATCGACTAGTTTTTCACTTACGGCTGTTTTTTTTTTTTGGAGTTGCTATGAATATATTTTTCACCAACCCTGATGTTTCCTACTTTCTTAATTGTGTCACTCAAACTGGACACCATTCTCTGTGGCTACTTTTATTGCCAAATTTTCTCCGCTCGCACAGTGATTTATCTTTCCAGCGAGGTGTTTTTATTCTTCTGTTTTCACTCCAGCGTTGGTTCGTCCACCGGCTTCATTTATCCTCGCACGTGCGAGTAAGTTCACACCACGTTCCCGAAGCTGAAATAAATCCAGCTGCATAAATAAACTGCCGATGAAAGTAATGTCATTTGGAACTTATGAGCTCTATTAGCCAGATTGGACTCAGCATTGAGCCAAGAACTTTTATAGATGGGGGAATATTCAGGCTGGATGTGGTGACATCATCAGCACGGGCTGAAGTTGATAAAAGTTGATGATATCTCGCTGCCTTTCGTGTTATGGTTTCATTTTCAATATGCAGAAATGCTGAAAGAGAAATGAACCCGGGGCCACACTGCTCCATCAGCAGGAGTGTAAGGCTCTTAATTCAACAGCAGGTTGTGAAAATGATCATCAAAGACAGTCATGGTGTGTGTAACATATATAACAGTCATAAAGTCCATTTATGCTCAACGTTCCATCCAGATCCGGATACAGACGGAGCCTTCTGTTAGTCCATATTTCTGCATGTTTCCACAAAGCTTACAGATATGGGCCAAAAAGAGCAGTGCCACCGGAAACCATGGGGGACAGTGTTGCTTTTACGACCCGATATGTAGCTCTAATGAGACACGAAGAAGACATAACAGTAGTGGAAATTCTCTAACCCCCAGTTGCGGTACATTTAATGGCCTCAGCAACCACTGCCACCTAAAATGCTGCCTCTGTTTTCCTCTTAGTGCAAGACATACATTATCGATACTTGCGCCACATTTGTTTGGAGTTTGTGTTGTCATTTACTTTTAACTGTGGGCTGCTCCCCCTGGTGGATATATTGTGAACAGCAACACCAACGTAAAGAACACATGGAAGCATGTGACCAGTGACGGTAACATCGCATGCAACGGACGGGTACAATTTCATACCTAAAGGGAGCAACAATGGGCCTATTGGAACTGCTCGGTGTACGTTTTCATGTTTTACAACCTGTGAAAATTATGATTTGAATTTGACAAGAAAAGACTCATTAAGTTCATTTTCCAAAAGAGCCAGTGGCAGCAAAGATATATTTGATGGAATTTTAGTCTGGTTGTAATTGATCTGTAGCTGCTTCTAATCTTGTTCTGCTTAAATGGCAGTCTTTCTTTGAGACGTTACAATACACCTTCCATAAAATGAATCAGCAAAATGTTGCCTTTTCCTATTGATTGTTAAGATTTCATAAAAATAAAAAAAAAACACAAAGTGGGTGCTGTCTTTTGCATGTGACCAAACACACTGGAACCCCCCGTTCTAGATGAAAATAAACCATTCCCACGCTCTGTTCTGTTCAACATGTTGAGGATCACGGGTCAAACTTGGGGCCTGCAAAGTCATTTTAAGTGGAGCTTTTGGCTGAAAATTGAATTGTATATTAGAATATTGAGACCAACAAAGGCGTTTGACAGGCAACAACAGTCAATGTGGAAGGCTGAGGAATCGGTGGGTGGGCAACTGTATCAATCCTATAAGCTAAAGTAAGCCTTTAACAAACTCCAAGGATAGTGACATACTCTTCCGACTAGTTCCTGTTAAAGAGTGCTAGTAATAGAATGGTATTTAAATTGAGGTTGCTAGGAGACGTGCAGCCCTCAGAAGCCACTCAGCCCCCAGGATACTGTGCCACATCCCTTCCATCAACAACATCTATAGCCTGTAACATCCTACAGTGTCATGGAAACTCTGCAATATAGTGTGACTTAAACAGGAGTCACCACTACACAAGTCATTCAAAATCGAGTCTCAGGACTTTAGCAGGACAGAATGTTCAGTAGAAGAGGGACAGCGCTGTCGTCTCGTCTGGAAAGATAAGTGGGCCTTTTGGGAACGTGTTGTGTGTGTCAGTGAAGAGCGGCTGAGTGTGTGTGTGCAGGTGCATGTGGGCAGGAGGTCAGAAACTCGGCTAATTCGAGCAGCCCAGCCTTTTCCGCCTGCTAACCACCTGTTCCAGTCAGAAGTCTGCCTGCCAGTGAGTCTGAGCTCATCTAACTTTAATACCTAGTCAATCGATTTGGACCGAGCTCCTCTGTTGTCAAAGGTGTGAGGATGAACCAAAGGTAATGACACTAAAATGCAGAATAAGAGGTGCTGTTAGCTGCATTAATGACTATAATGTTGGAAGGTGCGCACGTGAAGGCGCTGTCTGGACTTGGCAGGAGCGCGCACAACAGTCCAAAATGCAAATGGAAACATATTTTTTTTGCTCTGGCAGCAACAGCTCAAATTCATTAGCCGCCGTGCCAGCAGACTTGGAGAGAGCGGAACACGCCGCAGCCAAGCAAATCTCACAAATCACAGCATTTAGATTGCGAGCTTGAGGCTGTCAGTTCAGTTTGCAGCTGAGGTTGCCGCTCCAACAATAGGAAAATAAAGGTGTTCATTTAGCCTGCTGCCTTTGAACAGTCTAGGCACGGCTGTTGGCTTTGAGGGGAGGGGAAATGGTTTCTGTTTGTGTGGAAGCTCACTCCGAGGCTTGGTCTCAGGAAACGTGGCGCCCTCGCCATCGAACCTCCGGGTGAAAAGGCTTCAAATTGAAGGCGGAATTTGAACGTGAAAAGTGACTTAACTGACGCCGCTCGGGCCGTATGAGGACACGAGAGCCAGCGGATCTATTTCTCGGCCCAGTGAAGAGACGAAAGCTTCTCTCTCGTGTCCCGGTGGCTTCTTTTACACTTGTCAGATAATTGACAAGCGAGGGAGAGGATGATGGTGCAGAATTAAAGCTAATCCTCGCCTGGTTTAACTGGGTATTATCCAAAATGCGCTGAGTAATCCATACTGATGTTGGCAGGGAGACTCTTGAATCCTTTCGATACTCTAAATCATCATATTTTCATTACAGCTTCTCATTCCAGGGCAGGTCCTTACAGTTGCTACGAGTCATGAACATTTTAGAGCCTTTAAAGGTGTCCGAATCACGGTGTTTGAGTTAATAGGTATTGCCTGGGTTTTTCTCATCCTCAGTCCATTTGCATTTTGATGGACTGCTTGATGAAGTGTCCAGGCGGCAACTATCAGCATCTCACCTCGGGTTCTCGCTGAGTAATAACTAGTTCACTGTACATCCTGCGTCCTTCTCCGGGGAGCTAAAAGAAATGACTGTAATCTGGTTCGGCCGAGGACATGTCGGCCGCCTCGCACGGCCTCTATTTAAAGAGCCACGCCGTAGGAGCGGGGGGACTTTACAGGAAGACTGCATTAACTTTCAGACGGGGAGGGTTTCACCTCCACCTGGGTTTGAGCTTTTCATCAGTCCTGTCTCATTGTCTTCCAGCAAGCTTCCCAGCTGGGCCCGCGCCGTGGTGCCCAAGATATTTTACATCACAGAGAAGGCCTGGAATTACTACCCATACACCATCACAGGTACTTCTTTGGAATTATTACGCTTCATTTGAATGGATTCATGGATTGGCAGCACCTCAGTTTAGCTAAACCCAATGGTATAAGAATATTTGCCACAAAAAGCCACATTTTTCAAGTTGAATGAATACATACATTTAAACAACAAAATATTGTTTATTTTGCATCAGTTCGACAATAGCACAATAAATCACCATGGTGGCTATATTCAAGTTTTTACATCACCTTATTTAAACTTAAGCTCTAAAAAATATTTGTATAAGAATTTAAATTTTATAAGAATTTCAAATACATTGAGAGTAGTGGAAACTCCCTGCATCCCTGTCCCCTGACAATTTTGCGCATTTTCTTTCAGAACATTTACATAAATTAAGTTTATATCATTTCAAAGATGAATAGATATTGTTAAGTGGTAGCTGAAGAGTATGTGGTTTGCATAGTAAAAACAACGTCAAGGATTAGCTTTGTGCCTCAGAATATGTTTGTATACCAGAGCAACGTCTTGTTGTCATGGTGATGTCATGGCGGAACCTCTGGTATGGAAACATCCCTTCAAATGATGGTTCCTTTATTGACTTCCATGTTTATCTACAAGTGTGTCTTGATAATTCGGCAACATTTGAGTATTCAAATATTGCAATAATTGGGGTTTATATCTCTGAGAGGGCAATGCCAGGGTCACCTGAAGGTATTTGATATGAAGAGCGTTTATTGCTTTAATGTGACCTGCCAGCTGTCTGACAGTCAGAGACTGACTTCCACTTCCCACGCCATCACGTGACAGACGACCTTCAGATGCTCTGAAGAGCGAGTCTTGGCACGCCTCGCCGAAAAATACACGTTTATTCACTCCAAACTAACATACTGTTTTTATCAGTGGCTTGTGTCGTGACATGCTACACTGACAAGAGCGGTGTGTGGGCTGTACTACAGAAACATGGCTGGTGCATAGGGGCTAATACATGCAACTCAGAAGGTGCTAAAATGTCCGAGACATTGTTGTAAATTGGAAATCCAGAAGAGGAAGCCACTTAAATCGGAGTGTGTCTAGTATCACTAAACAGAGCTGCATATCATCCATAGAAACGGGTAGTTTCATGTATATTGAAATGCATTATCCGTGTGCTAGACAAGGACACCAAATGGACTCGCGCGTGGAAGTGGCATAACATCAGTGAGGTGTAATGATCCATTTTCCTCTTTATTTTCTCTGATCTCTCATGCTGTTTTATCCCTTTGTTCTCTTCCACCACCCGTGTGCGTCTGATCTACTGCCTGCTGCCGCGGCCAACACTGACAGAATACACAGTAAGTGCCACTGAGCCGGACACACACACCTATAGGTGGGATGTTTTGACTGTTTATTCAAGCGACGCTAGCTTTTCTAGCCTTTTATTACAACACAACTCGAGTGTACTGCACATCAATTACATGAAGAGCTTTTCTACTCAGCGGGGAGCTACATCCATGGCATCCATGGAACGTCCTGATGGAAGTGACATTTGTGGTTCATGAAGATTTAGAGGAGAGGACGTTGTTTATTTGCTGACTGTGTTGGAGCAGCTATGACCTCACACACAATTTTCATTTTTTGTTTTTGTTTTAAATGTCTAAATTGTTACCATATGAGAGGAAAAATAAGATCAAAAAGATCAAAACAGGAAGATGTGGGCAACGTGAGGCCTGGGGGCCACATGCGGCCCTTCACCTGTTTATGTGGCCCTCATTAGGACAGAGAAAAACTGCAAAAGCAGTTGAGTCTCACAATGGTTAATGCTCATTTTAACAGTATTTCTTGCCCCTCTACTATAAATTAAAGCTGTTGAAAAAAACCTTAATGATTAGTGATAAATAACATGTCTTCAGTGACACATTTTACCCATAATTCTGTTACCAAGTAAACCACCTCTTAAAAATATTCCCCATTTATGATATTAAATATGAAATCAATATTTCAATAATATGATGCCATTGTATTATTACACGCCATTCTCTTCTATGTAATGTAATTTTTGAAGTAGAATTTAAGTTTTTCTTGTGTCCAGTGTTTTGCTCTCAACAGTGACTGTGAATAATGTCCCTTAATTGTGCTCCTTTTTAGCTAGCAACTATGATGAAGGGCCCTGAATGGCCCCGGGCTGGACCTTGAACATGCTGTTTTACTTTAATAATTGTTACTTCCAGAGCTTTTCCCTTCAGGCCTCTTCAGGGTATCTTAATGTCCCCTCATCCAGAGAGTAAACAGAAGCCCAGTCTGGCTTCAGGTCACCTCCACATCTCCCTCAAAAGACAAAATCTTGAAATCAGAATTCTTGTTTTTTATTCATGCCATGCGCCTCTCAGGTCCTGTCTGCTCTGAACTGTAATTGTATGTTCAGAACTATAGCACTGGGAGGGAAGCCTGACTCACCGCAGTACGGCAGGCAGCCTGATTCAGCAGCTGCATCCCTGCTGCAGCATGCAGGAACCCTGCAGCTCCCTGAGCTAAACCTGGACAATTGACTGGAGCTGACACACAGAACTAATGATTTCCTCCGACGTTAGACAGGCTAATCTGCTCACCCTGGAGCACATGACACACGGCGGCAGGCGGAGGGCTTTCAAATATCAGCATCTGGAAAAAAAGGGGGTCATTTTGAACCATTGCATTAGGAACATATGTCAGTGGTTCTGCAGCATTTCTGCGTGGCTTTTTAATCTTTCTAAAATGTCTTGTTATGATGCAAAAGAGGAGAAATATCATGTGTAAAAATGACTTTGTTTTACTTACAATACAGAAGAGAGCAGATCCCGCTCTTGCTGCAGGCGCAAAGCTCTTTCACTTTTACTTTGTTTTCCTTCTGGGCTCGATTGATCCATGGCGTCATGTTCCTGCTTCACTTCACGCACACACACACACACACACACACACACCCTGCTTATGTAATCCCTGCCTGGTTGTATAATACCCGAAAGTGTTAATTTAATCAAACTGATGTGCTAAAGAGCTAATGAAGGCAAGCTAACTTGGCTTGAAGCTATGAAGCGCTCGGAGGGAGCAGGTCCGAAGCCGCTGTAAATCCAGACGGCCAGATAATCATCATTATTACTTATCTGGCGTGGGAGGCGAAACAGAGACACGAATCCTGTCAATCATCTATCGTCTCAATGTGATGCTCCGAACCTACAACCCGCTAAATAAATAATCCGCTGAATAAATCTCTGACTGTGTGGTCGATTCTTCTCCTGCAGTGCTCCTTCCTGCCCAAGTTCTCCATCCACATACAGACCAAATATGAGGACAACAAGGGATGCAACGACCATGTGAGTATCATTTTCTCTCTTCTCATTCAAGGCTTTTAAAATCACTCTGGCCTGTCATGGCCAGCCGAGTAAAAGCGCTCTCAATGGCCACGCTTCAAGTCCCATAATGCATTGCTCTTGGCACAGAAACCAGAGCTGTAGATTTCAATTCAAATTTCACTCTAATAGCATGGGGAGTTTAAGACAACATCTCAGTCTTGAGCTCCAATGCATTTTGATTTCTGGCGCGCTATATATTTGAGTTTGTGTGGGAATCGTTCCCAACCTGCACCGCAGCACCTCTCACTCCTCCTGCTGCACTGAGAGGCTCCGCCCACCAGCAGCATCAGTCAGGAAAACGCAGTGTTTGAGTGAAGCCAAAATAACCCAGAGAGACGAGGGTGAGAATAAGAAATAAAATTATGAGTATGAAATTACAGTTGGAAAATGCATAGAAAATGTTGGTTTGTTGTGTTTTATTGAATTTAAACCACATTCCATTTAAAGATTCTCGATGTGTCTCATAAATTTCAATACCTACTGTCAATTCTGATGTATTTTAAGGGACAAGAAGTGCTCCTGAAATAAACACACAAAAAAACAATGCACAAGACAACGTCAGTTTTATAGTTTTACTCTGACTCCAGGAGGACCACATAAATACAGTCAAAGGGCTGCACTTGGCCCCAGTGCCACTCTCTGCTCGGGTCTGTTTTAATATTTGGATTATTGATTGCCACTATATGGCCTTGATATTTAGTCTGATATTTCAAACTGTCTCACATTAAGATGCATTAAAGTTAAAAGGCACCATTCACGTACTACCAACATTATATTCCTCAGGGAGGCGCATTCAATAGGCACATTAATGTTGTTTATTCCACATCAATAATCATATTTTTGGCGTTCGTTTCTGGCCTGTGCCCCTGCCCCCAAAATGTTTGCTGTTCCTCTTCAGTGAAAGATCTCCACCTGTGAGCTCAGCCAGTTCAGTCCCTCCTGCCCCCACTCTCCTCTTCACCATCTTCACTCTTCTTCATTCTCTCGCTTCTCTTCAGTCAAAGCTCCACCTCCTCCTTGGTCCCACATCAACTCCACCTGAATCAGTTCTGTTACTGGAATGATGAATGTCATCACCATCACAATTTTTACTCTCAAGTGATCCGAATATCCCAGTGTCAATCCTTGAACTTGACAATCTCATTCTGCAGCAATGAAAAGGAGAGAAGTCATATAAACCTTATCTGGAGTCATAAAAGTGATTATTTTCCGGACGGAACTGGGAGGTATTTCCATCCGAGCCCAAATGGTGAATCTCAGTTTGGTCACGCTGTGTTAATAAAGTCTCATGATGGCACCAGCTAGCTTCCAGTGACACCCGCGTCACTGGTGCAGCGCACGCTTTATTGCAGCAGCCGCTGATCTGACTCTTACTTTCAAGCCCCTGCACACCTTTTAGAAGTGATATGTGGAGCAGCGACGAAAACAGGAGATTCAACATAAATAAAAGAGATCGCTTGTGTCAAAGAATAAGGAACGATTGCATCATTTCTTTACCCCCTTTTTGTTCCTTTTATAAAAGTGCAACACAAAATCCAATAATCCGTCTTAAAGTCAATTCATGGAAAATAGTGGCGTATAATTGAGTTTCCGTTTATGTTGCTTATGTTCTCTGCATACTAATGCAAACATTTGGGGCAGCGTGTGGCGGTAACAAATACATGAAACAGACTCGTCTCTCAGCCAAGTAAAGCATATAAATGAGCCTGAATTTAAGTTATAGTGCCACATAAAAGGAAAGAAATAGGCCATTGTAGCGAGGCAAAATAGGAGCTTGTGTTGTAGATCAGAGGTGGGCAGTTCAATTTCCTACAGGGCCACATCATAAACTATGGAACGTGACAAAAAAAAAACTTGAGTAACAAGGATGAAATGAACCATACCACATGGAAGCAAGGATAGATATTAAGAAGTGTAAATACGACATGGAACCTTGCATCTTAAATGAATAGAAATCATAATAAAACTATGGACCAACATCAAAGATAAAAAGGCAATGTATTTCAAAATGTATTTTGAATTTTCTTTCAACAAATTTTGAGGGAAATACTATAATGACCGATGAAAAGAACTAACAAAAATTTAGTCCTGAATGTGTTGTATTTACTGCTAAACTAGAACTGGCTAAAAACTGAAACAAGATTGAAAAAATGACAACTTCAGTGGTATAGTTTTAGTCTGACCCCATGAAGGCCACAAAAACACAGGCAAAGGGCCACATATGGCCCCTGGGCCACACTTTTCCCTGGTCTGTCGCAGATGGAGGATGGAAACCGGTCCAGTGGAGGAACTGGAACTGGAACTGGAGGTGCTGATCCTCATTCCACTTCCACTTTCTACACTCCCTGGTGGCTACAGGCCACAAATCGAAAAGAAGAGGTGGGAGTGCAGGAGGAGGCCCATCACAAACTAACAAGGAAACCCGCCATACAATGAACAAACTTTAGTTTCTCTGTGATCTGAGGCTTTTGCAATAGACAGAGTGGCAGAGAGGAGGTCGCTGCTCCGCTCAGCGGCGGGAGGCAAGGGCTGCAAACCCTCACAATGGGGGAGTCACAGATGGCCAAATCTTCACAGTTAAAACTGATTGTAACACGCCAGGGCTTCACACAGGAGCGGAATAAAAGCTCTCATTCACACTGGCTCCCACTTGTCTTTGTCATCCACACTACTCTCTTTACTTTTCTTCGGTTTGTAGTTGTGGTGACGCCGGAGCGTTTCTTCTTGGTGAGTCAGAGGACATGAATCCAAAAACAGGATCAGCAAGGTCTCCTGGCGCCTGTCATGTGACCCACACCCTTGACTCCGGCAGGAGATCGCAGCGCATCACCTCCCAACATCTGTTGGCCTCTGGAAGTTTGCCATCGATTTAGTTGTCCTCACCTATTGAACTCTCACCGTAGATCTTCGACAGCGAGCCCCGAGACGAGGACACGGAAGTGTGTGTGGTGGACATCGCCTACGACGAGGTCCCGGAGCGCCACTACAAGGAGTCAGAGGTGAGACCGCTCAATGAATGGACTCCAGGAGAGTGTGCGTGTGAAGGAATGGCACCAGCAAGAACAGAGAACCGGAGGAGCTTTGTGTTGTCTATTCGTGGTCCTTCTCGAGCACCAGCTGGAGTGCGATGTTGATGTGCGAGGAGGGGCGGGGATGATGGACATTGGCGGTGGTGAACTGACATTTGAATGTGCGTCCGAGAACGATTAATAATCAAGAGAGGCGAAGACAGCGGCGAGCTGCTGCTTTATTATCGACACCCCCTGTGAGTCGCACGCACGCACCCGCCTCCCACTGGGCTTTATGTTCTCTCGCACCATGCGGGGATAAAAATAGAGCCGCCCGGACATGTGAGGTGGACGGGATGTCAGGTGTAAACAACATTTGGAAACGGCTCACCCACCAGGGCACACGCCAGGGTGGGTTTACAAATGCTGGGAGTGAATCTCGATTATTGATTATTTAAGTCGGATGATTATTTATAAGCTCTTGCAGGTGGGAAGTTGACGTCGGGTGTTAGCTCAAGGGTAGTTCAATAGCTCATCAAAAACAAAACCCAGGAGAACATATGCCACTTCTCCTGATGTCAGTGAACAGCTCCACCGCTTCCCATGCAGAGGGGGTTAAAACGGAAGTTTCCTTTCATAAATACTGGAGTAACTGTTGAGTCTATGAGGCAAAGTGAAGAGCAGGAGTCTAGGTAGCTGCTAGTCTTGCTGTTGTTAAGTACATTTGAGAAGCTCACTGCTGCGTGGAAGTTAACATCCATTCATTTCTTTTACAGTATGAATAGACAGTAGCTTCCTTTCACCTGCAGAGAAAACTATAGAAACAAACAGAAAGCTGAATATTCTGAGAGTGAAAGCGAGAAACACTTCATGTGCCAGCTCTCGAGCCGACACCTCCACAGCAAGTGTGTCCCCAGCAGGGATGCAGAGATTGGTGTATCACCCCCGCACACAGTCTGCCGCGCTCCCACTACGCTGACCCAGAGACAAATTAGCCCTGCGGGAAAATTAACGCACGGAATTCATGCACGTAACGATTAAAGACCACCTGCTGAGCCGCTCGCCTGCCCGCCGCGTGGGACCTGTAGTGGTAGCCAGTGAGGTTGTACTGCAGGTGTGGAGAGAACCGATATATCGGTGATTGAAGATCATAATCCACCTCTTTCTGTTCCGTTAGCAGGTCGCTGTGATTTGACTCCATAACAGCTTTGTGAAACAGCTCCCTCTGTGTTTTTAGGACCCGCGATATTTCCTGTCGAAGAAGACGGAGCGGGGTCTCCTGAAGGAAGGTTGGATCGACACCCAAGACCCCATCATGTGCTCCTACAAACTAGTCACCGTCAAATTTGAGGTCTGGGGCCTGCAGACGCGTGTGGAGCAGTTTGTGCACAAGGTACTAAAGTGTATCGCTGATGGATCTTCAGGTTCACTGCTCTCACAGTTCGACCCAAATCATTGCTCTCCAGCTGCTATCTCTGCTTCCTGATGCCCTCTGCAGCAGCTCTCCTTGAGATGAACTGTCCCTGTTGTGTCTCTGCCAGCAGCACACACACACACACACACACATCCCTCACATGGCCACATCAGGTGCGACTCACATTCATCACATCCTGTCAAGACTGGAAACATTCAGAAGTGAAAGCTCAGCACACTTCACAGAGTTGCCTCAATAAATGACTCGCATCCTTCATCCTCTCCCTCTTTTCGTAACCTTCCTTCCTGATGTGTTCAGGTGATACGAGATGTTCTGCTGCTGGGACACCGACAGGCTTTCGCCTGGGTGGACGAGTGGATCGGTGAGTGTCGCAGCATCACATGTGTGCTGTTTATACCATCTTCCTAGTAGGTTCCTTTTTAAAATATTTGGATGATGAAGTCATTGCAGGAGCCCGCCATCTCAACACTGACACTCAAAAGTGAATATATGAATGTAACACTAACTTGCGGAGGATTTGAGTTTTGCGTGTTTGAAGTGAAAGACTGCCACCTAGTGGTCTTAACTGTTACAACAGACGCTTTACCGGAGGTGGGCAATGTTTGATTTAAATCGAAAATATGCCGGAGGCTATAAAAAAAGATGTGAATAAATCTGCAGGGGAAAAAATATCCCATTAAAAAATATGACGGAAGGTGAGTGCGTATGGGAATGGAGCTTGGTGAAGTAGGAATCGCAGATGTAGAAAAATTAAACGCAAATTATTTCGTTAATGTTTATTTTTAACGTTAATCGTTGAAGACAAGGTAGCAGCCCAGCAGTCCTATAAGGGGCGCTGTCTCTCAACCTTCTCAAACAACGAAGAAGGCACACTGTTTGTGGAGGTTGTAGTCTTTACAGCACAGTTGTGTTGTGTTGTGTGTGCTTTGACAGAATGTGTTTTGCCAGATCTGCTTTGGGGCTGTTTTAGAAGGTTAGAAAGATTGAATTCTCCAAGATGTTTGTAGCTTCATGTCAGCTTCATCATGTAATCATCATCATGTAATCATAATGTAATAATAATAATGCTGTAATACATTTTACAATGTTTATTTTTTTCCCGCCTTCTTCAAGGTCCACATTTTTCTGTCACACATTTAAGTACTAAATATGTGAGGTAGCATTATTGTTAATATATGAATTTAATTGTTTGTTTGCAGCAAGTTAAAAATGTGATTTGATGTTGGCTGTTTCTTGTCCATTTTCAGACATGACCATGGAGGAGGTCCGGGAGTTCGAGCGGACCACTCAGGAAGCCACCAACGAGAAGATCGGCAGCTTCCCTCCGACCATCGCCATCACAGAGACGCCTCTGCCTTCCTGCGCTCGCAGTGGGCCCAACAGCGCCCCCTCCACCCCTCTGACCACCGAAGCCCCCGAGTTCCTGACGGTCCCGAAGGAGCGACCGAGGAAGAAGTCCGCTCCAGAGACCTTGACCCTGCCCGACCCGGGACGAAGGGATTCCCTTTTCAAGTTGCCCAGCTTCTTCTCCTGGAACTCCAGTCCTCAGCCTGAATGAGGGAGGGGCTGCCCCCCGAGACCACGCCCCTTCAGCCAGCTGGCATGTGGCCAGTGTCACAGCAGACTGTCAGGCAGCTACAGATCCTGCAGGTTGTCCACCACCCACTGAGGGTTTCCAAGAAGCGGTCTCTTCATTCTTCCTTCTGAGTGTCCAGTAGGTGGCGCCAGTTCAAACGATTGATTGTAGCACTCTTAAACAAAACACCGACCCCAGAACATCACCTTGAGCTCAGGGTGTCCCGACTGTGTTGTGCCACACAGCAAGTCGACCTGTACAAACAATGTGTTTATTTCTTTAGATCTCTTTGTTAGTGAAGCTGGCGTGAACGCTAATGGTTCAAAACATTATGACCACCTGCCATATATGTAGCTTATGTCACTCCAGTTTCCTCCCACAGTCCAAGAACATACAGAGGTCAATCGATGACTCTAAATTGTCAGGGTGTGAGGTTTGGTGTTGCGTACGATGGAATGGTGACCGGTCCAGGGTCAACCCCCCCCGAAATCCTGGGCAAAAAAACCCAAATATCATACTCATCTCTGAACATATCTGACCTCCAACCTCTTCCTGTCAGGCTCCACTTCAAACATGCCTCTCTCTGGCTCTCAGTCGTGATGCAGGGCATCCTTGATTCCCACTGAGCTTCACACTCTCTCCACTGGAGGGCACCCACAAACACTAGCTGCAGACTTGTAGACCCTACATACTATGTTCTGTCACCTTCTATCTGGACCAGCATTTATTTTCTTTCCACTACAGTCCTTGGACCACTTTTATCAGGTACTGACCACTGCTGAGAAAGCTATATTAAGCTGGTGGTCATAATGTTGTTTTTGTACTTCAGAGAGCCTCAGAGTATTATGATTCCCAAACAGGTGTACAAATTGTAAAAACACTACGATATAAGTATCCAGTGCTGCTGCTGCCGAAGTGAAGTGCTACGTTGTGTTGGTCATCTGCGACTCCCTCGGTGTCTTTATATGACATCAGTAACTGCATGATTCGGAGCGCGGGAGCGACAAGTGCTTGTGAGTTTCATGTGTCTTCATACTTGACGTTGTGTTTATACTGAGGTTCTCTGCCAAAATCACTTGAGCTGTATCTCATCATCGGTGCTGTCGTTTTGCATTCAGTTGGAATAAAGAAGAAGAAACTTGTGTGTCATGCCTGGAGAAGCTGCACAAGTAAATAGGTTTATTATTATTTAGTTAAGTTCCATTTCAATTTGGCTGTTTAAATTATTATTTTTTTATAATTCATTTTTCAATATTATTCTTGCCTGTTTATGTTGATATTTTCCCCAAATATATCCATATATGAATTGTTATGGTTCAAATTCTAATCTTTTGAATATACATTTTTCAATATTTTTAATATTTTTGTCTAGTTTGTTTAATTTTTGTTTGTTTCATTTGTGCTCTAATTTAATTCATATCCAGCTATTTTTTTGTCCACGACCACCATCCTATATAATCATCATCAATTAAAATCCTTTAAGAATTTGTTCATGTCATGTACATACAGTATATCATTTCATTTTTCCAATTTTTTAAATGTGATATTTGAATCTTTGTAAAAACAAACTTATATTTCCACCAGCGATTGATCTTCATAATTTAAATATTAATATTAATTCAAGCATTTTGAAATACATCATTTTCATCGTATAAAATTATTGCTTAAGTTAAATTTCTAAATTTGACAAAATTAAAATTTACCCTTTTTTATTCCTAAAAAGTATTATTTTTCCTCAAAAAAATATTTATACTTCCATAGTGAAACAGACAAAAACACAAGTGCAGTTAGATAACTCGTAAAAATATTGACCTATATTTACCCCAGTCAAACCGTTTGCCTCGAAAACAATTACACTTGATTGACAAATCAGCCATAACATTATGACCACCTGTCTCGTATTTTGTCAGAAGTAAGTGCTGATCCAACAGGTGGTCATAAAGCCACAGGGTACAGACAAACATTTCCCAAAACATCTTGGTCAAAGCTGTTTTTATAAAACCATAAATAAAACAGACTTCCTTTTGTTCATGTCGCAAGCGTTGTCATAATAAATATATGCTTTAAATACGCATGTTTTGACAGCAGTCACTGTGAATGAAACATTAAAAAGCAGGTTAAAAAGGTGTGCGTATGTAAACAAGGCAAGTGTCCAATGGCGTCATCTGCCTTCTTTGGTGAAGTTACTTTCTCTCCCGTTGTCCTTGAGGTTGCGTATGGCGTCGAGAAAGAACTCGTACCAGAAGAAAGTGAAGCCCGTCGAGAGCGCGGCTTTGACCAGGCTGGGAGAGAGACCCTTGAAGAAGCCTCGGACGCCCTCCTCTCGGGCAATGCTGACTGCACAGTCCAGCAGGCCTTTGTAGTTCCTCACCTGGCCACCAGGGTGACAAAGAGGGACTCAGGTGCGACAACGGCATCAGGAGGAAGACTTACCTTCCCGAACCGAGCCCGGGCCTCCTCGAAGCCCCCGACTTGTAGCCTCTTCTTAAACAGGTCGAATGGATACGTGATGGTTTTGCTGATCATCCCGGCGCCGCTGCCCGACACCAGGCTGAGAACACTGCCTGAGAGGAACCATCGCCACTGGTTACGACCACTGCTTCTGGTCCCATGTGACCCAGATTGGATTTGTCCAACTGGAACAGGTTGAAATCACTACAACTATCATGAAAGTTCACCTCCTGAATCTGCAGACTTGGAAGGCGGAGTCAACAGCTGTTTGAAGACTTTGTAGAAGAAGAACTGCAGTCCAGCGTAGGGGAACACAGCAACCAGAGTCGGAGACAGTCCGCGGTAGAACGTCAGGACTCCCTCGGAGCGGCACATGGTCGACACCGCGTGTCTGAGGTTCAAGTAAACCTGCAGAGCGGCAGAAAAAAATACACATCTCTAGATCTGTATTCACTGCTATTTAAGGCAGCGTTTTTCAACAAGAGACTGTCAGGTGCGCTGTGGGAAATGATCCAGTTTCAGCTCATTTTATTCATGAAACCATGAAATATTAGAATGTGTTGTCAAGCTACCATGTGAGGAGATGACAAGGATTCTGTCACATTCTTTCTAAACACTATACTGTAGCTTTACGTTGATGCTCTGATTCATCTGTCAGTCGAAGCAGCTAACGTGACGTCACACTTCAAAACATTATTGATACTCATGGACTGTCAAAGTTTGCTTTGTTGTTTAAAGGTTGGTGAAAAACTAAATGCATAACCAAATAAATGCATAACAACATGTGAAGAGAGAAAGAGTCATTGCTGTTATGAAGCAAGTTGAGGCAAAGAATGTTAAGGATTTGTCTGGAAATTACAATAAAATCATGTAAAAAAAGACGAACGTTATTTAAAGTAAATACGTACAAAAAATCATGATATATTTTTCTATATTGCCCACTCCTTTCTGGAGACATTTGAAACAAATACATTTTATGCTATTTGTTTGGCAAAATAACAGGAACAATTTCTCACAAATTTAAAGGGATTTTCGACAGGACTTTAAGCACAAGTGCGCTTCGGCCGATGTCCCTTTGCTGGTGTGGCTCGGGATTTATTTTCAACGAAGCAGGTGAGCCATGGCTGACAAACCCTGATCTAAGGATCATGCGACTCACCTTTGGCTCTCCCTGAGCGGCGAAGCGGGTCCGAAGAGTGTCCAGCGGCTGGCAGACCACCGTGGCGGAACAGGCAGACAAACCCCCGCACACAAAGTGAACCCCTGCTGTCTGGCTGTCGTAAGGCGTCATCTTGTGGACGACCTCGGTCAGAAACTCAAAGCTGGCAAACTGTGGAAGTCGAGACAGTCAGGAAGGCGCCATGCTGTCGGATGACATCATCCCATCTCTACCTGGACCGCTCCGAAAGCAATGGAGAGAAGCTGCGCGGGGATGTGGCCCTTCCAGAAGGCGGACAGGCCCTCTTCGGTGTAAATGCAGCGTCCCGCTTGAAATAATCCCCAGTACTTCCCTTCAGGTCGCAGCGGGGACAAGTGCTCGATCTGGAGCTGAGGGAGATGGAGATTTAAAAACCAGGAAACCTCTCAGTGGATGGCTGACCTCCTGCAAGTCATGCAAGTGGAAACAATACAGGTTTCATTGAGGGGACCTGGTGCCAAGTTTTTCTAGATTTGGGACCCTGTTGTATGGTTTCTACACTTGAAGCTGTCCCTGATTCGGGTTTTATTTTATTTATTTAAAAAAAGGTTTTGCTGTTTGATGCTCCATCTTGACTAAATAACCCTTTTCAAGTTGCCCAGCTTCTTCTCCTGGAACTCCAGTCCTCAGCCTGAATGAGGGCAGCTACAGATCCTGCAGGTTGTCCACCACCCACTCAGGGTTTCCAAGAAGCGGTCACTTCATTCTTCCTTCTGAGTGTCCAGTAGGTGGCGCCAGTTCAAACGATTGATTGTAGCACTCTTAAACAAAACACCGACCCCAGAACATCACCTTGAGCTCAGGGTGTCCCGACTGTGTTGTGCCACACAGCAAGTCGACCTGTACAAACAATGTGTTTATTTCTTTAGATCTCTTTGTTAGTGAAGCTGGCGTGAACGCTAATCGTTCAAAACATTATGACCACCTGCCACATATGTAGCTTATGTCACTCCAGTTTCCTCCCACAGTCCAAGAACATACAGAGGTCAATCGATGACTCTAAATTGTCAGGGTGTGAGGTTTGGTGTTGCGTACGATGGAATGGTGACCGGTCCAGGGTCAACCCCCCCCCCGACCTCCAACCTCTTCCTGTCAGGCTCCACTTCAAACATGCCTCTCTCTGGCTCTCAGTCGTGATGCAGGGCATCCTTGACTCCCACTGAGCTTCACACTCTCTCCACTGGAGGGCACCCACAAACACTAGCTGCAGACCCCGTTGTAGACCCTACATACTATGTTCTGTCACCTTCTATCTGGACCAGCATTTATTTTCTTTCCACTACAGTCCTTGGACCACTTTCATCAGGAACTGACCACTGCTGACAAAGCTATATTAACCCTAACCCCAAATCACTTGAGTTGTATCTCATCATCTGTGCTGTCGTTTTGCATTCCATGTTGACGGCCTTTATTCATTACAGAAAGTAATTTGTAAGTTGTGGCACAACAAGTAATATATGACTTTGCATTAGAAGCTCTAACTTTTCTTTTCTTTGTGTCTCTTAGCTTTGTTTCTTTCAGATTATTTTCATCATACAGCGTCAAAATACAAAATGAAATGAAATTGTTCTATGAAATTGTTGAGGCAACAAATGTCTAGATGAACGTGGGCTTGGTCTAGTCTGTAGTTGAGGGTGCGATAAAAGGGGAAAATGAGGAGAAATCATTTTCTGTAAGTGTATTCCCATGTATGTATACATATTATCTCCAGTAAAAATGTATGTATAGAAAAGAAATCTTACCTGGAATCGGATCTTAATGACGTCAAATGGGCTGATGAGTGCTCTGGTGACCATCCCAGCTGCTGACCCAGCCAGGGCCGCCTCCTCTGGGGTCAGAGCTGCTCCAGGAGCAGCCGGGTCAAAGCCCACCATGACACCAAAACCTCAGGCAACTGGGTGGATAAACTATAATTACGCAGTGAATTAAGGGTCTGTTACACAACATACACAATGGCAGTCTTCAAACATGCGGTCAGAATAATAACACAATACCGCGTTTAACTACTTAAAAAATTACAACTTAAATAAAGGCAGTTTAGTAGTAACATAAGCGACAATATAATGCAATATTGATATTTACAGAACACACAACGAGTAGCATCCATTCACATGACCGACATTTGCTCCGTCATCAGCCACATTAGCCTTTGTTATAATGACCCATTCAAACTTTCTCGGAGTTTCAAACTGTGCCCCGACAGATGTCAACAGTGACCATGTGAGAATCATGCAGAGGACACGCTGTCCGCGCGCGAGACCCTCACTTTAGCTAGGCTAAGCTAACAATAACTGCAGGGACGTTCACGTGTAACGCACCAGCCTCTTACAGGAGATCTTCCATCTGATCTAACGCACCACAGAGTCGAGTCAGCGGTGAAATCCAACATTAGTAGGACACGAACAGGTAAAGCCCACTATAAATAACAGCTCCTGCCATCACTTCCGGAGAAGCCTCGGATCAAAGCTGGTCGGAGGATCAAGATGGTTCTCGGACAATCAGGAAAACAAATATGCTCGTTTCGATTTATGACATATAAATCATGTTCTGGTGCTTAAAGGGGGAACTAAAGAGCTTTGTTTTTCTATCCATGAGCAGAGAACATTTTTGATCGATTGCTAAAATACATCCAATGGCGGCGCGGTTTAAGAACGACCGCAGCGGGACTCTGGAATCATCTTGGCTCTATTTCATCTTTGGAAAACTGTCGAGGACGATGCTAACTACTCCCGAGGATAACCAACGCTAAATCTTACTGTTTTCACGCAAACTTTTGGAAGTATTAAAATATTACACGACTGGTGAGTACCTGAATTCCGTCTGGGTGCTATGTTTTAATTGCGAATCTAATCGTAATTAGTTAACAGCGGTGACACTCGTGTACAGATATTAACTCGAGTGTTCCATGCCGTTAGATTCCAAACCTCCGTGAATGAATGAGTGAAAATGGCGAGTTACCTGTGCAAACATCTATATTTTTTGGACTGAAATTTAAAACACACCCTTTAAAGTCTCTACGAATCAAAACAAGTGTTTCGATTGTGAGCAAACGTTGGCATGCTGCCACCTGTAGCTTCTCCACTTTAAATTAGCCTGGGACGTTGTCCAACGTGACCTTTGAACTCCCTTAAAGAATCGAACGCATGGGCAGTGGAGTTGATGACACAACAGGATTTTTTGTTCACGCTCATCTGGCCCTGCGCCTGACTCACCACGAGGCTGGTGTGTCTTAGTCTATGTTTAAAATGACATTCCACACGGTCTGGTAGGGAACTTTGAACTTTATGATGCACCCATGTATTTTGTGAAGTTCTGACGTATGAAGTTTTCAAACTAGCATTCTCTCCTTAGGTAAAAAAAAAAGTTGAACCAGTTGAAAACAAACAGTGTGAGTTGTATCCTTTTCGCAGGGAACTTCCTCTCAGTAGCCATGGAAAACTCAAAGGAAGACTATAAGATCCAGTCGTTCGACCAGGACACACAGATGCTGCTGAAGACGGCGCTGAAAGGTTGGCTTGCAGTCGTTCTCTCCTTTCTTTTGTCATTAACTTCTTTCCAACACCTAGATCCAAGTGCGGTGAACCTGGAGAAGGTTTGCAACATCATCGTGGACCAGTCTTTAAAGGACCAGGTTTTCAGCAAAGAGGCGGGGCGCATGTGTTACACCATTGTTCAGGTCAGCGGCCCGATGCAGCTTGTGTGTTAACCCGAGTCCTCATGTTTTGCGTTTCCTTTTGGGCCTGATTCAGGCCGAGGCCAAGCAGAACTCTGGGAACGTCTTCAGAAGAAACTTGCTGAATCGACTCCAGCAGGAGTTCAAGGAACGCGAGGAGACCCGGACACGCTCGCTGCAGGAGTGGGTCTGTTTCGTCACATTCTTCTGCAACGTCTTTGACTACCTCAAAGTAAGATGGACCCCTGTTCAGTTGGTGTAATAATCCTTAGTTTTTCAGTGTTGCATAGCTCTGGAATCTTCGATGCAAAATAAGACACCTGTCTTTGCGCAGGTGAACAACACTCCCATGGAGGCTCTGGTTCATCCCGTCTACGACTGTCTGATGAGGATGGCACAACCTGAGGCGCTGCTGAATGAGGAGGAGGTGAAGACGTCTTGATAGTTTCTAAACATTAGAGTCAACTCGTGGTCTGGTCGTGTTCCAGGTGGACTGCTTGGTGCTGCAGCTGCATCGCATCGGCGAGCAGCTGGAGAAGATGAACAGCCAGCGCATGGACGAGCTCTTCTTCTTGCTCCGAGATGGCTTCCTGCTGCAGGAGGGGCTCTCGTCCATGGCTCGCCTCCTCCTGCTGGAGATCCTGGAGTTCAGGGCTGGAGGGTGGCTGCTGAGCGGCACCGCCCAGAAGTACTACTACAGCGAAATAGCCGACTAAGACTCTGTTTTACTGACTCTCGATGCCTCCGCTCAGCCAGCAGTGATTTATTTTATCCGTTAAAAACTGGAGGTTGATTTTATAGGACACCCTGGATGTGATTCGTGCAATAGGACGTTAATGTTTCTCCACATCCAGGTACTTTTTGTTTTGAGTTGAGTTTTAGTCTTCCGGGCATTCTGATTTAAGAGTTTCACTGAATCCGACAAGCTTACTAGAGTGTCACCAGAACTGTTCTGTGGAGGATTTTAAAAAGTCTGACCTCATAAGCAAGACTTTGTTCGGGATGTTGCCTCTAGTTCAGAAGGCAGGTTTGATTATTGTTTTTTATGAGGAGTTTTTATTTATGAAGATGGATGTTGTTTTACTGAAAATAGGTTGGATATATTTCAAGTGTTCTATCAGCCTCAGTGGTGCTGGGAGTATAAGATCCTCGTGGTTATTTGGATTCTTTACTGTTACTTGTGAAGATTTAAGCAACACCAGCGTCAATAAAGATACAAGAGTTTGTGGAGTAGAGCGTAGAGAGAGTAGAGTTTACACTGGTTGTCCTGGAAACGACGCAGCATAGACAGAGGGAATCTGGGCTCCTTCATTTAATCTGCTGCCTCCTCGACTCCTACACTAAGGTAAAAAAATTCAGGAATATTCACTTGTCATTTTGATATAGTCCTTGCAACAGTAATTTTATTACATCAAATAATGTCTGCAGTGTTTCCCAAAATATAAACCCCCGCAGCAGTGACTTTTCGTCATCATCTGAACCTCATTCAATAATAGATTCATGAATGAAACTCTGAGACTAAGACACTATAGGAGTCTATAAATCATGATGTCTGAGCAACAGTTTGCAGGAATCACCACGGTAAAGTCCAGAACCTCCTCTTCGGGGGTCTACCACCAGCGGTAATGGGCGTAGGCCCTGTTGGACTCGGCCATCTTGTGCATCTCTACTTTCTTCTTCATGACATTGCCTTCCATCGTGTAGGCGAGCAGCAGTTCCTGTGACAGTTTTTCAGGCATGTGGATGCGCCTGTGTTTGTTGTCCCTGCACTCTGTGATCATCCATTTCATGGCCAAGAAGCGACGGCGACTGTCGGTAAGTGGAATGGGCACCTGAGAAATGAAGTTCTGTGAGTACTGTTTTTGACAGCAGCAGCTCCAATGTATCGAAACTAACCTGGTAGAATTTCCCCCCTTTCTGGATGCTGGCCAGTCCAACAACAGGTTTACAGTTTTCCATCGCCTGATGGAAGATGGTGTAGGGGTTACACTCGATCTCTTCTTTCTTCCCCGATGGAGCTTTGTGATATTTCTCCACTTGTTTCCTCTTGATGGCCTCAAGTGTCTGTGGAAGCAGGGAGAGTCCGTCACACTGAGCCAGTTAATGAAACGATCCTCTGGTCTCACCTGTGACATGATGTCTCTGGCAAGAGTCTTGTTTCCGTCTTCCATCATCATGTTGATGAATTTGCTGTGTGGATGAACAACACATTTCAATAGGTTCTCAGCTTCCTGCTCCATCAGGGAGGTTTTACCTGATGACTGGATCATGAAAGACGGAGCTGGTGATGCTGTTGGGCGCTGCTTTGATGGGCCTCAGCGATTTGAGCTCCCGTTCAGCCTTTTCCTCTTCACTTAGTTGTGAATCTAGCCTGCTGTAGGACTCTTTGTTGACCTCTGGCTCCATGTAATAGGGATTGTATCTGCTCCATCTCACTGCTACCACTCTGAACACACGCAGATGCATTCACTTGAGACATATGAGTTCCCTCAGAGTCAATCAAACACTGTGAATTCATTTAAATCAAAACAATGTTTTGTTGCAAAGACCTGACATTGGACTACATACAGTCCATGCTGGACGAATTCTCTATGAACAAAGCAACAGCGATAACTGATCTGGATGTGCTTTATAGCTTCGAGGGACACAATTAAATCTCACGCCAAATTCGAGTAGCGATCAATATTTTAACTTTTTACCTTGGCGTCCACGATTTCAACAGTCCTGTCACCGTCGCCGCCATGTTGGAAGTGTTTGCAAGGACCCCACGGGTGCCCATAAGGTCAAGAAAAATAAAAAAAAATATTTTTTTTAATTATACATAAATGTTTTTAATATGCTATTTAAGCAAAGTTGAGCAAAATATGTATTTTTAGCTGCCTTTTCATTATGCAGTTTTGTCCTCGTGTATGTTCCCGTGAAATCTCGCGTTAGTTTGATTGCTATGGCCTACCAGGAAGAGGAGTCGCTTGAATCTTGGCTCAGTAAGTGATTAACACCGATTTATAAATTCAACACCTCCATAATTCAGCGATATAGCCGAGTGTGTTTTTTTACACTTTGATTTAATTCAATGCGGGAGCTGTCAATGTGTCGTGTGCTATTTGTTTGAGGCTGTTAGTTCGGCATGAATGGCAGGGCGGGTGCAAACTGCTGAGATTGAAACCCGAGTGGATCTTAGATCTCTCCTTTTATTGGCACTACTCGTGAATAAAGATGTACTAGGCCAGTGAAAACGGTTCAGGAGTGAGTGGTGACGCCAACACATTGCTGTTACATGAGCTTCTCAAGCATGAATAACTGTGTGTGTGGTCATAATCAGTTTAACTCCTCAACACTAAATGAGCCCGAAATGGTGCGAGAGTCTGTGCAGAAAAGGCCAGAACATTTTAAATCTGTTTCTACTTCTGCTTTGGGAAAAGAGGAACGAGTGATTCTCCTGTCCCCACACATACTCAGAACCAACCTTTCAGTGGTGAAAAGGAAGTTAGATGCGAATGGAACCACAGTTGGGCTTATATTCCACTTGGTTGGAGCCATAGCTGTGATCCAAACCAGGATCTGCTCAGGACACAGGTTTTGATAGTTAATCTTCACAGATTAAGCATCTGTGGTGGGAGAGCATCTTGTCACAGACGGCACACGGTTCTTTCTGTTGTCCCGAGACACAAATTCATTTAGGAGGTTAAAAAGGGCCTGGATGTGAAGTTGGTGTTTTTTCCCTGCACAGGAAGTTATGTTGCTGACTTGCCACTGAAAATATTATACCAAAAATGTACTGCAATCTGTTTGCAACCACAGTATTTCTGCTGTAGCAGGTTGGTGCATGTAAACAAAACATATTTTTATGGTGATATATTGACAGATAAAGCCACCCATCCAACCAACCGCCAGGAGGACTGGGAGTACATTATAGGCTTCTGTGATCAGGTCAACAAGGAGCTGGAAGGGTAACAAGCAACACAAGTCCTCTATGATGCTGACAGTCTTCTCATCCGTCTTCTTGCAGTCCTCAGGTAGCTGTAACTCTACTGATACACAAAATATACTCGCCTCAAGAATGGGAGGCACTGCAGGCTCTGACGGTAAGGAAGCAAAAGAGTTTTTGATCAGAAATTGAGCAATAAAAATGCTTTGATAATCTGGCACATCTGGCTGTTCGCTTGCAGGTGTTGGAGGCCTGCATGAAGAACTGTGGGAGAAGGTTTCATAATGAAGTTGCAAAATACAGGTTCTTAAATGAGCTGATCAAAATTGTGTCTCCAAAGGTAAGTTGTTGATGAGCAGCTCTTTGGAAAGAAAGAACACATTTGATGTGGTTACAATCTTGGGTTGTTGTGACAGTACATGGGCGACAGCGCGCCGGAGAAGGTGAAGACGAAGATCGTGGAGATGTTGTACAGCTGGACTGTTGCATTCCCGAACGAAACAAAGATCAGCAAAGCCTACCAGTCTCTGAGAATGCAGGGTTGGTTCAGAACACCCTTTGATTCATCAGTTTAAAACTTGCTTTAATGTGGAATGCCACCTTGTTTTCCAGGACTTGTGAAGTGTGACCCGGAGTTACCGCTGGACAGAACCTTGATTCCCTCTCCTCCCACCCGACCCAAACACCCGGTGTTTGACAACGAAGACATGGGGAAGGTACATCCGAGAGTGCGCTGAAAACATAGACGATTATTTTTTGGATTTATGCTGTCGTGGTGTATTTTCAGCTGCTTGCTGAGCTCCTCCGCAGCAAAAACCCAGAGGACCTACAGGAGGCCAACAGGCTGATCAAAAGCATGGTGAAGGAGGTGTGTGGTTTAGTTGAAGTTCTTATTTCAGGATGGTTGGTGAGTAAACGTGTGTTTGTGTCAGGATGAGGTGCGAGTGCAGAAGGTCTCCAAGCGCATTAACACACTGGAGGAGGTGAACATCAACGTGAAGTTGCTGACCGAGATGTTGACCCACTATGATAAAGAAAGATCTTCTGACTCAGATAAGGAGATTATCAAGGTGCGAGATGAGAGCTTCCACTCTCTTCTAATATTGGAGGAGATTTAACACTTTTTTCATGCATGAATAGCTGTGGTTTCTACCCAATATTTAGGAGCTCTATGTGCGCTGCGACAAGCTGAGACGTGCTGCTTTCAAGATGGCCACCGAGGCGGAAGACAATGACACCAGTTTGGGTTTGTGTCCCTCAGTCAGTCCTGCTGCTCTAAAGTAGATTGATGACCTTGAACTGTGGCTCCTCAGGTGACATCCTGCAGGCCAGTGACGACCTCTCCGGGGTCATCAACTCGTATAAGAAGGTAGTGGAAGGTCTACCCATTAACGGGGACAGTGAAGGAGCTCCGCCTGCTGCCCGCCACACTGACGGTGGGTTTTGTTCCCCAGATGTGCTTTATATTTGACTTAACTGTATTTCTTTTATTAAACCAGACGCTACTGACACACTGATCGACCTCGCCTGTGTGGACACTCCGGCTCCGCCCTCTGCTCTGCCTACACTCTTGGCTGCTACTCTCTCTGCTGAATCTCCCATCCCTGCCCTCCCTCCCCCTCCCAAACGCCTGGGTGGTAGTCAGAACAGCAGCCCGAGTCACCCGCCGCTGGGGAAGACCAGCAAACCCCCCTCTCTTCTGGACGATGAGCTTCTCTGTTTAGGTACGAAGCGACCGTCTGTGGTTTGAACTGATAGTGATAATAAAAGCTTTCGTCATCTTCATCAGATCTCAATGACCCCCCTGCAGCTGCGAGCAAACCCATGCTCAGTGAGGCCTCCTCAAACTGGACTTCTCTGCAGGTAAGATCATCATTTTATGTCTTTCATTTATTTACTTTTTTAACTGTTACTTTTGCCAAAGGCGCCGGTGTCAGTCGCATTTGAGAGCGTGGGAGGTTCTGTGCCAGTGTTTCCTCCTGCTGAACCGGCAGCCGCTCCAGTCAGCAGCCTGCAGGACCTTCAGGATCTGGCCCTGATGGGCTTTTCTGAGCAGAAGAGGTGCAGAGTCTTTGTAAAAAAAAAATCTTCCATTTGTTCCTGCTATTTTCTCATTTTTATCTGCAGTAATTTTTTGTGTTGTTTTCTCAGATCTTTTCACTTTATTTATGAGATTTTCAACCGAATAATATTGCAAAATATACCTTATCACATCGTCCTTTTCAGATAAATGCATCTTTTTTTCAATTCTAGTTTCTCCCCTGGAAGGACCAACCAGTTTGGTTCACCGTTAATCGGACCCCCTCACACTTCAGTGCAGGGCATCCCCTCCTCAGTCGCTCTGCTGCAGGGCTCGCTTCCAAGCTCTCCTGCTCTCAGTAACGTGAACGCGTCTCATGGTGGGATGCTGTTTCAAAGCCTGTCCCCTGCTCATGCCTCACTCCAGGCCAGTCCTGCACGAGGCTCGGAAATCTCTCTCAGCAATGTCCACGTTCCCCTGGAGGCCATTAGACCAAGTAAGCAGAGAGAAAAAAGAGTGGAAGTCGACAACACTGTTTATATTCACTAAATTGTATTGGGACATGTCGCTCTTTTTATTTATTTATTGGGTTTCTGGTGACTTTTTCATCTCAAGCTTTTAATAATAGATTTTATTGTCACCGCTTATGAACGGAAAGAATGACAAACAAGCTGGAATTTGTCAACAGTATGTTGATTCTGCAAGTCGCAGGTCAAGAGCAAATTAATTGTGAGGCTTCTAAAAATGTTTTCAAACTAGACATTGCTTTAAAATGAAATAATGTCTTATATAAATGAGTTGTTTCCACCGTCAATCGTATTGTTTACGCATTAACCGTTCAGTTTCCCTATAGGGTGGTTTAGCACTTCCGGTCACGTGACCTGGCAGAAACCGGATGTTTTGATTTCTTGAAACTTTCTTGAAAATCGAATCACAGCTATAAATCATCTGTCATGTGACGATGGTGAGAAAATGTGGATTTACCGAGGTTCTGAGGGTTTTTAACGTCTTCCTTTTCAGCATTGCGTCTCTCATTAGCGTCTTAAAAGAAGTCAGTGTTGCTGCTGCCCTCTGCTGTCCATATTATTAAGATGAAATGTTTTTGTCATTGCAGTTGCATGTGTGTTTTGATGGACAAAGACTTGGGGTTTAGAAAAAAATCAGTTGTTCCAGATGACTAACATAAAATGTAATGGTTGTTTTAGTTTGCTGACTCTGAGTTGAGTTTCGTCTGACAGGTAAAGTCCTTCCTGTCACGGCCTACGATAAAGATGGTGTTCGTGTCCTGCTCAACTTTGCGTCTGACTCTCCGCCGGGGAGACCCGACGTCCTAGTGATGGTGGTGTCCATGCTGAACACAGCGCCGCTCGCTGTTCAGAATGTGGTGCTGCAAGCTGCCGTGCCAAAGGTAGAATCGCTCACAGTATTAATGACGTTTTTTACATAAATATTTAAATTCCATACACATTTCCTCAGTCAATGAAGGTGAAGCTGCAGCCTCCATCAGGAACAGACCTGGCCCCCTTCAATCCCATCCTACCTCCCTCCTCCATTACCCAGATCATGCTACTGGCTAATCCCACGAAGGTATGTAACAGAGGAGGCCATCATGAGTCTGAGCCGTAAACCTGGCTGTGACCCGAGATTTCGGTGTCTGTGCAGGAAAAGGTGCGGCTGCGTTACAAACTGTCCTTCTCTCTGGGAGACCGTCTGTGTAATGAAGGAGGAGAAGTGGACCAATTCCCCCCACCAGAGACATGGGGCCATCTATAGCAGCCTGCTGGTCACCCAAAACAGACTGTCTGCATATCCATGAAGTGTTTTTTGTTTTTTTAACGTTACAGCTGGGAGGTAAGGTAAGATGAACTTGTTTGAACCCAGATTTAGCTTCTTAAAGGTTTTATTTATTCCATTATATTTATTTGATCATAGCAAACTACACTGAGATGAAAGCAACATGTTTTAGGGAGATAAATATTTTAGCAGTTTAGGAATCGGTCCCAGCATGTCAACACTTGAAGTCTGACGTCGCTAATAAGGACTGGACTGACACTAATCCAAGTTAAAAAATAAATAAATCAGGTTCATGTTGGCTGTTAGAAACTATTTCCAGTGAAGGATTTGTTCTCTGGAATATGATTAAGACTCAAACTGTTAAGTTGCTGTTGATACATGGAATGAAGAGATGAATTTACAGTAGATTGTTTTTGTACTTGAGTTACTGCATTCTTACCAAAGCTACTTTGTTAATGTCTATGTTGATGGTCTTACAGTATTTCAGTGAATCACTGAACCTGAGAAATGTGACGTCACAGATCAGATTTCTTTTGTTGAAAGTCTGGGGTCAGTGACTCCTCCCACCACAGACCTCATCCTGTCTCGCTCTAAATATCAACATGTCCAGTGGTATGTGTCGTCAGTGGGAGGTGAATCTGTCGAAGATTTTGGAATCCTGTTCATTTGTGGCATGAAATAAATATTTGACATTAATATAAATCAAGTTTATTATCAAAGAAAACACTTGTTTATGTACAATACGAATTGTGTGACTCTGTTATGACTCCATCGTTCCTTCCGAGACGATCGCCATTGCCAAATTCCTGGCGAGCGCGAGCCTCAAAAGCTCGACCTTGGTGTTGTCGATGTCTTCCTCCTGCCGAGAGAAGAGACCATTGTAGATAGAGATAGTGGTCGATGCTTCACTGGGAGCCAGTGAAGGAGAGCACCAACCTGCATGAGTTGGTCTTTTGGGCTCGGTGTGTTCAGCGAGGAGGTCAGCTCTTCCAGACAGAACATCAGCTCGTGGGTTTGCTCGACGGAGAAGATGACCTGAGAGATCCACATCGTACCATGTCACGTGAGCCGCCTGGCGCTGAGGTACCTCGACTATCCTTCTAAAGTCGTATCACGGCTCATCCTTGCCACCCACCTCCTTCTGCTCCAGCAGCGGCAGCGCGTCCGTCAGCAGAGTCATCCAGAAGCTCTGTGGCGCGATCTTGGCTGTCATGAGACACAGCAGCAGTTTGGCCGCCTCCCTGAAGCGCTTCTCGCCATACAACTTGTGGAACTCACGGTATTTTCCTACAAGGAAAAGTACCACAACTTTCCAAACTCACTTCTCAGTTGTAAATGCAGTGTCTTGAGGACAGTTCTGACTGGTTTATCACATGTGCTGCCTCATTTCTCAATGTGAGGCAAAGGATTCGATTTGGACTTAAAAAATGTCAGACCGCCGTGTTCTCTTTGTGACGCCGGCTGACTTGAAGCTGACCGACTTGTTTTCAGTTAAACACATCTGTGTGTTCCTACCCAGAAATGTGAGTCTGTCACTGAGCAGCATGGCAGGACCCAAGTTGTCGATCAGGTCCAGATCAGTGAAGGAACCTTTAGCCGAGTAGTCCTGCAGGAATCTGAGCCAGAACGTTGACACATTAGGATGGCGACTTCAGGAGCGCGTAAGAGGACGTCAAACCTCTCTGAAATGACGGTGGCTAATGCTGCGTCTTTGGCCCTGATGCTCCAAGAGAGCGCGGAGCCGAGTCGGTCATTCCTCAAGGCGCGCATGGCCATGATCTTACAGATGCTCCGCACTGGATCCAGAAGAATGAACCGTTAGGTGGCAAATCTGGTCATGGCTGCTTGAGTCAGTCTCACCTTGCTCGGACATCTGCCTCTGCTCACAGATGCTCAGCACCTTCAGGGCCTTCCGCTCCGTGTCCAATGGGACCCGCTCGATCTGCAGCTCCAGGGAGACTCGACCCAGCTCTGGGCAGTTGTCGAAATAGTCCACGGCCAACTGCCATAAACTGAGACAAACACAAGCTGTCAGGAAACATGTGTAGTTGACGGACACGCTGCCCATACATGACTGACTAAAAATCTGAATCAGAAACACTGTTTTTATTCGCAGGGAAACAGCTTTTTGTTACAACTACAACTCCTGCTCAAAATAAAAGAGCAATGAAGAAGAAACAGAGAGTGGGTAACATGGAATGTTACTCAAACAAACACGCTGGATAAAAATAAAGACGTAATATATTAGGACTGCGCCACACACTCTCGAACGGCTAGCATGTCGGTTAGCACTGAGCTAACTTGTTGTAAGTTGTAGATGTAGTGTTCTCTGTGTCTCTCCTCCTCATAATAACCAGAACTGAACTAGGCAGTTACACTGAACACAGCATTTTATATTATTTCAAATTCAATATTCAAATCAGACCTTTTGACGTGGATGTTGATCAGATATTTTATATGAGATACATCTCTCTGTCAACATAATATATACTACTCGGCGCGAATTAAAAAAAAAAAAAGAACCATCTAGTAAGCATTAACAGTGTATTTACATAAACACTAAAGTGTTCAAAAAACATGTTAGAACTGCAACCTTCCTTAGCACAGTTGCAGAAGTTGCAGGGACCCTCTGGACCACTGAGGGTTAACTCCTCTGCGTCTGAGAGACACACAGTCAGTTACCCACCTGTGATGTGAGAAAAGACTGGATGCATATTCTGACAGGAGAAACTCTCTTAAGTTGGATCCAAAGCTGGAAACACAAACAGGAAGTGAGTGTTGCATCAAGTGTACACACACGCATGCACAAACTGAGGATTCTTACTGGAGGTTGTGAGATTGCAGGAGTTTGCAGTGATCCAGGAGGTCGGTCAAATGAGCCACAAACCACCAGTTGTTGAGAGCAATACTGAGGAAATCGGTGCATTTCAGGAGGATGAACCCCAAAGTCAAATGGACAGTGGCGTATACCTGCAGTCTTTGATGACCTGGTGGATGTCAAACTCAAAAGCAGCCAGTAAGATGCTGTCCAGAGGCTCCAGGACGCTCCTGGAGTCCAGAAACATGGTCATGCAGGACTGCAAAGGAGAAACTTCAGATCAAGTCTAACAAAGTGGAAACAATTGAGAACAGAAAACTGCAACCTCTAATATTGTTGAGGTCATGTGAGCGCCACTGTTTCCTACCTGTGCGTAGAAGTGCAACTCTGTGGGTTTGACAGTCGGGTGGCAGTAGAGGAGCCTCGTGACCAGGAAGTGGTACCAGGTGCCCAGAAGTTCCTTGTGCTCCAGTAAAGTGTCTTCATCTCCGACTAAGATCTAACCAGGTGATGGAAAAATGACACACGTCACGTCCAGTCAAAAACCTCCAAATGCTGACCGCAGCCACTGACCTTACAAATGAGCTCCAGGTGTTTGTTTCTGGCAAAGGAGCCGTCCTGAAGGCTGCGGTCCACCTCTCCATGCCAGTTCTTCCACTTCACATCGAACTCCATCAGTGTCTGGGTGCCACCAGGCTGAACAGACAGTGCGTTTGTTATGCGTGACTTTAACAGTTTAGAACTGACTCACATTGTAGAAGGGCATCTTGCTGAGCAGACTGTCCATGAGCGTGTACATCTTCAAGGCAGCAGGATGAAGGTTGGCCTGCTTCATCAGCATCTGCCGGGCTTCTACCAAACTCCCCTGCAGCACATAGCCGATCACCTGCGCAGAAACATCCTTAACCAACCACCCCGCTTCGACGGGCCGAGCTCATCATCCACTGACTGACCACTTCCCAGTAGTCCCTGTGCTCAGTCGGACTTTCGTCCTGCAGAACCTCTCTGGCCTTCTCGTCCACGTCGGACTTGTGCAGCCTCAGCCAGTCGACCAAGTGCAGCAGGAGGGAGCCAGCTGCGGACAAAAGTGTGCAGTGTTATTGAGCTGAATTTGAGGACCCAAATGAAATGAAACCAACCTGGAGCGGAGTCGATGAACAGAACTTCGCAAAGATTCCAAATCAGCTCGATGGCGAGCAGGACAGATGCCTACAGACCACAAACATTGGTAAGTGTCTCCCACAAACTAAAGTAAGTTGCAGCACAGACCTGATCTGCATGACGTTTGGTGACCTCTGCATTGGTGGATGTAACTGCCATCAGAAGAACAAACAGGAACTTGTTACCAGTATTTTGAACAGCCAGCGTCACTCAAAACGTCATACCTCCAACTTGTTGAAGTTCAGTCATACAAGCGCGAATGACAGACCTGTAGTTTTTACTGATGCTAACGTATCTAGAAGAAAAGAGTAAATCGTCAGGGAAATACCAAGAAAAAACAAATGAAAAAGAAATTGAGAGTCTTACTGAGATTTTTTGTTTTTGCTGGGGAGGTCGTCCTGAATGGTTTGCAGGCCAACAAAGATGTGGTGCGACTCGTTGAAAAGTTTCCGTAAAATTGGGGAGTAGATCTCTTCGTCCTTCCGGACCACGTGGACAAACTGGTCAGCAGATCCTTTTCCACGTAAAACTAGACAGCAAAAGGTGAGAAAGAGGGAGGTAGCTACATGTCATGTTTGCGAAGATTCTAGAATATATCGCAAATTAAGGCATGAATTGCTGCAGAAACACTAAAAAAGAGTGAAGTGGACGAACTTTGCGCTGATTCCGTGAATTTAGTCTCGAAAGCAAGGATATCACCCGGACCCCAAGCAAATCCCAGATGATGCCCAGGTCTACAGCCAGGAATGCTCTGTCGGCAAATTAAAAAAAAAAACATTATTTTAATAAAATAATGGTCATAAATCTAAAACATTTTTAGGGTTTGAAAAATCCCCGAGTGGAGCATTTATTTTCAAGCCATGACTGTGTCCTCTCTTTTTTTCTATGACGACTCATGTATTGGATTTTATTTTAATAAAATAATGGTCACAAATGTCAAACATTTTTATCTTCATAAATAACATTTCTAAAAGCGAAACTCGATGCACGTTTGAACGTCAACACACCGGAACAAATGTCAAAAAGTATTCGAAAATTCGACCTGTGGTTCATTAATAAATCCAGTACGTTCATACTTATAATGTATGAATAGTAACTTTTATGCTGTCTGTCATAATGGTTGTTCACATTTCGCACCGTTTTGTTGTTATACACTGAAAGTAGCATGGTAGCCGTCACAATCACTGTCATAAAGACGCAACATGTAAAAAGGGACTTACGGTAACTGTCGACTCAACATCGACTTCCTCCATCTGCAACATCATGAGTCAGTCAAATAGCTCCAGTTGGTGATATTAATCGATGTCAGTAAAAAGTGTCACAAGCTGAAAATGTGTTGCTTTACGCGCCTCACTCATTCAGGGAGCAGGCGAGGGTCCTGACGGGCGGCGCGGCTGCCCAGCGCAGTGCCTGTTTTTCCTGTCGGCGCTTCTGTTTACTTTTGATTTCCTTGTTAGAATAATAGGGATGGAAGTAGATAAAAGAGGGAAATCGAATAACTTATTTGCTTCAGTAACTGAAGGGAATTCTTTTAACTCTCTCACTGTGCATGATCAGGTGTCTTTATTCCCTTCGTAAGTGGAAAATAAGTGAGAAATCACAGCGAAATGGATGGACACCCAAAAGGCAGCTGTTATTGTTCTTAGTTTTATGTTCGTTTTATCAGTAATGTCAACAACAGGCGCAAAATGGGCCACTTTGCGCGTGCACGCCGAACTGAGTACGCGCATTTTTATCGTCCCACCCACACCGGCCGCGTTCTTACCCACGTGACTTTTGAGTAGCATATCGGAGTCCGTTGTGCTGTGCGCGTGCTTTCTCGTGATCGCGCACGGCGGCGTATTTATAGAAAACTAGAACGCGTACGTGCGCGCGCACGCGTTCTTTGTGAGGCAGCGAAGAGAAGCGCCAAAAGAGTGGCCATGGCTGATGACAAACCTAAGGTGAGTGTCCGGACCAAACAGTTCTATTTACACGTGACGTCCTGCAGCTCTTTGACTTTTACAAGACATTGGCAGCGTGCTCTCGAAACACAACTTGATATTTTGCAAGTTACGCGCTGTAAATCAACTCCTCTGCGTGTACCCATTCTGATAGACCGGAAGGCTCGTGAACGCGCACTCAGCCTCTGTAGCCCCGTGCGCGCTCTTTTTCCATGATCGCTTACCCGACCGACGTCATCGGCTCTGCGTTGTAATGCTCTTGCGATTGTGCGTGTTATTGTTGGATTTGCTTTGTGAAACTATTCTTAAAGTGGTCCTGTAATTATCAACAGCTGATGGTTTGAATCTTTGTGTGTCATTTTAATTAAGATATTTAATTTTAGCTTAATTCTGTATAATTATTAGAGTTTTAAAATTGAACCACGCACTGCTGAGCGTTTATAATACATTTTTATCATTTCCATGTGCATGTTATTGTTTACAATAATACATTTTTTTTAACCTTTTTTTTTTTTACGACATATTTAACGTTTGCTGCCGTGACAAGTTGAAATTCCTGAATGTGGGAAGAATAAATCAAATATAATATGCGAGAGTATTATGAGAGTAAGAGTGGTGAATTAACTTATTTTATCCAAGATTCTCATATGTTTTAAATAATGGATGTTTGGATGGGTTCTCTTGAACTCTAGTTTATTTGGCATGAGATAAGACAGTCCTTTATTCATCCCTCAATGGGGGAAAGTTGGCTTCTCACAGCAGCAATGTAAACACTGAACATTAAAGACTTAGACAAAGCAGCTGTACCCAAGGCAGCCCATGGATGAGATGTCAACTTCCACTTCTGTTTCTGCAGGAAACGGTCAAGACAGAAGGTAATGAACACATAAACCTGAAGGTGGCGGGTCAGGATGGCTCCGTAGTTCAGTTCAAGATCAAAAAGCACACACCGCTCAGCAAACTCATGAAGGCCTACTGTGACCGGCAGGTGGGTACCAAGACGGTTCATATTTCAGTGTGATTTTAGACTTTTTAAACATCATTACTCAATCCAAGGAAATATTTTTTTTTGAGGCGAATTCTAATATCCCTATCCTGATGTTACCGACTGCTCATAAAAGTGTTCCAGTAATGTAATGAGTCATCATGAACACACACCCTTGTTTACCTTTACCTCATGGCTTCCTCAGCCTGAGTGCGACTCATTGCTCCTCATGAAAGCTCTGTGCAGGTTTGAAAAATCCCTGAGTGGAGCATTTATTTTCAAGCCATGACTGTGTCCTCTCTTTTTTTCTGTGACAACCCATGTATTGGATTTTTTTGGGATCAATAAGCTCCAGCTCATGCTTTAAGTTGTCCTCATGAACTTCCATTCAGATGCGCTCTATAGCCGTAAAGCTGGCGCCTTTCACACTGATCATTTAGCAGAATGTAAAAGCTTTTTAATGGCAAAAGTATTGTCCATCTTAAATAACGACCAAGAAGGGACCTTGCCATTAAGAAAGTCCCTCTTCCTGCTTATTCTTTATGACCCCTGTCATCATCTTAATTATTGATTAGTTACTCAACGGCCATGAATAATTCACATTGATTGTTTTTACAGGGACTTTCAATGAGGCAAATCCGATTCCGATTTGATGGACAGCCGATAAACGAGACAGACACGCCGGCACAGGTATGTTTATTTTTTACGCTTTAACATGGACCATGAGGTTGTTTATCTCTGCTGATTTGTTTTCACATGATGGATCCCTGGCATCCCAAACATGTCACACCGGCTCAAGTCATGTCATGGGAAAATTGTACTTTTCTCCTTCTTTTTCTTGCAACTTTGAATATTAAACCATAAAGTGCAGTTATACTGTGATTAAAATTAATTGTTTTTGCTGTTGGATT
Organism: Synchiropus splendidus; assembly: GCF_027744825.2. NCBI lineage: Eukaryota > Metazoa > Chordata > Actinopteri > Syngnathiformes > Callionymidae > Synchiropus > Synchiropus splendidus. Next base: position 4,609,038 of record NC_071352.1, read on the forward strand.
TTGCCAAATTTATTGCAAATATAGATTTCTCTGTAGGCATCTCTTCTCAAACCGAAGTCAAATCCTGTCATTTCCATGTTGATATTTACTCACCTGTTTTTCATTCAGGGCTGCTTTTACTCACATATTTCTGCTGCTGTTTAAATATTAATGGTGGATGGAATTTGAATTCCATGTCGGCCATCCAAACAGTGCACAATATTTCCTGAAAAAAATCTATGTAAAACTCAGCATTATGACAAGCTTCATTTATAGCCACTGGGGCAATAGTGTTATTCGGTGTTGTTTTTATCTGGATGTGACTATTGATCTTGTATTTTCAGCTGGAAATGGAAGATGAAGATACAATCGATGTGTTCCAACAACAGACCGGAGGACATGTTTAACGGAGCCCAAGGATCAGCAGTGTTCCTCCTCACCAGAACAAACTTTTCAGTGAAGCGCAGCTGCTGCTTCTCTTCATCCAGAGAGAAGATTTTGCACATGATCCGCTTCACCCATCTGTACAATGATTCCATGTCTGCTCCTGTTACTTCAGTTTTTTTATACATAAACCAGATCACTCTGCAATCACTCATTTCTTTGTCTATGTGCTTCTGAATATCTGCATTTGAAAGGTATATATGGAGACATTAGACTGTGGATAATGTGGTTTTATTTTTGGGCTGCCCCTTTTTTTAATGTTTAATTTTATACATTTTATAGTCGCGGATATGTTGAAAAGGAGTTCAATTGGCAAAGTGGTAAATTTTTGTGGGAGCTGAAAAGTGGATGTTGTCATTAATGAATATATGTTTTATCTATTAAAATATCTTTTTCCACACTCATCATTTGTGTTTGGCTCTTCGACATAACACCCTACCTTCAACGCCACACCTGTTTTAGTATTTAAGTAGTAGAAACAGAACATTTCTTTCCACCAACTATTTTACTCAGCTGATTTCAAGTTAAAAGTACTGATTTGTTGCGGAAGAATCTGTATTTTGTAGATAAAATTCATCAACTTAGGACACTACTGAACAATCATGGTGACTTGGCTTTTTATGTTGGCTGCTCCACTGACATTTATTGTTAATTTATTTTACTAATTTAGCTGTAAATTTAGTCCTAAAGTTTTGTCCAGAGGTCATCAGAGAATGACGTTGCATTTCCCTGGAGCTGAGGGAACTGTTCTGACTCTGGCTGCGGCGGGTGAGAGTGATGTCATCTTGGCGGCCAGCCTTCTGTCCCTCACCCTCTGGATGTAGTTCACTAGGTGTCCCAGGACGGACCTGTTGGCTGATGCTTAAGAGCACTGCAGAGGTCACCACCGTGTCAGAATGTTCTCATCTTTATTTGAATGTGGTAGATCGGCGATACAAAGCTGATAAGAGCAGAGCTCAAGTTAAAAGACTCACAGAAAACCTCATTTGAGACTCAGGGCCAGGGGTCCTCCTTTTGCTTTTTTTTATGGGTTATTTGGCTGAAATGAAAAAAGACACCCACGTTTTGTTGCATCTCAGCCTGCTGTCACACAAATGATCATCGTAAAAACACGTATGCGTGAGAAATTTCTATGCCAAACCACGTGTTTAACGTTACAAAGCTACAAAAGTGTTTTGACTGAGCACTGCAGTGGTGTATATGCAGAAAGGCCTCAGGGAAGTGGACTCAACAAGCGAGGCAAAGTGTGCGACATTGACCAATCGGAAAGGAGTTCGATGACTATCTGCCCAATAAGAGCGATGATTGATAGGGCCTCGTCCAATCAGAGCAGGTGAAATACTTGCTGGCTGAGCCGTTGGTGGGTTGTCGCAACCGAACCAGGCGCATCTGGTCGGCTCTTCAGTGTCGGGTGGAGTCCACATCTCGTCGCATCTCAGCGGAGAACCTTCCCACCTCAGCCTCATTTTCTTCCCTCCTTATTGACACCCTGTCGCCGAGAAGACACCGAATTCCTCCTTGAAGATGACGACGACCACCACCTTCCAGGGCGTGGAGCCCGGCGCGAAGAGCAGTTCCAGGTGAGCTGGAGGAGAGACGTCTTCCAGACAAAAGAAGTGGATGCGGGTTCGGTGCTAGCCGAACGGTTCGATTCTCCTTCTGGCGTCCGCTCGCTCCAACACGCCGCTGCTTCTCCTCGAGCTGCTTCAAGTGTCGCCAGGCTAATTAACTTAATCGTATTGGTGTTAGCCGTTAGCTGCGCAGCGAGGTCGTGATGGTCAAGTTTGTGTTTTTCACCGGGAAGCTCGTCAATTGTAGCAGACTGGAGAGGAACTTTGTCAGCTAAGTCGCTGCAGCTCCTCCTCCCGGCGACTCTTTTTGACTTTTAATCAGCGTCACCATGTTCCGTGTCTGCTTGAGGCTGAAGTTGGATTCATATTCCTCCCCTGCATGTGCTTTAGAGGAGCCCTCACCATCGCAGTCTGGGTGAGGACGAGGGGGTCGCTCGTGTCAAGCCAGGGTGTGGTTCTTTTTAAGGGAAATGTTGCTCTGATATCTCCGGTGTGAGCGAGTCAAATGTCGGTCAAACCTCATGAAGCCACACAGAGATGATGCAGGGTCTTGGGTGGGGGCCCTGAGCCAGCTAAGCCTGCAAATCTTCCCTCAGCTCCCTGCTCCTTTAAGCCCCTTTTTCCTTTACTGGCCACTAGTTATATTTCGATTCTCTCCAAATAGATACGAGCAGAATCACTGCCTCCAAAATACCCCGCGCTGCTGCATCAGACAGGTCATCTGCAACACCACCTCCCTGAAGGCTTCCAACTGCTTAAAAACACTTCATATCTGTGTCATTCGCTCTGTTGCTGAAAGGGTGGGGTTTCCAAATCGCGAGATCATCCTCTGGCCACGAGGTGAAGTCTGGTTTGAGCATTAATAATTGAGTCAAATACAGTATGGCCAAAGGTAAAGCTGTTTGATGAGCTTCAGGAGATCACATTAATAATGTAAAGGGAAAAATCCGGATGAATTTAGCTGCATGAATTTGCTAATTTTCAAAACCATATTTCCCTCTTCTTCAAAGATGAGTTATCTGAACTAAAAACGTTTTTAAGTCTGATAGAAATGACTAAACCCTTATGTAAATGAGGAAAGTTTAAACCCAGGTAAAAGTTCTTGGTTCTACTCACTGGTTTACATATGACCTTTAGCTTTCTTTTCACAGAGAAGCTGATGCTATAAAATCTTCCTAAAATGCAAAATCTCTGCGTCATTTCTCTAAAAACGACTTTTTAACAAAGTGATAGTATCCCGTTTTGTGAATTAATATTAATGATCACATGGAGGCTTATTTGCCGTCACGTCCTGTTGTTGTGTGATCCGCGACACACCCCGCAGTCTCAAAATGAAAGCCTCAGGATTGACTCATCAGCTCGTGTCTACCTTCCCTTCACCAGGCTTCGCCTCCATGAGTTACTGCGTCCGGCGGATACAATCCATTTCTGATAAATCCAGCTCCACAGTTCTGGCACCACATTGTTTCTCCTCGCGGCAGCTGCTCGGTGTGTGTCAGCTGTTGGCTTCAGGGACTTTCAAGTGATGAGTTCGCCACCGAAAAAAAAAATCCACTCTGCATGAGCACCAGGCACGACCAGGAAAAACCCTTTTCCCGCTGATTATTGCTCCTTTTGTTCGCCTCATTGAGGAAGGAATGTCGGTGCCAAAGTAGCCTTTGTTTACACACTGGACCGGTCCATTTACTGGGTGACCTACATTAGACTTTTCACCTCTCCTGCCTGCTATAGGAGGTGCATCCCAGTCCAGGCCAGTGGCGCACAACAAAGCAACCATAGATCTGAAGCCAACATGTGTCATGGTGAAGGAATTCGGGCCGAGCGGAGGTAGCAGTTAGATGGTTAACTGATGGTTGGCGACTGGAGTCAGCTGCAGGGCAGAGAGTGTTACTGTCTGTCTGAAAGCTGACAGCCGTCGCAGGGCCTGGACCTCGCTCGTGTTATTGTTTCTGAGCGTTCATAAAACAGCCGGGGCGGAGTTAGCGGAAGGTTGCACGTAGCTCTGGGCCTCTTCATGTTTTATTCAAGTATTGATTTGTCGCACTCAGCTGCCGATCAGTGTTGTGTGACACTGGGGCCTTGTGTTTTTAGATTGACCTAAACAGTATGGGGGCGTGACAGAGCTGTCGATGGCTGAGATTTATTTATGTTTATTAGACACCATGCGGACTGCTCTTAACATATGGGGGTGTAAAACGAGGCACAGCTGTCCACCAAATCTCTTTCTAAAAAAATGATTACTTTAGTTCAATGATCTGGTATCAAAATAAAAGCCTTACTTTTTTTGCTCAATATTCCAGTCAGTTGCTGTTAGGGTTGTCATGACAGTGAAATTGCCAATGTGATGCCCATACCTTGGAAGATTTTCTTTATTAGAGGGGTAAAAAATGTATTTTTATTGCTATGTAGGCATAAAAATATTATTTATGGAAAAACAGAGGCACTGACAAAAAAAACAATTGAATAAAGCCATTAAGTAATTAAAAAAAAATAAGATAACCATGTTTTAACTTGCTGCAGTGCTTACAATGCTATGCTTTTAGCATGTTGTTGAGCCTCTTCAGTGCCTCAATAGAATGTTCCTAACAGCTTCTTATTTTACTTACTTCAGTTTTCTGTTTCTAACAATATAGGCGCTCCTGTAACGGCAAATTTCTCCTTTGTGAGATCAATAAAGTTTATCTTAGCTTATCATGTTGGGTTGTCATAGCAAACAAGTGTTTGTATGAGGAAAGCACTATAGTTGATAAAATCTGCCTTTAAGTCACATTTAGAACAAGTATAAAATGTGCGATTAAATTATGATTAGTCGTAAGTCAACTCAGCTTTAGTGCGATTAATTGAGATTAAAAATATTGATCTATTGACAGCCCTATGTATTTTTTAAAACGGCAGGGATACCGTTGACTGTAAATAATCTTTCATCCACTAGACTCTCACACGTCATGTATGTTTCGTCCACCAGGGTGCTGCGGCCACCGGGTGGGGCCTCCAGTTTCAGCTTCGGCACAGACGAGGAGTCGACCCCTCAACGCAAGAACAAGATGGCCTCCAGTATCTTCGCAGAGCCCGAGGACCCTCATGCTCACCGCAGGAACAATCCACCCAGTAACTAAACACCTTTAAGCACTTCTCTTCACCACATTTAGAAAAAACCCAAACACAGAGGGCTTGCATTCAGTTCTGCACCAGTGGGCTCTTTGCAGTTATGCTCTGACATGTTCCTGCACCAGAGCTGCTTAATAAACCCCTTTGGAAGCAAAACAAGGCTGGGATTAATGTAACTTTATCATGGAAAGATACAAGCGGCAGACTTGTATTGGAATTTTCCACCGATGGAAAAAGGAGAATAAGCCAGGGGTGTTTGAATCAGGGTAATTTGAAACCAGGCTTTGTCACTTTTGGGTGAGGATCATCCCTCTGTGGAAAGAAGTAGGGCAGCTAAAATATTCTCTTATAAAGAAAGGCACAAATGGATCTTCTTTCCTCTGTCACGTTCTTCAGTGGAGGATTTCACGAGAGAAATAATCTCCTGTGACGATATTTACCTTGTGAAGTCAGATGTTTGTTTTGTGCCTGATTTCAAATTCATTCATTCAGCCCTGTAGCTCCGACTACAGTCGACAGCTGTTTCTGTTTGTGTCGGTTTCATTTGGGTCGAGTTCAGGGATCGTTCTTCGAGCTCCCGCTTTCCTGGGGATTGTAAAAGAGTGATTGTTTCTAGCTGTAAAAGCTAGAGATTGTGTGAACTCCTCGACCTGTGGAGGCGTTCACATGACCAGGTCTCTGCGGCAACTTTTCACCAAGTCCTCAAATCGATAATATCGATACGCTCAAACATCGCCATACTTGATTGAGTGATATTGTCTGGATATTTCAAGTAGTCTATATCAATATTTACTACATAGATACTTGCTGCATATGACGTTTTCTTTTTGTGCATTCAAGTTATTTTGTTGATAAAGGAAGCGATTCATTCCTCTGTTGGGGCAGGACATTAACTGAACTTATTTTCATACACATGATATTCTACTAGATTATCTGATTTTTACCCTTTAAAATGATGGTTATCATTCCAATATATTATAAACTTACATTATCACAACGTATTGTATCACCACTCTATCGAGATATGTATCATATCGCTAGATACCAGCTGATCCACACCTTAGTACTAGTCAGTCTGAGGTGTGGTCTGTGCTTGTTTCTGTTCCAACAGAGGTTAGCATCAGGCTAACAACAGATGGAGGTGCACAAAATATTCCTCTTGAGTTGCCTGCGTTTTGTGTTCGATTAGAATTTGATTATCGCTCCATTACTAATAGCATTTAGCATTGATGGCGAGTAGGGATAGGCAATATGGACAAAAAAAGTTATTGCGATAAGTATTAGTGGAGTGTGTCTCCAACACTATTACTTGTTTATGTTAAAATATAATAGTTAACAAAGTGTAGAGCTGAGAAAGTCAATGTGTCACGTCTCTGGTAGAAGCCGCTGGTGTCTGACAGACTGCTCTGCCAGCTTTATTTAGGGGTTAAATTGAGCCGTCTGTCTGCTGTGTCTCATGTCTCTTGACAGTTGACTTGAACTATGGAGCGGTCTGGACACATGTCCTAGATGCTATTGAAGAAATATTAGAAATCGTGTGAAGAAATGATCATTTAGTCATCTTCTATTCTCCAAATCATTACACAAACTGTCAGTCCTTTTTCCCTTTGTGTGATTAAAAAACCTTTTCACAATTCTCTCTCCTAAAACGGTTGTTTCCCATTGCCTTATTGAAGATTTCACTAATACATTGACCACTTTAGAATTTGTTGATTTGTTGCCTCATCATGCACAAGTGTGCAGCACAATGCAGCAAGTGCCACGTGTTTACCGAATTTATTGTGAGATGCAGAATTGTCACCCTGGTGTTTGGCAGTATATCGTGTACGATAAGATATCAGCCATCCCTAATAGCTAGTGAGGTAAAAGCTACTCTGTCAGGGAGAACAAAGAGGAACTCCAGGCTGAAGAGGAGGCTGGCATGTGTAGTGTTTTTGCCGGCTCACAGTTTTGAGTGATATATGAAATTATTCCCTAGAACTATTAATGTTTCTCCGGTTGGCTTAACCAAAACAGAATTGCAAAGGTGTTGTTGGAATGTGTTTATTTCAGCCGCAACAGGTCAGGCCCAGATGAGGTCAGCAGGATTTGGTTTTTGCTTCTGATAATGTGAGATCAGCGCTAGGCATTAGCCACAAGTGATCGATCCAGGCTGGATTTAAAGGGCTTCAGATGAGTTTTTCATGATGGTCTGAACAGGGCGGTAATCTGTCTGGTTCCCTCCACGATGAGCCCGTGAGGTCGATAAATGATAAAATGATGCGTCACCGACCCGTCCGGCCCATCAACTGCATCCCTCAGCTGCATCGAATTCATCAGTCGGACTCCATAATGAAGGAGCCCTTGTTGACGGATGGAGACTCAACAGAACTGATTCACTTAAGTCCATTAACAGCAGCAGGCGCTGCTGAGTTGCTGTCTATTGTTCCCTGGTGACAGTGTTTGTCTGTGCCCTTCCTTCCTGCTGGGCTGCTGCCTTCACCTCATGTGGTTCTGACCCCGCTCCGGAGCCAGACTCTGACTTTAAAGCCATCTCTTTGCCAGATTCTGGCGCTGATCTCAAGCCTTGGCTCGACCGTTTATAGTCCAGTCAGAGATTATCTTGGTGGGGTGCGAACATTTGGGTCTGGGGGTTTGCCTGTGGTTAATTGGATTAGCGTCCATATGGGGTGACTCGGCCGCTTAAAAGCTTGACTCATGTTTTATGATTCGTCTGCGCCGCTTCCTGTCGAGGCTGAATTTAATGGGATTATAACTGCACATTGTCCAGGAAGCACTGTACCATCCAACGTTTCTCCTCACCAAAACATTTCACAGATGTTACGCACTTCAGATTATTCAGGATCATCCACTCCTCGGGATTAAAGCTCAATGATCAACAAGTTGGTTTCTGTTTATAACTATATTAACATCAGCGCTCCACTCTCCTCCTCCTGGTCTCACAGGTGGAGCCGCAGCAGGGACCCTGTGTGGGGAGCCGTCGGCCCCCCTGCGGCGGTGCCAGCAGCCCATTCTCTTCCCCAAGAACCCTCAGCCGGAGCTGACCACCATCCACAACTCTGGGGCGGCGCTTGTCTGGAGCCAGAGACGAGAGGTCTGTCCTGACTCGCTGACGGAGTTTGAGCTTCTATTTTGCTTCAAGTACCTGTCGGCCATCTTGGCCTGTCAATGTCACCATCTCAGACATGAGTGTGTTTGAGGATTGATGGGAGGGTGGCGTGGAAAACATCTTGGAATGACACACAGCTGCTCCCTTTATATTAATGCGAAAGTAGCATATATTACAGTGTAATTATAATTTTTAAAGTAATAATAATGTATTTAAAATACGGTGATTCCCCCAAGTCTGTCAAAGATGGGGCTGGACACTATTAAAGGTCACTTTTTGACCCTTGTTTTTAGCCTCTTGCTGATGTTTTTTATATTTTAAATGGTAAAAAATTACTTGAACTTTGCAATTTCATGTGTGTACTGTGTGCTGTAATATCACTGTTACTTTGTCTATTTATTTATATGTATATATATATTAGCAGATTATAACTAGAGCTTCTCCTGTAACTCAGTGTACTTTAATGTTAAGGCTATGACTGTATTTCACTTATCTAAATGTTACTACTGTTCACAATACTGTCACTACAATCCTCACTTCCTTTCCCCTGACTGCTACCGATACTAAAACCTCTCGGTGTGTAGTGTGTGTTATATCACTGTTGTCGTTCCACGCTATTAATGATCCTAACTTTCACTTCAAAAACTGCTGACGCGGTGAATTCAGATGCTGCTGTTGGATAATTTATGACTAAAAAAGGAGTGTTTTCTTCAGACACTGAATTCTGGCCCGTGTGTTGTCTCTGCAGGAGGAGAACGGCCAGGAACAAGCCAACGATGGTGAGTGTCCTCCAGTCCTGGCTTGTTTGTCCAATGTTCCCGACACTCTCGTGTTTAAACTGACGTGCGCGACTCCGGTTAGTCACATGACCAGAGGGGCGTGTCATGCCTGGTCCCTTCTCACTGCTTCCATCAGGAGTGTGATGTTTCTCTTGTGACGCCAGGCTTTTTTTATGAAGCTCCAGCTGCAGGTTTGAGGCCGCTCTGATAATAGAGGCTTCAACCACATGCCTTAGAAGAATGCAAACTTCCCCTCTGATGTGGGCGAGTGTGTGTGAGGAGCATGTTTGCTTGTTGCTGCTTGGTTTGTTTACAGGGCGTAGCCAGGCCCTCGTGCCTTTCTATTCCACTCCGAAATGTGGAGGTCTGAGCCGCGCTCACTTCCTCTGATGTCACAGCTCAAACTCAGAAGCAAGTCTTTTATCCTGCTCCAGTTCCTTCATTGGTGGACGAGCACTGCTGAGCTGTTGATCATCGGCCAGTATTCGTGAATCCTTCTTGGCTGAAGGATCCTGAAGTTCAAACCAGACCAAACATGACCATTGGGACACACAGGGAAGCAAGAGAGCAATACGGCAACAGTCACTTAAATGTTGAGAATGGCATGTAAAACATGGCTGCTTGCATGACTGTCTCGTGGGATCATGAGTTCTGGGATTCAACCTGTCCTTTTCAGACAAATACACATTTCATCCCCCCCGACACGCACGCACGCACACACACACACACACACGAGTCTCGTGGGTGAAGCGCAGGTCAGGCCTCATCACACAGTGCTCGGTCATGACACGGTACAGCGGCACTGAGGAGCATTTACTGTACTTCCTGAGTATTAGTACACTGTCGACATGTGTTGGCCTGAGTCAGCTGATATCACTCCCTTGTCTCTAACACATTTCAACTGTAATATTCACCAACCAATGAGCAGCTTTCATTATTTCAGCTGCTTTTACTGCAACTACTTTCTTATTTTTATTACCGACTGACATGACCTGCTTCAACCATAATCAAGTCCAGTATTTTCATACTGTGATGTAGTTTTCCTTAGACAAAGACTGAAACACTTACAGCTTATTCATACCTTCAGTACTATTTCTGTTTATTATTGTATGAATAATCACTAAAGTTGTGGTCTCGTCCAAGTACTACCTCGACTCACATTTTTCCTGCTTCTATTAATTTATCAATAGTATTTCAAGAATTTATCACTGAAGTAAATAAGTGGTTAAAAAAATTCTTGTTCTCTCTTCCTCATGATTACTGTTTTCACTATTACAGTAGTACTGTGTCGTTGCTTGTTGTTACGACTGACTTTTGCGTTGTGTTTTCCTGCTTCTGAATCGGAACAGCTATTGACTTTAACACTTGTATTTCACAACCTCCGACGTGTTCTTCCAGAGTGTCCTGACAACGGGGACGAGGAGCAGCAGCAGGAGACGCCACAGCCGTCCGCCCCGTCGGGAAGTGCCAACAACGCCTCGGGCGGCCGGAGAAACCCCCCCGGCGGGAAGTCCAGCCTCATCCTGGGTTGAAGCCACTCTCTGTCCATCCGAACACTTTTTTTATTTTTTAAAAGATGAATACCCAGCCACTCTCACTCTCTCCTCTGCCCTTCCTCCCTCCCACCCCTCTTTATCTCTGTCCGTTCTTCACTCCTGTCGTCACGTCCGTGGATCCTCCCCGTCCTCTCTGCCCCGCCCCTTTTGTTTCAACCCTTATTTTCTATTAAAAGGAGAAAAAAACATTGACAAAAGCACTTTATGTATCTGTCTCCCTCCCCACCCCTGTCCGCCTCACCCTCCCTCCCCCTTCTGTAGAGCATCTCGCCTGCTGGCAAAAGCAGGACTTCAGTTTGTCTCTCATGTCCCCTGATGTGAATGGAAAAATATTCAAACATTGATGCGTGGATTTCTAAATACAAATAAAGATTGATATGAAGTTCCTGGCTTCGACTTTGTTTTTGTGTGGCCTCTACTCATATTCCCTTTTCAGGGGTGAGAGTGATGGGTCGATGAGGTTTCATGAAACAGTGTCCTGAGTTTCATAGTCCACTAGAGAGCGCTGTCTGCTGGAAAATGTTTGGACTTGAACAACTAATTCAATAAAACCTCACATCTCTAAACCAAGAGCTCAACAGACTAGAGAGCCGCTGTCTCCAGATGACATCATCGACCACATATTTTGGCTCCTTCCTGCCTGATTTTTTTTTTTTGTTTTTTTTTGTCCAAGCTGAACATATTCCAGATTCAGAGAGAGGGGGGTGTGATCCACCCGAATTCAGGATGGCTTTATTTGGAAATGCTGATTCAGCTTCCAGCGCTTTTACCTTCTTTAAGCATGGAGAAGGATTTGGCACTCTGATCTTTTTTGTCTCGCATTTTGATCTGCTTTCCATCACACTGAGCTCAGCACCTCAGAGTTTATCCTGAACCAGAGTTTGCGTCGATTAGCACTTTGCTATTTTCAGACATATTTAGTAGATTTAATGAAAAAATCTTCGGTATTATATGGAAGAAACAATAGCCATTTAATACATGACTGGTGAACACATGATTTTCAAAAATATTTATTACAATATTGAATGATAAATCAAATATTTTACTTTTTTAGGATGCCCTCAGCTCCCTTTTAAGGGGATCGCTGACATCAGCCGTATTACGCTTTTCTCAGGGCTACCTTACATGCCTGAGAAATTGAGTAAAAATCCTTGAACAAAGATGTCCCAACAATCTCTCTGTGAGAACATTAACAGTACAGTTGGTGTCTCCTCTGAGATGCATGTTGGATACTGCTGCAGTGCTTTGTGGGACTTGCATTGGAGACGTGTGTTTTCGACCATAAACAGTTGCTTGATGAAGGAATCAGACAGGAGTGAAGATGGCAGGGTCTTCAGTGGATGGAGATGATGGCTAAGCTTCTTAGATGAGGAGCTCCAGGATGGAGATGATCGCTTGATATCTGTTAATCCCAGCCACGATTAGTCTGCTCTTCATCTCATCGATGGTTCTGTCCATCCACTCTTGGTGGCTGGGGGCTTCAAGGATGTGGCTCCATAATCTGAGATTAGTTTTCCCTCATCCCTCCTAACCCATCTGAAAGCTTGAGACTTTAACACGTCTTTGTTTCGTCGTCTTCTCCGCCACATCTTCTCCGATCCTACGGGCCACTTGCAGTGACTCCCCCCTCCCCCACATGTCCCGACTTATTTAACCACAGATGCTTGTTTGCAATTTGACTGTATTGATTTGCTCCGGATGGGGCCCATGTGTGTCCCAGGAGAGCTCCTGACCAGGAAATGAGATGAGTCATCACCGGTCGTCATGACAACCAGCTCGTCCGGCACATCCTTGCCCAGTCAGTCAGCACTGAGTCAGCGTGGTCTTCCACCGCCCTCGGGGGCTTCGAGCAGGGCTGAGATTACATCACTGATCGTTTCCGTGGCGACACTTGCAGCATGAAGGCTTCCTGGTGGTGTCTGCATCGGGTCATATCCTACCTTCCTGACTGGATTAGTCATAGTCAGAGTCAGGAGACGAGTCAATGGAGAAGTGTGGGATGGTCCTCAGGGAGACAGGAAGTGGGGGTGGGGGGGGCAGGGCTGACATGTATTGTCGAGCTCTGGATTGTAAGACAGATACTACTAGGTTGTATTTCATCACAATCCTCCTGCTTCTGCTCACCTGCATCATCAAGGTACTTTTTTCTTCTCAACATGGGAACGTTACTCTATTCTGGACTAAACATAAACATAAAGTTTGCATTTTGTTTACCCCAAATATGGGCCAAGATTTGCACTCAATATTGCAATTATACAACGTATATTTTCAATTTTATATTAGAATTCCAGTAGTTATTATTGAAATTATTCTTCTTACATTTAGGCGGATTATTTGTATTTTTATTTTATTTCGATTTGTTTGTTATTTTTATTTTATTTTATTTTTTGCAACTTTTACATGCATTTTATTAAATTTATTTTTGTCTTTTTTGTCTTTCCCTTTAATAAATAAATTATATTATATTATATTATATTATATTATATTATATTATATTATATTATATTATATTATATTATATCACGAATGCACACTTGTTTTTAAGCATCTTGCATCCCATCCCATGAACTGTTCACTCTGCACACAAACAATACCTGAAAGTGACAATAGAGGGCAGTGTGAGACACATAATGTGGAGACTATCGCGCTGTTTCGCTGGTGCTGAAACTACTTCACTTGATGCTAAGTGACCTCTCGGTTTCCTTTATTTTCCTAATCCAGTGACGGAAATTGAATAGTAATAATAGTAACAATGTCGACAGCATTCCCTCCCACCCCCCACGACCCAATTCTTTAAATCCCAAAATTTCACCGAGTGCTCAACTCTCTTGCATTCTGCGTGTGACGCGCGCATTTTAACCGCTGCACGCAATGGTTCCGGAACCGGAGCCGAGTGTGAATGCATCGTGCACAGGACACTCGCACTGTTTCACCCACTGGGACTGGAGTTTTGTCTTATGGATTTTGTCTCCCCCTACTGGAATCATTGAGTAATGCTAAATCTAAGGCAGAGGAGGGCAGTTAAATTTCCTGAAGGGCCACATTATAAACTGTGACTGTTGTGAGGGGCCGTCATGGCCAAAAAAGGCGGATGACTACGAAACGTAACGAAAAAGGACGAAATGAACCATACCACATGGAAGCAAGGATAGATATTAAGAAGTGTAAATATGACATGAAACCTATAAAAAATAATTTAGCATGTATCTTAAATAGAATAGAAATCATGATAAAACTATGGACCAAACATCAAAGATAAAAAGGCCATTGATTTCAAAATATATTTTGAATTTTATTTCAATGAATTTTGAGGGAAATACTATAATTACAAATGAAAAAAAGAAACAAAAATGTAGTCCTGAATACAATGTATTTACAGTTGAACTGGAACTGGCGAAAACAGGATTTAAAAAATGACAGAAAATGACAACTTATCAGTGGTATAGTTTTAGTCTGACCTCATGAGGACCGCAAAAACACAGGCAAAGGGCCACATATGGCCCCTGGGCCGCACTTTGCCCAGGTCTGATCTAAGGTGTTTTATGAACATAAATGCTTTGGATATGTCTAAAACTATGGCGGCAAACGTGGCAAAACACGGCAAAAACAAAAAATATTGAACAAAAAACAATGAGAAAGACTCACACGAGGATCCTGTTCTGTTGGTCATTACCCAAAGCTCGTGGCCATAGGTGAGGGTTGGACCATATATTGACTGGTAAATCAAGAGCTTTGCTCTATCTTTAACAACAGACCAGTGCAGTGTCCCCACAGCAGACGGAGCCCGATCCATGACTTCCCTTCTCACTGGAGTCCAAGACCCGGAGCGGGCGTTCCACCCTTTCCTAACCCTCACCATAACGTCCCATACAAATATTTAAAAGGAAGTACAACAACCTTAAAATAAATAAATACAATCAGTAAAAAAAAAAGTAAAATAAATAAAATGATCTGACCTCCTTCCTCTTCTAGAGGGCAGTGCGGATCGGGCTCTTCTGTGTATTTCTAACCTAGTTTTTTGCGGAACTTTCAGTATAAGAAGCAGATTCTAATTCAGTGATGATGGTTTTTCCTGCAGCTGAGGGCAGAGATGATGTGTCCGGCTTTCATTAAATTCCTCGGTTTCCTCGTGTTGATGAAGACAACTTTGCTGACTGGCACCGGAGCCAGTTTTGGCCCTTGATTACATTTCATGTGGCCTTCAAATAATAAACATAAATAATAATATAAAGATAAATAATCACAAAATATTTTATTATATTTGGCTATAAATAACCAGACAAACACGCTTCTCACTGTTGGCGTGGGGACTGTAGATGGTGGCTGTCAGAGGCACCCCACTTCCTGTGAGGTCGGATAAAAACTGCTGGAGGTTTCCCATGCTCACAGAGAAGCGAAGATGTTCTTCAGACGTCTTCTCACGTCTTGCCTCCTCCTGAGCCTCACAGGTAGGTCTTCTGAATGTAAGCGGTGATGAGTGATCTCCACATTACAACTCATGCACTAACTTTCCACAGAGAGCTCCGAGGTTATCTGGAGTACAGTTGGGGGGTCTGCCACCATCAGGTGCAGGACATCCTCTCCAGAAGAAGAAACACTGAAGTTGCTGAAGGGTCTGATGAAGGAGAACCAAGCTGTGTATAAGTCCTCGCAGACCGATCTCTTCGGATGTTCTACTGACCTTCATAACAGACTTACCATCACCGGAGTCTTCCCAAACCATGACATTCATATCTCCAACCTGACGCTCAACGACACCTCCATCTACTGGTGCATGTATAAAACCTATGACTCAATAAAAATGGACTTCAGAGAAACTGAGGCCAACACTGTGACGCTGCTGGTGGTGCCGGCTCGGCCGACTGACTCCACTGGGCTTGTTGTCCCGTCTGGGACAGCAGCTCCAGTCCCCACAGACCACTGCCATTTTCTGGTCCTGGTGGCGGTTGGGATTTCGTCTACAATTCTGATCACAATCCTCCTGCTTCTGCTCGCCTGCATCATCAAGGTACTTTTTTCTTCTCAACATGGGAACGTTCCTCTGTTCTGGACTAAACATAAAGTGAAGTCAATATATATATATTTTGTTTACCCAAAATATGGGCCAAGATTTGCACTCAATATTGCAATTATACAACGTATATTTTCAATTTTATATTAGAAATCCAGTAGTTATTATTGAAATTATACTTCTTACATTTAGGCGGATTATTTGTATTTTTATTTTATTTCGATTTGTTTTGGTTTTTTTTTGCAACTTTTACATGCATTTTATTACATTTCTTTTTGTCTTTTTTGTCTTTCTCTTTAATTTAATAAATAAATAATAAATAAAATACAAGTACAATAAAATAAACTAAAACTAATAATTAATAATAAGTCCAATAAAAACAGAACAGTTCTATTCTATTCTATTCTATTAGATTAGATTGGATTAGATTGCCTATAATAGTAAATTTTAATTTAATTTTTTTAATTTAAATACAAAACAAGTATTATAGATCTATCTATCTATCCATCCATCTATCCATCTATGTATCTATCAATCTATCCATCCATCTATCTATCTATCCATCCATCTATCCATCTATGTATCTATCAATCTATCCATCTATGTATCTATCTATCTATCTATCTATCTATGTATCTATCTATCTATCTATCTATCTATCTATCTGTCTATCTATCTATCTATCTGTCTATCTATCTATCTATCTATCTATCTATCTATCTATCTATCTATCTATCTATCTATCTATCTATCTATCTGTCTATCTATCTATCTATCTATCTATCTATCTATCTATCTATCTATCTATCTACCTATCTATCTATGTATCTATGTATCTATCTATCTATCTATCTATCTATCTATCTATCTATCTATCTATCTATCTATCTATCTATCTATCTATCTATCTATCTGTCTGTCTGTCTGTCTGTCTGTCTGTCTATCTATCTGTCTGTCTGTCTGTCTATCTATCTATCTGTCTGTCTGTCTGTCTGTCTGTCTATCTATCTATCTGTCTATCAGCATTCAAATGTAATTCTATGTCTTATTTGTTTCGTCATCTCATTCGTCTGAAGAACAGTGATGTTGTATCTTCCAGAAAAAGCTCTTGAAGCGAGTGATGGCGGTGCCTCGTTGCTCCGCAGCGGATGTGTATGAGGAGATGCGCGCAACAGTCCGGCGCTGACGGCTCCCTGATCCTTGCGCGAATGTCTTTCCAATGAGCCACACACGATGTAAATATGACCACTCTTTTCATCTTATTAAAGATTTCACTTCATTTCGCGTCTCTGTTTGTGTCACTGTTTTGCCATGAATACACAGAGACAGGTGAAAGACCTTCGACTGTCTGAGACGTGGAAGCTTGGACCACATTTATTTTCATTAGGTTGTCCAGGATTTGGCGCACGCGTCCGGAGCTTTCATCATGTTTCAGTTCGTGATCCACTCCAGGATTTCCACCGCTCCTGCCTTGAGTCGAGTCAGCATCCTGGTTCCGATGATGCTGAAGTGTTTATCAGTAAAACGGTTTGCTTCTCTCATTCGCACCTTCGTGCCTTCAACTCACAACAGGAAAAGAAAATGTTGACGTTGCATTCACACTCACACCTCGGTCTTATCTCGCTGCATGTGTACAGTCAACACTTGACCACAGTCACCTCACAGACGACTGTTTCCTCCGAGTGACATTTAGCTGTTGACGCTCTGCTTCCGCTTTGCGGAAGTCACCAACATTAAGAAAAAAAAAAAAGAAAAGAGAGAGAAGGTTTGCTGTTCCCCTCGCGAGCCTCTGAACTTTTAACAGCAGGTGTGTGTTACCTGTCGAGCGTGCCCCCTGCCCCCCACCCAAGGTAGCTGGGATGTTGTTAATAGGGTGAACAAAGGTGCATTTAAACCAGCAACACCATTTCCGTGAAGTAGACAGAGCGTTTCTCCTGGATTCCTGTGGCCACCAGAGGTCGCTGCTGTCTCACCTTCCACCCTCACCTGACGAGTGTCCGAGCATGGCAGGTCAGGGAAGTTCGACAGGCTAAAGTCTGCAGAGTGTGTGAAGAAATGTGGGTCAGCTGAACTTCAAACACACACACACACACACCCCGTCGTCCAAAGCAGGCCTCTGTTTTCGCTCATGTTTGGCCCCACAGTTCCAGAAAACCACTCCCGCTGCAGGAGTGGGCGTGAGTCAGGAGCTCAGGTGAGCTCTCGCTCCTGCCAGACTCACACTCTCCAGGAGGGTTTCGCCAAGTCTCGTCACAGGAGAGGACACCAGAGAGGAAGTCAGCGGGTCAAGCCAGTGGATGTTCCTCAGGACTGCTGATAAGATTTTCAAATTAAAACTAGACCAAGTGACCAGAGGAGCCAGAGCCTGCAGCCATGAGGAAGACTTCAATCCAAGGTAAGTCTCACGTTGACAAGATCTGAACCATAAATGACATCGGTGTAGCTGCAAGGCCACATGTGGGCGTGGTGTTTGGAGCTTCCAAGACATTCACCGGACAAAGCTTTGAAGTGAGTTGCTGGAAAGCTGCCCAAGTCCTCGAAGTTCTGGACTCACGAGTCCAGTAGCAGCAAGTCTGATTCTTGCTCACACCTTCTTCTCAACATCCATCAGTGGGAACTGTTCCTCCCAGCTACCCGGGGTCAGAGGCTGCGGAGACACACTGGACTGTGGAGCATAAAGCCAAGTCCTAGCTGAAAGAGTCTGTGCCCTTGAGCAAGACCTCAGCGACACACATATGACTAACTCTCTCGACTTCATCTTCAGTCGCCATCTTTCATTCATAACACTGTTATTAATCCGTTTTGAGTGACAGCTTCATGATGCAATTGCTTCTCTCCTCCCCTCTAATGGAACCAGGGACCTGATTTATGAACCTGCTGTCACTCACTTTATTTTTTTTTTAAACTGCTGATGAGACTTAAAAGAGGTTTGTTGCATTCAATCAACCTGCTGACACGACCACCTTTGACTCCTCATTTCTTTCTTCTACACTCTTTCTTTCCAATAATTCCTGTTATTAACATCCATATGTTCACATGATGAACACAAGCAATTATTATTAATTTATTTTTTCTATATTTTTTTATTTACTGCTATGAAAGTTGTGCACTCCAATATCAGTAGCCGGTTTATCATCAGTTCAAGTCAAAAACATTAACATTATAAGCACATTTTAAACAGTTATTGTGTGTACAGTGTGTTCAGAATTACTATTATAAATATATAATCATTATTCTTCAGAAAAGAGGAGGATACATTTTTAAGAAGAAAATTAGAGAAAATTGGTTATGAAGCTTCTGATTATTATTTGTTGTTTAAACAAAAAGTCATATTATATTTATATAATAATGAATATTCTATTTGGAATAGTATTTATTGTACTATTCTTGTGTTCACTGGGCCACATGTGCCCCCTGGACTACACACTGCCCAGGTCCAGTTTGGCTTTGAGCCCCAGCTAACCTTAGTTGAGGGACACCCTGGAAAGCTTCAGATCCAAGCACGGACTGACGGCCATGTGTACTGCGAGCGTTTGCTGTCCATCGCTGTCCTTTCTTGACTCTGTAACTTCTCACCCCCCAGAGGCGCAGTGAAGCGCCTCTCCTCTGTGTCACCCTCTAAGCTACGACTCAATCCAAATGTACACAACGCGGCAGAATGCCGACCTTTCCCGCATTCTCTCCCCAGAACCTTTGTGAGACGAGCGTCCGACAGTTTTCCATTAGAGCCCGGCACATGTTGGGTCATGCCACCTCTCCTCCTTCTGCGAGCGTGTGTTCCACAATTGCTGTGCGATTGTGTGTGTGAGTCGTCACATTCTTTGTCAGGGCTTCACTTGCGGAACAGTCCAATAACAAATGTGTGTATTGTCAGACACTCCTTTCCAGCACGTCGGGGTGTTTAGACAAGCATCAGAAATGTGTGTGTGTTTGTGTGGGCAGAGGGATGACTTTGAGAGGAAGGTCGGCTTGTGTGCTCACAGTACACACACACGCGCGGTCGAGAGCATTAATTGATAACATTATATGGTCCGTAGGTGTGTGGTCCCTCATTTCCTGTCACACAAAAACACTAGAAGAAACAAGTCCTCATGTGACTGAGCATTACATGTGTTTTATCTGGTCCAATGTAGGTGTAGGATGAGTTGACTGTTGAACCCTAGAGTCGATCTCTGCCTTGCACACCACTCCCGCTAGTCGGCTGGATCAATGAGTAACCAGCGTGAATAGCAGCCAACACACACACACACACACACACACACTCCTGGTATGTGTTTTCATGTCCTAGCGAAAAGTACTTCTTCGCCTCTTGTGAGACGCAGTACAAGCCGTGCACATGACGGCCTGTTGATACTGGCGAGTCTTTGATTTGGGGCCTAAAGCTATTGTTAGATGTTCACTTGAAAGCTGCAGCTATAAACTGTGTTGAGACATATTTGCCCTGTCATCTAGCAACGCATGCCGAACACGGTCTAACCCTCAATTTGGCTTCCTCCAAGCCTGTGAATAATGGAATAATAAGCTATTAGAGCACGTGGACATGCACGCACAGCTCAAGTGACTGCTAGTCAAACACAACCTTTTTTGACATTGACCCCTGGTGGTGCTCAAGCGAAGCCCTTTTCACTTCAGTTATACAGTATCTTCAACTAGAGTTTTAAAGTGATTGTGGTTGTGTCAGTCATTCCATTGGATGTTGCATTTTTTTCTCAAGTCAATTTTTCAGGTTTAGGCTGTGGCCCTTCTCTCCCCCCAACACTGGGCTCTGCACATTTATGTGTCAGTGTAGTGTGTCCCAATACTCCTAAGACCGAGGGCACTGGCCGTTCACCACTTGAAA
This sequence comes from Synchiropus splendidus, assembly GCF_027744825.2. Classification (NCBI taxonomy): domain Eukaryota; kingdom Metazoa; phylum Chordata; class Actinopteri; order Syngnathiformes; family Callionymidae; genus Synchiropus; species Synchiropus splendidus. Next base: position 4,629,435 of record NC_071352.1, read on the forward strand.
TGATCCCTTCAAACCGAGGGAGCTGACTTGAAACCAAGCGCGAATATGAAGTGTGGATATATTTCCAGGATACCAAAGTACTTTATTTCAAAACAATGTTGGATAGGACAACAGGGACATTTTAGTAGCCAGGACTACTCTTCCCTTTGTTGACTTTCTCTGGTATCACATGTTAGCCAGCCAAATGGTCGACTGTGTCCCACAACATGAACAATACAACACGTATGTACAACAGTATGTTTTTATTTCTGCTGAACAAACAACAGTGGGCTAGCATCCAGGCTAACGTTAGCATCCTCATACCTCTAACAGATCTATCACCGCAACATTTCTTCTCCGTTGGTTCACCAAACCAAGTGAGATGATCGGTGCCGATGCAAGAGGTTGCAAAAACATTGGAGCCAAAACGTCTCAACACTGGATATGCAGGAAACAAAACACAGCACGGCAGCCCATGACACGCTGTCTTTACGCGTGACATCATCAAGTGTTGTCCCAGTTCTTAGCTTCATTGTGGAGGGCGCTCGCAACCAACTAGCTAGTGTTAGAGGGAGACATGGGACACAGCCTTATTCTTGTCTCAGCCACAGCCAGTCATGTGACCGGAAACAATAGAAATGAATCAGAAAGACAATAGAACCTTTATGAAGCCAACAAACAACAGCAGCAATAAACATGACAATGATGGTTGCAATAAGGTTAGTTTTATCACAACAGGTGCCCTTTTTGCAGACTTGAGCGCTGCCCTCCTTTCCCCCAACATGTCTGTGCACATGCCTGTTCGTACCGCCTTCTTTCACCGTCACCAGGCTGCTGTTCAAGTCCAGTTTCTGAATCAAAATCACCCAAACGCTGATCCCAGTTTGGTCGGTGTGTGTTGTGTTGGGCCTCACAACTGGTGCTAGGTGTGGTCCTGGACTCCTGACAGGGTCTATAAATAATAGCGTACGGGTGGATACATTCATCCATCATGGAGGCGGCAAGTTCAGCTCTCAAATTGCCCTCATTTGATTGAACTATCCCGCGTAAATTGATCAATAAAACCTAACAGCCGCTGACGTTTATCCACTTTTCCTTGTTCTAACTTGAATCCAACTTCTTACACCCAGTGGTTAAGCTCTGTAATGGGGGACGACATCAGAGCAGCCATTCAAGAAGCTGGAGGATCAACCCCTTTTGCAAATCCTGGAAATAAGCTGCTTTTGGCTGTGACTCTGAGGCAGGTGGCCTTAGACAAAGATGGAGGTTTATAGACTTTGTTCATGTGCAAAGAAAAAAAAACTTTGGTGGAAGTAATCGCGTGCTCCTGTGGTGCTGTGTTAGCATGACCTAGCTTAGCTTAGCGGCCAACAGCCTGTGTAAGGCTGCCCAAAGGTCAGGCGGTGAGGACGGTAACTTTAATTTCTGGACTATAAGCTGCTGCTTTTCTCTTGCGGTCTGAACTCTGCGGTTTATACAATGACGCGGTAAGTATATAGATTTTTACAGGCTGAAATTCCGTCAAAATATTGAGCCTCGTCACAATGAACCGCTGAAATCAAAGGGGTTTTATTGACTTAAAAGCGCTTTTTGCCTGCGTAACTGCAGCTACACCAACTGAGCTGATCTCCTGGTGTACCGTAGACGAGAAGCAGCAGCAGTGGAACTTTGGACACAGTGCATTTTGGGTGCTTTAATGTCATAAAAAGATCAGAGAAGTTCATTGATTCAAATTCAAAACATTTCAACAATTCAACGAGTTTGTTTCATGAGTCTGTCTGGATGCTGGACCCCGCTTTCAAAACTAGTTTATCTAGTTTATCTAGTTCCTCATGCATTTTTAAGCCGGGTGCACCTCTGACCTTTCTACAGCGCAGACAGCAACACTGATCAACAACAACATCTATTTTCCTTCTTCAATTTAGTGGGCGTGGCTAATGTTACGGTGCACTTTATAGTCCAGAATTGAGCGAAAGATTGAGCGAAAAAGCCCATCATGTGATCGTCTTGCTTGGCAGGAATACAATATATATGGTTTCTTTTAGAAAGCTTTGTGCTTGAATTACAACAAACATTTGATCGTCTGAGTCACACTTTGACAGAAAAGTCTTTTTGTTTTTTCCAGTTTTTTTATTGTCAATTGGATCATGCTCATTTCAATTCCCTGCTCAAGGTTAGCGTTAACTGAACTGGCTGTGACACCAGAAGACAATAATGTACTCACCTGTGATGTGCTCCAACTGTAGGGTGCCTGAGGCAGTTTTCCGCCGGTGAACTTGGATGGACTGTGTGTGTTTAAGCAAGACTGATTCTTATCTTTACTCTCCTGTCTGACACTGGATTAAAACCCTTTTAGTGAATTTTGGCTGATGTTTGCTGAGCGAGGAGATTAACAAGGTGAAAGAGTTTAAAGAGTCAGAGGCTGTGGAGCCTGAGGAAGGAACAGGTCCTTCCCTCGGCGCCGGAAAAGCAGCTATTCATGAAGGAGTGCAGTTCAGGGTCAAGGCCAATACCTGCTCCGATTGTGTGCTCACGAGCCTCTACCAGGGTTTGGTGTGGTCCTAAACTCATTACGACTGCATCCAGGTAAAGAGCCTTATCTCAGGCCTGTAAAAACACTCATGAAAAATGGCCACCCGCCCATTCATCCTGTCTCGCTTGGCTTCTATCTCAGGCTCCGTCCCTCCACCCCCGGCTGCGTCTCAGTTGTGAAACGCTGTTTGACTCTTCACATGTGTAATGAGGGCCGTAAAAGTGCTTTGTTAGACCACTTAAAACTGTGCGGTGATGTATGATGGTTGCCCAACGCCGGTGTCCAACAACGTAAAGGCTCATTCATCATGTGCCGCTCATCCTGAACCCCTCAGGTCACGGGCACTGCCACGTAAAACGGAGAATCCATACGTCCTCCGTCTCCCTAGAAACCTGTTTTTGGGGAGATCCTGGCCTCTTCTCCAGGTTAGACCACTAACCTCATGTCACACAGTGGTCCTGAAGGGGTTAAGTAGCCTGGGTTCAGCACCCGAGAGTACCAGAGAATACGCCCGGAAACATGTGCCCACGCAGACTAGCATTCACGCCAGGTCCAGTTCAGTCTCTGTGAAATGAGTCAGCTTCCCTTCAACATCCCAAATAATCCAGATGAATTTTGTTTGCAGGTTCTGGTGTGTGTTCTTTTGTGCTTCAAGTGCGTCTAAGTGCTGCCCCTTCTCTTCTCCGTTTACCTCCGCCAGTCACCTCAGACCAATAAGTGATCGCTCCTCATGTTTGTCCAGCCGCGGCCGTGCACTTGACCATGCAGGCAACACACACAGATAAAAGCTACAGCCGCCTATTGGCATCAATCAATTGAGGCCCACTGCAAATACAGCGACCTCTTCAGTGGTACAGTTTGACCCCAAGCGTTACTCAAAGGAAGCACTTCCCACGAACGTCCCCACAACATCTTTATGAGACACATATGACCTCAGAGAAGGAGGAAAAGAGACATGGATCAGTGTCGGAAGATCTTTATGAAACGTGTTGCGGCAGTGCGCCCTGTGTGTGAACAAGTGTGTTTTTTGAGGCCCTGACAAGACCGAGCAGGAGAGGCCAGCACACACACATACACACAGAGACACACCTCAGTCTTGTGCCAACACACAGTTCAAACTTTACAGGTGTCAGTCTTTCACTTGGTCTGAGCTCGCCGTGATAGATAAACAACGTGATATATATATATATATATATATATATATATATATATAAATAAAATGTTCAGTGACACTTCTAAGGGTCAAACAAAGGCGTTTGACTTAAAAAGGACAAAGAGGTTGTCAAAAAAAACAAAACAATTGTCACCTATTGATCATATTTTGTGCAGCTCCAGCGGCTTTTGTGGCGATGCTCTGTTTCTGTCTGTTTTTTATTTATTTCTGTGGAGGCGAGGGGGCGGAAGGGGGGAGGAGGGTGAGCTGCAAACCAGATGAGTAAATAAGTATAGACATGTTTTCTGGCGGCGAAGCTTGATCGACGGCGGCCCTCCTTAAGGACTCAGAGACACAAAAAAGTACACTTCCTGGTCTTTTGACGCGCCGACGACACTGCTGAAGGATTCACCACAGAAATAAGACTGCTTTCTGCCTCTAGAACACAGCAAGTGTTATGACATGCAAATCACCTGAGTTGCGCGGCTTCAGAGAAACACGCGGTCGGCCACATCCTGTTTTTGTCATGACACGTCTTGCTTTTTTTCTATTCTAATGAGATCAGCAAAAGTGAACCTTTCACTCATCTTTTTCCGAAATGGTATCGTTCAGTTGCAGCTATTGACTAAAGATCATGGAGAGCAGCATAGTGGTCTTCCTAATGCTATACTTGGTCTGTCCCAGGGCCTCCTCCCAGCTGTAAACAGCCTCATCTAAGATGGAGAATGATAATAGTGGCACCTTTTTGGTGTTGAAATCTCAAGTAAAAGTACAATATGTGGCACACACTTTGTCTGTAGTGCTACTGACCACTGCTTAGTATTAGAAGTGAATCTTGCAAAAACTCTCAAGATCTTTATGGGATGTTGAAATCTACCAGTCAATTTGGTGAGAAAGTGTCATGTGTTTTTACAAATAAAGCAAAATGGCTGGAAGTTTCCTGCAAGCTATCCAGCCTCTTGACATACGACAGAGTTTATCCCTGTGAACAGCAAGCATTTTGTTAATAAATGGCCATAATATTGACTCCATGAACTTGTCCAAAACTGAAGTCAGTTTTTTTGCTGATCATTGACATTTCTTCAGCTGAATAAAATATGACACCAGGTAATCTCTCACAGCATCACACGGTTGTTAACTTATTAATGAAAAACTGAAGAATGATCTGCTATAAAGGGTGAGAACAAGGATGGAGTACCACAGGTTGAACTGTCATGATGTGGCTCAAATGAAGTCAGAATCAATGTCATGGAGATACAAAACAGAAATAATCCCTCAATTGTTCTCTTGTTTTTCAGCACGGTCTACAAGTGCTCGGTCCAGAAGACCGGAGAGAGAGGTCTCAGGAATCACCAGCCCCAGTGAGTAAGACTAAAACAGCAGATGTAAATATGGGGCCAGGTCATGAGCAGATGGATGCTTATAATGTGAATTATGTCATCAGAAAAAAAGGTTTTGGGCTTGTAGGAAGTAACTGCAGAAAGTATCTCTCTCCTCATGTGACCTTTTAATGTTTTAGACTGCTATTTTAGCCAAGAGGACAAAGGGCAACAGAAAAAGTGAAGGCCACAAGGTGCTTGGAGTGTGCCATCTGGTGGTGTATTGCCAAAAAAAAAAGACATTTTATCGAGTTTCCTTGAAAATGGGTGCGAACATTAGTCCGGGTTTTCAGGCCTCAATACTGCCCCAGTGAAATGTAAACATTGTAGCCACAATGTTGGTCCAATACCCTTGAGTCAAGTCAGATTATCGGCTCAAACTGCATGAAAAGAAAACATCCCGAGGACAACTTGGACAGCAAATGTTGTTGTGTGTAAAGACACATGTTGAGATGTGGTGTGCAACAGTGGTGGTCAGCATGACTGTCATTAGCAGTGGAAAACACAGAGGTTACCCTCATGACTTCCTTCTCTCCATTTTTGCGGCGTTGCTCACTCTAGTGTGAGCAAACAGCTGCAAGCTTGTACTCTGCTTTGTCTGACAGTCTACGCTGACGGGCTGCATGTTGTGCTGAGCTGCTCATGTTCTACCAGTTCTGAGGAGCAGGTTGTCGTGTGTATCACTAGGCTGGAGGTTGTGTTCCCAGTGCTGATATGTAGGAGTGTTGTCAGCAGATTTATGTGCCGCCTATGCCTTGCTCCAGGGAGCCAGTGATGCTCCACATCTGTCGACATGTTTACAAGCTTCCAGGCGGCGTCTTTACTGTAACCTCAGTTTACACTCATGATGCCGTCACTTAAGGATCACTTTGACTTTCTTAGATTTCCTGGAGTTATTACTCACTGTAATCTCAATCACATCGTAAACCCCCAGCCTTAATCTGTAGTTTGCTGGATTAATTTAATGATGGGGGACCTTTGTGTCTTTCTGCTTCACTGAGTCATGGCTATAAAAGATGTGTCTCACACACACACACACACAGATAAACACTGTACTTATCTCAACTTCCTCCGTGTACATTTACAAGATGCAGTTACAGACGTTTATGGACACCTAGTGGTTAAATTAAAGATTGCATCCTAAATCTTAAAGTTTTATATTTATATTTATATTTATATTTATTTTTATTTTTATTTTTATTTTTATTTTTATTTTTATTTTTATTTTTATTTTTATTTTTATTTTTATTTTTATTTTTATTTTATTAGCAGTGCTAACCAATATGTTACAAATGACTTTCTCTCACTAACTCACGAGGAATTGAACCTCAGACGCACAGTTGTCTGCAGAGGAGCGCGAGACGACAGACTGACACGTCTGAGTGCTTCTGAAGTCTGTATCAGAGCTCAGTTACTCTCCCGGTGACCTCTGACCCAGAACCGTCTGTAGGATTTCTGGAGGGTCAAAGGCCATCCATGTTTCCCAAGGCGGCCCTCCACAGACAACATTTCAACTCTAGGAGAGTAGCTTCACTTTCCAACGCCATTCCTCTCACCGTCCTTCCTCTTATGATCAGCAGAGAGCTTTATTGTTGCTTCCTCATGTTGGGTTTCAGGTTTGTCCAGAATGAAGGTGTTGCTGTATGAACTGATGGTGATAAATATCTCAATGTCCTTTGCTGGAGGGGACAAATAACTGAGGGCAACTTAAACACCACTAAATGGATGAGCTTTTGAATATCAGAAGTTTGTTCAATCAAATGTCAAATCAAATGTATTATTATTGTTATTATTGTTGTTGTTTTTATTATTTACAGGTCATAGTTCCATCTTTTGTAATTACTGTAAATTAATGAAAATAAAAATAAAAAGTTGTCACCTGTTCTGAAATGAAATAAAATAAAACATAATGACAATAATAATTAAATAATAATAAACAACAAACTTTTATATATATATATATATATATATATATATATATATATATATATATATATATACATATATACTTAAAAATCGTGTATCTTAAAAGTATTCTAAAAAATGGACATTGCTGCTGCTAACAATTAAATGTATTAATGTAATGAAAACAAAAAAATTAAATTATGAATCTCGTGGACGAGAACTATGTTTAAAGATAAAATAATATGATGTAATATAATGTATTTTCGAAAAATAAAATTCAATATAACTTTGCGTGGGTGGAGAATTAAACCCTTCAGACTATTAGAAGATTGATAAACAAAATTCAAATTCATAGTTTGACCACAGGGGGGCCAGTACAGCACAGTACAGCCAGAGGGCCACAGGAAACTGTCTTGGTTTAGAGCTCTGGCACACAAAACTCCCCTGAAGATCTTCTGTTTTTGTCTTTAACAAACAAAAAAAAGTTTTGAAACTCAAGGGGGTGGACAACAGAAGGTCTTGAACACATCAGCTAACGTTTTACAGGACTAAATCTACCTCGAGGGGTCAATGAGGGACAATTGATGCTTTCTTAAGTGCTTCCCTCAGATCACCGCGGACCATATTGCACGCAGACGTGCGCCATTCTCAGCAAGCCGGAGCGGTCCAGCAGGATATTTCAGTCCGACCAGTCTGTGTCACATGGCAGTACTAATGGTTTCTATTTTCAAGACACAATGCTGCCTCAGTCTTGAGGTCTGATCTGAGGAGGACGAGGGGAAGAGAGGGTGTAACATATGATCAGCACATGGCGGATGTCGTAATTCTGAATTCATGAGCTGGACACGCTGAAGGAATCAGCGTGGGGAGGGAGAGAAGGAGGGAGAAGAGGCTGAGAGAAGGAGAGCGAAAGGGAAGTCCAAAAAAAGCCAGGGAGGGAGGGGGCGAGCGAGAGGGGGGAGAGAGAGTGGAGTTCGACACCACATGTGGCTGTGGAGGGAGTGATCTGGTTATGGAGGGGGACAAGTTCTCAGGTAAGACTCGCTGCAGCATGAGATTGGATTGGACACGTGTGAAGCTCTTCACCCAGCTCAGCCTGATCGAGTGTCTTGTCTGTGGGAGCCGGCCTCCACTTTCCCCTCCATGGTATTTTCCACTCTCTCATTCTGTCCTGTTTGCTGACTGCATGTTTTCTTTGGGGCTTTGTGCCGCAGCTTTGCTCACTTATTTGTCTCTTAGTGTGAGACGCTTCAGTCAGTCTCCCGTCTATTGTCCTGTGGAACATCTCTGACTCTGTGCTGTCCTGCTTGCACGTGTGCTCAGAACATTGCTTTCAGATCCTGGACTTATTTCTTTGGATTAGCGGGTGTGAAAACAGGAAATGGCTGTGTTTGAGCAGCAGTTCTCGGGTCCCCCGTGGCTCGGGTCCCACGTCGACCATCACTCCTTTAACTGGACACAGACGGTCCAGCGTGTCACAGAGGAACCCGTCCCCCTGACCAGAGCTCCCTCATGGATGAAGTAAAAGTCATCCACAATGTGGTAAAGTCATCAGGGAGTTGGAGCTAAAGCGTGTAGCACCTACAGAGAGTGTGAAATGTGGATATGGATGAGATCATTGACAAGTATGTGAGTGTGTGTTGGTGGTATTTCTCTCTTTCTCTAACACACACGCCCCCACACACACACACTCTGAGTGGCCTCTTGCTTCCAGGTGCTTCCTCCTGGGAGCTGTAACATATTTAGCTCCACACTTTGTGGCAATTTCTGTCGCAGGTATGAATATTTCAGCGATACTACTACTGTCCAACTTTGACGTGTGAGTATCAGTACTGGTACTGCTGCATAAACGTTCAGTAAAAACATCATCAGATGTGGGGCAGAAACCTCAACAAAACCAGAGAGAAGAAGAGAGGCACATAAAGTTCATAAACAATCCCCCTTTTCAGTCAACAGTTTTCAGCATTGTCATTTTGCATACTGCTTACGAGCAGCATGCCACATGCTACAACTTCTTCAGTCACTACCACTGCAGGTACTTGTATTATTCTTGCTACTAATACAACAACTAGTGCTTAAATTAATGCTACCTTCCTCCTCTACTATACCTTCTGAGAAGTAGTAGCTGTAAAGCACCAAATACTTCAACTACATGGATGCGCAGTTGCCGCTGCTAACAGTAGTATTACTCCAACACAACTACTGCCAATACAAATACTTCTACCCTCACGAATACTCTGCTTCGTCTGCTGCCAATACTTCAATGTATTTCCTCTGTAACTATTGTAACTTCTGCTGGAAATACACCTCCCGTGTACTTCTGTGCGTCCGTTCACTCGAGAGAATGACTACCAAGAATCCAACAAGTTGTATCCAAGAAATGTATTCCCTGACAGAGGAGTCTAATACATATGCAGAATTCTGGGTCAGCAGCTGCGCCTGACTTAGCCTTAGCAGTAGAGCGACAAAAAACAATCGGAGGTCTTGACCCTTTATACACAAAAGTTCTCCACGTGTGCTCTGTCCTCGTCCGATTGGTCCTCAGCTGTCGTTGTGGTCGCTGGCTCCCTCGTAACTAAGACAACAATCACAAGGCGCGCTCCCCTCCTCCAGACTCAGGTCGCTCTTATCAAGACCAGCTCCTTCCAGCTCTGGAGAAGATGGTACTTTCCAGCCTCCTCCGTCTGACCTTGGACCTTCTAATGAGTTACAGTGTAGTCTCGGGTCTCCAGTCTGCTTCACTCCCGCCATTGTACTCCACCTGTAACTTCAATTTCTCACACACACTCAGCCACACTCCCTCATTCCTCTGTCTGTGAATAACTTTTTTCTTAGTAGCACAAACAATTCCAACAATATTAATATTGCATAATACACGCACAACTCCCACTACTGCACCACATACAATTACAGCTTGTACTTTTTGTAGTAGTGCTAATAAATTACCTCGTAATTATTTCTACTACACGACTGCTATTACTGCAACACAACTTTAAGTACTTCTTCTACTAATACAAGCTACTCCTACTACTAATTTTACTACTACAGCTTCCATCTCAGATACTCCTGCTTCAAATGTTACTACTGCCACTTTTGGCAGTGAAAGTGCAATTAAATTATTTTAAGTCATTGTAGTACTTTTTATTGCAGGATTTTTAATGATCAAAATTGAGTTGATTCAACACATTGTTGTGTGTTTCAAAAAATCTATTATTTTTTATTACTAAATAAAATAGCTAAAATAACGTTATTTATTATACTTTAAAACTATATATCAATAAATGGTAGTTAATTACTGCTGTAAAAAGCTCACTATTGCCTCATTGTTTACAGTAGTGTGTTGATAATTTAGACTTTGGATGACAGTCCTTTGAACTGCATCACCATAAATTCTTAACTTGCCAATGAATTTTTATTTTACCCAAAATACAAGTGAAAACAAGAACCAGGAAGCGTTGCCTGCCAAATAGTCCAGTTAAAACTCCAGTTAAACCTACTTTATAACAGTGACCGACCGCACAGCTTGCGTCTCTGCTTCACCACCTCCAGATATCAACTATTTCTATGTGTAATTCATAAAAAGTCCCAGTCTGCTGGGGGTATTACACATTTGGGTTGAGCATCCGAGTTGGTTTCAGGAGCAGACAATGTGCCGCGGGGCATTTCTAAAGCTCCTTTTGTCTGAGGTAGATGTCCCTCATGCGTCAGCGATGACACCAAGAGGAAACAACTGTGACTGTGTGAGGCTGCGCTCATGACTTATTCATGCCGGGCACAGTGAGTTCAGGATGGATCAAACCGATGTGACACAGGCGTCATGGTTTAATCATCGCCACGTGTCAAACTCATGGCTTGAGTGCCCAACCCGACCCACCAGATCTCAACTTTGGTCACTAATGTGATTGGGTTTGACACTTTTTCAAATGTAATGGCAGTTTCCACCACTAGATGGAAGCACTCAGTGACGCAAGTTAAACAAAACTCGCCGTTTAAATAAACAGCCATTAACTGTACCTAACAAGTTTCAAATGAATGCTACGGTTTGGCTGCCATGGCAACGTGTGACAACAAACACTGCAGCCGGGCAACAGTGATAGAGGTCACGTTGACGTACCTAGGAGTGCGGGGGGTTGTTAGATATGTTAGATATGAGAAAGCAGTGCACACTACTTGACTGCATCGGAGAAATGATTGTTGTTTCGGCTCAGAAAGCGTGTGAGTCTGTGCCAGCAGGTGTCAAACTTGATTAAAACAATGTCTGGACGGCTTCTGCTCCGTAATGTCGGAGTCTGAGCCGCAGCCGTCGCCACAGCTGTGCATGTAGTTTGGACAAAGCTGTTTAACCATGTGGGCTCAGGGGCCACAGACGGGGTAGGTGTGTGTACACTTTCAATTAACTCGTGGCTTGTTTCCGATCTGCAAAAGCCCTAAACTTTGTAAATCAAATAAAAGCAGTCTGTTTGATCACGGATGGCTGGTTACACGACTGCGCTCCGGTTATTTCTCCTCTCCTCCTCTTCCCTCTGAAGTCTAGAGTCATGCAGAGCTACTTATTATGAGGGTTGCCATGTAAACACAACCCGCTTGTTGCATGAAAATTATACACCCCGGACAAATGAACTCACACAACAAACCCAGCAAACAACACGCCAGAGAAACGCACACAGTTTTTAGAACTTCCAGATGGCTTATTATCTGAAGCAGCCTGACTCACGGGTGTGAGCTGAGCCAGCAAGGCTTTCTTTTTGTTTCTGCCCCATTATGGTGGACGTAACGCCTCTAACCATGACCATGTTTTCTAAAGATTTGTTTATAAATATGTAAGAGAATGATAGAACACTAAGATTAGAACACTTGAGTGAGCTATCACTTAGCATTAGCGACCTAGCTTTACTTCCTCAACTTAAATTTTTCACTTTATTTACAACTTCTAGATATGAGGGGCTGTCAAGTTATTTAAAAACTAACAATAATGAAATAAATAATTAAAATTAAAGTGAAGGGCCAAATAATAGCTGATCGATTGCTACTTTATTATTATTTTCTTTATGTTTTTAAGGCTAAATAACTGAAGTAAAACAAAACCATTTGAATTATTAAAGAATAATAAAAATGGTTGAACATACACTTAAAGCTGTTAAAGCATCTTTGTAGTTTCACTCTGATTTGGTGAGGCCATAAGTACATCCAAAGGGCAGGTTTCTTTGCAAAATGGATGAACCATTGACCGGTTTATGTTCACCTCTTAATCTTAATTCTTGATCATATCCATTTTTAATTCACAGTACAACAAGCAACACTCACCCATTTGTTTATCCAGTCAATTCTTCCTTTGAGTAGTCGAAGTGTCACTGTGAAAATGCTGCGAACAGGAGACAACAACCCATGTTAAGCATCTCGTCTTCATGTTATGAACGAACATGAGACTGGAGTCTAAAGTTGCTGAATGCAATGGTCATTTTTCATCCGCATGCTTCCCATGATGTGTCTCATACTCAGGCTGCCATTTTACACATTACATTAGCGATTCCCCGAACTGTGGCCAAGACTTCAGTCATCTGGCAGTGACTCTGAGCAGAGCTGCTGGTTTCTGTGGAAGGAAGTTTGGAGGTTTACCAGATATGGGCTCACAGAAGGAGCAGGGAAAGATTGAACAACAAAGTAGCTGCCTTGAACGCGTCTGAATTACCGAGTGTGGCACAAAGCGGGGCCGCAGACTGGCGCCAGGGCGAATCTAATGGCGTGCATGCTGGGCATACGCGTAACTCAGTGACATTTGCAACCTGTTGTCGCCCTGGCATCGCCCTAGCAACTGCCCCACCAGCCCGTCCTCCGTATATAGACGCTGTCCTCCTCTCCTCCCGGTCTCACTTTTCAACTCTCAGGTCCCTCTTTAGGGTCTGTGATTCTTTAAGAGGAGGACGGCTGTCTCTGTCTTTCCTCATCTGCGTGCAACATAACACCAGCAGCTGCTCATTCAAACACTGCACAATATACTGTCGCCCTGTACGGCTCCTAGTCTTGGGCTGAGTTGAATTCAGATCAGGGATCTTTTCATTGTCAGGACACTGGAAACTCATGACCCAGACTGGACAGAGTACATTTCTCTAGGTTTCTTCAATTTGCTGCCACTCATGCAAAAATAAATAGAAGCACATTAATGACTGATTTTTGACTGTGAGAACACAGTGTCGCACCATTGTTGTGCACTGACCCCACAGTGGAGCCGGGTAGTCACTCTAATTGAAGCTATTTGACAACGTGAAGGGAAAAAAAGCTCTCAGTGTGACAGTTGTTACAGCAGATTGGATTAGCAATGTGGGCTTGCCAGGGCCTGCATGATATGCAGAGAAAGGAAGTGTGTGTGTGTTTCACACTGTATGTGTGTGGCTCCTTCAGAGGTTTCTGCTTTGAATGCATGAAGTATATGTACTACAGAGCTGTTTAGAAAGGGTCGCTCTTTAAAGTGCATGTGTTCTGGTAAGTCTTTGGAGGAGAGTCCAGAGGAGGGCGAAGGAATCTAACAAACATATGTTGTTCAGGGTAGATGGGGTGGGTAGAGGGTGTGTCGAGAGATTCTCGTCATGTCTTCATCTCTATCTGCTGCCAGATCACATTTCTGTGTGCGGGTGACACAGCAACAAATAACCCTGTTGCCCATAGTGAGGGGCTTCAGCAACATGCAACACTGACTCCTGCTGGCGACGTGCGGAAGTGAACCCTGGTTAGACAATATTATGCCATTATTTTTTTTGTTATTTACATGATTTTATTTTAAAGTTCATACAGAATATTGACTAGTCTATTAACTATTAATATTCATTTAAAATATTTGCACTTGATCTATATGCATATCTGATACATCTATCTCACACTGTCGTACATGTTTAAATTAGAAACAGATTAAAAAATATGTTGCACACATAGTAGGCAGTAGAGACTCAATATCAGCCATGGAAAGCTATGGCTAAGACCTAACTTATTTTCCAAATATGGGCTGCAGATTAAATGTCTCCACTCGCTTTATCTCTTTCAAACGCACCAATAACAACACGAGAGTGCTACCAAATATGGGGGCAATAAGCCACTTCAACAAATTAAATCGGGGGTTCTGGTCGCAGGATGTTGGTTTGCATGGTAAATGCTAGGATATACAACCACCTTATACACACACACAGACACGCACACACACAGGCTCATTCACACGGTCGTTAAGTCATTAAGCGACTTATTTATTGATGTCTGCCTCTGGAGCAAGTCAGCATGCCGGAGCATCCAGTGACCGCCTGTGTGAGCCTGCGCTGACCATATTAGTCTCTGTAACCAGGAGTGAGGCGTCCTCCAGTCACTCAGTATTGAAAGGAATACTGGAGGGTGATTGTCATGTGACAGGAAGCGGCGTTGTCGGCAGCATGAATTGGTCAGCCAAGTCAAAAATGAGAGGCTTCATAGATAGGACCATTCCTGAGAGGGCGGCTGTCAGAGGGGAGGGAGATATGGAGGTAAGAGAAGAGGGGGAGGGAAGCTCAGGGAAGGAAGAGAGAGGGAGAGGGAGAGAGAGAGAGAGAGGGCGGGTGGGGGGTTGTCATCGCTGGCTTATTGCAAACCCTGGAAGTTGAGAAGGAGGAAAAGAGAAAAATAAGTTGCTGCTGTTGGAAACAGCAGAGAGACAGGAGAGAGAAAGAGAGACGTGGGTTTGGATCTGCCAGTGTTTTCCCTCCCCTTCTCTCTCTTGCTGGGACTCCTAATTTGGGATTTGTTTAAAACCAGGACGGCGCCTTAAGAAGACTTTTCCTTGCTGGGTAAAAGGGAACCCTCGCTCCCCTCCCTGATCTGCTTCCCTCAAACGCACTAAAATGTCTGATTCCACTGTCAACGCTCACTTGGAAGGGATCATATCAGACTTCGAAGGTCAGTCGCTCCTCTTCTTCTCTGCAGGCTCTCTGTGAGGACCATTCCACATGTGGGAGTGAGACTGAGCAGATTCGCTGTGGTTGATTCCTCTTTGGATTTTCTTCTGGTGTGAGAGGAACACCTGGCACCCAGTTAACTCCTCTTCTCTTCTGGTCCCTTCATCTTCGTCCCCCCCAGTCCACAGATTCCCGCTGTCATCCCTCTCCTCCCACTCCCTGCTTCCTCTTTTCCTCTCTCAGCAGTTCGTCCATCCTCAGCCTGCCTCAGCTGCCGGTGGCGAGGGCAGGCTACCCCCTCTAGAGCTGTCTGTCTTTCTCTATCCTGTCTCTCTCAAACACATTAGGAATGCATCTGCACTTGTCCGCAGCTTCTCCTCTGTCAACACCACTTTGTTGGTGGTATGTATGGAGGAGCCCTTTGCCCCTTTCTCCAGAACAAATTGCATACAGAGAAGAAGAACAAGGAGATTTTTAGAATCAAGAATTAAATGCATGTGTCTCGGACTCATGCTTTAGACAGTGGTCCGTGACATGGAGCACCAATATGAAAGTGGATGGTTAGTCTTTGTGATGGTGATACCCCTCTGACACCCATGTGGAAGATGATAGATCATCCTCTGCTTCCCTGTAAGTACAGCATCTGACTCTAGTTAGTTTCAAAGGAAGTTCACTGAAACGAAAAACTTCAATATCTTTAATTCCTCAGGAGAAGGGTGAACAGTCAGAGGAAGTTTGAATTGAGAGCAAAGTAAAAACATATACTAGCAGTAAAGTACGCAAATGTCCACTAGTAAAGAATCCTGTAAAAGACGGTGATCCGGAATCATTCTCCCAAGTTATTTTTAACACTGACAAATCAACGCCGTTGAAAACATAACCTCCTCGGCGGAGCCATAGACAAGGAATGATACGCCTGTAAACCTGCACGAAGAGAATACATATTCAGTTTCACAAAGTTCATTAACAGCATCTGTAAAGGAGGAAGAAGATTAGAACAGCAACTGTGTCAAAGCCTTAAAAACACAGTAGCTTTGTAATAAATAAATCATATACAATGAGCAATGTTCCCGTTTAACAATACAAAAAAATGTAATGAGGAAGTGAATGACAGTTTATGATCTTATCATTAGCACCATGGCAACCTGTGAGCTAGCTAGTACCATGTGACAGATCACGAACATGTCAAATGCATTCCAAAAAAAAGTTTAATTTAAAGTTAAAGTTAAATAAACTTGTGGTATAGTTCTTATTCATATTTCAGCAAAGTATTTTGAGGTAAAAATGTTGGTGTTAGCACCACGGCAGCCAGCAAACTAGTATTAAGATAGTTACCAATACATACATTGTAAACACAAATGTTTTGTGGTGGAGTACAGTTACATGTTTTACTAAGAAAACAAAAGTAATGGTGCTGTTTTTTTCTCTACTACTGCACAGAGTTAGCCAAACAGCCACACCCATGCACACAGCTTCAGCTCCTTCTTATTTGAAATTGGCAAAAAAAAAGAGAACCCTCCCCTTGTTTTTGGAAGTGTTACTCGAAGGAACATCTGCACAGCCACTCGGGATGGGAATCATATGAGCTTTTTTTTCTGTGTGCAAAGTCATCGTTGTTGGAGTTTCGAAGTGTGAGGCTGTGACGCCAGCAAGAGAGGAACGGCAGACAGATTTTTTTTGCCCACGAGGCTGATGACCTCAGCTCTGACCCTTCTCTCCCCCTCAAACAGACACAGATCATTGACCGAGCCGCTGGGCCTTCCGCTCAGCAGACACACTTATTTATGCTCTGTCATTTCTGTACCGCTCACTGAGACGGATCTCTTTTGTGTAAACGTACAGCATTTCTCATGTCCCATGACATCTGCCATTTATTGATTCCTCTATCTGGATTAGGGCTCCGGCCATCTGCTCTCATGTCAGTCGATCTCTGGTGTGTTCTTTAAAGGGAAGAGAAGTCACTGGTCGAGAGAGAGGAAATTCCGCTAGAGCACTTTCTGCGGTGTGCAAAACTCTTAAAGAATAAATCTAAATTCGACTGTGATAAAGCGCCTTTCCTGGGATCCAAAACAGGTTTTTCCAAATTAGGGGTTTACACATCGAAACTTGGAGAGATTTAACAAGAGAATGCCATTAGGCGTGGCTGCAGATTTTATTTAAGTTGCCTTGATTTTATGATAGTGCTGTCCTTTACAACCGCATTTCGGGGGTCTGACAATGCCCCTAACTGATAATGTTTATGTTCTTGGAGATATCCTCCGGAGGGAAAGCGATGATAGCTGTCCTCAGGAGTCTCCAGCCTTATCAGCTTTATCAGCCTGCGCTACTCTCACCAGTAAAAACAGGTTTCCTGACGGCAACGCCAGCTGCAGTGGAGCCGCGGGGAAACACAAAGGCTTGTGGATCGACTTTGCAATGGGTTCAAAATTCTGCTTGTGTTATGGAAACTTGCGCTGACACTTTTCCAAACCTCAGTTATCAGCAGCAGTCGTGCTAAAGTGACACTTGGTTTTTAAGTTTGTGGGATTTCGCCTCTGGTTGAAGCATCGTGAATGTTCTTCAGTCTGAGCTGTCATCTTTTCAGTTAGCTAGTTAGCAAGTTAGCCTACTAGGCACAGCACTGAAGTCGCACACAGCTGCTTTGGCTTGAAGCTTTTAGCACAAGTAAAAGTGAAACATGGCAAAAATAGTGACAAAATTAAACAAACGTAACAAAAACACTGGGCTATACACCTTGTATTATAAAATCTTGAAGACAATTGCATGTTCTGAAACCAGATCCAGTCATTTTAGATACCGATAACCACCATCATGTGATGTCATCACCATGAGACAGCAGGCTGATTTTATTTACAAGGTTAATCTTTATGTGGAAAGCAATGTTTGATGAGTAGGGAAAATTGTTTTTTGATCATGAAAACATGAAGTGAAACATGAAAACGGTCCAAACACTGTGAAGAAAAAAAAAACGCAGACAAGCAAGTATAAAAACAACTGAAGAATATAGCGACTGGAGCGGTGCCTCTGCCTTTGAAAATTCAGAGGTTGTGTGAATGTGAGGGCATCTTTTACAACAACAAAAAAAAGATAAAAGTCCATTCTCACTGTCAAGCTACAGTACTTCCTGTACATGCTGCACTGGAGACCAGATCAGAAGCATCATGTGATTTTCTGGCAGTTTAATCACGTGTGGAAGCACAAAGTGCTAGCTCCTCCGTGTCTAATTGCATGTTAGTTGAAAAACATCATGCTTGGCTGCGAGGGCTTTCCTCTGTCAGCTCGCGAGCTTGTGGTGGCTTTTGAAACAGAAGAATGGCTGGTCTGAACCAGATGGTGCTTCAGTTTTAGATGAGGGCAATGGTAATGAGTTGCTGGCGGAAACTGACCTCTTAAATTTGACTTTATACGGTATTCTTGGAAGACTGTGCGACCGCAGAGTAGAACAGTAAGACAAAGAACATGTTAATACAGGAGAATGGGTTTTATTTATAGTCCGACTGGTCAGTTAAAGGCATACTGCTGGGTCTTGACAAGGAGTTCAGTCAATCCGAGGGTTTTGATGAGGCATTCACGCACTGTGAGAGGTTTTGAGGTTTTGGAGGAAGCCTGGGGATGTTGTGTGAAAGGCGAGGAAACACAAAGGGTGGGCTTCCTCAAGGGTTTAGAAGGAGATGACAGATACCGGCCGCAGTTGGACACGCATGTAAACACAGCCTGGTCAACAGTGTATTGCCCTTGGCCTGCTTGAGCTGCATTGCAGTATGACTTTGGAAATTGGGTCTGTTGACCTTTAGGATGTAATTTCTGCTTAATAATATGAAGAATATTAACTTTAATTGAGATTCAATGCCATTTAAATATGACTGAATGCTGCTTGATGCTTGTCAGGGAAAGTACCTTTAAGCACCCGCAAAAAATGTATGAATGCAATATTAAAAGAGAAACGGCATATGCTAAACATCATTTAATTGCACGTGACATGAGGTCAGACAAAGCAAATCGCTGTGTGTAAAGAGAACCGTCAACATCCCACTAATGACTATTGATTTAGAGAGAAGCGATGTTAGTGTAACATGACAACAATCGTTCTCTTCACCATGTGTTCAGGGCCACCTGATGTCAGGACCCTTATGTTTGCTTTTTTCTACAGCTGCTTTTCAATATATCTTCTTTGTGTCCGCCCAACATCATGTGAATTCATGGCTGAGCATAATACGATACAGAGAACACTGGCACCTCTGTCTTCCTATGAAAAAAAAAGCCTGAAGAAACGCTCATATTAAATTATATTATTTCATACGTGCGGCACAAAGAGCTTGTTGTGAGAGGATAACGTGATATCTGAAGGTTTTAGGAAGGCACAGTGAGAAGTATTGTTTTCACAGTGTGGCTCTGTGTAGTGCAAGAATTAATGGCCAAAAGTGACACGGCAAGTAAACACAGAGGAATTTGTTTTCTCTTGTAGAGCAGATAAACTGCTGAGTAAGCAGTAAACCATCCTTTTACAATGCAGACGGAGTGGCATTTTGGTTGAGCATTTCCTGTTGGAGTTTCTGCGTGTGATGAAGCAGCGTGTGCTGGTCATTTGTACGGGCCGGGGTAGGAAACCTCCCACGACAATCTTGCTATCATTCCTTCATCCTTCGTCAGGTCACAGGGGAGCAGTTCCGCCGCTGATTACCAAACTTTCCTTTCCCCGAGCCAGTTCAGATATTCCGAAATCCATTCAACTTGTCACGGTTGTCACGGGTCACTAATCGGAACAGTATTATGAGCCTAAATAAAAATTACAACTGGAGTATAGTTTTTATTTCCATGTCAACTGAAGTGCCTTATTCAGCTATGATTTCTTGACTGCTTGAGTCCAGAATTGAGGAAAAAGAATAAATAATAAAACCAGGTACAAATGTTCATTATAAACAGCTGGAGTCTTTCTATCTAAAAAGTACCGACGGAAATAACATCAAAACTCTCCTTTTGACTGAAAGACATCGCAGTTCAAAAAAGCAAAACAAAGTAAATAAGAATTAATGAAATGGCTGTTTCTCAGTGGAGCCTCTGGCCAGGGACTTCCAGGAAAAGGGTCTTCTCTCTTGCCGTTTTTGGATCCTCTTTTACTCAGGCCAGACGCCCACACAGGCCTGGGTGTTTATCTGGGACACAGGCCGTGGTGCCCCTGGAGTTTCTTCCTTGAAGCCAAATGGGGAACAAGGAGGTGTCACATCTGCGATAGAGCAACACATGGTTTACAGAAAAATAATACCAATGAAATAGCAAGTCAAAATATACCATGAGCTACTCTTGGCAAACTGCTGAAACTTTTCTGAGCAGCACTGAATAGACTCAAACACAATGGTCTAAGTCCTTCACATGTCCCCAAACACTCCGATAATGAGAGCAGAATTTAGATTTTATTTAAAAATATTCATGCTCCTATTAACTCTAGCTAAGTATGTGAGTTGACTCAAGACCAATATCTCATTATGTCTTGAATTACCACCGATTTTTGCTCAACGTGGCCGAGAATAGTAATTTAATGGATACATTGAATTGATTTCAACTTAGCATTCCCAGTATATGATCGTCACAGTGACAGATTTTACAATAAAACATGTGGTAAAATTGTGTTTCAAAATTAGACTATCATATTTTATTCTGGTTTATTTTGTCGTCCCGTTATTATTGCATCATCGCCCACCTGTCAATCATCACTCGTGAAGGGCGTGGTCAGCTCTTGCCCCTCAGCTGCAGGTGTGTTGGCAAAAGACCCGGATGATCGTTGGACTTGTTCAGCCAAACGTGTTTTGACGGGGTTTTCAGTCTTTCGAAATATATTTGAGGCGTTTTTAAACTTCAATTGAGCATAGCATTTGGTTTCTGCTTGCTTTTTACCCAACAAACGAGATGCTAACCACGTATGTGAAACGTGTCAAATCTGGTAAGAGATCCTCGACATTGGTATTGGAATTGCAAATAATATTGATCTTAAATATTTTTTTACCCCTCAAATAATCGATGTTTCTTTATCTGTTGACGCATTTTTTGTGAGTGAATTTCTCATTGTGTTGGACGCATTTTCTTGTAATCGAATTAACACCGCTTCCTTTTGGGAGTTTAATGTTGTTAGTTTCTGTCTCCTGTATTAACTAACCTGGGAAATATGAGGTAAAAATTACTGAAATGTACCCGTTTCGCTGTATTATTCGGCGGTGAAGAGGGAGGGATATTTTGCTGGAATAAATATATATGTATATGATTCCACCTTTTACGTCTGATGTTCAAATGTTGCTATAACAAACGATTTGTTATATCACTTTTCATCTTATTTTTGGTTTTATTATGAATGATGTATGACGACTAATATCTGTAACTTCATCTGAAATGGATCTTTTGTGTTTTCCAGCGCTGAAACGTTCATTTGAAGTGGAAGAGTCTGATTCAGCAGCACACCCATCTCCCCTGTCCCGTCGGACCACCAACCCCCTGCGTTCATCTACGTCTTCCACGTCCAGCCAGAGAAGTTTTGATTCAAACTCCCGCAACTCCGACTACTCCTCCACCAGATCGTCACCCTCCGAGTCCTCCAATCCTCGATCTCCAAAGACAGGGATGAGACGCTTGGAGCTGTCGGGGGTCCGCAACACGGAGGTGCCCTCAGCTCGGCGCACGGAAATCTCCATCGAAGTTTCCTCCAAGCAGATCGATAACTCGCCCAGCGCTGGGATCGCACGCTTCGGCCTCAAACGACCCGAGGTCAGCTTAGCATCGAGGACTGCCGCGCTCGACGGCTCCTCCAACTCCATCCCGTCACACAGGCGAGCAGAACTAACACGGTCAAATGAGCCGCCTGCTCCACCCAAGAGAGTGGATTCCCAGGCTGCCTCAAACTTAGTTTCTAGGATACCAGAGCCCCCTCAGAGAAGAGCAGAGCCGCCCTCACCCAGCCTAAGCCCAGTTGAGGGTATGAGGAGACCAGAGATGCCAGTTTTCAGACAGCCTGATGGTTTGGTGATGGGGAGTGGAGCGGAGAACAACAATGGTAACCACCCACCTCCACCCAGTGCTCCTTTACCTTCCCTGACAGACAGCCGGGTGCAGTCTCCTGTGTCAGAACTCCCGACAACCCGGCCCACAGAGAGTGAGTACAGCCTCTTACCATTTCTGCTTTTCTCTTAAAATCCTTTTCTCGTTTGAATGCAAGAAACAATGTACCAATGTCAGTAGCTAGCTAATCTGTACTTTTGTTTTTCAATAAAATCCTGTATGTGACCTCAATGCAAATTAAACATACAACCTTCTGAGTTTTACAGTTATATAAGGTCAACAGAAAAACTAATTTATAATTAGGTTTACATGGTCCTGTTTGATGTATTTTCAGGCTTCTCAAATACAAGTGAACAACCTTTAGTGGTGGCCCCTTTTCAAAACGTTTTGACCTCTGAGTTTATTAAATGGTTTGATGCCTTTGTCTCAGTACTTCTGTGGGTGCTCGATATTGAAAGTCAGGATTAAAGTAATGACAGCCAGAAGGAACACAGAGACCAAGTCTTGTGACAATGTTTGTTTCTGCTCTGTGAATGTAGGTCATTGAGTGTGATGAAGATGCCAGGACTAGTCCCACAGATGGAAATAAGAACGCTGGCTTACAGTGGAGGGAGGCTTCTAGACATAATCTTTTGGTGTCATTTATGACTTATTTAAGTTTGAACCTACACTTAAAATGTTTTTCTCTCCTCAGAATAGTTTTCACAGACACTGAAGTGTTTCGTTTTTTTGCCAAACAAAATATGAGATACTGTGTTGTAAAAGACCAGCTTAACATTGTGTTAAGTTGGTGGAGGATTGATTTATTTGTGGGTGATATTAAACTCATTTGCACGAAGAGGCAGTAAGCAAACATTGAGCTGATCCAGTAGCCCTCTAATGAAGTGGGTGCTTTTCTGTGGTCCCTGTCTGGTTACTATCTGTGTTCTGCAAGCTTTAGATTATGCCAGTTAGAAATGTTTCCTTCATTGAGAGGACCGTGAGTTTGAGGACCCTTGTTTGAAATAGTGGATATGACAAAAGCTGTTCCTTTGTAACTGAGCTTGGGGAGCTTGTGATTTGGCTCCATCTTCTGGACTCATGGGGTACATTGCGCTGTTCTGTGTTTTTATTTGGTCTTATCTAGGCATAATGGATGTTTATTGTGCGTGAGATCACAGAGTTGACCTGTGATATGATTCTAGTTGGACTGTGACGTGATTTCAAACACATTACTGAACGCCATATAGCACAACAACAATCGATGATACTATCAGTCTAGACCAGGGGCCACATACTATGACTGTTGTGAAATCTGACTCAAGGAGAGGACAGAGAAAACGTTATTACACCATGACAATACGTGTTTAAAATGTTGTTTGATCATATATTTTCTTATGTTAAGTTCATGTTTTCAATACCTTGTATTTTGAGGGGCAAGAACCAGTGTTAAAATGAGATTAAAACTGATCACTGTTCGAAGATGGTGACTGTCACCCCCATCTAGTGAGTTGGAAAAGTAACTGGAGTTGAATGGGGCCTTATCTGTCCACTTTTGTATTTAATGATTCAGTGTGAGTGGGTGTGGAGACACGACACACATGTGAGGACAGCTGTGTCTGCATGTTGCTCTTGATTCTTGTTGTGTGGTAATCAGGCGTGGGCCGCTACGAAGGGATACATTCCAAATATTCATGCCATAAATCACTTTATACAAAAATAGAAAGCCTTCGACTGCCATTTTTAAAACACTCCTTGTGCTCCTTGCATCTCCGCTCTGATACAAGAGGTGAGAATCAGGTAGCGTAAAGTAAGGTGGATTAAGTTTAGACTTTTGGCTCACCTTTGCACCAAAAAGCAGGAGTGACATGGAGTGACACAGATAGGAGGTAAATAACAGTTGAATAAATAAAGCAAACCTCGCAGTAAAAAAGCAGGACAAAGGTCAAAGGCAAAAGTTACTTTTCACTTGATTTTTTTAAGCAGCTTTAATAGACTAGCTTTTAATGAAGTCACTTATTTTGACATATATTATGTCCCATAATGCACTTTGACAGGTTATTCAGTCACTTACATGTCAGTCACTTACATGGGGTGACATGTCAACACCTGATGTCACCCCCTATTCTCTCCCACGCTTTGGATAAACCGACAATCTTTGTTGAAAATACAGATTATTATTTCATTTAAAATGCTCTTTCACGCAATGAAATCATTTCCTGCGCTTATTTGATGTGTCGTCTACAGGGTTTTTTAATGATGAGTCAGTGTCTCATGAGGTCTTGTGCTCGGCTTTTGATTACGCAGCTGCAGTTTTTCTCTGCTACACAAAGGCCTTTTTAAAAAACAGTGCGTGTCACAATGGTAAGATCTGTCAGTTTAGTTGTGCATGAAACATAGTGTAGGTAATATTCAGAACACCATAAACGAAAAGTTGTTGAAAATATTTTATTTCTTCTTATTTATTCATCAGTGCAATGTTTTTTTTACATCTTAAAAATTGTGTTTCCACAGACTTACCAGACAAATGACCAACAATATAGAAACAAAAGCAATTATCAGTGCAAAAATAAAGAGAATTTCAAATATACATGCTTGCCTACTCACAGTTGATCAAAACATTAGAAAAAAAGGTGAACCTTGTTGTTGTCCCGGCTTCATGTCTGATTGTTCGGCAATGAATGATTGATGTCTCGCATCACACACACTGTTCAGTGCATTACAGCAGAGGACCATCTATTGATGCAGCATGTATCACTGCCAGCAGGGGGAGCAAGCCTTGGCAAGTCCATCCATTATGAATCGAGCCTGGACTCCTGTGGCAATGGTCATACTTGAATGATACTCTAAAATGGTGACGACGTTTTCGCAGTCAGTTTGTGTGAAATTGGTCACCCACTGCCACTTCCAAAACTCGTATTCATTTGTAGCTTTGTCGGCACTTGTGTAGAATCCAACCCAGGCCTTGTTGAAGAGTGACCTCCACTCGCGTAAGGATGGTTGGATGTAGATGCGCGCACAGGCCTTACCGTCTTTCACAAAGAGCTGCAGACTTGCATCGTAGCCTGAGATGTGGACACTCCCAGGACTTGTGAACGCTGGTCCTCTGGAGATCTCCTCATCTGGCGACTTCCAGAAACACAACACTGTCCTTGCCTTGTGGAGCCGAGCGTGAAGGCCCTCGTTTAGAGCTACGCTGGTGTCGCAAGAACCATCTTTGGTTCCTATTGACTTTTTGAAACATGACTCGGTTTCTCCTTCTTTGTAAAGCACAACCATTACATCCTCCTGCAGACGATGGCGAGGAACATTCCGCCACTTGATTCTGGCTTTTCCATTTCCTCCTGTGGTCACCTTGAGTTCAATGCTGTCTTGAACCAAATGTTGCTGCCACGATGCTGGCATGCGATTGTTGTAGTTACGTGATGAATGGCCTGGATGGTCATGATAGTATGATCCAGAGTCTGGAATGTTGACCACGAAATCCTTTTTCTTTTTTTTCTGTGGCTGGTTGTTCTTCCGGACCGAGTACTTTTTCTCGATCACAATGTAGAGGAACAATCCGAGGATGGCCAACTTCCCCCATTTCATTTTAATGCTCTTGAGTTCATAGTCGCTGATGTCATCCTGGAAGTCGTCTCTGAGCTCAGACAAGGTGCTGGTTTGGTCTTCCACAGAAAACTCTCTGATCTCCCTTAAAAGGTTTGTGGTGATCTGATAAGTGTAGTTTTCATCATAGCTTGTACTTGCGTGTTGTCGTCCGAAATGTTGCGTGAGATAAACTTCATCAATAATCTGTTGATTTTGTCTCCGATTGTTGGACTCCCTTACCCTGAAGACGATCCGGTCTTGGTTCCCGAATGCTCTGAACTCGGGTGGTGGGTTGATGACGTAACTGGGAAAATCGCTGATTTCATTTTGATTCGCGAGGTTGCCTACAGTGACGTAGCGGTACCGAGCGTTTCCTTGAGGCAGAGTGTTCAAAATTCCCTCAAAGTTTCCATAGTGATGCGAGCCATATTCGCCAAGGTCAAAAGTCAGATATATGACGTCGTTGTTACTGATGTCGATGACATTGGCGAACCAGTGGAGCAGCAGGAGGCTGTGTTTGGGGACTGAGCTGCCGAAGTCCAGCTTCTTTAGTTGCTTGATTGAATTCAGCTTTTGGACTGCTGAGACCGAGCTGAGCGCTGCCAGCAGAGCCAGCGAGGTAAACAACTCCCGTCCAAAAACTGCCATCCTGGGAAGATATTCAAATCAGCACTCACGTAAAAGGACATAAAACACAGTAAAGTGTTGAAAGTAAAGCCAGAGCTTACCTGCCTTCTCACTCTTCTCTTCCTGTCTCTGCTGTGCTTCTGTTAGTGTGCGAGTGTGCTGGCAACTTATACCCGCCCCAAGTTCTGTTTCTCTGGAAATGGAACCCGGAAATGCTGAAGCTCTACATCACTATCGAAGCTCCACATCAGCTCTAGTCTGTGCGATTACATCAGAAAGAGAATCCTGAGGTTAGAGTGAGACCTTAATGTGACTTTAAAGCCATTCTTCTTCCTTTTTTTCTCCTCCGCCCCTTCCTCCTCCCCTCCCTGCTCCTCCTCCCCTGCAGCTCTCACTGAGGGAGAACAGAAACTGAAACTTATTTCGTTGATCTTGATTCCCTTTCATTTTAGAAGTAACAAAACCTTTTATTATGTTGTTTACTTACATTATACTGTTAAAAAAATTGGGGTCACTTAAAAATTGTCAATATTTTCTTTAAATAAATGTATTTCTATTACAGTCCAGACATTACCAACGTGGTAAATGACTATTTGAGATGGACACAGCTGATTTTTAAATCCAATATCTTCATTGTGCTACAGAAACCATTTTCATACGGCCTGTTGTCCTAATGGTATATTGTGTTAACCAAACAAGTCAAAAGGCAAATGAAAAAGACTAAACTAGTGTGCAGAATATAGAAGCTAGTTGAGGACCTGGAGCATCAGCATCTATGCTAAACACAAGCAGACAATTGTATTTGTTTCCAAACTTGTCGATGCGTTGACTAGATTTTCTCTTGACTACTGAACCTCCATCAGTAACCAGCAGGGGGTAGTGTCACACTAGCTGCCGTCCTTGCAAGTGCTTGTAGAGAGGTTTAGAGTCCTGTTCCCCCATCAAGAGGAGTATTTACAAGTGATTGAGCAGTTCCCCTGTAGCCACGATTGTATGCTGCCAGGCCTGGCTGAATTTGTGCTTCATAATAAAAGCTGTCAAATACTATGAGTCTGACTGTTCCCATTTACCCAGGCTCTCTCACTGCCCCTCTTATTTTTCCATGCCGATTCCGATCATCCATCTATGTCTTGAAGTTCCTTGGGGAGCCACATGGAATGCTGCTGTCAAAACTCACCGTTGTCCATCTGCCAATGCATGACAACATGTTGGCTCTTTGTGGCCCCGGTAACCCCCCACACTGGCTTCCTCCATACAGAACCGTTCTCCTCTCAAAGCAGATATTTTCCACCGAGGAGTCTCTGTTACTAGCAACAGCACAGAAACTCAGCAGCCTGCCAATGTTTTGAATCCGTTTAAACAAATGATCGTTGGCTCACTCGGTGGGTGCAGGCAACATGGTTTGTTTATGTCTCCATTTCAGATGTGCCTCATATCTGTATAAACTCAACCACCAGTGAGGTGTTGGTGGCGCTGTTACGAGGATGTCACAGTCAGGTCTTTCGAGTCTTTAAGGCGTACAGGTGAATCTACAGAAAAAAGTGTGTTATTACTCTCCCCTGGCTCTGGAGACAGCTGTTTTCTCTCCTCTCTAATCCTAAGTACACATGCTTCGTATGATGACCCGGAATTAGTCCTCACTAACTTCAGGAGACACCAGAAGTGATGATGTTGCATCAGCAAATATGAGTTTGAGTCCAAATGAAACCCGGGGCAGTCTAGAAGAGCTGTCTCTCTTCCTCTTTGTGTTTTTGGCTCATTTTCTTTTTCCTTATTTTGTTGCCTTTCATTTTTCTTATTTCCTCACTTTCTTTCATTTTGTTTCCCCTTTTAATTTGCTGTCTATCTTTCTTCTACTCTTTTGGTTGTACCAGTTTTACTTTTCAATTTTGCTTTCTGTTTCCATTCTCTTTGCTTGTCATTCTTCCATGGTTCTATTCTGTTGACTCTTTCTGTAGTCATTTTTCAGTCATTTTCTTCTCATTCTTTCCTTCCTTGTGTCTTCTATCTCTTTTATCACCTTATCTATTTCTTCCTTCGATTTTGTTCAGTGTTTTTTTTTCTTGGATTGTTTCCTCTTTTCATTCTTCTTTTCCCTCGAGACTTTTTTCCTGTCCTCATTTTCCTTTTGTTTCTGCTTTTACTTTTCATTCTTCCTGTTTGTCTTTTGTTTTCATTCCTGTGCTCTGTGGACCATTTCTTTTGCAACGTTTGATTTTTCTGTAGCTTTTCCTTTCTTTTTCATTTATTCTTTCTTTCTAACATATTTTTGTTTTCCTTGTTGCAGTTGTTTCCTAGTTATTTTTCTTCTACTTTTCATTTGTTTCTATACCCCCATTCTTCATCTTCTTCCTATTCTGTCCATCCTGTTTCTCATCTCCCCTTTTAGGGAAAAAATGTCTGAAAATAAATGGTCAAACAAGTTGTCAGACAGGCTGTCTTGGATCCATGATTGCCCACTATAATACAGTCATTGAAATATATGTGTTCTCCTGTGAAAATGTTTGATTGTTATGCTTATTTTGTTGCCAAACATGGATTCCATTCAGAAAAATCCGCTGACAGGCGAACAAAAAAGGTATTTAGTCCATAGGGATTCCATATCTCCCGATGCTGTGGGATAGGAATGAGTGGGATGTGATGAATGTGCAGCCCAAGGAGCAGACTACGGGGTCAGGACAGGTAATTGGGGTTGTAAATTCTCCCTGGTGCTCTGGTGAGGGATCATCAGGTCCCAACGATGACTGTCTGAGTCTTTAACGTAGAAAACAATCCAGTGCTCTGACCTGCATGATGAATTTCATATAGCTGAAGGAAGTGGGTGTCTCCCTTTTTTCTCTAGTGCTTTGGGTCACATGACAAGTTTGGGTGGGAGGGGCAGGCAAAAGCTTCCAGAGCTTCCAGAGTTTTTGGCCTCTCACTTGAGTGCTTCACTTCGACAGAGGACAAGTCCCACACATACACACGTCACTAACGGTGAGTGTTCTGCTTTGTGTCTGAGTGCGTCTGCCTGTTTGCAATAACAGAAGCTGATGGGACGTTTTGTGTGTAGTCTGACCAGAATGTGTTTCAGTACTGCAGTGTCTCTGTCTGTCATGGAAATCTGAGCTTTTTTCAGTCTGTGTCGTGGATGACTTAATGAATTGAAAGTAACAATTTTTTGTCAAAAAATGGAACCTGGAAAATTCCACATTTTCCATGTGGTGCACTGGAATTGTTGAGGTGTGATTCACCAGCAGATGATGTTTAAAACTGTATTTGAGGATGGTCTATTCAACATCTCAGTAGCTTCCTGCTTTCTGCCAAGTGCCATCTTCACCTTTCAAAGTCAGCCACCCCTGGTCTGGCTCACACACATTCTTACACTCACACAGCTATTAAAAGGAGCCCTATTGTGGCCTGAGCGCTTTGCCAGGCGAGAACAGATCATGGCCTTTCCCCAGTGTCTGGTAGGACGTCCAAAAGGTCAAGCTTCTGTATATTGGCCGCTTTTTGCGTCGTTCAGTGATTGTTGAATGTGAAATTTTGTATCGTCTTTTGTGGAGTTCCACTGTGCAAGTCAAACGCAAAATATTTCAGAAATGTAACCGGAGAATCGATAAGATTTTCATCCCCATAGCTCAACAGGCTGTACATTCTCTGCATATCTTCTGCAGTGTGGATGACGATTGGCTCTGTTTCGTATTTAATCGTTTCAGTCCAAAAAAAACCAAAACATCCAGAGGAATGTGAGCAGAGCATTCATCGTTGAGTTGTAATTAGACACAGTGGTGTTTAGACCATAGATTCCTATTGTAGTTCCAGGCATGGGGTGCTTGTTGTGTTGTAGTGCTGTGGCTAAAAATAGTTGCATTGTTGGATATGCCACATGCTACAGTCCTGGAGATACCACCTGGCTGCTCACACGTCACATTTCAAGCTTGGAGGATTCCTTTCCTGTCTTAAAATGGGATCTGACTCTTTGGATGGCTCAACTTGCTGAAGAGTCCCTGCTTAAAAGTGGTTCATTTTGCTTCAGAGCTTGTCAATGCGTTGCGCTTTTAGTATTTTCTCTTTGGTTCGAGAGCACGGGGACTAAGTTTACTTGACCACACAACCATTCCCCATTTTGGGAACCCTTTGTTACCCTCAAATAGCTTGAGGTCAAGGGCTAAAATACAGATCAAAGATACAAAAATGGCTTTCCCTCAGTGGGTGGTTTGGGCATCGGCAGCTATACACAGATGCAACTCTTGCATCTTGCATAAATTATTGTCATTGCGAGTTCATGCACTCCATGTAGTCAGGCACTATAAGACATGGCAAACGAGTGACTGAATAGCCTCTAGTCTGACAATCTGGTTGCTTGTCAGTCGACACATGTACAAAATATGCCTAGATCTTTGAACCCTTCTTTAAGGTTTGGGTATGCATGAGGTCAGAGGTTGGATTCTTGAGCCTCTGGCGTCATAGATCCACGTTTGCCATCAGCCAACCATTAAACTGATACACTATGACCTGTGCTCTTGAGATAAAAAGATCTGCCGGCAGTGCTACCGCAACCTATTGCCATTAACAACTTCAGCAAATTGAAAATAATGGCAGGCTGACATATTACGACAAGTGAGATTCCGATGACTTCATGACCTCGGAAGTTTTACTTTCTGCTGCCAGTTATTGTGCATCTTTACAGAACACTTAAGATTTTAGCTCTTAGGTCGAGGCCCATTGGTTTCTTTGACCACATGTAGATGAACACAAGTAATGTGAAGCTCTGAGCTCTTGTATTGTCTCCATCTGGAATGGTTGAACAGAATGTGTTTTGCTGATGTTGGTCCTTTTGTACACTTAAAAAAGGGGTCGTACTACAACTGGTGCCGTTGCCCTATTGTTCTTTATATTTATCACAATCATGCTCTTCAACAGCTCCAACCCGTATGTGATGTCTCACTCAAACACGCTGTTGACGTCCATCTGCGAACTAGTGTTTACAAGCTCGTCACCTCCTCTAATTAGTGACCAGTCTCCAGCATTGGGTAAACTGATGAGCTTTTTAAAAGGCCGTAGAGGTCAAAGGGCGCGCACCTCTGCAAAACCAACTAATGGGAAGTCTGGGAACTGGGCCTCGCTCCACAAACATTCTGGCTTTAATAACAAAGCAGATGATGTTTGCACAGTCACCACTTCAATTTCCTTTCTTTATTGACGGATTCACTGTAAGGGTGGGAAAATTGTTTTGCATGTTTTGGTTATGTACCGCCCCTGGGTCTTTTATAAACACGGCTGAAATCTAACTGAGATGTTCTATATGCTAAGGCCTTGTACTCCTCCCTCACAATATAGGAAGCAGCCCTCCCAGGGGATTTATATGACATTATTAAAATGTTTACACACTTCTAAAAGTGGGTCAGACGCTCAGCAAATGTAACCGAAAAGCTTTTTGTCTTCTCTGGGAATGTAATTAGAGACAATAGAGCAGATGTTTCTTTTTAAAAACGACTCATAAAAGACTCAAGGATTGAAACGACTCTTTTAGAAGTTCAGTCTACTGATTTTACAAGAGGCTTCAGGTGACAGAACGTTGGCCCAACCTGCCGGGTGTGTAGGTTAGAACGTGAAACAGAAGTGCAACTATCTCACGGAAAATGATCCTGTATAAATGCATTTGCAGCAGGATTGCTTGTGACCACTTGTCTAACTCATCATTGCTCTGAAACTTTTGGAGTGATTCATCTTTTTGTTTTTTTTTTGCAAAAGTAGTAATAGATTTTGACTCTAACTTTTCAACCCCACCTGGGAACACAACCCTTGACCTGTGAGCCAGTTTTTCACGATCAACACCCTGGACAGGCAGGGCATGACTCGGCTCCACTGCCCACAAATCCAGAAACCAAGTTGACAAATGCATTGATCTGTGTCGTTTTCATGTTTTCCTAAAGAAATGAAATGAGCATGGACACGTTTAACTGGATCCAGCTGCGCTTGTGTCCGATTTCAGCGGCCTGTGGTGAGGAATGAAACAAGCAGAAACAGAATAAATCTTGATTCTGGTGTGAACTGTTTCTCTCCTTTCTCCACTCCACCGTTTCCTCTGACCTTTTCTCTGATTCATGTTCTGTACTTCCCCTGCCTCCATCCACCTCTTCTCATCATTGTCTTCTCTTTTCTTCCCCTTTTCTGTTGGCTTGTTTTTACATTCGCCTGCCATCGTATAAAAGAATAAGGACGATTTATGCACTTGGAAACCTGAGAAATAATTCTTGAGTGCTGGCGATTGGAAGCAGAATAGCAAGAATGAGTCATCCACCTCTTTCCAAATTCTCAATTCAATTCTTATTCTCGGAAAGAAAAGGGAATTATTTCAGTCTTGCCATCTTTTTGCCGAACTACAGAGTCACCAACAGTGTAGACGAAATAGCGATCGACCTCTCTCATGTTAGTGGCATCTATTAACCTGACACAGGGCTCTTATAAACACTAGACACACTAATGCAGTTTTCACTATTCCAAATTGTAATCACGGTGTCTTTTTAGGGAGGACAAAAGATGTTCCTCCGTTCCTGGTGTGTCTTGTCTCCAAAAAGGTTCTCTGCCAGGCCTAGGATTGTTCAAACACATGTCCAGCCTCTTTAAACATGTTAGTGCTTGAGCAGTCGGAATTGTTAGCAGAGAAAAGACCTAAAAGTTTGCTAAAGTTTATAGTGCTAAAAACCTGTTCCCTATTGTAGTTTCATTTAATATAATAAATAATCATAATAATGTTCTCCAATTTATCAAAGTAGAAGCTACAGAAGACTAAACTCTTTATGTCTTAAACAGCATTTTAGTAAAAAAAAAACTTTCTTACCTACTGTACAAAGTCCCTTTCATGACTTTCCCACACCATCGACCAAGAACATTTGAAATCCTTTTATGTTTTGTTTTTTTGCCAAGTAATTTGGTCTTTGACACAACTTCGACTGTGGCCACTGGGCAGCAGCATTCATCATTTGTTATTTAGAAAGCCTTTCTTCTCTGTGGGAAAGAACCATTTAGGTTTCAGGACATCTGTAAATCTTTGTCTTCTTGAGCGCGTGCCATTTTTATAGTCTGCTCTGCTCCACACTTGCTCTGAACATGAGTCGGACCCAGGAAGGGCAGTTTTCAGTTCAACAGAAGCTAGTTAAAATAGTGTACTTGACAAATGGTACTTCTTTAATCTGACATTCAAGTTACTAAATATGAGATTTGCAGTACAGGTTTGTGATTTCAAGTTTTTTTTATGGCAAATCCAGAGCGAGTAGAGGATAATCATGACTGGGAGGGGTACTTCTTCACCTGCAGATGTGTTTATATTGCACTCCTTCAGTTGTTTATTTCGGCAGGATCGTGATTCCTGCTAGAAACAGTGTGCCAACTGGTGACTGCGGACAACTGAATGTATTGAGTAAAGAAAATAGTTTCATCCTTTGTTAGCCTTTCTGGTCGCCACTTTCCAGCTCATCTTTAGCTTGTAATGTACACAAGCATGTTTTGAAAGGTAATATCTAAACATTCTGAAACATACACTTTGGTAAATTCAAAAGACTTGTTGATTTTGGAAATGCAACACCATGTTGGGTGACAGTTCTTGTTGCTAAAGAAGGGTTGCTAGCTTTGCTTTGACAAGGCAAATGCTGTGGCCTGTGCGCTAGTTCAAATCGTGTATCTTGTTCAGGTGAGTTGTTTTGGTTAAGTGCCTTTGATGTTGACAGACTTCAGGTGAGACTTGCTTGTCAATGGGCGATCGCCTCCAGCCACTGTTTCTGCTATGTACACAAGGCTGTAAAAGAAATATGACAAAGAACCGTCAACACATGCTGGGAATGATAAACACAGGCATCTTTGTTGTCTGCAGTGATGCAGGGTGTATAGAGGGAGGGAGACAAATTGATCCCAAATATGGGTTTTGAGATGAAAGCCAGGTGGATGGAAGGAGGAACAGAGTGAAAATAGCGTGTAACGTCTTAGACGCTGGTGCAGATAAGACAGAATCGTAGTGTTGATGGAGGAAAGGGCGATGCTGAGAGAAGAGGAGATTATCAGCTGAGGGAGGGGTAGGGACGTCCTTGAGGGCAAAAAGTCAGTGCGAGTTGCTGACTGACCGCTGGAACAGGATGAGGAAGTGGTGTAGGAGGCCAGCAGAGCTTCCATAGGTGGGTCTCCATGACACACACACACACACAATGGAGCTCATTATTAAACAGCGTGTTGGTTTTGAACTCCTGAGTTGAGTTTCCACAGTGATGTTTTTCTGCACCGAACTACTTCCATTAATCAGTGCAGTAAATTGGGATTTCTTTGAGTCTCACCAGTGCAGCAGGGTTTGTGCCCGGACCGATCTAATAGCCTATAAATCTTTGTCTTGTACGTGTGTGTGTGTGTGCGGAGGGGCCAGGTGGAGAGCGTGGACTGTGTCAGTGGACGAATGCACAACAACCAAAACATCTTTTTCTGTGCGTGTATTGCTGAGCAGCTTGTGTTCCTGCAGTGTCTCCTGTCTGTCTAAATGGCACCGCAACACTCTGCAAAGCAAAGAGCGGGGAAAAGGAGGCCCCTGTGTATAACCCCAACATGTACATTCTTTACCTTGACAAGCGAAAGGCTGCACCAGCCTTCTCCTGGAGCTCATTTGTGAGCTCCAATCGAATAAAAGTGGAATATTTATCTCCTGATTGGACACAGAGCCCTGCATTCCTCGGCTGGATGTTGGAGTAATCGCTAAAAAAACAAACTGCTGAGATACATTTCTGCCAAGTTGCGAAGCAGGATAATGTTACAGAGTATATTTTCAGTTTCCTCTCGGCCAACTGGGCTTGGATGAGTCGAAATATTCCCTCTGACTGGGAGTAAGTTGGAAGCTGTTTGCGCTAGAATAACGGACGGATCATTAGGCAGGTAGCAAAATAATCAGATGAGGAGCAGCAGTTTGGGTCTTCGTCTATATTTGGCAAGAGGCGGCTAGCTGCGGTTGAACTATGACCCCGTGCTGAATGGCTCTTCTCTGTTTGTCCAAGCAGGGCCAGAGGTGATTCCCAGCTACAGCAGCAGCGCCATGACGGAGACGGTGATGTCAGACTCTGCGCTGTCCTCGGCCATGGGTGGTCTGTACGGGGACAGGTCCGGTGGCCCCGTGGTGGACTTCAGTTATGTCGGCATTGACGCCATTCTGGAACAGATGAGGAGGAAGGCCATGAAGCAGGGCTTTGAACTCAACATCATGGTCGTGGGTAAGTGGAACACCTGAATATTTAATGATGTGTTGCTGATTTAATAAACCACACATGCATTCCACACAGTTGTGTGAACTCACTTGCACACAGCAGCTCCAAGCTGTCACCCAGCGTGTTTCCAGTAAATATCTGAACTGGTTGAACTGCTGTAGAAGATGTAGAAGTTATGACAGGGAGAGGGAGATTTCTTCAGGGCGTGTCCCAGACACCTTTTTGTATATGCTGTATATACTCAGGATACACAAAGGTCCCTCTTTTATCGTGTTTCAACAGATGATGTCACCTTTTACCTGTTTTAATAGGCAGGTACACAAGCAGCGAGACTTTCACCTCCACTTATCCCGGATCCCTGTGATGAGATGCGTAATAAATTAAGAGTTAATCATACACACACCCCTCTGAGTAGACAGACCACCTTCTAACTGCCTCCACCCGACTGTATCTCTTTGTCGCGACAGTCGGTTTCATCCTCAAATGAAGGTGCTGAAGTGGCAGCCTCAGGGTTTGAGGTGAAGTCTGAGCACGGGATGTGATTTTGAACTTGTGTGGTTTCACATGAGGCGAGGTGGAAATTCTGCCTCTCTGAGAAGAGCATTACAGGAGGAAACGCTCAAGTGGATGACTGGGTTGGTGTCTTCACCCAAATCACCACATATAGGTCTTTATTTTGAGCTAATCTGCACTCCAGTTGCAAGAGATTGTTAAAGTTACTTTGAGGCAGGATGGAAAACAGCCTCTCTGTCTTTACCTTTGATTTAAAGCATGAACTAATTCTAATATGGAGAAACTTCACTCCACAGTCACATTTTGTTCACCTATGTTGTATTTACAATTTCAGTTTTGTTTTTTTAGCAGTGCTACATATAAAAGAAAACTTAAATGTAATTTTTTAGTTATTATAAGTTGACTTTGTGATAGTATCCTAAATAGATGAACGAGTAAATAGATGAATGAGTGAGTCTCTATTGAGTCTCCATTTCTCTGTGCGTCTTTCCCGTCCTGTTCTCCCTCCAGCCTTGGACACATCATTGCCTCTCTTTTCTGACTACAGATTAATAATAAATCTCATTAACAATGACCTTGTGAGTGAGTGATGTTTTAATCCAAATTCTATCCATTAGTGAGCTGAACTAGGTTTGATGCCAGGAAGCTACATTGTTGTTTCACTTCATCTGCTCTGTGATTAAAAGGCAGTAAAACTGAATGAGGTTTACTGGTCGAGTAAGGCGCTCTTCGCTCATGTTCCACTGTTGTTCCAAGCCTAGCGCTGTGCTGTGTGGCTGCACTAAGCTGTTGCTTCTGCTCTCAGGACAAAGCGGTCTGGGCAAGTCCACATTGATGAACACGCTGTTCAAATCTAAAGTCAGCCGCAAGTCTGCCATGGCCATGGCCCAGGAGAAGATCCCCAAGACCATCGAGATCAAGTCCATCAGTCACGGTAGCACATTCTTCTTCACTTGTGTCACCTTTGCCTTCTAAATGGGTCACGTCATCAGACCAACCCTTTCCTCTTTACATCACAGCACAGGAGCTAATAGGCCTGTAGTGATGATAGTGTTTCAGTGATGTAGTGCTAGGATGTATTCATTCATCCAGTCCTGCTGCACAAACATTTGATGGTTCTGACAGAGACCCACTGGAAACACGGTGATTCATCTCCGACACACATGCTTGTCTTCGTGATGTCAACATGGCTGTCAGAGTGCTGCAGGTCCCATTCAGATTGACAGTCTATTTATGAAGATGTTTTCCTGTCAGTTTCCATTCAGATTACAACTTTAATCATGTTAACTGTGGAATCCATGCAGCCGCTGATGATAATTGAAATCTTGTGTTCAGACATCGAGGAGAAGGGCGTGAGGATGAAGCTGACGGTGATTGACACGCCAGGTTTTGGAGACCAGATCAACAACGAGAACTGGTGGGTTCGATGAAATATTTGCCTTGAAATGAGCCTCGGTTTCGAACCTTTCTAACCCCGTACACTCTGTTTTCCTTCCTTTCTGTCCTCCCCTTCAGCTGGCAGCCCATCATGAAGTTTATTAATGACCAGTACGAGGCCTATCTGCAAGAGGAAATCAACATTAACAGGAAGAAACGGATCCCAGACTCCAGAGTCCACTGCTGCATATATTTTATCCCCCCGACTGGACACTGGTAGGAACCTAGAACTCACCAGACACACTGGCTCCAGAGGGACGGGAATGCATCGAGATGTTCTGTGCACATCCGTTTACACAAGTGTAACAAGAGACACCAACTCTTAAGCAGAACAATGTTCCATGTTCTCTCATTTTTACTGACATTCACATCTGGCTCTGATCGCCCTCCCTCCTCCGACAGGGAATATTGGGGGATGGTGCACAGTCTCGTGGCCATCAAGTGATAAATTCACTCTAAAAGCATTTTTCCAAATGTTTAAAGCAGCTGTTGACCATCAAGAGCCAAAGTTGACAGCAGATCAGCAGCAGTGTCGGTGGCTTGTCTGTCCTGGCCTGTGTCAGCGTGGGGAGGGGGCTGGTGTGAAATGCCCCGGTGCCCCGTCCAGTTATGTTTCATGTTGATCCAACACTGCAGATGTCATGCAGGCAGCTGCTCAGGATTTGCCTTAAAAAGCCTGATGGTGCAAAGCTAAGCTACAACAAGACAGACAACATGTCTGGCTGCATATGGAACTGACTTTGAGAATGACCTGAAGTAAGTGCAGAGGACGGTTTGACTGAAGCAGCTTATGTTGAGGTCGGCTCGTCTGCCCGCTGTTGGATAGTCAGAGAACTTACTCTGGAATAGATAGTTGACGTAACGTCTCCTGTGTGTTTGCTGTCATTGTCCCGGCAGTCTGCGACCTCTGGATGTAGAGTTCATGAGACGTCTCAGCAAGGTTGTCAACATCGTCCCGGTCATCGCCAAGGCCGACACGCTCACGCTAGAGGAGAGGGACTTCTTCAAGAAGAAGGTGAGGAGTGTGACGTGACTGTGATGCTGGAGCTTTTCATGCTTTTCACAGTGACGTGTTACAGTAACTGCAGCTTCATGGAGGGTCTCATTTAAAGATAAATAATCAGTGTTAAACACAGAAACTGTTTTTTGTTTCTGAGGGATTGTTTAAGCCATTCATGAACACATGGGAGAACAGGTGGCCTTGCTCCTGGTGAGCTTCCGCTGTTTGTAAACAGACAATTAATCCACAAATTTAAAGTCGATTAGAAGGTAGATTACCGTTAATCCCCTGCCCCACTCCCAGCATCGCTCACATTTAAGACCGTTTGTTCTCTGCAGTCGACATTAATCACAGCCGCCGGAGTAATCCTGCCATGAAACTCTTGTTTTCATTCGTTCAAAGTTGCTTAAAGAGTGTTGTTGCTGCCCCCCAGATCAGAGAAGAGCTGCGAGCCAACGGGATTGACGTTTACCCGCAGAAGGAATTTGATGAAGACGCGGAGGACAGAATGATCAATGAGAAGATCAGGGTGAGACTGGTGACACCTCAGCAGGAACGCCTGCTCGCGCCGCATAGTATGACTGTATTACTTGTAAATCAATGCAGCTCTATTTTGGATTCAATCGCACTGTTGCAGTGCGTTATGGCGCTAGTAGTTGTTTGACTTTCCATTCATATCATGAAACGGCCTCAATGTCATTATGTCACGTGTTTTTAAAGTAAACGGGGATATTCTTCTACGGTGACATCATGTCCGACACGGACAGCCCAGTGTTTTGGTGGAATTTCCGACAGTATTATTTGGATGACTAGTACTTCTAACAGCAGCTAGAACTGATCTATCCACATCTATCTCCCTGCTCCCTCAGGAGATGATCCCGTTTGCTGTGGTGGGCAGCGACCAGGAGTACCAGGTCAACGGCCGCAGGCTGCTGGGCAGGAAAACAAAGTGGGGAACCATCGAAGGTGAAACATCCG
Source organism: Synchiropus splendidus (assembly GCF_027744825.2). Classification (NCBI taxonomy): domain Eukaryota; kingdom Metazoa; phylum Chordata; class Actinopteri; order Syngnathiformes; family Callionymidae; genus Synchiropus; species Synchiropus splendidus. The sequence continues at coordinate 4,668,684 of NC_071352.1, forward strand.
CCCCGACCGTCCACTAGCGCAGTGATTTTCCCTTTCTATCTGGACACACAAAGTGCTTCTGTCGAAAAGACAAATGGTTCAAACGGTCTATAAAACAGAGCTTTGTTAAGAGTTCAGACTGTGCGTCAGCGACCGATTCACTTCCAGCAGACAGCACACAGCTGGCTCACACGCCGGTCCTTGTCCTGATGGTGCGACCGTACACCACCGAAACATGTCAACCATTAAGCACGTGAAGAATACAGACAGCGAAAAGTGGTGGCAGTGATGCTCAGAATCTGATTTGAAGTTTGCGTCAATCAGTCGGTTTTGTGGTTTGCCGCAGGCCATTGTGCTTAGCTGCATGTTTTCTGGAGATGTTTCATCTCACTTGCATGAACAGTGATCAGGCGCTTCATCTGCTGTCATGTACAGGAAGTTCAATTTCCTTTGCTGCACCCTGTAACTTCAAGCAATCACTTAGCAGGATGTTCATGTATCTTAGTGTGGTTTGCTTTATTTCATCACAAGGTCACTGTGGATGTAGACGTTCATAGACAGGAATGTGAACGTCTGTCAGTGATCGCCAACTCCCCCTTGTGGACGTTTGACTAAATGACTGCCTTTAAAAATCTAATAAACCTTTTCTGTGTCCTCTAGTGGAGAACATTGCCCACTGTGAGTTTGCTTATTTACGGGATCTCCTCATCAGGTGAGTCAAAACAACATGTTTATATATATATATATATCCAAAATGTATCTTTTTTGTAAATAGAATTGTTTGAGAGCCTCATTGTAATTTATTTAATTAATACATTTAAGTGCATAACAGATTATTTTTGAGGGTCCAGTTTTTTTCCCTTCTCATATCTCACATCTAATAAATTTGTTTACTCTTTTTACTTGGTTCCCATGTGTCTTACATTTTTTCTTCAATATATTGCCTCTGAAATTAGTACTTTTTTTTCTTCTCCATGATTTGTCAGCGAGAGGCCATGTATTTCTAGTAAACAAAAAAAAAGCAACTGATAATGTGTAATCTTGCGATGAGGCTGGTGTGATTTACTGTAGCTGATTTTACGTGCTTATCTCTTTCAGAACTCACATGCAGAACATCAAGGACATCACCAGCAGCATCCACTATGAAATGTACCGCGTGAGACGCCTCAATGAGAGCAACACGGCGGTGACTCACGCCAACGGGCTCCCAGAGCATCACCTCGTGGCTCACGAGATGTAGACATCCGTCCCAGCGTAGAACCTCAACACAGTGTAATAAACCTGGTATTTGGAGACACTAAGAGACTGACTGCACCACTCCAGTCCCAGAGGAGGAGAAGACTTTCAGAGGGACTGTTTTAGGATGATTTTAGCAGCTGAATGGACTGTTTACCGTTTGTTGTCTCTTTAAAACAAACACTACCCTCTCACTATCAGGAGAGTGAAGAGAAGTTTGATTCCTCAGTTGCTCTTAGCCGCTGCCTGCCTTAACTTCTTTCTAAGAATTGAATGCTGGTGCCAAATTGAATCATCATGTTTGTTAAATTTCTTTAGCCCATCTGCGTCGCTGCAACAGCTTTACAAGTTTACTTTTCAATTTGACGTCTGATGGTTGGGAAGATGCCGGGCAGCACTTTACCAACACTTAAAGAAGCACATGGTTTTGTTTTTTTATATTCAATTATTTAGTTCTGATCCACAGATAATTCCCATCTAGAAATACCTTAAAGAGTGGCTTAAATATTTATGCAATTTAAAATGTGAACTTATTTTCATACATGTGGTCCATTTATTCACACGTTGTATGAGGCTGGGCTGGTTTTATTTATTGGAGATTTGGCAACCACATTGGCCGCGGAGGAATGCAAATCCTTTATTTACTAAATTCAACACCCTTTCCTTTTTACAAAGACAGACGTTTAAAGAGAGCCTCGATTTGATTCTGTTCGTCACATATTAGCCTGCAACTTTGTCACTTATATCATTTCTTTATGTGGTCACTGTCGTTCTGTCCAATATATCTGTGTTCTGATGGATTTTTGTACTTGTTATTGATAACAAATTTTACCGGTATATTAAAGAAATAAAGGTTACAGTTGTATATACTTACTTTGTATGTTTGTGTTCCAGGAAGCCATTCATTTTAATGCCAAGTGTGCTTTTGTATAACTAACCACAGGAAATCCAGATCGCTTCCACGTTTAATTGCAGGTGCAACTCACGTCCTGGAGAAGTTTAATTACGACGTCATTACGGTTTCCCTTGATTGCCCCTTCGATTCAATCCAGCTACCTGCGCTGCGCGGCCGCAGCTCGGCTGTAATCAAAAGCACAAAAGCAGATTTCTTCAATTCCACAGCCGCAAATGCCAGTTGCTCCGGAAGCGACCAACAAAGGAAAATTAATAAATCCTCTTTAAAGAGTTGAGAAAATTGGTCCATAATTATGTGAAAGAGTTAATGAAGGCTGTCCACATATTTATATATTTTAAATTATATATCAAATTACATTGTACTTGTGAGCTTCAATGTGTTTTTATGAAATGAGAACCACTTAAAGTAGAATATGCGTAGATATTAAAAAGTCTCATTGGTTTTACCAATGTATTGTCTTCTGTCTTATTTCACTACTACTGATCATTCAAAATATTATTTATATATTTGGATCAAGTTTTGTTTCAGTCTTGAATCACTCTGTTTCATTTCAATCTTGAAAGTACAGCACAATGCGAATGCTTTTAAAGTAAGAACAACATAACTTAAGATAAACGTTTTGGGATAAGGATGCGTAGTGAACGAATTCAGATCCGGAAGTTGAGATGGAAATAGTTACAGAAAATGTTAAAATGTTGCTGTTGAAGTGAATGAATTAATCATAGCAGAAGCAACACAAGAATAAAACGCTAGTCTAATTCTGACAAATACACAAACAGATACTGCTTTTATTTTGTAGAGCGACATCGCTCGCACGTCGTACGATCACTTCCTGTTTGAATATTCGTTTCAGTATGCTAAAAGCTGTTCAACTAAAAACCGACGATTCGTTAGTGTTTCAGATTGCTACGAAGCGGATGATACTAATGAAGGGCTTGTAAATATTTGCTTTGACACTGTTACTGTTTATGATATTCGAGGAATATTTGCGCTTAGCATCATGCTAGCGAAAAATGCTAACAACCGTGACTTGGAAGACAAGCCTGTAAACAGGTGCGTAAATATTTAAATGCTCAGTTTCAAGAGTGAAAATACCTCGAAATGTCCCATCATTACACAATCAAAAAATGACGTGATTTTAGAGGAAATATAAATGCACAAATCCATGAACATGCTAGTTGTTGGGGGTGGGTTTCAGCAGTGGTCAGTAGCTATCCAAAACAGCCTAAGTTAAATATTGTTGTTCAGCTTTGCTTTCTGCGTTCGTCAATGAGCCACCAAACAGCACTAAAGCCACAGTTTTGCTTATAACGTGTCTCTGGACCGTAATGTTAACTCAACCCCACTGTGGACGAAATAAATGCAGTCTAATATAAACATTTTATATACTTCTGGCCTAAACACCAATAGCTCATACTGAACATGAAGACTTAAGTTGGTTGATTTACAGGAATCAAAAGATATTTTTTAAATCTTGATAAACCCGCAGTCATTTTTATATACTAGATATAAAATGGCGACAAAATGTCCTGCCCTTCAAAATGGCGCCTCCCACGTCCATCGACAGATGTTTGCGTCCGCCTCCAACAATCAGATTGAGTCACTTATAAGTTGAGACCCGTCTATTCCAAAGCCGCCTCCCCAGGGAGCAGAATTAGCTGCACACTTTGACCGAAGCCTCGGCACTGCCGCGCCCCGCCCTGCTCGCCACAGTCGTCTGCTTGGCAGACACCCAGCACTTCACTGCCCGTCCTAATGGCACTCTTTAATGAGTCGCGTTCTTTCTGGGCGCTAATGAGATGGAGAGTGACTCTTAGATAAAGCATCTCTGTCGTCTCGAGGAGCATTTGTGTTGTGATGATGATGATGATGACGTGTTTTAGATTTCATTCCGTGTTTACAGCTCCTCTGGTCACTTGTCATCCCCAACAAATGAGATTAATCGACCTGCGGATGGAGGAACGTTCATCCCATTTTCCCATGTATGATCACATGACTCTATTATCTATATTTCCCCATCTGTTTGATCGAGATGTTTTCCTCACCTACTTTTGTATTCCAGGCTGGTCGTGTGATTCAGCGATGCTTTGCCGTTGGAGGTATGGGACTGACACAGGTGCAGAACAGGAGGTAGGCTTCAGAACTAAGACATTAACTACACAACCCTAATAATTCAAACCAAAACAATCTGTCCATAAGTTGATGCGGAGCTTAGCCATCTGTCTGAGACTTGGAGTTGACCTGCTGATGCCGCTGACAACCGCTTTACAACTAGTGCTAAAGTTTCACATAAACCCCTTTAGGAGGTGGTTCTTTGGATGTCTTGCTAAAATAGCTACCAGCTAGCCTGTAACACTTTCTTGGTGTATGCCTTAGTCCAGAGGTGGGCTATTAAATGTCCTAAGGGGCCGGGTTGTATATTGTGACCGTTGAGAGGAGCCGTGAAACCCAATGAAAGGAGGGTAGGAGAAAATTGAAAATAAAAATCCAGTGATGACATCATGTGTGATTATGAAATGACACTGTATAAATGCACAGAAAATGTTGGATTGTTGTGTTTTATTGAATGTAAACCACATTCCATTTAAAGATTCTCGAAGTGTCTCATACATTTAAAAATGTACTTTCAATTCTGATGTGTTTTAAGAGAGAAATACGGGAAATAAAGGCGGACAATTAATTTAATTGAATAATCTATACAGTACAAATACAAAGTGAACTTAATAAGACAATAATGTTGAAGAGAAAGGAAACAGAAATAAAAGAAGACAGGCATGGCATATCACATTTCTCCAAATAATTCTTGAATTATATTTGGCTCTATGAATATGGAATTTCCCTATTAATATAATCAAGTTGATTAAGTATTGAGTTTTTTTCTTCTTATGATCATAATATAGTAATACATCTTTGCGTATCAAATTAATTCGAAGGTTGGATTGCAGGGTGATATAATTTTCCATTTTTTCCAAAAAACTGACAATAAACAAGGTACATAACTGTTTCTTCTTCAGCATGACAAAATACACATTTGACATCTGTGTTACTGAATCTTGATAAATATGTGTTGGTGGGGTAAATGTTGTGCAGAATTTTATATTGAATGTCTTTCATTTTATTAGCAATAGCAAATGTATGTGGGAGGAGCCAAGTTGTTTTCCAAATAATATTAGGGAAAGAGGAAGACCATACATATTTTCCCCTAGGTGTGAATTTATTTAGAAAAATAATCAAACGAGAAAGTTATGTTTCGGTTGCATCGTGATGAACAATAAAACAATGCAATGACAAATAGGTCAGAGACTTTATAGTTTTACTCTGACTCCATATATGACTAAATATACAGTAGTCAAAGGGTAGCATTTGGCCTTCGCCCAGGTCTGCCTCAGACTAAAGTTTGTGAGCGGTAGAACAAGTCAGGATTCTGTAGCACCCCACCTGGCGGCCGTTAGGGGTGCTACATCAAGTTGGCAGCAGCTGCCCTGCTCCTCTTCCCTGAGAATGTGCCACCAATTAGTCACAATTTGGATCCACCCATCATCTGACATCTCCGTATTCTTGCTTTGATTCATTAATTAGCCATCTAGATTGGTAAATTGCCGATCTGGCGTTCTGATATTGCCAGTGTGTGTGTGTGTGTTTGTGTATATGCATGTCTGCCATGCTCGTACACTCACACCGTCATCGGTTCTGTGTTTGCCCTCATTTGTCTTCTCCGTCCCCCACCTGCTGTTCCTCTCCTTCTTTGTTTCCAGACTCTTCACCTTCTCCTCCTCCCTTCCTCCCGTCCTCCCTCCTAATTTCTGTCTCTGATGTCATTTTCCACCCTTGCTCTCGGCTCGGTGCCAGGCAGACAGACAGACTCGTGTGGGGGAGGTGCCCGGGGGCCATATGCAAATCGCCTAACTTTATGCTAATCAGCCCCCGCTGTTAATTAAAAGTCAGCAGCAAATTAAATTAGCCCACTGAACACAGAGAGAGGAAGTGACTCCAAAATAAAATAAAAAAAACCCTCCTATGTGGTGCTGTGTGACTTTGGAAAACAAATCCGAGGGTGCTGTTTGTCGGCGTGCAGACGGGATTTCAAGTGAATATGGTTCTTGCAGGAATACTTGGGTGCGCTTCATCCTGCCGTCTCTCTGGGAGGGTTCGGCTGTTCTCCACTGCGGGTTGATGCTCAGATCCAAAAGCCAGCATGAGAAGCCACGCTGCTAGCGCCCGCCTCCAGCTAATTACAGTGAGTAATTAAACTAATCACACGTGTGTCGACAATTATGTGGCTGTCGGAATGATTGCAAATGAGCATGGGTATGTGGATTTGCTGCGTTTGCTCCGTTAAACATTCATCCGCAGCGAAGAACTTGCGTTCACTGGCTGTTTGCGGGTTAATTGTTTTTACAAATCTGCTCTCACCCAAAGGAAATGGAAAGCTAACGCTAGCCACCGACTTGATTATCTTTTTGGTGGGGTGCAATGGTTGGGGATGTTTTGGTTCTGCTGTACCTTTAAAAGTAGCTCTCACAAGCTCCAGATATTTGTAGGTGATTTAGAGAAGCATCAGATCAATATTTTGCTTGGCGCCGCTGCCCTGATGCACCCAAAACCCAATACAAGTAACATCCGACTTACGACCTGCTCAACATACGTCCACCCATACTTTCAACCACGGTCACCAGATGCTTATTTATTTATTTTTTTATTCAATGTCTGGCACTGCAGCACGTAGCAGCCCGACAACACGTACGACCGTTACGGCAGCACAGTATCCCAGCATCTCACTCACACACAGCCTACCACTACAGTAGTTCCTATAACCCTCGCGTCTGCTATTGGTATTTGACTTACAGTACGTCCAATCTGACTTACAACCGGTTGGTCGGAACCGATCCCGGTTGTAAGTCGGATGCTACTTGTATCTATATATCAAAATTTGTGATTTTTTTTTTTAATGACTTGAGTTTTCTGATACTGCATTGTGAATTGTCATCTGTATTATCACGTCGTCTCATTGCACACCACATTGAAAGACATGTTGTAAATTATCCATGCATCAGTCCAAATGGTTGGATAAGCCTTCTTACTGTCCATGGACCCAAAAGACGGTGCTACATTTGTTATTCTGTTTGCGTCTTAAATAGGGATGCTCAAGATTTTTGCTGCCGGTCACCGATGCCGATCACATGGATTGGCAATGAATTTGTAATCAAAATGATGAGACCTTCTGTGCACATGATGTGAAAAAATGAATTGAAATCATTTGAATTCAGACACGTTTTTATATACCTCTTCAAGGCGGCAGAAATAGAAAAACCTTGCTGAATGCAGCAGTTATTCTGTCATAAGGACAACAGAAAAACATTTAATTCTATGTGAAATGTCGCAGGGGACTCTCTAGAGACTGTGCTGTGTCCGTGAAATATTTACATACTGTCGCGGGACTCTGAGACAGAGAGCACTGCATGGATGAAAGTTTCCACTCCGGACATTTTCAAAAGTTTCGGATTCAGGTGGCTAACGCTGCACCTGACTCCAATACGGGGACGGATCCGGTCGTTTCTGTTTTCACGTGAATGACAACTGAGAAAGGCTGGTCATCTAGCTCAGTGAAATTAATTATTATTTCTTATAATTCCGAATGACACGCTCAGGCACTTTCATGAGCCCACAAAACTCTCCGTGCTCCGTCAAGTGCTGGCACTTTAAATGGCGTGTTTAATATGAAGGTGCTTCCATGCGCAGCATTTTCCTGTGCATGTGCTGCAGGATGCAAACTTTACCAGACTGACTGAGAGAAACTCCACAAAAGACATGGCACTGCTTAGTGAGCTGCGAGTAGGGAGGAGCGGACGCATCACAACCAGCGGGGCTTCATCAGAGCGTCATGTGATTAGTTGTGATCCGCAATGACAGGTTGCGATCGGCATTCTCCGATCACGCTGAAATCGTCCGATCATGATCGGTGGCCGATCGATCGGAGCATCCCTAGTCTTAAATGCAAATGAGCGTCTGAAGTCTTATTCAAGCTCAGATTTATGTGTGTGTGTGTGGACAGGCTGCCTGTCCAGGGTGCCTCCTGCCTGTCTCCCCAAGTAGCTGGGAATGCCAGGAATGCAATCCTCCTCTTAAAGCTTTAAGCTGTTGAGCGTGATTCATTGTGTTATTGTGAATGACTGAATCATTTATTCTGAGTCGCCACAGTGTGTCAACACACTCAAACAGTCAGAAAGCTGATGTATGATTTAAGATGATTTATTTGCAGAGTAATGCTGTGTAGCTCAGTAAAGTGCCCTGTTGTGTGCTGAGGATGTGAGTTTTCTTTGTGGTCTAGAATGTGGCTGGGGAAAAGGAGGACACATTTCCACATTGGTGTTTTGACTCTGCCGCTGTGTCTCCTGGCAGAGGGTGAATTCCATCTGAGATAGGAGCCGTAAAGCCAGCCAGCTCTCTGGAGCAAGGCTTTAAAGCCGCCCCGATGCATGCAGCCATGTGAGACGGCAGGTGAATAGTAATGGAGCTTAACTCAGAAAACGATTCCTGCCCGGGGATGAAAGCGTGTTGATAAACGGAGGAGAAAGACGGCGGCGAGTCTGGAGATGTGGCAAAAATGGAGGCCGTTACCGAGAGAAGGGTAGCAGGTTAGAGTGGAGGGTCATGTAATAAGAAATTAATTTTCCTCATGGCTGCACATTGTTCTCAGCGGTGATGAAGAGGAGATGATTGAACACAGTGGAACACAGGGAAAACTACAGGGCAAAAAAGTATTTCTACATGGAGGCAGCTCTGATTATCGGGACAGAACCAGCAGGCGTGAGACCAGTGTGACATGGTCGTTCAGAGAGCAGTTTTCTGAAGTTATTTTTAGAAGTTAAAAGTTGCTTTCAGGTGGTCCAATCAAATATGTGAACAAGAACCTGAGTCATCGCCTTGTTTGCTCCTTTGTCTGTGGACAAGTTTCTCCCAAAGTAAACGGCTGTCTTCCTCACTGGTGATATGTTTGCGGCTCCTCTTTGTTAGAAGGTTTAATATTGTTCAAAGGCTGAACACACACCAACAGACACACACACACACACACGCACACACGCACACACCACCCCGGCAGTCCAACATGAACCGGTAATGCCGACTTCTTTGAGTGACAGAGGGAGATAAAGCTCTATATTAGTGGGTGTAAATTCACTCTTCTTCTCAGTCCATCTGGGAGTCATCTCTGCTGACCTTTGCTCCCCACTTGGTTCCTGTCTGTCTTTCCAGTTATCTCCACTCCTCTACAGGAAGAAAGGTTTCATCAATGTAACCTTGCTATATCCAAATGTAGAGAATATCCATTTCTAAGTGGAAAGTATAGAAGCTCCTGCACTGCAGGCAAACTTCAAGTGATATGAAAAGCTTTAATAATCTCTTATCTTTGATGCTGGTCAGTGGGGTCAAGTTCAAGGCGAGCAAAGCCTTCTCAGATAATTCATCTGTTTGCATTGTCTTATGTAATGTCTTTATTTGAAGTATTGCTGTAAAAAGTTTCAATATAATACCTTAATCGCATTATAACATGTTACAATTTGCATTCATTTTATTTTAAGATATTATTTTAGATATTTTGAAACTTTCATTAAATCATTGTTTTTTTTAAATTGATTTTTATTTTTAGTTACCCTTTTCTTCATGTGGAGGTTGAGATTTGTTTATAAAAGGAGATCAGCTTTTATGTGTTTTAATTTAAAATAAAGTCAATATATTATGCACCCAAACATAAATACAGTAGTCTATTCTAAATGATTAAATATTTATTCAGGCTTTAATCTGTTATTCATGATGTTTCATCCTCAATATTTCTTCAGTATTTTGAACATGAGATGCCTTTGTTTCACATACTGATTTCAATGTCAGAGCAGCATTAAACTCCCCTGAAAATCGTATCCATACTTTTCATTTCATAATTATTGTTTTAAGCACCATTAACGTCTGTAGTTCCCCATGAAGAACCCTTTTGCTGGTCTTATATCTCATTCATGTTTCATCGCCGCTTTAATGAGCACGTCCTCACTCATCACTGCTCCACATCAGTTTAGATAAACATCTGTCGGAAGGATCTAAAGGATGCAAATCTGTCTGAGCTCAGGCGAATGTGGAGTTCGATTGGAGAATCTTGTTTTGAATAAAAGACAGTTTCCTCGGCTGTTTCACAGGCTGACGTAGATGTTGCTTCTTTGTTCACTGGTGTTCTTCTGTTGGGTAAAAATGATGTTACAGGAGGGATCAAAGAGGAGTTATTAAAGACGCCTTTTCTTTTCTCTTTTAAATAGTCTCACGTGCTTCCAGTTCAAGTAGGCTTCTGTAGCATGCAACAAATATTACGGTTATTGACTACAGTTTCTCAAACAAAGCAGGTAAATTCAGAGCTGATCTTGATTGTGTAGTAGACCAATTCACAAAACCACAAAGCATTTGGGAACATTTTATTTATTTATTATTTTATGAATGGATTATCGAATGTTATTTTATCCATTGAAATTGGCAGCAAGTGATTGACATGTCATGTGTTTCTCTTGCACAATTCTAAAACATTAAGGAGTTTCTCTAAAACGAATTTCAGCTGTAATCCACTAGTGTCTTGTCTAGTTAAATGAATGACACTCATTGACCCCTAAAAGCTCAAGCAGCTTCAGGCATCTTCTCTGCCTGCCGCCATTCTCGTGTTGGCGAAACCATCTGCCCCAAAACGCTCTCCAGCCGTTTCTTCTGGCTCATAATTACCACGAAGATAATTAAACATCAATAAATAAAACCACTTCTGAAAGTTCTGAAAACGCTGCCACATCTTGGCGTAGACACATTTGCGCACGCACTCGCGTCACCTCTTCAAGGTGTAACTGAGAATCTCCAGCTTAATTAAGCTCAGCCCACTATGGAGCTGCCGTCTCGTTTAGCTAATTAGTCATGAATATGAAATGCCAGCGTTTTAATTATCCTGCTTTGTCACAGGCGCAGAGGGAGAGAGAGGTGGAGACAGGCGCTTCTCCTGTGGCCCTGCTTTGTAGTGTAAAAGCAGACTTGCTATTCTCAAACAATAGCAGCTCATGGCTTTAATAGATTCTGTTTCCTGTGGAGGTGCAAATAATCACAAGGTTGTGAAGGTATTTCGTAGAGGAAGCCACTCCGCTGAAACAATGGGAAATGTAATTTTCTTTGATGTTTATTGAACTTTAAATAGAGAAAAAACTCAAACCAATTAATTGATAGTAGCTCTTGAGCAATTACTTTCCTCCACTTCATTTTGCGGTTCTTATCTCCTTTACGAACCTTTGTTTTTTTTTTTGGTTGTTTCTCCATTTGAGAGCAGAAGCTCACGTGGGGTTAAGGAGCTGTATCAGACATCAGCAGGCAGGTAAATAGGTGGGGGGTCTGTTCTGCAGCTGGTAATGAGATTGATTAAGGCTGAGCTGCTGCTGTAGATGCGGCGACAAGAGGCTGGAAATAGAGATGGATGAGCCTGCGGTGCCGCAGTACGAGGCAGGAATGGTGAGCAGAACTCTTCCGGGCTGGCAGGATGGTGCAGAGAGAACAAAAGGCTTCTGAAAATCCCTCCAAACATTGGGTCACCAGCGATACACACCTTATCCGTGAGAAATATATTTGAATATAACACATTGATTAGCGTCAGCGTGAGAAAGCCCCCGGCGGTGTCGGTATCTGGTTTCTGGACTGGTAGGTGTTTTCCAAGACACTTCACTGCTCGCTGGGGAAATTCACATCCAACGTCTGCTAGCTAATCCAATAACGCAACCTCCGTCTGACAGCTGTCTCGTCGTGCTTGGATGGAAGTGAAAACAAATCCATTTTGCTCGAGTGTTTCTCAACAACGACCCTGAAATTCATTTTTGTTTGGTCAGTTTGAGAGTCGGGGACAGCAGCTTTCACTCACCTTGACTGTCTCACAGGGCTTCCAATGTGTTTTGGAGTGGAAATGAAATCACTCCAAACACAGCAGTAAATGGGAAACACAAGACTGATTTAACTTTGATGTTTGAAGCACCAATGTCCTTGTGGTTTATTTTTATGTGTGCCAGCTAATGAGGCACAACTTCTGGTTAAAACTGTTGCTGTAATAGTGTATTTAGAGAAGTAGAACTGCATTAATTGATTATTGTCAGACGAAAAACTGACTCATCTCACACTCTTCTTTTTCATTTAATCACTGTCTTGCTTCCATTCACCACCGCAGTGAATCTCCTGCCTTGAAAACCATTGTGTTGGAGTGTGTAGTCGCAGAAGACCTTGTTCTAAATCTACCTTAATTGTTCTTTATTCCCTCTCTCTGCTATTACTACAGCACACACGACAGCACACAAGGCCCGGTAGCAAACTAAATTAGATAACGGTTATTGATCTGTGGTCTATAAATAACACTCTTGTTCGCAAACCACTCGACACCTTGCGCTCCCACATCTGTGCGTGTTGTAGTCAATAACACTGGCCTCTTAGCAACAGTCCTGCCGACCACTGCACGTTGCTTTTGTTTCTACTTTTATCATCCTTTCTTGGCAACGACAGGATCCTGCTTTTGATTTAAAACTATTTTAAACATTTGGATTTCACTTGATTTATGTCTGTAAATTGGGCTCAAAGTCAAGTATTTGTACGGTCTTTGATCACAATGATTGTATCTATGTTTATATGACATCTAAATGTAAAGAATGAGGACCAGCTCCAGTATGTTTGAGTGCATGTTGATGCTCAAGCCTCTCTTCAAATCGAGTCTTTCTAAGAGGATTTTGTCTCTGTGGGCACTCAACAACTCTCAATGGACTGTTACAGCTTTCTGTATTCCAAAATGTCTGAAGAGACTGAGCTGACCTTAGCTCTGTCGAACCTTTCTGGTCCTTAGCTCCAACATCAATATGCTCATTACTGCTGAGTTTTCGTGCCCCTCTATACGAAGGTAACTATTTATTCTGCTTCCTATGTTCAGTTAGCAGCCGCTCCATGGGAGGTCAGCTTGGGTTTCGTTGCGAGTTTGATTGGGTATCACACTTCTCTGTGCCTACTCCTGATAATGTGAAGCAGGGTCTACCTTTCCACGAACCTCACCCTGGCGCCACTGGCTTTCTCCGTTTACCACCTATTGACAGCAGTACTCAATCATGCTTTACATTACTACACTCTTGCCACCAGAGTAGTGGACAAGCACTGGACACACAAGTCATCCCTGCTTGTTTATACTTACTGAAAATATGATGTGTTTTGTGCCATTTAAATTTGGGATTAGGGGTTTGAAGAACCTGTAGAACCTTTTTGTGTGCACAACGTTATGACTTCTGTTTTATTTTGGGGTGAAGTTGTTGTGAGATGATGCATGAGCCTGAGTCCCCCAAGATGTTGTTTCTATTTCCAAGATTTACATTGATGGTGTTACTTGGGGGGTAAAGGACTTAGTCAAAGGCGATATAGTGCTGCAGGGAACCCTGGGATAAATGAAGAGGTCACACTTGGTTCATTCTTTTGCCTTAAGAACGGATTAGAGCTACTGATGATGAAAAGAGTGTCTCTGCCTGACTGGCTATCTTTGGAGCTTTTCCAACATGTCCAGGAGACCTTGTTAAATGCCACAGCTCGGACATTATCTCCAATTTGGACTGGAACTCTCCTGGTATCTCTCAGTCTAAACTGTTTGAAGTGGTCTGGGAAAAGCAGTCAGTCTATCATCTGAGCTTGGCTCTGACTTTTGAAATATGTGGTGACCTCATTAGCTCTGTTTAGAGCTACGATAACACTGGTAGATGCTCTCTCTAACAGCAGGTAGAAAACAAAGCTTTCATGATTCTGTAATTCAATGAACGTGTTGTAAAATGAGACCAACAATAAAGGCTTTGGAGGCCAGCCATATTGATTATCAGAGTGCGGTGAAGGTGATGATGTCGGGGGTCATGTCTGGGCTGTGGTGTCTGAGGGCCTGACCTTTGAACTTTTTAGGACTCCCACAGGAGTCTAGATTTAAGGAGGTGGAAAGAGCGTTATTGACACATTGGCAGACCAGTAAATAAGTAGTTGTTGAGTTGACTTGTATAAATCAAATTGCTTTTTTAAACCCAGTTTTAGTTCAAATCCACGTCTAACCAACAACACATACAATACTTTTATTTTCACTCCAACACGAATCATCCTTCCAATAGCGGCAGAAGCAGCTAATAGACAAGAGAACCTCGTGCCAGGAGAGGAAATCTGTCAGCTGCTGTAAACTTGCGCTCATTGTCAAACTATGTCTCCGCATCTTAAAGGTCACGGCATCAAATGAAGCCCGCCGAGTAGATAACAGAGGAGAGAGCGAAGTCGGAGGAACAAAGAGTAAACCCTGTCACCCCCTTCTCCACCCACTCATTCTTCCTCCGTGTCTCCCTGGTTCTTTATCTGTTAATGAAGCCCAATCCTCTCCAGAGCAGAAGTGTCGGGATTTGTCAAGTTATCTTCGTCTGCAGCCGAAAAATTCTGCTGCTCTTTAATATAACAGCTTCTGCCCTGCAGTCTGCCCGCCCATATGTCTGCATTTGAAGTTCCTCTTGTGTTTTCTCCTCTTTAGGTTTTCCTTTTTTTTTTTTATCAGCACTCTGAATTTGATTTCGACTGCAGCCGTATTTTCTTGCTCTCACAAAGTTTGGTGGCTTTAAACAAGAAGACGTTGCTTATAAAAAAACCTATGATTGAGCCACAAATGTTTGCGTCTCTGAGTGACTCAATAACATACCTTTAACCAGGATATTAATTCTTCTATCTCCTTGTGTTTTGTGCTCGTTGCAATTATCTATTCAAACTTTGCGTATTCTACTAGCAAAGGATTCCTCGCTTCTGCTGCTGTTAGTATCACCTATGATCCTGTAGGAGTCCAATCACATCCAGGCCGACCTGATTTCCATAAATATAATCTCCGTCTGCTCGTCACAATGAGGCCGGAATTGTGTAATTTCCTACTGATATTAAAAGATGCATAATTGTGTTTTTCCTGTGAGGATGGTTTTATTTCTGTCACAATGGCAGTGTTATATATTTCACCTCAGGTCTCCAGTGGCCCTCCACAACACTGTATGCTAATGGTGCTACGCCAACCATAATGATGATGACCGAGGCGTGGGGGCAGGTGCAATCACAAATGCTGTCCTATACAGTAAATTAGAAACGTTTGCTGCTCCAGATAATTCATGTTTATATCCAGCATTTGGCGAGATTAACTTTACTGTGAAATATGCGTGTATTTTATTTGTTTTTAATATGGCCACATGCTTCGCTTCACTTCTTCCTTGGCTATCAACACTATTCTTGGAATTCAAGTGTGATTTTCTTTTGATTGTTGCAGTGCATCATGGAGCTTAATGTGGGGTTGGAAGTGCAGCAGCTTGGACACAGGAATAATGCTAAGATGTGTTGCATATTGATCGACAAGATGTTAAATTAATACAAAGCTCAAATAGTTTTTTTTAACAACTATGCAGTTTGTATTTTAAAACAAATGGTTTGTATTCTGTTCACAGTCAATGACAAACTGACTGTTTCATCATTCTGAAGGTTCAGACTGTCTCACCACACACACGTGTGCATGTGAACAAGCCTGAGGCGCATCACACCTCCCATGGGAGGCTCCTAGGTTTGGTTTTATTGCCATCATTGATCATGACTCTGGCAGAGTACAGGAATCAATATGTTGATTATAGGGGACAGTTAGCTGCGCAGTACCGCTCCAGAAGCCCCCTTCTCTCACATCTACCTCATGGAAAAGAACAGAACATGAGTTTTTATCTTTAGCAGTTGACATTTTCCTGATGACATATTCTATAAGGGTGTCTCTCGATATCTATGGCAACCAGCTGTAGGTGCTGTATAGCCCAGCGACTCCTCATCATCTGCTGCTGTAGCCAGACTAAAGAGACACGTCCTCATCAATCCTTCCTCTCCTCATCGGAATCAGACATGCTTTGATTAAAATGCCATCATGTTGACCTACTCAGGGTACATCATCAAGCAGCTGAAGTTGTCGACCTTTAAACCTCTGAATTTGATGTCCTACTATGATTAAGACTCACTGGTTTTTGGTGCTTTGCAGAAGCTCATTTGAATTTGAATTGAGTTTCATTATTTGCGGGGGTTACTGTATTGTGTCGTTCTATTTCATCTTCTTATTTTAAAGAACACTTTCCCCGGTTACCTTTTACATTCTAATTTGCGTCCTTATCTTTTCATGTGTTTATCGGGTTTTATCGCAGAACCTTAAAACTATCTTTGTCTGACTATCTTTGAAAGGTCTTTTGTTCTTTCCCTGATGTTTCTTTCATACTGAAGCTAGCTCAGGAATCTACCCCACGGACACAATCTTATATACTTTGCATCCTGGAATCCAAAGGATGAGGGTAATAATTTGAGGTGCTCTTCATCACTTGTTCACCAAGAGGGCGACTGGTCCTCGTGCGCCTGCTGATTCACCCTGATGGAATAATAACAGTTGGCCCTTTCTCTCTCCTGTTCACCTCCTTTTCATCTGTCTCCTACCTCCTCTCCTCTACTTCGGCCCTTTGTACGGTGGTAACTGAGAGTTTGAAGCTTTTATTCCAGGATCCCTGATTGAAGTGTAGCAATTAGCCGCTGGAGAGATTGTTAAGATGACAGTGGAATTAATACACACGAACGGAAAACTCACACCGACGCACGCACACACTTAGCTTCCCAAAGAGCATGAAAGGCATTTAAATGTGAGCCGAGCGCAGCCAAGACCACCAGGGTCAGGTCTAAGTGAGAGTCTGAGTTAACAACAGAACACTTTCAGATGGGGAAAAAAAAATCTGAAGCAAGTGGACGGTAATGGACGACTTCACTGCGCTGGCTCATCTCTCACCGATGTGAGAATGGTGTGTAATAGCCAGTCTAAGTGCTGATTTTACTTTTTGCTTGTTCACTGGATGGAAATTGAAAGTCTTGCTGGTCTTTTATCTGATGTTCACCTTTATGGGAATCAAAACACTCAAAAGTTTGTTATTTTTACGGTACTTTCTGTTGCTCTTCTTCTCTTCCTGTTGAGACCAACTTTAGCAAGGGTATGAAAGTGTTCCCAAACCATGGTGTTTTAGTCGCCTATATCCTTGTTTGGGTTGTTGACCAGCTCCGCAATACGATAGGTGACGAAATAGTTCCCAGTTTTACACTACTGAAGGAACTTCACATCGTGGTCTGTACAAATTTTGAACTTGACCTGAGAACAATGGCCTAGCGGCACCAATTCTCTGTCTAGCTTCTTTTTTAGCTTTCTTTTGATGAAAGTAGAGTGATGAGGGAACCTGGGAAACCTTTTTTTCAAACAGAAATTTAGCCAAGGAAATGTTTCATGTCTCAGCTGAAGCATCTCAGCCGTGTTTGTTGAGTTATGTCTGTGTGTGTTTTTGTGCACTCATTCCTAATGCACACCTGCTGTTCCACCACATTAGCTGGTCTCCCAGGACCAAGCTTACGGGTGATTCTGCAGACGGGACTGTAAACACAGAGATGTAGGTGAAATAAGCAGTTTATTAGTGGAACTCATTGACTCACACATGTCTTAATCACTTTATTTATCTGAACAGACCAAGGGGATGAATCACATTCTTCTTATTTGAAGCTGCTTTTTTGAGTTAAAGCAGACATGACACACCTTTATTAGTCTTGTATTAGAAGTCTTTAGTGGCGGGGTTCACCTCGCTGGAGAATCTCTGGAGCTGGTCCAAAGAATTCTGCCAATGTGAAGTTATTTCAGAGGGAACGTTCAGCTCACAGCAGCTGGAAATGATGTACCATATGAAAACGTCTACATCAGCAAATCAGATCTTATTAAACTGTCAAATGTTTTATGCCGAATCCCGGTGGTGTGCGATTAATCCGTTACATCCATTTAATCTGCTACACGCTGAACGCGTCCTGCATCTTTACACATTTCATCTCAAGCTTCTCTATCATGACTCTCTTCTCTCTCTATCTCCGCCTGCCTCACTGTCTCTCTGTCTCGGCCTCTGGGGAGTGGAACGGGGGCATTATGGTCTGCCATGAATCATTCATGGCCCTCAGTGGTGTATGTGCTCGGACTGGGAAAGGAGGAGAGAATAAGAGGTTAGACGAGGTAGAACGTAGCAGGAAGTGGGGAGGCGGTGAGTGAGCGAGAGCTCAGCTAGAGGTGCCGGACTGAGAAATGATGATGCAGTGCTGTTCCTTCTGCTTCTAGATAAAGGTATTTTTTAAACTCAATGAAGCTTTACAGTCCTTTCTTTTGTCATTTTAGTTGCTATGCATCAGATTTTCCATGAATATAAGCACATATAATCTGCATATGAAATAAACTGGCATTGCTAGTTTTGATCTCACCTGGTGACTCTAGTTTGATTCCCTGTCAAAACACATTCATTTCGCCATGTGTAAAGTCAATTCTTGTATAGTAGAAATTGTTTTATTTGTGTTATGCTGTGTTCATGTGTCATCATGTGACAGAGGTATGCATTGTCTCAGTACATTTCTAGTTCAATAGCAAACGAGGTTTTATAACTTGCAAAGGAATGTGTGTGCTTCCTTTGCTAGTTCACATGACATAACAATTTAAATGAAAGAAAACTGAGCATTTAATGTTTCTGTGTGTTGAGTCGCAGAAACCATTATTCACCTTCCAAAGCTCCTCCTGATGGTCCGTTAATATAAAAGCATGTGGGGCTTCCTCTGTTCTTTTGTCTGCTCTGGAACTCCCCCTTTAATCAATTTTCTTTGATAATGGATATCAAAACACTTCTCGCGCACTCGCTCTCGTAAATCCGCTCAAGCGCCGAACTCGCCACTCGAGTCAAGACCCTTGAAACAACGTTATCTTTCCTTGTCTAATTTCCCACGACCCAGAATAGATTATGGGACGGATAATTAAGACCTGCTGAATAATTAAGTGAACAATAATGCTAATTCATGAATAATATATCTGTTTATGATAGGGGAGGCACAGATAGTGGCACCGACAGGAAGATTGATGTGGTGGCCTAGATAGGATCTCTCCACTGAGGTGGATGCCGGCGACTGTAAAGCTGCCTGTATTCATTAGAACGCTGTCATCGGTTCCTCTGCGTAATGACACGCTTATGTATAATTTATTTTTTAATTTATAGGCAGAGCTGGCATACAAGTGGTGGCGTGCATATAGATTTTCCTATTCATTTTTCCTCTTTTTGTGTGTACATTCGGCAGCACTCACTTAAACATTTGAATACTTGTTAACAGATTTTCTGAATGAATATAATGACTGCTTTTATTCATTTTATAACCTATTCATTAAGACTCCTTCTTTAGCACGTCTTCTGCCTTCAACATACATCAGCGACTTAGTCTTCTCTCATATATCTGCAGTTTATCTTATCTGCTGCCAAAGCACAATGAAGCCTTGAGGAATCAGACCTGTCATGGCTTGACTCAGGATGTCTTTTTGTGTCATTCGGTTATTTAAAATGCATTTAGCAATATGGACTGTCATGAATGTGTGGTGATTGGATGCTCCTGTAGGTTGGCCACAGTGTGGTAACAAAACAGAACAAAATTCAAATTCCCCAAATCACAACACGAGTGTGAGCTGTGCTTGTGGCAGCATCTGCACACAATATTTTTTAAGAAAACAAAAAGGCTATCTATATGTATATATGTATATGAGCAGAAAATGTGGATATTCAACAACGTATTTTCTCAAAACCAATAAGTCAAAAAAATCCTATTTGTCTCCTCCATAGGTCTCCTGACTTGTCGGTCCTCTTAATGTGTGGCAAAGACTTCATTCCTTTATTGAGTGAGCTTTGCTTCTTTTCACTGCTGTTATGGTACAGTACACTACAGTATGGCATCCTTAATCTCACTCCAAAGTAAACCTGTTCAGTGAGCTCTGAAGGTCGTGAGCAGATGAACTAGTAAATAATTCATGTCCGTCTTTAAATTGGATTCTCTGAATTCGAAAACTTAGCCTGTCCTCAAAACACTTCACAGTGCAAATAAAGAGCCATAAGAATGGCAATTTAATCGTCCAGAAAAGAGAAAACATGCAAGATGTATTTGACAAGACTGACTGTCAAATTGTTACTTAGTGGCGATGCTTATTTCTAAATACTGTAAAGAGCTTCCATGCCGCTTTTTCCTCTTACTGCATGACAGTCACATATACAAATCAGAGATGTTTTGGTGAGGTACATTTTACTTTTGTTGCACTGAAAGATATGAAAGGATTTGGCCCTCCAAAAAAGCAGTCGTATCACCCCTTGTTCAGTCAATTCTTGGTCCTCAGACTGCGAAAGTTATGATCTTGAAGATATATTAAAGATAAAGAACCAAAACATATCCACAGTTGCTGGCTCATGTGCTCAGACAGCTACTGCACCTACACGTCAGCAGTTTGCTGCAGCCCGTCCCATCATGCACAGATGATAGGCCTGACAGGAAAACTGACACGTCCTTTACTAACAAACATTTTGATTGAGGTGTTGAGTCTGACACGTATGCTTGGGTCCAACAACAAAGCAGAGCATCTCCTTCCTCTCCCTTTTGCCAGCAGCTCCGTCCGTTTGATTCCATCTGTGATTAGAGCTGTGGCCATGCATCGGTGAATTATGCCTGAGTGGTTACCTCGCCCGAGAAGCTGGTGAAATGAGGTGGACGAGGCTGCATTTGCCCCTCTGCCGCTGACCTCAGAGGTCACTAACAGGAAGGAGACATTCATCACTGTGACACAAAGATGCTGCGGGGAGGAGAGTGAGAGAGAGAGTGTGTGTGTGTCGCCCTTATTTTAGTATTAATCCTCCCAACATGTCCGTGCACCAACAGAATTAATGTACCGTATGTTGCAGTGGGGATTTTTGGTGCTAAAATACTTTCTCGCTTCTCTTGTCTCTCCAGGTTAGTGTGCATATAATCATGAATGACAGGCAAATATCGACCGCAGCCATTGTTGGCCCGAGTGTCTATTTGCGCAGGAGAAAAGGCTCATTATGGCAGAACAGATTGATATCTCTACCCCAGAGGACTTTAATCTTTCTCGCAAATGAAAATAGAAACAATCAAAGCTGTTGGTGAGGGGACAGTTTAAGCAAACGGAGCTGACTCGGAATCCATCAGAACAGCCGTGCGACCTTGGGTGCATTTTTGTTGGTTTTCCTTTTCAGCAGATTAAAAAGAGACCTGTGGACGAGAAGATTTTAATTGTTTGTTTGAGTCATGCCGCATCATAATGGCGTGCAGTTAAGCTCATGTGTGTCATAAAAATCTATGGAGTCGGTAAAGACAATGTCGACTGTGCGCGGGGGCTAATGACCACCCACGCTGCCGCACGCTCGTTCTATTACTGTACCATCTGTAAAGTGACATATGATCCCTTCTGGAGCGTTTCACTACACAATGCTAATATCGTTACCAGTGAGGGCTTTTTAAAGCTAATTGTCTCAGTCATATGTGAAACACATGGCTTCTTAGCTTGCTTGTCACTTACACTATTAACTATTTTCCATCCCACTCCATGGTGTTGATTTGTTGATAGTTGGACTCCACTTCAGTCTGTGACTGTGACTGTGTCAGTCAGAAACAAAAGAAATAACTTAGACAAGTAACATATCGTAGCTTAGGTACTCAAGTTTAATGACATTTTCCTAAATTCAATAATCTCTCATGTATCTACGGTTACGCCACTCATGAACTGCCTCCAGCCACCTGCCCTTTATTTTTAATTGTGCCGTGAAGGCTTCTTGTTTCATCCCTCACTCACTACCAAATGACACTTTGGTTGACCCCTCCATTGTTTGCCACAGACTGCACAGTACGCTACAATCCCAATTTGACCCTTGAACCTCATCTTCCACGAGGGGGGTCACTTGGTCAGCCCTGTAATCGAATTTCTCAGACTAGAATCGACTGGGAACACTAATCAATGCCGCTCATATCCTCAGCTTAAATGGCGAGGTCAGCTTTTCCTGACTGTACGCTCCTGACACTTGAGAGGGTTTTGTGTCGGACGTGTTTGTATTTCTATTGATGCAAGGTTGTAATTGTAACTCTCAAGGTTTTGCACTCGGCCTCGCTGACATTTGCGACATTGATCAGGTGTTGATAAACATAAAGAATTGTCCACTGATTTGAATCTTAGAATTCTTCTGACCTTTGGCTTGGGTCGGGTCTTCAGTGTCTGTTCAAATAGCTAAATTAATACAAATAATTCACATTAGACAAGAGATACGTCTTCGCCACCAAATGTGATTAGTGTCCCGTTAACTGCTCCCACTTCCTCCCTCGCACTCCATCATCCTTTTGTCTGAATAATTTTGCATTACCACCATCAATATTATACATATTTCCATGAGCTGCCAGATGTTAGTGACATCATGATCCATATGTCTCTGACAACACTACAGATGGTTCTGTAATCCTGAGTGTGTTGCGCTTGGTAATTAAATTCATATTTGTTTCCATGTCACCCACAAGAAATTGTGGGTGTTCACCATTCAATGGTTCCATGTTCATGATGATAAAAAGCTGAAATCACCTGTATATATTTAATCAAACGGCAATGGAGATCATTGACTGGAAACAAACTTTATGATTCGTGCAAGGCATCATTTTGGAACTGTAGAAGTAAATCGACCCAGTTTTGTTTGAACTTTACATAGCTTTGTTGACCTTTTTCACATAGCTTCTTAGTTACCACCATGTTTTGGTCTGAGATTATTTATACATCACTCTTCTGTCAGAGTCCTTCAAAAAAGTAGTGACTATGCGAGGAAGTTGCTTGACGGAAGGTTTGACCAGAGATCCATCCTCCTACCTGGTGGACTGCTATGGGTATACACACCTGCTTTATTGTGGATCAGAATGTGGATGCATGTTTGTCTGTCTGTTGTGTTGATATATGTCCCATGTTTCTGTATAATTTGTCATACTCGTAATTCATTTGGACCAAAAATGTCCAAAAAAGAAAACTAGCTCAGTAGTGTAAAGAAGTATTTTGCTGCTTAGTTAAATGTGTCCACAATGTTTTATTTTTTGTCTTTAGAATGATTACGTATCATATGAATCTTGAAATCTTTCTACTCCTTTATTTAACCTTGAACGCTTGTTTACTTGAAAGTGTGCCCTCTGTTGGTAAAAGTACAAAGTGCAGTTAAAATACGTGATTAAAGAGGCGAACATTTTAAAAATGAGAATTGAACGTTACTTGTCGAAATGAAATGAGCACATATTTGAGTAAAAGAAACGGGGAGACGTGAGTTGTGAGCACAAGAAGCCTGGATGAAGGGGCTCCAGTTGTCATGGCAACAGCAGGGGGCGGAGCGAGGAGGAAGCGGCACCAGTTTGTTTTGTTATTGGAGGTCACGTGTGAGCCAAGCCCCGCCCTCCACCCCCGTTCGCATCGATTCAAGCGTCTCGAGCTCCTGCTCCGGTCAGTTACTACAAAATGGCTGCAGAGCCTCCGCCACCGACGACGACTGACTGAATATTCACGGTAGGGCTTGTTCCACCTTGCACTGCCTCTCTGGCCACGCAAACATGCCTGTGTCAATTGCATTAGACAGCAGAAGGACGGCGATCGGATAACATTAGAGCTCTAGTTTGACAGTAGTCTTGAGTTTAAGCGCGCTTCACCGCAGTTTTTTATTGAAGCTACATGCTAGGAGCTTTCGTTTGTGTCGGTGGTAACGTTTGCATAAGCGGCTAATCGGATTCAAGGGCAGTGTTCGGCCGTCCGAGTGGCTGGGTTTTGGTTTGCAGGTCCTGCATTGAAGCAGAGCCGACATGTATGTTGGTGCAGATCGTCCGACCAAAACATGTTCTGCAGCTGCCAACATCTGACAGGCATCTAACCTTCACTCGGATCCCGCAACACTATGAATGCATTCCAGATACATTTTTGTAATCTCTATTGATGAGCATATTTGTTTATTTTGTGAAGAATTTGGCTCTCACTGGCTGTTACTTCACTTGTTTATGTGTTACTGGATGGAATAGAGAGGAACAAAAACTTACATATGCACAGCGCTTATTGATGTCATGGAGTGCTTTGTGATATTTCTAATCTCTATGGCTTTAAACTGTCCCATTAACATGTTTGAATCTCGAATAATGATGTGATGATGGGAGAGATGATGCCTTGCTGGCGGCTTCACTTCCAGGAGAAACCTGAGTGAGCTCCTGCTGCAGCGCCTGCATTGACTGTTTATGCAGGAGGCGGTGTGTCCAGACTGGGAATGCCAGCACCCAGATGCACGTAGAAGGCAAGAGTGACGTAAACTGTGAGGCCCACTGGTTTTACTAATGTGTTAGACCCTAATTTGGGTCGGGGCCCTGGCAAGGGATGAAGAGATGGAGGCAGTGAAGGGAAAAAGGGGGTGGAAGTCTTTTCTGTCCCTGCTAGGTCAGGGGCCCCAAACCTCTGAAAGAGGCAGTGTGTACTCACACAGAGGCGCCAAAGGGGGCTTGATGACCGAAAAAAATGCTGCTTAATACTGTGATTGCCTCACAGTTTAGGTCATAACCTCGTCTTGTGTTCACTACCTTTTTTTCCGTTTCACACATTTAAACCTGCAAATAAAGACTGTTCATGCAAGTAATTTTAAAATCCTGGTGAAAAGTTGTTGTACGTCTCCTACACGGCTGCTAATACTGCCAAAGGTGATTGGTATTCATATCGAAGTGCTTGTCAACAGTCATACTGACTCAGTCCATTAGCTAGTTCTTGAACTGGCACTTCCTTGGTGTCATTAACCTTTTGAGTTAATCCAATGCAACTTTGCACCTTTTAAGCACACCACAGATGTTTGCCATTTATCAGAATTCATTCTCATGCATACACACGATCAAGTGAATAACTTGCTCATTTGTTAAGCGTTATATTGGGGGAACCGCTGTTGGTAAAATGAAACAAAATATTTTAATTTGTATTTCGGTGAAACATGATCTCTCTGTACTTATACTGGAAAGTGTTCCGCCAGACTTGAGCTTGGCACTTTTCATATGACACAGTGTCTTGTAAAAGTGCTCTATAAAGCCGGCTGACTCTGGGTCTGCAGGCTGTTGTGTGTCCAGTCACACAGGTCATTTAAGGTTCTGTCCACCGCTTCAGAATCGCTGTAGTGCTCATTTCCCTTCCCCAATCTTTGGCCCAGGTCACAGACCATTTATGTGGCCAAACCCAGAATAGCTTCAGTCATATTTGCATGATGAAACTCTTTGTAAACCTACTGGATTGCTTGCCCAGCAGTTTATAGCAAACGTAATGTGGCCTGGTCCGTTTTAATGTCTTGTTTAGGTTCCAGCACTTAGTGTTTTGCTGAAGACTTGCGCTGCTGATGCGTTTGCTAGCAAACATTCTCCCCAGGGCTCACCATGCTCTTGTTTGGCTTGCAGCGATGGCATTTCTGGCTGTGTGCCCAATGCTTGCCGTCTCGCACCCCTTCCCCCAACACATATTCAAACACTCCAGCCCCATCAATTGCAGACCCCTCATCTTTATCACTTTAATTTAGGTCAGCGAGAAATTTGCATACACATGCAGACACGCACACATCTTGTCTAACACTGCCCCTGCCATTTTTTTCTTTTCTTGTCAACAGTTTTACACCTGCTTTTATCATGTAGTCCTTGGTATCTCCCTTGTGCTTTTTTGTTTCCTCCTATATCAGCAAAGTGATTGTGTGGTTTTAAGCGTGAACTAATCCTGTTGTTCTGACAGGACGTTGTAATTCCACAACAACGCTCATCTTATTGACCTGCGTCCTTTATACTAACACCAGTGGTGATTCCCTGCTACAAATAGCTGCTCAGTTACAGCTCCGCATTGATTGAAATCCTCCGTCTGTTTTGGTGTAAACTTTTCCTTAATGTTCTGTTTGCAAACACAATTGATTCCTTCTGTTTAACTTTTAAGTTTCTAAACCCGAATAATAGCAATTACTAGTCGACGAGAATGGACTATAAAACCAGGGATCAATGTTTTCAGCACTGATTTTAGGTTTAGGTTGTTGAAATTTGACCTGCTGCTTTTCATTCCTTTGCTTGGCATTATTTCATATTTGTCTCCACTTAAAATCCTTCAGTGAAGTTATGTCATGTTTGTAGTTGTCAACTCCCCTCGTGTGGCAAGGCTTTAATCATCTCTGCCAAGGAGGTTATGTTTTCCACAATGTTCCATTTTTTTACGCCTCACAAATATTTTGTTATCGTTTTTTTTTTTCTCTAAACTGTTTTAGGCATCCTTGTTGTTCCTGTCTTGATTTAATCTGGTGCTGTGACAGCTGCCTCTTCCATCAGATCAGAGACAAGCGTTATTGACAGATTACCTGTGACCGCCTTCCTAGCATAACCACAAAGAGGACTTTCCTTTTTAATTGGAGGTTCTGTTCCACTGCATTCTTCCCCAAAACTACCTGTCCTCGTTGACTCTTCTGTGTGTCGACAGCAGCTCACGTTATCTGGGGCAACTCTTATCCCCAATCTTGCATGACACAAGTGCCAGTGATGCCTTTGAAGCAGTAGCACTGGATATTTTTAGAACAACTGCTTTGCCAGCAGCTTTCTGATTCTGCGGCTTGAAGGTGAAAATGATCAGGTTAATGTACGTTTTCTGTCAAATTGTACTTTATTAAGCGATACATTTTGTCAGCTCAATGTCGTGGAGGATGAAGTGCCACGTTTAAATTTACTTATCTCATTGAAATTTGAGCCTCTATTCTTTAATTCATTATAATATGTTAAACTGAAGTTCTTTAGAACGTCAAAGTCCTACTTCAACAACATCATCCAGGGTTTTCCCTAGCCATTAACAGCATTGGAACGTCCAACACTGGGATTTCTCCATCCTCGTTTTCAGCTGTATTTTTCTACGTGAAGTGTGACTCGTCAGTGTTCCTTCTCTAGTCCAGAAACTGAAACTTTTTTTCCTTTTCTTTTCTTCTGATAAGATCATCCTTCATCTGTCATTATAAGAATTTAATGCATTCATGAAGCACTCACCCTTCAGTCTTGTGCATTAAACTAGGTTTGAATTTATAGATTTTGAAATGGAAAATGTATTGATTCCCCAGCGTATACTGAGTTGTTTGAAGGAGATGCCTCTTTTGCTCATGTAGACTTTGGCTGAGCAGACACCAGCTGTAGAGGCAGCTCTGTTATAGTCTGAGTTGAATACAAATATTGGCATCAGTGAGTGAGCTACTCTGCCGTCTGACTGCTTTTTCTTGGCGAGTCACGGTTACCAAAGTGAAAAGATGAAAGGTATGGAAGGCTTGTAAGAGGTTGATTGTTTAAGTTGTAAAGGCTTTTTTGTTGCTAGATTCAAGCTGCCAAGGTCCAATTAGCTGCATTTTAATTTAGCAGGTTTCAATGTGCAGAATGTTTATTTACTTTTGTTCAATTTTGTTAGGCTTGAACGTTGACGCTGTTGAAAGCCAGTTGCTCATTTTCATGCTGATTGTGATGAAGTCATCTGTCTTTCACAGTTGTGGGAAAACAAGTGAACACAAGAGGAGAATCATTTGATGGAAGATAAGAAAAAGAAAAAACAAGAAGAGAAAAAGAAGACAGACGCTGCTCAATTAAAGGTGAATGTTTTTGTCGTGCTCCAGCTTCCCTTGGTTCTTTTAAATATTACCTTTAGTAAACTTCATCCTAGGCACTTCATTTATCCTGAATTTATCTCTATATAATATAAATTAAAATCATGCAGTACCCCAATTCTGAACTGAAATGGTCACCTAGGGCAGGTATCTTGAAATACCATGCTACTTCAATGTATGATTTTTTTTTTTAGGGCATTCACCTCTTTTGCTGATACTTTTTAAATCGAGTACTATCCTCTTTCTCTAGTTGAGCTTCACTTGTTCATTACCTTCCCAACTCTGAGCTTTTTGGGCTGCAGCACTGAAAGGGGCATCCCCGTTTTGTGACTCGACTAGATAAGGGAAATGTGCCCTGGAACATTGTGTTCCATTCTGCGACCAACATTCCAGTGCGAGGGATTCTCATGTTCATTACATATTCGTGTCACAGATTTTTCACTCATGTCTTCCCATCATCATTATTGTTTAGATTTTAATTCTCATCTTTATTATTATTTTTTTTTGCAGGCAACCGAACAGATAACCAAAGGTACGTCGGTTTTATCTGCACTTACATCTCACAAGCGAGCGCAGACATGAAGTTTAACATAGATTTCCCTGTAATTGGGATACCAACTTCCTGAAATAAAAGGCATCTTTGAAAGACTAATAAGGTGCGTGGGGAGGGTGAAGATGCTGCTCAGGTGTCCCAGAGGAGCCTCGGAGTGTAGGGGTGAGAGGAACGATCAGCCAACGAGGCAAACTGACAGGAAACCGAATGGTTGTTAATGGTCGGAAGTGTGTTTGGCTAGATTGTTTTTAGCTTGGTGGCTGTCGATTAGGATTTTACCTTTTGTATCCCCGTTATCAACGAATAACAAGGAAAGATTGCAGCTCACGCATCAGCTAGTTCCTCTTGTCAAGGGCTTTTATGCCCGAGGCCGGAGCTTTGTGATCGTTATTTTGTGTTTACAAGTCTCCTGCATCTCTTTCGAAACTACTCATTAAGAGTCCTCACCTTGACTTGAGTTTCTCGCCTTGAGGTAATGAGATGTCACAAAGGCGTCATATTCTTTCCTAGTTTGACCCACTGCTGCTCAACGATGAGACAGCTTTCGAGTGTTTGTATCTGGAATCTGACTCGGATGCTTTTTTTTACATGTCTGACATCGAAGTAAACACTTTCCTGGCTGATAATCATGACTGGGTTTTGACCCACGGAGTAGAAGCCATGTGAACGGTGAACTGGTTTCTCCAGTGTTCACTCCAACAAGTGATGTTCAGTGTGTATTTA
This sequence comes from Synchiropus splendidus, assembly GCF_027744825.2. Lineage (NCBI taxonomy): Eukaryota > Metazoa > Chordata > Actinopteri > Syngnathiformes > Callionymidae > Synchiropus > Synchiropus splendidus. The sequence goes on from NC_071352.1 coordinate 4,697,701, forward strand.
GGTCTCAAAACATGCTAGCATTATTATATGTGTGTATGCAGTGTTAACAGCGGTGTTCTCAAGCCTTAGTGGCTGTCTGATTTACTTAAATCAGACTTCAATTTTCTTCTGGACTATGATGAAAGCAGCTTGTGATAGCCTCATCTGATGTCTTGGGAGCTAATTAGGAGAACAGGGCTATCACGGTGGCAGGATAAACAGGCATCCACACACAGTAGCCCCCACAGAACGCAGAGCGCCATAGTAACACTAAAGCAACTCCTGTTTGGCTTGGGAAGAGGCGCACCTTGGGACCTGCCACATGGAATTGCAGAGGGAAATGACCAGAAAATTAGCTTGAAAGGAAAAACATAGCATTTGTTTTGGCTGATTCGGTCCAGGTTTTCCGCCAGTTATTATTTGTACTGAATGCTGTCTAGTGTGAGTGAATTTTGGAACTTGTTATTTTGCAATCCTCCTTGAAGCAACGTGGGCAGAGAAAGGGTCCTACGTTTCCTGTTTACCAGAGCGGCACATGCCTGTAGGTTAGCTTGTTGGACAGTCTAAAATCCAACATAAGATTTGAGTCTTATACAGCATCATCTCACTGTTTGTGTATATAGTTATTCAAAAACAATTGAAGCTATTGAGTAGTAAAGACATTAATATGAGATTGCATGTACCAGTTTTGAAATTTCTTTGTCTAGCCTGTTAAAGGACGTTTTATCAAGGTTGAAACATCTCAAGGGCAGCAGTTGTGCTCCAATACTGCAAATCAGTTTCTGGAGTGAGTCATGTGGCCTTATTGCTGTGCAGCCTTCTGAGCATTAGTCAGTCAGTCCTTATTTCTTGCACTCAGGCGTATGTAGTGTTTGGCTGCTATAGTGGCCCTCCAGACTTGTTTTCTGTTGTACTAAACCTCTTAATGTACTCTGCTTGCTGCATAGCTTTTAATAATACCTTTCAGTGGAGCTGTGAATAACGACACATGAAATGGTAGCCATTACATGTGCATGAATCAGTATTATTTAATCACAGTGTGGTCATACCTTCATAACCTTATACCTTTTATTAGCTCATTATTTCTCTTTAAAGCTTTATTTTCACTCGATGAACAGTGTAGCGATCTCCTCGTCTTAGACGTGACCCAGCAGCCATGGACTTCATCAGAGAGGGTTCATGAGTCTGTGTGCATGCTGCGCATCTTTATTCCAATCAAAGACGTGCCGCAACGCACATCAAGCCACACGCTTCCATTGGCTAATAAAGATAACATTATTATCAACATATGTCACAATGGTAATTTTTATAAGCGATTCATTTGGCGTTCCATATTCGCTTAATTACACCCAGTGTTTTATGTTGAGGAGTCATAAATTGCAATGTGACGGGGGGAAATTGCCTTTTGTCATCCTCACTGCCTCTTCTGCATGTCAGCCGCCGAGGAGCTCGGTTTTAAATGGATGCTGCAGTCCTGTTCATCTAAAACCACATGGAGTGTTTAATCAGTCCCATATCTAAAGGTGACAATGGCGTCGTGGAATGCTTTTAAAATGAATTTATCTAACCTATGTCATTGCGCGTAGTGCCTTTCTTCTATTAATCGGCAATATAGGAAACCAAAATGACTCTGGGGTGGGACACATTTTTTTCACATCGTAAAAATCATAACAGAGAATGGGATCTGCCTGGTGAAACGCGAGTCTGTGGCTGTAGAAATGTGTAGGAAGAGGAAATTCAGTGTTATTATGTGCTACAGTTGCACGTCCTTGTGCCTTTTCTCACCTCCAAAATAATCTTTTCAACCTACTCAGAAATACCCATCATTTTTTACAGTCTCATGGTTCTTCAATTGTTGTTAGGTCCACTTGGCTACTCTCCTTTGAGGCTCACATGTAAGTGCCAGCTGGAAATGGACATGGGAAGTTCTTGTGGTGCGTTAAAACTGCTGCCACTTGGTTGGGCATAATTTGTTAGTTTTCTGATGGTGGGATTAACACCAACAATGAGGTCAGTTAGCGCTCTTGGAACTAGTCGCGAACACCTGATGCAGTCTGGACAGTGGATGACACCATGCTCTTAAGATAATGACAGACTATTCGATTACTGATGATATGTGCGACCTGAACTGAAAAAAAAATGTATTCACTCGAAGAAGAATTAAAAACAAGCTTACTTGCTGGGCTAAGACATAACATGACAAATAAGGCAGAAATCACCTGCGACTGATGTGTGAAGCTGTGCGACTTCACATAATAATCTAATGACACAACTTGAGTTCTAATTCTTACTACCCTGGGGCACTGTCTTAAGTTTGATCTAAGTCTGCAAGGAGAGGTATTACTCGATATTGAGGAAGAGAAACCCTTTTAACAGGCGAGAATTCATGCAGATCTTAAAAGCCTCATTTAGGTCTCGGCTGATTAAAAGCTCAGCTATGGTAAGCTCATAATCGCACCAAAACTGAACTTTAGGGTCTGTGTATACTCCACCCAAAAGTAAAATTTCTCCATTTTAATGAGTGAACGGTGCTGTTGCAATTTCAGCTCTTTCCTGGGAGGCCGCTGTAAAAGCTGCTTGGATACCATTGTTCTGTTGCGTTGTTTTTTTTTATGGGTCTGACTTGAAACAGTCTGTTTTCAAATAAAATAATATTGTATTTCATGGACATGATCCTAGTATTTCAAATATGGCATGTTTTGATCTGACTGAACTCACCTTATTATTTACTTCATGCAAGTGAAAAGGTCAGCTTCAACTGCTGAGACAGGTGCTTTACTGTAGGGTTGGACTCTGACTACGGTTACATCTGGAGAGTGCGAAGCTGATATAAAATGGCAAAGTCTTGTGTATTACTAGATCTCCTGTTCCCACTGACAGTTCAACCAACTATTGACAGTAGAAACTGTGAGACTCGAGATCAAGGCGGAGGAATTCTCCAGTCTCCATTACATGTAAATCACGACAAACCACAATCAGACTCAGCGTCTTAATCAAGACATCGCCTTAGTCTGGCTGTTCTCTGCATAAGAACATGGTCACTGTTAACAGTTCCTCTTAAGCATAAGAGCTCTTAAGCATATATTCCTTCGTAACGTGAATGAAACCCAAAACATTCCAATCGTGTCTTCTACCCATCACTACAGATAAATATTTGATGTTGTTCTGCTGCTGTTTGGTTTATCCAGCCTGCTGGTTTTCGCATGTGAAGTCCTCCACCTCCTCTGCTCAAACAGTAGGCTCCTTTATCTTCAAGGTCATGTGGTGTTTTTCCACTTTCCCCCAAGAGGGAGTCTGCCAATACTACTCACACTTTCCTTTTCATTCAACTACCTGACACTGTCTCATATCTCCCTTGACAACTGCAACCCGTCATCTAGGTGTTAAACAGCCAGGAAGGCAAGCTATCATCTGCTTGCTCTAAAAATGCGAGCTACTTTTAGAGTGGAAAATGAGACATCTTCCTCCGTCAGAGGCGGGCTGAGTCCTGAGGCCATGGTTTGAAGTGCATCTTTGATGAAATGGGAATTCTCCCGTGCAGCTGAGGACTGTGTTTTTGCAAATAGGCTGTCAGAGCTAGTGACTCTAATCTCCCTGTCTCTTGTGTTTTAATATTTTCTGCGAGTTATCTGCTGAACGAGCTGCACCTTGCATGAGACAGGGGCTCATCCTTTTATCGCTTATTTGGATTTGAGTGTTGAATGCAGTCCTGTTAATTCACTGAGCACTGTCAGACGTGTTTTGTATTTTGGAAACCAAGAAAAGCAGGCGTGCACATTGTAGCAAAGTAGTGTCCTAATTGTAAGCGGATTTGGACGCAAGCTGGTTTCCGGCAGTGAGACGCCAGCTCACGGTGCAGTGCACAAAGGGGTGGAGACTGTATTACACACATACTCCATTCTCCTCATCACGTAGCCTCCCTGCTCTAACTCTTTCCTTTCCTTCTCTAAGTCTGCTTTCCCTTTTTCTCTCCCACCCTCCCTCTCGCTTTTTGTCTTTCCCCTCCGATTGGCTGGCAGGGCGGCCAACTAGTTTCCCCCTTCCCCCACACATCCAGAAGAATCTACGTCATACACCGGAGAGTCCCAACTGCATAACAGTTACCACCATAACTTGCACGTTTTAGAGGAAAGTATCTCTTTGAACCCGAGGATAATTTCCACCGCCTGCTGCTCTGATTGCAGTGACCATGGTAAATAGAAGCCATAGCAAAATCCAGACGGGGTAAAGCCCTCGAACAAAGAGAAAATGGAGCAGATGTAGAATAATATGATGTCATTTCTGAGCCATGAGAAGACCTGATGCAGACTGGGTGGAACTGTTGTGGGCTTTTTTGTCAGTGAAAACACTTACAGGTGTTCAAACGTCTCGTTCTCACTTAAAATTGTGTGTTCTGTGACACCATCCCGTCCAACCCCCTACTGTGGGCCTCAGCATTACATAACTCTTTATTGTGTGTGTGCGTGTGTGTGTGTAGGGTCTACATCGAGTGTGTGAGTTATTCATTGCTTCGCTGCACAGACTCAGGATGGCAGCCAAAGGCAAACCACTGCTTTTCATAACTCATTTACACCACAAAGGACTCCTCTATTTCACTCATGTTCCTTCACCTCCACTGTTTTGTTTCAGAAGGACAAACATATTTTCGTGAAACCTTCATAACATTTGAGCAGTGTCTGTCTTGGATTTTGTTTATGTGCTTTCGAAGGCTGTATCCAAGCAATTCACTCTGTTTACGTTATAGCTTGTTCTATTATGTAACACTATTTACTGGGGGCTTATCTCGTGTGCTTTGTGTCCATCATCCATCTCAACCTGCAGCGGCTCTCCGACCCTGACCCTTTTATTCCGTTTTAAGCCGAACTCTCACCCTAGACATCCACTCAGTCACATTTGTGGCCACTGTTATGAATGACCATCACACCGTCTTTTTGTTGAGTGATGAACCATAAAGTAGTACTGTTCGCTGCTATCTGCGCGTGGGGACCTGAAAGGGTTTTCAATAATCACATATTAAAGAAGATTATGACTCATGCTGTCTGAGTGAGTACAATTAGAATAGATATTTTCTGCCCACACACTTTTTTGTTTTGTTTTTGGATTGAAGCATTTTTAGAATATGGAAAGGGGAGTCCTCAAACAATGTGAGGTTGGTACTGTATTTTACTTTGAAGCCATGTTAGAAACCCACCCGTAGATCCTTTCCTGTTAAACCAGGCCTGGGCAGGGTGCACGCTGGGGGCCGCATGCGGCCCTTTGGCTGTGTTTATACGGCCAGTCGTTGTGTAAAAATGTATCCGATGACTAGTTTTTTTTACATTATTGCATTTAATTCTTCAAAATCTTAAAATAAATAAATAATAACGCATGTGCAATATGGTGCTTATGTCATACTTGTACATACTTGTTATTATTGATATTTAAATAAAATGTAAATACACAATGTGTCCTGCTTTCTTTAGGCCCTTCACAGAATATGATGTGTCCCTTTTAATTGTCCTGACCGCAGTGAAGAAATTGTGAAGATAATAGCGCAGCCTGACATCCCCAGCTATTATTGACACTTTCATCAAGTTTAATTTTCTTGCAAGAATAGTTTTTAAACTGAAGCTGTGGGGTATTGTGCCCGTTCTCTTTAGTTGGTGAATAGACAACAGAGTCTTTGGCTGTTCATAACTCAAAGCGAGGATGTGACATCTCACTGTCGCTGGCTTCACTCAGTAGCTAGTAACTGCAATATATTTAGGAAGTAGTGTTTTTACTTGTAGAAGTTTAATATTAGATAAATTTGAAGTACCTAAACTTGTTTTCCCTCCCTCTTTTACAGTGCCCAACTCTGCCAAACTCGACCCTGCCCCTCCTCTTCCCCCCGCCAGCCCCTGTATCACCCCGTCTGCGTCCCAAAGTTGTGGCAATGGCAAGTGCACCCCCTGTGGAGGACAGCCTCAGACAGCACAGCAGCCCCAGACTGTCCCACAGCAGCGCTATCCAGCCAGAGAGGTGCCCCCACGCTTTCGCCAGCAGGAGCACAAGCAGCTGTTAAAAAGGGGCCAGCCCCTGCCCTCCGGGACCCTGCCTCTTATCACCACGGGACGTCCGACCACTCCTGATCCTGCAGTAGCCATACAGCCTGCTTCATCCTCAGGTCAGACGCCGGAGTGACTTTCCTTGTGTATTATATGCTGTGAGGTTGTAAGTGTAAACTCAGGTGTTCGCTTCAGTTGTCAAATACTAAGTGAGTCACCGCAGGTGCCAGTGAATGTCAAACACTAGAGTAGCTTTTAATACCATTGCAAATCCTGTAGTTCAACATTAAGTCTGAATATAAACGCAAAATATTTTTCAAGCTTGAGGTTGAACTGGTGAAACCTGATTTTCCCTGGTTTGGTTGGAACCTCCTTCCTGCATGATTCTTCCTGTTGGATAAATGCCATTCCATTTGATTTTATTTAGAAAGTCAATTTTCTCCAAAAATACTTCAAAAATATTGACCTGTAAAGCAAATTAAATCAAGTTTGTTTTTGAGGATCAATCTGCAAAAATGAATCGTTAAGCCCCTCTAAAGTAGTGCAAACACACCTGACTCTCTGCTAAAGAATGTTTATTTATATTCTTCCTCTGGCTGGCTAGAAATTGGGAATGAGGACAGAGGAGGACGAGGTTATAGGATGCAGAGTAAACACAGCTGGCATAACAATATGTGTGTGTCTAATTACCTCCCCGAGTGGCCTCATATCACAAACCAGCTTTTAAGATTTGTGTTCGGGAACTGTGTCGGTGCATCTCTTGAGGCTGACGTGTACTTGTTTGATGAGATTTTAAAGGTTGTAGAAAATAATCTACTATACTGTAAGCTAGCACTCCTGTCCTTGTCTTGGCTTGTTCCTTCGTTCACCTCCCTTTCACCGTCATTTGTTTTCAAACTGTACTCCCATCGCAGTTTCCTACTTTGGAGGAGGAGCGCGATGGTACTCACTTGTTGGCTAGACACTACTGTGGGCCTGGCCTGACATCGATAGAAAGACTGTGTGAGAATAAAAGAAAGAAAAGAGCGAAAGAACGCGCGTGGCAAAAGTCCAGTTCCGTGGGATGAAGTGACTCATGGTTTACGGTAAAAGTTGCTGCTTCTCTCCTCCCCTCTCTGGCAGCCCCGCACTGTTCTGCTTTTTCTCCCAGTATATAATTTAACTGACTGCATCAGGACAGACAGCTGTGGGTCTGCGCAAACTTGTTCATATTTATATACATGCAACACTGTGGAACTGAACTTTTTAACCCTCATATTTGGAGTACTGCTAACCTGAAAAGATCCTAGTTCTTTCCACTGAATCTTGGCATGGGCGAGTTTCCCACTTTTGTGAATTACAATGGTGTGAAGCTCATTCAGGACTTGTGGTTTGTTTCAAGGTTGTGTGTTTTAGCTAGTATTATACTTGCTAATCACAACGGAAGCTGACGACAACAGAATCGGCTTTTGATGTTAACAGTCCATGTCAGGGGATAGAACAGTGCTCCTAATGTGCTAATAGCGAGAATCATGGTGATCAGATAGTGTGAGCAGGATAGACCGACTGTGCTGTTGAAGTCTGCTGATGATGCTGTAAAAAGGGCCTTGGGAATCCCCTCAAAGCAGACTGGGCTGTCTTGTGATGTGATTAAACATAATTTCTCTGTTTAAGCACAAATCTTCAGTGCTAGTTTTTTTCTCCCAGAATCTTGCTCCTTTGCTCTATGCCCTTCTCCCCTTCTCTGCTGCACTCAGTGCACCCTGCTGCATGTGTTTACCACCTCCACTGCAACATTTGCGCGTATCCTCACTGGCCCCAGGCTATCCGGGATTATTACACATGTGATACAGTACAGATGACTGTATACTTTTCCATTTTTATAGCCTCTCTGTGTTGCTGTTTGCTTGGCTAACTATGTGTACCCTGAGGCCTTCTCATGTGGAGGAGCCATGAGAGCATCAGCTATTTTCAGACTGGCATTTTGGAGAAAGCCCTTGACCTGGTTTATCCTTTTAAGAGGAGGTGAAAACAGATACTCAGTGGTGAATGTAATGGCCAGTTGTCTTTAAAATGTCAATTCAGTGACAGGTACTTCCTCCATTCCCTATCGTTACTATTATGATGATTATGTTTCATCAACCTCAGAGCTGCAGAAAAAAATCATTAGCTTCTATTTAATGCATGTGTACTTTAAACATTCCCTTCATCAATCAGAGTCATGAACACAGCAGTGCAGGGTGGAGGATGATCAGCTGGCATCAGCATTTGGTCAATGTTTGGGCCATTGTCAACAGCTAATGGAAGAAATAGTGGAGAATTATTACACTTAAAAATGCCATTTTGTTTGTGTAAAAAAATGTTTTCAATTGTCTCTTTTGGTATGGAATCCATAAAAATACCTTGAACCGCTCTTTACAGTACCCTTGAGTCACCTATTCTGCAAACTGCCATTCGACCATTAATGTATCCAACTACTGTACTCTCGTCTGTATGTGAACTTTGTATTCTCTTTGAGCAGGGTTGTTTTTGTCTGGGCACTCTGGCAACAACTATGTAGCATCACATCTTTTTGCCCCTCGGGGACTTTTGTTAAGGCCATATTGGCCCATCTAAGGCCTCCTAGATTACTTCTACCGTCCCTCAGCATCTGCCACAGTATGTCTTTGCCCCCCAATCTTTTACAGTATAAAATCAGCTGTGTATCACTTTTAACATCCACAACGCAGCCATGTGTTAAAGCCTGGATCTCAACTATAAAAGGACCGTTTTCCTTCCAACATTGACTTATTGTGTTGTTGCGTGGGCATAAGAACTTGTGAACAGTACCGGCATTGATGTGAGTTTTTTTCTCTACTGCTGCCAGCCTTTGTACTCGTTTGCAGTAAGATCAATGTCATTTCTGTTCCACAATCCTGGTCTAAAGAAAATGGAGAACGCATCCCCCATGTTTAAAAACATCTCTGCAGATGAAATGACAAATAATTTGTCTGCTTATATTAGCAATCATATTTGACAAGTTAATGTCCTCTTCATGAGGTTGATGGGAGTGTGATGGGGGTTTTGTGAAATCATTGTCTGCCTCTAGTGTTCAAGAGGTTTTCCTTGGAGGGATTCAGCACTAATTGTAGATGGAGTAGTCTTGGCTAAATATTTGAACGTTTGAAAGGTTGTTTGGAGAGATGTAAGGGTGGAGAGTTAGTCCAGTCTGCCTTTGCTTTGTATACCCCTTGCTTCCTAAGTGCATAAGTGTAGCCTTGCGAATTGAGCTGTTAACTAAGCCACCCGCCACCCACACACAAACAATACTCTTCTCCGTCTCCTCGCTGCACCCCTCCCCCAGCCATCCCTCTTTTGGTGCGTGTGCCTTTTCTAGAGGAAGAAAGTATCCCCCGTCAGGATAGGAATAGAGCATGATATAAATAAAGCCAGAGAGAGGCAATACATAGAAGAGGAGAGACCCAGCCAAAGCTGTGTTGGTGGGAGGGACAGAGCATGAGGAGTGAGGAAGGAAAGGAGGAGGGGGCTGAAGGGGTTGTCTCATGCCGCGCAAGAGCTGTGCAACTTCTTGGCTGCATTTCAAAAATGATCCTCAGAAGCTTGGCGAGCCAAGCAGACATATTGAGACGAGGATGGTCTCTGCGTCGCACAAAACCTAGCTCGCTACAGGATGGTTGGGAGACACCTCTCCACAGGTATTTGATTTCAGTGTTCCTCCCTTTCTTTTTCGGTCGTCTCCTCTGTGGTTCTTCTGCGTTGTTTCTGTGGGTTGCGTTTGCACAACGCCGAGAAGCCCTAAGGACCGTTGTAGCTGAAACGCTTCGTGTGCAATCGGTCTTCATTTTTTTTATGCCTAGTGCTTATCACAGTGCGACACGTATGCATGCTTTTACCCTGTGGAAGTCCAAACACTTACAGTCTTTTTGGCTGTATTTCAGTACTGAGAAAATGGCGGTCCTGCTTCTGTTAGGGTGACGCTACAGAAAAAAACTGTTTCTGTCTTTCAGAAGCTTTTCTCTGTGCCCCCTTCTCTCTCTCTCTCTCCCGCTCTGTGCTGCCTTACCCTGCTGAATTTACATGTGAAGCAAAACCTGAAATAAGGCAGAATACTTTGCTTTCTCATTTCTAATATCTGTCGATATATTTGCATGTTAAATTAAGCCTGTCTGTGCAAAAGCAACAGTTTTAGCTGGAAAGGACAAAAGTAATTGTCACCGTGTAAGCCACAAGTGCCTGACCTAAAAACATTTGTATTCATTCACAAGTGCTTTAAAAGTGTAGATGTATGCTTCAATTCATGGAATAGTTCTACGATTTTCAGAATTAAAAAATAAATAAATATATATTTCTATGTATTTTTTACACAGTGTACATTCTCTTACAAGATCTGAAGCAGAGATCAGTACAGCTATTTTCTTATTAAGACTTGGCACAAAATCCACAGTCTACCTTTCAATTCTACAATCAATACCAACTAAGCCATTGACTGCACATTTGACGTCTATATGGCTTATGATTTTTATTTATAAACCCAAAAGCCTATTATGTTAACAATCCTTTCACCTGTTACCATGGTTTTCTAGCCTCTCCTCAAATGTGGGTGTGATGACATGCTTGTCTCCCTCTTCTCTCTTCTGTTGCTCATGGTTATCTTCTGTTCTATGTTTTATTTGTGCAGAACTGCCTCCACAGAGCGGCCAGGAAGATCATTATGATAATTCCCTCTGGAGACACACGCCAGCCAACAGAAGTGCCACAGGTGCTGTAACTTCTATCAGAACCAGTGACTGGGATCAACTTATCATTGACCAGAAGGACTCTGAGGCTTGGCCTTCTATTATTTTGCCTCCAGGAGGATGCACTTTGGACATTGAACCTGGTCACCAGACCAGCAATAGCACTAATAGTAGTAGTAGTAGTAGTTGTACAGCAAGTATGGCCACTGGGGCCAACGGCCAGACAGGCCACTTTCCTGCCAACCATCCAAGCAGCAAGGTCAATACTGGGCCTAGTCCTACCAATCATACTGGAACCAACATGCATTCTAGCCAAGTTGCAGCCTCCCGCAGTTGGGGCTCTGGTCCTGGAGCACCCCACTGTCCTCCTCAGTCCTCTTTGGGCAGTGAAAGAAAAAGTGAAAGCCCTGTTCTAGGTGGAGGCAGCAGGAGCTGGAGCTCCTCTTCTACATCCTCCTCCACCACCAACTTTAACTTGAACTTGAACCCCAATGCCAACCCATCAGCCTGGCCCATGTTAGGGCATGATGCGGGTGGAACAGGGGCAGGCAGCTCAGGAGGGGCCAACTCCATTTCACCTTCTCAACCTTCACCGAACCTTTGTAATCCACCTGGCCCTCCAACAGCCCAAACCAGCACTTGTACCGGAGCCAACACTAACAGCAACACCGCGGGGATAGGCAATGCCTGGGGTGGCTTGATGGTATCAGATACCTCAGAGTCACATCCCTCCCCAGCATCCACGAATGTGTCTTTCAGTTCAGAACCTCAGAACCTTAAAACTGATGGACCAAATCACACTACTAAGCAGGAGCCTCTTAGCCCAATTCGTAGCCTCCCTGGCTGGGACAGTGCACCTGCTGGATTAGTTTCCATTGGCCACCAGGGGGGCACACAGGTCAATGGAGAAGAAGGTACCTCCCTGTGGAGCAATGGCAGTGAATCAAAGGCACCTTTACCGAAGGAAGCTACTGGCTGGGAATCAGGTTGGGGTCACGGAGGAGGCGGAACAGGAAACACTGGAGGCTGGACGGATCAGTCCAATGGAGATTGGGGAAAGCAGCACACTGAAGAAACCCAAGATCAACAGCCTTCTCCTTGGAACAGAGCTGTGAGTACGACCGGTGCAAGTGAAGGGAGCAGCGACAGCATGGAAGGGCATTCCAGTGGCCGAAAACATTCATCCAGAGATACTCCAGCTCCATTGTTGCCTGCTCCAGATCTGGACCCTCGGGTTCTGTGTAATACAGGCTGGGGACAGACACCTGTTCGTCAACACACGTCTTGGGACATGGATGAAAGTAAGCGGAAAAATGATAGCACTGAATCATGGGGATCTATCTCAACCACTGCAAGTGATTCTCAGGGGTCTTCCAACACTAACATGACCCCTCCTCAGAGGGCTGACTCTGGGAGCAAAAGTGACGTTCCCGCATCTCAGGGAGCCTCAGGATGGGGAGGGACTATGACGGCTCCCACTCAGCCTGGCTCTGGATGGGGAGAGCCTCATAATAATATAAAGCTTCAAAGTGGTCCAAGTGGTTGGAGCAATCTACCAAAAGTCGGTCCGCCTTCTAACATACCCAAAAATAGTGGTCAGTCTTTAGTAGAGGAGAAGTCTTCAGGGTGGGATAAATCACACATTGAGCAAACATCCCAGGGGTGGGGTGAGAAGGCCAAACCTACGCACAGTTGGGGCAGTAGTGGAGGTAGCAATAATTCAGGGGAATGGGGAGAACCAGAGGAAAGCAAAAAGAATACGGTCAATCCCGGTTGGGATGGAGATGACAGAGGCTGGAAGGAGACTCAGAGGGGCTGGGGAATCTCTGCTTCAGGCCCAAGTATGTCTGGATCTGGAGGAAATGGGGGATGGGGGGAACCAAGTTGCCAACGAGCCGCTGGCCCACCTCAAGGATGGGGTGGGAAATCGCAGGAAGCCACCTCTGGTAATATTGGAGGAGGTATGGGCTCTTGGGGTGGTTCAGGCTCTGTGAAGCAGAGTGGGGGCTGGAGTGGTGGTAAACCTGATTCCACGGCTGAACCTACTGGCTGGGAAGAACCTTCTCCCCCTTCAATCAGACGGAAGATGGAAATAGATGATGGGACATCAGCTTGGGGTGACCCTGGTACCTACAACAAGGCTGTCAACTTGTGGGACAGAAACAACCCAGGAATGACCCAGGCAAAACCTACCACAGGAGGAAATAATCAGCCAGGACCCAATAGCAACCACCCCCATAATCACCCCTATCACAACCAACCTGCACCTTTAATGAATCACTCGCAGAATGCTCCAAATCAAGGCCCGAATAACGGAGCCATGGATACTGTTGTGCAGCACCAGACCGGGCCATCGCAACACAGAGGGCCACCTATAACTCCAGGTAAGAGTTTATGGAAAGGTTGCAGAGCAAAGCTTGTGGGGATGGTCATGGTCAATGAAATCGTTCTGAAAGTGTGGTTTACTCAATGATTACGTTTTGTCATAAGACCTGATAGGTTGTTAGGTAGTTAGGGCTGTTAAGCTCCAAGCTCTTGATCCACTTAACGGTAAAATCTTGACCTAGTTTACCCTCTATGGATTTACATCAACTACAAATGAGCTAAGCTGCGCACACACATGTCTGCGAGTGGTAAAAGCAAGCAGCCCCTCTTACATCCCAAAAGAAAACACAACAATGGTGTTTACCTAGTGACCAGGATAAATACATGTTCAATATGCAAGCTTCAAGATAGACAGGAGGTTTGTGATTATGTCGCATAAGCTGTCACGTGACGAGAGGAGGTGCTAAGAGCGAGTTAAGTCACCTGCTGCCTGACTGAGAACTTAAAATCTTGCATGAATATTCCACTATTTTTCTGTCAGTCTGTCAAACGGAGCACGTTTAGGCATTTGTCACTAGTTGAGTGGAAAGTGCACAGCTTTTATTATTTTTTATTTTTTTAGACCAAATCCACAGATAATGCGGGAAGGTTGAATGTTAACTACATTGTCGAAGCAGCCTTGAGCTCTTGCTCTCATCCTGGAGAGAGAGCTAAGCTGAGCCTGGCACTGTCACAGACTGACAGATGGATTTAGGCCAACAGTGACGAGGCTTTGCCAAATCCTAAATGGCCATCTTCTCTCTGTTGGTTATTCATCCAAATGAGTTTTGAGCCATGGCTGTAAATAAATTGACTACTTTTACCGCTGTTATCATTTTATATCACAGTTTATTTCAGTTGATGCTGAAACTAGATCAATCTTTCTCACAGTTTGCCAATCACAAATCGTTTTGTGTTTTTAATAAGCTTTGTTTTTCTATTTTTAATCTGACAATTGTAGGTTTGTTGTTTGTTTTTCAATAGGTTGGGGAGACCTACCGAACTCTCACTCAAAATCAGATAGCTCATGGGGTGAACCTGCACCGTCTCCAATCAGTGTGGACAACGGCACTGCTGCCTGGGGAAAACCGACAGGTAGCTGTGGAGGCTGGGGAGACGGTAACCAGGACAACTACGGCAGGGGAAACCCGATGATGACATCTGCACCCTGCAAACTCAGTAAGCAGCTTTTTTAAGAACATCATTTAAGTGTATGGTTTCATCACCATGAGTCATGTGGACGTTTCAGAAGCCACACCATTTTTAACAGATATCCACACTGACCTCTTGTGGCAATAGAGAGTTACGGAATGTTCCTGGAATTTCTGTTTTCATTTTCGGCTTCCTTTCGCATGGCTATGTCCCCATTGAAATAGCTAATCGATGCACCACATGCTTGTTTGTTTGCAGCTGGAATATGCTGGCTTTTTGAAGTCCCTAAATAGAATGTCAATGAATTGAGCAGAGTAAATTTAACTTCTTCTGAGATATAATATCAATTATTGTCACAGTGTTACTATATTTTCACCAATCAATGTAGCTCTGGCATGCCGTGCAATATAGATATCTGTGCTCAATAGTGTTTTGTTTGCGTCATACGGGTGCCTCATTAACGCTGGTGTGTCACACAGCTCCCAAACCTATGCAAGATGGATGGGGAGGCGGCGGCGAAGACCTCAGCCTATCAAGTGGACAGTGGGACGCTGAAGAGGGAGACATGTGGAACAACGCTGCTTCCCAGGAGAGCAACTCTTCCTGCAATTCTTGGGGAAATGTATCCAAAAAGGCCCCAATTAAGGTACACTGGTTACAATCTCAGACAGATTAGACGTGCAAAGGCTCTCTGTCAAAAGCATAACAAATGTGCTCACTGTTAAAATAACTTTGTGTGTCCCTGTGCTCCTAAGGGAAAGCTTCCCACCAAGCAGGAGGATGCTTGGCTTATGAATCGTCTTGTCAAGCAGTTGACAGATATGGGTTTCCCGGTAAGTAAACATAAAACGAAACACTCAGGCTTGGCATTGCAAATGCGTGGACAATGTCACAATTGCATCCTGATTAAATCCTAATCGTTGTTGCAATATAAAATGACATTATTTTTGTAAACTGTCAGAGAGATCCTGCTGAGGAGGCACTGAAGAGTAACAACATGAACATGGACCAGGCAATGAGCGCTCTGCTGGAGAAGAAGACCGAGCTGGACAAGCGGGGGATGGGGATTACTGGCCACGATTACAATGGGCTCATGAACAAGCCCATGAACTGCCCTCGGCCTCCACTTCTCTCCAAAGACCCGTCAGCAGACCCACGCTTGCCCTTCATGGACAAGGTAAGGAAGTCTTGGCTGTATTTCACTCACTCCGTGTTTGCAACAAAATAAGAGTCGTGAAGTGACGTGTTTTGCAACTGTTTGTCCAGCAAATGCAGAGTGGAATGTTTGGTGGCGGTGGTGGAGCAGCACAAGCCCGGGCCATGCAACCGCCGCAGCCGCCTCCTCAGCCACCAGTGCCGCCCCTCAGCTCCTCTCAGCCGAGTCTACGCGCTCAAGTGCCTCAGTTTCTCTCCCCTCAGGTACATCCCTGCAATTCATTTATCAAGACTGTACTGTGGGCAAATAGTCTGCAAGTTCTTCTTATTTTTGTATTTATTATTGATAACTTGTGTCTGCTGTGCATTAAACATTGATAAAGATTTCTTTCGCTTGACAGGGGCTCAATGTTTCTTTTGGTGTCAGTGATCACTATCAAATGTGGTTATGTTTGGGTTCACAGGTTCAAGCACAGCTCTTACAGTTTGCAGCAAAAAACATTGGTCTGAATCCTGCACTTTTAACCTCACCAATAAACCCTCAACATATGACCCTTCTGAATCAACTCTACCAACTGCAACTGGTCAGCGCCTCTGCTATATTGTCTATGAATTTCCGCGATTGTGTTTGCTTTGTAAAAGCTGAAACATTGCTTCTGAATTCTCAGGCATACCAGCGTTTACAAATACAGCAGCAGATGTTGCAGGCTCAACGCAATGTATCTGCCCCCATTCGACAACAAGAGCAGCAAGTAGGTGTCCTGTCTCACTGCAGAGCCTTTATATTCTGAGTGGCCTGGCTATTTTTTTTTTATTATACCTATGTACTGATTAGATTTCTGCTCAACCATCAGGTTGCACGTACAATCAATAACATGCAGCAGCAGATCCAACAACACCAGCGTCAGCTGGCCCAGGCCCTGCTAATGAAGCAGCAACAACAGCAGCCTCCCCCCTCCCACTCTGGCCTGCACCCTGGTGGGACTAAATCCCCCATGGATTCGTTTCCGGGTCACCCCCAGGCACCGGGCCTCCCTGATCTGCAGACCAAAGAGCCGCAGTCGTCTCCCAACACGTACAGTCCATACACTCTCTGTAAGTGGCGTCAAGCAGTCTGGTTGGTAATCTAATGACGTCATGCCTCAAGTTCAGCGTACATGTTTTGTTATTCTTTCCAGCTGGATTAAATCCAAACATGAATGTAAACTGCATGGATGTGGGTCTGTCTATGAAGGATCCAAACCAACCACAGTCACGCCTGTCCCAGTGGACACACCCAAACACAATCGAAAGCCTCTCTGGTAGTTCGTCTCCTCTAGAATCCAACCTGAACAAGCATGGTGAGAATGCACAGATCAGAAGGGAAACGCCTTTGTGATGGCAGTGTTAGAATTTATTTTCCTTTTTTTACGTTTCTAGTGGCCAACCTAGGCCCGCCTGGCAAACCACCTCAAATGGAAGACTCCTACAGCCCTTACAACCTGATGTCCAGCGCTGAGTCTCCCACCAGCCCTCTGGTAGCTCCTGACAGCTGGGGACAGGGCAAAAGCACCTCTGACAAGATGGCCAATGGGACCAATATCAACTGGCCACCTGGTAAGAAAAATTCTACAAGCTAATGTCTTTGTGTTACTTGGTTTCCCCTACCATCTTCTCGATTGTAAGATTCAATTATTCATTGCAGAGTTCTGCCCTGGGGTACCATGGAAGGGTCTCCAGAACATTGACCCTGAAACTGATCCCAATGTGACCCCTGGCAGCGTTCCAAGTGGGCCGACCATCAATACAAACATCCAAGATGTCAACCGCTACCTACTGAGAGACCGTAGTGGAGGTGAGAGATGCGACAGCAGGGATACAGGCTCTCGGGTGGAAATACAATTTTGTCAGTTTCTGTTTAGCCATATTGTGGTAGTATCATGGCGCTGTATTTACCTTTCTCTTCCATTTCCTACTTTTAAGCTACCTCTTTATTCATTGTTCTACTTGATATGTGCTGTTCTTTCTGTGTAATGAGCTTACGTCATCACTTGTTCATTTTCTTTTATTCCATTTTCTCTTTCTGCTATGTTTTCCTTATTTGTTTGTGTTTGTCTATTTGTTTGTGCTGGTGGCTTCGGCTCAGGCTCTTCACCCACTTCATCTCAGAGCGAGGCTCTGCCTCCTGCCTCTGATTGGCCAGTTAGTGCCTACACTAGCTCATACAGTCTGTCGTCCCCGGAGACTGACGATTCAGGTACATGGTTCACTGACAACCTTCCTGCTCCCTGTTGCAGTGATTCAACTGCAGTGCATTATAACCCCATGTTCCCTGCCCCCATAAAACCCTAGACGTTAACTCAGCTGTCATGATCATTCAAATCTCTGCACCTGACAGGACATGACCTTGAGCTGGTCTTTTTTTCATGCAGTTTTCACCCTCTCAGCTGCTCCAGTCCTCTCCCCCTTTAATGCATGGGAAGTGTGAAGACGAATCAGGATGTTAATGAATTTTAAAAGCCTCTGAATGAAGCATGTTTACATTTGAACACTTTTTATCTGCAGGTAAACTATCTGAGATGAAGTCCACTTGGTCTCCCGGCCCGATCTCTCACAGCCAGTCCTCACTGTCCCATGAGCTTTGGAAGGTTCCACAGGGACCTCGGGGCAACACGGCCGCTCCCTCCCGCCCGCCCCCTGGCCTCACCAACACCAAACCTTCCTCCACCTGGGGAGGCAACTCTCTTGGACTGGCCCAAGGTTGGAGCAGCTCTTACACAACAGGTAGACTTTTGGAAGTGGCAGTCCATTTTCCTTGCAGCTAAAATGTTTTGTGTGTTTTAATTGTGGCTACTATGAGTTGCTGAAAACAGTTCACAGACACAGCAGTATTTCGCTCTCTCTTTGACTCACTCAGCAGGTACCACGTGGAGCACAGACAGCTCCACAAGGACCAGCAGTTGGCTGGTTCTGAGGAACCTCACACCTCAGGTACGTTTTTCTTTTGAGTCAAGCATTAGAGCCTTTAACTCTCACCTGAGGTCGACTGATGGCCTCCCTTTGTCTTGCTGTGTTTGTTTCATTATAGATCGATGGCTCAACTCTGCGCACGCTGTGCATGCAGCACGGCCCCCTCATTACATTCCACCTAAACCTGACGCAGGGCAATGCTGTGGTCCGATACAGCTCCAAGGATGAAGCTGCCAAAGCCCAGAAGTCTCTGCACATGTAAGATAGTTGTTACTTAACTTACCACAATTTCCGGACTATAAGCTGCTACTTTTTTCTCGCGGTCTGAGCCCTGCGGCATCTACAACAGTGCAGCTAATGTTTGGATTTTCACTGGCTGAAATCACATTAAATCAGTGGCGATGAAATCAGCAGCTTTTTATTTACCCATAAAGCACTCAAAATGCACTGTTTTCACCCTCGTGTCCACACCTCTGTCAATTGAGTCGGTCTCCTGGAGATCTGTCATCAAGAAGAAGCCGCTGAGACCGACTGTGGTGTCAGAACTTTGGGCACGCGGGCAAAAACAGCGCATTTTGAGGGCTTTGATGTGAATAAAAGATGTGAGACGCTTTCTTAGGACAAAGTGCGTTCGTGAACTTAAGCAGGTTTTGGCCGCTGACTTGATCCCGGCTGGGGAGCTGCACGCTGTCTATTGTGAGAGCAGTGTGGATAAATCAAAACGCTCCGTATTATGCAGCTTGTTTCCGCTATTTCCTCACTCTCGATGCTGGACCCCGTTTTCAATACTAGTTTTGAAAAGCGTTTTTAAGCTGGCGCACTACTGACCTGTCCACAGCGCAGACAGCACCACTGAACCTGCTGCTTATAGACAGGTGCGACTTATGTAGGAACAAGATCTCTTTTCCTTCTTAAATTTAGTGGGTGCGGCTGATATCCTGGTGCACGGCAATTTCTGTTTATTGTTTGATATTTTTTCAGGCATTTCAGTAAGCTAATTTTTTCTTTTTCTTTATTAAATTATTTATTTTTTTTATTAATATTAGTGTTTTTTTCTTCATTATAGTGACTTATTATTCCTGGTGATTGGCCTGATAATGGTCTTTGGTATGTAGGATCTAATTTGTCTTTTGCCTCGTCTCCACCCAGGTGTGTGCTTGGGAACACCACCATTCTGGCAGAGTTTGCCGGGGAAGAGGAAGTGAATCGCTTCTTTGCACAGGGCCAGTCGCTCGGTGGAACCACCAGCTGGCAGGCTAATCCAGGCTCCAATCAGACCAGGATAGGAGGGAGCGGGTCCGGAGCCTCCCACCCCCCCATCGGTCACAACCCCCACTGGAACAACAACAACAACGGCAGCAGCAGCAGCAGCAGTAGCAGTGGCCTCGGAGCAGGCGGATCAAAGACGGGCGGCGAGCTGCTGTGGGGAGGCGTGCAGCAGTATTCCAGCCTGTGGGGACCCCCAAGTGGAGAAGAGGGACGGGTGATGGGGAGTCCCACCCCAATCAATACACTGCTGCCTGGGGACCTGCTGAGTGGAGAGTCCATTTAGGACGGAGCAAACACCAACAGGAATACAAACCTTTCAAATCAACGTGGAGATAATCAGTGTGGAAGAGGAAGAAGAGGCTCCATCCTCGCTGCTCATCACCCTCTCATCCACCTGTTCTGAAGACACTTCGGTTGCAGTTTTTTTTGTGAATCTCAGCGAGCGAATCAAGTCAGTGTTCCGCCTTCACTTTTCAGTCATACAGAAACTTTTTACTGCAGTGAACTCTTACGTGCAAAGTGAAACGTGTACTTCTAATCAAACTGACACAACGATGAGCTGCCATCCTTTACCTTATGTAATCCCTCTCTGCCTACCGAGGCAGTCATTCTGCACCTCAGAGACCCGTGAAAAGGCACCATTCCCAAAGTGAAAACTCTTCAATCAGAGCTGTCGTAGAACTTTCAGCTGTTCCAGATTCAACGTTTGTTTCTCTCAGCACTAAATATTTAGCCTTAAACTTTTTTCCTGCCCTGCTTTCCTCACTCACTCTGTACTTGGTGAAGAAGCATACGGACTCTTGCACACCCTTATTTTCTGAGCCAGTGAAACCTGAGTGGAGAGTATACATGCTGCTGCGGCTTTACACAAGCGACCACAGCTCACGACTACAGTGCATTTTTGCAAGCAGACAGAGTTTTCCCCTCACAATGCTCAAAGGGAATGATGCAACTCTGTTCGCCTTGTTCAAGCCATTTATTTTTGTAGTGTTTTGTTTTGATGATTTTTTTTTTCTTCTTTCTTCTTGAACCATTGCAGAGTTTTATTGATATTATTCAAATGTGTCTGTCAATCTGGTGAACGAGGAGTTTGGGGTCGTCACACGTACATTTATAAACGTGACGCACAGCAACGAACCACTGCTATTACTATGTAAAGACGAACACTTTAACGCACCTCAACTCGTTCGCGAGGAAACTGGTCTCAGTCTCGGACCTTCTCACTGATGTTGTGCAAAACCTCATGATGTTTCCCAGCGGCGTGCAAGTCAGAACACCATTTCAAGTGACGTGCAATATAAGCCACAGATGCTACCGTCCACGCATCCTACGATGACCTCTCCATGTGAGAGGATGAGACTATAAAAGAATGAACTGTAGAAACTTTTACCCCGTTCCCTAAAACTGCCACTATTCCCCCCCCCATTGTCCTAAGAGTGTGTGAGCTCAGGAGAGTAGCAAGCTGGTCTTAAACCATCTTCTGTCAGAAATACATGACATAAAGCACTTCTTCAGCCAGCATACTCTCCGCACTTATGCCAGTGATGAGTTTGAATGTGTCTGTCTGTCTGTGTGTGTGCGTGTGTTTGGTGAGAAGGCATTAAACCAAAACGAGAGAAGCCTTTTTTTTCCTTTTGAAGTTCCTGAAGACCTGCGCTCCCAATTTTTTATTTATTTTTTTTGTCGTATGAAGTTGCTGAAATGGTCTATCATAGCACTTAGCCCTCAACGCCAACAAGGAAATAGAAACAAGACTGATGAAGCAAAAACTGTAAAGCAGTCCGCTCAGTGGCTTCTACAGTTACTTTAACCTTACGTGATCTTCGTCGGATCTTCCCTCAAGTTGGTGGGACCAGAAGGACATGGAACACAGTAGCAAAAGCGAAGGGGAATTCACGTGATGGCCATGAGCGCGTCTAATTTCTTTGGCAAAGAAAATGTCACTGCAAGAATTTAGATAAGCAGTTATGTGTTTATGCTCTGCTGGCTCTCGGATGAGGGTCTGCCACCTTTTTTGGTTTTTCTTTTGGTTTCATTGAAGGCCCTGCCAAGCTGTGTGAAAGTGTGGCCACTGAGTGCCTGCCTGCTGCAGAGAGCAGCCCTCTGCAGCAGACCTCACCCCATCCTCCCCAAAAGACTGACTTCCCTCCTCTCCTTCCCCTGAGGCCTCTTGGCCTAGAGCAGCTCTTTCACAACCCACCCACCTGTGTTTGATTACGACTACTGCGCCACACTCTCGGAAACTTCCACTCTTCTTCTCCCCCCCACCCCCCATCTCTTCTGCGAGGATCACTTTACCAGAGACGGTGTTTTTGTTTTTGTGTTTGCCTGTTTCGACTTTGTTGTCCAAGTGTTATTGATGCTGTTATCATTGCTGATATAGTCGACGATTGTTCTCTGACTTCATGGCTTTTAAACTTTGCAGTGTTCAGCTTCTCTCCTGCCCCTCCCACCGCCCCATAGATCAGAACATAGCTTGGGAAAGCATTCAGATATTCAGGAGTGAAATTAAGCAGGGGAGATTTTTTTTTCTTTCACATAGTAAAGTGTTGGTGGACACACACACATACACACTGGTGCTTTATGTTTAACTCTGGGAGCACGCAGTTACACGTAGAACCGCCTCAACTTCTAAACAGCCTTCCATTTCTATGCAAAGACGAGGAGGTGTTCGTTCACAGCCATCACCCATATCTGCCAAACGTATATATATATATATATCTCAACCTTTACAAAATGGCAGCTTCCCTTCACGCCCCAGAATAAACAGCTGGGGGCGCAGAAAGGAGCTTTGTATTTTCAGAGGTCACATCATGAGTTGTGCCAACTGATCATTCAAGTCTACATTATATCTGATTTCAATTTTGCTTTTGCTTCAATGCCAGGCAGGGACAATAGGTGCTTGATTCTTAGCTAAACTGCGGTCAGAGGGGCAGGAGGGTCCACGGATGTGTCTGTGCACTGTAAATGGGTCACATCGGGTACTTAGAAAAAACAACAAAAAAAAAAACACCAAAAACATTATTTTCTTTAGGTTGTTTTGCAAGAACTCCAAAGCTGAGAGGTTTGTGTTTAGGTTCGTGCCAACCCGGGTCCTAATGGGAACCAGGGTGCCAGCAAATAGAACTGGTCCTTGACGCACATCAGGCTTTGAGGGGTCCCCGCTGACCCAAATGTATCAGCCGACACACACCTCAAGTTTGGTACTAAGTCTTAATTCTTTCGGCCCTCTTCCAGAGTCGCCTGAGGCTTCAACAATCACTACGGCCTGTTCTGTTTTTCGCTCATCGAAATCTTGCATTTACGCCACACTGGATTTAAATCAAAGAACTGGCACCGGTGAGGAACCCGTGTGGGAGGACGGCTGACCGGGACGGACTCAGATGTGCCTTGAATTGGGGCACGGCACCAGCACTGAGAGTCCCGGCCCCTCCCACATCTCCCACCTGCACTCCTATCTACCTGTCTAGTGTTGGTTGTCAGAATTGCTCCGATGTGCTTTGGTTTACTGACATGGACTTGTAGGCAACTGGAGCTGAAACGAAGAAAAAAAAAAGCGTCGCAATCACGGATCAGGAAAGGGTCTGTAGTGAAATTAGCTGAATATGCACATTCTAGCTCATATACAAGCGAGAGTACGTGGCAGGCATCTGTGTGTGTCTGTATATGACTAGATCTCTGTTTTCCACTTGACCTTTGCCCGACGTCCCCCCGTGGGCTTCAGCGCCCTCCGCGTCTTGTCTTTCCTGAGTGACGTATTTCCCAGAAGTTCATAAACATATCAGAGTAATACAAAATAATGAAAACAAATACTTGAATCAAAAGAAGCGCCAACAATGTAATGTGAACACTTTTTGTAGTGTTTTTTTTTTTGTCTCATTCTTACACTTTTTTTTTTCAAAGTGAATTAAATTTTAGTGTTGAAGACAAAGATCGGTGATATAGCAAATGTGTTGTATCGAGTGTTTGCACAAGGCTGCTTGTACTGTATGTTGTATGAATGAATGTCTGCGAGTCGACGCGAGAGCTCGTGATTACAGCGGAGCAACATCCGCCTCATGTTTTTGTTTTTCCTTATCAATTCATTCTACAGTACTTCTGTTGTTTTTAAATATTGCTTGTCAAAACTATATTCTGATGTTAATTGTTACTAGCCTCTAGCGTTGCACTGAGTGTCAGCCTCACCCCTCATCCAGCTAAATGAACAACATGATACAAGTACTGAGGGGAGATGGGGGACAGTTCACGTGTAAATGTTTACTCAAGGACTAAAAGTAATTTTTTTTTAATGCAATGTTTATCTACCTTAGTGGCTTTCATTATGGATTAATCCAAGAAAGTATGGATCATATTTGAGTATTGCACCATTTCAGACGATAAAAAAAAAGAAAAAAAAATAGAAAATGCCAAAAGAAAAAAAAAAAAAAAAAAAAGAAGTATCTTGCAGACCTGTGGCCATAGATGTGGGTATAGCTCTCCCAAATCTGAGCAACGGTGAGAGTGAAGGACATCAGACTGAGCCTCAGCTCACCTCAGAGGTGCCTACCTTTTTGGTTTGTTAGCTTTCGTTGTTCATTTCAGTCATTGTTTGTTTCTCTGCTAGGCCACTGACAGTTTACAAACACTTTGTTTATTTCTGGAGTTCAAAATCAAACAGGAATGTTGGGCGGGCGGGTGTTTGGGGGGGAGGAAAAAACAAAACAAAAAAAACAATGCTTCCATTTTTCAACAAAAAAAAGGTGTGTGACAGAATGAAGATTTTATCGTGCTACTTTGAGAACTCTGGGATTGAACACTGTCGTCTTGTTCTGTTTATAGACTCTCTGAAGGCTGTATGTTTTATGTTGATTATATATATTTTCTTTATATGAAAAAGAGAAAAAAAAGAACATAACTGCTCACTATATTGCACACACACGAAAAAGTGGATCTTGTCTCAGGAAGGCCAGGGTTCCAGAGTACCAACTCCACAACATTTTAATGTACATGACTCTTTTTTAAAGGATGATTTAAAAGAAACAGTTGTAAGCACTGAAAGTTATGGATTTTCCGAAGAGGGGAAAATACCTTTTTTGTTTCTAAATCCGTAGCAGTTACACGATAACCAAATAATGGACTTTAAATGGAGTGCTTTATATATAAATCTATATATTAAAAATTGCTTTACATTTGAAAAAAAAGGTTGGTCAATGATTTTGATTGTTTGGAAAAAAAAAGTGTGTTTTTACACGATGAGGTCCCATCCTGACGGAATCAGGAGCATTGTGCATTAACTTTCCTCATTCTGCCTCGTGCGGGTATTATCAAGAATCAAGACTTTTGTGCAACATTTTTTTTTGTCTTTTCGGAGGATGTTTATAAATCGAGCTGGTTGTAAAGGAACATGAAACTATGCACAAGTGTTGGGAGGGAGTGGGTTGAAGGTGGGGATTTTTATGGCCTAATTCAAAGCGGCTGATCTGTTGCAGGGGTTTTTGTGATCCAGTGTGTGTGATACTTTTATTTGGTCCCCTGATTCAGATTGACCTAGCGTTACATCGCCATGCTGTGTATTCCTAAAACCAATGAGCGTCTCACTCTTTAGCACTGTGGGATTCTAGCCTGTTACCCTCGTGGGTTTTTCTTTTGTTCGGAGGGAGGGTTGGGGTTTGGGGATTAGGGCTGCTTTTTGCCTTTTTCTGTTTTGAAATATTAAGTAAGACTTTGTAAAAAAAAAAAGAAAAAAAAAGAAAAACTGAGATTTAATGAAAAGTCAGTGGCTTGTATTGTTTATTTTTTTTTCTCTGTATATCTTTTTCCTCATAGAATGTGATTGTAAAATGACATGCACCGAAACAAATGTTTTCATGAACTATGGAGCTTCTTTCAAATATTAATAAAATAGCATTTTTCTTGGCTGTAAAAACAGTCTTCTCTTTGGCTTGTATTGACTGCATGTGTGGGTTTTTGTTTTAGGGTTGCACTCTAACACAAATGTTTAACAGTACACTCTGTTAAACCAGTTACCAGAGACATTTTGAAACTTGAAGTCAAATAAAACACCACTTTATGAAGCACTTTATGCCCCTCCCACTTGTGAGGGTCCAAACATAGTGATGTTCAGGCTTTAACCTGTCGAGGGCAGGCGTAGTAGTTCTCTGGACACTGTCTGATGTTGGGGTTAGCGTACAAGGGGAAATCCACTTCCTGCTGGTGCGATGAAGCCTCTGTGTTATTTTGGGAGTCTTGTTGCTTCCTCATTTCCTCATAGATGGGAGCCAGCGTCGAGGGTCCACTTGTTTCAGTTTTTCTCGTCACCTGAAACCAGAAAATCTTGAAGGTGAAACTGTCAGTGGCCCACCTGTGTGTGTGTGTCAATTTTTTTGGATTGTTATTAATGTGTTTCTTCAGATTATGTGATTTTTGGAATAGTTTGAATTTCATTTCATTTTAATTTTTTATATTTTAATTCATTATAATTTTATCTATCTATCTATCTATCTATCTATCTATCTATCTATCTATCTATCTATCTATCTATCTATCTATCTATCTATCTATCTATCTATCTATCTATCTATCTATCTATCTATCTATCTATCTATCTATCTATCTATCTATCTATCTATCTATCTATGAAATGATTTGCCTTTTAAAATATACAATCATAATGAAATTATTTTGCTGGGATTGCTATATTTTTTTCAATCAATTAACCGTTATTTACTTAATTTATAAGCTTAAGGATGAGGGCATTAAATGGTCCTGTCTTATAAAAACTTTCGTTATGTTCGATTTTTGTTATTAACACTGAAATTCAACAAAACAACTTGATGATGAACTTGGTTTACTCACGTGTTTTTCTGCGAACAGCCAAATGAGCGTGAGCAACAGAAGCCCTGCTGCAGTGGCGATGGTGAACAGCAGGGTGCGGTACTCGGCGACGGAGCTGCAAGACTCGCCTGCCCCAAAACAAACTTGTTAATTGAACAAAATGGCCTCCAAGAAGCGCTCACTCACCTCCGTCTACCACCAGCAGTACCGTAGGCGACGTGACAATGAGGCAGTCCGAGTCGTTCCTGCTGTATTTGAGCTCCCAAATGTACAGACCTGTGTCCGAGTGCTTCAGGTCTGACATGGTGACGCTGACCTGTGGCGAGCTGAGGTCGCCTGAGATGTGCAGGCGCCTCCGGTGTTCCGGGTCCAGTCGGAGTTGGTGACCGGCGACCATGGACAGCAGGGTGGTCTGGGAGCGGGCAGAACGGTGGTACAGGAGCAGGCTGGTCGGGCAGCTCACGTCACACTGGCGGGAACTGGTCAGAACCAGGGACTCGCGCTCAGTCCTCTGCTCGAATACGACGTCTGCGTGGACTGAGGTAGTGAATATTGGGATATACATCACTAACTTTAAACCATACATTTTACCAGTTGTTCATATAGTTGTAAACGGAGGATGCTAATAGCGTAGAGGAGCTAGTTCATCTGCTAATCGTGCTAATTCACGGTAAAGTGTCTAAAAAAAAACAAAAAAAAAAACGTTGAATATCTCGAATGTAAGTTTCGAAACGTCACTTGGTGGAACCTAGAAAAATAGCAAGTACTTATTTCCGAATTATTCATTGACTGTATTTGAGTTGGTAGCGACTCCGTAAGGTCCAGTGAAGTGTAGTTGTGTGTTACGGAGATGATAAATAGACGTTATGTATTGTAAGAATGTGTCTTCAACGTTTTTTTTTTTTTATTAAATCCACCTTACATACTATCATAATATGGATATTATTAAGAATATATATTAGAAAAACTACAAGAGGTTAGTGAAATCTTTTTTTTTAATAATACACATGTTATTACAGTACATAAAGTCAATTTATTTCATAATTCTACAGTAAAAACTCTTCACACTCACAGCGATAGTAGATCAGAGCTCCCTGAACAGGAATCCAGTGAATGATTTCACTAACCTCTTGTGGTTATATATATATTTATAATATCCATGTTGTTACAGTACATAAAGTATATTTATTTTATAATACTACAGTAAAAACACTCCAAACTCACAGGGATAGTAGAGCAGAGCTCCCTGAACAGGAATCCAGTGAATGATTTCAATAACCTCTTGTGGTTATATATATATTTATAATATCCATGTTGTTACAGTACATAAAGTCTATTTATTTTATAATACTACAGTAAAAACACTCCAAACTCACATGGATAGTAGAGTGCATCATGAACAGGAATCCAGTGAAAGATTTCACTTACCTCTTGTAGTTTTTTTAATATAATTTTTTTTAATAATATACATCTTATTACAGTACATAATGTCAATTTATTTTATAATTCTACAGTAAAAACACTCCAAACTCACAAGGATAGTAGAGTGCATCATGAACAGGAATCCAGTGAAAGATTTCACTAATCTTTTGTGGTTTTTCTAATATGTATTCTTAATAATATCCATATTATGACAGTATGTAAGGTGTATTTAATAAAAAACGTTGAAGACACATTCTTACAATACATAACGTCTATTTATCATCTCCGTAACGCACAACTACACTTTACTGGAGCTTATGGAGTCACTAACGTGGGCTAAAGTGATGCCAGTCATTTATCCTCCACATTATTTGACCGCCTTTCTCATTTATATTTCCATTAAAAAGTCGGGAAAAGGTGGAACTCTTCTGTCTGATATATAATACAACATTCAAACTAGTTATACATGTTTCAACATCAACTGCTGCAAACGTCCACTGCCTTTGTTTCAGATGACTTCCTGCCTGGTGGAGCATCACTTAAGTCAAACTGTGTTCAGGTTGTGTGTTTTGAATCAGACTTCGAATGATCGTTCCAATCTCCGTGGTTACCGACTCTTTTGGTATTGTTCTGAGACAAATCACAGCATAAAACAAATAGCTGTCTTACCATTGAGGAGCTGAATGAGGGTAAAAATACATGTTGAGCTGGTCTTCATGGCTCCAGCGTGCTACAGGTTCAGACAGAAACACCCCAGCTGACTGACAGTCTTCTCTTCTCTTTTAGAGGAAGACCTTTGTTTCAGTTTACACAGGAAGACGACATCACAACAGCAACTTCCGTTCTACTGCAGGCGCCCCATGCTCTCATCCGACTTCCAGTTTGAAAGGTAATGTTGCGTGAGTGTTAAGAAGTGGGAGGATTTTTTTTAAACATCCTTAAGGAGGAAGAGTGAACACTGTGACCCAACATTGTCTGTATGGTGGCTTTTCAACGCGTCATTCAAACTCTACAAAATAATGTGCTGTAGCAGGTTTGCCATTCAATGTGGTGTGTGAGGTAAATGCCAGGGTTGACATGGTGCAAGGAGCTTGTTGTGGAGGTCTCTGAGGAGCGCTCCAGCTCCCGTCACCATCGATAGTCGGGCACTGAAATGAATGAACTGCGAGCCTTAGAGATTTAGTATTTTTCAACAAACTACTCCTTCAACGAATGCAACTTTTTATACCCTAATAAAATTGATTCATAATACAATAAAGCATGTATATATACAAACCTGACATAATGACATATGAATAGATGCTGTGTCATTGTCAACGGTAGTTTATCTGCAACCTCATCAGCATGTATATTCGTGGAAGTGATACTGATGTTTGTTTTCCATTTAAAGAAACACCATGACCAACCCTGCGTCACCATTGTGATTATTATACTGCACAATGATGACATCTGCTGGCCAAAATAACATGCACTGAAACATCTGTTGTGACCATGTCAGTTCAAATTGAACGGATTATCTAAACAAATCTTTTGTTCGTCAAGAGGATAGAGAAAATACTAAAATTTGATTTTGAAATAATGTTTATTATATTTATTATATCACTTTCTTTGCAATAACATGAATAATTTTATTTTAAATTCCCAACTGTCCCCAATTGGGGACTAGCTCTTTTGAGTCTGGGTCCATGGTTCTCGATCAGAAGTGGAGGAATGTTTAGGCCAGGTTACAAATGATACATTTAAATATGTTGGGGTAAGTATGTTCTCGTTCGCAAGTGATGGAGGAGGAGCTCAAGATTGACTGACAAGCGCTTCTGACGTTCTTACTCTCACCTGTTGTCATGAGATTTACTGAAAGAACAAGTTAGATCTGGGCCACTTTGCATCCACTCCTGCTAGAGATTTTAGGTAAGTCTGCATGTTTCCTGTTCTTCGTGCTTTGGGCTGAATGATGTGGACAGAAGTTCATATGTAGATATCCGTGCCGGATTTCTCAATATGATTGTGTGTTTAATGTAAATGAAGTATTTTTCGGGAAATGATTAACATTGTAATACAAGTGATGTGGAATGTCACATGTTTGCCAGGATGGATCCAGTCAGGCCCAGTAGGAAATGCCATTTGCCGCTGCCTCAACTATACATGCTGGATGTATTTAGTATGGGAAATGAAGTACGTTATTTTGCCATTAATACCTTAAATGTTCCGATCTCGACATAGATACTGTGTAAAAGTGATGTATCTTTCCTCCCTATTTTGATCAGTGCAACATTTCAGATTGAAAGTGTGAAGAAATTTGTTATACACGTTTGTTGTTCTTTCACAGACAGACCAACTGCTCCTGATCCTCCTGCCTTGGCTCCTGATTGCACTGACTTGAGTTTCTGAGTCATTGCTGAAGAACCATCACATGGTTGTCATGTTTGTTTGAACTCTACTTAAACTCTCAGAATTAAGGTTTACGCAACACAGCACAGCTTTTCATTTTCCCTTAGTGTCTGCATCTTGGTCATGCTTCATGCCACCTGATGCCGGCTCCTGATGAAGCTAGCAATGCAATATCCATGGGTGAATACTGGGTTGTTGCTTGTCCTCTTCCAGTCGCTGACTGTTCCTCTGAGCTGTGAAGGGTTTTTGGCCCTGAGATTGATATCAAACAATGGCTCTTTTGTTTCCTCCGACCTAACATGATGAACATCCTCAAGCATTGTTGCTACCTTATATGGTCAATTGAGATTGATCCAAATGACCCTATCCATGCATGAACATGTTGGTCGGTGGGATTTAAGATCACTAACCAGCATTTTTTTTGGCTGATGCATTGGGATACATGACCACACTGTATTTAGTCTGTACACATATTGATTTGGTGAAGTTCACAGTACATGTTTGATGTTAATTTATGGTAATATGTTAATATACAGTATATACTATTTAAATTCTTGAGTTCAGAAGAAGTCAAGCAGAAGCACAAATGTTTTTTTAAGGAGCTTTATTAGATTTGATCACCTTGTAGCGTTGTGTCAAATATAAAAGCTCAGCTGTGAAGACCCAGTGGCTGTGGTGAGTGTGCAGCTTTATTTCATCTCAATGTTTCTGAATTCAACTTCTCCGTTGAGGGTCAAGAGGCAGTACTTGTCTGCTTTAAAGGAATTGGGGTAATTTATTTTGGTACCATCTGGTAAGGTCACCACGAACTCCTCGTGTTTGAAAAGGACGGTGATCTACAAGATAGTGAAGAGAATGAATCTTCATTTTGCTGCACAAAAACATTGTCCTGCATTTACTTTAAAAGTGTCAATGAATGTCTACAGTAATTGACTCACAGTGAAGTCCTGTCCGTGCTTGAAAGGAATCCCACTGTGGACCACATTTTCCTTCCAGTTGCCGTTCTTGAGTGTGTTGAAAATCACTTGTCCGGCTGTAAATCTTGGTTCAATACGCAAGACGACATCGCTATCGCTGCCGATGTCCACGTGAAAACTGTAACAGAAATCTTTGTCAAAAGTGTGAAAATTCAATTTCTCTTGAGACCAATCAAGGGAGTATTGCGGGTGTCCTGAAAAACACATTATTTTATCATTGTGATTGTTATTATTGTGGAAAAAAAAAAGATTTTTCTCAACATTTTGAAACTTATAAATGATGTAAAATCATTTTTAGTCCAACATAAAACAACAAAGCAGCTTTTTCTAACAATAACAATAATAAGTGAGAATTTCTTTAATTCACTTCTTCATCCACCTTCATCTTCTTTTGATGCATTTTAATTTAATCAACCTGTTTTGACGACTATCTAGTGACTGTACCTTGTTCTTTTACTTCAAAGGAAAGTAGCATACAAGTGTCAAACCTGTAGTCACTTACTATTCAGCCCCAGCTTTAGGTACTCCGTTCACAGTCAGGGTCTGGCCAACCTCGAAGGGGTTGCACTTGAAACGGGTACACTGTGGGTGTAAAACACAAGTTCACATTAGGAAAAAAACTTGACCATGCTCGTAGCAAGAACACTAAGAAGAATCCAAGTGCTGAGAGTATTTCAGGCTCATTCATCGCTAGATAACTGGAATAAGTGCAAACACTGGACTTACAGGCATGATGATGATGAAGATGTGGTGAGATGCTGCAGAGGAGAGTTGAAAGTCTTCCAGTGCCTCACCTTTAGTCTGAGCACAATTTATAGAGACAAGGAAGATCCTGCACTCTCAGTGACATCACCAACACCCAATAGTCGCTGTTCTCGTTATCAGCCTACACAGTTGATATTTACCTAGTAGCTGTGGAAACTAGTAGTTATGATCAAATAGTTAATTTTGGCAGCAGACTGCAGGTTGCAATGCCTGTGGTTGAAACATACAACATACAACATGCTTTTATCCTTCCGAATTTATCCAAACACAAGGCTGAATCTGACCGTGAGTGACAGAGAGACTACGTAGCTGCTCAGTGAATAACAAACACCTGGAAAGAGCTCTTATCAATTGGCAGAAAAACAGACTTATAGAAGTCCAGGAGAGAAAGTCTGTTGTAAAAAATATGTAGAATAAACATGACAATAGTCAAACAATTATGAAGGCTTTTAAACAATAAACCAACCTTTATGTGTGATAGTTACCTCAAAATTAATTGATTAGAAATATGCATTTCAGTGTTTTATTAAAGTTCTGTTTCGCTTTAATAAAAAGACAAATTCTAATGTAACTTTTTAAAAAGCCTCCTCTAGGTATCACAAAGCAGTTCAGTTTGCAAAAGGGCTGTGGCGAAAACATCGTAAAATATGTGGTCCTCCTTTGTAATCTTTCCCGAGAAGTGGAGACCTGCACCAGCAAGACCTTTGCTTCCGTTCATATTTTGCTGACACACCCGAGTAATTGAATCAGTGAAGCGTTGTTTTTTATCCAGTTTATATCAGCGACGCAGTGATGAAGAAGACAAGAAATACGTCTTAATCTTAAAGTCTAAAGTTTGACTGAACTAACTTTAACTTGTGATCGCTAGTTACAAACAATAAACATTTATTATTCTTTTTTACAGTATCATTTATATTCATGCCAGTTCGATAACAGTATGTTGCTCTTGAATTTCACAAAGCACTAAATGGCTTTTAAGCTCACTCTTGCACAAGCATTGCTGTTGAGGTCAGGAAAACATTGTACAATGGAGGCCTTCTTTGAATTCTTTCTTGAAGTGAAGACCTGCCTCAGCAAGAAACTTATTTCAGGTCGTTCATATTTCAGTGGCATACCTGTTTGCTTTAATCAATGATGCATGTTCGATCCGTTTTTTCATGTTCAATTATAAGAGACAAAAAAGAACAGACAGTCTATCTAGCTATCCAGCCATCTAGAGACTACAATTGTAATGTTATAGACAAGTGTGAGTGTTTAACAATGATATTAAAACTCATCCAGATTCAACTGTGCTTATAATTATTGTTCTGAACTCTTGTTTGATGGTCTCCCAGTCACTCTGTGCATGCTATTGGCTATTGGACTGCCATTCGCTCCGGCACTGGCAGTGTTTACATGGTCCCCATGACCCTGGTCCCCACCAACAGATCTGTGGTGGAGGGATCTACGTTTACATACAGTCATAAAATAAATGACCTTTTAGCTCACTCTCGCACAAGCATTGCTGTTGAGGTCAGGAAAACTTTGTACAATGGAGGCCTTCTTTGAATTCTTTCTTGAGAAGTGAAGACCTGCCTCAGCAAGAAACTTATTTCAGGTTGTTCATATTTCAGTGGCATACCTGTTTGCTTTAGTCGGTGATGCATGTTCGATCCGTTTTTTCATGTTCAATTATATACGAGACAAAAAAGAACAAACAGTCTATCTATCTAGCTATTTATCCAGCCATCTAGAGACTAAAGTTGTAATGTTATAGACAAGTGTGAGTGTTTAACAATGATATTAAAACTCATCCAGATTCAACTGTGCTTATAATTATTGTTCTGAACTCTTGTTTGATGGTCTCCCAGTCACTCTGTGCATGCTATTGGCTATTGGACTGCCATTCGCTCCGGCACTGGCAGTGTTTACACAGACCAACAAGGTCTGTGGTGGAGGAAACTACATTTACATGCAGTCTGTATTTCTAGCAATTCAAAGACAACAGAGTGGAGTCATGATGAACCTTGAATGTAAATGTAAATAGTTTGCAGTTCTTCTGTAGTTCTTCAATCGTTGCAGTAATGGTGCCGCAACATGCTTCACAGTGTCAAAATCTGTACGTTTTCAATCTTGTAATGTTACCTTTATTTTTTTTTCCTTTGAGTGGCCCTAGTATTCTGCCGCAGTGACTGGATTCGGGACACATTGACACATGGTTCTCAGTCAGAAGTGGTGGAATGTTCATGCAAGGTCCCAAATGGAGAAACTCAAGTATGTTGGGGTCTTGTTCATAAGTGATTGGAGGATGGAGCCCGACATTGACAGAAGGATGTATCAAAAAGCTCCACTTATTGTCAGAAGATTTACTGAAAGAACTAGATAGATCCAGGTCTCTTTGCTTCCCCTCTTGCCTCCTTGACCCAGGTCCCCATTTATAAACCATGTATTACTTCTGAAGGTACGTAAATCTAAGCTCAGATTTTTCATTTACACGCACAAAATCTAGTGGTAGAACAGTGAAACTACCAATAGTACCCAGTAAGAGAGTGTCTGTCTTGCACGAGGGGATGGATCCACTTCAATAAAAAAGTCTTCATTATCTGCCATCAGGCAAGGCACCCAAGATATTTTTGCTTAGTCTGCATTATTCCTGATCTTTGAACTTGCGCAAAACAATATGGACAAGTCATTGATTTTCATGCCATATATGTATTCGAGTTTATTATACAAATGAGAGATGTTAGTAGTAGTTTTGATAAGAAATGAATCAAAACATTGATGTTCTGTTTTTTTCTGATGCAAAGGGATGCAAGAACATTCTGCATCTAATCTGTGCGACTTGTTGAAGTTGAAGTTCTATGTTAATTTATTAGATTAATTAATTTATTTAGAAATAAACTCTGTTCAGAAGGAATGAAGCAGAAGCACGTTTTTGAAACAAACTTTATTACATTTGTTCACAAGTCTAAAAGCTGAGCTGTTAATTCTCAGTGGCTGTGATGAGGGTGGAGCTTTAGTTTATTCCAATCTTATTGACGTGAACTTCTCCATTGACGGCCAGGCAAGTGTACTTCTCCTTGCCCAAGTAATTGGGGTATTGGATTTTGGGGCCACCTGGTAAGGTCACCAGGAACTCGTTGGGTTTGAAAAGGACGGTGATCTACAAGGTAGTGAACAGAATTAGCCTTCACTTCGCTGCAGAAAAACATTGTCCCGCGTTTGCTTAAAAAGGATCAGTGAATCGCTATGGTAGTGAACTCACAGTAAACTCTTCCTTGTGCTGGAATGGAAACCCTTCTTCATAGACCTTATTTTCCTTCCACTCGCCACCTGTATGTGTGTTGAAGGACACTTTCTTGTCATTGAAGCGTGGGTTAATCTGTAGGACGACCTCTCCGTTATCGTTGCCGATGTCCACCTGAAAGCTGAATGTCAAAATTGAGATAATCTGACTTCTATAGTGAGATTGACATCATTCAAGGTGAAATCAAGGTTTATTCTTTGTGTGTCATGCGTCAAACCTGAGCTGTAATCACTTACAATTTAGCACCGTCCTTGGGTACTGCTGTCACCTTCAGTGTCTGCCCGACCTCAAAGGGGTTGCCCTCGTAACGCGTGCACTGTGTGGATGCAAAAAATTTGAGGTCCGATTGGGAACACCTTTTTGACTCTACAATCCTGAGCATCAGACATTAAGCCCCCAGTTCATGACTCATTCTGACAATTGACTGAAAGTGTTTTCAATCTAATCCTGGCTCCAGAGCAAAACTGCTTCTGTGCCATGACTTTTACACATCAAAAACACACACACTTGCTTGTAGCATTTTGGGTTCATTCATAGCAACGTGACTGGAAAATATCCTTGAAAAAGAAGTGGAAACACTGGACTTACAGACATGACGATGAAGATGTGGAGAGATGCTGCAGAGGAGAGTTGAGAGTCTTCCGCGCCTCACCTTTAAGCGGAGCTCAATTTTAAAGACACTAGGAGGGTCCTGCACTCTGAGTGACATCACCAACACCCAATAGTTGCTCCCCTCATCATCAGCCAACGGCATCAATATTTAGCCTTGTAGCTGTGGAAACTAGTGAAGGGTCTTGGTTGATTATTTAACTTTTGGCTGAAGACTGCAGAGTGCAATGCATGTGGTTGAAACATACAGTAAAGCATGCTTTTATTCTTCAAAGTTTATCCAAGCGTACGGCTGAAGCGGTGTTTAACTGATTTATGTAGGTATGTGTGCATGTACATATTTGGAGAAATACCCTGGTGGTTTAGGCTGGGACGTGCTGCATCACCATCCTTATCTTCCAGAGCAATGCTGACATCTGCTGGCCAAAATAATACACCCGTAAAACGCTCAAAGTCTGGAATTCATCAACTTGTACTTTAAACACTACTCTGACCGTGCACACGGAATATAGTGGTAGCCTGCTGAATCAATAGAACTCTTCAATGTCATTGTGGCTTGTGGCATCATTCGAGGCACCCCAGTCTGCATGTTCCCTGATCCTCGTGCTTTGGACTAAATGATGCGGACAAATTTTCACTTATTCATGCCAGATATCTCTATGTGACAGTGACTTTAATGAAAACTATGAATTCATGGGGAAAATATAACCATAACAATGCAATGTAATATAGAAAATCAGGTGTCTTCCATTGGCTGACTCCAGTTGTCGATCAAGGGCCAGCAGAAAATGGTGTTTGGACTCTACTTTTAGCTGTACATTGAAAGGTGAGCACAAAAGTGACGTTTGCCACTACCTCAGCTTTACATGGAGGACGAGTGCCAGAAATGGATTGATTGTTGATTTCGTGATATTGACATCTTGAATTGTCATATCATGATATCGATTTGAATTGAACGAGATTTGAACAATAGGTCTTTCAGACTGAGTTTGAGCACCACATTTCAGATTGAAAGTGTGTGTAAGGAGATATTCTCAGCATGTGCTGCAAGTCCTTTCTGTGACTTGTGGCTCCTGAGAGAACAGACAGTTCAGTTTCTATGTCGCTGAAGAACTATCATGGGGTTGTCACATTTATTTGAACTCTAGTTAAACTGCCTAAATGTATAAATGCTTACGCAACAAAGCTTTTGATTTTACCTGAGTGTCTGTCTCCATCAGACCCCTGATGATTCTTGTCCTCCTCCAGTCACTGACAGTTCGTCTGAGCGGTGTGTTTTATGGCTATCATTTTGATGTCAAACAATACCTCTTTTAATTCTGAGAATGATCTTTCCTTTGCTCCAACATGATGAACAGGCATTTCATTATTAAACTTCCCCCCCCCCCAATCATTCCAGCATTCCATGTCTCAAACAATACTATTTGGTTTGTTTCTACCTGTCCAATGTTTGCCCTCCCTCATTGCCAAGATTTCGCTCAGAGGGAAGAAAAAAAATCTGAACGGGATTGTTAACTCCATATATGGTCAATCTTAGACAAATGGTCATTTCCATGCAGGAATAGGTTGGTTACAAGTGATGGGATTTATCGTCACAGATCACTAGCTGGTGGATAAATACACACATTTTTTGTGAATACATACTTTTTTTCCCTTTGTTTTTCCCAGATGCAGTGGAATGTACAAACGTTCTGCATCTAGTTTGTACACACATTGATTTGTTGAAGTTGACAGTACAATATTCTTTGTTAATTTAATTTTATACACGTTCATATTGAATTTAAAATCAAACTTCCACTTCAGAAGAAGTCAAACAGAACCACCAAGTGTTTTTGTTAGGAGCTTTATTACATTCAGTCACATAACATTTGTAGTGTTGTGTTGAATCTGAAAACTCCACTGTGAAGACCCAGTGGCTGTGGTGAGTGCGGAGCTTTATTTCATATCAATGTTTTTGAATTCAGCATCTCCATTGAGGGTCAAGAGGCAGTACTTCTCTTTACCTAAGCGATTGGGGTAAGTTATTTGGGCACCATCTGGTAAGGTCACCACGAACTCCTCGCGTTTGAAAAGGACGGTGATCTACAAGATAATGGACAGAATTAGTCTTCACTTTGTGGCAAAACATCATCCTGCATTTGCCTTGAAAAAAATAAATGGTTCTCTGGAGTGGTTTACTCACTTTAAACTCCTTTCCCCGCTGGAAAGGAAACCCTCCTTCATGGACCACATGTTCCCCCCACTTGCGCTCCTGGCATGTGTTTAGCACCACTTTGCCGTCATTAAAGCGGGGGTCAATCTGCAGTACGACGTTTTCGACACTGAGACCGATGGCCACATGAAAACTGAAACAGAAATCAAAAGTCAAAGAGTCAAAAGTGTGAAAATCCCATTTGTCTTGCAAGATTGAGATTTATCAAGGTTGAAATCGAGGTAGTGTAGTTCTTGTTAACATGAGAAAGTAAAGATTATTTTGTTATTATCTCATCTAAAAATATAAAAAAGGGTGGACACAAATGGAATTGAAGAGTGTACAATAATAATCAATGAATGATGAATATTAATTGATATATTTACGGTTTAACATAGTGACAAAAAAGATCTCAAGATTTAAAAATTCATGAATGACGTAAAAAAAAAATCTTTAGTTCAACATAATCAACAAAGATATTGTGATTTGAATTTCACATTTGATGATGCAAATTCTTTAATTCGCAGCATCATCCTTTTCATTATCGTCGTCTGTCTGTTTTGGCTGCTGTCTTCACACATTTTATTTCTATTTACATTAAAAAAAGTCTTTAACCTGAGCTGTAATCACTTACAAGTTAGCATCAGCGTTGGCCACTCCGTTCACAGTCAGGGTCCGCCCGACCTCGAAGGGGTTGCAGTTGAAATGCGTACACTGCGTGGGGGTAAAACATTTGAGTTCAGATTAAGAAAACCTTCTTGACTTTACATCCCGAGCATCAGACACTGATCCCCCAGTTCGTGACTCATTCTGACTAATGACTAAAGGTGTTTTCAGTCTAATCTCTACTCCAGAGCAAAACTGTTGTTGGTGTCTTTGCCATGACCTTTACATATCAGATACACTATTCAACTTACAGGCATGATGACGATGAAGATGTGGAGAGATGCTGCAGAGGAGAGTTGAGAGTCTTCCAGTGCCTCACCTATAGTCAGAGCTGTATTTATAGAGACAGGGTGGGCCCTGCACTCAGAGTGACAGCACCAACAACCAATGATCAGTCCCCTGGTTAATCGGCCAACTTCAATATTTACCTGGTAGCTCTGGAAACTAGTCAAGGGTCTTGAGGGATCAGTTAATCTTTTGGCAGCAGACTGCTGATGCAGAGTTTGTCCCAGCGTATAGCTGTATCGACTTTATCGTTTCATCACCTTCGTTTTAGATCGATAGCTAGATGGTTGACACACTGATACGGTGTGGTTTGGTCATAATTTGAAATTGAAACATAATTTCTAAAAAGGATGGTATTCTTATCATTCTGTTCATATATTACATTTTTGGACATTCAGAAACGGATTGTTGCACAATATGGTGCTTTTATATGTTAGGCCATGGCTTTTTCTCTCTCTCAGTGTTTATTGGTCCAGCTGATTATAATTGTATTCTTTTTGTTTTGAGTTTGTTGAACTCAATTTTTTTCCATTCTTCGGATAAACACGGCAATAGTCAGTAAAGTATTAAGGTGTTTTATACAGTCAATCAAAGGAAAAAAGTGTGTGCTCACAATCACAAAAAAACATTTTAATGGAGAAAAAATATTTTTATGTTTTTTTCAAATCAGATGACTTATTAATTGAAGTTCAAATCATAATAGCCCTGTCTTGCATAATCAGAAAAAATAAAACAAATTGATTTGCAAAGTGGCTGTGAAGGTCAGGAAATCACAATAAAATAGTCCTTGAATTCTTTGCTGAGAAGCAGAGACCTGCATTGGCAACAATTTCAGTGACACGCCTGTGTAATTTAATCAATGATATGTTTTAATCCATTTTTTATAGCCTCAAGGGCTGTTCTTTGATGTGACAGCCACAAAAAGCTAGTTCTTTGCAGCACTCATGCATTTCATGCAAAGCATGCCAGCTGCAATTTTTTTTTTTCTTTCCCCCCCAAATTTCGTGTCAGTATTGTCACAGTCTCGGCTTTGATTTCCTTCCATTTAGCAAAAAATTGCAAAATGACTGTTTAGGTCAGGAAACATCGTAAAATATGTTTTCTCGAGAAGTGAAGACCTGCATCAGCAAGACGCTAATCTCCGGTGCTTCATATTTCAAGGACACGCCTGTGTTATATCCATTTTTTTTTTCATCGCCCCAAGGGCTGTTATGTAAGAGACAAAAACCAAGTCGTACATTTCGTGAGTGACAGCTGTCGAAAGCCTTTTTCCAAATAGCATGCGAGTGGTGTTTTGCTGTATAATAAAAAAAGCACTGCTGATGCACTGATGATGATGCCACTTCTGATTTTCTTTCTGGTATAACAATGCTATGGACTTTTTGCTTGTGCTCGTGACCAAAGACTTGAGGCTTGATTTGTGAAAAATGACGTGTACGTATTTCGTTACCACTCAATACGATACATAAATAGTCAGTGACTCATTCCAGTATCTGAGCGTCCGTCAGCAGTGTTGCATGTGTCTCTGTGTCGAGACAAATTCATAGTCTAATTAAAATGACTTGACAGTGGTCCATAATGAATAATACAAGATGACATATCCAATTAACCTTTTAATTAAACAAGTGCCATCATCGCAGTTAAACAGGCTAAGATGCAAATATGGAGCCTGGTGTAGTTACTACTTTAACAACTTCAATCAGGGCAACATATGTGGGAATGTCTCTGTCAAAGTTTTGGAGTGAATTCAGTTTGAACGCCATGAGATAAGGAAGGCTTTAGTTACGCAATAGAATCTTCACAGAGAGTGAATATAAATAATTAATCCCTTGATGAAGGTTTTCTTTTATATAGGATGACAGAGAGTGACTCCGCTTTTGTGCGCAGCAACAACATGTCCGTTTGCTGTTGGGGTGTCTTGTACGACTCCTCCAGCTGTGAAGACTCGGCTTTACTTTACTGCACAGCTCAGAGAAGTTCGGCTTCTATTTACACCTCATACATGAGCACGCACATTTGAATCGGCTAGTATGGTTTTGCACCATGAAGACCAAAGAGTTACCCTAGTCAGAATTCATCCATTCAAATTATGGAAAAAGTGCCCTTCTATCTGCAGCTAATGTGACTTCACTTTGTTCACTGCTCTCATAACCTCATGCTACGGAGAGGAAAATTGATGAAGCTTCAACATAACATCATGAATATCATGTGGAGGATGACTTCAACATTTGAGTCAGAGTATGTCACCATGCAGACATATGATGCCTTTTGAAACCTGTTGTTGACTGGTCCCCGATTATAGAAATGCTTACTCCACGTGAACCCTTGGATCCTGGGGTGGGTCCGAAATGGTTGGCTCAAAGTCAATACTTGAATCACAGAACCTGCATCCTCAGGGCGCCATGACTGTGGAGGAGCATGCCGGAGAAAACCCCAAATACTTCATGTCTCTCCACCTCCAAGGCGCTCTTAATCTTTCATCGGCTCGCATTGACGAGATATCGCCCTGTTTTGCCCCTTATTTCTACCGGGATGTTATCAAACCACATTCTTGTTTCCAGGCATGTTCAGGCATGTGCTTATGTAGACAGTACTCGGCCCACGTTCTTGCACAAGTTCTGTTCTGTCTGTAAAATATTCTGTGGATAGTGTTCTGGAAGTTGCTATGCTAATCAAGTTTTACACTTCATTTCTTTTATTATGCAGTTGATTTTTGCAATTCTGGATCCGTTTGTCATCTGTGCTGCTTGTCAACAGCTCTTTTTCACATAGATTTGTCTTATCTCTTTTCAATGTGGAAATTGGTCTGGTTGGTTTTATCATATGGATATAGATTTCCATCTCCAAATGAGCTTGGTTGTTCAACTTTGTGATATTAGCTGGGCCTCACATGGAGATTTAGGCTACGTCCCAATTCTTCATCTTAGTCCTTCATTTTGCTTGTGCCTGTGAGAGCGAGGGGTGTCCCAATTCTCTGTTGGATCGACGTCTTTTTTTTTTTACATTCTGCTGCTCTTCAAGACTTGCAGCTCTTACGTCCTCAACACTTGTGTTGAAATGTTGTCATAGCCTTACCAATCTTTGGTTTAAATCAGTTCGGTTTAGAATCTTTTTTTCATCCTTGGCTTTTTTGAGACTGTTATCCAAATTGTCTCTGTAGGTTCCAATGTGAAGCAATTGACTGCCCCCATGTGGTGAAGCAGTTATATTGCCTTACTCTCTCTGTCACGCATGTCTCCTAGCTTTTTCTTGATTTTCTGTGTGGTGTTCCATGTCCTCCAATTTTGCCTTATAATTTATGTCACTCAAGAATTCCCTCAGATTTCTTTCTTTTTAAATTTGCAATCTACCATATTTGTAGCGCCCCAAGGACAGACATCATTTGTTAAGTGACTAGTCATATATGTTTTAAATTGTAAATAATGCTCTTGTAATTCTGCAGTTAAAAATTCTTTGAACCTCTCAAACAATGTTCTCTGCCTTAGAACATTCCAAATGAATCTCGAGATACTTCAACTGAAGGTTTTAATAGATGTTTCTTCCACCTTCTTCCAATTATTGGTCAAATAAAAAAAATCTGCAAATTAATTTGTTTCCATTTAAAAAAAAACCTTAACATTCCAAAGAACCCTGATATGTCAGCAAATATTTGTGATAAATACACGCATCATCATATTCTATTTTAAAAATAAACTGCGCTACGTCACTATCGGGGTTGTTTTATGAAGCAATGAGGACATCTGCTGGCCAAGCGGACACCGCTCTCAGCATGCCAGTTCAAAATAGATATCTAAATAGACATAAATAAACTTTTGACGAGACCATGTAGGGAATGCTGTAACTGTGTTTTTATATTTTGGAATCATGTAAATGTATTCTTGGTGATAACTTTATTTGGTTGGAAGCCTGACCACTTTGGGCCCATGGTTGTCAGTCACAGGTAGATATCTCAAATGGAGAAATTAATGTTGGAGTCTTGTGCACAAGTGATGAGAGGAACAAGGTGGAGACGGACAGACAGGTGTATTACATTCTTACCCTCACCTGTTCTCATGAGATTTACTGAAAGAACACTGCGAGCAGCTGAAATTAGTATCAGCTACGGTGGTGGGGAGGACGCTTTTACTCTCAAAGGCCATCACAACTGTTTGTGTCAGGAGCTTTAATACATTCAGTCACATTGCATTTATCGTTTTGAGTTGAATCTAAAAGCTCAGGTGGGCTGTGTGGACACAGAGGTGAGTGTAGAGACTATTTAATCTCCACGCTTGTGAAGCTTGCTTCTCCTTGGAAGCTCAAGATTCTGTACTTGAATGCACCAAGGTGATTGGGGTAATGGATGGTGGTGGCATCTGCGAAGGTGACCAGGAACTCTCCGGGGCTGAA
Organism: Synchiropus splendidus; assembly: GCF_027744825.2. Lineage (NCBI taxonomy): Eukaryota > Metazoa > Chordata > Actinopteri > Syngnathiformes > Callionymidae > Synchiropus > Synchiropus splendidus. The sequence goes on from NC_071352.1 coordinate 4,741,098, forward strand.
TGCGACAGTGATCTGCATGATGAACAGATTGAATTTTCACATCTCTGCAGAAAAATATTCTCCTGCTTTTGCTTGAAAAAAATGAATGAATCTCGACAACAGGTAACTCACGGTGAACTCCGCCCCCTGCTGAAAAGGAAACTCTTCTGTTGTGACTCTATTCAACCACTGGCCGCCCTGCAGATAGTCGCAAACCACTGTGTTCACATCAGTGTGGCGTTTGAAGCGGGGGTTGATGTGCAGGGCGACGTCGCTCTCATCTGGGCAGATGTTCACCTCAAAGCTGAAACACGAATCTGTGTGAAAATCACATTTCTCCCGCCAAGATTCAGATTATCTCTGGTGAAATTAAGGTAGTATTACTGGTATGCTTGTTATATGCAGAAGGAAAAAGATGATTTTTTTTCTTTATATGTGGACACTAATGAAATTGAGGAAGGGCAATAATCATCATGGAAAAATTAGGAATTTCTCTAGATATTCAATGAACAAAATGACCTATATTTATAAAAGAGAAAAAATCTCTCTCTCTCTCTCTCTCTCTCTCTCTCTCTCTCTCTATATATATATATATATATATATATATATATATATATATATATATATATATAGTTAGTTAGTTAGTTCCATTGAAATCGACAACAAATCTATTTCTTTATTTTTTAATTCACAAAAACAAAGTCACAGAGGAGCTGTTATCACTTACTTGGTTGAGTGTGCATCGGCTACTCCCTTCACCGTCAACGTCTGTCCAATCTTGAAAGGTATGTTCTTGATAGTCAAAGGCTGTGGATGTTAAGCATTGTAATTTAAGTCAATCTCTCATCCAGAACCAAACTGCCATGACTGATCATGCCAGTAGCTAGAAGTGTTGAGTATATTTAAGTTTCATGGAGGCCAGAGTGACTGGAAAGCATCAAAAACAGAGAAGGGAAAACCGGTCGCTACACAAGAGACGGAGATACAGGACTCACAAGCATGATAGGAGGAGGAGGTGATGTGGAGAGAAGCAGCAGAGGAGAGGTGAAGGTCTTCCACTGCCTTACCTTTTATCAGAGCTCAGTTTATACTGTAGAGCCAGGGAGGGTCCTGCTTTCACTGACATCACCAACACCCTAGACAGTCACTTCCCTCTTTGTCTTCTGCAAACAACGGCAATATTTAACAAGTTGCAGTGAAAACTAGTGGCTAATTTGTTGTTGCTGCCAGATTGTAATTCATGTGGTTGTTGCATTAAACATACATTTTATTCTCTATTGCTGGGCTGATTAATACAGTTTTATCCCCTTAATTTTAGCCATTTAATTGCATTGAATTTGTTTATTGTTTCAAATGACATTAATAAATTAGATAACATTTTTAAGCTCATGAACAGCCAACTGTGTCGTTGGTCTACATGCTGTTTAAATACAGCTGGTATTTGTATTGACTTTTTGGTCACATTTTTATTCTTAGTGAAGCTGGCAACACACTCTGCGAGTTTCGGTCCAATTGGACACAATTTGTCAGTTGTGTGACTATTTTACGTATCAGTAACGTCTAAACAGTTGTGCGTTATCATTGTTCAAGCTGTTGTGTTGGTGTGTTGTGCTCGCTACACCTGCAACAGAGGTTAAATTGGGTTTCAACGTGCTCTGAAAATGTAACTACGGATGGCGTGACTGTGATCGCTGAAGCGTTGGACAGCTTGACTCTGCTGTTCTGGCTCGTGGTTCTTCGATTTCTTTGTTTTCCTGTGTTGCAGATCCACATCCAAGAGTCCTTTCTGTCCCACGTAGACGTACAGTGTATGCAGTCGCGTCGGATCGTATAGTGTGAGACAGGAATCGTGAGGTGCGAGCTACCGTTCACTCGGACGGAATGAGCAGCAGCTGAACACCCTGATTGAAAACAATCGCACAGAAGCATTTGTGGAACAGAAACTTGAATCAAAGCATCATCATTTTTGTCATTTGAAATGCATTTGTTGATGTTGCAAAATTTCACTGCAGCTAGCGCTACGCTAAACCACACCCTCGTCCAGACCAGGATGTGGTTTATGCATCATCAGCAGGACACCCCAAATCTTTCCATTGAATTCGCTGGTCCAATATGCTGCGTAAGTGAAGTGAATGTCGTATTGCTGAACTTTAACCGAGCATGTTTGTCTGCATGTTTGTGTTTGTCAAAATGAGTATCTGCCGGCAAACTGTCAGTTCCACAATGTTTGCTCTGTTTGGCCAGTGATGGGATCAAGTGTCTTGTTTGATTTTGATTTGTGTTTGGTTCTGGTGGCTGCATTTGCAGAGATCACTTGTATCCCACGTCTGCTTTTTTGTACATGCTCAGCATCTTTCTGCTTTGATGAAGCTCCCAAATCACACAAATAGATCAACACCGGGTTCGATCACAATCGAGCTAAACGCCTGTGTGAATGAACCGCATTATCCAGGTGGCTGAGGGAAACGCAACTTCTAGATTTGAACTGAGATTTTAAAAGTCTGAACCTTGCCGGACTGATGTGTTTTTCTCTGCTTTCATGAAACCGTGGTCAATGTCACCATGTGTCATCTGGTCAAAGTGACAGGCAGTGGTTCAATGAGCAATCGAGGAAAGTGTCTGCAGTTATGACATGAACAAAAGGCCCTGTCAGATACAAGTCCTGGAGCAAGAGTTATTAAGATGAGGTTCGGACCATTCCTAATGACCTCACCAGACTGTACCCACACACTGAATCACTGTTGTGTCTATTGCTGAACTCAAATCTCATGTTCGAACGTGCCATGCTTTCTGTCTCGTCAAATTTCTGATTTTATGAAAGAAATATTTGCCAACTGCAAATCGCTGCTAAATATGCCATCGAGTTTATGGTTATGGAAAGGTCAATGTTAACATTTCTCATGCAATCCAACAAAACTATGACATCAATTTCATCTGAGTCACGATCGTGGTTGGTTTCCGACTCTATGGCGACATCTGTTGGCCAAACGTAATACTACTCAGTTAAATAAATCACTTTTGGTCCAGAAAGAAGTCATGACAAATCGGGAATCATTCTGTCTTATTCTTGGAGTCCTTGCAAGAAATGATCTGGATGGCCCACGAGGAAAGTACTGACACTTTATTCACAGCTTCTTCGTTTCCCAGAACTCTGTTCCTCTCATCTCACCCACATGAGTGACATCATCCATCAATGACAACAAACACACCACAGATGGCGCCACACTACATCAAATGTAAACACTCGATTGCCACAAAACATATTCCAGGAATATTACACATTCTTTTTTTCAATCTTTAGGCCCTATCCGCCAAGGCTGCTTACAGTTAACACGCAACATATAGGACCTCACACACAGTTACACATACCCACTGTTTGGGAATAAGGAACAGAAATGATAAGATTTCAGTTCCAAATGGAAGAAGAAATATCAACTAAATTGTAAATAATGTAGCAAAAGATTTGGCAAGTCCTCATTTGCAATTCTTTACATTTATAATCAGCTTTTTACGCAGCAAGTAAATCCTGCTAAATAATAGTTTCATATCAGCTAAGATTTATTAACAGTGCTCATATTTCAAGGTCACAATCTGCAAGCTACATTACTAACCAATGGTGACATCAGCTGGCTAAGTTTGAAGAGATCAGTCAGTCATGAATTTGCCTCGCCAGTTCTGTCCTGAACAAATGTTCCAGACTAATTCCAAATGGATGTTTAACCTTACAGACAGTATGGAAAACGTTGAAACTGTGAATCTGTCTGTCGCTGTTAGATTGAGCTTGTTCAGCTCAGAAAAGTCAAACGGAAACACCAGTCTTTTCGTAAGGAGCTTTAATGCATTCAGTCACATGACATTGGTAGTTCGGTGTTGAATGTAAATGCTCAGGTCAGCTGTGAAGTCACAGTGGCTGTGGTGAGTGTTGAGGAGAATTATTTAATTTCAAAGCTCTCAATGGAAAGCTCTCCCTTGGAAAAGAAGTTAGGGTAATCCGTTGCTCTCAGACGATTGGGGAAATAGATAAAGCTGTCATCTGGTAGAGCCACCAAAAACTCTTCGGGGAGGAAAGTGACAGTAATCTACAAGATAAAAAAACAGAATCAATCTTCCCATCTCTGCTGAAAATCGCCATACTACATTTGCTTTAACTGACTGAATGAATCTCTGAAGCAGTTAACTCACAGTAAACGCCACTCCCCGCGCGAAAGGAAACCCTTTTCCATAGACCTCCTCCCCCCAGCAGCCCTTCTGGCATGCGTTGCACAGCACAGTGTTGTTGTCAAAGCGGGGGTTAACGTGGAGAGCGATGTCTTGCTCACTGTAGCCGATGTTCAGTGAAATCCTGAAACAGAAATCTGTCTCAAAAGTCCATTGTCATGCCAGTGTTTTGACCGAGCACTAACCTGGTGGCATCAGCATGGGGTACTGCCTTCACAGTCAACATCTGTCCGGGCTTGAAGTGCACGTTTTTGATCTCTGTCACCTGTGTGGACGTTAGACGTTTGAGCTGAATACATGAATTTTGGTGTCTCAGATTAGACATTAGACCATTTATTATGAATATAAAAGTTAGTGAGGCATTAGAAAAGGACAGAGATAACGCCCACAGAAAGTTAGCTGTCGGTGGGTGTAGTCATGACTAAGGCCAGAACAAGAAGAGAAAAATACCGACCCAATGTTTAGTCTCCAGACAGATACAGACTTTGATCACAGTCAGTCCTGGTCAAGAGAACCTTACATTTGCCAACAGAAGATCCTTCTCTCTCTGTTTCAGGGCGTCATTTTGTCTTTTTTCCCTTCATACTGTAATTACATCAGTGTCAAAACAACTACCGATAAACTCGAGATCAAGACCAGAGCATACAGAGGGGCCAACAAGTGCAAGTCTGTGAGGGCCACAAGTCGAGCCCCTTTGGAGATTGAACTTTCCAGCCGAAAATAATCAATGATGTTATAAGCTCAGCTCCATTCCCAAGATATGGAAACACAGGACTTACAGGCATGATGATGATGATGATGATGATGAAGATGTGGAGAGATGTTGCAGAGCAGCGTTGAAGGTCTTCATGTGCCTCACCTTTAATATGAGCTCAATTTATAGAGCCAGGGAGGGACCTGCACTCAGAGTGACATCACCACACCCAATACACTTCCCTACACACCTACATTTGATAAGCAACTCAGATCGTGATTCATGTGGTTATTATGACCAAACCAAATCATACTCTGACTTTCTCTTTCGCAACCATGAAGCCGACTTCATCAGAAGTGAAGTTCTGCATCAGCAAGAAGCTGATCACAAGTCCTTCACATTTCAGTGGATTAAATACTGATGCTTGTATTATCTTATTTTTTCATGACGCTGAGGCTGTTCTGTTATATGGCCGTCACAAAAACCAAGTTCTTTACAACATCAAGTCGTTCATGCTGCTGGAATGTCTGCTCAATTGCCAAAGAGAACTCTGGAGGTAGTGTTGAATAAAACTCACCAGTTCACACAAAAATGAAGTTGACAGTGAGACTTGCTTGACTTGCAAGGAGAAAGGTGATGTGTGTCGTCTTTTCCTCTAGTTTCCACTTTGTTTTATCCCATGTGATCGCACAAGATTTCAGGCTGGGTGCTGGGACAGAATCTTTAATGTGCGTGTGGTGGAGATCATCTGGGTGCACCATGCAGACATAACAATAGAGGGCAGATATTTATCTTCATGTGAGGGCTCTCTGACAGATGAAATAAATCATTTGAGATTTTGACAATCGTAATGTGTGTGGCCCCTGAAGTTTGTGAGGTGAGACTTCATTGTTTGCTTGTCGCAGACACCATGAAAAGCAATTTTCTCTCTCTCTACATAGATAAAATGAAGATAAAAAAAATGTAAACAGTAGTTAAAGCAACTTTTAGGTCAATTTCAAAAGAGTGGGAGCAAAAGAGTTTTTGAAAAGAGAATCAATGAAGTCTCCATGATGGAGTGACAGGCCTCTGATGTGTGTCGCAATGTGTAGCAATGCTTCCTACGAATTTCTTCAGAAAGGAATCTTTTTTTTTTTTTTTTACAATTTGACTTCCCTGGTGTTGGGAAAGTAGATTTTAATCATTAACAATAGTTCAAAGTTCAGTTCACAAATTTCAAAATGAACTTGTTTGTTCCTTTTTTTAGTATGTTGCTGTGGGTTGCTGCAGTTATTGCCAAAGCCCACAGACGGTACATACTGTATTTGATCATTTTCTCCTCTGAAACCACATGTTTGGTTTCATCTTCACATCAAATTCTGAATCCTGAATGTGTGTGTGAGAGAGGTCTTCTTCTTGCAGTGCTTTTCGATAATAGTTCAGGTCATTTTCACATCATATAGAATTCATGTTGTCATACTGCCACTGCCTTCCACATTTGCTTGGTGATCATTTTTCTTAAAATAAGTTTTTACCCGATGATTTGGTCGTCTTTGGTTAAAAAAAATGTCTTGAATGAAATTCTTCAAAGCTTGTGGCTTTTTCGTCTTAGTTAATGAATTCGTAAAAGAAATAAAACACTGCAAAATGGCCGTTGCCAGTTCTATCTTGAACAAATGATCCGGGCGAGTCAAGCGCTATATAGAATATAGAAAACACTGAAACTGTGTTTCTGACTCTCTGGGTGATACAACTGCTCAGTCACAGGTTGAGATCCCAACGGGAGAAATTTATGTTGGGGTGCATCGGACACTCTTATCACTCACAAATTGTCTTGAGATTTACCAAAAGACTAAGATACAAGCAACTGAAATTGACATCATCCATCTGGTCTGATCTGGTGAAATTCTTGCAGTTGTTTGATTAGAAAATGAACCAATACATTGATGTTCTTCTCCTATTGCGAATGCAGTGGGATACAAAAACATTTGAGAGCTGGTCTGAACACACAGATATGTTGAAGTTGACTAGAATGTTGGATGTTCATTTAAATTCATCAACTCTCAGTCCAGAAGACGTCAAACAGAACCACTAGTCTTTTCATAAGGAGCTTTAATGCATTCAGAAACATGCATTCAAAACTAATGAAACAGACTTATGAATGAATTTATAAATCATTTATTACACTCATTTTTGTGACCCAAAACTTGCCTTAATCCTGGCGTTGGACACCCCACTGCTGATAAGCAACGGGACAAGGCCCTGAGAAGCCCCACGTCTTTTCTTATCTTGGTTAGTACAGAGCTGATGGACCGGGAAGTGGAAGTGAAATAAAAATTGATTTCTTTTTCAAGAAATTCGTATCTACTAAAGGTCTCCTGATAAAGAATTTGAGTTCTAGGATATGAAACCTTATTTGTAATTTAGAATACATTATTAACTCCATGGCTGCTTTCGTAAAAAAAAATTAAAAAACAAAGTTTTTCACATCATTGTTTGATATTTTTGCTGATTTTGAACAGTCATGACTCACATCGTATGCGAGGGTTACCCATGACACATACAAGTGTTCAACTGGTGTGTTTCCATTGTACCACACTGTGGGTACTGCTGAAGGGTAATGAATGATTATTAACAGTTGTTTCCAGATTGTGATTCATGTGGTTGTTGCGTATGACAAAGTTATATTCTTTGACGTTCATCCAACTACTCGACTGATCGACTGTGTGTAGTTTTATCCTCTTAGTTTTAGTGTTGTTGGTTCTGTCACTTTTAACTTGTTTTTTTTGTCATTTTTCAACAAATGGAGAACATTGGCTCTCAGTGTGTGTAGCTGCTAAAAGTGCAGTTGAAACTCAGCTGGTATTGGTATTGACTCTTTAGTCCTGTTGCCATTTCTCCTTCTTAGTTGAGAGTTGTCCTTGCTGTTGTATGGATAAAGCTGTCTGAAAATCGACCAAGTTTTATTTCACTTTTACTTCCCTTTACCCATATCCTATACCCGTCTGGATAAGAAAAGACAAGGCTCTGCCCCGGACCTTCTCCCTGCGTCTTTGAACGTGGTTTGCCACAAGATTGATTCAATGTTGACTACATACAAAAAAGTCCGTAGCTATTTTTTTCAGCTACCAGTGTTGTTTCACATTTTTTAGCGTGAGTCTCCATCAAACCCATGCTGTGACAGTGAGACCACCCGGATGCTCAGTCCAACCCAGACTAGCTAACACCTGGGAAGAGCTCGTATCAATTATTATACCCATTAATATCAGGAAAGTGACACTCAGTGAAGTTCTCCTTCAGTGTGCTCAGCCCTCTAGAGGCTTCGCATTGGAAAATTGTAGTTGCATTTTCTTTTTCCCATGGAAGATGTTATACTGCTGTCAAAAATCATTAGTCATGTTTAACAAAATTCCTTTGATTCATGATGATCAGATATTCAAACAAAAGTATTATCACTGATAAAATAGATAGAAAAATAATCATTTACTGAAAATGCGTTTTCTCGAACTGAGGTTGCTTGATAATTGAACAATGAAACATAATATTTTAGCTTCCTCTTACACAATAAGGGAGCCACTGACTTGCGAAATGGCTGTTGAGGTCAAAAAAACATTGCCAAATATATAGTCCTTTGTATTCTTTCTTGAGAAGCGATGAATTACATCATCAAGATGTTTATCTCTGGTTGTTCACCTTTCAATCATTTAAACCGTTTTCACAGCACAAATAACTGTTGTGTAATCTGGCAGTCACAAAACATGGAACACCAATGTATTTCAGATGCCAGCTGCTGAATTTCCAGATCAGTAACATAAAATATTTCTGTGAGGAATGAGCTGATGGGATTTTTTTTCAAATAGCATGTTAGTTGTATTTCCAGGTCTCAACAAAAGTAGTGCACCTGGTGAAGATGCCACTATACATGTTTGGATTTTGCTTTTGAAGAATGGGCTCTCTGTCGTCTGATATCTATTCTGGCATGTGCTTCAGTATGAACCTGTTCCTGATCTGTGCTGGTACGCTTCCTCAGGAGCTCAGGTTCTTGAGAAGAGAATTAGTCATATTATAAAGTGCCATTTCTGAGCAGTGAAGCCCTGCAACAGTCAATCTTTTGTTTCGAGTGAGACATATTTGATGTGTGTTGATATGCTTCCTCAGAATCTCTTCTGAAGCGAATCAGTGTTTGTTTTTCACTGTGAATTCACCAGTGCAACAACATAGATAAGAAAAGAAGTAGACCTGCCCAGACGTGGGTTCACACTTTAAAAAAAAAATTTCAGCACATATTTATGCAATTGTGATTTCATTATTTTGAGTACAAGAAACCTTTTATGTACGATATTCATTGTACAGTTTAATTGCCTTTTTGACGCTGGATGTTTTAACTTGGTGTGTGTGAGTCAGTCATCATCATCGTCATTATTATTATTGTTAGTAATAATAATTGTTAATACTACTACTACTACTAATAATAAAATAATATAGAAATAACCTCTATGAAATGACCGTTGCCAGTTCTATCCTGAACAAATGATCCGGGCGAGTCAAGCGCTATATAGAATATAGAAAACACTGAAACTGTGTTTCTGACTCTCTGGGTGATACAACTGCTCAGTCACAGGTTGAGATCCCAACGGGAGAAATTTATGTTGGGGTGCATCGGACACTCTTGTCACTCACAAATTGTCTTGAGATTTACCAAAAGACTAAGATACAAGCAACTGAAATTGACATCATCCATCTGGTCTGATCTGGTGAAATTCTTGCAGTTGTTTGATTAGACAATGAACCAATACATTGATGTTCTTCTCCTATTGCGAATGCAGTGGGATACAAAAACATTTGAGAGCTGGTCTGAACACACAGATATGTTGAAGTTGACTAGAATGTTGTATGTTCATTTAAATTCATCAACTTTCAGCTCAGAAGAAGTCAAACAGAACCACTAGTCTTTTTATAAGGAGCTTTAATGCATTCAGAAACATGCATTCAAAACTAATGAAACAGACTCATGAATGAATTTATATATTCATTTATATATATATATATATATTTTTTTTTTTTTTTTCTCCCTCAAATAATATATCAAGTAATCAAAAATGTCAATGTTTATTTTCTTATTTTACATCAAACTAGTGTTTTTTCCATTTCTTTGGACACTTTTTTCCTCAGAAAACTTTATTTGCAATTCAGAATACATTATTAACTCCATGGCTGCTTTCGTAAAAAAAATTAAAAAACAAAGTTTTTCACATCATTGTTTGATATTTTTGCTGATTTTCAACAGTCATGACTCACATCGTATGCGAGGGTTACCCATGACACATACAAGTGTTCAACTGGTGTGTTTCCATTGTACCACACTGTGGGTACTGCTGAAGGGTAATGAATGATTATTAACAGTTGTTTCCAGATTCATGTGGTTGTTGCGTAAGACATAGTTCTATTCTTTGACGTTCATCCAACTACTCGACTGATCGACTGTGTGTAGTTTTATCCTCTTAGTTTTAGTGTTATTGGTTCTGTCACTTTTAACTTGTTTTTTTTTTTCATTTTTCAACAAATGGAGAGCATTGGCTCTCAGTGTGTGTAGCTGCTAAAAGTGCAGTTGAAACTCAGCTGGTATTGGTATTGACTCTTTAGTCCTGTTGCCATTTCTCCTTCTTAGTTGAGAGTTGTCCTTGCTGTTGTATGGATAAAGCTGTCTGAAAATCGACCAAGTTTTATTTCACTTTTTCTTCCCTTTACCCATATCCTATACCCATCTGGATAAGAAAAGACAAGGCTCTGCCCCGGACTGTGGACCGTGAACGTGGTTTGCCACAAGATTGATTCAATGTTGACAACATGGTAAAGTAAGTTCGAAGCTGTATTTTTTCAGCTACTTGGCTAGTTTACCACATTACTTTTTTTTCCCCCATTTTTTTCATTACATGCGACCCATGTCGGAGGTTTGAGACTCTTATCCAATCTGATTTTTCCCCAACAATCTGATCCACAGTTCCAGTGTGAATGTGACTGCCCCCAGGTGGTGAACGATTGAAATTGCCCTCTCTCTGTCTCCTGTCTTTTTCCTTCTCTATTCTCCAGAGTGGCTTTCCAGGTGCTTCAGTTTTACCTAATTGTGTCACACCTATTTATTGCTGGATGAATTTGTGCAGCGTGAAAGTATTCAGTCAGATGAAGCAAATATTTTTAATTTGCAATGCGTGACATTTATTTGGTGAAAAAATGAAGCAAGTGAATTAGAAATTAAGTAAATGAAGCAGTGGTCGTTTCTCAGGAAACCATGCGTCAGTTGATTTGTTGTTGGTTCCAAGCCTCAGTTCAGGTCAAAATAGAAGATTTTGATGCAGTTACAGAACTGATCAGTTGTCTTGTCTTCGTTTCGTGCCGTGGGGTGAATGTGATGGCAAAGAAAGGACAGACACATAGGCGCTGGTCTCTATAGACAGCGGCAATGTCGAGTGGCGGCAATTGTGCCGTCAGCGTTTACACAGCCCTTAAGCAGGCGGTGGTTAGCTCAGGGGTCGGCAACCCCAAATGTTGGGCTGGGGAGCCATATTGGACAAAAAGACAAAAAAACATTAAGTGTGGAGCCACAAAAAATGAAATGCCTTATGTAAGCCTTGAAATGAAGGCGAGACACGCTGTATGTCTCTATATTAGCTCCATTAACCTACTGTCAAAATGACTAAGTTGGCTACAAATACATCCTGAGTCTTCATGATCAAATGTTTACCTTCCTGGCACTGCATCCTTCAGAGAATGATGCACCACGTGACAGCTCTGTTGGACGATGCCGCCTCATGTTACGCTTCATTACAATATTAATGAATTAGCAGGAGGTCGTCACCTTCATCAAGCAATGCACCGAACCCACGGTGGTTCAATGCTTTTGCATTTATCTTGTTCACCATCTCAATGACAAGGTTCATCACTCTGATGGGAATGTTTGTGCACACAACGCCTCTTGATGCAAGATGCAGCGGAATGCAAGCAGATTTCGATCCAATGCTTTCTGGAGCAAAGTCACAAAACCCCTTTTTGATCCTCTCATTTTGCCATGCGCTTTGAGTTTGGGAGTTTTTCCTGATCCACCTCCTTTGTTTTCCAGTGTGTCTGTGTCCCTTCTCCGTGGTTCTTCTCTTGTGTTCAATCCTACCATGCTTTCTGTCTCTTCAAATTTCTCATTTATTAAAAATAATATTTGCCAACTATATATCTGCGCTAAATATGCAATTGTGTCTGTTAGAAAGTTCAGTCTTAAAACTGACATTTCACATACATTCCAGCAAGAATGTGACGTCTTTCATCTGAGTCACTGTCGCGGCTGTTTTACCATTCAATGGGGACATCTGTTGGGCAAGGTGATATTACACTCAGTTAAATAAATCACTCTGAGTCCTGATACAAAATTGGGAATCGATGAAAAAAAAAAAAAGATCTTTCGACCATATCAGCCAGGGCTGCTTACGGTTAACCCTCAACACATATGACCTCACACACAGACACACATATCCACTGTTGGGAAAAGTGGGAATAAGGTCCAGCAATTATCGGAAATGTTCTTCACTTGGCTCCTTTTCAACCTCGAAATGTCATCAGAAATATCAACTGAACTGAATGTAATGTAACAATAGTGTTGCCATGTTGTAGAATTGTCAAACAAATCTCATGTAATGTGCTTATGTAAGGTGTTTGCTATGAAATAGAGGAGCTTGAAATTCATTTGTTCATATGCAGCAACTCAACTTTCATTTTGCCTCATTATTATTATTGTTATTATTATTATTATCTCACACAGTATTTATTGCCATTTGTGCTGCGAGAAAGTGTTCCCTCAGATTTGTCAAGTTCTCATTTGCAGTGCTTAACATTTGTAGACAGCTTTGTTCACTGCAAATCAATCCTGCTGAATAATAATTTCATGGAAACTAAGATTTATTAACAGTGATTTAGCATGTATTTCAGCGTCACGCTCTGCAGGCTACATTACAAACCCAAAATACAATTAGACTCATGAGTCAAAGAAATGAATCACTGCTGAATTCGCCTCGCCAGTTGTGTCCTGAACAAGTTTTCCAGACTAATTCCAAGTGTACGTTATAGGAATATAGAAAACAATGAAACTGTGAAGCGTTCTGCCGCTACTCGATTCAGCCGATTCAGTCTTTTCGTCAGGAGACAATCTTCCATATTTGTAGCTCCCCTAAGGCAGACACCATTTGTTAAGTTATATCTGTCTTTTTAATGATTATTATTCTGCAGTGAAAAATTCTTTTAACCTCTCGAACAATGTTCTCTGTCTCAGAACGTACCGAATGAATCTGGAGATAGTTAAACTGGTTTTGAGTTGATATTGGCCAAATAAAACATTTTCATCTCTGAACAATTTTGTTTCCATTAAAAAAAAAAAAAAAAAACATGGCAATGAACCCTATCACACAAATGTTTGTGTGAAAAATATATGCATCATCATATTTTATTTAAAAAAAAAAACAGAAATAAAATGATGTTTTAGACTGCGCCACGTCATTATCGCGGTTGTTTTGTGAGGACATCTGCTGGCCAAGCGGACGCCGCTCTCTCAGCATTCCAGTTCAAAATAAGCATCTAAATAAATATAAATTACCGTTTTACAAGAGAGCACTGTAACTGTGTTTTTATGTTTTGAAATCATGTAAATCTATTAGATTCTTGGTGATGACTTGGATTATTTTGTAGGAAGCCTGACCACTTTGGGCCCATGGTTGTCAGTCACAGGTAGATATCTCGAATGGAGAAATTAATGTTGGAGTCTTGTGCACAAGTGATGAGAGGAACAAGGTGGAGACGGACAGACAGGTGTATTACATTCTTACCCTCACCTGTTCTCATGAGATTTACTGAAAGAACACTGTGAGCAGCTGAAATTAGTATCAGCTACGGTGGTGGGGAGGACGCTTCCCAGGAGGTTTTATTTTATCCCCAATTTTGCTCTCAAACGCCATCACAACTGTTTGTGTCAGGAGCTTTAGTACATTCAGTCACATTGCATTTATCGTTTTGAGTTGAATCGAAAAGCTCAGGTGGGCTGTGTGGACACAGAGGTGAGTGTAGAGACTATTTAATCTCCACGCTTGTGAAGCTTGCTTGAATGCACCAAGGTGATTGGGGTAATGGAAGGTGGTGGCATCTGCGAAGGTGACCAGGAACTCTCCGGGGCTGAATGCGACAGTGATCTGCAAGATGATGAACAGATTGAATTTTCACATCTCTGCAGAAAAATATTCTCCTGCTTTTGCTTGAAAAAAATGAATGAATCTCGACAACAGGTAACTCACGGTGAACTCCGCCCCCTGCTGAAAAGGAAACTCTTCTGTTGTGACTCTATTCAACCACTGGCCGCCCTGCAGATAGTCGCAAACCACTGTGTTCACATCAGTGTGGCGTTTGAAGCGGGGGTTGATGTGCAGGGCGACGTCGCTCTCATCTGGGCAGATGTTCACCTCAAAGCTGAAACACGAATCTGTGTGAAAATCACATTTCTCCCGCCAAGATTCAGATTATCTCTGGTGAAATTAAGGTAGTATTACTGGTATGCTTGTTATATGCAGAAGGAAAAAGATGATTTTTTTTCTTTATATGTGGACACTAATGAAATTGAGGAAGGGCAATAATCATCATGGAAAAATTAGGAATTTCTCTAGATATTCAATGAACAAAATGACCTATATTTATAAAAGAGAAAAAATCTCTCTCTCTCTCTCTCTCTCTCTCTCTCTCTCTCTCTCTATATATATATATATATATATATATATATATATATATATATATATATATATAGTTAGTTAGTTAGTTCCATTGAAATCGACAACAAATCTATTTCTTTATTTTTTAATTCACAAAAACAAAGTCACAGAGGAGCTGTTATCACTTACTTGGTTGAGTGTGCATCGGCTACTCCCTTCACCGTCAACGTCTGTCCAATCTTGAAAGGTATGTTCTTGATAGTCAAAGGCTGTGGATGTTAAGCATTGTAATTTAAGTCAATCTCTCATCCAGAACCAAACTGCCATGACTGATCATGCCAGTAGCTAGAAGTGTTGAGTATATTTAAGTTTCATGGAGGCCAGAGTGACTGGAAAGCATCAAAAACAGAGAAGGGAAAACCGGTCGCTACACAAGAGACGGAGATACAGGACTCACAAGCATGATAGGAGGAGGAGGTGATGTGGAGAGAAGCAGCAGAGGAGAGGTGAAGGTCTTCCACTGCCTTACCTTTTATCAGAGCTCAGTTTATACTGTAGAGCCAGGGAGGGTCCTGCTTTCACTGACATCACCAACACCCTAGACAGTCACTTCCCTCTTTGTCTTCTGCAAACAACGGCAATATTTAACAAGTTGCAGTGAAAACTAGTGGCTAATTTGTTGTTGCTGCCAGATTGTAATTCATGTTGCATTAAACATACATTTTATTCTCTATTGCTGGGCTGATTAATACAGTTTTATCCCCTTCATTTTAGCCATTTAAATGCATTGAATTTGTTTATTGTTTCAAATGACATTAATAAATTAGATAACATTTTTAAGCTCATGAACAGCCAACTGTGTCGTTGGTCTACATGCTGTATAAATACAGCTGGTATTTGTATTGACTTTTTTGTCACATTTTTATTACCGTTTCTTAGTGAAGCTGGCTACACACTCTGCGAGTTTTGGTCCAATTGGACACAATTTGTCAGTTGTGTGACTGTTTTACGTATCAGTAACGTCTAAACAGTTGTGCGTTATCATTGTTCAAGCTGTTGTGTTGGTGTGTTGTGCTCGCTACACCTGCAACAGAGGTTAAATTGGGTTTCAACGTGCTCTGAAAATGTAACTACGGATGGCGTGACTGTGATCGCTGAAGCGTTGGACAGCTTGACTCTGCTGTTCTGGCTCGTGGTTCTTCGATTTCTTTGTTTTCCTGTGTTGCAGATCCACATCCAAGAGTCCTTTCTGTCCCACGTAGACGTACAGTGTATGCAGTCGCGTCGGATCGTATAGTGTGAGACAGAAATTGTGAGGTGCGAGCTACCGTTCACTCGGACGGCATGAGCAGCAGCTGAACACCCTGATTGAAAACAATCGCACAGAAGCATTTGTGGAACAGAAACTTGAATCAAAGCATCATCATTTTTGTCATTTGAAATGCATTTGTTGATGTTGCAAAATTTCACTGTAGCTAGCGCTACGCTAAACCACACCCTCGTCCAGACCAGGATGTGGTTTATGCATCATCAGCAGGACACCCCAAATCTTTCCATTGAATTCGCTGGTCCAATATGCTGCGTAAGTGAAGTGAATGTCGTATTGCTGAACTTTGGAAGTCATTTTGACACTTAACCGAGCATGTTTGTCTGCATGTTTGTGTTTGTCAAAATGAGTATCTGCCGGCAAACTGTCAGTTCCACAATGTTTGCTCTGTTTGGCCAGTGATGGGATCAAGTGTCTTGTTTGATTTTGATTTGTGTTTGGTTCTGGTGGCTGCATTTGCAGAGATCACATGTCCCACACTTCTGCTTTTTTGTACATGCTCAGCATCTTTCTGCTTTGATGAAGCTCCCAAATCACACAAATAGATCAACACCGGGTTCGATCACAATCGAGCTAAACGCCTGTGTGAATGAACCGCATTATCCAGGTGGCTGAGGGAAACGCAACTTCTAGATTTGAACTGAGATTTCAAAAGTCTGAACCTTGCCGGACTGATGTGTTTTTCTCTGCTGTCATGAAACCGTGGTCAATGTCACCATGTGTCATCTGGTCAAAGTGACAGGCAGTGGTTCAATGAGCAATCGAGGAAAGTGTCTGCAGTTATGACATGAACAAAAGGCCCTGTCAGATACAAGTCCTGGAGCAAGAGTTATTAAGATGAGGTTCGGACCATTCCTAATGACCTCACCAGACTGTACCCACACACTGAATCACTGTTGTGTCTATTGCTGAACTCAAATCTCATGTTCGAACGTGCCATGCTTTCTGTCTCGTCAAATTCCTGATTTTATTAAAGAAATATTTGCCAACTGCAAATCGCTGCTACATATGCCATCGAGTTTATGGTTATGGAAAGGTCAATGTTAACATTTCTCATGCAATCCAACAAAACTATGACATCAATTTCATCAGAGTCACGATCGTGGTTGTTTTCCGACTCTATGGCGACATCTGTTGGCCAAACGTAATACTACTCAGTTAAATAAATCACTTTTGGTCCAGAAAGAAGTCATGACAAATCGGGAATCATTCTGTCTTATTCTTGGAGTCCTTGCAAGAAATGATCTGGATGACCCACGAGGAAAGTACTGACACTTTATTCACAGCTTCTTCGTTTCCCAGAACTCTGTTCCTCTCATCTCACCCACATAAGTGACATCATCAGTCAATGACAACAAACACACCACAGATGGCGCCACACTACATAAAATGTAAACACTCGATTGCCACAAAACATATTCCAGGAATATTACACATTCTTTTTTTCAATCTTTAGGCCCTATCCGCCAAGGCTGCTTACAGTTAACACGCAACATATAGGACCTCACACACAGTTACACATACCCACTGTTTGGGAATAAGGAACAGAAATGATAAGATTTCAGTTCCAAATGGAAGAAGAAATATCAACTAAATTGTAAATAATGTAGCAAAAGATTTGGCAAGTCCTCATTTGCAATTCTTTACATTTATATTCAGCTTTTTACGCAGCAAGTAAATCCTGCTAAATAATAGTTTCATATCAGCTAAGATTTATTAACAGTGCTCATATTTCAAGGTCACAATCTGCAAGCTACATTACAAACCAATGGTGACATCAGCTGGCTAAGTTTGAAGAGATCAGTCAGTCATGAATTTGCCTCGCCAGTTCTGTCCTGAACAAATGTTCCAGACTGATTCTAAATGGATGTTTAACCTTACAGACAGTATGGAAAACGTTGAAACTGTGAATCTGTCTGTCGCTGTTAGATTGAGCTTGTTCAGCTCAGAAAAGTCAAACAGAAACACCAGTCTTTTCGTAAGGAGCTTTAATGCATTCAGTCACATGACATTGGTAGTTCGGTGTTGAATCTAAAAGCTCAGGTCAGCTGTGAAGTCACAGTGGCTGTGGTGAGTGTTGAGGAGAATTATTTAATTTCAAAGCTCTCAATGGAAAGCTCTCCCTTGGAAAAGAAGTTAGGGTAATCCGTTGCTCTCAGACGATTGGGGAAATAGATCAAGCTGTCATCTGGTAGAGCCACCAAAAACTCTTCGGGGAGGAAAGTGACAGTAATCTACAAGATAAAAAAACAGAATCAATCTTCCCATCTCTGCTGAAAATCGTCATACTACATTTGCTTTAACAGACCGAATGAATCTCTGAAGCAGTTTACTCACAGTAAACGCCACTCCCCGCGCGAAAGGAAACCCTTTTCCATAGACCTCCTCCCCCCAGCAGCCCTTCTGGCATGCGTTGCACAGCACAGTGTTGTTGTCAAAGCGGGGGTTAACGTGGAGAGCGATGTCTTGCTCACTGTAGCAGATGTTCAGTGAAATCCTGAAACAGAAATCTGTCTCAAAAGTCCATTGTCATGCCAGTGTTTTGACCGAGCACTAACCTGGTGGCATCAGCATGGGGTACTGCCTTCACAGTCAACGTCTGTCCGGGCTTGAAGTGCACGTTTTTGATCTCTGTCACCTGTGTGGACGTTAGACGTTTGAGCTGAATACATGAATTTTGGTGTCTCAGATTAGACATTAGACCATTTATTATGAATATAAAAGTTAGTGAGGCATTAGAAAAGGACAGAGATAACGCCCACAGAAAGTTAGTTGTCGGTGGGTGTAGTCATGACTAAGGCCAGAACAAGAAGAGAAAAATACCGACCCAATATTTAGTCTCCAGACAGATACAGACTTTGATCACAGTGAGTCCTGGTCAAGAGAACCTTACATTTGCCAACAGAAGATCCTTCTCTCTCTGTTTCAGGGCGTCATTTTGTCTTTTTTCCCTTCATAGTGTAATTACATCAGTGTCAAAACAATTACCGATAAACTCAAGATCAAGACCAGAGCATACAGAGGGGCCAACAAGTGCAAGTCTGTGAGGGCCACAAGTCGAGCCCCTTTGGAGATTGAACTTTCCAGCCGAAAATAATCAATGATGTTATAAGCTCAGCTCCATTCCCAAGATATGGAAACACAGGACTTACAGGCATGATGATGATGATGATGATGATGAAGATGTGGAGAGATGTTGCAGAGCAGCGTTGAAGGTCTTCATGTGCCTCACCTTTAATCTGAGCTCAATTTATAGAGCCAGGGAGGGACCTGCACTCAGAGTGACATCACCACACCCAATACACTTCCCTACACACCTACATTTGATAAGCAACTCAGATCGTGATTCATGTGGTTGTTATGACCAAACCAAATCATACTCTGACTTTCTCTTTCGCAACCATGAAGCCGACTTCATCAGAAGCGAAGTTCTGCATCAGCAAGAAGCTGATCACAAGTCCTTCACATTTCAGTGGATTAAATACTGATGCTTGTATTATCTTTTTTCTTTTCATGACGCTGAGGCTGTTCTGTTATATGGCCGTCACAAAAACCAAGTTCTTTACAACATCAAGTAGTTCATGCTGCTGGAATGTCTGCTCAATTGCCAAAGAGAACTCTGGAGGTAGTGTTGAATAAAACTCACCAGTTCACACAAAAATGAAGTTGACAGTGAGACTTGCTTGACTTGCAAGGAGAAAGGTGATGTGTGTCGTCTTTTCCTCTTGTTTCCACTTTGTTTTATCCCATGTGATCGCACAAGATTTCAGGCTGGGTGCTGGGACAGAATCTTTAATGTGCGTGTGGTGGAGATCATCTGGGTGCACCATGCAGACATAACAATCGAGGGCAGATATTTATCTAAAGCAACTTTTAGGTCAATTTCAAAAGAGTGGGAGCAAAAGAGTTTTTGAAAAGAGAATCAATGAAGTCTCCATGATGGAGTGACAGGCCTCTGATGTGTGTCGCAATGTGTAGTAATGCTTCCTACGAATTTCTTCAGAAGGGAATCTTTTTTTTTTTTTTTTACAATTTAACTTCCCTGGTGTTGGGAAAGTTGATTTTAATCATTAACAATAGTTCAAAGTTCAGTTCACAAATTTCAAAATGAACTTGTTTGTTCCTTTTTTTAGTATGTTGCTGTGGGTTGCTGCAGTTATTGCCAAAGCCCACAGACGGTACATACTGTATTTGATCATTTTCTCCTCTGAAACCACATGTTTGGTTTCATCTTCACATCAAATTCTGAATCCTGAATGTGTGTGTGAGAGAGGTCTTCTTCTTGCAGTGCTTTTCAATAATAGTTCAGGTCATTTTCACATCATATAGAATTCATGTTGTCATACTGCCACTGCCTTCCAGATTTGCTTGGTGATCATTTTTCTTAAAATAAGTTCTTCCCCGATGATTTGGTCGTCTTTGGTTAAAAAAAATGTCTTCTGAAAGTCTTCGAAGCTTGTGGCTTTTTCGTCTTAGTTAATGAATTCGTAAAAGAAATAAAACACTGGAAAATGGCCGTTGCCAGATCTATCTTGAACAAATGATCCGGGCGAGTCAAGCGCTATATAGAATATAGAAAACACTGAAACTGTGTTTCTGACTCTCTGGGTGATAAGTCACAGGTTGAGATCCCAATGGGAGAAATTTATGTTGGGGTGTATCAGAGACTCTTATCACTCACAAATTGTCTTGAGATTTACTAAAAGACCGGCATAGAAGCAACTGAAATTGACATCATCCACAGGGGATCTGGACTCTCTCCTAGACAGAGGAGGTGAAATTCTGCATTCGAAAATGAACCAATGCATTGATTTTCTTCTCCTTTTTCAGAAGCAGTGGGATACAAAAACATTCTGCAGCTACTCTGAAGACAGGCCGATATGTTGAAGTTGACAAGCATCCTCAGTTAATTTTACTTTATACACAATTGTGTATGACCTTAAAATCAAACCCTCAGCTCAGAAGAAGTCAAACAGAAACACTAGTCTTTTCATAAGGAGCTTTAATGCATTCAGTCACATGACATTGGTAGTTTTGTGTGGAATCTAAAAGCTCAGGTCAGCTGTGAAGTCACATGGCCACCACGACCGTGGAGGTTTTCTATTTAAACTCAAGGCTGGAAATTTGAGCTTCTCCATCAGAAAAGAAGTAAGGGTACTCTTTCCCATTCAGGCGATTGGGAATACGGATTTTGATGTCATCTGGCAGGGTAATGACAAACTCCCCACAGTGGAACGCGATGGTGATCTACATGAGAATGAACAGAATGATTCTTCACATCACAGCAGAAAACACCATTCAACTCTCTAAAGCAGTTTACTCACAGTGAACTCCACATGCTGCTTGAAAGGAAACCCACATCCAATGACCTCTTGGCCCCAGACGCCCTTCTGGCGTGTGTTGCACACCACAGTGTTGGACTCAAAGCGAGGGTTGACGTGGAGAGCAATGTCTTGCTCGTTGTAGCCGATGTTCAGTGAAAACCTAAAGAAGAAATTTGTCTCAAAAGTCCATTCTCATGTCAAGACATCACGGTCTTTGAGCACTAACCTACTAGTGGCACCACCGTTGGGTATTCCCGTCACAGTCAAGGTCTGTCCAACCTTGAAGACCATGTTTTTGATCTGCAACAACTGTGTGGACATGAATACATTTGAGCTGACATCAGGAGAACCTTCTTGACTTCACAATAGCTCGCGTCAGTCACTGAGCCCCAATTCATGACTCATTCAGATGAATGACAGCCAGTGTTTTCACTCTCGTTCTAGCGCCAGAAGCAAACCTTCTGCATCTGTGTCATGACTTGTACCTATTAAAAACCATTTGCACATGTTCCAAAAAGATCAGTCTTCTGTGAGAAAACTGCACATCCGCTCTCCTCGTGGCCCAGTCAAGACAATGATGCCAGGGTTTTAGAAAATACAGTGGTGGGCTCCGACCTGGTTGATCTTGGTCCTGGTGCTTGTCTCAAAGATGAACCCATCCTAGTCTAAGTACACACAGTCAATACTGCAGATCTAGGCACATCGCGGTCGGGCGACATGCGGCTCAATGACGTTATATATCCAGCTATCATGATGTCTGAGTGAAGCTTATCAAGTGATCATGGAGCAATGCTCTGACAGTCTGACAAAATTCCACTTTTTCAAGTAGAAGAACAATGCAAAGTTTTTTAAAGAATACTGTACAATTAGAAATGGAAATACAGCGCTTACCGGCATGATGATGATGATGAGGAAGATGTAGAGAGCTGCTGCAGAGAAGTGTTGAAAGTCTTCCCGTGGCTCACCTTTAATCATTTTATAGAGCCAGGGAGACATCACCACACCCAATCCAGTCACTTCCGTCATCATGGCATACCACACCAATGTTTGAAAAGTAGCTCTGGGTACTGCTGAAGGGTAATGAATGATTATTAACAGTTGTTTCCAGATTCATGTGGTTGTTGCGTAAGACATAGTTCTATTCTTTGACGTTCATCCAACTACTCGACTGATCGACTGTGTGTAGTTTTATCCTCTTAGTTTTTGTGTTATTGGTTCTGTCACTTTTAACTTGTTTTTTTCTTTTCATTTTTCAACAAATGGAGAGCATTGGCTCTCAGTTGTGTAGCTGCTAAAAGTGCAGTTGAAACTCAGCTGGTATTGGTATTGACTCTTTAGTCCTGTTGCCATTTCTCCTTCTTAGTTGAGAGTTGTCCTTGCTGCTGCATGGATAAAGCTTTCTGAAAATCGACCAAGTTTTATTTCACTTTTACTTCCCTTTACCCATATCCTACACCCGTCTGGATAAGAAAAGACAAGGCTCTGCCCCGGACCTTCTCCCTGCGTCTTTGAACATGGTTTGCCACAAGATTGATTCAATGTTGACAACATGGTAAAGTAAGTTCGAAGCTGTGTTTTTTCAGCTACGTGGCTAGTTTACCAGTGTTGTTTCACATTTTTTAGCGTGAGTCTCCATCAAACCCATGCTGTGACAGTGAGACCACCCGGATGCTCAGTCCAACCCAGACTAGCTAACACCTGGGAAGAGCTCGTATCAATTATTATACCAATTAATATCAGGAAAGTGACACTCAGTGAAGTTCTCCTTCAGTGTGCTCAGCCCTCTAGAGGCTTCGCATTGGAAAATTGTAGTTGCATTTTCTTTTTCCCATGGAAGATGTTACACTGCTGTCAAAAATCATTAGTCATGTTTAACAAAATTCCTTTGATTCATGATGATCAGATATTCAAACAAAAGTATTATCACTGATAAAATAGATAGAAAAATAATCATTTACTGAAAATGCGTTTTCTCGAACTGAGGTTGCTTGATAATTGAACAATGAAACATAATATTTTAGCTTCCTCTTACACAATAAGGGAGCCACTGACTTGCGAAATGGCTGTTGAGGTCAAAAAAACATTGCCAAATATATAGTCCTTTGTAGTCTTTCTTGAGAAGCGATGAACTACATCAGCAAGATGTTTATCTCACGTTGTTTGCCTTTCATTCATTTCAATCGTTTTCACAGCACAAATAACTGTTGTGTAATCTGGCAGTCACGAAACATGGAACACCAATGTATTTCAGATGCCAGCTGCTGAATTTCCAGATCAGTAACATAAAATATTTCTGTGAGGAATGAGCTGATGGGATTTTTTTTCAAATTGCATGTTAGTTGTATTTCCAGGTCTAAACAAAAGTAGTGCACCTGGTGAAGATGTCACTGTGCATGTTTGGATTTTGCTTTTGAAGAAATCCAAACATGTATAGTTGCATTCATGTTTGGATTCCTGTGTGGACATGAATACATTTGAGCTGACATCAGGAGAACCTTCTTGGCTTCACAATAGCTCGCGTCAGTCACTGAGCCCCAATTCATGGCTCTTTCAGATCAATGACAGACCGTGTTTTCAATCTAGTCCCAGCTCCAGAACCAAACCTTGTGCATCTTTGTCATGACTTGAACCAATTAAAAAGCATTTCAACATGTTTCAAAAAGATCAGTCTTCTGTGAGAAAACTGCACATCCGCTCTCCTCATACCCCAGTGGAGGTCATGGTGCCAGGGTTTTGGAAAATAATGTGGTCAGCTTCTACCCAGTTGATTAGGTTTGTCTCAAAGATGAACCCATCCTCGTCTAAGTGAACACAGTTGCCACTGCACACATGGGCACAGTGCGGTCCGGGGCCCCCCCTATAACTTTGAAACTTAAAAACTGACCGTGGAGAAATGGGTATTCGTTACTTCTTAAAATTCTCTGTTTCAGGGTGTAATTTTGTTGATTTACCTTCATGTCACAATTACATCAGTGTCGACACAATCTAACTCGAGACTGACACCAGAGCATACAGAGACCAACTCTAAGACAAAGTCTCTGGGGGTCAGAGACCAAGTTGAGTGCCTTTGGAAATTGAACTGGAGCTACAGTGAAGCTGGCACTTCTTCAGGTGCACCAGTGAGAGCATCTTCTGTCTCCTCGTGCCACTTCTACCACTTATTTTATATACAAAAAGAACACAATTGTTGACGTTATTTCAGGTCAGTTCATAGCAGCGTTACTGAAAAAAATCAACGAGGTTATTACTCAAAGACTCAAAACAATCATTGCAAAAGAAATAGAAATACTGGACTTACGGCCATGATGATGATGATGGTGATGAAGATGTGGAGAGATGCTGCGGAGCAGTGCCTCAGCTTTAATCTGAGCTCAATTTATAGAGCTAAGGAGGGTCCTCCACCCAGTGACATCACCACACCCTATAGAGTAGTGACTTTATCTTCTGCAAACAGGATTAATGTTTAACAAGTAGCTGTGGAATGAGTGATTATGTTTCTCGTTGCTTCCAGACAAAATCGTTCTTATGGTTGTGGCATAAAATATACTCTTATTCTCTGTTGTTTATGCAACTACTCCGTCGAACAACTGTATATAGTGTTAGTCTTAATGATGTCATTACTTTTAACTGTTTATTGTTCTGATAATTATGAAATAATTTTATTTAAGCTAGGAGGCTAGTTTGGAAGTGTTGTTTCACATTTTTAGTGTGAGCCTCAGTCAAACTCATGCTGTGACTGTGAGTGACAGTTAACTGTTGTCAGTTAACTGACAAGTTAACACCTGGAAACTCCTGCTCCTCACCGCTCCTCACTGCTCCTCACTGCTCCTCACTGCTCCTGCACCTCACTGCTCCTCACTGCTCCTCACTGCTCCTGCTCCTCACTGCTCCTGTTCCTCATTGCTCCTCACTGCTCCTGCTCCTCACTGCTCCTGCTCCTCACTGCTCCTGCACCTCACTGCTCCTGCTCCTCACAGCTCCTCACTGCTCCTCACTGCTCCTGTTCCTCATTGCTCCTCACTGCTCCTGCTCCTCACTGCTCCTGCTCCCGCTCCTCACTGCTCCTCACTGCTCCTCACTGCTCCTGCTCCTCACTGCACTGATGCTGACTGCTAGTACTTTTACGACAACCTTTTCTCTTTCTGCCACTGCTTTCATTTGCAAACATGTCTACAGCACCAGCACTTAGTACTAGTAGGACTACTTCCACCTGTTGCAGGAGTACCCAGTACTGCGACTGTGTCAGCTACTGCCCATCTCAGAGGGCTCCAGCATGCACTTGGACGAAGTGTATTTACTTTGTGCGTTTGGGTTTAAAAATAGAGAAGATGTCATTGCGACGTGGAGTCCCAGTCACGTCCTGGTTGTCTGGAGCTCCACGCTGCACCTCTGACTCAGTTGTAATTTCGCCATGACGCTTCCCCCCCGGAGGACGTGGCTGATAACTGCAGCGCTGTTGTTGGCTGTGCCTGAAATAGACTTTCTGTCGACTACTGAAGGCTGTAGTGTCTCACCAGACGATGGTTAGGGGATAGTGCCGACTCAGCATGGCGCCGCTTCCCCCGCGGATTAATAAAAGATGGCTGCACTAGCTCAACTTTCTGCTGCGAGGAGAGGGAAGTTGTCCGGCGGCGACTTGAACTCTGTTTGATCTGGGCCTGAGCGTTATCACCCTGGTGGTCCGTGGTATGATAATTCTGTCTGAATTTTAGCCACCGGCTCAGCGAGATGCTGTGTTATGTAAGAACCCAACACCAAGGTCGCGCTCACTCCCACGCTGCAGCTTCAGCACTGTTGCTCAGTGATGGAGGTGATGTGGAGAAATTAAAACCTGCACTTATCAATCGGACTCCACAGCCTGTTTTCTTGACGATCAGCTGCTGGTGCATTTGGCGTGGACCCACGAGAGAGAGGAGATGAGACTCGCACCAGTCACACCTGCCTTTGACATTGGTTTGGTCTCCTCTGGTGGTTTGCTTACATATTGAAAGCATTTTTCAGAAAAGACTTCACTGAGCACGTGAGCTGGTGTGTTGAAGACGGTGTTGGGCGTGAGGCGCTGGGTGTCGAGGGAAACGCTGTAGGTTTGCTCCACTGCCATGTGGTTTCCAAGCCCTGACCTCGACGCCCCTGGAGCACCTGCATCCTTTGGCAGGAGCTGCTCCGGTTCTGAATGACTCGCGAGGCCGTTAAGGAAATGCCACGGCCATCTGCAGCGCTCCGAGTGTGAAATGAAGGTGGAGTGTGTGTCGCGTGGCTCCTCAAAGGCAGCAGATGATGTCAATTTTGGAGGTCATGCTCCCACAGGTCGTCGCATCTTTCACCATCGACATTGGTGTGACACCTCAATCCCGGTAATGAGTCCAGAAGTGGCTGTGGTTCACAAGGAGCCGCTGCAGATAAACGGCAGCACCTGATAAGGATCATCGTCAGCACACACTCAACCACACAAAACTAATGAAACTTATTATATATATATATATAATACTTATGGATGAATTTCTAAATCATTTATTACACTAATTTTTGCGACTCAAAACTTGCCTTAATCGTGGCGTTGGACGCCCCACTGCTGATAAGCAACGGGAGAAGGCCTCCAGCAGCCCCACGTCTTTTCTTAGCTTGGTTATTACTCTAATATATATCAAATAATCAAAAATATCAAATTTTTATTTTCCTATTTTACATGAAACTTGTGGGTTCAACTTTTTTGGACACTTTTTTTCTTCAGAAATCTTTATTTAGAATTTAGAATACATTATTAATTCCATGGCTGCTGTTGTAAAAATGTTTTTCACATCATTGTTTGATATTTTTGCTGATTTTGAACAGTCATGACTCACAGGGTATGCGAAGGTTACCCATGACACATACAAAGTGTTCAACCAATGTGTTTAACACTGCGGCACAGCAGTAAGTCCGAGGTCTTGAAACGTGTGCAAATTAGTTATCTGCTGAAAATACTCCACTATCAAAGTCTAGCCTCTGTAGCTGAACAATGTTCCAAAATAAAAGGCATATTCCACAACATTACATGACCTACCGACCCGTGTGATAACTGACATGCTTTACTGCAGCAGTGAGTCCTTGCTGAAGACACGGCATCATGAGACGCCATGGAGTGACTGCTCTCATTCACCACAGCGGTCGACGGCCGTGCTGAAGAATTTACTTTTTAACTTTTACTTTTATTGACCGTCATCAAAATGTGCTGCCAAGGTTGTAAAAGCATGATAAAATATATGGTCTGTCTTTGTAATCTCTCTTGAGAGGCGAAGATTAATAAACCTGTTTGATGTCTGAATTTCTTGAGAAGAGAATCAATCAGGTCATATCAGCCCTCCCAGTCGATCTTATCACTCCTAGATAAGAAAAGACAACAGCCTTTCTCTACTCGCTCTAAACATCTCCCCCGCGAAGTGTCTGCTGCGCTTCTTCAGCACATCATTTTGTGTCATTAAATTGAGTGCTGGAAATCATTTTCAGCTCAGTCATCATTTTCCTGACTGGCTTCATCTCATGATATATTTTCCCTTTAAGTGTATATCCTTTTGTGAGTCGACGTGAAAGATAAATGTATCGCCATGTTTTCAACATGTACAAAAAATGAACGCAGAGAAGTAGCTAAAATTCAATGTACATTTTTACTTATACGTGAATGTATTTTTATTTTTATTTGTTCATGGTTTACATTCCATAATAGATGTGGTAATCTAGGCTGTGTAAAAACTGAACACAACTGCTTGATCAATACGTCTTCTTGAAAGCGTTCGTGAAGGTGGATTTGTCACTTAAAAATCTCCATTCTTATTTCTGAAACATTGTAATAAAATTGTATAAAGTCACAGATTGAGTAGGAATATTATGAAAAGTGCATCACTCATTTATTTTGTTGCATATTCTTTTAAAAACCAAATGTTTGTAGGTCCGTCTTACAATCATGAAAATGAGTTCAGGAAAACATCATCCAATCTGTGGTCACTCTTTGAAGTGAAGCCCTGCCTCAGTATCACCTCATGAGCAAGTGAAATACCTGTTTGATTTGTGCTGCAATGCATCCACCTGTCACGAGACGAAGGGACGAGGGAGCTAAAGCCACGTACGAGGACGTGGTGTAGGACCCAAGTGCAAGTGGTTATAGGCACAGGAGGCAGGAGGGAATTATAAATAATATTTAATAATTAAACTAAAATAGAACAGAAAGCGTCACCGAACCGGGAAGAAACAGAGCAAACGCAGAGTGTAAAAACAGTAATGAAACTAACAGAAGTGCACAAACATTAGTAAAAAGTCAAAACAGAAAGCGTCACCAAACCAGGAGTTAAATGAACTTAAATCACAAATGAAACCGAGAATAAACTACAAAAGAAAACCAAGAAACACACGGCAAACAGCAAGAAACCAAAAACACTAACTCAGGAGTTAAACGAGCTAGCTGCACACAAAACAAAAAGCTGAACAGAGATGGAGCGATACGAGAACCAGGAGTGACCACAAGAGCTAGCAAACAGAACAAAAGAAGCCGAACACAGGTAGAGACACGAGAACCGAGAGTTACCACAGGGAGGAGTTACCACGGGGGAACGAGAGGAGTCCAGAAGCACAGGAACCAGAGGAAACATCACAGGGAACGCGGAAACACACAGGGACTAGGAGAACTGGCAGGAAAGAAAGACAACGATCTGGCACACGTTGCTGGAGCCCAGCTGTTCTTGAAGACAGTAATCAGGGGGTAATCGGCTCCAGCCGTGTGCCAAAGGAACAGAGGGAGAGAAGCAAAACCAGGACTCGGAGCCTGGAAGCGGAGCCATGACACCACCAAAAGGAAAATCAATACGTTTTATTCCCCACTGACTTCCCGGTCCATCACCTGGCTAGTAACGTGGATCAGAGAAGACGTGGGTCTGCCCAGATGTGACTTCTTTTTTTTCTTTCAGGGAAATTTCACTTTAATATTGTGCAAGAATGATCATGGATAGTGATTCTAATTGTTATTTCTTGTATATTTTGAAAAACAACAAGCTCTTTTCATCTTTAATGGTTGTGTTGTGCAGTTACATTTTCATTGCATGCGACCCACGTCAGAGGTTTGAAACCGTTTTCCAATCTGATTTCTCCCCAACAATCTGAACCACAGTTCCAGTGTGAATGTGACTGCCCCCAGGTGGTGAACGATTGAAATTGCCCTCTCTCTGTCTCCTGTCTTTTTCCTTCTCTATTGTCCAGAGTGGCTTTCCAGGGGCTTCAGTTTTACCTAATTGTGTCACACCTATGTATTGCTGGCCGGTGTTTCTGTCGGAGGAGAAAACTATTTTTGTGGTTTAATTTGCCATGCTTGCAATGCTTTTAATGTGCAGTGACTCTGGGGATCTCTTCTCTAGAGAGGGGAGGTGAAATTCTTGCAGTTGTTTGTTTAAAAAACTGAACCAATACATTCATTTTCTTCTCCTTTTTTCGGATGCTGTGAGATACAAAAAACAAACTGCTGCTACTCTGAAGACAAATCGGTATGTTGAAGTGGACAAGCATCTTCTATGTTCATGTAATTTAATGCAGAGTGATATACAATTGAAAATCAAACCCTCAGCTCAGAATAAGTCAAACAGAACCATTAGTCTTTTCGTAAGGAGCTTTAATGCATTCCGTCACATGACATTTGTAGTTCTGTGTTGAATGTAAAAGCTCAGGTCAGCTGTGAAGTCACAGTGGCTGTGGTCAGGTTCATTGCTTCACCATCAGGCTCTCAATGCGAATTTTTCCGTCAGAAAAGAACTCAGTGTACTCGGTTCCCCCCAGGCGATTGGGGAAATGGACAGTTCGGTCATCTGGCAGGGTGATCACAAACTCTCCAAAAGTGAAAGTGATAGTGATCTACAAGAGAATGACCAGAATGAATGTTCACATCACTGTAGAAAAACATCATCCTGCATTTTCTTCAACAGAATGAGCGACTCTCTAAAGCAGTTTACTCACAGAAAAGGTCACCCCCTGCTTGAAAGGAAACCCTTTTCCAAAGACCTCCTGGCCCCACACCCCACCCTCATAAGAGTTATACACCACGGTGTTGGTGCTGAATTGGAGGTTAATGTGGAGAGCAATGTCTTTATCATTGGGCCCGAAGTTCATTGAAATCCTGAAACAGAAATCTGTGTCAGAGCTCCATCTGGTCAAGACTCAACTGTTTAACTGAGCACTAACTTATCGGCAGCATCAGCGTCAGGAATTCCCGTCACAGTGATGGTCTGTCCGACCTTGAAGGGCATGTTGTTGGTCCTCAGTTCCTGTGTGGACATGAATACATTTGAGCTGACATCAGGAGAACCTCCTTGGCTTCACAATAGCAGTCACTGAGCCCCAATTCATGAGTCATTCAGACAGACCGTGTTATCAATCTAGTGCCAGCTCCAGAACCAAACCTTCTGCGTCATGGGTCACGATGTGACAATCTAACTCGAGACTGACACCAGAGCAGAACAGAGACCAACTCTAAGACTAAGTCTCTGGTGGTCAGAGACCAAGTTGAGTGCCTTTGGAAATGAGAGCATCTTCTGTCTCCTCGTGACACTTCTGCGACTTCTTTTAGGAACAAAAACAACACAAGTGTTGAAGGTATTTCAGGTCTGTTCATAGCAGTGTTACTGGAATAAATCAATGAGGTTATTACTGGGCTCTAAACAGATCATTGCACCACAAATAGAAACACAGGACTTACAGGCATGATGATGATGACGATAGTGATGAAGATGTGGAGAGATGTTGCAGAGCAGTGTGGAAGATCTTCCAGTGCCCCAGCTTTAATCCAAGCTCAATTTATAGAGCCAGGGAGGGACCTGCACTCTGAGTGACATCACCTCATCCTATCGAGTCACTTCCCTCATCATCTTCCGCAACAATGTTGAACAAGTTGCTGTGGAAACAAGTGAAGAGTCATGACTGGTTAATTGGTTGTTGTTTCCAGCCTTCCAGACGTGATTGATGCTTAAAACATACTTTTATTCTTCTGTGTTTATATAACTACTTGGCTGATCTATATATTTTTTACCTCCTGAGTTTTGGTTTTGATACTGTTTGTTGTTTTAATGTATTTCTTGTATACAACACGTCGTTCATCTACAGCTAACACCTCCATTGGAAGACTGAAGTTCAGGAGAGAAAGTTCGAACTGGAAACTGTCCAAAGTTTTGATTGGTCATCTCTGTTTAGGTATTTGTGTCATTTTTGCCTTTTTTTTATATGTACACCGTAAACGTCACTGTCAAAAACCTTTTGTGTCACTTTACTTGCAAGGAGAAAGGTTTCATTTATCTCTGGCGTTTGACTTCAGGTTTCCTGGATATGCTGTCTTTGACTGGCACGATGGTCAGACTTAGGTGTTTCTTTAGCAACACTGCATCTGCAGGTCCTGTCGAGCATAACAATCCCGCTTGTTTTAAAGTCGCCTCTTCTGTTGCCTCTTTTCTGTCAAACAAAATGCATTCAAGGCACTTTCATTTTGCCATTTCAGGAGTGCAGTTATTACCCAATCAGTAGAATGCTACTGTAGGTGGCGCTGTGCTGCACTCCGTCAGGTCCAGGTCCTTCCACTGAATTCTCTGTTTTTCCTTGTGAAACATGCATGAAGTGAGTCATGTCGAACTGCTGCAATTGTCAGCGATTTCGACACTTGGTGTTTGTCAAGGACCAATAGATTCTGCGACTTTCTATGTGGGCGAAGTGACCTCAGTTTAGTTCCACAGTAGTTCATGCATGAGTTCCGTTTGGAGAATTTCATAATAAATCACTTGGTGTAGATGTTATTCACATTTTGCAGTTATTCCAACATGGGCTGCAGCTCCCTGATGTATGACACCCGACACCAAGGCGATGCACCTGGGCCTTCCAGTGTGGCTGACTGTGGTTTCAATCGCACCTATGACGTCAGAAACAGTTGAGATTTTGATGGTATGACCTGCTCCATCTCCGCTGAGAGAGAAACACAAAGAGACACAAACTTTAAGATCATGCGTTGTTAGACAGAGGATTTTACATGAACGATCCATGCATCCGAGTTGGATAGCGCACTCTACCATATGGGCCTGTGTCTGCAAGAAAGCTTTCTGTTGCTTGCACTGTGTCACTCTTACCTTTCAGAAAATACAAGAACACTTGAATGATATTACATATCTGAATCTGTTTCTTGACTCTGGATCTATTGGCAGGTCTTTGTGAACTAACTCTATTCAGCTCTCACATCAAGGCACCAGTTTCTGGTTTGTCTCTCTGAATCCAGATTTCACGTTGGCGGAGAAGCATGTTGATTTTTCGCCTCTGAGTTCGTCTGCAGTTTGAGTCACGGTGAGACGCATTCCTGCACCAACTGCACCACTGAACCATCCGGGCTTTATAGCCCATTAATCTGCCTCTACCTGCCTCAGATATTTCACTTTGCTGCACACGAGCCTTCATTACGTCATCCTTGGCAGCGCTCGGCTTCATCTTCTCTGTATCTTCGTAAGTGCGCAACTTTGTGCATCACTTTGCGTGGCATTCCCTTTCCCAGCATTATGGTCCCTCAATATACGTCCGTCATCTGCGGCTCCTCATATGACGACTGACCAAGTTTTGTCGTTCAAAAACTGTTCATTTTCTCTTTGTCCTCCTCAGCTTCAACGTCCTGAGGCAGATGTTAGCTTGGCCTGCTACAACACAAGGATAATTACTGCTGAATAACCCCTGGGGCCATAACCTGTTGGCAGAGATAACCTTCACAGCCGCCCTGGCTTGAACATTCAGCCCGTTGCTCACTGAAGAAGAGATGTTTTGTGAAGGAATAAGCACGCTTTCTCCACTGGCTTCACACTCACTCACCACTTTATTAATTCACGAGCCAGTGGTCATTATTCAGAGCAACATATGAGAGCAACAATATAATTCATATAACAAACGGCATTCAATAATTTTACCACACTAACCTTGACATGATGGCGTGACAGGTCTGGTTCATGTATCATGCAATGTGTTGCAATGCAACCAGCCAATTTCTTGAGAACAGAATCTGCTTTTTCCACTTTAACTTCCCCAGCGTTGCGATGTGTTCATCATGAACTATAGTTCAAAGTTCAGGTCCCAAATGTAAAAATATACCAGTTTGTTTATTTCAATATGTTGCTGCGTGTTGCTACGATCATTGCACGAGCACAGACAGCAAATATTCTCGGTTTGATTTCATCTTCCTCTCATATTCTGAATCCTCGTCCAACCAGGATTCACATCAGCATTTAGGGAACAGGGTTTCCCCATTGTGGCTGTCCGTTCAGTCCACACTAGTAGCAGCTGCAGCTTCACCTCACCACATTCTCAACAACAAATTGCCCTCTGTCTGTCTCTCCTGTCAAACCTGTCGTGGTGTTCCATGTCCTCCCATTTTGCCTTCTAATTTCACTCACACCAAAGCTTCCCTGTCTTTTTTCATTTCAAATGGTTTTGACAGATGCCACATATTACTTAATAATTTTTGTATTCAAAAAAGTTTTTTTTTCATTGTAAAATATATAGTTATTTACTGTGCTGTTCAAAACTGTTTAAAGTTTTTCTTCAACATTCAGTTCTCGGCTTTCGACTATTCCAAACAAATCTGGTTATGCAAAGTTAAATGTTAAAATTGACATTCTAAAGCTGCACTGCATATATCAGTCATTATCATAGTCATAATTATGTCTATCCTCATACTCTATTTCAATAAATGTGTTTTTTTTTGGGGTGTGATGAGTTATGCATTGACAAATAGTGACTAGAATATAACACTCATTTGTTTCACAACTAAAACGCTGCTGTATTAGCATGGCAGTTCAGACATGAACAAACGGTTTTTGAAATGATGTTTTTATTTTTTCCGATTGCTGTGAATACGAAATCGTTCCACACAGAGAGTCTGCACACACACAGGTCTGTTGAAGTGCACTCACATATTTTATGTTGGTTTGATCGTACACTCATTGATACTCAATTGAAAGATACACAGAACCACAACTGTTTATTTAAGGAGCTTTACTACATTCAGCCACATGTTGTTGTAAAGTAGTGTTGAAGCTCAGCTGCGGAGAAACTTGAGTTTTATTCTTTAATCTCCACACTTGTGAAGCTTGCTTCTCCTTCAAAGATCAAGACTGGGTACTTGTATTTACCAATGTAATTGGGGTAATGGATGTTGGATTTATCTGGTAAGGTCACCACAAACTCTTGAGGGCTGAAGGCAACAGTGATCTACAAGATAGTGAACAGGATGAGTCTTCACTTCTATCTTGCTGCTTTAAAAGAGTGAATCTCCACAACAGTTAACTCACAGTGAACTCCTTCCCCTGCTGGAAAGGAAACGTTTTCCCGGTGACCCTGTTGTCCCCCCACTTGCCGCCCTGGTATGAGTTGCACACCACTGTCTTCACCTCATTGTTGCGGTTGAAGCGGGGGTTGATGTGCAGGGCGACATCATTCTCATCGGGGCAGATGTTCAACTGAAAGCTGAAACACAAGTCGTTGCGAAAACCACAGTTCTCTTGGCAAGACAGCTAGCTGTGGTGAAAACAAGATAGTATCATTGGTCTGAGCTGGAATCACTCACTTGGTGGAACTGGCGTCTGCTACTCCCTTCACTATCAACGTCTGTCCGAAGATGAAAGGTACGTTGGTGATAGTCAGAGGCTGTGCATGTAAAGCAATATTAAATTCAAGTGAATCCCTGATCCAGAACCAAACCTGATCACCATAGATGCAAGGACAGGAAATAAAGGAACACAGATGTTTTTGAGCGTCAGATCCATGGACATGAGGGAGAAGTACGGGACTCACCAGCATGATGAGGAGATGATGTGGGGAGATGCTGCAGAGGTGAGTTGAAAGTCTTCCAGTGCCTCACCTTTTTCCAGAGCTTCATTTATAGAGCCAGGAGGGTCCTGCACTCAGAGTGACAGCACCAACACCCAATGGTCGCTCCTCCCATCGTCTTCTGCGAACAGCACCAATGTTTACCAAGGAGCTGTGGTAACTAGTGAAAGGCAGTGAGTGACTAGTGTATTGTTGCTGCCAGACTGCCAGATGTGGTGGTTGCATAAAACATACTTTTATTCTTTGGTGTTTATGCAATTACTCAGCTGGAGTTTTACCCCCTCAGTTTCATTTTATCATTGTTTCTTTAGTGTTTAGATAGATAGACTTTAGTGATCTCACAAAGGAGAAAGTCACCGGAGCTCTTAGGTTGTTAGTGCTAGCATTTATTGCTTGAAATTGTTTAGTTGTGTGCAGCAATTCCTCTAGTCCTAGTCCAATTGGAGTGCAAGAAATTATTTATTCGTTTAATTTGTGATTCACTTACCTTTGCATGATGATATGCTTTAGCTTAATTAAGATTTTGTGAGTGCTGATGTGAATCTACCTTCTCTTCCATCACTTGTTAAAAAGGATAAATGTGGGTAAATATTTTTTTTTATTCACATTATATTTAGATTTATTCATTTTTGTGCTTTAGATCTTTGCATGATACACCAGTGAACCTCCGTATCCAGCCGCTGAATTAAACTCCTTATTGACCGTCACGTTGCTGCAGACATGACCTGACATGCACATTTTAAATTACCGTGACTCTTATGTATTGTGGACAATTTTATCACTGTCTAAAAGAAGAGGAACTTTGCCAGTACTGTCGTATCTCTGGCCCTTCATCTCTGCTTCCCCCCGTGATTTATTGACTGTTTATTACATTAGAAAATGAGTTGGAAAATGGTTTTAGCAGGCTAGTTTGAGTGTTGTTTCACTTCTTTTCTGCTAATACAATCACAGAAATGACTACAGCCACTGAACATGCTCATTGGCTGTTGAGGGTGCGAGAACGTTGGTACCTTGTTGGTAGACCAGAGAGTCCATCAAACCAAAACCTTGTGAAATGACATGAAACCATGTGATCATCGCAAAGATGTTTATTTGTCATGGAAAAGTTAGCAGCAGAACCAGGTGCAAGTCATATTCATCAAATTTACTTGAAAAAAAAAAAAAACTTGAAAAAACTGAATACAATTCAAAATAAAATAAATATAACGAAACCATGTCTAAATATCATATCAATATATTTTATTTAAACTCTAAAGAAGATTCAGTGACACACTACTGCCACCATACGTGGCTAATGTATTAAAACTGAGCGTGTAAAGGTGTAGAACAAAAAAACTTTTAGCGGCCATTAGGAGCCGCTCACAACCCAATGATGGGCGCCGGCCCCATGGTGAAGAATCGCTGTACTAACTTCCTGTATGCCACACCTACTTATTGCAGGCCGAATTTGTGCCACGCCTCCTATTCTGCGTTTCATATTTGTAGCTCTCTTCAAAGACAGATGCGCACCATTTTAGACTGAAATGAAATCATATTCAATATCCACCTAAATAAATAATGTATTGATTATAAACCTATGGATGTAGAAATTATTCTGCGTCACACAATCACACTGTCGCACTGTCAGTGATTTGACAAAGCAATGGTGACATCTGCTGGCCCAATTATTCTGACACGCATTAGTGAAATATAGAGGCCATGCCAGTTCAAACCTGAGCAAATATTTCAGACTAATTCTAAATGGATGTTAACCTTATAGACGGTATGGAAAACATTGAAACTGTCAATCTGTCTGTCGCTGTCAGATTGAGCTTGTTCAGCTCAGAAAAGTCAAACGGAAACACCAGTCTTTTCGTAAGGAGCTTTAATGCATTCAGAAACATGACATTGGTAGTTCTGTGTGGAATGTAAAAGCTCAGGTCAGCTGTGAAGTCACAGTGGCTGTGGTCAGGTTCATTGCTTCACCATCAGGCTCTCAATGCGAACTTTTTCATCAGAAAAGAAATAATTGTACCCAGTTCCCCCCAGGCGATTGGGGAAGTGGACACTTTGGTCATCTGGCAGGGTGATGACAAACTTCAGTGTGCTCAGCCCTCTAGAGGCTTCGCATTGGAAAATTGTAGTTGCATTTTCTTTTTCCCATGGAAGATGTTATACTGCTGTCAAAAATCATTAGTCATGTTTCACAAAATTCCTTTGATTCATGATGATCAGATATTCAAACAAAAGTATTATCATTGACAAAATAGATAGAAAAATATAATCATTTACTGAAAATGTGTTTTCTCGAACTGAGGTTGCTTGATAATTGAACAATAAAGCATAATATTTTAGCTTCCTCTTACACAATAAGGGAGCCACTGACTTGCGAAATGGCTGTTGAGGTCAAAAAAACGTTGCCAAGTATATAGTCCTTTGTATTCTTTCTTGAGAAGCGATGAATTACATCAGCAAGATGTTTATCTCAGGTTGTTCGCCTTTCAATCATTTTAATCGTTTTCACAGCACAAATAACTGTTGTGTAATCTGGTAGTCACGAAACATGGAACACCATTTCCAGGTCTAAACAAAAGTAGTGCTCCTGGTGAAGATGTCACTGTACATGTTTGGATTTTGCCTTTGAAGAATGGGCTCACTGTCTGATACTCTCTGTCGTCTGATATCTTTTCTGGCATGTGCTTCAGTATGAACCTGTTCATGATCTGTGCTGGCACGCTTCCTCAGGAGCTCAGGTTCTTGAGAAGAGAATTAGTCATATTATACAGTGCCATTTCTGAGCAGTGAAGCCCTGCAACAGTCAATCTTTTGTTTCGAGTGACACATATTTGATTTGTGTTGATATGCTTCCTTAGAATCTCTTCTGAAGCGAATCAGTGTTTGTTTTTCACTGTGAATTCACCAGTGCAACAACATAGATAAGAAGTGGACCTGCCCAGACGTGGGTTCACACCACACAAAAAACTTTTCAGCACATATTTATGCAATTGTAATTTCATTATATTGAGTACAAGAAATCTTCATTTTTTTATGTAAGATATTCATTGTACAGTTTAATTCCCTTTTTAACGCTGGATGTTTTAACTTGGTGTGTGTGATCATCACCGCCATTATTATTATTATTGTTATTATTGTAATAATAATTGTTAATACTGCTACTAATAATAATATTAGTAGAAAATAAAAATAATATAGAAATAACCTCTATGAAATGACCGTTGCCAGTTCTATCTTGAACAAATGATCCAGGCGAGTCAAGTGCTATATAGAATATAGAAAACACCGAAACTGTGTTTCTGACTCTCTGGGTGATACAACTGCTCAGTCACAGGTTGAGATTAGAAAATGAACCAATACATTGATGTTCTTCTCCTATTGCGAATACAGTGGGATACAAAAACATTTGAGAGCTGGTCTGAACACACAGATATGTTGAAGTTGACTAGAATGTTGTATGTTCATTTAAATTCATCAACTCTCAGCTCAGAAGACGTCAAACCAAACCACGAGTCTTTTCGTAGGGAGCTTTAATGCATTCAGAAACATGACATTTGTAGTTCTGTGTGGAATCTAAAAGCTCAGGTCAGCTGTGAAGTCACAGTGGCTGTGGTCAGGTTCATTGCTTCACCATCAGGCTCTCAATGCGAACTTTTTCGTTGGAAAAGAAATAATTGTACCCAGTTCCCCCCAGGCGATTGGGGAAACGGACACTTCGGTCATCTGGCAGGGTAATGACAAACTCTCCAAGGGTGAAAGTGATGGTGATCTACAAGAGAATGACCAGAATGAATCTTCACATCACTGCAGAAAAACATCATCCTGCATTTTCTTCAACAGAATGAGCGACTCTCTAAAGCAGTTTACTCACAGAAAAGGTCACCCCCTGCTTGATGGGAAACCCTTTTCCAAAGACCTCCTGGCCCCACACCCCACCCTGGTAAGAGTTATACACCACGGTGTTGGTGCTGAAACGGATGTTAATGCGGAGAGCGATGTCTTTATCATTGGGGCCGAAGTTTATTGAAATCCTGAAACAGAAATCTGTGTCAGAGCTCCATCTGGTCAAGACTCAACTGTTTAACTGAGCACTAACTCATCGGCAGCATCAGCGTCAGGAATTCCTGTCACAGTGATGGTCTGTCCGACCTTGAAGGGCATGTTGTTGGTCCTCAGTTCCTGTGTGGACATGAATACATTTGAGCTGACATCAGGAGAACCTCCTTGACTTCACAATAGCTCGCGTCGGTCACTGAGCCCCAATTCATGGCTCTTTCAGATCAATGACAGACCGTGTTTTCAATCTAGTCCCAGCTCCAGAACCAAACCTTGTGCATCTGTGTCATGACTTGAACCAATTAAAAAGCATTTCACATGTTTCAAAACGATCAGTCTTCTGTGAGAAAACTGCATATGTTGCTCATCCGCTCTCCTCATACCCCAGTGGAGGTAATGGTGCCAGGGTTTTGGAAAATAATGTGGTCAGCTTCTACCCAGTTGATCAGGTTTGTCTCAAAGATGAACCCATCCTCGTCTAAGTAAACACTGTTGGCACTGCACACATGGGCACAGTGCGGTCCGGGGCCCACCCTATAACTTTGACTGATGTCAGAGTGACTGACCGTGGAGAAATGGGTATTCGTTACTTCTTAAAATTCTCTGTTTCAGGGTGTAATTTTGTTGATTTACCTTCATGTCACAATTACATCAGTGTCGACACAATCTAATTCGAGACTGACACCAGAACATACAGAGACCAACTCTAAGACAAAGTCTCTGGGGGCCAGAGACCAAGTTGAGTGCCTTTGGAAATTGAACTGGAGCTACAGTGAAGCTGGCACTTCTTCAGGTGCACCAGTGAGAGCATCTTCTGTCTCCTCGTGCCACTTCTACTGCTTATTTTATATACAAAAAGAACACAATTGTTCATAGCAGCGTTACTGAAAAAAGATCAATGAGGTTATAACTAGACTCAAAACAATCATTGCAAAAGAAATAGAAATACAGGACTTACGGCCATGATGATGATGGTGATGAAGATGTGGAGAGATGCTGTGGAGCAGTGCCTCAGCTTTAATCTGAGCTCAATTTATAGAGCCACGGACGGTCCTGCACTCAGAGTGACATCACCACACCCTATAGAGTCGTGACTTTATCTTCTGCAAACAGGATTAATGTTTAACAAGTAGCTGTGGAATGAGTGATTATGTTTCTTGTTGCTTCCAGACAAAATCGTTCTTATGGTTGTGGCATAAAATATACTCTCATTCTCTGTTGTTTTTGCAACTACTCCGTCGAACAACTGTATATAGTGTTAGTCTTAATGATGTCATTACTTTTAACTGTTTATTGTTCTGATAATTATGAAATAATTTTATTTAAGCTAGGAGGCTAGTTTGGAAGTATTATTTCACAATTTTAGTGTGAGCCTCAGTCAAACTCATGCTGTGACTGTGAGTGACAGTTAACTGTTGTCAGTTAACTGACAAGTTAACACCTGGAAACTCCTGCTCCTCACTGCTCCTCACTGCTCCTGCACCTCACTGCTCCTCACTGCTCCTGCTCCTCACTGCTCCTCACTGCTCCTCACTGCTCCCGCTCCTCACTGCTCCTCACTGCTCCTGCTCCTCAATGCTCCTGCACCTCACTGCTCCTCACTGCTCCTGCTCCTCACTGCTCCTCACTGCTCCCGCTCCCCACTGCTCCTCACTGCTCCTCACTGCTCCTCATTGGTCCTCACTGCTCCCCACTGCTCCTGCTCCTCACAGCTCCTCACTGCTCCTCATTGGTCCTCACTGCTCCTGCTCCTCACTGCTCCTGCTCCTCACTGCTCCTCATTAGTCCTCACTGCTCCTCATTGGTCCTCACTGCTCCCCACTGCTCCTGCTCCTCACTGCTCCCCACTGCTCCTGCTCCTCACTGCTCCTGCTCCTCACAGCTCCTCACTGCTCCTCACTGCTCCTGCTCCTCACTGCTCCTGCTCCTGCTCCTCACTGCTCCTCATTGGTACTCACTGCTCCTCACTGCTCCTGCTCCTCACTGCTCCTCACTGCTCCCCACTGCTCCTGCTCCTCACTGCTCCTGCTCCTCACAGCTCCTCATTGGTCCTCACTGCTCCTGCTCCTCACTGCTCCTCACTGCTCCTCACAGCTCCTCACTGCTCCTCACTGCTCCTCACTGCTCCTGCTCCTCACTGCTCCTCACTGCTCCTGCTCCTGCTCCTGACTGCTCCTGCTCCTCACTGCTATACTGATACCCTGATACTGATACTGATACACTGATATACTGATACTGCTATACTGATACTACTTCTATTATTTATACTATTATTAGTTATAATGATCCTGATACTTCCATACTGCTGTACTGATACTGCTGCCGCTAACTCTGTTGCCCCTGGTACTGATACTGCTACAATGATGCTGACTGCTAGTACTTTTATGACAACCTTTTCTCTTTCTGCCACTGCTTTCATTTGCAAACATGTCTACAGTACCAGCACTTAGTACTAGTAGGACTACTTCCACCTGTTGCAGGAGTACCCAGTACTGCGACTGTGTCAGCTACTGCCCATCTCAGAGGACTCCAGCATGTACTTTGATGAAGTGTATTTACTTTGTGAGAAGATGTCTTTGCGACGTGGAGTCCCGGTGAGAGACGCGTCCTGGTTGTCTGGAGCTCCATGCTGCACCTCTGACTCAGTTTTAATTTCTTCCAACGCTTCCACCCCTGGAGGACGTGCAGCACTGTTGTTGGCTGTGCCTGAAATAGACTTTCTGTCGACTACCGTATTTTCCGGACTACAGAGAGCACCGGAATATTAGCCGCACCCACCAAATCTAAGAAGGAAAATGGATTTTGTTCATACATAAGCCGCACCGCTCTATAAGCCGCGGGTGCACCGTTGCTGTCTGTGCCACAGAAAATGCATGAGGATCACTTCTAGCGATCCTCTAGTACTAGTTTTGAAAACGGGGTCCAGTGTCGAGACTGACTCATGAAACAATCTTGCCAATGTTCTGAACTCCAGTCATGAACTCCTCACATCTTATTTACATTTAAAGTGTTCAGAAAGCACTGTTTTCACCCTCCAGTAGATCGTCTCTGTCAGCAGAGCTGCGGACACGCGGGCGAAAACAGCGCAATTTGAGCGCTTTAAAGGTAAATAAAACGCCTGTGATGTCATCGGTTTGATGTGACGAAGCTCAATATTTTTGCCAGCAAAGAGCATGCTCATTAGACTCTAAAAACTCGGGATGCTCCGAGAGACAGGGAGAGCACTCAGCTGAAGCAGCTGTCTTCAACGTCTTTCGTGAAAGCTCTCACTCTGGACGAACGCTGCATCTGACACACACAAGACTGCAGCGGATTCGGCCGCGGTTGATTCCGTCTTAAAACGACACCTGAGAAAGGCTGCTCATCTGGCGCGGTGAAATGAATGATTATTTCTCGGGCAATATGCTTCGCGTTCTGAACGTCACGCTCAGACCGGCGAGTGTCACGAATGACCGCTGGTTCCTGCAGTTTCACTTTCATGAGCACCAGAAAACTCTCTGTGCTCTGTCAAGTGCTGGTGTTTTAAATATCGTATTGAATTCGTGGCGTTGATGCCTTTTAACGTGCATGTGCTGCAGGATGCAAACTTGACATGACAGACTGAAAAAAGCTTCCGCATTAGACACGCCGTTGCCAAGCGAGTGGCGAGTCGGGAGGGAGGAGCGGACGCATCACAAACCGCGGGCGGTGCCTCATCAGAACGGCTGCTGTCACATGTGATCGGATTTTGTGACCGGCAATGACAGGCAGTGGTCGGCATTCACAGATCACAACCAGTTCAGCCTTCCATAATCGGTGGCCGATTGATTGGAATATCCCTGTAAAAATCAATATATTAGCCGCATCGTTTTATAAGCCGCAGGGTTCAGACCGCGAGAAAAAGTAGCGGCTTATAGTCCGGAAATTACGGTAATGAAGGCTGTAGTGTCTCACCAGACGATGGTTAGGGGATAGTGCCGACTCAGCAGGGCGCCGCTTCCCCCGCGGATTAATAAAAGATGGCTGCACTAGCTCAACTTTCTGCTGCGAGGAGAGGGAAGTTGTCCGGCGGCGACTTGAACTCTGTTTGATCTGGGCCTGAGCGTTATCGCCGGCACCCTGGTGGTCCGTGGTATGATAATTCTGTCTGAATTTTAGCCACCGGCTCAGCGAGATGCTGTGTTATGTAAGAACCCAAAAGCAAGGTCGCGCTCACTCCCACGCTGCAGCTCTAGTGCTGTTGCTCAGTGATGGAGGTGATGTGGAGAAATTAAAACCTGCACTTATCAATCGGACTCCACAGCCTGTTTCCTTGACGATCAGCTGCTGGTGCATTTGGCGTGGACCCACGAGAGCGAGGAGATGAGACTCGCACCAGTCACACCTGCCTTTGACATTGGTTTGGTCTCCTCTGGTGGTTTGCTTACATATTGAAAGGATTTTTCAGAAAAGACATAACTGA
Organism: Synchiropus splendidus; assembly: GCF_027744825.2. Classification (NCBI taxonomy): domain Eukaryota; kingdom Metazoa; phylum Chordata; class Actinopteri; order Syngnathiformes; family Callionymidae; genus Synchiropus; species Synchiropus splendidus. The sequence goes on from NC_071352.1 coordinate 4,784,704, forward strand.
GCACGTGAGCTGGTGTGTTGAAGACGGTGTTGGGCGTGAGGCGGGCCGCTGGCTCGCTGGGTGTCGAGTGAAAGGCTGTAGGTTTGCTCCGCCGCCATGTGGTTTCCAAGCCCTGACCTCGACGCCCCTGGAGCACCTGCATCCTTTGGCAGGAGCTCCAAGTGGCGGCGCTCCGAGTGTGAAATGAAGATGGAGTGCGTGTCGCGTGGTGAGCAGGGGCCGTTACTGGCTCCTCAAAGGCAGCAGATGATGTCAATTTTGCAGGTCACGCTCCCGCGGGTCGTCGCATCTTTCACCATCGACATTGGTGTGACACCTCAATCCCGGTAATGAGTCCAGAAGTGGCTGCGGTTCACAAGGAGCCGCTGCAGATAAACAGCATCACCTGATAAGGATGATCATCGTTAGCACACACTCAACCACACAAATCTAATGAAACAGACTTATGAATAAATTTATAAATCATTTATTACACTCATTTTTGTGACTCAAAACTTGCCTTAATCGTGGCGTTGGACGCCCCACTGCTGATAAGCAACGGGACAAGGCCTCCAGCAGCCCCACGTCTTTTCTTATCTTGGTTAGTACAGAGGTGATGGACCGGGAAGTGGAATGAAAAAAAAAAAAAAAGATTCTCTTCTCAAGAAATTCGTATCATACAGGTGTGTCGCTCGATTATGACACGAGACGTGTTACTGATACAGGGCTTCACTTCTCAGGAAAGATTACAAAGACAGGCCATATATTTGATGATGCTTTCCTGACCTCAGCAGCCACGTGCAACACAGTTTTGACTATATATATTCGCTCTAATATATATCAAATAATCAATTGTTTATTTTCCTATTTTACATGAAACTAGTGTTTTTTTCAACTTTTTGGGACACTTTTTTCCCTCAGAAATCTTTATTTATAATTTAGAATACATTATTAATTCCATGGCTGCTGTCGTAAAAATGTTTTTCACATCATTGTTTGATATTTTCGCTGATTTTGAACAGTCATGACTCACAGGGTATGCGAGGGTGTTCAACCAATGTGTTTAACACTGCGGCACACCAGGAAGTCCTCGGTCTGGAAACGTGAACAAATTAGTTATCTGCTTCACTATCAAAGTCTAGCCTCTGTAGTTGAACAATGTTCCAAAATAAAAGGCATATTCCACAACATTACATGACCTACCGACCCGTGTGATAACTGACATGCTTTACTGCAGCAGTGAGTCCTTGCTGAAGACACGGCATCATGAGACGCCATGGAGTGACTGCTCTCATTCACCACAGCGGTCGACGACCGTGCTGAAGAATTTACTTTTTAACTTTTACTTTTATTGACCGTCATCAAAATGTGCTGCCGAGGTTGTAAAAGCATGATAAAATATATGGTCTGTCTTTATAATCTTTCTTGAGAAGCGAAGAGTAATAAACCTGTTTGATGTCTGAATTTCTTGAGAAGAGAATCAATCAGGTCATATCAGCCCTCCCAGTCGATCTGATCACTCCTAGATAAGAAAAGACAACAGCCTTTCTCTACTCGCTCTAAACATCTCCCCCGCGAAGTGTCTGCTGCGCTTCTTCAGCACATCATTTTGTGTCATTAAATTGAGTGCTGGAAATCATTTTCAGCTCAGTCATCATTTTCCTGACTGGCTTCATCTCATGATATATTTTCCCTTTAAGTGTATATCCTTTTGTGAGTCGACGTGAAAGATAAATGTATCGCCATGCTTTCAACATGTACAGAAAATGAATGCAGAGAAGTAGCTAAAATTCAATGTACATTTTTACTTATTCGTGAATGTGTTTTTATTTTTATTTGTTCATGGTTTACATTCCATAATAGATGTGGTAGTCTAGGCTGTGTAAAAACTGAACATTGTTTTGTGTGTGAAGCCACACACAACTGCTTGATCAATGCGTCTTCTTGAAAGCGTTCGTGAAGGTGGATTTGTCATTTAAAAATCTCCATTCTTATTTCTGAAACATTGTAATAAAATTGTATAAAGTCACAGATTGAGTAGGAATATTATGAAAAGTGCATCACTCATTTATTTTGTTGCATATTCTTTTAAAAACCAAATGTTTGTAGGTCCGTCTTACACAATCATGAAAATGAGTTCAGGAAAACATCATCCAATCTGTGGTCACTCTTTGAAGTGAAGCCCTGCCTCAGTATCACCTCATGAGCAAGTGAAATACCTGTTTGATTTGTGCTGCAATGCATCCACCAAAAGGAAAATCAATACGTTTTATTCCACACTGACTTCCCGGTCCATCACCTGGCTAGTAACCTGGATCAGAGAAGACGTGGGTCTGCCCAGATGTGACCTCTTTTTTTTCTTTCAGGGAAATTTCACTTTAATATTGTGCAAGAATGATCATGGATAGTGATTCTAATTGTTATTTCTTGTATATTATGAAAAAAAACAAGCTCTTTTCATCTTTAATGGTTGTGTTGTGCAGTTACATTTTCATTGCATGCGACCCACGTCAGAGGTTTGAGACCGTTTTCCAATCTGATTTTTCCCCAACAATCTGAACCACAGTTCCAGTGTGAATGTGACTGCCCCCAGGTGGTGAACGATTGAAATTGCCCTCCCTCTGTCTCCTGTCTTTTTCCTTCTCTATTCTCCAGAGTGGCTTTCCAGGTGCTTCAGTTTTACCTAATTGTGTCACACCTATTTATTGCTGGATGAATTTGTGCAGCGTGAAAGTATTCAGTCAGATGAAGCAAATATTTTTTATTTGCAATGCGTGACATTTATTTGGTGAAAAAATGAAGCAAGTGAATTAGAAATGAAGCAAATGAAGCAGTGGTCGTTTCTCAGGAAACCATGCTTCAGTTGAGTTGTTGTTGGTTCCAAGCCTCAGTTCAGGTCAAAATAGAAGATTTTGATGCAGTTACAGAACTGATCAGTTGTCTTGTCTTCGTTTCGTGCCGTGGGGTGAATGTGATGGCAAAGAAAGGACAGACACAGAGGCGCTGGTAATCCGTGTGTCATTCGTTCATTTGTTTTTCATAATAAAACCAAAATTACAGAAACAACTTGTTTTTTCATAGTTTGTTTCGAGGACCAAAATGAAAAAAAAAAAACGGTTTTCCGATTGTCTGCACAATTGGAAAATGGAAAGAACGGATAACGGGGTGATTGTTGCTTTTTTTTGTACTAGTTCGATTTGATGTTGACCGCATCACCCGGAAGTGAACCTTACAGAAACGCGAGTGCTCAGCAGTCTGCCCTCATGTGGTTCGGAAGTTTAGGTGCGGGAAACTGAAGTTTGTTACGCGCGAGTTCTACCGACTCACTGTTAAGCGCAACGTGGTTCAAGATCAACATTAAGAGTGACATGGCTGGACTGGACGATAACGCCGACCTAATTTTTCAACTTTCTGAGGAGGGAAGGACGCATGCCGAAATTGCCAGCGCACTCCGACAGATGGGTGCACTACGATGCTCCGAAATGTCAGTCAGAAGATTCTGCAATCGGCACCAGCTCAGACGAAAAGGACATGTTTCCGATGCAGAATTGGAAGTAGCAGTCATTTCCTCAATTGATAAAGTAAGTGTTCATGTTATTTGTGGCGTCTTTGACTGAAATAAAAAGATGAGCCGTCTCTCCAACTGATGTTCACCTCTGCTTTAATCGCCGTCGAACATTGAAGGTGAATCACCGTAAGAGCTGAAACAAACGGATAAACGGAAAATATTTGACACGTATTTAATGAGACCCATACCGTTAGCAAAGTTCGCTATGCTTGTCAAGTCGAAAGCCAAACGCACTAAAACAAAATATTCCCCACATGCTGTCCGTCTCAATAAAGTAAAGACAAAATATATCAAGTCACAGAGGAAACATATACAAACCTTGTGCCCTACTCAGTCAAACGCCAAAATTAAATTGCTTAACTCCGGTAACTTGCGTCAAGCTCATAGTGTGGATGATTAGAATACTTCCGGGATAGCCTTTCAAATTAAAATAATAATTCTCACCGAAACAACAAACATCGAACTCAGAACACCATTTATCTAACATTAAATCTGTTACATTATTTCCATTTTTAGCAGGTCCCTCATATCAATCTGGAGAAGACAAGTTCCGGTGCGCAAGTCTTATTGTTTGTATTTAACTGCTAAACTGTTGTTTTTGTTTGGGCGGCAGTTACTAACAATGGCATGTGGGACCAGCTCAGAGTTGATCATGGCAGAGAGTTTTTCTTCACCCTTTACGTTCAAGAGAAGTTGTCTCAACACAGACACAACACCAACAGGCTACCTTACATTCAGACAACTTCTTCTAGGGTGAGTTTTGATCTGCTAGTGACAGTACATCCAAAGATCAAAAGTAACTCTCGCGGCTAACAAAAAAATTATTCACAATCAAAAATACATGTTCTATCCCAAAATCTGAAAGAGTTTGCAAGGAATCAAATGCATATAAAATCTGACGTCATTGGTAATTGCCCTTCAATCCATCTTTCATTGCTGCTACTGTCATCAACAATTCCTTCCAAAAACGGTTGGTGCAAGGTACTCTTTGGTGGATTATATAGGCAGAACCTGTACCATGGGCCTAGTTTTACAATGAGTGTTTTGCCATGCGGAGCATTGCAATCTAATCCCTAGTCCTCTGGTGCATGTGGGCCAATCTCCCCTCTCCAATTATGTCATATTTCTGTCATATCAAAATTCAAAAGGAGGCACTGGGACAACTTAGTACTACTAATTAGGTGAAAAGGTGATGATTGTGCTCATTGATGATGTCATTTTGCAAGCAGACCAAACCCCCAGGACATAGCTGGCATCTTATACTTGCATGGCCAATGTCTTCTGATATGGGTTTCTAACAAATGTTTTACAATCTGAAATATCTTCTTGTGTTTTCAACAGAACCTACGAGTTGAAAGAATTTGGCCAGAGGTCCATAATCGAGTGAACTACCCCCTAAAACAAGCTCTTGTTCACTTGCTGGATCAAGAGTTGAATTTTGTATCTCCAATCTGTCATGTCAAGTGAGTCAAACTGGACTTGGCAGGGTTGTCCAGTCGTGGAATGCACACAGAATCCCTGGTAAGTTATAATAACTACACTGGCTGCTGTAGAATCTCAAAACAATTTTGTCGCAACTAAAATGATTCATGTATTTTAGGAAGGGGGATACCGAACGATCTTGCTGCTGGTGGTTGTGCAGCAAGAATTCCCCCAGAGATGCTGCCCAGTGCTGGTGAAGCAGCACAAACGTATGAGCTGGAGTTGGGGTCGTCCCTGACTTGGAACTCATCCTTTGGCTCTGATCCATTTTCATCAGAGGAAGGCCGACTTTATGCTGAGCAGCTGTTAGGAGAGCGGATTCCTGACATTTCTCTTCTTTTTGACTCTGTTGTGAACAATGACCACAGTATGTTTCAAGAAGCACTGTTGTACCTGGAAGGCATGCAGAGTGATTGTTAATACTGTATGTACTTGCCAAACAATAAGTGAGCTCAATTATAAATAAAAGTCAAGTTTAGAACACTGCATATTTCTTTATTTGACAAAATGATAAGTATAAAACCATGTAAACAAAGTGCTTAACATGAACTATCTGGTTTTCCAAAACACAGTGCTAAATTATACATAAAAAACTATATCTACTACAGGAGCAACTTTTCCAGTGGTGCCAGGGCCTCACCAAGTCCAGCCACTTCATGGATGTTGTCCTCTAAATCGTCCTCACGACATTTGGGGCAGGAAGTGCTGGTTTTGCACCACTCTGTTATACACACCTTACACCCCATCAGGCTTCTACAGCAGGTGGAGAACATTGGTCGTTTTAAAAGACCTGTGAGTTCATAGAAAAATGAAAAAAAAAAAAAAGTTTAAAAAATTTCATTTGGTAAGGAGATAAAAACATTATTTAATCAGCTTTATTAGACATACAATTCATATCATTTTGACTGTATAAGAACCAGGACAGTGAGAGCAGTGTAGTATTGAGTGCGTCATAGTCCATGTTGATTCATAAATTTAAGGGTACCAACCTTTACAGACGAGACAGCTACAGATTTCTCTTAAAGAGGCTGCTTCGGCTTCTGACAGAGACAAGGTTGTCGTCATCCTGGAATGACCAAATCCACTGAGATCTTTGATAATCTGTGACACTTCCTTTAATCCTTGGGCTGCCTCCACAACATCTTCAATGTCTGCTACAACCTCTTGAAGGCCAGTATCTTCTCTGCGACTGAAGAGCATTTTAATTCAATGTTTAACATAGACAGACAATCACTTCAGATTCCTCAGATAAGCTGCAGTCAGGAAATTCATAAAGGGGAGAAAACCGCCCCAAAAAACAAACCACACGCACAAACAGATATTTCTATCCTTGTGAGGACATCGAGAGGTTTTTCATTGACTTCCTTGGTTTCCCCAGCCTCTCACCCTTAAACATAACCATCCAAAATAAATGGCTAACTTTATCCAAACTAATATCCAATTAAAATGACCCAGTTATTTTTAAGTTTCAACCCTCAAATTTGACATCAACCTCGTTAGGAGCAGCAAAACGGTCCCAACTAAGCCATATTTCATCACAAGAAAGTGTTTTTTTTTTTTTTTTTTTAAACCAGAATCAGAACCCTATGTGGACATCATATGAAAGTTAACACAAACATCGATCGAAAAAAGTAAAATAGTCTTCTCTGACCTCAGCCGCCTCCTCTTATTAACCTGGAGCAGATGAGCTTCAGGTACTGCAAATACTTTCCTGGAATTTTGCTTCCAGTATACTGATCCTGACAAGAATAAATAAGATTAGTCTTTGTCATAAAAAATGTTTTGTTATGTTTCAACCATGTATAGTCTGCCCAGTGGATTAATTATATCTTAAAGGTAGGTTCTTTTTTTTTTCCAAACAAATCCAAAGTACAGAGCTACTATTAAAATATGTCCTTTTGTGCGAATATCACTTGGGTGTATGCACTTTTTTCAGTTATTAAGAATGTGAACTGTTTGTGCAGAAAATATTACATTTAAACCGCGATAATTAGAACAAAAATAATAACTTTATTATACTTACCTCTTGTTCCTTCCGAATCAATTATTTTATTCCCCTGACTATCAGTCAAAATGACAGGCTCCTGTTCTCCGAGGGCTTCTTTCACCTTGTCAGTGATTGTTGCAACACAGGCCTCAAACTCTGTGAAGCGGACTGTCACCATCTTGCTGCTCTCCAGCTTTCCATTGACGACATCAGCAATGAAGACATTCCTGAACAATGACAATAACTTAGAATTTCTTGAACACATGGAAAGTTTGTTTTTTTTTCAATTTGTTATTTGATGCAAGGTGCTATCTCAAACAGTTTTCACAAGGAGTGATTTTGATAATATTCGGATTGACTTCTCAGTCAGTCAGTGAATATACAGTGACAACATTAGCCACTCAATATATGACTGGGGTCATCAGGTTTTTGGCAAAACAAGCATTAACACAGCTCAATTGTGGGGTGGGTAGTAAGTAATTACTAGCAAACAGTCAAGACACCGACAAAAAATATTTAGAAGAAAGTTGTTGTGAATAGGGTTTCTCTTACAAATCACCTGACAAAGGTTTTGACCAGGGTGAAGACGCAGAGCCAGCAGCTGCACTGGGTGGACGGTGAAAAGAAAATCTGACTGGCTGCTGGCAAGATGAAAGTTCCCTGGGCAGCTTCTCTAGAGAGGTGCTGTTGCCATGGACTTCATAATGACCTTTCCGAGTGAGGTCATAGCACATGAAGTCACCGTCATCATGAGGAAATATGGCCACATTTGTGTCATCTGTCAAATAAATGGTCTCTTTTTGGACCTAGAAGTATTTAGGATAGAGAAGATTAGACATTGATCATATTCATTTACTTAGATTTCAACGCGCATTTTAAGAAACAATTCAATTCTCCCCTCATTTTTGTACACACAAATGCTTCCTGTCGCTTTCAGAATGGTTATGATTCAGGTGTAATGAGTGTAATGTAATCCATGAATATAACATGATTTATGGTTTGATCTGTGAGTGCATACCGTGAGGATAATCAAAGGTCTAAGGTTGCACAAGAATCTTTTACACTCATAGTGAACATTATGGTTTGGCAGTAATTGTGTTGGCAACACTCGGGGGACAAAATTAACATCTACAATTGCAGGATGTAGTGACGACTATAGCAAACATCAACGCATGAAACTTATTATAACTATACGTTGGATTGGTTATAATAACCCAAAAACGCCAACTCATTACTGGCATCACTCTATCCGGCGAAACTTTGACGTAAACTTGCTTCACAAAAGTTAATAAGTAACGGACCCCCCGCCCCCATTTCATACAACGACTTACCTGGAAAATGACACCTATTTTCTCTGTACTCAGGTCTTCTGGCCTTAATGTGACCCTTTTCCCCTCCCTAAACAGCACAAATGTGTTCTCGTTCATCTTTATGAGCTTGATCACCGAGAGGTTGCCGCCGTTGTGCACTCGCGTTTCTGGAAGGTTCACTTCCGGGTGACGCGGTCAACATCAAATCGAACTATGAAAAAGTAAGAATCACCCCGTTATCCGTTCTTTCCATTTTCCAATTGTGCAGAAAATCGGAAAACGGAAAAACGATTCGTTTTCCGTTTCTTTCATTTTGGTCCTCGAAACAAACTATGAAAAAACAGGTTGTTTTTTCGTTTCTGTAGTTTTGGTTTTGTTATGAAAAACAAATGAACGAATGGTACACGGATTGCTGGTCTCTATAGATAGCGGCAATGTCGAGTGGCGGCACTTGTGCCGTCACCGTTTACACAGCCCTTAAGCAGGCGGTGGTTAGCTCAGGGGTGGGCAACCCCAAATGTTGGGCTGGGGAGCCATATTGGACAAAAAAACAAAAAAACATTAAGTGTGGAGCCACAAAAAAATGAAATGCCTTATGTAAGCCTTGAAATGAAGGCGAGACACGCTGTATGTCTCTATATTAGCTCCATTAACCTACTGTCAAAATGACTAAGTTGGCTACAAATACATCCTGAGTCTTCATGATCAAATGTTTACCTTCCTGGCACTGCATCCTTCAGAGAATGATGCACCACGTGACAGCTCTGTTGGACGATGCCGCCTCATGTTACGCTTCATTACAATATTAATGAATTAGCAGGAGGTCGGAATATTCTCTGTCACCTTCATCAAGCAATGCACCGAACCCACGGTGGTTCAATGCTTTTGCATTTATCTTGTTCACCATCTCAATGACAAGGTTCATCACTCTGATGGGAATGTTTGTGCACACAACGCCTCTTGATGCAAGATGCAGCGGAATGCAAGCAGATTTCGATCCAATGCTTTCTGGAGGAAAGTCACACACCCCCTTTTTGATCCTCTCATTTTGCCATGCGCTTTGAGTTTGGGAGTTTTTCCTGATCCACCTCCTTTGTTTTCCAGTGTGTCTGTGTCCCTTCTCCGTGGTTCTTCTCTTGTGTTCAATCCTACCATGCTTTCTGTCTCTTCAAATTTCTCATTTATTAAAAATAATATTTGCCAACTATATATCTGCGGTAAATATGCAATTGTGTCTGTTAGAAAGTTCAGTCTTAAAACTGACATTTCACATACATTCCAGCAAGAATGTGACGTCTTTCATCTGAGTCACTGTCGCGGCTGTTTTACCATTCAATGGGGACATCTGTTGGGCAAGGTCATATTACACTCAGTTAAATAAATCACTCTGAGTCCTGATACAAAATTGGGAATCGATGAAAAAAAAAAAAAAAGATCTTTCGACCATATCAGCCAGGGCTGCTTACGGTTCTATTTCATATGTGCTCCGCCCTCTAACGGCCTTCGCAATTGGTTAATCCACATCGAGGCACTGGCCTCGGCCTGAGACTTCGATTGATTGGCTCTCCGCCCAGGAAGGCGCCACCCACCGCGTATAAATCTCCCCTGCTCCTGCCGCTCTGCTCCTGAGCGGCGTTTCTACGAGGAGGAGGTCCACCTGAAGATTTTCCCCGATGACGACGACGACGACGACCCGGGGCTGGTGGACGAGGGCGTGAGTACTCCGGCGGGACCTAGCTTGAGTAGGTACCCTATGGACGAGATGCCCCAACTTTTCCGCGAGGCAGCAGAGACACTTGGGGTGTCCCTCCCTGCCCAGGCGGAACCGGAGGAGGAGGACTTCTCGGTACCATTGTTCGCAAAGGCCGCGAAGAAGGCGTCCAGACCCTCAGCCCGCAACCTGTGGCTCGGGAAGACGGGGCTCAAGGAGCCGGAGAAGCGTAACTTAATCGGAGCGCCGATCTCCGATGACACGCTGTTCGGCTCCAACGTCTCGGGCCTGATGGAGTTGATGGAGACCCAGAAGTCATCGGCCAAGCTCTCAGAGCACTTCCGCATGGCCCAGAGACCTCCGGCGCCTCGTTCCAGGGAACGTCCGGGCCAGAGAGTCGGCAGAGAGGACCCCTTCCGCCGCCGCGAGGGTCCCCAGCCCTCGACTTCATTCGCCGGTCTGGCATCCGCTCCCCGCGGTAGGACACCCGCTCTCAAGCGCCCAAGATCCCTCTCGGCTAATAAACCACAGAAGAAGTATCTTGTCTCGTCTGATGCCTTTATTGCATGCGGGGTTTCACACTCGGGGTCAGCTTCTACGTACCGGCCAGAGCCCGGTTCCGTAGGCCCCCCCCGTGTCCAGGCTTCGTGTTTGCTAGCCAAAAAGGCTAAGCTAACACTAGCCTCCTCGACCACCGGCCATCTTGCACCGCCCGTGACAAGTCGGCCCTGTTCGAGTGCTTCAAACCTCCAGGTGAGTGCTGATCGGCCCAGGGTACTTCATTTCCCAGCGGCCTCTGCAGCTAATTTATTCTCTATTGCTGGGCTGATTAATACAGTTTTATCCCCTTAATTTTAGCCATTTAAATGCATTGAATTTGTTTATTGTTTCAAATGACATTAATAAATTAGATAACATTTTTAAGCTCATGAACAGCCAACTGTGTCGTTGGTCTACATGCTGTTTAAATACAGCTGGTATTTGTATTGACTTTTTTGTCACATTTTTATTTCTGTTTCTTAGTGAAGCTGGCTACACACACACTCTGCGAGTTTTGGTCCAATTGGACACGGTTTTTCAGTTGTGTGACTATTTTACGTATCAGTAACGTCTAAACAGTTGTGCGTTATCATTGTTCAAGCTGTTGTGTTGGTGTGTTGTGCTCGCTACACCTGCAACAGAGGTTAAATTGGGTTTCAACGTGCTCTGAAAATGTAACTACGGATGGCGTGACTGTGATCGCTGAAGCGTTGGACAGCTTGACTCTGCTGTTCTGGCTCGTGGTTCTTCGATTTCTTTGTTTTCCTGTGTTGCAGATCCACATCCAAGAGTCCTTTCTGTCCCACGTAGACGTACAGTGTATGCAGTCGCGTCGGATCGTATAGTGTGAGACAGGAATCGTGAGGTGCGAGCTACCGTTCACTCGGACGGCATGAGCAGCAGCTGAACACCCTGATTGAAAACAATCGCACAGAAGCATTTGTGGAACAGAAACTTGAATCAAAGCATCATCATTTTTGTCATTTGAAATGCATTTGTTGATGTTGCAAAATTTCACTGTAGCTAGCGCTACGCTAAACCACACCCTCGTCCAGACCAGGATGTGGTTTATGCATCATCAGCAGGACACCCCAAATCTTTCCAGTGAATTCGCTGGTCCAATATGCTGCGTAAGTGAAGTGACACTTGACACTTTTGACACTTAACCGAGCATGTTTGTCTGCATGTTTGTGTTTGTCAAAATGAGTATCTGCCGGCAAACTGTCAGTTCCACAATGTTTGCTCTGTTTGGCCAGTGATGGGATCAAGTGTCTCGTTTGATTTTGATTTGTGTTTGGTTCTGGTGGCTCCATTTGCAGAGATCACATGTCCCACACTTCTGCTTTTTTGTACATGCTCAGCATCTTTCTGCTTTGATGAAGCTCCCAAATCACACAAATAGATCAACACCGGGTTCGATCACAATCGAGCTAAACGCCTGTGTGAATGAACCGCATTATCCAGGTGGCTGAGGGAAACGCAACTTCTAGATTTGAACTGAGATTTTAAAAGTCTGAACCTTGCTGGACTGATGTGTTTTTCTCTGCTGTCATGAAACCGTGGTCAATGTCACCATGTGTCATCTGGTCAAAGTGACAGGCAGTGGTTCAATGAGCAATCGAGGAAAGTGTCTGCAGTTATGACATGAACCAAAGGCCCTGTCAGATACAAGTCCTGGAGCAAGAGTTATTAAGATGAGGTTCGGACCATTCCTAATGACCTCACCAGACTGTACCCACACACTGAATCACTGTTGTGTCTATTGCTGAACTCAAATCTCATGTTCGAACGTGCCATGCTTTCTGTATCGTCAAATTTCTGATTTTATTAAAGAAATATTTGCCAACTGCAAATCGCTGCTAAATATGCCATCGAGTTTATGGTTATGGAAAGGTCAATGTTAACATTTCTCATGCAATCCAACAAAACTATGACATCAATTTCATCTGAGTCACGATCGTGGTTGTTCTCCGACTCTATGGCGACATCTGTTGGCCAAACGTAATACTACTCAGTTAAATAAATCACTTTTGGTCCAGAAAGAAGTTCTGTCTTATTCTTGGAGTCCTTGCAAGAAATGATCTGGATGACCCACGAGGAAAGTACTGACATTTTATGAACAGCTTCTTCGTTTCCCAGAACTCTGTTCCTCTCATCTCACCCACATAAGTGACATCATCCATCAATGACAACAAACACACCACAGATGGCGCCACACTACATAAAATGTAAACACTCGATTGCCACAAAACATATTCCAGGAATATTACACATTCTTTTTTTCAATCTTTAGCCCGTAAGGCCGCTTACAGTTAACACACAACATTTCGGACCTCACACACAGTTACACATACCCACTGTTTGGGAATAAGGAACAGAAATGATAAGATTTCAGTTTCAAATGGAAGAAGAAATATCAACTAAATTGTAAATACTGTAGCAAAAGATTTGGCAAGTCCTCATTTGCAATTCTTTACATTTATAATCATCTTTTTACGCAGCAAGTAAATCCTGCTAAATAATAATTTCATATCAGCTAAGATTTATTAACAGTGCTCATATTTCAAGGTCACAATCTGCAAGCTACATTACTAACCAATGGTGACATCAGCTGGCTAAGTTTGAAAAGATCAGTCAGTCATGAATTCGCCTCGCCAGTTCTGTCCTGAACAAATGTTCCAGACTAATTCTAAATGGATGTTTAACCTTACAGACAGTATGGAAAACGTTGAAACTGTGAATCTGTCTGTCGCTGTTAGATTGAGCTTGTTCAGCTCAGAAAAGTCAAACGGAAACACCAGTCTTTTCGTAAGGAGCTTTAATGCATTCAGTCACATGACATTGGTAGTTCGGTGTTGAATGTAAATGCTCAGGTCAGCTGTGAAGTCACAGTGGCTGTGGTGAGTGTTGAGGAGAATTATTTAATTTCAAAGCTCTCAATGGAAAGCTCTCCCTTGGAAAAGAAGTTAGGGTAATCCGTTGCTCTCAGACGATTGGGGAAATAGATCAAGCTGTCATCTGGTAGAGCCACCAAAAACTCTTCGGGGAGGAAAGTGACAGTAATCTACAAGATAAAAAAACAGAATCAATCTTCCCATCTCTGCTGAAAATCGTCATACTACATTTGCTTTAACAGACCGAATGAATCTCTGAAGCAGTTTACTCACAGTAAACGCCACTCCCCGCGCGAAAGGAAACCCTTTTCCATAGACCTCCTCCCCCCAGCAGCCCTTCTGGCATGCGTTGCACAGCACAGTGTTGTTGTCAAAGCGAGGGTTAACGTGGAGAGCGATGTCTTGCTCACTGTAGCAGATGTTCAGTGAAATCCTGAAACAGAAATCTGTCTCAAAAGTCCATTGTCATGCCAGTGTTTTGACCGAGCACTAACCTGGTGGCATCAGCATGGGGTACTGCCTTCACAGTCAACGTCTGTCCGGGCTTGAAGTGCACGTTTTTGATCTCTGTCACCTGTGTGGACGTTAGACGTTTGAGCTGAATACATGAATTTTGGTGTCTCAGATTAGACATTAGACCATTTATTATGAATATAAAAGTTAGTGAGGCATTAGAAAAGGACAGAGATAACGCCCACAGAAAGTTAGCTGTCGGTGGGTGTAGTCATGACTAAGGCCAGAACAAGAAGAGAAAAATACCGACCCAATGTTTACTCTCCAGACAGATACAGACTTTGATCACAGTCAGTCCTGGTCAAGAGAACCTTACATTTGCCAACAGAAGATCCTTCTCTCTCTGTTTCAGGGCGTCATTTTGTCTTTTTTCCCTTCATACTGTAATTACATCAGTGTCAAAACAACTACCGATAAACTCGAGATCAAGACCAGAGCATACAGAGGGGCCAACAAGTGCAAGTCTGTGAGGGCCACAAGTCGAGCCCCTTTGGAGATTGAACTTTCCAGCCGAAAATAATCAATGATGTTATAAGCTCAGCTCCATTCCCAAGATATGGAAACACAGGACTTACAGGCATGATGATGATGATGATGATGATGATGATGATGAAGATGTGGAGAGGTGTTGCAGAGCAGCGTTGAAGGTCTTCATGTGCCTCACCTTTAATCTGAGCTCAATTTATAGAGCCAGGGAGGGACCTGCACTCTGAGTGACATCACCACACCCAATACACTTCCCTACACACCTACATTTGATAAGCAACTCAGATCGTGATTCATGTGGTTATTATGACCAAACCAAATCATACTCTGACTTTCTCTTTCACAACCATGAAGCCGACTTCATCAGAAGTGAAGTTCTGCATCAGCAAGAAGCGGATCACAAGTCCTTCACATTTCAGTGGATTAAATACTGATGCTTGTATTATCCTTTTTCTTTTCATGACGCTGAGGCTGTTCTGTTATATGGCCGTCACAAAAACCAAGTTCTTTACAACATCAAGTCGTTCATGCTGCTGGAATGTCTGCTCAATTGCCAAAGAGAACTCTGGAGGTAGTGTTGAATAAAACTCACCAGTTCACACAAAAATGAAGTTGACAGTGAGACTTGCTTGACTTGCAAGGAGAAAGGTGATGTGTGTCGTCTTTTCCTCTAGTTTCCACTTTGTTTTATCCCATGTGATCGCACAAGATTTCAGGCTGGGTGCTGGGACAGAATCTTTAATGTGCGTGTGGTGGAGATCATCTGTGTGCACCATGCAGACATAACAATCGAGGGCAGATATTTATCTAAAGCAACTTTTAGGTCAATTTCAAAAGAGTGGGAGCAAAAGAGTTTTTGAAAAGAGAATCAATGAAGTCTCCATGATGGAGTGACAGGCCTCTGATGTGTGTCGCAATGTGTAGCAATGCTTCCTATGAATTTCTTCAGAAGGGAATCTTTTTTTTTTTTTTTTACAATTTGACTTCCCTGGTGTTGGGAAAGTAGATTTTAATCATTAACAATAGTTCAAAGTTCAGTTCACAAATTTCAAAACGAACTTGTTTGTTCCTTTTTTTAGTATGTTGCAGTGGGTTGCTGCAGTTATTGCCAAAGCCCACAGACGGTACATACTGTATTTGATCATTTTCTCCTCTGAAACCACATGTTTGGTTTCATCTTCACATCAAATTCTGAATCCTGAATGTGTGTGTGAGAGAGGTCTTCTTCTTTCAGTGCTTTTCGATAATAGTTCAGGTCATTTTCACATCATATAGAATTCATGTTGTCATACTGCCACTGCCTTCCAGATTTGCTTGGTGATCATTTTTCTTAAAATAAGTTCTTCCCCGATGATTTGGTCGTCTTTGGTTCAAAAAAATGTCTTCTGAAATTCTTCAAAGCTTGTGGCTTTTTCGTCTTAGTTAATGAATTCGTAAAAGAAATAAAACACTGGAAAATGGCCGTTGCCAGTTCTATCCTGAACAAATGATCCGGGCGAGTCAAGCGCTATATAGAATATAGAAAACACTGAAACTGTGTTTCTGACTCTCTGGGTGATAAGTCACAGGTTGAGATCCCAATGGGAGAAATTTATGTTGGGGTGCATCGGACACTCTTATCACTCACAAATTGTCTTGAGATTTACTAAAAGACCGGCATAGAAGCAACTGAAATTGACATCATCTACAGGGGATCTGGACTCTCTCCTAGACAGAGGAGGTGAAATTCTGCATTCGAAAATGAACCAATGCATTGATTTTCTTCTAATTTTTCAGAAGCAGTGGGATACAAAAACATTCTGCAGCTACTCTGAAGACAGGCCGATATGTTGAAGTTGACAAGCATCCTCAGTTAATTTTACTTTATACACAATTGTGTATGACCTTAAAATCAAACCCTCAGCTCAGAAGAAGTCAAACAGAAACACTAGTCTTTTCATAAGGAGCTTTAATGCATTCAGTCACATGACATTGGTAGTTCGGTGTTGAATCTAAAAGCTCAGGTCAGCAGTGAAGTCACACGGCCACCACGACCGTGGAGGTTTTCTATTTAAACTCAAGGCTGGAAATTTGAGCTTCTCCATCAGAAAAGAAGTAAGGGTACTCTTTCCCATTCAGGCGATTGGGAATACGGATTTTGATGTCATCTGGCAGGGTAATGACAAACTCCCCACACTGGAACGCGATGGTGATCTACATGAGAATGAACAGAATGATTCTTCACATCACAGCAGAAAACACCATCCAACTCTCTAAAGCAGTTTACTCACAGTGAACTCCACATGCTGCTTGAAAGGAAACCCACATCCAATGACCTCTTGGCCCCAGACGCCCTTCTGGCGTGTGTTGCACACCACAGTGTTGGACTCAAAGCGAGGGTTGACGTGGAGAGCAATGTCTTGCTCACTGTAGCCGATGTTCAGTGAGAACCTAAAGAAGAAATTTGTCTCAAAAGTCCATTCTCATGTCAAGACATCACGGTCTTTGAGCACTAACCTACTAGCGGCACCACCGTTGGGTATTCCCGTCACAGTCAAGGTCTGTCCAACCTTGAAGACCATGTTTTTGATCTGCAACAACTGTGTGGACATGAATACATTTGAGCTGACATCAGGAGAACCTTCTTGACTTCACAATAGCTCGCGTCAGTCACTGAGCCCCAATTCATGACTCATTCAGATGAATGACAGCCAGTGTTTTCACTCTCGTTCTAGCGCCAGAAGCAGACCTTCTGCATCTGTGTCATGACTTGTACCTATTAAAAACCATTTGCACATGTTCCAAAAAGATCAGTCTTCTGTGAGAAAACTGCACATCCGCTCTCCTCGTGGCCCAGTCAAGACAATGATGCCAGGGTTTTAGAAAATACAGTGGTGGGCTCCGACCTGGGAGATCAAGACCAGAGCATACAGAGGGGCCAACAAGTGCAAGTCTGTGAGGGCCACAAGTCGAGCCCCTTTGGAGATTGAACTTTCCAGCCGAAAATAATCAATGATGTTATAAGCTCAGCTCCATTCCCAAGATATGGAAACACAGGACTTACAGGCATGATGATGATGATGATGATGATGAAGATGTGGAGAGGTGTTGCAGAGCAGCGTTGAAGGTCTTCATGTGCCTCACCTTTAATCTGAGCTCAATTTATAGAGCCAGGGAGGGACCTGCACTCAGAGTGACATCACCACACCCAATACACTTCCCTACACACCTACATTTGATAAGCAACTCAGATCGTGATTCATGTGGTTATTATGACCAAACCAAATCATACTCTGACTTTCTCTTTCGCAACCATGAAGCCGACTTCATCAGAAGTGAAGTTCTGCATCAGCAAGAAGCTGATCACAAGTCCTTCACATTTCAGTGGATTAAATACTGATGCTTGTATTATCTTTTTTCTTTTCATGACGCTGAGGCTGTTCTGTTATATGGCCGTCACAAAAACCAAGTTCTTTACAACATCAAGTAGTTCATGCTGCTGGAATGTCTGCTCAATTGCCAAAGAGAACTCTGGAGGTAGTGTTGAATAAAACTCACCAGTTCACACAAAAATGAAGTTGACAGTGAGACTTGCTTGACTTGCAAGGAGAAAGGTGATGTGTGTCGTCTTTTCCTCTTGTTTCCACTTTGTTTTATCCCATGTGATCGCACAAGATTTCAGGCTGAGTACTTGGTGCTGGGACAGAATCTTTAATGTGCGTGTGGTGGAGATCATCTGGGTGCACCATGCAGACATAACAATCGAGGGCAGATATTTATCTTCATGTGAGGGCTCTCTGACAGATGAAATAAATCATTTGAGATTTTGACAATCGTAATGTGTGTGGCCCCTGAAGTTTGTGAGGTGAGATTTCATTGTTTACTTGTCGCAG
Organism: Synchiropus splendidus; assembly: GCF_027744825.2. NCBI lineage: Eukaryota > Metazoa > Chordata > Actinopteri > Syngnathiformes > Callionymidae > Synchiropus > Synchiropus splendidus. The sequence continues at coordinate 4,803,046 of NC_071352.1, forward strand.
ACACCATGAAAAGCAATTTTCTTTCTCTCTTCATAGATAAAATGAAGATAAAAAAAATGTAAACAGCAGTTAAAGCAACTTTTAGGTGAATTTCAAAAGAGTGGGAACAAAAGAGTTTTTGAAAAGAGAATCAATGAAGTCTCCATGATGGAGTGACAGGCCTCTGATGTGTGTCGCAATGTGTAGCAATGCTTCCTACGAATTTCTTCAGAAGGGAATCTTTTTTTTTTTTACCATTTGACTTCCCTGGTGTTGGGAAAGTAGATTTTAATCATTAACAATAGTTCAAAGTTCAGTTCACAAGTTTCAAAATGAACTTGTTCCTTTCCTTTTTTTAGTATGTTGCTGTGGGTTGCTGCAGTTATTGCCAAAGCCCACAGACGGTACATACTGTATTTGATCATTTTCTCCTCTGAAACCACATGTTTGGTTTCATCTTCACATCAAATTCTGAATCCTGAATGTGTGTGTGAGAGAGGTCTTCTTCTTGCAGTGCTTTTCGATAATAGTTCAGGTCATTTTCACATCATATAGAATTTATGTTGTCATACTGCCACTGCCTTCCAGATTTGCTTGGTGATCATTTTTCTTAAAATAAGTTTTTACCCGATGATTTGGTCGTCTTTGGTTAAAAAAAATGTCTTGAATGAAATTCTTCAGAGCTTGTGGCTTTTTCGTCTTAGTTAATGAATTCGTAAAAGAAATAAAACACTGGAAAATGGCCGTTGCCAGTTCTATCTTGAACAAATGATCCGGGCGAGTCAAGCGCTATATAGAATATAGAAAACACTGAAACTGTGTTCCTGACTCTCTGGGTGATACAACTGCTCAGTCACAGGTTGAGATCCCAACGGGAGAAATTTATGTTGGGGTGCATCGGACACTCTTATCACTCACAAATTGTCTTGAGATTTACCAAAAGACGAAGATACAAGCAACTGAAATTGACATCATCCATCTGGTCTGATCTGGTGAAATTCTTGCAGTTGTTTGATTAGAAAATGAACCAATACATTGATGTTCTTCTCCTATTGCGAATGCAGTGGGATACAAAAACATTTGAGAGCTGGTCTGAACACACAGATATGTTGAAGTTGACTAGAATGTTCATTTAAATTCATCAACTCTCAGCTCAGAAGACGTCAAACAGGACCACTAGTCTTTTCATAAGGAGCTTTAATGCATTCAGCAACATGCATTCAAAACTAATGAAACAGACTTATGAATGAATTTATAAATCATTTATTACACTCATTTTTGTGACACAAAACTTGCCTTAATCCTGGCGTTGGACGCCCCACTGCTGATAAGCAACGGGACAAGGCCCTGAGAAGCCCCACGTCTTTTCTTATCTTGGTTAGTACAGAGCTGATGGACCGGGAAGTGGAATGAAAATTGATTTATTTTTCAAGAAATTCGTATCTGAATTTGAGTTCTAGGATATGAAACCTTATTTGTAATTTAGAATACATTATTAACTCCATGGCTGCTTTCGTAAAAAAAATTAAAAAACAAAGTTTTTCACATCATTGTTTGATATTTTCGCTGATTTTGAACAGTCATGACTCACATCGTATGCGAGGGTTACCCATGACACATACAAAATGTTCAACTGGTGTGTTTCCATTGTACCACTCTGTGAGTACTGCTGAAGGGTAATGAATGATTATTAACAGTTGTTTCCAGATTGTGATTCATGTGGTTGTTGCGTAAGACATAGTTCTATTCTTTGACGTTCATCCAACTACTCGACTGATCGACTGTGTGGAGTTTTATCCTCTTAGTTTTAGTGTTATTGGTTCTGTCACTTTTAACCTTTTTTTTTTTTTTCATTTTTCAACAAATGGAGAGCATTGGCTCTCAGTGTGTGTAGCTGCTAAAAGTGCAGTTTAAACTCAGCTGGTATTGGTATTGACTCTTTAGTCCTGTTGTCATTTCTCCTTCTTAGTTGAGAGTTGTCCTTGCTGTTGTATGGATAAAGCTGTCTGAAAATCGACCAAGTTTTATTTCACTTTTACTTCCCTTTACCCATATCCTATACCCATCTGGATAAGAAAAGACAAGGCTCTGCCCCGGACCTTCTCCCTGCGTCTTTGAACGTGGTTTGCCACAAGATTGATTCAATGTTGACTACATACAAAAAAGTCCGTAGCTATTTTTTTCAGCTACCAGTGTTGTTTCACATTTTTTAGCGTGAGTCTCCATCAAACCCATGCTGTGACAGTGAGACCACCCGGATGCTCAGTCCAACCCAGACTAGCTAACACCTGGGAAGAGCTCGTATCAATTATTATACCCATTAATATCAGGAAAGTGACACTCAGTGAAGTTCTCCTTCAGTGTGCTCAGCCCTCTAGAGGCTTCGCATTGGAAAATTGTAGTTGCATTTTCTTTTTCCCATGGAAGATGTTATACTGCTGTCAAAAATCATTAGTCATGTTTAACAAAATTCCTTTGATTCATGATGATCAGATATTCAAACAAAAGTATTATCACTGATAAAATAGATAGAAAAATAATCATTTACTGAAAATGCGTTTTCTCGAACTGAGGTTGCTTGATAATTGAACAATAAAGCATAATATTTTAGCTTCCTCTTACACAATAAGGGAGCCACTGACTTGCGAAATGGCTGTTGAGGTCAAAAAAACATTGCCAAATATATAGTCCTTTGTATTCTTTCTTGAGAAGCGATGAATTACATCAGCAAGATGTTTATCTCTGGTTGTTTGCCTTTCAATCATTTAACTCGTTTTCACAGCACAAATAACTGTTGTGTTATCTGGCAGTCACGAAACATGGAACACCAATGTATTTCAGATGCCAGCTGCTGAATTTCCAGATCAGTAACATAAAATATTTCGATGAGGAATGAGCTGATGGGATTTTTTTTCAAATAGCATGTTAGTTGTATTTCCAGGTCTAAACAAAAGTAGTGCACCTGGTGAAGATGTCACTATACATGTTTGGATTTTGCCTTTGAAGAATGGGCTCTGGATTTTGCTTTTGAAGAATGGTCCTCAATCCCTGTGTGGACATGAATACATTTGAGCTGACATCAGGAGCACCTTCTTGACTTCACAATAGCTCGCGTCGGTCACTGAGCCCCAACTCATTCAGATCAATGACAGACCGTGTTTTCAATCTAGTCCCAGCTCCAGAACCAAACCTTCTGCATCTGTCATGACTTGAACCAATTAAAAAGCATTTCACATGTTTCAAAACGATCAGTCTTCTGTGAGAAAACTGCATATGTTGCTCATCCGCTCTCCTCATACCCCAGTGGAGGTCATGATGCCAGGGTTTTGTGGTCAGCTTCTACCCAGTTGATCAGGTTTGTCTCAAAGATGAACCCATCCTCGTCTAAGTGAACACAGTTGCCACTGCACACATGGGCACAGTGCGGTCCGGAGCCCCCCCTATAACTTTGAAACTTAAAAACTGACCGTGGAGAAATGGGTATTCGTTACTTCTTAAAATTCTCTGTTTCAGGGTGTAATTTTGTTGATTTACCTTCATGTCACAATTACATCAATGTCGACACAATCTAACTCGAGACTGACACCAGAGCATACAGAGACCAACTCTTAGACAAAGTCTCTGGGCGTCAGAGACCAAGTTGAGTGCCTTTGGAAATTGAACTGGAGCTACAGTGAAGCTGGCACTTCTTCAGGTGCACCAGTGAGAGCATCTTCTGTCTCCTCGTGCCACTTCCACCACTTATTTTATATACAAAAAGAACACAATTGTTCATAGCAGCGTTACTGAAAAAAATCAATGGGGTTATAACTAGACTCAAAACAATCATTGCAAAAGAAATAGAAATACAGGACTTACGGCCATGATGATGATGGTGATGAAGATGTGGAGAGATGCTGCGGAGCAGTGCCTCAGCTTTAATCTGAGCTCAATTTATAGAGCCAAGGACGGTCCTGCACTCAGAGTGACATCACCACACCCTATAGAGTCGTGACTTTATCTTCTGCAAACAGGATTAATGTTTAACAAGTAGCTGTGGAATGAGTGGTTACGTTTCTCGTTGATTCCAGACAAAATCATTCTTGTGGTTGTAGCATAAAATATACTCTTATTCTCTGTTATTTTTGCAACTACTCCGTCGAACAACTGTATATAGTGTTAGTCTTAATGATGTCATTACTTTTAACTGTTTATTGTTCTGATAATTATGAAACAATTTTATTTAAGCTAGGAGGCCATTTGGAAGTGTTGTTTCACATTTTTAGTGTGAGCCTCAGTCAAACCCATGCTGTGACTGTGAGTGACAGTTAACTGTTGTCAGTTAACTGACAAGTTAACACCTGGAAACTCCTGCTCCTCACTGCTCCTCAATGCTCCTCACTGCTCCTCACCGCTCCTGTTCCTCACTGCTCCTGCTCCTCACTGCTCCTGCTCCTCACTGCTCCTCACTGCTCCTCACTGCTCCTCACTGCTCCTGCTCCTCACTGCTCCTCACTGCTCCTCACTGCTCCTGCACCTCACTGCTCCTCACTGCTCCTGCACCTCACTGCTCCTGCTCCTCACTGCTCCTCACTGCTCCTGCTCCTCACTGCTCCTCACTGCTCCTGCTCCTCACTGCTCCTCACTGCTCCTGTTCCTGCTCCTCACTGCTCCTCACTGCTCCTGCTCCTCACTGCTCCTCACTGCTCCTCACTGCTCCTGTTCCTGCTCCTCACTGCTCCTGTGCCTCACTGCTATACTGATACCCTGATACTGATACTGATACACTGATACACTGATACACTGATATACTGATACTGCTATACTGATACTACTACTAATACTTATACTGATACTTCCATACTGCTATACTGATACTGCTGCCGCTACCTCTGTTGCCCCTGGTACTGATACTGCTACACTGATGCTGACTGCTAGTACTTTTACGACAACCTTATCTCTTTCCGCCACTGCTTTCATTTGCAAACATGTCTACAGTACCAGCACTTAGTACTAGTAGGACTACTTCCACCTGTTGCAGGAGTACCCAGTACTGCGACTGTGTCAGCTACTGCCCATCTCAGAGGGCTCCAGCATGCACTTTGATGAAGTGTATTTACTTTGTGCGTTTGGGTTTAAAAATAGAGAAGATGTCATTGCGACGTGGAGTCCCAGTCACGTCCTGGTTGTCTGGAGCTCCACGCTGCACCTCTGACTCAGTTTTAATTTCGCCATGACGCTTCCCCCCCGGAGGACGTGGCTGATAACTGCAGCGCTGTTGTTGGCTGTGCCTGAAATAGACTCTCTGTCGACTACTGAAGGCTGTAGTGTCTCACCAGACGATGGTTAGGGGATAGTGCCGACTCAGCAGGGCGCCGCTTCCCCCGCGGATTAATAAAAGATGGCTGCACTAGCTCAACTTTCTGCTGCGAGGAGAGGGAAGTTGTCCGGCGGCGACTTGAACTCTGTTTGATCTGGGCCTGAGCGTTATCGCCGGCACCCTGGTGGTCCGTGGTATGATAATTCTGTCTGAATTTTAGCCAGATGCTGTGTTATGTAAGAACCCAACACCAAGGTCGCGCTCGCTCCCACGCTGCAGCTCTAGTGCTGTTGCTTAGTGATGGAGGTGATGTGGAGAAATTAAAACCTGCACTTATCAATCGGATTCCACAGTCTGTTTACTTGACGATCAGCTGCCAGTGCATTTGGCGTGGACCCACGAGAGCGAGGAGATGAGACTCGCGCCAGTCACACCTGCCTTTGACATTGGTTTGGTATTGAAAGGATTTTTCAGAAAAGACATAACTGAGCACGTGAGCTGGTGTGTTGAAGACGGTGTTGGGCGTGAGGCGGGCTGCTGGCTCGCTGGGTGTCGAGGGAAACGCTGTAGGTTTGCTCCACCGCCATGTGGTTTCCAAGCCCTGACCTCGACGCCCCTGGAGCACCTGCATCCTTTGGCAGGAGCTGCTCCGGTTCTGAATGACTCGCGAGGCCGTTAAGGAAATGCCACGGCCATCTGCAGCGCTCCGAGTGTGAAATGAAGGTGGAGTGTGTGTCGCGTGGCTCCTCAAAGGCAGCAGATGATGTCAATTTTGGATAATACTTATGAATGAATTTATAAATCATTTATTACACTCATTTTTGTGACACAAAACTTGCCTTAATCGTGGCGTTGGACGCCTCACTGCTGATAAGCAATGGGAGAAGGCCTCCAGCAGCCCCACGTCTTTTCTTAGCTTGGTGAGTACAGAGGTGATGGACCGGGAAGTGGAAGTGAAATAAAAAAAATGGATTCTTTTCTCAAGAAATTCATATCATACATGTGTGTCACTGGATCATGAAAACAAGACGTGTTACTGATGCAGGCCTTCACTTCTCAGGAAAGATGACAGTCATGACTCACAGGGTATGCGAGGGTTACCCATGACACATACAAAATGTTCAACCAATGTGTTTAACACTGCGGCACAGCAGTAAGTCTGTGGTCTTGAAACGTGTGCAAATTAGTTATCTGCTGAAAATACTTCACTATCAAAGTCTAGCCTCTGTAGCTGAACAATGTTCCAAAATAAAAGGCATATTCCACAACATTACATGACCTAGCGACCCGTGTGATAACTGACATGCTTTACTGCAGCAGTGAGTCCTTGCTGAAGACACGGCGCCATGAGACGCCATGGAGTGACTGCTCTCATTCACCACAGCGGTCGACGACCGTGCTGAAGAATTTACTTTTTAACTTTTATTGACCGTCATCAAAATGTGCTGCCGAGGTTGTAAAAGCATGATAAAATATATGGTCTGTCTTTGTAATCTTTCTTGAGAGGCGAAGAGTAATATACCCGTTTGATCTCTGAATTTCTTGAGAAGAGAATCAATCAGGTCATATCAGCCCTCCCAGTCAATCTTATCACTCCTAGATAAGAAAAGACAACAGCCTTTCTCGACTCGCTCTAAACATCTCCCCCGCGAAGTGTCTGCTGCGCTTCTTCAGCACATCATTTTGTGTCATTAAATTGAGTGCTGGAAATCATTTTCAGCTAAGTCATCATTTTCCTGACTGGCTTCATCTCATGATATATTTTCCCTTTAAGTGTATATCCTTTTGTGAGTCAACGTGAAAGATAAACGTATCACCATGCTTTCAACATGTACAAAAAATGAACGCAGACAAGTAGCTAAAATTCAATGTACATTGTGAATTTATTTTTATTTTTAATTTTTCATGGTTTACGTTCCATAATATATATGGTACTCTCGGCTGTGTCAAAACGAAACATTGTTTTGTGTGTGAAGCCACACACAACTGCTTGATCAATATGTCTTCTTGAAAGCGCATTCTTATTTCTGAAACATAAGTTGCAATAAAATTGTATAATAGTCGGAAGATTATGAAAAGTGCATCACTCATTTATTTTGTTGCATATTCTTTTAAAAACCAAATGTTTGTAAGTCCGTCTTACACAATCATGAAAATGAGTTCAGGAAAACATCATACAATCTGTGGTCACTCTTTGAAGTGAAGCCCTGCCTCAGTATCACCTCATGAGCAAGTGAAATACCTGTTTGATTTGTGCTGCAATGCATCCACCAAAAGGAAAATCAATACGTTTTATTCCACACTGACTTCCCGGTCCATCACCTGGCTAGTAACCTGGATCAGAGAAGACGTGGGTCTGCCCAGATGTGACCACTTTTTTTTCTTTCAGGGAAATTTCACTTTAATATTGTGCAAGAATGATCATGGATAGTGATTCTAATTGTTATTTCTTGTATATTTTGAAAAAAAACAAGCTCTTTTCATCTTTAATGGTTGTGTTGTGCAGTTACATTTTCATTGCATGCGACCCATGTCAGAGGTTTGAGACCGTTTTCCAATCTGATTTTTCCCCAACAATCTGAACCACAGTTCCAGTGTGAATGTGACTGCCCCCAGGTGGTGAAGGATTGAAATTGCCCTCTCTCTGTCTCCTGTCTTTTTCCTTCTCTATTCTCCAGAGTGGCTTTCCAGGTGCTTCAGTTTTACCTAATTGTGTCACACCTATTTATTGCTGGCTGAATTTGTGCTGCGTGTTTCTGTCGGAGGAGAAAACTATTTTTGTGGTTTAATTTGCCATGCTTGCAATGCTTTTAATGTGCAGTGACTCTGGGGATCTCTTCTCTAGAGAGGGGAGGTGAAATTCTTGCAGTTGTTTGTTTAAAAAACTGAACCAATACATTCATTTTCTTCTCCTTTTTTCGGATGCTGTGTGATACAAAAAACAAACTGCTGCTACTCTGAAGACAAATCGGTATGTTGAAGTGGACAAGCATCTTCTATGTTCATGTAATTTAATGCAGAGTGATATACAATTGAAAATCAAACTCTCAGCTCAGAATAAGTCAAACAGAACCATTAGTCTTTTCGTAAGGAGCTTTAATGCATTCCGTCACATGATATTTGTAGTTCTGTGTTGAATGTAAAAGCTCAGGTCAGCTGTGAAGTCACAGTGGCTGTGGTCAGGTTCATTGCTTCACCATCAGGCTCTCAATGCAAACTTTTCCATCAGAAAAGAACTCGGTGTACTCGGTTCCCCCCAGGCGATTGGGGAAATGGACAGTTCGGTCATCTGGCAGGGTAATGACAAACTCTCCAAAAGTGAAAGCGATGGTGATCTACAAGAGAATGACCAGAATGAATCTTCACATCACTGCAGAAAAACGTCATCCTGCATTTACTTCAACAGAATGAGCGACTCTCTAAAGCAGTTTACTCACAGTGAACTCCACCCCCTGCTTGAAAGGAAACCCTTTTCCAAAGACCTCCTGGCCCCACACCCCACCCTCGTAAGAGTTATACACCACGGTGTTGGTGCTGAAACGGATGTTAATGCGGAGAGCAATGTCTTTGTCATTGGGGCCGAAGTTCATTGAAATCCTGAAACACAAATCTGTGTCAGAGCTCCATCTGGTCAAGACTCAGCTGTTTAACTGAGCACTAACTCATCGGCAGCATCAGCGTCAGGAATTCCCGTCACAGTGATGGTCTGTCCGACCTTGAAGGGCATGTTGTTGGTCCTCAGTTCCTGCATTTGAGCTGACATCAGGAGCACCTTCTTGACTTCACAATAGCTCGCGTCGGTCACTGAGCCCCAATTCATGACTCATTCAGATCAATGACAGACCGTGTTTTCAATCTAGTCCCAGCTCCAGAACCAACCTTCTGCGTCATGGGTCACGATGTGACAATCTAACTCGAGACTGACACCAGAGCATTCAGAGACCAACTCTAAGACTAAGTCTCTGGTGGTCAGAGACCTAGTTGAGTGCCTTTGGAAATGAGAGCATCTTCTGTCTCCTCGTGACACTTCTGCGACTTCTTTTAGGAACAAAAACAACACAAGTGTTGAAGGTATTTCAGGTCTGTTCATAGCAGTGTTACTGGAATAAATCAATGGGGTTATTACTGGGCTCTAAACAGATCATTGCACCACAAATAGAAACACAGGACTTACAGGCATGATGATGATGATGATGACGATAGTGATGAAGATGTGGAGAGATGCTGCGGAGCAGTGTGGAAGATCTTCCAGTGCCCCAGCTTTAATCCAAGCTCAATTTATAGAGCCAGGGAGGGAGCTGCACTCAGTGACATCACCTCATCCTATAGAGTCACTTCCCTCATCATCTTCCGCCTCAAAACGAATGTTGAACAAGTTGCTGTGGAAACTAGTGAAGAGTCATGACTGGTTAATTGGTTGTTGTTTCCAGCCTTCCAGACGTGATTGATGCTTAAAACATACTTTTATTCTTCTGTGTTTATATAACTACTTGGCTGATCTATATAGTTTTTACCTCCTGAGTTTTGGTTTTGATACTGTTTGTTGTTTTAATGTATTTCTTGTGTACAACACGTCGTTCTGTTGAGTTCATCTACAGCTAACACCTCCATTGGAAGACTGAAGTTCAGGAGAGAAAGTTCGAACTGGAAACTGTCCAAAGTTTTGATTGGTCATCTCTGTTTAGGTATTTGTGTCATTTTTGCCTTTTTTTTATATGTACACGGTAAACGTCACTGTCAAAAACCTTTTGTGTCACTTTACTTGCAAGGAGAAAGGTTTCATTTATCTCTGGCGTTTGACTTCAGGTTTCCTGGATATGCTTTCTTTGACTGGCACGATGGTCAGACTTAGGTGTTTCTTTAGCAACACTGCATCTGCAGGTCCTGTCGAGCATAACAATCCCGCTTGTTTTAAAGTCGCCTCTTCTGTTGCCTCTTTTCTGTCAAACAAAATGGATTCAAGGCACTTTCATTTTGCCATTTCAAATGCACTTCCAGGAGTGCAGTTATTACCCAATCAGTAGAATGCTACTGTAGGTGGCACTGTGCTGCTCTCCGTCAGGTCCAGACCAGGATGTGCGCAGATCCTTCCACTGAATTCTCTGGTTTTCCTTGTGAAACATGCATGAAGTGAGTCATGTCGAACTACTGCAATTGTCAGCGATTTCGACACTTGGTGTTTGTCAAGGACCAATGCGACTTTCTATGTGGGCGAAGTGACCTCAGTTTAGCCTCATACTTTTCCAGTTCCACAGTAGTTCATGCATGAGTTCCGTTTGGAGAATTTCATAATAAATCACTTGGTGTAGATCTTATTCACGTTTGGCAGTTATTCCATCATGGGCTGCAGCTCCCTGCTGTATGACACCCGACACCAAGGCGATGCACCTGGGCCTTCCAGTGTGGCTGACTGTGGTTCTAATTGTACCTTTGACGTCAGAAACAGTTGAGATTTTATTCGATCCACCCTCTGATCAGCTGATGGTATGACCTGCTCCATCTCCGCTGAGAGAGAAACACAAAGAGACACAAACTTTAAGATCATGCGTTGTTAGACAGAGGATTTTACTTGAACGATCCATGCATCCGAGTTGGATCGCCCACTCTACCATATGGGCCTATATCTGCAAGAAAGCTTTCTGTTGCTTGCACTGTGTCACTCTTACCTTTCAGAAAATACAAAAACACTTGAATGATATTACATATCTGAATCTGTTTCTTGACTCTGGATCTATTGGCAGGTCTTTGTGAACTAACTCTATTCAGCTCTCACATCAAGGCACCAGTTTCTGGTTTGTCTCTCTGAATCCAGATTTCACGTTGGCGGAGAAGCATGTTGATTTTTCGCCTCTGAGTTCGTCTGCAGTTTGAGTCACGGTGAGACGCATTCCTGCACCAACTGCACCACTGAACCATCCGGGCTTTATAGCCCATTAATCTGCCTCTACCTGCCTCAGATATTTCACTTTGCTGCACACGAGCCTTCATTACGCCATCCTTGGCAGCGCTCGGCTTCATCTTCTCTGTATCTTCGTAAGTGCGCAACTTTGTGCATCACTTTGCGTGGCATTCCCTTTCCCAGCATTATGGTCCCTCAATATACGTCCGTCATCTGCGGCTCCTCATATGACGACTGACCAAGTTTTGTCGTTCAAAAACTGTTCATTTTCTCTTTGTCCTCCTCAGCTTCAACGTCCTGAGGCAGATGTTAGCTTGGCCTGCTACAACACAAGGATAATTACTGCTGAATAACCCCTGGGGCCATAACCTGTTGGCAGAGATAACCTTCACAGCCGCCCTGGCTTGAACATTCAGCCCGTTGCTCACTGAAGAAGAGATGTTTTGTGAAGGAATAAGCACGCTTTCTCCACTGGCTTCACACTCACTCACCACTTTATTGATTCATGAGCCAGTGGTCATTATTCAGAGCAACATATGAGAGCAACAATATAATTCATATAACAAACGGCATTCAATAATTTTACCACACTAATCTTGACATGATGGCGTGACAGGTCTGGTTCATGTATCATGCAATGTGTTGCAATGCAACCAGCCAATTTCTTGAGAACAGAATCTGCTTTTTCCACTTTAACTTCCCCAGCGTTGCGATGTGTTCATCATGAACTATAGTTCAAAGTTCAGGTCCCAAATGTAAAAATATACCAGTTTGTTTATTTCAATATGTTGCTGCGTGTTGCTACGATCATTGCACGAGCACAGACAGCAAATATTCTCGGTTTGATTTCATCTTCCTCTCATATTCTGAATCCTCGTCCAACCAGGATTCACATCAGCATTTAGGGAACAGGGTTTCCCCATTGTGGCTGTCCGTTCAGTCCACACTAGTAGCAGCTGCAGCTTCACCTCACCACATTCTCAACAACAAATTGCCCTCTGTCTGTCTCTCCTGTCAAACCTGTCGTGGTGTTCCATGTCCTCCCATTTTGCCTTCTAATTTCACTCACACCAAAGCTTCCCTGTCTTTTTTCATTTCAAATGGTTTTGACAGATGCCACATATTACTTAATAATTTTTGTATTCAAAAAAGTTTTTTTTTCATTGTAAAATATATAGTTATTTACTGTGCTGTTCAAAACTGTTTAAAGTTTTTCTTCAACATTCAGTTCTCGGCTTTCGACTATTCCAAACAAATCTGGTTATGCAAAGTTAAATGTTAAAATTGACATTCTAAAGCTGCACTGCATATATCAGTCATTATCATAGTCATAATTATGTCTATCCTCATACTCTATTTCAATAAATGTGTTTTTTTTTGGGGTGTGATGAGTTATGCATTGACAAATAGTGACTAGAATATAACACTCATTTGTTTCACAACTAAAACGCTGCTGTATTAGCATGGCAGTTCAGACATGAACAAACGGTTTTTGAAATGATGTTTTTATTTTTTCCGATTGCTGTGAATACGAAATCGTTCCACACAGAGAGTCTGCACACACACAGGTCTGTTGAAGTGCACTCACATATTTTATGTTGGTTTGATCGTACACTCATTGATACTCAATTGAAAGATACACAGAACCACAACTGTTTATTTAAGGAGCTTTACTACATTCAGCCACATGTTGTTGTAAAGTAGTGTTGAAGCTCAGCTGCGGAGAAACTTGAGTTTTATTCTTTAATCTCCACACTTGTGAAGCTTGCTTCTCCTTCAAAGATCAAGACTGGGTACTTGTATTTACCAATGTAATTGGGGTAATGGATGTTGGATTTATCTGGTAAGGTCACCACAAACTCTTGAGGGCTGAAGGCAACAGTGATCTACAAGATAGTGAACAGGATGAGTCTTCACTTCTATCTTGCTGCTTTAAAAGAGTGAATCTCCACAACAGTTAACTCACAGTGAACTCCTTCCCCTGCTGGAAAGGAAACGTTTTCCCGGTGACCCTGTTGTCCCCCCACTTGCCGCCCTGGTATGAGTTGCACACCACTGTCTTCACCTCATTGTTGCGGTTGAAGCGGGGGTTGATGTGCAGGGCGACATCATTCTCATCGGGGCAGATGTTCAACTGAAAGCTGAAACACAAGTCGTTGCGAAAACCACAGTTCTCTTGGCAAGACAGCTAGCTGTGGTGAAAACAAGATAGTATCATTGGTCTGAGCTGGAATCACTCACTTGGTGGAACTGGCGTCTGCTACTCCCTTCACTATCAACGTCTGTCCGAAGATGAAAGGTACGTTGGTGATAGTCAGAGGCTGTGCATGTAAAGCAATATTAAATTCAAGTGAATCCCTGATCCAGAACCAAACCTGATCACCATAGATGCAAGGACAGGAAATAAAGGAACACAGATGTTTTTGAGCGTCAGATCCATGGACATGAGGGAGAAGTACGGGACTCACCAGCATGATGAGGAGATGATGTGGGGAGATGCTGCAGAGGTGAGTTGAAAGTCTTCCAGTGCCTCACCTTTTTCCAGAGCTTCATTTATAGAGCCAGGAGGGTCCTGCACTCAGAGTGACAGCACCAACACCCAATGGTCGCTCCTCCCATCGTCTTCTGCGAACAGCACCAATGTTTACCAAGGAGCTGTGGTAACTAGTGAAAGGCAGTGAGTGACTAGTGTAATGTTGCTGCCAGACTGCCAGATGTGGTGGTTGCATAAAACATACTTTTATTCTTTGGTGTTTATGCAATTACTCAGCTGGAGTTTTACCCCCTCAGTTTCATTTTATCATTGTTTCTTTAGTGTTTAGATAGATAGACTTTAGTGATCTCACAAAGGAGAAAGTCACCGGAGCTCTTAGGTTGTTAGTGCTAGCATTTATTGCTTGAAATTGTTTAGTTGTGTGCAGCAATTCCTCTAGTCCTAGTCCAATTGGAGTGCAAGAAATTATTTATTCGTTTAATTTGTGATTCACTTACCTTTGCATGATGATATGCTTTAGCTTAATTAAGATTTTGTGAGTGCTGATGTGAATCTACCTTCTCTTCCATCACTTGTTAAAAAGGATAAATGTGGGTAAATATTTTTTTTTATTCACATTATATTTAGATTTATTCATTTTTGTGCTTTAGATCTTTGCACAATACACCAGTGAACCTCCGTATCCAGCCGCTGAATTAAACTCCTTATTGACCGTCACGTTGCTGCAGACATGACCTGACATGCACATTTTAAATTACCGTGACTCTTATCTATTGTGGACAATTTTATCACTGTCTAAAAGAAGAGGAACTTTGCCAGTACTGTCGTATCTCTGGCCCTTCATCTCTGCTTCCCCCCGTGATTTATTGACTGTTTATTACATTAGAAAATGAGTTGGAAAATGGTTTTAGCAGGCTAGTTTGAGTGTTGTTTCACTTCTTTTCTGCTAATACAATCACAGAAATGACTACAGCCACTGAACATGCTCATTGGCTGTTGAGGGTGCGAGAACGTTGGTACCTTGTTGGTAGACCAGAGAGTCCATCAAACCAAAACCTTGTGAAATGACATGAAACCATGTGATCATCGCAAAGATGTTTATTTGTCATGGAAAAGTTAGCAGCAGAACCAGGTGCAAGTCATATTCATCAAATTTACTTGAAAAAAAAAAACTTGAAAAAATTGAATACAATTCTAAATAAAATAAATATAACGAAACCATGTCTAAATATCATATCAATATATTTTATTTCAACTCTAAAGAAGATTCACACTACTGCCACCATACGTGGCTAATGTATTAAAACTGAGCGTGTAAAAGTGTAGAACAAAAAAACTTTTAGCGGCCATTAGGAGCCGCTCACAACCCAATGATGGGCGCCGGCCCCATGGTTAAGAATCGCTGTTCTAACTTCCTGTATGCCACACCTACTTATTGCAGCCCGAATTTGTGCCACGCCTCCTATTCTGCGTTTCATATTTGTAGCTCTCTTCAAAGACAGATGCGCACCATTTTAGACTGAAATGAAATCATATTCAATATCCACCTAAATAAATAATGTATTGATTATAAACCTATGGATGTAGAAATTATTCTGCGTCACACAATCACACTGTCGCACTGTCAGTGATTTGACAAAGCAATGGTGACATCTGCTGGCCCAATTATTCTGACACGCATTAGTGAAATATAGAGGCCATGCCAGTTCAAACCTGAGCAAATATTTCAGACTAATTCTAAATGGATGTTTAACCTTATAGACAGTATGGAAAACATTGAAACTGTCAATCTGTCTGTCGCTGTTAGATTGAGCTTGTTCAGCTCAGAAAAGTCAAACGGAAACACCAGTCTTTTCGTAAGGAGCTTTAATGCATTAAGTCACATGACATTTGTAGTTCTGTGTGGAATGTAAAAGCTCAGGTCAGCTGTGAAGTCACAGTGGCTGTGGTCAGGTTCATTGCTTCACCATCAGGCTCTTAATGCGAACTTTTTTGTCAGAAAAGAAATAATTGTACCCAGTTCCCCCCAGGCGATTGGGGAGACGGACACTTTGGTCATCTGGCAGGGTAATGACAAACTTCAGTGTGCTCAGCCCTCTAGAGGCTTTGCATTGAAAAATTGTAGTTGCATTTTCTTTTTCCCATGGAAGATGTTATACTGCTGTCAAAAATCATTAGTCATGTTTAACAAAATTCCTTTGATTCATGATGATCAGATATTCAAACAAAAGTATTATCACTGATAAAATAGATAGAAAAATAATCATTTACTGAAAATGCGTTTTCTCGAACTGAGGTTGCTTGATAATTGAACAATGAAACATAATATTTTAGCTTCCTCTTACACAATAAGGGAGCCACTGACTTGCGAAATGGCTGTTGAGGTCAAAAAAACATTGCCAAATATATAGTCCTTTGTATTCTTTCTTGAGAAGCGATGAATTACATCAGCAAGATGTTTATCTCTGGTTGTTCACCTTTCAATCATTTAAACCGTTTTCACAGCACAAATAACTGTTGTGTAATCTGGCAGTCACAAAACATGGAACACCAATGTATTTCAGATGCCAGCTGCTGAATTTCCAGATCAGTAACATAAAATATTTCGATGAGGAATGAGCTGATGTGATTTTTTTTCAAATTGCATGTTAGTTGTATTTCCAGGTCTAAACAAAAGTAGTGCACCTGGTGAAGATGTCACTATACATGTTTGGATTTTGCTTTTGAAGAATGGTCCGCAATTCCTGTGTGGACATGAATACATTTGACCTGACATCAGGAGAACCTTCTGGACTTCACAATAGCTCGCGTCGGTCACTGAGCCCCAACTCATTCAGATCAATGACAGACCGTGTTTTCAATCTAGTCCCAGCTCCAGAACCAAACCTTGTGCATCTGTGTCATGACTTGAACCAATTAAAAAGCATTTCAACATGTTTCAAAACGATCAGTCTTCTGTGAGAAAACTGCATATGTTGCTCATCCGCTCTCCTCATACCCCAGTGGAGGTCATGGTGCCAGGGTTTTGGAAAATAATGTGGTCAGCTTCTACCCGGTTGATCAGGTTTGTCTCAAAGATGAACCCATCCTCGTCTAAGTGAACACAGTTGCCACTGCACACATGGGCACAGTGCGGTCCGGAGCCCCCCCTATAACTTTGAAACTTAAAAACTGACCGTGGAGAAATGGGTATTCGTTACTTCTTAAAATTCTCTGTTTCAGGGTGTAATTTTGTTGATTTACCTTCATGTCAATTACATCAGTGTCGACACAATCTAACTCGAGACTGACACCAGAACATACAGAGACCAACTCTAAGACAAAGTCTCTGGGGGTCAGAGACCAAGTTGAGTGCCTTTGGAAATTGAACTGGAGCTACAGTGAAGCTGGCACTTCTTCAGGTGCACCAGTGAGAGCATCTTCTGTCTCCTCGTGCCACTTCCACCACTTATTTTATATACAAAAAGAACACAATTGTTGACGTTATTTCAGGTCAGTTCATAAAAAAAAAAAATCTACGAGGTTATTACTCAAAGACTCAAAACAATCATTGCAAAAGAAATAGAAATACAGGACTTACGGCCATGATGATGATGGTGATGAAGATGTGGAGAGATGCTGCGGAGCAGTGCCTCAGCTTTAATCTGAGCTCAATTTATAGAGCCAAGGACGGTCCTGCGCTCAGAGTGACATCACCACACCCTATAGAGTCGTGACTTTATCTTCTGCAAACAGGATTAATGTTTAACAAGTAGCTGTGGAATGAGTGGTTACGTTTCTCGTTGATTCCAGACAAAATCATTCTTGTGGTTGTAGCATAAAATATACTCTTATTCTCTGTTATTTTTGCAACTACTCCGTCGAACAACTGTATATAGCGTTAGTCTTAATGATGTCATTACTTTTAACTGTTTATTGTTCTGATAATTACTGCTCCTCACTGCTCCTCACCGCTCCTGCTCCTCACTGCTCCTGCTCCTCACTGCTCCTCACTGCTCCTCACTGCTCCTGCACCTCACTGCTCCTGCTCCTCACTGCTCCTGCTCCTCACTGCTCCTGCTCCTCACTGCTCCTGCTCCTCACTGCTCCCGCTCCTCACTGCTCCTGCTCCTCACTGCTCCTGTTCCCGCTCCTCACTGCTCCTCACTGCTCCTGCTCCTCACTGCTCCTGTTCCCGCTCCTCACTGCTCCTCACTGCTCCTGCTCCTCACTGCTCCTGTTCCTGCTCCTCACTGCTCCTGCGCCTCACTGCTATACTGATACCCTGATACTGATACACTGATACACTGATATACTGATACTGCTATACTGATACTACTACTAATACTTATACTGATACTTCCATACTGCTATACTGATACTGCTGCCGCTACCTCTGTTGCCCCTGGTACTGATACTGATACACTGATGCTGACTGCTAGTACTTTTACGACAA
This sequence comes from Synchiropus splendidus, assembly GCF_027744825.2. Classification (NCBI taxonomy): domain Eukaryota; kingdom Metazoa; phylum Chordata; class Actinopteri; order Syngnathiformes; family Callionymidae; genus Synchiropus; species Synchiropus splendidus. Next base: position 4,821,152 of record NC_071352.1, read on the forward strand.
CCTTATCTCTTTCCGCCACTGCTTTCATTTGCAAACATATCTACAGCACCAGCACTTAGTACTAGTAGGACTCCTTCCACCTGTTGCAGGAGTACCCAGTACTGCGACTGTGTCAGCTACTGCCCATCTCAGAGGGCTCCAGCATGCACTTTGATGAAGTGTATTTACTTTGTGCGTTTGGGTTTAAAAATAGAGAAGATGTCATTGCGACGTGGAGTCCCAGTCACGTCCTGGTTGTCTGGAGCTCCACGCTGCACCTCTGACTCAGTTTTAATTTCGCCATGACGCTTCCCCCCCCGGAGGACGTGGCTGATAACTGCAGCGCTGTTGTTGGCTGTGCCTGAAATAGACTTTCTGTCGACTACTGAAGGCTGTAGTGTCTCACCAGACGATGGTTAGGGGATAGTGCCGACTCAGCATGGCGCCGCTTCCCCCGCGGATTAATAAAAGATGGCTGCACTAGCTCAACTTTCTGCTGCGAGGAGAGGGAAGTTGTCCGGCGGCGACTTGAACTCTGTTTGATCTGGGCCTGAGCGTTATCGCCGGCACCCTGGTGGTCCGTGGTATGATAATTCTGTCTGAATTTTAGCCACCGGCTCAGCGAGATGCTGTGTTATGTAAGAACCCAAAAGCAAGGTCGCGCTCACTCCCACGCTGCAGCTCCAGTGCTGTTGCTCAGTGATGGAGGTGATGTGGAGAAATTAAAACCTGCACTTATCAATCGGATTCCACAGTCTGTTTCCTTGACGATCAGCTGCCAGTGCATTTGGCGTGGACCCACGAGAGCGAGGAGATGAGACTCGTACCAGTCACACCTGCCTTTGACATTGGTTTGGTCTCCCCTCGTGGTCTGCTTACATATTGAAAGGATTTTTCAGAAAAGACTTCACTGAGCACGTGAGCTGGTGTGTTGAAGACGGTGTTGGGCGTGAGGCGGGCTGCTGGCTCGCTGGGTGTCGAGGGAAACGCTGTCGGTTTGCTCCACCGCCATGTGGTTTCCAAGCCCTGACCTCGACGCCCCTGGAGCACCTGCATCCTTTGGCAGGAGCTGCTCCGGTTCTGAATGACTCGCGAGGCCGTTAAGGAAATGCCACGGCCATCTGCAGCGCTCCGAGTGTGAAATGAAGATGGAGTGCGTGTCGCGTGGCTCCTCAAAGGCAGCAGATGATGTCAATTTTGCAGGTCACGCTCCCGCGGGTCGTCGCATCTTTCACCATCGACATTGGTGTGACATATATATATATATATATATATATATATATATATATATATATATATATATATTAGGGCTGTCAATCGATTAAAAAAAATTAACTAATTAATCTCATTTTCTTAATTATTTAATTGCAATTAATCACGATTAAAGGTTGAAAGTCTGTGTATTCCAGGCAAACGCAAAACTATTAAGATATGTAGCTTGAAAGAGATTTGTAAACCAGTCAAGTAATTGTTAATTTTTTTTATTTTTTATTAGGGCAAATACAAATCACAAGAGCTGCTTGCTTACAAACCAATGCCGTGGCCAAAACAACATCAAAATAAAATTGAATTAAAACAATAAAAATAAATAAATAAAACTAAAGAAAACCAAGAGCAGATGAATCTGCTTCTTCTACGAAATGATGCAGCTTACCCATCACAACACAGCCACTGGTATCTCAAACAATGAACAACTATATTGCCACAAAAAGACCATAAAGTGACCTAAGAGTATATATATCAAGTGCTCAAAATGAACGTAAACATTCACATTGTTATTGGTATAGTGCAAAAACACTTTAACTTTAACACTTTAAACTAGGAAAATCTCTTTGGCTTTCTTCACTGAATTAGACTTAACTTTGCTTTTCTTGCAGCCAGTTACTGAGACACACAAGCTTATTAACATTTTCTGGAGTCAATGCTGCTCTTTTCTTTTGGACAATGTGGCCTGAAAGTGAAAACAGACGTTCACAGGGCACTGTGGTAGCAGGGGTTGACAGGTATTTCTGAGCTATACCTGCAGGCCTGTTGTGTGTGTGTTGCCTTTCTGACCACCACTTTAATGGACAGTCAGCCAAATTGTATTTTTGGCTCTGCCCTGTAGCGAGCCAAAGCTTCGTTTTCAGACTCCTCTGACTCCTCATCTGATTCTGTATCAGAGGAGGCCATCAAGAAGGGGAATGTCTTCTGCTTCTTCTTCTTTGGCCCCTCTACCGCTCTTCTCTAAGATGAAGAACGCTTCCCACTTTCGTTCTCTAGCATCAGCTTGTGAAGTAACTCCCATACCTCACCTCGTTCCTCTTTGGGAAGGAAGTAGTTCAGTGACATATCTGCAATAGAAGGTACAGTTTTAGGGTCTTTTTTCAAGCAATCAATAAATAGTTGTATTTCATTATTTCTGTGAGGACCTCTCATTGACATAATCCCCAGCCTCTAACCCTCAACAATCCAAAACATATGGCCAACCTTCACCAGGATTCTGACCCAAACTTGCACCTAATTATAATAAACTTCTTTTACTGATGTTTAACCCTCTAAACCTTGTGAGGACATTTGGTCTGTCCTGAAGGTGGCCTGCCAAGAGTTGGTACTCACAAGTACTGTAAAACATGCCCAAACACACACACACGCAGACACAAACACACACTGCACACACTGAACCACATAAGAGAGAGGACAAAAGATGTACTTGCCTGCATGGCTCAAGTAAGTGCTCCAGCTTCTCCAGTTTAGAAATCTCTTGTGCTGTCAACATCACAATGTTGGTCTTGTGCTGAGCCAGGGCTCAGTTGTCATTGATGAACGATGTCCAGTGGTCATCGGTGAGGGCGACGTATGCAGCTTTGTCAAGCATGCTCATTACGAGTGTCAAAGAGTTTATGAATGTGAGTCATAACTGTGCTCCTTGACGGTAGTTCAAATGAACTGTCCCCCGATGCCAATCGTAAGACATGCTTAAGTCCAGCATCCTCCACAATGTTAACTGGCCGACAATCGCCGGCAACCCAAACCGCAGGTTTGGAGATTGACCGACTGTACTCGGGGAGCGTTGGCTGGCGGCTGGCAGAAGATGCGGTGCTTTCCGTTGGGTGTTTCGCTTTCAAATGATATCTTAGCGTGGACGTACTACGATGGTAGCGGAATTCAGACTCACAAATTGAGCACACAACTTTAGAGCGGTCTGTTGTTCCGTCACTCAGCGTTTTGAAAAAAAACTTTCCATCCAACAATCCTCTTCCAACGTTCTCCATTGCATCCAATCTGGTGTTAGAGCCAGTCGATTACACGCAAAACCAAGACCCGGATGTCCAAAACTTCCCAGCTTCGGTGTCAGGTGTCGCGCATGCGCAGTGACATAAATTATGTTATCGCCGTTAAATTATTTTAATTAGTTAATCACAGTCACATTAATCTCGTAGATTAACGCGTTAACGTCGACAGCCCTAATATATATATATATATATATATATATATATATATATATATATATATTATACTTATGAATGAATTTATAAATCATTTATTACACTCATTTTTGTGACACAAAACTTGCCTTAATCCTGGCGTTGGACGCCTCACTGCTGATAAGCAACGGGAGAAGGCCTCCAGCAGCCCCACGTCTTTTCTTAGCTTGGTGAGTACAGAGGTGATGGACCGGGAAGTGGAATGAAAAAAAAAATGGATTCTCTTCTCAAGAAATTCATATCATACATGTGTGTCACTGGATCATGAAAACAAGACGTGTTACTGATGCAGGGCTTCAATTCTCAGGAAAGATGACAAAGAAAGGCCATATATTTGATGATGCTTTCCTGAGCTCAGCAGCCACGTGCAACACAGTTTTGATAAAACACTCAAATACTGGTAAAAATATGACTGAGGAACTGAAAAAAAGTATATAGATATATATATATATTCCCTCTAATATATATCAAATAATCAAGACACTTTTTTTCTTCAGAAATCTTTATTTAGAATTTAGAATACATTATTAATTCCATGGCTGCTGTCGTAAAAATGTTCTTCACATCATTGTTTGATATTTTCGCTGATTTTGAACAGTCATGACTCACAGGGTATGCGAGGGTTACCCATGACACATACAAAATGTTCAACCAATGTGTTTAACACTGCGGCACAGCAGTAAGTCTGAGGTCTTGAAACGTGTGCAAATTAGTTATCTGCTGAAAATACTTCACTATCAAAGTCTAGCCTCTGTAGCTGAACAATGTTCCAAAATAAAAGGCATATTCCACAACATTACATGACCTAGCGACCCGTGTGATAACTGACATGCTTTACTGCAGCAGTGAGTCCTTGCTGAAGACACGGCGCCATGAGACGCCATGGAGTGACTGCTCTCATTCACCACAGCGGTCGACGACCGTGCTGAAGAATTTACTTTTTAACTTTTACTTTTATTGACCGTCATCAAAATGTGCTGCCGAGGTTGTAAAAGCATGATAAAATATATGGTCTGTCTTTGTAATCTTTCTTGAGAAGCAAAGAGTAACATACCTGTTTGATGTCTGAATTTCTTGAGAAGAGAATCAATCAGGTCATATCAGCCCTCCCAGTCGATCTTATCACCCCTAGATAAGAAAAGACAACAGCCTTTCTCTACTCGCTCTAAACATCTCCCCCGCGAAGTGTCTGCTGCGCTTCTTCAGCACATCATTTTGTGTCATTAAATTGAGTGCTGGAAATCATTTTCAGCTAAGTCATCATTTTCCTGACTGGCTTCATCTCATGATATATTTTCCCTTTAAGTGTATATCCTTTTGTGAGTCGACGTGAAAGATAAATGTATCGCCATGCTTTCAACATGTACAAAAAATGAACGCAGAGAAGTAGCTAAAATTCAATGTACATTTTTACTTATACGTGAATGTATTTTTATTTTTATTTGTTCATGGTTTACATTCCATAATAGATGTGGTAATCTAGGCTGTGTAAAAACTGAACACAACTGCTTGATCAATACGTCTTCTTGAAAGCGTTCGTGAAGGTGGATTTGTCATTTAAAAATCTCCATTCTTATTTCTGAAACATTGTAATAAAATTGTATAAAGTCACAGATTGAGTAGGAATATTATGAAAAGTGCATCCCTCATTTATTTTGTTGCATATTCTTTTAAAAACCAAATGTTTGTAGGTCCGTCTTACAATCATGAAAATGAGTTCAGGAAAACATCATCCAATCTGTGGTCACTCTTTGAAGTGAAGCCCTGCCTCAGTATCACCTCATGAGCAAGTGAAATACCTGTTTGATTTGTGCTGCAATGCATCCACCTGTCACGAGACGAAGGGACGAGGGAGCTAAAGCCACGTACGAGGACGTGGTGTAGGACCCAAGTGCAAGTGGTTATAGGCACAGGAGGCAGGAGGGAATTATAAATAATATTTAATAATTAAACTAAAATAGAACAGAAAGCGTCACCGAACCGGGAAGAAACAGAGCAAACGCAGAGTGTAAAAACAGTAACGAAACTAACAGAAGTGCACAAGCATTAGTAAAAAGTCAAAACAGAAAGCGTCACCAAACCAGGAGTTAAATGAACTTAAATCACAAATGAAACCGAGAATAAAATACAAAAGAAAACCAAGAAACACACGGCAAACAGCAAGAAACCAAAAACACTAACTCAGGAGTTAAACGAGCTAGCTGCACACAAAACAAAAAGCTGAACAGAGATGGAGCGATACGAGAACCAGGAGTGACCACAAGAGCTAGCAAACAGAACAAAAGAAGCCGAACACAGGTAGAGACACGAGAACCGGGAGTTACCACAGGGAGGAGTTACCACGGGGGAACGAGAGGAGTCCAGAAGCACAGGAACCAGAGGAAACATCACAGGGAACGCGGAAACACACAGGGACTAGGAGAACTGGCAGGAAAGAAAGACAACGATCTGGCACACGTTGCTGGAGCCCAGCTGTTCTTGAAGACAGTAATCAGGGGGTAATCGGCTCCAGCCGTGTGCCAAAGGAACAGAGGGAGAGAAGCAAAACCAGGACTCGGAGCCTGGAAGCGGAGCCATGACACCACCAAAAGGAAAATCAATACGTTTTATTCCCCACTGACTTCCCGGTCCATCACCTGGCTAGTAACGTGGATCAGAGAAGACGTGGGTCTGCCCAGATGTGACTTCTTTTTTTTCTTTCAGGGAAATTTCACTTTAATATTGTGCAAGAATGATCATGGATAGTGATTCTAATTGTTATTTCTTGTATATTTTGAAAAACAACAAGCTCTTTTCATCTTTAATGGTTGTGTTGTGCAGTTACATTTTCATTGCATGCGACCCACGTCAGAGGTTTGAAACCGTTTTCCAATCTGATTTCTCCCCAACAATCTGAACCACAGTTCCAGTGTGAATGTGACTGCCCCCAGGTGGTGAACGATTGAAATTGCCCTCTCTCTGTCTCCTGTCTTTTTCCTTCTCTATTGTCCAGAGTGGCTTTCCAGGGGCTTCAGTTTTACCTAATTGTGTCACACCTATGTATTGCTGGCCGGTGTTTCTGTCGGAGGAGAAAACTATTTTTGTGGTTTAATTTGCCATGCTTGCAATGCTTTTAATGTGCAGTGACTCTGGGGATCTCTTCTCTAGAGAGGGGAGGTGAAATTCTTGCAGTTGTTTGTTTAAAAAACTGAACCAATACATTCATTTTCTTCTCCTTTTTTCGGATGCTGTGAGATACAAAAAACAAACTGCTGCTACTCTGAAGACAAATTGGTATGTTGAAGTGGACAAGCATCTTCTATGTTCATGTAATTTAATGCAGAGTGATATACAATTGAAAATCAAACCCTCAGCTCAGAATAAGTCAAACAGAACCATTAGTCTTTTCGTAAGGAGCTTTAATGCATTCCGTCACATGACATTTGTAGTTCTGTGTTGAATGTAAAAGCTCAGGTCAGCTGTGAAGTCACAGTGGCTGTGGTCAGGTTCATTGCTTCACCATCAGGCTCTCAATGCGAATTTTTCCGTCAGAAAAGAACTCAGTGTACTCGGTTCCCCCCAGGCGATTGGGGAAATGGACAGTTCGGTCATCTGGCAGGGTGATCACAAACTCTCCAAAAGTGAAAGTGATAGTGATCTACAAGAGAATGACCAGAATGAATGTTCACATCACTGTAGAAAAACATCATCCTGCATTTTCTTCAACAGAATGAGCGACTCTCTAAAGCAGTTTACTCACAGAAAAGGTCACCCCCTGCTTGAAAGGAAACCCTTTTCCAAAGACCTCCTGGCCCCACACCCCACCCTCATAAGAGTTATACACCACGGTGTTGGTGCTGAATTGGAGGTTAATGTGGAGAGCAATGTCTTTATCATTGGGCCCGAAGTTCATTGAAATCCTGAAACAGAAATCTGTGTCAGAGCTCCATCTGGTCAAGACTCAACTGTTTAACTGAGCACTAACTTATCGGCAGCATCAGCGTCAGGAATTCCCGTCACAGTGATGGTCTGTCCGACCTTGAAGGGCATGTTGTTGGTCCTCAGTTCCTGTGTGGACATGAATACATTTGAGCTGACATCAGGAGAACCTCCTTGGCTTCACAATAGCAGTCACTGAGCCCCAATTCATGAGTCATTCAGACAGACCGTGTTATCAATCTAGTGCCAGCTCCAGAACCAAACCTTCTGCGTCATGGGTCACGATGTGACAATCTAACTCGAGACTGACACCAGAGCAGAACAGAGACCAACTCTAAGACTAAGTCTCTGGTGGTCAGAGACCAAGTTGAGTGCCTTTGGAAATGAGAGCATCTTCTGTCTCCTCGTGACACTTCTGCGACTTCTTTTAGGAACAAAAACAACACAAGTGTTGAAGGTATTTCAGGTCTGTTCATAGCAGTGTTACTGGAATAAATCAATGAGGTTATTACTGGGCTCTAAACAGATCATTGCACCACAAATAGAAACACAGGACTTACAGGCATGATGATGATGACGATAGTGATGAAGATGTGGAGAGATGTTGCAGAGCAGTGTGGAAGATCTTCCAGTGCCCCAGCTTTAATCCAAGCTCAATTTATAGAGCCAGGGAGGGACCTGCACTCTGAGTGACATCACCTCATCCTATCGAGTCACTTCCCTCATCATCTTCCGCAACAATGTTGAACAAGTTGCTGTGGAAACAAGTGAAGAGTCATGACTGGTTAATTGGTTGTTGTTTCCAGCCTTCCAGACGTGATTGATGCTTAAAACATACTTTTATTCTTCTGTGTTTATATAACTACTTGGCTGATCTATATATTTTTTACCTCCTGAGTTTTGGTTTTGATACTGTTTGTTGTTTTAATGTATTTCTTGTATACAACACGTCGTTCATCTACAGCTAACACCTCCATTGGAAGACTGAAGTTCAGGAGAGAAAGTTCGAACTGGAAACTGTCCAAAGTTTTGATTGGTCATCTCTGTTTAGGTATTTGTGTCATTTTTGCCTTTTTTTTATATGTACACCGTAAACGTCACTGTCAAAAACCTTTTGTGTCACTTTACTTGCAAGGAGAAAGGTTTCATTTATCTCTGGCGTTTGACTTCAGGTTTCCTGGATATGCTGTCTTTGACTGGCACGATGGTCAGACTTAGGTGTTTCTTTAGCAACACTGCATCTGCAGGTCCTGTCGAGCATAACAATCCCGCTTGTTTTAAAGTCGCCTCTTCTGTTGCCTCTTTTCTGTCAAACAAAATGCATTCAAGGCACTTTCATTTTGCCATTTCAGGAGTGCAGTTATTACCCAATCAGTAGAATGCTACTGTAGGTGGCGCTGTGCTGCACTCCGTCAGGTCCAGGTCCTTCCACTGAATTCTCTGTTTTTCCTTGTGAAACATGCATGAAGTGAGTCATGTCGAACTGCTGCAATTGTCAGCGATTTCGACACTTGGTGTTTGTCAAGGACCAATAGATTCTGCGACTTTCTATGTGGGCGAAGTGACCTCAGTTTAGTTCCACAGTAGTTCATGCATGAGTTCCGTTTGGAGAATTTCATAATAAATCACTTGGTGTAGATGTTATTCACATTTTGCAGTTATTCCAACATGGGCTGCAGCTCCCTGATGTATGACACCCGACACCAAGGCGATGCACCTGGGCCTTCCAGTGTGGCTGACTGTGGTTTCAATCGCACCTATGACGTCAGAAACAGTTGAGATTTTGATGGTATGACCTGCTCCATCTCCGCTGAGAGAGAAACACAAAGAGACACAAACTTTAAGATCATGCGTTGTTAGACAGAGGATTTTACATGAACGATCCATGCATCCGAGTTGGATAGCGCACTCTACCATATGGGCCTGTGTCTGCAAGAAAGCTTTCTGTTGCTTGCACTGTGTCACTCTTACCTTTCAGAAAATACAAGAACACTTGAATGATATTACATATCTGAATCTGTTTCTTGACTCTGGATCTATTGGCAGGTCTTTGTGAACTAACTCTATTCAGCTCTCACATCAAGGCACCAGTTTCTGGTTTGTCTCTCTGAATCCAGATTTCACGTTGGCGGAGATGCATGTTGATTTTTCGCCTCTGAGTTCGTCTGCAGTTTGAGTCACGGTGAGACGCATTCCTGCACCAACTGCACCACTGAACCATCCGGGCTTTATAGCCCATTAATCTGCCTCTACCTGCCTCAGATATTTCACTTTGCTGCACACGAGCCTTCATTACGTCGTCCTTGGCAGCGCTGGGCTTCATCTTCTCTGTATCTTCGTAAGTGCGCAACTTTGTGCATCACTTTGCGTGGCATTCCCTTTCCCAGCATTATGGTCCCTCAATATACGTCCGTCATCTGCGGCTCCTCATATGACGACTGACCAAGTTTTGTCGTTCAAAAACTGTTCATTTTCTCTTTGTCCTCCTCAGCTTCAACGTCCTGAGGCAGATGTTAGCTTGGCCTGCTACAACACAAGGATAATTACTGCTGAATAACCCCTGGGGCCATAACCTGTTGGCAGAGATAACCTTCACAGCCGCCCTGGCTTGAACATTCAGCCCGTTACTCACTGAAGAAGAGATGTTTTGTGAAGGAATAAGCACGCTTTCTCCACTGGCTTCACACTCACTCACCACTTTACTAATTCACGAGCCAGTCATTATTCAGAGCAACATATGAGAGCAACAATATAATTCATATAACAAACGGCATTCAATAATTTTACCACACTAACCTTGACATGATGGCGTGACAGGTCTGGTTCATGTATCATGCAATGTGTTGCAATGCATCCAGCCAATTTCTTGAGAACAGAATCTGCTTTTTCCACTTTAACTTCCCCAGCGTTGCAATGTGTTCATCATGAACTATAGTTCAAAGTTCAGTTCCCAAATGTCAAAATATACCAGTTTGTTTTTTTCAATATGTTGCTGCGTGTTGCTACTATCATTGCACAAGCACAGACAGCAAATATTCTCGGTTTGATTTCATCTTCCTCTCATATTCTGAATCCTCGTCCAACCAGGATTCACATCAGCATTTAGGGAACAGGGTTTCCCCATTGTGGCTGTCCGTTCAGTCCACACTAGTAGCAGCTGCAGCTTCACCTCACCGCATTCTCAACAACAAATTGCCCTCTGTCTGTCTCTCCTGTCAAACCTGTCGTGGTGTTCCATGTCCTCCCATTTTGCCTTCTAATTTCACTCACACCAAAGCTTCCCTGTCTTTTTTTCATTTCAAATGGTTTTGACAGATGCCATATATTACTTAATAATTGTTGTATTCAAAAAAGTTTTCTTTCATTGTAAAATATATAGTTATTTACTGTGCTGTTCAAAACTGTTTAAAGTTTTTCTTCAACATTCAGTTCTCGGCTTTCGACTATTCCAAACCAATCTGGTTATGCAAAGTTAAATGTTAAAATTGACATTCTAAAGCTGCACCGCAAATATCAGTCAACATGATAGTCATAATTATATCTATCCTCATAATCTATTTCAATTAATTTGTTTTTTTTGGGGTGTGATGAGCTTTTGCATTGACAAAATACTCATTGGTTTCACTACTAAAACGCTGCTGTGTTAGCATGGCAGTTCAGACATGAACAAACGGTTTTTGAAATGATGTTTTTATTTTTTCCGATTGCTGTGAATACGAAATCGTTCCACACAGAGAGTCTGCACACACACAGGTCTGTTGAAGTTCACTCACATATTTTATGTTGGTTTGATCGTACACTCATTGATACTCAATTGAAAGATCTATCGTGCTGCTTTAAAAGAGTGAATCTCCAGTTAACACACAGTAAACGTTTTCCCGGTGACCCTTTTGTCCCCCCACTTGTCGCCCTGGTATGAGTTGCACACCACTGTGTTCAACTCATTGTTGTGGTTGAAGCGGGGGTTGATGTGCAGGGCGATGTCTTTCTCATTGGGGCAGATGTTCACCTGAAAGCTGAAACACAAATCACAGTTCTCTTGGCAAGACTGCAGCTAGCTGTGGTGAAAACAAGATAGTATCATTGGTGTAAAAAGTGGATTTTTTTAAAATTCTCCACGTTTTATTGCAGCTCGAGTACAAAATCTGAGCTGGAATCACTCACTTGGTGGAACTGGCGTCTGCTACTCCCTTCACTATCAACGTCTGTCCGAAGATGAAAGGTATGTTGGTGATAGTCAGAGGCTGTGGATGTAAAACAATATTAAATTCAAGTTAATCCCTGATCCAGAACCAAACCTGATCACCATAGATGCAAGGACAGGAAATAAAGGAACACAGATGTTTTTGAGCTTCAGATCCATGGACATGAGGGAGAAGTACGGGACTCACCAGCATGATGAGGAGATGATGAGGAGGTGATGCTGCAGAGGTGAGTTGAAAGTCTTCCAGTGCCTCACCTTTTTCCAGAGCTTCATTTATAGAGCCAGGAGGGTCCTGCACTCAGAGTGACAGCACCAACACCCAATGGTCGCTCCTCTCATCATCTTCTGCGAACAGCACCGATGTTTACCAAGGAGCTGTGGTAACTAGTGAAAGGCAGTGAGTGTGGTTGCATAAAACATACTTTTATTCTTTGCGTTTATGCAATTACCGTAATTTCCGGACTATTGAGCGCACCTGACTACAAGCCGCACCCACTAAATTTAAGAAGAAAAAAAGTTTTGTACTTATATAAGCCGCACCCGACTATAAGCCGCAGGTGTCCATGTTGTAACAAGAGACATTTACACAGATTTATTCTAAACTTTTTGTTAAATAAATGCTTGCTTTTCAAACAGTGCAATAAGCAACAGTAATAGTGCAGTAACACGGCATTCACAGTGCAGTAACACAGCAGTAATGTGGCTCATTAAAAGTCAGTGATCATCATCTTCACCTTTCTCCTGCGCACTGAAACCGCTGAAGTCGTCTTCTTCTGTGTCAGAATTGAACAGTCTCAGAATGAGTTCGTCGCACTAGTTGTCAGACTCTCTTTCGCTGTCGCTCTCAACACCGCTTTCGTCTTGAGGCAAATTTGCGCTTGAGCTCGTGTTGTCCTCTTCACCAAGCAGCAGTCCAGCCTTTCGAAACCCATTGGTAATCGTGGATTTTTTGACGCTACTCCATGCTGTCAGGATCCACTGGCAGACTTCGGCAAAAGTGTCTCTTCGCATGCGGCCAGTTGCTTCTTTGCTGACACAAACTAGTCCGTGCCCTGATAGACAAGGCTTTCTCGCCTCATAAATCTGAGACACCACGATGGTCCACCTTTAAAACCTTCGATCTTCTTTTCAGTGGCTATTGTTTTGGCTTTCATTCTGATCTGCACGGTGGAAACGCCTCGTCCGCTCGATGTAAAAGTACCCAGTCTTCAAGAACGGTTTCAAGTTTGGGCCATGTGCATTTATTGCCTCTGAGAGCTTTTGTCGTCTTTTTGCATTGAGTCAGTTCTTTGCACTGTCGCCTCCAACGTCTCACCATGGATTCGTTTATGCCAAGCTTACGTGCAGCAGCTCTAGTTCCTTCTCCGACAGCTAGATCGATTGCTTTTAACTTAAAAGCTGCGTCGTATGCATGTCTGCGTGGATTCTCCATGAATAGGAGATGTGCATGAAGCCCAAAATAACTGACCTGAAGAATTTAGTGCACGCCAATTCGATACGTTTGATTGGCCCACTGTGACCTGTTTGGTAATTTCATTGGTCCGCTGCGACCAGGCAAAAACTTATTGTTGCACGTATGAAGCACGCCGTAAAAATCTATACACAAGCCGCATCGCCGGATAAGCCGCAGGGCTCAAAGAGTGAGAAAAAAGTCACGACTTATAGTCCGGAAAGTACGGTACTCAGCTGGAGTTTTATCCCCTCAGTTTCACTTGTTTTCAGCTTCATTTTATCATTGTTTCTTTTGTGTTTAGATAGATAGACTTTATTGATCTCACAAAGGAGAAAGTCACCGGAGCTCTTAGGTTGTTAGTGCTAGCATTTATTGCTTGAAATTGTATAGCTGTGTGCAGCAATTCCTCTAGTCCGAGTCCAATTGGAGTGCAAGAAATTATTTATTCATTTAATATGTGATTCAATTACCTTTGCGTGATGATATGCTTTCGCTTAATTATGTGTGAGTGCTGATGTGAATCTACCTTCTCTTCCATCACTTGTTAAAAAGGATAAATGCGGGTAAATTGTTTTTTTTTATTCACATTATATTTAGATTTATTTCATTTTTGTGCTTTAGATCTTTCTTTGCACAATACACCAGTGAACCTCCGTATCCAGCCGCTGAATTAAACTCCTTATTGACCGTCACGTTGCTGCAGACATGACCTGACATGCACATTTTAAATTACCGTGACTCTTATCTATTGTGGACAATTTTATCACTGTCTAAAAGAAGAGGAACTTTGCCAATACTGCCGTATCTCTGGCCTTCACCTCTGCTTCCCCACGTGATTTATTGACTGTTTATTACATTAGAAAATGAGTTGGAAAATGGTTTTATTTTAGTTAGCAGGCTAGTTTGAGTGTTGTTTCACTTTTTTTTTCTGCTAATACAATCGCAGAAATGACTACAGCCACTGAAAATGCTCATTGGCTGTTGAGGTTGCGAGAACGTCCTAAAATTTGCCACTCCTTTGTGTTCTCTCGTGAGAAGTCAAGACCTGTATCAGCAAGACTCTTGTCTCAGCCAGTTAATAGTTCACCGACATGCCCATTTAATTTGATCATCAATGCACTTTTAATCGTGTTTTTCTGGAACACGGAGGGCTCTTCTCTTCTATTATATAAGAGCCATTGAAGAACCGTGCCCTCAGCCTTCATTCCAGTCAAAGCAGTTGAGACTTAACTTGGGTTTGCAAAAATGACTCGTGTGCATCGCTGGTTATAACACAACAGTAGTATTTGTTCGTGTGTTCAGACTAATTCACTCTCCATAGATTGAAACGCCACTGAAAGAGAATAAGAGACTGAAATCTTGGGGCCACAGAGGTCCTAGTCTCCTGGTCTCCCCAACTCTAGACCAGCCTGCCTGAGGAGATCCAACATCCACCACCACGCACCATTCACCGCCACCTGTAAAACACTCCTGTTTTCCTGGTGGGATGCCATCCAATGCTTGTTTCCGTGCATGTTGATGCACATTCTATTCTGCCCACGTGCTTGCACAACATTGCTGAGGACAGATTATGACAGGATTGGCCCCAAATGCTTGTAGTGACTGGAGACAGAGAGACTCGGAGAAGCGACATTACTATTAGCAATATTTATTAACAGTAACACAATGAGAGAAAAGCAGAGGAGGAAGCTCATGAAGGCTCCATGTTGCAATTGTTGATGAGGCGTTTGGTTCCGGCTCAGCGTCAATACCTGTCAAGCAAAACAAAGGCAGAACAGCTACACACACAGCTTATCTGATGACAAAATAAAAGCATGCACTAAACAGAAAATGATGGATGAGTCTACTCCTCATATGTGCTCCTCAGTGCAAAGCTTTATTGGTGATAGTAGGGTCTCAGCCAAAGCTTTGTTGCACTGTTTGATAAGCTTTTGTTCAAAGCCCGTACAGACAGTTGTGTTGAATGTCATTATAGCTTCACCAGTTGTTTACCAGTTGTTTTGTAGTGAAAGTCCTGATCCGTAGAAAGGTTTGAGACACTTTTCCTATTAGCAGTTTGTTCATTAAACCACAGTAAATGACTGCATTTATATTGCACTCTCTCCTAACAAACCTTCGATGTGGCTTCCCTTTTTCTTCCTCAACTTCTTCCTCCTTAACCTTTTTGATCTCGGGGCCCACCTTTCCCAGAACAAATGGGCCAGGGGTCGTAGAAGTGATTCATGACTTTCATTTGAAATCAATAACTATATTTAATCTACTTACATGTAAACAAACCTTGTGAAATGACATGTGATCATCGCAAAGATGTTTATTTGTCACGGAAAAGTCAGCATCTTTGATGCAAACAGTTGAGAAACTTGAAAAAAAGTTATATTTATATCATATTTGTAGCTCTCTTCAAGGACAGATGCGCACCATTTGAGACTGAAATGAAATCATATTAAATATCCACCTAAAAAACTCCTATTTATTGATTATAAACCTATGGATGTAGAAATTATTCTGCGTCACACAATCACACTGTCGCACTGTCAGTGATTTACAAAGCAATGGTGACATCTGCTGGCCCAATTATTCTGACACGCATTAGTGAAATATAGAGGCCATGCCAGTTCAAACCTGAGCAAGTCAAACGTTCTTGAGAATGCAGAAAACTGTGTTGCTGTAATTTGAAATAAAGTTCATTTCTGACTTTAATAACTTGGATTATTTGATGATCCATGGAGGTGTGACCAGAATGTCGAGCAGACCTTCTGAATTCAGGACAATGGTTCTGTCACTGGGTACGATCCGGTATGGAGAATCGTATGTTGGGGATACAAGCAGACGAAATTTGCATCATACTCAGGGGTCTGGACTCTCCCCTCGAGAGGAGAGTTGAAATTCATGCCGGAGTTTACTGAGACAATGAATCAATACATGGATTTTCTTCTTCTTTTTATTCTGATGCTGTGGGATACATGTTGTAGTTGACAGGCATGTTCAGGATTTAATTTTATACAAATGGATCATTTAAAATCAAACAGAACCAGTAGTCTTTTTATAAGGAGCTTTAATGCATTCAGTCACATGACTTTTGTAGGTCAGTGTTGAATGTAAAAGCTCAGGTCAGCTGTGAAGTCACAGTGGCTGTGGTGAGTGTTGAGGAGAATTATTTAATCTGTAGGCTCGAAATGCGAACCTCACCGTCGGAAAAGAAGTGAATGTACTCGTATGCACCCAGGCGATTGGGGACATGGATCATGGAGCTATCTGGCAGGGTGATCACAAACTCCCCACAGTTAAAAGCGATGGTGATCTACAAGACAATGAACAGAAAGAACCTTCACATCTCTGCTGAAAAACATCGTCCTGCTTCTACTTCAACAGAATGAGTGACTCTCTAAAGCAGCTTACTCACAGTGAACTCCACCCCCTGCTGGAAAGGCAGCCCTTTTCCGATGATTTCCTGCCCCCAGTTGGCCCCCTCGCGCGTGTTGCACACCACAGTCTTGCTTTGAAAGCGGGGGTTAACGTGGAGAGCGATATCTTGATCATTGGGGCCGATGTTCACTGAAAACCTGGAACAGAAATCTGTTTTCAGAAGTCCATTCTCACGTGATGACTCGGGTCTTTGACTGAGCACGAACCTATCAGTAGCATTAGCGTTTGGTACTCCTGTCACAGCCAAGGTCTGTCCGACCTTGAAGGGCATGTGGTTGATCTTCAGTTCCTGTGTGGACATAAAAACACAAGAACCTTCATGACGTCACTGAGCCCCAATTCGTGACTCATTCAAATGAATGACAGATAGTGTTTTCAATCTAGTTCCAGCTCCAGGACCAAACCTTCTGCGTCTGTATCATGACTTGAACCAGTTAAAAACCATTTGCACATGTTCCAAAAAGAGCAATCTTTCTTAGCTCGTCTGCTCTCGTGTTTCAGCCTTCTTGGAAAATAAGGTGGGCAAAGAGACTTCATAGAAACAGCCTTCCTGATGTCAAAGTGAAGCTTAAAAACTGATAGTGGAGAAGTGGTTCTGATAAGAAGGAGTAGAAGTTTCTTTTTCTTTTGAATGCTGAATGCTATATTGTACAATTACAAGTTTTCATTCCTTGTTAAAGTTCTCTGTTATAGCTTCACATTTTGTCCTTTTTTTGCCTTTGTATATAATTACATCAGTGTCGAGACAGTCTAACTCGAAACTGAGACCAGAGCATCCAGAGACCAAGTCCAAGCCTCTGAGAATCCACAGACCAAGTTGAGCCCATTTGGAAATTGAACTGCGCACCCCTGCGTGGAGCTGGCTCTTCTTCAGGTGCACAAGTCAACCTCCTAAGTCAAATTCCTTAACATGACATAGATGAGATAGACTCAATAAATGGAACACTGTGGCACTGTCTGCACCTATAAGGGATGCAGCTGTTGCTGTCAGTGTTTACCAAAAGGGATTTAAAACATCAACACTTGATCACTGCAGCTTGACTGAAACTGTCAAATGCAAATGCCTCTCACGAAGGTGAAGGCAGATCCATGCACAAGAGATGGAAATACAGGACTTACAGCCATGATGATGATGACGTGGAGAGCTGATGCAGAGTGGGGTTGAAGGTCTTCCAGTGCCTCACCTTTAGTCAGAGCTCAGTTTATTGAGACAGGGAGGGCCCTGCACTCTGAGTGACATCACCCACACCCAATCCAGTCGCTTGTCTCTTGTGCCAACTGCATCACCACTTCCCAAGTAGCTTTGGAACTGTTGAAGGGTGATGAGAGAATTGTGAATTGTTGGCAGCAGAGTGTTGGATCGTAAGCTCTTTTGGTGCACAAACTTTGTTTCTGGAAACAGGCCCATGACTTGGTTTCAAAAGAGGTGCAGAACTGCACGGTGAAGAACCTTCTGCTTCCTCCCTTGTTGATTCAAGGTTGGCTCTAGAGCGTTCACATGCCAGCAGTTTTCTGTTGAGTCACCTTTTGAAGGACATGGAGAGGATAGGCGTGATTCGGGAGGATGCATAAGATAGGCGACGGTGCATGAGGCTGACTTGGTGTAGATGGGAAACGAAGAGGCCTTTGATAACAATGGTCTTTTCTTGTTGTTGTCAGGTTTATTTAACATGCTCTTGACCTTCTTTGGGGATCTGTTGAAGATCTGTGCGATCTCCCATGTTTCTCAGCTGGGTTTTTGGGAACAGGATCATGATTAGATTTCGAAAGAGGAGCTGGCGAGCGTCCTCCTCTTTGAGGAACTACTGGTGCCTCCCTTATTGATTCAAGGTTGGATCTGTAGCTTTGACTTGGTGTGCTGTTAATATGCCAGTTAACTGCTGAATCCGTTTTTGGCTTTGTCTCGTGACTCGTAGGAAAGTAAGCTCCTGGTGACAAGCGACAACACGGAGGTGGTAGCTTGTAGAAGAATGGAGGTTTTGGTTAAAAAACGTCCTGTTACACTAAAATGAAATATGACCACCACATTATATCACAGAACCACCACATTATATTTGTGGTTTTGAGATGATTCTGAAAGCTCGCTGGGTGAATGTGGAGGTTAGGCGAGTAACGAAGCACTGGTGACATCTGCTGGGTAAAATAATGTGCAGCTGAAATGCTCATATGTTAAAGAAATGAAACACCCAACCTGGATGACTTGTCTATATAAATCACTATGTGTTTTTATATTCTGAAATAATGTGAATTTCTGACTTTGTTTTCTTGAGATCTTGCATGGCAGTGAAATTTTTTCAGTTGTTTTATCAGAAAAATGAATCAATATGTTGATTTTATTCTCTTTTTTTCTGATGCAGGGGGACACAAAAACAGTCTACAGAGTGTTATTTATCTGCCGGAATTGACAAACACGTTCTATGTACACTTATTTTATTCATCCCAATTTTTGGTAGATAATTTTATACACTCAGTTTAAAAATAAACTCTCAGCTCAGAGGAAGTCAGACAGAACCACAAGTCTTTTCATCAAGAACTTTAATATATTCAGTCATGTGACATTTGGGTCTAACACCTCACATCAGCTGAGACACAGTGCTGGGTGTGGAGGTTTATTGTTTAATGTCAAGGCTCACAATGCGAACCTCTCCGTCAGCAAAGAAGTAAGTGTACTCTTTTGCACCCAGGCGGTTGGGAAAATGGATGACGGAGCCATCTGAGAAGGTCACCACAAACTCCTCTGGGTTGAAAGCGATGGTGATCTACAAGATAGTGAATAGAGAGAATCGTGTCATCGCTGCAGAAGAACATCGTCCTACAGCTGCTGCAACAGAATGAGTGACTCTCTAAAGCAGTTTACTCACAGTAAATTCCACCCCCTGCTGGAATGGAAACCCTTCCCCGAGGACCTCCTGCCCCCACGTGCCCCCCTGGCGCGTGTTAAACACCACAGTGTGCTCATGTACGTTGGCTTTAAAGCGGGGGTTAACATGCAGAGCGATGTCTTTGTCATCGGGGCCAATATTCACAGCAAACCTGAAGCAGAAATCACTGTCAAAAGTCTTTTCTCTGGTCAAGACTCATCTGAGCAGTAACCTCGTGGTAGCATCGGCGTCAGGAATTCCCGTCACACTCAAGGTCTGACCGACCTTGAGGGGCATGTTGTTGGTCTTCAGTACCTGTGTGGACGGGGATATGCTTGAGTTCACATCAGGAAAGGGTTCTTGACTTGGCATCAGCCAAATAAAAAACATTTCGGCATGTTCTAAAAACTCTTATCTTACTTTCAGTAAACCTTAAAGTTTCCATTCCAATGCTTAATAGATCCTCTTAGTTCTTTGTTTTAAGATCTAGTTCTAACACTTTCATCATGTCTTTTCAAAATTAACTGAAAGAAAATGTTTTGGAATAAATGTTTTGTCAGTTGTTTTGTTTTTGAATCTCCCTACTTTGTTTCAGCTCAGCGGCTGCTCACATCAGTCTCTTCTTCAGGTGCTGAAGTGAGAGGATCTACTTCTGCCTCGGCCACTTCTACTAGTTGTAATGTTTCCATGCTACTCATGATTTAGTTGAGGACATGCAAGTTCAGAGCCCAAAACGATTAAAGCCACTTAAAAAAATCCTGAACAGGTCGGTTAGATAGACTGCACATTTTAGGGGTGCAAGCTGTTGAGCTTTCACCAAAGCTGATTCAACTTCAACTGGATGAAACTCTTTTCAGATACACTAAAATACACTAAGGGGAAAACAATCCATGCACAGGAGATAGAAACAGGACTTACAGCCATGATGATGATGAAGATGATGGAGAGGTGGAGATCTGCAGCAGAGTGGAGTGGAAGTTCCTCCTGTGGCTCACTGTCATACAGAGCTCAGTTTATAGCAACAGGGAGGGTCCTACACTCTGAGGGACGTCACCAACGCCCAATACAGTCTCTCCGTTGTCTTCAGCCAGTAGCAAGTAGCAGTGAGAACTAGTGAAGGCTGATGAGTAGCTAGTTAGTTGCTGACCGCAGACTGCAAGATTGCACTTCCAGATTGCCACATTTTGTACCGACATTTTAGTCGTAACTCCATGTAACTCTCAGCAATGTTATTCTTATTATGCTTGTCCCTTAGTGCACTGCAACAATTGAAGCTCAGCTTAAAGAGTCTATGGAGTAAATGAAATTTGTGTCCTGAACATAGTCTCAGGGAATTCAATGAATGTGTTCGATGTCTCCCTGGTGAACTTGATTCCACTGATGGGTGTCCCTGCCTGTCCCCCTTGAGCCTTGGATGTACTGTCCTTTGATCTAGTTCTTCTTGTTGTGGCTTCAGTCAGGAGAGTGGATGGCCTTCTCAGGAAGGTGCACTTGCCTTGCTTCGTCCCAGAGTTCTGTGCTCTCTCTTTAAAGGCCAAGACTTTCTCGGACTTTGTTCTTATTCATCGAAAGTGAACTCATCTGTCTTTAGAAAACTGCAAATATACTCAAGTTTATGTGTTAACTTTGTCATCTGCTACAGGACATGAGGAGGATAGGGGTGATTTGGAAGGAGGAGACTGACTTGCTGTGGTAACTCCTGCTGGGACATGAAGAAAGTTAGCTTTTATCTACTAACGCTTGGAGACTCAGGGTTTTGGGACCAGCTGTGTTGCCTTGTGATAGGTTGGAGAAGATGGAGGTTTTAGCAGTCTTGCTTTGTTTTTTTTTTTGTATGCCCAAAGTACACTGGTAAAAAATGTCCAATGTTCCAAATCTGAAACACGGATCAGAGCTGAGGATACAGTTTGATACTGTTGGTTGGAAGTTGGACTTAGTAGATCCGTCTCATCTGCTCCAGTAGGCCTGTGGTTCTTCCCATCAGCAAGGGCCTCGGTTTGCATATGAGGGAATGCACAACTATGTCGAATATGTTCTTTGGTGCCTGCGACCTCATAGAGCTGTTGGAAACAGGACCTTGATTTGGCTTGGAAACAGAATCAGGTGAGCATCCTGCTCTGTGAGGAACCTTAAGAACCGCCCTTATTGATTCAAGGTTGGATCTGGAGCGTTCACATGATATACTGTTAACATGTCAGCGGTTTCTGTTGCATTAGTTTTTTTGGTTTTGCTGAAGGACAGAAGGAGGATAGTTGTTATTAGGAAGGTGAAGGTGCACAACAAGATAAGGGTGGATTCCTGCACGTTTTCTTCTTTTTCTGCTTCAGTAGAAGCCCAAATGTGTTCTGTTTTTGTCGGCGAGAGTGTGTGTTTGTGTTGGGCACTTGGTGACCAGTGTGACTTGTGGCAGCAGTGTGAGAGCAGAGATCCGTGTGTGGAAGCAGCCGCTGGACTGAAAACACTTTATTGATAGACGGCAACACACACATATCAGAAGATTATTCTCTCGGCACATGCCAAAAATGCCCAGATGAGGTTATATGTGCAATTCCAGCTAGCTCCAAATATTATTCACTTCCTCATTATTTCATAATATAAAAAAAATCTTTATTAATATTTACTGGTTCTACTTTTTCAGCTACATATTCACTAGAAAGTACCAAACCAAATATTGTCTGCTGGAATCTTGAGGTTTTATTACAGGAATACTGTCTTTCACATTCAAGAGAACTCACATTTATGAAATATATTGCTAGACCACAAAGCACATTAAATTGAACAGCGCTAAATGCTAAAAGAAATAGATTAAAAAAGGTAACTCTGGCAAGATTTCACTAAACTGTGTTCACTTATTTGAGAGGCAGTTATCTCTTCAAGTCAATCTGATTTATCTTCCCTCATAAAAAACAAATAACCATGTCATGATTGGAAAAAAAAGTTATTATATTAAAAAAATGTGTTTAATTTTGTTGTTTTTTTCACATATTTACATGGAAAAATATGTGTTACAATCATATCAAGTGTAAAGCATTTAATTGAAATAATGAATTTGTTTCAATGCCTCTGGACCTTAGATCCTTGCTAAATTCCCAATATCAGGCATAAATAAATGAGCTATTACAAAGCCAGTGCAAACAGGGGAGTGACTCGTGAAAGCAGTGATGAGCCTGACTTAAACATCCATGAGTGACGTGTTCAATTCCATAAACCTGCTCTCACATTCACTCCATATTCATTCCATCTCTCTAGCGGACAAAGACAGTGGCCACTCCCTTCACGTCCATCAGTCGGTCAGAATCAAAGTCCACCACCAGCTTCCTCACGCCAGCCCTGAAGGGGGTGAGGGACAACTTGGCGGCCACCTTCTGCCCTGGACCCACTTCACCTCTGCAGCACAAGAAATGAAACTGAGTCCAAGGAAAGCCTCTCAGTTTTCTCTTCAGATGTTATTCAAGTTTTGTACTCACTTGACCCTCATCTGAGTTTGAGTCAGAAGCCCCGCCCCCTCCAATGTGAACACGCCTACTCTTAGTGGGACTGGTAGGGGGTTGGTGAAGGAGATGTAGGCCATCATTGGGCGATTAACCACTGCCTTCCCCGGCACCTGGAAGTACAGGTTCAATGGCTTTCTTTAACATAGTCCTGTTATTTGGTGCTCAAGCCTAGAACACCTACTTGGTGAGAGAGGCTACGGACATCTTAGACAAGTCACTAGCCCATATTGATGGCCAGCCGTTTACTTGCATACTAGCATCTGCATCTACAAATGCGCCCATGTTTCGCTGCGATCATCCTCATGCACTCAGAAACAACAGCTTGTGAACGCTGTCCTTAAAAAGTAATAGACATATTCATGGTTGATGTGCAGTGCAACACTGAAACTAGGAGTCATATATGTTAGTGTTGCTTTCAATAGCATTGTTGTCTCACCTGAACAAGCAGTTCAGGGACGCTCAGTGGGATGTTGGTGACTGTCATGGTGGGTTCGTTCTCCCCGTGTGGCTCCAGCAAAGCCCTGACCCGGATCAGCCTGTGCTCAGATAAGCATCTGGCGTAGTCCTCGTAGCGCAGCCGCAGAGCCTCCTTGTGCACTGATCAGACACACACGGCTATCTAGCTTGCCTGCAGATGAGATCAATGTTCTGTGGAGTCTACCTTCATAGGCGGGCACAGTCACACTGGTGGTGTGTTCTTGGATGTTCCCGCGGTGGACGTGGTTGTAGGAAACCCCCTGAACCTGGATGGTCAGCTCAGCGGTGCGGGATTTTCCTCCTTGGTTTTTCACCTGCAGGTGATTCAGACGTCTACATCATGACAGCAACTTCGTATTCAACATCAGTGTTCCTCACATTTGCCTGACATTGGCTTCATACGTTTCTGAACTGGTCTACACCACACTCATTCAGTTGGAGAGAAAGAAGTCCTACCTCAATGATCAAGTCAAAGTCGGTCCCCAACACAGGACTGCCATGTTTGATGGACAGCTGGAGTGCCTTCTCAGTGGCTGGCTGGCTCGGTTCTGTGACCCCTCTACCTGCCTTTCTGAACACACTCCGCTCTGCTTCTGAGCCTGTGAGACATAAGGCAACCATCATCATCATCCTCATCCTCATCAGTAGCTGCAGCAGCAGCATCCGCTCCACTCACCTTCCGGATATTTATAATGTAGCGTCAAGTCCTCCCGCTTGTCGCTGTAGACACTTTTGGTGCTGATGTTCCGTCCGATTGTCATGGTGTCCACGTTGGCCTATCACGAGTGGTTATTAAAAGCTGAGTCAGCGAACAAAGCGGTTCTTTAAATCAGCCCAAAAGAGCGTTACCTTCCGTCGTCGGCCATCTGGCCCCACGACCCAGTAGGTGACATCGGCGTTCACTTCGGCGAACACGAACGGAGCGTCATACTTCATTGATAGATTCCCTTCTTTGATGGCCGCCACTGGACACGGACCGCAGCAGTACACTCCTGGGCGGCAAAAGTAGGGTTGGCTGATACTGCAGTCTTGAGTGCCTGTCCATCCTCATCTTCTACGAACCCAGAAGTGCCCATAGAAATGACCTTTGCAAGTCTTGTATTACCGTCACTAAGCTCCTGCGGTGTTGGATCCAAAACCTGCCAGCCGTCATTTCCCTCAGGGAGATCTTGTCTCTTCATCCAGGACTCGACCCAACAGTGGAAGTTCCTAAAATCGGAGCAAGATAAACAAAGGGAAATAAAAGCCTGACTCAGGATTAGCTGCCTCACCAGGTGCTGTCTCCTTTGGTTTCCATCCTCCCGCTGCCATAGTTCTGCACATAGTCGACAGACAGATTTCCATCCGTGTCGTGAGCAGAATCGAAGTTGGTGATGAGGCGCGTTGGGATTCCCAGGCAGCGCAGTACTGTCAACAAAACCCTTTATATTTACAATCTGTGAGGTAATGCAGGAGAACTGCGTGCAGACCTGTGCAGGCGACTGCAGCAAACACCCAGCACTGTCCGTATCTGACCGCCCTGCATCGACTCTTGCTCCACTGCTCCAAGATGGGAACACTGCCCGTCCATCGAGAAGGTGAAACGCCATCGGAGTATTTGTTGTCCCACCGACCGGTCAACACCCCTTTGTCTCCAGCTGAGTTTATCTGGACAGAGAAGAGCTTCTGTCATCGGCTAGAACAGCTCTTCGTGGAGCATTTCCCAGAGGAAGAGAACGGTGACAGGATTAGACGTTGGAGTCAAGGACAGATGCAGGTCAGTTTGGGTGGATTGGAAGTACCAGGCGAAAGGAGAGGAAGACAACTAGTTAGGTTTAGATGTGATGAGGGAAGACATTGAGACTACAGTTGAGGCTAGGGAGATTGGTTACGGGGGAAGAGACTGACATGAAGTGGCCTCCCCCAAGACACAGGTTAGAAGAAACGCCACATGGCCCCTGAGGGATTCAGACCAATAAAAACCCGGCTCATCACCATGGCTGTGATCGTCCTGCTGATGTAGACGGGGTCACATCTCTTCTTCAAGTCTCTCTCCAGGTTTTTCAGAGCATCGTTGGAGTTGTCCAGTACCTCGAAGCAAATGTCCATCACAAAGTCTTCAAACTGCGAAAGACAAGAAAACGGATGAGTGGAGTCGTTCTAAACAAACCCAGGTGTCAGGTCCATATTTAGCAGATCCACCATCGAGGCAATAATAGCTTGAGGTCAGACTTGTTTGTGTGGTCCGGCTACATTCTGACACCTGGTGTGCAAAAGTTTGAACCATCTGACCAGCCGCCTTCTTCTCCGACTGACCGCCCTGACTCTCACGCTGCTGCGATAATTCACACGGGTCACGGAGCAGCAGGAAATGCAACCTCCACTGCGTCGATGGTTTTCCCTGCTGTGCTCCGGGACCTGCAGTCCCTCGTTCTTATGTCTCCACTTACTTGTCCGTAGTTCCAGTGAATGCTTCGAATGAAATCCGAAGTTCCCATGAAGATGACGCCATTTTCGTTCATGATGTACTCCTGCAGCAGAGTCTCGTCGGGCAGGTACACCACGTCACCTGCCAAGCACACAACTTCATCTTTAAGGTGTGAAACTTGAGTGAAGTCAGGGGGGCAGTCGTGGAGTCTGTCACGCGACTTGGGTACCTTTGCACCAGGGGTTGAAGAGCAGGTGGAAGTTGAGTCTTTTGGTTTTCTCTACCACTCGTCCTCTGGATGTCAGTAACACATCCAGACCGTACTTGCCAATGATGGCATCTGCTGGACTGTGCAGCGTCACCAGGATGCCGTCCTGCATCTCCTGCTGGTGGAACCACCACTTGTCTTCGGCCCACATGTCTTCCTCCACAGATATCACCAGCTCATCCTTCGTTCCTGAACAATGATTCAGGTTTAGGTTGAGAGTGTGATGACTGAGCGACGCGGTTTACTCACCGAGGCTCAGGACCAGATTGAGCGTGTGATTCTGGAGCGGATCGTGGGAACAGTGCACTACGATGGAGAAGGGTTGACCTCTGCGAACAATCAGGCGGCCTGAATCGATCTCTTTGGTGCGGTGGGACGAGTTGTTCTCCAGACTTCTTGGGTCCACATCAAGGATAACACCTAAAACCGTCACATAACACATACAGCACTAAAACATCCATTAGATTCAATGGCTGTTGTAAGCGATGCTATGCTAACTACCACTGAAGAAGAAGCTCTTTCACAAGAAAAGTCAAAAATCAAAAAACAGTCCACAGAGTTCTTGCAACACCTTCATTAGTTGTAGCAAAAAAATAGAACTTGAAAATAATCGATGTGCTGATGTGAAAATGAAAAAGTAATGAAGGTGAAAAATGTAAAAAAAAAAAAAAAAAAAGATGACAACATGCTCCGCTTCATATGTGGGACCTCATGTCGGAGAATCTGGTAGTTGTCAATTCAAGTTCAGCTGGGAGGAAAGATGTCGCTGACCAGGAGGACTATTTCTGCTGCACCCCTCTGATAAGATAAGAGTTGGCAGAGGTGCTGAAATGGTGATAACCTGTTGGAACTATTCCCACTTTTGTTGCCCCTCATTTCCTATGTGGCATTTTTATGACATGTCCATTGTTCCATCTTGTTTCTCTTTAAGATTCGATTAAAATTTTAAACCAAGATAAAGTTTGTATATCCTGCTCATTTGTCTGGATCTTTATTTTGTTTTAATTTATGCTGATGTTTTTTGTCATTTCAAAAATCTATTCAAAAAGAAACTATTTACTAGACATTCAAAATGATTAAAAACAAAAAATTATCACAGTCGAACAACCAGCCAGGTCAGCTTTATTTGGCATTTCATTTTTTTTTAATGACAAAATATTTTTGTATAGATTTATTAATAATCCAAACAAAATGTTCTCATTGATGTTGACAATAACGGCTTTGCAACCCTTTTGATCCGGATCCACCAGTTTGGAAGAATATAAACCTTTATAATTACGAATTACAAAATTTATATATATATATATATATATATATATATATATATATATATATAGAGAGAGAGAGAGAGAGAGAGAGAGAGAGACATTTATTTGTAAAAAAATATATGTATATATAAATATATATATATATATATATAGAGAGAGAGAGACAGAGAGAGAGAGAGAAAATATATAAAATAATATATATATATAATCATTATAAATAAAGAAAATAATTGATCTAAAAAAATGTAATGAATCCATTAAAACACTACTTCAAACTAGAAAAATATAATACAGGAAGCATGAAAGAGCCGTATTATGTGGGGAAACTTACCAGGTGCCATGGCGGATGGTTGAGCGATATGAGTCTCTCCGGAAACCTCCTTGTCTTCATCCTCTCCTGCGCCCGCCTTTATAGAGCCAGGACCTTCCCTCCCTCCTCTCACCCAAACCACTGACTCACGCCTCTCCACCGATGACCTCTGACATCACTTTCCAAAAAACCTGCGTCTCTGTGTTTGCAGTGAGTTTGAACGTGCGACTCCCTCCTTCAGTCCCTGGACAGTGGGGTCTTTGTTGGGTCCAGTAGGACTCACTTCTGCAGGTCAAAGCTCAACACAGGCTTTGCATCACATCACATGTTCTCATGCATGAAAGTGGAGCTGAAATCACAACATGGCTGAATAAGAAGTTATCCCCAAACATTACGTTTTTATATGTTTAATACGAAACTCTTCATGATGCAGATGGTTGCTGGTCTAAAATGTATGTCAATATCACTCTCCGTTTCCTGCTTTTTGTCTGGATCTTTATTTTGTTTTAATTTATGCTGATGTTTATTGTCATTTCAAAAACATACTCAATAAATATACTAGATATTCAAAATTATTTTTAAAAAACAACAACCAGCCAGGTCAGCAGTATTTGGCTTTTTTTATTTAACTACAACATATTTTTGTATAGTTTCATTAATAATCAAAACCAAATGTTCTCATTGATAATTGTGAATATTTTTAAATTGTATTTTTTTCCATTTGATTCAACTGTATTATGATTCGATTGTAAGGTGATTTAAAAATACATCTGTGATGACTTTAGTTTTGTTTTCCTATTGGACCGTGATTTATTTGTTGACATGTTTAATTTAAGGTATAAAACCAAGCAAACTACGGTCATGATCCCAAGAAACTAACTTGTCGGGGCAAGAACAGTTGAAACAAATCTGGTTTCAGTTTGGCCGGCAACATCGGAGTCGTGACTGAAGCGAGTGAAATTGCAAAATGACGGAGTAAAACATTAATCTGATGATTGTTTTACATCTTTCCTTGGAAGTGTCATCATCTTCATGGGAGATGATGTTGACACGCTTCCCATCGAACTCCACTTCTCGGGAAGAACATGGCTTAAGTTTTATCGTGGGTCATATCACTCTGTGACTCACGCGTGGGTCAGTGTCTCCATGTTGCCTGGAACATCTCACCGGTGGCGTCCTCGAATGACTCGTCAGTAATGACAGTCTAAACTTGCCTGTGTCTGCAGTAGGTCGATGAGTGAACAGATAAAGTTCGCGGTTATCTCAAGTCTGGACCTGCTGAACCCCCCGGCTGCGTGCAGGAGACCCTGGAGTGGAGGGTCCTCACCTCTGTGCTAGAATAGTGACACATTTTATTGCACACACTCCATGTGGAAGGTTTATTCAACGCATGACTCCTGGCGTCTCCACCTTTAATACCGTTGACAAACCTCTCGGAGATGGTTGGTTCCTGCAGCTCTGTGGAAACATTGGAATGCTGGCGGAGTGGTGTTTCGGTAAGTGGAGGTTTTTGACCGACCAACACACAAGTGTCAACACAGTGACACACAGCAGAGAGATGCTGCTGGTCGTTCACCCACATATCTCAGCACTTGTCCTCCCATCCTAGCAACACGATGAATCACCGCCTCGGACCCGCCATGCTCCGCCGCCTGCCAACACAGCAGTACACAGAGGATAACGCGGACGCCTCCCTTTTGGATCCAAACTCCAGTATCGGTCAATGACCCTGACCTTGACCCCAGTTCTGGTTTACTGGTTTTCAGACATGAGAGTTCCAGCCAGGCCGGTTCACTGGTCACATTGTCTCTAAACTCAACACATTTTTTGGATTTGTCTCTGTTGGAGAATAACTGGTGAAGAGTTATATGGAGAAGAATACGTGCAACGTCACGGTCACACATCTGACTGGATAAAAAGGTCTTCAGAAAGTGAAGCGGAGTTTCAGCCAAGGTTCTGAATCTCTCCCAGGCCTGCTTGAAAACAAGCAGCAACTTCTGTCCTGCAGACAAGTCTGTGTCGTGTCACTTTGAAAAGGATGTATGTGACATTCCCAATGAACAAACTGCCTGCTCCCAAAATGGAGGTGTTTGTGTGTGATGGTGTGAGTCCAGGCACACGTGTGACCTCTCCGCCGTCACCACCCTGCAGCACATCTGCCACCTACTGTGATCCGATACAAATCCACTTCTGCAAATGTTTTTTCCATTTTATTTGACATTTGAATGTCTTCCACAATCCACTTTTAGTTTCTACATTTTAGTAAAAAAAAAGTCTCACAAATTTCAGATAGTTTTTCCTGTGTTTTCTTCAATTTAACATGTTGATGATATAAATATTTATTTTGTGCTGTTTGTTTTTGCTGACATATTTCCATTTTGTGCAAGATCTTCATTAATAAATCTAGAATAGAATGAACATTTGTGCAACATATTTTTCACAGCATAATTAACGCTAAATATTTGTCCACACAAGTGTTTTTTTGTATTTTTAATTCACTGAACTTAGCTGTTATTTACTTTTCACTTCACCTGATATTACTTTTTTTATTTTCTGATGGTGAAAACTTCTTCTCAATTCTGAATTGCTGTATGCCATTAAATTAAATTGAGCGTCAAATAAATCTGAAATATTTTCATGTAGTTTGTGTAGTGCTTTTTTTTTTTTTTTTACATTTCCTTCTTTTGATAATAAATTCACGCTGGAGCTCTGACTAAAGATGAAACTCAATTTCCTTTGTCAGTTCTTGCATTTAGTTGAACAACAAAACTAAATTTTTACTCTGCTTCTCTTTATTTATTTATTTTTACTTTTTTTCAGTTTGAGTCCTGGACATATTTCGTTGCTGTTGTGAGCGTGATTGTTTCAATGAGAGCAGCTGATGATGATCGTCCTCAGGTGTGCTCCTCTACTGACCCTCCCCCCGACACAGACTCACACCTCAACCGCACACACACACATACATAAAGGAGAGGTTTCTGTGGCGTGGTGCGAGTTGTCTCTCAGCCAGTTTGCCGTCCTGACTGGATCATGCAGCCTTCTGTGTTCAGGTCCAACCTTCTCGTGGTGCTCAGCCTGTCCGGGCTCTGCCTCAGCTGGACTGTCGGCTTCCCACAGCAGCTCGCGCAGAGCAAGGAATCCATCCGTCCTCAGGAGGAGCAGAAGCAGCCGGTGAACACGGTGCACGTCAGCTGCCACCCTGACTCGCTGGAGATACTCATCCAGGCCGACCTGTTTGAGGTCGGGGCTGCGGTCAATGGGGAGGAGCTGCGACTCGGCGTGACCCCAGATGACCGCTGTGCTGCCGCAGCCTTCTCGGAGCACGAGTACAGGATCTTTGTTGGTCTGCAGGACTGTGGCACCAAACACTGGGTACGCTGCTCCTTCATCTCCTCCCTGTGCCACGATTTTGTTACTATTTTAAACTAGCATTGCTCAGAAAATGTTAGCTCAGAGGCTATTGGCTGCTTCGTCCTGACTGAATAGTTTCCTGATCAAACAAAGCGTCCGCTCCACAGATGACTGAGGACTCTCTGGTCTACACCAACCTCCTCATCTTCTCTCCTGCCGCCTCTGCTGACGGAGTGGTTCGGATGGATGAGGCTGTGATTCCCATCGAGTGTCACTACAAAAGGTCTGGGCACACACCACTAGTGCCTTCAGGTTCAGAGAAACTCGTCCAGTTTAACTCCATAAACCACTTGAATGTTCTCTCAAGCTGTTGCTTCTTCTTCAGGAGGTTCAGTCTGTCCAGTTCCCCCATCGCGCCAACGTGGATCCCCTTCTCGTCCAAGAAGGTGGCGCAGGAATCGCTGGACTTCGACTTGAGGATCATGACCAGTGAGTGGAGACTTGATGTCTGTGTGAGGTGCCCTCATGGTTGTGTTTGTGTGCAGATGATTGGTTGCACCAGCGAAGCGCCAACGTCTTCCACCTTGGAGAGCCCATCGCCATGGAGGCCTCGGTCAGGGTGGGGCACCACACGGGCCTGAGGGTCTTTGTGAGCAACTGTGTGGCCACGCTGGATCCGGACCTGAACTCTGAGCCCAAATATGCCTTTGTTGAGCAAGGGTGAGCGCTGAGCTCCTCTGGCTTCTTCAGAACCCACTGTGACTCGCCTGGTCTCGTCCAGGTGCCTGACCGACTCCCAGTATCCAGGTTCCCGGTCTCAGTTCATGGCCAGGACTGAAGACGACAAACTGTATTTTGTGATCGAGGCCTTCCAGTTCCACCACAGAGACCAGCCAGAGGTGTGCCACACGTCCCTGAGGTTTTTAAAGAATCCGTCGCTGAGTTTGTTCCCCGCAGCTCTACATCACATGTCAGCTGACCGCCGTGCCGGTCGCCGACGCCGAGGCGCCGAACAAAGCGTGCACTTATGTGAACGGAAGGCAAGTGTTGACAGCAGTGGCCCGTGAACATCTGGCCATGCTGACTCTGCTTCTGACAGGTGGCGGTCGGCCGACGGCAACGACTACTTGTGCAGCTACTGTCAGAGGGACGGGCACCAGACGAGCGTCGGCGCGGCCAAGTTTGGAGCTCGTGGGATGGGCAAGCCGGCTGCAACGTCCTGGAGAGGACAAGGTTGGTCAGGTCTTTGTAAGAAGTGCATTAAACTGGCGGCCACTTTGTTTCAGAGTGGGAGCAGGAGGCTCAGGTCGGCCCGGTGCTGGTGCTGCCACCGACGCACAGAAGCCTGCCCCTGCCTGGTGAGGAGAACCGAGCCATTCTTCATAAGCTCCTCCGGCCGGTCCAGTACGGCAGCCAGTGGAAGAGCGGGCTGAACCAAAAGGGTGAGTCCTGTAGCGACGCACATGCTTGTTTCCGTTGGCTCACATCCGGCTCTGTAGTTCTGGAAAAGATTCCGGTCCCTGAGGAGGATCTGGAGGATGTTGGAGCTGAGAAGACGAAGCCGATGGGTAGGTGAGCGAGCGCTTTCCATGGATGGATGAGTGACTCTCCAACCCTGTTGCAGACGGAGATGCTGAGGACAGGAACGCCACCCTGACTGAGGTCGTGACCCCTAAGCCTGAGACCAACGTGACCTCGCTGAATGTGACCACGTCAAGGCCTGACGAGTCAACTCGCGACCCAAAACGATAATAAAATATTTTAAATGTGTCTGGCAATGCTTGACTTTCAAATGGAGCTTGCAGAAGTGGAGGGAGGCCGCAGTGCAGCTTCCCTCCAGGGACCTGTCCTGAAGACACATTGGCGTCCGTGTCCACTAAGGTGTCTGTCATTTGCCTCAAGTTACCACGTGAAACGCCTGCTCTTCTGTTGTCCGGTCAGACTCCGCCCACCTCTGCTGCACCACGCGGTGCAGCTTTGTCACTTCCAATGAGTTGTAAACTGAACGGTTTATTTCACAAGAGTTCCTGAGAAGGGAGTCAAACAGGATCAAGTGTGACTCCACAATTTAAGCTGGGTTTTATTCAACAGTCCAAATCAGGAGGTGACTCTGACAGGGGCCATATTGAAACATCTAGTCAGATGTGTTACTCTGACGTTTATTGTGTAGACTTAAACCTTTTTTATTCCAGAACTCATCCCTTACTGACACATGAGTATTAAAGATTATACTTTCAATAGGCTCCACTAAACAACGGGTTCTCTGTGATCGTTTGCTTCTGCCTTGTAGTGCAACAGCCAATCAGCTGACAGTGTGTCTGATGAATAATGGCCATCAGCTGCTCATGCCTTGCTTTCAGACTCAAGTGTGGCCCCAGACGCCTGCTGCCCTGCATTTCTCCTCTCAGCATCAGTTACTTGAGCGCTATGTTATGGTCAGGTGCCTCGGCCCTGCCCCTCCTGGGGCTCCTCTGTGCAGCCCAGGCCATCCGCCTTCTGCAAAACGGGCCCATGATCGACCCAGAAGGGCGGGAATACAAGACGGCGCCAGTGGACCATGAAGATCTGGGTCGGAGGTCGCCTGTGAATCTGAGGTGCACGTCCAGTTCCATGATCATTCTGGTGAACTCCGACCTCAACAAAAATGGCCGCCTCATGCAACCAGGGGAGTTGTTTTTGGGTGAGGACGGCGGGCCCGTGGACAGTGGCTGTCGGGCTGTGCCGGCGGGCGCCGCCCAGCTCCTCATCGAGGTGCGACTGCAGGACTGCGGCTCCACGCTGACGGTAACCAGCTTCTCCCTCATCTTCTTCAGAGCGACGGCCGTTTTGGGATTCAGTCTGACTCTGCCTGCGCCCTGGACTCTTCTTTGAACAGCTCTTGATAGTTTCCTACCTGCTCTAAGATTTCAGACGACCTGGTGATCTACTCCAACAAGCTGACCTTCTCACCGACTCCCAGCAGCCATGGGATCACCAGGCTGCCGCGCTTCACTCTCCCCGTCTCCTGCTACTACAAACGGTGAGGGATCAACGTCCTCACGGTGGCGCCCTTTCAGCTGTCCGGTGGCTTGTTTTATCAGGAATTCACCTTTGCTTTAAATGCCCAGCCTTTTACTGTTGCAGTCCATTATGGACTTGCATCATGTGCATCTGAAAAAGCTAACATTTTCAGAGAATGTTGCAAAGATTAAGCTGTTCAACTAGCTGGCGCTCTCTGTTTAAGAATGATGTGAGGTTTCATCCAAGGAATTGAGAGCAAATAGCGCCATCTACTGGGCTTTGAAAATGAGGACACTTTCATGAAGCCTCATCAGTCCATCACTACTTTATGGAAAAGCCAAAACTTTCCTGGAAGGTTTCACACTGTTGCAGTGCCTTATGGAGGTGAGTAACACTTGTTGTTTGGGTTGACAGCACACACTTTGTGAGCAGCAGCACCGTAGAGGAGCAGATCCCCCCACCGCCACCGACGCCGTCAGACATCCGTCCCTTCTCCCTCAGACTTATGAGCGGTGAGTCCGGAACCTTCCAGCTTCCATCTTCTGGCTCATGTCTCTGCTTCCTGCCAGACGACTGGACTGAGGAGCTTCAGTCCAGAGACTTCCATCTTGGAGACCTCCTGTACCTGGAGGCCTCCTACGCTGGTGCTGGTCAGAAGCGGCTCTTCATCGACAGCTGTGTGGCAACTCTGACCCCTGACCCGGCTTCAGAACCCAGCTACCACTTTGTCGACAACCACGGGTGAGTGTGACTCGAGTGCTCGAGTCCGTTTGTGACTCCAGCTTCTTCTCAGGTGTCTGACTGACGCAAAGCATCCCGGATCTCGAGCCCGGTTCTGGTCCAGAGTGGGATCAGAGTCTCTCCGCTTACAGATGGATGTGGTTCTGTTCAACCACGATCCGCGGAACAGGGTGAGCAGCAGCAGCAGCAGCAGCAGCAGCAGCAGCCTGCCTGAAACATGGTTCCTGAGAACGAAACCAGGGTTCAGTCTTTGTTTTCTCTGCTAGATCTTTATCACATGCCAGCTGAAGGCCACCGAGCTGAGTCAGAGCAGTGAAGTCGACAAGGCCTGCAACTTCCAGCTCTCCAGGTACCGCGTCAGTCTTTTACTCAGCGCTTATTTGCCGCACCTCACTCATCACCCCGTCCATTCTGCTGCGCCGTCTCAACTGTTTCTGATGTCTCTGACTGACCCCACCTTCTTCCTTCCCCAGGTGGCAGAATGTGGACCGGAACAACCAGGTGTGTCGCTGCTGCGAAGCTCTGTGTGGAAACGCTGCTCCTCGATGGAAAGCAGCGGATGGTGTGTTGACCCAAGCTGCTCCTCGGATCACGGCTTCTTCTTATTCACTCTTCTCTCTTCCAGACAACACCGTTCATGGCACAGTGACTGTGGGACCATTAACCATTTTACTGTCGCAATAAACTTCACAAGTGACCATGTTTCATATTCGGCATCTCTAGCTGTAAAAAACTCTCTCTTAACCGAGATGTCTGTTAAACATTATGAGACGAGTAAAACCTTCATGAGAGAAACATTATCATATTTGTGTTAATAAAATATTTGAAGAATGTTTTGGGGTTTGATTTTACATTTCACACAATTTTTTTAAAATTATCATTACAGCATTACATGAAAACATTAAGGTAATTGCACCTGGATTTAGTTTTTCACCTTTATACTTTATTTTCATTTTTGGTTTAGCGTTTTGATCATCTTTGCTATTTAACTTTGATTTGTTTTTAGGATCACGAATACTTTGACAAATTTATACATTTCACTTTTTTTTTTTTAAATTAAAAATATTAATTTTTGCTACTTTTTCAGTATTTTTTTAAATGTAATACTACACTTAGAAAATCCAAATCTTAGAAACGTCAGTTTTTCCTTTTTCAGCCTTAATATATTTTTATATATTTTTTAAAACATTTGAAGGTTCACAATTTCAGAATTTTAAAAAATGTTTTATTTAAAAATGTATTGAAATGTATTTTTTTCAATATTGAGGAAGTAACATCATTTTTTGTGTTCTATTTTTTTGAATAATTAAATTATTTAAATATTTAATTATTTAAACAACTGAGCATCAAATCAAATGTATTGTTGCATAGTTTGTGGAGAATAATTAACTAATTAATTAACAGACTTTTTTTTTCGACCACTGCGCTAATGGCTACACACGAGGATTCTTCAGAAGTTTTGAGCAGTTTGGAAGTCATTTTCAGACCTTTTTTTTATTTTAATATAAATAAAAGCTAAATTAATGGAACAATTGTGGATCAAATGCTGTATTGAACAGGTTGTGTAGAATAGTGTAAGATTTTTTTAACCATTTTTGTTGGCTCTTTTTATGAATTAAAGCCAAATGAATCAAATAGTTAAGAGACAAATGCGTTGTTGATTTTAAATATTAACAAAAATTAAAAAAATGGACCAC
The DNA here is from genome assembly GCF_027744825.2 of Synchiropus splendidus. Lineage (NCBI taxonomy): Eukaryota > Metazoa > Chordata > Actinopteri > Syngnathiformes > Callionymidae > Synchiropus > Synchiropus splendidus. The sequence continues at coordinate 4,857,473 of NC_071352.1, forward strand.
TGCGCTAATGGCTACACACGAAGATTCTTCAGAGGTTTTGAGCAGTTTGGAAGTAATTTTCAGTTTTTTAAAAATGTATTCATTTATTGTTTTGAATAGAATAAATTCTAAATATATATCTGATATAAAATATGGATTATATTGTCATACAGTGTATCGATAGATACTGTAGATAGATATTTCATAGCTCATAAACTATGCAGGGTGAGTGACAGCAGCCAAACAAAAGGCAAAATGATTGAACACATTAAAGCAGTAAATGAAGAACGTGATGACTGAGATTACGATGCAGAAAATAAAACCCCATCAAGCACAATAGAATTTATTTCAGCCAAGTATTTACAGGATGAATTCAACAACACACGCGCCACAACATCGGAACATGTATTTACATCTTCACAGTTTCAACACCATTGACGTCGACGTGGCAGCGCCACATACTCTGGAAAGCTCTGTTCTAAAAGAACAGCACTGAAATGTGGCTTATTGAATGGCTGCCTCAGACGTGTGCGCTGCTTTACAGTAAAGTCATTGTTGAGCAAAAGTCAAAAAAATTTCGGGGAGTGAAATCAGTGTCAGGTTTGTTTCAAGCTAACAAGACCAAGTGAGTGAGGGTTGAGTTGAGTAGTCAGACTTCACGTCACAGACTCAGGAGCACAAACAAGAGCTCCAGACTTGGTGTTGGGCAGACGGTAGTGTTTTGGCGGGGAGCAGGCTGCTGCTGTCGCCGCTCACGTCAGGCCTGGGCCGAGGGCTGCTGCTCCCTGAGGAACTCCTCCAGGACGGCGATGATGCGGCAGGACTCGGGCAGGTCGCTGTGCTCTGCCCGGGCGTTCTGCAGCAGCACGTCTCCGTTCCCGCAGCCCTGCAGGAACTGGTAGCAGCGGAAGAGTGCGTAGTGGCTCATCTCGGCCTGACGCACGAAGCGCTTCAGGCTGTTCATGTCCTGGATGGCCTGGAACAGGGACACCTGGCTTAGCGGCGACACTTGAGACGGGACCTCACACTGACCTTCAGTTTGAAGTTCTCCAGAATCTGCCGCAGCAGGAAGGGGTTGCATCGCTCGGCCGCGTTTAGGAAGGCCTGGATCCAGTCGTCGCAGAAGCGGTTGCTGACTGTAGGGGGAGCCACGTCACAAAACACCTAACATCTCCTCATATGAGCCACGACTCACCCGCGTTGGAGAGAGTGGGAGGAGACGTGGAGCAGTCGAGGAGAAGGTCGGAGCGAGTCTCTTCGGACATGGCCTTGCACAGGGAGGCGGCGGTGGTGTCCTGCTGCGACAGGCCCTGCAGACCGGCTGCTTTGATGAACCTGGGGGAGGCACAACTGAGCGCGGGACCTTCACCTCAGACGGAGTCTGGACTCACCGAGACACGTCAGCCTTTGTCCTCTCATCTGAGTTGATGACCTCCACGTGAGTCTGACTCAAAGCCTGAGCACACGACAAAAGTGAGAGACTCCTCAAAGTAATGTTCCGATCAGACTTTTTAAATGATTTTGTCGCCCCCTTGTGGTCAAAACAACTAACGCGCGTTAGAGGAGCGTTCCTGTGAACTGCGGTGGGTCAATGATGATTGCCAGCATCAGTGAGGATCCCACCAACTAGGAAAGTGCTATGGTGCATTGTGCAATAATGAACAAAACAAAATCATAATAATAATGACAAATAAATAAAGAAAAACAAATAAAATAAACATTTTACAGTGTATTATAGTCCAGAAATTTCTGGACTATGATTCCCGGTAAAGGTGTGCCATTTCCTTCGACAACTGATGGTCAGAATTTTTCATACTTATTCTCAAAACAATCCAAGGACATGAAGCAAAAAGCAAGAGTGGGGCTCACGGCGTGAAGCAGGAAGCTGATCTGGTTCTGCAGCAGCTGCACCACCCGGCAGATGTGCATGACAGACTCCTCATACCACTGGCTCAGATACGGACGCAGCTCTGACTCTAGGTTCTGGATCAAACAAACACACATCAACAGCAGGACAACAGCAGCTGGGCTCTGAGTGTAAGTGCCGGTACCTCAGGGGTTTGCAAACTGCTGTGAAGCCCCTGGACGTACTTGTCCAGCTCCAACCGGTACGTGTTCCCAGTCAAGGCCTTGCAACAGACCATCACAAACGCTGACTGACTCGGAGGGAAACAGGTCGCTCTACAGAAGGATATAAGTTCAGGCCCTTCTCGGAGCCGCCCATGAAACAGATGACGTATCCATTTCCGTCAGCGTCCGGTTGCTCCGGCGACCTCTCCTGCTCCACCAGGCAGCAGTAGCAGCCCACCGCCTGCTCCGGAACACTGCACCCACCAGGAACCACATTCAAACAGCCTTTCACAGCAGCGTCTCTCTCAGAAACAAGGCAGGACCTGAGTTCCACAGTGGCGATGTTGCCCATGCCTCCCAGCAGAGCTCCTTTACTCAGCCTCCTGGAAATGTAGGTCCGCAGCTCAGGCTCCGCCTCCAGGGGCAGGCTGCTGTCAATCAAAGTCAGGCTGCGGATCAAGAGCAGAGCTTCATGAACAGCGCGTTACAGACGAAGAGACGACGAGGAAAGCTGTGATGGTCATGGACAGCACATGAGAAACGATGGCCACATCCAACACGACACGCCGCCCAGTCACATGGTTGTCGGGTTCATCGTGTGACCACCATGTGGCTCAGCGGCGACGACGGGCCAGAACAGAGTCACGGATGGAGGCAGCGTTGACTGGAGTCCAGCGAGCAGCTGATGGAGCCAAGAGAGAAGCTCAGAGCAGAGGACAAGGACGGAAGACACCGTTGTTACCTAAAGTCTTCCTGACTGGCAGTGGAGTCGGTTCGTCTCTGGCTCCAGGCCACATTTTCCCCAGTAGCCTCAGATCTATGACAATTCATGTGGTTAGCGTGTGCATCACCTGAGTCAGGGAACTACGTCCCTATTCCTCAAGGCACTTCCATGGACCTGTATTACCAAAGACATAACTCTGCAGTAGAACAGTACAACTGTGAATACTGAACATACCAGTCCAGTTCCAACCTGTAGTTAATTAATAAACGGTATTAATTTAATCGTGATAACATCACCGAAAAGAGCTTTAAAATATAGCTTTATATGGTGGGATTTTAAAGCAGCAAATTTCATGACAGCGTCTCTTTGGTTTCTGTGGACGACAATCCGAAACAAATGCTACGTTCATCTCGTAACAAAAGGCAACGGTGGAGGCATCACCTGGTGCCGTGGTATAAGTAGATGGTGTAGTAGCAGTTGAGCTGGACCTTCTGAGGGAACCCAGAAATCTCCTCGCTGTCAAAGTCATCTCTCTCCTCCACGTCAATGGAGTCTTGGAAGGACGAGGTCTGCGAGGTAAACATGGTATTTCCGCCGCACGGTTGGAAGTGTGAAGACCTGAACCTTCGAGATGAACCTCTGACTCCGATTTACTACAGTTCAAGCGAAATAACCAAGCGCATCAGTGTCGGTTATGTAGATGATGATGGTGATGCAGTCCACTGCGCTTGTTTGGGTAACTTCCGCGCATGCGCGTGCGCTCGAAAAAGAATCCGAGTGGAAAAAAAGACAATAAATAGTTCCGCTTGAACTTGACCTATCGTCGTCGAAGGTGACCGTCAAAATGCTAAATTATTATGGAATTATAGAACATTAAAGGAGCAAAGTCAGAGCCAGTCAGTTGACAAAGCGTTTGAGTTAAATTCATATTTGTTTGCTTAAATATAAACGTGCTGAATTCGAAGAGATAAATACAAATCAAAACAAATCTGATTTCAGACGTGTCCAAACTAGTGGTTATTAAACGCATGTATTTTTTTATTTTATTCCAACACTTTCTGTACATCTATTTCAAGCAATGCGGAAGAATGAGGGTTTCCGCAATAAAAGACAACACGATCAGAGTGTAAATGCAATTTATTACGGGTATTTAAAACCAATTTATCTTCTTTGTTCGGGTAAACCTGGCAATTCCATCCAATAACATCAATACATCTCGTGCCAGACTTGAATGATAAACTGCGGAAGAACGCAAACTCTTGAGAGGCGGGCAGAGACGCACTGGATTGCTGTTGATCTTAAGATTTCTCAAACTACCGTACCCCTCTAATGTAGTAAAAATATAATGAGGAACAAAGCTCTATTTGAAATCCAGAAAAATAAAAACAGATTTGTACAACAGATATAGTTTCGGACTAAATACAAAAAAAGAATTTGTTTAGTTCCGTGCAGTTGACCACCCAAACAGGCAGGAAACCAAGAGGTTAATAAATTAACACACAAAATAAAGAAGTGCAGACATCCGTGACCTCTCGAATGTTAGATGGGGTGGGGGGAAGAGGGGCATCGCTTTGACCTGTCATGCGTCCACAAGTCAGTCATTCTTGGATTCATACTAGTATACTGCATGTACAACTACAAGAGTCTAGTACCTTTGCGGTTCACCTGTTATCCAACAGACCAGAAGGAAACAAAGACCCTGGATTGTGAACAAGTCGGTGTTTCACTGACGGACCCCGACTCATAAATGGATAGAAATGGTTTGCTGCTTGTCGAGGTCAAGTGTGGTACGGCGCCCAGCCTTGGTGGAGGGCCGGCAAGAGTTCAGGAAGGAACCGGGGAGCAGATCACCGCTGCTTCAGCAGAGCTCTGTACATGGCGAAGCCCAGAACAGCAAAAACGGTGGCGCCGACGCTGGCCCTGAGCCAGAAGGTGGAGTTCTTCAGGTCTGCCTGGGCCATGTGTCTGGAACAGAGAGAACAGCTGATGTTTTCATCCCCAGTAGATTCAACGTTCCATCGCTCTTGGTGGCGCTGCCCCTCATCATCAAAGACACAAAAAAAGAACCAGATAACTTGACTGAACCAATACAGAGACTCAACTTCCCACTAGGATCAGTTGGGGGGTGGAGCTTTCTAAAATCTGGGGTTGTTATTAGATGCAAACTAGTCAGCAGCTACCACAGTCTAACTTGTGTTTAAGCCTACATACGGGGACAGAGGGAGGGACTGAGTGGAGTCTAGGGCCTTCTCTGAGTATGGACCTGTTTTGCATGGCCCTGTGGAGTTGGGCCTTGACACTGCGCAGCAGCTCCAGCTTGAGCAGGTTCTGACACAGGCAATAGGCGCACCTGTTGCAGGCGCACAGGCAGCGCAGACGGATGTGGCTGCGAAAAGACAGAAACCAGCGTGTTCACCAGCGAGCATGCAACACAACCCCTGCAGGATGAGCCCAAGAGTCAAAGCATCCTTAGACAAGACGGCTTTAAGTAACGCACCTGAACATTGCTCGACGAGCTAAACATGCTATTCACCAAAACACCGGTCAGACAGGCTCCAAGTAAGCAGTGAACAAGCAGTGAGCTAATATTTGCTGGTTTCTAACTGAGGCGTCGCTCATGGGAGAGAAAAACACTGGTGCTCAGGAGGCCATGTACATGTGACAAATACTCTATTTTCGGATCAAAAGAGGAGCCCAAAATAGCATCTTTCAGTCAGAGTCACTCGTCTATATGCTTAGCTTTCCATTGGATACAATGCAGATTCACTTAGACTCATTTGGACTTGTTATCTTAAGCTCTGTTAAAACAAAGATAATTAATTCAGAGTTCTGCTACTCTGAGCTAAGATGAGATGCTCTGCTTAATGGTGTGTAATCCAGTGTCAGGCTTCCCCGAGCCGATTACATTTTGGGCAAACTAGTCTTTCAAAGTCCAGGGACGGATGCTGCAAGGTGAAGGAAAGGCTCATCATTGTGGAGCAATGTGACGTCAGACAACAGACGATGTAAAAACGTGCTCCGTAATGGAACCAACATGAGAAAGCAGCACACGCTTAGAGTGGAGCTGACACTCACGGGTACATGGCCATGGTGGTGAGTCTGGTGAAGACGTCTTTGTTGGGGGCTTCTGACGTGTTGCACGTGAAGGGCTGAGGCGGGTGCAGCTTGTGCTTCCGGCAGAAATCGTGCGGCGAGAGGCTGGAGTGCTGCCGGACTTCGTGCAGGTCCGACTTGGCCGCGATGACCACGCAGGGCGTTTTGCTATCTATGAAATATTGCTGCAAAGAACACCACCATGAGACGGTGCTGCAGATAAAGGGGCTCAAACGGCGTACCTTGAAAGCTTTGGCACAGAACTCAAAGGAGCGTGGATCGTTGACGTCGTACACGAGGCAGACCACGTCGCAGGCCAGGTCCACATCTGTGAGGGAGTCCAGGTCCGGCATCACCTCGTGGAGCTGGGAGGAGACGCACTGTCAGTAAAAGGCGATCAGAAGTGACTTGGCCGAGCTGCAGCTCCTCACCAGCAGGTACTTCTCCTGACCATAAACATATGTGGTGCTGATGGCATAGAGGGACTTGTGGTCCTCCCTGATCCGCCTCTGACGCTGAGATGAAGACAGACCCATCAGCACAAACACAGACCACAAGTTCATTTCCAAAAAGAAGTACCTGAAGGTTCTTCCCTAGAAACGCTTGGAGGAAGCCGCTCTTCCCGCTGTTGCGAGCCCCCAAAACGTTGCAGCGGAAGACACTGCGCTGAGTTTGCTTCTTCTGGAGGTCAATGCGCTTGTTCCGCGTCACTGGGAAAAGTGAGAGGCAGTGAAGACCTGCTTGTGCAGATCCTAAACCCCGACCTTCATACCTGTGATGGCAGCAGCTTGAGACTCCTGCTCGTAGATGATGGAGTAGCCCAGGTAACCCAGGTACTCCAAACTCCGCTGCACATCCAGGTATGTTGTTAGCCTGGGACAAAACAGGAGCAGTGAGTGAGGAAGCTCCTCTGCAGACAGACACAGCAACGCTCCACTCACGTCCACTGGGACAGATATCCCTGGTATGTGATCCAGCCCTGCTCATTGGTGCACACGGTGTTGTTTACATCCGGGCCCCAGGGCATGTAGGGGAAGACTTTGAACAAGTCCCGCACTTCCTCTGGAGAGAGCGCGCAGTCTCTGTCCTAGATCATGTGAAAATGGCCGCAGTTTAAAGAGATGCCAAGCGAACATGTGGTTCTCCTCTTAACATGCCCACTCACTTTATCGTGCTTGTCAAAGACACTCTGGAGGAAGAGGTAGGCGTTGTGGTTGAGCTCGGTGGTGCAGTCGGCAGGAATCTTAACTCTGGACAGAGGAGAGTCACAACTCAAGTGAGGTGCCTGATCCAGAGAGGTGGCGTGGCAGGAACCTACATGGGGAACAGGTATTCTTGGGTGAGCTCCAGGTCGTCGTCGTAGCCGAACCTCCTCAGCACGGTCCAGGTGGTTTCATGCCGACCTCGCTGTATGAAGAGAGTGTGCAGGAACAAGAAGCCTGTGGGGAAACAGTCTGAGCCGTGAGATCGAGGGGAACTTCAGGTCATAGCAGAGAGGCGGAGCCTATCCTGACCTTTAAGGGTCAGTCCGTTGTCCTTGACTCCATCCAGCATGTTCCTCCGTACCACATTCTTAACATCCTCTAAGGCCTGCGGTGCCAGCGGAGTGTTGAAGCATGTCCTCTGCACAAAGAAAAAGAGCAGCCTTTTTTTATTCCATTGAACACACAGCGGAGTCAGTCACTGCCCAGTTATTTCATCCAAACAGAGCGGCGAGAGCTGTTACCTGGAAGAAATTGAGCTCATTATCGTTGAGGATTCCGTCGTTGTCCAAGTCGGACACTTTGAAGATCCTAGTTAATGCCTTGATGCAAGACGGCTTCAGCTGCACCAGAAGGGATCAAAAGGTCAGAGAGTTGTGTGGATGGAAATGATCAGAAAGCTTCCTGAACGTCTACCTCCTTCTCCTCTGGGCAGTACAGGGGTCCCGTGGGGTGGAGCACCGCCTTCTGGGCGTAGTAGAAGAGCTCAGAGATGTTCTTCAGGTTTTTGGCAGAACACTGTGACACACAAGGAACATAAAAGGCAAGTCGGTACAATAACCAGAGCTGCAGCATCACCTTCCACCATGACTCAGGGGTGAAACAAATGACTATAAATAGACCTGAGCCCCTGACATCACTCAGCTGAGGGGTTGCCCGTGCCTCCCCTCACGTCCACACTGGGTTAAATATAATTATATCACCAGTCCAGCTGAGTAGCGAGGAGCAACTGATGAATGCAGGCATGTCAGCAAATAGGAGTTGCTGAGTTCAGGACCATTGATCTGCCACTGCTGCTGCAGTACTCTCGTGCAACTCCAAACCTCCACTGGTGTTAAAGTCCATGTACACGGCACAATGTGTTAGCATTCTAAAGGGTTTCAGGCTTCTCCTACCTCAACGCAAGTCTCAATGTCCTGGTACTGGTTCATGATTGGGAGAATGGTCTCCATGCTGCTGTGCTCCACCAGGTCAGACTTGTTGCCCACAAGGATCAACGGCACCCTGGATCACAATATTGACATTGTGTTAGCACAAACAATGATAACTAGCATCAAAGACAGTGCGTAGAACATCAGCAGAGAAATCTGGTTTCAGCCACAACATTCCTTCCATGCTGACAACATGGTGCCACACTTTAACAAGCACTGTTGCGCTCTAGAACGGTGATTCTTCACCATAGGGCCGAGGCCCATGGTTGGGCCACGAGCGCCACCTAGAGGGCCACAAAAGGTTTTTTTTGTTTTACACCTTTGGGATGTGAGGGTCGCAAGATGCTCAGTTTTCATAAATAAGCCACATATGGTGGCAGTAGTGTGTCACTTCATTGACTTGACAGCTGCAAATGAAAAGAAAAAATAAAGAAATTATAAAGACAGTGATGTCGCCCCCAATGGGAACGCAAATTTGATGAATATGACTTTCACCTGGTTCTGCTGCTGGTTGGACTTTTCTATGACATATATTTTTGCGATGATCACATGGTTTGCTGTCACCTTGTTTACGTGTAAGTAGATTAAATACGGTTGTTGATCACAAATGAAATAAAGAGTCATGAATCAGTTCTATTACTTGAATGGGCCCCGAACCCATTTGTTCTGGGAAAGATGGGGCCTGAGATCAAAAAGGTTAAGAGTCCTCCACGCACCTGCTGTCTTTGTCTGTCCTGTCATTGATGAGGGGAATCCAGTGGCTTGTCACCTTGTCGAGGCAAGAACAACATTAAACACAGCTCCGATATTAACTGACTGACTGACAAGCTCAGCTGAGCTACAGCAGATATTACGCTCACCTTTTCGATAGACTTCTTGTTGTTGACTGAATATACTATGCAGATGACATTTGCCTGAAATGTTCAATAATAAAACAACAGGCTTAAAGGACAAACTCATACTGGATGAGAGTGAAATGAACCAAACACACCTTGGATATTTCCTGATACAGCTGCTCGTCTGATTGTTCAGCTTCTGCAGGACGAAAGAATCACATTGTTAAAGTTGATAACTATGAAATGCGGCTCAAACATATCAGAGTTTACAACCTGAATAGTCAACGATGTGAGTGGGCACCCTCTCTGGAGTGACATCAGCTGGGATGGTGATTTCTTCTGCCCGCAGAGGGACCTGAATAAAAGGTAAAAATCATTGCAAATATTAATAATGTTTATTTATTCATTTAATATTACACCGCCAAGTGTCAGCGATTGCATACCTCATCGGGAAACTCCTCACTGACCAGAGACATGATGAGTGACGTCTTGCCCACCTTGGCTGTAGAGAGACAAAAGAAGCTGAGTGAGACACAACAAAACCTATAAAATCTCCTTCAGCATCCCAGATACTGAAGTGAGGCAGCAGCTGCTTTAGACACTCACAAATATCTGTATGAAAGTTTTCATTTCTCTGTGCTTCAAAAGTCGACCTCACATCCAATTCCAAGTGAAAGAACGGTGGGTTTGTTTAGATGAGCATAATCTGATGCCAAAAGATGAGATTAAAGAGCCACAAATAGATTTTTAAAGATGTATGCGCGCTGCAGTAGAAATGTAATGCATATATGAAGGGAATAATTTACACCTCAGCCATGCATTGGACTGACTTCAAACACTGTAGGGGGTCACTGTAGACGAACACCAATGAGGGCGGACGGAAGGACAAGTTTGACTTCATAGCATAAATAGCGTTGCACAGAGAAGGAGTTCAAGTGGCAGACAAAGAATGACACACATATTGGAAGGACCAGCAAATACGCTTGTGTTGGTAGATGGTGACTCATTTCTTCAGCTCACACTAACAGTAAGTCTGGAAAATGAAGGCACCTCAAGGGTCTGTGAGCCTCAGCAGTATTTGACACCATTAATTCTGAGATGTTTTTAAATTTACATTTAAATTTAAAATTGTTTGTTTTTAAAAAAAGACTGATGATGCAACCGACTCTGAACAAGTAACATCTCAAACTGTAACACATTAAAAAACATTGCACTCCACTGTAATATTTATATTTAAAGGAAAACGTGTAGCTTCACCACAGTAAACAAGAATAACGTCATAAAGGTCTGACTCTCATTTCATGGTTTAATTTACAGAATAATGTCGGTAAAGTTTCGAAGCAACAATATCAATAATGTCTCAAGACACATTTCCAAGAGATAGTTTATAACGCCGAGGTTTGAGTTTAGTTTGTAGTGGTCGAATGTTATTGTGAGAAGTCACAGCAAGGCTAGATTATTGACAAACATAAGGTTTCCGCTGAAGCTTAACGAAAATGTTTATCCTGAGTCAGATATCACGACAGAATCACTAACACACTTGGTTCATTTAAACAAGTTCAGCTGCTAGCTTTAGCCATTAGCTCAGCACAAGCACTCCACCACATTTAGAGGCAAACAATTATTACGTTACACTTACGTTCACCCACTAAAAGTATCCGCACGTCTTTCCTCATGTTTGCTTCCGTCTGCAGAAGACAGCCGTCAGAGTTTCATTCAGTCCTTCGGAGCAGCTCGAGAAGGGCCCGGACGCTGTCAAACTCCCGGCGCCTTTGTAGGACAAAACGGACGGATGGATTTCCGTTTCCCCCCGACTTTCGTCTGCGCTTCCTCCAGACACGTGACTCCTCGTTTCAGTAAACGCGCTCTTTTAAAACCCTGCCATTGCACGTAACTCTGGAAATGAATGTCATTTACGCTGCTTTTGGCGGTTACATAGCGTTTGGCTGGCGATGTACCACGAGCATGCGCGACCTCCACTACCCGGCGACTACGGCGAGCAGCAAGAGACAAACTCGGTTAGCAAAGCTTGTTATACTGCACTCATGCGGCAGTATTAGGAACTGTACATCAGTTCACCGTGCTGTGAATTACATATGAGAAAACATATACAGGATTCTGTAACCGAGTTAGCTGGACAAGGGCATGGTTTTAATGATACAATCTCACTGGTCTAAAATGAAGAAAGATATTCCAAATTTAAATATTTATTAAAGATTTTGGGAAAATACAATGAAGATATATTTATTAAAAAAAAAAAAAAGATTTAAATTGGGACAACAATCAAACTAGACTAAAATAAAGATGTGCCGTCCAAAACGTTCTTCAAATTGTTCGTCTTTGTAGTTGGATTGTGGCTGCAGCTGAAAAGAAATGGTTATAATGAAGTGTCACTCAACAACAAAGGGATACCAGTTAAACTGATCTGAATGAGTCAGTGAAAGCTCACTGGTGTAATCTTCAGGTGACATGGGCGTCGACATCACGTCTCTCAGCGCGTCCAGCCACTCGATCTGCTCTCGGTCCTGCTCGCACATGAACACGTACTTCCTCGCAGGCGTCTCCAGGGTGATGCCGCACTTCCACTTGCTCCATTTGGAATGTTTCGGGATGCACCGGCGGGCCGAGTAACCTTTGTTCTCAAGGCCGATGAAGATCACCCCCAACTCTTCTGCATCCTTCATTCGAACATGAAAACATTGATCACATGTTTACAAAAACCCGATCAAACAATGAAACAAGTTCTCACCAGTTGGTCTTTGAAGTAGAGCAGCTTTCTGGACACAGCATCCAAGACAAACCACCTCTTTTTAAAAGCCTCCGTTTTCTGTTTAACACAAGCGCCACACAGAACCCAGAATTGTAGCTTACATTTTACTGATGTTTGAGTTTTTATTGTTTAAACCAACTCACCAATGGACCTGTTTTTTCCATGTATCCTTGCTTCAGGAAGTTCCAGGTTATTTTTGGAACGAGCTGCGATCATAGATGGCTCAATATTACGATCACTTCTTGACATGAAAGTGATATTAAACTCACTTCAGCGCCACTTAGTGTCGGGTAAGTGTCCTGCAGGTAAACGTAACGCGCAGCCCTGATGGCGTTGAACCAAGTGACTACTTCCTGGAATGAAGGTCAAAGACAGTAGAGTTCTATCAGCCTATAATCTATATGTCTGCTGTGCTGCTTATTGTTTATGACACACTCCCACCTCAGCACTTTCATGGTAAACGTAAAGGTTCCTGGTGCGATCATTGCACTGGTAGCAGAGCTGCAGACCGTTGGGATGACCGATCTTCTCCGGCTGGAAGGTGGCGTTCAGGTCTTTTATGGGTATTACAGCTTTAGGGCCTTTGAATTCCTTTGTCAGACGTGTGTTAGTATGAATCTTCTGGAGGCTTCCGACCAAAAAGAACTTACGTCTTCCTTGTTGAAGTAGGTGAGAACGGAGTCTCTCCGCGACAAAACAAACTTCCTCTTCAAGAATTGTATCTTGTCTTTGCCTTTTTTCCACAAAGTTCCTTCATAGAACCCTAAAACGACAATGACAAAACATCACTGAAAAGCTAAATATGATAATGATCTGCAGTCAATGTCACCTGTGGTGTATGCGGGTGGAGGGTACTTGGTTTCTCCGTTAAACTCCGTCCTCTCATATTTCGCCCGAATCCACTGTTCACGCAGGACACTGAGGTTTAGATAGAATCGAGCATTATTTTTCTCTCACTGTGCCACTCTTATCTTCAGATCCTTAAAATGAATGTACATTATGAAAAACTTTGCCACTACAGAGAAAGCCGTAGCGATAGTGCCATCTGCTGTCTGTTTTAGCTCATTGCACTGCAACAGGAAACATTGTGCTAAAATATCGGAATATGTATAAACACATTATATTATACAAATTGTACAGTATGTATAATTTAAAAGATTCATATGAAATATTTAGTGAAACAATAACAGTATATTTCAATTAAGGATAAGACTTAAAAATTAACAATTCCATGATATAAAAAAAATTGTAAATAAATCAGTGGGACCGGCATTTTTTTAAAATAATTTATTTAAAAAAAAAAGATAAGATAAGTGAATCAATACACAATCTCCTTCCAAGAAGAAAGCTGATGATCACAAACAATGACTGAGGAATGCGAAGCAAATGAGAGGCTGAATTCTTGCGAAGTCTCACCTGCAGTCACTCGGCTGTGGACGGTAATAATAAGGAGGAACAGCCTTCTCGTACAAGGCTTTGGCGCAGACGTTTCCCTTGGACTTCATAAACTGCCCGAGCACGTAAACAGAACATTTCTTGTTGTGTTAAACTGAAAATTATGATCAAGTTTCTACCTCTACGAGGTCGTCCTCCCAGAAGTCCAGCTTTATGGATCTGACTCTGTGGGAAAAGTTGCGATGGACACCCGAGCAGTTCAGGCAAACAAACAAGCCCAGGTTGCAGCAAACCCAATCTGGACCTAGGTGAGAGCCGGTCAAGTTAATGAAAATAACCTGTGCTGCGAACACACCTTTCAGTTGTGATCTCACCAGGAGCACCACAGTCCGCGCACACACTGTTCTCCGGCTGCTTCACCAGCTCCAGCAGGACTCTCTCGTTTTGTCCGCTACTGGCCATAACGCACGTCTTCATTAATCCCCCAGTTAATCCTTACAGCTCCATTGATCATGGCAGCAACACACTGAAATAAAAGTAGGAACTTAGAACAGCAGGGTGGAGGATGTTGCACCATAGTAGGAGGTGTCTCATTAGACAATAAAGTCTCTTCCTCCTAAAACGCACGCAGAACCAGTCAATCAACCTCTAAGTATCCAAGTCATCAACTTGACTGCAATACAGATGCAAATTCCGGCTTTCAGGTTTCCTTTATTAGGTCACAACAAAAATAAAAATAAAAACTGAAAACAAATCACAAAAAAGCAAATGTCATTGTGGAAGTAAAAATAAAAAGAAGTAATAGCTTGACTTTGAAACACAATGCTGTTCGTACAAAAGAGTTAAACTCACAAATTCTATTTTTATACAAACCCTCTTTAACTATTTAACATAACTTTACATTAGGAGGCAACTGTACATATTATGCTGGAAAATTCCAGGCAGTTAGTGAAGCTCAGAATAAAAACTGTATAAAAATATTTGCCAAGTGGCCGAATGGGTGTGTCACATGATTCAGGACAAGTCAGTCGACTATTCATCTGCACGGCTTCAGTCGTGTATGAGATCCAGGAAATTCTTCTGCAAGGTGCTGCAGAGTTTCTCTGTCGACTCCGAGGTGGATCGAGTCCAGATAGTGCAGAAACCTGATACAGGAACACAAAAATGTTTTACAACACAAGGACAAATTTGACTAAACGCAGTGTCAGAGTCAGATATCCTTTGTCTGCACGCTGCAGAGCTGAACCAGTCGGGCTGCAGCCCAGAGCTTACTCACCTTCGCTTCACTTTCTCCTGCTCTTTGAGCTGCTCGGACCTGCAGATGGTCCGAAGTGTTGGCAGGTAGTCCAGCCCCATCAGCCGTCTGTCAACGGCCCCAAACGCCCCTCTGCACACCAGCGAATCCATCACATCCCGTCTGTGAGTGGCCAAACTGAAACACCATCATTTTAGCAGAGGACACTCTCATGGAACGCTAGTGAAGAACTCACTGTGCCGGACACGGGTCGCCTGCTGTGAAGCTGAAACTGGCCCGGTGAGGCGCCACAGGAAGGGTCAGCTCCTCCATGGCCTTTCTTCCCAGCTCCTCATCCAGCTTCAGCGCTTGGTCACGGGCCTCGGTGAGAGATGTCCTGCACTTGTGAAAGCTCAGCGCTTCCACAGCCGCCTGCACCTCCAACACACGCTCCTTTTCCTCGCAGCTCGAACGGTCACAATCCATCCTCGGCTCATCCATCATTCCGTCTTTCACCGCGGAAAGTGCCGGAGGGTTTCTCTGTGTGAAGCTGTCAGCGAAGGACATGGAGTCAAAAAAGTCTGCTATGGCCTGAAGACCCTGGGAGACGGGGAGACTTGTGAGCCGCTCCTCTGCAGTCAGCGCCCGACTTCTTACAGTTAGATTCTTATTCATTTCTTCTTTTAAATCAGGCTGTGGTTTGGAGAGGGATAGAAACCCATCCCCCGAGTCGGAGTCAGATTGAAGTCCACCTTTGTCAGCTGACTGCCGTGTCCGCTTGTTTTTCTTCATTCTGTGCGATAACTTCACTGGACTCCCGTCGTCCGACTCTGCAGAAGGTAAAAATGAGGTCGGTTCTGGAGGCGGGACGGGAAGGGGTTTCTCTCGTTGAGAAAGCTGAGGTTTCTTCGTGAAGGGTTCCAGCTCCTTCTGAGGTAAGGGCACCAGGCTTTCCATGTTGGAGTAGGTGAGGTTAAATCCACGTCGAAGGCCTTCCACTAGCAGAGCCCAGCTAGCCACATCTTGAGTTTGAGTCTGAAGCACAGACATTTGTTTTAAAGCACCAAAACTAATGCTTTTAAAATGACTTGAGATAAACGAAAATTTACCTTGAGAAGATCCCAAATGCTCTTCTCTGTTTGGCTGTTGATCAGGCCCAGCGCGCTCTCTGTGCAGCCAGTGTCACAGAGAGGCAGATCCTTCACTTCACCAGACGTCCCTGCTTCTCCTTCAAAACATACGAGCAGAGTTCAAAGCCAAAATTCAGCCCAACATTGGCAGTTTTTAAATCTGCTGACCATCTTTGCGAGCCTGCAGCTGACGGTCGTCATGGCGACCTCCCGCGCTGCGAGCCCAAAACTGCATTTGAAGTAAGCTCTGCCTGACATCACAGTTGTTCAGTCTGAGCAGCGCGTTGACGTCGGACGCGTCAGTCCTCAGGTTCTCCGTCAGGCACAGCAGGCGCAGGTAGCTGCACACGTTCACCTGCAGGGAGGGGACTGTCATTCACTGAAATAATGAACTAATGTTTGTTTTACTTCACTCACCAGTGAGGGGGTTTTGAAATGTATCTCCTCAAAGTGTCCGTCGAACATGGTGCTGAAAGCAGGGTCTGGGAGACATGGCACATGTAACCACCTGAACCTCGGCTCCATCCTCAACGCAGGACTCACCACTGGTCGTGAGGATCACGGGCCGCTTAGTCGTCGCCATGAACGTCTTGATCGCAGCCAAAAATCCAGAGTCCTCCTCAAAAATGACATCCACCTCCTCAAACAGGATCAGTGAGGTGGCCGTCTTCTTGCTCTGCTCCTCAGTGCTGGATGTGGGTGACTTCAGAGTGTTCTTGGATTTGAGAGGAGCTTCATGTGTGGAGCTCTTTGCTGAAACAGAAGATGAGATCAACACCAAAAATGTAGCTCAGTGGTTAAGCTGATCGGATATTTACACTTCTGATGCTCCTTCTTAGAGCTGTCAGCGCCGGGTTTGAAGAATTTAGCCAACGAGGTCGGAGCCAAGCCTCCTCGCTTGCTACCTCGAGGAGACTGGGGGAGTTTTCTCGGCGACGACACGACCCTGCGAGGCGAGTTCATCTTCCCTGCAGGAGAGGAAGAGGAGTGATCTGCTGCTCTGTTGCTTGTCATCTCGTGTGTTACTCCAGCACGTACGGGGCGAGATGCCGTGTTTGACCGAGCTGGTGCTGCTGCCAGTGCTGTAGCTGGTGAAGTAGGTGGGTTTGTGGGCGTTGACCCCTTGACTGTCCACCTGGTGGGACTGGGTGGCTTCTCGCAGCTGGGACAGGATCAGCCGGCCGCTGCGCTGAGAGGACGCGTTCACCTCGAACACCTTGAATTATAACGTTAGAGTCAAACCAGTCCACACGACTTGGTCACATGACCAGCCTTCAGTACCTTAAAACCCAGCTCCTGAGCACAGGCGTAAACAGCAGCTGTCTTCCCGACTCCAGTGGGGCCAGTGATGAGGACTGTGTTACAGAGGCCGTCCTCAGCAAACACAGAGTCGTCGCCGCCGTCCCAGTCAGAATCTGGACCCAGCAGTCAAACAGGTCACCGAAGATTACAGCAACAAAAAAAAATCCTTTCGTCGCTTACCGACACTGCTGTCCTCCGGCTTCTTTGGCTCCCTCTGTCTTTTCTCTTCTCTATCAGCACGCAGCTTCCACTCCTTCAACCAGCTGTGAAATTCATTGAAATGGAATTGACATCATACGATGGGAGGACAGTGACACTGGTTTCTTCTATGCAGCAGAGATGGCGCACCTGTGCAGCCTCCTCACTGATGCCGTATTCCCCACGATGTCACTGGAGTGCTGAGGCTGATACTTGTCCGTCCACAGAACATCTTCCCTGACCACATCTGCTGAGCAAACAGAAGACGTGTTCATGCATTTGAATCACATTCAGCTCGGGGGAGCCACCTACTTTCTACGCTCGCGTCGTCTTTAGAGGGCGAGTCTTCGCCAGAGACGGAGGCCGCTTCCTTCTTCTCCGCCACACTTTGTTTCTGGGCACTTCGTCTACGCCTCGCCCTCCTTGAAGGTTCCACCTCTACCGAAACACTGTCATCTCCAAGGCCGGCTCTCTGCTTCTTCGCAGCTTTGACTCCGTCGTCATCCAAGCGTTTCCTCTTCCCCTTGCCGCCAGCTTTGACTGATGAGTCTGTGCTTGTGACTTTTGCTGCGGCTTCTGATGAGAGTCGGGTGAGTAACGGTTTGTTTTTGAGCATGCCAACTGCGCGGCACTGACCTGAACTGCAGAGCTGATGGTATTCTGAACACTTTGTCTTCAAGCGAGTCAGGAACATCTGAACAGGGAAGGAAGAGTTGCAGGAACGGACATCTTCTATTAGAATCTGGAGGACATCTGCAGCAATGTCAGGCCTCCACCCCGAAACCTGAGCGGCAAATATTTTAAACTTTAAACTCAAAAAATGAATCATCACGAATCAATGTAGTGGTAGAACATACTCTTCCATGTGAAACTTTACGTGCTGCTTCTGTTTTCATACTAAAGTGCCCACTACATGAGAGAGCAGAGCTGATCTTCTGGCTCCATGGCTCCTTCAGATCCGACAGTAATGGACATTTTGGCCACGGAAGACTCCAAAGGGGACAATCTGATGAGGAGAAGCAGATGAATGTAAAGCTCTAACCCGTCTTGGCGAGAGGACGGGCTACCTGTCGGCGGCTGAGTCGCGTGTAGAACCGATTGGAAGGATAAACATTGTGCAGAATAGGCCTCTCTGGTGGCTGCAGCTTTGGCGATCTGCTTCCTGAAGTTCTCTGGCAAGCCGCTCTTCAGGAACTCCCTGCGGGCCTTGAACTGCTCGTCATCCTGGGAGTTCTCTGACCCCTCGCGGCTGCTCTCGTCAAATATAGACACCTTCCGGACGTTCTTCTCTTGGCTTGCAGTTGTCTGTTTGGAGCCTGTTGTGGAGGGGAAAAAAGCTCATTTATAATGGAGGCTGGTGGCAGAGGTGAGGAGCTCAGGTGAACTGTGACCAGAAAGTGCACCTTTCCCATGAGACGCCTGTTTTCCCAGCACGTCGTTTAAACTGCGGAGAGACTTCTTCGGTTTATTCTTCTCCACCGCTCCCTTGGCTGGTGCAGCCGGGGCATCATCGAGGCAAATGATAGAATCCTGAAGAGGTTGGAGAAGTTACACACCTTCCACCAGGGTGAAGAGATTAAAGTGTAATATCAGCTGAGGCTCGTACCTCGTCCTCGCAGTAGGTCTTTGAGGCGGACGTCTCAGAGCGGGATGAACGCCTCAAGGTGCCCTTCACCTCCACAGCTTTCTTACTCTTCTTAATCGCCTTGGCCTTCTCCACCAACTTCTTTGCCTGCTTCTGTTTTTCAGACTCGTTCTGTGTTAGATGAAGCAAAGGCAGAGGAAAAATGAAGCTGCAGTTGATAGCGCGGTCGCACAGTCTTGTAAAGAAGAGGGAGAGCGCACTCACCTTGGAGGATAAAGGACTGTTGACGCCATTTTCTCCTTTATCACTGTCTCGTCGGACTCTGGTCAACCTGATTCTGATTTTTAGAAGATTATTGTTAATAATTCTACAGACAAAAACAC
Organism: Synchiropus splendidus; assembly: GCF_027744825.2. NCBI lineage: Eukaryota > Metazoa > Chordata > Actinopteri > Syngnathiformes > Callionymidae > Synchiropus > Synchiropus splendidus. The sequence continues at coordinate 4,876,585 of NC_071352.1, forward strand.
AAACAAAAACTGAATTTATCGACAACCCAAAACTGTGGTTTTATAATCATTAATTTTGCTTCTTTTCTAGAGCAGAACATTTAAAATGCCTTAAACACAAAAACAATAATAATCTAAAATAATCTTCATATAATCTGATAATCTGCACATAAACTAGAAATGCGTTTGACTCATGGACAGACATTAGATACTAGATCACTCACCTGATGGGACTCTCCTTGGTGTCAGGCGGACACACCAGCTCTGCAACAAAAACTCCATGGCGAGACTTACGTTTCCGTGGCGTCGATATGCTGACAGGAGTTCCCAATGATGCCTCCTCAGCTGCTGGCTTGGCACTGCCATCCATCTGAGGAGCTATCGGGGTGCGACTCCCGGCACCTCCTCTTAGAGACCGCCTCGTTGCTGGAGCGGAATCATTTGACTCTGTAGCACCAGTCTTGTTCTCCTTCACGACCACGGCTTCTTCAGCAGGACTCTGGGTGGCAGCTGCTGAGTCGACGTTCGCCTTCTTTTTCGTTTTCCTCCCAGGCTTCTTTTTGACAACTTTATCCCCCTGGGCAACAGGGGGCGCTTGCTCGTCGACGGGAGGTCTAGCGGCACCCTCTTCAGCGTCCTTGTCTGCAGGTTTCTTCAGCTTCTCCTGAGTTTTGGCAACTTTACCGGCTTGTTTGAAGGCAGCCATGAACTGCTTTCTCTCCGACTCGCTGCACTTAGATGTGGAGTCACTTTCAAGCACCAGCAGCTCAAGCTCTTCCTCCAGCAGGACAACATTGGACCTGCGCTTCACAGTCGGAGAAGGAGATTTGCCGACTGATGCTACTTCTGCTGGGGAACCCACAACATTCCTCTTGTTGAATATGGAAGCAACCTTTCCCACTGGCTCCTTACACTTATGCACCTCAGCTTGGATAGTGAGAGTACGCTGTGGCACCTGGAGGGGTGCTTCTCCAGAGGCTTCATTAGATACAGGGGGCTGTAACGGCTCATTTTCCTTTATTTCAACTTCGTCTACGACTTGAACTGAAGGAGCCTTGCATTGCTCATCATCTCCAACCTCCTCTGCATCATCTTGGCTGTGACTGCGCACGAAATCCTCAAAGGAGATCATGACAGTGCTACTGTTCAACTCAGAGTTCTCGTCCACATTCACCTCCATGCTCGCATCAGAGAGGAAACTAGCCGCCTCTTTCACCTCTGCTTCAATTTGTTTCACCGGTTCATCATCCTTTTTAGACTTTGCTGCTGGTTTCCTGTTGCGTTTCACTTTATCTTTTGGTAACACAACAGAAGAGGGTGAACTACTGCTTATTACTTGGACTTCAGGCTGTTCTATAGAACAATCCTCTTCAGTTGGCTCTACAGTCTTGCACTCATTTTCCACCAAGCATTTCTCAGCTCTTTTCTGTTTCTTTTGAGAGGGCTTTCTTGATTTCGGTGCAGAGACATTCCTCTCTGGTGAATCTTGAACAACAAAGCTGCAATCTTCATCAACAGCTTTATCCTCCACAAGCTTCCTGGAAACGTTTGTTTTTTTTCTGCGTTTTTGAGGCGGTTGCTTCGATAGTGCCTCTGGAGTGGATTGCTTTTCTACTGACTGATTCTTCTGACATGATTCTTTGGGCTGCTCTGGTGAACTGCTCTTTTCTTTAGAGACTAAATTAGGTCTTTTGCTGAAGTAGTCCATGATGTTGTTGGAGCGAGGAGGAGAAAAAGGCTTCTCCGCCGGCTTCGGGAGCGGAGAAAAATAGTTCGTGATTGTCTTAACAATGGGACTGCCGCCATCTTTGCGAGCTTTCTTGCATGGCTGAAAAAAGAAATGGGACTTTAGGTAAACATAATAAAAAGTCTTCATTAGAAACACGATTGGAAAAATTGAGAACTGTATACAGTGCAGGTAAACAACAATTTACATTTAGCATTCACACGTTTGAATAAGAGATTGTTAACAACAATACATTGTCTTTTTTATTGACATTATTGACTAATAATCCAACATGATCTATGCAAGATGAAAACAATGTACTACTACCTTTTTTTAACCAATGAATGTTGGGTTTAAATAATTTTTGGGAGTTGACGTAAACAATATTACCTTGTGATGCTACAATATTGCTATAACATGACATTTCCATCTAGTTTAAATTATCTCACTTCAATCAAATATTACATTATACAGAATTCACATTGAAGACATACCTGAGTGTCAAAGTCCTCAATAACAGATGCCATAGCCACAACTCCTGCCATAGTTTGAAGGTCACTGTAAACAAAAAAAATCGCTTTTTAATCACAATCTGTGGCTAAGTGCATAAACAGTCATTGAAATCACGATCGACTTTGACATATAACAGTGTGTGTACACAGAAAACAGTGTCTAAAGCTAACAAAACAACAAAAAAACTATAATTCGATTGTCGAGAAACTTGAGTTTTATTACAAACGCGAAGAGGAAGATGTGTATGGTTGTTTACATTAGATGGCAGAAATTATAAATGCGTTTGACTTGAACATTAATATATTTAACATTTTTGTTCAGAGGTGAAGTCAGCCAGATAGGAATACAGTGTTGTGTTGACCAAAGCTTATCGTGTTAGACGTCCTTACTACAGATAAATATACTACTCTCAACACAAAGGTTCTCACCGATGGTCCAAAACGCAGGGAAGAGAATTGATGTCGTTGCACCAGCAGTCGACGACGTCTCTCAGAGAAAGGCGTCCGTGGTTTGCTCGACATGTAAACTCCACTGTACAACAGTAAGCTAACAACGACAACCAGCTGCGACGTCGACCATAACTCTCCCCAGTGGAAGCCGTGAAGGAAGTCCAAATACCGTCACCATGTCGGGCGCCGAACCGAACACCAAGTCGTTAAACTGGTCGTGTTGGTCCGAGAACACATATTACTGACGCGCTAGCTCTTTCAAAAACGCGCCAGAGCAGGCGAGAGTGAAGAGCGCCAAACAGACGCAACGAGGTTCGTGACCAATCCCGACCAATCACGTGAAAGAAAAAAGCTTCGTCATTGGATGACGTTTCTACCCTCAACAAAGATGGCGGAGTGCGTCGTCTTTCCCACAATAGGGGTTGAATTGCGATATGATCTTTCACCAGATAAATGAATTATAAGAACTACATAAATAATCAAGATGTATCGGATGCGATTAGTACAGTCATTATTGAACTGAAAAAACGGGTTTGTATCATTGTAGTGATTCTTTTTTCATTATGTTTACTGATTTCCAAAACTACAATTTCTGACGTCTGATTTCCCAATATTAAGGACATCAACGTGATTTTGGGGGGGATATTTCGCTATATTGTAGCCATATTTTTCTCACAAACAATCCCGATCCTAGCTGTTGATCGGTAACTGATCGAATCAAAAATGTAGTGTTCACGTGAACTACATCCCCCACAGTACAGTGCGCGCCTAAGATGGCGTCGCTCTATGTCGTTTCGTTTGTCAACAGAACTGACCGGGAATTCTTTTCTCCTATTATTTTTTAATTACATGTAGCTGAAGATGTCATTGTTGTCAAGAGCGCTGACACGAATCCGACCTCGAATCTTTGGTCGCGGTGGATGTCCGGACTCAGCTGCCCGCAGAGGTCAGCACGCTGCCGCTGACGAGACTGTGGTCGTCGGCTCCAGCGGTGAGTTGGTGCGGAGACTGGCCTCACAGGTGGAGGTGAGACCGGGCTTCATCACCCAAGAGGAAGAGGAGGCTTTCCTGCGAGAGCTGCATCCAGGCCTGAGGAAGAAGCGATATGAGTTTGACCACTGGGATAATGTAAGCACAACTCATTTTAAGTTCATTTTCATATTCAATTCCTCTACCCAACTGTCATTTTCTTACTGTTTTTTAATGTATTTTTTTATGTTATAGTATGTTGTCTGTCATTAACTGCACTGTTGTCTCTGTGTGCTCTATTTCACACTCATAAATAAGTATCTGTCTTTATTTACATTTGGTACTGTCACCTGTCCACACTCAGGCCATACATGGCTTCCGTGAGACCGAGCGCCTGACTTGGAGCCCGCCATGCCAGGAGGTGTTGAATCGAGTCCGGTCTGTGGCATTTCCTCAGGGTGGACCTTTGCTTGGGCCGGTCCATGTCCTGGACCTGGACAAAGCTGGCTACATCAAGCCGCATGTCGACAGTATCAAGGCTGGTTTTTATACCACACAGTAGACGGTGGAATCTGTTCACTAATGCCATCTTCTCTTAAAGTTCTGTGGCAGCACCATCGCAGGTCTGAGTCTTCTGTCGGACAGCGTGATGCGTCTGGTGAAGGAGGACGCTGCCCAGGAGTGGCTGGACCTGCTGTTACAGCGCCGCTCCCTCTACATACTCAGGTAATGCGTGTTGAAATATCACATCTATCATAGTCTGAAGTGAATTTATGACAGTCTTCTCTGTCCTTTTACAGAGATGAAGCCAGGTACCGGTTCACTCATGAGGTCCTGAGAGACGAAGAGTCTCTGTTTAAAGGAGAGAAAGTCCCACGTCAGCGAAGAATCGCAGTCATCTGCCGGAACCTTCCGAGTTGACATTGACTGATAAAACTGTGTCAGTAATATAAAAGCAGAAACTTGGATGTTTCTGCTGCTGCTTCTTCTGATGAATTGAAGCTTGAATTGTGCAGAAATGAGAAGCGGTTTAAGAGAAGACCGTCGACAGAATGTGAAGAAGCCGTGTTGAATGATCAGGTTGGATCCACTCTTGAGATCAAATTCAACAGATGATCATATTAAGATTCAGTTCTTCAACAGATACTTAAATAACAAATATTTATTATATACAGCATCTACTTTTGTATAAAGCAATTTGACATGGACAGAAGCTGTTTCCAGACCATTTATGTATGTCAATGAGCTCTAAAAAAATAAACTGAATTAAAATCCGTCTGTGCGTCTTGAAGAATATTTAAACGAGAAATTTGGCTGACTATTTGCATTTGCTGACTTCATCAGTGATGGCGGCGGCCTGGCTGTGTGTGGAAAAACAAACAATGTAGATGTGTTTCTAGGGTCATTGTGAAAAATGGTGAAAAATAAAAATGTCAGTTAGTGATGATAGAATTATACGGCCAGCACACAAGGTTGATAATGTCCCCTATCCACCCTTCATTACCTCAGTAAACAAAGCGCATCCAGATGAATATGATGCCTGTTGTCCAACTGCAGAGGTTAAAGCCAAGAGACAAAACAAGCTGAATTGGATTTTCACTGCATTTTATTACAAAGGTTCTAACAAAAAAAGAAAGCTTAAGTCAACACACATTGATCTGTTTTTTTTTTCTCTCCACACAATGAAACATGTTCACTCCTTAAGGTAGAAGTGCATTTTCTCGTTGATGTACTTCCGTTCTGGATTGAGCCTCTTCAAGATCTGAGCCAAGACGTTGACCGTCTGCTCGCTGCTCAAACCAGTCCGTTTGGTCTGGAACTTCTTCAGCAGGTCCTTTGTCGTCATGGGTTTCCGGATCAGGTAGCGCCGGACAGCGTCCTCTGTCAGCTGCAGGTCGCTGCTGCGTGACGGGACATAAGAAGATTAACAAACAACTCTGGATCACAGATGATGAAGACTGCAGATAAATACTTGGAGCTGGGAGTGGACTTTCCAGACGACGGTTGCGGCGTGCTCTTCCCAGAAGGAGCCGGGCTTTGACTGCTGGGGTCCATCTTCAGCCTCTTGGCAGCAGGAGAGTCTGTGCTCGGACCTGGTGTTTGCCTTTTACCTTTCAAAAGAAGGGATTTTGTCGGTCAACTTTGTTATTGTCACATGACCTCGACCTCACCTTGCTCGAGTTTGCTGGCAGCAGCTCGCAGTGTGTTGGAGGTGGACACAGGGTCTATGGATGGAGTCCCTGGACGGCTGCCGGTCCTGGAGCTTCCTGCAGATCCTCGACCGCCTGGACGTTTGGGAGGAGTGCGCTTTTTCTGCGAGGAGCACAGCACTGAACTACAAAGATGGCTCCACACACTCACTCTGAACAAGAGGACATAGTCTCAGATGTCCTTCTGGCCAGGCCAGTCATTCATTTGTTTTTTCCAGCGACGCACCATGAACAAAGCGGAAGCCGTCTCTCCCTCGATGTCACTGTCATCCGAAGTGTCTGACTCTCCGCTGCTGTCTGTGCAACAAGAGGACGACTTTCAAAACCCATTCACAACATAAACGTAGTTGACTCACCTTTTTTCTTTTTCTTCTCCATCTGCACTGGTGTTTTCTTCCCCTCCTCCTCTTCTTCTTCCTCCTTCTGTTCCTCCTCATTTGGTTTCTCCTCCTCGCTCTCTTCCTCGCTCTCAGAGGCCTCGTCAATACCTTGGTGAGACACAGAGTCAGCTCCATCTATTCACTTCAATCTTTTCCTTTCAGTTCAACCACCTTTCGGGTGATCTTCCTCTTTGCTTGGCTTCAGCTTCTCTGGCTCCTCCTCTGAACTGAAAGAAAAAGTGTGTTCAATAAAAACATGAAGCAAAACTGGAGAGTTTGGATCCCAACCTGCTCTCGTCGGACATGTAGTCCACCTCCAGGCCCTCGTGGTCTCCATCATCACTGTCTTCCAGAGCCTCTTTGTCACTCCCCTTCTTCTTCTTGTTCTTCCCCTTTCCTTTGTTTGCCTCCTTCTTCACCTTCGTTTTGCCCTCACCGTCTATTGAAATAGATCAGAGACTGAGGCTCAGTCACTGTGTGGAAGGTAGAGAAAAAAAACTGTCCCTCTCATCTCACCCTCCCCCATGCTGCTGTCACTGTCGTCGCTGCTCATCTCCAGGTCATCCTCAAGGTCATAAATCCGCAGGTCGCCTCCTTTTCCACCTCCTTTCTTCTTCTTCTTCCCAGACTTCTCGCTCTCCTCATCATCTTCCTCGCCATGTTCCTGCTCCCGCAGACGTCTCTGCAGCATGATGCTGAAGTGGTTCACCACCTTGTTCCTCCTGGAGAACGAGAGACGTTTACTCCATTGCCGATGAATGTTCTCAAACTTGTAAACCAACTCTAATCATTACCCCTTCCACATCTCTCTCACCTGCCCCACTCCTCCTCCGCCTCCTCTGCGGTGAGAGTCCGGTGCTTGGCCAACGGTGTGAAGTTGTACCAGCCGTTGACTGGAAAAGCCTCAAATGCACCATCAGGACACTGAGTGAAGATGTAGTAGGAAGCATTTTCCGTAACACCGCCTTTCTTAATGCCCTTGAACCTGACACCAAAGAAGAAAACCTCTTATCAAGCAAATATAGTGAACAACAGTTCAACAGTCTATATTGAATATCACAAATAATATTATTTCACTACTGCATCTTATGACAACCTCCACTGCCTTCTCATGGTGAATTCAGATCAAGGACCACGTGTCATCATCATATCTCAACTCTCAGGATCCTGGAGTTGGATTTGGCTTAACTGCTTCTCTCAAAGGATCCGCAGCAGATGTCAAGTCAATTAAACACCAAGTGTTAGATCATTTCACCAACCTTTTGCCAGCTTTTCCGTTGACCTTCAGAATCCAGGGCTGATCCTCCGCTTTAAACTCGCGAGTCACGATGCCAAACTTCTTTCTTCGCGCTTCCTCTCGCTGCTTTTTACCAAATTCACTGCCGGCTGCCCCCTCCACTGTCTCCTCTTCACCGTATATGCGTCGTGCACTCATGTCTCTTTCCATGCGAGCCTGAGTAGCAACCGCATGGTCAAGATGTGATAAATATTCTTCACTGCTTCTGATCAGTTTGTTGTCCATGATTTTACATTTTTAAAAATTCCACTACTCTCACCCCAATAATTCTCTTTCTATATGTGCTAACCCTACCAGGGTGCTCATCACACCAGTTTACTGTGCCAGACTCCAAACTCCGGAGTTCTGAGACTCACCTGCGTCCAAGTTGAACAGTTCACTTTGTCTCCAGAGTTGAAAGCCATTATGTTGTATTTCTTGCTGGTGTTTCTGCCAGTCAAAGAAAGGACTCGTTGTCACTTGACCTTTACTATTGGATTCACCAACTAATAATCACTGATAATTCTTATATAAAACGGATCAAGTAGTCAATACATTTTTGTAAAAGAAGTCCAAAGAATTTCCATCAAAACTGTACTTACTTTGGAACCCGCACAGTGTACTCAGTTGCAGAGGGACTGTTATTTCCCTGAAACAAAGTAAAGAGTTAATTATTTTTAGAACTATGTTATGGGATATGTTTAGTTTTAAATGTGAAAGGGAACAGAAATATAGAATAAACACGTTACCAAAAACTGATTTCACATGTAAAATGAACAGCACAGTATGGAGGAGACCAATGACACAATCTCAACAGAAGGAAACAGTCTGCTTTACCTGATGCAGGCTACTTAATTCATAATGTTTTCACGATTTTGCCCTCACTCACCAGGGAAGCCATGACTCTACTTTGGTCAAAAACACCTTTTGGCAATCTCAGAAAACCTAAAAGCAAGTGAAAGGAACAAAATATAGGTAAGTCAGAGAAACGAAAGCAAGGACAGCTACTTCTGACAATTCTATACATCCATTCCGCTATAGCTTTACGGTTTGTTCCAGGCGAATTACCACTACCAGATATAGAAAAAGTACTATACTCCTGAAATAAATTATCAAAGGAGAGAGAATACAACCAATGTAACTGATGTGCAGTAGCAATGAAACGATCTTGCCGCTGCTAGCATCCAATGCTAAGTAAGCAACAGCTTTTTTCTAAAAAGATATACATGACTTAATAAACCAAATAAGAACTAAAGAGGCTTGACTCACCCGGATGTTTCTCGTAATACTGAAGGCAATACAATGAATTTATCACACAAGTTTTACTGATGCGCACACAAGCTGGTGCACCGGTCTAAACAGTTCGACCAGAAACAATCGAACACTTTAGTTCTCATGCGGTGTGGTGGTAACGGTCTTCTGCTCGCTACTGCACCCTACCGGTAGGAAGAGGTTGTAACTGAGATTAGAGCAGGTTGCCTTCATTTGTCCAACAGTGGGGAATGATATAATTTAAGAACGGAAGTTGGACCATAACGATTTATTTTGACAGCCTCACCGTGTTTCTCACACCATCTAACAAAGATTTGTGTTTTAATAGCCCCATGATTTGCATTTTGTTGTGTTTGGGTTGTTATTTTGATTCTTTTCTTTTTTACACTTCTCTATTTTTGTTTCAATTATAATTCAATAATATCTCTACCCATATTCAAGGGCCATTTAAACATCCTATATGTCAATAAATACATATTCAACCTGGATTCCTTTGTTTGAGTTTGGCTTGTGTTGTGATTGGTTGTGCTCTCGCCACCTCTTTTCCTCGTCTTCCTCTCATTGACCAATCCTTTCAAGATTTACGGATTTGCATTACTCCTCAGGGGTTTTAGCTCCAGGTGTCAGTGGCAGTGTAAAGTTGACAATGCCTCTCTCCTTCTGTGCTCTGTGGCAGGACTGACACTTCATGATGAGTTGCGCTTCCGCACTGCTTCTTCTAGGTAAGCACATGAAACACTATTCTGCTAATGGAGACATTTAAAAACAAAACAAAAGACTGTATAGACCTGCTTCTATAGCATTGCATCCTTATGCTCCCTCACCATCTTTGTTTTTTCTAGGTTTCCTGCTTAGACTTGTGGCCTCTTATCCTGAGGGTTGGTTTGATTTCCGTAAATACAAATATTGTAAAATGAGTTCCTGGAGGTCAAAATTCTTCTTCTTCGCAGGCTCGTGCGATACATATGAAAACATCAGCGAACCATATCGCAACAGTGCCTTCAGTTCCACGACCACGAGCGTCTACCCTTTAAAGGACACAAAGCTGGTGAACAAGTGGGTGCGCTTTGTTGGAATTGGCGGCGACAAAGTTGCTGAGGCTTGTCCACCCACAAATCATGGAAGCACAATGTACCCCCTGTATTTTCCCACCACGTTACCAAGTGAGGTAAACGGCAGCCTGAGTGGGGACATATATATGAATACAGGGAGCTGTACCACTAATGGTGTCAAAGTCACAGTAGCGCAGTGTCCTGGAGGATTTTTTGTGTATAAACCAGATGCCCATGCACATCCTGACAGTGCCTTTGTGACAGGTAAGTTCTCATTTCAGCTGATATATTACACTGCTATTGAAGTATATATCAGCCATTGCTTACCTATCCAAGTGAGATCAACTCCTTCTGACCTGAGAAGAGCGTGAATAAGGGATGAACAAGGCTCAGCTCACAGGCCATTTGCATCACACAACGTTCGCATAAATATATTCCTAGAGAATAGAAAATACAAAAAGTCAAACGTGGTTACTGTGAATGAGCATTTCTCCAACTCTTACTTTAACTCTTACTTGAAAGTGTTTTAAAGTTTTTTTCCTTGGGGTCAAACACGAGATAATTTTCATTTTTACATGGAAATCATATCCATGTTTTCCATGGCAACAGTCATATTAATAAAATATGATGTATGCAGTACTTCCATTATTATTTTCGTCATACTATTCTAGCTTCAGATAAAATAAGAAAATCCATGAAAAGTTCAGTTCGATCAGTTCCTGGACACACAACTCATTCGTGCTATAAAGCTTCAGTGAACATTTGATACGACTCTTCTCTGTTCAGCGCATTTTTCGTGCGGGGCTGACTCTTGCGGACCACTGGCGGAGTGTAACTCTGGAGGCGGCTGCATTTGTGTTACTGGCTACAAAGTCCCAGATGACACCACTCCAACAGAAAACTCCTTCGGCTGTGCGGGTGAGTCATTTGTTCCTTTGATTAAACAAAACCGCGAGATTAAATTTTAAAAATATTTAATAATAACGTATAAACACGGGCAAAGGTCCACGTATGGCCCCCGGGCCACACTTTGATCTCATCTGAAGTGACTGAATCGCCCTTGCGTGGATGCCGACTGTGAGATTGAGTTTTGTTCCCAGATATAGACGAGTGTGCGGTTGCATTGGCCTGTGGGTCTCATGCAACCTGCGAGAACAATGAGGGCTCGTTCACCTGCACATGCATAGGTGGCTATGAAGTGACAACAGAGGGCACCCCAGCAGGAACAAGCAATCCATGCATAGGTCTGACACCAACCCTCCTGTGCTGGCGATGAAACCGCTACCTTCAGTCGAAGGCCTAAACAATCCTGTTTCTCTCTAGATACTGATGAGTGTCTCACACACCCGTGTGGCCAGTATGGCACCTGCGCCAACTCACAAGGAGATTACGCTTGTACCTGCCAGGCTGGCTTCGATCTTTTCCGCGGGGACAGACCTGAATGTGTCGGTATGTACATGTTGTTCTTTGAAATGTCACTAGATTTCTTTGAAATCAAGGGTACGGTCTTATAACTCTGCGTGAGCATTTTTTAAGATCAAAATTTGCTATAAAACACAAGATCAGGATCCCACTTCTGACGCCAAATAATGAGAGCATCATGCAATACAAAGCACAAAGGGGTGTCAATACCAACACTTGCGAACAAAAACACAAGTGTTCTGATGTTCTCCAAAAGCAGCACTCCGGTTTGCTCCCATGCTCAAAATTTTGTGGGTGTGAGTGCGTGTGAGCTGCTGTCTGAACTGTGAGCGATGACCAGAATGAATAAGGTGGGGTCAAGTACCAGCAATTCACAATCCATCCTCTGTTGTCAGATATCGATGAGTGTCTGGAAGACGGTGTCTGTGGCCCAAATTCTGCGTGCCATAACAACCCTGGAAGTTTTACGTGTACGTGCCTCGTGGGTTACGAGCCCACCAACACTGAACTCTCTGCTAGCGTTGTCAACATTTGCACTGGTAAGTTTAGTTGCCCCGCTAACTAAGCCGCCATCAAAAATGACAGTCCGAAATGCCTTGCAGATATTTCTGAGTGCACGGTTGATGAAAAAATCTGTGGACCGGATGCCAACTGCACCAACACCATTGGCTCATACCTCTGCCCCTGTTTCTCTGGATACCGAAAGAACAATGAGCACAAGATCGCCAGCTATATGAACCCCTGCCTAGGTTAGTTGGCAGCCCAAATCCCCATGTTAAAAAGCCTCACTCACCACTCCGACATGATTCTCCGGTCAGATATCGATGAGTGCGCAGAGACGGAGGATATTTGTGGTCGAGCGACAATATGCACTAATGCTCCGGGCACCTTCTATTGCTCTTGTCCTGATGGATTCTACCCTTCCACTGGGATTGTGTGGACAATGGACGTCAGTTTCTGTCAGCGTAAGTCACTTCCATTCTCACCTAAGTGGCATGGCACTAAATCGATTCTGCCGTGTTTCACAGAGCTTACTGAAATTCTAGATGCATTAGAGGTAAGAGGCTGAAACCTTAAAATGTTTTTAGTAGCTGTTTCATTGAAATGTATCTCTGGCAGGGTGACAACAAACAGAAGGCGTTTCTTGACAATATGGAGCAGGACATCCTCAACAATTCGGGCGCCGCTGTGCCAGATGCGGTGAGGAGATTGAGAAGCCTCCTTTAATTTGTTCATGCTGTTACACAAGGATTACAAATGTAGAAACTTGTGATGAAGATGATATGATGTTAAATCAGTCAGACTCATGGAGATTCTGGATGTAAATATTATATGAAAGACAATTTGAGTTTCCCTTTATAACCCATCCATTCAGAGACAGTCAGTTGTTATCCTCTTCTTTGTTGCTAGAGTATTACAGCGCCTCCTCAGTCTTGGCATATGCACTACATCCTTTGGTGACTTCGTTTTTACGGAACACTCTTCTGAAACCGACAAAAAAAAAAATTGATAGGAAAATGTGCAGTTCCATGTGGATCATAATAATAACAAATTTCCTCAACAAAAAATATAACTTGCCCTTGTAAATATGCAGCTTGTTTTGAAAAGCTCAAGAGCTACATTTCTGCTGTCTTACGTAAGAAAAAAAAACACTTAAAACCAGGTAAAAAGTAGCGATCAACAGTGACCAGAATATTCCATTTATATTTGTTTATCTGTAATCTATTGTAATATCTGTTATGACTTGAATCAATAATGAAAGAAACAAACACTACAAGAGTAGTGTTGTAATATAAAAATATGTTTGTAGATTGTAAAATATCTGTAAATTAAGAGGTTGACTTTCCTTCTCATTCTTTTGCTTGCAGACTGTAGTCAACAGCATGACAGCATCAGTGGTACCTCTTTTTTTTGGTCCAGAAATAGGCCCTCTGATGACTGAGGAGTAGTTCACACTCATTTCTGATTTGGCAGGACGTGGTGGCGTTGGAATCACAGAGCAAGTCTAGTGGTCTCAGCAGCGAGGGGGATGCAGAAGTTGGCAGTTTGATTCTGGGCCTCTCAGAAACTCTGATCAACAAGATAGTGAGCCCGAACGAGAACGGGACGCACAAACACATGCACACCCGCAGTGTTGGTAAGGGAGTGTCGGTCAGTCACCTGACCTCACGTCACACCAATGACTGTGGCGACCTTCTGCCAGATTTGGACATCAGAGGCATCGGTCCGCGGAATCCAGGAGAATCCACAGCCAATCTAAGTGCGAACGGAAACGTCATGGAAATCAACCTGCAGGGCCTCGCTGGTCATAATAATGGTGAGACAGTTTGCCCTCTAAACCTCAATGACGCGATATTTGCTGACAACCTTGACTCTTCCAGGTACGGCAGCTGCCGCTTTCGTGACGCTCAACGGCCTGGAGAACCTGCTCAGCCATACCTACTTCAAAACAGTGAACAAGACGGAGATGATGTCGGACATTCTGACCGCATATCTGCCGACGGTGAACAACACCAACCTGACGGAGCCGGTCAACTTCACCATCATGCACAAGATGGTGCAGTCGCTCAGATTCCATCTCAAAATGGAGTTTTTAAATCTCATCCCTCTTCTCTTCTTGGTTCCTTAGAGGGCTCCCGAGTCTGGGTACATGACCTGTGTCTACTGGGCTGACAAGGACGGTGAGCATGGGTCCAAAAAAAGTCCAGACCAGATGAGGTGGTCCCAGGACGGCTGCTGGTCGTTGTTCTCAAATGAGAACTACACGATTTGCAGCTGCATCCACCTCTCTACCTTCGCTCTCATCATGCAGATTGGGGAGGTAAATGGACCCAGGGCCGCTGAGGGATTTTCCTATACTGACTTTCCCTCTACTTGCCAGCCTCCTCCAGACAATTCTTTCTTGGAATGGCTCAACCGAGTGTGTGTCATTGTGGGACTCTTCTTCTTCGGCCTGGCCATCCTCACCTTCCTGCTGTGCAGCTGGAACCCCAAGATCAACAACACGGCCCGTCTCCACCTCTGCCTCAGTCTGGCCATGTCGCACCTCCTTCTGCTCTGGAACGACGAATACGTGGATGAGGAGGTGGAGTAGATCTTGTGTCGTAGTGAAGCTTGCATGAGCCAACACATGTCTCCACAGCTGGCCTGCACGGTCATCGCGGGGCTTCTCCACTTTCTGATCATCGCTAGCTTCATGTGGATGCTGCTGGAAGCCCTCCAGCTTCACCTGCTGGTCCGCAGGCTCTCCAAGGTTCAGGTGATCCAGAGAGACGGCCTTCCAAAACCCGCCCTCTACCTCGTCGGCTACGGCGTCCCCCTTGTGATCGTGGGTGTTTCCGCACTTGTGTATTCAGACGGATATGGTGTCACGGCAACGAAAGAGTGAGTGCTACAATCGCTACAACTAACTTTGGGACGACAAGCCGAACAAACACATCTTCTCTCTCGCAGCTGCTTTCTTTCAGATAAGCGTAATTTCAGATGGTCACTAACCGGCCCACTGATCTTCATTCTTGGGGTGAGCGCTAGTGCCCTCAGAACACACCATATTATTAGTATATTAAGGACAAATGCCAACATCTTACACCTTGACCTTGACCTTAGCCACTCTTTTGGCATTCTACTTTCTGTCTCTGACAGGTTAACTTCACTCTCTTTTTGGCCACACTATGGAGTTTGAAACCCACGCTAGCCAACATGAAGAGTGGTTCTCAGTCCAAAGACACCAAGTAAGAATCCGAAATCATTGGTCAGACCTCGTGAAGAAGTTCAGAAGTAGAAAGTGTGTAGATGTTTCATCTAGAAGCCCCTCTCTGGGATGACGTAGCGCCTCTATCGGACTCTAGAAAAGCTCCTATTAACCTTGTTTATTCACCCTCACAAACCAAAAGCTCATGACTATGTGAAGAAAGGAACGTAAATTCATGCTGAATCAATAACTTTGCCTTTTGGCTCAGCTCTTTCATCACCCTGACAGACTGATGCACCCTCTATATCACTGTGTTCCCATCATGACCCCTTACAGACCAAAGATTATAGCCTTGAGTACAAATGTAATCCAAGCTTTTATGTCTCACACTTCTGTTCACTGTCAAACACCCTAAATAAATACACAACAGCCCCCTTATCTCCTAACCGACCACTCTCATGTATTGACAGGATGGTCGTCTTCAAGATCCTGGCCCAGTTTGTCATTCTGGGCTGCACCTGGATTCTTGGCTTCTACCAAACAAACCTTTTCTTCCAGGTTCTCTTTATCTTCCTTAACTCCCAGCAAGGAACCTTCCTCTTCATCGTCCACTGTGTGCTCAACAAGGAGGTGACTGTTGTCTTTTCTTTTTGCATTTATTCAAATGCTGCTGTCGAACTTTGTCGCACACTAACCACCATGTGGTTTAGAGAATGTGTGAGCCAAATGAGCCATTCTGACGACAGAGCCGTATGAAGTCATGCTTATGATGTGGTCCACAAGGGTTCAGTTTGATACACTCGCAGTGTGTGATGCATTTGCTTTCCCTCTGATCAGACGCTTTGTGTGTTCCAGGTGAGAGAGGAATACATTCGATGGCTGTCGTGTGGAAAGACCAAAACGGAGGTGAGACTGTAATGAGTGCTCTTCTCTTTTATGTTCTGAAGAAACACATGTGCTGCTTGTGACAGGAGAAAGACGCACCCTCTGTCACCGAGGACTTCGACAAGCAAGAGGAACAAACAGATGAGAAAAAAAAGCAGGGATGATTGAAAACTCTTATAGATGAATCCACAGCTTCCTGTGTCTGACTGTACATTTAATATAATCCTTCATTGTATCCTTTATGTTTCTCTTGTTTATAGCACGTCACAGTTTCTAGACGCCAAAAAGACATGCACTGACTTCATTTGTTTAGGTGTGGACGCTTCCACAAACACTCCGCTGTACATGCAACAAGCCTAAATAAACAAACTGTCTGTGAGGAAAATCTTTCACGCTTCAGCTGTCTCCATCTTCACCTGTCGCACATTTACATGCCTGCTGCAGACGAGCTGAGGAGTCGCTCTTTACAAGACAAATCGGGCGAACCGGGCCCAGCATTTACATTGTTTAGACTTTCAAACTTAGTGTGACACGAAAGCAGACAGAGATACAGGAAGTGACCTAATGCTTTATACTGTTGACAGGGCACAATTAAAAAAAGATAAATAATAGAATTCAAATCAATAAAACACTATCATTTTATATTTATAAGAGCTTGCTAACGTGTTAAAACTTGTGCTGTGCAATTGCTATTCTACAAACATAAAAGTAAACATTTAAATATGGTCTTGAAATACAATTAAATGTTACCAACTCATGTGAGTTATTTATCACAATTTATGCAAAGTGGTAAGAGGAAAGTATGTGCGATATAAATATAAATAGAAAATGAAACAGGAAAAAAAAATGAAGATACATCAAAGACACTTGGCAACGCTGTTGCAGTTCCAAATGTCACCACTGGAGGCTACAATTGAGTTGCAAATAAAAAATAATAATAAACCGCTAATAAACTACACTCGTGATCTGATTTCGAAAATCACTTTCTCAGCTGAATATCAGTCAGGACCTCTAGTTTTGGTTTAATTATTGATGATTTTTTTTAAGTCCAGTCGTACATGTTCATACATTGGTGAATCATTGCCGCAGAATATTTACGTAATTCAGCTGTAAATAGATCCACATTAATGATGCATGTGTGTGGTTGTATGTTTGCATGCTTGTATGTGCAAATGGAAACTTCAAGTTCATGTCTAACCAGGCGTGTGTGTGTGTGTGTGTGTAAGGATCAGCTGGAACTCAGTGTTCTGCATGCCTGAGTGCTTATTGCATCCCGGATGAGTCTAGTGATGATGAGGATGATGCCTGCCTCACTTTGTGTGTGTGTCCAAGCATGATACGGCAGATGATGCAGCCAGATCCTGAACTCCTCCAAGTCGGCTTTTGCTACCTTTTATTGGACTTGGCGACTGACTTATGGAGTGCTGAAGTTTGGCAACGTTTCCTCTATCTATCTATCTATCTATCTATCTATCTATCTATCTATCTATCTATCTATCTATCTATCTATCTATCTATCTATCTATCTATCTATCTATCTATCTATCTGTCTGTCTGTCTGTCTGTCTGTCTGTCTGTCTGTCTGTCTGTCTGTCTGTCTGTCTATCTATCTATCTGTCTGTCTGTCTGTCTGTCTGTCTGTCTGTCTGTCTGTCTGTCTGTCTGTCTGTCTGTCTATCTATCTGTCTGTCTGTCTGTCTGTCTGTCTATCTATCTGTCAGTCTGTCTATCTATCTATCTATCTATCTATCTATCTATCTATCTATCTATCTATCTATCTATCTATCTATCTATCTATCTATCTATCTGTCTATCTATCTATCTGTCTATCTATCTATCTATCTATCTATCTATCTATCTATCTATCTATCGATCTATCGACCTACCTACCTACCTGCCTATCTATCTATCTATCTATCTATCTATCTATCTATCTATCTATCTATCTATCTATCTATCTATCTATCTATCTATCTATCTATCTATCGATCTATCGACCTACCTACCTACCTACCTGTCTATCTATCTACCTACCTGTCTGTCTGTCTATCTGTCTATCTATCTATCTATCTATCGATCTATCGATCTATCGACCTACCTACCTACCTACCTGTCTATCTATCTACCTACCTACCAACCTGTCTATCTATCTACCTACCTGTCTATCTATCTATCTATCTGTCTGTCTGTCTGTCTGTCTGTCTATCTATCTATCTACCTACCTATCTACCTGTCTATCTATCTACCTACCTACCTGTCTGTCTATCTATCTATCTATATATCTACCTGTCTGTCTATCTATCTATCTATTTACCTGTCTATCTATCTATCTATCTATCTATCTATCTATCTATCTATCTATCTATCTATCTATCTATCTATCTATCTATCTATCTATCTATCTATCTATCTATCTATCTATCTACCTACCTACCTACCTGTCTGTCTGTCTACCTATCTACCTACCTACCTGTCTGTCTGTCTATCTATCTATCGTATATGTATAATGAGAATGCTCATAAATGTTTCTTGCTGTTCTCGGTCACAGCCTGCTGTTCATGATTCAGATTAGCTGTCTCAAAAATGATCCAAAAAGACTTGGTTAAGTGACTCATTTGACCTCGGTCACTGTATGAATTAGAGTGGGTGGGAGTGAGCGGCATTTTCTCCACGCAAGACATCTTTTCAGAGGCGTAGGTGGAAGGTGAATGGCACAGGAGAAGGTGCTCAACCTCAAATGAAGGCGACGTCCACGATCAAGCGCAAATTTGTCACATTTAACTATGAGATACAACAACAGTAAACATAGTACAACACAATAGGTACTGTCTTTTAAATGTCTTATATCTGTCTACCATAAAAACCTCCAAAGAACATCTTAAATATATTCAAATTTTCTTACAAATAAAGTCCCTTACATGCAGCGCTCAGTGCTGTCTCTATAGTTCATGTTGCTAAATGCGCAGCATCACCCCAAATAGTGATTGTCATGACAGTATCCTTCCCTTTAACAAACTAATTTGGCAAAAAAAAATCACTGTGTGTGTGAGTTTGTTCATATTAAATGTGCACTGAATAAGTGCAACCTCAGAATTGCATATATTTTCATTTTACTACACACATAATATTTGCTTATTCTTGCTAAACAACACTATATTTTAAATGATGTAGTTGTTCACTTCTTTGCTCTGAAACAACCGAGTAGCTAATCTTGTAAGGCAGTTTCTCTACCTTTCAAGTTGATCAGTTATCTGTTAAAAAAAAACATAAGAAGCCATATGCTCTCACTTCCACTAAAGTGAACAACAGGCGCATGAATCATCTCGGCTGTAGTCAAGTTCCCTTCATTTCATTCACTTTCCGTGCCCCTCATTACTGTCCTCTCTTCATAAATGTTATGACTGAAACTGTCGTAAAGAGACACAGACCGAGTCTCTGAATACCAAGTCACTCTGAACTCATTGAAAATGTGGACATGAGTCCAAGCGACCGATAATAAGTCATTTTAATGGAGACGCACACAACCTCTTGATTCTGTTAGACTTGTTTATGCCGAAAAAAGGTGATGTGGGTGGCAATTACTTCCACCTCTGCTCTGACCTCATCCCTTTGCATGCGAAACCGTCTCCTTCATCACCTAACAGCCCAGAGAGCGGCATAAACATAAATCCGCGGTGAGCGGTGAGCGTCCTCGGCTGGAATATTGACCAGGCAAATTTCAAATAAATCTTGCATGAAATGGTGATATCATGAAAAGAGAGAGGAAGAGGAGAGAATAGAGAGCACAGGGCCGGCGTCAGTGTCTCACTCCTCACAATACCACACTTGGTAACCATGGCAACACACTCGCGGCGCTGTGAGTTGTGAGGCCAGTCGACCAAGAAACCTTATCTGGTAAACAGTGCTGCATTCTGGAGTGAATATGTTGCATTCAGGGACAGACTTTGTCAAAATATGGGCACATCAGTGAAAGGTCAGGAATGGTGGGAAGGTGGTGGGCGCGGCGACGCGGAAGCTGAGAAAATTCCTGTGTGGGCGAAACCAAATGCTGTAAGGTCACCGCTAAAAAAGAGAAACGTGTCACTTTCTATCCCGGCGACAAAGGGCGACAGGCAGGGACACGAGGTCAGGGCATACAGAGGCAGGCGGAGCAGTTTCAAATCCCACTTCTTCACTCGAACCTCAGACTAAACAAAGATTATCAGAGTTGAGATAGGCAGAGGACCTCAAGAGCCTGTGGGTGATGGTACTCCATAGGCAGGCAGAAAATAAGAGATGGACTTAGCAACAGAGACAGGAGACAAGGTCGGTTGACAGGGATCAGAGGAACAGACCAGGTGAGTTCACCGTCATCATTCAAGCAGTGTAAACACATCACGATACTCTTTGTCCAGAAAAAATCGGAAAACACGATTACACTTTTAAACCTCAGGAGTAAATCTCAGTACTGCACCTGCTTCTTCACCTTTCAGGTGCAACCTTACTTTTGTTCCCCGAGCAGCGGTCGCGTTTCTGACATTTAGTTATTATGAAATTTATTTCGGATTTTTGCGCTTTACTTTTATGGGGGAAAACCTCTCATAAGCAGTACCAGTGTTCAACACAGCAACAAGTCTTTGGCGAGCAAACACTGCTAACACGTGTTTTCCACTGAGGGAGGCGCTAGTGAACGTGACTCGCTCATGGGCTGGTTTAGGGTTGTTGTTGTTGCAGTGTGAGGCTGCAGGTTTATTCATGCTGACACTTGAATACGAGTGGTGTTCTGTTGTGGCTCTTCTTGACTAAGATACCGCATCACAAGGACACTCAAACATGTGCTTAGAATCAAAGAAACTTGAGACTGAGGGTTTGGACAACATGGTCTGAGGACTGGCGAAGACGCTGGGGGCCACAGACTACAGTGATGAGGAACTCATGGTCTCAGTCCAGAACATACTAATGAGCTCAGGAAATGGAAAACCTACCAACAAAACAGATCTTTTTTTCTACAGCAAACCTTCAAATAGTTAACAAACGGATTGAAGTAAAAGCTAAAATACAATGCAATCTTTCTTGAAAAACTGAATTATTCATAAGTTAAACAGAAGCAAAGCAATTATTTCCAACTTTCCAGTTTTTTTTTCTTGAATGCCCTCGTTTCTTCCAAGCAATCAAAGTTTGGGTGGAATTACAGAGAATACATTAACACATCTACTGAGCTGATAAAAAACGTTGCAAAGTAAAAGGAAAACTTTATTAAGAACGATGAAAACAATAAGAGAAAATACAATGCAATTTTAAAATAACAAAATGTGAACACCACAAGTCAGATAATAAAAAATAAATAGATATTTTTGAGATTGCACTATTTAAAAATGCTACTCAAAATGATAAAAAGTTTCAATTTCGACTCTCAGAAGTGTCGCCCGTGGCTGCACAGTACCTCTCACTGCCCAAGAATTAATAAAAAAAGACAATCATTTCTTGAAAATGATAGCCGCGTGACATCCTCACATCCGTGTTTAAAGCCAGGATTGGAACTGGAAAGTCCCAGCAGGATGGAGAAGCAGGTATTAATTGTTTTGCTGTCAGAAAAATCGTCCCCTGCATCAAAGCGAAAGCAAAGTTGGTGTAGAATTATTCACGACATGACAGCTGGATGTGACTATTAAGAGATGCGAGCAGACAGGCTGCGTTTTGGTGTCTCCTGTGACAACCGAGCGGAGAAACACGACTGCTGTGGTTTGAGGAGAACGCTGCAGTGAGAAAGACGAGCCGCGGCCCCTTCACTCCGTCGGCAGCCATGCTTAGGTGAGGGCTTTTTTAAATGAACCGTCCCATTAAAATGCAACGCTTCACACCGATCCATGCCAACTAAACGGTTATCACATGAAATATGCAGCTGACATTCCCGACATCTGATTTCCTCAAATATTCACCGCTTGTTTGTTCCCAGCTCCATTATTGTGTTCAAACAACTGGCTGGAGGCCCTCCATTTGATCTGCTGCGCCGAGGTACAGACAGAATAATGAACTTCTAAACTGACAGGAAACAGGCTCCCTGGATTTGTTCAGCCATGAAAAATATAAATGCACATCATTTTAAAGTGATCTTTGGAAGACAGGAATGCAAGAGTGAAAGTTGAGTCTCTTGCTTGCAGTGTGAGCATGGAGTCAAAGGTAAAGTGGAGTATCTGTGTGCCAAACACGTTTCATATCAAAATTCTGAAGCAAAAAAAACTCTTTCTTCTTCTGCTCATGGCATTTCCCAGAGCAAGTCCTCCATCTCACCTTATCTGGATGACTCTCCCTCCTCACACCAATCCTCTCCGTGTCCTCAATTACCACATCCATGAACCTCACTGACTGTCTCCTCATCTCCTTCTGTTATCTCCCTCTCCAACATTCTTTGTCCAACTCAGTCACCAAACTTCTGATCTCCTCTTTTCACATCACCCGGAAGAAAACTAGAGCTCTGAGTCTTTTAAGTCTGCACTCTCTGAAGCAACCACATTGCAGAGGGGCCACATTATTTGCTGAGACAAGTATGAGGGGCCAGCAAACCAAAAATAATCTGCAGAGAAACTTAATATTCGTCACATAAATATTAAATAAAAATTGTGTATTACCTTAAAATATTGATTAATATAAATTCAATGCAATTGTATTTAAATATTTTCTAAATAAATTATTAAGTTAAATACATAATTCAAATAAATAAAGTCATGGAAGATCTGGCTGACTATTACTTTTTTTTTTTAACAGGATATTTTCATCTTTCATTAATTTTTTATTATTTTGAGGGACAAAAATCACGAGAAAAAAACAAAAACGAATGGCTTATATTTAGAATATCAATAATGACCAATCTTCAAATATAAAAAGACTAATGCACACATGAAAAATTAAAAATATTATGAAGGGTCTCAGCCTATATATATATATATATATATATATATATATATATATATATATATATATATACCATTATATACATCACATAAAAATAGCGATATTAAAAATTAATATAATTTAATTTAATAAATTTTAATTAATATAATTTAATAAAAACTTCCCAGAAAAAAAAAAGAAAAACAAAAAGAAGCAAAATGAATGAAAGTGGATGTATTATTTAAAAATACTCATTATAATTAAAAAAAATATTATTAAAAAAATAGATGAATTGTAAAAACAACCCGGCTGTTGACTGTAGATGAAGGATTTGTTGATAGTTGGACCTGATGAAGACTGGATAAATACTTGGGTCTTGCTCACATCAGCCAGAAAAAGCTGCGGTCATGACTTCAAATATTTTCCTCACCACAGCAACAAGAATCTTTCTTGGACGACATCAGGAACTTATATTGATATTGGGATGCAGCTGCTCGGCCTGGGTCAGAAGATTCCCATTAAACAGTCGCCAACAGGGATTTGACTTGTCATTCAAGCGTGACAGTTCAAGTGTGAGCACAAGACATCACCACCGATTGCTCTTATCTTTTCTGCTACAGGTTCACATCATGATGTCGCGCTGCTGCACAAAAGGCAGATGCTCTGAACGTCGCCTCTATTGTGCGCCCAGTTAACTATGCAGCGCTAGAACGGTGCCATTTACAGAGTGCGCGGTCACACATGACTGGCTATAACAGAAGCAGATTTATTAGGCATCATGGCAGGACCAGACACGGCGCTGTTGCTTTACACTAGAGGCAGTGATAATGAGAAAATATGAATGAGTCTCAGGACCGCAGCAGTCTCCCGAGCTAATAGTCCTCCACCAAAGACAGACAGAGGGAGGACGAGGTAATGAGCTGAAGTCCACACGTGTGTTTGCATGTGTCTGCATCCCTCCACTTCTGCCAGGGAGCAGAGATAAAATAGATCAAGTGAAAAATGAGGAGGGGAAGAGTGTTAATTGCACATGATCACACCTCCAACATATTCTTCAATGTGAAAGCTGCAGACTCCAACTCGCAGCCACCTACTCACGAGTGCCGCACATCAACCCGGCTTCTTTCTTCCTCTTCGAGATGTTGTTCTCCACAGCTTGATTCACATGCAACTGAGGATTTACTCACCTCCCACCTGCACTCTTTCATTATTCACCCTGCCAGACACCTCAACAATCCCTGCCCCATTCATCTTTCATCTGGCACGACCAGCCCTCCAAAGGTGGGGTTTCCCCAGTCGCACTTTTTAACCCCAGCTTGTGTTCAGGTGACCAGCTTTGTTTCAGAACACACTCAGCAGAAGTTCATCAGGTGCTCATGTGGCAGAATGAGCAAGTTTCACAGCAACACGTGTCTCACCTGAAACGCTCGAGTTTGCCAAGGTTCCAGAACTATGAGTTCCAGCCATGTTTGGTTTCCTTGGACATTTAGCTATAACATCACTCACTCACTCACCCACCCACCCACAAGCACTCAGCCATTCACTCACACGACTGCTTAATGTGAAAAATCTCACTCACTCACTCAAGTGACTCACTCACTGTCACTAGTCTCACTGACTCAACCATTCACTCAGTCACTCACAGTTGCTGACTCAATCAATCGTTCACTCACTCAGGTGATTGTGTTTCACATAAAAACTCACCTGCTCACTCTCAGGCACTGACTCACTTATAAAAGTGTGACTGACTCAATCATTCACTCACTCACTCTTTCACTCTTTAACTGAGGTGGATGCCTTTCATACAGGAACTCATTCACTTTCACTAGTCTCGCTGACTTAATGACTCATTCACTCACTCACAGTTGCTGACTCAGTCATTCATTCACTCACTCACAGTGGCTAACTCAATCATTCACTCACTGCCAGTTGCGAAATCAATCATTCACTCACTCATTCACAGTTGCTAATGCAATCAATTATTCACTCATTCACAGTTGCAAACTCAATCATTCACTCACTCACAGTTGCTAACCCAATCATTCACTCACTCACAGTTGCTGACTCACGCATTCACTCACTCACAGTTGCTGACTCAAACATTCACTCACTCACAGTTGCTGACTCAATCATTCACTCACTCACAGGTGCTAACTCAATCATTCACTCACTCACAGTTGCTGACTCAATCATTCATTCACTCACTCACAGTTGCTAACTCAATCATTCACTCACTCACAGTTGCTAACTCAATCATTCATTCACTCACAGTTGCTGACTCAATCATTCACTCACTCACAGTTGCTGACTCAGTCATTCATTCACTCACTCACAGTTGCTGACTCAGTCATTCATTCACTCACTCACAGTTGCTAACTCAATCATTCACTCACTCACAGTTGCTGACTCAGTCATTCATTCATTCACTCACTCACAGTTGCTAACTCAATCATTCACTCACTCACAGTTGCTGACTCGGTCACTCACTCACTCACAGTTGCTGACTCAGTCATTCACTCACTCACAGTTCCTGACTCGGTCATTCACTCTCTCACAGTTGCTAACTCAATCATTCACTCACTCACAGTTGCTGACTCAGTCATTCATTTACTCACTCACAGTTGCTAACTCAATCATTCACTCACTCACAGTTGCTGACTCAATCATTCACTCACTCGCAGTTGCTGAGTCAAGCATTCACTCACTCACAGTTGCTGACTCAGTCATTCATTCACTCACAGTTGCTAACTCAAACATTCACTCACTCACAGTTGCTGACTCAATCATTCACTCACTCACAGTTGCTAACTCAATCATTCACTCACTCACAGTTGCTGACTCAAACATTCACTCACTCACAGTTCCTGACTCAATCATTCACTCACTCACAGTTGCTAACTCAATCATTCACTCACTCACAGTTGCTGACTCAGTCATTCACTCACTCACCGTTGCTGACTCAATCATTCACTCACTCACAGTTGCTAACTCAATCATTCATTCACTCACTCACAGTTGCTGACACAAACATTTACTCACTCACAGTTGCTGACTCGGTCATTCACTCACTCACAGTTGCTAACTCAATCATTCACTGACTCACAGTTGCTGACTCAGTGATTCATTCACTCACTCACAGTTGCTGACTCAATCATTCACTCACTCACAGTTGCTAACTCAATCATTCATTCACTCAGTCACAGTTGATAACTCAATCATTCACTGACTCACAGTTGCTAACTGAATCATTCACTCACTCACAGTTGGTGACTCAAGCATTCACTCACTCACAGTTGCTGGCTCAGTCATTCATTCACTCACTCACAGTTGCTAACTCAATCATTCACTCACTCACAGTTGCTGACTCAGTCATTCATTCACTCACAGTTGCTAACTCAATCATTCACTCACTCACAGTTGCTGACTCGGTCACTCACTCACTCACAGTTGCTGACTCGGTCATTCACTCATTCACGGTTCCTGACTCGGTCATTCACTCACTCACAGTTGCTAACTCAATCATTCACTCACTCACAGTTGCTGACTCAAACATTCACTCACTCACAGTTGCTGACTCAGTCATTCACTCACTCACAGTTGCTGACTCAGTCATTCACTCACTCACAGTTGCTAACTCAATCATTCACTCACTCACAGTTGCTGACTCAAACATTCACTCACTCACAGTTGCTAACTCAATCATTCACTCACTCACAGTTGCTGATTCAGTCATTCATTCACTCACTCACAGTTGCTAACTCAATCATTCACTCACTCACAGTTCCTGACTCAAACATTCACTCACTCACAGTTGCTGACTCAGTCATTCACTCACTCACAGTTGCTAACCCAATCATTCACTCACTCACAGTTGCTGACTCAAACATTCACTCACTCACAGTTGCTGACTCAGTCATTCACTCACTCACAGTTGCTAACCCAATCATTCACTCACTCACAGTTGCTGACACAAACATTCACTCTCTCACAGTTGCTGACTCAATCATTCACTCACTCACAGTTGCTAACTCAATCATTCACTCACTCACAGTTGCTGACATAAACATTCACTCACTCACCGTTGCTGACTCAATCATTCACTCACTCACAGTTGCTAACTCAATCATTCATTCACTCACTCACAGTTGCTGACTCAGTCATTCACTCACTCACAGTTGCTGACTCAAACATTCACTCACTCACAGTTGCTGACTCGGTCATTCACTCACTCACAGTCGCTAACTCAATGATTCATTCACTAACTCAGGTGACTGCGACCCACCCATTCACGCACCAACTCACTCATAAAAGTCTCAGTCACTCACTCATTCACTCATTCATGTGATTGGTTAATGTATAGAAGCTCCCTCATGAACATAGCCTCACTGACTCACTCACTCATGTGTTTGCATCACATGTAAAAACTCACTCACTCAAACATTCATCCTCTAGGACTCAGTCGATCAGTCACTCATTCACTCAGGTAATAGCTTTCCATACAAACATCACCCACTCACTCCAATGACTGTTTAATGTAGAAAAGCTCACCGCTCAGTAACTCGCTCATTCACTGACTCACTCGTTCATTGAGAGAGGTGATTGCTTCATCATTTATATTCACTCGCTCACGCAGAAGCAACTGGGTGAACAACAGATCCTGGATGCACGGACACGGACACATGAGATATAGAACCATCTGTATGAGGCAGATGTCCACTGCAGTTCAACTATACTGCACTACGCAGAGAGAGAGAGAGAGAGAGAGAGAGGCAGAGTGAGTGAGTAAGAGAGAGAGAGAGCGAGAGACTCCCCCTCTCCCTCGCTCGCATTCATCCTCACCCACTGTGCTGCTCAGCCTGCGTCGCCAACAGTGGATGAGAGCAAAACCCTCGCGCCTGGACGCACCATTTGAGAGGTATGGTACCAGAATTCGGATTCTCCAGCTTTCTTCTTATTGCAGCTGCGGCGCGCGTGCGTGAGCGTGCACCTGCTGGCGTGTCCTCCCGCAGACGCGCTCTTCACGGCTCTTCCGTTGCGCGCAGATGAATCTGTCTAACACGCGTCCCTTCTTTGTGTGGCTACTTGTGACAAGTGTTGCTGTGTGAACGACAGGCGGAGGGATTCAGATGTGTGAGATTGGAAGTGCCACAAGAAAGATGCTGGTGTTTTTGGTGCTGGTGCGGGGGAAGGATGGGCGGAGGGAGGGAGGGAGGGAGGGAGGGAGCGCCATGGACAGATGTGAGGATTTAGTATCGAGGGAGGAATCACGCAGAGGATAAAGCTGTGTTTGTGTGTGTGTGTGTGTGTCCGCTTTCTCTCACGAGCGCTGCCGCTTTACCTGCATCGGCCAACCGCGCGCATTCCACCTGGAGTCGCGCGTGCGTGTCATGATTGACGGAGTGCGTGTGCGCAGCAGCAACAGTGCCCGACTTGATGCGCCTTTATTTCACTCCATGCCTCTTTGAATCACAAAGTTTGGCGTCAGGAAGGGACGCGACAGACCCAATGTCAAAACCTGAGGATTTATTTTAGTATTGCACGACCATTTAATAGAAATACCTGGCACAGTAGGTTGCTCTTTGATGCTGTGCTCTTTGTGCTTACCTTGCTGCTTCAGTGTCACCACACATTTCATCCACATGGCCATCCTTTTCCACGCTGCCTTTACCTTCTCTGCAGACTGACAACTGGCTCTACTCTGAGTCTCAGATGACAGAGCTTGTCATCGACAAGTAAAACATGACCACGTGATGCAAGACTAACATGTGATATTGAACGGTCAGGTGTGTGAAGTCTCCCTGGAGATCAAGTCAATTTAACTTGCCAATATTCTTAGCAACCTGCCTAGCGCACAGCTCAATTGTGAGCCATGAAAATACAATGTTGGCACGCTCAAATAAGGGCCTTGTGTTTCTATTCAAAAGTTGAGTTATAGTTATAGATAAAAAGACTTACAAAAAATGAATTTAAAATATTCAGTTATTTTTATTATATTTGAATCTGCAGTTTTTCAGTTTGGAATTCAAATAATACTAAATCTTAAAACATTAAAATACTCAACGTAACATTATTGTGCATAAAAGGCACATTACATTATGAAATAGATCATCAATAGTAACCTATAGAAACGTTATTTTATGCATAAATGGTCACATTTGCCATTGATGTGCTGCAGCGAGAGGCAATGTGAGCGAGATTGGTTCAATATTGTGTATTGAAATTTGACTTTAATAAGAGAAACTACCACATTGACTTCAGTTATTGAGACTCTAACTAATAGATGGCTGGATCTGCTCAGAAACCGGTGGGGACAGACTACACCCTCATTTTCCAGAACAAAGTGTTTAAACCAAGAAGAGAAGAAGACAGATTTTCCCGACACACAATTTGAGTTGGAGATTGATCGTTGTGTACAAGAGAGAGAGCTGAGCCAAAAGGCAAAGCTCGCTACTTATCAGTCTTCGTCCCAACCCTCACTCTGATCTAGAGCTTTGGGTCATGACCAAAAGAATCTGATCCTGGATACAAGTGGGTGAAATGAGTTTTCTCATGGATCCCCAAGTTGGAGCTGGTGGATGTTTCCCTGGAGAAGGGCGTTTGGCGTGGCCTTCTGAAGGTGCTGCCCCCGCGACCCGCCAACGGAGAAGCGGGTGAGGATGGATGGATGGACAATTTGAGAACAGTTCAAGATTTCAAAATCCCTTGTAATGAGCAGGATAGGTCCCCTTTAAAGATACATGAAAATGTTCCACCTTATATGAAACCTGCTAAGTCAGCTGTTCTCTAAAAATAGCCATCCAAGCTTATGTTCACGCAGATATTTTTTTGAAAAATGCCAGCAGGATAAAAAAAAATCCCTTTACAAATCAGCGTTGATCAGGAGCAGATCTGAAAAGAAAAGTCCTTCTATTATTTCCAACATGGCTTCCCTCCTCCACACAGTGAGACTAAGAGGAAGCTGAATGTTTAGAGGATGTGAGTTTGTGAAGTTGGCGTCTGTGTTGTCGACTGTCCACTGCGCTCCCGCCCACCTTTGGAAAACGCATCATGACCCCATCACTGACAATAGATGATCCTAAGCTGCAGATTGATAAAAATCGCTTTTTGCCTCTCACCACATAAACAACAAACAGCCTCCGATGGTTATTGATTTACAAGTGAAAGCCATGTGTCTTTGTAAAATTCCTGGAAAAGCAAAGATTAGAATCTAATGCGACTGTCAAGAAGAAACCCAGCCGTCGATTCAAAGTAACTACAGTGTCGTCAATAAGACACAACGGCCTCCTTTTCTGATCACTTGTCAATAAGTGCTCCATCACTTCCAGCTCATAATGACAGGGCGGCCTATCGCACTGCTTACTGGGAGGATTTGCAGGTTTACAGTGTAGTAAATATTCTTTCACGACAGTCAACAGAGAAAACCTCTCCGAGAGATTTCAGCCTCATAAATCCACGACCACACATCAGGATGAGATGCGTCAGAAACACATGTCCAGTCCGGCCTCTGGCTTGTGCACGTTGGCCCAATCACTCCCCGCGTTCATTTATCCCGAGCTGCTTATCTCTCACACGCCGTTTCTCTGCGACGTGGATGACTCTGGTTGTTGCCCTCGGTGGAATGAAGAGCAGTCTGCGATCAATTGCAATCACAGATCAGCGGTGCACCAGAACGGTTGGGAAAGGAAATCAGTAGCGAGGGCCGGCCAGGGAGACTGGAATGATGACCCTCCGAACCCACCCGCCCCGCTGCAGCGTAACCCGGGGTTCATCAGAATACCATTGAACTATTTAAGTCATAATTCAGGGAATCCATGAAGGCACCTGACAAGCTTGCTCTTCTTCCTCTGGCTGTCTCACCTTCTTCCAGAGCAGAAGCCAGGAAGCTTCCCATCGCACTATTTAACCATCAGCAAGCGAAGAGGAACACCTGTAATATTGGATGCTTTCCACACATAGAATCACTTGCACTACTGAAGTCCTCAGACCGTTCCATTTTAGCCTCTATTTATTGGATTTATATGGGCCAGACATAATAATACAAGAGGGTTAACTGGCCATGCTGCTTTTGAAAGTAGTCTCCATTCTTTTTATTTTTGCGGCAAGGGATTGGAAAGCAGCTTTGTTTGGCGATAGCATAGCTAATGGCTACAATTAAAAGTCAAACTTCTAAACTGAAAGCTTATTTTATTGTGGTGAAATCAGGATAAAAGTAAAGTGGAGACTGGTATCCGAATCAGAGACAACCTTTCTTTCTAGAACCGTTTCAACTGCCACTTGAACTTATCCGAATCCATGTCCTGTAGCTGCACTCTCAAATGAACTGAGCCAAGCCGACCCGAACCGAACCCACATCATGGTCCTTAGGCAGCACTTTGTTCTGTATTTCCAGTCACTACTCCTCATATTCAGCCTGGATTCCACACCAAAGTTTGCCCCAGCCCTCCTCTACAACTCCTTCAGCAGACAGACCAGACTTCACTGTGTGCACCGTTCCATCCCACACTCCATCTTCATCACCTTGATCTCCATCATCGGCGGTTCGTCTTCATTAATTTTCCATCTTTATCTCCTTTAGTTGGCTTTCATCCCACCCAATTTATCTTCTACAACCGTAACTCATCCTCATCACCTTAAATTCCTCATCATTTCATCGATGATTAAATGTACAGCGCCAACAGAGACAGGGGGAACTAAATAACTCCGAAGGCAGCAGCGTGAATTTAACACAGTGTGTTGCAACAGACATTATTTGAAACACACTGAAAGAGCTTCAGTTCTGTGTTTGGTGCACACGACATCAGAAGCTCCCTTGCTGACACGGCAGTGCAGTTTGGAATGTGATGTCACCTTATATGCCGAAGAAGAATCCAGACAGCTGCCAATGACTCCTGGAGCTCAGGAGTTAACTTGAGTTAATTGCATTGTTCTACCGGGAGCTAGCTGGGAGGAAGCCTCATAAGTCATTGGCTGGTTAATAACCAAAGCCATTTGGGTAACTATACTTCCTGACATCAATTTGCTGGCAGGCCAAGACGTTCAGGGCTCTAATGTCTGAAGGAAGTCGGGCAGGTTAAGTGGACGGAGGTGCAAACAGAGTTTAATCTGTAGCTAAACAATTACAGTAACATAATTTTTGAAGACAAATAATAGCCATAAGTCATCTGCTCACATGCACAATGGATGCGTAAACATGGGACATGGAAGTTTAAAGCTAAAATGCTCCATCATTTGAATAAATTCAGCATCAAAAACTGTGCTCTGTTTTTTGGAAAGGATCCTGTCTGAGGCCTTCCATATCCAGTTTGAGCGAGGCTTCTCTCAGCTTCATTCCCAAGACAAACTTCTCAACAGGTGTTTACCTGCTTGCTAAATTTCTATTGGCTTTTCTCGATCACAAAAGGTCAGCAGTCAACTGCGCCAAACACAAAATGGCTCTTATTTGCTGTCTATTTGTGACTTGTGTGCCTGTCTTTCCCAGTTTCTCCAACAGTAAGTCAAACCTTAAGGCAAGTCTCCTTTAGTAACTGTTTTATATAGAAATCAAATGAACGGAATTCACATCCAATTCAAGGTCGCTCTTTGGCTACATATGCAAATGAGTACATTCATGACTGGAGCAGGAACATCATTATACATCATTTCAGAGTTAAGCAAAACCATCTGATATTAATTGAATTACGATCAGAGATCGACCACAGTAGTGCGTGTCACCGCGTAGAAAATACATATTCATTCATCCATTTTCTTTTCAAGATTAATACTCAATATTCGAAGGCGCTGCCAGGGCTCTGCCTAACAACTGGCACTCGCCCCGCTAGATCTTGGCGTCCCTTTCCCAGCCACACCCTCCATATTGATTTCTGCATCCATCAGGAAGGATTATGCAAAGATCCTGGGAAGGATAACCCCCGGGAGCCATTCACACTTGCTCACTCCTCCACATCACAAGCTGTCGTAGAGCAGGGCGCTCACTTTCAACCTACCAGCTGTTGCTGTCCTCGGTGCGATCAATACCACAGTCGTGTTTCACAGCAACCCTGAGCTTGCGGAGGCCAGAACCCAGTGGGAGGTCCTGATGAGACCGGAGCTCTGCCGCAGCTCAAACCACTCTTAGATTAGTCTCAATAGCTTTGTAATTTTTTGGATTGATTAACCTTAAAACTTATCTAGCCGCTGCTGAGTTACAGTGTGGAAGAGAAAAATATTCCTTATGACACCCAGCAAGCTGAGAAAGGGGGGCGCCCCATTGCTTCTCAGAAATACAGAGGAAGGGAACATTTCAGAATTATAAAACGCGGACTGGGAAACCAAGGATTGGCCGCCTCATAATATAAAACGCCTGAGTCAGCATGAAAATGATTCCCTGTTGCTGGAGGTCTCAAGGGGGTGCTGGCGAGCTGACAAAAAAATTCAGATTTCTGGGTAACAAACTTGCAGAGGAAAGGGGTTTTGTCCTCAGAACTTAGAGCAAAAAAGTCAAGATTGGATTAAATGAATGAACTGACTTTTTGTAAGGATAGTAACTATTGGGCTGAATCTGTCACAAGACAAGATCATGGCACATCTGCGTACATCTGACCTCAGGAGGGTAGAGTTTAACACAGTGAAAGGGCCACATGCGACTTGGTTACTCCTCTAGAATTTCTAAGATAATAAAGTAGAATTAAGAGAGTTACACAGTAGAGAATGAATTACAAGAAGAGAGAATTTTTTAAATCAAAACTATAGTCGCTCCTTAAAACCAGTGTCCCTGCAGTTTTTGAGCTGAAGAAAATCCAAGTTAATATCCTATAGTATAGTGTATGTATAGAGGGCTTCCACCAGCACACGCCTCACCTAAATCTAGCCGGAGTCTGAAGGTTTTATGAATGACGCTTCCCTCGCCTCGTCCGTGCCAGCTGGTCGTAAATATCTCTTTTAATTGCTGCCCATTGAGGATTAACCAAATACTCTCCCGACACAATCTGGATGGTCTCCCCTCAGATTGCGATCGGCGTGCCAAACGCTGCGGCTCTTTGTGTGGAATCTGATCCCGTGATTTCATGTTTGGACAGAATGACAACACGGCGCTAGCTGACGGTAATTAAAGCGACAAAGCGGCGCAATGATCCAGAATTGACAGCGTGCTCATGACGAGGAGAAGCTGTGCCGGAGAGAGCGGCGCTTTGAAGAAGGTGTTGCCGCGCGATGACACCCTGATAAGTGTTTTGATGTGTAAATGGACTTCCATGTCTCCCTTCAGTCCCATGAGCGACGTCTGTTGCCTCGTAATCTGATCCGAATCGCTGTCATCTTCAAACACACTTGCTCTGCATATGAGAAACACTCAAATGATTCTTTCAACTTTGACATGCCTATGTGTGATTTCCTTTCGCTCCTGTTTCCTTTAGGACGGCTTGAAAGTTATTCTGTTAGCGGCGCCTGTTTCCATATTGAACTTTGATGGAGTTGTCACATGATCACACCCTAAATCAATCCATTGAATTAGATTTTTTTCCAGTGTACATTGTGTATCAACCATTCGTATGGGCCAGTGGTTTGTGGTTTGCCTCCTAGTCCCTGGTACTGGCTGTGATCACCCCAGTCTCCAGTGTGAGCCATTGAGTCATGGTGGGAAGATCTTAACCATTAAACAGTGATGGACGTATGATGGTTCATGAAACACTGTCCTCATTTTAGAGGCCACCAGATGGCACTCTCTACTGTAAAATATTTGGATTCAAACAACCATTTCAATGAAGCCTCACATGAGTGTACAATTCCAGAAGTTTGTCATAAAATGAGGTCTCTGCCAAATAGAGAATAGACATCTTAACTGCGCTGTTTTGTCTTTTCCGTCACATACCTATTCCACTGGCAGTTGAAGGTCTCAGTTTGGATCTTAAGTTCAGATTTGAACAGTGCATTGCGTTATTAGACTCAAAGGTTAGCAGCATGTTAACATTTTGAATGCACCACCTTCTTGCATCTTCTGCATGTATGTTTTGTTTTTCACTGGTCCCTGTGTCGGTCAGACTTCCCTGTGGGTTTATTGAGTGGGTGTGTGTTTGTGTTCAGCTGGGACGCCATCTGCCATCTTCTGCTCTGCCGTGCCAGACCTCCACCCCTCACTCTGACCAACCCTCATATGCCCGACATCTTCGAGGGTCCAGTTCTGATCAAGGAAAATAGCTTGACTGGGATATTAGCGCCCCGTGATGTCTGACGGCCAGAGTAAAAATACAGTTTCAGAGGAGCGGACAACTTCAGCCGGCGGCGCTTCATACTCACATTAGAAGGAAACTAGCATATTTGCCCGGAGACGTTCTCACACGCACACAGACACTCAGTGAAAGTACAATTTGGCGCACATACTAGTACACACGTACAAAGTGGATTTTGGAATAATGCCTTGTTTTTTTCTGAACTGCCCTAGATTCATTTGGCATCTGTGCTGCACAATCATCTCTCTCTTTCCCTCTCACTTATTCTGCCCTTCCTCGTGCACAAAGATTCCTCTCTCCATCCCTTCCCGTCTCCTCATCCCCGTCACCATGCCTTTACTCTAACCTCCATCTTTCACTCTCCTTTTCTCTCACTTTGCAGCCTGCTAAGATCAGAGCATAAATATTTTAGCCTGTCGCCCTCTCTGCATCTGCCGTTTCACAGACAGACAGTATCTCTGCAACGCGGCAGAATGCTGATATCGCTGCCTATATATTTAGACAAAAGTCAGAACAGAACAAATGTAGAAAAGATGAATGAGCTTCACATCAACAACATCTTTGAATCTGTGTGAGGGTGTAATGTAGTTTCTTTTTTTTTTTAGAAGGCAGCAAGAAAACACCTTTTCTCGAGGGAAACCATTCATTCATCATAGCATATTTTGGAGCATGTCCCAGCTCTTGGGGTGAGTGGTGGGGGACACCCCAGACCCCCCACTGAGCATTTCTGTGGGTGTGCAATGCATCTTTTTTAGCATGTTCTGAATGGTGCAAACTAGGGATGCACCGATACTTGCACAGATGGCTGCTGTACTTGTACTCATCAAATACTTGCTCATGACAGCACCTACTGCGGTGTTTATACAAGGCTGACAACTCTCATGCAAATGAGTGAGGTTGCAGGCCCCCATGACACGCTTGCCCTTTATCATGTGATTAATATACTCCCTGCTGCATGGCGCGGCGGCAGACCTCCGCTCTACTTCAAATTGGGGACAGATTTTTTTTTTTACAAAGGGTTGTTCAGAAAGGTAACCAACCTTTGTGACATGAATCGGGAAAACACTGTAAAATATCAACTAGAACATTACGACATGAACTGTTGCTTCAAACCCCACACTGAAGCCAAGCAAGCAAGTGTGGAGGTCCTCAGTTCATGATCGTAGTTTTTGTTTTACTGTGACCACAAGACCACAAGTTTACCCTACGATTAGATCCACCAGTGTAACAGTGGCAGAGACCTCATTTTATGATAAACTTCTGGCATTGTACACTAATGTGAGGCTTCATTGAAATGGTTGTTTGAATCCAAATATCTTACAGTAGAGAGTGCCAACCATGGGCTACATTATGGTGCTGCCCCTTCCTTCCATTATGGTGCTTCAACTATCATGCAGAAAGAAATATACATGTACTGTATATGTAAACCAGTAGGCAGCACCAGGATCTTAGATATTGTATATCAGCATATGCATATATTATCCAGGCCAAACTTGAAATGCTGAAAGTGAAATCTGTGGCAGCAGTGTCATGTTTGTTCATGTGCTGAAAAAAAAAAGATTGGCAAATACTCAAATGTTACTACTAAAGTGGTATCGGGACATCCCCAGTGCAAACTCATTGTGCACACAAGGCCATGCCAATAAAATTCCAGCCAGGAAACTGTGGTTCAACGGGCCTTTCCGTGCAGGATTTTGATGCTGTAATCTTAATCAGATTAATCCTGACGATTGAATAATCCGTAATTCAATTGCGCTGAAGCACAAGCAGTGGGTGCAAAATGAACAAATACTTTTGTTTTATTTCAAACACTCCCTTAAGGAGAGAGGAGTCATGTGCAATGATATATATATATATAGCAGGCTGTATTATACTGGTATTGAAAATTCTGCATCCTGGAATCGAGTGAACAGAACATTCTACTTTGAGCTCGTCCTGGAAAACAGAACGCAAACATTCAGTCCAGAGACGCACTCCGACCCCCACCTTTTACCCTACGCAACTGGGATAGTCTCCTCCCACCAGCAAGCCTATAAGGGGAATGAGTAGAAGAAAACTAAATATTTCAATTTATGTTTTGTTAATTTGCACGGGACTTCAAAGGCATGTCAGCAGAGCAAACAGGGCATTTTAAGCTTGGCTTTTTCTGACCTCTGTGGGTGTCGTCGCTCTTTCTCACACTCTCTGCTGACAGACAGGTGTGGAAGGGTGAACTAGACAGGATTAGGGATTAAATCGCTCACATGCAGAATGCAGAATTTTCCCATGGGCCTTTCTAAACAACCGACTGTGGTGTCTTTATACGATCAAAGTCAAATTGAATTATCTTACGATCCCTCTGCCGTCTTAATGTACGTATGAGGAATCCAATACTCTAACAAATTCATATCTTCCCTCGGTCAATAACTGAATCGATTTCTATACATCTTCAGGTTCAGCTTTTCTTCATTTTCAAAGGCGTTTTCCTCTCCCGCCGGCCGCTCGCAGACGGTAATGCTGAATCATGCAGGCACACAGCCGGCCGCGCAGACATATGCTATTAAATGTGCACATTTGCCGAAGCCAAGCAGACCAAACCGCACACACGCTCGCAGTGACACACATATGCAAACACCACTTCTCCTGGCCCCCTGGGGGGTTTAAAATTTTTGCAAATGCTCACACTTAATCCAGCGGAAGCTTCGCGGAGGTTAGCTAGAGAGCGTGCGCTTCACATGCGCAGATTCCTTTTCTATTTACACACAGTTCGGCTGCTTACGAAAGAGATTAATTGAAACGCACCTAATTCTGACAGGCTCTCAACTGCGACGCCGTTACCTTTCAATTATTCTTTTGATCCGAGCTGCAAATATATGCGACTGCTTCATCAGCAGTGCGGCTGACTGGCGGCACAAGAACTTCATCAACGTTGGGAATGAGTCCCCCAGCTTGTTGACAGTCTCAGTCCTAACTTCTCTGAGTAATACAGAAACAGTGCCTGAAAACAGGGTTCCTCCAGGTCCCCCACCCGTATTGAAGCCTTCAACATGATGATTCTGGCTATACACAGATAAAAAAACAGCTTTAAAATATGATTTTAAAGCACATTAAAAATGTAGAATGTGTTATGCACTCCAGTTTCTGTGAAGTGAAAATAGCCTGAGATTTCCCCGTGGGCCTTCTCTCTGTGTATTTCCAAGCATTTATGTGTGGAAAGGCGTGATAAGTAGGTGTTCGCTTCATGAGCAGCTATTTCTGTTTACAAGACTATACAGCATTGAAAGTACATTTAGTATTAAATCATGACAACATGGATGTAGAGCAGCTGCAACAGTCACATGGACTGGAATTATAAAAGCCGTGCGCTGGCATCCATCTCATAGGTTTGTTCGTGACTTGTGCTAGTAGCATCTGAGTAGTCATTGGATTCAAGCAACAACAACCACTTATCGTCTCTCAACTGGTGTTGGAAAGTAGGTTGATCAAAGTCAAAATGGCAGAACAGAGAGGCATTTATGTACTGTACAATTATAATAAAATCAGAAACACTACCATATTTTGGTCCAAACAATCCCTCAAAGGCATTGTAAATGCTGTTTGTCCATTTCACTACTTGTTGATGGCTCTTCCCTCTACGCATATGCCACTGTAAAATCTGGGCTGACAGTAAACTTCAGTCCTCCCTGACAGACTCCAGGGGGCAAATGACATGGAACGCGTGGCAGAGGTAGATGAGACTTCATGACACAATATCGCAGGGTTACTGAGGTAGCAGCAGCAGCATAATATATGGATTTAAACTATTTCCATGAAACCATGAGCGCCATTTTAGGACACTGTTTCATGATACCTCATCTCCGAGGATCTACTCTGGTGCTCTTAAATATAAAAATACATTTTGTCTGCACGACGCCTTGTGTTTAGCCCCTTGCGTGATCGAGTCTGACACCCATGCTGTCTGCAGACGACTGCCAGGATGTCGCCCAGTGAGGTGTTGCTGCAATTCTCAAGGCAGACCCAGGATTCTGTTTGAGACTTTTTGTCCCTCAGTTGCCTCACTGTATTGCCTCAGCAGAGCTGGAGTAGACTCGCTACTGCTTCCACAACCCAAAACGTGGGGGAAGAAATCTGATCTTGTCTCTTACCAGAACCATGTTGTTTGCTATCAACATATTCAACAGTTTATAACTTAAAGAGGTACAGTTCTCAGTGCGATGGGGATAGCAAATGAACGACAGTGCAGGCAGAACACCTCTTGTGCAGCTTGACACAACAAATAAGGCCAAAAAAATGGTTCTCAGCTTGATCTTCCACTTTGATCATATTGTAGAAGCACAAGCGATTCACGCTGTCAACAACGCTTGTGGATAAAGTCGCCCCACGGCGAGCGGCCGGCCAAAATACATATTGGTTTACCAAACATTCGGCAGGAGATTTCAGGTGCTGTGATTACTGCTTCGACGGACAGAAGTGGTATTAGAT
This sequence comes from Synchiropus splendidus, assembly GCF_027744825.2. NCBI lineage: Eukaryota > Metazoa > Chordata > Actinopteri > Syngnathiformes > Callionymidae > Synchiropus > Synchiropus splendidus. The sequence goes on from NC_071352.1 coordinate 4,915,943, forward strand.
CAGAGAGAAAAGCGAAGAGACGGGGAGGATAATCACCCAGGCTCCTGTCTCTCAACAATTGATTCTGTGAGGACGTTTAATCCGCAAAACAGCATTCATTCTAACATTACATGCTCTATATGATCAGAAATTCACGATTACTTTTGGATAATAGTTTACGTTCTGGAGGACCTCAGATGATAGCGATAGAGTGAGCGAGAGAATGAATCAATTGGATGCCCCTTTAAAATGAGAGGAGAGAGACAGACAGGTAAACAGGCTGAAGCGTACGCATTAGTGAAATGAGATGGACAAGAGGTTCCAAATAAATAAAGTCCCTTCATTTTTGAAAGTGAATGTTGCAATACAAAACAGGCTGTGGTGTATTTCCTGCATCTCTCGGTTTTCTTTTGCCTCTCACCTGAATTCCAGCACCGAAGCAGCCCAAACAAATGTCCGTACACCAAGTACACCAACTCCCTGTGGCTCTGTTGTCTACTCGGGTCCGAAGTTTGGTGGTTTGTGAGAACTGTTTGGGAGTTCATTTTTAAAACCAGCAGTAAAATCTCAAGAACTCAAGAAATAATGTTCTCAGTCATATCTATTGGCCACTATCTCAGACATCTTTTCTTCAACTATACATGGCATAACAAAAAAAAAAAATCAATAGCTTATCAGTCATCATCTTTTTTTTTTCATCAGAACCATCGTGAAGGTGGATTATATGATGCCATCTGGCCATCTGCATCATGGATTAAGTTTGTTGCTTGAACAATTTGGTTAAATTGTTCATCGGGTTGCAAAGGAAGCAACAGGAACAAGATATTCAGCCTCAATCCCGGAGTTAATCTGAGCCTTATGCTTTCAGCAGAACATAAAGAAAAGCCTTGATTTCCATTCACAGATGGTAAACAAAATATGTTTGGTGCACAAAAGAATATGAACTTAACCAGAGAGGCACAGGATTCTAGAGCACATTAGTGAAATGTAAAGTTCAATCGCTGGTGGATGGCGATGTTTAGTGATATTAGTCCTGTGTTTTAAGCACCAGAAGGCTGCACAGGTGCTGCACAGGGCGACAGGGGTTATTTTCCTGCCCGGCAGAAAGTCAGTCAACTGCTCATGTCCTTCTGAGAAGACCGAGGGCAAACGATGACTTTTATAACCCTCTGAAGAGCATCTGCTGCTGAGCATCTGGTGCTCACACAGTCGATGCAGGAACACTCTTGATGGTGGCGCGGTACAGAGCCACCAGCACTTTCTCTTCTGGGTCAAAAGGGCTGCAGCGTATGGTGGCTCTCTTTCACGTCGGAAAGCAAGCAAGACATGGGTGCACTGAATGTATTTAAAATTCTCCTTTCAGCTTGTTTTGGAGTTAAGTATTTACACAAAACTGTCCTGCCGGGCCCTGATGGTATCACTGTCTGGATAAACAGGAAATTTTACAAAGCTTGACAATCGGATTATACATGCTAAAGAGGATCACAGCCAAGAAGAACATTGTTTATCTGAAAAGATGTTGTCGCTATCGGCCTTCAGAACCACTGTGCTGTGGTCCCATTTGGCGCCTCAAACTCCAAACTCCAAACTGAGACACTCCCTTTGACAGGCTGTTGCAAAACCCATTTAGGAGTCATTTATCAGAAAACATTAACAGGAGTGATCAAAATACAAAAATATTGGCAATGTCGGCAATTCTGCTGAGTCAGCAGGCTGTGGAAGGCACAGTACAACGATCCACACAACGGTTCATCACGACTGCATGGCGGGAAAGAAAGCACGGTATTTACATCCAACTATTAATGGCACACTCACGAAATGACGTCTCATTTTTAAATCTTCCGCCACCGCACTAATGCCCCACTGACCTCACCCGTCTAATCCCTCAGAGGCTCTGGAGCCTTCAGTGCCACATTTCAGCACCAAGGACAGAGAGGAGCAGACAAAACCAGGGCGACCGATCGGAGAGAGAGCAGTCGATAGATGCTTTTTGTTTGAAGCTCAATTTGAACCACCCCTCCTTTTTAAGTTGCACCCTAAATCCAACGGTCCTTGACTCTCAGTCTGTTTCTCATGCTGGGATTCCGCCTCGCTCCTAATTGGCATTAAATGATCTCATCGACGTAACGACTGCTGGAATGAGTCAAAGTCTAGTTGATTCAGCTCAGTTATCTAACGGCCACATGTACTTACCAGATGTGGCTCTTCTTTCTCCCTCAGTTGGCCCACCTGCCTCCTCCACCCGGGCTGACTCACACACCTGTTCTCCGCACAGTGTGGAATACAGTGGCACACTTTTATCTCTTCCTTTAAGGCAGTGCTTCTCAATTATTTTCACGCCCCACAACTCTCCGCTGCCTCTGAATGGTATCATTTGTCTATAAAAGTATTATAAGTACACCTCTGCATAAGATTGTATCCTTGTCAACATCAAGGAAAAGAAAAAGTTAAGTACTATAGATCGACTTACAATAAAGAATAATGTTTTTGTTTGAAACAGAAGACTTCTAGTGCATCGATTTGCCTAAAAAAAAAGTGAAATATAAGAGTAGATGTGGAATTACAGTACACTTTATTCTAGTAGAGCAAAAAAGTATGTTCCCAGAGGTCACATGCTCCCCACCTGGCATCGCTCCACTATTTAAGAAGAACTGCTTTAAGGGAAGTCAGCTCACTGGACGACTGTACAGACTCGAATAGCTGGTGGTGAGTTTTTAAGACTCAACCATGGAGTTGCAATGAGGTGAGGCAAAGTTTTGTAAAATGGCAGACATTTGAGCTGAGGTACATCAGCTCGACAGTTGACTGACAGGGTTCTTTCATAGCAGAGTTTCATGGGAGAGTAACCAAAACAGAGATGCGACTCTTTCTTTGTGACAAGTCGACAGCCACTTTCAGCACAACCATCTTGTGCGCTGCCTCTGTGGCTCGTGTGGCTTAGAAACCTAATTTAAAGCGATGTATTATGGAGATATCAACAAGGTTTTGATTGGACCCGGTGGTTCAGGCTTGTCACTGCAAAAAACAGGTCAATCAGACGCTGCTGTCGGCCATGATGCAGATGGATTCTGTTGCGTGCGTCTGGATAGCTCCCCGATTGCAAACTATGACTCCTGATTCATTCAGCTGATGATCTCAGCGAGGCCCCTCAAAGCATGACAGTAAGATGCAAGCTCCTCGAATTATCACTAGGATGAGGAGTGTTGTTTATCCCTGTGTGAAGCAGAGTTATCCCTGCGTGGTCTCTCCTGAGAAATCTGGATGATGTTATGAGCGCTGGGAATCCTTTGGATGAGAATCGGCCATCAAAGTAGGACGGCAGATGGAGGACTGACGTCGAGCAACCCGTCAACATGGGGTCAGTGTGTGGTGAGATGCTGCTGCAGGGAGCAACTTGGTTTGTGCACTTGTTAGGTTCGAGGGCTCAGAGGTTGTTGTGTTGTTAATGAAGAATTAAGGCCTCACAGGTAAAGAAAGAAAGAGAGCGGCGTCTTAGCCGTCGTAAAATAATAATACACTTTTGAAGGCAGCACTGCGACACTGTGATACGAGGCGAGAGGGTACCTCAATTACACCCTGGTGAGTCTGCCGCTCTCTAGTTCCCCCTGAATATAACCTCATTAAGAGTAAATTAGTTTCACTCTCTTGAGCCACTGATGACATTCAGGCCACAACTCGGAACCACAGCACAAGGTCGCACAAGCCATCCATCAAAAGAAGGGTTTTTTTTTTTTTTTGAGACCCCTGCGGGGACCAGTTGCTGCTTTTCGGAATGGGAAGTGAGACTACTGATAAGAGCATAGCCTGGCGAAGTGCGGCCCTTTGACTGTATTCACGTGGCTCTGCCAGAGTCAGCGTGAAACTATAAAACTGACCATTTTATTTTTAATATGAGTGCAAATAAAATCTAAGTTCCATGCTTTTCTGCCTTTTCATTTGACGATTTTGTGCATATTCCCTGTCCCTTAAAAGACATTGGAATTGAAAAAAGATTTTGGAGACACATCCAGAATCTTTAATGTGGAATGTATTTTACATGAAATAAGAGCTTTATTTTTACGAAACGAAATTTCATAATCACGCATAATATCACTGTCAGCACTTGATTCTTTTCTCCCCCATTTAGTTTTCAAGGATTTTTCCTAATGGTTGCTTGATGGCCCCTCACTGCAGTCCCAGTATATAACCCCCACCAGTGCTGCAGTACTTGAGACCAGTCTGGTTGTCAACTATTTGTCTTGTATTTAGGCTGTGTCCCACTGGGCTCTGCGCGTCACGTGTCAGTGTAGTGTGTCCCAATACTCCTAAGACCGAGGGCACTGGCCATTCACCACTTGAAATGATCCCTTCAAACCGAGGGAGCTGACTTGAAACCAAGCGGGAATATGAAGTGTGGATAGATTTTCAGGATACCAAAGTACTTTATTTCAAACTAATGTTGGATAGGACAACAGGGACATTTCAGTAGCGAGGACTACTCTTCCCTTTGTTGACTTTCTCTGGTATCACATGTTAGCGAGCCACATGGTTGACCGTGTCCCACAACATGAACAATGCAACACGTATGTACAACAGTATGTTTTTATTTCTTCTGAACAAACAACAGTGGGCTAGCATCTAGGCTAACGTTAGCATCCGTTAGCAACAGATCTATCACCGCAACATTTCTTCTCCGTTGGTTCACCAAACCAAGTGAGATGATCGGTGCCGATGCAAGAGGGTGCAAAAAACGCTGGAGCTGACATTTCCAAAACGTCTCCAACATGCAGGAAACAAAACACAGCACGGCGGCCAATGACACGCTGTCTTTACGTGACGTCATGAAGTGTCGTCAGAGGGCGCTCCATAGTGGAGGGCACTCAAAACCCAAGTGCTACATTCCATTTTCTGTCTTTTTGTGCGTGTTTTTATTGATTTTATTGCTCTTTTACTGTTATTGTTCTTACTTCCTGTACAGTGTCCTTGAGTGTTCATTTAAATAAAATGCATTATTATTATTATTATTAGTGTTAAGTGCTAGTGTTAGGGGGAGAAATGCGACACAGCCTTAGACAACTCTGTGGATTCTGAGTAGGTCTGAGAGGGAGGAGACCCCCCAACACCAGAGCCCACATACAGACATCACAGGAGCCTGTACTTCATGTTCAATACCTGAAACTGATCCCATGCTTTCACATGAGTGGTGTAATTCCAGAAAATTGTTGGGCCTAAATAGTCAATGGGTGTGACGATGAAACATGTTTGTGTGTTCACCTGTCAAAGTTGTGACTGGCAGCAATGCCCCGCAACAGTGAAGGAATGAATACGCCGGAACACAATTGATTTGTCAACGCAGCACTACAAAGAAATTTGAGGGTTAGCAAAGCCGACGGCCTCATGGCTTCTGTATCAAATCTACTTTGTTGTCGTACTATACACAATGAATGTCCCTTCGCGTTACCTTGCTTGTCCGTCACTTGCTGTGTTTGGATTAACTCAGAAATCCAGTGTCTTGTGGAGCACCGGTGAAAGTGAGGATCACCGAAATGCCATCAAACGCTGAGACTTAAACATAGTGTAAAACAAGTGTTTTTTTAAACAAGTGTATTTGTGGTTGTTAAGAAAAACAGGACATCTAATCATCAATGTTTCATCACCAGGGATACTGTTGTTGCTCAATCTTTCTTTCAACATTACTCATTTGTCTCTAAGTAGACAGAAATTATTGCAGCCAGAACGGCACACTACAAAGTCAAGGCTTGGTGGAGGTCTGCTATCCGTCTCAGCACCAGCATATTTGCGACTCATCCTCTCACCAACTCACCGTCAAGCCTACTTGAGCCAGTGACGGTCATGCGAGCATGAAAAAGCAATTCGATTGGTCGCTCCAGACAGTCATTATCGCCCTAAATGCTTCTCTGACAAGCAGTTGAGGATCTTGTGTATCCACAACATAAAAAACACCCGAGAAACTGGAGGCTGTCATGACAGCGCCAGCAGGCGGAGGGCTTCTAAACCCACAGATTCCATTTGACTCAGTCGAAGGGGAACAACAATAAATGAACAACATCCCAGATGGACCAAAAGTCTTATTCATCTCACCTCTATATTGCTTTTACACTCCCTCATGTTGGGTCAGAATCTGGGCTGTCCCATGACTGACTCAGACATTTGTATTCATATGTGGTTGGTGAGACTGTAATGGAGTTTGACTGATTCATTTCCAACACTGTCATTGTGTCAACAGCTGATTCACTGATCCACTTCTGAGCTGCAGAAGAAAGAGACTTCTCCGCCTCGTCTCTTCTATCTGCTCCGACAAATGAACATAAATATGTTAACAGACAGCACAGTTCAGTGAAGGTTTTCATGTGACCCATCTGATTCTTCATATTGGGTTGATGGTGAGGAAGTACTGGGGAACGTATACCAAAGTGAAAATGGGGTTCAGCTTCTCCTTCTTAAATGAGCTCCTGGAACCACATTTTCAAAAAATAGATGAGATTATTTACAGACGCGATATGATCTGATATCAGAGGAGGAAGATCACAGATGGATGAGAAGTTAGCATCAGTGGTGTGACAGCTTCAGCTTCATGTAAAGTCGGCCTGTGGGGATTTATTGTAATATTTAAGGAGAAAAACTTGACTTACGTCTTCAAAGCTCGTGCTTTAACTTAGGCTGTGTTTGCTCCGTGTGTTGTCTTGTCTGTACCTCTTAGTCCATTAGTCCAACCTTTGTGTCACAAAAGCATCATCATCACATGCAGTATTTTTCTGCACTGCAAAATCAAGTGTAAGTAAGAGTTTGACTGACGTTAATGTTAATTACACATTTGACGGAGGCTAGGAAAAGTCGCTACAGGCTAACCATCTGTGTGAAAGTAAATTTTGAGAGTGTTTATGTGCTCGAATGATGACGAAGCGTGTTGTTTGTGCCTGTCAGCCGGCTGTTTTAAAACTGGAACAAGTTTGATGCAGCTATTTAAAGTCGAAGTGAGGAGCAGGATCAGTGGAGTATTATGGGATGTCACAGTGAACTCACTTTGAGACAGCCAGCGGGGTTTTGTTGAGACGACTGAGACACTCCGTGTGTTGCTGCGTGTTTTCAGGAATTATTTCTGTTTTAGCAGATGCTGCGAATAATACAACGCACCCGAAATTCAAATAGATTCATTTTAGATAGGAAACTTGGTTGTTAGTGTCCAAGGAAGCTGTTTAATTCAATGTGATGCTCAGAGGAGTGAAGGGAACACGGCGTGTGTGTGTGTGTGTTTGTCATTGAGAAGGCGAAATTGCTGGAGGATGAGGAGAAAGAGAAGCTCTGGATGACAGTTATTTGCACAAATTATTCATAGATAGTCAGTGTGTTGTGTACTGACAGCTTGAGGTGCTCTGACAGTTGTCCTGCTCTGTGACAGAAGCAGGAAGACAGGTAACCTCTCATTATACGTGTATCACCACACTCTGATGAAGCTGTCTGGCACCCTGCGACCCTCTGAAGCATCGTCTGCCATTACTGTCCTGGTTACTCTGTAACAGTCGACCGTCTCCATGGCGTTCACGTAAGTGAAGCATCACAGGAGGGTCAAAGAGTGGAGGGTTAAAGTTCGACTTGATCGAACACTGAATAAAATAATTTTCAATTTTTTATATTTGTAATTTTATTTATTATTAATTTATTTTAACTGACTGCACTGTAGGTACAGTTCATTGTGCTAGATTTATATATACATTTTGACCTATTGCTTTCAAACTATCAGCCCGATATCAACTTATCAGAGCAAGAAAGTCAAACCCGAGGCTTGTGGGCCACATCATGCCCTCGGAATACCTATGCATGGGCCATGACGAATCCCATATTGCACTGCAACAGTAGCATCTCTTGTAAATTAAAGAACAACTCCAAAACTGCTATTAACAACATTCTGACATTTAAAGACAATCATGTGGGAGGAAATCAGAGTGCCCAAAGGAAACCCACACAGAAAGGTTCGCTCCAAACTCAATGCCTCTAGCTAATGCCACACAATTTGAAACAGTGACCTCGCTGTGAAGTTGCAGCACCATGCAACATCTTTACAGATATATACATTTGTTTTACTGATAGTGGTGTTTTCCAATATTGCGCAAGATAAATAACACAACGTGTGAGCAGCAAGGGCAGCATCAACACACCTCTCCCTGGAATGCTAACACCTCGACTCAGTACCTAAAACAGGTTATCTCTCATTTTCTACTTTGGTTTCAAGGCCTTTTTCTTTCATCTCTTTTATTGATGGCGATAAAACGATTCCAATTTCATGTACAGCAACACAAAACAGCTTTTGCTTTGAATGATAAAGCACACAATTGACCAAAAATGTGATCTTTTTTTGTGTTTTCAGGCACAGGTTGATCGATATCGCTGCAGGACCATAAGTGAGCACAGAAAGAACATCGCCCTCTGACAGGTGGAAGCTTCCTGAAGGCGACAGTCACACAAACCTTGTTCCTGAGAAGACAATACAGCTAAAAAGTAAGACTTTTTTTTTTACATTGTTGCTTCTCCTATGAGAACTGTCGTCCTCTGAGGACGATACAAATGCTCCCATGCTTTGCATGTGTATATCTGTTGTCCTATAGGAAGCGGCTGAGCAATAGTTGGCTGCTCACAGACTGGCATTGGAACATCTCCCACACTGACTCAGGGAGCAACACTGTCATTAGCACTGACAACACTCCACTTAACACAGCTATTATATTCCGTCCGTGCTGCGCCGGGCTCCTGCATGTGTCAGCCGTAGATAAAGTTAGAGAATTAATTGGTGTAATTATTTCTTCTCTCTTTTAATCCCTCGTGTGCTGAGGTCTTGACGAGGGACATTAGCGGGAAGAGGTTTTCTCGACTCGGTGGGAATCATGTTTGCTTGGTCGTATTCAACAGCGACAACGGAATTAATCGGTGACTTGATGTTCGCATGGAGGAGAAGGTGGAGTCGAAAGAAATATAGCTATATAGAAATTCACCTTGCAGCAAGTTCAAACTCCAAGTTGAGCGCATCAATCGGATGTGATACTTTCCTCATATTTTTGATGTCTAAAAACTGAGAATGTTATTTCTCATGGTGTCACTAGATAATAAACAAACTATTATAATATTAAAGGACAGATTATCATTGGCAAAATGTGAAAATCTGGCTGCAATATTTTCTTTTTATTGGCAAAAAAGTCACTCAAACTGGATCGTGCAGTTGAGTGAACTTAAGTGAATGGGTGTAATATGATCATAAGTCTTCATATTTAAGTCCAATAAAAAACACCCCAACCTCTAATACGCAAAGACAGTATTTTACCTTCATCTGTGAGCATAAAATAATATTTTTCATTGTCTTACACAACTGTATATAGCAGGTATGGGAATAGACACTGTGCAGTAGCATATGCAAACATCGCAGAAATGAAAAAAATATATGAATATGCCACTTAATACAACAAGTAATTTCAGTGTGGTGGCACAAGTGTGGAGGAAGGTTAGTCAGAGGTTATATTGAATGGAATGCAAAACTGTGAAAATATTTTGACATTTAGATCAAACAACGAGTGGGAGCACATTTTGCTTTGTAAACGTTACACTCTGCTGGTATGAATAGAGAAGCAGTAGCCGCGACTCTTGTGGCTAACAAGACCGCGGCCTGCCTAACGGTGTCGTGTTTGCAGTCACATCACCACCACACATTGTCCCTCAGTGCCACAGCTGCTCTCCACGTGTGGAGCTTTCAGTCATGGTTGGCATGACGACTGTCTCCTCACATGAACCGCTGTGAGCAGGAGCCTCTGCGGTCGATCAGAGACGTTCCCTTGCACGGAAAACTCCCCAGACTGGAGCGGCAGCTCAGAGTCCTGTCATCTCGCAAATGTCTCGGCGGTCAACGGCGGCGTACCTTGATGGCTGACTACATAAATGTTTGATCCAAAATCACAACTCCAGATGCGAAAAAATAAAATAAATAAGTGCTACTTGATACTATGATAGTGTATAAAGATCATCAACTCATGGCCCAGCGGTCAAATCCGGTCCACTAAGTCGTGCCTAAATTCACTATCACAACTACAGGTGTGGCGTTCAAACCTGTTTTGAGGAATAGTTTTCAAGGAATGTCACCAGTAAAATTTGAAATTTCCAGGGAAATTGATGCAGATGGATGAGATCTGAGCGAACAATGGTTTGAGGGAACCAACCACAGTGTTTTCTGTGAGTCATTCAGACTTCAGCCACCAAGACTGACGTCGCATCCTGATGAATTGAAGAGTGATTCACTGCCACTTTAACAAGCACAACAACACAGTACACTCATGAGAGTTTGATATTTTGTTCACCCTCATTTGAATTCATTACAGCATCATTTTCATCAGTGATGCTGATGAGAACATTGACATATCACTTTGCAGCACACTCCTGTCTTGAGCTGCCAAACTCTGTCGGCAGTTGAGGCGACTCAGAACATTTTGTCTTGTCACTGGTGCGTCTTTGTCCCTATGAACAAATTTAACCGCTGAAAATGAGCAAGCAATTCCCCGATGAATGTGATGGCTTCATTGCATGTCTAGGGTCTTTGGAGCAACTCAGCTTTTACATGGTTCTATCGCACCTATAATGAGCAGCTCATGTGTAACATCTATGTAACTGCCACCATTTTGACAGCTGGTGACATTGGTTTTTCAATTTCTAAAAATGATGGAGCAACAATGTGTAGGCTGGACTGAGTGTTTTTCAAGGGTTTAAGTTTCACCGAAATCCTTGAATTACCTTTGAAAACACGAGTTTGGCCAAGCAAACTCTGATTGTGAGTGATACTCCCACAACAAGGGGGTGTGTTTGTGTGCGGCATATTGCTTAGACTCACTCCATTAGATCATCCATCCTGCTCCACCAAGAAGCAGCGGCTCCTCCCTCCAAACTCAATCACCACGATTGAAGGAGCCTCTGTGGCTATAATGGGATTATTGATCGAGGAGTCGCCTTAAACTGAGACCTGCGATGGCTGTCGTTGGAATGTAAAGAATTTAGACCTGAAAAAGTCATTTCGGATCGTTTCCACGGCAACATTATAATGCAACCTCAGTCTTTCTGTGGACGATCGGCTGATTTGTAACTGCATGAACAAAGAGACTCTCTAAAGTAGCGGTTTGAAGCTCCTCGTGAAAAATGCAGCTGAGACAGAAGTTGGAAATAATTTCACACTTAATGGTCAATATGTTCTGGTTCAAAAGTACTTCAGAAGCGATGTCATCGGCAAACGCAGGTCTACATTTAATCAGCTCCAGCTAGAAAACAAATTGCACATTGAGTTAAGATCTTTAAAAAACATCGTTCATATTCTTCAAAGGGAAAACACATTAAATTAGGAAGCTCCGGTGCAAAAGCGAGATTATTGAAAGGCTCACGGCAGCGCTCAGCAGGTGGCAGACTTCATTACACAGCTCGGAAAAAAGTTTCCAAATAACCTTGGCTTCGCTGTTTCTAGTGCGGTAGAACCCCGCTGCTTCGATTTCAAATATATATTCATAGAGAGGGAGACGATTTGAGCATCTCACTCTGTTTGTTGGCTGATATCCTCATTAGGATCCTAAAATTCAACGTGAGGACTCTTTAATGTTTTCCCCATGGCTTTCCTCTAGGTACCACAACACATGCAGACTACGGCTGAGTGTCGGCAGGTATCTTGCGATACAATACGTATCCCGATACTGGAGTGGCGATACGATACGTTGCAATATATACTGTAAGTTGAGCAATATATTGTCATTAGAGCCATCATTTTAGGGGGAAAAATACATAATCCACTACAATATTATATGTGTAAAAACAAGGTAATTTTTATGACATAAGTCCAGTTAGACTTTTGGTTAAATCTCACAGTCTGACAGAGGAATGACTCATCAATCAACAAAATAACTTGGTGTACAGAAAGAAAACATTAGCATGAAACATGTCATGCTGCAGCATATCCAAGTATCGATGAATGAAATATTGATATGGCAAACATAAAATATCAAGACAATATCGCACGATCATCTTCTTCTTTCTCTTTGGGCTTCTCCCTTCAGGGGTGGCTACAGCGGATCATCTTCCTCCATCTCACCCTGTCCTCCGCTTCCTCTTCTCTCAAACCTACAAACCTCATGTCCTCCTTCACCACCTCCATAAACCTCCTTTTGCCTGGCAGTTCCAACCTCAACATCTTCCTACCAATGTACTGGCTCTCTCTCCTCTGTACATGTCCAAACCATCTCCATGTAGCTTCTCTGACTTTGTCTCCTAAACACCTGACATGTGCTGGCCCTCTGATCTACTGCTTCCTGATGCTATCCATCCTGCTCACTCCCAGAGAGAACCTCATGTATCTCAATATTCTTCAATATTTGACCCGCATGTTTAAGAGGTCACAAGGAGTTAATGAAAAGAGCAATTGTTTTTTTTTAAATCTCAGACACAATTACTCATTTGTATGGAATAGTCACAGCTAACAATAGACACTGCTGCATTGAGGATTGATAAACCACACACATAAGGATATGACCAGATATTCAAAGTCTCAAAATAGTTACTGTTGACGGTAGATGCGACTTGTATGTTAACCGTGTGCTCGTCACCATCAGTGCTGTGACTCATTCTGTTTTGGGAGTTCCGCAGACAGTAAGGTTGTTGAGGTTGACGGCTAAATGATATGGGGATTACATCACTTGTTGCGGATTATGTAATCCTCGTGCGATCCTGGAAAGCAGCAGAGAGGTGGATCAACACATCTAGGGCAATTCTTTATTCAGCAGGAAAGAAGCAGGAAGTTGAGAGGATGTTGCAGTATTCCTTGAGAAGGAAAGTCTTTTTTTTTAATCACTGCTTTTAAGAAAGGATAGATCTTGTTCTTTTGGTCAAGACCACACGATTACGGTGACCAAAATGACTGTAGGGTCATTAGTCATTCTGTCCCGCTGCATCCAAACGCTGCACCACGCCTCGTCCGGAAGGCTCAGTGAGCCCACTACACAGAGTAGTGCGAGGCTCTGCCTGTCAGCAAGAGAGCCTCTGTTTACGCAGCGTGTTGGACGCTAATATTAGCCACTGTTAGCTCCCGACTTGGAACAACGGCGGCTTAGTATTCAGCGTCAGAACCTCTGAGAAGCAGTGAAGCAGTGATAGCTGCTTGTTGGAGATGTTTCGAAAACCACCGATTATTTGGAAGTGGACCAATCGCTCGCTCTCTACCTGAGACAGGGGTGATGAAAACAAGCGCTCCTTGTCATACATCACGCTGCAGAGACGCAGGAAGAGCGAAGTGTTATAATTTAAAGAGTGACTTCTCTCATGATCTCATGAAAAATGATGAAAAAAAAAAACTTTGGAATGTGAAATCACTTCTTACAACAACAGACCCACAGAAAAATCTATGCATCCCAGTCAAGTGCCAGCTCAACTTTATCGAGAGAAACATTTAACCTACATGATGAAGGTTAAATATAACTGTTAAATTATTGTTTACATTTTACACATTGTTTAATTGTAGATCATTGTTCAATAACGTTTGAAACATCAATGACGAGATTATGATATGAATAAAAATCATCGAGATGATCATTTTTGCCATAATGGACCAGCCCTAAGGGGTTGCTGTTTGTTTCAAGGCATATACAGACAGACAAGCACTCACATGGAAAAACAGGAGTGAGTGAACAATTAGGCTCTGTAGCTTTTTGGAATGTGGGAGGAAACAAGAGTGCCCTGAGAACGCCCACTCAAGCACAGGGGCTACACTAAAGCCACAGGAGAAGAGTAGACAAAGGTTTACTCCGAACCTAGAGCCGCCTCAGGCCGGATTATGGCAGAATATATTTAAGATAAAATTAGGTTGCAAGATATTATATGGCTATCAATGTCATGACATACTGCTAAATTTAAGGTGACTGCGCGGGCAGTGGAGCCAGATCAGCGGGTGGCAACACAAGGCCATGTGGTTTGTTCTGTCTCCAGACCCAGAAGGCCAGTTGAGGTGAATTATTGATTTGGAGTGAATGTAAAGTAGCGAGAACATATATGTGTCAGGGAGGTGAAAAAAGCTCGCGAGAAATAGGTCGTGGGTGGGGAAGAAGGTAGCGCAGGAGGCATGAAAGCCGCATTGTCTAACAAGAGAGGAGAAGAAAATGAAGACACAACGGTGGGGAGAGGAGGTGGGCGATGGTTTCTATGATTAAGAGAAAGGTGCGAAGAGAGAAGGTGGTGGAGGATTTCAGACAGTCAAGGTGGAACTGTACATAATAAAAGGGCTGCATGAGCTAATGATACAGAACAAGTGTTAAGGAGTTGAAAAAGTGTCATTCTCCCGTTATTTCTTCATGACTTGGTTGGAATATGTTTTTGCCCTGTCATTTTACTGCTTTTAGAATTGCCTGCAAACAGTCTTGATGATGTTCTGAGTATTCAACTTTCTTCATCTCCTGCTTGGAAGGTAGTAAACAGGCCACTTTTCTAGTCGGCCACCTCGATAATCTCACCCTGACATGCTTCTGGGGTTTAAAATAACACCAGGCCGAGTCTCTGACGACACACTCCCTCTTTTATTGCTCTACTTTTATGTTATTTCACAGTGGGTGTGAGAGACAATACGTGCCAGTGTCCTCATTGAAACCCGGCCAAGCCCAAAAAAAGAAAAAAAGACAACCTGGAAGCGCTCTCTACAGACAGAGGAGTGCTCCTTGCCTGCGGGGATGAATTAGCGCTGGGCGAAGTTCACAGATCTCTTGGTGTCCTCATCGGCAAATCTGCTCTGTGGGGAAAGTTTGCTTGTCAAACTGTCATCTTCGGCAGACTTTTTGTGAAATACAGTGAGATTGTGTTGAGTCCAGACACTGTTTTTTACGCAGCAAGAGACACATAAGTACTTTAAAATGATCCATTACGGGCTACTATTCTGATAATAAACATAGTTTATTTATGGTAATATATGCTCTCTAACCTAACATATAATTTTACTTATTAATTTGCCTAACCCTCATATTTTGTCTTCTTATATTTCATATTTCCTATCCTTTTCTGTTGTGTCATTGCTTTCTTTATTTTTTGGTAACTCCCTCTTATTTCCTCCTCCCTTGATGTGAGTCAAGGTTAGGTAAGGTTTACTAGGTTCTTTCCAGAAACAAGCAGCAGTTATCGGAAAAACATAATAGTCATCATCTGCCTATGACTCTCGCTTCACCAGAAATATTTACTTCCTGTTTGGGCGTGACCCATGAAAGGGGACGGCCCTGAGCTAGAAGCCGACTAGTAAGAGCAAAAGTGAAACAGATATGTCAGAGCTTGTTTCCTGTTTATAGTCAGTGTCAGTGAACAGTGAAATGGAGTCACCGCGAAGTCCAAGCGACGGAGGACTCATCACCTGTCCCATCTGTTTGGATTTACTGAAGGTTCCAGTCACGACTCCGTGTGGACACAGCTTTTGTTTGGGCTGTCTCGAACGTTACTGGGACACCAGCAGGGATGTTTGCAAATGTCCTCAGTGCAGAGAGACCTTCACACCAAGGCCACGGCTGAAGAAGAACTGCTTGTTAGCAGAGTTGGTGGATGAGCGGAAGAGCAAGAGAAGACATGCGTCTGCTTATGCAGGACCGGACGACGTGGCTTGTGATCTCTGTGTCAAACGGAAAATGAAAGCGCAAAAGTCCTGTCTGGTGTGTCTGGTGTCTTATTGTGATGAGCACCTCCAACCTCATTTAGAGGGTCCAGCCTTTAAGAGGCATAAACTGGTTGCGCCATCCAAGGAGCTGCAAGACAGCATCTGCGCTCACCATGATGATGTGATGAAGCTCTACTGCTGTGTTGATCAGCAGGGCATCTGTTCTGTCTGTGCTGTCCACCAACACAAAGGCCACGACATGGTCTCAACTGAAGCAGCGAGAGTTGAGCGAGAGAAAGAGGTGGATCGCAGACGGACTAGGCTCCAGCAGAGTATTCAGAGCAAGGAGAAAGATTTGAAGCTGTATGAGCAGCAGGTGGCGAGCATCAATCTCTCCGCTGATAAAGCTTTGGATGTCTGTCAACAAATCTTTGGAAAGATGATAAGTCTTCTCCAAAAAAGACAGTCCAGTGTGGAACAGAAGATCACATCCCAGTGGGAGGGTGACCTGGCACATGTCCTGGGACTCTGTGAGCAGCTTGAGCAGCAAATCATGGAACTTAAGAAGGAAGATGCCGAGCTGGAGAAGCTGTCTCAAATCGACAGCCACATTCAGTTTCTCCAGAACTTCTCCTCACACTCATCGGTCCCAGAAGAAACATTCTCATCCGCAAACGGTATAGAGCCTCACTGCTACCTTCAGGAAGTGGCAGCCGCTGTTTCGGTGTGCAGATGTCAACTTCAGGACTATCAGAGGGACTCCTGGACAAACTTCTGCTCGACACTAACACCAGAGGAGCATTTTCAGATGGTAGCTGAGCCCCAGACCAGGGCACAGTTCCTCAGATATTTGCGTGACATCACGCTGGATCCAAACACCGCCGAGTCTAAGTTGCAGTTGTCGGACGGAAACAGGAGAGTGACAAAAATGGAAGAAGATCAGTTTCATCCAGATCATCCTGACAGATTCACCACGTACTCTCAGGTCCTGAGCAAAGAGACTCTGACTGGACGCTGCTATTGGGAGGTGGAGTGGAGCGGAGGAGGAATTTATGCCGCAGTTGCGTACAAGAGCATCATCAGAGAGGGCGAAGAAAGCGGGTTCGGGGACAATATTGAATCTTGGTCTCTTTACTCTGACAACGTAAGCTGCATATTTCGACACGGTAAAGTCACAACAACCATCTCTGAATATCCATCCAACAAATTGGGGGTGTTCCTGGACCACTCTGCTGGTCTACTGTCCTTCTATAGAGTCTCGGAAACCATGACTGTCCTCCACCAAGTCCGGACCAGGTTCACCGAGCCCCTCCACGCCGGAGTCTTGCTGGGTCATAGAACTACGTGTGAGTTCCTGGATTTAAACTAGAGCGGCGTTTGTGTGTCAGAACTTCCTGTTGTAATCGTGATTATGAATTAATACAGTTTTTACTTTCGCGTTCATTCACAAGTAATCATCAACAGTTAATATTCAGTTGTACTCATTCATTTCCATTACCTTTTGAAGAGTATGAATTGAATTTATTATGCAAACACATCATCACCTTTGTCCCATTTGGGATGTAGCCGTGAGCGTGTATTCAGTGTTTGCGAGTTCCACTCCTTCCACACGCGGGTGTGCTGGACTGGTGCAGAGCAGGGAGTGTCACCTGAGTGTCAGAAATATTCTGACGTAACGCCACAACATATCAATCATTCATATATTGTAATAAAGCAAAACGGTTTCTCCTGCACACCAACATTCCGTTCAGAAGCACCGGTGATGTAACAGGATATTCAAGGTAAAGGATCTCAGGTACGGAGACGGAACTGCGACCGTGCATGTTTATTTTATGATCAAATGGAAAGCCAAAAGACTCTCTGATAAACAGCCGGCTGCTCATACTTTGCTGCTCTTTTATTCAAGTTATTACGGTAGAACACAAACACCACCATAAAGTGATGGAAATGTAAAGTGAAGAACAACGTCTGTAAATGTGTAATTTTATCAATTGTAAAGAAGAATTAAAAAAGAACATTGAAGAAAATGTATTTTTGTGCTTGTATTATTATTATTTCATCAAGCTCACGCACAGGCTCGCATGCAGCCTTTTTTTTTTTTTTTTTTTTTTTTTGCCACTAAGTAGCTCTGGACGTGGGAGTGGAACGGCATACGATGATCAGAACACCACCATTACATAACGTGCCCACCCAAATGTTCTCCTTAATTGACCTAAGTAATGAGGAAATATGCAAATTAGCGCATAAAGCAGAAGCGAAAAGTCTTTTCTCACAAGTGGTCATGAAATTAGTCGTGAGGAGTCATGACAAATTCGAGCACGCTGACCACCAAATGGGTGTTTTGACACGTTCCTCACATTACTGCACGCATCATTGGATTTGGGGGAGAAAAAAAAACCCTGAAGTGGATTTTTAAGCATTGGGAATTAATAAACTTATCATAAAGGGGCGTGTTGAGGGAGCAGTCAGGACCAGTGTTTCTTCTTTCGCTAACTCAGCGGGAAAAAAAGGAAGCTTTTGGCTGTTAGTTTGGTCGAAAGACATTACGCTCTGCAGGATGTTTATGTGCAGACCTGGGCCAAGGTCTGTGTGTGACCTTTGCCCAATTGTATTCTTTCAACAAGCAAAGCCTTTTTATCTTCAGTTCCTTGTCATGTTTACAGTCATCTTAAACCTTGGTTTTCTCTTTAAATGGCTCTCTCACACAAGTATATATTGTGAGCCCTCTTGCCTCTTCATCACCTACTGTGGTGACCCCTGATCATGAATGAGTTTTCATGCTAGCCATCCATTGTATGGAGCTAATCCAAGGTGTGGTCGCGCCATCTGAAGTAAAGAGAATCAGACTTCCCTCTTACTAGAACACTGGGAATATTGGTAGCAATACTAAGCTCGTCCAGTCAGCACTGCTTTTCTGCATCAAGCAAGGTCAACCAAAGCGCCTTGGGCATCATCCCTGCTCCAAGCAACAGGGAGGAGGACGGCCATGCTGGACAGATCAGATCAGGTTGTTCTTTGAACGCTCTCACAGAGGAGCTCTTGGGAGAAGGAAGTCAGCTCCCTCAACCCAACCCCCTCAGATAAGCAGCAGAAAATAGAACAATGGCAGAAATCTGTATCACCACGAGTGTCTATATCTATAATGAATAAGCTGTCAACACACGTAAACACGCAGCAGCAGGAGTCGGGAGAATCACTGGTGGTCAACATTACGTAACCTGCTCTTCCCAGCAAAAGTGGAATCTCTCTAAAGCAATGAAATAATAAGAAAAACGGGGACGGGGGTAATGTAGTTCAACTGCCGTGTAGCACCCACTGAAGAAAGCATTCAGGCCTCCCACAGGGTGCGTTGGATCTGAGGCTCTCATTTGGAGATTCAGTCCTAGTAGTACTAGTCGTCAGCTGGTGCTGACATCCCTGATCTCAAAGAAGTGACCCGGGATCACGTCGCACACCCTCCAGTGAACACATGAACTTACTGAAACAGTAGTGCTGTCATGAAATATACATCACAGAAGACACACACTGCTCTCTGCTGTTTGAAGTGTCTGGCAATGGATGAAATAAACAATCTCAGCGGGACGTAGTAGCAAAGAATTTTAAATAAATCTTTCCGTAGTTTGTTTTTGATCCCATTTCTCTTCACAGTGGCCTCATGACTATGTAAGAAGTGGTTCACGAGCAGGCATGTGGATTATACTTTGGTGTATGCATGGATTACAGCCTCTCTGTCTCCTGAAGGTTGTTCTTTTATTAGAAAGAGAAGCGCCATGTTCAAGTCTTCCACCGCAGCCACATGACTTGATCTGACATTAAAAGGTTGACGTCGATATGGGTCGATATATGACTTTTATTCTCACTCAATGGGTACATGTAAACAGGTACCTGGGTGAAAGATGTGGGTTCAAATTCCATTGAGGAAGAATGTGAGGGCCAAGAGATTTCATTAATGACATGCAATTACACATTAACTTTTTATTTCACCTTTAGATCTAAGAGTCTGTTTTTACTGTACAAATTTGTCTTGAATCCAAGTAGCGCAATGTTTAACTGCTAAATGTACCAGTCTCTCTCCAACCTAGATGGAGAGAACTGGTCTGGATTTGAAATGAGTTTATTGAAACAAGGTGTCAGAGCATGTTGTGTTTAGAGATAAACAAAAGACACGCAATGTGCCTGCAGTTTCAAAACAATCGGTCTTAAAACACTATCAATTCGCTCAGTGACAACAAAAAAGATGAAACAAACTATTTGCTCATCATGTTTGTTTCTCCTGGTTCTGTCAGTGGGAGGCATCTCTAATGTCTGGCTGGAGGGCCATTTCTGGTCCTCTTGATCAAACATTTTCGCCCACTGTGATTAAGTGCACAATATATATGCAATTGTTCTCTTTATTTCTATTTCTAAGGAAATGTTTGTCATTGGCGAACAGTAGTATGTAGCGTGAGTAGCTAAAATATGGAGCAAAACATATGACTGTAGTTTAAGTACCTGCAAGTTACAGTCAGTTGAAGCTAAGATATGTCGCAGTACTCATGCAAGTAATCCTTTCACTGTTGATAGAAAAGATAAAACCATGCAAATAAATGTATGTACTGTACAGAGGAGTTGCAAATGCCTCTTCTATATATTCTCCTTATTTACATTGTTATTACATTTGCATATGTGAAAGTGATAGGATTAAAGTCAGGCTGCACTGACTGATCAGCTGGCCGATTTATCGCTGCCGATATGGGCATTCAGGACGTCATTATGATCGGCCGATCAAATAACAAATATACACTTTCTTCCTTTTTCTCTTAATAAGATGCTATTTATATTCATACATGATGAGTAATGTTATTACTCACACTACTTCTTGTGGTGCTGCAACTCGCCAGTCATTTGGCAAAACCACTCCATCAAGGAAAATGTGGAAAATGCAATATGTGCACAGAGTTAAAACAAGATGCTTGACCTGAAGTCACCGCACCGAATTCGAGCACTACCAAGAGGCTAACCAGAGCGGACTGCTGGAGAAACCAATGCTAATGGAGTTTATTGTTTTGGACAAGCGGCTGAGTTCTCTACTCAAAGACTGCAGCTTTCACCCATGTATTCAAGCTAAAGAGCTTTTTTTTTTTTTTTTTTATAAATCTGCAATTTATATGTAGTACATTGGGGAGAAATTACTGAGCACGGAATTCTTAATTGTGAGTCATGAGTCAAGCTTTGCAACAAAGTGGTTATTTTGCTCACATTATTACGCTCCTGTTCAGTTTTAATCCCAAGCTGAATTAAATAATTCAGTGTACTGGATGTCATGTAGAAAGGTTGCACCTAAACTCAAATCAAATCGCTTGCTGAAGCGTGCACCAACTTCCTAAAATATATATCAAGACCTGACTGTCACGTTTCCAAGCGTGACAAGACATAAAGCGGGATCAGACACAGCTCCTCCTTCTTTGTCAAGGAACTCCGACATGATACAGACTCGGGACCTCGTCTTGAATCCCCGGGCCGAGGGATGGATCCACAGTGAAGCGAGCGTACAACACATTTCTCCACATGAGAGAGCAAATTAAGCTCTGCTTGTTGTTCCTTTGGGGGAGGCAGGTGCTGGATGAGCACTGAAGCGTGCCGGCTTCAAACCTATCTCATCTTGTTACACTTCTCATCACAGGCGATTGTGGTTGACCAATAAAAGGAGTGCTAATTGTCTGTTTTTAAAGGTGTGGGTTGCGGGTTTGCTAACACTAATAGCCCATTTATCCAACTGTGACTTTCGAATTTTCACATGCAAAATACCAACATAATCTTCACCTTTTCAAATAATACGTGCTTTTAAATAACAGAATTTGTATTTAAAGGTGTCGACTTAAGTTGATAGTGAAAAGGCTCTCATTTATTTACTGACTGACTTTTGAACAGTAAAATCTCAGCCAGTAACGTTGTCTAATGTTATGAAGTTTGGATGAGCGATTGAAGTGTTTTTAAGATCCTGACTTGTGTGTCCTTGATTGTGTCAGCGGTGTATTGCAGCAGAAAGTGTTCTAAAGTTGTCAGAGTTCTCGCCCACCGGTGGCGCCGATCAAAGGTTGAATACGTTCTGGGTGAGTTTGCATCAGACGCTGGTGTGTTTCGAACCATTGTTTGTGAATGACGTCACCTGTTTGTGCCGAAAGACAGGGTTGAGTCGTCTCTGACATCATGCTGTTCAAGCCTTTGAGGCTGAGAATCATCTCTTTGTGTAGCTTCACCATTAGCTGTCGATGTCGGGGTGACACATCTAAAATGTACTAAACACCCAACGCAATTAGTCTACCCGAGACGCCATTACCGCGCTCTGATGAGCGCACTCTCATCACGCCTCTTCCAGCAGGGGTGCTTTGTCACATTCCCTGCCGGCTCTATAAAGCATAAGGTGATTTTCGACTAACTCCAAAGCAGAGTCATCCCTGTCGATAGCACACTCTTGAGTTACTGATGCAGCCGCTTGGTTTTATGTAATGAAAGTTCACGATGTAAACAAAGACCAACCTTAACTGATTTCCCCTCTGGACTACTTAAAAAAACAGTCCACAGAGAAGTTATTGCCCGGCAAATTGAAGTATAGTGTCAAGCACAGATTGGAAATTTTTATTGCGAATGCCAATTCACCGTAGGACTATTAATCCTGTTTGTCACTATACCTTGAGGTCTTTATGGCACAGTGCAGACAATGAAAGAGATCAATGGAGCTGAATTCGCAATACAGTAGCTCTCCTGCTCCACCATTTCCTGACGGAACGGAACCGGAATTCATAGCGCTGTTTCTTGTTTCACTGATATTTTTTGTTACAATACGAAGAATTATATCACAGCGTAAGTTTAACTTGCAGAGTAGCAACTGTGAGCTGATCGCTGCGCAAACTTTTTGTGTGAAATTGTCAGTTTTTTGGAAAATATTCTGCATCTTAAAAAGACGCTGAAAGTGTGACAAAATGCCTAATAAGAATAAGGCTTAAAATTGTAAAAACGTGAAAATAATTATGTTTTCCACAGAATTTTTGTTCACCTCCAACCACAAAAACAAAACAAAACACAGAACGGAACACAGCCAGTCAAGAAGTAAATCTGTCTCCACTCTGCAGCTGTCCTCATGCGGTCCATGTCTTCATGCTCCCGGCCAAAATGCACGACTTGAGTTACCCGGGTAACTAAAATTAAGTTAATCGCATACGCAGAGGAGCCAAAAAAATTAATGGAATTCATTCATGAACAATGTAGCATTGTGAAAGTGTGCTGTGGATGTAGAAACCAGGGATGTTTAAATAGAAACTGACTCTGATGGAGTAAGTGGAAGAAGATGACTTGAACGAGAAAAATAATGCACAACTGATGAGACAAATATTAAAACTTGGATTGACTGCAAGATGGATGGCAACAAGGCAGCCCCGGGATCAGGTAAAGAGATTACGTTTGAACTCTGGCGCTGGAACATCAGAGCTGAAGGAAGGTTTGCCAGAGAAGTGTTTGAAATGACTGAATGAATGGCTGCAGTTTGACTCTCCGCCGAGCCAAATTCGCTGCGGCTCCCCTTTAATTACATCTCCCTCTCCATCCCCTGCCCTCTCGCTCTCCATCCGCCTTCACCATTTTCCCCTCTTTTAATCTTCATCACTTCTCCTCTCCTCTGCCTTTCCCTTCCTGTCATCCTTCATTTGCCGCCACCAGTGAGTCGATGAGAAAACACCCGGCTCTCTCTCCAGCTCCCTCTGTTTTAGCTTTTTAACCTCCAGTATTTCCAATTTATTATCTTTTCTTCACCTCTTTTCTATCTCCTGCATGAGTTGTTGCAGCCTGTGGGTGTGATGAGGATGAATATTCTTTGCCCCATAAGCAGAAAGCCTCCTGCTCCTCTCACTCTCTCCGTCTCTCTGTCTGTGTCACACTTTTTCTTCTTCTGTGAGATTTAACAAGCTGGAGAGAGTTTCAGAAGCTGATCTGTCGCATCTTTGTTTTTTGTTTTTTTCTGGAGTTTGATGTCGCTGCCAGCTGTCCCGCATTTTCATTTTTTACACCCACTTTATTCCTTCTTTCTCTGTTTATTCTTGCGGCATCTTTGTCCAGGCAAACCCACTTTCTCGTAGTGATGCAGGTTATCTAGGAACTTTTTAAAAGCCTGTGCATTCAACAGCGTTATCTACACTCTTAAGTTTGTAAACTGCTGCCCAACTAAACATGATACAACTACGCCACATGGGCCCCATTAGCTGATGCATGTTTCGCTACACATTCAATAAAACTATCAACAGTGCATTTTGTTTTAATTCATCTTTTCTTCACATCCATTGTGAACTACTGCAGTTAGCAGTTATAAAGTGTCGATTAGTGTCTTGTTAAGACGGAGTAGATTTTGCCCTGGAATAGTTCACTCTAAACAACACCATAATTACTTATTATTAGCGGTTATTAAGTAAATAATTACCTTATTAATAGTAAATATATGTTCCCTATTCCAAGTGTTTATTTATTTAATGTATTACATTTTTCAATAGTTTCGATGCAAGTTTACATTACGTTTCTTCTTCCAGTTAAAAAACAAACAAATAAACAAAAAGAACGTTTGTTTGTTCTGTTCCTCCAGATGAGAGGTTGATTTGTTTTTTAAAAATGTGATCATGGCTTGTTGTAATTTTGTGTAGAGCATGATGGCTTCAGTCATGGATTCATTTTTTATGAACTCATCACGGTGAGTGGGTTACAGGCCTGTAGGAAAAACATGCACAGTGCCAGTCTCATTGAAACCAGTGGCACTCCAGTTGGATGAATCCGCCACTGTACTCGCACACTTGTGACTAGAAATTAATTAAGCAGAATTTTGAACCCGAAGAGGTGAAAACAGCCCGCACACTCATCGCACTGAACAGAACGCCAACAAACAAAAAGCTTATTAGTAAATGGATCTTGTAAAATCTGAATTCTGCTGACAGTGTTGGAGAGGGCGAAGTAGTCAATAAACCGAGCTGCTAGTGAGTTATATTTAGCAGCAGGTGGACTGCATTACTGCAAATGTCACGCTAAGGTTTCACCAAGTGGGCAACAAGGCATTTTGAACTTGGTTTTACAACAGTCTGAAAGGTTTTCACAGCAGCAACAAGCCGCAATTTGGCCTGATCGTTCGGAACTAACAGCCCTTTTATCGACTTGTCGTAAAAAGGTCTGGATTCTGAATAAAAACTGCTGAAACACAAACTCATATTATAGACAAAAGATACTACTGCAGAAAATGAAAACACGAAGATAGCCAACGTAAATCTAGCAGCAGCTCTAGGGACATAAACACTGCCATTTTAATCGATTGCTAAATCATCCCAAACACATGTAAAGGAGTCATCAATTGTCTGAGTGTGTTGCGCAGTGACTCAACATATTGATAAACTTCCTCATGATGCCATTTATACTCACGACCAAAACCCCAGTGACAAAGAAGAAGATGGCCGCTGCCGCCACGCTGAGCTTCACGCAGAGATACCTGCTGATATCATCATTTACAGATTTATCACTCCACGGGTGCAAATGATGGAGGCATATGGAGGTTTGAATTCCCTCCTTCCATCAGCCAGGAGAGAAGCAGAACGAATCTGGGAAGATTAATGCCGAGTGACTTTTATCGGTCGCAATGTAAAGTCATTTGGGAAAGCTAATAGATCTTCTGAGTAATTACCAACACAGCTATTTATTTAGTGAACACTTCTACTTACTTTGAGGCCAAACTGACCTTGACCCTGCGTTCAGTTCCAGTTCTCAAACTTGGCGACTCAAGTCATCAATACTTTCAACGCCATCTGGACAAATGTATCAGGGAGCCCTAACTATCTCCTCTGTCTGCGACACACAAGTGGAAATAATAGCATTTAAAACACAAGTATGCCTCAGACAGCATGACGCTACAAACACAGCCCTTTTTGAATGCAGAGACGGACAGTCCACTGACTAGACTAGACTTACTGAGTTACATTTCTTCTTCATCAGCTCTCCGATCATGGAGTTATTCCTCTACACATCCTATACACCTAACAGGTGTTCTTCAGGCGGCCATCCCACTTCTGACACCACTAGTGACCTGACTCACACGACAATAAAGCTGATGGTGCAAACCTAGCAGCTATTGTTCATATGTCAATAGCCATTCTTCTGACATAGAAGAATGGCTATTGAAAGCATCACTGCCATGGGCTGCAACAATGGAGCGTTCCCCAAGAGATGGTAGCAAATCAATGCCGAGAAATATACTTAGATGTCAAATAGATTAAAGCAGCTTGTCGATAATGCTGAATTTTCTACTCCATAAACTCATATATTATTCCATCACACACTTTAAATGATTCTCGGGCTTATTACACAATATTGTTGTTGGCTCATTCCTCATTATTCCTTCTTTTACTCTTTCTATTTTTTGCCGGAAGCCAAGAAGTGGCCTAGTTTACAGAGAATCTGTACAAAGCCCCTCAAAAAACATGTATTACGGATGCAACAGGGAGTTTGCATGAGACAATCTATCAGCTTTAAATGCGGTAGTTGCAGTGCAAATCAATGTTTATAATAAGATATTACAGTACATTATGGAAGTTAAAAGAGGGCATTTTCTATTGGGTAAAAATGTGGCTCTGAGGCCTTCATTCAAAAGTATTTTCTCAATATTAATTGTTGCGGTTCTGCTCTGTAACACAGCTTTTGAAAAACAAACCAGCAGAAGCAAAGCGGCAAAGGAAGGGAAGAACTCGGAGTTCAAGAGATATGACACTGGAAGCCATGAGACAGAAAACAAGGAGCAAAAGTACAGTAGTATCAGGCTGGCGCTCCACAAGCACAAGCAATAGACAAAACAGAAATGATTGCTAGAGCAAGAACATAATGTGTACGTCTCCAAATTAGCTGTTAGCTGTCATAACATAAAGATGGTGAGGATTGACAAAGCACCGCTGAAGGCAAAAGAAGCTGTGACACTGGAGGACAGGACCCTGCGGATTACTTTTATAGGACAGGGTTGACAAGGGGTGAGTGATGATTCCATTATAAAAAAATATTTTTGTCAGCCCGACCAGCTGTCCCTGTTTTCTGCCAAGACTGATCCCCGCCACGATCTTGACTGTCACAAAAGCCTTAGACTGCCAGAAAGTTTATCGAAGAAACCGTCTCTGGCCTGAATGGGACACGAGAAAATGTCATGCAGAAGTTTGCCTTGGAGCGGCACAGGCATGTGCACACAAGGACGCACTTACAGTATGGATAAACACAGAAGGGGCAGTGCTGAGCCTCTCTTACTGTCAACAGCAGCACAAAGCAGCTTGACTGTGAAGAGTTAATGCAGCAATAAGAGATGAAACATTTCGCCTAAACATAATGAATTCCTCCGATCTTACAGTATCACGCTCCCTCCTGCAGCTTCAGGCGACAGATATCCCATCATCCTCCACCTGATGATTCTGACAACTCAGTGAGCCACGTAGCATTTTCTTTTTTTTTTTTCGTACGTGACTAATCCATTCCAGAGGAAAATGAATCACGTAAAGACATCTGATTAAGGCAATTCCATTTGAAGTGTTGGAAAGGATCATCGGGTCATAGTAGGATAAGATGTGGGCGACGAAAATGTAGTTTACTTTGTTGTTTTTTCAAGCGGCCATTTTGGATTATATGATACCAAAGAATGCTAAGAATGGATGAAGGTTCAAGGATGCGTGTTCAAGCTGACCAGTTTGCCACGTATTTCCGTAGATGTACTGCAACTGGCATTAAAGTGAAAGAGCCAGAACCTCAGAAACTTTGCCCAAAAATGAGTTAGGAGTGAAATTTATGTATGCAATGGAGAATCTGAATAAACAGTACAAACTGTGTTTTCTAAATGCCCTATATCCTCCAGATTGACAGAAGAAGTCACTTTTCTTTTCATTCACATTTATGAAGTGTAGTTTGTTTTGTGTGCCATTAAAAATATGTATTTGTGAGGGTATAGACACATTAAATGGAGACCAGATTGAGGGAATTCCTTGTACCAGATATGCATCATCACATCCAAACCATGTCCTCTTCAGGGGCAGTAAGCAGTTTACTGGAACTTAGCTTGTCTTAAATGCACCTTTTTCCCCAGGGCTGCAACAATGGAGCGTTCCCCATGGTAGCAAATCAATGCCGAGAAATATACTTCGATGTCAAATAGATTAAAGCAGCTTGTCGATAATGCTGAATTTTCTACTCCATAAACTCATTTATTATTCCATCAAAAACTTTAAATGATTCCCTGGCTTATTACACACTATTGTTGCTGCCTTATTCCTCATTATTCCTTCTTTTACTCTTCTTAAATGCACCTTTTTCCCCAGAATTTCACTTCTCTAGTGGGACAGATGTTATTGTTTAATGTCCATGGAAACTGAAGAGTGCAACGTACCTGGAATGTCACTTGTTTTCAAGGATGCCTGGGAGAGTTGTTTAGGAACTTTGGTAACCTCAGCCGTTTCAGGTGAACTGCCATCAAGCACGATAAGGAGAAAGACAACAGCCAAGATGTCACTACTTTGATTTGTGAACACAGTTTCATTGAACAATGACCTGATGCTACGGCGCACAGTTTAATGAACCAACTTCAACATTAATATTTCAATCTTAATGTGACTGTCCGATCCAAAACCTCATCCCTGGCAATGTCAATGGCCCTTCTGAAACAAATAAATCTGGGAACTTGCATCGACTTCGCTTGGAGTTGGGGTTTTTTTCCTCCAAATAAATCACAGTCAGAACACCTTCCTTCAATTTCCTTCTGTCTTCTCCGGCTCTCACTTTCTTTACTTCCCCTTCAGGTTCTCTGCACAACAATTGGAGACGCAATAAGGAAGCTAGAATATTCATGAGAAACATTAATAGTCAGCGCTGCACATCAACTCTCCCCAGTGGGTTTGCTCTTCCTCTCTGAATGAAACACACACCCAGACAAAGTTGGGCATGAATGTGGCTCAATGGATGCTCTCCTACTGTAATGCATTTTAATAGCATTCAAATTTGGCTGTGTCATTTCCCAAATGTGAATAACTTCATTGTGATACTTTAATTATCTTTATTCAAACAAGCCGGGTCAGTGGAGCCGATCCCAAAGTCGCAGAGCAATAGATGGAAGTCTTTCAGGGTGTTTATCAACGTGACCGTGTTCTGGCCACTATTAAATTGCCTGATGATTACAGATATTTTTCCAAACTCAGAGTTGGCATTTCTCCCTTATTGTTCACTTATTGCTAGGAACCGTGGCCTCATAAACAGAGGAGAGTTCTGTTAACAGTGAGACAAAAGGTCACAGAAGTGTAAAAGCAATAGAACTACCTCAACAATGTGTGTCTCAGTAGCGCTTCTTCTTCTTGACTGTACCTTCCTGTATATTCCAGGATAACTGTCAGAAAAGTTATGGAGCGTTTGGAATGAAAGAGTACTTTTTTTAGAGAACTGATCAGGACAGTTTATCAGCATTGCTTTTTTGTACAATATACTTTGTATACAAATGAATCCATATACTACAGTGTATACATTTTTTGCAGTGTTTGTACATTTTTCTTCAATTTTAATATTTATTTTTTGGTATATTTTTGACTTCAATCGCTGAAGGCAAAAATTGCTGTTGCTTTCATATTAAATCATTTACATTCAATTGCAATTTGGGGGGGATTTTGTTTAATAGTGCCACCATTATTTCCATTACTTCATCAATTTATTTCCTTATACGGTGAAGAAATAGCGGTGCAGCTGTTTAAAGCCACACTATTTATCATCAACTTTGGTGGGGTGGCATATTAGCACCATCTCAGAAGCAAGTGTTGTCCAAACGATGGCAGCCTTCAGCTTCGGGCTATGAAAGTCATCAATAAAAGGATATAAAAATGATAGTGAATCTGTGGAGCAGTGAGCACAGCAGTTCTCAGTCACACAAGTTTCCATGTCTGCTTACTCACCAGCTCTCTCTCTCTTGAAGTGTCTTCTTTTAATGGGCCCTATATGTTTTGGAGGATTTCCGTGTTTGCTCTGACGCTCTGCGGTGTGTTTTAATATCCAAACCATTTATCGAATATCCTAATCATTTCATTTCCGCCTGTTCATGCTGGAAAGAATCTATTTTGATGATGTTGTCTAATGATTCTCAGATGCAGACTTGATGAAGATTCTGTGCCCTGAGCATTGATACAGCGTTGCCATGGCAGCGTGGGCACATGTGGGAAGGCCGGATAATAGCAGATGTGACGATAGAAGCAGATGTATTGTGCTTTGATCAAGAACACTGCTTCACTCTCGGGGTGTTCAGTCAGAATCACGTGATCGAAGTGCTGGAGAACTAATATGTCTAAGATCCTGCCTCTTGGTTGCTCGAGTCATGACGACCCAAAATCATGTTTGATAAAGATCCTGCTGTAGCTGAAGTCCGAGCAAGTTTCTGAAGCTCATATGAGCCCTGTATCTGGTTCAGTCAAGCAGATTTCTGTTCTGTTATTTTTGTGTTGAAGAATGTGAACACTTTTGGAGCCTGGTGAAGTTTGTCTTTGTGCTGTTAACTACGGTTGATGCATATGCTCACTCTGCCTGCCTTGTCTAAGTGTCCATGAACTTAGAAAATCTTCGATACAAATCCAGCTCAATTCCAAAGGTGGGATGATACACTCCTGGGAGAGAGGTCATATCAGTTGCAGCTTTTATTTGTAGAAAGAGATGTTATAGCATTTGATTTATAAAAGTAAGGACACAATATGGAACAAAAGTTTTGTGAAACAAAAGTACAAAAATTCCCTCCAAAAAGACGGACTATCATGTGAGGTAAAATCTTTAATATTATTTGATCAAAATGTACAAAGTAAAATTTAAAAAAAAATCTATTTTAAATGTTAAGACTCATCAGTGACAAACTTGAGACATAAATAGGTCAATTTTCCATATTAAAAGTCAATATAACCAACAAAATCGGTGTGTTAAAAAAAGAAAATACACAGGAAATAATGACCAAAAGAAAGATGGTTTTACTTAAGTTTGTTGTAAGGGCCCGTTTCGAGGAGTGTTTATTTTGAGGAACCAATGATCCGGTGGTGAATATTGAGGTTGGAAAATGAATTATATACATAGAAGCAGGAGTTTGAATCATAGCCTTACATTCAAACTGGCCTTTTATTATTTCAGAGTGGTTCATCTATTTTTTTCCCTGTTAATAGGTTATTTCATGTCACCCGCGGACTTCACAGACTGGTCCGTAATTAGATTTTTAGGTCGTTTTTTTTCCCTCTCAGAGACATAACAAGGCTTTCTTCATGGTCTCACATCGGATTAGGCATGTAATTAGACATATTTATACCGTAGAGGGCATCATTAATGCCCTGTGACGTTTTACTGACCTAAATGAAAGACTTTCTGGATTACATCATCCACTCTGGGTTTCAGTTCAGAGTCCCTTACTGGCTCGTGTCCAAGCTGCATGCCCGCCTTCTCCTCGCTTCTCCGAATCCTCGCCTAGCTTTTAGCAAAAACAATTTGCTTCTTTCCACATGGTTGCGAAAACTGCTTTTGAGTTGCGACCCCCAACCCTCAGGGCCACATAACCTCTCCGTGGCTGGATGTCGACAAGAAGTGTTCCTCCTCCCTAGACCCTGGAGCAGCGTCCCCTGGCCATGTGCCCATCCATTTAAGGCCAAGTTGGAGAAAGCATGTGGTGATATAGGTGATATGTCAGTTAGTGGACTCGGAGGCTCTTGCTCAATTTAGCTGCAGACCTCCAGGCCTTTTTCTATGACGCTCCATTGAATTGTTTTTTTTTCTTCCTGTGAGGCATCCAAGGAAACATAGATGATGTCATGCCTGAGCAGCGGCAGATGACAGCGGTTAGAGTTTGACGGTGGACAAATACAAAGAGAAAGAGGAAGAGACAAAGAGAAAAACCTAGCACTGTAGCTAGATCAAAACTGAATAATATATAAATAACAACAGCCCAGCAGGGGACGCTGGAATTATTGCCTTGCCTTTGACTCATCCTCATGTTTCTGAAGCAATGAAGCAAAGGTGATTGTTGACTGAGGCACACACGGTGCAACTGAAGTTCAACACCTACATTATTTGGGGGAAGAGTTTAGCACTCGCTGAATTAGTCCCAGTCTGGCATTCTTCCTTGAACTCTTGCCTCCACCTCAATCCGAAATAATTCATGCAAATCCTGAGGTGCTCCCCTTAAGGTCACTTTGTGTGCTGTACTTATTGACTGTAGTTTCTCACTGATGCTGCGAAACAAATTCAGCCAGCGCAGAAGGAATGCGGGGCACCAGAGGGCAGGACACAATTTGGGGATTTGAGGAGCGAAGCCAGGTGGGATGAGAGGAAAGATAAGGACGGAAATAACACATTAAGATCAGCATGTTCCAAAGCAGCAAAACAGCATCTTAAGGCAGGTATCAAGGATAGGAAGGTCAGCAGTGTCGGCCAATGTCAGTAAACATAAGCCATGATGGATAGATAGATAGATGGATAGATAGATGGATATAGATATTGCAGACATTGTAAATAGACAGACAGACAGATAGATAGATAAACGGATGGATATAGATATTGCGGATATTGTAAATAGAGAGACAGACAGACAGACAGACAGATAGACAGACGGATGAATATAGCTATTGCAGATATTGTAAATAGACAGACAGACAGATAGATAGATAGATAAATGGATGGATATAGATATTGCGGATATTGTAAATAGAGACACAGAGAGACAGACAGACAGACAGACAGACAGATAGATAGATAGATAGATAGATAGATAGATAGACAGACGGATGAATATAGATATTGCAGATATTGTAAATAGACAGACAGACAGACAGACAGACAGACAGATAGATAGATAGACAGATAGATAGATAGAGAGACAGACGGATGAATATAGATATTGCAGATATTGTAAATAGACCGACAGACAGACAGACAGATAGACAGACGTATGAATATAGATATTGCAGCTATTGTAAATAGACAGACAGACAGACAGACAGATAGATAGATAGACAGATAGATAGAGAGATAGATAGATAGATAGATAAACGGATGGATATAGATATTGCGGATATTGTAAATAGAGACACAGACAGACAGACAGACAGATAGATAGACAGACATATGAATATAGATATTGCAGCTATTGTAAATAGACAGACAGACAGACAGACAGATAGATAGATAGACAGACAGACAGACAGACAGACAGACAGACAGACAGACAGACAGATAGATAGAGAGATAGATAGATAGATAGAGACAGACAGACAGACAGACAGACAGACAGACAGACAGACAGATAGATAGATAGATAGATAGATAGATAGATAGATAGATAGATAGATAGATAGAGTACAACCAGGTGTCTTGATGCTGTGATTGTATTTTGGGAATATTCCTAACAGAAAGTTCTGTTGTTTTTTTTTTTTTTTTCCAATATTATCGGCACTGAGCGGCCGCTTTTCCTTCATTTGGCACATGCTGCGTTCACATGTTTGCCTTGTAGTCTGTAAAGGCCAGGTCAAAGGAGAATTTTTGCTATTAGTCACGAAACTGCTGCTAGTGCTGCTACGTCTCCTCTCTGATTCTCTTCTACACACACACTACTCTGCAAAACTCTCGAAGGAGCCTCATCTGTCGGCAGCCGTGTTTGTCTCATCTCTAAGCCTCGTGTGAAGTGGAGAGGAAAGAGTGTTTTGCTCACAGCTCTGACCTGCCTGCACTGCAATGACTGTACTCCTGGGAAGTGGCTCGGACGATGGCGAAGTATAACAAGGGCTCCAGCTGATGGAAGGAGATAAATACGCGGAGATGGAGGGGAGAGAGCCCAGCTGAGAGAGGGGTACGAATGGCATGGATTGTTTGAGGATTAGGGGATGAGAAAAAATGACGGAGGAGAAATGGTGAAGGAGGCTGAAGCTAAAGAGGGATGAGGAGTTTAAGGTGTCAGCGCGAGCTGTTAGGAACTGCCAATTCTTCAAGTGTTTGTTAGTCACACCTTACACACACACTTTCACCAAATAATGCCACAGCAACTTGTTGTTAGTAGTGTTAAGTTGCAATTTCTATTGTGGCGGCCATCTGTGGGCCTGAAATGCTAATGATATGATATTTAGCGACGGTCTAAACACTGAAATAATAGCTGCTCTTTTCCTCCTTTTTTGGAACAATAAACTGCTTGATTTTATGTCAATCAAAATATGGAAATCGGTGTGCAGCTACTGAGAATAAAAGAGCCAAACAGGCTCTTTTTAACAGGAGAAAGTGCACTGTGAAAAGATGTGCTTCACTGTCTCCCTGATGGCCGTCTTCATTTTAGGTCACTGAGTCCACTTGGAGCTCCACAGTGGGCCCTGAAAGCTTCTCTAGAGCAAAGTTAGCTCGCCTCGCCCCGGCTGGCTGCAGGGTCTCTTGAATACGACATTGCCCTTAGCAGAAAAGAACTTCCAGGAATGCAGTGATAGAATAACAGTGGTGGATGGGTGGCAGAATAGAAAAATAACTACACATAAAGAGAAGAGAAATACCGAAGAGTGCGAGGCATGTCAGAGGACGCCACAAGGGAAGACGCGAGTTTAAACTAGTACTGCTTTCAAAAGATCTTGCACACACAGAAAACAGAGAGCAATATTGTTTCTACAGTTTGGGAAGGTGAGACTTGAGACTCTTCCATTGGTGCTGTTGACAAGTGTATGGCCTTCTCTTTACTCACAGGCACCAGATTGATCAAGTAGTTCAATCCAAATGCACCCAAAGAGAAGAATGAGCCAAAATAGAGTGGTGACATCATAATTCTCCTCATCTGCCAAAGCGGTTGCCGGGTGTTGGCACCGCACAACATCGCACTCACTATATTTGATGCTCTTTCAGGGAACTCTGTATGGCAGCAAGTTGCAAGGCCAAAGGTTTACTAACTCCGGTTCAGGCTGAGGATCTGGCTTTCCTGCCGGGTGGTGTCAAAGGGCTCGACCTGATTCCACTGGTGCTAATGTAGGCCACAGCGTTTTTCAGTCTTCCTTCTCCTTCGTTTAGCTTGACCTTTAATCACACTCATCGCAGCTCATAACCTTTCCAATCTCTCAGTGGCCGTCATGCTGGTTATCCTTTGGCCTTCCCTGGCTGCTCCCGCCGGAATCTTGCAAGCTCAGCATCCTTTCACAAGCACAGCTGTTGTCAGTGTTGACAGCCACGCAGATAAAGAAGACCTCAGTTTGAGGTATCAGCTAGGTTTCTTCGTGCTACTCATTGACTTTAATAGATGCAGCTTGAAAAAAAACAACAAGAAAAACATGAATTCCATCTATCAATCTTTATTAGTCAATTTCATGAGTGAAGAGCTAAAAATACTCACACACCTACTGACCCCAAGATGAGTTTTCCATGCTAATGTAGGCGTGGGTTGACGTAACGTATTGCTGTTGTAGGATATGAATATGAATGAGGCTGTTTGTGCCATAAAAACAGCCTCATTCATTCACTGATAGCATCCGTACATCAACCAGCTAAGAATCCACGAACAAGAGTAACCATCATTTCTGGACTACACAATATAAGACGTTCACGTACCTTACACTTCTGATCTAGTTTTAAAACCTAAAACTGGCGATTTTTTGTTTACATTAAAGCGCTCAATGTGTGGTTTTCTCCTGCATCAACATCCTCACCTCCAATGATCTCCAGACAGTTTCTTTGACGACAACCAAATTCTAAAACACATTTAACGCTGTCTCCTTACAGTCAAATAGAATCCACAGTTGTATTTGAGTAGAACATGAAGGCATGAATTCATCTCCCGTACCTGCATCTTGACACGTCCGATCAATCTGCTCGACTTAATTCGTGATTCGAAATGACAGCATCGTATGCAGCCCACAGCACGACGTGGCCAGGATGAACTAGCATCACATTTGGACTGACAGCCGCCCAGGTCCAGGAGCCATGTAGGTCACCGAGGACATATATGGACCCTCTCCGGTTTCAGCAACTGTCAATGTTCATCATCGCAATTCAGAGAAAACAGTTTCATCATTTTTCGGCTAATGAAGCACTAGAGACTTGTTTTATGTGAATGCCAAAGACATTTTATACTGTAGGCAATCCTTGCCAGTCAAGTGAGCGTTTCCATGGAAACAGTGCAGATCAACACGATCATGTGTAACCTAGATCTGTTCGGTCGGAATCACAGGAAGTGTATCAAAGGTGAGATGAAGCAAAGCAGAGGGGTGTAGTTCACAGCATACAAGGAGATCAGTGCCTTACCTGAGAGCTGGAGTGATCTTCATCTCAAACAAAAGTTTGATCATCCGTCCCATATTTTGATAGCTGGCCTACAAATGGATCATGCTGATTTCCCTTGAGAGAGTTGCACGGCACATTCCTAATGATGTGATCATATCCCCAAACATGCACACATGCAGCACTGCCTTCCTCTGTAATGTGAGCCCTCCAGGGTCTCCGATGTGGAGCACATAATTAGATCATGCCTCATGTGGAAGAAGTAAATCTAAGACAGTTTAAGGAGGAGATACGTGAATGTGCTGAATAAAGAGAGCCTATTATGTAAGGCATTAAAACTGACAGCCATGATGTCGGTCAAGCTGAACGGATGACCCTTCCGTGGATACCTTTGAGGAAGTTGACCTTAGTGGACACCTCTTAAGCTTCTGGATGTGTCACTTACGTAACTTGTTATCAGTCCAGAACACTATGGTTTGAATCAATCACATATATTTTTCAAAATATATCTTCTCAAATGCTACAATTTTCCTGTTCAACCTCCAAAACAATACTATTTGTATTTTCAAATGTGTTTGTCATGGCTTCTAAGCTAAAGTGACCCAAGAGCAGATGACTTTGAACTCAGAGGACTCGGACAAGCGAGGTTAACAGTTAACCACAAGATTTATTACAATGAACACAAAATAATACAGACAGAAATCTAAACTGAAGGCGACGACAACAGAAGCGGAGCGCGGAGAACAAAGACGAACGGAGGGGATAAACCTGAAACAGAAAGCAGGCGTAAGAAATACAAGCCTGAAAACGGGGACAACTAAGAAACACTCGGATATAACTCTCACCAGGCTAATACAAAACTAAAGACGCTCGGTAGAGGTGAAAACAAACACTCTAACCGAGGAAATAACTAGCACACAGGCTGAACTAAAGTAGCGAATAACACAAACACTCGTGGAAGCTAACATGGAGCTAATGACGGAGCAAGGGAGAGGAGAGCTAGATAGAGTGAGAAGAGAGACAAAGGTGACAGAATGAGGAGATGAACACAGAGCAAAGCAGAGTCACAAGCGAATGGAGCAATTGAGCGAGAACGTACCATGAGAACAAAAGACGATCATCTGGCAGCACATGCTGGTTCTCCAGGTGTATAAATCTCTGCAGAGGCTCTGAGAACCAGCTGCGCTGCCATGAAGCTGGAGGGGGTGAGAAAGCAAACAAGAAAACAAGGAAGCGGAACACAGGAACTGACAACGTAAAAGCACAAACCATGACAGTATTCAAATTAATACTGATACATATGTTACCATTACCAACTAGAGAATCATAATTGAAGCCTAAAAATGCATTTTGTCTCTCATGCACTGTTCCAGCATTAAATGTCAATGTCTATTTCCTTATATTTACCAAATCCCAAGCATTTTTTGCAGGTAATTTATTTATTATTTATTTTCTTCTGTAGTCCTCTCACGGACCATGACCCACAACCGTACTCCATCATACATTGGCAACATGAACGCACACCAATTCTTCCGTTTTTTGCCAAGTCTTTATTTGTGCATATATATATACATATATATAGAATGTTATTGGTGGGGTGGGGACTTGTCCTCTCACCCCAAGTCACTAGGATAGGCAGTGCCTTAAACCGCATACCTGATAAGGGAAGAAGCAGTAGAAAAGTGGCCAACAATTTCTTCACATGGTCCGATGGGAATATTAATTGCTCACGCCTGAGGAGGGTTTTCAAAACCATGTGCATCTCTCATCAACATGTAGATTCAGAGGAGATGCTCAGCTGATGATGTGTGCCACTGAGTGTGCGCTGTGTACTCTGTGTGTGTGTGTGTGTGACTTGAAATATGTTTTTCCCAGATGCTCGGCCAGCAAGTGTGAATTTCCTCCATGATGCAACAGGCTCCTAATCCTCTGCTTATATAAATGCCTGACTGCTATTCAAATGACATGCAGATGGGATACACAGCTTTGGTGTTGGCGGCAAAATGTCATATCCAGGATTGTCTGTGGAGACTGCTGTCAATGCTTGCTTGATTAATTCTGCACTTTCACTCCAGAGAAAGGAAAACCCTCTCTGTATCTGGAGGAGATTGACAGGTCAATATGTGTATTCGGGAGAGCTTGATGCTGCAGATGAGTGCCGTTGACTGTACAGCAAAATGAAGCCTCCCAGGGTCGAGATGTGTGAATATAATAGTGGAAAAAGAAAACCTAGAAATGTTTGTTTAGCTTGCCTCTTCGGGGAATCTGAATTAATTTGCTGTGGATTCATATTCAAAGATTAAAAATGAGAAAAGAAGAACATTTAATCCTCTGTTTGCGCCGCTGCTTTACAGACACTATTAGAGTTTATGTATTTATTCCGCTCCAAAATCTCAACAGTTCATTAAATTGATCTTTCCTTCGATATATGGAGCTCTCAGATCCCGACACTCTGCAAGCCACTGGACTATAAGAGCCAGATGTATATCATCATTAAATATTTATCCTAGTTTTAAGGACGGTCATTTTTTCATTATATTCGTACATTATTTCACCATTTTCTAATTTTCAACAATAATAACAAGACTGTTTATAGAGCATGTCACAGAATAGTGTTACCCAAGCGGTTTAGCAATATATATGTCACAGTCATGATAGTAACAATGATGCATGCAGCAAAATAAAATAAATGTTGTAAAAGAAGAGAAGTACGTAAGAACCTTTTTAAGTGAAACAAGTTTCAGAATACTCCTGTCAGGGGAAAAATTTTCAATGTACTATAAAAGCTAAAGCTAAAATTGGAATTGTGTGAAGTTTAGTCTAAACCCGTTAGATGCTGTGCTGCTGAGTTTTGGACCTGCTGGAGGCGAGATGCTTTTTTGATGCCAGCAAGGAGGGCAAGATGAATGTGTTGCATTTTCAGAGCAAGCTTTTGATTCGGGATGTAAAGTCTAACTGACGGATGCGGGAGTCAAATACTACTGAGATTTTCTCTGAAATATATGGTTTAACAATATGGCATTCAAATGTTTCCCATTTGCATAATAACAAAGTAATATCATTTCTCAGCACATGCTTGCATTGTCCACATGCATGTGAAGGAGTTGGCAGTAAAGCAGGGATGAAGTAGCCCTCCTTGTTTTCCTCGTAAATAGAACCATCTGTTTTTCACAGCGCTGCACTCCAAGTCTCCTGCTTACTCGGCTCTATAAATGTGTGATTAATCTGCTGTCACTGCCTTAGAAGAAGGCATGCACCAGTATAATTAAAACTACCATTAAATGGCCATGGAGTAGTAAACTTGACCTTACTGTGGTTATATAACTTTTGCTCGTAAACCACAGAGGCTAATGTCTAATGTTGATTTGATCTTCTTGCAGATTCTCCATCGCTCAAACTGTCCATCACTGCAAGTCCGTCACAGCAGATGTCTGAAGAAAGAGCATGAAGAAAAGCTATGTCCCCCTGCACTGCAGCTCAAAGAAACATGACATGACATGGGTGCTGTGTTAACTACCATGGCGTCCAAAAAGCTGTGACTGATATAGCAAAGTCCCTTTTTCTTTACCCAACCTCGATCCTTGTGAAACAAAAGCCTTCCACCCCTGTGAACACAGATTTGCCCATCGGTTACCCTAACTATTCTGTTAGTATTCAGCTTTTACTTTATGGTAACCATGCCAGAAAAATCTATCACTCCAACCCTCATTGTTATTCTTTCAACATTCCTCATTTTCTCCCACGTTGCCAACATGGTCAGTGGGGACTGCTGGCTGATAGAAGGGGACAAAGGTTACGTGTGGCTGGCTATCTGCAGTCAGAACCAGCCGCCATACGAGACAATTCCACAGCACATCAATAATACGGTCCACGACCTGAGACTGAACGAGAACAAGCTCAAAGCTGTGGCCTTCACCTCCATGTACCGCTTCACCAACCTCACTGACCTCAACCTCACCAAGAATGAAATCAGCTATATAGAAGACGGAGCTTTCGCCGGACAAGCCAATCTACAGGTGATGATTGCGCGAAAGATGAACTATGAGTCTTTTTTAAAGTGAAATGACTGTTGATCCGGACCTCGATATGTGGCACAGGTTTTTATTGGGAATGACTAGGAAGGGGAAGATTAGAAAATTATATCGGAGGGGTCAGCACTTGGAGGACAAAGTCAGAAAAGCCAGGTGGAGATAGTGTTGGAAGACAAGGGAGATAGTGGTGACAAGGGAAGATGGACAAAATGTTACATGCCGAAAGACTACATGGAGTCAAGAGTAGTAGTAGTGGAGGCAGAGGTGGATATAAGATACTGAAGTACATTACCAAGCTACAGTTAAATGGTGACATTTTTGTTTCTGCAGGTTCTCCAGTTGGGTTACAATAAGCTGACAAACCTCACAGAGGGGATGATGAGAGGACTCGGACGCTTGCAATGCCTCTTCCTTCAACACAACCTAATCGAGGCCATCGCCCACAATGCATTCTGGGAGTGTCTAAGTCTCAGTAGCATTGACTTGTCATCCAACAAACTTGCCCGCATCGATCCATCCACGTTCACATCTCTCAATCATCTCATGGTGTGTGAGCTTGCCGCGAATCCCTTCAATTGTGGCTGTGATCTTTACAGTTTTCTAACATGGTTGGAGTCCTTTAACAACGTCACACACACCTACGACCGCCTCCAGTGTGAGACACCCCGGGAGATGTATGGCTATCCCTTGTTGAGCCCTATAGCCGCAGGTCACTCAGGACGGAATGCTAAAAACATCCTCCAATCCCACTGCAAAGATGGAGTGATGATACATGGAATGACATCTCTTCCGCCAGATCTCGATGGTTCGTCTGGAAATGGACTTGAAATGTTTGGGGGTGGGGGGTTCAACCAAAAGCCGACACCCTCCTCTTCATCAACAAAAAATTTTGTTCCAAGCATCAAGCTGCAACACATTTCGATGACATCGGCGTCCGTCATGGTGGAGATCCCACAGCCTTACAGCAAAATGTACATTCTAACCCAGTACAACCAGACGCACGTATCCGATGTCATGAACTTGAGAAACGTGAAGGAGAAGATCACACTGGACAAGCTCAAACCTGACACCGGCTATACCTTCTGCATAGCATCCCTCCGGAACTCTCAACGTAACAACCACAGTTGCCTCTGGTTCACCACTCGTTCACCGAGCTCACACGACATACCCCTCACACCCTCAACTACCACTCACTACATCATGACAATCGTGGGATGCCTTTTTGGCATGCTCATTGTTTTGGGTTTTGTCTACTACTGCCTACGCAAGAAGCGCGTGCATGATGAAAAGAAAAAATCCATTTGTGTCAAGAAAACTATTTTGGAAATGCGCTATGGACCTGAGGTGGCAGCTGCAGTGGGAAATGATCCATCTACGGTTCATAAGTTTCAGGAGCAGTCTAGGGATCATCACCAGTATCAGCACCACCATGGAGGTAAACTTTCAATGTCAACCTCTTCAAGCTCCGGGATGCTCCATCCTGGCAATACAAGTTCCTCAAGACTGTCGTCTATTCCACAAGTGGAAAAGATGGCCACTGCATTCTCGGAAGCCTTGGCGGCCAGTAAAGTGAACTACATGGACATCAGAAGTGGAGGGGGAGACATGGACAGAATGGGAGACAGTGTGCATGTTGGGATGAGAGATCTACGGGACGATGATGGAACTGACCTTGGCGACGATTCAGATGATGATGGCCACGGGTCCGCATCAGAAATCTCCACGATTGCCATGGAGGTAGACAAGGTCAACCAGATTATCAACAATTGCATTGATGCACTCAAATTGGATGCTGCAGCCGTTGCAGCTTCGGGAGCCCCGCCTAATTCCACTCCCTCTTCCAACCCCACGTCTCCCCCTCCCACAAGCACATCATCCCTAACAAGAGGCCTAATACCCATTTCTCAAGGACTGACAGAGACGTGTCAAGTCATGGGGTCAAATAAAATCCCGCCACCTCCTCCTTTGCCGTTGAATACGCCTCTCTCTG
This sequence comes from Synchiropus splendidus, assembly GCF_027744825.2. Lineage (NCBI taxonomy): Eukaryota > Metazoa > Chordata > Actinopteri > Syngnathiformes > Callionymidae > Synchiropus > Synchiropus splendidus. The sequence goes on from NC_071352.1 coordinate 4,957,836, forward strand.
AACGTCCGGGGATCAGTGGCGGTGGCTTTGTTGCCACTCCCCCGTACAGGCCTCCTCCACCAGCCAACGCGGTGCGCCCCATTCAAAGGCAAATGAGTGCGGATGCAGCAGTGGTGATAGTGAACTCTGTCAAGAAACAGTGCAGTACCACGTCTTGTGGTTCAGTGGGGCAAGACAGAGAACGTGGGGGAACCAGAGTATATAGCTTGGATGTTCCAGAACCACGCAGTCCAGATGGCTGCAATCAACAACAACAGCAGTACACTGACCGGGCCAGTCCTTTAGGCTGTGGAGAGCCCCTTGAACGGCTGCCATTGGTGAGTAGTGTGAGCTGCAGTGGAGGGGGTAGTGTTGCTGGCGAGAGTGTTGGTGTCCAACATCACGACAACCAGAAGCAGCACCACTACCATCATCAGCAACAGCAGCAGCAGCAGCAGCAACAGCAACATCACCATCAACAGCAGCAGCAGCTGGACGTGCAGCAGGACTACCACTGTTCGGAGCACCGCCACTCCGTCCCAGCTCTTTACTATGAAGGCTCCCACCAGGGCTCCCCAGCCCAAAGAGTTTCCTTTTTGAAGCCGCTGACACGCTCTCGGAAGGACGCCGCATCTTACTCTCAGCTTTCACCTGCCCGCCACCATTCCAGCTACTCTGGCTACTCCTCTAGCCCAGAGTACACCTCTGAGAGCTCGCTTAGAATCTGGGAGCGATTTCGTCCGTATCGCAAAGGTCAACGGGATGAGGCCTGTTACGTGACAGCTGGCAATGCCCTTCGAAAAAAAGTGCAGTTTGCCAAAGGTGAGGACCTGCATGACATCCTTGACTATTGGAAGGGCGTGTCAGCACAGCAGAAACTCTGACTGAAGGACCTGAGCTAAGTTGTCTGGCAAAATGTGTTTATTCACATTCTGTCACGCCTGGAGTGTACAAGGAGAAAAATGTAGGACAGAGTTTTGCCTTTTTTGTTTTTGGCATGCTTGGTGTATGGAAAAAAGTGCTAAGCGCAGAGACTGTGAAACTGTGCCTGGAGTATCGGAGTAAATATGGTGTTTTTATTTTTCACGTCATTGTAGCACCATTTTTTGGAATCGTCATTTGTAATGTTTATTGCACAGGGAGCAAAAGCCAACTGTGGAATTTAATCGCGACCACGTTTAGTGGTCCATCAACCATCTTTCTCAGTGCCATGTTTTGACTAATCACAGCGGCAATGGAGCTTTCCTCGCTCTCCAGTTCCGCAGGGCATAACTGTCATGGAACATCTGGACCAAGATTTGAGAAGATATTCCCTCACAAGTCTCAAAATGCAGATTATTTAGTGTGTTTCCAGTCTAAACTGAAGTATGAGTGAATACGGACCAAATTAGGGCTACACTTGGAAGAAGTTTACAGTATTGCTTAAATGCTATTTCCTTTATTTATTAAGGCTTCTATAGTGATGCTTAAGAACCTGAGAGGGGTAAGATGCTTTTTTTGGACTTGTGTGGACAGAAAAAATAAATTCTATTAAGCATTTATGAAGGCTATTAAATAATAGACACCAGCAGCATCAGCTTCTGAAACACCGACCAATTTCAAGACTAAGAAGAATTTCAGTGGCTACTGTGAATATTAGACCACTAGCGACTAGAGTCACTACTTTTTTGAGAATAACAACACTGTTAAAGTAGATTTAAATGTCATTCACAGACCCCCGTCATATTTCAAATATCAGTCACTACCTTATAAAGCTTTGACACCCACTGGTTAAGGTGGCCTCAGTCATCGTCTAAGGTGTCTCTGCGACTCCTGTCTTACACCTCCATCAGCGTTCGCTTCGATCTATAAACATGTTTACCTGAAGGTCCTGATGTGGAAACCACGCACTTATCACCAAAGGTGGTCAAATCTTTGGTCTCCTAAAGGAAAATGTGAATAATAAGCAGGACATTTCCGTCAGAATGATCACTGCCGTTCTGACGTTTGTTCTCGACATTATTGGTGTAGCGTAACTAGCCGGCTTGTTACAGGCACGTTATTTGCACCTCATAACTGTGTGTGGCTGTGTAGTGCGCAGTGGTCAGTTCAAGTGGGTGTCAGCATGCCTTGTTGGATTTTACTGTATAGTCCTCAATTGACTAAATATTATAAGTATACTGCCGACGACTATCTGGCTGTGTATATCATATGTCCAATGACATTTAGAGATTAAAAACTATTGCCACATTTACTGTCCATCTCATGGTTGTGACGATCTTTTGAACCAATGAAGCACTGTGCATTTTGCTAAGACCAAGAGAACATAACGCAATTCTCTTGTATGATTTCACTCCTTCTGGTGATCCAGTGGTTTAGTACGATCATATGAGGAGGTAAACTGCCACTAAGTATTTAAAGAGGATATTAATGTTGGAAGGTCAGAGACTAAATACATATACAGCAGTCTATTGATCACCACAGGGGAAAAGTTGAACCCCACACTCAAAGACTTTGTGTGTTTATGAAGTTTTTTGCGCACATTTGAAACACTTTTTTTTGAAGGCCTGGGTCAACAAAGTCCACTCGCCTTGGGTTTTAAAATAATAGGGCTACAGTACCTGTCTTTTCCTGTCGGTAACACATGCTTGTCTCAAAGATGAAACCATCCAAGTAAAGTACACATAGAGACTTGGTGAAAAAAGTTGTGCACACAAACATTAGTGGTCAATATTGTTATCACCAAACCACAAAAGCTGGTATATAACACATGAAAATGATTATAAATGAACCTCCAGTTTGAATATTTGTCTCAACATTTAATCATTACATGATGTTTCCGTTATATGGAAGGGAACTTAAGAAGAAGTAATGGAAATGTGTGCAGAGCTAGTTGGATGATCTGAATGGTTCGCACCATTAACATTGATAGAACTTCACAATTGATGCTGGCTATAATCTTCGATGTATGCACACAACCTGTGTAATAACTGCAGCCGAAGTAAAACACAGACACCAATTCTTTCTCTCTGCTCCCTTCTCTGCTCACATTTTTCTCCGAACCCCTGAGGAGGTGGCTCAAAAATCAATGGTCTCTTCTGTAGCCTCATCTCAGTTGTTTGTCTGCGAGTCCCCGCCTGACATGAGAAAGCCATCTAAAACATCTCCCCAGTCTCGGCGCATCACCAGAAAATTGCCTCGGTTATTGAAATATTCATCATTTTCTCGCTGTTTTAATGTTAAGAGCCTCATCCAATTAAAATGAGGGAACAAATCACGGTGAGAAACGAAGATTGGTGGGTTCGCTGGTTTCAGAAATAGCTAATCGATTTGAGCGTCTCAAGGAAGGATAACAGGCGAACACATAATCAGAAAGAAGACTGCTGAAATGTTTCAGTTTTCAGACCCCAGTTGACTCTTTTTTCAGTCAGCTACAACTATAAGTTACATGCCAAATCCTTTTCAAGATGGCAGCGTTCAAATATACTGGGGCAAGGACATGTGACACGTAACTTGTCTACACTGATGAAGAAAGAGCTGAGCCAAAAGGCAAAGCTCTCAGTTTTGCGAGGTGTCTGGATTCCTCCTCTCACCTATGGTCTCAAGGTTTAGTTCAGGGGTGTCCACTAGAACCCCAACGGGCCACGTAGGTGCAGGTTTGTATAAGACTCTAATAAGTTGACTGGCAGTCTGCTAGTTTAGTTGAAACCAAAACCAACACCCACACCTCTCTTTTGGGAATCAGTTTGACAGCCCTGCCTTAGCTAGCAGTGGAAAGAAAAGGACAGGCAGCCAAAATTATTTTTCTCTTAAGGGCATCTTTATGAGAGTCATTTTGAGAGTGGAGTTAGGGATGGGGTTCGGGGTTCGAGCTCAAGTACTGAGTAAAGCCTGCCACCTTGGATGACAAAGGACCGAAAAGTGTTCATAAAAGTTTTAAAACTTGGTCTGTGCAGCTCTGTATTCAACGTGTTTTCTGTTCATGAATTTGGAATTTCTCCTCCTGACTCTCCCATAAGGCGGCTACAGAGTGAGTCAGGAGTGAGTCAGTCTACCTAAATTGAGATGACTCGGCTTCTGATCGGAGGGAAATAGGCAAGGTCTTCAAAAGGAAAGGACGGAGCCAGGCTGCAGACGGGTTTCCAGCCAGCAACACCGGCTAACTTGGTCAACTACAAAGCTGATTTTGATTCAGTGGAACTACCTCGGCAACAGTTTAGCCACGACAGACCCTTCATTTGTTCTATTTCTCCCACCTATTCCTATCATGGGTCAATGGGAGCTTATTAGGGAGAGGCCATTGCAGGACTCATACCGAGAAACACTCTCATGTCAAACTTTTTACACAAACTTGCATGGGATTTCTTCAAACCGATTACACAATAGCATTACAGAAGCAAGAATAAATTATTTTTAAGTTTCACTTCATACATGAAACACTGCTCTGTTGCAGTGAAAGAATCACATCAAATATATAAACTGGTTTCTCTGCGGTTTAACTTCCAAAGAAGGATGAAGGACTTAAAAAAAAAACCCTGTGAAATATATGTGAATTTTGTACACTAGAAAAAAGAAAAAAAAAGCCTCTATGGATGTTTTATACTCAGCCTGATCTATTAATATGTCTGTGTTTCTCTATTTTCATTTGGCTACTTTTTTTTGTATCTACTTGAATATGTTTTATTTGAAGGCCATGCTTTTATTTTCCAACAAATCAATGGACTGACTAAAGAAGGATGTATGTTTACGAAGAGAAGAATCTTATCATAGTGTGCTTACATTAAAAGCTGTTATATTTGCATGAATACCCCTGTATTTTTCAAGAGACAAAAAAATATATTGTTGTGTATACTAAAGAAAAACAGAAACTGTATCGGGGCTGTACTGTCACGTTCCATTTGAGTTGAACTATTCTGTAACATTTACTCTTTTTACTTCTCAGTTTTTCTACTTTGAGTGATTGTATTATAAAAACGCGACTCTTTATAGTCAAAGTGGGCTGTGTGTGCTGTGCAGCGGAGGGTAAAATCCCGTACTCTTGTTTACGTCCATCTGTGCATTCGACAAGAAGGAAGTTACATAAGGAATTGGAACAAAAGTATCTTTCGTTTGTAACAATACTAAGCCCAATTTATTTCCTATACTTCTGTTCTCTCAGATCTTCACATCAACATAATAATACAGTTATAAACCAGGGCTAAATTGTCATGATCAGATTCCCAGTTCCATTCAATTTTCCACCGGCTACTTGGGGGCAGAGGCAGGGCACACCCTGGGCCACTGTGTTGTTGGTCTGCAGGAGGAAATCGGAGTGTTCCGTATGATGGATATGGGATAAATAAATGGGAACCATCCATTGAAAGCATATTCCCCTGTACTCGCAGGATTCAGTATTACCCTTCCAGACCCACTAATCTGGCTATGAAACTTCATGTACAAAATACTGCTAAATAGACTGAAAGCAAGTCTGTTTCCATACACCAAACCTGAAAATCTGCCCCATGCGACATTTCCGTATCCGAGAGAAACATGTGGCAAGGTGTTAAAGGTAATCTATATTCATGTCCTCTGATGCTATGACTGCTTTTGTCAACCTGCCACTACCACCTGACACGTTGTAAAATACATTTCCATCTGTATCACACCTTCATGAGTCATTGTCGAATCATTTTCTTACGTGTGTGGGTGAATTGTGCTACACTGGAGGACGGAAAGAGTCGCCAGTCGACTAGTCCCATGATCGTCCTGGATGCAGATCATCAGTGGCACCGCCCTCCTGGTTCATACGGGAACAGCAAAAACCGTCTGGATGATGGAGTCCTTTGCTTTCTTAAGATATTTGTTGCTTCAATTAACATTTCCCCCTCTTCTGTACAAAAGATCTATTTCTATATTTGCAATAAATTTGTAATAAAATGACATGGACAATGGCCTCATCTTTGTAATAGATTTATAGCAATGCCTCGCTGTATTGCTTGCTCTTCGTGGACTTGGTGTGTTGCATATTTTTTACAGCTAAATTTACAATAAAGTTCTTTTTTTTTAAACATTTCAGTCATGGCCGACTATTGGTAGCGAGTTGAGACTAGCCAAATATCCCAGTGAGCTCAGTTTTCACCATCATGACGATGGTGATGCCTAGAGTCATAAACTGTGGGTAGTGACCAGAAATACAATCCGTTTCCTGCAGAGGGACGGTGAACGAGACATTTCAACATGTCTCATGGATGCCTTCCTTGTTGGTGTCCAACTCAAGAACAGGCTCACAAGTCGATCCCGACTGGCTGAGTGACCCAACATTAGATGGAGGATTAGGTGCTAACATCCTGACAAAATTAAAGATTCAGTTCTTACAGACTAGGGATGGCCGATAACTTGTTGTCCGCAATATACCGCCAAACACAATCTCCACGGTGATAATTCCGCATCTCACGATAAATTGGATAAACACACGGCTCACTCGCTGCGTTGGACTTGCATACATGAATGTGATGAGACCGTGATGGCTCACCGCTCTCCAGCTTAAACTTATTTTTAATACTGGGACTCTTTGATAACAACACTGGTCAACTCTGAGTCTCTGGATCCGTGTTTATTTCAGAAGGAGTGGTGTCTGCCTTGGTTCATATCAACACATGCAGGTCTTCCTCCCACAAAACATTGTGGTGAAAATAGTTGGATGTTGGACGGACCTGCGCTATGGTATTGGCGGCGTCCTCTTCCGCGTCCCCATTAGGGTTCACTGAACGCGAACACACTCTCACAGGCAGCGCTAATGCTACGACCCGGCATCAGTTAGGGACCATCAACAAATTCTAAAACAGTTAAAGTATGAGTGAAATCTTCAATAAGGAAATGAAAAACAACTATTTTAGGAGAGAGAATTGTGAAAAGGTTTTTCATCACACAAGACAAAGGACTGACAGTTTGTATGATTTGGAGAATAGAAGATGACTAAATGATCATTTATTCACCTTATGTCTAATATTTCTTCAATAGCCTCTAGGGAATGTGTCCAGACTGGTCCTTAGTTAAAGTCAACTGTTAAGAGACATGAGACACAGCAGACAGACGGCTCAATTTAACCCCTGAATAAAGCTGGCAGAGCAGTCTGTCAGACACCAGCGGCTTCTACCAGAGACTTGAAACATTGACTTTCTCAGCTCTACACTTTGTTAACTATTATATTTCAACATAAACAAATGATGTTGGAGACAGTTCGAAGAGAAACTGTAGTGTGTACAACACATGGAATGAAAATGTATTTATTGTTATAATTATCGCTATCGCTGAAATAACATTTATCATGATCATTTTTTTTGTCCATATCGCTCATCCCTATTACAGACTTTATGTTGCTGTCAAATGGTTAACATAATTTTGACCTTGCTATGCCATAGCTATCGTAAGGTACTAAAGTCATCAGCTGCACATGAGAGGATTCTAAACCATCACAAAATTGAAGACATGTCTACTGTGCACACTGTTAAGCTAGTTTCCATCTTTATCATAATCACAAAAATGGTCCGTAACTCGCTCCGCGAGCATCAAGACTGTTTGTGTTCTGCCACACAGTCCCACCAATACTGTGCTTCTTCTCTCACCCGAAGGTTCTTCAGTTTAATTATACATGCACTGAGGGGTAGAGAGTAGCTGGACTGTCCAAAGTTAGAGATTTCAACGGTTCCCTTACTGACTCAGACACACGTCACCATCCATTTTTACCCTCCATTAAGAACTCTTAGAGCTTTTGGAGCACACTACACACCGGAACAGATGGATGCTAAAGATGAGCGAGAGGGAAAAGTAACTCGGTGTGTTAAGCACAAACAAAGTGCATGTGTCAGATGTCTGAGCTTAAATCGTTGCCAACATACACATTTAATGACATCTAGAGTTTTCTGAGGCCAAAGGTGATGACAAGTCACGTCCCAAGTCATTATTTGCATAGAAATGAAACCCATTAATATTGACTTGCCAAAACTGCCTTCGCTTTAATGTGTAGTACTGCAAGTACTGCCAGACGCCAACTGTACTATGCTCTCAAACATTTGCATAACAGGTTGAATAACACTGGTGCAGGCTGTTTCAAACAGATTTCTTGACTAATAAGTCAACTTCATCTGGATGCAGACAGCAATATGGTTAATATCGCCCTCTTAATTCATGAAACAATGAAGAAGAGCATGTTTTTTTTAACGAAAATGAACTCAGATGTATAAACTTAGTTAACAAATCACTGTAATATGAGACTTACACTAGACTTAGACTTTCTTTTTTGTCATTGCACAAAAACATATCACTATATTATGGCAACGAAATTTCGGTCTGAGGCCTCCGGTTTCCTGAAACAAAACCTATATTTCCAAAAATAAATAAATATGAGATAAATACTTGATGTACAACCAAAAAAAAAAAATACTAAATATAAAGCTATTGTCCAACGTTCAGCAACCTGACAGCACTAAGAACGACACTGTTCCTGAATCTGATGGTTCTGTGTCGGATGCTGCGGAACCTTCAGCCGGATGGCAGGAGGGAGAAGGTGAGTAATATATTCAATTGGAATATATCACCTTTCAATAAGAGGTGACCTTCCGGTACCTGATGTATTTGTCTCTCTTGTATCAGTTGCTTATTCAACTTCTACTGGACAGCAAGTCCAGCTGTCTAGAAATAAAATTTACAGCTCAATATCTGCACCGCTGCTATATCCCAGTTTATATCATGAACAACTCACATTTCCTTCTTTTTCCTTTAGTTTCCAACGTATCATTCAAACTCCGCTGTGCTGATTCTGATCGCTAGCCACGCTCCGGAAACAGAGAGAGGAGGAGGCCGAGGCACAGGCGCGCCACCATGCGCTTTCAAAATAAAATCACATTTAATATCCATATCAGAAATTATATTTTGATGGGGATAAATGCGCCTCTCATCGACATCCAACACTCACCATCAAAGCCCGTGCTCAGCAGGCTATTCTGAACTAGAAAAACAGAAGTGGTTGACTGCCCTTTGTTTCCTTATGAAAGTAATTTTCTGAGAGTCGGGTGATTATTAATATTAGCTGAAATTAAACTCTCGGCCGGCAACGGTCTCGGTCACTGCTGCTGATGGACGGTTTCATTAAAAATCAATTATTTTTTGTGCTCTCTTGTGCCTGCTTTTCTCCGGGAATTACACGCAAGAAAATGAGCTCTCATGGAGCAGCGCTATCAGGAGGCTGTGGGTTCGACACCACCAGGGAGTGAAGAGCTCGGGTGTGAAGATCCAGAAGAAATGGATGGTATTTCATGGAGGGAATTAGAGAAAGTGTTCTTGGAGCAGGTTTACGACTCATTTAATTACTTGTACTTAAAAATTAAATTAGAATTGTGTTTGACGTTTAAAATGTTTTATTGTTAAACAAATAATAAAATATTTTGTTAATAATAATAATTGTGTGGTACATGTTCAAGCCATTTTTGACATCAGTTTTGGAGAATCAGCTACAAAGATCACAAACTTCATTATGAGGCATCTCACAATGGACCCGAATGAAAGCCATTAAGATCATTTTCAGTGACTATAGAGGAGTTGTCATCCCTTCCTCTCAAGAGATGACGTCGACGCCAACCTGTTCTACCTGGAATTTCCGAGGCAAGATCATTTTTACACTCTTTTGTGTGACTGCTACAAAAGGAACTTGGACAACTAATAATAGCTTCTGAGTCTGAAGTGCTCCTTCTCAGATGGAGCCACACAACTGCTCCAGTCTGATGATCATCCCTGCCCTTTGTGAGACTCGCCTGTTAAAAAAAATAGTGTCTGTGTAGTTTGACATTGAGAACAAAAACTGGATCATTTTCTGTCAAGTTCCTGAGGTGTAAAATGACTAGTGTAAGAAAGAAGTTGCCAGAAAGCCAAAGAAACAAGAAAAGGCTTCGGCTACGCTGCAGTCAATATGTGTGTCTGTCAAGGGAAACCTATGAATAGAGGTGAACCTATTGAGGTGCCTGTTGAAGATTATGGCATCATCTCGAGCAAACTCCGGAACTTGGACAGCAGAAGTTTGTTTGGACTGAGGAGTAAACGACTCAGTCATATTTGTGAGCTGAACAAGTCCTGGATGGCAGAGGGGTGTTTGCCAGCTGTGACTCAGAACTTTGGTTCTCCGGCACTTTTAAACAGTCATGGATATACATGGCCTAACTGAGCCAAATTAACAGGCTGAAGCCAGACTCCTGTTGTGAGGAACTAGAGTCATTGTTGCTGGAGATTACAGTAGCTATATGGAGCAAAGGAAAATGATTTGACCCTGGATCTGTTCAGTTCACCTCAGCGCATCACTGACTTCTGTGTCCTGCAACATTTGATTGAATTCCCCCTTTTTGTTTACATGTATGAGTGTTTATATTGGAGTGAAAGAATGTCTGAAAAAAACAAAAATGAGAAAACAACAACAATAATTATCATACTCAATATTTAATACTGAAAAAGGTGTTTAAAAAATCTCAAAAAAGCCAGATATAAAAAGCCAAATGAGTTGTAAAAGAAATTGCATGCACACACAGAGAAAAATATTGCAATAAAAATGTATCTCAACAACTTTTTTTTATTTATTTATCTTCTCTCTATTATTTATTTATTTTTAACAACATTAATCAGCTCAGTATTTATTTTCTTATCCCTACCAAAGTGCAAGTGCACTGGTCTTTTCTTGAGCGGACCAGAAGCATATATTGAGCTTCAGAAAAGCCTTATGAAGGAAAACTATGCAGCTGCTCCATGTGAGGACGATGTCTTTCAACTCTACCTTCCCTGAGTGCTCAGTGATCAGTTGCCCATCTTACCTATGTTTTGGGTTTAATGCTAAGCCCAGACATCACTTTGCCTCTGACAAATGTTGAGTGAAATTGAAAAAAAAAAAGATCATTTTCTTTTTTTTTCTCCTTATCACCCCTTTCTTTTCCCTCCCCGCAGAGAATTGTATAAGCCAAGCCGTGCCGCTACAGGAATGTTCCATATTTCTGAATATCCATAACTCAGAACCTTTCATGTTAAGCTCTTTATCGCCTGAGGATTACGGGCTAGGATTAACCCCTGACTGTCTCTGCTAAATTTTAAACAAATGGTTAATCCTTTCTGCTGTCTGTGCGCGCCCTTTAATGGCTGCGAATCCAGCTGTGTCTCTTATTGTTCACGCCGCTAAGTTCGACAACAAGAGATAAATTCCATGTCAAGCTAGATAACAACAGAAACCACTGCCACAGTGACAATGAATCTTTCCATCTCATCCATTACCACATCCATCAGCCTCAGTGGTCTTGTGCATCAAACTGGTTTTTTTTAACCCACTGAATATATGTGTTTACAGTATATGAGCAAATAATTCCTGAATACCCTGCAGAATTAAGTAGAAAATATATTTTGAATGAATTTTGAAGCCTTGCATTCTCAATGAATGAATCCATAAATCTTGATAGCTGAATTTAATTCATTTAATAATGTGGATTTTATGTTTAAACTGTATCAACACTGTTCTCCTGAATTATATAACAGATTTTCATAGTTCCTCTAAGCTCAGTAACTACTGTGACGTTGATGAATTCACGAGTAAACAAAGTTCCAAAACATTTATTCTTAAAAAATACTGTCAATTATATCTTGGTTTTCAGGAGTGCACAGGCACACAACGTTGTTGGTATGAAAATAATGAAACTGAAACATCAGATTTTCATCATCAACATTTCTCATGTGAGAACTTCCTTTTTTTCTTTCATCCAGAAAGACGGAGGTTTCATCGCTGAGTATTTATAACACAACTGCTTAAAACAACAACAACAACACAGCTCTGAATCATCCATTAGTGAAGTGTGGCAGAACGCTTCCTGGAGGGAAATAATTAGCATTAGCATTAGCATTCTGTTGGCATAGTAATGAACACATTCAGTTTCTCCCTTAAATACATCAATACCTGTATTTATTTAACCACAGTAAATAGAGAAGTGCGTTTCTATAAGTGCTGAAGAAAAGGATGTCGCAGCTGCTTTGATTCAAACAAGATCGGCGGAGTCGACGACAATTGGAGAGGATTTAAAGCTTTTCATGCCAGTGTGTAATTACTCTGAATATAAAGTGTCATCCATTCCCCGGCATTAACAGCACGTCAGGACTCACCCTGCGTGGTTCTAAAACTATTAGTGCGCATTTAGACGTCTGCTCATGCCTGCCTCCAGCCCACTTTCTCTATTATGAGCGCTTAGCTTAAGCCTGCCTTATCGCTGCAGCTCATCGCAGCCTGTTCTGACCTGAAGACCTTCTCGCTCAGTGCATGAGACTGGTGTCCAAGCAGATGCAAGACTGAACATTCAATACATAACAGTATCGTAAATGTGAAGGTGATCGGGAACTTTTTGGGCGCACATTTTCAACGCTACAGTACAAGTGAAAAGGAGGAAATATATTGTGCTATGAGGATCATTTAGCCAACGTCCAGCTTTTGTTTGGTGAAGAGATTTGATTAATTATTCATTTTCACACAGTACGTGTGTGCACTTTTGGTTTTATCCAGAACTTAGTGCCGGGATTTAAAAATGGGGGCTGGGCTATGGCTTTTGTGAAGTCTGACTCAAATACAGTGGTACCTCGGTTCTCGACCACAATCCGTTCCAGACGGCCGTTCGAGAAGCGATTTGTTTGAAATCTGAATCGATTTTTCCCATTACAATGAATGGAAAAAGAAATAATGTATTCCAAGCCTTAAAACAGGCTTTTGTAGGAGTGAATGTAGAGTGTCTGCTGCAGGTGCACTGTTCCTCTATGTGTGTGGCCGCTGCATGTGGGAGGGGTTGCCGAGTGAGTGACGTCTCTCCAGAAGTGAAGAGGTGCCCGGTGCGTGTCCAGCTCTGAATGTGCGCTTCTGTGCAGTTTGGCTGTGACAGTCATAAACCAAGTCACGCTCTGTCCCAGACTCGCCTCATCCCTGTCCCAGCTCCAGCCGACAACAGGACATCAAACCCTGGAGTGGAGGTGTGGAGAGCGAGCACCTCCCCTGTGACACTCTACCACGGTCCAGTGCGGAGACAGGAAAGGTTTTACACCTCAATGTGAAGAAAAATCAGTCAGTAAATGGAGCTCACCGGACACGTCTGCATACAGAGGCTGCGTTATACACAATAACAAAGTGCATCGTGGGTCAGATGATTGGTCCGCGCACGTTATGTTTTTTCTGGCTTTTTCGGGGGCATTCGAGTTCTGGATTTTCGTTCGAAATCCGAAGCAAAAAAATCTTTAAATTTTTGTTTGAAGTCCGGGACGTTCGAAAACTGAGGTACCACTGCACTTAATCTTCTCTGTTGGAATAAAAAAAAAACATCTAAAATATGTAAAAACAAACACACAAAAATAATGTTTTTTTTTTTATATTAAATAAATAGGAGACTGACAACCATATCATGCATTATATAATAAAAGAAAATTCTCTCTCTGTCTCTGCTGTTTTTAAATGGTTTCGATTCAGAACAGCAGTGCTTTGTAAGTTACTTTTTTCATTTGGCATTTCTCAATTTTTTTGAACTTCTAGAACAAACAAACAGTGACATCACAGAAGATCCGAAGAGTGCGTGAAGACAGTCTGCGCTGTGAAGCCCTCTCCCCTCTCCACCCACGCGAGGCTGCATGAGTGTCATGGGTGTTTGAGGAGCTTCGGCCGTACGTGATTCACGGCGGTCATCTTCTCAGAGGCTTGATGACTCTGACACACAACATGTGAGTCAAAGTGAAGCAAAGGCTCCTTTACTTTGCCAACCCCTGGGTTTCTGATGAGTTATTTTTACTTCTAAAATAACAGAAATGTTATGGGTTTTCTTAGCGATCACACTGGAACAAGTCGACCATTAAACACAGAGAGTATGAGAGGCAACATAACAGTAAGTGACTCAACCTTAACAACATGTTGACACCATTCAATGGCAGAAATCGTCCCCAACCAAATCAGCCTCATTAAAAATCTGTAGGAGGCATCTGCATTTTTAATGTCGAGAGTGAATTCTGTATTCTCTCAGATGTTTTATTTATTGTTCTTAAATATAGATGACATGTCATAAATTTTTTATGCATTTAAGACATATTTGTCTGTAAGCTCCGCTTGGTTATGCAGGAGTGAGAGGCTTTTTAACAGCGCAGTGGAGTGCAAGTGTTAAGATATGGACGTGAGGCTGAGAGATTAGAGGGTGAACGGCAGCACCGTCAGATGTGAGAGCCTGACTGAAGCCTGCTCATTGGTCAGTGGACGACTGAGGAGCGTGGGCACTGCAAAGTTTTGTGATCATAAAAACTTGCATTTAGTGTAGAACCAAACTTTGTTTTCTTCTTAACAATTTAAAATTTCAAGTGTTACTATTTAGAGAGGCAACAACATATATTTTGTCATGACCCCTACTGACATGCTCAGTCTCTTCCTGGTTGCTGTTTGTTCACCCTCTTGACAGCGCAAGGTTGTGTTCATTCCAAGCGCTACTCTGATGCTTCTCCTCACTACACAGTGGGTTTTACATCCATCTTACATCTGGTTTTTGCCCTGCTCCTGAGTATTTTAGTTTGTTCGTACTTTAATTCATGTTCTCTCCTTCCTGATTCTGTTGCGTGATTTCTGTTTGGACAGTTAGTTCTCGACTTTGGGCTGCATCCCATTTGTGTTGGCTCTGACATATCCTGTTGCTGAGTCTCCACTTTCATCTGGTGCCTCACATTTTCCTGAAACATTTGTGTAACTACAGAAAATGCCCCCCTAAAACCAACACCGACTCAGCACTTTTACAAAAAAACTATATTGGAAATTCGATGCCTTTACTGTCCTTCCTCCATGAGATTTTTGCAATACTCCCAATTTTTTCCTAAAATATTTCCCTTTGTCCTTCAATGAGCGATCTTTTCCATTGGAAATAGCTGAGACAGCCACTTGCTCTTGTGGCACAAGAAATTACATCACAACAAAATACTTGGACATTTGCAAACAGAATGATAAAACAGTCCCTTGTCTAAAAAGAGGGTATTTGGACTTTATTTATTTGGATTATTCGGTCTTATATGCACTTATATAGTGTCTTTATTTTGTAAATATTGTTCTCGGTAACTGGTTGTGCAACCCTTCAGAGCATTGCAGGAACAAAGCAGATGCTGAAAATGCGCACAGTGACCAGCCGTATTCTCTGTCCACTGGTCTGTATCTCGGCCTCTCCGCAGTCCTGTAAGGACCAGTGGATGAAAGACACTGATCTTTCCGCTGCTTGGATGCTGAGTGCATCCGAGCGCCAAGGCCTGACAACATTTGAGCTCTGACCTCAGAGGGAAGGTAACCTCAACTCATGCATCAAGCGTCTGCTGACAGCTGACTATTCAGTTGTAAAACCAGTGACAGGTTCAACATCTGTTGCATTGAAATCCGCAGTCAAAAATGCCACTTTAAGGAGCAGGAGTCTTCCTTCAATGGCAGGTGGTCATCCACTGAGGTGTTCACGTATAGAGATCAGCTAGAACAGAGCTTCCAAGAAACCCATCCCAATGTGGGATCAACAGCTTTAACACTCTCTTGACACCGACGGCGTGACCTTTTGTTGCAGCCGGCGAATATCATCTCACACTTCAACCACACACATTTACCAAGGTATATGAGGGGAGTGAAAGCTGTGAACTGAAGCGAGGCAATGTCAAAGCGCGCCCCCCACACCCCCCACCTCAATACCAATCGAGCTCATGAGCAGCAGGCGCTCACACACCCTGGAGCTCACTCATAGTGTCGTGTGTGCTTTGCTAGCAGCAGCTGTTCTTGTCAGCGTTGCGCACACACAGCGGCAATTAGCAGGCTTGTTTCAACTCGAATCTGTTGACTGAAATTGTAAATGAATTCTAATGACCTCGATATACCTAATAGGAAATGGCTTTTGCTATAAATTGAGGCATCCCAGTCGCACCCGCGCACCACCCAGGTCCTGGCAGATACACACTTGAGCGCTTACAAGTTAATTCCTGGGGCAATTTGGCAAACCGTAATAGAATGACAAACAGCGAACGTCATTTCATCTGGGAGCTGGAAGCCAATATTTGGGCTGTTTTCTGTTTCCCACCAGGGACACACAAACTGTACTGCGAACGCTAAAAGTACGCTTGGCAGCGAATCAGTCATAGTCAAATGTTTGTTTTCATGCTGCGCCTGTGCTGAAAGTATTTTTAGCTTCTTTGGGGTGTTTGATTTTGTTTCTGTTCTCTAAGCTAAAGCTGTGATAATGCAACAGTAATACAGAGTAGTGTCACCACTTTTTTTTCAAATTTCTCGCCAAAGATCTGCAACATTTAATCGGTAAACCAATTGTGCCATTTGCACAGATTATAAAACAGAGTGGTCACAATCCTTCCCACAACATAGCGTTGCTAATCCTGACGCACTATTCTCAGGCTTCTGAACAGAGCTTTATATTAAGGTCTCATTATTAATACATTCATAAGACGTCTTCATGCACTCATAAGGCTTTTTCGATGATGTTAGGAATGTTTATAATCATGAATGACAACTTATAGCAAGAGTTTTAATGCATTAAAGGAGTAGAATGTGAGGGAATAGTGTTGTTTTTAAAAACATTCTGCATTGCCATGCATTCATATAAACATTGATAGCATCTTCTATAAAGTCTCACAAACACATTGTGATGTCTTGTGAATGTATTAATAATGTATTACAGAACCTTACAGACCGTATTATTAAATGTAAGCGGCCATCTCTTTTCGGTCAGATAGGGGCACTTACTGTAAATAAACCTAAAATAAACTAGGTTTTCATATGTGTATTAACAGTGTATTACCCAGTAATTATTCATAATAACTATTGATAATAGTCTTGTTAATCATCATCAGTTAAACCATCATTTGTATATTGTAATGGTTCTTATGTGTGACCCACTCCAAACCATGTTTGGTGAAATAACTAAGAAGTACTTTAGACACACATGAGCGCCCCAACCTTCAGGTTGTGCCCCGAGTTTCCATGCATCAGTGAGACAGTAAGTTAAGTTCATCTCTGGTTTTGCTATGATTGTGGATGAAATTACCCAATTGATTTTCCTTTTTTCCAGTGGCAATAAGGTATAATGGACTTGACCTTACAGCCTGGATCGCTGGGGTCAGATGAGTCCGTAGAAATGAAATGCCGTAGACGGAATCTCAAGAGAGCATTTTCATTTCCTTAAAGGTTTATTTGTTCTTAAAAGCGGGTATCAGCAATCATTTCTTCTGATGGTGACCAGCGTTGCCTTTGGACGTATAGATCTGCACGCTTTCTTCAGCAGTCACATCTTAGGCGGCTTAGTTTTCTGTTCATCTCTGCAATGTTGTGAAAGGGAACAAAGGAGGGCATCTTGTAGATCAACTTGTGGAGAGAGCAGAATGGAAACACTCATGTTTCAAAACATGAGTCAGGCTGAGGCAGGAACGCCGTCTGAGAAGAGACAGTGGAGGCTCATTCATTACTCACTTGTATTACAGCTTGCCCCTCATTCAATTAGTGCTGTCAGAATACATAGAACACAGCAAAGATTTATGGTATTTGTAAACTCCCGTTTGACTCATTAAACGATGACAAGCTCATCATGACTCCGCACCCAGTCGTCCAATAATCCGGCATGTATTTAAGATAGCGGCTGCTACAATCAGCTACGCAGTGTACATTCCCTCTCAGTGGATTTTAATTCTCCAGCACTTTTGAGACCTTTTCCATTGCTAATAAATATAATAAAGAATCACACAGACCAATGATCTGCATCGCCATGAAGCGCTGGGCTGGAAGATTATTTTAATGACACGGATTACTGGTTTAATGTTTTAGTGGCTCTTGTGAGTATTTATTGTCGGAGTTTCTTTTCATATTTTCTATTGTTTTTCTCTCGAGCTGACACAAGCGCCCGCCTAGTTTTCCCAGAGCACAAATAAATACGACTTCTCTGTTTTCTTAGCTTGCAGATATGTTTGTTAATATCAGGCACGTGTACAGACATTTTGGGTGGCTGGGGCTCAAGACGGAAAAAAAGTCATCACATCAAAGTCAAAACATTTGAGATCTAGTGCTAGAGATGTTTTCCCGAGCAGGGAAAAAGGGCTTGTGCTTGAGCACCACCGGGGGTCTATCTGTGCACCTCCGTGGTTATTATGCTGTATTTTGATGTTGCAATACGACAGACATGCAGTCAATCTATAAAACATTTTCTGTTGAGTTTGGGGCGACAAGAGCGCAGCCTCAGCGCATTTCAAGAGATGCGTTTGAGGCGACATCAGAGGGTTGGAAAAAAGAGGTCGCAGGCAAGGGCATCAGTTTGTTTTGAGAAGCGGGGGGACAAACACTACTGGCAAAAGTGACATCTGAGAAGTGGTGGCGACCATGATTCTAATGGGTTTTACTTGAGTTTGGTGACTATAAAAGCATCTAGCATTTATTTCTTTTTTAACTTCTGTAAGTATTTATCCTTCCACATGACTCCCTCTTAAGTGAGACTTACCTTGTGACCACTTTAGGCCACCGTAGATCAAGCTCCTAGCGCTCGCTGCTTGTGCTCACAGACATGTTTACATGTCCATAGTGGAGCTGATCAACCGGAAAAAAATATTTTTTTCTTTTACACAAGCGCCGTTCTGGAGTGTTGGAATTTTCTATACTACTGAAAATAACTGGGGTTACAATGGCTTATAGGATTTGTGACGCCTATGGTTGTGGCACGACAAGCAACCGGAGCCAGATTTTACGGCGACAAAAGCAAAGAGGGACTAAGAAGAAGCTTAGTGGAGGAGATGGTAATAGTTATGGTTTTACAGATTTTTAAAAAGTAAAATCATCCGCCACTTAAGAGTTCATGTTACACCAAAACAAATAGTAATGGTAAAACTTTTTTTTTTTTTCAGTTTGTGCTGCACAGCTTGACAAAACCCTTTTGCTGGTCTTAAATTCATCGCTATTACTTTGGAATGATCGGCCTCTGTACTTGTCGAGGGAGGCTGAATGTGTGAACGGGATCAAGTTCTTGACAGTCAGTTAGATTAATGATACGCTGAGAGAATTC
This sequence comes from Synchiropus splendidus, assembly GCF_027744825.2. NCBI lineage: Eukaryota > Metazoa > Chordata > Actinopteri > Syngnathiformes > Callionymidae > Synchiropus > Synchiropus splendidus. The sequence goes on from NC_071352.1 coordinate 4,976,876, forward strand.
TCAAGTTTACAGGAGATCAAATGGTCTAACACTTGCTGTACTGGACTGTAAGAATGTTTCAGTAGCAACAAAGGCTTGACACAAGTTCAGCCACTCTAAGCCAAAAATAAAACACAGGCCTAAAGGCTGGACACAGCAGTTATCTAAAGAGACTCATAAGAATTGTGCATTTTCATTTTTAGGTGTCTGGAGGCATGAGTCTAAAACAAGCATGAATACATAATGGTTTTAACATAACGTAATTTTCTCGCATTAATTCACCATGTGAATTTTGTCATATACGTTAAAGCCTGTTTAGCTGAAGCTGCTGCGCCACGCTTCATCGTGACTAACCTTTACCTCACTTCCCCTGCCTTGAGAGCTGACCTTCCCAGGAGCCTTTGCACTATCAGCCCACCGCTAGGCCTGTCATGCTCCAGTTGGAGCTCATCACGCCATGAAACCCAGCTGACAGGCTGCCGACCTTGTTGTCTGTTTAGTGCCACATGAAGGTGTTCACACTCAATATCAAATACTAAATTCGCTGCTCTTTCTACTAGAATCCTGATTCAACATGAAGATAAATGCATTCATCTTCATTAACACAAATATTAAAACATGAATAATGCATTTTCATATTGAAATTTGTTGCAAACTGTTGCTACATATTTTATGTGAATACAGTTTTTTGAAGTATTTACATGCTGACTATTCTATCCTACTGAAATAAATAAATAAATATATATATCACGAGAGAAACCGAGGAAGAAATCTGAAAGCAAAACGCAAAAGACAGTCAGACTACACTGAATTCACATGGCTCTCTGCAGAGGCATATGGTGCTCCGACTCACTCACGGCTGAACCAAAGAAGAAACAAAGTGTGTGGCAGTAAGAACAGACTCGCAGCTAATACTACACAAAGCTCAAGCACCAGAAAATGAATCGTAAGTTGGCAGCTTTTCAGCAGCAGGTGGGAAGCTCGATTGCTGAGTGGATCCAGGTGTGTGCCATAATCAAGCTCCAGGGAACAAAGTAAGTTATAGAACAAAATAGAACAAATATCATGAGAAAAACCAAACCTAACATGGGGTCTCTAACATGAATAACTTTTTCATTTTTATCCTCTCAAAAATCTCCCTATATACGGGAGTCACCACCTGATGCAACGACTATGAACCACGGTAACAGACTACGAATCCTGCTCCCAGCACGACTGAGGAGTCTGAGAAAAAGAACTTCCTCGCCGAATAAGCTCTTCTCTGAGTGTCCGATGGATGATAAAGCTCTGTGTTACGACGCTCCACTGCTTCTTTTCATAGAGCTTATGATGCATTATTACCACGATGTGACCCACAGCTTGGATGACAACCCCCCCTTTCGTTCACCCGTACAGTGCTATTAGACGTATTTACTATACGTCCCCTGGTTCTACTAGCAAAGATACATTAAAATTTCAGGGAGGAATAACCTCTCAGAGCGCTATCAATATTTAATGTGCTCCATTTCTCGGTGCCAGGCCCAGAGTTGTGTGTGCATGAATTGCAATTACCTTGCAACTGCATGATTGGGTTGAATGGAAAACCAAGCAGTAGAATTGAGGCGTCCCAAAACATGATGGTGATAATTTCCGCTGTTCAGTGGATGCTGTTTCGCCATCGCTCTGTAATTACTTGGAAAAGTAGGGAACAAGTGGGCGGAAGTCAGTGCTTAAGCTTTGACTACTGGTTGGCAGAATACAGCGGGGGAAATGCAGTTCAGGGGGACGACACCGATGGTTAATGTCAAGCCTGGGTATTGTGTGTTGGTGCAGAGTCAGGTCAGAAGTGTAATTATCATTGAGCTACATTTCCTGACAAATGAATTACTCCAACTAAGCCGGTTCATCTTAAACTGGGTCCGATATGATACGAGGTCTTCACCTGTCTGATTTAAAAGTTGAGGTTAAGCTAAATACTAAGTTGCCATAGCAACCAGTTCAACTGTAAAAAACAAAACAGTGAAACGCTCCAAATCCTAGAAGATGGCTGGTAAGATGTCAGGAGGAACATGAGGGTTGGTTGTTAACGTCCCTGTGTAATCTGTTTCTACGTCGCTGCAGCTTATCTCCTTCACCCCAACACTCGTTCACTCATCTTCAGATAAGCATTTCTTGAGAGACAATTTCCTGCACGACTGCTTCAGAATAAGAAGAGGCCGGAGGACGCAGTGCATGGAGGGAAAAGATGAGAAGGCCGGTGTTTTATTCCTGTCTTGTGGTCACGAGCGTGCAGGCATACCTTTGTCATTTGAACGCGGCAATTCAAAAGGAAGGTTTGTGGAGGTTTATAGTCATTTGCACATTTATGGTTTTCAAAGCTGGTGTCCTGACACACAGCACCAGTCAACGTTTGAACGCACCCGCTCATTAAATGGTTCTTCGTTTCACGATGATTCACTGCTGAATGTACGCATACGGAATTATGTCGTTCAGTCTGTATCTGCAAAATAGAAAGCAGTAAAACTTAAGAAACACTGAATGAGAAGGTGTGTCCAAACTGTCAGATTAGCTGAGATACCCTCTATTAGTCAGCAGCAACAGAAAAACGTTGATGACAAATGCTACACATTATAGATGTCAGGTGTGTCCAATGACTGGCATTGTAGCTCTCTCCGTAAAAATAAATCTCACTTACCTTATGTGTTTAATTCACACCACCCCATGCCTGTGATTTGACCCCAAAAATAGAAACTCACAGTTGCAACTGATAATAGGCTGACAAACTGTCGACCAAGCTTGGATATAAATATGAAAAAACAGGCATTGAGAGTTGCAAATGAATCATGTTTCCTCTCACTCACAGTTGCGCTGGAAGAGGTGGAAAGAAATAAGGAGTATATTGAGCAAATCTGACAGATAGATTTGACCTTCAGAGAAATACGCGTTAAATGATGAAGCTAAAAATTCTTTAGATGAAGATGAATAATAAGAGTTGAGGGAAAATGTGTCAAATGAAGTTCAATACTGTTGGAAATGATGTCTTATGGTTCGTCCAGAAATCTCATTTTACACACGGTGTCTTTGGACGCTGGTGATAGCACCTCCTGTAGCATCCTGACCACATTGGCTACCTTGGTTACTGTGATCTAGTTCACTCAATAACAACTCATATCCATGAGTGAAGAAGGGAACAAAGATTGTTTTTCTTCTAACTCAGCTCTTTACTGACTGTGACTCTATTTTGGTGAGTCGATGTCACCCATTGGGGTGGAAATGTTTTCGGACAGCATTCCTCTGTGTGCTAATGGCAGGACTAGGAATTGATATAAATGATGTAATATGAATGACATTTGAATTTGTTTGTGTTGGTTTAATGCAGTCATTACTTGTTTCACGTAAATATTTGACAGTGTGTTAAATTCAAAACTTTTTTCTGCCGCTGTATAGGAAAAAGTGACACATCTGTCAAACTGCAGCTCCATCGCCAAGGTCTTCCAGGAAGCCAGCAACAGTTCAAAACATCCGGCTGAAACAACTCAAACTCCACTTTTTCCAACGTAGCTCCAGACACGACTGCTCAGACAAATGAGTGAAACCTATGAGAGTTCGAGAAACTGAAGTAAGCCACAAGTTTCGTCACTGCCATCTTCCCAAAGTCATACCGGACATATGAGTGTGTCCAAACTGCTACAAGGGTGTTGTGCTCGACCTCACTTCAGAACTTCTACGTCGATTTGCGGCTTCAAAATTGGTTTGTGTTGTTGAACCTTTGAAAACACACAAAGTAACACACACCAATGACACATTGCAGGCCGGAGGGATCAGACCCGGTCTCCCCAGAGCCGACCCGGGTTAGAGCCAATGCATTGCGACAGGGAACCTGACTCACCACAGCACCCGAGGGGGATCAACATCAGCGGTGTGTGGCTATGTAAACCTCCGCTCAGAAGCAACACAGCACCTCACGCAGCCATCCAGCGGCTGTCGTCGACAATTATCCAGACTGCAAACACAACAGTGCGTAAATGAGTTTATCTTGACTCGAGCTGGGAGTTGTCAATCTTCAGTTGTCCTCTTAATCTCCGTCATCCAAAGAGGAAAACACGACAAATCATGTAAAAACTTTTGGGGTTTTGGAGTGCTAAAGGACAGCTTTTAAAAATTCAACTGCATGAGTCAGCGTTTCACGGCCGCCGCACCCTGGGAAAACACTTTGTTGTAAAGTGTTTGTCGAGTTAAACTTGTTCCGATTTAGATCTTTCCATTTTCATACTCTTATAGGAGATTCTTTCATGTTGGTGATGAAGCAAGAGTCTTTGTACTTTCCCAGCCTCTCGGAGCTTCACTCATAAGTCTTTTTAAAGAAAGAGCTGCTTTCATCTGTCCACGGGGAGCAAGATAATGATTTAGCAAAGCAGAGGTAAAAAGGACATGCCTTGAATTATTAATGAAATACAGTTAATTCCAACTTGGTCTACTTTCTTAGACTCCCGGTGAAATGTTGATTTATTCATTATTGACATGTGGTCCGGCGTGCGGAATCCCTCGGATTCAATTTAAATAGCTGCTCTGGACTTGGAGTCTAATCAGAGATCTGCCAGCAAGTGGATGAAAAACCAGGGAGATAAATTATCATGAAAGTGATTTTATCATGAAGGAGAGACACAAATGAAACGCACATATGATACAAGTCGGCATCATGAAAGGAGTATGGATGTGGATCAGCCGTCACATTACACACCCTGACTAATGAGGTGAAGCTAGTCCTTTTTAGATCACTGACTCGTGGTACTGTATCTGTGAAACACTTTCTGAGGAGGAGGACCATACGTTGTCATTTCTGTGCATCAAAATACATTGCCTCACCCATTTATATTATATATATCATGTTCACACTCTGTGCGCACATTCTGTTTATTGTCTGTTTTCCCTGTGCTTTTATATTGTTACCCTCTGTAGTTTCCGTTTCCTGTCTCCACGCCATCTTAATGGCAGCACAGCTGGAACTCATTCCACCATCAGTCCATGGATATCTTCTCCTGGGTTCCAGCCTGTAGCTGCCAGATGGTCTCCTCCTGTTACCGGTAACTTTCCAAGGACTTACATTCCTCGTCGTAACTCTGAGTATTTCTAGATTCCTGTGCACGTTTGAATTCCTCTTCAGCCGCTTCCTTAGTTTCATTTTCTCTTCCTCGCTCCACTTCTGTTCTCTCTCCTCCATTCTCTAGTCTGCCCGCGTGTGAGCGTTTTACTGTCTCACTTTTCATTTTTCAATTGTTGTAGTTTTTCTTCATGTGAGTTTGAGTGTTCTCCATGTAGGGCTTTTAGTTTATTGGACCTCACAGTTCAATTCTGAGCGTGTTTGTGTTCTCCCCATTTTTACAGGCTTGATATTAATTTGTCTCTCTTTTGTTACAGATTCTTCCCCAGTCCCTTCGTGTAGTTCCGGTTCATATTTTGGTTACGGCGCCTTCAGTTTCCCGTTATTGTTCGTCTGTGTTTGTATTAATCGTCTTTATAAATTTCTTAATTCAACAATTACTTGCACCTGGATCCACCCACAGCCATGAAAATATAAGTGTTATTAAATTTGATTTATGTCCTCCTCAGGCTACTGTAGCTTTGAGGTCTGTAACTTCTGTGTGCGGTTCTGGAGCTTCAGTTTTCCTCATATTGTATGTAATAGGTATTTTGATTCAGGAGGAAAAAAATATTTTTGTGATCCAGCCAAAACTTTTCAGCTATCTTTGTAGCTTGAGAAGCTTAACAACCGAAATTGATAGAAAAAGCAGCCACTTGATGAAGCGTAAAACAATGTTTTTTGCCAGCAATATTGTTTTTTAAGTCGCAAATTCCAGTTTTCAAGCAATTATTTCCCGTGCTGTGAGTACATCATGTTCACTATGATATAGAACTTGTCATTGAAGACACGCTGTCACAAGATTCATATTTATTATGTTGTTAAATTGCACTAAACTTGCTATGAAATCGCAAATTACACTTTTTTAATCTGTTCTCAATGTAACTTGAAGTTTCAGAGTTTAATTTGCGATTAATCGCGAGTAAATAAAAAATTAAAAATGGTTTGAAAGCATTTAATCCCAAAGCTAAATGCATGGTGTGATGTCATCAGCATGCGTCGGCTTCTGTGCCTGCACCAACAGCTCAAGTTTGTTTGATCCAAGATGATCCATGTCAACAAGAACATCTCAGTTATTCACTCTAACTTTAGACGTCTTTCATTCTCATCCGCCTGTTTTGGTTTTGTTGTCTTCGCCTCTTACTTCTGTTCAGTTCATATGTTGCGAAAAAAAAAAACCCAAAGCATTTGCTGCTATTTATTTAGATAATTATTTATGCTTCAGGCGTATCCTGAATTTAACAATGTTTCTGCGTTTACTCCTCGCTGTGGGTAAACAATGTTGAGTTCAGGGGGTCATTACAGCAAACAAACACATTTTAATGCAATAAAATCCTCGTAAAATAAACCCTAATTAAGCAGTGTTTTATTTGCAACATATTCATCGGCAGTTTGATTTTTAGTTAATAGGATAGTTGGACAAACCGGGTGTCAACAACAGACAGGAAATGAAACATCTGTTCAAGAGTCGATAAACACGGCCTGTAGACTGCTGTGAAGTTGGAGACCTGGGGTCGGATGAGTTGTCTTCGGTGTTTCTGTCTGTTCTATGAGATCTTGTGGATGTTTTTTGGGTTGCATGCCGATGCGTGTGCTTCTTTCTGTTGCAGTTTGCTGCAGGGAGGCAAACCATCAGAGCGTATCACTGCACTTCCCCGCTCATTATCAGGTGGAGAAGCAGAGGGGAGGAAAGCCGGCAGACGGAGTTGGTGACCAGGTAAAATAAGGTGAACGGAAAGATGAGTTGATTTAGAATGAGTGAGAGGAGACACAGCCGACTGGGTCTGGCTCAAATGACCTGGAGAAGTGCTTCAGTCTGACTTGAGATCAGACAAGATTGATGCTCATGATGATGGAGGGAATTGGAAGGAAAGCCTTCAGAGGCGTTGCAAGACATCCTACTGTCGGCGGGGCTGACAGTATTAATAGCCTCATGAAATATTCACACACGCTCAGTTAGGAAGCTGGAGACTGATACAATGTGCCCAGTTCAGGCCGGGTCACACACGTCTAACATGCTAGAGTCATGGGACAACAACGCTCAGTCAGTTCAAGGAATGCTACGGATGGAAGCGGACGTAATGCTTAAGTCGCTGGCGCGCTGATACTGACAAAGGTTAATGCTCGGAGGAGGTTATATAATGCCCGCAACTGGCCCACAGCGAAGAGCCATACAGCCCAGAGTTCAAGGTTCAAGTGTCTGCAGCGATCGCATCAGATTTTCAACTCAGAAATACGTGATTTGTCACGTCATTTATGTCACATGATCCGCTCCAAAGCCCGCAGCATATGTGTCATCGCGGCTGCCACATATAGTTCACAGCGTTCGACCCATTTTTAACCCCCCAAAACGTAGACTTTTAGCTAGCCATCTGTTGTTCTGAATTCTTCCGAGTAAAAGTGAAGCCAGTGGTGCGTTTAACTCCACTGGAACACTGTTATGAAAACCAGCTGCTGTGCTGGAGCTGGTGCTAATGATGGCCGCTCTGAACCCAGATACAGCCACAGCAAGATTAACACAGACGAATTGGACCAAGACGAAGAGAGATGTTTGAGTCAGCCAAGGCCAGACGTGACCAGGATCAGATCTTGGTCTATGAATCACACAAACTCACAACAGAAAACTCAATGCGGAGGCAAGAAAGGCCAGAGGCGGAAGTCAGAGTCCAGAAAAACAATGAGCAGAGGTGAGCAAAACAATCTGGCCGTGATTATTCCATCCAGCTACCTTCTATTTTTTTTTAAACAGCCATCCCAAACTCAATATGTACGAAGTGGCCATCTTATTTATTTAATCTTTGTGTGTTCATAAAAAGTATCGTAGAATTAATTTTAACCAATTTCCTTTCCACAAGTAAAGTCAGGTGTATTTTGTGGGGAAGAAAAATAAATAAATGAATAAATCAAACAATATTTACAACAAATATGAATTAAAAGTTATGTATAAAAAGAATCATATTTTATTTTATTTTATTTTATTTCTGAGCCATAGTCAAAGCTCTCACATCAACTGACTGGACAGGGCAGATTTAAGCTTACAGAGACAGTAAAAGATGATGTTATCACTCACCAATTTTCTAAAATGCTGCCTCTAGAATATTTCTATTCAAAACAAAATCCCTTTATTTTCATGTCATGGTTCTCCTGGCTTGAGTTGAATCATCTGTTTAATGTGCTCTCCCACTCATTTTATGTAACTTTAATGTCTAAAAAATGCAGGTGTCTCATAGCTACGCTCATCCATGCACACAGCATGGAAATTTGGGCCTATTTTATTAGAACCGACTTGCATTTTTATTTTATTTCCTCTGCTGACTCTACAGGGGTGAGTGAGGTGAAAGAAGTGTCTTAAATATTTGATCAAACCTTGATAGCACGCGGCTCAGAAATCATACTGCGGCTGCAGGAAAGGGGGAGAAGTGTCCTAACAGCTCACTAAATTTAGAGCCTCCTTTTTGGATGTTTTGACGTGGTTTGATGTCACAGTAGTTCAATGTGATATTTTTTATTTATTAATTGAGATTTTAGAAGCTTTTTGTTGCCTCCCCGAGCGTTTTCATTGTAACAGTTCTGTATCATACACAAGCAAGGAAAGGATACTTTGGCTTCCTTAACAACCACGCAGAGGGAAAACTCACATTTCCGAATTTGCTTTCGCATCAACGTGCCCCTTATCCATCTCATTCTCTCTCACCCACTCCTGTTCTTCTGCCTTTCACCTGTTTTCTTACTTTCCTTCACTTCCTCCTCACGCTCTCTTTTTAGGCTTTTCATTGCTTCCAACTCCCACTTTCTGAACACATGCACCGAGAAGAACTGACAGTATCTGAATATTAATTTTTGTTATGACTGCTCAGACAACAATGTCAAATGGTTTCTACTATCTGACCCACTTAAGATCTTTGCTGCTGAAATCCTTAAGTTCAAGTTCAGACGAGTTTCTGAATTGTCTGTTTGCATGTATAATGGAGTGATAGATAGATAGATAGATAGATAGATAGACAGACAGACAGACAGACAGACAGATAGATAGATAGATAGATAGATAGATAGATAGATAGATAGATAGATAGATAGATAGATAGATAGATAGATAGATAGACAGACAGATAGACAGACAGACAGATAGACAGACAGACAGATAGATAGATAGATAGAGCGATCGATCGATCTGCTGAAATGTATAATGGAGTGATAGACAGACAGTTAGATAGATAGATAGATAGATAGATAGATACAGACAGACAGACAGACAGATAGATAGATAGATAGATAGATAGATAGATAGATAGATAGATACAGACAGACAGACAGACAGATAGATAGATAGATAGATACAGACAGACAGACAGACAGATAGATAGATAGATAGATAGATAGATAGATAGATAGATAGATAGATAGATAGATAGATAGATAGATAGATAGATAGATAGATAGATAGAGACAGACAGACAGACAGACAGACAGACAGACAGGCAGACAGACAGACAGACAGATAGATAGATAGATAGATAGATAGATAGATAGATAGATAGATAGATAGATAGATAGATAGATAGATAGATAGATAGATAGATAGATACATAGATAGATAGATAGATAGATAGATAGAGACAGACAGACAGACAGACAGACAGACAGACAGGCAGACAGACAGATAGATAGATAGATAGATAGATAGATAGATACATAGATACATAGATAGATAGATAGATAGATACATAGATAGATAGATAGATAGATAGATAGAGACAGACAGACAGACAGACAGACAGACAGACAGACAGGCAGACAGACAGACAGACAGATAGATAGATAGATAGATAGATACATAGATACATAGATAGATAGATAGATAGATAGAGACAGACAGACAGACAGACAGACAGACAGACAGACAGACAGACAGACAGACAGACAGACAGACAGATAGATAGATAGATAGATAGATAGATAGATAGATAGATAGATAGAGACAGACAGACAGACAGACAGACAGATAGATAGACGGAGAGACAGACAGACAGACTGAAAGACAGACAGGTAGACAGGTAGACAGATAGATAGATAGATAGATAGATAGATAGATAGATAGATAGATAGATAGATAGATAGATAGATAGATAGATAGATAGATAGATAGATAGATAGATAGATAGATAGATAGATAGATAGATAGATAGATTTCATCATCTTCTTCAAAGAGAAAGCAAAGCCAACCCTTTCCAGGTTGCTAAAATTAGCTTCATTGTTGATGTATTTTTAAAAATAATGACGTGAATCCACCACGAAAGGCAACAGATGCACTTGGGAAATCTCTGCTCTCATTCAACCATTGTGATTTTATGAGCCATACAGATGTGCTTTTCACTGTCAGGGATTAACTAAAAGGCCTTTATGATCAGAAGCATGTTGAGCTACTCCTCTCTTGTCTGCACTCACATTAACCTCCAGCATTTGTCATCAAGTAGTGTGACAGCAACACTATCAGCACAAGTGCATAACAGCCACAATACATTTCTATTATCAGCGATCAGCGCTGGAGGGGCTTTTCTTCTTATGATAGTTATCTGCTGGAAAAGCCAGATGTTAGTGTGGGTTTACTCGGCTCGGTCCTGCTCTAAGACGGAACGTGGGAGACAGCTGCTGCTTGTCAGTGAACACGGTTCAAAACAACCAGGTATTATTGCTTGTTCTAGAGAAACAGAAGTTGACACTCCCCTCCAGGCCGATGGGAGAATTTGGCTTCGTATTTTGAAGCCTCCCCTGCAGCAACACTGCGCTAGAGTGGGAAACTTTTCAGACCTATCTTAATCCCACAGCCGCCATGAACGTATTTACAGCAGAGGGAAAAGTGAATTTCCAAAATAACAGCTCCCTCCGTTGATTCTGGCAGACAAATTCAGTCTGTAGGATGGAAAGTGTGGAAGCATGTCAAGCTCTCATTGGATCCTGTCGAAACCAAACGTGAGCACTGGCTGGTTCGAGGGCCACATGTGGCCCCCGCAGTGCTCAGTGAGTTTCAAATTTCTGACGTTATTTTATTATTTAATTGTATTTATATTATTAATGTCCCCTTGACATTAACGATACAAATAATATAGAATAATGAGACTATCCCACTGTTTTATACATTTTTGTTCTCAAACTCTGCTTTTTCTTAACTCTAGCTTGTATCTATTCTGTATTTATTTGTATACATTGATTTATCTATCTATCATATTTCCTGCAAACTAACCATTTAAAATTAATATGTTCTGTTTCCCTTAATAATATATTGTAAATTCAGGTTTCACTTATGTCACTAAGTCATTTATTATTATTATAATTATTATTTTATCATTAAGTTAAGTGTTATTTTATATCTAGCGCCCACTCACCTATAAAAAAAAAAACTTTGAAGACATGATTCAGTTTCCTTTTAAATTGACAATATCAAAAAGAAAGTAAAAGAAAGGGAAATTAAAAATGCACACTAATCGTGACGATAAGTTTTATTTTCATTTAACACACACTACCATGTATGTGTTATACCCGACATGTCTCTTAAACTAAAGATCTTAATCTCCATTTTCATCATTGCATTTAAGTTTAATTTAAGTCAAACCATCAAGTACAGCCACATGTGGAATAACATGAAGAGAAATCCAAGTATTTACTAAACACCACTGATGCTGTGCATTCTAGTCACTGCCAGATGTCAAAATTCTATTCTCATCTGTACAAGAAGATGGACAAGAACACACATTTTGTCACAATTATATTGAAAATAATTGCAATTCATAAATCCAAAGTCACAAAAATCGATCTCTCTTGTTAGAAATAAGAATCCCGCAGCAGTGAGGAGCCTGTCCCTGATAGCAGGAGGTTACGGATGACTACCTCCCAGACAGAAATTGAAATTCATGCTTGTGAGCATAATTCTCCATCCAGACTGTTGTGCCCCGGTGAATCCGTGAGAAGACAAGGTTTGCACATTACAGGGGAAGATGTTTTCCTCTCTGCGGACAAAAGTAATCCCACGCCGTCTCCAGAAAGATATAATTTAATTGTCAAAAGACAATATTAATCCTGTAAACATCGATGTGAAATGGCCTCGCTGCTTCCAGTGGGGACCAGAGAGGAGCTGAGTATGACACGCTGTTTGTTATTACGGCTGCATTAAGTCATAAAACCTGTCAGCTTCATTGATAAACACTCATGCCACATAATTTCCCTAATCCCCCTGCTTTTAACCCATTAAGAAGTCATATCAACATGTCTCTGGAAGCGTAGTGCCGTCGTAATTTTCAATGCTGAAAAGTGACATGGATGTTTGCAACCAATCTTCCAGCAGCACTTAGAGAAAACATTGATCTGCCCTGAATTAAGAGGCAGACAGGGGACTCTCAGTGGCGGCCTGTTCATTTACCTTTGAAAGTCTGGGTCTCTGGTCTGGTTACAGATTTAAGTCTCAACGTGGTGAGCCATCGCAGGACTTGTTTCTTGTACACTAGATGTAACTGACATCAAATACACCTGTAGCCAATACACGCTATTGAACTGCTGCATTACTTCACTTGAGTATTGTAGAAGAAGTGTGATCTCAAGACAGAAGAATAATCTTCGAGAGATTTAAGCACATGAGGCGATAAAAATAACCCTGATATAAAAATATTCAAGTTAAAAAAAACATGCTGAGTTCAAGTTATTAAGAGAAACTGAATATATAAATTTTTAAAAGTCTAATTTAGTCAGCACTCTGAGATTAGAGGAGGATATACAAATAAATCAGTTTTTAAGAAGGTAAATAAATAAATAAATAATAATAATAAAAAATTAATCGATGAAAACTGTAAATGATCCATCTTTTTACTAAGAATAAAAATATAAAATAGTGATAAATATAATATATCACAATATTTTGTAAAAAATGGTTATAATTTTTTTTCATTTGTAAATTTTTATTTACTTATTTTCAACCAAATGGGCCGTCTGAATGTCATTTTTCTTTTTTCCCTTTCTTTTTAAACATTATTTTATTTATTCATTTTTAGTGAAAAGATTGATGACGGTTGACCAGTTGAGACTGCTGTTGGAATTCTACAAAAAAATAAACCCTCGTTCATGGATAGGCATTGACAAATAGAAAAAGTCAAACTTATGTGATGACACTGCCCCGTGACACTTTCACTTACCAACAACAGAAGAATCTGAGATTAAAACAGAAATCTATATCAGGAAAACTCTGATATAATAAAAATGTCAAACATTTAAGATACGTATTTTGCATAGACAACATTATACATTCCCCTGGAAATGCAAAAATGCATCATCAAAACTACACTACACGAGCACAGCTGTATGATGAGCACAGTAAAATGCTAAAGTGAAAGTGCTGAAATACATCTGGGTCACTTCTTGAGCTAACAAAAAAGAAGGAAATCTCCATTGACCATCATGTGTAACAAACCCCTGTATATTTCCTTATAATGCTCCCTGTGTTGGCGACTATTTCATAGCAGAAAATGCAGCGTCACATTGTGTTAGCTTCTAATTTCTCACACAAAACAGGCTGCTACCAACACAACAGAGTATATTGTTGAAGAATGGAAGGTGCGATTGAATGGAGCTGCTCCTCGGGTCCGGGGCCACGTGCCGCAGCGACGAGGCAGCCGTCGACCTTGCTGAGCATGTGACTGAGGCGAGATCATCCTTGTTGAACTCAACAGGCCGCCTTCATCTTTTACCCTGCCGTCATCATCATGCTGATAATCTCTTCCGCTCTACTTCTTATTAGCACTTTATTAAAGCTTCATCGTCCTCTCTCTGCGACAGCAGCAGGAATAATGAATATTTCACACCAACAAAATGTGTTCAAGAGAACACTTAGGTGATGAGAAACATGCTTGACGTCAAATAATAATAATGTGAAGAGTGTGTTAGCTGATCTTTGAAGTAAATCCGTGGATGAAGAAAACACTGCTAAAAACCACAAACCCCTGTGGAGGTTTATCAATCTCATTGTTTCAGATGGCTGAGCAGATACAATAGGAATGTGACCTAAAGATACAAAGCCAGATTATCAATGCAGCTATATTGTTTTTCCATTATGCATTACAATACAATTCAATGCTCCACTACACGCCATATTTGAGGATGGAGGAGAGGGCAGTTCATTGAACTGTGACCCAGTAAGAATTGACAAAGATCGGAGCCCATGAATGTTGGACAGTGTTCTACTAACAACAGTGCAAACTAGCTTTTCTCCCAAGTGGACATGAGGGACACAAGCAGGGACATGTGAGACTTTCATCTCTGTCTGTCACTATGAAAACTAAGTAATAACTGGCCTCCCACCCACCAAATGGCCGCAACAGATGGACGGGAGGAAGTGACAAACTTTCCCGCTACTTTCATTGCTCTCCACTGTGAGGTCCAGAGCTGAGTGATAATCATCAACCGGTGACACACTTTTTTACATCGTATTCAGGAGTGAAAATGATTTCGTGGCTCATTTGACTGAGGGCAGGTATCGTAGCGGTGAAATTTCAATTAGCCTCTCGAGACGCAACCGCTCAGGCGTGGAATTGACATCGCTAAATTGTTACCAGAGAAACTGTCTACTACAGGTATGAAAGCACAAATACAAACATGTGTGCGTATGTACCTGGTTTATCACAACTTGTAGGGACCAAAACCCCTCCTTGTGAGAACCTTCTGCCACAAATCCAAGCCTCAATTTGAGTCTGAAGATGACAAAATGAGTGTTCGGAGGTCGGGTTAAGGTTAGTCATTTGTCTTGGATGGTTTAGTTAAGGATGAGATACAAGTGTGTGTGTTTGTGTGCACCTAGTTTTATCTTCACTCATTTGGCCCACAAATCCAAGCTTCAAATTGAGGATGAAAACCTGAAAATAACTGGCTCATTATGATCAGGTTTAATTTGGTTTGGACTCCTGGTTAAGGTTGATTTGGATGAGAGGCTGGGAAAGGGGTTATGGCAATGGGCGGTACCCACAAAGATAGAGATGCAAACATCTCTATGTGTGGCACATCACAAACTCTCCACTCTTCTTTTCAGCACCCGGACAGCGCCAAAGAAGAACCCATAGGAGCAAATCATGTTTTCACAAGTCAAAAGCTTGGGTCACCACAAAAGGTCAAAGGTGAAATCACATTTTTTTAAAAGTCAGCCAAAAGAAACGCTGCTGTGGAAGTGATGTAAATAAAGCTGTTTGGAAGACTTCTCATGTCTAATGTTCTGAAATTATTATTTGATCACAATGATGCGCAATCGTATCATCATTTTTGGGAGCCATATTTGATGCTTTTAAGCACAAGATACAATGAAAACACTGAAAGGAGTGTTGTGGCTCTTCCTTAATAAGAAAGAAAAGAGAAACTAAAAGAAGGAGTCTGACAGAGAGGGCACTTTTCTGCAGAGTTCCAGTCCAGGTCTGTCTGAGCATCACAGTCTGATGTAACACGAAGTTCAAATGCCGAAATCCAAACATCCGTGAACCAGATTCCATGATGATCCAATCACAAATGAGGGAGAAGTCCAGTGCAAAATGGGACACGGCGACCGCCTGGAACTAAAAGTAATGAGGGAAAATAGCAGGATTAAGGACAAATTAAAATTTTAAAATACGTGTAAAGCCCCAAATTAAAGCCTCGACGGAGCGGAGGAAATAAGATTGGTGTCGGAGAAAAGCAGTGTCTTCTCCCACGCACACGTGTTGAGAACTCCCACCAAAAATTGACCCCCTAAGCAGCAAACCACTGAATGAATGAATTACTTGTTTAAACCCCCCGACGCACCATGTTTTGTCACCATTAAAAAGCCATTAAGATTAGCGACCATCAAAGTTTGATCAGGGTTTTCGTGTCCATCCAAACACATAAGAGCAGCTGGCCTTTTCTTGGAGCACTGACCTTTTGCCTCCTCAGGTGAGCTCCGAGCAGGTTGGGGGAATAAAGGCGAGAAAGCTTGAGGACCCCTCGCTTCATTTATCCTTGTCATATATCTATAAAAGATGAATGCTGAGCTGAAGGCGCATGATGGTTCATGCATTAACCTATGCACTCTGTGATCTATGAATATATGATACGGCAGGAGGCATGTTTGTGCGCAAGCTTTGCACTGAAGTCATGAAATAGACCCTCAAGCAACTAGCAACTTAATAGCAGTGCAGGACGTGACAGTTTCGCGACAATCGCCGACAACTACCTCTGGGATAAATGTCTGTTTATAGATCACTTCTGGTAATAACCAAAAAAAAAAATTAAAAAACGAGGAAAAAAAGACGATATGGTGTACTAGACTTCACTACCACCACTATATATATATATATATATATATATATATATATATATATATATATATATATATGGCAGTGTAAGTTTTTCATTTGCATCGCTGCGCTTACGTTCTTACTGCATTCCAATGCGTCGCGCATGAACTGTTGACGTTTTTCCCGCGCGATGTAAAGCAACAGTGCTATCTTCTGTCCTGAGGAAAAACTACACGGCTGCTCCAAATTGATGCAGTGTGATGAATTCCTCCACTCAGCCGTTCTTGGTTTTGAATCATGGCGACCTGCTCATCTGTAAAAATCGATGCGCTTTCAGTCAGCCCGGAGTAAATATCAATAAGCTGAAGTGAAGTGGAGAAGGTTTGAAGACCACGGAGCTGGAGGTGGTTTCACCTTTTTATTGTCTTGTTTGATCTTCAAGCGTTTGTCTCAGCAGCTCATCTGGACTTCAATCTTGGTAGCCTCAGTTCCCATATCTTGATTCCTCTCTGCCTCCTCAGCTGCTTCAGTCTGACGTCATGACGACTGCATGGTTAGATCCACGTTTTTTTCTTGATGCATTGCACCGATATCTGACAGAGAAGTGACACCGCTGCATCAGAGGAGGCAGCTGAGGGAGGGGGAGGTGACACCGGAGGAATGGAGTCACTCTTTTAAGGCTGATGTGACTTTTAAAGTTCAATTCAAATTCAGGATAAGATAGTCAGGTTATTTGTGCGGTATGAAAAGAGCTATAGACACATGTTTTTGTGTGATACGGACGTTAACTGAGTCGTTTAGATTTTTCAAAATTAGCTACTTGCGCTCATCAGAGACATCATGTGGCGTTAAATAGTAAATGCATGATTTATTTATTTATTTTATGTATTTGGAATGATGGGGTTGCCATAATTAAAAACATAAAATAACGGAGTATTAGGAAAATATGCAGCAAATTTGGGATACCAGGAAATAAATATATTATTTATTCCAACATTTTCGTACTTATTCTCTATTAAATGCATGAATTCCACACTCCTACTTTTGTTCAAATTATAAGAAGAAAAGAAGGACAAGAAAATTAGACGATGCATGCATTATCTGTTACTTTTTTTGCATAGGAAAAGCAACTGTATTTTTCTGCTGGAAGCAATGGGAGAGACCCTGGACCAGTTAAATTGGTCCAGCTATTGTTGAGTTGATTTAGTCTGAGCTGCTGACGGTGATTACAGAAATTGATTTTGTTGTATTTATTTTTATTTATTTATTTTTACAGCTGTAATGATTAACAGAACTTTTTCTGTACCTGTTGACTTAAGAGAAACTCACAGCTGGAGGAGTTAAAAAACACTTTATATTGATATTATATGACAGTCATAAGTAATGCATTTCTATCTCAAAAGAACATCCGGTCTTTTGATTATCTTGGCTGATGTAGAATGGAAATTCAAAGTCATTTATTTAACATACATTTTGCAAAAAATCTGAATGAACGTAGCAAATAAAGACCTACGTCATCCATTACGGCGCGGAAGGATACTGCCGGTGAACAGTGTAGTTCCGGGATCTGGAACTACTTTTACCAATGGAAAAAAACGTCACACGCGCAAGGATATAGAGCTGCTGCTGGGTCGTAAGCAGGTGCATAATGCAAAGAAAATTCCGGAATGCAGAAAGAATAATGTCTTAGCTTTTGGACTGTTATTCTTCCGACCACAGAGGACTGGTCTGTCGTCAGCTGCTGCCTGACTAATGTCACGGTAAGTGCTGTGGAGCTGCGAATGGGACAGACATAGATAGCACTGTGCTAACGATAGCATGTGAAATTGCTAACAGCTGACAACTTCATTGAATGTTACCAGGATTGCGCGATGTTGAATTCATTAGTTTTTAATTCTCGCTGAAATGCGGTTTCCAGAGAAACGTCTCCATTATTCATCATCTGACGGCCACTGACGTCAATGCTGTTTGACGTAAGGCTGGCATATGTTTATCAATGGAAGTCGTGACATGACAAAGCTAATGTTAGGTAACGTCATTATTGTTGGGGTCATTGCATGGAGAAAATGTTTATTGCCTGTATGCTTTTTAGTATTTAGATTAGGTATGAAATACAGTTGGTTCGGATTTTTATTTTAAGACCTGTTGTTCATTCTCAATGGATCAATAAAGCAGGTAAATACTACAACTGGCAGTCAAACAGACAACCTCCTACCGCCTGACAGTAATGTCCTGTGGGAGGAAACCTGTGTGTCTGGAGAAGACTCATGCCAGTTCAGGGTGGATGCATAAACTACACAAGAAGACCTCAGAATCACTCCAAATTCAACATTGTTTCCTGTGTGCTTCCACTACTATTCATTCATTTTCTCTGGCCTGGTTGCTCATCGGGTTCATGGGGGGAAGCTGGTACATAGAGCAACATAACAGGATCCCCGAACACACATACATTATACCTAATAACATCCAGCCTTTGCTATGGCTAGATGTATTTTTACTCACTTTTAAATTGAGTGTGGATAGATAAATCAGGTGCTTTTTGGCCATGTACCCTTGTATTCAATTTGTGAGACATCTGCCTTATTTTGTCATTTTTATTTTAATTAATTTACACAAATAATGACTTTTGAATTTGCTATTTCATTCGATTTGGAAGTAGCCTTGGTGTGTATCATCATCACCTGACATCCATCCAACAAGCTCTGACTCATTTTGCTGGAGTTTGGGCTACTACAAATACATGTCATTATTTTGCCAATTTCAGTTTACAAGTATACAAGTCATCAAAAGCCGACCTGGCTTGGCATGATGATGCAGTTGTCAGTTGTGCATGGCTGCTGGTGGGTGTTTTCTCGGGATCCCAGCATGAGTCATGTATGTTGTCGCTAGTGTGAGGCACAACTGGGGGAGGTGATTGTGGGGCAGTCAGACAAGGCTGTGCGATCCGTCATACAGAGCCAAGTGTACACACACTCACTTCTGTTTTACCGGATGTTTTCTCACAGTAGGCTTTCAACTTGTGTGCAAACACAGGCGAGGACAGCCACACCTTAACAACAGTAGTAGTTCAAAGCAGAAACTGATCTTCTTTGGAAGACATTGGGTGCTTGATCTGTTCATATACTAGGACTAAATTATTCAGTACTTCATTGTGAGAAAGCGTGGTACTTTGGGAAACATTGTATTACATTATGTACTTGAGTCTTTCAGTATTCTGTGGTCCTACATTGTTTACTTTGCACTGCATGGATTGTATACTTCATGTGGTGGAATGACATTCTGAGATCTTCTTATGTATGAAATTGCATGTCAATGCTTAGAAAGTGTTTTACCTCTAACTCAAAAACTGGGGGTTATTTATGATGTTTGTGTTTAATGGAGAGGTTCTATAATGTTGGATTTTTACATAACACTCAGGTCACAGAGCAAATCTCAGCTCCGATGAGGCTACACACTGAGCATTTGGCAGAAATCCAATCCTCAAATTGATTTCTCTACTCTTTTAAGTCTGAAAAGCCTCTGAGGAGGATGCAATTCTGCATCCAGTTGTGGCGTGCTTTTATGAGCTGCTAGTTTCATGTCAACCTTTTTTGTAAGGCGTAGAGAGCTGAACTTTCAAAGACCTACAGTGAGGAAGTGCTTCTTATGCAACACACCCCTCTGTTCAGTTGGATCCCAAGATAGAAAGCTAGATAGAAAGAATTAAAGACGTTTTACACATGTAAACAAATAAAATAAAAAAAGAAAATGCTGATGTACCCTAGAAAACATCAAAAACAATTGCTGAAGTGTTTATTCATGTATTATTTCAGCCAAATAAGTGAACATTTAGCTGAATCTAAGGTCTTGGTGTCTGATTTTCTGTTTTCATTTTCCAGTGGTCAGATGCTCTGTGTACTAGAGAAATATTAGAGAGACTCAAGTGAAGGCACGGGTCCGGCCTCGGGGATGAGAAGCAGTCACATGTCGGATTGTAGGAGGAGACCCTCCATCTAATGAATCTTATTTTGGATGAAACACTGCAGGGTGCTGAAAGGCATTTGTCTCCGTCTGTTTCTTCATTGTACTGGTACAGAGGCTTTTCGAAGGTTTGGTGTGAGAGCAGTTCAGTTTAGAGAAGTTACTCTGCGGAGACTTGCGGCCGTCAAGGATGACTTTGCACCAGCGTCGTTAGCAAGTCATTAATTATTCCTCTGTTGGTTTTCTGCAGAACATTGACAGCTGCTAGAAGATCTCTTGAGTGACTTCAGTCTTTTTCCAATTAAGAAGACATCGCTCTTGTCCATTGTGCCATGTCGGGTAAGACTCCCTGTGTGTTTTAGTGTTATTAAAGCCCAGTAATAACTCTGAATGTCTTGCTGCAGGTACTTACACACCAGCCCCCGGAGGCCCTTTCTCCGCACTCACCCCCAGCATGTGGCCGCAGGACATTTTAGCCAAGTATCATCAAGTAAGGACATGCAAAATGACATGTATGTGCTCATACAGACCTCGGCAAAGTGCGGCCCGGGGGCCATATGCGGCCCGATGCCTGTATTTTTTGTGGTCCTCCTAATCTGACCTAATTTTTCCTGCCTTTTTTGTTCTCTTTTAGTCACCACCACCACTTCAGCAGTAAATATAGAATGCTCTTGTTTTAAGACCAAAATTTTCTTCTTCTCAGTCGCCACTTTTGTGTTTTTCTTGTTCCTCAAAACACAGTGAAGATATACCAAAAATATATTTTGAAATAAATTGCCCTTTTTTCTTGAACATTTGAAGGTTTCATGGCATATTTACACTTCTTATTATTTTCATCTGCTTAGGTTCATTTTGTCCTTGTACTTAAGTATATATTTTGCATATTTTTCCATCATGTTTTGTCATCATTGCTGTCTTTCCTTTGACGATGGCCCCTCACAATAGTTACAGTTTCTAATGTGGCCATTTAGGAAGTGTAATTGCCCACCTCTGTGCAAGTAGGTCGAGGTGCTAAATGGACAGAATAAGGAAAGAAAACAAGGAAAACTCAAAATTCTTCATTTGCTTGTACTGGCTTTATATAGAGGAATATTTATGTGGAATATCCCGACTGGACTGAAGACTGTCCAAAGAATCGAGTGCTTGTGCCACTATAATTTAATCAGCTGGGTGACGCATAAAACACAAAAAATATTAGCAATAATTTCTGCCACTTGAGTGTCCTGAGTCTGTGTTTTCTGTCCTCCAGAAAGATACATCTGAACAACATGAACTCCAATATGATGAGTTTGGTTTCAAGGTGGATATTGAAGGTAACACTTTAACTCATGATGTCAAACTTTTAAAAACACATTTTTGTTGAATCTAATTATAGGGGGAGAATTGAAGTCATGTTACACAGTGGCTGCATTATTTCTGCACATGAGTGCATGTGATTGTCGAGCTTTGTTGTTAAACCGGAGGCGAGGAATGCTGCTGTTTTTAAAGAGTGTGCGCCTGAGGTCTGATGCTAATGTGTTTTATTGGTGTGCTTTTATTCAGTGGGTGTGGAGCCAAAGTCTTGGTTAGGTACAGACGGCTCCCCCCAGCGTGAAAACCCCCAACAGAGACTGCGATGGCAAGCACACTTAGAGTTCACTCACAACCACACAGTGGGGGATCTGACCTGGGACCTCATTGACCCAGTTCTTCCTCGTTCAGAGCGACTGCGTTCCCTGGTTCTTGGCGGGATTCCTCACAGCATGAGGCCGCAGGTACGAGACGTGCAGACGTGACGGATCATAAGTCACGACTGGGTTGACTTGTTGTCTTCTTTAATAGCTATGGATGCGTCTGTCGGGAGCGCTGCAGAAGAAGAGGACCTCTGAGATCTCCTACCGGGAAATCATCAAGAACAGCACCAATGATGACAGCACCACGTCTAAACAGGTACAGAGCCTCTCAGAGGTTGATGGCGTCTGTCAATCACTGGGTTGCTCCGCCCCTACATGTGGCTTCTTTTGTCTTTCCAGATCGAGAAGGACTTGTTAAGGACCATGCCAACCAACGTGTGTTTCAATAGCATGACCAGTGTGGGGGTGCCGAGGCTGAGGAGAGTGCTGAGAGGTCTGGCCTGGCTGTACCCAGACATCGGCTACTGTCAGGGGACTGGCATGGTGAGGAGACAAGCCGTCTGACGTGCACCTCTCACTGTGTTTGGCTCTGACTCTGTCGTGTTTGTCCTTCCTAGGTGGTTTCCTGTCTCCTGCTGTTCCTGGAAGAGGAAGACGCCCTCTGGATGATGTGCGCTCTGATTGAAGACCTTCTTCCTCCCGCCTACTTCTCCTCAACCCTGCTGGGGGTGCAAACAGATCAGCGCGTCCTCCGCCAGCTCATCGTCCAGTACCTGCCGGCTCTTGATCGCCTCCTGCTGGAGCACGACATCGGTGAGCTGAGGAGAGGAAAGAGCCATGGCATATTTTTATGATTCATCAAGTACTGTTTTCCTCCTCCATCTAGAGCTGTCTCTGATCACTCTGCACTGGTTTCTGACGTCGTTCGCCAGCGTGGTGGACATCCGTCTGCTGCTGCGGATCTGGGATTTACTCTTCTACCAGGGGTCGCTGGTCCTCTTCCAGGTCACTCTGGGGATGCTGAAGATCCAGGTGCGTCAGGACGACCATGTTGTTTTGTGAAAGTGCTTCCGGCTAACATCTGTACATTGTCGCAGGAGGAGGAACTGGTGTCGTCCGAAAACTCTGCTTCCATTTTCAACACTCTGTCAGACCTTCCCAGCCAGCTGAGGGATGGACCCGCTGTGCTCGGGGAGGCCATGCGGCTTGCGGGGTCCCTGACCCAGGATACCCTCGAGGCTCACAGACACAAGCACTTGGCTTACATTCTCAACGAACAAGCCCAGCTCAAGAGTGGAAACAACTCCACTCTCAACTGTAACCTGAATAAGGTCAGAACTGTGAAGCTTGGTATTGGTGGTCCTCAAAACTAAATGGTCTTTGGCTCTTCTACGCAGGTTGTGAGGAGACAATCGCTGCGTCGAAAATCTACTCTGAGCTCCCTGCTGTTCGGGGAGGACGAGGCCGAGACCCTGAAGTCCAAGAATATTAAGCAGACGGAGCTGGTGGCTGCCCTCAGGGAGGCAATAACCCAGACTGCAGAGCATTTTCACTGTCTAGACCCGCGACACTCCAGCACTGTGAGTTCACTTTCAGCCTCCATTAGTGGAGCACGTAGTGACAGCAGAACCGAGTTGTTCTCCTGGGTGTTGTTTCATATGTGTGATGTGCGTATTTGGACGTGCTGTGTCAGCAGGAATTGACTCCAGATTACTCAATGGAGAGTCACCAGCGAGACCACGAGAACTTCCTCGTGGTATCCCGCAACCGCCGGAGACGAGCAAAGGCGCTGCTGGACTTCGAGAGACACGATGACGACGAACTGGGCTTCAGGAAAAATGACATCATCACCGTGAGTCAGGACACACGCAGTGACGCTCAAATGTCTTAGTTTTGAACGAAAACACTGCCTGTTTCAGATCATCTCTCAGAAGGATGAGCATTGCTGGGTCGGTGAGCTGAACGGGCTCAGAGGTATGTGGAAGACACTTTATCACAATGCTTGTTTTGCTTTTTCTAAAAACACTTTTCTCACCAACAGGGTGGTTTCCTGCTAAATTTGTGGAGATACTCGATGAAAGAAGCAAAGAGGTAAGTGTTAGTTACTGCCCTACTATAATAGCCCCTGCTGAACCCTGTTATCTTCTCCATCATCTTCCTGAAGTAGATTTTTGGCCCTTGAGTGTTGAGAGAATGAAGCGAGAGACTGATCTCAGCACTGTAGTTAGACAGTTTTCAAGCGGGGTGGTGCGGGACACTAGTGTGCCGTGAGAGACTGTCAGGTGTGCTGTGGGAAAATGACCCAGTTTCACCTCATGTGTCTGGAGCTAGAGGAGGGTGATATGATGACATTAAATCATGACAGTTACAACTTGTTGACGAGCAACCAAGGTGAGATTCATATGGATTCGCTGACATTCTTTCTATACTGTAGAGCTACAGTGTGTTGATGCGCTGATCTGTCCGTCAGTCAGCACTGGCAGAGCTAACGGCTAACATGACGTCTCACTTCAAAACTTTTTTATTGATACTCATGGTCTGTCAGTTTGCTTTGTGGTTTAAAAGTTGCCGAAAAACTAAATGCACAACCAAATAAATGCGCGACAAAATGTAAAGAGAGAAAGAATACAAGTAACATCCGACTTACGACCAGGATTGGTTCCGACCAACCATTCAAAATAGCCGACGCGAGGGTTATAGGTGCTACTGTAGTGGTAGATCGAGGGTGAGATACTGGGATACTGTGCTGCCGTAATTGAATTTAAAAAAAAATGCTGTCCATGGTTGTAAGTACAGGTGGATTTAAGTCAAGCAGGTCATAAGTTACTTGTAATTGTTTTTATGAAGCAAGTTCAGGCAAAAAATGTTAAGGATTTGTCTGGAAACTCAAAACTACAATAGAATCATGCAAGGGAGTTAAAGTAAGTAAGTAAATAAAAAATAAGATTTTTGAGAAAGGTTGAAAAACACTGCTGTAGCCTGAGTGCTGCAGCTCTATAGGGCTGTGAGTTTCCACTCCATCTTGCTTGTTTGTCTTGGAGGTGAAGTGCGTCTCCTGTTCCTCTCCTCCAGTACTCATTAGCAGGTGACGATTCGGTGACAGAAGCCGTGACAGATCTGGCCAGAGGGACTCTGTGCCCGGCCCTGAAGGCCATCTTTCAACACGGGCTGAAGAAGCCGTCGATACTGGGGGGACCCTGCCACCCTTGGTTGTTCATCGAGGAGGTTGGAGACCTGTGTTTAAAGTCTACGGAGCCTCCTTTTATTGGACTCAGCGATTTCTATTTCCTTTTCCCCTCGCAGGCGGCCAGCAGAGAAGTGGAGCGGGATTTTAACTCTGTGTACTCCAGGCTGGTGCTGTGCAAAACATACAGGTGCAGTGACAATAAACAGTCATTGTCTGTGCTTACTTGCTGTTAAATGTTATTCATTAACCTCATAGCACCGACTTGTTGCCTCAACCTTTGTGTTTAATAATCTGCTTTGTGATTTTTAGCACCCTGTTCAGTCAATATTAAATCAACATCTTAGATAAACCAACAACAAGAATAATGTTTGATCGTCTGCTCCTTTAGATTAGATGAAGATGGGAAGGTTCTCACGCCCGAGGAGCTGCTGTACAGAGTAAGTGCTCAGAACCGAAGGTTGTGTATTTGAATTTGTGGGTTCTCAAGTGGTTGCAGTGCGGTCTGTGAGCGCCCTCTGTCGTCTCTCTACAGGCGGTGCAGTCGGTCAACATGAGCCATGACGCCGCACACGCTCAGATGGACATTAAGTTCAGGTCCCTGATCTGTGTGGGACTCAAGTGAGTGGATGGGTCACACTTCGCATTTCGTCCTGAAGTTCACCGCTGATGTTTCTCTGCAGTGAGCAGGTGCTGCATTTATGGCTGGAGGTGTTGTGCTCCAGCATGGCTGCGGTGGAGAAGTGGTACCATCCGTGGTCCTTCCTCCGCAGCCCAGGGTGGGTGCAGATCAAGTGTGAGCTCAGGTAAATCTTCTGGAGCGTTGCTTGGATGATCTTTGGAGGCATGACTTGGTGGTGAGCGCTGCCCTCTCTTCTCCAGGGTTCTATCCAAGTTTGCCTTCAGCCTCTCTCAAGACTGTGAGCTGCCGGAGAAGAAGGAGGTGAGCAAACTATATCAGAAGAAGTTGAGATGTTGGACAGAAAGTTGCATCGTCTTGGTGTCTCTTTTTAGGAGAAAGAGCAGAGACCGTTGAAAGAAGGAGTGCAGGACATGCTGGTCAAACATCACCTCTTCAGCTGGGACATTGATGGTTGAACACACTTGTGTGTGTGCGCGTGCTCATGTGTGTGTGTGTATGTCCCCTTGGTCATCATTTACCTGTATCAAGTTAGTAGGAAGCTCACAGACTTCTTCTGTTACATGGCCTGGAAAGCTATATAGGAAACGTCACGTGGCATTGTTTAAGTAATGTATTGGACATTCACTGTATGTGCGTCACGGCACGTACTGGTCCGGCACTTTTGCACACTTGTTGTAAGGAACGTCTTACAAAACTAAAAGCAGTGAAGAATACGGTGTACACACTGGACCCATGAGGTGAACTGCGTCTGGACAGAAGTCGCTTTCATCTCATTCCTGCTGTGTTGTGAAGCTCTGTCCTTCGCATGGGTCGATGTACAACACAGTTTATTGGACTCCCAATTCCACCACATTCCTGAGCATGTAGCTGGAAGGAACATATTTTTGAGACTGCTACATACCTCACTTCAGATTGCACATACCAAATACAGCCTTCTCGAACGTGCGGCGCTCGAGTCCACTCTTCTGACTGTATATTTCACCCACAAATCTAAATATACCTTTCTTTCTTTTGTATAAATATGTTCAAGCTAAGGAATATTTTTGGTCTAAATTTCTTCATCTGAGCAGCACGTATATTAAAAACAGCATTCAAACGTTGTGAAGTCTTTTGACTGTCTTTCATATTTCGGATTTTAACTTTGGGTTGCCAATTCAAGTCTTCTGCTTAGTTCCTGCATGTGGCCGTGGGGTGCTGCTGCCCCCCTTCAGCCCTGTTCTGCGAACAAGCAGGACACGATCAGTGAATTTACAACAAATCGAGTCAAACTTCTGAAGTGGTGGTAACCGGTTAGAGTGAGCCTGAGTCCTTTCTTTGGGGGGGGGTCATAAGTTCTCCTGGGTGAGTTGCCTCCCTGGATGGGCATATGAGGCTTTGTAAAAACGTCCTCATTTTTGGAGACCACCAGATGGCACTCTCTAACTTGGATTCAAGCAGCCATGAAACCTCACAATTTTTTTAACCAAGAGCGCCACCTACTTGTTTCTTAAAGCCTCAACAGCCGATCCCTAGTTTCCTCTGCACCCTTTATGTCTGTGATGGACAGGTGACTCGCCTCTCACCCAAGTGGCTGGGGGGAAAAAATGGCTGCTTCCAAAATGGCAACATGGCATGGTTGGGCATACGATTCAGGATCAATGTGGGTTCAGGGCTTTATTTTCTCAAATGAATGTCAACATTATATGTCATTATTTAAATTGTTTATTGAACTATTACTGCTATAAACCCATGCAACTTGCCGACCCCTGAACGCACAACATAGCCAAGCCATAAAACAGCATTTGTCATCCACAACAAAGACGCGCGTGAAGTTGGGTAAAGCTCATTTATTGATGATCAGCTTTAAGTGGATTTTAAATGTCACATGAACCATAGATCACTCGGTACAAGAGTTGCATGTCTTACAATCATGTTGGAGTGCAACGTTGTGCTGTTGTGAGTCAGTTTCAAACCTGGGTCTGTAGAAACGGGGAGTACGATTAGTATGAAACGTGCGAGAACTTTAGAGACATTTGGAACCTCTGGGAATCATAAACCGGCGGCTGTCTGCCAAATAAATAACTGATCTTTATGTCCTAGCTTATTCCCGGTGCGCCTTCTGCTACATTCATTCACCACTTGCGCCTTCGCCTCTTCCTCACCAGACTTGCAAGCTGATTTATATATGCAGTATAAAGTTTGCGTTTCAAATACACAGGGATGTGTGTGGGAGGATTCACGGAGCTGCACCAGTAATGGGATAAAATCAGGTTGTCCTGTTGGCGAACGCGGTGATTGAACCGGAACTAGAGCGAGTTGTCCTCGACGTAAAAAATGCTTTCAATTGTTTGAACCACTTAAAAAAAAGGCAGCAGTTTGAAAACTGCGATTAGAACAAGTTAGGCAGTAGAGGATGGGAGGACTGGTACGGTGGTGGTTTGTTCTTCAGTATATCTGGCGGTGGAGACACTTGGTGGAGGTGTAGCAGGGAGATGCAGTGGGGGGGGGCCTCATATTCCTGATGTGGATGGGACTGCCGGAGAGTTGCAGGTGCTGTTTTGGCCTTTGCCTTTGTGCCGCTGACCTCCTCTTCGCCGTCCTCCTCCTCCTCCAGACTTCGGCTATGAACAAAAAAGGATGTGTTATGAACGGTAGGGAAGAAACTGGAGGGAGTTCTGGTTATTAAACATTGCTGCTGAAGTAACGCTTATCTCCCCCTTCAAGCCGACCACTTTTACCTTGTTCTCTTTGTTCCCCTCCTTTATCTGAGGGTCCTCCTCTCCCTCCCCCTACAGCCATGCAAATATGGCGTGACAAAATTATAATAAAAACGATCAAATAAAAATACCGATGGTTGAGTGGAGAGGACAGAGAAGCTCAGGTTAGCAAGTGAAAACGTGAAAGGGAGGCGAGTAAAAACGGGTCTCACTGTTGTACTCAGCGTCGCTAGCTGTGGCGTCGGCGTCGTCTCGTCGCTAGTGGAAGAGGTGCCGTCTTCTTTTCGGGAGGTGGCCTTTTTCGTGGATTGCATTTTTATCTGAGGCGGTTTAGAGTTGGATGGTAAGTTGTTGGAGGATTGCAAAAGCTGAAGGAAGAAGGAGACTGATCGGTTCCCCGGTGGACAGGCTTCAATTTTTATTTTCAAATACCTTGGTGATGGTCCCGACCGCCTTGGTGCGACCCTCTCGGAACACCAGCCTCTGATCACAGTGCAGGTACTCGGGGGTCTTGATGAAGCGGAAGTGGACAGACGCCTTGTCTCCTGTCCTCAGACAGTCTCTGTTCATGGTCAAGATGGTGGCCGTCTGCCTTATGCTGCCACAGTGCACTGAGGAGAGAGAGAAGTCTCGCGTGAAACACTTCCTCCATCCAACACTTGCTCCATCCAACTGCGTACTGACCCATGGCCTGGTATCGCGGCGATATCGTTGTTGGGTGATGGAGGACCAGAATCTCTGCCTCGAACTCCCAGGTGGCCTGAGGGTTCAGCTTCGGCGACACCATCACCATCCCT
Organism: Synchiropus splendidus; assembly: GCF_027744825.2. Taxonomy (NCBI): domain Eukaryota; kingdom Metazoa; phylum Chordata; class Actinopteri; order Syngnathiformes; family Callionymidae; genus Synchiropus; species Synchiropus splendidus. The sequence continues at coordinate 5,006,146 of NC_071352.1, forward strand.
TTCCGTATGGACGAGCGCTTGATCTGCGTGGGGAACCAGCGGAGCGTCAACTGTGACGCCGCGGCGCTTCACTTTCAGATCCTACCTTTTTGAGCGCGAAGGACGCCGTCTGTCCTCCTCGAACTTCCTTCACCGGCATCCTCTTGCGGTGGATGGATTTGACCGCAATGGGGATGAAGCTCCCGAGAGGGTCCGGCCCGAGCAGCATGGTGTCGTTCAGACGTATCAATCCACGTAACGTAGTCCCCGACACCACTGTGCCGACGCCCTGAAACACGCAGCGCTTCCGTCAACAACCACAACCGTGTATTAGATCCAGTCACGGCGAAACGTACGGGAACTGAGTATGTGTCGTCTATCTGAAACTCTGCAGGCTGGTCGTCCCTGTAGGACGTCCTGGAGGACAGCAGGTTGAGGAACATCTTCAGCAGGTCCATGTTCTCACCAGTCACATTAGAGATTTGAAAGATGGGACACATCCTACCAGCACACACACACACACACACACACAGGTGGATCAAAAACAAGGCTCCATGGATGAGCAACGTCAGCTGGCTACCTCTCTGAACTGAAGTTTGAGGCGGTAACTATGACGTCGTCCTTGTTCTGGACCAGAACCGGGATCTTCCTACAGCCAGGAGACTTCAGTAGCCTCTGGAGCAGCTTTAATGTCTCTGCAGGGGTCAAAGCAAGATCATGTGGCAACTCTCCTTCTTGCTCCAGATGATTCTACTGAGGTCTCACCTTGCAGGATGTTGGCTGGACACATGTCTATCTTGGTGACCACTACAAAAACAGGCACATTCAGAGCTAAAGCCAGGCCCAGATGCTCTTTGGTCATGCCGACGATGCCGGCATTACTACCGACCTGGGGCAGAGAGCGCACGTGTAAACCCAGTGAAGCATGTGGAACAGTCACTCTCTCACCATGAGCATGCAGAAATCCGGTAGATGCCCGGTCATGCCGAACACCGTGGTCTTAAGGTACTTCTCGTGACCGGCCAGATCTATGAACGTGATGACTTTGGAGGACTTCTCACAGATTTTGGTCCAGTCCAGGCTTCCACCGTGACTGTCAGGCTTGTTCACCACCTGCAAGGAAGCATTTCAGGTGGTTTCGGCTCAGCTGGGATCCATCTCATCCACCTGAGGAAATGTCCTTCACCTGTCCCTCCTGGTCAAAGCCCAGGATGTCATTCCCCACGCTGCTTGTCCGGCCGCTCTCCATCTCGTGTTTGTGTCTGAAGAGCTTCTGGCGAGCGAAGCCTCTGCCGTTGTCCAGCTCTCCGTGCGTCAAGACTCCCAGCAGGGTGCTTTTCCCAGCGTCCACGTTCCCTACGACTGCCACCCTGATGGACAGGAGAAAACCACATTGATATCCCGACTAGGAAAGATCAGCTGCTTCCTGTGAACGCACCTGACTTCCAGGAAGTCCAGCTCCCCAACACGCCTGCGGATCAGGTAGTCCCGGACCATGCCGGCGGCCTCGCTGCGCTCCCGGAGCGGGATCAGATCAGCGTCTAGTTGCTCACACATGGAGACCACAGTGGCCACCGACGCTTCCATGTCCTTCTCATCCAAACCCCAGTCGCCTCCATCTGTGACGGGACAAGAAAAACAAACAGTCACTCCTGCTTCCTTTACTACGCATGCCGCGGCAAGGAGGTCCCTCACCTGAACCCATCCCAACCACGTAGATGGTCTCTCCACATCCTTCCTCCATTCTGTCCCGGAGCTGGTTGAGAAGCGAGTCATACTGCTCTCCGTTCGGGCTGACAAGGGCCAGCTAACACAAGAACAAGAGAGAGACAACTCAAGTCCAGCTCAGAACACACTCCACTCTCACTACTCAAGTTGTTTTCCAGGGACCATCTTGTCACCAATTCATCGGCTGCTGTCCACACAGATGTCACACTTCACACCGCGCCTCTTTAAAACAAACTAGTTAGGCAGCAGCCGTGGTCACTGGACGAACCGGGCTGACAAGTGTGAACCTGCCTGATGATGCAATGCCTCTCCAACATAGGCATTGTGATGTGGTTGACCCTTTCAACCCGGACTGTTTTTGAGACACCTCATTGTTACAACACGCATTTTATTGTCCTTTTTTTAAACTATTCAGCAGTTTTTGGTGGTGCTGGCTTCATTAATGGCAAGTAACTGGAGACCTAAATGGACGAGCCATATCATACAACAGACATGACATTTCCACTACTCGTGTGTATTTTCATATTCTAACACCTGCATCACGCATGAACTATAATGATGTTTTTAGTTGTAAAACACTTGACAAAATGATACTCGCCAGGTTCGCTGGTCAAACGACAAGCCCACGTCAACATAAACAAACACCGAGTTTTGCAGTTTCAGAAGACGAGAAATACGAGAATGACATCATTGAATGACATAATTCTATCGAGTTAACTGTGACATGTCGATGATAAATAACCGCACATCAATTATGGTGATTTAAATCACGATTAGCACATTTTTTATAGCGGCTCACTCACTAACACGCCAGAAAAAGTTTTAAAAACGTGTGAAACAAGTGAGACATTTCCTATATGTGGTGATGTTCATAAGTAACATCCTAGTTGTTGTATTAAAGCGCGGAGAGTGTTTAATTCATTCATTTCTGCAGTGCGTTAGCATTAGCTTAGCCACAGAGGACCGGCAGAGGCCTACCTTGCTGGTGAAGTCGATGGCTCGATCCTCGGACTCGCCATTGATCACGTCCCCGTCTTCGTAGCACTCGTCCCCACATCCGACCCGGTCCGGGGCGAATATGCTTGCGGGCGCTAGCGCATCCGCCAGAGCCATCGACTCTGCGCTTATATCGTGGTCCTCCGCCGCTATCGAAGCCATTTTTTGAGCAGGAATTCAACGTGTTGACGGCTGGAACCGCTCACACACGCGCAGCTGCTAGCCGCTGCTATGCTAACAACAACACCGCCACCACACAAGGCAGAGGAAGAGTTTATCACGCTGCCAGAATCAGCGGTTGTCAGTCATCTCCGTTTACGTTTTTAAAAACAAAACAAAATCGATCACACTTTGCATGTATATAGACCACAGACAGAGCGGACCAATGACAAGCAGGGGGCGGTTCACCAGCGAGGTGACCCCGCCCCTTCTGGGTGCTGCGGACGGGATACCGTGGCTGATGTAAGGGCCATTAAAACACTGTCAATTCTCCTGCAACCTTTGCTTTGTGCTCGCAACAAATCTGACCCCTCCCGGACAACTTGTTGATTCAGGATCAAAGCATCAAAGGCAGTTATTTCAACCAAAGGCTCGTTACGTTTCACGGTTCATTTAAAGACCAGGAAGCAAAGACAATTTGAAGTGAATTATGGAATATTGTGAAGCTGTCATTTGACATTTCAGTGAAATATATTGATTTATATACACGCACAAGTATTTTATTAATGTATTTTTTGTTTTCAGCATTGAGACGTTATTGGTCGCATTGTACAAATAAAATTAGAAAACAAAATAAACAATGAAGGTGAGTAATAAAAAGAGGGCGGAAGACATGAGGAAGACTATTGAACTGCAGTATTTTGTCAGTATATGACGTGTACAGGTTGAAGGACACACAGACCCGTGATGATACTGTTGTAAATAGTCAATAGAAAACAAAAACATGCATGTAAATTGTTGTAAAGTTATGAGTTATATCACTACTAGTCAACTAGTTACGATTAACCTAACTTGCGGGCATGTGTTGTGTAACACGGAACTTGACTGTTGCAATGTAAATAGTACACACTTGTATAGTTTATAGGCTTGTTTTGAAATGTAATATTTTAATTATTTTTTTTTTTTTTTAATTAACTATTGTCGACTACATTGACCAAACCAGTTGTATAGACCTGAAAATATTCTGAAAGATACACAACTATTTTGAAGCATCTCTTTATGTCCAGCAAGAGTTGTGCGTCATTCGAGGCACATGTGAGGTTTATCTGGTAATTGTTGAAAGGTGAGTCAGCGAGGGTTGCTGCGGACGGAGAGCTGATGTAATAATAGTACACGCACAGTAATCCCTTTTAGAACCTTTAATGGATGGAACTATGGAGTGGTTGTAAATATATTATAAACCTCTGGGTTCCAATTTTAAAGCTACAATCTTGACTGTCTAAATGTCGTTCTGGAGGGTGTTATTTGTCATAAGTGCCCTTTGAACGGTATAAAGGAATGTGTGTCATGAGCTCTATTGAATCATGATTTAAAATGCAGCCAGATCCACACTCTCAGCCTCATGACGGTAATTTTAGCACACAAAACCAAACCAAACTTTGATTTCGAAGACTTCAGAAATGGAAGCTGTGAAGAGAATCGCTGTGTGGTGGGAAGTGTGGTGTCCTCGTGGTAGCAGGGCTCAGGTTCAACTCCCTCCTGGGTTGGCTGTTTATTTTCACCCAACTTCGAGTCACTAAATCCCATGACTGTCTTGAGACCAAAAGTCAGGGCAGGACTGAAACGTGTCTTCAGTCCTGTGCCAGAGTTAGAGACTTTAGGAGAAACTCTGTTCGTCTCTCACAATCTCTTCACCTTTGTGAGAGGAGACTGAACCGCTGACCTCCAACAGCTGCCTTCAGATAACAGCGGCAATTAGCTCTAGTAGCCCTCCTTCTGTCGGACTGGACAGCTGAACTAACTTCACACACACAAGAGTCGCATTGCTCAACAGCAAATACAGTGTTTTGGAGAAACAGAAAAGCAGAACTGTGAGTTTCTGAAAGGAATGAATGTCAAATAAAAGTTTTACACCACTGTCACATGTTTATCACTTGGTCATTTAACAGTAAACTGAAAGTGTTTTTTTTTTACCACTCAAGCATGAGCCAAAACGTCAAACACATTCCCTGAATTTTCTCAAACTACCCATGTTTATCAAAAAGTTAGAATTGTTGCAGTGCATTGTGGGAGTAAAAGAGTTGGCTTGTGCATTCCACCACACATAAAGTGAAAATATCGGCCTGGTACAGCTAGATGTGTCCCACGGGACTCAAACTCTATTGAAAACGCTGAGTTGCTAATCTTGAATTATGATGGATAAAATTAGTCTCAACCTGTGGGAGGAAAAAAACTTGACTAAAAGGTCAGTATAAAATTTTGCAAGCAGATTGTGACACTGAAAACTTGGTCCAATGGGCCCAACTCATGGCCTTTGATGTGGTTATGGGTAATATGTACACATAGTCCATCATTAATGGCCTCTGCAGCACATACAAGCAGATCCCATAACGTTCATCAACAGTTGCTACTCTAACAATTATAAGAGTCAATGATATCCTAAACTATAGAATGATTTAAGCCCGGCTGTCGATGAGATCAGACCCAGTTGCTGAATTGTTGAGGACTGACTGAAGGCTCAGAAGAGCGAGGGTAGATTTAACATGGTTTATTAACAATTACACGAGAACTCAAAAGACGAACAGAAAACTCACACACGATCAAATAGCGATAAACAAAAAACTGTGCAAACTAAGGAGGCGGCAGAAAGAAGGTCAAGTACGCATGGAATTTAGAAATATACAACAGCAGCGTGAGAGAATGGAGGGTAGAGAGAGAGTTTACCGTGAGGAACGTGAAGCAACCATCTGGCAGCGCAGCCTGGAACCCAGGTGTAGAAATCAGTGGAGTCTGATCAGCGGAACGGGATCCAGCTGCACTGCCGTGAAGCTGAGGAAAGAAGGAAAAGGAGACGACATGAACACAGGAAATAACAAAATATAATCAGTGACTTCTATAAGTTGCTTTTTCACCTCTGTTGTGATTAATTTCATTTTAAATAAACATAAATTAAAAAATGCATATCTATTTTAATTGCTGCAAACAACAATGTTAAAAAATAGTTTGACATGGAGTAGGTTTTTGGGAAGAGTTTGCATGATCTGTCCAGATCTGTGTGGGTTCCCTCAAAAAACATTCAGTTGATGAAATATCCAGAGTTGTGAGCAAGTGGTTGACCTCTAATACTGCAATGTTCCACGTGTGATACACAATAACAAGACAGGCCTGGTGTCTGTCAAACTATGTCCCCGGTAACTTCTTCCACGTTTAACTGAGCTCTGCTATTCGATCCCGCGTCTCGATATGCATTCAGCGGCCATCGCTGCCTTCAGCTGTGCCAAATATTTCGCCGTCGCCTGGCAACAAACTCACATCTATTTCTGTCCGGTCACTCTGTCCGGGGTCTCTCGTGCTGGACGCTGCCGAGTTACAAACTCGCAGCCTGCTGGCAACGATTAACTAATCACTCTTTACCCTTCACTAGTTTCCACAGCTACTTGTTATGTAGTAACGTGGTTATTTGTGGTCGGTGATGTCATTGGCTGAAGACAGCGAGAGGAGCTGCTGCATTGGCTGCTGGTGATGTCACTCAGAGAGCAGGACCCTCCCTGCTTCTATAAACTCAGCTCTGACCAAAGGCGAGGCCCTGGAAGACTTTCAATTCCTCCCTGCAGCAGCGCTCCACATCTGCAGCCATGCCTGTAAGTCCTCTCTACCTCCTCTGCACGGGTCTGCCTTCACACTTTAACAACTTCATTGGTGTTTTTCACTCAAGAAGTTACCTCAAATACACTGCACTTGTGCTCTTTGTGTGTGGTGCTTCACCTTTAAGTGTAGTAGGCTCTTTCTGATGACCCTATATGGCCAAAATATTCCCTCCGCTGACTGAGTCGCCTACTATCACAAGACGGCTGCTTCACATTCTCAATTTGAATTCCAACTGTTTACAACGGGGAGAAGTGGAGTTCAGAGTAGTATTGTGCTGAATCACAAATGTAACTGGTCACCACCAGTCAGATGGTAATTGAGGAGAATGTGTTCTGCGGATCTCTGTTTTCCATTCAGTAATAATTCCTCAGTTGCTTCGGAGGCATTTGCGTTTGTCAGTTTTGGTCGAGCTGCAGCTATCAAGTTGAAGTTTGACATCCCTTTTGGCAAACACTGACACCAACAGCTGCATCCCTTAAAGGTGCAGACAGTGCCAGAGTGTTCCAGCTACAGGGCGTATCACCATGATTCTGGGTCACAGCATCACATGTGACATGAGTAGAATGTTTAGGGACACTAAACAAAAAAAAAGACTCAAGTTCTATATATTTTTTTAATCCTAAAACACTTCCTAATGTGAGTCATGTGACTTGGAATTGCCCAGTGAAGTTATGTAAGACACTGAGGTATATGTTGAGCGACAGGGGTCGGTCTGGCAGATCACAGACGTGAAAACGTGTCCAAAAATAGCCTTTCAGGTCCCGTAGTTTAATGTTTGCTAGTGTTGAAGTGGAGTCGTGACCAAGTCCAGAGCATACAGAGACTTTGAGGAGCAAGACTGGGACCAAACTGAACCCAGAATATAGAAGCATTAGTCATGTAAACACCGGCATTTATTTCTCACTACAATAGCAGTCTGGTCCCATCCTGGTCTTACTCTCCTCATCGGTCCGGGTCTCGACCCGATCTTGGGTTAGCTAGTCTCCACTACAGCACTAGTATCTGCCACTGTAATGGAAGTTCGCTCTGCTGTGACCAACCCGTCTACGTGGTCCATGAAAATATACAGTCCTCCCTCCTTGGCCTTTTGAACAGCAGAGGTTGTTTATAAATTCATAAACAAAAGACATTCACCGAGCTTTTTACTTGTTGCAAATAAAGTCAGAAATAGTTGTGTAGTGTCTTGACAGCAGAAGTCTGAGTTGCACTCTCACTGCAGCTGGCTCCTCCTGTCCCCTCCATCCACCTTTGTCAAACAGATGAGTTAGATGAAAAGCCAGGACACTGAAGTCGCAGGGAGTTAGACACTCGTAAAGGCTCCAAATTTTGACAGTTTTACGTCTCGTGCAGAAACACAGTGGGTGTTTGGTGCATAATGCATGAGGGCAGCTGCTTTATTTATGTAGATGTTGCCTGTGGAGAGTCAAGTGCTGCTCTTTTTCTACCAAGCCACAATGAAAACTGAACATTAGTCATAAATAAACTATACTTTCCTAATCCGGCTTCATCCGACTGACTGTAGATTTCTGCAGTGCTCAGCGATAATCGGCGCAGCCTGAAGGAAAATGTGACTCACTTCGACTGTACTCCATCGTTTTTTTTTCAACATTTAGCATCAGCCAAGAGTGTCGTGGAGGAAAGTGTGGGCGGGAGCTGGCACAGGGAGAGTGGCAGTTCCGTTCCTGAATGAGGATTAGATTGAAAACACATGTTTAGTCATTTGTTAGAATGAGCCACAAACCGGGGGTGACTGATGCCAAATGGTCTTCCTAATGTAAACGCAAATGCTCTACATCCACACAGAAAATGATGGTGAAGAACATGTCCTTCAAGGTCGGCCAGACCTTGACTGTGACGGGAAAACCCAAACCTGATGCCACCAAGTAAGTAACAACAGCTCAGACCTGATGCGAATGAGCTACTGCTGTTTGAAGTAAACCTGTTGTAGAAAGAAGTTTAGGTGGTTCAAATGATAAAATATAATAAGAAAGTAAAAGGAAGATAAAATGTTTTATTGAAATAATAAATAAAAAAGTTGGCTCTTTAAAAAAAAAAAAATTTCATTTTTAATTTATATTTATCATGGATTATAGAGGTTATTTGCTCCTTTACATATTTGTTTCACACCAATTTATTGTATTTTAAATCTGACAGTATTTATTATACTTTACAGTATACAACATTGCACTGCATTTACGATCATCTTTTTGGAGGTTTTCATTCACTTGCTGCAACAGAATGACTTCTTCTTCAAGCCGTGTCTTGTGACGTGACTGCCACCTGCTGTCAGACTGAACTCATTGCAGTAAATTACAACAATAATACGGAATAGGAAGATTGGGTTTGTAAAAAATAGCCGTTTGTTGGAGGCCTGCATCCTCTTGTATGAATTTGAAGCTGCTTGCAAACTAAATTGCCCCGGTTTCTTTCTTTTTTCCTACTCAAACCAAAACGTTTTTACAAGAGTTGGTTTGACGGACCTCGGCTGGAGAAATTGGATTTTTTTACACACATTTCTATTTCAGTTTTGCTCTGAACATCGGCCCAGATGAGCAAGACATCACCCTCCACATTAACCCCCGCTTCAACGCCCACGGAGACGAGAACACAGTGGTGTGCAACTCCTGCCAGGGGGGCAGCTGGGGGCAGGAGGTCAGAGAGGGAGGCTTTCCTTTCAAGCAGGGGGAGGAGTTCCAAGTGAGTTATCGACTGTAGACACCCATTCATTCTGTCATTGCAAATGTTTTTCTGCAGATTTATGAAGATGAATTCTGTCCATTCTCTCGTAGTTCACCATCACCTTCAACCCTGAGGAGTTCCTGGTGACCTTATCAGATGGCTCCACGATCAGCTTCCCCAATCGCATGGGTGCAGAGAAGTACGCGTTCATCAGCTTTGATGGAGAAGTTCGCATCACCAGCTTTGAGATTAAATAAACCTCCACACTCCTGTGTACCTTCAAAGCTTTGCCGAGCGTTTAGTTTCACAGCTTCAATTGCAGATTTTAGCAGTGAAGTAAGCGCGATAAATTCACCTTTTTTCTGCTTCGAGTACAAACAATCTCATCTTCATTTCATCAGAAACATTTCAAGGTGCTTGACAGATCAGGCTTTGTTCCTCCCACATTCCGAATTTGTAAGTCTGATCGCCTGCCTGTGACTGAATGTATTAAAGCTTCCAACAAGAACACTGTTCTGTTCGACTTCTTCTGAACTGAGGCTATTTTTGAGTTAGGTATCGATGTGTATAAAACTGTTTGTCAATACACTGACTGGATGCAGAACGTTTTTTTATCATGCAGTATCAGGAGAAATCAAAGTACTGAGTTTTTTTTTCATCATGCAACTGCAATAATTTAACCTCACCTCCTCCAGATGATCAGGCTCCTCCCCTCTGTAGGGGAGTGTTTGCATCTTGGTTTTTTTTTATTTTTTTGGAAAGTCGCAAGAGAATAAGTGAGGTTAAGAATGTCTAATACATCAGTCTCAATTTCAAGCACCGCCATCCTTCCCTCACTTGTAAACAGGACCCCAACATAAATGGAAATGAAATCTGGAAATGAAAGTGACCAACCAACAAAGAAAACATTTGCATGATCTTTTATCTCGACTTTTGTTTATGTATTTATTTGTGATTCTTTTCCTTTTTGGCTTGTGTAACGTATTGGCCAGCAGATGTCACCATTGCACCATTGTAACAGAACCAGTACGGCGCTGCCAGCGCAATCCCAGCGTTAAACATCATAATTATTATAATAAAATAGAAAACCATTCTTTACATAATTATCTGGAATATCTCATAAATAATATATCAGGTGCTTCTTTCATAAATGAATGTGTGCTCTTCTGCAGTAAACCTTATAAATATATTTTTTAAATAATAATTTTTCCCCACTTTCACTTGCTCCATCATGTCTCATTATTCATTAATATTTTTGTATTTATTGAAGTTAAGACTCTTACGAAATATTAATTGACATTATTTAATAATTTCTTAAATATTTGTGATCATTTTTCCGCCTCAAAAATGCGTACATTTGAACGTATATATTCCCTTTCATATTTATAGATCTTCAACCCCTGTTTACATTGATGTGAATTATAGTACTTGTGTATTTACCAAGGTGGAGTTGGCAGCGCCCTCTCTCTCTTGATGTGCTCCCCTCCACCTCGCTCCGACTGCCCTCCGCTCGGATGTAATAAGACAGAGATGGAGCAGCAAATCCGAATGAGAGACACTGATGTCTGCGTTCGTTCCGGCCTGAGACAATATTGGATGTGTGAGTGAATTGTGAGCAATATTATCAGCGCGTCTGATGTAACAGCAGGCAATATCTGCGATTTGAAGGGGGGAGCTGGAAAAGTTGTTATCGTGTCACTGCGAGCGATGACGCGACCTCTGGTGACCTCAGAAAGGACATTTTGTGCGCAGCTTTTGGGTTGTGTTCACAGTCTGCGCGAGTCTCCTCAGATGCATGTGAGATCGGCGGATGTTGGGAGGGCGAGTGTGTCTCCTATAGGCCAAGGTGATCTGAATGTGCTAATAAAAGCCCCAGAATGATCGATCGGATGCGTGTTGGGGAGCTGTGGGGTCGTCCTTCACAAAGCCGGGGAGGAGATTATGAACGCGCTAACATATTCTGACCAACACTATCAGCAACTCTTCCCATTCATCAATGGAGCCTCAGAGGTGACCCCCGGTGCATTCCGCGTGTGATCCCGCTGGACGGCGAGCAAATCCAGCGGCGTATTGATCACGTCTCCTGCACAGTAATGAACAGGGCAAGGGTTAAAAAGAGTTATTTCCGATGGAGGGAATGCATGACGGAGCAGGGAAATGAAGGGGTGGATCGAAAAAGACGGCCCAAACCTGGTCAACCAAATATGTCTTTTGGCTTCAACTGTACACTCAGTACATCATGACACTCAGGTGAGTCGGAAGGCTCTTCATAATGGCTGACTGTGGCTCGCGAACCTCGAGTTTGACGTCTTCTCTTGCAAGTTTGGGATCCTTTAAACTCTTATTATAAGATGAGCAGCTGCAACAACGGTGCTGCTGTCAGGAGATCTGAGTTCCATGTGCACACACCCACATCTTCCCACATCAGTGTGTCAGACTCACAACTCTGGCAGACAATTCCCAACACTTAGACATATAATTTATCGGCTAAAGAACGGAGTTGTTCAGTGGCAGAATCATGAATCGGCTCTACAAAGACGCGGCTCTTTTAACTGATCTGTTTGCTCCCTTCACCTGCGCTTCGCCGCTAATTTAGCATGTGTGAGTAAACTTGGTTGAAATGTGTGGAGTGGAATGATTCACTGCAGCTTACATAAAACCGTTGTCTATATTTAGCGTCAGCATGACTCCAGATTTCTGCACCGAGCTATCAGCCACACGTTGGGATGCGTGGGCTCTCCCTCTGCTGACTGCGGTGCTGGATTCACAGGCTGCATCGCCACGAGACCTCCGGCTTGTTGTTGTATTAGAGATGAGATAATTCACTTGTGCACTAAGAACGCTGCCTTTTTACAGGGACTTTTCATATTTTAAATAATATCATATGTGCAGGGGCACTTCCCCAAGTTTGAGTCACGGGGGCAGCAGGCTACAGAAGAGGCCCAGATGGTGAGGCTGACCTAAGAGACAAGACTTGGGAGCAGTTAGCAGAGCACTAACCTCCTGTCTCGCTGTTTGTGTTTGACGCTCGCACCAACACTGCTGATCTAATATTTACGAAAGGGTATCTCAGATTATTAAAACACATAAAAAAGCCACGGGTTGAATTATTTCAGAATTGAAGCAGCGATGTTGAGTAGGTGGCCCGCGGTAGTTTTGTGTGCAGTAAACAGTCAAGAAGAACCGTCATTGACCTGTCTGACCTTTCACTAACTCTGCAGAACGTCACTTCTTTGCTGAAAAATATGGGAGGAAAACTGTGTTTCACTGTGAAATATGAATGTTTTAACTGAGTACAACGTCCGAACCTTAGTGAAATGACAGCATATTTAGTCGCCACCAAACAGCCCCAGAGGAGAATTAGGATCTGGATTTGTCTTCTTTATCTGTCCCGTTACGTGTGTCGCTCTTTGTCTTCATCCTTTTAATAAACTCTCCTCTTCCTCACCGAGCCCTGTCGAGGTCTGCTGGATTCCAATTTGTTCTTCCCGTGCGTGTCTCCCGGAATGTTCGGATCGATGAGTGCCAACTGTGTAATAGAATTAGGCTCTAATGGGAAGTACAAACTTGCTTTCTATTTACTAAATCCCTCCAGGGGGCGCGGTGCTAGGTGAGGAGACGACTTGGAAATGGGACAGCTGCTTCTGCGCGGAATTTCCTGCTCTGATTTAGACGCAAACGTCTGCAAAACACACAGTGGCCTCTTGCTTACACTCAGATATTCAGAATCATCTGTTTTTTTTTTGTTTTTTTTAGGATTAGAGCTTTTACAGCACCATGCTCCTCCTCCTTTCTCAGGTTCAATTGCCTCCAAAAATAAATAAATGATTTATTAAAAAAATTAAAAAGTAGAATAAGAAAATCTATAAATATTTGCAAATTGATAGGAAAAAATCTAATTTAAAAAATATATTTTTATGGAAAAATAAAATTTAAAAAGTCTCTATTAAGAGAAAATAAAAAAAGATTACCTACTATAATGATAGACTACAACTCAAGTTAGCATGAAGCAGAAAAAAATTAAATGTTTAAATGTGTTTCTTCCTCCTTCAGTGCGCCTGAGTTCTCTCCCCCTCTCCTCCCCCCTCTACATTTGTCATCCCTTGTCTCCTCCCTGACACTCGCATCCTCCGCGGCATTGAAACAGTAGCCCGAGTGTGAGGGCACCTCATGCTGGCCTCCAGGCAGGACGGATGTGATGCACACTCGGACTCACATTTATGAGCGTATCCACCCAAAGGTGAACTCGCGTCCAGTCAAGTGAGACTTTGAATGATTCATGAGAACACGGGTGACGGGTGAGGGGAGAGGGGAGGGGGGGCATGTCCGACTGACTTCAGTGCTTGTGCCACTCATGTCAGTTTGGGTCATGTGATCTGGGTTTTGTTGTGAAGACCCCTGAAGCTGACACCTAATCGTGGAAGGTTTGCAGTGATTTTAGGAGCAGTTCTCCGACAAGACCAGTTCAAAGGTGAGCTAAGATCCTTCTAGTCCTAGTCTCAGCTCCCATTCACTCTCTGCAACCTGGCTCTGGTTTGCGGCAGCAGAGTACCAGACAGTGATTCAAGATTCATTCAGTCGGGAGCTGGCATCTGGTTCACGAGTTGACAGGCTGCAACAAACATCTTACCAAGATGACTGTTGAGCACTGCATTGTTTTTATAGGGCCCCATTTAACTGAAATTTTCAGACAAAAAAGAACGTTAGATCACGATGGCTTCAAGGGGTAAACCAAGGGTTTAACCCTGGCAATGTTTAGCCACGCAGCTGTGGTCACATGACTCTGCTCCTGTCACAGATGGTGGCGTCCCCTGGATATTTCAACACATAATGTGCTTCTGTATTCAACCATGTTTTCATCGAGAGAGTTCCATCATGAAGAAAAACTGTCTTAGTTTTCAGCGGTTTTTGGACATTTTTGTGAATGACTCAAGAGGGATTGTTTCAGTGTTCTGCTGGTTAAGTTTGGAGACAGCTTTGCTCAGTTGAAGACAGCAATTCCCCTCTATTGTAAATACCAGCTCTGGGTCAGACATCACCAGTTTGCTGTTAAAACGCTGTGATTGTTTCACTTCTCCCGAGAGTTGGAGCGTCCAAGTCCTGCAAGCGTGACGTGACTGTGAGCGGAGGTGACATGCATATTATCAATAAAGTGCTGATACACAGGGGGGAGGATGCAGGGGCCGTGGTTTTGGATCAATGAAACATGAGCATGTCACTTCACACGCCGAGCGGGTCTCTCAGGTCACAGCAGGATTGAGAGTCACCCTGAGGTTTTAGCTTAGCGCAGAGTTTTCCACTTTCTCAACATGTATTGACAGCAAAATACTTATTATGGCGCTTTCAAAACAGGAGAGGCATGAAAATTGTATGTTTTGCCATTGTGAGGTTATGACTTATTCAGAGCTGCATGTGCAAAAATACCCCCACTTGCCAGCTTGAGGTAAAGTGCCTTATTCATAAGTGGTGAATAATTGAGATTTAGGGAGCGCGGCCGGAGTGCGGGGAGCGGGAGGGGGGTTTGCTGACTGTGTGCTTTGTCTGCGCTGGCACTTGAAGAAATGTGAGGCTGGTGGTGGCCAATTAGTGACGAGATCACAGTTTGGTCTCGTGGATATGTTGGATAAATGAGCAAGTCTGAGACCGTGGTTCTTTACTCTGCAGCACGGAGGTGGGAGGAGCGGCTTCCTCCCAGTGCGCTGGTCTCCTGGTGACCTTCTTCAGCGATGGCTTGGAATTGTCACTGTCAGTGTTGGTATCCTCCACCTCCTCCTCGTCTTCAACTTCATCTTCATCTTCATCTTCATCTTCATCCTCATCCTCATCCTCATCCTCATCCTCATCCTCATCCTCATCCTCATCCTCATCCTCATCCTCATCCTCATCCTCACATCACCAACACCAACACCAACACCGTCATCACCATCATCTTCATCCTCATCCTCATCCTCACGTCACCAACACCAACACCAACACCAACACCATCATCACCATCATCTTCATCCTCATCCTCACATCACCTCATCCTCATCCTCATCCTCATCCTCACATCACCAACACTATCATTCTCATCCTCATCCTCATCCTCACATCACCAACACTATCATCCTCATCCTCATCCTCATCCTCATCCTCATCCCCATCCTCACCCTCATCCTCATCCTCACATCACCAACACCAACACCAACACCAACACCAACACCATCATCTTCAACCTCATCCTCACATCACCTCATCCTCATCCTCATCCTCATCTTCATCCTCACATCACCAACACTATCATCCCCATCCTCACCCTCATCCTCATCCTCACATCACCAACACCAACACCAACACCAACACCAACACCATCATCTTCAACCTCATCCTCACATCACCTCATCCTCATCCTCATCCTCATCTTCATCCTCACATCACCAACACTATCATCCTCATTCTCATTCTCATCCTCATCCTCTTTATTTTTATTTCCTTCACTAAATCAATTCTTTATTCTGTGTTTTCCCATAAATAATGTGATGTTTCTACCGATACACAATGCAGAGACAGTGCATCAAATGTAAACTTTTAATTTTTAAAGTGAGCAACTTCTTCTACTTGTCATGCTCTATTGAGCCAAAGCAACTTGCTTGAAATGATTTTGTTTCTCTCCTTGTGTTGTTGTCATTATGTGGCTGAATGCTTTGTTCCTGTACGGTCACAAATTTGTGCACATTGTGATACACACTTGTGTTGCTCAATGAGACTTTTATTTTACTTTCAGTCATGAATAATGCAGTTTATGAAAGTCTATTTCATTTCTCCCCATCGATTACTGGTGTCTATCGAATAGGCGAAGATGAAATCCGATGAATAATCCAGTGGGCCACTGAAGGGCTGCTCTAACAGGTTATTCATTGTACTGTGTCCAAATTCAACTCAAACACGTGTCCCTCATTCTTATTCTGTCTGATGATATTTAGAAATTAGCTCTTTGATGTGTGTCTTGTTTGATGTGTGTCTGAGTTTATTTATGCCAACTTGGACATGATCACGTGTGTGTGTTGTATGTGCGGCGTCTCGCAACACATCAGCAATGTCTGATGAGTCTGAACTTATGAAATATTAATCAAGCTCAAGTCTCACGACAGAAATGCTGCAGCGCGTTTGATTCATTCATGCTCATTTTAATACCTTTTTTAGTAGTGTAAAGTCCGCCTAGTGGCGGTGCTGGGTGTTGCAGCTAGTCCTGATCTGGGCTACATTAAAGATTCTCCTGCTCATAAGAGGAATGAATTATTCAGTAGACACACATTATGCTATATGCTTATACGTCCTAAAGGCAACATCTTGACTTGAAAAATATGTCTTGTGTTAATATTCTGCTGCTGCTAAGATCAGCTGTGACTGAAGATATTTTCCATCAGTGGCAGAAACCGTCGGATGTTCAGGAACCATTCATCAACATTATGACACTGCACCACTTCACATCACCAGGGTGTTGGTGTGTCTGGAATATAGGTTAAGAGTAGGAGCTGAAGAGGATTCTGTGGTCCTTAAACTCTCTGCACAGCTTACGACACGCTGACTTGTTTTTCTGACACAAATCAGATTCTAAAATATAATAACAGCTCACAAACAATATTGCAATCTGTGCTTGTTTATTAATGCAGTGAATATTTCTCTAGTTATTTTGCTTTGCTTTTGTAATTTTACTGCATTAACTGTAGGAGTAAGAGATTATTTCTGTATAATATGTATATATTCAAGAAAATGTGAGTAGCAGTGTGTGTGTGTATACATATAACAAATGGAAATATTTTTTCAAAACTACATAAATATATATGTGTGTGTGTACCATTATAAAAAATAAATCGAATTGAGGAAACGTCATGACAATTAATATATGAATTTTCATGGCCATAGAGGGATGAGTTTTTAAAAAATGAGAGCTGAAATTAAATTGAGCGTTGAAAAGTATATAAATAAATGGTTAGTTTAGATTATTGTATGACTTTACATTACATAAAATAATCTTTAATTGTGGGAATTGTGTAATATATACAGTGTATATATATATATATATATATATATATATATATATATATATATATATATATATATATATATATATATATATATATGGTAGTTTATTTATAAATATGGATGTTGAACGATGAGAGCGGCATAATTTGGTAATAATTAAACGGTAATATACATGCTAATATTTATAAAATTCAAATCACCGCTAAGTCATTTTTCCTGAAGAATACGGACAGAAAATAAAGGGAAGAATACGGAAAAATACATGTAAGAAAATAAGTAGACTGAAAATAATAAATGTGAAAACGTTCCTAATGTGTCACATGCAAATGCGGTAAATGTGAGAACACATTTATGGATATACCGCTGGCTGTCTCTTTATCTCCATCTTGAATGCACATATTTAGAGTTCAGTCACTTGACGTCATTTTCATTCACTCTTGCTCACTGGATCAAATCCCAGTGGGGATTCTTCATCAACGCTGCGGGCGGATAAAGTGAAACTATTTCATCTCGAAACTTTTGTCGGGCGAGCCATTGCAACCGGAGCTCATTATTCGAACCCTCCGTCAGTCATCCAACTAAGTTTATGACTGTCGCCCACCCACCGCCCGCTCCCCTCCCTCGCCGCCCTCTTCTCTCCCTCGCGTTCAGTCACTCTCGGATCTCCTCACCCGCAAGACGGTCGCGCAAGCGTGGGATCAACCGCTTTCACTTGGACTGAACCTGGGAAAGATTTTCTTCAACCCCGCGTCTGCGTTGCTTCTTCCACCGGAGCGTTCTCTGCGTAAAGGCTGGGCGGATATTCCGGCTGCTTCCGAGGCGCGATTGTGCGCAGGATGGAGTGAAGCACTGCTCCTCAGCTTTCTGGTTATTTCGCTGAAGAGTGGGGGGAAGGACAAGTTTTTTGGATGAAGACTTGTCTCCGCATGACTCAGATGTTGAATGAGGAGCAGAAGGATACGTGTTAATGCGCATTTTGGACTTGCTTTGACCGTTGGATTTCATCTTGCTCTGCCGACGCGATCCTTAAAAAAGTCTTCCCTCTTTGCGCCTTCCAGAGTGGCGGAATGGCATAAGGGTGTGAGGAACTGCAAGGACTGCGGTGTTACGGCTGTTCTCGGTGTCTGTTTTGGACATGTGAGTCCAGCGGAGACGAGTGCGCACCAGCAGAGTCGCAGCCCAGTCCTCCTCCGGGGATCCGGGATCTGCACCGCAACATCCTCGCCTTCTTCCACACAGAAATGCCTCCGTGTGCGCCGACTCCACACCGTGTCCGTGGATATTGATTCTCCATGGTGGACTCAGAGAAAGACCCTCGCCTGGTCCGTTCAGTGACAGCTGGACACACCTTATTTTAATGCCAGTCAAGGTAAGTTTGGCCTGTCCGCCTTAATTGTTGCTTGAATCTCACTGACATCGAACGTTTCTTTCTGCTTCTTTTGGCTGGAGCCTTTTGGCACAGTAGAGAGATGTGAAAAAGGCAACACAAGTGCGAAGGATTGGATTTTGGGGGGCTTGAATTCGCGCTGCCGTGGGTCGAGATTTGACGCTGTCCATGGTTCTGAACTGACTAAAGTTGTTCAGGGAGTTCAGTCTCGGAATTCAGCGGCTGAACAGAGCGGTGTTGGAGACACAGTATTAGGGAAGGATGGCTCAGGGGTGTGTGTCTCAGAGCTGCACCAGCTTGAACCCACATCTGGGTTCAACATCTGTCTCTCAGCGGCATTGGCTCTTCAGGCAATCAAACATGCAAATGCAAGGTGACCACTCAACCCAGTGAGGTGAGACAGAGCCCCAGAGTTAGGGCCACAGAGCCTTGCTCAAAGGCAGCAAACAGACGTACCTCAGTAACCATTTTGCATTAATGTTATCTTAGTTAGCACATGTTGCATGTGGATAAGGTCTCAAGGTTCTGCTTGTATTCCTGAAAAAAAAAAAAGAAGAAAGATTGTCTGTACCAAGCTTGACCAATGTGTGGTCCTGGGGCCACACGAGGTCCCTCACCTGTATTTATCCGGTCCTCTTGATGCCAGTATTAAAGTTTCTGTTGTAGAGTTTTAATGCTAAGTTTGAATGAGTTTTAATGCAACCGGAATGTGTTCATTCCATTTAATATTCAGCTTTAAACACATTTTGAAGCCATTTCGTCTTCATCCCCCATAAGCAAAAATATTTTCTATCATCATTATTCACAAAATGTGTGCACTACCTATATGTTTTTCTAATTATTAATTGTAGTTAAATCTTTTAATGAACTTATTATAAATGAAACATCATTTTTGCAGGTAGTTTGAGTCAGAGTTGCAAATGTTTTAACTTTCATCCATAAAATGTCTAAATTACTATTATTATTGTAATTATTATTGTTGTTATTATGTACCCTAACAATAACAATAAATGAAAATACATTCGTGTCTATTTTTCTTCTTGATAATTTACAAAACAAACAAACAAAAAGCAGACTCATTATTATGCATGTTAATATTTTTAGTTAATATCAGTCTAATGGGACAGTAACTAAAAAGTTAGAATCTGACAAATCTTTCTTTTGTTGAAAAAGTCCCTCTATTCAAAAGCTAAATAGAGAGCTACTTCTTACTACTTGTTACACATGGCGCACATAGAAACCATGAATGCATCACAGATCAGACACAGATCAATGGTGCTTCACCTCATCACCATCATCACTTCGTATGTAGTACATTAAATCTGACCGTGGAGTGACACGCGTGCGCTCCTGCTCTGAACCTGTGACCTCCAGTGCCTCACTAGCCTGCCGTCACACACTCAACAGTTCATCGCCAGGCTCTTTATTTATTGGCCCAATTACAGTGAATGCAACATTAATGCGTCTTCTCCACCACAGTGATCCAGTCATTATTAGACCAATGCAAACTCACTCGCCCACTGCACCAGTTTTCAGTGACACCGTGTAACGCTGCCATCTCCAAGTCGCCAACAAACATAATTGGATTGCACACGTATTGCACCAGTGCGACTCCCAGTCAAGGAGGCGCAGACCTCCAGTCGCTCGGCGCTAAATTAATCTTATTGTTGGTGCTGCTGATAGCAGAATTACTGCTAATGCTTGCGTCTGTCCTCTGGACTCACAATAATGAAATGCCCCGAGGCTGCCGGGTGAAAGGCAACTGGCAATTATTTTAAATGAACTATGACCCTTAGAGCAAGGCATCAATAAGCCTGATCATTCATACGTCCTCCTCCCCTTCCGTTGTATTGATGTTGGCGTTTGCAGTGGAGGCTCACCTCCGGCTGCGGGTCCCCAGTCTGCATCAGCATATTGTGTTGCTCGTGCTTTTATCTTGATCGCAGCAAAACACCCTCATTGTACACAGCAGGAGTGGGCTACTACAGTCCCTGATGCGTCGATGCTTTTTTAATATATTTGTCAATCATATAACATCACAGGCGCATGATCGGGAAAGTTATTGTAAAAATATTATATATATATATATATATATATATATTATTTTTTTAAATAAATTTTGAATAAATACATAAATAAAGTTAACACTCAGATTGCATATATATATATATAAAATGTTTAAAGACTTTATTGATGTATTTATTCATTCTTTTGTTTAGATTATGTAAATAGAATCAGAATCAGAAACAACTTTATTGCCATGGTCAGTGGGGATCCCACCAACTAGGGAAGTGCTTTGGAATAAGGTGCTGCCAATAAAATAAAATAAAATAAAATAAAATAAAATAAAATAAAATAAAATAAGATAAACAGCAAAGGCTACTGTACAATACAAATAAAAAATACAGATGACCATTGAAAGCACTTGTGGGCCCTTTAAGATTATGTGATGGGTCTGATTTGGCCCCGAAGCCATGAGTTTAACACGCCCATTGAAAACCAGGTCTACAGTCGTTTCAAATCTGAGGTGTGGAATATCATCATAAGTAAAAAGCCAAGTGTAAAATAAATACTAAAATGAAAATAAACTGAGTTGGAATCGAGGTTTTCCTCGCTGTAAATATGACAAGGATGTTTAACCCGTGTAAAGGATGTGATCTACTGATGAAATCTGGCTGCCCTCCTGAAATACTTATGAAGTTGGATTGTCACCTGTTATTGCTGTGACTACAAACATGGACTTGGAATCAGCCTGAGAGTCAGTCTCTCGAGGGGCTTTACATTTGAAGGGCCACGACTTTCCCTTTCATAGCTGTGGTTACGGAGACTCAGCACTGACAGGTGACGGCACGGACCGAGGGAAAGGGAGGGAATGGAGAGGGGGGAAGAGGAAAGACGGGGGGAGTCAGAGCCTCACAGAAGATTGTCAACTTAAATGTGACTCTAAAGCAGTGGGAGGACGCCATAGAGGCGGGTGGGGTGGACAGTGGCACACAGCTGGAACCCTCCTCCAGAAGAATCTGCAAAGTACTGACTGAATCTCTTTGAATGTTCTAAATGAGATTCATACTATTGTTAATACTATTAAAGTATTTTAAAGTCGTGTTTTCTGATGTAAGAATGAATAGTTGAACAGTTGATTCAGTTCTAAATAGCCATGACTGTATTCTCAACATAATATTTTGTACTATATATGAATTATAGCAGTACGCTCGCTGTACGCTCCAAACTGACTTTTATTTTGAAATCTAGCTATATGCTTTTATTTTGTTGACATGCTCTGCTTCCTCTGATTTGAGCTGAATTAGCCGTATCAGCTCAGGTGACTGTCAAAAGTGGTTTAAACACTGCGAAGTCAGAAGGAAGGCGCAACAGTATCTGCCCCTGGAGCGCGGCGGATGTGTCAGCCATTGAGCTGCTGAGTGATATCAGAGACCCCTGAAGAGAAACGTAAACACGGACCAGAACCTTTCCAATATGCGTCCATCTCCTGCCACATCCCAGGATGGAGCTGCCTTTTTTGATCAAGTTGTGGAGCTATTGTGATGCTACTGCACCATCAGACCACCCCAAAAAATGATGGAGCGCCCCTTGGATCTGCTTCATAATTCTGATTCTCTTCACATAGAAAGACATATATCCCCGTGCTTCTAGCAATATTTAACTGTAATATAAACCACTTCATTTCTATCTTCATTTTACATGTGGTTTTAAATCATGGTGTGGCTCTGAGTCGAGGCAGAATGTGATGCGTGAAACACACATGACAGTAAGCTAGAGAAGGACGTGGGGGTGTTTTGTTGAGTTTGGACTGCAGAGAGCAAAAACAATGCAGTTTAGGCGAAATAATCGGCTTTCGCTTGACAACTGTGTGGTGAGGCGAGCCACATACTGCGCCTGGAGAGCTAGAGGAAGTCGGATAGAGGAAGAGGAAATCAGAAAGCCGGAGGGAAGGAGGGAGAGCAAGACAGGTTCACTGGCTTTGACGTTTGATATTCCACGGATAAGAACAAAAAATGTAGATGTGACGGGTGGAGGAGGAGAGGAGGGCAAACAGCAGAGCCCTCTCAGGTTGGAGAGGAACTGCCTCTGAAGATGTTGGTTGAGGAGAACTAGTCAGGTGTTCCAGGATCCCAGCTCGGCACGCGCGTTTAATAGTCCTGAATTTATGGTTTTAGCTATCGAGCGCTGCCGACAGCTGCTGGCGCTGACTCATGCACACTGTGATGTTGTCGAACGTGATGATGGTGAGTGTGTGTGTCACACGTTGCTCAATGGGGGCACGACAATAGAAGGAGGAATCATAAATAGTAAATAGGTGAAATCGTGAGTCACAAAAGGAGAGAGAGGATAACAGGACGGGACGAGTTTCGCAAGGACGGGAAGTAGCAACTCATTTAGCTCACTGTTAAAACGGCCAAAAGCAAGTGGGAAAAAAAAACTGCCAAATTGACTCTTGAGAATAATTTCCATTGCTTTCTTTGCTGTTTAATGGTTTGAAAAATGAGATTTAGTGAAGTTTTTAAGTGTTCCTGGGAGGATCTTTTATCTATCAGTCATGAAATCCAGCTGCGTCTGGGGAAAATTGGGGTCCCTACTGTTTTCAACTGGACAGGGCCAAATCTTCAAGATTTTAAGTGAGTTGGGTTAAAATTCAATTCCAAAGTGAATTCAAGTTCAACATATATATTCAAGTTCAAATCCACAGCTTTTTGAAAGCAGAGGTTAAAAATGTAAACAGCTAAAAATACAAATATTTCCAGTGTTTGTGTTTCATATGAGGCTTCATGAAACAGTGTCCTCAGTTTTGGAGGCCATCAGATGGCACGCTTTACCCCAAAATATTTGGGCTCAAACTACCATTGCAAGCTGATAGCGCCACCTACTAAGCTCTGAAAATGAGGATGCTGTTGTCATAAAGCATCACTACAGGAAGCTAACATGCTGCTATATCTGCTTCTCATGTCGAGTCCTTCACCTCCTATTTCACCTCACAACACAAAGGATTCCTGTAGAATTGAACCCCAAAGCTCCTAAGGGCCACCTTGCCAGAATGAAAACAAATAAAAATGAAATTTAAATTGTTTTTAAGCTGAATACATGCACTTAAAACTGTGCACCTAGTTGCCCACTGGCCCACATACAGACAAATTGTCGTGTTTCGCCGGCAGGTCTAAACAATGGAACTTTTAATCTAAGTTTTTATTGATTTTGTAATTCCAGCTGCCAAACCCTCAGCGCTGCCCGACATCACCCTTGAGCCAGAACAAGTAATCGTCTGCGTAATTCTCTATTTTTGAGCCGGAACACACACTGACAGACTTCCATGTGGTACGTCTGAACAATACTCGCTCTCCGTCAGCGAGCTCAGCTGTCACAATAGATAAACACAGAAACTCTTCGGCTGCTAATCTCCGTTGACGTGTATCAGCATGTGTTTTTTTTTTTTTTTTTTTCCACAACCCACTGTCAACGATAGATGACGGCGAAGCCCTGACGGTGTGGGCTTATTGTTATGACACACGTCTTGTCAGGACTCTGTCGGCTTTGTAAATAAATACTAATCCCGGTTTTTACTTTCAAGCAAAATCAACAAAAAGGTGCGTTTCAGGTAGGTGGAAGGGATTTGAACCTAATGTTTTACCGATGGCGTCATGTGATGTATCCTCACGCGCCGTGAGGAACTTTGGATTACAGATGGCGCACAACACCATCTTCAACACCAATAGCAACATGGGGGAGCTTCTTGTCCTTCACACCCACTCAAGTATCTCAAAGTCTGTCTCACCTTTAGCCTCATCTAAAAGAGTATATAGAGTACATGATTATTGAGATGCCACGTCTGTGATATCACCGTCAGTCTCCATCTTCCGGTCTGTTCCCGCTCCAGCACAGATGTTTTGTCACCTGTCAGAGCTTGAATCCGACCAAGCTCATTCTTGCGCTTCTAAATCGTTTTGACGCTCACGTCGCTCGCCACCGGTGGAGTCCCTGCTCATGGATGTGAAGACACGTGGTGATGATCTGTGACCTTTTGGATGCAGCGTGACACTTAGTCTCCATCTGAAGATGCTCTGCATGGTTGAGTGAGCCATGAGTGGATGTCTGTGATGACAGCACACATCAAGATCTATTACAGTACTGTACAGAACAGATGAAAACTTCCATGCAGTTGAGCCAATTATAGAGATATTTGGAGGGTGATTTATTCAGATATTCATCTGGATTTTGTGCTTGTGAATATGGATAATAAACGTAACCGGACATGAAGTTTTCTGTTCAATTTTAAGTAAGTCAAATGAGTCTGAAAGATCCAGAGCATTAGGCGCTAAGCTCACCGCAGTCAGGCGTTTAAACACTGAGAGTCCGGATGATACCGGTTGTATCTGCTCTCTGCTCGGCTTGTGTCTGTGTAATCTCGCAAATAACACAAACCTATAGAAGATCGGGACTTTGATGGAAGAGGTTGGAAGTGTTTGATTTGATCAAAAGGAGAGGAACGCTCCGGGCGGATCATAACCAGGTTACACTGATTTTCAGACAGAAACGGAAAAGACGGCGGCGCGGCGTTTCTTTAATCCAGCATCTTTACGCTTTTTACATTCAAATGTTGTATTTTTAGCGTCTGCAAAATGACTTACAGCGGCCTCCATACTGTGTTCACATGGCTCAATACACAACATCAGCACATCGCCCCCTATGGCGTCATTCTTCCTCCTTCTTTTTGTGAGCAGGAAACGCTGTGTTCTTACGACACACTATAATTATTACTATTATTTATGACGAACAAGGACATTTGAGCACAGAGTGTCACAAACACATCTGTTTATTTTTTACACTAAATAGATGTGACCGGGAATTCAATGTTCTTCCTCTCCCCATGATACAAGCTCTGTAAAAGGAGGATCACACTGCTGAAGGACAGAGAGAAACCAAATCATTTGTTATGCTAGTTTCACAAGGTTCAATCACAGGAATAACAAAATTGATTTCCTGTATTCATGAAGTCTCAGTTTCCAGGTGAAATGAAACGTAAGAAAAGACGCTTTATGAAGGTGATAATGTGCAGAAGTGGTAACAAATGAGGCAACTAAGTTGTTAGTCGATAGCTTCTGATGTTGCCTTCTGTTGAAGGGGATTTGCGGCCGCGAACGTCAATACAAAAAGATCCCAGTCGGAGTGAGCGAAACTGATTTAGACCCTTGAATGTTTCAACTGTTGTGATGTATTATGGAACTTGCTGTGTGGGTGGTGGCAAGTTAAATTAACATTTGACTTTTGACAATATTTCATTCAGTTTGGATCTTGTTAAACGCAACATCTCCTCACTCCCATGCCGTCATATATTGATGTGGGGAATGTGGACTTTTGCGTCCTATTCTGACAAGAGGGGCAGCCTTGTTGACTCATGCAACACGATGGTGATCCATTCATTCTGCATGTAACAACATGTAACATTGGTACCGTCACTAAGGCAGAGAGTCACATAAAGGTTACAAACAGCAACGTGTTTTACGCAATTCTCCATGAGCCCTTGCGTAATACGTGATCATCACCCCTCTCTCCTGCCCACCTAGAACACTACATGTGACGGAAAACATCCTTTTAATCTATGAAACGTCTATGACATGCAATACTGAAGGCTGCCTCTGGTGTCAGTATAGGATGCAAATGCCCACTTTCCCAACGTCAATATATTACACCATGAGTGAAGACGGGTTGTGGAAGGAAGTCAACTTTTTTGTCATTATTTTGGATATATAAACACACAAAAACAGTAAAAAGTCCTTTAAATAAAAACTTCACCTGTTTCACTTTTAAATGTCTGAAAGCATTTTAGGCTTTTCTTGAATTAGCATAGTGCTTTCATGTGTTCATTATCACTGTATCAGGCGTGAGCGACTCACTCTCTGTTCATTGGAATTTGACATTCAAGTCTCTTCGATCGTCCCAAGTTCCCTCGTATGGCCACGCCACATCACCACCATCCACGCAAATCCTCCAATAGCTTCATTTTTTGTCAACGCAATCTGCATTGTGTTTGCATAATGATGAAACTGATGAAAACTCTCATTAATCATTTATGTATCATATCCAACTCCTCTCATTTCACCCCGCTGTATCACACACCGACGATCGAGCGCCGCGGGGCGCGAAATGTCAGACGTCGCCGTGTCAATTGGTTGATGGATTTGATTGATCGCAGTGTTGCGGCTGGGTGTGATTCGGTGGAGGTGCTGTCCCTGTGAAGACCTGCTTGTTTATGGTCTGGACGCTGGCGGTTAATTCATGAAAGAAGTGATTTTAAAGGTTGCAAACATCAGCTTAACTCAGACAGACTCTCCTTGGAACTAGACTTTGCCTCTCTCTAAATCCAAACGCAGTCACATATTGAGATTGTTTAGGTGTGTTACTTCTATTATTCAGATTCTAAAGGACTTTTTTGTGTGTTTATAAATCCTAAATAATGACCTCCTGTCTACGCTCAAGTTGACTTGTGCTTCTTCGCTCATGGCGTAACATATTGACTTTGGGAAAGTGGGCTTTTATGTACTATACTGACACTAGAGGCAGCCTTCAGTATTGCATGTTGATGCATCGGCGTTTCATGAGTACAAGGAGTTTTCCGCCTCGTGTAGCGTTCCAGGTGGGGAGGAAAAGGGGGTGATGAATCACGTATTACGCAGGAGCTCATGTTTCTCGTCAGTATAGGACGCAAAAGTCCACTTTCCCATGATGCCATGGGAGTGAGGAGATTACACGACGTGGGAACGAAACATTGTCAAAACTCAAATGTTAATTTAACCTGCCACCACCCACACAGCAAGTTCCATAACACATCACAACAGGTGAAACATTCAAAGGTCTAAAACTGGGCTATACAAGATTGTGTGTTTGGATTTAGAGAGAGGCAAAATGTAGTTCCTCGGAGAGTCTGTGTGAATTAAAATGATATTTACAACCTTTAAAATCACTTCTTTCATGAATTAAATGAGTTGACCGCCAGAGTCAAGGCGGCTAAGCTAACGCCTTTGTGCTTGTCAACATTTCACACACGTCAAATTGGCTTCAGTGAAAACATCTCTGGCTGTTTGAGAACTGACATATTACATTATAATTACATTGTTGTTAATTCGCTGACTGACTTCGGGAACCATTCATCTTAACAGAGGGATGTCCGTGTTCACACTCCGATTTTCTCGGTCTTTGATCACTGTGAAAGTATTTAGTGATTAACAGCATGTCAAACCCAGACGGAGCGTGTTGGACCAGAAGCCACGACACCCCTCCCGTGACATTTGCAACCCACTCCTTCTCCCCAAGTGTCGCTGACCTGTTATAGTACATTAGTCAGGCATAATAATGATGTGAAGTCAGAGCTATGGAATCTGAGTAATTGCTGCCGTGATACAACGTGACACAAATCATTACTGAAGAAGACAGTGACGGAGTTTGGACAGAAGAAACCTGCAGGCCTGTGTTACGTAGCTCATGGACTTGCTGACATTTCCAGAGCGAAGAGATGAGCGGATAGATTAGATGAGCGACAGCAAACGTGAATCACAGCACGGAACGGGTTTACGTTTTCATGACACGACACGGAGGCTTGGGTTGGCTGCTCTGGAGACCAAGTCAACAGGTCAATATGCTCCTCAATAATTCAGTAAAGGAGACGATTTAGCACACAGTTGAAGGAAAAGAAGTCAGGTTTTTACTGAAAAAGGCTGTGTGGGATTCACGTGCTCATACACGTTGCGCATCAAAGGCGCCGTCCATGCAGCAGTAGTCCGATAACACTCCCCGGCTCCAGAGCACCTCAGCTTTAAAAAGGTTTCCACCATCTCCAGGAAATCTATCTTTCTCAGGGCTAAACTACAATAACAAGTTTTGGCGACAATTTGTTGCTAAGCCTTCCGAGCGCTTTAAATCATCCGGCTCTCGTAAATGAATTATATTTCTCTGGTGTCAACTGCAGGTGTGATGTGACATCACACCTCTGAATTATGTGTCTCCTTTGAGGCAGCGTGCTCCTCTTCATCCATCACTCCCTTTCTCTCTCCGCCTGTCTGATGTCGCTCTCTGATGCCGTCCCAGTATTTTAAGGACCGGCGCAGCTGCTGAAAGACATATGGGGCTATTGAGGTTGTTGATGGTGATGGCGACGCGCCGTCTTTGAGCCTAAATTGGGAATCTCTTAGCATGGACGCAGCTAGCAGTCACAGCCAAAGGCAAAACAGCCTGTTTCCTAACCGCTATTGATTATATATTCACAGGAGAATAGCGGCTCAGCGGCCAGAGCAAGAGACGCTCTGGAGATCTGACAGTTTTGTGTTGTTTGGAGGCACTCCGGTTTCTTCCCACAGTCCAAAAACATACAGATGTGCATTGGGTTATATGCGCTATACTGAACTACAGACCCAGAAATGACTTATTTACAAACTTAAAATAGGGCCTGGAATATATGCTTGTGAAAATGGAGGTGGATGGAGAGGAAAAATAAAGGTTAGCATGGGCAGGGACTTTGGCTAAAAAGTGTCATCATCACCAAGATGGAGAAAACTCTGAAAAAAAAATTAATGGAATAATTGGACTCTCATTGTGCGTTCACACCAAATGAGTTCAGCTTTTCACAGATAAAGTCAATGTAGTCGCAGCACCTTTAACCAATCGGAGAGATTTTACAATGACATATGCAAAGTGGGAACATGAATAAACTAAGCAAAGAGCGGTTGTGGTTCACGACTGTGGTGGTCATAAAGAGCGGTGAATATATATATTTTTTTCGGTTACTATACTTCCACATTAGATAAACTTTTCTCTAACTAGACCCCCAGCAGATTAAGAGGGATGAAGTCTAAAGTGCAACTCGCGTCTGGTGTGAACATGCATCCTTTATTTATCTACCGTTCTTTCCAGACTATAAGCTTTTTTCTTGCGGTCTGAACCCTATGGCTTATACAGTGACGCTATGTATTTTTCCAGGCTAAAGAGCCAAAATATTGAGCCTCGTTGCATCAAAAACAATGAAATCACAGGTATTTTATTGACCTTAAGGCGCTCAAAATGTGCTGCTTTTCGTCTGTGTGTCCACATCTCCGCCCACAGAGCCGATCTTCTGGAGGACCGGAGACGAGAAGAAGCAGCTGAGACCAGCTGTGGAGTCTGAACTTGGAACACTCTGGCAAAAACAGTGCAGTTTACATGCTTTAATGTCAATAAAAGAGTTCATGATTCAAGTTCAGAACATTGCACATTTTGTTTCATGAGTCAGTGTCCATGCTGGAACCCGTTTTCAAAACTAGTTTAGAAGTTATCCTCATGCATTTTTAAACAACGCTGACCTTTCTACGGTGCAGACATCACCACTGCACCCGCAGCTCATAGACCGGTTACCTTCTTAAAAGTAGTGGGTGTACAATACATCATTTCATATCTCATATCCTCTATTATTAATAGCCCCAGTGCTCATACTCCAACTCCCATGATGCAGCGCAACTGCTGATCCTCATATAACAGTTGGAGATCAACTTTAATTTGATGTTTTTTACCCAACCAACATGGCAGAAATCTATGGTGGAGAATAATTATGCAGCTAAATGGCCATCAGTTGACAAGAAATATAATGAAAAGATCTCTTCATTGGTATAATTGCTCGGCTTCACTGCTCACGACTCCTTGCGTACGTTCAACAGTGACACAGAGATGACACTGTGCCCTCTTTACCCTGAAGGATTCTCGTAATTACAGTCCTGCCGGCAAAGTCTCTCAATTCCACTGCATTTAATTGGAAACACACACACACACACACACACTCACACACGCATGCAGCGACACACAAACAGATAGCCCAGAGCCAAGCCTGTTGAAAACACCTGGGGACGGTCCATTGCATGCAATTATTGTCCACCCTCGCCGACACCGCTCCCCCATCAATTATTCTGCTCTTCTTTTATGAATTCTGTGACGTCGCCAGTGGATGAAAATAAAAAGTTTATGGTTGGTCGCTCCGGATGGAACGTGTCCCAGCAGCTGCACACGCCCGCAGGTGCGGGGCCAGATGTGGGGAGAGAAAGGAACCCACATGCTCTTTTGTGAATTGGTGGACAATAATTGGCAGTGGCATTCTGGCCGGGGGCTTCCCCTGCGGGTTAGACGCTCGCTACCTCATAGGCGTTCAGTTCGAATCAGGTGTTTGATCAGGCAGACGACGAGATCATTTCCTCAAATGGCATAGATGTTTTAGTGAAGAATTTAAGGTGGGGTTGTGATTCAAGCAAGGACACAACTAAATCTTTAGGTGCAGTTCCACACCTCACCTCCAGAAGTGGCAGCAGCTCCACATTCATGGACCAAGACTCTCTCTCCGTTGCACACACCCCAACCATCTGCCTAACTTTGTCTCCAAGCGTCATTTCATGATCATCGCAGCCCTCACTTCCATCTTATATTTCACTCCCTCCACCCTGCCTGCACCCTCTTCTTCACCTCCCATCAAATTACACGCTTGAAAATGGTCAGTTTAATAGACTATTATTCAATAAAGAAATTCTGCTCTGATTAAAGTCTTTAAAGACTCTCTACTCTCCTCTTGCTGATTTTAAGAAAAAACACTTTTTCCGCTGCTGATTCATTCAAGAGTTTGCAGACTTTCATTACTTTTGAAGATGAGAGGAGCACTGCTGTTGCTACGCGACTCTCCGCCGGCCGTCCTTCCACGTCAACTTGCGCCCTTGAAATACGATGTGAGCTCAACTCCCCAGTAGGAGGGTGACGTGTACACCAGTTAAATAATTCACTCACCAATTTATTCGTCCATCCAAGGTGGTGGACCAAAGGACCAGGCTCGGCAGGAGAAGATTCCCGGGAAGAGAGACATAATCTCCGCTGTAAGCTTAGCTGCCTCAGGCCATCCTTCCATGCAGGGAACATCTCACTCGCATCTCAGGCCACCTCAACTTGACCTCTCTTTTTGGATAGAAGTTTGAGTGGGGGCGATGCGGTGCCATGTTTGTTATGTTGCAGGAGCAGAGCACATTATACTGTAGTTATAAAAAACCCAAAGTGCTTAGGTGAGCCATTTTTGCCTCAACATCAAGTCCTGTTTTGCCCAAAAGCAAAGTAATTTTTCCAATTCCAAGAGTCATTTTAGGTTATGCTATGATACATAGACTTAACATACACAGTGAGCATCCGATTGAAAGAGCGTATGGTTTGATTTGACCGCTGGTTGAATGTCATGGTCCTGGTCCTCAAAAGATCGCTCTCATGAGCCACTTAGAAATAACTGTCTTCTTTATATTGTGCCGTGTAAACCAGTGATTCTTAACCATAGGGCCGAGGCCCCTGGATGGGCCGCTAGAAGTTTTTTGTTTTACACCTTAGGGCTGTGTGATGCTCAGTTTTAATACACTTGCCACATATAGTGGCAGAAGTGTATCTCGACAGCTGCAAATGTGTGATAGTTACCAACTAAGACGTTATTTAATAGAAAATATGATAAAGAAAGTGATGGCGCCCCCAACAGTAAAAACTGTTCACGTTTTTTTTTTTGTTTTTTTTTTTATTATTTAGAACGTTTTATTACACTTTACTTATCTTCTTTTGAGCTTATTTATGAAAAAAATATATTTTCTGATATATTAATGTTATTTTATTATATTTATTTTATTCAGAATTGTATTCATTACATACAGTTTTTCCAATTTTCTCAACAGTTTGCATCAAGGGAATTTCTTCTTCTTTTTTTCTTTGGTAAATTTGATGAACATGACTTGGTTCTGCCGCTGGTTGGACTCTTCGATGACATTGCGCTGGTCACACGGTTTCAGGTCATTCACAAGGTTTTGGTTTGTTTACATGTGTGGTTATTGAACACAAATGAATTAATAATTCTCAGATCAGAAATCAGGTTAAAGTATGAATGAGTTCTATTCCTTAAATGGGCCCCGGACCCATTAGTTCTGGGAAAGGTGGATAGATTAAATGGACTGCAATGTTCCCAGTATCTCCAAATTATCACTAATATTATTAGGAACTGGAACAGGCAATTATGGACCAGAGTTTAATCTGTTGTGGTTGCAAGAAGTGAACTAGACCATGAACACTCTCTATTTTTGACAACACTTTTGTATCCCCCGGGAGAGCTGACATCCCAGAGTGCTCCGCAGTTCCACTGGGGAGACTTCTGTGTTGAGGTTTAGGAACATCCACGGAGACACTAAGACGTCGGTGGCTCTGTTACATAAAAGTTGAACTTGACAAGACTGACTCATCTTCCCCTTTTATTCTTAATTGTGTAGCCTTTTTTCGCGCGACAGAAGCAGCTCTGCTTTAAGATTTATTCTTGACTATAATTCTCAAAGCCCACAGGAGTGTTTAAAAACGCTGCAGAAATGAAGGAAAAATAACATTTTCTCTACAACACTCTTGGGCTCCAATGAAGCAACAAATATTCATAATGAGGAAGGATATGTTTTCTACATTACACAATCCCCAGCAGGTTTGTGTACCTCGGCTCGCGCTCCGGTAAAGCAGACATCTACACATGCTTATTAAGAAGATACCATTCATTTTGGGAAAATCTGGGACTGGCTGCATCCCTCGGTCCAGGAAAACATGATTGATGACTATAATGTGATAACAGCGTTCCCTGGCCTCTATACAGGAGGTTTATTCAGGGATACTGCAGATGGGGTGCAGTACTGTATCCGTCCTGCTGGTGGAACGGTGGCCCTCATCTGGTTCTTCCATATCTGGATAATGATATTAAAATCATACTTGAAACATAAACATAAACATTTGTTTTAGACAAATATGAATATTCAGACAATAGCCATGTAAACATAGCAACAGTACATATGCAAACTGCTCTAATAAATGAAATAAAATATGCAATTAAACGGCCTTGAAATGTAAATGTAAAATATTTTCAAACACCAAAAAAATGTAATCAAATAATAAAAAATAAATAAAATGAAACACATACTGTGCTAATATGCTATTTACTCATGGGAAAAACCATTTGTTGTGATTTCCAAAATTCTCTGTCACCTGGGAGGGTTGACACCAAAGATCAGGTTTCACCCTACCTGCCGCAGGTCGGCGAATCGGCGCCTCTCTTTCTTTCTGTGGGTTCATCCATATTAGCTCCGCCTCATTTACCATCTATCATGTTTGCTTTTGGCCCTAAATACTTGCTGTGCTGCAGGTTGATGTTAATACTGTAGGGGATATTTATTGCTCAACAACAAAGGCAAAGCGAATGTCACAGATCACACTTCATTCATGCGTGTTACACATCATTTAGACTCAAGTGGCATTTAGTTTACATCATAGCAACCCTCAGGGTGTTGCATCGCTTGACCATTCAGCTAAGGAAAATGTCAAATGCGTGTAAACAAATTCAAAATATTTGTTTGTCTCCATAAGCTGCACGTGCAGTGCCCTTTTGGGGGTTATTTTATTGTTAAAACAAAGAGAAAAATGTAACTGGTGCGGTTGTTGTCAGATACTGAGATACTTTCTAATACAGACATTTTAACTCACTCCACTGCTGTGAGAGAAAATCACTTTCCACTCGCCTCTGTTTTGAGTTTCCTGTGTGAGTTTGTGTTGTTTGCTACCAGAGCGGCGGCGGAGACAAAGGAGGGGGCGAGAGCGCGTCAGTCAAACATCAAATACAGAAATACACTGTGCTTCAGTGTGCGGCTCGAGGGATTGATAGCTATGTGTGGGCCTAACCTGTGGACTTTTTGCTGCCTAAGCACTGATGTTATCTGTGTATGCGCTGCTCCCTGTTTTATTTAATTAACTTAAGCCCAGCGTGGATCCCAAGCCAAAACACAGTGGGTTTTCTAAAGAGAAAAATCAAATAAAGGTAGTGGAAGTGGTCCGTGGAGGGAGTCCAGTGATAGTGCAGCGTCTTTCCAACACTTTCTACATTATTTGATATCTTTTTGGTGGAAATATGAACTGCGTCATATTCTGGTTGAAAGCTCCATTTGATGATGAATCTGGAAGCAGATCCTTGTGGAAGTAACTCCATTTTTGTCCATGGGTCGCTCAACTATTGCCTCTTGTAGGCATTCGCAAACTACTGGTCCAGTCCTATATACAGAGTTACCTCGGTTTTCGAATGTCCCAGGCTTCGAAGAAATCGGAGTTCGAACAAAAAATCCGACATTTTTTTACTTTTGATTCTGAACGAAAAGCCAGAACTCGAACGCCCCCGAAAAAAGCCGGAAAAAACACCGACCGATCAGCTGACCCACAACGCGCTTTGTTATTGTGTATAATGCAGCCTCAGTATGCAGACGTGTCCCGTGAGCTACATTTAGGAGGTGTGGAGAGCGAGCACCTCCCCTGTGACACTCTACCACGGTCCAGTGCGGAGACAGGAAAGGTTTTACACTTCAATATCAGTCAGTAAATGTAGCTAACGGGACACGTTGTACACAATAACAAAGCGCGTCGTGGGTCAGATGATCGGTCTGCGCATGTTATGTTTTTTCCAGCTTTTTTTCGGGGGCGTTCGAGTTCTGTATATATATATATATATATTTCGATATTATTTTGCTTTTGATTTCGAACGAAAATCCAGAAATCAGCTGACCCATGACCATATATATATATATATATATATATAGTGGTAACTCGGTTTGTACGCACCCGAAAAACGCCGGAAAAAACATAACGTACGTGGACCGATCAGCTGACCCACGACGCGCTTTGTTATTGTGTATAACGCAGCCTCTGTATGCAGACGTGTCTAGTTAGCTACATATATATATATATATATATATAGACTGCTCAATTTGAGTCTGCTTTTCCCTGAATTATGTAATGTGTTCAAATGTTAGCTATCCTTTAGCTAACACGACTAACTACATTAAATAAGTACATTAAAAACACACATAAATGGTATATGTTTTAGTGACAAATTTGCACACAGATCAAAGAAAATAACAGTTGTATTTAGTTGCCTTTAAAAAGTTGCATCACCTGTCTCTACTGTTGACATCATGCTACATTAGCACAGCTAACTGAAGCGACACATCAGGCTGTTGTGCTGCCATAACACACCTAGCTACAAATCAAAATCATAGTCTTAGCTCATGCTGCATTGAGTCGAACCAGGGAATAATATCAGAGCAGAGGTCAATATGTGCTCTGTTTGCGACTCGATGAAGAGGAAACACTGCTTGTATTCTACTGTTAGCATTCGGGGAGGCCATCTTGGATTGTATACTGGAAATCTTACATGAGCTGAGGTCAGCAGGACTACCAAAGCACACCATGAGTGTCCATGCACTTGTAAACGCAATTCTCTTTCTGAATTAGTAGCGAGTCTTTGTTCGACATGTTGGTGCTTATTTCAGCGTTCAATAAAGAGCGCCTTTGCTGCAAATCAGTTGGGTTTGCTGCCGTGTTTTGAGCATGAATAAGTTGGAGTGCTGAATCCTTCCATGACTCATGGTTCACCACGCCTTGCATGCAGTCTAGCGAGGGCAACACTGAGTTGAGAGTCAAGGAAGAACTCACCAGCATGTGCAGCATGTGTGCGTCACCACAGTGCGATGAAATGCCAAAGAAATGTGTGACAATCTCATGAGTCATCACCTCGTGCAGTGAAATATATGCCTGTGCAGGTCTTTCTATTTTTAACAGCTAGTAAAGTTTGGCTCCCTCCCGACTGTCTTCCTGCTTCAAACTTGACGCATACTTTGTGGAAGGAAACAGGTTCGGAGAACGGATCTTTGAAGGACACTAATTACAAGAATGGCGCTCGAAAGCAAAGCAGATGGCCAGTTTCCAGCCTTAACAGTTATTTTTAGCCACGACTTGTTTGTCTAAAGCTTGGAAAAATTGCATTTTAGTAGACGACTTCAGTGTCCATGTTAAGTTCGATCTGTTGTTCAATGTATTTCATCTACACAGTGATGTTTATTTAAATTTCAATTACGATTGAGGTCTGGTGGAGGCTCCTTTGAAACTTCCTCCTGCTCTCCTGGAAAGATGTGTTTTTCCAGGTCAACTCAGCACGTCCTAGCTCTGCCCCGGGTCTTCCCCCATTTGGTCAATCCCAGAAAACCTCCCCCCATGTAAAGGCGCAACAGACAGGACAGCTATTTATGACAACAAAAATTCATCCTGCAACGGAAATAAATTCAGGGATAATCATTTGTGATATGATCTGTGACTCTTCTTTCAAGCACACGCTGCATTTCATATTCATAAATCAATGAATGAGTAATCCGTCTCTTGATGGCAGCACTAAACTTCTGCCAGTAAACATGGCTGTCACCACCAGTAGTGGTGTCCCAGTTCAACTGCCGCCTCTTCAAAAGGCTGCGTTTGAAGACTGATTGTGTCTCAGTCAGCACTGAGGCTTTCAAAGACTTCTTTAAAGTTGTTTTTTTTTTTTTTAACTGAATTTTAATGATGTTCCAGGGGTGCCATATGACCCCGGACGTCAACACAGACCAACATTTATAATGAGTTTTGAGGGTGTCCAGGCTGTAACAGGGACAGCTTATATTGGCATTGAAAAACAAATATTGGCTCAAAAAAAGAACATAGGCATTGAAAAAAAAAGAATACTGGGAACACTGTCGAATACTGAACGTTTCACCAATATGCAACATCCCACTCCCCGATCATCCCCTCTTTCCCCTCCACGCTAAAACAGCGCCACCTTGAAGAGAACTTGAAAGACGCACATTGGCATTGAAAAACTGATAAATGGCTGAAACATTTTTGTATTGAGGTTGAAAACTAGAATGGTATTAAAATTAAAAATATAAATATATTTCTATATTTGTTTTTTTGCCAGTAGAATTTTTTTCAATGCCTATATTGTGTTTTTTAGCCAATATTTTTGTTCCAATGTAAGCTGTCCCTGTTCTAGCCCTATAGAATTGACAAAGCAAAGAACATAAAAAAGAATGTCCAAATTAATCATTGAGATTCACTCAGTTTTGTTTCTTCTGCGATGTGCCAAGATGTCTGGCTGTCTGCCTGGTGACAGAGATCACTCACATTGGAGGCGTTACTTGGTTTATTACTTTGTCAAAGACAAACTGCACAGAACCGCACATTCACAGAATGTCAGAGGAAGCCTCTGAGCTGAGGGAAGCTTAGGCCTCTTCATGGGGACCGCTGCCCCCACGCCCTGATAAGCAGAAGAAAACTCTTCTTATTTTTTTTTAAAAAAAAAAAGGGGTATTTGGAAAGCGGATTAACACACACCATGGAGCTCAGAAGTTATAGCAGCCATATTGTCGGGTTGTAAAACGGAAGATGAAACAGAAGTGCTAGCTCTGCATTAACTGGTCTGTATCCATTATAAGCAAATCGGCTGTCTACAAAAGTAAAATTACTTTATGTCCCAGCATAAAGCGTTACAGGAGATCAAATGGGCTGCAAGGAGCCCACAGTGAACCTGTTGCATTGTAAAACATCCGTCTCATTAAGATAAGAAGCTAATGTCGCAATAAGAATAAGAATAAAAATAAGAATAAGAATAAGAATAAGAATAAGAATAAGAATAAGAATAAGAATAAGAATAAGAATAAGAATAAGAATAAGAATAAGAATAAGAATAAGAATAAGAATAAGAATAAGAATAAGAATAAGAATAAGAATAAATGTGAAAGAAAGTTTTTTTTAAAAAGTTGAAAGAAAAAGTTGAAAGAAATACTGATCTTTTGCTAGCTATTAGTGATGCTCAAGCTAATGACACACACACACACACATATATATATGCATGTGTATATGCCATGATTGTCATTTACATAATTTAAGTAGAATAAAAGTTTTGCACAGTAAACTGTCGTGTAGTTTTGTTGTTCCCATCACCATCTGGTATGCTGCTGCAACAGCCTGTCATTTCTTGTGAATTAGCTATTCTACTCTCATCTAGGAAATTGAGAAACTATATTTTGTTCCTCTGCAATTTGTGATTATCATTCGCCAACATTGTATTTATTTTACTGGCTAAAGTCACACGCCTCAGATGTAGTACTCCAGTGCAGACAGTGATCGAATTTGCTTCCGCTTAGAGACACTCAACTCCTTTTCAAGTAGACAGCGATGAATTTGTCCGTCTGGGATATTTTTAATATCATGTAAAATGAAACTGCACACATTCCGTTTGACATTTATATAAGGTCATATTCTCTGGCAAGGCTTGGGTAATTGAATTTTGGATGTTATTTTGCCTACGGTCATTCATGGATTACGGAGAGGGTCTGCAGTCGGCTCACGCCCACCTGCTCCACACCACCGCCGACAGTAAATGTGTTTGAAGATCATAGTCGGATGATGAATAGTTAATGCTGGGACGAAGGAACCTTTGGATCTTGGAGCGCTGCCTCTACCTTTATACCTTTAGGACTGGTATTTCCAAAACAAATGTCGCCATAATCGTCCCTAAAGAGGTTATCTAAAAGTCAGACCACATTAAAGCGCTTTT
The DNA here is from genome assembly GCF_027744825.2 of Synchiropus splendidus. Classification (NCBI taxonomy): domain Eukaryota; kingdom Metazoa; phylum Chordata; class Actinopteri; order Syngnathiformes; family Callionymidae; genus Synchiropus; species Synchiropus splendidus. Next base: position 5,045,220 of record NC_071352.1, read on the forward strand.
TCTTTCTGAAGCGAAACCTTCCATGGAAGCGGACGTTGAAGGAGGAGCCAGTGATGATCAGAGGAAGGAGCTTCCAAATTCACTTATTGATATGTGATGATTTATAGTCGACTTTATTGAGGGTGTTCGACTCAGAGATGGACTTATTGATTCAAGGAGGGAGGCGTTTGTAAGAGACAACCTCTATATTATCTGCTGAGGTCAGCAAGTCTGAGGGGAGAAATACGGAATTATCCGGTTAGTTTGGGTTTATTACTCTGAGACAATTATTTCAACATGTGTGTCATCTTTTTCTTAGTTTGTTCACTTGAGTTTTGATTGAATAAATAACAAATATTTCCAGCTAAAATACTTCAATTCTGTGCCTGGGGTTCACAGATTATTTAAAGTTTTGCCCTCAAGCGACGTGCTACTTTCACCTCATACATAAAGCGGTGAACTCGGAATGTTTGTCCTGCTGTTTACGCCTGCTGAAAAGCGCCAGTCATTTCATAGACAAAAGCGGATCAGCTTCGACCAGCTGCTCACTATTGTGTACGACCTAAACATTTCCTCTTTACTCTGCAGTTCAGTCTTATCAGAGCCAGGAACATGGGAAATGGGTTGGACAGCAACACAGTCAACCGTGAGTTCTCACGGAAGCACATGGGAAATGAAGGTCGGCCTGTGGGGTCCGATCCTTCCTGATGGCTTGTGAGATGGATGAAAAAGCAAATGCTGCTTCTGATAGAAATATGTCTGAACACAGGGTGCTCCACACTTTGTTACACATGAAGCAGCTTAGCAGGAGCCAAGTCAGAGAGTCCAATCCGACCCCTGTCCACTGCCAGAAGCACCAACAACCGGCACTTGAGCACCATCTGTTTTCATCCTCATAAGGTCCCAAGGGCTGGCGAAGTAAGCAGCTAAAGGTAGACAGTTGTTTTTGTCTGTTTTTTGGCATTTTTTTTTCTGAATTCCAATGAATCCCATTTTATCAGATGATGGACACCAGAATGGTCACATTTAAATTGGGTCTGGTCATATAAATGTAAACAGTTCTTCAGTGATGAGTGAACACAGCACAGAACACTTTTTGTGCTTCTGTTTTTTTAGACTTAAATTCACCCTGGATGTTTTGGAGGTTATGACACCACATGGACTAATGCGATTCACTTGGAATTTGTGCATTGAAAAATGCTCCCTGTGAAAGCGCGTTAATCTGCGATGAATGTGTGTTATTAGTTTCAATGAACTTCTTTTGTCCGTAATTAATAAAGCAAAATGAACATCCCAGACCTGGTTTTCATGGATTTGAAATGTATTTCCATTCCAGCTAAGCAAGAATGGAGTGACTAGACACATCAATATATAAGGGTCAGTGACTCAGTCAACACGTTGTATAGTATAAAAAAACGTCATGCTGACTTCATGAAGCCTGAATAAACACAGGCAAAGACATGTGCACACTTCCTAATAACTTCATTTAACATTTCAGTTCACAGCACCGAACATTACTTCCACCAGTTTTGCCTTCAGTGTGTCATGTCCATGTTCAGCGCCTTTGTTTTGTTATTCCCCGGTTGTGTGTTTTTCGGTGTTCTGTCCTTCTTGTCAGCGCTCCTCCATTTTCACAGCAACACAGCTGGGACAAAATATGCCATCTTGCAAAACCTGTCGACGATGGTCATAATAGTAGTCATGCCTGCGGGTTAGGATTAGGGTTGGGGGGGGGGGGGGGGGGGGGTGAGTGTGGGGTTTGGATCTGTTGCAGTTGATACAGGCCTTGCAGAAGTCCTTGGTCCCACATGGCAGTCGACTTTGTCACAGGTTTACCTCCCTCCGCAGGTATGACTACTATTATGACCATTGTCGACAAGTTTTCCATGATGGCGTATTTTGTCCCAGCTGTGTTGCTGTGAAGCTGGAGGAGCGCTGACAAGAAGGACAGGAAACAGAAAAACACACAACAAGGGAACAACAGTGCTGAGCACGGACATTGTTTGTTTGGATCCAAATCTCGTCGAGGCCAAAGGCGCGACTCCTTCCACTTCAAATTCCAGCGCTGCGCTTCTTTTTGGGAGTTATGTAATGACCATATACACCCAGTAAGTGGGACAAGGATGATTCAATGAAACGATAACCTGAGCATCAAAGAGTGGAAACTGGCATCGGGAGCACCTGGAATTCACTTTTTAAGATGCTGTTAATCTGAATAATCCGTGGTAGTAGATACATCTTGACCCAGTTATTAATATGCAATCGCTCTGCTTATTCCCCTGTTGAGAGAAGATGGTGGTCTTGATGGACTTCCAACCTGTCCAGGGTGTCACCTGCCTTCTGCCCCTACTAGCTGGAAAACCCCATCCTTAAGAATTGAAATGAAAACAGCGAGAAAAAAGGCACCGCCATGCGCTTCATTTTCCTCCCCGCTCCAGCCATGTGAGCTCCTCGCCTCCCTCACCGCCTCACTTTGAACTCGCCGCACTCCCCGAAAGGGCCTTCTGCTGCCCACCTTAGTGAGCGGCTCAAAGCCAAAACAACAGTGGATTTACCTGGATTAGCATTTTAGCTGCTTTATCCGCGCTGGCTAATTAGCGGGCCGATGGAAATTTCAATCCCCTTCACCCCCCAAGGAGAGAGAAATGTTTTGTTTGAATTATCAGAGCAGGAGTGAAGGGTTTCAAACACGCACCTAATTGTATCCCACTGTAGACAAATATCCGTCAACAGGGTCCACGCTTGTGGAGCATTTACTCAAAATTACTGGAGAGTGAGAAACATCTAGAGGCAGAAGCTTGGTCTATGAAGGTAAAATGGGTGCAAAAGTGGCACGTACCCATCACACAAGACTCGTATCCATGCGTCAGAGGCACATACGCGTAACTGCATCTGTAAACCCCGTGGCACATGCGTGTAAAAAGAAGATTTACATTCATACAAACACGAAAAGTAACTTCACCTTCATTTTCTAAGTGCACAGATACAAGTGGCTAAGTACGATCTCTTGAAACTGCAATTGTGACACATTGCTAAGTTTTCCACCTTAACCACAGCCAAAACGGGTGTATAAGTTCCACATACTGGTAGAACACGACCCGTATGTGCGTGCACCCTTTTGCACCTCTTCTCGCTGCACCTGTAAATAAAACTGATGCGCACTCTTAGAAGTGGCGGCAATACGTGCCTGTTACTCCATGCGCGGTCCCGGTAGTCACGTGACGTCTATTGTCCAATCGGCTGCAGCGACATCCCATGTCATGGCGGTTTACGAAGAATTCGGATAGAAGGCGATTCTCACTGTTACCACTGGTAGAAAGACAGACGGTAAGTGCTTCATTTACCCACGTCGCTTTTCCTCGGAAGATTGACGCAATATAATGGCGCAGCGTATCGCTGCAGCCGATTGGACAATATACGTCACGTGACTACCAGCAACGCGCATGGAGTAACAGGCACGTATTGCCACCACTTCTAAGAGTGCGCATCAGTTTTATTTACTTGTATCTGTGCACTTAGAAAATTAAGGTGAAATTACTTTTCGTGTTTGTATGAATGTAAATCTTCTTTTTACACGCACGTGCCACGGGGTTTACGGGTGCAAATGTGCAGTTACGCGTATGTGTCTCTGACGCATGGATACGAGTCTTGTGTTACGGGTATGCGCCACTTTTGCTCCCATTTTACCTTCATATTGGTCCTCTGATCTCATTGGTTGCCTTCCTTACAACACCAGCAGCCAAACAAAGACGTGAAATAATCCACCGTTCAAATGTGGATTTGGGAGTTACAGGGGAGCGAGTTAATTTGTCGCGCAGAGAACTACCCTAGTCCAACATCCCACCTGCACACCACATTAACACCAACGTGACCTCGCCACCAAGGGAGGACAACTACAGCACATCGACTCAAATTAAAGCCCAGCCAAGCAAAACCGTTCGGTTCTCCCTGAGGCACAAAAGCAATCCTTCAGCCATGGATCTGTTTGTTTTTAATTTGGCCCCAAAGTTCAAACTCTATTTCACCCATCATGAGGTCGCTCAAAATAAAAATGTTTCAGCGCTATACGGAGGCTATATTGACACACAGGTGCTCGTATGTTGCCTCAAGATCTAAAAGATCTTGAGGCCAGTGAGGATAAGGTTTGAAGTCAATTCATTGCAATAAGAATATCTGAGGGAATATTAACTCAACAAACAGAGTGGAGAGTGGAATGCCATCACCACAGGCAGCAGGTGCACACTAACTCGGCGTGACACGAGCTCCGCCGGCTCTATCTCTTCTTTGTTTTCCACTGGAGAGGAGGACTCCACTTGACGCCTCATGGCCACTTTAAGCTCAGCTCATTTCCACTGCTCGGGCTCTCAGAGGAAGGTTACCACTCCAAATGCATGGAAACAGGGCAAAAAGGAAGGTCAGCACATTTTCACGAGCGTCTGCCTCTCCACGCTGCGCTCGATACCCTAGCCCTGGTTTATTTTCCTCCTGTCACAGCTCGCCCTCTTTCCTATTCCAGATTAATTGTCACAGTAACCTGCTCTTCTCCTCTTTCATGCAACCTCTTTCTTCTTCGCCTCTCTTCTGACTTAAATGCCATCAAAAGCCTTTATCTTTTAAAGTGGCCTAGTCTTTATGTCGCTCCTGCGAGGTGTCGGGATCCAGATGTGCTTCAAATGCATCCAAGAGCCGTATACGAATCTCATTTCACACGGCTGAGAGTGCAAAGACCTGACACAGCACACGGTGGGGGAGTGGTGGAGGAGATGATGGAGAAGAAGAAGCTGAAGACTGTGGGAGAGGAGTTGAGCGATGAGGGTTGGCATCAAGGCTCCTGCAGTTGTGGCACGGAATTAATAGAGCGCAGCCAGAGAGGAGAATATAATAGTAGTTATGAGGCATATTATATGCATCTGTTTCAGCTCCTCCTTTTCTTCTCAGTCGCATCATGCACTTTAAGCATTTCTCTGGGGCCCAGACCATCCAACTGCAGCCATAAATGCTGCTGATGGAGGTTCATATTGTCACAGTTTCAACCCCCACGCAGGTGCAGCCCATTCATGGCCAAGAATCTGATCAGGTCTTCCGTCATGCCGCAGCCAGACCCTTCTCTCTGGGGGGTTTAGCTGCCCAAGAAACCTTCTCCTCCACCCTCAATCCAAACACAACTTGAAGACATCCTGCGTCTCCTCCTCTCAGATGCCAAAAATGGGGCACTGTAAGTCAAAATGCAAGGTTGACTTCTGCGTCATCTTGGGACATTAAAGTCCACTTGACAATCATCAGTATATGATCCACTAGAAGTGAGAACATGTCACTGAGGTTCCACTCTGAGCCTCTCCTGGATGGTTAAGCTCAATGTCCTATTCAAAAGCCATTTCCTGTTTGCATCTTCAATCTTGTTTCGTGGTCACTACCCAAAGATCTTGACTCTGGATGAGAGTATGTTTAGCGCAGTTGGTATTTAGAGCAGTTAACATTTAGAGCAGTTAGCATTTTCAGACCCCAAATTCCTTCCTACCTGCATCTATTTTTTTTGTTTTTGAAAGATTGATTTGTGGACTTTAAAGGGAACAGCAACCCTTGAAACACTGTGGCTGATCTAGTTGTGGGGCAAAATCACAGTCATTTCTTAGCCAACAATATGTCTTTAAGTCTCTTAAGTCAACTCTCTAAATAAGTTTGAGTTTGACAGGTGATCTAGCGCTTTTCTATCCGTGCCTAAATGAAGCAGTTCTCTGAGCCCCTCGACTCATTAGGAAGGGATTCACGTCTAACCTGGACAGACAATATCACCCATGTTCTTTCAAGCTTTAAAATTCCGGTGCAGTGGAGAAAGATTTCATAGCAATTCTCTCAACTCCCTTCCTCCCGCTTCTCTCCAGGTGATTCCACCTCCCAAGATATGTACTTGTGTCGCACAATATCACCAAAAGGAGGTAATGAGGAGGAAGTCTACTTCCTTCTGCCGGCTCTTAGCTTAGAGAAGAGGTATGGAAATGTAAAAAAAACAGAGTGGACGGATGAGGATTCATGCTTTTGTGTTGTTTGTTTGAAGAATCCTGGAGTCTGCATCTATTATCTCATATCTCCCTTCGAGCCCTGAGGGAGCTCCTGCAATTAAAATGCTTCAACTTTGACTGATCCATCGCTGTTGTTGTTGGCGGCTGTGCTTCACTCTCACTTCTTCTCTCGTCCGCCTGCATTCTTTCTGTCACTTGCGCTCACATTCTTGAGGCTCTATCTCTGACGTCCTGTCTCAGCGCCTTCCTTCTTGTCCTTTATCTTGTTTCTTTAATGTGAATTTTGGGTCTTTGTCATCACGTTTGTTTTCTCCTGTCATCTCAGCGTGACAGTGTAATGTTGCTGGGTTATGACTTGATGTTTTGGCTCAGCGCTGGCGCCCTCAGCCAAACAAGAGGTCAGTATTTGGTTGATATTTCTACAAGGGTTGCCGCTATATATAAGTTTATGGCTTATATATGGTGCCATAGGTGACTTCAGAATAATGATTGTTTTTTTAAGATTAAATATCATGTGATCCTTCCTCTTCTTGAATTGAGTTTGCTTGAGTTTTACACTAGTGTTTTAAGCCAATGGCTGCCAAATAAAATGACATTTCTGTCCGGATTTGTCCCCCCTGCCTAGAGTTTGGCTCATGGTCCCTAATCCAACTCAGATTTAAGCTCATCTCTACACATTATGAGTCCTCCCAGACTGTGTGAAACAACATAGCAGCCTGGACAAAGTCTATCAGAATGAGTTGGCATTTCCCTTCCAGCTAACTGCCACAGATGCTAAGCATTTTTCATTGATCGGATTTAGACTGCAGGGTTTCAAGGACTTTATGTGATTTATTATATAGTAAAATTGAGTCGGTCAAGTCAAATTCATCGCTTCAATTCTATCAGTTTTATGGGTGCCATTACATAGTCACCTTCACCTTCACCTTCTTCTGCCGCTTATCCGGGGTCGGGTCGCGGAGGCAGCATTCGGAGCAAGGAAGCCCAAACTTCCCGGTCCGCACAAACCTCCTCCAGCTCCTCCCGGGGGATCCCGAGGCGTTCCCAGGCCAGACCGGAGACATAATCTCTCCAGCGAGTCCTGGGTCTTCCCCGGGGTCTCCTCCCGGTAGGACATGCCCGGAACACCTCCCCAGGGAGGCGTCCAGGGGGCATCCGGATCAGATGCCCGAGCCACCTCAGCTGGTTCCTCTCGATGTGGAGGAGCAGCGGCTCCACCCCGAGCTCCTCCCGGATGACCGAACTCCTCACCCTATCTCTAAGGGTGCGCCCAGCCACCCTGCGGAGGAAACTCATCTCAGCCGCTTGTATCCGCGATCTCATCCTTTCGGTCACTACCCAAAGCTCGTGACCATAGGTGAGGGTGGGAACGTAGATCGATCGGTAAATCGAGAGCTTCGTTTTGTGACTCAGCTCTCTCTTCACCACGACGGTCCGATACAGCGACCGCATCACTGCCGCCGCTGCACCAACCCGTCTATCAATCTCACGCTCCCTTTTTCCCTCACTCGAGAACAAGACCCCGAGATACTTAAACTCCGCCACTTGAGGCAAGAACTCTCCACCAACCTGGAGAGAGCAAACCACCGTGTTCCGGTCGAGAACCATGGCCTCAGACTTGGAGGTGCTGATCCTCATCCCGGCCGCTTCACACTCGGCTGCAAACCGACCCAGCGCATGCACCATTACATAGTGCCAAAGTTAAAAAAAGTTCTACTTCAGTGAGTAGTTGGAATGAATTATAAATCATTTGATAATGACAGTGCTAAAGTTGCTATTAACAGGTGGACAGATTTAATCCAACTCTTCCACTGATGTTCACATGGAAATTTCCCATATGTTGTTTCTGCGATTAAAATGTCTTTTTTAAATGCCATGAAAGCGATAGCCACAGAGGGAAGCACCTGTAATGGCCTCGCTGGCCTTTTCCCAGATTCTACGCTCCGACTACAAGCCTCCACCGCACCTCCTGACATTTCTCCTCAAGGTTTTGCAACTTTCCACCGCAGCCTCTGTCATGGCATGAAAGCAATGGGCCGAGTTAAAGGAGAGTTTGTGATGGAGAGGAGACAAGGTAAAAAGAAACCACTCCAGTTGCTGACAGAACAAGATCAGGAGTGCTGATGTTCCACTCACAGCAACTTCTGTTCACTTCCTCTGCACTCTGTCTTGCTTGCCTTGTAAACTTGTGTTGCACACAAAGAAAGGCTGAAGGCAAAGTGTAAGTAATGAACCAGAGCAGAGTCCTAAAAGCAGCTTTCCTATTTTTAATTAAGGAAACAGTAGTGCCAGCAGCTAATGCAGCAGCACCTGCAACAATAGTCCTCATTACTTAGTGAGCAAGTGTGTCGGTTTCACCTTTTCTTTGTCAGAAGAACTAAATCTGCTGCATCGGAAAAACGGACTCAACAGGCACTTACATTTAACGCGAGGATATTAAGCCCAGGGTGAGTCAGATGTACGTTTTAGAGCCAATACAATAGCTGTTCAGAACTCGGGGCATTGTTTGTCTTCATGGATTTGCAACTGCCGTTTTGATTCAGCTCCATGAATCAGAGGGAATACGGCAGCACAAATGTTGATGGTGGAGGTGAATTGATATTCAATATCAACAACACAAACAGGTGCCACCGACGTCTAGAGTTTCATTTTTCTTTGTGACGGGATTTCCATTCAGACTAAAAATGAGTTTTGGTTTGTAACTGTCTGAAACAAAGTGCAGCTCGAGGGCAACATATGGCCCTTTGCTTGCCTTCTTCCACTCAATGTGGCTTCAAACTGTAGAACTGTGCACTGGCTTCAAGCTCAATATATGTCATAAATTGTCATGTACTTCTTATGTTTATCTTCTTATTTGATCGTGTGTATTCATCTTCTATCTCTCTTGTTGATGTTGTCATTCACAGAATTTCTAATATGAATGGAAATCCCAATCTGTTCCTATTTTCCCTTCCCATTTAGTGTTTTCGCCCCTCAGCTATTGACAATGATTCTATAAATATTCTTTTATTTTGTAATCTTTTATTTTATTTTGTAATCTTTAATGTTCACTTTTTCATTGATTGATTATAGAAATGAATTATTGTATATGACCATAGTTTTGAATGATTTATTTCTATTTCTATTTTTATTTTGTCTTATTTTATGTTGTTCTCTTTACTCTGTCTTCCAGAATTATTTATCGATTTATATTGAAGATCTTTGAGACAAAAAACGCTGTTTTTTTTTTCTTTTTTCTTGCATGTTGATTTCGATTTTTTTCTCTCAAATTTCATTCATTATAAACAATACAATCATAGAGTTATTAGGTTTGTCTCTGTTTTTTTTTGTTACACAATCTCTTCCAATGAACAAGCAAAGAAACAAACAAAAAAATGCATGACATATTTTTAAATTGGGTTAGTTGACGGCTCAGGCCGCCACTCATTTTAAATATTCGATTTATGACATTGATTTCTATGAAAAACACACTGGACGTCATGGAAGGTGACATTAAAAAATCTCAATGTATTCTAAATGTACTTGTACTGGTTATCCCGAAATCTACTCACGCGATTTCTATCTGTTGCTAATGTGACTCATATGATGAGGTGTTACAGAATTTCTTGTCTAAAAGAAATGGAAACTTTCTTCAGTGCAAACCAAAACCAAAAATCCAACTGAGATTCGTGTTCTAATATTCAAACACCAGCGGCTGTGCGCCAAGCATCGCTGCACCTTCTGTGTGCTGAGAGTTGAAACTACTTGTGTAGCACACAACATAAAAAACAGTCCGCAGCAGCTGCACTTACATGTCAAACCCAAAAGATTGACCGCACTTGGCTCAATGAAACGCACAAGCTTTCAGGAGTTTGCATGCAGTCGGAGGGGAGGTTTGTCATTCATCGGGCGGACGAGTGACAGCCAGCTAGTAAATCATTGCTCGCATTAGTGGACCTCCCTTCTCCTGCCAATATAGATTTGTGTTTGAGAGCCGAGGGACACAGATAAATTTGTCAATAACACACACACCTATCCATCAGTGAGGCGCACACAAACACTGTATGATTGATGAACACAAAAGTAATCTATCGATCCATTTCCATTCATCCCTATTAAAGACGGAGGAATGCGTTTGAATTTTTCCAATACAAGTCACTAGCTAATGGTTGTAAATATCGGAGAGGATATTTCGATGAGTGATCAGCTGTCTTGACTTCAGTCTAATGCGCTGACTTTCATTCGAGCATATGGCTGTCGTGTGTGTATGTGTTTGGGGGAGGGGGGTCTGCTCACTCGGCTGCTCTGTGATCCATAGAAAATGTCTGGTCCAATCTGGTCCCTCTGCTGAGTCAGGGTTTTACAGCTGTGAGCGGGAGACGGCTCTGGCAGCCAGCAGAGGAATCTTTCACCAGCAGCAGGTCAGCAAGTTAAAATCTCTGTCTAGTCATAGTTTACAGTCATGGGACCTCATGCACAATACCAGGCCTTCACTGATGCTGCCAGTTCTTAAATTTAAGAGCTCCTTTACTGGGATATTCCTGTTTACGGTCATCTCTATTATGGTGTATTAGCAGTGCCAGTGCTGCTGTGGTTGTTAAAGGGCTGTGCTTCAACACTTATCCTTGTGTGTCATGGTATTTTAGTCCCATAAAATAACTTGGCCGGCTCTGACTTGGCCCCCGAGCCATGAGTTTGACACACCATCCATGGCATTAAGTCACAGCTTGTTTGTAGGTAATGACCTTCTTGTCCCTCCTGGTGTTGGGGGAGAACCACTTAAATTTCACCTCTCATTAACTTTAACTTGGCGTAGCCAATGAAAGCTGCCGGAGACGGCAGCAAATGTTCACAAGGTGTTGAGATGAACCACACCTGAGCCGCTCGTGTTCATTGGTCGTCTTAATAAAGATGACAGTAAAGGACCAGGATTGCGTTGAGTGAGGCTCATTCTTGAGGAGAGTCGTATCAGGTCACTGGTTAAATGTTTTGCTTGATACGAGGGCTGTTTGTGTGTTGATGTGTGGTGGTCCTAAGTCGTGGGCTCGGGGGGATTCCTGGCCTCGAGCGACTCTTGGAGCCTCATCCACTTTCAGTGCTGGGACAGTCCGGCGGTGCACTTTGTTCACGCCTCCCCGCACTCAGGCAAACATCTGAGACACTGTCGATCCCTTGGGACGACCTCTGAGTCTTCCTTCCTCTAGACCAGTCACAGTTTCACTTAGACTGAATTTAGGTAAAAAGTCGTAGGCATTTGTTATATATCTTTACTGACACCAACTGGATGACTCGGGGGGTGACTCCCAACGCTCCAAGAGAGTTCAAAACGGAGATAAGGGAGAGCCAGTGTGTGTCCTGAAGCGAGGTTTATGGTGCTATCTCCCAGACAGTCTCACTGCTTTAGCTAAAGGAAATACATTCGCAATATACAATATCAGTTACAACATACAGCTGAGCTTATCATTCAAAGCACCAGTTTCCAATTCAAGTTTCAACCCTAAATATTTGGCGATTACAGTGGCTGGTTAACTGAAGTAAAAAATCTTACCTAGTTACTGGATTACACCTCATTTTGAAGCAAAACCACTCAATTATACATTCAAATATGAATGAAATAACTGTCGTTGTTCGCCTTCAAGTATGAGCAAAACCTTATAAAAAAAGATGCATCACTTTTTTTTATAATAATCAAGCCGATATAATAGATACTATACTAGAATAAAAACATTTTGTAAAACAAAAATAATTATTTAAGAAACATTAATATATGCTGAATATAGTTTAATAAACACAAAAATAAAAGTAGAATATCAGTTTCGATATGTGGTTCTGAGAGGACCCAGTGTGGCCCCCAGACCAGGCTTTGTTCGGCTCTGATGCAGTGAAGTAATTTAAAATGAGCTGCTCATCTTTGCTCTGGTTTCCTCCCACGTTGCGACACCATTAATGAGTGTTATTCCCCCAGTGATCATCGGGGCTCACCCTGGCACGCCAGGATGAGTTCAGTACACATGTACTTGCATAAAGATGTTTCTTCTGGCATCATGTTTATTGAAGCCATAAACACGTCGATGACAGTGACACAGTAAAGCGTCTCATACACGCTCCCACAGATCCCTGAATGTTCTTTAAGATGGATTTTACTGTTTAGGATTCTTATATATTCTCTTCTTAAAGTACATTTTATCTCTAATCCTTTCATTAATAAAACATCTGTGGACCCTAGGAGGACTTTGAATTCATTTCCACAATGTCTGACTTCACTTCTGAGCTCTTTCAATAACTCACTGAGAATTGGAGTCCTTACTTATTCCTTATCCCTCTGGTATTAAGTTTTATTATCTCTGTGTCGTCTAGCAAGTCCTAGAAACAGCTTTGCCTGGCACTGTAAAGAAGAAGAATCTGCTTCTTTAGCTCCTTATGGAGCTACAGTAGGTTTCTCAGTTGTTTTCCCTCCTCCCTGTCTCAGACTGTCGCAGTGAGTGTGTGTGGGAGGGGTGTTTTTCCATAGCCTCTCAAAGTGCAGCGCAACGGGTTAATGTATCTTCTACGCCAATTAAATGTGATAATATGAAAGTGAGCTTCTGTAAAGTGTGAAGATGCCACTGACGTCATTTTTTTTTTTTTTTTGATCACACGTATTGTCTCGAGAGCATGTGATCGCCATGTCTTAAGCCACGACTCCACCTTTGTTCTGAGTCAGATTTCTTGTAAAACGACAGTTTGAGATGAGTTCTGACTGTTAAAAAAACTAAAAACACAAAGGTCCGACATTTGTATATGTTGCTCTTTCCTCACGCAAAATGGTAATGAAACACTGTTTTTTACTTGAAGCTCAAACATGTTTTGCCAACATCTTGACAGCTGACATAACTGTGGAGAAGGCTAACATTGTTTAACTATGTCATTGTAATTTACATTAAAAGTTCTCTGAAAACCTGTCGTGCTATTCAGATCTACTTCCACCTCTGAAGTTACAATAAAAATCTTCCTCTGAAGTTACGTCAATCTGCAGGTAAAGCTAGTGGAGAGTTGGATAAGAGGTAGAATTGATGCCCTTTATTTACCAAGGAAGTATTTTCAAAGCAAAAACAGAATTGGGTGCAGCCATCTTTGGCTCCATCATATCTTCCGAGGCGCTAACAGCTTGGTGAGTCATCAGTTTTTGCAACCGCTATCCGCTTCCTTTCCTTCTCACTTCTTTGTCGTGGTAAGTTTTTCCTCTCTGCATACGTTGATGTGAAATCTGGGCTGTGACTTATCGCTGGGTTCAGATTTTTCAATTTTCAATGCGACAAATGTCGCCTGAAACATGTTGAACCTGCGCCCTTATAACGCATTGCACTGTAGTGTGACACTTTGTTGTGCATAATCACGGATCTGTATCGACTTAACACGTACGTCACTCGCCTTTTATCGTACCGAAACGCTGAGAAATTGTGGCGGCCAGATTTGGCCCCAGAGCCTTGAGTTTGAAACCTGTGTCTGAATCCATTGTCAAATTTAATGGGACAGGTGGGGTGCGGGGCTCATAAGCCCCGCCCCAGGCCCTGTTGCGCCACTGCACAGGGGTCTTCTGTTAACCCACACACAACCCAACAACTCTAGCCAAAAAAATGCTGACAAAATTGCAAAGTCACTTCCTCTCTAACTGTTATGTCACAGTACATACGGCGTATCAGTGAGAGCTCACACACACTGCCTGACTCCAGTCCGTGGTAATGACTCGAAGATTTGTCATGGGAAATAAAACACAGCAGATTAAGGACGAAGTGCGCTTCTAGCAGCTGTTGCCATGGTAAGGCTAATTGAAAACGCGCTGTAAACGCTAACATGCTTGGAGCGACAAAACACGTGTTTCACTGTACACTTAACATGACCATCTGAGGTATTTCTGTTGAGGAGCACGTGCCGGACAGCGAACTTGTTTCCAATGATTCGATATCCAAATCTCCTGAGGGGGACTTCATTCTCAAGGTTCTCACACATTCTCGATCACATTTTCACAGCTCTCGATGAGTGAAATAAACTGCTTCACCTTGGAAACATGGATCCCCAGAGGCGGCATATTACTGCCGCATAATTCCTTTCCAATTTTCAGTCGGACCCGACACCACTGCGTCTCAGTTATCCCTCTGATTTCATCCCTGTTTATTTAAATGGGAGATTATGAGATACACAGTGAGTCACCAAGGGGCATCTCCATCATCATGGAACATCTAAGAGACATCCTGACAACATGCCTCTGCCTCGGGGCCTTCTTCAACACAAACCAATACAGAGACCTCATGACTGAAGATGCAACACCAAATACACGGATCTCAACCTGGGCAGGACATTGGACCCTGTGAACCATGGTGCACATCCTTAGCATTTAGCACCATGAAAGTTGACATTACATTAGGAAATCATAAAATCTATTGAATAAATATTGAGAAAGAAGCCAACCAAAAAATATGAGCTACATCCGAGCAAATAAAACGCAGTTTAAGTACGTAAAACAAGACGTTTCCGGACGTTAATTCCAGTGTTTCCTACGTGGAATCCAGACGCGCTTCAATTCTAATGAAATCTGTTGCACTTGTATTGCAGTTTGCTCAACTCCTCAGGAATGTTGCTCAAATTACATGCTGCTTAAAAGATGGAGCAAAATTGATGTGGATGGAAACGAGACAGCAGCGCCAGACACAGCTCTAAATTGAAGTGCACTTTTGGAGATTTGGACAGAAGAACATTTTAATGGGGTTGCCAAAAATCTCCACATTTCCTGGCTATCATCTGCTGGCAATTTTAATGACCCAGACGTACAGCAAGAGTGGAGGCTATTAGCAGGATGAGAACTTTGTTTGGGTTGTTTTGAGTCCACTTTATGTCTACATTGGGGTTTTGTGTATTTCTGCACTTGCTTTTTTTCAAACTTAATTTTCATTTTTCATTTTTACAACAACAACAGATAAACAGTACAATACAGTCATAGATGGACACCCACCCCCGGAACAAGCACAAAAAACAAAAAAAATATGATAAAAAATAATACGTAAAATGTAATAAATAATAATAATAACAAATTAGTAAATAAATATTCATCCTAATAATAATAAAAATAAACAATAATAAAGATCCATCACTTATTTTATATACAAGGCAACATTGTGTCTGTGCTCAGGAGTCACTGTTTTGCCAATTCAAAGACTTGACTTCACCAATAAACGGAGACCAAACTTTATAAATTTTTTCCCTTAAGTGTTTTTCTCATTTTTTCTAATTGTAAATGAGACTTCACACTTTGTGTATCCATCTATTGAAGGGGGGTTGTTGATCAGATTTCAGATTTAGATGAGACGACGTGCAAGAAGCCCCAAGAATTTTCCTGCTCTTCTTTGCCTTCTGCACTTGTGATGTTTAATACTCATATTTCTTGACTGTGAGGATGAAATGATGGGCGATGATACAACCCTCTTGTCCTTTCCTTGCTTGCATAATGTGATTAAATTCTGCGTACAAGCTGAAAAACTGTGCTCCTTCTTGTGTTTGTGATGAATGTCAGATGTGTTTGGGTTCGACGCTTCCTTCCATGCAAATGTCCAGTAGGGAGTTGGCCGCCTGCCTTGCTCTGGCTGCCAGTTAAAGGCCTTAGAGGAACCAAGCCCAATATGCTGTTGCACATTAACTCCAGCCTTAGCTGGTTTGCCAGCCAGCTCCCAAGCTTGATGTTTCAAAGCCTCAAGCAACTTCTTCATCTTCACTTTCAAACCACCCAGCTGAGGAACTAGCCACCACCGCCGGTGTGTTCCAGTGAAAACTGGAGAGTTTAACATTCATAACATGTCTCATTCATTTAGTCAACGACGGCCTGCGGTCAACGACGCACTTAAATCTGAAGCTCACCGCCAATTCAAGCACCTCATTAGGTTTCTTAATCTACACCAAGCGCTGCACTCTGCCCCGGTGCGAGAAAAACAACCTGCGAAACCATTTTTAAAGAGGATGTAAGTGGTATAAACCTCAGGACCGGCTGAGTGGATCATTCCTCTCCCAGGACAGAGAGACTTTATATTCATACCCAGGTCATAAGACAGTAATAACTCAGTAATGATACCCAGGATGGTGGTCTCACTCCTTGACAACCTATGATGAAAGCATAACTGTGTTTACACTCAGACTAAACTGCGCGCATCGATTCCCTCTTTGTCACTGTGCGAGGTCTATCAGATTGGTATCAGTAAGTGGTAAAGCAGTGTTGAGATAAGAACCTCAAGAGGTTTGCAAGTGACTACAGGAATCATCTGGCAGGCTTCTCTTTAATCGTGTCACGTCCATGTTTTTCTCCTTCCAGAGCTCGGCTGCGCCGCCATGACGAGCGAGGAGTGTCCTGTGCCGCTGAGGAGAGCTCCCTCAGCAGGGCCAGAGGACTACGGCTCGGCACAGGTCGACGACATCATCGAGGAAGTGGGTCCTGGTTCAGGTGACGACGTCAGCATCGGAAGCGACCTGAGCGCCCTCGTGCTGCCCTTCCCAGAGCTGGCCCCTGTGGTCTTCTTTTGCCTGAAGCAGACCACCTGCCCTCGCAACTGGTGCATCCGTATGGTCTCCAGCCCATATCCTTCAAAACGTTCAGAAGCAACAAGCGCGAGCCAGGACTCTCTATTTTCAATCAGATTATGAAAGCTTAATACCAGGGGTCACGACCGAACGAACAAGATTAAGGATATAAGAAGCCAAGAACTGTTTCATTAGGTGGGCAGCTCGGTCCAGGGTCATTAGTTCCTCACACAGTCAGTTGAAGCGCTTCATCGTATTGTAAGAAAACCTCCGGGTCACACAGTCTGGGAGGCTTTCCAAGCCTGAGGACACAACGTCACCAGTCGGGCTTGACACCGATGCTTCAGTTCTGTCGGGGATCCTTCTTTATACATGGTGGCTCATACCTGTAGAATGTCCGCTAAACAAGCTCTTTAAAATGAAGGAGACATATTTAGCCCTGTTGTTGTTGTTGCGGGAGTAAACCTGTTATTATCCCCCCTAGTATTACAGGAAAATCTGTGAAGTAGAAACCATGAATTAATGCAACTATTTCCATACATTTCTACATGAAGCATCCACCTGTGCCCCGATCCGTTAGCATTTCATGGAGATTAGCTTTTAGCCTCAGTGCCGTACAAAAATGCAGAAGCTTGCTGAGCTGGAAACAAATTTATAATTTCACAAAGTGTGAATGTGGTCCACCGGAAATTCCGGTGCTGGGACCGGAAATTGCGCACTAACGTTTACTGGTAAGCACATGCATACATGGTTATACCGCGCAAAGGTGATAACTTATTAAAATAGTTTTAGATTTTTTTACTTCAAATAGTTTTTTTTTTCTTTTAATCCAACAACATAAACGGACTCAAGCGCCGCACCACAGTAGACATAAACCTCGTCCAGGTGCAGAAGTGCTCACTCCTGCTCCTGTTAAATCTATGTGAAACAAATCTAAGGAAAATAAAATCCCATACAATCATGATAATATATCGGAAGCAATGAGGTTTATTTCTACTGTGGTGCAGATAAAAACATGCAATTTTAAGTAAAAAAATACAAATTTAATATTGTAAATATTGTAATAGTGAGAAAAAACTTGATCACCAAGCAAATTCTTTTAATCCTTTGTAAAACAAATGATTTTAATTTATATCCTGTTGTATCAGGCCTGAATTTCCTTCTCAGTCATGAAGCTCTTTCCTGGAAAACAAGTAAAACGGCCTTGTTAATAACACAGGCTGCGTTACATAAATGCCAGAGTCTGCCCGGCTGCTAAGTTGATGAGAATATGATGAGATGACATCAAGCCAAGGAACACGAAGATTATTGGTTGCAGGGAATCTAATTGTGAGTCTGCAAATGATATTGTGTTTGCATAGTTAGACTTAAGCACAGCCCTCTTGACAGGCTTGCTTTAGCTGGTTTCTGTCTGGCGAAAAGGGAAGCCACTTCATAAAACAAGATGCTTTTAAATGGAAATGCAGCCATCCTCAGTCTTTCTGACTGCACCAGCGGCTGCTATCTCTCAGTTACCCTCCTCAACTCAGCCAGTTTCTACCCTGCTTATTGTGCATCTCTTCACTGTCTTAATGCATCTGCATCGAACCTCAGTTCACCCACTCCTCAATAGGTCTTAATCCTGCGCATTTGCTAGTACAGCGGTGCAAACATCCCAAAATAAAATAATCCAAAGAGTGTTTGACAGCCGTACACGACGAGAAAAAGTGCCGCAGCCAGCATTGCCTACGCGCGCGTGTGTGTGTGTCTGTGTGTGTGTGTACGGCAGAAGCTTGTGCCCAGAACAATCAGTATCCTGTTTGCTGACTACACTGACAGTGGCGCTGGGACTGAGGATGATCCTGTGACATGAGGGACAGATCGCAGCTCGCTGGACTGTCACTCACATTCCATTGTGTGTGTGTGTGTCAGCAACTGTTACCGTCCGAGTGGTGTAGATGCTCTGACTCGAACTCTGGTTTAGCTACTTATGAGATTATCAAGTGAAATGATGAATGAGCTATCGCCTCAGTGATATGCACACAGCCGCTTTTAAAAAGAATCTGTAACAATAACTTAATTCTTTGAGATTAAATGCGCCTATTGTTTCCATTATTACACTATGAAAATATATATTTATTTAAGGAACACTCTACAGCTCGAGTCAAAATAAAGGCTCCAGCCAGCAAAATAGTCAAGCACTCTTATGTTGCTAAATAATATTTCCAGCATCCCAGAAACTTGTCATGGCCCCATGTAATGAGGTGTTCTGAGGCCCAGAAACCACAGTTATTTTGTGTTATTTAGCATTATTATTATTATTTTTTTTTATTAATATATAAGAGATTATATTATTTATTTATTTACTTGCATCAGAGGTTGGATTCGACTGAAAAAAATGAGGTTTGTAAGGAATTAAATGCAATTAATCACATTTCAATATTTGATATCAGAGAGATCAAATTTCAGTTTAAGTGTTTTAAACTGAACCTTTCTGTCCTTCTATTTAGTGTCGCAGATGTTTTGGTTATGGTTAGTGATGGGCTGCTGAGGCATTTTGAAACATTGTCCTCCGTAGGTGGCGCTATTGGTGAAAAAAATCCTGTGAGGTTTCATTGAAATGGTTGTTAGAATGCAACAACAGAGTTCCATCTGGTGGCCTCTAGAAATGAGGACACTGTTTCATGAAGCCTCAGATGCCAGTCACTGGTTATGACATCACGTTGTATGATGTGGCTGCCAACAAAAGTTTACAGATGATTAATCTGCATTATTTGCATGTGTTTCTGTAATTTTTGAATCATAACTTATGTGTTGAAGTCCTGGCTCTAATATCTCAAAAATGACAATTCAGTGGTGACATTCATTCAGTCTATGATGATGTCACTCCTTGGGAATCACGTATTTCTGCATGACATTGAGGCATTTATTGCAGGCTGAGGTTCTCACACCACGCTTGCCCCTCTCAAGAGCACATTATTTTTAATTTAGGCCTCATTCAACGGAGCAAAGATGAACCCTGACCCTGATCTTGAAGCTGTTCAACTTTGGCTCACTGCTCATGCTAATGTTTCAGATTATCTTTTGATCATATGATCTGTCTTCTTGACTTCCCATTTTCTTTTGTGTGTCTTTTCTCCTTTCATTTTCTCAGCCGTTGCTCCTCTTTCATGTTTCTGTCACCTGCTTTGATGCCGCCCCGTCGGCGAATTAGACCAAACCTCGTCGCCCCTTTAGATGATTCATTACTGTGTCAAAAAATTCCACGAACTGACAAGGAAAGGTGAGCCACCTTTGTTGTGGCGTATTATCCGCTCAGACAGCGCCACATCCGGTGGTGCAACCTGCCGGATCTGGTTCTGAATACTCCCCTGTTGTTTGTTGCGCATTAGGATTCAGGGATAGAGACCCTTTTGCTTTAACTCACTCAGAAACCTCCTTAAATTCGGCAGGATATCTCAGTAAGCTGCGGGGATCTCCATCATAAGTAAAGCGGATTACAATCTTTACAAATGAAAGGACAATTTCTGTTACATCAGCTTGTCTTCGGGTGAAGCTTTTTCAGGAGGTGCACTCAGCATCGCCCCCCCTGTTATCTCCTCCAACCTCTGTTCTTTATTTCTCCTTCTCTAGCAGTGAGGAGGCTCAGTAGTAACCAGCTCTCTCCTCATATTAACTCATCCGCTCCTCTTCTCGTCTGACTGGCTCCCGTGGTGTTCGGGCTGAGTGGCTGGCCTCTGCGGCCCTCCATCCTCTCTGGCCGTGACAGCTTGTTATCTCCATGGTGACTGATGGCTGAGGCATCGCCATGACTTGGTCCTAACAACTGCTGAGAATGAGACGCACACCTGGGACGCATGGCAGGCTCTGGTTCACCTTCTGACTCCATCCTTCTGGAGCAAACCTCTGGCAGGTTCATCACCGATTCCTTTGTGTAGAACAAATCCTAAATAAGCTTTTAACTCATTCAAACATAAACTCACAATATTTTCATTGTGTTGCCGCTGAGTGCTGGGGGTCCTCAGTGACGCCATTGTTTCTCTAACCCTCCATGAACTGAAGTAACCTCAGGTCTTTTTGGGTGCAGCTGTGAGGTTTCCCTTCCACTGCTGAATACTCATTACAATATCAAGGACGGCAGCGGCTGGCGCGCCCTTCTGAGCGGCCTGTTGTCGTGTCCACAAGATGCTCCATCAGCACTACACCAGAGAATTCCTCATACTCAATGCATTCATTCATGTTTGAGGCTGGAAGTCCGACTACATTTTTCTTTTCATTAACTCTCCGCCAGGGTAGCTTCCGCACGTAATTGACATTCACTCACGTAAAGCTGTGATTCTGCCTCCTCTTCTGCCCTCATTAGAGACCCCACACCGTCAGGTAGACCTGCCCACATGCAGGCACCATGGAACATGTAAAAAACTGCACATCTCTGCCGCTGTCTCTGTCTTACGAATGTGTATTCACAGGTATTTTAAGGTGAAATGCACAATTCTCACCTTGAGGTCACAGTAACACAGGCTCAGCAGCAGCAGCAAGGAGCCAAAAGGGGCCCTTTGACTGGCCCAAATATGTACAATAATATGTACAATAATGATATGATTATGGCCCTTTATTTAGTGTTAATTTGCACTTAATATTGCTGGTATATTTTTGGGAGAGTTGACAAAAAATACATGTTTATTTTTTTATTTTTATTTTATTAAAATATTAATTTCTGTAAATACCATAGCCTCAGCTCAGATCCCCCTTTAAAGTCCAATTTTAGGACTATATTTTATTTATTTATTTATTTTGTGGTTCCACTACTTCATGGTCATCATTTTCAAGTATTTTAATCGTGAATTATTGTTTTTTTAATTTCATTATGGTGTTCAAAAATGTATATTAAACTGGTTGCTCATCATTAGTTACTTCTATTATTATTGTTTGTTTTATTTTATTATTTTCATTAATCTATTTATTTAGTTTTCCAGCTGGTGAGTTATTTTTGGACAATACTTACTCATTTATTATTTATTTTTCCCTTTGTATTTTAATTTAATTTTTTTAATATTCTCCAAATTGTGGGAAAATTCTGAAGGAAAACACAAACACAAACGAGAAACATTTCTATAGTCCATAAGTTACTTATTATAAGAGAAAAAAAAATACGCAAAATACTTTTAATCAATGTTCTTCCCCCACAATTATGCAATAAAAATTGGAAGCATTATAGCATTTAAAAAATCATTGGACGTATGTTCAATGAAAGAACAGGTGGCGGTAGGAACTCACTCGCACAACCCATCTGAATGTGATGAATTTGCTAATTCACAGATAAATAATCTAGATAAATAATGAGATCCTCACTGATTCTGATTCATATTTCAACGTACAGGTCCGCTCTGTACTGTGACAAACACTCAGGCGTCACTGCTAGAAAAGACACAGAATGAGTGGATGAGTGGTGAGTAAAATGAAACATAAAGAGAAAAGTGTGACAACAAGTGACACAAGCGTTGAGTGAAGGGCATGTCTTCGCTCGGAATGAGAGATAAAAGGGATAAAACAGAAGGAGAGGAGATGAAAGCGTTGAATACTAACTATTGGAGAGGCGAGCAGACAGAGGAGTCTGAGGACGAGGTTGTATCCTTGACTCCCCCTTGATGGATCTGTAATTGTCTATTCTGTGATCATCGAAATCCTTTATGGTTTTTGTTCTTGGTTTGATTGGAAGCCAGTATCACACCTCCCCTCATGATGTGCACCGTAATCACTGACCCGTCCCTCTGCACCATCTGTGCCGTGACCCGTCCACTTACCTGTGCTGCCATTCGTCTTCATCGTCTCTGGACCCACGAGAAGGAACTAGTCAGAGAGAAAAATGAGGGCCGGGAAGGAAAGAGTTAATGGGGAACATGCAACAATGTCAGTGTCTTTGTCAGCGGTGCAGCACCCACCGCTCCCTCCACTCTCATATATACACATAATCCCAGCTGTCACATATATGTAATACACGTATGGATCAGCAGTGTAAATCCAGAGTGCAGAGCTGTGGGGGCGGCAGCTGTCAGGGCAGATGCTAAAATCCATCCTTTGGCCAATGATAAAAGCTCAGTGTGTGCGGGTGTGTGGAGAGTGTGTGTGTGTGTTTAATAAGTGTAGCCACACAGATGTTTGGACATTAGTTGACTGCTGGTATCTGCAGCTCAAATGAGCCTTGAGGCTTAGGTCATTAAACACCGGCTTTAAACTTCTTCACACACACACACCGACACACAGCGAGATGCACACACCGGGGCTTTTGACGTTTCCCCAAGTAGCTGACACGGTAAGTTTCTCTTAAACTGCGCGGCCGATCATGTGACTGGCGCGCTGCCTGCTGACTCCCTGACATAACTGCCAGAAGCTTAAACGCAAGATGCTCAGAGACCAAGTGTCCATTGGGAGAATTAAGAGGATACGGCTGGAATAAACAAATAAATGAGTTTTTAGCAATCTCAGACTCAAATATCAACACTTCAACAGTTTGTTTTGAAGCTAACCAGCTGAATGGGTAGATTTCTAGCCCCAAACCGATGCCACTACAGTTGAGGAGTCCACTCTTGGGCGACCCCCAAACACACTTAGTGGGTGTCCTCTGGCCAATTAATATCTGCACCCATGAAATCATTCATAAGACACTTGACACTCGCAGGGCATGTCTCCCACAAACAAGACTTGACAGCAGAGTTCTGTACAATTTAGTCAGCTGGCAGTGGAGACAGCGAACGGTAGAGGAAGTGTGCACGCGCGTTGGTTTGGCCTGTTTCCCAGCGCGAGAGCAGCCGGGATCCTCTGAGAGCCAAACCCTGTTTAAATGATGTTATCAGAATGCATTTGTTTCCACTCCATCTGTTTCACTTACACACTCTTTCACTCTGCTCTTTCATCACTCAAAGTCTTTCTGTTTTCCCTCTCGTTCACAAATACCAGGCTTCAAATTCTTCATGTCATTCTTAGTGCTCTCTGGATGTTGGTTCCTGCGATGTTGCCTACATTTGTGAGGAACGGCTGCTTGCATTTTAGAATAGAAGATGCTGCTCCAGAGAGAAAAGAGCTGAGGACGAAGAGGTCAAGACTGAAATTCATGTGGAGGTGGCTGAGATCGTGCAACTTGCTTAGCCCGCATTATCGAGTTAGTTCACATGAGGTGAAGTGAATTTGAGATCAGTCTGGTGACATAATGGGTTGAGCATTTCAGGTGGATAACTGTTACTCAGAGGTGGGAAATTGCCTCCTCATTATTTTTATTTTTATTTTATTTTTTGACAATGCTTACTCATTTATGATTTATTTTCCCTTTGTATTTTAATGTTATTTTCTTAATATTCTCCAAATTGTGGGAAAATTCTGAAGGAAAACACAAACACAAACGAAAAACATTTCTATATTCCAGAAGTTACTTATTATAAGAGAAAAAAAAATACGCAAAATACATTTTAATCAATGTTTTTTCCCCCACAATTATGCAATGTATATAAAAATTGGAAGCATTATAGCATTTAAAAAATCATTGGACGCAATATGTTCAATGAAACAACAGGTGGCGGTAGGAACTCACTCGCACAACCCATCTGAATGTGATGAATTTGTTAATTCACAGATAAATAATCTTCATGGTGAAGATAGCAATAAAAGAGTAAATGAATTTTTTTTTAAATTAAAAATATATATATTGAGAGAAACTGAATATAGGAACAAAAAAAACATAATAAATATGAAAAAAAAAACATATAAAAAAAATGCAAATCAAAACCACAGTATTAAAACTGTTTAAGCAAAATATGTCACAAAAGAAGTTCACTCTTTATCTCTAAAACATGTGACCTATGACCTTTGTGTAGCAGATTGTGCAGGCTCATTCAGTGTTTCCTTTGAAGAGATGCCAGCATGCATGACACATGCATGCACTGCAAAGCAAAACAAACCCCTCCGCAGAAGAGACCCCCAGTCAACCGCATTTGTTATTAGCGGCTTGAGTGGGTTATTGATTCCCACATGCCTCAGGTTTGATCCGGCCTGAGCGTGTGAGGACTCATCAATCAAGCGTCTGGTGATCGAGGGTCATTGCTACCTCTTCATGGACACCACGTGATGGTGTGGCCAGCGAGCGTGGCGACATTTTCCAGCACAAGTTGCCGGTTTTATCCTGCGAGAGTGTGGAACGGGGAGGTTTATTTCCAGGGGGAAGCTGATTATCGTCCTGACAGGGAGCATTTTCTCTCTGACAGGTGAGAAGCCACCGGTGGTTTTTAGATGCATGTAGAGGGGGAAGAAATTGGAGTGGCGGGATCTTGATGGTGTTGGAATCAATAACAGCTCGGGGAGGTGGACACACTGCTCACGCATGATGGGAGGAGGGTGTGTGGGTCTCTAACCCACCTCTCTCAGACTGTAGCACTAACATGGGTGCTTCTCTTCGCCAGTCAAAGAACTGAACCAGCGTCTGATGCGTTCCCCGCAGATTCCTAAACCACTGTCAAATGCTGAACACACAATTCTTTATTTCACAAATCTCCTTCGCCGGTGCGCTTGCTAACCTGCAGTGATGTGATCCCTGGTGATGCATTCGCTTGCCACAGTCTATTACATCAATTTGGATGCTGCAACAGACTTTGCGGTGCTTTCACGACCCAGTGAGTTAATGTAGCCCTCATTGCCATGATATCTTTATTATTATTACCCATCAAGTCTTTAATCGCTTGTCCATGTAGCCAGACATTTCATTAGCAAATTTTTTAAATGATAAAAAGCAGATTTCAGTCCTTAAAATTCCAGTCAAATGATGTCATATATTTAGAAAATGTGCCTGTGTTTTGAGCAAGTTGAGGTCTTAAACTAATGAGGAATGTGACCGGGACATTGCTATGTTATTGCAGCACAGGTGGAATTATGGTGGGAGAACTGTGTCGACACGATCTCTGGCGCTCCCTCCAGCTGGGATTAAGTTCCAGTGCAGACACAGAAGAATGGCTGTGAGCGAGTGACACGCTTATATCTGGGCTGCAGTGGCTCCCTTTAACCACTGGACCCATGATCCAACTGCAGATAACTCTGAGTGGACCACACTTGACATTCAGGGGCCTCCATCTTCTACAACAATAACACTACCTTTAGTCTTTCAAGATTGATAGAACCATCAGTATTGTCTATTAGAAGTGTCAAGAATGCAAAAGGCGAAGCAAAGAGTCAAGTAGAATTTAGGTTTATTGAAGTTTCTGTGTGTTTAAGTCTGTAATTTGGAACACAAATACCCAGTTACATCAAGATATATGTTTTGTTTAATGCATTGAGCCACAAAGTTTTCAGTAGCACTCGCTGACAGAGCTCATGTGAATTTTTTTTTTTCTTTTAGACAACCCTAGTCCCCACGGATGGAGTTCCTGAAGTGCAGTTTCGTGCAGTGATTCTTAACCATAGGGCCGGGGCCCATGGTTGGGCCGCAAGTGCCTCCTTGAGGGCCGCTAAAAGTTTTTTTGTTTTAAACCTTTTGGCCGCAAGTCCCGCAAGACGTTCAGTTTTAATACATTAGTCACGTACGGTGGCTGTAGTTTGTCACTGAATTGACTTGACAGCTGCAAATCTGTGATTGTAAACAACTATGGAGAAGTTCTTGAAAAGGAAAAATGATAAAGAAAGTGAAAAACTGTTCATGAAAGCACCCGTCGAAGCAGTTTTCAAAGTTAATCTATGGCGATTCTTTCATTTACACTTTAATTCTATCTTGTTCGGAGTTTAAATAAAATACATTCTTTTCATTTTATGATAATTACACATGGTTTTATTATATTTACTTTATTCAGAATTGTATTCAGTTTTTCAAATAGTTTGCATCAAGTGGATATTTTTCTTTATGACTCGCTCCTAGTTCAGCTGCTAGTTGGACTTTTCGATGACAAATAAATGTCTTGCACTCCATGATCACATGGTTTCATTGCACAAGGTTTTGGTTTGTTTACGTGTAAGTAGATTAAATATAGTTATTGATCAGAAATGAAATCAATAGTAATGAAAGGTTTAGAACCCCTGGTTTAGTGTAGTTTGTTTGGAGAAGTGGGGGTTTTAGTCGGCTATAAAAGCATCTGTGATACAGGCTTATTGCGTGTCTTATGTGAAATTTTCTTTTTTCTTTTTTCACATCTGTAAATATTTTTATCCTTTCTTCTGAATCCGTCGAGACTTGCATTTTGTCCTTTTATAGCCACCGTAGATCAAGCTACCTTCACTTCACGTGTTTGAGCTGATATGGCTGAAGTAAACAAGAAATATGTTGCGAGCATGACATCGCTCCGGTTTCAGTGCATTTCTTTTTCTCTCTCGCGCTGATCTACCTGTCTTAGTTGCGGCACGAACGGTGCTTCGGAATTTTCTATTCTGCTGAAAATAACCAGGGTTATGATTGATTTGCATGATTTTTGTGTGTGGTGGGAACAAAACGTCCCCGTAAACTGACGCCTGTCGTATAGATTGAGGTCTTGTAGTGCTCCCTTCAACAGAGCAGGCTATGGACTGTTGAACAATGCTTTTACAAATGTCAACCTGGTTGTAGCGAGACCAAACCGTTGACCCACAACTGGCATTGCCACCAATGAAAAGCCAAGAGCAAGTAATGGTATTTATTGAACGTAAAGGGTTGTTTCTTCTGTTTCACTAACTTCTATGAAGAGCTATGAGCAAAAGCTGCTACTGAAGGTGAGGCCAGCTGCGGCAGCAATGACCATCTTCATAAGTAAGTAATGTGAAAATTAATATGCAGCGATCGATGAGACAAAACATGTCAGACTCTGCTGTTCTTGTAAAGCCGACAGTTGCCACAGTAAATTGCAGCAGACTAAGTATGTTTTTATAGCAACAGATTTGTAATGTTCACACATAAAATATAAAACATCACACTGCCTTATTTTTGGGAGTCGAGAGTGGATGATGAAGACGTAATAAAGTCTTAACAGCGCCTCCTAATAATGCATGACCAGACAAATATTGACAAGTTGGGGCAGGAAACCGCAAAGAAGTCTCAGCGGCATAAATAAAACATGTCCGTCTGTGTCGGAAGTCTCAGTTTGTGCCGGGTCATGCTGGCTTCCTTCAGCTGAGGCTGCACCAGCTTGGCCTCTCTTTCTGCTTCATCTGCTCCTCCAGTGGCCTTTCTGGACTAACCAAGCATGAGAAAGTTGAGGAGCGCAGGAGACACGGGGAGGAATTAAAAGCTTCCTCTTCCAGTGAGTCAATTAGAAAAACAGGGAGCGTTGTTTGCGACAGGTGAGATGACGTGTCGGGTGGAAAAGGTTCTGTTTGAGGATGTGTGTTTGTGACATGAGGAGTGGAACAGCCTGAAGGGGACGAGTCAGATGGTGGGAGCTAAGAAAGCTACTCAACTGCATCAAACAGATTAGACTTAGAGACTTAGACTTAATATAAAGTTACCCTCGAAAACTGACTTTTTTACCACCAAAACAGGACAAAATACATTTACACTGAAGTGTCAAAGTTTTAGTCTGTAACTGTTTTCCATTGTCTTGCTCAGTGAAGTCAAATCCCTGCCTATTAGGTCACCTCCTGAATTCCAGTGACCTATTTAAGGGTAGCAGCACCTGTAAGCACGGGCACAGCAGTAGTTGTGATGCATTATTAAGTCTTTGGCAGCAGTGGTGGATTAATATTGTAGCAGCGCGATGAGGACAGGCGGGGAGGCTGAAGGTTTTTAATTTGGAGAAAAGACAGCAGAACTTAGAGCTCTGTTTTCTGCAGACAATCTGAACTCCATGAGTAAATGTGTAGGTGGTAATGTAAGAAATATTTTTGATATGATAAGGCTCTTTTGCAAATATTAAATCGCTAAAACATGCGGTTTGCGATTTCTTCTCTCACCATGAGGGGTTGCCACTGCCAGCCTCATCCGCCTACACCTTCTCATCATGCCCCCACTTGCTTGAACCTTATTCCTTGTCTTCCACGCCACCTTTTTCCTTGTATCTCATCAACATTCTTCTACCAATCCATCGGAACTTCGACCCTCTGAGATACTTAATGTCAACTTCATCTCAGACTCACGCTTCTGTAAAGCTTCTGTCATTCGCCTCCACCCACCTTGCACTCTCTTCATCGCCTCCCTCAGACAGAAAAGCCTCCTGTCTGATGCAGAATCCCTGACAGAACCAGAGTCTGGGTGCAAAAAATTGAGCCATTTTTTTAGACAGAAAATTCACTCACTTTCTTCGACCAACATTAGCACGCTCACAGAAGCCGTTTCGTAACGTCTTCTCAGGCTGGAGCTGTTTGATTGGCAGTCAAAGATAAATTCCGACATAATCCTGACACAGTTTGTGTAGCTATAATGAGCCGACGAATCAAAGGTGTATAGGAGTTGTTGTCTGCGGCGGATGTTCAAGATGTTGCTGCCTTCCTTCTCTCCAGCTATAAAAGTTCATTCACACAAAGGCGAGCTCTCGCTTCATCTTTTTAGAGAGTGCTGTGTATTTATACTCTCTTTTATACTCTCACTGCAGTATAATGATCGGGTTACATCTGGGATTGAATTTCACTCGCTATGGTTTAGAAAATTCATTAGAATAGAGCACAGTAACTCAAATCACATTTATTGTACTGTTGCTACAGTGTGATGGATAGAAACAATCCTTGAACAAACTCGATAATAAGATTATTCAGTTGCAAGCAGCGATCATGGGTTGGTCAAGACAGTAAATCTCTGGAAACGTGTCAGGTGAGCGACGTAAGAACAATCTCCCCTTGTTCTCCTCCTGCAATCTTCCCGCCCTCCATTTGTAGCAGCGGATCATATCAGTACATTAGATCTCTGCTGAAAAATGGATGAAGAGACGAGAGCTCACTCTTTTACTCTCAACCAGATCCTCTTCATCCCTCTGAGCTCTGCTATTCCTGTTGTTTCCCATGTGTTTCCAGTGGGAGAGCGGCTGGATGTTGTGATCTATATGAGGAGCTCTTCAGAGTGAACACGTACGGCAGTCTCACTCCCAATTATTTCCAGCGTTGATGGCATTTATTGTCTCCCATCTCCACCCTTGAAGGTTAAGAGTACTGTTGTTCAATACAGGGCCGACTGGCTGGCAAAGTCTATAAAATATGCAGTGCAAGATACGGGGCACCACAAAGTTTCCACTCACACTGTGGATATAACACTGATTCATCTGCATTTTGTGAAATCTCCTGTTTCTGCCTGTTTAAACTGGTGACTTGATGGGATGCACCATGAATCTTCATGAAACAGTGTCCACTTTTTTAGAGGCCACCAGAAGGCGCTTTCTACTTGGGATTCAAGCAGCCATTTCAATGAAACCGCACAAGAGTTTTGAACCAATAGCGCCACCTAATGAGCCCTGAAATCGAGGACAATGTTTCATAAAGCTTCAATAGCACACTGAAAATAAATTCAAATGGGTGAGTCACTGCCCAACATCTACGAGAACCTGATGAACTTATCACTAATATGACTACATTGCTGTGTTCCATTGATCTTTTGCAACGCACCTTTCCAACTGTATCCCCCACAATTCCCCTTCTGTTTCTCGAATTCCATGCAGAACTATTTCGCTAACATTCTATTTCACCTGAACCTGCCTCTTCTCAGAGTTTATATTTGTCTCCATCTTTTAGTTTCCTCCTTCCCACCCTCGCACAAAGACTTGGATACACACACAAACAGTATTGGCTTATATTTCCCATGGTGTCTGCAATACATTCAGCCTGACTTGCTGCTGCAGTGCACTGGAGCAAAGCACCTGCTGTGCCGAGCTGATATGGAGAGAAAGGCAGATACAAAGTCATACACATGCATTTATGAGGTGGATAAATATGGAAGGGGGATGCAAACAAAGATAACTGCTGGAAAGTTGTACATGGTTATAGTGGTGTAGGTTAGATAAACATACAGTCATTGTCTACAAACATTGTGAATATGCAGCACGACTTCAGTTATTTTCTTTTATCCAAGCTCAGACTCCAGTTTTTGGGCTTTTTCTTGTTGCACTGAATCGGTGCTGTTATGTAATTCCATGGCTGGTTTGCTTCGAAAGCCACAAATAGTGTGAGATTGCAGAAATGTTGGTGGTGATTTTCTAATGTCACGTAGAGTCAAAAAGAAATGCTATCTTTTGTGAAAATATAGTCATTCGCCAACTCTGGGTTTTTCCTGGGTGATCACTTCTGTCAAATCTTGGAGTTAAATCTTTGAATTAGACTGAAAATTAAATTTAAAACTTGCATTATGGTGTTTCCCTTCAGAAGTGGGAAGAAACATCCCCAGAAACATCTGGAAATAGGTTGCCAGGTAGAATTCTCTGCTGGCCTGCTGCGCTTCTGCTTCCTTGCATCTAGCCGTCCATGGAAATGGGGTCACACACCAAGAGTTTAACCCCAAAACTAACTAGCTCTATGTTCTTTTCATCCAATCTAATTTTATACCCACTGAAGATTGCCAACTAATGTCTGTTATTAATGTCTCCAGCACTGCTAAAGACGACTCTTTTAGCACTGTCCTTGGTCCTGAACTGTGCTGCCTTGTCTCACCGTTGTTTCCCTCAAACCAAGAGACTCTCAGTCTCTGATTTAAATAGGCAAACTCCAAAACTTTGCTTTGGTTTCTGAATTTATGTGCACTAAATCGCATTGACGACGAAGAACCTGCTTGAGCATGAGCATGTGTCAAGCTAAGTCACGCAAGGGGCCAATAAACAGAACAACACTAATATTAAATACAGGGAAATAAGAGTATAAACACTGACTGTAATATCGGTCGCCCCGATATGATCCACCGCGTGTCCCGCCCTGTCTCACAATCATTCTTTTCTATCGAAACAATTGATTCATTTTCAAGTCAAATCTGAATAGATAGTCTTTATTAGTCCCACAGTGGGGAAACTTGTCATTGCCACTATAGTAGTATAGTAGTATAGACATTCAAGACATTAAAGACATAAAGGGCATCCAACATCAAAGATGTACACAAAGCTGCACCACATTGCAAATATGACAAAAAGATATTATAGTAATAATAAAGGCAATGTAATCTAATCTATCTTTAAAAATACATTTTAAAATAATAATGGATAAATATAACCACAATATTAATCCAAAAGAAAAAGTGCCGCCATAATGCGTCAGTAGTGCCTCAATATGCAAAGAGGCGGGGTGACATCAGCAACACCCTCGGAAGAAAACGTGTTCTGCCCTACGAGCAAAAATAACATTTGGCGCAAGCAAATCGGGATCTTGGTAAATCTACCTCAAAAATGTGATTATTTTGGATTACATTGCAGTGATATGATGAACATGATGTGCGCATTCCTCTGCAGAGTTGATTCCTAGTGTGGCACACACTTGCTGACTCTATGGTTTGATCATATTTACATTGACTACATGCCTGCAGGAGATAAAAAAGGCTGCTGGCTGGCTAAATTATACACTATCTCACAGGTACATGAAGAGTATACTGAATTTCTTAATCCTTTTCGACCTTGAGGCTGGATTGGAAGTCACAGTGATTAATTATGGAGCGCAGTATATCAGACCGTGATACAGACTGAACACAAAGAAATGCTTAAAAACTTCACGGTAAACAGACTTAAAATAATACCAGAAGTGCTATCGTGGATTTGGAAAACAAACTTGCTCTTCTCAGACATTTGACATCCAAGTTTTATTGCATTCTTGACACGTGATTTTCAAAGGTTATTATACTTTGAGGACTGCATTATCTTAAAGGACTGCCAACTTTCTGACTCAGCGAGTGGGATTACAAAGGTCTGAGGAAACGCGGAAAAATATAATCCCTTAAATTTCAAGTAGTGTTTTCAGTGGGCGGGACCGAGTCCTCGCAAAGTTGCTGATAGACGTGCAGCGCTGTTTGTATGCCGTCGTGTGTCTATAGAAGGATTTAGCTCAGAGCATTACGGATCCTCTGACACAGCTGGGTTTACAATTAAACTCTGAGCTTTTGGGTCAAACTCTTGAATACATGGACAAAATCTTTTTCTCAAACACTCAGATCGGGTCGCGCCATTAGCTCAACGTGTTTTTGATAAGCTTTACAGGAAGCGGAATTATACAACACTGTTTCCCCAAATCCAGCTCTTGTTGTACAGCGCTTGGCAAATACAGAAAGTTAATGCAGGGCAGAGAAGGAAGAGATAAAACTGACTGCTACTGACTGTAGATGGAGAAGCTTTGTTGAACCACAGATGAGTCCAAATGAGGCCAAGCTAGAGTTCACTGAACAGAGAGCGAGGCCAAATGCCCCTCGAATGGACACATAGATAGACTAATTGATTAATGTTCACCCAGGGAAGCGAGGAATTAAGTGGATAAGGGAATGAAAACATAACTGGCCGGGAAGGGACATCTTTGGCAGCCGGCCCGACTTGAAGAGCCAACGACTGGTGGAGAATCAAGGGCAAAGTGCTGCAGTAACAAAGTGTAAACAGAAGTGTGACCGTCTGGTGACAAGGACGCGGAGCAGACGCATCCACTATTAGCTTGAGCGCTAGTTGACCTGACCATCATTCACTTCATCAACCGCCTGGAACTGCTTCAAAACAGAGCCATTCTTCTGAAAGTACCATCATTTCCAAGGACTTGGTGGCTCCTAACAGGAGAAATGGCTCCCCTCACTATCAAAGCTAACTCGGGTTGATGTGGCGTAGCAGCTTTGTTAGCATCCTCACGCTAACTGCGCGGTTCAGGGAGCGTGTTAGCCTTGAAAGCTTCTTTCTCGCATGAGCATCAAAGTTCAATAACGCAGAGCGTGTGTCAAGCTCAGTCACGCAAGGCGCCAATAAACTGAACAGCATTAATGTTAATTGGGAGGAAATAAGAGCATTAATAGACTGTAATGTCGCTCACCCTTTTAATTAGCGGAGGCTAATTGTAGTGTCTCCGTGATTTGTTCCTAAATATATAACCGTACAGCGGTGTTTCTCCTGAAGGCTTGAACTTGTATCATTTGGTAAAATCCTCCCATCTGCTTCAGCATTATTCTGATTTTTTTCTTTTTATTATTATGAGTATAAGAGCCTTATCAGAGCCTGAACACACTCAGCGTCGGATCATTACCTCCGCCGAGGAGACTATGGTTTTCACGGTGTCTCTTTGTCTGCCTTGTGTTAGCAATAACTTGAAAAGTTTTGGGCAGATTTGGATGAAATTTTCAGGAACAAGAGAGGAGATTTTGGGCTTGATCCAGATCGTTCTTTTAGCCTTCAATTCAGTAGTTCTGTTCACAAGATATGTTGTTCCCTCACAAACTATTCTTATTTAAAGAGCTTGGGGGGGGGGGGACACGTACAACAACTTGGTCCCCAGGCCTTGAATTTGACACACACAACAGAGGATAAATACAAGATCCCACTCAAGATTTAAATTTTAAACCTTCACAATGGTGCGACGAATGCAGACGCGAGGAGTCGTGAATATTTTTGTCTGAAGTGTATACAAGAAAAGCCCTGGAAATGGAGAAGAAAGAAGGGAGTGTATGATGAAATCTGCTCTGACTCAGAAGGACAGGCATGAAAATAGGTTTACATGAAGGAAGTTTCTTGCCACTTCTGAAGATTGGACATGCAGTTCAATAAAGAAAAACTAGAGAGTAGTTCCTCACAAGCATGCTCGCACTCCAGAGCATTCCGATCTGACTCTCCTAGCGTGTTGGAAACTCAATTAAATTCCTCTCACTAACAGTGTAGCACCTTCCCTTCTCTTGGTGTCGTACTCAGTTAGCTCACTGGAAACATGATTAGCGAGTGACATGGCTGGACATCAGCGTGAGTCAGCTGCCTGCTGCTTCCCCGCTCTGAGGGGGGTTAAGGTTTGAGGTCGAACCGGCACTGAGTCACTGCACGTCTTTACAAATGCCTCAGATATTATTTGCTTTGATGGGTTGACAGTAGGATGAGTCTGATATGAGTAGTCTGCGCAGAGAAGTATAAAAAAAAGAAACACAGTGAGTTCTTCTGAACAAGTTTGTTTTAGATCCAAATCATATACAGCATGACTCCTCATGACACTACATAAAGAAATTGTCAGTGCATATTTGAATAATTCATTTCACTTACAAAAAACACTTCAAATGAATGACATTACTTAAATATTATTGGGTGTAAGAGTCATAACTTATGTCACTTTTGAGGCAACATCAAATTTATTTGGTGAACAAAGTAGCACTGCTGCATGACTCATGACCTTTGGATGTATAAATTTTGCACAATAAGCTTTTTATTTTTGCCATTCTTACATATTTTGGCCCCCACACGGGTGATGTTTCTTAATACATTTTAAATGAAACATATTTAGGTGATGGCAAGTGGCAAGAGTAGGATTTAAGTGATGCGAAGAGGGCGGTGCAGGCAAGGTGGAACGGTCAAGGTGCTCTGTGACGGATGGTTCTGTTCTTGTTTAGAGACAAAAACAGGCGAAGCAGAGTTAGATAAGAAGAGATGAAGATACTGATGTATGGAAAACGGCACCTTCTGAGTAAAAGAGATCAAATGTGATTTCAGACTGCTGAGTGGTGACTCATACACACGTAATTCCATATTTATTTACACCGATTTAGAACCGGAAAGCATCTTTATCTTCATGTTTATTGCTCCTCATTTGTACTTTTTTCACCACCACCACCAAGAGTTATCTCATTACTACTTGTTTCTACTCATCGGAGCGACTCATTATAAACCAATTTAATTGAATAGCTACTTTTTCATGTGAAAAACTTGAGGTTGATATCGCCTTAAAACGTGAGGATATCTATTATCTACAGCTGAGTATGATGAATAGAGGCTGGGGGAATTAGCATGAAGCAGGTCTGGCTTGGTCGTGAAGCATCACTCATTTGTTTCAAGGAGAGAAATTTGCTGTTGAAGGAGGCGCTAATGAGGTTTTTTATTTCTTAATATCTCCGCACCAAAGCGCTGCAATCAGCACGACTACATTAAGCTTTTCAGTTTTAATTGAGTGTTTGCTTAAACTCATTCAACCACTCTTTTTAGTTGCCATTTTCTAAATTAACCCCATCAAATACCCATATAGCACAATGGGTGACCTCTGAATAGACTGGTTTGACAGAGCAAATTATTCTAGTTCAGATGTGACGTTAATGAGGGTTATTTCTGCTCAGTATAGGTTTTTAAATCACAGTTTTATTCAGTTTATTCATGTCTGCATGGCAGGCCTGTACAGCATTAATGGAGAGTTAGATTTTTGAGGTGCCAAGAATTCATCTGTTCTCACCCACTTGGTCTTCAGGTTCTTCAGAAGTCTTTGTTTCAGTGCGCTGGACAAGAAGAGTTACTGTTGTTATTGGTTTTGAAGAGTTGATATCCACGCAATTTTGCTCTTGTTTTGTCTAAATCCCATCCCCTTAACAAGTTTTCATTTCAGTCTTGTTTTGCCATTCAAATCAGTGGGTTCAAATCCTTCATATTTGCGAGGAATCTAGGATGTATTTGAGGAGTGTTTGACATTGCTGTCTTCCAATTGAGTCTTCCTTAACACCCGTCCTGCCGACACGTGGTTTGAGAGGATCAGCATCATGGTGATCCTGCTCAACTGCGTGACACTGGGGATGTACCAGCCCTGCGAAAACATCGACTGCACCTCGGACCGCTGCCAGATCCTGCAGGTAAGATCGCTGGCTGCTTCTGTGTGGGACTCCACAAACACTGACTGATGAGAAAGAGGTGATCAATTATTTGACAGGCAGCTCCTGTTGCCGGCGTTCACGCTGCGCTGCGG
Source organism: Synchiropus splendidus (assembly GCF_027744825.2). NCBI lineage: Eukaryota > Metazoa > Chordata > Actinopteri > Syngnathiformes > Callionymidae > Synchiropus > Synchiropus splendidus. The sequence goes on from NC_071352.1 coordinate 5,081,504, forward strand.
ACACTGCAGTGGAGTTTATCAGGAGCGCTTCATGTTACCTGCTGTGCTCCGTACCGGAAATAAGAATTCCATTTGGTGCTAATGTCTTATCGAGCCTCATTTGATTTCAACCGACAAGGCATCACATGTTCAAAAGCAGCCGCCGTAACATGCCGCCACCATTTGCCAAGAATTGTTTTGGTCTTGTTGTGTTTAAAGGCCCCAAACTATGCTAATTTTAGGGGCTATTAAATTGATATTAGATCCCAGTGGAGCACTCAAGTTGAACACGGAAGTAGTGAGACACATAAAACGGAATAATGACTTACTTGCAGCGTTGAATTCATTGACATCACGACAAAGGACAAAATCCTGTCAGCTCAAACTCATGCATGGAGAATTTTATATGCGTTGATGCTGAGGAACCACAGCCCCAAAATAACAACCATAAGGCCAGTTAAAGTCAGTTTCACATAACACGGGCCCTACAAAATGCTACATTAGCGCTTTGTTTTTATCATCTAAAAGATGCACTAAAAAGTGTAGGATGGTCAAACAACTCATTTTTATTCATAGATATTCTCCTCTCTTCATCACAAATGGGGTCACAAGTAGGATGCTAACTGCCAAGTTTCGTTTATTTACACATATTTAGAACTGGAAAGCATCTTTATTTTCATGTTTATTACTCTTCATTTGTTGGTTTTTCACCACAACCACCAAAAGTTATCGAATTACTACGTGTTTCTATTCATCGGAGCAACTCATTATAAACCAATTTACTTGAATAGCTACTCTTTCATGTGAAAAACGAGGTTGATATTGCCTTAAAATGTGAAGATATCTACAGTTGAGTATGATAAATAGAGGCTCGGGGAATTAGCATAAAGCTAATAACAACCATAAGGCCAGTTAAAGTCAGTTTCACATAATAAAGGCCCTACAAAACATTACATTTACGCTTTGTTTTTATCATGTAAAAGATGCACTAAAAAGTGCAAACAAGTCATAGATGTTCTTCTCGCTTCTTCACAAATGGGGTCACAAGTAGGATGCTAACTGCCACAGATGATGCTGCCAAGTCTCTGTGACGTGTTTCATGAATGCCTTTTTTTTTTATAAAATATTTAATTCAGTCGAACCTAGCATGCTTTTCGTTTCAGTTGCGACTCCTGGATCACACCCAAGCTCCTCTCCTCACAGGTCCTGCCAGGATGACTTTGTTACGGCCATTAACACAGTAATTGTCTCTTGTATAACTCGCGTGTGAAGTGCTATGCGGCACATTTGTACAACCAATAAAACCGCTGACTGAAGGATAACAGACAGATTTGTGTAATTGAATTTGTATTCATTAGACCTCCAAGAGTTCACTAACTTTTAAAAACGCATTGCTGTCCCCCTCACTAAGGCTCCCTGACTTTGTCTCTCTAACAAGCACATTGTCTCCCCAGGTAGTGTCAAGGGTCCTGTTGTAGAGGCTGCTAAAGCTAAGAAAGGGATTTCGCTGACAAGGCTTAGACTGAGGCTGCGGCTTAGTTAAGGTTGGCCGTCTTCAGCTGCTGCGTTCCTTAGAGATATAAAGCTTTGTGCCCTTTACCTTAGTGAGGAGCCAAACACAACAACACTCTCAGATGATAGTTAATTGACTACAAGACACGACTCGTGGAACAATGTGATCGATATGACAAGCTTAAGAGGCAAAGTCTGACATTTAAGAAATCATATTAGTGCGGTCTTGGTACTGGTTGTTCTGAGCACCTCTTTATACTGTTTTCCAATTAGCTATTTTAATGAGTTATTTCAGTTTACTCTCAAGCGCTGCGGCAACTCACTTTTCCCTGCTTATCCAAGGGTGCTTCCCTCTCCTCTTTTCCGACATTCTGAGGGAAATTTTACATTTTCAATCTACCCTTGAGGCTCCCCCTGGTTGGTCATGCCAGTAACACCTCACTAGGAAGGAGGCCCATGAAGATCGCCATCTCTGTTCTCTTCATAGGATGGAGCGGAGCCTCATCCAGATTGCATCTCCTTTTGCTAAAATATTTTTTTTTCTTTTGGTCCCTTGTGAGAAAGTGAGGATTAGAATGTTTTTTGCGTTGCCTTTTGGCTCAGCTCTTTCTTCACCATGGCAGATCAACACATCAGCTCATTGTCATAGTCGACACACTCATATAATCTATGCTTTATTGCCTTTAAGCAAGCCCTGGAAACAGCTCTCTGACTGAAGTTATACCCTCCCAAAAACGTCCGTTTCTTGTAGTAAATAAAAGAAAAACTAGATCTATATGTAGCACCGCGGCTAAGTGTAATGGCAGTGAGGATGAAAGGAGTCAGAGGCACTTCTCAAGAAAGAATACAAGGGCTGATAGCTTGTATTAAAGTGATAAGATCCTCTTCAGCTCAGGTTCCTTTAATTTGATAGCCTTATTACATTTCACCAGGGAATGTAGGTGGCCCAAAAACATTATTCATCAAAATCCATCGGTGTATCATTTTTTGGAAGCGACACCAGCAGGCACAACAGCGTCATGTAATTCTACGTCTGACTTATTATTCCCCTAGTGTGAAATTACAAGCCTTCATCCCGCTCTAAATTATGCTTTTATGCAACCAATTCGCTTTCACTTAACTTCTCCGCTCAACCTCATACAGATTATGCACCGCTTTCAATCAACATACCTTTCCTTGCTGCTAAAAGTCGATTGAAATGCTTCAGGGATTGAGTGAATTAAAAACAGTGATTTATTGTGTAACAAAAAGCTATTGCAAATGCGTTTTGTTAATTGTGCGGGCAAGACACTTTTTTTAAACCATAAATGTTTGGTTTAGATCATAATTCCGAGCATACAGTTCGATTTAGTTGCATATTTTGAAACAGAATATCTGAAAAAATAGATTAAATAATAATAGAAAATCCAATCAATAATATTGTCTATGTCAATATTATTATTAAAAAAATGAAACTCACTCAAATTAAATAATAGGGAGTTAGCATATTAATAACATAAACTCTCCCATATTATTGTCCTACCCGGATTGTATCAACAAAATTTGCTATCATAATATTCCGAGTGCAATGAGCACAATCGGACAGCAGGTGGCAGTTGCATCACGGCGCTTCTATAAAACCGAAGCGGAGAAGAAGAGGCTGCGCTCTGAGAATCTATACGTTGGTAAATCCATATATTATCACCTTATTCACCGTTTTTAAGTTTATTAGAGGGTTTGTTTAATGGTATTTTGTGTTTTGTTGTGTCAAAATGACCGTTTTCTGTCGTTGTTTTCAAACGAACCTTCTCCACTATATCATATATATATACTTTTCAAATGTTCTGCCTTCGCACTGGAAACAAAATACAAGCCAATTTAAGTGTAATGATGCATCTACAATCTCAACAGCTACATATTTCTAACGCGTTTTGTGTCCAAAAAGTGCATTTTGATCAACACCATTAAGTGTTCTTTATCTCACTACAGAGCAAAAGTGTTCCACTCTCAGCTCCTGCTGCTCTGTAAGATGTACAAACATCAGGCCGCACTGAAAAGGGAAATAAATATCTGTTTAGAAACGTGCCCACCATCACAAAACTACTTATGACACAGTCTCCTGCCAAACAGGCAGCTCAATGACAGAAATATGAAGTTGCTTCCAAGCTTCTCTTTCGACCCATCACTAGTCATCCACGTCCTCCTGTCGCCGGTTAATCCTGATAGGACCACTGCAGACGGAGCCGGCGCTTCTGACAAATAACTGGGATGAAGTCATTCCTCCTTCACTCTCTGCAACAGGGACGCAGCCCAAGTTGAATTACATGCGAACCGTGCCAACTGCATTATTTATCAAAACATCATTTACGATGAGATGAAGCCTCTCATCGCGCGCTGCCAGAACTGTAGGTCCTGTGACTGCGGGTAGAATTGCCAAGGTGTTGTTATTAATGTCATCATATTGGCTTATGCATCATTACATAACAACTGTTGAAAAATTGCGCAGCTGAAATCCATCCAAGACTTCATTGATTGTTTGGGCTGAAAATATCACACATAATCTTTTCAGAAAACCTAAAATAGCACCTATTCTACTGACTTATATTATTGATATTAGATACATTAAGTTACAGTTAGTCTTGATACCTTTTTCTAAAATTGGAGTGATACGCATTCATTTGTTGAACAAAATCTGAAGCCATTACAATTAATATTGTGTTTTGTCATTTGATCAATAACTCAATTATAATAATTCGAAACCATTCATTCTTGTTCCAAGTATTGTACCTGTCAAACACTGCTGTTGTGCAGGTCTCTTTCTCTCAGTCCTGCCTGAAACCTGAAACAGGTGTAACAACCTTCGAAGTAATAACGGGAGAGTGTTTTCCCATCACAGCCGCTGTTGAAGTGCGCACGATGTAGCACACTCGCGGGGAACATTTCAGCACTTGAGCAGTTTTCACTCCGGCACAGGAAGTCCCTCTGATGTGACAAACTAAAAATGACTAAAGCTAAAGCCTTTTGAAGTTGTATCCCTCCTTCTACCGTTGCTGAGTCGATGTTTGTCCACCTGCCTACCCATCAGCCTCTTGTTCCCCGATGCATGATCCCTGTATGACTCCTGATAATTCAGAATGAAACAAAACTGAAATCAATAGTTTTCTGTTCTGAGTTTGAGTAAGAAAATGTCCTTTGACTTTGGAGAAAACACTCATATCGCCTCAAGCTCAGAACTGAGTGGAAATTTTGAGGTGGTGATCCAAACATAATAGTGTGAGCAGTGCAAAACAGATTTATATCTCTGGTCGCATATTTTTCTTCCGTCACTATGCAAGCAAATAAATGCTTATATCTTGGGCGTCAGATGCCTAATCTACCATGCATGATATCGGCCAACAAAAATGCCATGTGTGTTCACTAACAACAAACATTTCTTTCCCTCTTTCTCTCCTCTCCTCACAGGCCTTCGATGCATTCATCTACATCTTCTTTGCATTGGAGATGGTGGTGAAGATGGTGGCCCTTGGAATCTTTGGCCGCCGATGCTACCTGGGAGACACCTGGAACAGACTGGACTTCTTCATAGTCATGGCAGGGTAAGCAGCTTGACTTAAAACCGGGAGAAAATCTTTTCTCTCTGCACATAATGAATCAAATGTAGCATTTATGTGTCCAAAAATGAATAAGAAATTTGAGAATTTATGGGGCGTAGTTGTACAAATATTTTTTCAGTCATACTTCTTTCACATTGGGAAAATGTTTGTTTATTTTGGAGGGTCAGGGGGTGTCCAAAAGTCCCACCATATGGGGCTCTTATGCTTCTAAAGTGCTACGGTGCCCTGGTTTCATTCCATGTTCAACAACTGGGGTCTCGAAACGCCTCCTCTCCACCTTTGTACCTTTGTTGGTTTTAAATCGCAGCTGAGAAATGCAAGGCATCTGGCTATGTATGTGGAACATGGCGATCAACAACTATCTGGTTGGTCGCGACTGATATCACAAATGATGGCAGAAGTAGGATGATCATTGGACACCTACCGATAGTATGACTCACATTGCAAAATAGCTGCGAATAAAAGGTCACTAGCAACTAGTACAATTCTTGTTAATAATATTTCAGCAATATTTCGACAATATATAGTGTCAAAACTAACCAAGTATGAAATGTTTTTGTTGCAAAAATGTGGCCAACAAAAGTTGCTGGTGTAAAAGACAAAGTAGGAAACACTTTTATACAATGATAGAACTGATGGCAGAAGCCATATCGGGGTTGTTATTAATCATGGATGTGTGTGCATGTGTGCGTGCGAGATGAGTCACAAAGAAGTCTCAAAGCAGCAAGTCTCAGGCACTGGACTGACTCTGGCAGATTGAGGGACATTAATCTTCATTCCAGCTGAATCAGTTTAGTCCCGGATGGATGTGATTGCAGGTGTGTTTGTGTGCGTGTGTGTTCAGGGACTCTGGGCTATTCATTGAGACAACATTTGCTCCATTAAAAACATTTAGGCCTTTTTCTTTCTTCCCTTAAATTACGTCAGTATTGTTTGGCGATCCTGGGATGAGTTTTGGAGGCTTCCATTAGATCAGAGGGCACGGCCCAAATGTCTGCCGACAGTCTGCCATGGCTTGGTGTCTGGAGCAAACAGCACGGGTCCCACCTCTCCTGCTCGAATTTTCTTTACTCTTAAATAACCCATCTCCTCGACAGACACTACTCAAACCATCTTTTCACTCAGTCTGAGCCAGTATCTCTCTCAGCCGAACAGTCTTTGTTCTTGGCTTAGTTTTCAGCATGGTTTCAAATGTGATACACTTAAAAAGCATTAATAATTGAGGAATAACATGCTTGTGAAGTGGTGCGTGCACTGGTACATCTTTTTGAGGTCAATGGGAAAAACGTTGATGTTTTGAATGATGAGCTGGTTTTACTTTAAAACCTCTATTTTAAAGTCAATTCCTGATGACTCATTCAAAATGCACGGTGAGTTCAATAATTATTTATTCATGTGCTCATGAAGAAATAATTCATTTTGTATTAGAACATGAGCAGTACTACTGCAGGGGGGCGATTATTATTTGTAAATCTTTTTACAGCAATGAAACTTAGCTAGTTTACAGTACCTTTCACACCAATATCTATTAAAAACAACAAAAAACGTGTACAAGGCAAAACTTAATACTTAAAAGTATCTCATACAATATAAATATTATGACCCAGATTTTTGTATAAGTGATATTTGTGAGACAGTTGCCAACAGTCTGCAGTCCTGACTCCACCACCAAACAGAGTTGGAGCAAACCCTACAAATAAGGATATGAATGCGGACAAATTATAGGTATTTATGGCTCTGGAACTTTTATGAGATGAAAAATTACAGGCTTCATAAAATAGATTAAAGAACGATTGAAAGCCGACGACCAGAGTGCAGGAGATGAGATCAGATTAAGACTAGTGAGACCATTGAAAGCTTTATAAGCTAATAAAAGTATCTTAAATCCATACTGAAACACGAGAAGCCAAAGCCAAGACTTTACAACAAGTTTAATGGGGCTTCTCTTTGTTTCTCATCAACAGTTGAGTGTCAGAACTTTGTGGAAATTGAGATACATTTCGCTTTTCATAGGCCGCACCAACCGATCTATTGGAATCTTTGAGCAGCACATGTCACAATATCATTCCACATTTAAACACCTTCCTGTTGTGTAAATTTCCAGATATCTTCTGTGCGTAATGGGAACCCGTGCAGTTGTTCTACATCATGAGTTGTATAATACTGTGCTTGTGCCTTTTGATATGCAGTAAAAAGCAATGTCTTACTGCCAAATGGCTGCCAACCACCTTGTTAATTCAGACATTACAATATCCATGTTGAATTATTTGACTGCATCCATCACGCAGTTCTTCTCAGTCATTGTTTTCGAATGACAACAATTCCGTTTTCACAATTAATGGGCCCACGTGGCCCGTAATGACAGTTGAGTACAGCTCAAAGGCAGATGTTTTTTGGCCTCTACAGGATTTCCCCCAAACCGGAACACGACCGTGACTTGTCCTGGCAACACAGGACTTTCCAGACTGTAATAGTGAAGTGACACACGAGCATTTCTCACATGAAAGCCTGATGGAGATGAAGGCGTCGCGGGCGAAAATGGAATAATGGAGAACATCATAGAGAAGGAGGCCTGCGGCCGTCGACTAATTACCCTCCCAAACACGGCGGACTGATTGATGTTGGCAGGAAGAGACACTTCAAATGTGCTACGCCATCAACAAAGTGCTGCAAACAAGCGCGCAAGCCCATAATTACACATATACATGGTATTAAAGCTAAAGTGAAGCTTTATATCATCATAGTTCTTCATCATAGTCACTATTTTTAGACATGCAAGTTGAACAAAAAATAAAAACGATAACAACAACTACATTCTTAAGTTAGCATGAAAACGTGACAAAATAAATGCTTGGATTGATTTGCTTTATTAAAAAATACAGTGGCCGAAATGTATATGCAACACATCCTTGCTCCCATGGAGTAATATATTGACATTGGGAAAGTGGACTTTAGCGTCCTATATTGACGCCGAAGGCAGCCTTCAGCGTTGCATGGTGACACATTAGGCTTTCAATTGAAGTCCTGCCTTCCATGGTATGTCCTGGTGCCGTGGGCAGTGCATCACCTACAAGAAAGATGGAGTTTGGGGCTAGGTAAGGTATGGGATAGTGCTCCTTTTGTTCTACAGGTAATAGCATGTAATAACACTATTTAAAGCCCCCTGAAATGGCCGTGTGTTTCTGTCAGTAAGGAGGAGAGCTATGTATGGGGTTATAAACAGCAACTGGCATCCAATAAAATTCAGTGAAGAGAGTTTCCAAACCTCACGGAAGGCTCTCTTTTTCGTCAGTATAGGACGCCAACGTCCGCTTTCCCAATGTCAATCAATATATTACACCATGGGAGTAAGGCTGTGTTGATACAGTATATAAGTGCGTTACGTTATGTGTCTCCTCCCAGTCATCTGACCTCTATTTTCGGTGCCACCCCATGTGCTACTTTTTCAATAGGTCATTGATATTTGTAGCGGCCATTATGCCGACGGTGACCCCGTATCATGAAGCATCACTCCCAACGCAAAGCTCATTATTTGCGCCACGCTACTCTTTTGAGTGGGACTCTCCCTAACTGTAACTATCTGGGTATTACATGCGGCACAAGACCAGCAATCCTGAACGCCACACTTGCACGCACACATCCATGGAGCGCGTGGGCATTCTTCTGTGAAAGTGCTTGGGCTTTGGGGGCACAAACAGCTTAGCCATACAGGGGAAATGACTTGCTAACAGATGCCAGACTCTGACTGAGCCACAACATCCTGCGGGCAACACTTAGAATAGAAATGAATCCCTCTTTCTTTTGGACCATCTTTCTGTTTATCTCCCTACGTCTTGTTATTCACTGTATAACGAGGCTTTATCACTATTTAATCCCTCCCAACCCCCACCAGCTACTTCCTGTCGTAGTGCTGTGTGGTACATTCCTACTGAGGCGCGCAGCCCTGGGAGGTGACAGGTGAGATTAGATAAAAAAAAAAAGGCCCAGCAGAGCGGAAACGCAACAGGGGGCCTCTACAGCCATGACACATACAGAAAGGTTAAAGACACTCTTTTTGTCTGTGGTCCCCCAGGATGGTGGAGTACTCACTGGACCTGCAGAACATCAACCTGTCAGCCATAAGAACAGTGCGGGTCCTGCGGCCCCTCAAAGCCATCAACAGAGTCCCGAGTAAGTAACATTAGATGTATATTCTGCCTAACCTTGACTGTTTGTGACCTGTTTCAGTCAATAACTGAGCAATGGATGAATATTTGATGCATTAGTGGGTTCATGGGCGACGTTCGCATTTCTCTGAAGACCTTGTTTGCTCAGGCCCGACCCAGAATCCATCTGTGAGGCTGGAACTTCGATCAGATCGTGTACATCTTTCTTGTCCTTTCATCTGCAACTCATTAGGAAGCCACTCTTTGTAATTCAGATCAATTCTTTCTCCGTTGACTGACTGACATTTTAATGTTTCCAAGATTTGAGCAGTCATGCAAACCCCTTTTTGGAAGAAAAAGAGCGAGCAAATTGACAAATTGTGAAGGCAGCAGACCTTTTTTGTCAAAAAGTGTCATTAGTTTTGAACCATTTTGACATTTGCTTCGTCGTGACTATTGATGACTAGATGGCTATTACGTTTTAGGTGATAATCTAACTTGTCTGAACAAAGTTTTAATAAGAATGAACAGAAAAGGATAGAGCTGCGTGTAAAATAATAATATTTATAGTAATAATAAAGACAATTTGAATCAATATTGTATTTTAGGGATAAATATAAATAAAAATAAATATCTTGAAAATATACCATGGAAATAAAACAATTTAAAAAATAATATTTTGGAAAAAATATAAAAAAAAAAAAAAAGGTTTATTATTATTTTTATATATTTAAAATGGCATATGATGATGACACTATTAGAATAATGTTTTAATTTCAATAGAGAAAAACCGTACCTAAAATATATTTATGCGATGTAATGTGAATACAGTTTTATATTAGTATAAATAAGTAAAATAAAATATGCCAATGAAGGTAAGGAAAATGCAGTCTTCTCAACTTCATTTGTCCATGTGTATCAATGCAAATTTTCCAACTGTGAGGTATTATACCACCTCACTAGCTACAGATTTAGTCACTGTTCTAACATTCATATGCGTCCTGGATCTTATCTCTTCATCTCAGAAATTCCAGCTTATCTCCCATTTCACTTGTTGCTGCTCCTGCAGGTAGTCTCTGAAGCTTGTCTCAGTGTTTGGGCCAAGACTAATGGTCAGGAAAATTGCCAAAATTTGCCGGTCACACCCTCACGCTCCAGTGACGGGGCCTTGGAGTTCCGTCTGTGTTCGCACAGCCGTCTCCAAAAACAGTCTTTTCTCTTCATCAGTCGCAACCTGCTTATTAGGCGAGTCATTAAAGCGAGCTAATATGTGCGTGACAAACTTCTTGCTTGACATGTTTCTAAGTAGCTAAGGTTTTTTTCAGGAAGGTAGATTGAAGTTCTTTTAAAACACTGTGATAATCAGTGGCCTTTCGAATGTGAATTTAAACATGTGAGAATGGGTTGCTGAAATCCATGCAACAGAAAGCTATGAGTCAGAATATGAGATGCTGCTGCCTGTTTTTGAGCTTTAGCAAAAGCTAAAAAATACAGTTCTAGATTCTCCTGTCTCGCAACTCCACTGCTCCACATGGATTCTTGCTGAATCATTAGGAACTGTCGACCATCCCACTGCTTCAGAATCTTGCATTTTAGCTATCTTTTTTAAATATTTCAATATTCTCTGATTGAATTACAAGCCTCTCTATAGAGTGCGGAAGCTGACCTGTAGCCCGATTCCCCTCTTATCTGTAATCCCATTAGCAGCGAGGAAGCCTGAGGAGAAAGCTATTGTTGTTGTTTGATTTGTTAGATCCATTTTCCCCCGACTGATACACCGGCAGCGTGTGCACATCCTGACCCTTAGAACACCTCAATTTGTCGTCCCCCCCCCCCGGCGAACGGCTGGTAATAGTCCTGTGCAGTGTGGTCCAACAGTGTTTTGGCAAAATTGGTGTCAGCTGGAGTGACTGCTAAAAGGCAGAGGAGTGTGGTAGGTAACCCGAGAAGATCTTCCTGCTGTGGTTCCCCTCTCCACGTAAGCACATTGCAAAAGACAGGTATAAAAATTCATCTGCCAGAATGAGCAGATCATTTACAGTGTTGGATACAACAATGAAGTAAATCCACATTCTCGATCAGATGCAGTGTTCAATTGTTTTTAGGTTGCATTTCCTCTGTTATTTTGGTGATCCCTATTTTAGGGAACACCCACAGGCGATGTCTCATTCCAGTCCTCGCCCCCCTCCACCCACCCACAGATACATATCACCCTCTTCTCACCCAATTAAGCTTAATGGAACAGTGGTCTAATGACGAGGTCTCCTGGGAACAAACACATTTAGACTCGCCTGCAGCCGCCACCAGAGACTTGTACACGCCCGTACACTCCCGCGCCTCTGCTCCTTGGCGTTTAATACTAGTTGATGAAGAAAAATCGACCCTTGGGACAGAGTCCTCTCTTGTAGTACTGATACATTTTTAAGTTCTGGAGATCAGTGTCGCTCACATCTCCCCCGTGTCTGTGAAATTGTGCCACCTGTTAACACCTCACATGTTCAGATAAGGGAGGACTTCATTCATTCTGTGGCAAGGAAGCGTTGCATTGCATGAAGGAATGTGACTGAGGGCAGTCTAGCACAAAGAAACGCGACAAATTCACAAGGGTTTTAATGTTTGTCGTGTTTTGGACTTGTTCACTGTGGAGCCAGAATCTCACATGAAAGGTCCATCATTGAGATGCTGCTCCGTCTTTCCTTTACTTTCCCCACGCGGCCTTATTTATCCAGCTCCCAGTTGCCTTCTCTTGAGGACAGCATGGATGTGGAGTGAAGGTTCTAGTTCCAACAACCTGCCAGCCTTGGCTCATCGATTTTGAAAAGTTTCACAGTTTCACCATCTCACAATCTGACTTACCCATCCGTTCATTTGTGTCTCGCACCGACTCAAGCAAGCAAAAGCGTCACCCTTTCCGACAGGACAGTACTAGCTTTAATTATTTGCTGGGGGCCGTTGGGCTCCAGACTATAATGCCAGTCTCACTAAAAGGTCACGACGCAGCTGTTCACAAAAAGAAACAACACGATAGCTGGAGTACTATTGTGCGGGGACATTTTACCTGCTGATTTACAAGTCCCTACCCAGCCGTCCATCCCCCTCGCCTCCCAGAACAACAATCCCCACACTGCCCGTGTGGACCCATCCAATGGGTTTTGTCATATTTTTGTGGAAAACTTCCCCACTTGAAAATAACTGTAGAGGCTGGAAATATGAGTTGAATTTCAATAGCGCTTTTCTGGAGGTGTTTGTCCCATTCTAATTAAAAGTATTGATTCACTGACTCTCACTTGACCTTGCGGATTGAGCCAAAATATTTAATTGTCCACACTTGCTGGCGTCCCTTGCACAGAGCATCATGATCCGAATATCAACGTTTAACCCGAAAGGAAAGAATGCAGCGGAGTTCTAAGCATGTGGATGAGATTCCTTCTAAAGGTGGATGTATATTTGGGAATTTATTGCTTGTGTTTTCTGTACTGTACCCTGGAGGGCGACTGTAAAAAGGCAGTTGGAACTTCTTAGTTTCTTCTTCTTTCTCTTTCGGCTTCTCCCTTCAGGGGTCTCCACAGTGGATCATGTTCCTCCATCTCACCCTGTCCTCTGCTTCCTCTTCTCTAAAAACCTACAAACCTCATGTCCGCCTTCACCACGTCCATAAATCTCTTCCTTGGCCGTCCTCTCGACCTTCTGCCTGGCAGTTCCAACTTCTTCCTCCTCTTCCTCTTCCAACATCTTCCTACCAATGCACTGGCTCTCTCTCCTCTGTACATGTCCAAACCATCTCCATCTAACCTCTCTGACTTTGTCTCCTAAACACCTGACATGTGCTGGCCCTCTGATCTACTGCTTCCTGATCCTATCCATTTTGCTCACTCCCAGAGAGAAGCTCAGCATCAGTTTGAACTTAAAATACAGGCTGCACAAGCTGATGTTCTGCAGTCGCCACAGTGGTGCAGTAGACTGGAACCACCAGCCTGCTGACACATTTTTGGAACACAACTTGTGATCGCAATCTCAGTGTAACGCAGAGTGCTTCACACTTTTTATCTCAATGGTAAACAGAGAAAACTTGATCCTTTGGTATTCATTTTTGTTTATCACCATTGTTGTCGGTTCTGATGGAACTAGATGGAGCATTGGGTTTGCTGGAAGAAAACGAACTGAGAAAAAGAGGTAGTCTATTTTGTTAGCATCTAGCAACTGTCTAGATATTAACGCAAGAGCTCTGACTATTTCACTTAACTCGTGATCATGAATTCAGCACCGTTTATCCTAGTGTGTCCCCGACTTTTGAAAGCAATTTCATTGGATAATGGATTCTGTTGGCAGATTATTCATCTACCTTCACTAGTTAGCATGTTTTCCCCCAACTTGAGTGACATGCAGTATGCAAACTTCGCACCTGCTGTTACAAACTGAAGTCATAATGAGAGTATAATCATCTCTCTCTCACACACAGGTTTGTCTGTCATATTGGTGACACATTTACCCACCAGTGAGATAATATTCATTGAACCCAGTGTGCCCATGAATAATAAAAAACAAGGGCGCTCATTTTAATAACGGATTCAACCACACGCCGTTGTTGTGTTTCTATCATCACGAGGGCTGGAAGTCACGTTGACCAGAGTCACATTTTTAACTGTTACCGCATTTGACCTTTAGCTGCCGCAGTGATTCAACAATTGAAAAATTGTTTGTGTTGACGGAATTGTCGGTCGATCAACAGCAAGTCAACCGCTGCTGCACACAGACAGGTCTGGTGACAGAACAAGGTTATCCAGGGCTCACCAGTGGCTTTCTCCTCTCGCTCGCTCTCTCTCATTAGTCCAATCTGCCACCATCATGTCCTTCTAATCTCATCTCAATATGTCATCGCTGCAGGAGGGGCCCGAGCTGGGGGTCATCATCACATGACAGGGGACGCGCTCCTATGTAATTAGGCTTCATCTCACGAGGACTCTCTCCTTCACGTGATGGAGCCTCCTGGCTGGTCATGTGACCGCTGGGATCAATGCGACTCACCATAGAAAGCATTGATACCACCAGAAGGATTTATGAATGATCGAGCATTAAACCAGCCTGTGTAAAGTGGAGCTCTGGCTCTCTGCACAGCAACAGTTGCTCTCGGTGGACGAAACATCAATCTGACTTAAAGGGGTAAAGGTCAGCACCTTCCTGTCAGAGGCGGTGGCTTCCTGTCAGGGAAATGGTGGAATGTCCACTTAAAGTTGAGAGTCACTTACAGCTCCTAGCAAGGGTCCCGTCACTATGGTAAACAGAGACTGCAGAGCAACAACAACAACAGATTTTCCATGTTGGGACTGAGGCCTTCAAAGAATGTTGGGATATAAATGAATCGTATCTACTGCAGGAGAATGATAAAGTGAGTCAGCAGATGTGAGGTTTTATCTCTTCATCAGTTAATAGGATGGTTTTTTTTCTGTTTGCATAATGACTGCAGAGAACTCTGAATGACCAAGTTTCACTGTGACTGAAAGGAATTATTTAATTATGCAAAAATTAAATGAAACGAAGAATCCAAAAGTGGAAAGCTTTCCAGGGTGTCCCTCCCATCTCATCCTCGATGATAGACATTTTTCTTCTTTTTATATTCTCATTATAGCTAGCTAGTTCCTGGCAGGGTCACTGGAGTCTATCCCAGCTATTCAGGGCGAGAAGTGGGGTGCCGCCCCTGGACAGGTGTCCTGGCCACCACAGGACACACACCTGACACGGGAGATACGACTATAACTCTTTGTTGTTTTTGCTTTCCAGGCATGCGCATCCTTGTGAACCTGCTGCTGGACACGCTGCCCATGTTGGGGAACGTGCTGCTCTTGTGTTTCTTTGTTTTCTTCATTTTCGGGATCATTGGCGTTCAACTGTGGGCGGGGCTCTTAAGAAACCGCTGCTACCCCGAGGTGAACTTCACACTGTAAGTAAATTCATCATCATCTAGATGCTTTCATAGAAAAAAAAAATAAAACAAATGATTGATGTCATGCCTTAACTGTAAACTAGATATGATTTGAAAAAATGACCCCCCGCAGATGTTTTCAAGTAGAATGTTCCTATGCACCATCTGGCTGATGGAGAAACGTGGTCCAGGTTTGATTTCATCAAACTGTGTTTGAAGCCTCAGCAATGACAGATGATATTCAAGTCCAGGGACACAACCTCAATCCAGCTAGGTGTATGATCCGTGACTCTACAAGGCTCATGTTGTGCCAAGAACAGGAATGCCTGAATCACTTCATGAAATGTTTTTTTATGGCCTTGTAAAAAAAACACTTTTTTATTAGTTGAAGGAAGCCGTTCAATTTAACATCATGTGGGAGTTCAAAGGGGTCAAGTGGTGGTTCTGAGCGTTCTGAATGTGAATCCGCTCAGAAAATCAAGCTTTGCAAGAATCTGTTGGAGAATTCATGACGCAGCATGAAAGATTTAGTGGCTGAAACTGAAACACAAAAAACAGTTTGGGTTTAGGAGAGTTTGATGACATCCTCTTCAATATTTTCATTGTATTTATTCCCTATTTTACTGTTTCTTTTTTTTTTTTTTCATTGGCCGATACGTTCATGCATTTTTCTGTACTTCTATATCTGAATAACTGTGTCAGATCTTGTCAAAAATTATTTTGACACAATTATTATTTCACTTTAGTTTTCAATATTATTTACATTATTATTAATTCACTGGTTTACACATTTTTTTAGCTTCACAATACTGCACTTTTTTTAAATGACTCTTGACCACCACAGGAATTTATAATGCTCTACAACTCGAACCAACGCTGACAGTCTTTCTGTGTGTTCTCATGTTTGCATAATCTGGCTTGGGATATGCAGAGGCACTGTATGCTAATGACAGTTGTTATGATGGGATATAAAGGAACTCGTGTTCAGCAGTTGGAGCTCACAGGTTTTGACTGTAAACTGAAAACTAGCTCTATTAAATGTCGACTGCACTGACCGTGTAGTGATTTTAGAAATGCAGTCAGATTTTTTTTTGTGTGTCACAGTTACTAACAAGAAGAAACAACTGTATATACACATGTCTGAGGTTCCTCGAGCACCTCATTTGGTCCTTCAGTGTAGCACTTGAGATCATTATGGGCTGTGAAAAGCTTACAATGGCTCTCAGTGTTCAAGTCAAGAGTGGTCCTCAATTTCGTCCTTCATCTCCTTGCCACCAATGTGTGAGTGTACTTTTGGTGGCAAGAAACGTATTAATAATTTAACTATGTAACCTCCAGTCACAATCCCTATAGAGGGAATATTTTTTAGTTTGTTTTTCTTTCATCATTTTGCCTTGCTGCGATGGGTTGGTGGTAAAGTTACAGTGAAGCTTTGAAACACACTGCATGGCAGGTGTTTCCTCAGCATGGTGCCGCGTTTTGTGGAGCGCAGCTTCCGTCCATGCCCTCCTGCTCTAGTCGCTTTTATTCATTTGCATGTTAGTTCTATCACGAAGCATGTCTTCAGTGCTAAATAGAATAAAACACAGTGATAACAACAGGAAAACACCAATAAAAATAACCATTTAAAAATATATGTAGGGCCATTGCGTT
Source organism: Synchiropus splendidus (assembly GCF_027744825.2). Taxonomy (NCBI): domain Eukaryota; kingdom Metazoa; phylum Chordata; class Actinopteri; order Syngnathiformes; family Callionymidae; genus Synchiropus; species Synchiropus splendidus. The sequence goes on from NC_071352.1 coordinate 5,098,306, forward strand.
CTTACCGTCTCCTCATGATTTTGATAGCTCTCTCCCTGTGGAAATCCAATAGTTTGGAGTCTGATAAATAATTCAGAAGAGGTAAAAGGGAAGTAAAATACGTAGACAAAGAAAGAGAGCAGTGGGTAAATTGTCTGGGCTGACAGAGCGACCATGTGATGTGTTTGTTCATTCAGCTATTTATAGCTTCCCCAGGTCCAGACCTCAGATTTAGCACGGACACAACATGTCCGCCTCGTACTGGCTCATCATGGGTGGTTGTAAATGTACTTAAGTCAGGGCAGTAGTTTCATATATCCTCTAATTGAGAGTTACTGTATTTCAGTGGCCGTCGTAGTGGGACAGCATTTGGGATATAGCTAGGTGCTATGTTGAATGGATACAGGAAAACAGTAATATTTTTTAAGGTGATAAATAATTCAGCGCTACCCTGTTTATTTTTCTCGAGTGTCCGTCTGTGTGGACCTTTTCGTAAATCTTTATTTCCTTTAACCCTTTCACTGCAAGCTCAGCCAATTGGTAGAGTAAACTATCAACCTTTGAACCCATGTGAATGAGATCACTACCCTCCCCAACCTGTTTAAGGCTTCTCTCCCCTTTGGGTGATGTATGTATGCTGATGTCTAATATAAAAGAAAAATACTGAAATAAACATTATTTTCTTAAAAAAGAACTCCCTTTTACAAAATCTTATATAGCTTGACAGTACATCACATATTTATTTATTTTTATTCTTTTTAATTATAAAAAAATGTGCTCAATCAGATTTCAGTACATGCTGTATGTTTAATTTATGCAAAACACTATGATGAGAGAAATAAATCATTTTAATTGGAGTAATTGAAATGGTTATTGGTGCAATTAATCCAGTCCTGTCAACACTTCACAGCAGGCTGCACTAGCGCCCACTGAAGCACACATATATATCCGTCCATATTCACGTCATCTGTGTCTCCCCAGCTCCACGGGCATGACCCTGCCAACACCGTACTACCAGCCCGAAGAGGATGATGAGCGACCCTTCATCTGCTCCCTGGCAACCGAAAATGGAATCATGTCATGTACTGACGTGCCGGCGCGGCGGGAAAATGGCCACACATGCACCTTGGACAAAGAGGATGTCCTGTACAGACAAGCCCTGGGTCTGAGTCCCGAGCCCTTTTCCAACGGGAGCGGCGCCGGTGAGGCAATGGGTCTGTGCCTCAACTGGAACCAGTATTACACCCGCTGCCACACAGGCAACAGCAACCCTCATAAAGGGGCCATTAATTTTGATAACATCGTGTACGCCTGGATTGTCATTTTCCAGGTATGTTTCCGTCCAGCCTTTTATTTAATTCCGATGCTGAATCGACCCTTGCTTGCAGGTGATCACGCTGGAGGGCTGGGTGGAAATCATGTACTACGTCATGGATGCCCACTCCTTCTACAACTTCATATACTTCATCTTACTCATCATTGTGAGTATATTTGATCTGCAACAGCGGTGTCATGGCTTGTCAAGGACATCGAGCTCCGTAGCTGAATGGGTGCAGGTTTACAGATGACTCGGGAGAGTGAGGGTAGTTTTAACAATTTAGTGCAATAAATAATGTAAACACAAAAGATGAACAGGGACTATGAACCAAGGACGTCAACACCAAAACGCGGAGTGAGGAAACACAAACAGGGGCAGGCAAATAAGATCAAGCTTGACTAAAGGGGACAACGGAAAACGCACTCGGAGGTTGCTCTCGAGGCCCAAATAACAAAAAGCGCTCTGTGGCAGATCTACTCACACACACACGGTATAAATACAGAACAAACAGAAAAGGTGAGTTTTAACAAAAACGCTCACACGTAAACTAGCAGTAAGAAGCAATGAACAGTGCACGGAGGATCGAGAGTAACTAAAGAGGCGGCTGAGAAAAACGACAGGCACGCATAGAATTTAGGTAACAGGATCACAAGAGTCGAAGGAGTTTACCATGAAGACGCGAAGCAACCATCTGGCGACACGAGTTGGCACCGAGGTGTTGAAATCCATGCGAGCTTAGAGATTGGAGATTAGCAAATGAGTCCCAGCCATGTCGCTCCAAAAGCTGGGGAAAAACAAGGAGACGGAAACACAGAACCAAACAGGCAGTAACAAAAATAAAAGCACAAGAGAAAAGCGGAATAACAAAGCGGATAACAAGCGGATCTTGAAAGTATGCTGCACCCTATGATCAAGCAGCATTAACAAACCCAGAGGATCATTGATTTAAAATCTCTGGCGGTCACACCGGCTTAGTCCATTGATTTGTCAGCGCAGGAGGAACTTAATCGATGAATAATAAATTGAACGAAGAGGATAAATGAAAATGGAGAATTTGCGTCAGATAGACATCAACAACGCAGTCGGATTGTTTTACCTGCCCTGCAGAGGCATCGCCCTTCCCAAACTCCTATGTCGCGTCACCGGACTTTTCTCAATGGGGTAATTATTGTCTTCATTTGGAGGCGATTATGCAGTATAACAAAGGACAATCGAAATGTTTCTGAACGGCTCACAAATACCTGAATACAAAGCGATTAGCCACACCAGCTTGGATTGATTCTAAACCTGTAATACCTAGAGAGCAGCAGTGAGGAGCCAATACTCACATTAAATCAAGGTTGTTGCTGCTTGTAAATAATCAAGTGATTATTGTTGTAAAACATTAACGTTGGATGCTAATTCATCGGTGTGTTTGTGAACACAAGCTGCCACAGAAACACAACTTGCAAAAAGCAGTTTCCTAATGCACCGCATCTAATCTTTCAAGTTCAAATGAGCCATCACTTCATCTTTTATATAAAGCAGCGCAGGGGCAGCAGCTTTAGTAAAGAGGCCCAGACCTCCATCTCCCACAAAGCTCCTCCAGCTCTCCTTGATGTTTGCAGATGACATCGTGATCTGTGGTGAGAGCAGGGAGCAAGTGGAAGATAAGCTAGAGAGGTGGAGATTTGCCTTAGAAAGGAGAGGAATGAAGGTTAGCTGGAGTACGTAGAATACATGTGTGTGAATGAGAGGGAGCCAAGTGGACAGGTGAAGTTACAGAATGTAGAGTTAAAGAAGGTGGGGGATTTGAAGTACTGAGGCTCAACTGTCCAGGGCAATGGAGGGTGTGACAAAGAGGCGAAGAAGCAGGTGCAGGCAGAATGGAATCATTGGAGGAAAGTGTCAGATGTGATGTGTGACAAAAGGGTGTCGGCAAGGATGAAAGGGAAAGTGTCCAAAAGGGAGGTCAGGCCAGCAATGTTGTATGGTTTGGAAACAGTGGCACTGAGGAAAAGACAGGAGGCAGAGCTGGAGGTAGCAGACATGAAGATGCTGAGGTTCTCTCTGGGAGTGAGCACGATGGATAGGATCAGGAAGCAGTAGATCAGAGGGCCAGCACATGTCAGGTGTTTAGGAGACAAAGTCAGAGAAGCTAGATGGAGATGGTTTGGACATGTACAGAGGAGAGAGAGCCAGTGCATTGGTAGGAAGATGTTGAGGTTGGAACTGCCAGGCAGAAGGTGGAGAGGAAGGTGAAAGAGGAGATTGATGGAGGTGGTGAAGGAGGACATGAGGTTTGTAGGTTTGAGAGAAGGGGAAGCAGAGGACAGGGTGAGGTGGAGGAAGATGATCTGCTGTGGCGACCCCTGAAGGGAGAAGCCGAAAGAGAAAGAAGATTTCTAGCTAGTTTTTTCAGTCACCAACCCAAGGTAACATGAGGCAGAAATAAAGAGCCTTTTATCTCAGCTCTTTCCTCATCATGACAGCGTCCTCGTGAGTGACACAAATCCCTCTGTCAGTCGCACACTCCAGTCGTCTCTCACTCCTTATCGGGTGCAGTGAGGATTGGACCTTTTTTGTTATTGTCAATATGACTGTGGTTATGTAAATAAACATGTAGTTGGGACATTGATTCTGCAGTACACTCAACCTTGTTACGTGTATTTGCAGAACAACATCAGTAGCAGCCTTCAGAACAACAGCGGTGTTGTCCAGTTAACACTGAATCATACACTATGTATGTAATTACAACATTGATTCAAGGGTCATGGGACACATATGAGAGTCAACCTCTTCAGGACATGTTTATGCAGACAGTTAACAGACAATAATCTGCTGAAATTGAATTGGCCGAGGAGTGAAGCTAAACTATATGATAGAATCTCAACAACGTCTCATGTGAACAGCCAGAGGCTTCGAGTTCGTAGCTTTATTTTGAAGGGTGACCACATTAGCTTTGATTGTGCTGCTTGAAAGGGAGCTATTATTCTGATATCGAAAGACTGTTTTGAAGTGTTTTTTCTTTGATTTGGTTTAATATGCTGTCCTGATCACAAACCCACAATCACTACAAGCTTGTTAACATCACACTTCATTGTCATTTTAGCTTGGAAGAACGTGAGTTCTGCCCAGTTATAGAATCTATGGTGGAGAAAATAGAGAAAACAGATTATCCTTCCCTCCCTCTTCGGGTATATAAGTCAGCCGTGTGCTTTTGCATTTATCTCCCATCACATAGATTACACTCTGCCTCTCACACCATCCGTCGGTTTTGAGCAGCATCCAAAATTGTGAGAGACTCTTTGGGCATGCTGCGGTGATGCACCATATGCGTGCTCTGGACTGCCTTCTCTAGTTATGCAGAACTAAGAAGTATCTGATCTCATGAACACAAACACGCAGTTTTCCGACACACGTGGAGATGGTGAAAAACCTGGAAGGAAATCAAAGCCTCTCACACCTGTAGACTGGCTTTGACCTTTTGGCCACAGATAGGCATTGCCACTCCTCCTCTCTCTATCTATCTATCTATCTATCTATCTATCTATCTGTCTATCTATCTATCTATCTATCTATCTATCTGTCTATCTATCTATCTGTCTATCTATCTATGTATCTATCTATCTATTTATCTATTTACCTGTCTATCTGTCTGTCTATCCATCTATCTATCTATCTATCTATCTATCTATTTACCTGTCTATCTGTCTGTCTATCTATCTATCCATCTATCTATCTATCTATCTATCTATGTATCTATCTATCTATCTATCTATCTATCTATCTATTTATCTATCTATCTATTTACCTGTCTATCTGTCTGTCTGTCTATCTATCTATCTATCTATTTATCTATTTATCTATCTATCTATCTATTTACCTGTCTATCTGTCTGTCTATCTATCTATCTATCTATCTATCTATCTATCCATCCATCCATCCATCCATCCATCTACCTATCTATCTATCTGGGCTATTGACCGGGCTGGATGTATATTTTGGAAAAAGATTGTAGAGATGGCAAGGAACTCTCATGAGAGGGGATGTGAGGCGGGAGAAGAATAGAAAGCTGCAGCTAAAGTAAGCAGAATGGAAGGATGGTCAGACGGTGCAGCGTGCTTTCGGCATCTGTTGCTCTGTCTGTCGTCTCTAATAAGACTCTGTTAGCTGACACTTTCGAGGCCTTTAGCACGTGAGCTTCTCGAGGGATTGGCAAGCATTAATCTGGATGTGAAAGTTGAATAACAACAATGCATTGTGCTGTTCATTGGAATTTTAATAGAGACATTTTGCATCAGAAAACCAATTTTTTTAACATACTTTTTAACTTTAAATAGTCACTGATATTTGTTGGCAATAATGTAAGCTCGACATCAATCAAATTTGAATGACAATATTTCACTTTTTTTTTCTTTTATGACTCTATTCACTCACAGATTGGATCCTTCTTCATGATCAATCTGTGCCTGGTGGTCATCGCCACCCAGTTTTCGGAGACCAAACAGCGGGAGCACCAGTTGATGCAAGAGCAGAGGGCGCAGTGCCTGTCCTCCTCCACTCTGGCCAGCATGGCCGAGCCGGGAGATTGCTACGAGGAGATCTTCCAGTTGGTGTGCCACGTTCTCCGCAAGGCAAAGAGGAGATCCGCCGCACTCTACTACACCCTCAGAGGAAAACCCCCTCCCCCTGGTGGAGGGAGGGGGAACAGGCGAGGGAATCAAAACGGCGAGCGCCATCACTCTAGGCACCCAAAAGGTGAGTTTGTTTTATCAAGCAACTCCAGCATATTCTATTAAGCATGAAATAAAGATCTGGAAATTAATCTCATTTAATTTTGATGCTCATGAAATTAAAATGGATAAATCTGCCACTGAGATGAAGCGTGGCCACTAGCTATTGCAACCAAAGTCAGCAGATAAACAATAGGTTGTAAATGTTTTATTGACCTTCTGCTTCAGGTGTGGCGTGTTATCAGGTGGCACCATTCAGTTATGGTTATATTCAGCCGGTCTTGAAGGTGTATATTGCTCATGACATGAATCCATAATGTGCAATTGGTAAAAATCAGTTTGACAACTTCACCCTCCCAAAAAACACTGCAACAACCAAATTAAGTCAAGTTTGAATGCTTTCCTTGCGTCCCTCCAGCTTTCCACTGTCCACACCAAACCAAGCAGGACCCCGAGTCCCAGCCAGCGGGGAACTCCCTCAGCCTGGCTGTTCCTAAATCTCCAGAAGAATGTCCTATATGCGCGTTAGCGCTGAAAGAGAGCACCGGGGAGGCGAACGCCGAGGACGATGATGCAGAGATCGTGAAGGAGAAGGAGGAGAACCACCTGGAAGACCAGGGGGACATTGTGAAGAAGAAGAAGAAGAAGAAGTCGTGCTTTAGACGCTGTATGGACGCTTGGAATGGTGTGAGGAAGAAACTCTGGGGCATCGTGGAGAGCAAATACTTCAGCCGGGGAATTATGATCGCTATTCTCATCAACACCATCAGTATGGGCATCGAGCACCACAATCAGGTAAGACTTTTTCATGGCCATCTTTGGGAGTGGAGATGCTAAGAGCTTTACAGCATAATATGCTAATCTAAAGTGTTACCATTGATACATAGCTAGCAACAATGTAGTTTTCAACGCCTCTCAACTGCTCTGCGGATACTGTTTCTAGCTTCACAATGGGCTGTGTTTCAATATGAAGCTGTTGAATTTGAATTCTTCAGTGACTCACGAAATGTGCACTTTCCCTGTTGCGAAAGGTAATCAGAAGCTATAACCGACCGGAGACATGAGTTTCATTACCAATCTATTCCAATCTGAATCTCAATTTTTTCCACTTCCTGAGAGTGAAACAATATTTGCGCTAACAAGTGTGCTCCATCCAGTGACAGTACTGATGCGTCATTTCCAAACAAAAAAATGGCTCCCCCTCACCCCTGAAAATGACTCATAACTCCAAAGTACAAACACATTCTTCTCATCTTTTATCAAAATCGTGCATCGTGCTTTTCTTTTTACTGCATTTTGGGATTAGTTGTTGATATTCTTAAGGTGTTCCCAGTCAAACGGTGTATTGGCGACACTGCTGTCTTGTGGCGGGAGGCCATCACCCTGCTGACAGTTCTACATAACGTTGAGTTATTATCCCCACAAACATCCCAATTCATGCTTATGATCCACAGTCTCAGCCCTACACAGGGGTCATACTCACATTCATGAAATAACAGGATAAGTCACTTGCAGATTTGCATTCCTGTGATTTGACAACAAACACAACGGAAGTATGCGCCCTTGAAACAATGTTCTCTGACTCCTTGTAATGGCCACAGACCATATTCACAAGGATTTGTGTAGGAGGGTAGAATCCCTGCCATGTTGTTTCCTAACAGAGGTGTAAACGTTTAGCCTCGTGTGAGACAAAACCGATCTGGCTTCTTACGTTGGCCTGATTTCTCAGCAGCAGACGAGGCAGGTGTGAGAGCAGCCTGCCAAGTAAACACAGACTCAAACAAACAAACATAAAACCAAAGGAGCCCACTCATATGTCCGTCCAACATGCCTGCTTTTAATTGCAAGTGCCACAAAAAGGCATCCTGCATTCTGGTTCCAAATCAGTCACTCCTGTTTTCTACTCGTCTCACGCTGCCTCCGCTTCCTCTCCCATTTGTTTCAATGTAAATCTTTTCATAAACGTCTTGTCCTCCTTTTACCCATCCGTCACTTCTCCCCCCCCCGACTCTCATTTACCTCGCTCTGTTTCCGACTCCCCACTTCTTCCTCTCCCGCTCATCCACCCACTCACTCTTTGACAGAGGCAGAGTAGTTACTTTCTCGTCTCCCACGACTCTAAAAATAAACGAGGGCGGCGTTTAGGAGAGAAACGCGAGGTGAAGCAAGAGGCAGACGACGTTACGCTGCAGTTTTAATGTTGCGTTCTACTTTTACTCTCAAGTCGAGACGGAGTATGAGTGGAACACATGTCGCTCGCCTTCATGTTTCTGTAAAATATAAGTTATTTTAATACTCCAAATAAAAAGTGGCTTGAGCTGTAGATTGGAGTGCACAAGCTCTCCTTGCTCTGGTTTCCTCCCATCCTTAATATTATTTTTCTTTATTTTTATTCAGAACTCTGTAACCATCTATGCCTGAGGACTTGTGTTAAGCATCTTGCTATAGTGTGGTTAACGTTCTAGACACGTGATCAGCCTCCATCTATCAAGCTCAAAGTCAGAATCAAACATCAAATCGTTTTTGTTCTGCCACCATTTACTCTAAAAAAAAAACCCTTCTTTTCACTCCATTTTTCTTCTCTACAGCAGAATTTGTCCTCTCCCATTATCTCCCTTGTGATCGACAGAAAGATATTGATTCTGAAGAGTCGGAGAGAGAGAGAGAGAGAGAGAGAGAGAGAGAGAGAGAGAAGGAAAAACGGTGGTAGTAAGATTGAGAGAATAGATCTGGATTGGGATGTAAAAAAGCGGATTAGAGGGTTGGAGTGAAGGGCTGAGAGCGTTTTTCTCTGACACGGTCTGCCAACTTTGGAAGGGTTTGCTGGTTGTTCCTCCACTGGCTTGGAAAGTGGAATTCAGAAACTCAGGAGGGGTGTCAGAGAAAAGCATCTGATCCACAAAGCACACTCACACATGGAGCGAGTTGGCTCGTGTGAGGGAGGGATTTTGGCCAATATCTGATAAAAGACAGCCACTATTACGAATGCTCTTTGAAAATATAATACTAGCCAAAACGTAGTACCCGTGCAATTTGGGTTTTTTTTCTTTCAAAAATAACTAGCCATAATTAACCTCAAAGTTTCACCTCTCTTTGTAACAAGAACATACAGGTTGCGTGTTATATCTGTCAGACAGCAGCACAGCTTTCATAGATGGCTTTTCAACAAAAATGAAATTGTGAGTAACTAATTTAATGATTTATGGTTCAGAGAAGATTCACATTTTCACAGCGGGGAACACAAGATTGTGCCAACTCACTTTTCAAAATGACAAAGTTGAACTAAAAAACTCTTGTTTTTGCCCTTCCTGAAGTGGAGCTTACGACTCATAGTTTACATCACTGCGAAACAAGGCAATTTTGAATGAAATTGCAGTTGTTTTGTCTGGAGTAATACTATTGAGCAAGGTAACACAATAAAACACACCATCCACTTCTTTCCTCGTGAAGCACAAACTTGTACTTGCATATTTACTTTTCTCTTCATTTACATTTTGGGAGTGTTTCTCACTCTATGTTCAGGTAGAGAGTTATTTTTATGCCATCCTCTGTGTGACAGAAGATGATGTTGATGTTTCTTCCACAAAAAATGAGTGTTTCGGGGCCACATCTGTGATGTTTTTGCTCATGTTGGGTTGGTGGTGGGCTATTGTCGCTGCTTGCTAAATCAAGTTTTACCATTTCTAGCTCTGCCGTCCCCTATAAAGAATACGTGATGGGCCGGATTCACAAGCCGCGACTTTGACACATGCTGTTGTGAGCTAAGCTGATGTGAGAAAGATACCTCAGATACCTGCAGACGGTTTGGGGAACGTCTCTCTCTTTCCCTCACAGTTGTGGAATGTGACACACACTGGTGTCTCTCTCTGAGGAGATTTCATCCATTGTTGTGGATGATATGATTGCTGTGCCGGTGTTTACGCATTTCTTTGTGATTGCTTTCACACCCGTCTCGTTCTGATGAAAGGATGCACACAAAACGAAAGGGAGCCGGCAAACAGAGCTGAATATTGAACTCGATTCCAAAAATGAAGCGGCAATCAGTACTGAAGTTAAACATGAAATGACACGGTCTTGCTCCGTTCATTCGCTTCTCTCACTGGTGTTTACGAAGCACAAGCAAATGACTGAACTTTCATCACTTCCATGTGTTTGTTCCAGCCCGAGGAGCTGACCAACGTCTTGGAAATCTGCAACATCGTCTTCACCAGCATGTTCACCCTGGAGATGATCCTGAAACTGACAGCATTTGGTTTCTTTGAGTACCTGAGGAACCCCTACAACATCTTTGATGGCATCATCGTCATCATCAGGTCTGCCATCCTCACGTGTGCCACATGCAGAAGGCGGGTTGAGATGCGCTTCCGATGTCTTACTTGCCCTCTTGCCCACTCCTCAGCGTGTGTGAGATCATCGGTCAAGCCGACGGCGGTCTCTCTGTGCTGCGGACCTTCAGGCTGCTGCGGGTCATCAAGCTGGTGAGATTCATGCCGGCTCTCAGAAGACAGCTCGTGGTGCTGATGAAGACCATGGACAACGTTGCCACCTTCTGTATGCTGCTCATGCTCTTCATTTTCATCTTCAGGTACCACAGCACTTTCGCTCGCAATATAAACATCTGTATTGTGGATTGACAGGTTGTGTGCACGTGTCTATTTTCCACAATATAAAATCCAGGCCTAATCGGATTAGAAAAAAGATTAAGAAATAATTTACTTGTTGCAGACGTCGCTCAAGGCCTGAACACATTTTTGGGTTAAATAATGGGATTAGCATCCAATAATTCGAGTTTTTTTTTTTTCCCCAGCCCATTATGTTGATGCGTTTCTCTTCTCCTGAGTCCCGACGTCCATGAAGGTTGTTTTATTTCACTTTCAGGCATTGTCGAACTCATTTTATTGTAGTCCTCAGGAATTCTTTCTTGAAATTGCTGGTTATGATTAGGTGCTGCCAGTGGGACACTTTAAGAGATTAGCTGATGATAAATCAATGTTGGCTTTAATATGGGTAGTTTTTTAGCCAAGGAACATTTTTAGAAGCCTATCTTGGTTTTATTATGAGTTGCAGAATCATCCACAGCATGGATGAAGGGAGGTGAAGAAGAGAGTGCAGACAGGGTGGCACCAGTGGGTTAGACATGTGGAGAGGAGAGACAATGTTGGGCCAAGAATGTTGCAAATGGAGAGTCCAGGAAGAAGAAGATGACTAGTGAGGATCATATGAGGACATCAGGAGGATAATTCGGTTAAGCTGACAACCCTCAGATGGGGAGTGCAGCAAGGAACGGATGTTGCGATGCTAGTTTTAGCATGAAATATGATGAATTGCCATTGAAGTTCATTTGCTCAGACACAGAGCGCAGACTAAATTCCCCTGTTATCTCTTGCAAAATATAGACAATGGGAAAATGCCTGAAAATGATCAAGAATTTATGAGTTTCAGAAAACATTTTTCTGTGTACAGAAAATAACCTCACCACAGAAGTGTTAACCGTTGGGAAATGAGCATTGCCTTTTGGATATTTTTGAGGAGAAACTGTGTCTAAGCTATATTACATGTTCTTCTTCTAAAATACCAGTTCTGTGCAGAATCTTCTGCTTGTTCCTAAGGACATAATGATAACTGCCTCACTAGCAGGCAGAACATGAGGAACTGTAGCTCTTCCAAATTATGGTGACAAATATATATATTTTTGGTTTGATTTGGTAAAGCGTATTTCTTTCAAAAATCTTCAAAACACAGGATATGCCATCACAAAGCTGCCATATTTCTTGAGCGATGCCTACGATACTGTCACAGCAGATGTTCTCTCCGTGTGATCTCCACACTCTTTGTCTTCCATCTGTGAGATGTGAGATCTCACCCACCAAAGACCAGGATGTAATCTTCTGTGCTCCCTACCCCACGTTGAGTGTTGAACAGTTAGACATGGCTTGTTAGCCATTAATCTTGCTGAGGCAATCTTACGTTTACAGTGAGCGGGAAACCATGATTCCATGGTGTATTTTCCACAGTCATTTTGTGATTTCACAGACAGGCACAGATTAGGCAGATCTTGAACGACCCTCTCCTCTTGATGATGTTCCCGTCCAGTCAGAGTGCGAGATCTCTGGGGTAGTGCCGCAGCTTTGAGTAACTCGTGTGTCAATTTAGGTGCAAGATCCGCGCTTCTGAAAACATACTGTCTTCCCTTCGTGTCTCTCTCGTGCCTGCTTTAATGTTTTAGGACATGGCAGGATCTTTCTTGAGGTTTCCTAGAAATACGCTCAGGTCTTCACAGTTTTATTTGTTGACTAAAATGGAGTGCACAGCTTTCTTTGAGCGGGACGTTTGAATCCAATAATTAAAAGTGAATGAGAGTTGTTGACAAGGAAAAACCCTCAGAAGCCTTATTTTTATTTCATGGCGACATCGTGTTGCAGCATCCTCGGGATGCACATCTTTGGCTGCAAGTTCAGCCTGAAGACGGAAGCAGGAGACACGGTGCCCGACAGGAAGAACTTTGACTCCCTGCTGTGGGCCATCGTCACGGTCTTTCAGGTGATTTTAAAAACGCGTGCAGCTCTTGACTCGTCGTCACATGCGTGCTGATGCTTTTTTCCTGTGCAGATTCTGACTCAGGAGGACTGGAACATGGTGTTGTACAACGGCATGGCCTCCACCTCTCCCTGCGCTGCCCTCTACTTTGTTGCACTTATGACATTTGGCAATTATGTTCTTTTCAACCTGCTGGTCGCCATCTTGGTTGAGGGATTCCAAGCAGAGGTGAGGGAACTTTTGAATGGAAAAGTACAGGTCAGAAAAAAGGAATTAAAATGAAGTGAATCTGTGAAAAATGCTGGAATGGCATAGTTAGTCACTTTTAGAACCTAACTTTTAAAGCACTATATTCAACGGACTCTTCTTTTTTTCCCGTTAGGAAAGCAACATGCATTGGAGGAGATCTAACTCACTTTGTATTGGTTTAGAAAGCCAACCTTAGGAAACAATAATGTTGAAAAAAAGATAAACCATGTAACAATTTCATGACTACACAAGTGGAAAGCTTCTTCATTCCTTATTCAGGGGGATGCCAACCGCTCTTACTCTGATGACGACAGATCCTCCTGCAATTTTGAGGAGAATGAGAAACAGATTGAGACGCACCATCTATCAGGTACAACTTGTGTGTGGAGGGAAACTGTGTTGACAATGTTAACTTGACATCACCGCAAACCATCATGAAAATTCATTATCGATCCTTGAAAAACAAGAAGCAGAAGCTCGTGTTTTCAGTGTCTTTTTGATATGTGATTTTACTTCATCCTTAAACACACACACCCTAACCTCCTTTCACTCCTCCCCTTGTTCTTTAATAATTAACTTACAGCGCTATTTTAATATTCATTCTTATGAAACCTTTTTCTTAACTGATCGCCCATCTTATTTATTTCCGTTTCAATGGAGATTTTTTTTCTACCCACAATCATTTCAGATTATTTGCTCTGTTCATTTCATGGGCTGAAATCTGGGTTGCAGCCACAACCTTTTTCTCCACGCATCCATCTTCTCCCAAGGTCTAATCCTACTTTTTTATGTCTCTGTTTAATAAAGCATATCTTCTCTTATTCCATTTAAACCCAGATCCAAAGATCTGCACACTTACCCCAAACGGGCACCTGGACTTGTCCCCGCTGCCAGCTGGCCTGTTTCCAGGAGACAAGCTGACTTTTGCTCTCGGATCCAGAAAGAACAGTGTCATTTCGCTTGGCAGGGCCAACCTGGAGCAGAGGACTGTGGTAAGACAAACGACTGGAATTAGATGGGCTGTGAATTTGGCTGCTGTTGTTCCACCTGTTGCTCCAATTTTTCCCATAGTTCACTTGAACTTTTGTTCTCATTCCTCTTTATACCTCCATCCATCCATCCACTCATCCACCAACACATCCTTTCGAATACATTCCTAAAACCCTTCTCTCCATATTTCAGTATTCAGGCAGGAGTTACCACAACTGGGGTCGCCCCCTGCCCCCCCACCCGCAGGCCTTGTGGGCCCGTCGCTCCAGCTGGAACAGTCTTGTGGGGGTCCGCCCTTGTTCCTCCTCCTCTCCCTCAAGAAGCCCAGTCCTCACGCCCCCCTGTGCCAGGCGGTTTTACGGCTACGGCCTAGGGGGCCTCAGCGGTGTTGTCGGCGGAAGCCTGCGCATACGTGGCCCTCGTGCTTCCTCATCCCCACATCGCCACCTCTACCAGGTGGACCCAGATGAAGAGGAATCCCTTCTTTCTCCTCCTCCCCTTGTTGCTTGCCATGCTCTTCATCCTCCAGAAAACACTCAATCGGAACAATGTGCACCCAGGAGAGACCGTAGAGCTCTATCTCTAGAGCTGCCCCACCTGCTGCAGGTCCCGGGTGCCTCGCACACTCCGCCGCTGGCCCACTACCCACTTCCCCCCATAGCACTCCACTCGCACAGCAGAAAGAGCAGCTTCTCAGGGGGGCTGGTAATAACTGGCGGTGGTAAGATTGATAGTTTTGGCGCTTTTAAAGGGGTCCACCAGGACTGTAACGGTAAGACCCCCTTGTCGCAACTTCTTCAGCCCCCTCCTATGCAACAGACTGAACAAGCTAGTGGGACCAACAACCAGCGGCAGTTCAGGGCTGATGTTTTCCCTCAAGTTAACGCCCGCAGCAAAGATCGAGAGGATCTGGACGACGATATTGACTATGTAAGTATTTCAGAACATTTAATCCAAGGGGAAGTTTGGATTGAATTCTTTTGTTGCAACAGCTCAACAACAAGGAACACAATCCACTTCAAAGTCTTATTAGCTTCTGCTTTAACCAGACAATAATCTCTGGCTCTCTGGCGGGAGATTTTCCAGCTCTGTGCTTACGGCTTCTCCTGGTATCTTTGAAGGCTTCGGGGAGTTCCATTGTTTTGATAGTAAACAAGTGTGTGTGAGAGAATCAAGGTTAATTAGAAGGGACTATTTAGACAGCAGGGGCGAGAGCGCTGCAGATGGTAATGTCGGGAGATGCTCCGAGCTGTGACTGTTGAGGAATTTAATTTCTGTAAACACTTTAATTGAGGAGTTAAAACCAACTCGCAATGAGAAAGCTTTTTTATAGGGAGACTTACGAGAAACTTAATGTGTTGTGTCTCCTGTGCAGAGCTTATGCTTCAGAGTCCAGAAGATGTTAGAAGCACACAAGCCCGACTGGTGTGAAACCAGAGAGGACTGGTCCATTTTCCTTTTCTCCCCACAGAACAAGTGAGTCATCATTTCTTCCACAGATTCCTTCAGTTTCCCATCTCATGTTCCAAGTCAAACATTTATTTATGGTCAGTTTGCTAGCATGACCACTAGTGTGAAATACACTTAAATATCAACTACTGTTTTTGACAAGTTAATCCTCAAATAATCTTTTACTGTCTGAACCAAATGTCTGTTGTATTCGAGACGTGGAGTGGGACCCAATCGCAGTAATGGAAGAGTCACAGGAGGTCGAATGCAATAATTCAATTACAACAATACAAACTTACAACAAAGGGCATCACTGAACCAGGAGAAATAAACCAAAACGTTACCAAACTGGCATGAGTTCACCACGGAATGAAGTCCAACAAAAGACGTCACCGAACCGGGAGAACGAATGCAAGTGGAGTCTGTAAATAGAGAGAACAAACACGATGAAGAGTAAAACACAAACCATTAGTGATGGGTAAATGAGGCATCATAAAGCGTTTCGACACAATGACACACTGTGCTGATACTGTGTTGACACTGTGTCACTGAATACTGAGACCTGCTGGACATTAAAAATCCCTGTAGGCAACCAACTTAACAGACTGAATTGACACTAATTTGATGACCTATTGTGTATAATAATTTATAATAATAATCATTTAACACTTTGCATTCATTATTATTCCATATATTTAAATAATGTGAACATGTATCATAATGTGAAAAACGTTTTTTAATTAAAATAATAATAATAATCCAATGTTTTAAAGTTTTCTAAATTAAATTATACCTTGAAATGAATTTGAGTTAGAATGGAACAAGGCAAGTCGACAATCTGAGACAAACTGGGTACAGGTTGAAATAAATACATTATTCTCCAACAGGAGATCAAGATGGTCCCACACGGCAGTCAACTTGCGTTTCCCTTGGAGCTGTCCCTTACATCCACAAAGATATTCACAAGGAACCGTGAGATCAGATTGTTTCAGCAGTTGCATCCTGTTGGCAGATGCGCTTCCTTAGAAACACAGTTTTTGACGAGTGGACACAGTCACATGATTGTTTTAAAGCGGTACGCACACCGACGGGGGGATTGCTCCGTGAGCTTGGTGTTGCGGGACCCGTCACTACAAACTACCTACAGTGGTCGTCAAAACGAAGGCATGAGCAGGGAAAAGCAACAACAAAGGGAAAACCAGGAAGTCACACGAACAAATAGACAAAAGAAAGCAAAATACAAAACTCAGAGCACCAGGGTTTTTAGAAAGAGTGAACAAACGATAAGTCAGTGAACAGATAAATGAACGACAGAATGAGCAGAAGCAAGGAGAGCCAGTTTACCAGGGATACAAATGGAGTCGATCTGGCACATGTTGCTGGACAGGAAGGAAGGAAACACAAAACAGGAATTACAGAAACCAAAATAAAAGCGAATCATGACAATGTCAAAATTATGTTGTGTTATTATTGTTACAATTTTTAAATAATTATTATTGTTTTAAAGCACGAGTCTCTCACACCCCTGCCAAGCAGCTCGCGTCCAGATAATGTGATTTTTAACCAATATTTTTTGTTATTTAATAACTAGGAATGGGAATCGATTTTTAAAAAAAAATAGTTATTTAGAGAATTTGTGATTAATCTCAGTTAATCGCAGTTTAATCGTGTAAGAATATTTCCCACAAGGAGCCACGGTTTTCAATTTGAATGAATTTGGTATATTACTGAATCAAATGATGGACCCATACATGGAGTTAAACAACAAAATATTGTTTATTTTGCTTCAGTTTGACAATAACACAATAAATCTCGATGGTGGCTATATTCAGGTCACCTTATTTAAACCAGAGCTCTTTTAATGTCTTGACAATATTTGTATAAGAATTTCAGTTTTATAAGAATTTCAAATACATTCAGAGTAGTGGAAACCCTGGCCATTGTGTAGCGAAAAACATCCCTGAACAAAAGCAAACAGATGCTTGTGTTAGCTTTTGTTCAGGGATTCCTCCATGTTTGTTGTTGTTGTTATCATCCTAGCTGCCACGTGTCTTGTGCATCAGTGTGATCAGTGGACCAGGAACTCCTGCACTTACAAAGGTTCCCTGTTGTCTGGAGAGCAAACTGTTGAATTAAATTAAATTAAATAATAACTACATGCACTTTTTTTAAGGTTCGAAATCTCATTGATGTCATCAATGAAGTCAGCTTACATTAGTAAGATGTCAACACTGTCACTATTTTATAATCTGTTCATTGTACCATCATCAACTTTACTTGCCGAGACAGATGATGACACTGGTGTAAATATGTCCTTGGCAGTAGAGAAAGAGAAATGAAGTGCAGGGAATATGTGTAAAACATGGATCAAAGTGGAGTGCGTGTCACGTGGGAATCTTCTTCACTGGTGATGAGCGTCAAAGTCATTGTCGTTGGGCCAGAATGAATCCAGTCTCTCGAGAATCAGGAAAGAAGATCTGTGTCTCTCATTCACTCCAATAATAAGACTGAAGCGCCTCCACATCTAAACGTACTAATCTGTGGATGAGCACAGCCATCAAATGTTCTGGAGGGATGACGGGGGGAGCTTTGGATTTCAACATAGCTGGCTGACATAGCCTCAATCCTTCTTTATTTTTAGATCGCAGCGTTTTTTCTTCCCGCCGTAATAGTGATAGCCGCCCTGTTAATTCACCTAACTGGCTCTTTAGAGCCTCTAAAGTATTGAGTTGATGTTATCCCCTCTATATTCTTCACCCTCCCGTTTATTGTTTTCGGCAGAAGGCAGTGACACAGCCTCACTTCTGAAATCCATATTCAGTATTTATAAGTGTTTTCTTTCCCGTCTGTGTATTGATGTGTGTGCTCCCCCCATGGAACGCTGCACTCAGGAGTCGGCTGCAAATTGCTTTGGAATTATCCGAATATTTATTTAGCGAGCTGTGTAGACGCTCCCACGCACCGACAGAGCTTTGGCTCACCGCCTGTTGTTTCCTTTAACGTCCTCCTTTTATCTTCATCATGTTCCTGATTTAGGTTCAGACAGATGTGCCAATCCATTATAGCTCACAAGCTGTTTGACTACGTGGTGCTGGTCTTCATCTTCTCCAACTGCATCACCGTGGCCCTGGAAAGACCCAAGATACATCAGGGGAGTTTGGTGGGTTTTGACTTTGTGTGCCTCCTGCAATATCTGAAGTGTTGTGCGGTGCAGTAAAATGCCTATTTATTGGTCCCACCTTGCCCATCGCTTTTGTTTTACTGTCACTCAGTTGTGGTTCTTCTTTTTTATCTTTCAGGAAAGAATATTTCTCACCATATCCAATTACATCTTTACTGCCATCTTTGTGGGGGAGATGACCCTCAAGGTAGCAACTCTTCCTGCTCTTGCTTCTCTCACTGGCGGATATAGATGCTGATAATAATGAAGTCAGGAATCATGCATGTACTGATGTGCTCCTCAAATCTAATAATCCTGATCCGAGGTTGATATACTTCATGTGTCTGTGCACGGGGGGGGGGGCTATCGCAGCCCATGTGAGGCCTGTGTGAAAGTGTAAAATCAAACAATGCAACTCAAACACAGAAAAATGTTTGGTGACTTACTGACCTTTATGTTGGTGGTCCTTCCTCTGAAGACACATGGCTGTAGAGCAGAGGTGTATGAAAGGTCGATGTGGACCTCACAGAACCTCCTTCCATTAGCAGAAGAGAGCGCTCATTACAGACCTGTCTCTCCTTCCATAAATCTAATTTCATGAAGTGTCTCCTTCCTCATCGCTCTTCATCTTTCCTCCGTATTTATCGTCCATCCATCCATCTCCTTGTGTTCAGTGCGAAAGGATTTGGCACAAGTGGGCCATCAATTATGCACTTTGGCCATCAATTATTAACCAATCACAGCTCGCCGAGGAGCGGCAGACTTGTCAGCCCCCTGGTCGAGCCAAACATCTCTCCCTCCGAGTTGCTGTCTGTTTGAGTTTTGTGTGTGTGAACTCTGATCCCCTCTCTTGCTGGGTTTGGTGTTGTTTGGGAGATGCAGCTAAATAAAAAGCATGAAAGCAGCAGGGTGGAGGAAGTGGTCCACGTGTGGCTGCTCTGTCTGGAGTGATGTGGCATGTGGGTCTTCTGGAGAGGAGGGGAGGCTTGTCCAAGACGTCTCTCAAGCAGCTGTGTTGCCCTAGAAAACCGCTAGCTGAACATGCTAGAAAGTGTATAGTAATATTCATATAGGTGGGGCATTATGAAAATGCTAAATCACTATTTAAACATGCAAATAAAACCATAGCCAATCCATCAATCTTTCGGTGCTTAGCAAGGCTGGGTCTCACCCGGTGCAAAGAGTTACTCCACAGAAACTCCTGCAGCGGTCATACCGAGGTGTTCCCTGGCAAACTGGGACACGTACTGTAGGTTCTGTAACATGTCTTACTCCCAGTTGAAGTCTGTGTCTCTCCCAAATGCCTTTTGACACCCCTCTTGCGCCACCAACACAGATTTTCCCTCACCGGTGAACAGGAACCCACAGATCCTTGAACTCCTGCACATGGGGATGGGCCACAGATTTATTTATTTTATTATTATTCTATTCATTTATTATTCATTTAACGTTAGAGATGTGATAAATGAGTGTGTCCTTCTTACCCCTCCAAACAGTCGTAAAATCCTAGGAGCTCTTGAGGCTAAATGTTTGTTTGTCCTGTAACAAAAGTGAAACCAGATATTAGCTGGATCTATTTTCTGGATCAAAAGATGGTAGGTTTTCCCTAACATTAATAAACCGTCACGATGCTGCTTATTCATAATATACCTGGACAGATCTGCACGTACATCCGGACCGAGCGACCTCTGTGAACATTTCATCCTGGCATTTAGGTCTATGATGTTTGCAGATCTTTAAGCCATCTTGATGGGCTTGCATGCCAACCCCCACAATCCCTCTGAAGTAAACAGGTTTAAATGTCAGTTTCAGAATTTGCCTGAGCGAGTGAAAGGCTCCTGCCGCTGTGTGTTGACAACTGCTGCTTCTGTCGCCATCCTTCTCCATTTGCAGCTCGTTGTGTGACTGAATTTTTAAAGTGTTGTTTTGAAACAAAGCGCTTGCATTGGCTTTGCCACCTGTCGAGCATTCCTAATGTGATTACTTCTTCTCTCGGCTGTCGATCCCAGGTGGTTTCTATGGGGCTGTATATGGGTGAACAGGCATATTTGCGCAGCAGCTGGAACATTCTGGATGGCTTCCTGGTTTTTGTGTCTTTGATTGACATTGTCGTGTCAATGGCGGGCGGGGCAAAAATCCTTGGGGTCCTAAGAGTCCTGCGGCTGCTCAGAACACTGCGTCCACTCAGGTAAAAAAAAGCACTGAATCCTGTGAAAAAGTGGTGTATGTGTGATAAAGAATGTGGATGTTTTGAATGACTTTTTAAGTGTCACCCTAAATTGTACACTCCAGCTCCAATTCCAGCTGGACTGTGGCCTGTCAATGATAAACAAGACGTCAACTGTGGCTCAGTCAGCTGCTTCTCTGCATTTGATGTTTGAATTCTGTTCCGTTGTGTGGCACATTTTGTCAACGATAATTGAGGCTGGGCTCTTTGCCAATTTCTTATGTCATCTGCGCGCAGGGTGATCAGCAGAGCACCGGGGCTGAAGCTGGTGGTGGAGACTCTCATCACGTCACTCAAACCCATCGGCAACATCGTCCTCATATGCTGTGCCTTCTTCATCATTTTCGGCATTCTTGGGGTTCAGGTAAAGAACCTTACCTTAAGTCAGCCATGATCTTCGCCAAAGCGCTAAGCTAACTAGCCTGACTGGAAGTGGATCTAAACGTGGCCTTTAGCATGCCTTTAGTTATTTGTTTTCATTGATAGAATCAAAAGTGCATTGTAATACTTTATTATAAGTTCCTAAGGTTGTTCTACAGTAGACAAAAATGCGTTTCAGATATCCTATTGTTAAATGTCCCCCAATTCAAATAGTGGACTGAACTCTGACTGTACTACTCTCCGGACAGCTGTTCAAAGGGAAGTTCTTCTACTGCTTTGGCCTTGACATTAAAAACATCACCAATAAGTCTGACTGTCTGCAAGCCAACTACAAGTGGGTTCACCACAAGTACAACTTTGACAACTTGGGACAGGTACAGTCTCAGTGTGTGGATCTGATGCAGTCCAAAGAGAGAGAGAGGAAAATACTTAATGCTTTCTTCGTCCTTGTTTTCAGGCTCTGATGTCGCTGTTTGTTCTGGCCTCGAAAGATGGCTGGGTCAATATCATGTATCATGGCCTGGATGCTGTGGGAGTGGACCAACAGGTGATGACATTGGGCTAATATTCCCTGTGATTTTTAATAATAAACAGGGAGAAAATGCATTTTATTGTTTGATATTTAGCGTAGCTATACACTTAAAAGAGTATTTATGGAAGTCATTATTTATCATTGATGAAATATTTAACGTTTTTTTTTAAATGGCGAAGAGGAGTGGATATATGTAACAAAACAAAACGCAGATTTTTTTCTTCTTTTGTCACAATTTGCTTCTTCATTGTACTTACATGAACAAAAAATAATTTATATTATTTTTGGTTTAATCTTTAATAATTGATATAATTCTATTTTCATCATTAAATAATGTGATTTTATTTTGATACATTTGATTAAAAAAATTAAATATATCACAGTTTTATTATCAATATTTTTTATTTATTTATTTATTTTATTTTATTATTATGGTGTGTCATTTTGTAAGATGCAGTTTAGCCTCAAAAATCTCCTTTAAACAAATGGAAAACCCTCATCAGAAAAATGACTTCATTCATTCGACTAACTCTCTCTGTCTCTCTTTTGTTATTATAATCCTGAAAAAATAATGCAGCCTGTGACCAACAACAACCCCTGGATGCTGCTCTACTTCATCTCCTTCCTCCTCATTGTCAGCTTCTTCGTCCTCAACATGTTTGTTGGGGTGGTGGTGGAGAACTTTCACAAGTGCCGGCAGCACCAGGAGGTGGAGGAGGCCAAGAGGCGCGAGGAGAAACGCCAGCGACGGATGGAGAAGAAGAGGAGAAGTAAGATGAAAAACATGAGCAAATTTTTACACTTCTTAGCGTCGGCGATTTTACCATCTATATGCTTAAGCAAGCCTGAAACTAGCGTCTCACGTCTTCTTCAACAGAAGCACAAAAGCTCCCATACTATGCGAGTTACAGCCATGTGAGACTGATGATCCACACTCTGTGCACAAACCACTACCTGGACCTCATCATCACCTTCATCATCTGCATCAACGTGATCACCATGTCTCTGGAGCACTACAACCAACCTCGTGTAAGATCCCGAATCTTTCCGCGCAGATGCTAATGTGGTGCGCGGATGTTCTGGAGCAAAGTGGTGTGTGTTGTTCAGGGAGTTGTGTGGGCACTGGCCCAGTTTTGTGTTGAGCTTGAGTTACCTTTAATCTTACATAAATGAGCTCTCACTTCCCCTCAAGCTGCTTTTATTTTTTTGACAAAAGGATGGACAAATGTTGATCTGGAATTTCAGATTATAAAAGTTACTGAGCCGGTCAGATTGTTGGGCTCGGATTAGCAAAACAATGTGTTCTCAATGACGGGATTTAAAAATGTATGCGCCAGTTTTACTGATGACTAACTGCTCATATTTGTCACACATAAATGGGTTATTCGTGGAGCTATATGACGTTCAATATCTCTGCCATGAACAATGAGCATTGTCTCAGTTAGCAAAATGACTTTATTAGTTATGAACAACCAAATGCACTGGAACATTTTGTTAAATTTTGTGGGTCAGTCTGTGTTGTGCGAGCAAGTTCCGGAACATTACTGCCCCCTGCAGTCCTGTTCAGCTCATTTGAATTTACCTTTTAATAAAATACTTGCTGGTCTACTACTACAAATCATGAGGTCTACTCATAGTGATAAGGACAATATTACTAGGTGAAAATGACAAATGAGCTGGTCGGCAGAGGTCTGACTCTTTCTAGTTATTAATATTCATTAGAGCACTCGTGTGCTGCCAGAACGGTTTGTTTTGGGAGAAAAGATTCCTTCACTTCACAGACGCAGACACACCTCTTTGGTCTCTTTTCCAGTCTCTGGATCTCGCCCTGAAATACTGCAACTATTTCTTCACCTCCACGTTTGTCTTGGAATCAATACTCAAGCTCATCGCATTTGGCTTCCGACGCTTCTTCAAAGACAGGTGCCGTGTGTTGTGGTCTTTTTTTCTTTTTTTTTTCTGGCAACAAGATGTGCCGGTGTGTGAGAAGGTTTGAAGCCAAGCTCTGTCATGTTCTGTCTAGGATTAGAGGACGATTGTTGGCTGTAATACACAATAGATGATCCTTCACCTGCAGACTCAACATGCTAACTAAGCTATGAATTTCTCAACATTCTTTACTGTAACTTAAAAGGCTACATGGGATTTATGTTTCTGTCTATTCAGCATTGCAAGTTGTCACGCTGCAGCTTTGCTCGAGGAACAACCCATAGAAGCTGCTCTTCACATGATATATAAATAGTGACACAATAGCGAGTTATTTGATTCAGATGTGACGGCGAGAATCCTCCTCGTCGGCTTTGATCTTTTAAACGGAGGCTGCTTTGATGGCGGATTATGAGGAATTGCTCTTATGTCATTTGTAATTAAGTTCAATGAAATACGCCGCCACAAAAATAGATTTCAAAACCATCAGCTGCTTTTGAAAAAGTACTCAAGACCAGCCTAAACCTGCAACATTCCGCTCTTCATCATTATAAGAAGTAGTCGTAGTAGCTGAAGGAGAATATAGAGGAGCCACTGTGAGGGGAGGCGGAAATAGGAATTGCATGGGGAGCGTAAGAAGGTGTCAGAGGTGAAATAAGAGGAGGAGCTTCAGTTGTAGGAGAAGGGAGAAGAGGAGTGAATGGAATAGTTTTTGGAGGAGGAGGGGTAATAGATGTCGAAGAGGAGAGGGGATAGCAGTGAAAGAGGGAGAATGAGGAATCGTATGTAGAGGAGGAGCTATGGATGTAGGCGGAAGGGGGCATAGAAGGAATAGTGGTTGAGGATAAGGAAGTGAAGGAGGTATTTGTCAGAGGAATAGAAGATGTGGGGCAATCGTGCGAGGAGCAGAAAAATGACTCATGGTAGGAGGATTAGGAACAGGATGAATTGGAGAAGGAGCAGCCAAAGTTGTAGGAGAAAGAAGGGAGAAATAGGTGGGGGAGGATGAAGGAGCAATAGGAGCTGGAGAAGAAGAAATGTCAGATGTAATAGCAATAGGTGGGGAATAAATTAGATAGAGGATGATGATGATGATGAAGAGTATAAGGACGAGAAAGATGAGGTGAAGGGATAAAGAGTGGAGGAGGTGGAAAAGCAATATTGGTAGCAGTGGTGGCAAGTGTAGGACGAGTAGTTTCAGGAGCAGGGGTTTCATTAAATAGTTTTACTTTCTGTTTCCTTTGTTTTAGTAAAACGTGTAAAGATAGCGGTGGAACTCCATTTAATAGAACGTTTAATGGTGTGGCAATGATATTTGAAAAAGTAACAGTAATTCATCCTGCAAATGACCAAAATAACCAGTCTAAATAATAACACCATTATGCCCCAAAAAGAGGCTACAAAACAGCCATTATGATTTTAGCTGGAATTGATCCTCGAACGTATGGAGCATCAACAGGCTGCACAGACACAGCCAGACGGAGGCACGTGGCACATAACAAACCCAGCTGCGCAGCCCTCCTCTCCAGAGTCGTGTTGTCAGGTCAGCTCCGCGCTAGATTTATTCTTCCTTCGGCGGCTCTCGATGATTGGAGTGCATTTCCGCCGTTTATCACGCTGCTGATAACTAATCAGTCAGTGCGACATCAGCAGCTTGTAACTAATGTTCAGTCTGGTTTAGCAGCCGGAGACTAAGCAGCATCTGCTCTTTATGCCCTTTTAAAAGATGTTTAATGATGACTGTAAAAGCTTATTACTCCACACACTCCGCTAATATTCAATATGGCAGGGTTTCTGGAGACACATGATTCGTCCTTGAATTATTTGGGCTGCATGACTGTCGTCCTGAAGGTGGAACCAGCTGGACTTGGCCATCGTGCTTCTCTCCGTGATGGGCATCACCCTGGAGGAGATTGAGATCAGTGCTGCCTTGCCCATTAACCCCACCATCATCCGGATCATGAGAGTGCTGAGGATAGCTCGAGGTGTGAATGAGTGCATCACACATTTGCACACAGCAACACTCGACTCTAAAGTACCACTCCCTGAATTACCATGCGGTTTATCCGCCATTCCTCTGGTGGCTGTCTCTAAAGTCGACGCCTTCGTTTCTCCCGCACAGTGCTTAAGCTGCTGAAGATGGCGACAGGAATGCGAGCGCTGCTGGATACGGTGGTTCAAGCCCTGCCTCAGGTACACACTCTTTTGTCCTCACACACACTCTCAGAGTCAATAGCTGCTGAAGCACAAGCCCCCGTCTCACCGTGGGACTGCGAGACAACTTTAATAGATGACTCACTCGTACAACAGACTGCTACACACGCACACAAACAGACACACAAAAGCTTTGTCTTGCTTTCAGCACCATGGAGAGAACCCCGACTCCCACTGAGATGCCAGTGTGCTCCGAACAGTGGGGGCTTCTGGAACCAGCCTGCAGTTCATTTAGCAAAGTTTGAGCTTTCTCATCAACTTACTCAAATGTCAACTTTTTAATATTGTTGCTATTGTAGTTTACAATAATGCTTATGCCCCAAAACAATGTTGGAGTTACTGGATGAAAGGAGGAGAGGTAGACAACCAGTGAGGTTCTTGCATGTGCTAAATGATCACAAGAGGCAGAAGACTTTGGGGGAGAAGAAGAATCACTGTCGAGTGTGGTTTGGAATCAGGAGGAGGTGTAGTATCTGGAGAGGAGGAGGAGGAGAAAGAGGAATCATTGTCAGAGGAGAAGTAAGGAGAAGAGCGGACCTGATGAATGTTTATTTCTTATATAAGACATTGTAAATACCTTAGGTGGCAAATTATATGGTGTTATTTTGTAGTTGGAGGAAGAGAAGCAGGCAGGGGAGAAGATAGAATGGTAGTTTAGGGAGGAAAGGTGTAAAACACTGATCTTGATGCCTTCGCAATGGCAGAACATGGAAAACAAATCTGAGAAGACTGAGGAATAAGGCGGTGTGACAGGCAGATGTTGGGCAGAGGAGATGTGTTGTCTTCCGCTGCTATTGATCCTGGTCTCATTACCACGGAGGCCCTTGCTGTGTCCCCCGGGCACCAGGAGAGGTAATTAAACTTGGGACTACTCAAACAGAGGTCTGCCTCCCCGGGTGCTGGGGCAGCCAGGCGATGAAGGAGTCACAGGTGGAATTGTAAACCTGATGAGCGGTCGCAGCAGAAGCGATAATATTATTTCACTGCCAAATCAATTAGAGACAAACTGGAGCATCTGAGTCTGATGCTTATCATGAAAGGGAACTTCATCAAAGCACATTCAGTCAGAGAAATGCAAAATGGAGGCGATAAATGACTCTCCTACGTATCAATAAAGTTAGACCTGTGGTTTAACTTTTCTGTGGTGTAAGACTCCAGATGCTGCTGCCATCTGGAGCCTCATGTTTTGTTTAGAGAAGACTCCTGGTCTGCCCTGCAGAATAGAGCCGCGCCTCTCTTGTTTCTGGGATTCACTCATTAAAACAATGAAGACGCGGAAAGCCATCAAAAAGATGGATGTGAATTTTCTTCTCTGCTGAGACGTCCTCGCTTTTTGATGAATATTCCTTTCAACATTGAGTTGCTCATGGGGAAACGTGTCCTTCTGCAAAACCCCACCAGTCATGGCGCTGAATGCACCGTGATGTGCTCTTTGAAAAACATTCACGGCCTCTGGTTTGGCTCTAAAAGCACTCTACTTCTGGCAGGAAAAAGAGGTGCCGTAATGCTACTTAATGCAGGGTCTAGTCCCTACACTCTTTGTAGTATTTCAAAGAACCTCACACTTGAAGATACGCAGTCGTTGCCATTTCACCTTTTAATTCAATGTGCATTAGCCATCAGTTATTTGCAGTTATATGAGTGATTTAAGGACCAGTAGTGGATGTAGTAAATGTAGTACTTGTTGTAGTATAAGTAGTGCTTGTTGTACCTTTAATATTGGCCGCAGCATTATTAGTAGTGCATGTTGTGTTACTAGTTGTGATTACAATAATATTAGTAGTTCTTGCAGCATTATTAGTTGGTGTGTAGTAATATTAGTAATTATAGTATTATTAGGGAATGTAGTAATTGTAGTTGCTGTAGCGTGTTCATAGAGTTTGTATTTTGTTTGTAGTGATTGTATTAGTTATCAGGTAGTAATTATGCAGTTGAAGTAGAGTGAGTAGTAGCAGTTGTAATCATTGTATTAGTAGTGATAATAGTGCTATTATTTTAAGTTGTAGTAGAAGCAGCTGTTGTAATAGTTGCAGTAGCAGTGTGCAAAAAGAAGTTGTATTTGCTGCACATATTGCAGTAAAATGAGCAGGTGTATTATAAGAAGTATTTGTTGCAGTGGGTTTGCAGTGGTTTTTATATAAGCTGCTATGTTTCAGTAGATTGGTAGTAGTAGTGTTGTGTTGGGGTAGTGGTGCTGTAATAATGTGGCTTCATGTTATCACTACACTGTTATGACTGTACTGTCATGGTGCAGCCTTATTTGACCCGCACTATAAATGTAACATCACAGTTTCAAAGGGCTCCTCCACACTCGCCGCCCTCTGGTTTCTTCAAGAGCCTCTGTTCTACTTCAAGCGGCAGACTTATTTCCAGTGCACAGGCATGTCAAACTTCTGGATCATGTGAGATGAATGAAGCTCCTCCCGCACGTCCCTGCTCCCCGCAGCTCTTGTAAAATGGATCCTCTTGACACGGCACCTCAATTTGTCACCACTCTCCTTATTGGACAACATGAAGCAGCAAATGATGATGAATTTGAGCGGAGGGCTGGCTGATTAAAGCATCAATAATTCTCGTGGAGGAGATGAAACGAATCAAAGCGTGCCACAGATGAGCGTGAAGAACGTCGGCAAATCGACCTGTTGGTGAAAAAAGATTTATTAATAAATAAGCCACTGTGTTTGTGCGGCAGGTGGGTAACCTGGGTCTGCTCTTCATGCTGCTGTTTTTCATCTACGCCGCCTTAGGAGTGGAGCTTTTTGGAGAACTTGGTGAGTGCACGCTGGGATTAGTCAGTTAAGCGTAATAGCTCCATCCAGAAGTGGTTTTCAATAAAGGCCTGTTTGTCGCTAGAGTGGATTTCTATTCATATAGAGTCATGACAAAATAGTGTTCCCAAGAAGAGGGATGGCAGAATCAGACGTTGTGTGACAGCCTGCTGCGACAGTCGATGTCTTCTTTCTAAACCAGTCTTGGTACAGAATGAGCAGCGGCGTCCAGCGTGTCCCTTGAAAACTGACCTGCTGTTTGAAACTCTTGCCCTCAGTTTGTAACGCTGACTACCCTTGTGAGGGGATGAGTCGTCACGCCACTTTTGAAAACTTTGGCATGGCCTTTCTGACCTTGTTTCAAGTCTCCACGGGCGACAACTGGAATGGCATAATGAAGGCAAGTGCTCTTTTACCGACTTAATATTTGCTTTTGGGAATCTTTTTAATTTTTTTGACTCTGCCTTGACATATTCGATGAATAATAAATTGTACGCAGCCGTCAGTTAAAACCTTTTTTTTTTTTTTTTTAATCGAACAATCTTGCAAAGTAAACAAGTTTGAAAAACGTTTTCTTTGAGGTGTTCATCATGCCGGCTGTGACATCTGCGACGTGATGAATATGAAAGTGTGAAATGTCAATTTTGTTGAGTCTGTTATAAACATTTTTAAAATATAGTTTTCAAGTCATGGTTCTTTATAACTTATATTCTTTTGGCACAAAATATTTTCCCCATCATTTTTTACATTTTCATAATTCTGTACTTTACTATTATAATTGTTATTTATTTTTGTTACGTGTGTAGGATTTTTTTCTGAGCACTGTTTTGGTATTTACTCCTCTATGTGAACAAATTTTGTGCTTGTTCTATTACATATATATTTTCAAAATTTCCCTCAAATTTTAACCATTTTTTTGTTCAGTGATGTCACATTTTCTTCTCATAGTATCAAGACATGTCTAACCAGACAGTGCATCAGTTACAGTCATCTTTACCCCCCCCTCACAGGACACATTGCGGGAGTGCCCACCAGATCACGGCACTGACATCGACTACGCCTGCAATCCCAGCCTTCAGTTTATCTCGCCCATGTACTTTGTCTCCTTCGTGCTCACCGCCCAGTTTGTGCTCATCAACGTGGTCGTGGCCGTGCTGATGAAGCACCTGGACGACTCCAACAAGGAGGCCCAAGAGGAGGCGGAGATGGATGCAGAGATTGAGCTGGAGTTGGCCCAGGGCACCCTCTGTTGCATGGGCGCCCCCGGTTGTGGGGGTGCTGGGACTGAGAAAGCGCTAGCAAACGCCACACAAGGAGGACCTCCCACGGCAGTAGCAAGGGAGCGAGGAGAAGGAGTTCGGAAGATGCGACTCTCGACGGCCACCACGCACTCTGGGATATACACCTCTCAAGACTCTGGCAGGCCGCTGTACTCACCAGCACAAGTGAGTGTGTACTTTTGTGTTGTGAGTGTTGTCAGCGTGAGTGTT
Organism: Synchiropus splendidus; assembly: GCF_027744825.2. Classification (NCBI taxonomy): domain Eukaryota; kingdom Metazoa; phylum Chordata; class Actinopteri; order Syngnathiformes; family Callionymidae; genus Synchiropus; species Synchiropus splendidus. The sequence goes on from NC_071352.1 coordinate 5,128,241, forward strand.
GGTGAATATCTTTGTCTCAAGTCAATCTTCAGAGTCCAACTTTACATGTGTTCATTCACCAAAAACACGAAGTTGATTTGAAAAGGAAGAACCTTCTTTTTCTGCAGCGCTTTGTGCTGTCACATCAAGTTGGAGCTCACCGCGTCACTGTCGGCAGAAAATGAGCTCATATAAATGCAAACTTAACCTGTAAAAACTCTATAAAATATACAAATCTTCATACGAAACTAGTGTCTTCCAAGCATGAGCCCAACATGAGCTCCATAATAACGCAATTGAAGATGAATATTTTGAATTTTCCTTGATGTCAGTCGCCTGTTCTAATCGCGTTACGCCGCAGCAAGAGCAGGAACAGTGGAGGCAAACATTACCAAAGTCATTTCAGCGAGGAGGCGGAAGAAGTCAGATTTGAGAGAGCGCGTGGAGAGTCATTACTTTCTTTTTTTCCTTTTGTGTTGCGCTGACTGACAGCTGCGTCGCATGATATCCTCAATTATCTCTCCAACTCTGTATGATTTCTTTCTGCTTTTGATTCCTTTGTGTGGAACTTAAGAGCGAGGACGGGACAATTAGAGCATTTGGAATAAAGTCACTTCAAGTGGCTGATAGTTTGAAATGTTCCTCAGAACTTGGCGATGCATTTGACCAACTTATGTAGGGCATAGGAGTATCATCAGCTCTGCTATCTTGTCTTTGGCAACAGGTGCAGCTCTTTCCGAAATTAGACATCAAATAGACTGCGAGGTCGCGCTTTGGTCTGACTGTACGTACGTGCTTTGATTATGAAATGAAAATTCTTCCTGAGAGGTTTCCCTGCTGCGAAACTCAAAACAATGACTCATCGACTGTCGCACGCCGTTCACCTTCACAGGGTTAAACTTGGCAACATGGATCCATTTTTAGCTGCGTGTTGGCTGACAGCGGAGTTTAGCGCAGACGCAGCATTCTGCCCTCGTGCTCGCCATCTCAGATACGGGTTATGTGCTCGCAAATGGTGAAAGGAGGCTTGTTTTCAAGTACTTTGGTCTTCAAACTTATCAAATATAGTCTTCAATTCGCTGACAAGAGAAGAGAAACATGAGTGAAGCGTTGGTGGATGGTGAAGAGGAAGCAGAGTTTAGTGAGAGATGAAGGTACTGAGGAAAGTTGAGGAGAAGAAGAAGACGCCGTGTGATTTTTGAGAGGAGAGACTGAGTCGTTCTACTAGAGCAGGGGTGGACAGTTACATTTCCTGAGGGGCCTCATGTTTATTGAGAGGCAAACTGTCAAAGACAGAAAGACGGTAGAAAAATAATCTCATCTGAAATTTTCTTAACTCTATAACGCCTCTGTAACGCCACCACTGCATTATATGCTTGTAGTATGTTATTTCATGATATATTTTTTCATGTTATTTCAATGTTCCCAATAGAAATCATAAATGGTGGAATAGCTTGACGAAGAAGTGATGAATATTTTAGCCGCACAACTCTGAGTAAAACATGTCAATATGACTTCAAAAAGGCACTATATAACAAGGCATTTTCTTTAATATTTCATTTGTTATGAAGGACAATAAAGTAGTATATAAACTATTTAGAATTCAAAATGTAATTTTACTTTTGCTCTGAGCTCATGAGAGTCTTGTGAACACGGGCATTATAGGATAAATCTGAGCTGAGCGAAAAGGAAGCTTGGGTTAGACATGATAGTGACGGTGGTTGTGGGTGAAGGTAGAGGTTTTATATTTAATTCATCACCATTGGTTGCAATTCAATATTTGATATCTGAATTATCACAGTTTTACTCTCTTCAGACATGGGCTTAAATATTTTCACTGATATTTCACGTCCGTCAGCCGAATCTCAACAATTCTCCTTCCTCGTGGATGTTGTTGTCATGACCTCACGCTGCACTGAAAAATGTTCCCCGCCAAAAGAAAGTTTCTGTGAGATTAATCTGCGATATTTGCCATGTTATTATTTATTACTATAATTCATTATCTGAAATCAATTTGCTCTGATATTTTCATTTTTTGTCATTGTCCAGGAAAAGAATTAAAAGCTGTATACAGATAAAAAAAAAGGCCTGTGAGTTAACATATGCACAAAGTGCATGTTGGTAGACTTTAGCAAGGTCCCGTAACTGTAAGGTTGTCATTGGTCGTGTCACGAAAAAGAGCTGAGCTATGACACATATCCTTCTTACTAGCACTTGCTTCAGCCTTGATGCTGGAAATTACAATTCTCAAATGTTGCTACGCAATATTGCAATTGAAATTCTTGCAATGTCAGCAACTTCTGCTTCATAGTCACACTGCTCTGGATAGAGCCACGAATGGTGTGCTGGATTACACAGGCATCTGAGTTGTTGAGGAGAAAATGTTGCTCCTTTGTGCTCTTCTTTGGACTCCAATTCTCCATCCAAGCTCATGCATCATGGCGCCTTCTCTTGTGGGGCCCTTACACAGCAGCTCTGCTCCATACGAGGCGAGAAGCCCTTCAGAGTGGATGATTTACTAAGTTCAAGAGAATAGCACGGAGGGCTTTTGTATCTGCGGCGAGTGTTATCAGTGAAAGTGTCATTTTTGATTGTGTAGTAGCACCGGCTTGGCTGGATAAACCGTATAAAGGGAGAAGCGCACACAGAGTCGGGGGAGAAGGGGAATAAAAGAGGAGCGAGATAATAGCTGAGCCAGTGACAGTCAGATAGAGCCAGTAATTAATTTCAGCCTTCTCCGCTCCCTCACTGGGATTCCCTCCAGACCGCTCCCATTGTTGCCCACTAATACAGTTATTAATGGGGGCCAGCACATGGGCCACCGCAGTCAATCAAACAGTATTTTTATATCAGACCCTCCACCTGGGCGGACTATCTTCGGAAAGTCTGTGAGAATGCGAGCCGCGAGGTGTCGAAGGCCGACTCAGCGTTATTTCTGTGCGCTTGTAATGTGGGCTGATGTTGCTGAGTACAGTAGCGTGTCTTGTGGAGCGTTCAGCCCACACGCTGTCGACCCAGGAGTGAGGCTTATAACACTGGAGCACTACCACTAAGAATAATACAAACTTTTACGTAAAAAAAAAAAGTCTAAAAATAGTGTCCAACAGCAACACGTTTATGTAATAAGACAAAATGACGCTGTTGCTTTAGACGTGCAGTGTTTGCTTTCTCTTATATGGACATTAAAATGTTGTTTTCCATTCTATATTTGTGAGACGACAAATGAATGTTAGGCACAATGTAGATGTAGTGAGCAGAGTGGTTGCTGTGGGAGGGTGAGACCTGGACACTTTGATGTCTGCAGGTCACACTATTGACTTGCATTGGAATAGCTAATTCATGGAGCCTTCATTTGGACGCATTTATTCTGGTCAGCTGGAGGCAGACACATCATGCACAACAAGGCTTTTTAGGTCGTGAAAGGCATAACACGCTGTCGAATAATATCCACTGGCAACTGCAATCTTTTATTTTTATTTAATACTATTAATTGTCATTATTCTTGAAAAATATCCTCTTCTTTTGCTTTTTTCCGGCTTTATTTTTGTTTACTACTTTTAAAAAAAAAAGATTAAAATATTAAATAATAATTAAAAAGAGGAAGAATTTTACGTTGTATAAAGATGCTTGACAGCAATGTTTCGTCCCTGGTGGGTCTGTAACTCACACCTTAAATCTATATATTATGGGATGTCTGAGACTACATCTAAAACTACATCACAACATGTGACGGCTACTGTTTCCGTCTCTTCCCACTTAATTTACGAGATACAATTGCCAACTGAAAGCTTGTCTTGATCTGTATTGTGCCATCTGTGCCGTGTGTGTGATCATCTGTGGGCGTTGAATTTTGTATAAGACAGCGTAACACCTTTGTGTGCACTAATGCATTTCTATTAACCTTCAACTGGTGTTTGCATTTCCCTGCGTGTTCCTTCTCCTTCGCATGTCGGCATGTGCACACGTTTGCTCCTGCGTGCAATACTGGTCTGCCGGCCTGCTTCCCGTGTGTGTGTGTGTGTGTGTGTGTGTGTGTGTCCCGTGTGTTTGTGTATGTGTTCCAGGAGAGCCAGTGGCTGGACAGTGTATCCCTCCTCATCAAGGATACGTTAGAGGGGGAGATGTTGATGATCGACAACCTCTCTGGTTCTGTCTTCCACCACTACTCCTCCCCGACACTTATCTGCAAAGACTGCAGGGGTCATCCGCAAGAGGTACCACTCTTCACTAGTGATGACACCACACACACACACCACGTCACTGAAGTTGATTCGTCTTTACCCTTTAAAAATGAGAAGCAACTTTTTTGAGCAGCGGAGAAATATGCAAGGTTCATATTGAAGTGCAATCTCAGAACCTTAGAGGCCCATTTATGCTCCCTTTACCTAAGAAACTGTACCATTCTGATACAAATGTTACTGTCACTGATCGCATGCTTCCATGCGTTCTTTGTGTTGGTATTGCTGTTCACCAATATATCCACCAGGGGGAGCAGCCCAGAGTCAAAAGTTTATGACAACAAGAAACTCCAAAACAAACATGACAAAGTATTGATAAAGTACCTCTTGGGGCTGTGACATATATTGCGATTCTTACTGTCCCATTTGACCTATGTACCGTGTAGTAACAGCTACTCTGCCCCCGACGGTATCCGGTGGTACTGCTCCATTTGGTGACGTTGAGTATAAATGGGCTTTAAGAGTGAAACGTGGCAGCAAGTTTGCTTCTAAGTTCATAAATATACAACATAATTACGCCACCTAGTGGTTGCAATGGAGCGGCAACACTTTCATGACGTGTTTTTTGGGGGAAGATTTAGGGAATTGCTTGGGGCCATATCCGACAGTCAATGTGCGACAAGATCATCCAAACAGCTGGTGAAGCTGTAGAGTTGTGATGGAGATTTATAATCGCTCCATGACTGCACTTCATAAAGGAACAAAAATGAATCTCATTTTCATACTTTCATCTCCTGCTTGCAATTGTTTGACACAACATTCCACTTTTAATGAGGCACTGGAGGCCCAGTTAGTAACCGACCCAACTGCTGTTGTACTGTTCTCTCTAGCACTCCATTTGGTACACATGAGAAACTGTTAAACTGACTCAGGCAAAAGGAAAAGTTTCAACTGGAAATCGATGGTTATATATTGTAGCATTTCAGTTAAAAAAGCACAGAAGTGTTAGCATGGACGTGGCCTCGCCGACATGTTGCCATTGCTATTATTATTGCACGTCTTCACAGTCCTTTTGAATAGATCACACACTTAGCAGGTAGACGTTCTGGGCTCTCCGGCCTGACAGCAGCACCCGAGTGAGTCAGAGCGAGCGCCATGTTCAGTCGAGCACACAGCATGTTCACTGGAGCGTCCAGACTGAACTGTAAAACCATTGGATATTCACTGTGTGGTTTAAAAGTTGTGTACCCGCTGTGACTATTCCTATTAGCTTCGCGACGTTCGTTTCTAACTAGTGTCAATGTGTGAAACTTCTTTGTAAAATCTGTGTACCCACACACACTTACACTTACACACACGCAGGGCCTCATTCATCACGTGAAGCAGAATGAATGGACAGTGTAATGATACGTCAGCTGCTCTCCAGTTTTACTTCTCAACATCTTATCTATTTTCCATGGCTGCAGAAGTGTGGATTAATGAGGCCCGCTGCATGCTAACCTCCATGCAACGACTCCAGATATGCATGCAAGCACGCAGGCACTAACACGTTCCTCTCCTGTGGATGCATCTGGGAGTACTCTGTGGCTCGTCTTGGTGTGTGAAACCAAAACTCACAAGCTCTCTGTCTCGTGTCGCCGTTGTCCATCTGGATGATGAAGTGCAGCAGGTCGGCTCAGAAGAAGCAATAACTGGGCTCTAACCCATCTAACCTGTCAGTCCTGCTTTCTGCCTGTCTGCAGACGCTGTCAAAGCATCAATCTTTCCTCCTTCTTCCTCATACTTCCCCTTTACCCCTCCAGCTATCTTTACCTTCAGTCTACTAACGTTTGCTTCGCTGTGTGTGTGCTGTCCGTGAGGAGCGGTGTGGGTATGTAGCGGGGGCCGAGCGTTGTGGGTTATGTTTGTCAGCGACACTGGTAAGCCATGTTGTTCATCGATACTATTGAGCAACCCGAGAGAAGTGTATTTCATCGAACCGTAGTCACTTCATTTTTAGCGTCTGCGCCAGTGAAAGTACACCGTTTTCTGGAGTCGAGCCAACATATCTTAAATCCACAGCACTGCCTTTTAGCTCAGCTCTAATTTCACCAGTCAGAGATGAGCAGAACCAGTGGCAAATAGAAATGGTTCACAGGGTTCATCTTTGCATCACACACTATATAGCTCTAGCATCGTGGAAGTTGGGCTTCAGCCCCATCACGTCTCCTGACAGCCGCTGCCTCTCATTACGAAGAGCACCATCATGAAAGGCGGCATCAGAGGCTACTTTGAAAGTCTAATTTCTTAAGCCCCTCGAACAAACTTCTGCATTAACTCGCAAATGAAAGGCAAAGCTTCGGCCTCACATAATTACACCAGGGAGAGCGAACACTTTTTAAAAAGCGTGTTTTTGGTCCAAGGCAAAATTCAATTTGTCCTGTAAAAATGGGATGGTGCCGAAGACGGAGGTCACCTGATCATCGTGTTCAGTGTTGTTTAGTGTTCACTCCCGATGTTTACAGTAAGAACGCAACTTAATATTGTGTCACGACCATTTTTTTTAACTGCCACAGCCAGTTCATAGCTGTTTTATATTATTTATTATTATAAATATTATAAACCATATAGGAACTTCATTGGTTCATTCCACTCACATTTGAGCAGGAAAACCTGCGGGTGTTGTTGGGAAACTCACAATTGTTATTGAAAATGAATATAGTTTGAATATGCTTTATAAGACGTGCAAATGTATATGATCATGAAAAAAAAGAATGAAAACAAATGGAAAAAAAAAAGTTTGTCATGATCACGTGACTCTTGTTCCTCATCTCGTCCGTCCCAGGTTTTCCCAGGGAAAAATAGGATTTTGGTGTGTAATTTTGGATTGAAAAAAAATAAGAAAGTACTGAAAATTAGACTTCGATGATATGCCACACAACTGTAATGTATATTAAATATATATACCAAAGCTGATGATCTGTCAATAGTGGGGCTCCCTTATGAATTATGCTAACATTAAAATTAGCAGACGCTAAAACAGTGGCTGCCACTGGAACATAACTTTCACAATACTCCATTACTATTCTGTTGAAATATAAGCACATTTTATTCACAATATAAAGGACAAGTATGCAGGTATTAAACCTGGTGTGTAATATGGGGACCGGTATGAGCTTTGTATGGACCACATACAGCCCCCGAGCCGTACAGTGGACAGAGATGAGCTGCCTGGAACTTGTCGCCTTCTGTTTAGTCAGACCTGGAGGTCACTGCTAAGTAGCAACAGATCAGTCCAGTTTACCTTCAGTCTCTTGGCGCAGTAAACCTGCGACGGTGTTATTTGCCTCCCCGGGTACAGATGGAAGCATTAGAGTGTTTCCGAACCTCAAACCGTTCCTGCCTCTGTTCCTTGTCATCTCTATGTGTTTCCTGATCTGCTGTGATTTGTCCTTTCTCTGTGGATTAACCTCTCTGTCTCTCTCATCTGTGGATGTTCTCCCTGCAGGTGTCAGCACGTCCGTGGAGTGTAGATGGATGTTGAGTGTTTTGTTAACTTTCCACAGTTAAGGTGCTCCTTAGGTGAAAAGCGGTGGCCATTTTCTTTGGCTACACGGTTTGAAAAGCTTTTATTATTGGGATTAAAACGATGAAGACGGGAGCATGACTGACTCGAATACATAAATGGAGTCATAGCGCTCACCCAATTTAACACTACACATAGCTCAGGTTAAAAAAAAAAGTCTAGTACTCTTTTCAATTTTCACACTTTATCCTGGAATACTGATATATTTCGCTCCCTGTTAGTCGCATGAATCTTTTTCAAGATGTTTAAATCCCCATCGGAGCGTTTCTGTCGACATCAGAGCAATTTTAAACGTAGAACACATGCACTTGTTTGTTTTGCTGTCTTGAAGGAGCCCGCCGAGGCGCCACAGATACGACAAAACGTTTCATCTAATATTTGAGTTTGAAATCAGAAAGCGCCTCTCTCTGCTGACTGTTTAGATAATGACGAAAGCTCCTGACGGGAGGAACAAAACAGAGCCGACACGCGGTCAGGCGCCTGCCAACGTCGGCTTCACGGGATTTAATGAAACTCTGATCCCGTTCAGTGTAATGGCTTTCTCGTCTTGGCCCCTGATTCTCTGTGCACTGAAGTTTTTTTGGGGAGGGAAAATTGACTGGAGTGCATTAACATAATCCTGCCGGAAAAAAAAACAGACACACATCTCTTTCATATTTAAATGCTAATACTGCACACAGAAGAATAATATTTACAGACAAAGAATTGTAGAAACCCGCCGTTACCATGGCAACTCAAGTACAAATAAAACACGTCCTGACCTTGCACAACTAAAGTTTTACACAAATCACTGTCGCCTGCCATGAAGTACTTCAAATAGCTATGAAGCTTACAACTTTTAGCTCAGAAAGCAATGTCATTGTGTCACAATACCTCTTGTGAAATATTTAAATACATTTTGATATTATTTTTTTATAATAATATATATAATATATTAAATTTTTCTTTTCATTTCATTTTTCTGATATATATATGATTTTTTTTTCAGATTTTTATATTTATTATATATTTATATTATATATAAATATAAACATCTGTCCAACAGCTTGGGAAACAAAAATAAGGAAAAAACATATTGAAAAAAATATATATACGTGTATATATATATATATAGATAGATATATATTTATATATATGTGTATTATATATATATATATATATATATATATATATATATATACATGTATATTTTTTTTTCTTATTTTTTTAAGTGTTTAAAAATGTATGTAAAGTAGCACGCAAAGTCACGCAAGGCCTCAAATTTAAAATAGATAATATTTTATATTTGTCATTAAAAGTTGTTCGACAGCACTGCGGTGTCAGGTCCGTCCACGTTGCTCAGGGTTTCGCCTGAGGAGTATATAACTGAAGTGAATGTCTCGCAGCAGATCAGGATGGCGGAGATCGAGCAGGCGTCGCTGAAGTCCGAGCCACTCTCCGACAAATCGTCTTCGCCCGCCTTACCGGACGACCTGAGTCTGGACGAGCACACTGTCTTCCAGCTGTTTGTGCAGGAGAGCAAGGTGAGTGAGCAGTGATCTATGTGTGGCACTTGAGATGTTTTTACGACCGCCCTGTTTCCCCCCTGAGAGAAAGCACATGCATCACCACCGGCCGCCTGATTAATTCACACTTCCACGCCAAATTACTGTTACATAATGTCTCCACGGCGGCGCTGAAGGCAGCTCTTCATCTTGTTCTTGTTGGGGAGCAACAGTATCTTCATGCACCAATTACCCGACCAGTCCGGACCATCATGAACAAATCCGTCCTCCAGACTTTCTCTGTTCAAAGATGCTTCCCTCAAAACTTCCTCTAATTCCCTCTATTTTGATGTTTGACTGAGCCTGTTTGAGGGCCAGTTCATGAGCAGTTCAGGCGTCACAATCTTTTGAAGGAGTCGGTGACTGGAAGGTTAAAGTTTCACTTAACACGCTCCTCCTTTCATATAGTGGATGTAGCAACATGTTGGACAGGCTGAGGTGGAGGATGCTGACTCTCTGTGGCAACCCCTGATGGGAAAGAAGGAGACGTAACAAGCGACCAATGAGATTGGAGGGCGCATGAGCGTTAGTGCCAAGTTGGTTATTAAAAACCCTCACGGCAAGTGCTCATAAAATGTTCACTAGTCTGCACCAGCTCACACTGCAGCTCATAGATGACAAAACATTCGTCTTTGAATTTCAAGCTCTTTTCAGGCGCATGCACTTCTGAAAGGTGGGACAGTCGGTGGCATGTCCTCTTATGACTAAACCTGTGTGTATTTAAGCGCCATCATATCACAAAGTGGCCTGGTTCTCTCACAGGGGAGGTGCCGGACTGAGTCCCACAGCTCAGATGAGGCTGGAAATGGTGGGGCTCCCACAGGAACTCATCAGACCCAGACGCTGGTGCAAAGTTCGCTGCATGGGTTCAGTCAAGTCTGCAGGGCTCGAGGTGATGAGTTGGAGAGCCCGGTGCAGGAGATCGAGATGCAAGCCGACGTAGTTCACCACAGCCCTGGTGAGCATCAAGATGTCTTCTGTGTTAGCATGGAAGTAGAAGCTCACCGAACAAAAGCGCCCGACCCTTGTCTCCCAGGTGGGGTTTCCACTGGCAGCAACAAGGAGAGCAACAAAGACGAGGGAGGAGCCAGCGGCAGGTCTCCTCTCCTCCATTTGCCTGCGGAGTTCTTCCATCCCGCAGGAGCTGCCATCCCAGCACCACCTCGCAGCAGAAGCCTCAGGTTGACCAGAGGCCTGAGACTGACCTCGCCCGCCTCCTGGGCCTCCCTGCGCTCGCCAGGAGCCCGCAGCAAGAAGCTGTGCACACAGGTAGGAAGGAGAACCACCAGAGCCGGCCGACTGTTGAAATTATATTCACAAGAAATTTAAAGTGCTTCAAAATCGCATGTCAGTATCATGATGATCATGATGATCATGATGAAGAAAAGAAGAAAGTCTCCCTCCAGACAAACTAACTAGTGCTTATACTCCTTTTCCTATCAATGCCATTACAGAATGTTAGTCAAGTGCTGGTCAGCCTTCGACTTGGTTGGTCGCCAGTCCTGATTTGAGTCCAGTTTTGTTGCCTTGCGTGACGGAGTTTGACACCCCACTTGCTTGCCTCACTTCCCCCTCTCTGTCTTCCAGTATCCGTCCCACAGTGACTCGTCTCTGGCCACCGGGAGCTCAGAGGGCAGCCTTCAGACCACCCTGGAAGAGGGGCTGAGTTTCAGCATCTCTCCACCACAGAACATACCGAGCGCCCCACTGGTGTGTCCTCACCCCCCGCCTGCCGACAGCACCATCATCCCATCCCCAGTGCAAACCCTCAGACCAAGACCCAACCCGTCATCGGCGCTGACCCTCCAGGCGACGAAGGGGCACCAGCGGAGCCAAAGCAGTGGACGAGGGAGCACCAGCCCTGGATATACCCGAGACGACTCCATCGACCCGTCGGATGAAGATTTGGGTATCGTCATCGGGTCTTCCATTGGCGGTTGTGGCTCCAGCCAGGCAGGAAACAGTGAACACTTGTCCGAGGCGTTGAGCAGCTTGTCGCTGACCTCCCTGCTGCTGCCCAGCGCTCAGGTTTACAGCGGGGGGGCGGTGAAGAAGTGCAACAGTACTGGCAGTTTGGAACAAGGAGGAATGCTGCTGTCGTCGCGCGGAAGGGAAAGCCGCAGGGAGATTTTGGGGATGGACCCTCAAGGGTTTTTAGCCAACCCCTGGACCGGGGTGTTGTTTGAGAAAGGACGGGACGATAAAGGAGATGGAGAGCAGGGGCTGAAAGCCAGAAGCTCCAGTCAAGCGACGTTAGGTCCATGTCGGGAGAACAGATGAAATCCACTTGTCTTTTGATACCTTGGATCCAGCCCATCTCTGTGCCTCAGACTTTTTTGTTTCTCAACAGGAAGGATGATTGGCGGCACGAGATCTCCTAAATTTGCCCCGTCGACCTTTCGTGACGAGCCCTTGTGCTCTTTTGCGCCACCTGGAGGAGCTTTGTGTCTTCACTCCACCTCCTCCTCGGGAGCGCCGGGACTCTTAAGGAGACGGGGAACATTAAAAGGGATTTAGAACTGCTTGCTGTCCAAGACTATTTTCAATAGCTCATGTGCGAAGAGCAACACTGGCAGGACTCGCAAGATGACATCAAGGCGGAAGAGGTAGAGGAGCGTCAGGTCGTTTGTTTGGCTGCAAAGGCAAAAAGCGGATCTAATGTCCATCTGTTCCGGCAGACGGAAACAACAGGTCACTCTGGCGCTGCAGCGTGTGTTGAGATCAGAGTAAAACTGGAGGTGGAGGAGAGTTCAGGAATGCATGGCGTGTGCAGCCTCAGGAATTCAAGGCATGAATTGTTTGATGTTCTTACAGAGGCAACAACAAGAGACCCATTTTTGCCTGCGGATTAAGAAGATATTGACAGAAACTGTGCTGTACCTGCATGGAGTGATGATTTTTTTTCAGATATTTTTTCCTCACTGGGTCAGAACTGATGCCATCTGAACGCCAAATACGGTTCACAGAGAGTCTTCAAGCACACTTTTTGTTTCCTCGGATGAATGGACGACGGCTCTGCATGATAGAATTGCATTTAACCCAGACTTTTTCTAAATCAATACACGTGTATCAAGATGTCATCGTAGGGGGGTAACCATGTGATTTCTATTTGACTATTTTTGTAGAGAGGAGACTAGGCACCTGCAAGTGTTTTCTTTTAACCCATCGAGTCTCTTTGACTTGCTGTGTATGTAGGACCTTTTGTCTGCCGGTGGCTTCCAATTTTATAATCTTTTTAAGACGGTGTACAAAACCAACAAGCAAAAAAAATGTCACGCCCCGCCCCCGCGCCCCTGTCCTCTGTAGAAACGCCCCCCTTATTCTTGTTTGTTGTGTTTTTCTTCCAGCCAGATGTGCGAGGGCCAGGTGTTGACTAGAGATGAGAACAGCCATAGTCACGATTCAGCATTCTAGCTCACAGACTTGGGTTGCCCTGACGATGCTAGCAAGAGCTTCTCGTGTAAATCGTCACTCTGAAAGCTTTAATTCGAGAAAGGTGTTAAAGCATTTGGACGTCTCAACGCGGTCGCCGTCTCACTCATGTAGCACATTTATTTATTACCAAAAGCTGAAATGGACTTTCCAAACGGTTTACAGCGGCTCCGGCTCCTGTCACGCGATCAACCGCCCCCTATGCTAATTTCTCAGCCTGTTTCTGAATCAAAGACTGTTGCACCCCTGCTGTTTTCATCCTTGCCTTACGTCCTGGTTTCCCCAGAGGAGAGGCGGCGGGAATGTGGGGCGAGCTAAGAGTCATGTCGACGTCCTGCGTTTATCATAAGTGTCGGCTAGTACGAGGTGGGAAGAGTTGGGTGTGCGCTGTGTGCATGTGTGTGTTTAATTCCGAGCAAGCGTTTGCCTTTTCCTCAATTGCCCCATCTGTGTGGACACGTGGAAGGGTTGAAGAGGGAAAACAAAACAACCAAGGGCTGTTTAAGGTCGAGAGGTAGCCCGTCCACCTATGGCGGGCCGATGAATATGGCGTAACAGTTGACACAGCAATAAATGTTTCATGTGTATGCCCTCATGCGCCGTTGTGGGAATTTCTTTAGAGCACATTTCCAGGCTCCATAGGTGTTGGACATCGTGTATATGTCTGGGGGGCCTCCTAAGATAAGGTTACTGATCTCCAATATCACTGAGTTTGTCCTTGCCTTTTGGTTAATGCGCCTTGAAACTGTCTTATAGAGCAGCAGAGTTGAGGTTTCAGCTGGATGACTTGCCAAAGGTGGCACCCATGTGGGGACGGTTCCTGCCACGGAAGCACCTCCCTCTCAGGTAAGTCTGTTAGCAAAGTCTAGAAGCGAAATGAGCCAATGGGGCAGCTTTTTTGGGACAGCTGAGGTATACGCAATAAATGTCAAAGGCGGAACCTAAGGAACATTGAGAACAAAATAACGTGTTCCTTGAGAATGACACAGGGCGAGAGTCAAGTCTACCACCAGAGTATCATCTCTTCTCAGACAGAAACGGAAGGTTTTCCTAGGCTGTCTCTCAGCTTTGGTTCCCAGTGACCTCACTACACGACTGCTATTCAGTCGATGCTCTTTCTCTAAAAGAACACTCCTGGTTCCCTGCTCATCACGGCCAGATTAGGCGGCGCTGACACTGATCCAGTGAGAGCTGGCTGTGGCGGAGAGATGAAGCCAACCCTATAATCTGCCCACAAAAAAAAGGGTTGCAATTTAGAGGTCACTGAAGACCAAACCCTGCAGCTTCAGGAGTGGCGTGACGGGATCAACCACAGGGCACCAACCTGTGATCCGGAGTGGAACTTGGAGGAATTCTGTTTCAACCTCTGACCATTCCTCCAGCTTCCGTTTTTTTCTGAGTTGGAGCAGCAGTCTGAACTACTGCAGCCTCTCAGTTGGAGGTGGTCATCCAGGAGACATCCTGACTAGATGCCTGAGCCACCTTTATTGACGCCTCAACACCTCCAGGATGACAAAGCATCAGCCCTGTCTTGAAGGGTCCAGCCTCCACAATTTTAATTTATCTGTAGAGCCTCTGGCCCCTCATTACTTCAGACCTAAGACCTCGCCTCCACATGGAAGGATCTCCACCAGGGACGATCCATGGTCTCTGTGAGCTCATCACCCAAATGGCTCCAAAGAAGGACCTCTTCCTGCAGGATCACAGGTCCAATGGCCTCAGGTTCTCAAGTCAACTGGACTCCCATGAACCCACAGAGATTCTGGTCAAGTTGAAGACCCCCAGGAGGAAACAGACATCTGCACAAACCGCTCCTGCGATTCAACACCGACACAAGTTCTGCTTTACCCTGTAACTTTCTTGTTTGTTGCAACAGAAGCCCTTATGGTGCCGATGCTAGCTGGATTAGTAACCAGCTACTTTGCTTTGCGTGCAGATCTGCAGACTCATTTTTCCTGACTTGCGGTTTTGTTTCTTGTTTATTTCTAAATTTGACTACAAAGGCTGGATTCCTGCAGACACATCCACTTACTCGGGGCTTCGCTGCCGACAGCAGACGAGTCCACATGAATCTTGTATTTGATGGAGTCACACTTGCGTCTGTTGTGATGTGCGTCCATCCATGTGATGGTGATGAATCACGCTGGCGCGCAGATGTGGCCGGACGTCTCGCTCCTTCTTCGCTGTGTTCCCTGCCCTGTGAGCCATTCAGACTATGGTGATTCTGACCTGCCTTTATTTGCCTGTCTGACATTTTGAAGAAAAATATCTGGCGTGACAGAAGTGATAAAGGTGGGAGACAGAAGCGGCGAGAGAGAGAGAGAGACAGGTGAAGTGGAAATGCTGCAGACAGCGTGACATCGCTGCGAGCGCTCCAGCACATTAGAAACATGGACCTGTGAGGTGTTGTTTACTTCACAGTCCAAACTGGCAGCTCCCTCCTGCAGGACTCCTTTTTCTGAGTCAATATTTGAACACTTCATCCTCGTCTACCGTTCATAATCGACGACATTTAGCAGTTCTCAAGTCAAGTGCGGATGTTAAGACATCACATGTGCGACTCCAAATTTAACAGCGAGTCATGTACCCGACGACTCGCTAATAACTCAGTGTTCCTCTTTTATTCATGGTATTACAGTGTTTTATTATTAAACACTCAGGTCTTTTCATCACTTTGACCTTCACGTTAAAAGCTGGATCTTAGATTTATATTGAGAGTAAACAGCATGGAAATGATTCATTTTGCAGTCGCACCGATGCTTCGCTGAACTCTCCTCCAACATGGTCGACCGGTTTGAGCCATTGATCTCATCATCTTTGTTTTTTTTGCTGGAAGATTTCATACTTTAAAAAAGAGGAATTTGGGGACATATACTGGCCATTAATAAAGTTATATTTATTTATTTTTTAACTGCCTATTTATTATGATTCTATTCCAAGTCTTTTGATTTGGGAGATATATTAACCATTGACAAAGTAAAGTTTAAAAAAAAGGCGTCGACTCTGTGAAGACACTGTTTTACATATTAACAAATTGGATTATTCACGTCTGAGGCTGCAGTTTAATTGTTATTCCCGAGCAGCTGTCTACCTGTTTAAAGAAAACCCTAACGTAATAAATGTCAGAGGTGCTGAAGGGAATGAAAGAGCCGACATTGATGCCGGTTGCATCTTAAAAAGCTCTGTGCTTTGAGCTGCTGGTGTAAAGAGCTTTTGGCTGTAGCCTCTGGTGCCTGCTGCGCACAGCCAGGGCGACACAACACATTAGCTCAGCGCCGACCACACAAGGTCGCCGTGAAGGGCAAAACTACCGGGAGACATGAAAATCCAATTGATTCAAATATCTCAAAGCTTGAGAGAAGAATCGGCCTGAAACGATCCTGCAGCCGCTCGACGGCAAAGTTGTATGAGCTGCTTTGTTCTCTGGGGACCACGGCTCTGAGGTCGGGCTGGAGGTGAGACTCTGGCGAGGACACTGCAGTGGTGAAGACAGAGCAGGAAAAGACAGGAGGCAGAGCTGGAGGTAGCAGAGATGGAGATGCTGAGCTTCTCTCTGGGAGTGAGCAGGATGGATAGTATCAGGAAGCAGTAGATCAGAGGGACAGCACATGTCAGGTGTTTAGGAGACTAGAAGGAGATGGTTTGGACACGTACAGAGGAGAGGGAGTCAGTACATTGGTAGGAAGATGTTGAGGTTGGAACTGGTGGAGAGGAAGGCCAGAGAGGAGATTTATGGAGGTGGTGAAGGCGGACATGAGGTTTGTAGGTTTGAGAGAAGAGGAAGCAGAGGACAGGGTGAGATGGAGGAAGATGATCCACTGTGGCCAAGAAGAAGGACGAGGAGAAAAAGGAGGAGGAGGAGAAGAAGAAGGAGAGGAAGAAGGAGGAGAAGAAGAAGAAGGAGAAGAAGAAGATGTTGAGGTTGGAACTGCCAGGCAGAAGGTGGAGAGGAAGGCCAAAGAGGAGATTGATGGAGATGGTGAAGGAGGACATGAGGTTTGTAGGTTTGAGAGAAGAGGAAGCAGAGGACAGGGTGAGGTGGAGGAAGATGATCCACTGTGGCCACCCCTGAAGGAAGAAGCCCAAAGAGAAAGAAGAAGAAGAACAGGATGTGATAATCGTCTTCAAGGTTCCTCCTTCTCATGCCTATATCCTACTTTTCATTGTTACCACATAAACACTCTCAGATTTGGGCCCGACACCTTGAGTTTGACACCTCTACTCGAGAAGGTCATGAGGGAGAGACTCAGAGTAGAACAAAGGCTCCACCTTAATCCCAGGGAAACGCCCTTCTTTCGCCACCAGAAAGCAACACAACACGACTAAAACCATTGACTCTATCAACATGTTGCTTGTGCTTCCTGGCGGTTCATGTGAGGAGAGTTCTGAGGCGCCTTTGTCTCTCCACTATCTCATCCTTATCACTGCAATTAGCTGCTCTGCTGAGCATGTAGCCGCACGCTGCCTGCGCCGGAGCAGCGCTGCCTGAGTCTTGCCAGGAAGACAGGCAGAAGAGGAAGCTGCAAAGAACTGAGCTGCTGCTGGTTTTCCAGCCAAACTGACCCTCCATCCATTGTTCTCTCCGAGTCGCCCTGGTGTGAGTAGACAAGCTGAGGAACACGTGCACTGAGGCTTGCGTGGAATGCAGCGCTAGAAAACAGCCTGGGAGCACATGTATCTGTGTCTGGCACCGAAATGCACCTGTTTATTGTCAAAAAACTAAAACCATAACAACAATATTTTTCATATGAAAGGTCATTTTCTTGCGTTTTGACTCCGACAATGTATAGTATTTGCGTCTGCCTCTCACTTCAGGGTTGTAATTGATTTTAAACTGCGTCTTTAGACAGAAATTTGGCAGGAGCCGGCGCCAGGCTGCACTTGGCTCCCACACTCGCCTGGAGGTTGGTACCACGCCGCCAAGTTGCTTTGAGAGTCCAGTGACGTCTGTGCAGTTTCAGGCGACGAAGCTTTTAAAACAGTTATCGTTCTGAACCATCATGTGAAATTTCCAGATGTAAATCGGCGAGAAGCGAAACGTAAACACAAGATTTGTCGTGGCTGGTGGGCTCAGTCGGTGGCGCTGTGGCTTTAAAGAAAAGGTCTCAGTAAAGTGGTTGTTCAAAGCAGAAGACTTCAGAGCATCTAGTGCCATCTAGTGGCTCTGGAAATGAGGACAAGTGGTGTCAGAGGTCAGACAGAAAGGTCAACCTTGTTTTAGTTCGATATCTTCTTTGGACAATGGGAGGAAACCAGAGTGTGAAGAGGAAGCCTACTGAAGCATGAGGAACTTTAAGAGGACCCAGTTTGAGCCCTTAAAAGTCTCCAAATATTTGTGTTGCTATCTGACTGGGCCCTCCCTCCCCCCCATGAGAGTCTAAAAACCGCTGATGTCAGCGCACCTCCACGGGAAACAGACGTGTGATGACACAGCACTGGTGTCCCAGTAAACAGGATGATCACCGGGTGGAATTCATGCAGGAGTGAATGTGCGCCGCAGCTAAATATTCCTGTCTGTCCGCCAGTGTTTACCCCCGCTTCTGATGCAGATTCCTCCAGGCTTCAATCTGAATTTATGTCACCAGATTTGCTGGGCCGCTGACCCGCCGCGGTGACAGGTGCATGACGGATCTCCGTAGCAGAGGAGAGCGACAATCAATACGCAGCTATTGAAGCCGGCGATCGATGAAAGGCCAAAGGATTCACAATGCACAGGCCACCACCCAGCACCCTGCCGTCGGCTGCAGCCAGTGAATCAAAGGCTGAGAAACGTGTTGGCGCCGTGACATGAAAAAGACGCAGTCAAACCGCCGCGTCCCGTAACGCGCTTTCATAAGTCAAAAAGCATTTTCATGTGTTTTATTGTTTCTCGGATGCAGCGAGGCGGAGCTGGATCGATGGCTGTCGTGGCAATTTATCGCCGCGAGGGACGAGAGGGACGCTGGCGCCGTATATAAATGGCGACCGAAAAGTCTTCAGTTGGAAATATCAATCTGGGAGTTCATCATCCGTTCATCCACCAGTGCGGAAAAAAAAATCTTCTTTACCTCCCTCGAACCCGGGAGGGTCAAGTGAAGGATTCCAGTTTGTTCCCGGATCCAGGGCAGGAATTCCCCTCCGAGAATCTCATGGATGACCAAGTTTCTCCCGATCTCCACTTGCCTCCGAGCCTCCGTTTTGAACCACAGACGCCGGTCCTGTTCTGGTCCAAACCCCTCATGAACCCACTTTGAAAATCACAGCGTCGAGTCTGGCCTCACTCAGCTTCTATTCTGGAAACCCTTCTTCCACTTTGAAGTCCGACTTTTATCTTTTTATCTTGTTATTTCGTCGTATCCCCATGTGCAATGCTCCGCAACATCCCAGGAGCCTCGGCAAACAACCGCCCCTCTACACCCCCTCCTCTGATCTACTACAATCGCCGCTGCAGAAACAACAAAAATTTTTTTTTAGTTTAGAACCGAGCAGATACAGTCATGACGAGACTAATGAAGCAGATGCATAATTCATGAGGTTTAAAAGGTGGAGAAAGACATAAGCGCCGTGTCAGCATTTTGAGAGGGTTAAGCCAAACGTGGTCATCAATAGGCGGCAAACAGAAGATGAAGATGGAGAGACTCCACCACCAGTTGGAGATGATAGTGGTCTTCGTGTTGTTTTGAAATGGTCAATAAACAACGCATTCTATGAAGATGACTTGGAGACATTGGTCGGGTTGCCATGGCGATGAGACTATTGTGATGATTGTGGTGGATTTGAAGCTCCTGGGTCCAGATTTAAATATCTGACGGACACCACTGTCATTTTCCCGCCGTCATTTCCTGCCTGTGGTTGGACTGAAAGCTCTGCCACAAACACACGACAGGAAACACCACTTTGCGTTTGTTTCCGTCACTTTCTTCTAATTCTCTTTGTAGGTGCCGAGTTGTCGCCGTCACCTGCTAATGACTTGTGTGAGCGTGTCTCTCCCTGAAGCTGCGACTGCTTCAGAAACATGGTGATAAAAGGGGAACTGGAACGCTCGTCTTGGTCCTTTTTTTTGGGACGTGGAGCTTCTGAGACGCTTGTCTCCAACATGTTCTGGCCTCAATGGATGCTTCAGTTTAAATCCCTTTTTTTCCTTCAGAATCAGAGGGGCGTCATTTTCATTTTAATTTTAGTTTTGCGGTAGAAGAATTGAAAGAATTGAGGAAGAAATCCAAGCTTCAGGAAAAGAAAACACATATTTGTCCTCAAAGTAAGAAGTAAATATATTTTTTAATTGTTCTGATCTACATGAGATTCTTCTGAAGCTTTAATTTCTTTCTCATTTTTAATTTTAGGTTTTGTGTTTATTTTTATATTTTTAGATACAATGAATGGAAAAAGTAATAATGCATTCCAAGCCTTAAAAGAGGCTTTGTTCAAATTACGGGAAGTTAAAAAACCGAGGTGCCACTGTAGTTAATCTTCCCTGTTGGAATTTAAAAAAAAAAACATCTGAAATATGTAAAAACAAACACACAAAAATAATACATTTTTATATTAAATAAATAGATAGGAGACTGACATATATATATATATATATATATATATATACATATATATATATATATATATACAGTGGTACCTCAGTTCTCGACCACAATCCGTTCCAGAAGCGATTTGTTTGAAATCTGAATCGATTTTTCCCATTACAATGAATGGAAAAAGAAATAATGCGTTCCAAGCCTTAAAATAGTCTTTTGTAGGAGTGAATGTAGAGTGTCTGCTGCAGGTGCACTGTTCGTCTATGTGTGTGGCCGCTGCATGTGGGAGGGGTTGCCGAGTGAGTGACGTCTCTCCAGAAGTGAAGAGGTGCCCGGTGCGTGTCCAGCTCTGAATGTGCGCTTCTGTGCAGTTTGGCTGTGACAAAGTCATAAAGCAAGTAACGCTCTGTCCCAGACTCGCCTCATCCCTGTCCCAGCTCCAGCCCACAACAGGACATCAAACCCTGGAGTGTGTGTGGAGAGTGAGCACCTCCCCTGTGACAATCTACCACGGTCCAGTGCGGAGACAGGAAAGGTTTTACACCTCAATGTGAAGAAAAATCAGTCAGTAAATGGAGCTCACCGGACACGTCTGCATACAGAGGCTGCGTTGTACACAATAACAAAGCGCGTTGTGGGTCAGCTGATCAGTCCGCGCACGTTATGTTTTTTTCCAGCTTTTTTTCGGGGGCGTTCGAGTTCTGGATTTTCGTTCGAAATCTGAAGCAAAAAAATCTCAATATTCTTGTTCGAATTCCGATTTGTTCGAATTCTGGGAGGTTCAAAAACCGAGGTACCACTGTATATATATATATATATAATTTCACAAAACTGAGGATATTGAGGATAAATATATATATATATATATATATATATATATATATATATATATATATATATATATATATATATATAGACAAGATAATATATATATATATTTATCCTCAATATCCTCAGTTTTGTGAGGATATTGTGTTTTTTCACGATTCTTCAGAATCTTTAATTTCTTCCACAATGTCATTTTATATATACACACCTGTATGTATATATATATATATATATATGTATATATATATATATATATATAATCTTAATGAAGCTTAATGAAAATTTTCATCAAAACACTAAAAACAGGGTCAGAAAGTTACGCCATAATCACTGAATGAACACAGACATTAATATCTGAGAGTTTCACGCTGAAACAGTGGACAGTCTGAAGCTGAGTCTCTTTCTCAGGTGGCAGCAGAATGAAGGAGGGAAACCGGGCGGCTGCTCACAGACAAAGGACTGCTGAGTTGCTTCTTGTCGTCAGATTCATTCCCTGTGGTGGAACCATCTGCTGGAGGCCAGTGACAGGAAGAGCCGGGCTGTTTCTGCCGCAGCAGAAAAGCCTGTTCTTGACACCCAACTCCGTTTTTTTTTTTAACCGAGGCTGGATGTCAAGAAAACGATGTCATTAAAAATACTCGATCAGTGTATAGTTGGAGAGTGACACCACTCACTGATGTGGTCATATTTTAGGCACTAAGGGAGCATCCTTTATCTGTGTCACGTGACTCCACCGTTGCATCACTAGATTCTGAAGGGGTGTCAATTAGTTGCCATGGTGACGGGCTTCGGCGCCGCTTTTTTATTTGCAGCCTTTAAATGGAGTTACAGCAGGTGTGGTGGCCACGGAGAAAGTGCCAGCTCAGCACAAAGTGTCTTCACAGGCCGCCGCAGTCCAAGGTGAGCCGTGACTGACGGGTGACTCGAGCAGCAACGCTGATGAATTACCGTCTTCCATCTCCGGATTAACTGGGCGAAAAGTAAATAAATCTATCGCAGTTAATCCACACCTTCTCGCTCCTTCCATTTCTGTTTTCGCTGATGTGTTTTCTGCTCACTGTCGGCTCCGCTTCTCCTCAGCCGCCGGCGGAGCCCCGGGGGAAATTCTCGATGGCGAACAGCATGTTGCGATTGTTTTAGTGAGGAAGGAGTGAGGTGTCGATGCGGGCTCGCTTTTCCCGGGTCCTTTCAGGGTTTTAATTCACGTTTGCGACAGCGCTTTGAGGGACGCAGTCGCTTGTCTGGAGCGTAGGTAGAGGAACAGCGCCCTCCGCTGGTGTGGTGTGTGCGCGCAGCCATGACCGTCCCAGACCGTTATAAGGTGTGTGAACGTTTGTGAGACAGACACACCATTAGCATTTTCATTATTACATTTAATGATTATACATTTGTCTTAATTTTATTTCTTTGTTTTCAACATTTAGAACGATCTCACTTTTTATGAAGCGTTTTTATTGCATATATTCTTTTGTTTTCTATTATATTATGTAATATATCATAAGTTGTTTTTTTAAACAAAATTCCGTCCAATTCGTTCACTTCTTTTACTTTTAGTTCTTAAATATTTGTTTTCAATCTTTTAACAGGGACCATGTCATTGTTTGAAATTAAATGTGTAAAATATTTACCTCGAAATTAAAATAAAAATATTTAATGTGTCATACTTGCTCTTCTGTGTATTTAAACATAATTAAAATTAACATTTTATTCAACAACACTGTTGATCTCTTCAGTTTATCATTTCACTATTGTATTTTCGTATAAGCATAGACAATTTTATTTTAATTTTAGTTTCACTTTTACATTTATTTCCGCAGGGTTACCATCACAGTTAAACAGTTACTGTACACACACAAAGAACACAAGTCAACATGTTTTTACTATTTATTCATCCAGACACGAACAATAAAAGCAGAGTGAATTGATAAACTCAAACAAAATATTGGAACTGAAGCAGTAAATTGTACAGTGGGGGAGGGAGAGGTGGGCAGAGCATTCAAACGGCAGCTCTAAGTTAGGAAAAAAATGGAACTATAAAAAGCACAACCGTGTCACTGGACCAACATTGTACAGAAGCTCGACTGCAAAAGTCGCCTCAAGAAGTGGAATCTGCTGAACCAAGAACAAACCACAAGCACCGTTTCATTGGACTTTATCGGCTAAAAGAAAAGACAAAGCACAAGTTTTGTCAAAATAAGATACTCTGCTTTTAAGTTTGGTATTTTCCATGACGTCGGGTCGACATCAAGAACAAAAAAAAAAAAAAAAAGAATTAAAAAAAAAAAAAAAGCAAAAAAAAAACAGATGAACCACAGCTACCTTCAGGGAATAAAACTGTGATTTCTCCCTCAGACTACTAGTTTGTGTTCTTAAATACAAGCCACTACACACTTGTGGTTCACCTTGTGTTTAAGCAGCGACGTGTCAGGTTCAAGGTAAGGATGGGTGCGCTCTTCCACAATCTTCCATCAAGTCGGCCCGGCTTCCCCTGGGGAGCAGAAGCGACCACAGAGTGGGGTGTTAGGAGAGACCCTCCACAGAGACGCTGTTCATCCAACACAGTTTCAGAAGGAAGCCCAACGTTGCACAACACTGTCCTGGTACTGGCACAATGCACATTTCAAGACTGGACGGCATTTGGCTGGAAATGCTGTTCATTGATAAGGTATGACCAACTTTGGACCAACTTTTTAAATGCGCTACATTCACATGAGTTGGCTGGGAATGTCCAATTTCACTTCCAGCTCCTCCCTCTCCGAAAACAATTCAGCGTTCACAGGCTCTTGTTCCAGAGAGGAAGAGGTCTGCGGTTTGTTCTTTAATCTTTACAGTCAATTGGCAACAGCATAACAGCAACAGCATTCAAACATGGATGTGGGTAGAGAAAGGAGTACCTGGGGTGAGTACCTGCACAGTTTGACAGTCAGAGTAGCCATCATTTTTAATTTGCCCTTTTCTCATGTGGTCTCGCTCACAACACCAACGCTGTGTGAGGTGTGGAAGTCAGCTGCAATTCATTCCATAGACCCTACCCTCCAGTTAGTCAGGTGCGTTAAGCCCCGCCCTGTTAGCACCCCCCACACACACACACGGCATGGCATCATGAGGCACAGTAAGCTGGACAACAAATCCATGGCATTTGAGTTATGGTTAATGGTTGATGTATTGAAGGAGGAAAAAAAAAGTAAGAATGAGCTAAAAGTTCTAACAAATTCCACGGAGGCAGCGCCGCCTCTAACTCTAGGTTCAACATGACACAGTGAATTGACTTCAAGTGTTTCTGCCGGCTGTTTACAAACATCTATGAAGATGGAAACCGAGGGGTACCTCCGGGCAGCTACACTGGCCCCTTCCTCTGGACTGTGCTTATGTTCTACACCTTCTTCTCACTCATCAGGCCTAGTTCTTCATCCTCAGCTCATATTTGAAAACAGGATCAAGATATGGAGGCATGTACACATGGTTCATAAGAGCAGAGTCAAGTGCATTCATGGACCTAAACAGGGTGTGAGTCAGGGAGAGGGGAGGGGTCGGGGGATGGGATGAGGGAGGGGTGGTGGGTTGGGTTGAGAGCCAGGGAGGAGCGCGGAGGAGGATGCACTTACCTGAGCCTGATCTGAGGTCCTATCAGATCAGTTTTAATTGGACTGAGTGTCACCTTCAGATTGGAGGAGCTCTTGCTGGCCATTTTGCAGCGGAGAGGAGACAGAGGCCGGAGCCTCTGTCTCCATGGGTTCCACTTGGGAGGAGGACTTGATGGAAGGCGGGTCATCTTCAGAGGGCTTATCTTTCTTGGAGCCGTTGCTCCGCTCTTCTGTCGTCTTACGATCTGGAAACGGGATAAATGTACGTCAGTCTGTTGAACGAACGACGACGTCTCCGCAAGTCACCTTTGTCCTTAGACGAGTGCTCTTTGTCCGAGTCCCTCTCCCTTGTCCTGTCTTTTTCCTTGTCCCTGTCTTTTTCCTTGTCCCTGTCTTTTTCCTTGTCTCTGTCTTTTTCCCTGTCTCTGTCTCTGCTGCGGCTGCGATGGCGGTGAGATTTGCGCTCCGGACTGCGAGACCTCCTCCTGTCCCGACTGCGAGAGCGACGCTTGCGGTCTGACCGCTCTCGGCTGCGCCGTCTATCCCTGTCCCTCTCCCTTTCCCTCTCCCTGTCCCGGTCACGGTCCCGGCTCCTGAAGAAAAAGAGGCTCGTTCAGTATATGATCGTACAGTTTACCATTAGAAGACATACCTGCTGCGTCTGCGGTCCCTGTCCCTCTCTCGGTCTCTGTCTCTACTCCTGGACCTCCGGCGGTCCCTGGATCGGCTTCTTTTCCTGTCAGACGCTCGGCTGGAGTGGCGGCTGTTGGAATGGCTTCTACGAGATCTTCGCTCTCTGTCCCGGTCTCTGTCTCTCTCACGCTCCCGTTCGCGGTCTCGCTCCCGCTCCCGTTCGCGCTCCTTCTCCCGTTCTTTCTCTCGCTCCTTTTCCTTCTCCTCCTCTTCTTTGCGTTTCTTCTCCCTCTCCTCCCTCTCGCGCTCCCGATCTTCCCTGTCCCTCCTCACAACTGGATTTTCTCCTGGCGGGTCCTCTGAGCGACGCCGTAGTTTCTCCTGAGACAACGGAAAACACAGTTTGGAGGCCGTATTAGGAAAATAAAGATGAAGAGACTTCAAACTTATGTTGTGGTTACCTTCAGCTCCTCTACAGTGGATTTGATCTTGGCGTATCCCATGTGCTGCTTGCCCATCAAATGGTCATCCACCCTGGACTGGGCATCGCCCACGATGAGAAAGGCCCCACACACCTCGCACACCTCCATCTGTTTTTCCTGTGCAGCAAAGCTCTCGATAGTCTAGACAAATATCATTGCCAAAAACAAATTACGACCAGCAGCTATATTTTTATTGTTTCTAACAGGCACATACTGCGTTAAAGCACGTGAAAACCAACTCACTGAGGGGGTGGAGCTAAGCAGCTCCCGTTCTTCCTTCAACTGCTCCACCAGTTTCATCATCCCCTGCGCTTCCTCCACTCGGCCCTCAGAGCCCAGCTCCTCAATCTAAAGAGGAGGGAGACATTAGAAGTCACGACAACTCTATTGTCGTCAACGTGGAGTGACTGCGACAACTTTGAAGAACTATGATTACACTTCAAAACTATGTTGCATCTTCACCCAACTACATTCAGAGCACCTGAATCAACACAACACAATGAAAAACAAACCTGTTCAACTAGATCCTCAATCTTCTCTGTTAAAACCTGTGACTTCTCTTCATTCTTCCCAGCTGGTGGTGGCGCCTTATCAGAGAAAAAATACATTAGCATAAAGGCTGAGATTTTCTTCACATAACCAGAAGAGGACAGCGGATAAATAAAGGACAAACCCCTGCATTCTGCTGCGCCTGAGATAAAGCTAGACGAGCATGTCCTCTTCGAATACGACGCTCCACCTCTGCCAAGAGCGACTGCAGGTAGCGCAGGAAGTCTCGCTCATAGCCTTCTTTCATGAATCGAGAGCTTTTCTCATACCTGGAAAACATGCAAGACACAAACATTAACATTCAGCGTTCCTCACCTCACCAGAAAAGGTTGCTGCCAAAGAGAAGTTTGCTTTTACGCATCATTGAAAAGTTATGATGTAAATGATGAAGTTCGTGAGGCCTGAACGCGGTCTTTCATTCAAATTGACATTGCGAGGAAATAGAATGAAATTTTCGAGATCACAAAGGATGCATTTTGAAATCATTCATTGCTTATGCTTTGTAAATAATGCAGAAAACAAATCTCCCCATCTGCTCCCTCACAAAGAATATAACCTAAATACATTTAGAAAATTGAAAAGCATGCAAAATGGCAATATTGTCAAATAAATTGCCCCAAACATGTAACTCACGTTTTTCTGAGATTTTCATCGTGGATTTTCTCGCAGGGACCTTTAAAAATCGAACAAAATGCATTGGTAAATTCAATCTTCCAACCATGTCTGGTGACAGAAAATCGGATTACTGACCCAAATCGGAGCGAGTGTTCGTGAACAACTCTGCTGGACAAAAGCCACACAGATAGTATCGACACACCTTTAACAGAACACATAACTGTTAATTCACGATACAAAATAACCATTGAAATGCCAAGGCTTTGTCAACATGCGATACCACACGAACTAGTACACAATGTACCTCACACAGAAAACTTGAATCGCGGCCCGATTGCTCATATACAAGTCAACAACACAAGTGTGTGGTTTGATACAAACGATGCTACTGTAAAATCAACTAACTACAATGGCATTACCTTCGCTAAGCATCAGTGCTAGCTACTAGCACGGTTTCGCTAACGTAGAAACACGAGGCTAGTGGGTCAGAGGTTCTCCCCAACATTGTGTTCGCTCGTTTAACAGCTCTTAACGAGTTCCGACGCACACGCATGTGGGTCATTGGGTAGAACAAGGACCTGGGTGGGAAATCGGCAACCGAACGTGAAACCTATGGTTGCAAGTCGGTGTAGCACAGTGGCTAAGCTAATGTTGTCACCAACTTACGCTTTCGTCGTCCCATTTCACATTAGAGCGCTTCTCGTCCGGAGCCAAATTTCTATCCCGGCCCATCAACTCATCGAGTAATTGGGCCGCAGACAGCATTTTGACCGAAGAGTATTCACAGTCCTGATTTGCGATCTACTTCCTTAGAGGACAAATCACTTCTATCGCGCCCAAAGTATCGCTAATCAAAATGGCAGATATTATGACATCATCGCCTCACCGCGGTGGTGTGTGTCCGCCTGTGGAATGTGTCCGGGTCGTGATGTCACGTCCGGGAGAAGCGAGGATTTTTTTTTTTTACTTTTTCATGTAATTTCAAATGAAGTATTCCATGGAACTTCCTACCGGACGCAAAACATATATATATATATATTAGTAAAACACGACATATGTCAAGCAGGTCATTTTCCAAGCATATCTTGATGTTATGGCTTTTATTTGCCATCGCGCAAAATATAGAATGGCATTCTTAATAAACAATTTCGAACCGCAGAAAATATATTTATTAACTTAATGCGAAACACCCTTGCAGAAAGCGGCCGGGTCTACTTCCTGGTCCTACGACCACGCGGTATATGTCAGCCAATCCTGGCGCGTTCCTTGTCATCGGACACAAAAAAAGTTTTTAAAAATCCGTTCACGACTGCCGGGCGTGACGTCATCACACAAGGCAATATAGGATGACATCATCGCCTCGCCGCAGTTCACACCTGGTAGAGCATCTTCACCTTCAACATTAAATATAATCTCTGTAAATGATGTTATGAGTTTATTCATGAATCTAAATTACATGTATTTCTAACGTGCGACCAAGGCATTTTTGCATTGAAATGCTTGAAACCATGACTAAAAAAAGAAAGAAAGATGAACGGATATCTAAAAACAAGAATGTACTTTCATGTACGTAGTGTTATTTTTAATACTAAAATGTTGAAAACGCGTCCGCCTATGTTCCGCTTCTCCACATGGGAACTAATGTCCGGAGCGGTGTTACATCTAAAAATGTCCTCCCCCGGTGAGGCGGTGTAGCCTCGCTGACGGAGCTGTGGCACCACAGAGTACAGATTGAATCGGTTCTCCATTTGTCGACTCGGGACCAAACATTGAACCCACAACCTGCTAAACTGAAGAGACCGAGTGACCTGCGCTCGAACCGTCCAAGTTAATTAAGTTATATTAGCCGAAGCTAATTACTGCTATCGGCTAGCGACACACAGCAGACTGGCGATGTTTGCGTGTTAGCTGGTTATTTTCGGGGAAGTTTAGCGCGGCGTGCTGCGGACGTTGGTCGGTGGTTATTATTGTCTTTTTAATCCAAGTCCCAAGGACCAGGCATGTCAACTACTTCGCTGGATAAAGAGCTGCAGGAGCGGCTCAGAGAAGCTTCTGCCATCGGGGATATTGACGAAGTGCGGTCGCTGGTGGAGAACGGAGTCAACGTTAATTCCCAAAACGAGATCAACGGCTGGTGAGTAGAGTGGACTCACTGTCGAACCACAAACCCCTGACACGATAGATTTGTAGTCAACACGTATTTTCAATTTGCAAAGCGGTGCTCCGGTGTACTACTGCTATCTGTTACGCAAGTCCAGGCTTGAGAACCTGTCAGGACAACATTGTTAAGAACAAGGTTTGAGTTGGATTGCGACGTTCCTCAGAGCCACGATTTGAACGCCATAAATGGGCTGTAATTCTTCTTTACTTTCAGCAACTTCATGTGTCAGATCGCCATGGTTGTCCTGTTCATTTTAAAAAATGAAATCTTGGCTTGTTCACAATGTAGCTGTCATTCACAGTTTCTCATTTCGAATCTTGTGCTCTTTACATTGTCAACAGGACGTGTTTGCACTGGGCGTGCAAACGGAACCACAAGCACATAGTCTCCTACTTACTCAGCCGAGGAGCCGATAAAGAAATCCTCACTGCTAAGGAGGAGTTGGCATCACAACTCACGTCCAAACCGGAAATAAAAAGACTGTTGGGAGGTGAGACCTCTCCACTTTGGCTGCTTTATAAATCAAGTTTGCAGACGATTATTATGGATGATCCTGACCCAGAGATGTCTTTGTTTTGTGGCCACAGTGGAGGTGGAGGATGAGCCTGAAGTGAAGGAGCCTGAGTTGCCAATCGTCCCGAACTACTTGTCCAATCCGCCTTTCATGTATTCCAAGTTGCATAGCGAGTCTGACCTCGTGGTTGCCCAGCACCTGGCACAGAACGGCTCGGCAGAACACACACAGAGCTCGGACAGCGATTCGTCCTCGCTCTCTCCGGCCCTTGAAAAATCTCAAAGCCTTGTCTCTGATAACCTTCCTCCCACCAACGCAGTCAGTTACAGCCCAGAAACCCTGTCTGGTGACTTGATTCCCGTTAAAGATCAAAATGGTGTTTCGTCCGGTGCGGCTGCTTCCCACAATCACACGGTTCCCCACACAGTTCCCCTGGACCTGTCAGTAGAGCCTCACCTGGTTAGCCATGCAGAATACCCCCATGCTGTTGCGCACAATGGCACCGTGTGTTCACCACCTCTGGCCTCATCCAGCCCTGGCCTCGCTTGCAGCAATGGGAGTCCAGTTCCTGCTCCTGTCGCCACCAATGCCAACCCGTCTGTGAGCCGACAGCAGTCGGTTCCCCAGCAGCTGAGCTATGGACAGACAGGCGGTTCTATGCCAGCATTCCAACCGTTCTTCTTTACCAGCACCTTTCCTGTCAACGTTCAAGGTGAGAGACCAAAAAAAGCAATTTTGATACGAATGATAGAGTAAGTGATTCTGCTCCTTCTTACAGAGTTGGTATTAAAGGTCCGTATCCAGAACCCACACGCTCGGGAAAATGACTTCATCGAGGTGGAGCTGGATCGCCAGGAGCTCACCTACCGCTCCCTTCTGAGGGTCTGTTGTCGCGAACTGGACATCAGCACGGAGCACGTGGAGAAGATCCGGAAGCTGCCAAACACCATGTTGAGAAAGGTTTTCCCTCGTGTTCCATGCTTATATTCTATCATCAGTTTGTTTCCCAGTGCACTCACCCTTAACGTGTCTCTGGTCCAGGACAAGGACGTGGCGCGGCTGCAGGACTTTCAAGAGTTGGAGGTGGTGTTGGAGAAATCGGAAGGCTTGTCTCTCTTTTCGGGCGCTGGCGGTCTCACAGACAGACCCTGCTACAACATGAAAGCCTCCCGTCTCACCTACTAGAACTGCCTAACGCCCCCTTGCTTTTCCTCTTGGATTCATATATAGACCCTCAGAGCAACCAGTAGTTGCCTGCACAGGTTCCTTGTTGGGCTTTGCTCGGCTTTGGTGTTTGGCCAGCCTGGATTTGCCCCCTGCCCCCGACCCACTTAGTTTTGAGTTATGTTAATTCTTCCTGATGAAGCAATTCATTCATTTTACTGAATGCAGCTGTAGTGCGAGAATTACACGACGCGATATGCCTTCTGTTGAAAAGTTGCAGTTCCCGTTCATCTGTTTTTAACTGTGATCACAATCAAGACCAAAAATAAATGCAGCCAGCAGAGATGTGAAGAGCAGAAACGTTTACTCCGAGAGAGTTTAACCTTTTATCTTTTTTCTTTTAAGAGAGTTAGCAAAATTTGTCTTATTGGAGTTGCGCAAGCTTTCAATTCTCATCCTGGTATCTCCAGACGTTCGGCCATCAAAGTTCTGTCACGTAGTAAGAGACGGCACTTTTGTAGCTTTAACAGACTAGTCATGCGTTTGTGTTGGCCGATCCCAGTACTGGCAACTATTCATATCCAACACAACCTATCATAAGCTCATTTGCTTTGATCAAGGCTGCTTTTGTCGATTCCACAACGCTGGACTTATTTTAACGTTGCAGTAGGTAACTACAATCAGAAGTAACCGGCGGTAACTGTTTACTGTACTGACATATACCTAAAGCTCTTACTGCGTTTGTATGTTTTATTATATTTTTGTATTAATTTGTATAGATTTCTTTTTGTTATTTAACAAGTCGGAGGAGTTCTGGCGGGAAGTTTTTGGACACTGTTGAAGGCAAGTGCAATGTGGGGGACAAGAACGGCGATTTATTTTACGTCCAGAAGTAGCGAGTGAATAATGTGGGTTGAGTGGGAGGAAAGACGTAGGTTTGCTTGGTTTCTAGAGGGACAGTTGAAATTAACCTATGCATTCAGAGTCTGATATTTTTATATGCAGTACATGCTGAGTATGTGTAGAGAGAACCTTAGCCACTGTTGTTTTTCTGTTCTGGAGACCTGTATCAGTTCTTTGATAAAGCATGTCAACTGTTTCGCAGTGCGTCCTCTGGTTATTGCCTTGGATTTAAGACCCTGTCATTGCCAGATATGGTTACTATCCACGCTCTCCTAAATGCTTTCTCATGAGATGCTCATCTGCCGGGGCTTTTTGTTTGATAAAAGCAACATATCCAGTGGCAGTTCATCTGATTGTGCACCCTGTTAAATAGGCGACAACAGGCAGCGCATTTTCAGATGTGTGTAGAAGATTTATCAGCAATATGAGAATGTGGCTGCAAACAGCGCTTCTACAGCTACTGCTGTCCATGAAGAGAAACTGAAAACAATGAAGTCCTGCGCTGGAGGTTTGTTTTCTTTTGCTTTATTCTATCTGTAATGCCAGGATTCGAATTAGGGGAAATGTTTGGTTGTTGTTATGAAGGACTTATGAGCACAGATAATGGCTTTTCAATGGTCAACTTGCGTCCTTGAGTAGTCTTATTTATAATCTATTTCTGCTTTGTTTTTCTCCGCTCAATAACGCTCTTTCAATAAAACGCTGCAATTTTTGGAATCTCGACACGCTTCAAAACCCTTTTGTGCCGGTAGAGGGCGCGCAAGAGGCACTCGCGTTTAACCAGCTGTTCACGTCAAAGTAATTGAGACAAAGTATTTTACCAATACGCAAATGCATCTTAAACCCGAAGTTTGACATCGACAGATGCACCTTTTTCTATGCTAAACACATGAATGAATGTTGTTTTTATACACCATCCGAATTCAGTGTATTGCTTCAAACAAGATTCCTATGAAAATAGAAATTAATTTAATCCCAAATGGAATGTAAAAGTCTCTTTCTATTACACATAAAACTATTTCTAAGGAAACAAAATAATTTTTGATACATTCAAATGTTTCACCTTCCAATTGTACACAACTCAAAACTAAATGCAGTTATCAAGGGGTGAATAATGTTTTTCTTTGAACAAATAGTGTGAAGAGAGCTCAGTATTTACAAGGTACAGGCAATGAAAGCATTCATAACCCCAACTGACTGATTTAACATCCTCTTTACATGTAGAAATCCCAACGTTTTATAAGCCTGGTGATGATATATTTCATCCATCTGTCGATTGCCCTCTGACCTGTATCAGAACAGCTACACTGTTGTACATTTTGTTATGAACTTGTTTTGGGAATGTTGTGTTCCCTCTCTGATTTAAAGAACATAAACAATATTTCCTTAATGAAATGAATACAATAGTGTTCACGCGGCGAGCAGATGTTCCGACTATGCAATCCCGAAAACAGATCTTGCACAATCTGAGCCGAAAAAACAGTTAGCAGTTGAACATGTTAACGTTTACAGATGAAAACATGGAGGTCGGCTGGACACCGTGAACCAGAACAGCATGACTGGACCTCGGTATGTTGTGTTGTGTGTCTAGACGAGGACTGGGGAATCAGATTAGGCTCCTGCTGTGGCTGGACGTGTCTCTCCCCTTTGTGCTGGAGTAAGACACTCATAATGAGCTTAGTATGAACAGTCATAACAGCATCATTGTTTTAGAGGAGTCCTGCCGGCTTCCCAGGGTTCAGTTCTAGGGAATCTCTGTAAGCTTTGAGAAGTGGAGGCAGAGGGCGACGTTACCTGCAGGTACCTGCCTCAGACTCAGAGTTGGACTCCAGCCCTTGGTGGGACTTGTGCCCCTCTGGGGAAGAAAATAAAAAAATGTTTCAATGTTGCAACCAAGATAGCAAACATTTCTTCAAGTCAACCAAAAAACCTTCTTTAACTTCTTTAGAAGCATTAAAACTAACCAATAAATGTGGACCAAAAGTATTAAATGGCAAAGTAAAACCACCTTTTGAATAACGTCAACAAACTGCGAAATGAAGTGGGTTGAGAACAATTCCATGTGGCGTCTCTTCCTTGATAAATAACCCTTTCACATGAGGTTTTTACTGTTTGCTTTAAGAAGGTCAATAATGTTTCAATTACCGATCAATGACTCATAAGTAGAATCAAATACACGTCCTAAACAAAATGGAAAGTTGTAGGGTACCAAAGAGAGGCGCAGCAAATCTTTTGACAGGCTGGGATGAATGGTGAGGGTGCGGGGACTAGGTCAAAGTCAAGGTCTAGTCGCAGACAATGCACTTGCTCAAAACAGAGTGTTCAGTGTGGGGGTATTCACCGCCTGTAGCCCCCAGAGTCGGCAATGCTGGGAATGCAGGGTCTTTAGGGGTGAAGGTTAGGGGTGGAAGGGCCCAAGGGGGAGAGTGGGTGAGAGAAAAGCTTTACATACATTTGAGAGAGTGTGAATCTTTGTCCTGAATGGATGCATCATTGGGTGATTGTAAGATGGGCCAGTCTGATTGACGATGGAGAGCAGTGTTTATAAGGGTCGAGATGTTGCAATTGTTTCCTGGTTGATGGACAGCAGACCAGTCTGAAGAGGACTGGGCCTCTTTGGACTCAGCGGGGACTCAGCTTGGGAAGCAGAGTCGACAAAACCCACACCCCTGAAACATAATCTGAAAGTCATTAATGCATGCATGAAACTCAAATGCTTCCTGTGGCCTCTTGAAAGGAGACCTGGTTCCTGTTCAACTACTAGAATCTCTCCACAATTTGTTTTCTTCGCATGATTTGTAGTGAGGCTGAGGAGAAAGTGAGGAGAAGAGGAGTGAAAGTCAACAGAGGCCAGACAGAATTCATGTGTGTGAATGAGAGGGCAGGGTTGAATGAGCATGCAACAAGGGAGGTGAAGAAAAAAGTGAAGGCTGGGTGGAACAAGACGATGTTATCGGGAGGAAGGACAAGATCAGAAATTAGTATATCAGTAGGACAGCTCCTGTAGAGAAGGTCAGAGGCCAGAGAAGAGGAGAGGCTGTGGACATGTTGGATGAAGATGAAAGGTCAAAACCAAACCACTAAAAAACACTGACTCTAAATTGTCTGTGGCGTGAAGGGGGTATCTGTATATATGAGCCCGGGATTGGACTCCGCACGGTGTCCTCCTTGTCTCACCAAAATAAATGGTCCATGAATTAAAAAATAAGAATGATGTGATGAACACGTTGACAAACCACGCCAGTAGATTTAACAGGTCAATGCTATCACGCTAAAATGGAGAGGTTTGAGGTTTTTTTTGTAACCTCTTCTCTTAGTCTTTCCATAAAGTCACGTTCATCTTTTAAACTAATGTGAAGAAAAGTGGTCGGTGAAGAGTTGTAGCGCGCTCTTAAGTCCGAGTTGAGAGTGTGTTCTCCAGGCGGCTGCTGCGTGTGTGTGTGCGTCTGCTCCGCAGCAGTTTCGCCCTCCAAGGGTTAAGCGACTGACGCACAGGTGCCGGGTCAGTCCTCCACCAAACAGCGTCGGGAATCTGCTGCAGAAACTTTCCTTAATAATCTTCATCTCGACTGTAACCGTGGAGTGATCTGAGCCGGACCGAGCAGGAGACAGGAGCTGGCGCGCTCTGCGGACCGGATCGCTTTGTGTTTGGAACACATCTGGACAACTCTCCTGGTTCTGCGTGGGTTTGACACCAACTCAAAGATCAGCAGTCCAAAGAAGAAGGAAAAAGTCCGGATCACTTTGGCTCCCGGAAGCAGCTTTGGTTGTTTTTTAAATCCAAAAATCTGCGCGCTGTTACGCACGACATGTGGTGGATGCTGTTTCCGCGATGGATCTGGTTTCTTCTTGGACCCTCGTCTCTGTTGATCCTGCTGAAAACGGACGATTGCTGGGTGGAAGCGATGCCCATGCCCATGTCTGTGGCCAAGGTCGTCTACTCCCACGCTGGTCTGTGCCCAAACGAGCTGAACCCAAACCTGTGGGTGGACGCTATGAGCACCTGTATCCGCGAGTGTGAATCCGACCAGGTGAGCGTCCTCCTCATCCCTTTGCGGAAAGCGGTTTGAATTGCGAATTTAGTGAGGTAAATCTGAATATATTAACGAAAATATTATAGTGTAATAGTAATAATTATTTATACAACATTTGAAACAATTACAAATGCTTGAATATCGCTACTGGACATTATGGAAATGGTTTAAATTATGAAAAAGTTTGACTTTTATTCCTTGAAACTCTTGTCAAATTTCAATGTTCAATGACCGGGGTGAACGAGGCTCGACGCAGACCAATGTATGACCATCTCTAGGTGTGAAACATTTTGTTATGTGCTCCCTATTATTTATGACGACTGAGTCAAGTAGCAACAACATAAATCAAATCAACAAAATATTAGTGTAATATTTTCTTCCTTCCTTTACAAGTGCCTAAATCTGAACGCTTTGCTACCAATGCAAGTCTTACATTTCAACCTCTGTGGTAAAAACACATTTGCATTCTGTACTTTCATTTCTTATTCGTATGTTACGTACAGCAACTGAGAATGGTTCGGGGCAAAAATACGACAATGTGCATTTAAAATCTATCACAAGAAAAGAGGGTTTGTGATATGTGAAGTGTTAACATCTGAATTGAGGGAGGAAACTGTAGAAGCCCATGGCTCAAGAGTAGCTTCCCAAAGCTTTCCCAAGATGATGAGTTTTTGTGTATCTGTTCGCCCCCAGGACTGTGAGACCTTCGAGAAGTGTTGCCCTAACGTGTGCGGGAACAAGAGCTGTGTGGCGGCTCGCTACATTGACGTCAAGGGCAACAAAGGCCCCATTGGCATGCCGAAGGGCGCCACCTGCGACAAGTTCATGTGCTCACAACAAGGTTCCGAGTGTGACATCTGGGACGGCCAGCCTGTGTGCAAGTGCCGCGACCGTTGCGAGCGGGAGCCCCACTTCACGTGCGCTTCTGACGGCATGACGTACTACAACAAGTGCTACATGGACGCGGAAGCCTGTTCCAAGGGTATCTCTATCTCTGAGGTCACCTGCAGGTAACATGTTAAGTATTTTGGATCTTTACTATTTAATTTTGAATCAAGGAGGTAACGTTGACTAATAACAGCGGCTAGCATTTAAATCTACTTACATTTATTGACTCCACCTACAGGTACCACCTGACTTGGCCCAACACAAGCCCGACACCAGACGAGACCACACCCCATCCCACCACTGCTCTTCAGACAACGCTCCCGGCTGATGTCCAGTCGCCGATCATACACAGTGGACCCACCCAACAGGCAGTTTTTGTGGGCGAGACCGCCAGCTTCCTGTGCGAAGTGTCCGGGAAGCCTCACCCAGAAATCACGTGGGAGAAAGAGATAAAGGGGAAAGACAACACCATCATGAGGCCCAATCACGTACGAGGGAACGTCGTGGTCACCAACATTGGCCAGCTGGTCATTTACAACGCGCAGCCTCAAGATTCCGGTATTTACACCTGCACAGCTCGGAACGTCGGCGGGAGTGTGTCGTCACACTTTCCTCTGGTGGTGATCAGGAGGGAGTCGAGAGGTAAGGCCGCGGAAAACAGCACCAAGTTGCCCTTCCCGGCCGAAGAGTGCCTCAAAACTCCAGACACTGATGACTGCGGCGAGGAGAGTGTGAGCTGGTACTATGAGTCACACCGAAACAACTGCTTCACCTTCACTTACAGCCAGTGCAACAAGAACCGTAACCATTTCAACAGCTATAACGCCTGCATGCTGTCGTGTGGGGCGGAGCTGGCGGCTCCATGCAGCCTCCCAAGCATCCAGGGTCCTTGTAAGACCTACGAGCCTCGCTGGGCTTACAGCAGCGTCCTGAAGAAGTGCCAGTCGTTTGTTTACGGAGGTTGCGGAGGAAATGAGAACAACTTTGAGTCCAAAGAGGCCTGTGAAGACATGTGCCCCTTTCCCAAGAACCACAACTGCAAGATGTGCAAGCCTCGCGGCAAAATGGTGACCAGTTTCTGCAAGAGCGATTTCGTGATCCTGGGACGGGTGACGGAGCTGACGGAGGAGCAGGAGTCCGGTCACGCTCTGGTGACCGTGGAGGAGATCCTGAAGGATGAGAAAATGGGTCTGAAGTTCTTTGGCAGAGAACCCTTGGAGGTGACCCTACTGAACATGGACTGGAACTGCCCCTGCCCCAACATCACCACCGCCATCGGGCAGCTCATCATCATGGGGGACGTTCATAACGGGATGGCCGTGCTGCAACCGGACAGCTTCGTGAGCCATTCCAGCGCCCGGCGAGTGCGGAAGCTTCGAGAGGTGGTGCACAAGAAATCCTGCACCTTCCTCAAAGATCTGTCTGTGGTCCAGTAGATTCTCTCAAAACACTCATGACCCCAAGTGTCCTTATGCATTTGCTCCAACAGTGTAAAACTATTATCAGGGTGACAGGAAATATATAAGCTATTTAGATCAATATAATCATAACCTGCACAGAATATCTGATCTTTTTCCCTCCATTCTTTAACTACTAATACCATAAGAAATATTCTATTTATTTAGTTATGTTTGGAATGCAAGCGTGCTCACAACAACTTGACATTTTGAAATCCCTTCCTAATTTCAGAGTGAAAAAAAACACTGCCGTGTGGATGAGAAGCGTCTCATTCTCTTTCATTTGCAATATTCATTTTTGTATGTGACGTCTTATTTATTCTCTTCCCGCTAGGCTAATATGTTGTCAATATGTTTCTATAGGAATGATTGATATTCCGCCGTTGTAGCTGTAAAGGATGTCATGTGATGAATAAAAACCCTCCTCCATTGGCTTTTATTTCACACGCGCTCCTCGTCTGGCATAAAAAATCTGAAGCAGGTCACATTCCAGCCCAGCTGTGGCGGCCTGCCGAGCTGTGTGTTGTGTTGTGTCTGGGTTTGGGGCCCTTGCATAGCACAGCGGCTATCCATTGGCCTCGCGCGGCCCCTTTCATGTGCCGGAGGCCAAGGTGAAGGGGAAGACGAGGGAGACGGGTGATGAATGCGTCGCATTGAGCACTGCTGAATGAAGAGGCATGTTCAGACCATAACATTTGGGTGAGAAAGTTATAAGATCTTTTTAACACTAGAGTCACTTCCTATAACATACAGGTCAAAGTGGACAGATGGTAAACTGCTGGATACTATAAGAGCAGAATAGGATCAGCAGGATGTAGAGGAACGAAAACATAAACAGCTCCCTTCCCCCACGTCTTCATTTCCTTTCTTCAAACCCCCGTTCTCATCCCTCTTCCGCGACTGTCTGCCCACTCGCTCCATCAGAAAAACCCAGCCAAGAGCAATGACCTCTGACCCTGTTAATGAAAAAGAGGCCGTGGTGGAAAAGGCTACTTTCATTATAGGTGCTGACAAGTGTTAACTGGCTGGTTGAGCTTCACATCATTGCCGCTCACGCCACACAGCCGGCTGATGAATTCAGGATCAAGTTCACTTGGAGACCACCGGAGAGACACTGCCAGACAGACCATAATAGTGCCTGACTGAGGCAGGTGAGGGGGGCACGGTGCCCTCAGTGACTCTGAATCAGTCAAGATCTATGCTATGACTTCATTTTTTTTTTTTTCAACTTCAATTCAAAGTTACAATAACAATAACATACCATTCTTTTAAACAAGTTAGCTCTTCAGTTATATAAAGTTTGAGTGATGAAATCATATTAAAATATAATAAAGCATCCTTTGTAATTTTGTCACACATTTGATGTCTTGTGATCATACACTTTGTTTTCTAAAGTCTGGCAACCTGCTCTAAACACTTTTTTTTTTTTTTCTCCCACATTCCAATAAAGAAAATAAATGGGGGACGCGAAAATGGCCATGTCATTTTCACTCATCTTCTAAAACATATTGTCGGAGACAAATCCGGCATGTCGGGTTAGGGTTCGAGAATATTTACTTTAAAACATGCCTGTATTCACCATTAATGTCCACTGGATGGCAGCACAAGACTGGGACGTTTAATCGTCTAGCAAGAAACAGGATTCCTCTCACTTCGAAGTGAAAAAATATATATATATTAACAATTACGACTGGTGTTATTTTCTAATGAGTGAAACTAAAATGACATGCAAGGTATATGTATAAGAGAACCACCTTTTAATCCAGACACGTATAATACTATAATACTCATTAAATGTTTTAAAACTCAAATCTAATTCGAAACAGAGGCAAAGATGATACATTCCATTAAAGAAGAGTGCAAAGAGAGGAAGGACATGATGGGAGAGAAGAGTGGAGGTGTGAAGCGAAGGGGGGAAGGGACATGTGAACAGTGATGTCAAAGGTCATCACAGCATAAGGACTGTAAATTGTCCAGAACATTGGAAGACTGCTGCCGTCGACTCCTGAGGGGAATCTTTTACCCCTTTTTTCCTTTCTAAAAATAGCGCCATGTTGGGGGAAACTAGGACACCTCCGTTCACACTAGCATCCCAAAATATAACCCATTTATGCAAACCTCTCATACGGCAGGCGCAAAATAGATTCATTTTTTCTGCTTTAAAATCTTCTTCATCTTAGCCTAATGTGGCCCTGTGTTAGACTCGCATAATCCTGACTGACACTGGGCGAGAGGCGGGATTGTCCGGGACTGGAGGGCAGTTCTGACAAGGATCGTAATGTCTGATCATCCCTCTGTTTATTCAGAAGCTTAGGATCCACCAGAGTCATGTGTCCACCACGGTCATAAGCTCTCAAAAATTCATGGGTATTGTTTAGTTGAACCTTGCTTTAATCTAATATGCTTAAGAGTCTAACACTGTGAGTAAGGGGGTGGAGGACAAAGGTGTCCCCAAGCTATTTCATAGATTTTCATCGGTGGGAGGAAACCAGAGTGCTTGTTCCTCGGATTCAAACCCAAGACCTTCTGGAGGATCTTCCAATATTCTCAGAAGCTTAAAGGATTACAAATTCATGAAGCACACAAAGGTGCATTGCAGATACAAACTGGCTTTTACAACTAAAGCCAGTGTTAAATATTGAATAAGTAAATAATGCCTTGCATTAGGAACTCCAGACTGATAATTAGGAGGTGGGCGGACCTGTGAAAAAGTGGGGACCAACAAATGGGAGTGACTCAGCTGCAACAGCATGTTCACAGCAGACAACCCACAGTAGCACTGTTTCTATCCGAGCACCACAGTATTAGCCACATTTATTGTGACCAGAATTAGCATTAAAAATGACCTCATCCAATACTTGACATGTTGTGTCCTGTGAGCTCATGCAGGCTGCCACAGTGGAGCTCTGATAATCTACCAGACCTTTCCTCATTGACACAAGCCACATGGCCGCAACGTTTCTGTAAATAGAATTGTTTCTGCTCACAATGACTTCAGCGCTCCTGTTGCTGAGCTACCAGCCGGACCAGTGATGCAAGTTCCTGCTGAAAAACGCTGTGAAGTTCGGCAGACGCTGGAGGGAGTCCAAGACTGCCATCTTAATTATTTAGAGCCGGGAAGAGATACTTGTTTAAAACAAAAAAAAGCAGAGGATGTCACTTTGAGATGGAATATAAATAAGCGCCTAGAGTTTATTTGACAGATCATAAGATACACGTGCGATAATATTTCAATGGAAATGAAAATAGGTAGCTAGTTTAATCACAATGAGATGAAAGTTAATGAGAGTAAAGGGCAGGAATAAATGGTCATTATAACACTGGCACGAAGATGGGCTAATATTAATGAGTAGGAACAGAAGCACAGAATCGCACAGCGCAGGGGGCGCACCAGCCCAGCAAGCCTAGCAGCTCAGGTCTGCAGACTGACGCCACCACCAAACTGAAGTTGCAATGGCAACTCCCAGAGAGAATCCTGTGTGTTCTCTCCATGATAGAGGATGGTTCCTCTGGGTACTACGGTTTCCTTCCACAGCCCAAAAACATAGAGGTTGGTGGCTCAAAGAGAAGGTTTAACCTCCTTTTTTGTATCCCCTTCATAGTAATGATTGACAACAAAAATCTAATGACGTGGTACGTTTTAAAGCACATAGGTCACACTCAAGGCCCCAGGGCCAAATCTGGCCCACTTTAAATCGTCAACATTAAATGTGCATTTAAACCCACTTCACACAAAGAACGTCATTCTTGTGAACATAATATTCAATTGTGTATTTAACGTGTATTTA
This sequence comes from Synchiropus splendidus, assembly GCF_027744825.2. Lineage (NCBI taxonomy): Eukaryota > Metazoa > Chordata > Actinopteri > Syngnathiformes > Callionymidae > Synchiropus > Synchiropus splendidus. The sequence goes on from NC_071352.1 coordinate 5,170,047, forward strand.
AACTGGCTTTGTCTAACAAAAAAATAAAGCCAACAACTGGTACTGGATGTTTGGTTGTGCAATAATTAAAAGTATGTTTTGTACCATTTGTAGATTGTAAATATATTGTCATGTCTATTTGAATCTATATTTGTTGGGTTTACTTGATTATGAAACGACTGTTTATTCTGCCGGGGCAAATAAAACGTGTAAATGGTTTTTGCAAGTTTCTGAAACGCAACAAAAGCAGCATTGTTCTCTTTAAGCGCTTAAGCGGTCTCCATGGCAACAAGAGAGACTGGAGTGAATCTGTTAAAAACACGTTTTATTAATATTGAACTTTTCTAACGTGTGTGCTGATGCTCTCAGGAAGAACTGAGTGATAATAACATTATGACCACGTATGGAGTGAGGTGGGGTCTGTAATTGCTGACTCGTGCGCTCGGTTCTTTCCATCACTGCAGGTGGTGGAGTCGATCTGTTCATGTCACACTCACACTCGAGCACATGTCTTACGCATTAACACATAACAAACTACAATTTGATAACTTTATTATCAGGAGCTCCTCTCAGAGTGTTTAAGTCCCAGCTTAAGTTGGTACACACCCCTCACCAAAATAGCCTCTGGCAGACTATATTTGTAACACAACGCTACTAAGCCCATAGGGGTGACTGAAGAGCAGCAAATACACACAGTGCTCTTTGTCTTATGGTCTCTTTTCCATGAGAGGACTCAACAGTTGTACTTATTAGCTACACTGCTAGACCTTCAAAGACCCCCTGCGATGACACAGATTTCTTTCGAGGAACTATGCACTAAATTCAGGCATTCAAACTGCAATTTCTTTTTCACTCTCAATGAAATCAGTAACCAACTTGAAGACTAGCGCTTCCAACTATGGATAAGAGAAGAGCTGCAGAGCTGATTCTGACAGCTCTATATGTGGCAACTTTAGTAACCAACACTAATAAAAAAGTTGTATGCTGTATGGTCACATCTGAACAGCTGTGTGACATAAAATTAAAGGACATGCCTGTCTATTTCTGGCTGGTTCTCAGACTTCACTGCCATGAGAGTATGAATATTAATGAATGCTTTTATCACTTGTTATGGAAAGCCTCACTCAGCGTTCGAATGGTAGGAAAGACATCAACCGGTTTTTCACTCTTCTCCATTGCCATTATGAGTCTGCAAACATGTCTCATTAACAGGAGACCGGAGGAGTCGGTCTGAGGGAGAGATGTCAGTTTGTCCTTCTGGTGTTTGTCCCAGGGATGAAGTGGAATCAACAGGTTAAAGGGAAGATAATGTTTGAGAGGCAGAAGTGAGTGTTGGCTGTGGGACAAATACCTCTAAGCTGTCTATCACTGAAATCCTCACGTGCAGTGACTGTGTGTGTGTGTGTGTGTGTGTGTAGGCAGCAGATCTCATGAGGTTATTCCTACGTCCTGAGCAGCTTAGGCAAAATCACATGACATTAGAATTTTGACCTTTCCTGCATTCTGCTACGGCTTAAAGGAAAACATCACAGATTAAGTTTTCATTCATTTAGGTCCTTAATTTCATTCTGTCTCCTCCATTTCACTGAAAACGACTACATGGATTAAGAAAAAACATCTAGGGTCGAGCAAGAAAATAAACATTTAAAGGTGTCTGATTCGCTAGCTAGCAGAGCAAAATATCAAATTCCGAATGAGGTGAGGTTGGAGGAGTATATATATAAAATGATGTTGCAAAATACTTAAAAATAACAAACAAAACATGGTGCGAATCATATCTAAATCTACATTGTTATTTTCATATTATTATGTTATGTGTTGCTTTTTTGCGATTTGAGAGAATTCCACTGATCTATGTCAAATATTATTTAGGCATACACATATTAGTTATTTCGCCATTATTTTAAATTGTTTTTTAGGAGTCATAAATCAGTTTTTGTCCACTAAACTGGAATGTGGAGCCGATCCATTCCAGTTGAACGCTCTCCTCTCAAAGGAACAACGCCTCCAGAGTGCAATAAATAGGTTAAAGGGCAAAACACCAGCTCTCCAGTTTTTCCCATATTATAATGCACAGACTGGACAGAAAGAGATGAAATATTGAAGCAGATCGGAAATGTAACCCTTTACCCTTGGCGGGTGGGAAGGGTGAAGCTGATGGCTCCTAATGATCTCCCAAAGTGCCGCGCACTTGCCAAGTGACCATTAAATGCGCTGCCAATAGACCGCTGCTGAGGAGGATGGTATTGAAAGTTTGCCTGAGGATGTTACTCTGCCTGTTCTGTTGCCATGACGACAGCAGCTTCAATTGATCCTCGATAGAAAAAAAAAGTTTGTATATGAATTCAAGAATAGAGGCGAGACTCTGACAGAAAATATGTCACTAGAAATACATGTCGTTCCTGATTCACTTGTAATGACTGATCCCACCATCCATGCTACAATGACCGTACTGTCCTGCAACAATTGAAGCAGTTACTAGTGGGCAACCTCTCAATAACAATACAATAATTACTAATAAAAAAATGCATATTTTGTATTATCCATTAGATAAACACTGAATACAAATCAATTATTTTAAACATATTTTTATTATTTTTTATGAAACATAAACATTACATAAATAATTCTGCTTGGATTGGAATATTTTAATATTTACTGAAGTAAGGAGTTGAGCTACTCAGTGGGTTGCATGTATCATAATTATTTAAAATTTAATTTGTGTTGCAGTTATTTCTGGCTGACAGGTGCAGAGTAAAGTCGTATCTTAGTCATTGAGATTGAAAGACAGAGAGAGACCAGCCTATATGCAGCTTCCCAGCACTGCATGATCCTTGTTATGCAATGACGAAAACAACTGCACCTATAGCGGCCATGTGACTACAAAGCTGTTCAGCCCTTAGCAGTGTCATGATTTATGTTATTGGGGACGTCATGTAGGCAAAGTTTGCTCAAACACTGGCTTCTTTTACCACATTTATCAGGCATAAATAAAGATATATTTCTACGGGGATACAATACATACTGACTTACATACCTGCTATTTAAATACATGACAGGCACATGTATTGAGCTGATTTGACTAAGACAACTAATGGCGTTCTTCAGAGACAAAAATGTTTCGCTGAATTTCCTCAGTATGGTTCTTTGGTTTTGCTTCTATTTCATGTTTTTATTGTTATTTAATATCACCCCAGCATTAGGAAAATAAAAGACCCCCAGAGAAGCCACAGACATTAGTTAACAAATAAACCAACAGGTTTAATGCATCTCACTTTTTGTGTCCCAAAAACATTTGAGAGGTTGCTTTTTTCAGCCATTGGTAGCAGCAACCCTGGCATTAGCTGTTAGCTTGCCCTGCGGATCATTACAAATTGTCATTTCTCTCGCTCCCCGACACTCTCAGCCACTCTGATCCATTGTCATGCCGCACAGAGCGCTCCACACATGGCCTTGACAAAGACTTCTTGTGCGACCAGACCTTGAGCAGAGAGCCTTTGTAGCCAAGCTCTGTGACCTCACTAGATCTGTTATTATTTCCACACACGGGCTCTCCTGTGGGGGGGAGTGAGGGCGGGCACCTCAGAATCCACTTTAGCCCCAGTCCTGCAGCAGCGATGAAAACAAATCTTTGACACCGTGCCACGGTCCAGGTTTTCACAATGTCCACTGCGCTTAGGGAGAAATCAACACAATGCCAACGCAGAGTGTGAGTGGGCCGGCCGCGGGTGTGAGCGCTGAATGGAGCGGACTGTTATTGTGAACCTGTCACTTGTATCAGAGCAGATTTTAGTTACACAAATCAAGTCGCCTTTATGACGTTTTTAAAATCCATTTACGATGATGGCCATGTGAAAGTTTTGCAAAGGTCAATGAAGGATGTGTGCTTAACAGTCTAGGAAGTTTTTATGATCTGCCATACGAGTTTTATATCTCATGTATCATTGGTGAACTGCTCAGTGAGGACGAGAACCACATTTGTCTTGTGGCTCAGCTCTTTCAGCATTAGCTTCTAAACTCTCCTTGTCAACTGAGATTCACTGGAGCGGATCCTGCTGGCCAAAAGGAAGCTGAACATATTCATATATATCAACAGAAAATAGTTATATGAGAAGAAAAATCAAGTAAAATATGAAAATGTTATTATAATCTATCCAGCTCTCTAAAGTGTAGCTGGTCAAATTAGCATTAGCATGGCACTAAAATGCATAAAGAGAGGGCAGCAGAACAGTGTGTGTGTTTGTGCCACAGCCTGCTGAGCCAGGCCTCTCATTATGTGAGATGTAATCTGAGCATTCGGGGGCCCGGGCAGCACCAGTGACTGCGCTGAATAGGGGGTCAGGATCTGGCCCCCACAGTTTTTCCTGCGCTTTCAGTTTGCTTAGCTCGGCAACTCTGATTCTATCAGAGGGAGGCATGGGTGGGCGTCTGGTGGCGAGGTTTGGGTGCGCCAGAAGGTGAAGCTGGTGTGGGCGTGAGAGTCAGCTGTCTGGTTAAGTGAATCAGCAGTATGTTTTTTTTAAGTCTTATCCAATATTCAAACAATCATATGATGCAGGTCACAAGCAATGAGAAACAACATCCAAACTCTGACTGAAACTCTCTCCATGCAGATGAGCTTTTTAACGGTCACAGTTTGTGGGCTACATAAAATAAAACGCTGACCTTTACCGGACAACCCTCCAAAGAAGATTTAACGTTTTATTTGGCTGCTGAAATTCACACCGCTGCTCTGAATCACAGCCAGATGCGTTTATTAAATTCTCCTCAGCTGCTGGATCCGATCTGGAGCGGGAAGATCTGACCCGTTTTCTCAGAACCAGGACTCTAATATAGAACATGTTTGCGTGTTTCATTTGTAAAAAAAAAAAACGAGGTCTTGCGCTGCTCAGGGGAGCGCTCCTCTAACCTTTATGTGAGCATGTGTTTGCTTTCTTCCACTTGTAATTGGAGGAGTGACTCAGTCTGAAGCTCTCTGGAGAACAAATTATTAATTTGCAGCCACTTCTGCCAGACTGCAGTTTCCAGAAAAGCCGATGAAGGAAAAGACACAATTCTCCTCGAATCATGTCAGTGGAGTGCAGATAGAATAATATATAGCTGACTTCTCATCTGTTTTTGTATCTCCTCTCCTCTCAAATCTAATTCCTTGCATGTCGGCTGAGGGGCGGCTGTCGGCCCACGCGGTTTGTGAGTCAGCCGAATCTCCTGCCACTGTGTGTCATTTGAGAGAGGGAGAGACAGATGGCACAGACAGTGGCAGGGCTCATGACAGAGGGCAGCGGGTGAACGCTGACCCTGTGGGGGAGGTGATAAAAAATGTGTTCCCAAAATTTGATAGGTGTCGCTAGTGCTAAGATTGAAGAGGGGCAGCAGGTGGGGTGGCAGGTCGGGCTCCAACAAGGGAAACAAGGTCATTGGGACATGCGAGGGTTATATAAAGTGGCTTGATGCATGTCTAGAATTTAAAGCCTTAAAAATGCATCATATTTTATGGCACCTTGTTAAAGTATTTATGGGTGACAGCTGCCACTCAAGTAGCAAATATTAGAATATTCCTGTGAGGGTGACGTCTAGGGGTAGTGGGATGATGGAGGTTCTCATGCTACCTCCAGACACCTTGCATAGAAACTAGGTCTTCTTCTCCCTGTCAGTAGCTCAGGACCAGAGGTGAGCCTTTTGGCTCAGCTATATGCTCACCAGATTAGTGCCAAGACGTTCAAAAGGCACCCTACAACCAGACAAGTTGGACGTTCAACCAAAAAAACGATCACAGTATAGGGCCTCACACACATTCCAATGTTTGATCTTCTTATGTATATTCTTATTGGACATGAAAATGGGTGTTTGCTGAGCTCAAGTATTCACAGTGTCAATGTTGAATGTATGAATGTTAGCGGTCACATCAAAAGCATTCTATAGCTGACACTCCTTTAACTGGAAATATAGTTTCTAGCAAAAAGCATTGTTATGGCTCACTATTACTCCACCTCACAGCAGCAATTTCACCGTCTTCCCACAAATGGCCTTCCATCTGCATCAAGCTTTCACTCATTTGGGAGCATCCTGACTTGGTTCATAACATTGATGATCTAAATGAAAATGACTCTTTTCCCCCGCAGGCCTTGAGTTTGTTTTCTAACGTGAATATTTCAGGTGAAAGAGTGACACATCGAACCACACTTAAAAATAAAAGTTGTTTCTTTTCCCCTGACAAGATCTGCGTATTTATCAAAGGCATGCAAAAAGATGACTCGCAGTGACATTCAAATTCCTGAGAACACACAGATTTGCATGTAAAGCGCTGCACCTATAACCTCCGTCTGCCTTGACATGCGTAGCGTGAGCCTGTGAATGCCCTCCAGCACCACATGACATATAGGGAAACGCCTTTGGATTCCTCTCAATCCTCAAATGTGAAGTGACAGAGCAAAGCAAAGGTGTGTTGAGCTTCACAGTGCCAGGAGAGGTTTTACTGTACCCCAGAAGGGTGGTGATCCCCCACAGAAAATCAGCCATCAGGTGTTTAGTGGGCCTCTATTTTTAGTGATCAACTCCGCTGACCTTTCTGCTTCTGAAAACAGAGACCTGAACCAGGAGCTGGTGGGTGTGGCGGGTGTGTGTCTTCTGGGTGTGCATAGCAGTGTAGTACCCTCTGAAGATTTTCCAGTCGCTGTTTGACTAAGGCCTCCTTGCGGGCCAGTAATATTGGAGCCTCAGGTCACATGCTTGCCTGATATGTCAGAGCAAGAATTCAGTTTTGCTATACAGGATCTACGGCTAAAATGTCAGTGAGGAAAGTGTCTTGAGATCCGTCGTCCACACACAGATTGGAACATTCTCGCACCTTCTATCTGAGACATGGCGTAAGAGCTTGGGTAACCCGAGCTAAGATGGCGTAAGGAGCTTTTTATTTTCGTGCTATACTGTTGCCACATTCACATCCCAGACCTGGTAAACACACTCCTTGGGTTCTGCAAATAAGAGTGCAGCATTCAGCACAGCTAAAGTGCTCTGCAACGCTTCTCCCTCAGCAGAGTTCGCACGGTGGCACGCTACGCACACGGGGATCCCTCGCGCTTTCTTCGTCACACATCCTCCACCCCCTCTCCACTCTTCACACGCTCTCAGGAGCTTCTTCAGATAGGTTTTTCCTATACATTACGCAATTATAGACAGACCACAGCTTGTGGCTGTATCCACTAAACATGCCCCAACATGTTTTGCACACCAAGATCATGTGACAGCTTCCAGCCTTTGTAATCTGCTGTTGTGCTGATCTTCAGATTACTTATCACTTTGTGTCATCCATGTTATCAGTATTGAGCTGCTCACGGAAACATGTTGCAATGATGCGACAAGACTTAAGGCCAGTTGTATTGTGGAGGACTGAGAGGGATTAACTTAAAGACAGGTTTTGACTCCACATGACATGTTAACACAGATCACCACTAATACCATGTTATCAGTGTCAAATTCCGACAAACTAATGACAGATCTAGACACGCGTCTCACAAACAGCACTTGCTCTGGAGAAAGTTGCTGCATATATTTCTATTCTGTATCTTGTTTTTCTGCACACAGGAGATGCTAAAACAAGTTTGACTTCCTGCTGGGGCTTGTTTCAGACTGTAGCTCCAGTAAACCAGACGCTGCTGTCGCCCTCCACCTTTAACTGGCAGCTCTGACATACCTGTTTGCCCAATAACTTGGGTTTTATGACCGTTTTAGAACATCGTGTGGTTTTGGCAGCGATGGAAACGCTCAGGAGGGAGTGCTAGCGATGAAAAAAAGACTTCAAATTAAGAACTGTTAATGTCACAGCAGTGACAATGAGCTACTTTGTGTTTGATTTATGTCAGTTTGGATTTCACAATATCAAGACCATCCATCATTTCCATTTGTGAGGAGATTGAATAGATTGCTTTTCATTATTTATAAACAAACATTTGTGACGGCCGACAAACAAGGCAAGGTTCGTGGACAAATAGAACTTCACAGTTCCATCCCTGCACTTAACCTCCGCTCTGTTCAGGTGTTTCCGTTTTTACTTCCCTGCATCTGTTTGGATCCTCAATCTCCACCTCCACAGTTGTGTTTTTCTCGCTTGTTGGTGAAGCTGCTGACGTCTGCAGCAGAAGCCGAGCCGAGCCAAGAACCGCTCTAAATCATCTAATGAATCGTACGTGCGCTCTCTCATGAGATAGTTCTTACTCGATACAGCATCACATAACGTGTTCTCAGAGAAGATATTTTGGAGGAAAGCGCTAAAGCACTGAACCTCTGGCAGTTAATACCAAGAATATTGAATAAGCTGAATTCGCAAACGTGTATTTTATAAGTACTATAAAAGCACAGCATAACGGTACCTCGCTCAAGTGCAACTGTGAGGAGCTGCCATTCTGTTGGTACCTGGTCTGACTTTGATATCTGCAAGTTTCATATGCTTTCTTCACTCTAAAAAAACCTGCAAAATTAAAGCCTTAAAAACAAATTCGTTCAATGAGTTAGAGAATCTGGCTTCTGTCCAGTTGGCAGTAGCTTCAAAACCTTCTCCCTGCCAGATCTCCATCTGCTCAACAATGTATTTTTATCCACATATCAATCCCCATGAGATTAAATATCATTCTCCAGAAATATAGTCCCAAGCATAGGCTCACAATATGGGCCCACCAGGCAATATACCATGTGGTGGGGTGGTATTTTATGACTGTTGAGAGTCTAGATTCACACGCAAACTGGAAATTTCAGAATGAATTTTAATCCCTGGTTTTGGTTTGTGTGGACAAATAGAGTATGATCTGACCCTTTTAGGTGGTGGGGTCAGGGCTGCAGACTCTATCTTTAGCCCCCACCAGCCAAACATTTTGTAATTTGTGTTTAAATTGTTTCTCCAATTCTGCCCTATTCCAGAACTTAGCCAGCTGTATTTTTGGTGGATTTTTGTCATTGGATTTCGATAGTTGGTACAGCAAATTTTGGGAAAAAATAACTGCAACCAAGCCCAAATAACGTTGGACACATTCCAGAAGTGGGAAAAGTATTGCATTAATCCAACAGTTTAATTGGTCCCTGATCTCGATACAAGAAGTGAGGATGTTTTCAGAATAAATTAAGACTGAGGAAAAACACTCAACCTCCTGATCCGTGAAACTGTCCTTGTCTTCATGTCTACAGTGTGACGTGACCTGGAAGACCCAGCTGCTGCTTTTCCACTTTCATTTCCTTCTCCTTCTTTGGCCGCAGTCAGAAAACTTGCGTCCCTGCCAGTAATCCTCGGCGATGGCTGACAGCACAGCAGGCACTATATCACACAATGGGATTGGCGTTTTATCGGCCGACTGTGAACCGCTATCATCCGGAGGGAGGGAAAAGCACAGGGGGAAAGGGATAAATCAGCGGTGAAATGTGGTTATTACTGCGCTCCACAGCTCCACGTGTCTGGGGTTTTTTTTTTTTTTTTTTTTGCTCTACGAACACTCTGGAAGCAGTCGTGGGTGTGCGACAGGCCGCTGGTACACGAAGCTGCAGGATTATTGATTCTAATTCAATGATGCTTCGCTGCTTGTTTATACATTTGAACAGTTCTACTGCTTAGTGCATCATCATAATGACAGTTTTGAGAATGGCTGAGAAATAATTTGCAGATGACATAATTATCTTTACCCGTAATTTTGTGTTGACATATTGAGCTTGAGGGCGAATTAGTCACTCAGCAAAATAAATAATGAGGAAGCGCTGAAGGGTGGTTTTCAATGCAGAACCACAGTGACTGAGATGCAATACGGCTTTATGTTGGGAAATAATTCAGCACTTGTTAGGCAATGCTGTTGTTACCCTCAACCTGTTCTCATCAGGGGTGAAAGGTTGGCAGTTTGAGGGCTTCAAATCATAGACACACATTCCTGAGGCAATTGTTCTCGAAGAAACCTATGCAATGCCCCCTTCAAGGGTGGCACATGTTGCAGTACTCACTAAGATGACAACAGGTCAGTGTTGTTGGATAATTTATACTAGTAATGAAATGATTTATAGCTAATTGCTAGCCCCCTTGTGACCGAAGCTTTGGGCCACGTGTTGTGGACACTGAGAAGCCATCTGTGGTGGCTAGAATATCTTCCAGGTTACCTTCCTCATGAGTTGGCCCAGGAGGGGGACCCAACATATCTCAGACTATACTAGTGAAACGGCATTTATGGCCATAGTTACATATGGATTCAGATACAAAGTACAAAGTGTCCATTTCACCCGTATTTCTGCATTTCCAAAATGGATATGGATACAGACCAAACGGAGTGGTACGACTGGAAGCCATGGGGGCAGTGTTGCCGTTACTATCCGATACATAGCTCTAGAGAGATACAAAGAAGACATAACAATGGCGGAAATTCTCCGTCCTCCAGTTACAATAAATTTAATTTCCTACAACGCTGCCTCCTCTTTTTGCAAGAGCTACATTATCAATCAGTCTTCCACAGTCGGCATGTTTGTTTTGGAGTTTGTGTTTGTCATTAACATTTGACTCTGAGCTGCTCCCCCTGATGGATATATAGGTGAACAGCAATACCAACTCAAACCAACTCAGTGACGGTAACATTGTTTGACACGTACAGGTACAATTTCATACGTAAAAGGAGCATAAATGGGCATCATATCACCTTTAAAGAGAAGAACATTAAGGAGCACCAACCATGTGGCCACATCTTTCTACCATGACACATACAGGCCTGGAGTATATCAGATAAGACTTGAACTGGACATGTCAGTATTCCAGGGCGTTTTGGGGCGGATGGATGTACGGCCTTCTTTACATCTATGAGGTCCGAACAGGGGATAATAATGAACTAGCTATTGTCAAGTGAAGCCCCTCGGGGCTCCTCCCACTTTCTCCTCCGTCAGCAATGACGTTCTTATGCAACACCACCCACAGTGGACCTCGCAGCACTTCCCACTCACACACAAACTTGGCCCACACAGAGGGAGAAGCCTGGAGCATCTTTGTTCTGCGTGGGAGACGAGTGACATCATTTATTCCACCTGCAGTGTTTGTGTGTGAAAAGACATCACGGCACAAACACAGCGATGTTGACAAAATCAACAACGCTTGTGTCCAAACAGCCTGGATGTGATGTTTGATGAATGTAATTACGATGTGGGAACTCATTACAGTTGTGTCTTACAAGGCTGCTGCGCATCCAAATCATTACTGGGAGGAGATTTTGCAACAGCGAGATGGAGTCCTGAAATTGAGTGTAGGAACATGTGCGTGGCAGAGAGACAGCGCCGGAGGAAATAAAACACATCATCTTCACATCACTCACAGAATCACGTTTCAACTGCGAGCCGGTCTCTGCAGCTGAGAAATCACCATCGGTCACACGGGGAGACGAAATTTATTGAGCTCTAATTTCTGAAGCCTCATCTGCTTGATGGTAATGAACTCGTGAATTGACTTTGTCACACGTGCTCTGCCAAGTGATTTTGGAAGATATCTGGCAGTTTTTGTTAATGAACTCGCCATCAAACCCTGTCCTTGCATGACATTTGGAGGTGTTTTGCTTTTAGGAAAAGAATGGATAGTCGCCAACAGAAATCCAGCAGGGGCTGATAATGGCGGCCATGTTGAATTTTCTAGACTTAACTCAAAAGTAAAGTATGAATTACGACTGCAAGTGCTGACACAGATACAGAGTCTGCTGCCCAGAGGCACAAGGATGAAGCAAGTAACTGAAACCAATGTGAACTCAATGGAAGTTCAACTGTCAGACCCGGATGTCAACCATCGATATGACTGTTTACTCGACACATGTAAATCTCAACTGCCGAGCACATTAGCTGTCTGTTCATGTTCTTTTCAAGTTTCGTCCGTTGAACGACTGGTTGGTATTCTGACTTCAAACAGCTAACAGGTTGGCTAATCAAACATCCCTCTGCTCCCTCCAGTTATTGACTCATTAAAATGGCAGCATATGTGAGAGAAAGTGTCCAGACCTGCACGTGAGCGTCCCACACCAGGCCGCCTTATTTGTGGGACGCTTCAAATTCCACAGTCCTGAATCAGTAGGTGTTCTCCAGCTGTTTCCAAACAAGTCGTTCAGAGAGGAGCGTGAAGCGAAGGAGCGTTCCCAAACTTCACAGTATATCACATGGCTATGATCACAGCAGTCCTGAAGTCCACTGTTCATACTGACTCCTAGCAAAGACCTGGGCGCTGGGCCTTCCAATGTAAACATGTTCTGATAGTTCCAGGTTTCTCCTGTGATACTGGGATATTCTGCTGTAAATGTTGTTTTCAACAGTCAATATAGGGTCACAGTTCGCCAGAGTGTAACCCATAACACCTTTGGCATACATGGTCAGCTATTAACCTCTGAATGGTTCCGGACTGTGGGAGGAAAACGGAGTGCCCGGAGGACACCACTCCAACCTTAATCACCCAGGTATCTTGTTCAGATGAAAGACCACAAACTCAAAAAAGTTGGAGGAGGTTTTTGGAAGGGTGAAGCCTGGGCCTCTGTGATTAGATGACTGCCCCCTCAACCCAGCCTCAGATAAGATTAACTTTCTCCAACATCAACATACCGTGTTGCACTCCACCAGGAGCACATGACAAGATCAATGAGCTCCAAAAACATGAAACTCCAAACCGCCCAAAAGTGTAGAGCCATTTCCTGCTTCACCTCGGTGATAGATGTGCTGAGGCTGGACTCACTCAGGACCTGCTAACAGAATAAATGATTTATTTTAAATGCCACCGCTTTAATGATCTCTCCGTCCACACCTCCAGGCTGGGAGAGTGTGATCGACTGCACAGTAAACCAAAATACATCAACTCTTGAGAGGCGAGAAGAGAGGCCAGGCTGTGTGTTTGTTTTCGCTTTCCAACTGCAAGATAAGAGCAGCAGCAGTTTTAAAGGGCTGGGTCCACGCGTGTGTGCCGAGGATATAAACACAGCACTTCACACAACAGACAACTCCCTCCATGCATCACAGAGAGCCTCCATGTAGCAGTGAAACATCACCTCACACATGCAGTATTCAGATCCGTCGCTCTTTAAAGATGCCTGAATTACAATCAAACGAATGTGTGTGCCTTCCAGCATGTGTTCCAAATGGGTGTGAGTGTGCGGCTGAGTCAATACAGTAGACACAAGTTTCCACGCTGACAGTGAGCAAAAGTGTGCATGTGGAAACAGACTGTGTTGGGTCTGCTTCACCCTGTGAATTAAAGATAAGGTGGAGAAGTGTTCGGAGAGGGGCAGCATAAGGCTGATCGCTGGCGGGCACTGGTGCAGGCTCAAGTGTTTCTTTGCTAAGATTACCTTAACAACGCAGCTGGACGATAAATTTAGCCGTGACTAATCTTACAAAAGAGTTTGCTTCATCTTCGTAATTACACAACGATCCGGGATTATAACCATCCAACCAGCTCTGACATGAAGTTGCTCAATCCTTCCTGATAAACCCGTGTAGATACTCTCACGCCCAGCTCATAAAGCATCTGTTAATGTTTCGCCAATATCAAAGCGGGCCTTATCCACTTTTCACCTCCATGTTTGACCACGGATTGAAGCCCCAAAACATGCGTGTTTACCCTTTCCCCTGGAAGAAGGAGTGAGGGAGCCTCAGGTTATAAATTAATTTTTCGCTATTGTTTTGACCAAGAATAAATAATAATGAGTAAAAAATAAATGAACTTTGGGAAAATAAATAATGACATGAAAGTTTTATTGTTTAACTATAATAATTACTGAACATATATTTCAACAGAACAGAAATATTTTGTATTCTAGTTTATTTGAGGTATTCATATATGTTACTATTCATTTAAATTTAGATATATTTACTAATATATATTTATTTTTTTAAATCCATAAGTAAATATTTTTTTAATCTAAAAAAATTGCTTGTCATTTCATAAATAAAATATGTTTGTAAATGACTGAATAATTTTCAATCAATACATACCTATAAACAGGAGTATTAAAAAGGTTAATTAAAAATATAAATAAAATAAAAAATATAAATGTGAAATATACTACACACGTCAAATGAGTGGTAGAGTTGTCTCAAACAGTTTGGCTCGAGTTCAGAACTCCAGTTTCGACCTGTGAGCAGGCTATTAAAGGGTTAAGACAAATATTAAGATAATAAAAATTAGGATTACTTATCCCCAATTCAACTGTAATATATTCAGAATCTATAAACATTAATTAAAAAAGTGCAAAAATGCTGACAAAATTAAAGCTTGTTTGCCTAATTTTATGAATTTATTTACATTCATTATGATAAAAATGTCTTTTCAATACTGCCTACATATTTTACAGTTAGACAGTTGGGGCAATATTAACCTTTTGTCTCCACTGAAAGAAAATATTAGTCATCACCTATGTCACTTTGAATACACAGACACTAAACTTTCACTAACACCATCAAGTCGGCCTAAACTGGTGCAACAAAGGTTTCATGAAACTGACTTGCGTTTGCATGTTTCTGTTGTCAGATCATTAAATTTAACTACTCACTGCGACTTTAAATAAAGAGCCTAAGTATTTTTCCACTACACCCCGTTAGACTGCAAGTCACAGAGCTGACACGTGACGGTGAGCAGGGCCACTCGCGAAAACATCCAACAGATGGATTAGAGGACTGAATAAAGTAAACATGACCCGCCAAAGCCGTTTTCGGGATGACCCATGCTGAGTGAACATTTACCCACACGATCACTCACTCACAGACAGATGAACTCGCACACAACAGCGTGTACACAGGGTGAAGCAAATACACATTGACTCAACTTCATCAACACACAAGTGTATCAGAGGGAACACGATAGAAAGGGAGGGTCTCATGAAGTCCCCTCAGGTGGTGAGTAAATGTCACATTCAACCGGCACGTCTATGCCACTCAATTCACTAGCTCATTCATTTGTTTCATTTCTTCTCACTGTAAGTTGATGTGTCGTAAATAATGATAATTTAAAAAAAAAAAAAAAGAAGAAAGAAAAAAGTCATGAATAAAGCTTAATTTTTCCCCTTCGTTCCAAATGTAGTTGACAAATGAAACTATTAAACAGAAGTGGCTTGGGTGAAAATCTAATTTTAAATGACATTATATTGTTATTAAAGATCATGCCGTGCCTCCAAAAAATGTTAAACTCTGAGAATTCTGTTCAAAATAATTGAAACTCTTGTCAGTTTTCAGAGAAAACTCAATTTAGCAATAATTGATTTGTAGTTCTGATAACCAAATAAAACAATTGATGACTAAAGTGGCTCAAGCTGGTCTAATGCATGATGAAGCTTCTATTTGGGAAAATAGTTATCCATTAACCAGCCTCAACAACAACCAGGACACTGGGTGAAATGTGAGCTGCCTGATGTTCCACTGGAAAAGCTGATCACAGAAAACACTGAACAGGAATCACGAGGGAGACTGAATTTGAATCGACTCATGGTCCGTTGTATTGTTTCCTTGTGTTTGGCTGTGTAGCAGTGTTGCCTTGACCTAAGCTACTGGAAGGTTCAGCAGCTTGCTAGCTAGTGGCCTCACCCTGGACGAGTCGGGCAGACCTACACTCCCAGCGCGCATGACTCGAGGGCAACTACGCCAACGCTGACAGCATGGTGCCAACAAATGTGGCATCTCTTGATGCCAGAACAAATAATGATTTTTCTGTATGTATTTTAATGACAACGATCAATTCAATTGAAAAAATAAACTTGTTTTAGTCTTTATAATATTTACTAAACTTTAAAAACTCTAGCAATAATTAAAACAAAATTTGCCTGTGGAAAAATATCAACAAAACTACGTTTAACTTCCTAATAAATAACATTATGGATATTTTTAATCATGTTAAAATATAAGTACTTCTCATAAACTACCTGAGAGTTTAGTAAGCAAGTGCTTATTTGAGGCTTTCATATGTTACATATGTATGTTTATATATAAGTGTATGTATGTATATATACATATACATATATACTTACTTTATGAATTAAAATTAATAATGGCAGCGACTTAAAGACTAAAGGAACTTAAATATATATATATATATTTCACTGGAGATGCATTGATTACTATATGATCTGGAATCGAAGGAAGGAAAGTACACAATAGTCATGATGGCAAAATGGCAGAAACCAAAGACGAAGTGAACCACTGTATACTTTCAAGCTTTTTAATACAAACTTAATAAACTATCAGTCCCTGTTAACATGTAAGACACTGACTCCGAATACTTTGTTATACCGTTTGTTTTTATCAAGTATTGCACAATGTAGGTACAAAATTAATATACGATTACAATTTGTCCATAATATAGCAAAAATCTTTTAACAGAAAATACAAATCTTATGTTTTTTCAAAAAAGCAAATATTCTTAAATTCCACCACTACGGAATATTTCTGTACACAATCTTTAGAATAGTCAATATGTTTTTGTTTTTTTTCCTCAGCTGGATTCATTTTTTTCAATAAAAAAAGAAAACAAAGTTGCTGCAGCCATCACAGATCACTGGAGTAGTAAAAAGATATAAATGCAATACCATGTCGTAGAAACAATAGATACTCTGATATTTTACAAACTCTGTACTAAATTAAATTATACAATTAGAAAAAAGACCAGAAAATCCCACTTGTTTGAGCCAATTTTTCCGACAAATTGGCAATGTCCAGTTATGTTGAAATACTGAAAGAGGCCATAACTTGTATATTTTTTTTCTTTTCTCGTATCTTAAAACAGTAACATAAAAAATATTTTGTGCTTGGTTGCCAAAAGTATGACTAAGTACCAGGGTCAATTAAAGATGACTAAAAAAAAATAAGGGCTGGAAACTTTTGGAGGTACTTTTAGTAAAAAAATAAACTTGGGTGGTTTTGATCACCTATACAAATTATTACAGCAAATTATTCAACTTTTTAGAAAAATAATTTTGTCTTTATCTTTGTCATCCAAATAGTTACATTTTGAAAAGCTATCACAAAAAAAAATGCTAATCCTTATCAGTGATCACCAGTTATGCCTGAAAGTAATGAATTTGTCTTATTCAACCCTTATTTTTTCTGGTTTTAATGGCCCTGTTACGCAGTCGTACAAAAGAAATGACAATGTTGAAGTTGAGGGAACCAAGCTTGGACAACTTGTACTACAAGCTTCACCAAAAAAATAAAAATAAAAGGGTTACAACTCAAGGGGGCAAAGTATTTCACCCTCGGGCTCATGCTTTTTCAGACTCGTGACATAGATCTCGCAGTTTACAAGTCACTTTTTTTCCTTTAAGTCATGACATTCTGCATTTGTTTACACTTTTTTTATATTTATTTCTTAATGTGCATTTGTATTTTCATCCCACCCCTCCCGCATCACATTATCTCTGGTCGTTTCTGTGAGTAGTAGCTTAAAGTAGTACCTTTATACGTACTAGTTGGCCATTACTGGCTGGAATTGCTGGTTAGAATACTGCATGTTGTTCAGACTGAAATTCAAGCCGTCCATTAGGGACTTGTCGTTAAGGCCACCGTAGGCCGCAAACACATCGAAGGCATTGCTGTACTGCAGTGGGCTGAGGCTGAGTGAGCTGTCCCCGGGGAAGAGCGCGCTCTGGCTGCCCTGGCCCTGCAGACTGGGGAACACAAACTCCTTGGCATTGGGCGACAGGGCCGAAGGCTTCGGGTGCTGCTGCGTACTGAGGCCCAACCCGTAGAGAGAGTGCATGGAGGTGGAGATGGCTTTCTGTTTCAGAAGAGTGTTCACATTCAGGCCCAGGTTGGTGGGCGAGGTACGCGCTGCCTTGTTCCCGGCACTATTCCCACCGTTGTTGCGTCCGCTGCTCTTCATCTTTGTGGAGCCAAACTTGGTGGCGGCAAAAGTGGCGGTTGTGAAGGTCAAAGGCTGGGTTGAGCGGGGCATGAAGGTGGGACTGACGGCTGCGGAGTGGCCAAAGGGAGGCGATGGTGAGCTGGATGCAGGAGAAGCGCCGCCAACAGGTTCATTGATGGGCATGAAGACCTGCGCCTCAGGATTGAAACTCTTGATCTCCTTATCCAGGTCGATCCCTGTGCTGTTAGGTCCACTTTCACTGCTGTCGTCAACGTACAAAACTTTGACCGGACCCTTCTCTCCAATCTGGTAGGACACCTCAAAGGGGTCAATCCACACACTGAGGTCTTGGGGCAGGTTGTTGCGGACGTCCTCGATGTCCAGCCCGCTCTCTTTGGCTGCCTTCTCCACCACAGGGTCCACCTTCTCCCCCACGTGGATGCACCTGAATCCTGAGCCCTTGTATGGCTTGTCTGGGTACCAGTGTCCCTCATACTTCTGCTTCAGCTGCCGTTCCAACTCCTCGCCGAAAATGTTGACGCGCCGCCGTGGCAGCTTGTTGTACAGATAAGAGATGATGAAGTTGAGAGCTACTTGGATTTCCAGCTGCATAGCTAACTGCTGATGTTGACCAGATGTGAGAGGATTACGCTTGTCTCAATGTGTCCACCAGGTCGGATTTGGATAGCCGTGGTTGGCAACAGAGAAGATCTCTGGGTCAAGAATGCGAGCGAGACAGTGGGCTTAGAATAAAAGTGCTGCTTTTTGGGTGTATTGTTTCTGTAGAAGCTCTGTACTTCCACAGGGGAGTTGTTTTCCTGCGAAGATTAAAAGACGAGAATAACAGTTAAGCTCCGGAAAACTGAGCGCAGCAGCAAAGCAAGTTCCATAACAGCAATTGAGCAATCGAGAGAAACTCTTAAAACACTAAATTAAATATCAGGTCTGTGCATATTGTCAAAAGCCAGCTCGTGAACATGTTAATCCCGATAAGACTTGGGAATCCTGTTACATAATAGGCTGCTGGATCGCTTCCATGAAGCAGGAGACTGCAAACTAATCCATTTAATGAAGGGAAAACGGTTAAAGGTATCAGGAAACGCCTTGTCAGTGACGCTGGAAGAATGATGAATAGACTACTGAATAATTTGCTCCGTTTCAAAGCAAACAATTGTGTGCGAGGCTGTTGAAAACAAAACAGCCCCGCGGTCAAAACAATGCTCAAACAGGTATTGAATTTTCCACAAAAAAGAGAGGAGCGATATCTGCCCCGCTTTATTTTTAGAGATCAGACGCATAAAAGTTAACAACGTTCAATGGAAATTCAATTCGTTCAGCGACGCCGGACAACAGGATCAGCTTTACAGCTACGGGAAAACAAGTACAGCGTCGACATGAAGTCTAAATATCTGCGATATTACAGTTACTGGCGTATGGAAACGTTGTGAATGCGCCTACATGCAAGCGCTCACACACCCTCCCTAACTTCACGGACTGACGCAGCATTATCAGATTAGTAACACAAAGAGGGAATTAAAACAGCAACGTTTATATCTGACAGGTTGAAGACGTAAGGATACTTACTTGTTTGTAGAAAGGATGTCAGTAGTTCTGAAGTACCGATGGTTAGTGCAAATAAAAAAGTGTGAATACTTTCAGAGTATTTTTCGACATACAAAAAAGTATTCCAGTCCACGAAGATGTCGGAGGTTTGGCGTTTTTTGTGTGTGTGTTTCTGTATTTAAAGGTGTTTGTCGGTTCAGCAGGCTAGCAGAGTTAGCTCCCTCCTACTCGGGAGTTAAGCAACTTCGTCCCCTGCCGGAGTCAGACTGCCGGTATTTATAGCTTCCCTCCGCTATGGGCACGAGGGAGGCGGTGATGCGGTTTCAGAGGTCAAAACAATACGGGCCGGTTGTGATTGGGTGCGATGAGGAGTCCCGCCCTCCCGGTGGCGAAAGAGACGTGCGGTGATTGGCCGATCCACCCTGTCATCTGAGACATGTGATCCAGTGATGAGCGTCAGAGATAGCCGTGGTCTGACAGCAGCAGGCTGGAAATTGATGTTTCACACAGTTTGGATTATATAAAGACTATCATTGCTGGGGAAAACATAGCTTAGATCTCGGTCTTTAAGTAAGGCTTAAATGTCCACGTGTTTATTGTCTCAGCACTGAGCCTTTTCGACACAGCTTCCGTGACATGACGGGGAAAAATGCAGTTTGTGAGGAACGTATATTCCCTTAGAGGAGATTCCCCACGGCGGAACAATACAGCTGGCAGCAGTGTGGGTGGTGTTGAACGTTATCTGGAAAACACAAGCGCTGATTGGAGGAAAACGGGGCAGGAGCCCTGTGGTGAATGGTGTGCCCGTATCCAAGGTGCTGATGTCGGCTGCGCACGTCATCGCTCGGCTGAACGCACGCTGTTGCCAAATTTAAAGAGGCCCAACACTCGGAGTATATTCATGATGTGAAGTCACTGCTGCACAATGTCAGCGTAACCAAACACCAGGGTGCTTAAATAACAGTAAAAAGCAATTGACGCAGTCTAAATCAACACTATAGGTTAAAAGAAAAAAAAAACTTGCTGCATGTACACCAAATACATTAAGATTCACCATTAAACATTCAGTTATGCTTAAACTGTGTCTCCATGTTTGAGAATTCGGATCTTGTGTTTGTGCCTCAATTATAAATGAGCAGAAACAAACTTCTAAACATTTGATGAGAGCTTTTTAAATTCAGTTTGTGATATGATACTATGATATTGACATTCACACAAGTATCATAGTCATGTCAAACTAAGTGGTGCGCAGAGTTGTTAGTCATTTGTACTACACTCTAGTGATGAAGAGTAAACATACAAACAAACAACTTAAAGGAATGATTGAAAAGCTGTCACTCTGCTGTCACAGGAATTAACGTGTATCTGCTTTATATTGTTCATCTATGTTGAAGTATGCTATGGACTCACACAGTGCGTCACAGATGCTGATTGTGTGCGAGAGTTTCCCTCTGTTGTCACAACATCTCTGCTGATAGAGTGGACTTTCAGACATTCTTGAAGCACTTAGCTTTACCAAACACAGTCATGTGCTTGTTGTAAGCTGGAGAGAGCTGGATGTGTGCGAAAGGGCTCCCATGGAAAGTGCTGCGGGGCACAAACACAGAGACAGATGATAGATCTGGCCGTGGCAGAACAGAGGACAGATTATATGGTCCGACACTGCCCTGTGGATTCACTCTCACAATCTGAGTTGGTGGCAGAGCGGCGTTGACTGCCAGCGACTCTGGGAGTTCCGCTGTCATGGCGAGGCCCCTTGTGTTTGCTTTTACTATAAACAGCCCGAAGCATACAAACGGACTGTAGTTTACATTCTGCGCATGGTTCTTGTCCGTTTTTAGTAGGGTGTAATTTGTGTGTGGTATTTGTAGAAGGAGAGCCAGGTCAGCCGCCATAATGAGGCATGTTAAGAGCCATGCTAAGACTGCTATATAGGGTGTAATCCTCGAATGTATCCTTTACTCACTGGCACTGCTGTCACTTGTGCTTATGAAGGAGCACCCACGAATCTCTAATCCCACTGTCGCTGTTCAGTCACAGTCAGTTTCTTGGAATTTCTTGGAAGAATTTAGGTTTGAGGGGGATTCTTCTTAACAACTCATGACCCAAGTTCAGGCAGACAATTCACAATATCTTCAGTAATATACCGTGTCAAAAAGAGTGATGAGAAAATGAACGGTATTTAAGAGTGATAAAAAACGCTGTTGTTATCAGTATCCTTCCAGTTCTGTCATACAGCTTTGCTTCTTAACATACCGGTAAAGTCCATTTCAATCGAATCACAGTTCTCAGACAAAGAACACTTTTAGTTCAACCCTTGACAGTTTGATGGGATAAGCACATGACCAAACTAGTTTTTGATAAGATAGTTCAGTAGATACTGAACAAGGGAACTAGTCAAGCATGTGAGTGGACCTTGTTAAATGGACACGCTTTGTGGGAAGTTTTTCAAATAAAAGCACGAGACATGACGCGACTGACAAAATGAACACAATGAAATGTGTTTTTTTTTAGTATTGCAATCAAATAAATCAAAACTTTAAACAGCAACAGCTGTGTTTATTTTTATTATCATTATCCAAACAGGTCCATTGCACTGCTTGAGAAAATCTGTGTTTATTTATGTTTAAAGTTAAAGTCATTTTCTGTTTATGTGCAAAACAAAGGAGTAAATGAGGAGAAGAGGAGAATTCTCACACGCTACTGCTTCCACAGCCATTTCCCCCTCCTCCCGTTTGCCTTTTTATTCATCCTCCTCCCCTCCTGGCCCTCCCTCTCCCCAGCTCAGACGGAGGGCTTTTGACGTCACTGCCTGTTATTACTTAACACAGCTCTGCAGAGCGCCCCGGGCTCCTCATAATAGACAGATGCTTTCCTCTCTCTTTGAAGAGTAAATGAGGCAGCAGGTGAGACACGGAGCCCCGACCCAGTCAGAGGTGTGAGACATATTCAAACTCGGAACATGAAATTGTGATTTGAGATGTTTTTCCGGAACTAATTGAAGTAATAGGAACGAATAAAAGACTGTGACGACATATCGCATGACGCCAATGTGATTTTAAAAAGCACTTTGAGAGTCTGACACAGGCTGTACCAAAGTCAAGGTGCCTTGATGGCGAGTGCCACCCTTTAGCTTAAAGTCAGGACTTGGAGCAGCAGGCAGGGACCCTCCTGAGGGTCCTGGTCGCCTCATACGGAGCCAAATGAAGCTGAAACTGGGATGGTGCGATGCCATACGTTTAATCCACATAGAAACCCCACGCATGCATGTAAACGATTAGACATGCTAATCTATCACACCCACTCTTTGTGTCAGCAACTCATTCATTTCTCCATCCCCAGCGACTTATTAACTGCATTGTCATACGCTACAGTGGAGATAACATCTGTGTTTGAATGGCAACAAATAGATGGCACAGGAATGCAGCAGCTCTTGTCTGAATCTCTGCATGACAGAGCTCGACAGAACAAAGCCACCTACAATTGCCATCTTAAACAAATAGCTACGAGTCAGTGACATTGCATCATTAAATCATACATTAGCGAGATTACTAGATTATTTTCCTGCATCGTGACAGTTTGTACTATCATGTAGGGAGCAGCCTGTATGAGGCATCACAGCAGCGCCTGCTGTGAGTCTCAGGCACACATCATGCATACAAATGGCTTTACATTGCATGTGGAGGCAAGCATAGCAGTGGTCACGACAACCGCGGCCAGAACTTTCACTTCAAAGGCAACTGTTTCTAATGTTGAACACTGGAAAACAGACATTAAAAAGGATGTTTTAAATTCAGGATGAATGATTTAGCGTAGTTAAGGCAAAACAAGATGAATATATTCTCATAAAATTTGTTGCAAAACTCACTCACTCTTCTGCCAAATTAAGGTTGTTGTGTGAAACTGCTGTTTACTTTGCCATCACATGTAGTCAAATTACTTCCTACGAATTCACAAAGCCGAGGATTGTTGTGACTCTTTGACTTCCTGATTCAGTATCACACCAAACTCCATAAAATAAAAACTCCACAGGGGGATTGTCATCCTAATCCCACATTCTCTTTCTGTTGTATATATCCCTTTTAATGTCAGCCAGAAAGAGAATACGCTGCTCCAACCGCCTCCCTGCCCTGAGGCATCGTCCCATAAACTGTCTTGTGACAGACCGTCACTTCAAGGACGCCCAGAATCAATTTAGTAATAAGCTGCGCTGACTCTATGATGAAGAGTGCACTCTTGTTGGACAATATGTTACAGGTCACTCCAAATATAAACCAGAGAGTATGATAATATTGAGCACAACTTTTTATCCCACATTGTAGGAAGGCAAATCCAAATCCTTTGAGGCCTACAAGAGCTTTAAATATGTAAAATCAGTCCAACAGGCGAGATTATTAACGTTAATTCATCAGAAGAAAATCCAGAACATTGTTGCCAGTAGAAGGGAATTCAATGGAAGATGCGGTGCAAGTTTGTGCTTTGAAGTCAGAACACAATTCATGCATTTTGAAACTCACTGCAGAGAGCTTCGTGGTCAGAGTGTCAGACTCAATCACACAATGGGGAAAAATCTTCAACATGGAGCACAAAAAAAACCACTCTCCTTGAAGCTAATTTCTACTTATTCGATGACATTGAAAACAACGCTCCCAAACTGAACTGAAAAACTGGGATCTTCAAAGATAGATAATCAATCTGTCCATTCATCTGTAATGACTTCAGCTCACCATGTTGTGGGCCATATAAATTGACATGACCGCCCGGATGTGGCCCCCGGGCCTAGAATTTGACACACACGCTGTAAAGACTTAGATATAGATTTTTCAATAGATATGCTGGAGTCTTGCATGATTGAGTATGACCCATTGTAAAAGAAATGGGTGAGCCATTCATTCACCCCTGAGGTGACATAAAAACAGGAAAATATATGTTCGCCGATCTCCAGGATGTCGCCTAACTCTTGGCGTATGAAGCTGGCACTGGCTCCAACTACAGCAACCTATGAAACGGCAGCAGGAAATAGCAACAGTAAAGCTGCCCCCTGTAGCTTCATCTCATGATTCTATGACTATTTGAATTTCTTCCCTCCTCTCTGTGTGGTCATTTGTGATCTTCAGACAACTGTCTCTCCTCCTCTTCTCTTCATGCGCCCCCCCACCCCAGCTGTCATTTATACCTCCAGCTTCCCCTGCCATAAACACCAGTTTCCATTCTGTCACCCCCACACTCTTTCAACCCAGCAGACTATTGCCTCCTCAACACCTCAGCGTGTCTCCAGACCCGTCGACACAAAAATGTGTCTCTAGGTGATTCAAACGCAAACTTGCGTCTGTGGTGCGAGGAGACCTGCTGAGATGCACTGCAGCGGAATTCCTAAACCCTAATGGCAGGAGGTGAGAGTAGACCATAAAGAAAATACCAATAAAAGGGAAAATTATTTGAAAAGAGATGTGATATAAATACTGATCTAAAAAGATTAAAATCCTGCCCTTGTAGCAGGCCATGAGGACCCTGCTTACCTCAGCTCTGGGGATCATAACAACTTGACCCTGTGAATTCCCAGCATGCAATTAGGACACAAGGGGAGAAATGAAACAAACAAAAGTGTCTGTCTGCCATGAAGAGTGTCTGAAGAGGGGGAAGATAAATAATGGAGACGGAGGAGGGCGAATGATCACACCGTGACAAAATACAATTTCTTTCTGCTTATCTTTGTGTCTGTGGAAATATACTTGAAATGTGTATGTTCCAAGTGCTGAAATGCAAAGCCGGTCAAGTTCCCCAGAGTGTGAATATGGAATCACATTTCTGTCTCCACCATGTATGTGCATGTTGTGTGTGAGTTTGGCAATCCATGAGGAAAGACACGTTGCGCCTGAAGACACTTTCCCCACCTTGAAATCAGAGTGAAGTTTAACGGTGTAATTACCATGCTATTTTCTAGCAGTTATCAATTGCCTTTAATTAGCTCGCATGCCTTTAAATGTTTTTGCACAGATCCACCAATGTGAAATGAGGTCATGGAGGAAATGAGCTCCAACACCACCATGCTTCGCCTCAGGTGAGCACTGGCACATATATAGCTAACACCCACAACCAGAGTGAGATGACAGTGTGAATTCTGTTTTCTATTGGTTCTGTACTTCACATTCGCTGATGATTCACCACGGTGAATTATTCAGCAGCTTGATGCAGAGTAGCCACGCTTCTCAGCACACTTTAATACAGAGGAAAGTCAGCTAACAGTAGCTGAGGGGTTTCTTGTGGGCCGAAGAAATATTTGTTTAACCTGTCAGGAACAATTCTTATGTCACGGTTGCACCGAAAGGAGAAAAACATGATTCTGTCAGTGGTGCTGCAAGATGTGTGGTTCCTTCTCCTCAGGTATTCCTAGCAGAACTGTGATACATAACGTGTCTTGGGGCATCCTTCCAGATGGACTTGCCTGGCACACATCGTCATGGAGCTGTCCAGGATGCATCTTGACCAACTCATTTGACTTGGCTTAGGAATGGGGAGCAATTCAAGATCACGCATCACAAAGGCATTTCCATGAAGAAAATGTTTAAACCTAAAGCATGTATCAACCCATATTATTTATTCATTTCTGGTTACCCTGCTATTGCTGTGTACTCATCTTCCAATCTAAGGCTTTTGGGACGTATACTTTGGCCTGCAGTGTGTCTAGTTGGCCCAAATACAACCCACACATTCTGAGCCCATAAACTCTGTGATTTTGCGCAGTCACGAAAACTGATTTGAAACTGATATGCTATCACGTTAGAGCTGATAGCTTGCAGAACATTTAACTTCATATGGCTCATGATGTTGACAGGAGTGTAGCAAGATATTTTGCGACCCTGTTTGGCTGGAAAATCTTATCTCATCGCACTCATTTTGCTGATCTAAAGCGCTCGGACCTGTGCACAAAGTCAGGCGTAAGTTTAAGCAGAAAGTCAGAGGGAAGATGAAACATTACGCACACAATTTGTGACTACTTAGAATCAAAGCATGCAACTCTCTGTAGTTCTAATGTAGCACATATATTTGCTGATAACTCTACTTTAAGGACACCTTCAGCTGCCTTTCTTCACACATAAAAATCCACACCACTCACTAAAATTCAATTCAGGGAACAGAGGATGAGCATCACTCCCTAAATCACTTGCTCTTTGATCCTGAGTGAAAGGCCAATGGTTTTGTCAGCCACGCTGCATCTTCGGTCCTGACCTTCGCCCCGCACACATATATACACACACGCACACAAATCTTCTTTTGACATAATGGTGCCAGTGATCATATCTTTGGACATCCGCCGGTGTCGTCTGACAACGGCGGGGGACACTGCGGGCATGTGTAAGAGGTTGACGTCGAAGAAATTTACGGAAAGTCAGGAGACATCGATTCTCGCACCTCGTTCGGCTTTCAAGGTTCAACCACTCCGGTCTGTCCTGGAATGTGCAGGTTGAGGAAGAATGAGCATGGAGGTCAACAGAGCATAGAAACACATGGGTATCAGTTTCATGTACGTGGAGTCACAAAAATATCACTGCAGCGGTGGGAACAGATAAGAACACTGGGGGACGATGCATTCAATATTTGAACCCCTGATTTGTTCTCGGCTATTTCCTCCATTACAACAGAAATATATCTAATCTAACATAAAATCTGCTTGTTTGATTGAACAAGCAGAACATGTTCATGTCTAAAGACAGCATGCACCAGCAGAAGCAGATCAATGTGTAGCAAGAAAAATCTACAGTGACTCTTCAATGGAATGACATTCGACATCCAAGCTTTCTATCATCTACATTTCATTAACCTCCACCTTCTCTATTCTGCCGCTTTCTGGCCTTCACCTTCGCACAAACAAAACTCCTATTGAGGCAGTAAAAGCCTCCAGTGAAGTCAGAGTCACCATGGAAACGCTTCTCACGCCCCACCGCCTCCACCGTTTCCTTTTCCATCCTTTAAATCTTCTCAGACTAATATAATGATGCCATTTACTGTCCACAACGTTGCCCTGCGAGCAGATGTGAAACAGAACAAAGGAGATAGGAGGAAGAAAACCATTTTGTTTCATCCGAAAAATAAAGTTATTCCACAAGATGGGGTGGGTGTTTTAAATCCTACAAGGATACTGCAGGGAAAGAGAATTGAAATCTGTGTCATGTGCATTAGTCTGTTGATTTATAAGCGAAGGATGGAGGGACACTGGCCTCTAAGATGGATGAGATCCACATGATTGATGAGAGGTTCAATGGTGGTGAACATTGCACTTCAATAAGACAGGAGGGGGTATGTATAAATGATTAGCTTAAAAAGCTAAGGGAACATTTGCTTTAGCATTTAAAAGTTATCACTTATTTATACCCCTTCTTGGCTTAGAGGACAAAAGATGGACAGAAAGGATATGAAAAGAGCAGTAGCACAGAGATGAAGGAAGGTGAGGGAGAGAGTGCAAGTGGTGTAGAATGGATGGAGAATACTGACCAGTTTGACAGAGGAGGGTCAGAGATGAAGACAGGTTCTCAAAGACAGTGAGTCAAATGTATATCAGAGGGACAGCCTATGTGAAGAACTTAGGGAACTTTTGGACACGTGAGGAGAGAAGACAGTTTTGATGAAGAATGTTGGAGAACTGGAATGCCTCAGTGATTCATGTTGTCATGCTAGAATAATGCTGGTAAAATATCTAATAAAAGAGGTGAATAAAACCCATCCTCCATGTTTTCTATCCATAAGTGCTTACCTTATGTATAATCTAAACCACCACACAGAAAGATCTCAGAACCTGCCGGCATTGATTACACTGACTCACACAGTGACTTGCTTATTATGCAAGTACACGTGCTTATTTTTAGTCGGCGTTATCAGAGGAACGCCCACTTGTCCCACACCCTGGGCTTTAACCAGCTGCACACTTCTTTATCACATGTGAGAGGGAACATATGAGCAGTTTGGGAATGATAAAGTTCCTAAAAATAACAAGTTGCTCCTAATTCTTTCTCTTCTCAGAAAAAAAAACTGTGTTAAGCCTTCATTAATGGAACAAACAGAGGCAGGGAATGTCAATATTACAGTCCTCCATCGAGTGTGGCGCTCATTTGAGATTGGATTCTTGACCGAGGCACAGATTATGGTGACTGCGGAAGGTCAGGTCTCTGTGTCTCTGCGCAAATGTGTGTTACGTAATCGGGACACACACTAACCTGGTCACCACAGCCCACATTTCTGCTAATCTACTTGTTTGTGTAACAGTTCTTTCTGCTTGCAGGGCATAACAAATGAGTTAGGAAGGAAAGTTTTTCTTAAGACTACTCTCTAATAAAATCAACTTGATGTTCTTAGATCTTAGTCTAAGTCTCTCAGTCGACACGAGAGACGGGAGAGTGTGTTATCAGAGCTTTCAAGCACTTCATGTTGAAGGACATGCTACTTGACGTCACAGATCAGCTTGTACACTGACAGGCTGATGCAAAAGAGAAATCTTATCCGTCTTTAATTCCTGGAGCCATAAGACTTGACTATCACTGTTCAGCTCAATTGGCTTCTCCTAAAGGAAGAGGCAGAGGCTCTCCCACATGACATCTCTGCCATTCACTATCCTCAAGTGAGACATCGGGTTAAACTCATTTTATAACTGCCCCAAGTTTGCCGATTCAGCCGAAGGAAGGGAAGTAAATCAAGAGGTTTTGACTGAGTCCTGACTGTGCAGAGCTTTGCCTTTTCTCACAAAGAGCTATAGAGGTCTTTCGCTCAATGGACTCTATCCTTGGTCAAAGGTCCAAGGAGAGAACACAAACAAATCACGCAAACCACCAAAAATGTTGTTCTTCACCAAAAACCGGAGACGGTTGTTCCACAAAAAGTTGGGATGCTCTTCTTCATAAAACTAGTCACCAAAACAACATTTTCACAGATACTGCCCACAGATGGCCAAAGCATGTACTGAAAAATGGGACACAATGGCAGTGAAAATCTCCCTCAATGAAACTTTATCAGCCCCATAAAGGTCAAGTTTACCTGTATGTACATCAGTATGCATCATTTAAGTCAACTTATGACAAACACATACAGCTAGAGATCAGTTCTGCTCCCAATCATGCCTCCTGTACTTCCCCCTCACCATCTTTGATCAGCCCCTGGTCGAATGGCAGACCAAATGCCAGGACTGCCCCACTGCCCCTCCTCTTCAAGCTTCCCTCAATGCTCCCCTTGTTCTCAGCTAGTGTCCTAGAAGTGAAGAGGCAGCGTTTAAACTCCCTCCCCTGTGCACAGTCATGCAGATACGGGGCTGCGGATGGATGGATGTGTGGACAGAGGAGTGCCGTTCAGTAAAGTAAACCATTAAAAAGGTCAGCCGTCCAAACTGCTTGCGAAGCTTTGATACAAACAGAGCGAAGCTGCAGCTACAGGAGATGGGACCAGCAACATGAGAAGGGGAGTGAGTGGAAAAATCCTGTTCCTTTCAAGCACTTGGGGTTGTTTTAGTTTGGATGTTTACAGGCAAAAATAAAGTGCAGTATGGACCTATCTATTAAATCTAATTAAACATTTGGTTAATGTAAGGTTTATTTTTAGTGTCTTCAGATCAGTGTTTTAAGTAACAGCTATAGCTGTGGATAAGCTATGAGAGAGGAAAGAGGAATTAAAGTGGGGAAGACAGTTTTAAATGTTGCGAGCTGCGACATTAGTCAGGCCTGAACAGTTACAGTATCTGCTGATGGTGGCCAATCTACAGAGGACATTTGCTTCAGTAAAATGACAAGCTGAAAGCATATTGCTCAATAGTTCTCAATAGCTGTTAAATATTTTACCTTTCATTCGTCAACGCTGGAGTATAAATCAACATTACTGCCATCACGATGTACAGATCCAAGATCAATACAATGTCATGGTCTCTGGTTATGACTGGCTGGAATATGAGGATCAGATAATTACACAAACCCCCACAAGGACAAGGACGGGACGCGGGAACGTGGCGTACCTCCAACTTGTCCACTCAGAAAAACCAGAAGAGATACAATCGATGGATTGAAATTGAGCGTGGAGCTAAAAATATGTGCGGCTGAACAGCCGAGAGGTCAATTATCAACACTGGAAATTGGAAAAAAGGGACAACAATAAAGGCAACATTTAATGATGCGACAGCACAATCTCTTCTTACACATGCATTGGGGCTTCATTTACATCCTGACATAGACATGGTGCTCAGGGGTGGACGAACAACTGAAATATGAAGCGCACATTTGATACCAGAGCAGACACTGTTGTGCATTTTGCATCAATGAACTGTATTTTAAATGAAACATCACTGCTGTAATACTGAACTTTGATTTCTTGCACATAATTCCCTTTTTACAGAAAAGCCTTGTAAAACGCTATTGTTTCTTTGCTTTAAAAAACATTTTGGCTGCCTTTACTTTGAGAAATGAAAATCTTAACCAAGCTTTGACGTAACACAATACACGGGTAATAATGATGTGATCATAATATGCTGTAACTAACAGTAACAGTAACTAAGACAACTTGTTAGCTGTAACAATGACCTCAATGTTTATTATAATCTTGTTAATGAATAATATAAACACAGTCCCAAAATGTATATTTATTTAACAGTCTACAAAGGCAGTTGTCTAAAAAGGGGTGGAATTTGAAATCAGTTAAATTATTGAAGGCTACTTTGAGAATTATCATCTGACTTCTCCTCATAATGAAAACTTTCTGACTCACTTGTGACTCACAGTGTATCTTACAAAACCAGCAATACTTGAATACCGTAGTTGAGGCCATAACATTATGCAAAAACTGGCTCAGCATATTCTCTTCTTGGCCTTATATTCATAATTGTCCTACTTTATAGCTTCAATTAGGCAATATATCAATTATTGAACAGGTGGACTTTGTGCTACAGCTGGAAAATTCCATCCCTTTTTGGAATGACAGTAAGACTTCCTGTCAGTACTTGGTTCTCTGTGGCCAGATGAAAGCCTGCAGCTGCTCTATTTTTCAACCAGCTCTTGTTCATCTCTTTTTTTCCCCACTGACGATGAATCAAAGGCTTGCAGTTCAATTCTGATACGAGTGAAAACGTGACACTCTCTTAACAGCGCATCACTGCCCTCAATGCTAACATTGGCACAAGGAGGTTGCAGTCGATCATGTGCACACACGCCAGTAAATGATTAGCCCAACCTGGCAGGCACATGTGCAGCAGGTCACCGTGGAATAAGGACATGGGAGGATGTTTGGGTTCCAGTGCATGAAATTAACCTTTAAAAATAGCTACAACATTTCCATTCCACTCTGCCAAGCGGTCCGAGGAAACATCCTTTGTGAGGGCACTTTTTCAATGAATCAGAATCTAAGATGAGCTCGACTGACCATTGTCCTGGCTTTCACCTTGGCTCAACCAACTTTTCTGAAGTTTTCAGCAGTCGCATAGTGGATATTAATTGTTATTATAAGAACAGGAAAACAGACGCATATCAGAAATGTGAGTGGAGATGTAACACCACCAGCTGGCTTAGCCAGCACAGTTCTTTAAGACAAAGCATTTCATATTTATTAACTGCATCAATAAATGAATGGACAGCGCGTAGCAGTGCTTTTCTTCGGCAGCCACACGCATAAGAAAAATCTCATCAACCTTGAGAAATGAAAGTTCTGTAGCTAAACTAAGAACTAGATGTGCGTTTCCCTGAGAAAGCAGTGGAGCGGATGGTCAAACCAAGGAGGTTCAGGCATGTGAAGATGAATATGGCACTTGCTCAGGTGTCATCAGCTCAAGGCCAAATCTAACCTCCTGTGAGAACTTCACTGGAGGTGCCCTAAATGTCTCACCTTCACACAACACAGACAGGCAGTAGGTACAACAAAAACAACACCCCTCTGCTCCCTTCCACCTGTCTTCATCAGCGCTTCACCGAGAACCACTTTAGCTCTTTGGTATTTGCATCAGCCATTAACGCTGCACGTCTAATTACGATTGATTCATGTTGATGTTAACGTTCAGGGGTAATGACATTTTTGCTGAGCAAACGGAGTGGAAAAATTAACTTTAAAACAAATGTGTGCTTTGCAGCAAACTAACATTACCCTCAGGAAACGTGTACAACAGTATGACTGGCTTCGCTCACAATTCTGCCGCATCATGAACTATATTTATAAATGAAAACTTGCAATGTGGCACAATTCGAAGACGGTGTCGCCCCTGTGTGTGCAAGGCAATCTCCATTAGGGTTATTGCATGAACTGGTACTGTCACTGCTGTCGCACTCTCTCAGTGATTTACAGGTGCTGCATTAAAAAGAGGTGTTAACACCCAAAACAAATGGACCGGGACTGGAAATGCTTACATGTGCAACACAGGCAATAGTCAAACTATTTTTTATGTGTCAGTGTTGCTTTATGATAGAGGCGTCACTCAAAAGGCTAATGGATTGTATGATTAAAAGAGTTGGTTCATCGCATTTAGTGTTTGTAAGCTCTACAGTAAACACAGAAACTGGCTGGCCTAGTTTTGGAAAGAGAAATAAAAATGGTAACCTGGAGTTGTTGGTCCATAAAAAGGATTCTTCTGGAAATGAACTATCAACCTGTGTGGCACAGACAGTTTTATACATGTTTGAAATTTAAAAAAAAAAAGGAGACGCAAGATCTTCTAAGCATTTCATAGTTTTTCAAGCCCATAGTGGCAATTTCTTGAACCAGTATCGAAGGTTATTGCGTGTTAATGTTCCACTCACTCAACCAGTTAACTGCTGACCGGGTAAAAATGCACCGTCAGTCCTCCTCCCATCTTGAGAATAAACTGCTTGTGCACACACATCTACTCCTCTTCCTCCTTCCTGACTTGCAATGTCTGTCATTCACATTCAACGACCCACCCAAACTGCTGAAATCCACACAGAGGAACTTTCGCCCTGTGGGACTGGACTATTATTCTGTTCGACTAAATCTGGCTTTGCAACCTGCACTTCTGTTGCTGGGTAGAGAGGCTCCTCCACCCCACGCTGTGATAGGAAGAAAGAGTCCATAGAGCTCCACCTCTCTTCTGCGAGCACAGCCATCTGTCACAAACAGCCATGAGAAGCACGTTCGGGGGGAAAGTTCTGCAGCCAGGTATTTGTTAAGCTCACACTGTGTGAGGAAAAGGGGATTGTTCACCTGAGCAAATATCGAAATATTCTTTCCACTCACACAGTGATCATTTGAAGTGGAAAAAGACGTATAATTTGAATTGTATTTTAACGGCGTAGAGAAGAGGAGGAGGAAAAGCTAACAGCTACTAGAAGGCACTTGAGAAGTCATGGCTAGCTCAAGGACACTTGCAGTGTCAGCAAACCAGTGACCTTTAATCTTCCCTTAAACACTAGTACAGCTACATGAGAGAAGAATCATTGTTAAATAGTAAAGTTTGGTCATGATTCTTGCCATTACGTTTACATGTATCGGACACAATGAAAGAAAAGATTGGTGATCATATATACCGCCAGAACACATTCTTGCCATAAATGGAGCCAAACAAAGCATGTTCCTCAAATACAAGTGAAGATATTATGGTTGAAATTCTACCAAGAACCTCTATCTACAAAACTCGCTCTACCCCAAGTCAGCGATGGATGTCTTAGCTGTCACACATAAGGTCACCTCCATTGGCTTTAAATAGTGCACCCCATTTCCCTCACTAAATTTCACCAAGCAAAGCTAGAAAGGTCATGCTCCATCACACAGTCGCGATGGCATCTGACAACCCAAGAGTGAGAAAGATCCTTCATTAAAATTCTTCTTCAGGCATACATCCCATCCATCAACTGAGCACCAAAACAAACCTTTGGATTCCTAAAACTGCACTGAATAAAGAGGCCACATTTGATGAAACGCAGGTTAAGTTCTTCAGGGGCTACTTTTAGAAATATCAGTGTTAATATTAAGTAATATGATGTGTTTTTTAGGATGTATAGCATATATAGACAGTGATTCAAGTGATTTTATTGAGGTCCTCAAGTGCTAAACAATTGAATGTTCAAGGATTTCATCAGAGTTTCAAGGTGGACCCCCAATAATGACATGGTGCTCAGTATGATGGTTCAAAGCAAAGCTTGAAACATGGATACCACAAACAGATAGTGTACTGTACATCCTGGTGTACTCGAGTTGGCATCTTTGGGACAATAAGAAACTATGCCATCTCTGTATTTTCCAACTGAAAGTTAAAAATACTGATGAAAAATATAAATGCATGTGACTAAGGAACTCCATTCTCACAGGTGTGTGAGTGAACTGCGATTTCAGGGTACAATCTGGCTTCGTCCTCACCTCACTTTTGCCATCTGTCCCGCTGTCACGATAGTCATCAGAACTCCAACGTACTCTCTCTTCTCCTAATCCCTCTTCCTCCCTCTCTAATTAGTTGGCATGATGATCCCATAAATCTGTGCTGCTTCGCAGATGAAATGGAGGCTGTGAGTTGATGTTGTCCCAAACAGTAATCTCTCCAAATCTGACTGATAATCATCTTACATCAGAAGAGGACGTGGCCCATCTCCTCGCTTCCAAGAGCATGTCTCTGCGAAGACAAAAGCGATCACATAAATGGTGCTATATCAGATTAAATAGCCATCTGAGGTTTGAGTTCATGTTTGTGTCCCCCCCAAAGTGTCTGCATGAATTGTTGTTTTCTTGGAGCATTTTTTAAGCGTCTTGAAACTGACCAAAAATAGTGACTCTCCAACGCTGGATTTTTTAGAGCGTACAATTGCTTTGTTGTTTTGTTGTTTCTTCACAACTTTGTTTTCCACTGAGCCATTAAGAAGAGAATAAATTATAAAACTTGGCAACTAGTTCTGAGCACTGATGGCTCATTGAAAGAAAAACCTTTTCATAGACAAGGTGCAGGATGCTGGATAGATGCTGTCATCACCAAAGTATTCATTAAAATTGGTTCCATATGCTCAATTATGTTCAAGGTATGTACGAGGAGATGAAACGTCACGCAAGCACCTGACCGGAGACTGCCCTAAAACTGGTTTTTGCTGATGGCATTTTTTAAATTTTGTTTGTTGTTTCATACACTTAATGTAAATTTTCACACGTAATGTTAAATCAGTAGTTATTTATAAGTCATGTCATTTTATAAATATCATAATCCACATTTCCAGAACAACAGCACGCAGCCCAGTTGGCAAAATAGTTCGATGTAAGCGGAACTTGTTACCTGCTGATTACATGTGCTGACTCTGTGCCGAATGGGTCGGCGCCTGGCCAGCATCGCCTCATTTGCTTCATACACGCTAACAAAACCTGGCTTCCAAAACTCTGGGCTCGGGGACCAAGGGTACATTAGGAGGAGGAGCGGCCTCTCCTGCTCACTTGGCAGCCCCGGGAAGTCAGTAATCCATCTGTCTTCCATATTTCTCTGCACGAGAGCGGAGTAAATAAACTCCCGCGGAAGATGACCTTTTGCTCGCACAAAGACAACAAAACAGTGAAATCTCTCCACCATTAAATTTTAAATGTGGAGCAGGAGGTAGACTGTAATAAGAGCAGAAATATTGCGCCCTCAGACTTTGTTGCTAAAGTTATTGTATTTATTCAGCTGTACAGAAATTGCTTATTGAATGGGTCAATTTAGCATTTTCATTATGAGCTCCTTGTCTGGTTCTGCGAAGGTTTCTGCGCAGCATCAAGATAAGATAAATTGTTACCAGTCAACTTCAGTGGTTGAGGGGCATTTATATTTAAAGAATGGAAGGGAAAAATATTTGTGCTGGACTGAACAAATAAAGGGAAACATCAACTGTTTTATCACTCTGGAACTCCTGAGGGCAATCTCATGAGGGGTCACTCTTATCACAGGTCATGCAGGTCTCTTTCCATCCCTGTATCATGTACTTCATCATTAAACCACCTGGCGCTCACTCCCCATCCATCTGCTCCAGTTCCCAAACTAGGAAAATAGTGAGGGGCAGATGGATGGATGAAGGGGAAAATAAACAGGTCAGCAGCTGAATGGCTCTAAAATAATCATTAAAAAAAGGTCTCTTGACTACTGACACACATGAGGAATTGAAAATAACATGCTTGTTGGTACAGCCTGACAACTTATAGATCTTCTTGACCGTTACTTATTGATTCATATCGGAGCTCTTTTTTTTTTTTTTTTTTTTTTTAAACGATTCAATCTAAGGAAGTGGCTTTTCATGTTGATGTGTCGAGGTCTTGACCAGATCCTGTCACTTAATGGAGCGGCCTTGGAGGAGTGTGTTGATGCCACGCCACCTTTTTTAATTACCATTCATATATTTCGACGCCAGATCAATGCTGCTTTTGTGTTCTCACATCTCTGTGATTGATAACGCTGTCACCGTGCGGCACAGAAACAACATGTCCTCGCGATTGTTGACTGTAATTTCTTCCTGGTTGTCGGTGCAACAGTGTCGTCTGTGATGTCAGAGATGCATGCTGGCGGTTTAATGTCTGGAATAATTTGTGCAGAACTACAATCGCTTCCTGCTCTCTTTCATGGCTCACAACAGCAACATAAAACTTGCAGAGGAGTAAACATGTAGGCATTAAAGGGTGTATCTCTGAACATGTACGCATGAATGGTGTTGAAAGGAGAGAGACGAAGGGGGTATGTAGTGACATTCTTTTTAATGTACATGCATTTTAAAGATGAAAACAGCCGTTTGTCTTTTGGACCAACAGCTTGTCATTGCTGGTATATCCATTTGTGGAAGGCACGAGTATCAGCCAACTCCATTCCTTTTTCACATAAGGTTTTGGGTTTTTTTGGGGGGGAGGGGTTGGTGCTGATGTTAAAATAGGCAGAGGGGGCAAGAGGCTAGGGACACTCTGGAAAGCTCACCACGCACACATACAGTGGCATTCAGTCTCATCAGTGAACCTCTTTCTATTTTGAGACTGTAGGAGGAACATATAACTCAGAGTTGCCTCAAGATGGATTCGAACTAGCTTTTAATTGGAAGACTTTTCAAATATCCAAGTCCATGTCAAACCCTCGTCGGTGCCAGATTGTCATCCTCTATAAAACTTTGCGAACTCCAATCGACAGCTGCTGTGGAGGCAGAGTGATGGACCAGGAGGAGGAACAGTGGACGTACATATATTACACTGCTCTCTGCAGCGCAACTCTGATTTATATTAATGCCATAAAGCAGTGTGAGGGCACTTTCTGACAGCCAGGGTGTAAATTCAACCACCCAGAACGTAGGAAAATGAAAATCGAAATCTCTTTCTGCAAACCCGTCTACTGCTTATCTAGTTTGAAAAATAAAAACCTGCATCTATTCGATGAAACATGAAGTGACTCTTCTATTTACTGCACTGTGACGCACATGCAAGAGACGGTGACCTTCGCGGTGAAGAGGCGTGCCCGTCCAATCTTTTAGCCTTTCCGGGGACCCTCATAAAGCACGAACAACTGACACCTCGGGATGCAAGCGGCAGATGTGAAAATTATGATGTGCTGCTAGAGAGGAAGAGTTGAGCATGACTGACCAAGCAATGGCCAGAATGAGAATGTTTATGTTCCATTTCATGCAGCTTCACCCAGAAACAGATGCTGGAGCTCATCCACAGTCCAGAGTCTAGTGAAGGCATTTCTTGTAAAATGCTCGTATAACTTATTAAGCTAGTTAGTTTTGATGACTTCACAATGACCTCTGCACAGAGTTGCTGAGCACTGCATGTTCCCGAGGCACTCCGGTTTCCTCCCACCGCCCCATAACAAACGAGGGTTAAGTGATGATTCTAATAGGTGTGAGTGTGTGTTGGCATTTATGTCGCTTGAACTGCGTGAACTGCAGTTGGAATTAAAATGACAATTCTGCTTAATGCAGTTATGAAGAATGTTTTTCTCTTCCAGTTCTATATTCTAAGGAAAAAAGCAACAGGGTTCGAAGCAGCTGCCTACAGCTCATCGATGATTTACCGTGTTATCTGTACATCCAGATGTTCGCCTGCCAGCGAAGTCGGTTTGAAGTCGAGCTAGGGATTCTCACCAAGATGACGCTGATAAGTATTTCCGATCAAGAGTGAGATGAGGTGTTTACACAAACCGATTTGCATTTGCACCACTTATTCTGGGGTGGAACGGAACAATCACATGTTCAGAGAAAGGCAACCAATCAGGCCCATGCATGCGATGAATGAGGTCATAAGGAGAGCAGGTGCGACTTGGAAGGATGATCAAGATAGGCGAGCTTCAAGGAAAGGAAAGGAAGGAAACATAGTCCCAGCCATGAGCTGGTCCAGCTTGTTCTGTAGAGATTGGTAAACACTTTCAGCTATCAATAGGTTAGCATAGCCCGCAATAAAAAAAAGTATATCTAAAGATTTAAGGGTTAAAATGACAGACTGTTGACTAGCTTTGACTTTAAATGAATCCTGAAAGGATTTGTGTCGGCAGTTTGTGTTGGTGCAAATGCTGGAGGCATTGTGTCATCTAATGTAGCATAATACATACCACTACCTCTCCATCCATTGTCCTCTGTTGTCTCAGTAATTCAGGGTCAAAAAATATTGATGTGGCTCCAGTCAAGGGGCAGGCCTCAATTCGATCCAGATTTGTTTGCAAGAGAATAGATGTGGTATATATATGTAAACCTCTCTGTAGACTTCATCTTGCTCAATGGAAGAAAGAAAATGAACACAGTCATAAAAGAATCTGTCCAGAAACAATGCGGTCCAGGAATAGCTGTGTCAAAAGGCTAATATCTAACTACCCTGGTTAGAGTACCTAGATGAAGTTTCCCCACAGTGTTTTGGCGCTCCGGAGGAGACAGCATGAGGTCGGTCAAACAAGTGAGACTCAAGGTAGAGACACTGCTCTTCCTCATTCAGAGGTGGAGGGCCCAAGGCAGACCTAGAACAGTCTCAGTGCTGTGCTGACAAGGACTCCCACTGGAGCTGTCAGAGGTTTCTAGTGAGGCTCCAGGAGATCTTTTCTGAGACTCCTGCCCACTCAAAACGAGGTGTGAGAAAACATTCATTTCTTTGAATTCCAGCGAGAGCGTCCAAATGGAGCCGACATATGACATCTAGAATCACCGTCTTGTGCCGTTAATAGTCTGTCCCTGAAGCATCTCATCACCAGCAGTTTTGCCACCAGCTTATTAACATTTTTCCATCTTATTCATCCACAATACCTCAGTAAAGTCTATATTTCCGCTATGCAGGTTTCTACCAGCTATTCAGAGCATGAAATTAGTTACAAGCACTGATGGGATAGTTCATTTTGCTCCCAGAGCAGCCACACTCGCCATCTACACAGACAAAATATAGAGAGCAACCTTATGGCATTGGCTGAAGCGTCGGCCATGGCTTCCTCTTAGTGTTTACAGTGTCAACACGGCACATAAGAGTCGACTGTCTGCTGCTCGTGCAAGAGCCTTCGGTGGAATATAGAATATGAACTAATATTTGCCACAAAATGACAAGCTATTTTAGCCTCTTCATAGAGGTCAGCCTTTCTTTTTCTGAAGTCACGGATCTGTTAAAGGAGAGGAAAGCCTTGTCTGCTGTCCCAAACTAACACCGCACCTTTTTAATTTTTAAGAGTGTTTTGCTTTCTCTCGAAAATAGGTCTGAGGCATAATGTGTGCACAGAGCTCAGCTCATGTTTCTGGCTTCAATTAGGTAGAACTGGTTAACAGAGGGGTTTGAAAAAGCAGACATGCGATGAAAGCGCACGCAGAAGACATTTATTTTATTGCAGAAAATTCTTTCTGAAGACATTCATGATAATTCAATAATAATAGGTCTGGGAGAGCCACTTAAATTAGCCTGTGGTGAAAAATGAATCACGTCCATCAATACATTTATCTCCATGGATTTATGATTTATCTCTGTAGGCAATTACTAGGGTTCCAGGAAGAAGGGAAATGAGCTCATTTCAGACAGATTGTTATGTTTGTCTCAACGCTGTTGGTGGCTACAATGTCAAGCATTTATAACAATATTTGCTGTGAGAAGATGGTCAGGTGAAAATGGCTTCCTTATAATGAGCTGTTATATTCTACATACAGACAGAAATATGCATCATAATCTGAAGAAAAGATGTAGTTAGAGAAGAAAAGATTTAAGTCAAGACAAGCCAGCTCTTTAGGTGAACACACCTCGGCAGGTTGGGGTGATGAAATGGAAAACTTCAGGACCTGACTGAATTAACACACAGAGATCAATCACTGTTTTAAGTAGTAAAGGACTTCCAGAGCGCGTAATCAACCACATGCTGAGAACACTAAAATCCATTCTGACATAAATCAGGATTTCAGTCAACAGGGCACCTCACTCACAAAGGAGTTATGAGGAAACACAGCTACAGATTATGTGCTGTACATATAGAGGAAGGCTTTCTCTCAGTTCCTTAAGTCTAATCTGGAATCTTATTATTAGTGAGCTCTGGTTGTATAGTGACCTGCCACATGCGCAGGTTAAGTCAGTGGACAGTGACTCGTCCAAAACACTCGCTCTTCCACCCAGGACACCAGATCTGACATGGCCGAGTCTGTATTTTTAGATCAACACTGAGGGTCACCGGGTGCTAATGATTTGCTGCCAAAAAACATGAACGCTCAAATTTCAAAGGATTTCTGTGAAAACTTGAGCGAGTGATTCTCATCTGGTGCGCTGACCTACACTTGTACCCTTCATGAATTTTAACGACCCCTTTTTACTTTTTCAGAAATATTGACAGGAGAGTCAATATTGAATGAAATATGTATGGACCAAGAGGTTGAGATGGAATGGACCTCGTTTCAGGTGCCGAATGACAGAATTCAATTTGAACCACCTCAGAGTGGCTGAAGGTCAGCTGGCGTTTTGATTTTTTTTTTTTACAATCCTGGAGGATCCATGAGCCTAAAAGCAATGACGTTTTTTTCTTCTCCCACTTGACGTGTTAGTGGATATGCAG
Organism: Synchiropus splendidus; assembly: GCF_027744825.2. NCBI lineage: Eukaryota > Metazoa > Chordata > Actinopteri > Syngnathiformes > Callionymidae > Synchiropus > Synchiropus splendidus. Next base: position 5,211,359 of record NC_071352.1, read on the forward strand.
TTGATCAAAAGAGACTCTACCCGTCACGCTTGTATCACATGACTTCTGTGATTCATCTCTTGTGGTACAATACGCACATTAAACAACAGCAGGTAAAAAGAACAGAATTTACAGAATGAAATGACTGCTGAAAGGGAAAGTGAAGTAGAGCCTCTGCCTCTTCAAATTGAGTATTACATTAGGGAGCTCAGGTATACCTCCTGCCTCAATCCAGGAATGTCCAAATGGGGGGAGGTCCTGCGGCGGACCAAGGCCAGCTGCCTCTTTAATGACCTGGGAATGTTCCGTATCCCTTCAAACAGCAGGGGAAGAGCTCTTACATAATAGAAGTATCTTGTGAGCAGAACCGCATCACCAATTATATAATTGATTTCTGAAGAAACTCCAAAATGTTCAGCACGTTCCTCTCCCTCCAGTCTGGAAGCACAAAAGTAACCTCGAACTCATTCTACTTGTGTAAGCCTGAGCTAGCAGAAGGCATCAGACTGACCTCAATCCTGCCCCGCTGTGGGTCACTGTCTTGCTGTCACACGCAGCAGCACAGTCTTAGCCTGCAGCTCTCTGGTTCCCATAGTCTGAGGTGATTAGACTTTCTATTCATACCCGACCAAAGCCACTCTCACAGCTCTGTCTCCTCAGTCGGTCTCCTGAAGGATGCGGCACCAAATCCGCCTCTGCTAAGTGGCTAATTAGCTCTAACTGTGTGTGTGTGTGTGTGTGTGTGTGTGTGTGTGTGTGTGTGTGTGTGTGTGTGTGTGTGTGTGTGTGTGTGTGTGTGTGTGTGGGTCGTGTGACTGTCAACCTCAATTCAAGACCAGTGTCTATGTGGACAGTTAAATGTGGGTGTAACTGTTCCTCTACAGTGTTCAAACAGGTTCTGTTCCATCATTGAAACTAGTTTTTCATGAAGCCTTTCAACCTGGCAGACAGTGTTTTCACTGTGAGTTTCTGTCTGCTGGGCTGGTTAAAACGCTTTGTCAAGTTTGCACAATAAGAGCGAGATAAGGCTTTTAGTGACGTAACAAGTAGCCTAGAAACAGATCCAAACACCAGCAGGCTTCAAAACAGCACTTGATTATGTAAAGGTTCAAACCTTAGATGCTGATAAATTATAAGATGCTGGTTAACACAATGAAGCTGCCACCTTCAACTTCAGAAGAGTAACTTCAACATTCTGTTCAATAACAGGAATATACATGAAACCTGTATGTGGTCATTTGTAAATGACACTGTCAAATACACTGTCGAACCAGGCCCCTTAATTTCTGCTTGTGTACTAGCTAGTATACTAACACTTGGATCACACAAGGAGCTAACAAACTCAGTCTCAGTGACCGCATGTGTAATTATTGAGAGTTTTGAGTATTAAAAATACATTTAAAACCGTGATCATGAACGAAAGTACTCCAGATTCTCTCCACGCTTGATGCTCGTGTGTGGGGTTCCTTCCATTCATCACATGCAGAGCGCCCCTAGAGGCCAGGAGGTGAATCGATTCAAAGTTTTTTCTGAATGGAAACTGAGGGGGAGGCAGAATTGCCATGCATTGCTGGATCTTTTTTTTTTTTTCACCGGGCTTTATAAAAAGCATTTCATGATGAAGAGAAGGCTGACATTTCCCATCTTTCATCAAGATGGGAAATGCAGTGTATCTTGATGCATAGTAATCATATTAACTCCAGATTTTTTTGAGAGAACCAGAGAACTAGCAGGAATCTTAAAGATACTTAACAAATACTAGCCGAGAAGTGGTCCACTGAAGCTTGTGACATAGAAGGAAGGACATTGCTTGAGCAGTGGAAAATGATCTCCCAGCCTGGCAGATGTAACTATTTAACTTGTTCCGTTTTAGTTTCTTGGTGTTCATGTTTTGTTCACGAGTGTGACATCTATGACTCAAAGCCTCAGAATTGGATTTTGTCTGTTCCTTGACCCCTTGCTCAACTGTTTGACGTCAAAAAATATCCTGGACTTTGCTTCCAGCTAGTTCCTGATTGGTCTATATAAACCCTGTGCATGAACTTTTACCTCGTTTCTGCTTGCTGGACTATTAACACGCTTTCACTAGGATCACAATGTGCGGAGGCTGACTCCTAGAGGAGGAGGATCCAGAGAAAAGCTCTGGTTTTCTTGGGACTTTAAATAGTTTCGTGAGGCCTGAATCGCTCGCAGCAGCCTGCCAGCATTTTTGGTCAAACTAAAAGTGAAGCAGAATCCAATTATTTCTGCCCTCTTCCCAAACAGCCTGGCTCCAAACTGTCATGATGCTGTATTGATTTCAAGTCCATCATCATACATCCTGAGATCCTATTATGTGCCCTTTCCACCCTCGTAAAGACCAAGGCAACGTGTCACATAAAGAAGGGAGGCGGCTGCAATCAAAAATGGTGGACGGGATGCACTGTCTCTTCCCCGAAAAGTGTCATGAGAGAGATTAATGCAACTGCACAGGCCAGGGAACCACAGTGAAACCAGCTGTGCTGCTCTGGACGCCATGCTTGATGCATTTTTAAGCTCTTGTCTATGGAATTTAATGTTCAAACCCTGGACAATATGAGCCCAAGTAATGCAACATTCCTTTGTTATTCAAGCCTGGCTTAAATTTAAAAGGAAAATAACTTTTATGAGCCTTTTTATGATCATATTACAGTGAATTACAGTCAAACTTCGGTTTACAAACTTAAATAGCTTGATAGCCTCAAGGAAACAAAATGAATATACACGCTGCCCTCAAACACAAGCGGGCAGTGGCTTGTTTTAATGGCTTAAAAATATTTCTTATTTTCATTTCTTAAGTGGAGGACAGGAGAAACCTAAACACATGGATGGTAGTGGCGGTGGCTCTTGACACAGAGAACTATGTTGCGAGCAAAGACACATGACCACTATCCAGTCTCATGACCTTTGATCTATACTTAAAATACACTGTAATATGCGTGCACTATTCTACGTCTTATTGTTTTTAGTGACCTGCCTTACTATAAGCAGAATAATAATGCCCAAAACGTTCCTTACACTATCCATAATCTTTTTTCCTTTACTTCAAAACTTGAAGACTTTGCTATTCAGCTACTCTTTGTTATCACCAGGACAACAAGTTTCAAAATGTTCACTGTAGAATCAGTGAACAAAAATTATGCACAATAGGATGCGATGACAGCATCTTGTGTCACTGTATTTGCATATGGACAGGAAACCTACGCAACATCAATCAACTTTGACCTGTGTGCAACCTTTTGGTCCAACAATTCCATCAGCTTCACTCCCCTCCTGAGCATCCCTCTCCTTCCATACACACTGCTAATGCTGAATGTCAGTTGTCATGGGAACACATCTTCGACAGGATCTCACTATAAAAACTCAGGAGGTGACAGGCAGAAGAGTCAACTGAAGCTAAAGAAAGTGGTGGTGCTGTTGAAGTTGTTTACTTCCGAACTCGTTGAACAAATATTCATCAGACGTTCAGGCTCTGAGGAGATTAACATGCAAGTAGTTTTTGTTCTGTGTTTGGACAAAAGTGCTGCGTCGCAAGGCCAAACGGCCAATCAATGGTATCGACCAGCTGTTGGCCGGAATATCTTAAATATATATTTGTGTGTGCTCAAACTTGTGTCCAAGGTGTAGGTCGCCTTTAAATTCAGAGGTGACTTTGCGCTACAAAGTAAAAATGACAAATAGCTCCTGCTCTGAGGAGTTCTTACAGTAAATGAATTGCAAACTGAGAGCCTCCTCTCCCATCTGTCTGACTGTCTATCGCTCTGTCTGTCTCTCTGGTGGAGATTTATGTCTCTGTCTTACATCAAGGCAGTCTGAAGATGCACAGTGATCACATCAGGGTGCACGAGAGTGAAGCCCCTGTGTGCCGCACGTGTATGGGAGCGTGCTTTTTGTCTTATTATTGAATTAGACCTGTGAGACGCTGCAGCTGTTTCAGTGGTTAGTTGCTTCATACCAATTGCAGAAATATCATCTTGTCACCGTCCAAATGAAAGAAAATGGTGATAAATTGTCATTACTTGAGGAGAGAAAAAACAAATGAAGGAAGACATGTGAAAACATTTTATTATTTCATGCGCCCCCCAACATGTGAGTGTTTAACATTAAAAAGAACATAACTAACATTAAGAACTAACATGTCTTGCATGCACATTCACTATGTGCACAAGAAATAGTGGGGTTCAAATGTCGAACACAAATTCTCAACATATCATGTTGCATTTTCTGCAGCACTAAAATAATTTAAATAAATTATCCACCTCTAACTACAACTCAAGCAACGATTGAAGCATTCAATTTTCAGGGTGTGAGAAAATATTGACTGGCTCAATTATTGTGATGCTATATTCTGTGATATTGTATGGATATTTTTGCTGAAATGTCACAATACTTGATTATGCGATATTGTCTTTATATTTTAAGTTGTCTATAACGTTATTTAATCCATACTGGGATATGTTGTTTAATACTAACATTTTCGTTTTGTTGTTTAAGGAAGCGAATTATTCTGGAATTTAACTGAGTCTAACTGGACTGACATCATAACAGTAAATTTGTTTTCATGCACATGATATTGTACTGCATTATCTGATGATTTTTTTCCCCTTAGATTGATGGTTCTTATTTCAATATATTGCTGAAATTACAGTATCGCAATATCACAATGTATCATACCATCACTCATGTATCAGAATACATATCATAAGATACAAAATCGCACACAGAAAAGTTTACTTTTTATGTTAAGTACCAAACAGCTCTGAATTGCATTGAACAAGCACATTTATCTACACAGGGGAATCATTATTGTGACAAACATGACGAAACAACAGCGGGGCAAGTAGACCAACAACTTTAATTTGATCATCAGGTAGTTCAAATGCAAGTTTCAGTCACTAAATAGATGCTGGTGACGTTTTCACGACTTGAAGGTTGCTCATTATGACGAAACATGTCTGCAGGTGGAGATTAAGTTTTAGAAATCCTCTCATGCTAATGTGATTCTGGGGTGTGTGAGAGCCACGAACAGCTCTCTGAGCAAATATTAGCAGAGCAGGAGATTAGATGTTTCTGGTTCGTGGCAGTCGTTTGAGTCCGTGATGAACACTGCATTTTTAAAGTCGGCTAACTACTGTCACGCGGTATAATATTAACACACTAGTTTGAGGATAAGGGTTTCAGCATTTCAGTTCGCCAAACTCAATCCTAAAACATCAATACAGGCAACACTCGAGGGGTCACTGTTAATCCTGCATATCTGGAAAGTTTACAGGCAGTTTCTATTATTAAACATGTAAACTTTGCTCGGCTCCTGAGGCATCTGAGCCCAAAACTGTGTCAACAAGTTCTCTTCAGTTCAAGCAGCAGGTCAGTCGTAGCCAGAAGAGCAGCTTCAGTTTCGCTAGTCTGAAGACTCAGGCAGCAAGGAAGCAACAACAATAAAGAGGGATCATGTGACTGATGACTGTGAGGTACTGAAAACCAAATGTTAATTGGTTCAAGGGTTACATTTCATGACAATGAATAGTGTAAGGAGTCAACAGCACACTGTGTAACAAAGCAATTTCTTTAAACTGCACTTTGACTCTTTGTCTAAGACATTAACTGAGTATTAAGAAGAGTTCTGGCACATTTACAGTCGTGTTTTCTGTTGTCTCAGAGGAACAAGATTAAATACGAAAGGCTGCTCTTGAGTTTACTTTATTTAAAACTATAAATTATTGTGTTTTTAAACCCTTGTTTTCTGCAAAATTGCACAGACAGACAAGAGCATTATAAAGCACATGACATATCCAGCCAAGTAATTTTCATGTGTCCCACAAGAGCAACAAGTCAAGTGCGGTGGCAGTGGCTGCCTCTCTGGTGAGATACTTGGGGCATGTCCAACTGGGAGGAGACCTTGGTGCACGTCCAGGACACATTAAAGATTTAAAGAAGAGCAAGTACCTGAATTAGAGGACTCACTCAGAAATGCCCGGAATCCAACCTCAAACCTTATGACAGGTTAGAATAGTGTAAAAAAAAAGATATATAATTATTAATTTATCAGACTCCAGTGAAGTATCAAAATGAAGCACATGTTGAGTCAAACGAAAAAGACCAAAACGAGGTTTCTTTTTTGACAAAAAGGCTTTTTCAAAGAGCAGAGAACTAATACTTGCATTCATAATTTATGAGCTTGTTATATTTCATCTGGCTTTTCGTTACCTTGACATTAACAACAGACTGTCCAACCGTGAAGCCTGCAAGGACACATTCATGTATATCCAGAGAAGGACGCTCAGAGAGTGACTGACAGTCTCCCCTTGATGTCCAACCTGGAAAAGAACAATGCGCTGGACAAGAAAGCACAAACCTGGATGAGAACTGAAATCATGTCTATTTTTCCTAACACTGAGGCAACACCGCAGCCGCAGCAGTAGCAGCAGCAGCAGCAGCACATTCATTCGGTGAAGCATCAGCCACGATGTGACAGAGGACGGCTTCAAGGACGTGCTGGGTATTAGTGTTCTTATAAATGAACAAATTTGCATTTTAATGACTCGGCTCATAACTGTGACTCATGAAACATGGTGGAAGAGAAAGCGACGATGCATCCGATTATTTCTCATGTGGCCAGCAGAAACACATGTTCTCAATATTGAACATTTGGAATTGATATTTCAGTGTGCAGTGATTTAGACTGGCGTGTCATCGATTCTATTATTTGTGTGGCCTCGGAGACTAGCGCTTGTAACCACGTTCTCTCGTAGAAATATATCGATCACTTTAGCACTTTGATTATTGGAGGCAATATTAATAGAGCAAGAGCCCGCATGTGCCAGCAGCTGGATGAATGCAACCTGAAGCATGTTAAAGCCAAAACACGTTTATTCATCGCAGTTTTTTCTTATGCTTGCTTTGATGCATTGCATCAATATCCACCCTGGTTTCCCTCCAGGGGTCTTCAGATGGGCAACACCACAGGCTCCGGGGAAAGGTCAGCTGAGCTCTGGTGTGATCCAACACAAGGATCAAAGTGAGTGATGCAGCTCACAGGAGGACAGCTGAGAAAGAGTTTAGTTTTGTTGGTTTTTGATGATGTTGCTGCCCAAATTATAGAGTGAACATGGAGATACAATCACGAAGGTCATTCTACAAGCTCAGTGACTCTGATAAATGTCTACAGTAAAATTATTCAAAAGTAACTTGGAGGACCAAATATTGCCCCTGGTCCTTCAGTTTGGCTTGTCATGTTGAAAATTATGCAGGAGAATGGTTTTCTAGCTTTGTTTTGTTTAGCATGACTCAGGGACGTTTTGTTGGAAATGATGATTGAAGGAGTCACACAGAATGACAGCCTCTATTCATTGCTAAACGTCTAAATAAAATAAGAGGATGAAGCGGAGGAGTGGAAAAAACATCAGGCTGTCCATCCAAACCACAAAGAGGCAGGAAAAAAAAGAGCAAAAACAGCTCTCAGAAAGCCGACGTCACCGATGGCAGAGTAACCAGATGCTGGGGGCTGCAGGATAAATAAAGCAACGAGGAGAGTGGGGGGGTCATGTTACTCCAGTCTGCTTTTGGCCTTGTCCTCCTGTCAGTCTCTGTAGTGATGTCACAACATTAACACACAAAATAAACATGCTGACACTGGCGGTTATTAATCATTTTAAGTGACCTATTTTAAGTGTTTATTGACGCTTTGTTCATTCATTTAGATTTTATTTTGCTTCAGTTAATATGTTGATTTTATTGTATTATTATTATTACATTTTTCAAAATTGCAAATCCTGTTATCAATTGAGGGTTTTTTCACGTAAATAATCATAATTTAGTAAGAAAACATTTTTTTCATTTGATGTTTTAAATTTAGAATAAAATAAGGTTTGGTGAAAAGACATTCAGTGTTGGGGCTCAATCATCTGTACCGGACAGAGATGAAGAGAGCTAAGGAGAGTGCAGACAGGATGGACACATGCACAATGAATGTTGAACATAGACACTAGGAAAAAGAAGAAGAGGGAGACAAACAATGAGAACCATTGAAGAGGTGAATGAGGTCATGAGGAGCATGGGTGTGACAATCAAGACAGGTTAAGGCAGTTGACTAGCACTGGCATTTTTCATCACCTCCACTTTCATCCTGCTTCCTTAAGTAAACACCCCTCTAGAAATATGTTCCTTCAATATAGGAAGTGAAAGAGTGTGGTGATCTGACTGGCTTCCTCCTATATATAACCCCAGGGTGTCACATTAAACTGCATCCTGGTTCGTACTGTCCGCTCAGCAGTTTCGTCAAGAGCTAAAAATAACCATGCTTGAGGCTGGAGGCCATGCTGCCAATTTACTATATAAAACACTCTTTTTATGGGTGTGATCAGACTTTGCTTACAGGCTGGTTGTGCAGAACGATTGTGGGGTTCTATTGATGTTTCTAAAACCCTAGCTCGGGCCGTTACAGTGAAATATGTAGTGCAGGAGCTCCGATACAACGGAGGGAGGATTTATTATCAAATGGGATCATGGATGCACACACCTACACACAAACTTTGCAATGTTATTCGCAAAGGAATGGAGTTGACAGCGTAGAAATAACACTTTTCTATCAGCACATTGTCACACATTGTCTCTGGATGAACAAAGAGTGCTGAACCTACATGTTTTATTCAACGCAAACACCAGAGCGCTGCTGATCAATGTAAACACCAGAGGGGACCTGGAACGCCACTCTGGTCGGATTATCTGTGGCAACAGGATAATGACATGATTGTGTCCCCTCATGACACTCATGCAGATACGTGCAAATTCTTGGCTAGAACTACTGTTTTATACAACCTTAATGTTATTATTTACAAGCGTTTCTCTGGCCTCCAAAGCACATTACTATATGCACCTGGTAACACACCTTGTGAGCTGGTTTTCCCCACACTTTGGAGCAAAGTTAAAGTATATGTCACGTCCAACACTTAGACTTTAAATTTACAAATATATTCCAGCTACACTGTCTGCTGCTTCTTCGCTCTCAACACTTTTACTTCTTTATGATTCAAACATTCTTAGATTATTCACCTGGCTCACCTCAGTTTTTAAGGTCTCGCCGCAGCACCAGGTTTTATATTTGACTGCCTGAATAATTCAATGCTCGGCTTCTCGGAGGGTGTTTCTGAAATGTCAAAATAAGGGCCACTGGTGCTTGTCATGGAAACGTATTCGTAACAGAACCAACATCAGTTTTAGGACGGTGACGACCTTGTCGCATCGTGTCATATTCACATCACGACAGTTGCCTGGCGAAATAGTAAAGCAAAGTGAACGCTGCTAGCAAGTGAGACAAACAAGGCACATTAATGAAGGGACAAGGAACAGATCAGGGTCCACTGATCTTTTGAAGGATTCATCATTGAGCATGATGTACAAGTAAACAGCCAAATACTAGCTCTTCATGATATGAAATGCTGAACGTGTAAGGGGAAATGTGAGAGAAGTATCCTTGAAAGATGCATGTCCTCTTTATGCCTAACTCCAGACGCATTCCCATTCTGTCCGTCAAGATGGCTAGCTTCTTTCAGTTAGTACAGAGATCTCCAAATAAGAAAATAGAGCGAGAGGTGGGGGATACCCTGGACAGGCTGCCAGTCGATCACAGGGCACATAACAGGGCACATATAGAAGGACAGCAACTCACACACAGAGATCTATCAGCATCACCAATAAAGCCCAGTATGTTCTTAGAATGTAAAAATTAAACACAGAGCAGTCACAACTGAAGGACAAGTGAATCACGCATAGCTTTTTGAAGCGTTTTCTGCCTCAGCAGTGACTTTGATGAAGGACACCAGCACAGAGGAGGGCAGAAGAGGAAGTTATGTAACCACAGAACATATTGTTCCATATGTTGCTAATCTCAGTGTGATCAGAATCTAAGATGAGAAATGTTTGTCTTTTGTTCACCCATTATGTGCAGCAGCTCTCTTTAGTTTGAGATGGTACATAATGTACTTTCACAAAACCAACTGCCTCGAATGTATTTAGAGGCATTTCTCCCTAAATTTATCAGGACTAAGCTCTGGCAGAGGGGGATTAACTCTGTTGTTTTATTTTAGAACTCTCCCGGTGTATCAAGGTCTCAGAATCCCTCATCTGGGCTGCAACACACGCTGTGACGTCGGAACCGTCAGCCCACGCACGGAGGGAGAACTGGAGGGGGAGACGGAGGCTGAGGAGGTGGGAGATTGTGATGTAATTTCACGGAAAATGTTTTGTGTAGTGATGCAGCATCCGTGGCTGGAGGGGAGCACCACTGCCCTCTATAGGCGGAGGGAGGAATTGAACCGTTTACTAGCCTTGTCACTTTTCTATGACATTGAAAGGCATATTTCGACATAACTGTTCCCACATTAAAATGAGATGGTATGACAAGGTGGCCTCACGGGGGACCACAACACAAAGACCTTACCTATGGTCACCAACTTGGGGTGCAGGGTCCGCAGCTGAAGCGGTGGTCACCTGACGGTTCACGAAGCTTTAGTATTTTGGAAGCGTGTTTCTTCAATACGAGCTGAGAAATAAAAACAACATGCTATACTAAATTGTGAAAAACTAAAATTAAGAAGATAAACCACTGACACAACCATAACCAGGCATAAAAGCTGTCATTAAGTAAAAATAAATTATAATAGTCAAACCTCGTTCCCCCGTCCACTGAGGCGCAATGACGGACGATGACATGGCACTTTTCGAGATTGTCGTAGTTCGTTCTATTACAGCAGTTAGAGGACAAATTAGCTGGACCACTTCATTAGTTATAAATATAGAACTTTTTTTGGACTAGAGAACACAAGTGTTTCCAATAAACATTGTTGATATACCTTTTGTCGGCTCACTTTGTCCCTATTCAGTCTAGTATTTCACGGGCTAAACATTACACAAATTTGAGTTTCCCGCGTGCCCCGGAAGTAGTTCAGTAGTAGGGTCAAATATAGAAATGACCTCAAAATAAAAGAAGTGAATTGACGCATTGATAAATAATTTCATATGCATATTAAAAGCGGTCAATACAGGGTCCGAGTAATTTCAAAGACGGGAATTAATGGTTTAATTTATCAGACGCTTCTACAATGTGGAGCTTTCTATCTCTCCCCAGATGAGCCACATACTAGTCAGCTGCGTTGCAAATCAAAGTATAATATAACTATTTGTTTTTGTATGATTTTGCATAACACAACGGGATACTTCAGGTTCTATGATTTAATTTCTCATGCTGACATTTCTCATGACGTCATGAAGCGGCTAATAAGCGTACGCAAATACACAGCGCCATCTGCAGGAAATGTTCTATTTTGATACGCGTGACTGAAAACGTTCTGTAGTGTTATTGCATATTTTAATATGCTCTTTGTGGTTCACTTACTTAAGAAAAAAAAAGCAATTTCTACTTTCGTAAAATAAAAATACAGAATTGTTTAAAAAGTATGATTAAATTGTCATATTGAAATTAGTAAAATTACATTTAGTCTCCACATACTGAATATTATTGACACTTATAACTCACTTTAAGACAAAAATTGGAATGAAAACGATACCTGACAAACAGACCATACTCAAAACAAATATTCCCATCAATATCAATCAAAAAAGACATGTATGTTCTCCATGAAACAGATTTAATTGATTAAAAATAAGGCTATGATGAAAACATGGACCTGGAGGAACCGCTGTTATGGCAACCAGAGAAGACGGTCACATGTGGGTGTTTGAGATGGACAGAGAGGGAGAAAGTACTGTACATTTTATGAACAGAAGCACACTGTACACTGTCGACTCACACACACACGCACCACCAAAAACGGTGGCAATAACAAGAGACAGCTGCAGTGTCTTAAAAAAAACATGCATAGCTTCGCACATGTGTTATTGTTCTTGATCTGACCTTAAAAAAAGGAACAATCATGTAAACTCGCACTACTTTGTTTACAATGCTCACGCAGGAAATTACATTCTGAACCGGCGTTGGTTCGTAAAACAAATAAATACTGGAATGGCGAGAAACACAATAAAAAAGTTAGATAAAATAATGAAATCTTGGGCAAAGAAACTGAACATTTGATCATACATCAGAGTGCAAAAACAAAATACTTCATAAGGAATGATGAGGCTGAAGGTGAACTGCTACACTGAAAAATAAATTCCACCACTTCCCCAAGTGAGACTTTAAAATAAGACTTCATCAGAGATCGCATCCCTGTCTGATACGTTAAAAATGGAATGTGAATAAATGACCCACAAATTATTTTAGAATAATAAAATGCACCCGAAACTTCATTGCGAAGCACCACCAAGACACCATTGACCCTATAAATAACCTAAAATTTAGCTCTTTTGAGATATGTTTCACCTTTTAAATCCCTACAATGCCCAATAGGGAACTAGCTACTTTACTTGTGAGATGCTTTGCTTGTTAGAAATGAGAAGAGAAATGAGAAGTACATTTTTAAAGTGCCAATTGCCCACGATAAACAAAGCAACTTCAAGGACTTGAAGTGGCTAAGCAGACGTATGATTCACCAGCAGTGCAACCATTTGTTAAGAAGACAGATCGGATGGGCTGCAATTTACATCATTAAAGGGTTACTTGAAACTGAGTAAATGTCTGTGCACCACTTTTGTTCTGTGCAGTGTCCTAAAACTAATAATAATCCCTCTAATAATAGCAGCTAATAAGACAATCAGTTCAACATTTTGCTGTTACAGTGACTTATATAGGTTTGTGAGTAGTGATCATTGGGGTGGGAGGGAACACACACACTCTCACACACTCATGAGTACAAATCTGTCATGTGTATATTACAAAATATATTTGTTTTGAAACAAAGCTTCCTGATTCCCTTTTCAAGCCGAACAGTGTGGTTCAACGCCGCCCTTCCTCGTGTGCAACAGCTTTCCCAGCATGCAACCCTGCGGTCAGTGGGACAGCGGACGGATCCTTGAACACAAAGTATGTACAAAATATGGACTAAAAATAATTCTTTACAAAGTCATCCACTACTCAGGCATCGGTAACAATCAATAAAAGGAGGTTAAGAAAATGGCCATGCAGGAGGGCGTGCGGGCCCCAGCACAGACGCCACACTGAGATGATGTCAATCGTGAGACGTGGTGACCTGCCAGACGATGAGGTGACTGCGCTCCGCCTTGGTGGGCGCTGAATGCTGACTTCCTGTCTGCTCTGACAGTCCGTCCAGTTCTCCACTTTCATCACCTGCAGGGAAATATGAGCGTGAAAAGGCAGTTTCTGACAGGACCAATGATCATGTAGAGAAGAAGTGAGATGAACCCCACTGAGACCAGAGGCTCTTCTCAGCCTCAGCAACATGTCTTCACCGACATATCTATGGACACTCACCCATTCTGAAGTCAATGTAACCTTCTCCTCCACTCATCACCAGGAAGGTTTTGGACTCTGCCGTGACAGAGTCAGAGGATTCTGACGGAGGGTCGTCGGAGCCAGAGTCGGCGCTGCCTGGAGGAGGCATTGCCTGACCTGCGAGGACAAACTCCCATCATGTGAAGCCACTGAATCCTTGGCCACTGTTTTGTACTCACCTGGCACAGTTACGAAAAATTTGACGGCGTCTCGGTGACCGTGGAAACAGAGTTGTGCGTGGGCCATGGAGCAGTACGGCACAAAGCTGCCTGACGCTGCCCCGTCTCCCCCCTCATCGCTGTAGACCCGCACAGCGCTGCCAGGACGATTGGACACACCGCCTGATGTCTTGTTGGCTGAATGACAAACCTCATCGTCACTCTAGCATCCATATTACTTCCTGACATGATGATTTATTAAATAAACAAAAATTAGGTCTCGACAGCACTGGCTGCTCCGCTGGTATCTATGGCAACCGACTTATCTTTTGTCAAAGAACCCTCAAGGTTACAAGGGAAATGTAAACAGAGAAGAAAAGTGGTTGCCATGGCAACCGAAACATATAGCCTTTGGAATTAACAAAGCAAGTTTGAGCGCGCTACTGACCCATCCATTGTCCAATGAATCAAAATGTAACACTAGAAAGATGAAAAATAAATAAATAACCTGCTATTTATTTTGAAACACCTTATTGTGGCTGTACTGTGGTGTATTATCTATAAAACAGCACCAGATCATATCCATTTCATTTTTAACATGAGACGTTTCATATTTTTCAGATGATAAAACAGAAATTCCAGTGCACAGGGATTACTGAATTTATTTAATTTATAAAAGTTTCAAAGATCAAAAAATCTATCTCGATCTATCTATCTGTACATGCATATAGCGGCAGCCTACCTTCAGACAATGGGATGGAAATGATCACGCCGTTTCCTGTTCCCACCCAGAGTCGATTGCAGGACACAACCAGTGCGGTGATTCTCACGAAAGAGAAGCCGAGTTTGCCGGTGCCTGGATCACACACACGTGCAAAGGTTCAAAGGCATGTTCAAATGAAGTTATAGCAGGAAGTGAGCTGTGTACCGAGCATCTTGCTGACGTAAGGTTCAATGTCCACATCCTGGAGGTGCTGATATGTGTGTGCATGGAATAATCTGAGAGTTGAATCCAGTCGGATGGAAACCCAGATGCCGTCTCCGACCCAGGCCAACTGCCGGACCTGGCTTTCCTTGCGAGGATGGGCGTCGAAACACTTCTGCTCAAAGAAAAGACAAGACCATTAAAACTCCTGCACAGATGAATCGAACAAGCGACTCTACCTCTATTCTCATAGCTTTGGGCTGGATGATGTAGATCTTGTTCCGGTAGCCGCACCATACTTTGTCGTGGACCACTGTCATACAGCGTATGGAGTGGTGCGGCCGGCCCAGATCCAGCAGGTGATAGTTTGTGAGGTCCCACTGGCCGTCTCCTTGACAATGACACAAAGAGTTCAGACACTTAAGAACTTTAATTGATTTGCATATTTAAACACTTCAGTTTCAAAGTGTTTTCAAAAATAATTCCAAAACTCACCAATCCTCCTGTGGAATATTGCTAGTGTCCCATCAGCGAGGGCTACGAGGACCCTCCCTTTCACATGTCTGAAACCAACAACAATATTAGAATTCCTCGTTCATGCAACAGTACGGGATGACGAGATTCCACTCACACTATGCTGAGGATGGAGTCTTTCAGCTTGATGGCATGGAGGCACTTCCTCCATCGAGCCACAGACGAGTGCACATAGAGGCTAGAAAAAAAAAAGTTTACCATGCAGAAAGCTGAAATTTGCACAACGGTAATAGTAATAGTTTTACAGCACCATCTAGTGGTGCTTAACATACCAGCCATTCTGAGCTCCCAGCCACATGGTGGGAAGAGCACTGCTCATCCTTTGGACCTCCCCGACAGACAAGTCAGAGTCTTCAAGCAAAGAAGTCGTGGAGCCACTGAGGACAAAGAAACAATGAACTGTTATTACTGGCTATATATGGAAATATGGGAAGACAATTCCTCTGATAACTATTTAGATAGACAGAGATACATGAGTTCTGACCCCTTTGTGTCAACAGGAGAAGCGTCCGTGGGTCCGACACCAAGCGGGTCAGTGAACACATGTTCAGTATAGATTCCAGGTTGGTTCGGATCGGCCGCTTGGTCATCCTCTCCATCTTCACCCATCCCGGCATTCGCTTCAGTCGCCTCTGTGGCCTCTTCTGCGGGAAGAACGGCGTCGTCTGATGGACTGGTCTGTCGAGAAATCTCTGCTGTGGGTCAGAGAGTCGCTCATTTAGCAAACGAAACAAGCCTCTGTTTAATTCAGTCAAATTAGATGGTGAAAATGTAAAAAGCTTTGAGGAAAAATACCATAAAAATAAATATTAGGAGATTTAAGCTATAAAATAATTGACCACAGAAAAAAATTGTGTAGAAATTTAAATGGAATGTTGAACACAAAAAGAACATCTTAGAGATTGAATATAATAATCATGAGGTGAAATAATTTATGTTTGTATTTAAAATTATAGAATACACCTATAATAAATAATGAAAATGAAGCTCTCCCTATGACACAAATATTCAAAATAAACAACCTGATCCAGAGATGACAACATGTTCAGCGGGCTGGTCGGAAGCACCCGAGTGGGCCGTCTGTGGGATGGCGGTGGTTCCCTCAGTCGCCATCGCACCATCGCTGCCAGTGGAGCCCACGCTGGCGACGCTCCCCGCCAGAGACACTCTGTCACTCTGAGTCGCGTCCAGGTCTTGAGGAACCTCCTCGCCGGCGGGATAATCGCTTTCTAACACACCTGTGGGAAAAGAAATTTAAATGTAAGTGTCAAACATTGATCCATTTAAAGGTGCTGGCACCGACCTGGGACGCTGGCAATGCAGACGACGTGGGTGTTGCAGGCATAGAAGCTGTCCAGCAGTTCCGAGGGCTGCGTCGCATCCAGCACCATAACTTTGGTGGAGGAGTGTGTGCTGGTACAAACCCAAACCCGACTGGACATTTCGTCCTGAATGATCAGCTCCTTCTCTTGCTCCGCATCCTTTAGCAGAGACGCAAAACACGGTTGACAAAAGGTCTTGGAAGCAGTGGAACAACCAGACTGACCTTGCTGTCTGACTCCAGCAGGTCCAGACTATTTTGCGACCCTTTCGTCTGCTTCACCAGGTCTGTCTTCCCACCAGTGAGGTTGACTCCTGCAGCGCACCACAGCTGGAAAATAAATCCATGCACACAAAGTGTTAGGATTAAACCTCCTTAAACAATCAGGTATTCATATGTGCACCTTCATGGAGGTGTCTTTCTGCTCCAGCGGTCTCAGGTAAACAGGCACGGGCAAGTTGATTTTGCTCTCTGTCTGAGCTCCGTTTGTGGCCTGTCAAACACATTTCAAGATTCACAATGATGTCCATTTAAGTTGATCTTAGATGAATATATCATGGATTTAACATCATCTTGGATTTGAAATTCCCTTTCTCACCTTATATTTACAAGGAAGACTCCAGCCATGCGCGGTCACTCGTCCATCCTCCTTCTGCATGTGAGCCTTGACCTGACGGTACTGCGCTCGCTTCTGTTCTTTACGTGAAGGTGAGCTACATAAATCCTTTCTATAAAGACAAGAAACCATTTTTCTTACTGCAAAGACAATGTTGCAAACTAGTTTAATAACCTGCTCATAAACTGCAAAAGGTTTTGATGAAGAAATAGCTTCATAAAATCACTCACTCTTCATTGAGGAAGTCGAAAGTCTTGGACTTCTCAGTGGGGAACTGTGAGAAGGTGCTGCTTCTTTTCACCAAGCCACCCGGTGCATTGTACTTGACATTGGACTGGGACTCAATCTTCTTCATCGGTGGAGAGCTGGAGGAGGAGCTAAAGAGTCTGCTGAAGCTGGACACGTCACAGAGAGACAAGAGAAGGAAGAGAGCAGACAGGAGTGCAAGGAGAGGTGAGGGAGGGGTCACAAATCCACCGCACAACATTGACTTCACTGTGATTTTATGCATGCTGGGTAAGCTTTCGTCAAGAATGCTATGCAACTAATATAGCACTCAAACAAAAAAAAATCTAAATTAAGAACTTCTCCTGTCTGAATCAAACCTTCTGTATTGAATTTGATACATAAATATTAAATTAAAAATACAAAAAGGTGTACAATTTTCAGAACAAAAGGAAAAAAAAACACATTTTTTCCAGTTCTGAGGAAGAAGTGTTCTCCAGGCTGCCCTGAGCAGACGGAGATGGAAGGACATCAAAAGGAGAACAGCAGGCAGGAGACAGGCGCCCAGGGCACAAGGGGAATCATGTCTGGGCAGTTTTTGGCAACGGATGCACTGAGAACCGTGAGTTGGACCACATCAAGTCAGAACCATCGAATAGCTCAGGCGAATTAAAGACAGCCGAAACATTATTTACCTAATCCTGCCAATTCAAAAGCATATTCCAGATGAAAGGGTGAGAAAAGAAACTTAGATTATTGAGAAAATAAAATCGGGGGAAATTGGACATCAAATTTTGGAGGAACTTACAACTGCCAGATGCTGGATTTCTTCTTTTCCGTTAGAGCTGGATTTTCCCTCGACGCTCTAAAGAGGGAGGCGACATTTTATCAAGTGAATAAAAAGAAAAAAACAATGATTCTAGCTGCTGTAATGTAACTCACACAAACATAGCAAATTATATATTGCACATTTAGCTATTACAGCATACAGCTAAAAACGTATGATGCTAGTTGGATGATGACTTAAATGTAACCCAGTCTTCAACAGCAACATAAAAATCAATGTAATTCAGCTTTTATGCATTAGCTTCCTACCTGATCATCTCGGTCCACCTCACAGCTTCCTGCAGTTCCATCAGCCTCTCTTTGTACTGGTTCCTCTCCATCAGAACTCGGGCCATCTCTACCCGGGTAAAGCGTTTCCTCTGGGCCGTGGGTACGTCACTCTGTGGAACCACAACATTTACTCGCACAGAAAAACATCAATAAAAGTTGGCAATTGTTTTGAAGAACAACTTACATCCTCTTCATCTTTACTTTTCTGTTTGACTTCCTCCATCTCCACCCGGACTCTGGAACATAGCAATGTGCTCTAATAAGATTGTTGCCTTGATATTTAAACTGCTCTCCTCCCGCCACTCACTTTTTCAGCTCCTCGTCCACTTCTCTGAACTTCTCCTCCAACTTGTTCTTGGCCTGCTGCAGCGCTTCTAGCTCCCCTTGCAGCATCTCCTTCTCGCACGTCAGCTCGTCCACTTTCAATATCAGGTCTTTATTCACTACGTTCAAAGCGTTCCTGCAGAGGTAATAATAGCATTAGAATAACACTGCCATTCTGGTTTTAATAAAAGCAAATTTTTTTTGTGCATACTTCGTTTCCATCAATTGAGAGTTCTCCTGGATGAGATTTTCAACTTCCCGGCCCATACCTGAGAATATAGAGACATAAATGATATACCCTTTCATCACAAAGGCATAACAGCAAACAGTGGGGCTGGAGCTAATGGCTAGAAGCACTAACACCATCAATTATCATTATAATCAAGCACAGGACACACAAAACTTAGATGACACTAGTCTACACTAACTAGACTTAAGCACAAACACAGGACTAGCAGGAGAAGGATGGACACAGAGGGTGAGGTCTTACCAATCAAACTAAGGTCTGAGATAACCATGCAATCCATGTCAGGCGGAAAGAATAGGGAAAAGAGAAAGAGATGGATACAGATTGAGACAGTGGAATGGCCAAAAATGACAGACTCTTCAAGCCAAAAGATGCTGCTTGGTTCAGATATAATCATAGGGAGGAGAACACAAAACACAAGGGCAAAGAATACTTTGAAGCTGTAAAAAAAAGGAAATTAAGTTAGGCCACTTTGTGAATCAGTTCAAATGAAGAAAATAAACTCGCTTAATTCATGCATTTTAAAAAAAATACCTTGAAATTTCTGTGTCTTAAGTGGGTACTGAACGGAAAACTAGTCATTAAAACTGCTTTGTTTTTAATGAGGAGGAGCCGTGGTGAGATACTTTATCTTAAGAAAAGTCTGGAGGTCATACACACCGGAGTACTCCACTGGGATTATGGGTAAGAGCAAGGGGATGAGATGGGAGAAAGAGACATGTTTAAGAGCTCTGCTGTAAAAAGTGAGGCAGAATTGTAGAGTGTCACACAACAAATAACTACAGGTTTTTAACAACCTGTGAAGATCTGAGTCTAGTGATCAGTACGCTTAAAAATGGGGGACATTGGTGGACTGGAGGGGCTGCAGAGACGTAAAGTCAGGTGGTCAGAGCGCCAATCTATCTCAGATGTTTTGAAGTGCCGGTAGGGTATTTGAGTGAGACTAAATAAGGCAAACTGAAATGTGAGTCTCAGACTCACCCAGCAGGTCAGCTCCTTCATCCACATCTCCAATGAGCCCAGTTCCAGCAGAGGACAGCTCCTCGAACAGAGAGTCTGTGTTACGGTCGAACGCCATGTTCTCAATGCCTTTAGTGGGAGTACTGAAAAAAAGAAGGGCAGGTTCATGTGAAGTTGGTTTTCAAACGTCAAGACTTTAGCGCCACCTGCAAGCCTTGTAGCCACTGAGATCCATGTCAAGCTCTGGAGTGGACTCGATGATGTCCTGCACGTCTGAGCTGTCCTCCTTATCAGGCAAACCTGCAGAGAAAAAAAACTTAAGCAAAACTGAAAAACAATGACTCTGTGAAACACATGCCCGGATCTTGTTCCTACCGACTGATATGGACCTCGTCCCTGGCGCGGCTTGGACCTCCGTGCTCCTGGAGCTCCCATCTTCCCGCTCCATGTCGGAGGCAGTGGTAGACATCGGCGTGGCTGACTTGGAGCCAGTGAAGTCTGACAGTTCATCCTGCAACAAACGCGACATGCTTTAACAGACCACACAGGAGCGAAATAAAAACACAGAAAGGCGATGAATGCAAACGACACATAAGCTAACAGCGAAGCTAAAAAAAAATGCAACACTGACCACTGACACATGCACCTCACAACACAAACATCATACCAAGACTGACACAGAAAATAAGTAGTTAAACCAAAAAATAAAACAGAATTACTACTACATAGATTAGCAGCTATACTTGGACAGACTTATCAAGCTTGTATAATCGTACAAAAACTACTTTAAATATCATTGAAATATAGATTTAAAAATACATTTTAACGGCACATTGTCAATATAATGATAACAAACCAGATTGTCTTCCGATAAAACAAAGAAAACGATCATTTAGGCAACAATATACAAGTCACCTCCTGGCTACAACACAGAGAGAGGAAACATCATGGTGGATATCTACTGAACAGACAAAATAAAGTGAGCAAATGAGAGAACACTACAGTGAAACTACACTAAGTGTACATGATGGAGCGCTAAATGCAAAGCAGCATCTCAAATGTGAAGTTGACGGCATGCAAAAATGAGATTTAAAGCAACGGCCAGATGAAACCATGTTTTCTTAGCAATAGTATTGGCTATAATATGGTTCCATCAGGCCCTAAATGGTTGTGAGAAGCACACAGACAATTGTTTGGTCTTCTAGAAACACACAGAAGCACAAAGAATGTTGCGCTAAGCCGACGCAGGCCGATGACTAGCTGCCACTCATCCAACTACCTTGCAGTCGTCAGCCAGTGAATTCCCCCAAGAAGGGTCCTGTGCACCCTTACCCTCTCTTTCCTGAGGGGGGTCAGCAAAGTCCGACTGCTTGGGGAGCGGGGAGAGATAGGATGAAGCATGTGTGCGCGAAAAAGCAGTTCAGCAGAGACGCAAGCACCCAGACCAGTGCAGTGAAGTGGATGGGAAAGTTGTGTTAAGAAAGGTGCAGCATTTACTCATGTGCAAGTTGTCCTTTTAAGACAACGAATATGTATAGGTGGGTTTAGATAGATTTTATGGTTATAGAATTGTTTTTTTATGTGCAATAAGTGAACAAATATGTCCCATTTCCCATTAAAACTGTAGGGAACACTGCTTAATTCATGGATTTCTGGGACAAATCTTTGACGAGTAGTGGTTGTTCAGAATGATGGGACAATAAGCACTCAAAATACACATTACTTTGATCTGGGATGGAAATGTAATTCTTTCAAAAAGTGAATAAAGAAGGGTGTGAAAAAAGAGACACAGCCGTTCCAAGCTCTGTTTAAACAGCCGTGATCTTCTTGCAACTGCAACTCCAATTTGAATGTGAAGGAACATTACCAGAAAAGTTTTCATCACTGTAAACACAATTCGATCCATCTCTCCAACACGATTTTTGTCTTTTAAACATCAAAGCTGCTCATGGATGGAAGCACTGATTACATAAGAACCATTCAGAATTCTCTGTCTTCTTTGAGTGGCTCCAAGCCATGCAGCAGCATCTCTCCCATCATGCACTGCAACACCAAGCTGATGTCCCAGTTATGACACACAAAAAACAAATAAAAACATGAAAAAAAGCAGCGGTGGTGTGAACTAAACAGGCCACCCGCAGCAAGGTCCATAAATTGCACAGACATGTGCCGGATAGTAACTCGCTGGCTTTATTTTTAGTTGTCAATAATGCCGGCTCACATTTAAAATACAATTTGAATACGTAATTTGCTGGCTTAAGTTATGTCTTCTAACCAGAGCGGGCAAAGAGAAAATATGCATATTCATTAGGGTGTTTGGAAATAAAGAGGTCTTTGTCACCAGCCATAAACACATCCAGGGCCAGTCAAAGGGTCTATTTTTAAGTGGATTCAAGGCAAAATCTCTTCTAACATTCAGCAATGAGAGCAGAGGATGAAACTGCATCTATGTTCCTCCTATAGCTCTAGAAGACTCTAACCTTTACCACAACACATGGCCAACTGAAACCCCCGAAACATTAAGTAAAATTCAGTTAAGGGGTACAAAGCTATAGGAAAGTTTACAGTTGACATCGCCACTTATTACCTTCAGCTAGGAAAACCAAAGCAACCGGGATCTTGCTGACCTTGAGGCTGGTGTTGGACCGTTGCTGTTTGGAGTCACTGAACCTCCAACCCTCGGTATTTGGCGTCTCTGCCCTGGTCTGAGAGTCCGGGATCAGCAAAGATGTCCCACCAGACGACGGAAAAATCCCCAAAGACAGAGGCCTCTCTCGTCTAGAGGGCGATAGAGAACACAGTCTTGCTTCATGACGGAAACATTCTCTTCACATATATGACTCTGGGCCTCTTTGTTTTGCCTTTATTTCATTTATTAATTAATTTGGGACCTGAATTTCACTCACCTGACTCTGCCAACGTTGCCAGAGTCTGAGCTCTCATTAATCTGCTGCATTTTGATTCTCTCCACATGTTCCATGTAGTTGTGAATCATCTGCGACCAAGGGCCAGAAGCGGGTCACGTCAGGAATGTTGTTGTTTACAGCCCTTCCTTCCTTTATTTCCGCTATTCCACCCCCCACATCATCTTACCTCTGTGTGTCGCTGGTGGAGGGAGTTGTATTCCTTCTTCAGCTCCATTTCTCGTTCTTCTAACCTGCCGACTTACAGGCAACCATCTGCTGTTCATTTGCATCATTCATCTTCAAATAGTTTCAGCAACACAAGCCACTTCTAGAACAGTTATAGTAGTAGTAGTTTGTCTTAAATATTGTCTATTTTTCCCACTGTAAGTACTCCAATAGGTTGCAGTCAGGCTGGACGCCAGACAAAAATATAAATGGACAAAAATAAAAATATATGACTTGCTCCACTACTGTATAAAGCACATTGCTACCAGAAAATTGGGACACATCTCACTATAATTATCTTACTATCCAAAATGTTATAGTGTATTCACAATCAGCCGTGACTGATGTTGCATCCGGATAATAATTCACACCTACCGGTAAACCCTGTTGGGTACAGACTTTACAAGACAGATACAATTACAGTAACTACTAAGTGATAATAAGATCATTGCGCTATGACAGTTTAGTGTGAACCACTCTAACACACCAGGAATAGATGAAACATGAAGTCAACCAGGCAACAGCAGCTTGGACCTCCATCTGGTTCTATAGTAAAGCCAAACAATGTCTCCATCACCGTAATGTCAAATAATCTCGGGGATAATATGAAGAGGAAACGTCACAAAGCTCACTTCGCAACAG
This sequence comes from Synchiropus splendidus, assembly GCF_027744825.2. Lineage (NCBI taxonomy): Eukaryota > Metazoa > Chordata > Actinopteri > Syngnathiformes > Callionymidae > Synchiropus > Synchiropus splendidus. Next base: position 5,234,960 of record NC_071352.1, read on the forward strand.
TGAGCTTCGGTCGTATTTCTGTTCACAGTATTTAATAACTCACTCAAACCGGCTTTGGTGCGTTAAGCGCATCAGAATGTAAATTCGCTCTTTTGAATGGGACTCAACAGCTACATCCCAGTGCTTTGCTTCCATTTCTTAATCCACCAACAAGATGGGCGGTGATGCACCGTCGTATTAGGAGGATGGGAATATCAGAAATCCTATAATCTCATTAAAGTCATCCTGGTCTGATGGAGACCAAGGAAGCTCAGTTGGAATCATATGTAGATGAAATGATGATCACCAGCTACTTCTATAAACAGCAAGTACAGACAAGAACTGAGGAAATACAATAGAAAAAGTACTTCTGCTACTGTATTAATATTAAAATGCTGAGTGCTAATGTAACTCTCATTAGTTCTTTATTTAATACAAATAATAAATTAATAAAAGATCACTTCAGAATAAACCCAACAGAGGCAAACTGGTCAAGCTTTCCGAGAAACTTTCTGCTTACTTTGGTCCGCATAGTTCTTGATCTTGAGCTCTTGCTGTCGGGCATTTGAGTCCATTCTATCCACGTAAGTCTGAAGATCCTTTTTCTCTTGTTCATGCGTGTCTTCAAACTCGATGAATTTCTGCACACAAAACATGAGTTGCCATGAATACTACACTTCTTCCTCACTCACTGTAATGATCCCTGGATTCTCTTTTTCCACATTGCTTAGAATGTGTCAGCGTGGTTCTCTCAAGCCTTCTGCCTCAAGGGCCACAGATAGTGGTAACTGGAATAGCTAAAATGACCTGTCAAGCATGTTAAAGTGCTATTCTCCACTGCTGACAAAACTGACAGGATGCATGGGAATTCTGACACATTTCTATCAAGACTGGCATTTACTTTCCACAGCACTTTGAGCCAGAATATTCAGAAGACAGTGTTGAGAGCCTTGAAAAGTAAACGTATCATGTCCTGATGAAACAGCCTCCAAAGTGACCGATAATGATTGAAATTCATACGGTCGTCAATGTCATTAATTATTCAGGCCAGTGGCTCAGTGTTTAATTTTCATCAGACTGAAAGACTGATGAAATATCTCCACGACTCATCAATATGTGGAAACACCTACATTTTACAAGGTAAGAAGTGAGCATGGTAAAAAAAAAGTGGGTGACGTAGGGGAGCATTGTCTTCCTGCCTCCTTATGACAAAGAATCACATGACCCGGAATAACGTCTGTGTTTGCTTCTACATGCCACAATGGTGAGCAGTGTGCGCACTATAAGGGTCCTAAAAGATTCCCACAACTCCTGACACCGAGTTCTCAACACGAATCACTATATCATCAAAAAACATCACGGTCCAGGGTGACTCCCAAAAAACCTTGTCTGTAAGTCTGTCCATCATCATGTGTTGGTCATTTCAGTGTTTTTTTTTTCTTGCAGAAAATGAGAGCAAACTGTGACCTCTTGGAACACTAGGGTTTTTACACGCTCTTTTTCACGCCAGAAGCTACAGGAATCACAACTCTGCGTCACCTGGACAGCATTTGGACCACTCTCCTCTCTTTCTGTTGAAACAAACAGAAGCTACACTTTTAGCTGACTACCATTTGAATGCAAGCTGTGAACGTTGCGTGTATTTTTTAACTCTTGGTTGGGCTGAAACTGCTGAGTCATTTTGCCGTGATTTCAGTTTCATGTGGTCGATGACAGACAGGTGTGTTTGTGTTCGATGCTTTGTTTGAGCGAGACACACGGGACTTAGCTCTACGAGCTAATCGAGCAGGTTCGCGTGCTTTGTTTACATATGTGTGTCACTCCGGCTCCTGCGCTGGCTGCTGCTAGCAGGAATCACGTCTGACTCCCGGGGCCCTGCTCACCTCCTCGGCGTGTTTCCTCAGCGCTTTCTCCCGCTCGTACTGGGTGATGAGCTGCTCGTTGTCTTCCTTCAGCAGCTCCAGCTCCACTTCGTGCTCCTGGTTCTCGGCGAACACCGAGTCCAGGTTCTCCAGGACGGCTACCACCAGCGGCATCAGCTCCTTCACCACGTCCTCGTCATATTTGCCGATGAGTCTCTCGAATTCTCGGTAGATGGAGTTAGCGAGGCCCGATACCCGCTCAGACATCATCGCTGATGTGCCCGGGTCGTCCTGGTACACAACTCCGTCGTCAAGCTCCATTCTGTCCGTTGCTCAAATAAATCACGGCGGCTGTCCTCTAGCACACCTCGGAACACCCCGACAGCTCAATTGATCAAAAAATATATTGAATAAACGGACACATTTGGGATAACGGAGCGCTGGACTGTTGACAGGCTACGTGTCTCCCTTCCTCTCCTTCCCTCGCTCATCCCATGCTGCATTCAAGTGCATCCTCCTCGTCGTGATTCCCATGCCCAATGACACGACAAAACAAAAGGATGGCCACAAGTCCGGTTCAAATCAACCGATACTTAATAAAATCTAAACACAGCAAACATATAATGCATCTATTAATGTATATATTTCTCAATTTAATACGGCAAGCAGCGGTATATGATAGATTCCAGCGTCCCCAGTGCAGACTCACCCTATGCAGTCGCAAAAAAAACTATAATTATGCAGGAATTTAAAAGTCTTCAATATACGCAAAACCATACAATCTTTTTTTTTTTTTTTTGTAAACGTCGCGCTTCTTTATGGGCTTGAGGACGCAAAAAAGGATATTTTCCTACATGTGCATGTGCATGTGAATGCATCACCACAACAGCTGAGTTGTCGCGTGATTGCGTCATTATGTTACGTCATATTAATGTTTCATTCTTGACTAAATAAAAATGTATTTATCTCAAGAAGAAGTTCAAATAAGTAGATTTGCATTATTGCTATTTTAATCCAACAATAGATTGTTCCATGAATACTTAGCATTGTTAGCATAGGCAGCTAGGAAATATCTAGCTTTATAACTGTAAACCAAAGATTAAACTGCTTTCTTTTACAAATCAGGAGAAATGTTAAGGTGATCTTACATTATGGCTGGATAATACACGATGTACTGACAGGGATTAAGCATGTCAGGTGTTGTACACAGTGAGTGAATGAGTGCATAAAACAGAGACAGAGTTGACAGAGTCAACCTGGTTGATAAAAGAAATGGGGGTGTGTCTTTGACTTTTGAGCCAAATTAAGTCAGGAGAGGCGTCCTTATGAGCTCTGTCAGTCAGGAAGCATGAGTCAGTGCTTGGGTGAATGTGTGTGAGAACAAGGTTGTTAACTAAATTACAATCCTGTGCACTTGAGAATTTTCCGATTGTGACAATGCCGCTTTAATTTTTATTACCCATGTATTACTTTAACAATAAGTGCATTTTACCCACCAAACATTGTGATGAAGCTGCAACAAGTAAGGTTACATTGATTTGTTTATTTGTTGTTCATTTGTTTGCTCATCCCTGTATATGGTTCAAAGTACTTTTTATAGTAAAAGTAAGCAACACTGATCAGAGGAAGAAAACTGTTGCCTGATATATGCCACAGTACTTTCCCTTCATGTGTAATCTGCTTTTAGCGAATATCTTAAAGTCGCTTGTACACGTAGATGATGTTTTGACAGGACGGACAGCGATGCTCAGTATCTTTGCAAGAGTCCACGCAGAAGGGTATACAGCAGCAGAGGAAACACCTGCGACAAGGAGGGACACATCAGCAGATATAAACCGCCTTCTTTTATTTTATTTCATACCCAAACAAGGTAAGTCCTCCACAAATCATCCAGGTCATCAGCCCTGCTTTGGGTTCCACGACAGTCATTACGGTCTGGTGGCAGTGAGGACATGAGGCTTGGCCTGAGACATCACCCAGTGCAGGCGACATAACCATCACTAGAAAAGAAGCAGAAATTATCAATTATGAATTCCTTTTAATTTTTGTATTCCACTCAGCTTATTTGCAAAAATATTTTAGTAATATTAGGATGATACTGGCGAGTGGCGCACAAATGATGGTGGCAACTAAGCGTACTGACACCCTTCATCCAGCAGGAGTCGCACTGCACCTAACGCTCGTTTTTTTTTTTTTTTTTTTCCTGATATAGAATTTCAGTTCATCGAGAGTATTTTTGTTCACGGTTTCACAAGTTCACACTTGACAATGTGATATAAAACAAGATGATATAAGGATGAAGGATGAGTATGAACGACTGAAAGGCGCAGTTCACCCCGACAAAGACGTTTTTTGTTTAGCTTGAACACAAATGATCAATTCATAGCCTAGTTCCTCAACTTCCTTGTTCTCAACTGTCTGTGGAACTGGAACTGAAAATTAAAAAGAGGCTGAATTAACCAGATGTTTTCCCCACAATTGCTCAACACTCCAAATCCAGTTCTTGTAGAGACAGGAGTTTAACTTTTGATCTCTCACCTGGTGGAACAGGAGCTCCTGAAATTGAAGTGAGAAACTGTCATTAATATAAATTGTTTTGAAGGGAGACAAACAAGGCAACGACCACCTTGGTATCCCATTTGGGGGTGCGCCACATGCCCAGGAGAGAAGCCTGGAGGTGGGGCGTAAGCACCCCTGGGTGGGCCAGGATAGCCTGGAGCCGTCTCTTGGGGTGCGTAACCTTTTTCCATCTGCAGAAGATGCAAAGTGATGTGAAGTATGCCGTCATCGCTGCCTGCCAACTGAGAACATTGATTGAAAAAAAAACAAAAAACGTTTCTTTACCCCGCAATGAACTAGTTATATAACAACGTCTCCACCACTCCTTTTTTCTGTAGGACCTCCCACTTGCATTCTCCATCGCCCAGTCAGTGTCCTGCTCTCCTTTCCTCCTCTCCCTCTCACGCATTAGCAGCACATTGATAAAGTATTGAAAAAGCCTGTAGGATCGTCATCGGAAATTGCTTTAGAATGTCGAGCTTTAAAACCTTTGCTTTTACCCGTGGTGTGGAGTTTGTCCAAGTTTGATAGCATTTTGGAGCCACAACTAAAAGCAATGATATAAATTCCACCATCATAAGCAGTGTTTTTCATCAGGGGTTGCCAGAGCAAGCAAGCATCCTCCTCCTTGACTTGACCCTTCTTCATGTCCTCATCGGTTGTTCTTCATCCAACCATCTCCCCTCTCCACTGCTCCAAACCATCAGGCCTTCCAATAACACCCCAACATCTCTGACTAATATCGTTTCACTTCTTTGTTGTCTTTCATTTCACATGAGGGGTTGCCACAAAAGATCTCACCACTGTCCTCTCAACTGCTTCCCTTTCCTCTCCACCTGTTCCCCCCATCTACACTCTCGTCTTCACCTTTCTTTAGCCCATTACTTTCAGGAATCAATCCCAAAATAGGTCGGCTGTTTGTGTTTCCTATGATATCGATGTTAGCCCTACTACTCTCGCTACAATAAAAACTAGTCCATCTAGTACTTCTAAGACAACTACTTCAAAGACAGACACAGATCAACTCATTTATTGTCCAGTTCAACTCAAAATGAAATACTAACAAGCTGTGAAACAAGCAATATATTTTTAGTCTTCACCAAAAGATTTGAATCCATTCACAAAAACAACCAAACATTTGGGCAGGATGAAGCTCTTTTCCCCTCAGAGGGAAATTACATTTGCTGCCACTCCATCCGAAATCAATCTCAGCTGCATTATCCACTTAAGCACCAGCACTGGCATCACTCGACGCCCAGCAGGATGGAAGCACCACAGGAATATAAGTGAAGCCAAATACTCTCAGATTTGTCCTTAAATATGTAATAACAACACGAGCCCTGAATCAGCACATCTGAGTAGCAAAAGTCACGTACCTTTTCTTGGTTGGAACAAGCAAAGTGAGAAGAAGCAGACGGGAGGAGCACCACTGATACACCCACAACCTCCCACCTCCTCTCCTCACTTCCCGATTGCTCTACGTCAAAGGGAGTGTTCTGTTTTTGAGCTAATGTGTAGACTATGAAATGAAAACTGAACAAACAAGTGTGGAAAAGAACAGCAGACAGAGAAGAATAGAGTCTCTTTTGTTCGTTACAAAGTTGCCGTGACCAGTACGGACATTCTGGAGGTGGCTTTTGTGACAAAGCAAAGATGTGGTCTGTGGGCACCAACTGAAACTTGGATGTGATCAACCACAGTCACGAACCTGAGCTAAAATGAAGACCATTATTCATATTTAATCGACAACGATACTAGGATGTTTGACCCTCCTTACTTCCTGTTTTTCTGGCCATGACCCAGAATTATGAAATGCCAGAATCTCCTCCACAGTTCAGACATTCTCCAGGAATAACTTATTCTGAATAACAGTGTTGCGCACTGAACAAAGAACTTTATTTTCAGGCTTGATGAGGCAAAAGTAGGAAGACCGTCCTGATGCTTCTGTTGTAAACTTAATTTAATTCAAGGCTCCATCTGTCTGGGACTGAGTGGTTTTGCTGTAGTTGATTCATACAGCAAGAAGAGCGTATTACAGACTACAATTACATTTCATATCTTGATACAGAAACACCAGCCATCATCTCAGGTGGATTCTTGCTGCAAGAGCTCCGCTTCAATTCTTTGTTGAACCGTTACAAAGTCATTTTCAAACCTTAATGGTCAGTATATCAGTGACATTCGATCATGTAAATATTTCCAAACTTTCAAAATGCAAATGCTGCAAGTTATTTATGTGGTGCATGCAGCAGCGGAGGCGTCAGTTTACTCTAAAAAATTCTTTCCACTGCTTCTATCTCTCCTGAGGTAGAGAAAAGTTGAGGTCATTGTTTATGTTGTATTTTTAGCAACGGCCAAATGTTCTCCCCTCGATTTCAACAGAAAGAAATCCACAAGAGTGAGACATCTTTACCGAACAAGGATTCTCATGATCAGATCACATGATGAAGCAAGTCACAAGACTGGAGCGGAATGCGTTAAAATGTTGACACAGGCTCTTCTTGGAGACCAACTGACGACATTTGAAATAAGTTACATCTCACAGCACTAAAGCGGTGAAGTCATGTGGCCGCTAGGTGTCAGCATTAAGTTATTATGTGCATTGTGATGAAATTACTGTATACATGTTTTATAATTATTTACCTGTGATTAAATGCATTTAATATTTGATAAGCGCTCAACTTAAAATGTATATGAATTAATATAAGTTGTTGATGATCTGGTTTGTTCAAGTGCAACATCCTCTATCACAAATATTACCAGAAGTTTAGTCGATCACTCTTTGGCCACAGTTTGTCCATGGTCGAAAAAATGTAGGTAGAAGAAAAGCTGCACCATTGTCTTTGTTCATAGGTTCACAGTAAAGCGTGTTTGGTGGTTTTCCTCACAGGTTGAAATGACCGAGCTCGATTCCTGATGTTGCACTTTCACCAGTGGCGACACCAAAAAAAAAAAATCTTAAATTACCAAATTGTGCTTTAAAACTTAACAAGCATTTTGCATTAGTACAATATAAAGAATCAAATAATTTGTTAAGACACTCGGTTTAGATTTTAACAATGATTTTTTGGCACATGGCATTTTAAATGAATAATAGTGGGAAGAACATTTTTCAAAATGAAAGGGAGAGAGACAGAAACAGGAACTAAACAATTCTAAATTCATCATAAAAATGGTGAGCTATTCATAGGAAATTAATGTTTCAGCATTAACAATGTTGAGGACTATATGTCCTGAAAAAGAATCTACTGCAACTCACTGAAAACCATTAAAAGGCAAGGAACCTCAAATGAAAAGGCTACTTGTCTCCAGGACGGACAGCGATGCTCCACATCTTTATAAATAAAGTTCCATTCTTAAATACTTGAGCCCACAGTCAAAACTAAAAGTGAGGCACCATTTCTTGGCTGGGAAGAGCAGAAGAAGCAATCACAGAGAGGCGATTAGATTTACTTCTTCTTATATTGAAATAGAAACTTCATCATACATCCTAACCACCAAATCGTGATGTAAAAAGAACAATTTTTTTCCCCATTTGTTTGTCGTGAAAATGGCATTGCCGTATTGTATTCTGCTTTATGTCGTAATTGTTTTTCTTCATGCACAATCTGTATTTTAAAGACGCTTGGGTATGTAGATGACCTTCTGACAGGACAGACAGCGATGCTCCCTATCTTTACTAGAGTCCATATAGAACGGTATACAGTACCTGCGACAAGGAGGCAAACATCAGTGAATATCAAGTGTCTTCCGTCATTAGTTACTTCATACTCCAACAAAGCAAGTCCTCCACACATCAACCAGGTCGTCAGCCCTGCTTTTCGTTTCACGACAGCGACAACTGTCTGGAGGAAGTGAGGGCAAGTGGCTTGGCCTGGGACATCACTAAGGATCCGCCATCATCACTAGGGTGGTAAGATAGGAGGCTTAAATCAGTATGAGTGGAAGTAGCAAAATGACAGTACTGTTAAGCAATTCAGCTATGCAGACCAGTGGTGTGAATGACAAAAATGAAATGGCAAAATGAGCTGTCAGTCACGTATTTATGGACCTAGTTTTATCGGCTTGTCTTTATTGTTCCTGCCGTGACAAATAAAGGATGTATTTGTCATGATCTGCTTTTATTTCGCTACTGGTTACCACTCACTCTTGGGTTCCCTGCACCCGCAGTTCCTGCCAGTCTAATCTTTATTACAGAAGACTTTACAACCACGGAAGTGACCTTTGCTACATTGACACAGTCATCCATATATTTCCCATGTTTTTCTACATTCAGTATTTTACATTTTTTGATGAAACATTTGTACATTTACAATTGAGAAAACCGCTACAACAGTTAAGGTTTTTTAGCTGCCTGAACTTAAAAAAAAAAAAAATAGAAACAATACACACCGTTGCTGTGCAAATTTAATTGAATTGAACAGAGATATTTGAAATAACTACTCAACTTTATTGGTAAGATTTTTAAATAAGGTCACTCAGATCTTCTGTTTAACCTGTTTATCAATCGACTGTATGTAACATTCAATTTTTTGCTGACTCAATGATTTGCAGTGCAAAAGTGTCTCATTTTTTTAAGTGTGTTAGATTAAATATGATTGTCTTTATTCTTCCTACAATGGAGAATAGACATTAAAGATTTAGACTCAGTCACAACATGTATATTTATTACATAAATTGACCATTTGTTTATTTGATTTGAGGGGAACTGCTCAGCATTGAGTAGCTTTCAGACATAGTAGTTTCACACGGCCCCCGTGTGGCCCAGTTAAATGCAGGAAATGGACCGCAAGTGGGGAAAGATGGAAAGACGCGTCTGTAATCTCTTGTGTTTGTGGATGGAGATTAGATCGTGAAAGCCAAGTAGGTTCTCTTCACCGCAGGACTAAGAAACAGAGGATATCTTAATCTCAGACGATATTTCTTGGATGATTCTGGACTATTTTTGGAAGTCTACATCACCTGTTATAGATGTCAATGAAATAATATCATATGAAATAATAATAATAATCATAAATAAATAACAATGAAATTATCAGTCACGTAACCAGGCGATCAACCAAGAGGAAGGAACCCCCATGTGACGGTGAACGCTTGTCACCACAGACATGGAGACTAGAACTATAGCGCCCTCCTGTGACTCAAATGTGTCGCACCTCACTGTATATGGAACCACCACCACTGAATCTTTAAAACTGTTAAATCCGTAATAATACACAAATAACTGACATAAAATTGGTGTCTTAGGAATACAATAGGAACTGTTGCAGTGCTTTATGGGACTAGCAGGCTGGTGGCGCAATGTGCATTTCACCTGTGTGTCTCTGAACCTGTTTTCCAGATGATTTAAGTCGTGATGTTATCATTGTTTAAGATTAGTAACAGTAATGTGGCGTCCTGCCCCTCACCTCTCTTCCTTCTTTGGAGCAACATTTGAAGCGGTGAACTTCACAAGCAGATTAAATCCAACTTTAAAAGTCAGTTGGCCTTTAAAAACCACTGTCCTGGAGGCAAATGTCTAAAATTGTTGCTGATATTCGCCATAAAAAGACTGGATGATCACATGACGTCATTGTCATATTTCTTTTCACATCCTACACTGTATGATAACTGAATCACTGAAACACTCTCCCTGAATGATGAAAGGAAAGCCGAGCCCTCGTTCATTCAATTCCCTAAATGCCTCCTATAACACATTAACAGGGTGGGCGAGCTGTGAAGTTAGCAAACATGAGTGTCAGAAGAGGTGCAGCTTGGAATATGTGGGCGGTTGTACGTTATCAAGGTGTTGCTATTGGAGCAGACTTGTGCACACAAGTGATAACTGCAGCTACGCACCTATACAAACACGTATGTTACCTGGACATTTATGATCCGGTGACTCAGGGAGTGGCAGACGGTTCCACATTTATCACTCCACCACAGACCGCAGTGAGAGGATCGAGCACCGACCTGGACCACTGGCTTAGTTCACCCAGCCGTTGAGATCCACCGTCAGCATGGTAACACTGGACCTTCGGGTGTTGATAGTGCGAATACTGGAGGTGGTCTTCACCTGCATCGCCTTCAGCCTGGTCGCGTCGTTGGGTCATCGCACCAGCTCTTTCTGGACCTGGTGCATGTTCACCTGGTGCTTTTGCTTTGCCGTCACCATCTTGATCCTGCTTTTGGAAATCACAGATCTGAGCTCCAAAATCCCGATTTCATGGGACGACTTCACCGCTGCTTATGCCATGCTGGCCACTTTAATGGTAACTACATTCATGCTGTCTCTCTTTATATTCCTTGGCAGTTGCTCCAGGGTAGATTTCAGTGTGACGCCCATCTTTTCTACAGGTTCTAGCAGCATCCATCATCTATCCAAACTACACTCTGTGCCCCAGTTGTGACAAACAGATTGCTGCCGTGGTCATGTCCTGTTTTGCCTTCATTGCTTACGCGATCGAGGTCGGGCTGATCCGGGCCAAACCCGGTGAGATAAGTGGGTTTCTGGCCACCGTGCCCGGCCTCCTCAAAGTCCTGGAGACCTTTGTAGCGTGTATCATCTTCATCTGCCTGGACCGGAGCCACTACACCAGGTACGCCGGGCTCCAGTGGTGCGTCGCCGTCTACTCCATCTGCTTCATCGTCGCCCTCCTCGTCATCCTCTTCACCATCTTTCGTCTTCTGGCGCTCTTCCCAGCGCCGTTCGATAAAGTCCTGACCTTCTTTAACGTGACGGCCATCTTGATGTACATGACAGCCGTGGTCATCTGGCCGCTGTACAGCTTCAAGAACAACAATAGCAGGCCCAACAAGTGCCAGAAACCTTGTCCGTGGGACGCCCTGGTGGTCATCACCTTCATGACCTGCTTCAACCTGGTCGTCTATATCGTTGACACTGTGTATTCCCTCAGACTGGTTTTTGTCAGGAGGTGACATTGCTCTGTGTAGACTTGATTTATTACCCCATTGATCTGCCGTCATGTGGCATGAAGTGTAGTCCAATAATTACATAAATGCATTTTAATTATAATTTCTGATCCATTTTAATATACTTCCCTGTTTTTTATTCTGACACCCCATGACGCTAAAAACCCATCTGCAAGTTTTTAACCAATTTTTAATTAGGTTGATGCCACAAATGTGTCCAGTCTCTTCATATTCTGCGCATCTTGTTAGTTTAAAATATAAATTTGCACTGTAAAAGCATTTCAAACTACCTAACAGGCAAACTTGTGAAAGAAAAAAACAACATTGATTTAAAGTTGACAGTTGATCATTATGTATTTAAATATATCTTTATGAAGTGTGCAATTTAAAGGCAATAAAAAAATACATACACGAATGAGTTTTTATTTTTTTATGTTGTGTAAATAAAATTAAATCAAGATCGAAACAAACTTTCAAAGCGTTGGTGTTGCGGAGGGATTTTTGATGGCAAAAGGCGACATCTAGTGCTGAGTGTGTAAAGCTGACAGAGGCTACCAAAAGACAGGAAGTGTGAAAGATAGCTAACTTATAAACACACTTGAATGCAGGCTGCAGTAAGGTTTCAAGGTTTACCAGGTAAATAGATGGAGGAGTCATATCTGAAAAACTTGACTCAAGATTTGCAGTTTAACTAGCAAGGGTTTTTTTGACTGGTATTCAAAAAGGACATGATGTATTCGTATTTTGTTAACTTGGAAAAATATCAAACATTTCATAGGGAAGGAAAATTGAAGAATGTGACCTCCACCCACTTGTGTTAAAGATTACACATGAATGGAGCTTGTGTTACACAACCGGAGTCCAGTGTGTGTCTGTTTGTAGATGTGCAGATAACAGCCGACCTGTGTCCAATCGGCGGCTGGAACTGGGCTCATAAAGCGAACAGAGCAGGATGTAGCGTCGGAAAGTTTCATTTTGGAAGAACACACCTGCTGGCTCTCATGGATCTCCCCAGCAGGGCGATGTTTCGATGCATGGGATTATTTTTCATCGATGGTGAAGCCACCCGAGGATATTTTCAAGCTTGAAAACCAGCGACAAGATGATCCAGGTGAACTTGAGGTCCCTCAAGGAACCTTTGGGCCTGATGCGGATCGGAGCTACGTTCTTCACCTGCCTGACATTCAGTCTGGCGGCGACGACGCACGTCAACGCGTCGTCTCCGTACTGGGCCTGGTGCATGTTCACGTGGTGCTTCTGCTTCATATTCACGCTCGCGATCGTCATCATGGAGTTCACCACTTTCAGCACCAAGGTGCCTTTCTCCTGGGAAGACTTCACCAGCGCCTTTGCCATGCTGGTGAGCCTCATGTGCCTGGCCGCCTCCATCATCTACCCAACCTTCTTCACCTTCAACACCTACCACCGAGCCATCAGCGCCACCGTGTTTTCCTGGGTGTGCTTCATCATTTACACAGCTGAGGTGGTCTACACCCGCCTTCTCCCGAGGGGTGAGGTCAGCGGGTTCCTCTCCACCATACCGGGGATCATGAAGATGCTGGAGGCCTTCCTGGCGTGTCTCATATTCACGTCTTTGGAGACGAACCAGTATCAGAGATTCTCTGGACTGCAGTGGTGTGTTGCTGTGTATTCCTTGTGCTTCATCTTCGCCATCGTCATCATCCTGCTCAGTGTCACTCAGCTGATCAAACACTTTCCATTCAACTTTGACTTAGTCGTGATCATCTACAACGTGACGTCGGCGCTGATGTATGTGACAGTGATGGTGATTTGGCCGCTCTACAGCTTCAGGAACAATCCAAGACCCGGGGGCTGTGAGCGGGAGTGTCCCTGGGATAAACTGGTGTTTGTCACCTTCATGGCTATTTTCAACACTATCATTTACACTCTGGACTCCATCTACACAGTGCGACTGGTGTTCTTCAACAGGGTGCCCAGTGAATGAGACCAGCACATGATGTGGACTCAACAGTACAAGTACATTTCTAGGTTAAACTGTATCAAATGAGATGATGTGCTTCCTTGTTGGCTGGCTGGAGTTAAATATTAAAATGCTTATCACTGTCATAAATGTCAAATTACGGAGCCATAATTTAAGACGTAGGGCTTCTTATGTCAGGTGATAATGTTGCCCCAGTTAGCTGACATGACAGCAGTTCAAAGGAAGCCATATTTCAACCATAGGTCTATGAATATTGCTCTCAATGTATTTTACACTCTACATTAGTGTTGGGATGATCAGGTTTCATGGCACAATGTCCTCATTTTCAGCGGCCACCAGATGGCACTGTCTGCAGCATAATGTTTGGAATAATTCAATGATACTTGACATCATTTCTGAACCAAGAGCGCCATCTAGTGGCCTCTGAAAATTCGGACACCGTTTCAGCAACCCAGCAATACTGTTTCATGATACTACCCTGTATATAACTGTGTTGTATGAAATATATAGTGTTCACAACAGTTATTGGAATTAAATATATGTATATATAATATGCCTTGTTGTCCAAGATGAAATGTGTTATCAACATTCAAATAATTCCTGCGCTCATGTGTTTTGGACAACTGCCCGAACAAATGCAGTCAGTTCTGGGAAGGTTAGACCTGCAATGATGTGACTTCCTGGCGTCTTCTTCACGTCTACATCCGAAGCTGTCACTCTTCACGCACAACCTCTGTTCTGGGACACATGACCAGAGTTGTGAGTAATAACATGAGTCATCCAGGCACACACCCAGTAGCTTTGCCCTCCAATTGATGCACATTGAATCGAATCTTATCATGGAACTCAAGTCTTTGTGGCGCTGCATTGCACTGGCACATAATGAGTGAGCGTGATTGTTGCATCACTCAACCACCTGTTTTCCATCAATATTCCTAGTAATTTCAAGTCACGTTTTATGTTCCAAAAATATGCTTGATGTAACTTGAAAAAAAAAAAGTATTTTTCTTATTGTCAACATTTTTTTTTATTCAAATTGAATTGACTGTGTCCGATGGTCCACCAGATTCATGAAGAGGAGGACTTTAAAAGAAACCCAAATGTCAAAGGGCATTCCCTTTATCTAACTCCATAGGAGAAGGTCTCGATAAAAGATAGCAGTCCAACAACTCATTGTGGTGTGAAAAAGGCCAGAGCTGTTTGCATCACCGCCACACACCCACACGCACACATGATAGCAAAGGACTTCTCCTGTAATAAGGAATAAAGCAGTTTGTTATTTATCATTGTTGTTTGTTGACCCTGAAGGTTAAAGACAGCGTCACTGCAGAGACGGCGTAAAAAAGCCTGGCATCCCCACATGGACCGCGCACGTCTCGCCCCGCAGGCCCAACCTCTATAGGAACACACATCCTGCAAGGTTCATGTCAACACTTGGCACATCCATAAATACATCCAACAATCCGGTTTCAGCTGGAACCTTCAGCACAACATTACCAACATGAGCCTCCCTTGGAAACAAAAAAAGCAATCAGCGAGCGCAGACCTCCACCAAGCACCTGGTATCTTCAGCCGTGGCAGTTACAGGTAGCTGATGGTTTAAAGGTGGACAGCTTTCCCACGCGATCTCTGTCCTAGTGCAACATTATCTGGCCTCCATTATCTTCCACTCCATCCTAATTCAGGTGGTGCTTAAGCTCCCATCATGGTGATGTAGCACTGAAGGCTACTGACACACACATACACACAAACACGAATAGCATATGTTTACAGTGATTTCTCATTAAACAAACCAAAACCTTGTGAAATGACATGAAACCATGTGACCATTGCAAATTGGTCATTTATTTGTCATTGAAAAGTCCAACGAGCTGCAGAACCAGGTGCAAGTCATATTCATCAAATTTTCTAAAGAAAAAAGAGGAAAAAATACACTTATGATGACGGTCTGCTGTGTTTGTTTCCGAATTTTTAAAACAAAAAATATATATACTTGTTATCTCTTCTTTTTAAATATATATTTTTTTAATTTATTGTCTTTCACATGGCACGTTTCTGACTCCATATGATATGTTTGTCGAATTGTAAAACTCGAATAGTTCACCATCATCTCTACACCGAAAAGCCAACTGAGGTGAGTCCCGTGTCTGTCTTTTCGCACCCACTCGTGGGCGGGTTCACAGACGGCCACATAAATACCGTAAGTCAGGGCTTTCTCATGGTGCCTCCCGCTTCATGACAGCATTAGTGGTGCTGATAAAAATCTGAGCGTGTGCTGGAACAGAGCCTTGAGTCAAACACAGAAGAGCGTCTCCATAAAAACATGCGTGGACTATGCGCAAGATGCGAGTTACTTCTCCGGATCGAGGCGCGGAGGATGCGAGGCACCGGGACGCACAGGTATGCGTTTTGGCAGAATTCGAGCATCAAATTGTACCGTTTAATATTCATATCCTATATATATATTTATATATCAGTGTCAGCCAAAACGTTTTCGCAGCCTGAAGAGGAACGGGGTCCTCAGGAGTTTGTTTTCCCAACACAGTCCTGCGGGCGTGCGCGTCATTCAGCGCGGTTCAGTGAATCCGCACGTCAAACTGTTATTTATTTTAGCAACACATCGCTCCGCATCCCCGGGTGGTCCACTCTCCCCCTTCCGCCTGGAACCAGTTAAATGAGTTTAGATAAAAGGTCATCCACAACACGAATCAAAAGCTCCGTGTATACAAATGAAAGATGCTCTGGCAAAGTGTTTACGCTTGAAAAAGTCTCATTATTATAAGCGGTAGAGTTTAAGACTGAGAAGCACAGGTTTTTGTTTGGTGATGGAGGAGGTGTCCGTTTAACATTAAACGTGCGTGACACTGGATCAGCCCTCTGACTCGGATTTTAATTTGGACAAATGACGCGCTGGCCACTTGCCCAGAGTGTTCAGTGGAAAGTCTCTCCCCACCTGTAAATACGGGTGATGAGGGACCACTGAAACTGATGTCAGCGGCAGCTGAAGTGGTGATGCTGTTCCCGCAGCTTTTGAGATCAATAATATGGAAAATGTTGAGAAAACTGTTTTGGATTTGGTGATACTGGAGTATTGTCAGAATTTCTAGCAAACTTTAGCAGGAATTATGAGGCGAAAAATACCTTCTTTTTGTTTTATGAATGCAGTTTCAGTTTAAGTGTTTTATGGGAAGATATTGATGGAATATATACATTTATATAACTACCCTCCTTCTCTCTTCAGTTAGCCTTAGTTGGATGCTAGGACTTGGCTCAGAATGGAGGACTACAACCAGACATCCAACCCTTACACCTTCACCCCCGGCCACCGGGGAAACACGTCCAGCATGGAGCCGCTGCCCTTCAACGTGGTCACGGCGGTCATCTACATCGTGGTCTTCATTGTGGGGATTCTGGGGAACTCCCTGGCGATCTTCGTCATGCTCCGCTACGCCAAGATGAAAACAGTGACCAACATCTTCATCCTCAACTTAGCCTTGGCGGACGAGCTCTACATACTGGGGATCCCCTTCCTCGGTACCAATAGCTCTCTGTCTTACTGGCCGTACGGGAACTTCTTCTGCAAAGTGTGCATGACCGCCGACGCCATGAGCCAGTTCACCTCCACCTTTTGTCTGACGGCCATGAGCATTGACCGCTACCTGGCCGTGGTTCACCCGATCCGGAGCGCCAACTGGAGGAAACCCCAGGTGGTGAAGGTTTTCAGTGCCATGATTTGGATTGTTTCCTTTCTGGTGGTGCTGCCGGTCAGCATGTACTCGCATGTCCAAGAGGAGCTGAACACATGTAACCTGAGCTGGCCGCCGCCTGAGAACACCTGGGCCATCGCCTTCATCCTCTACACCTCCATCCTGGGATTCTTCGCTCCTCTGATCGTCATCTCCATCTGCTACCTGCTTATCGTCATCAGGGTAAAGGAGCGGAACAAATCTGTTTTTGTTCAACTTAAACTTGAATTTTTCTGTTGTTCTCTGCAGGTGAGGTCGGCAGGCATGCGAGCAGGGATAACCAAGCGGCGAAAGTCCGAGCGAAAGGTGACCCGCATGGTGATCATCATCGTGCTGGTCTTCATACTGTGTTGGCTGCCCTTCTACGTCACCAACATCGTCAACCTGTTTTACATCATCCCAGAAGACAACGCCACCGCTGCGGTGTATTTCACCCTGGTCATCCTCACCTACGTGAACTCCTGTGCCAACCCGATTCTCTATGGCATGCTCACGGACAAATTCAGGCTCCGCTTGGAAACCGTCCTCTGCCTTCACAGGTCCAAGAGTCTGAAACAGATGGATGCTAAACAGGCACAGACGGGGCCCAAGGAAAACCAAGGGCTGGTCAGAAATCCGAAGTCAAATGGACAAACCACGCAGGTAAGAGATTGTTGGAGGATTGTTTCTTGTGGGTAGCTTTGTACGAACCTACAACTGTGCAACTTACACAACAATGTGGCTAATATGCAGATTTTCACAGGGAAATAAGCCTCATGCTGTTGCTCTCAAACTATTGACGGCAGCAGCCACTGCCTGCTGAAAATGGCAGCAATGCATGCGTTTTTATGGAAAATTGAGCCAAGAAGAAGTTGCGAAATTGTGAAAAATTGCTTTTTTAAATAAAAGTCGGCAAGTTGTCAACACTGCTCCGCCTCCTGTGGCGGTCTCAGCTGCGACCAGGAGCTCCCGAAACACCTGTAATTTCATTAGTCTGTGGTGTGACAAGGCTAATGATATTAGCGCTCAGAATATTTTCACCTTTGTCTCATAAACCAGGGGTTCTTAACCTTTCTGATCTGGTGGCCCACCTTTCCCAGAACAAAATGTGCCCATTGAAGTCATAGAACTGATTCATGACTCTTGATTTCATTTGTGATCAATAACCATATTTAATCTACTTACACGTAAACAAACCAAAACCTTGTGAAATGACATGAAACCATGTGACCATTGCAAATTGGTCATTTATTTGTCATTGAAAAGTCCAACGAGCTGCAGAACCAGGTGCAAGTCATATTCATCAAATTTTCTAAAGAAAAAAGAGGAAAAAATACACTGTTAAGAAAATTGGAAAAACTGGATACAAATCTGAATGAAATAAATATAATAAAACCATGTCCAAATATAATCAAATAAAGACAATGTGTTTTATTTAAACTCCATAGAAGATATAAGTAAGTGTAGATGGAAGTATTTCCTAGAACTTCATAGTTGTTTACTATCACAGATTTGCAGCTGTCAAGTCAATTCTGTGACACACTACTGCCACCATACGTGGCTCATGTATTAGTGAGTCTGTGTGACACAAAAAGTGGCCTTGAAGGGGGCGCTTGAAGGCAGTCATTTGCTTGAGATGACCCTTGATTTTGTGTAAACCTGGGTCTTGAATGTTTGTTTTTTTTGAGGAGGAACGTATATGACAATCTAAGCAGGGTCAAAAGGTCATGAGGTGTGAAAACAAACAGAACTGCCATGTTAATATCTCAGTCTTCTTGTGATTATTTAGCTTGAGGACTCACCCAAGTGCAGAATTTAGAAGACGCACTTCAACAGTGTCTTAAAACTAAGGACAAACTAACACAAACTAAAAACTTTATGACAGTATTTAACCTATTCAACAATAATTTGTTACTGCTCCCCACAGAGTTTCCACAGAGTCTCAGCTGAGCTCATCCAGAACCACGAAGGTGAAGCTTCAGAGAAAGAGATGAACGGTCAGACATGGCTGTGAATGTTGAAGATCCTCTGTCGCTGACTGTGCACCTGCCTGAGGACAACATTTGGCTTGACTCTCCTGCTGTTTCAGCATGACACGCTAACAAAACAGTTGAGCTAAACTAAACTACTAAACTTGTTTGATTTGGACTATATTATACTATATTATCTCGTATCTGCTCGACAGGTGAAGCCTGGAATCCAATTTGGAATTCAGTTCTTGATGTCCTTGTGTGTCTAATGTCTAATGTCTAATGACAGATGTGTGACCTCCCAATTCCCAGTGACATCTGATCATGACATGACATGTTCTTCTGTGTGATCACAGATACTGCTCCTCAGTATGGCCCTCTAGTCATTAAAAGCTAAGACAAATTCTCTTCTCCATTCTCTTCCCTTACGTGTGATCGAGAAGCACTTTAGCTTATTGGCAGAGAGAGTGGAGCTCAACATCTGCATTCCTTCCTTTATCACGCGTTCACCTGAGCTCCAACTGAAGTTCCTTTTCCGTAATTGAGTTTAACCAACAGCGCAGTGAACAGAAGTGCACCTGCATTCAAATTTGAAAGTGGACACTTGATTTGTTTTTTCCTTATGGTGCTCCATAAATGACATGTCATATGTGTGTTATGGATCCTTAGATTTTGTATCATGAACATCCAAACTTTTTGAAAATGTGTGTGGAAAAAAACTCATTATTTAATGGTAGATATTGCCGCATTGTATGTCATATATATTGTCATGAACAAAATCTGACCAATAACTTGTGAAATTTCTTGCCAGTACAAATCAGAAAGTGCATATGTGTGAAGACTTGTTGTTTGTATGTTTGTTTTCACAGAGAGACAGAAAATGTCTTCAGTATTCAACTGCTAAACAGGATGTCATCAAATTTTAATGCCAAACTGTTTAGAGGCAAGATCACAACCTGCGTAGTTTGCTTAAAATCTTGCCTAATACTGGTAAATAAACAATAACGTCTGGACATTTTGTATCATATGCTCACCAGCTACCGAGTGCCAACTTGGTTCGCACAGTCATGTGAACAATGTGAGCATTTTAAAGGCTGTGACTCCTGGAATATATGATTCATAACATGAGTTAACTGCTGTTCGTCGCCCACCATCAGTTGAGTTATTGTCAGTGTTGCTTGTTCACCCTGTTTTTACATTGTAAACCTTGCAAATAAACACTTGTCCCCTTCTCGCTCAACGGTCGATAACGGTTGATACTGCGTCTGTAGCCACTTCAGTTCCCCATCTGAACCTAACACTGAGTCCATTCTCCAGGTGTGTTTACATTCAACATGCTATCATGGAGGACGTGAGGGTAGAAAACACACCCGTCTTTTGGTTGTTTTGATGCACTCACTCTACCTTTGTAGCTCAATGTCAAGTGACAGGGCTTTTTATTGAATCTGGATGACAGATGCCACTTGACTCGCCGCTGAGTCGTCGCTAATGTATTGATTTCTGCGCAGAACAGAGATGAGCTGGATGAAGTGGACACTGCATCATAGCTTCCTGGTAGATTGGATTAAAGGGTTTCAGTCTTAAGTGCTGCTTCTTACTGGATCATCCGTAGAGGTTCATCGTGGTCAGGAGGATTTGTACTTTTCTGTTACGTTCTCACTCGTGACTTAAGAGAATTTGTACAATTTATACTCTGTACAGGGACAGACAGACCCTAGTGACTAAAGTGCCCCTTGTGGAGACTTTTTTTTCTTTATGCTTAAATTTTGGAGAAAAAAAAAATGTAACCGACTCAATAATAATATTTTTTTGCGATGCGTAACCTACTTTCTGGCAAAAATGGTTTCACCTTTTTACAAGTGAGGGCATTAATGTTGGGTAAAAGGCATAGCAATGGTATGTGCTCTCTTGTGTGCCGTCCTTCAGTACCAAAGGTCAGAAATCTGAAGACAAAACTCATCAGGCCAGTGACATTTTTGGGAGAAAAATGTGGAGATGGTGGATCATAACACTCCAGGTAGTCTAACCCTTTATGGCCTTGTACTCCTAATGTCACTTCCTCTATAGCGCCCCACTCTGACTCTCATTGATTGACCTGATGGGCGCTGATGGTTTAAAAGTCTCTGCAGAGGTTTGTGGTTTGAAAGATGCATGGACTCCTCCAGCTCTGATATCGATTGTTATTCCTCCCACTGACTACATAAACCGCTTAATATCCTTGTAATCTGATGTGTTCCGCCATATGTCACTGGGCCTCCATAAAAACGTCCTGTAATGTCGCCAAAGATAGATGGAGCCTCCATATCATGGACAGGACAATTGCCTCTCCTAAACTTTATTGACTTTTATATTTAATATTTCTTCAAGGAAATTGTACAATTTTTTGGGGCGCCATGCATCCAAACTGATACTCTTCCTCCTCTAAACCACCGGAGAGTTTGCCTCCTGGATTGTGTCAAACCCCTCTTTCGTCTAATGCAGTGATTCACTGCGTCCTCAAGGGGTGAACCAGCGACAAGACCTAAACATGGGCTTCTCCCCTCCCCTCAGGATTCTGCCATCACGTCTTCTTGGATAAAAAAGTGTGGTGAAAATCCCCATTAATACTTTCATCACCTGACAGAGTCTTTTAGCGACACAGAGTGTGTTATTTAAACTCATCTTTGACCTTTTCTCAACTGCAGCCGCCAATACGGGGATGTTCCAGAGTAAGTAATATCTGTCCAAGAGTGTTGATGTTTACTATCTCCAACTGGTATCATGTTTCCCTTTTATATCTAAGAGCCATGTAAGCCATCTAAGAGCCTTTCACATCCTTCTTTCATCAAAACACAAGAGACAAGAACTCATTTCTGGTTGTAAATGTTGCACCTATGTCCTGGTGAGAGACGACTACCAATATGAGGGGAAATGTTCGAGGAAAAATAATTCCTTAGTTTCGTGTAAGAGGCAGTGACATGGACAGCTTTTGTTATTTTATTTTATTTTATTTTATGTTATTTTATTTTATTTTATTTTATAACAGCACTTTACCCCCACTGACCATGGCAATAAATTCTATTCTGATTCTGATTCTGAAAAATAAGGGACTTGCATTTGCATGAGTGAAGAAATCCGCAAAGGTTGTGTTTGCTGACCTCATGCGGTCACATTTGGAAATTGCAGGCAAAAAATAAATCAATGAAAATACAAATTTAAATAAGAACTAAAAATGCATTTGGAGGTTGAGCATTTGCTGAAACAGCAGCTCTATATGTTTGTATCCACTCTTGAATAAAAGTCGAAATTTTTGTTTTCATATAAGTGTGTTTTTATGGTTATTTGCGCATATATTTCTGCTAATTATTTATTTTCACTATATGCATGTCCCCTTTTTTTATTACTATTATATATTTAAACTTTTTTATTTTGGCACCGCTGGTATTCCATAATGATTTATTGAAGATATATTTATATGAAGCCTGTTTTACCGACTCAAACGAGTACGATGATGATGATAGCAGTATATTGCCACCAGGAGGCAGCATTGCTTTGATAGTTCAGCGTGTGTCCTTCTACTTCAGAGCGCGCCTGCAGGAACAACAACCGGTATATGAGTTGCTGTTGAGGACGTGATAGAACTTCATCTTAGAGCTCCTGCCGTCTGTGGCATCACTTTAAGGACTACATCGGTGGATGAAACGCTTCGGATCAGTTCTGGAGCCGCGCCTCCGCTTCTTCTTCACATCTGCTCTTGGACTGTTTGGACCGTCACTGTCTTTTCCACAGTGAGTTTCGAGCCCCCCTGGACTGTATCGATAATCCGTGTTATGGTGGACAGCGTGACGATCGGGGCAGACATGGTTCCGCCCAGCAGTGGAAGTTGCTCTGTGCGCTCCTGAGCTCCCATCATCGCACGTTATATTTCTGATAAAAGAGACCAGCAATTATGACGAGCGAGAGGAAACCACGGCTTTGTATCATCGCTAAAGGCGAGCACGGGTATGGATTTCACTTGCACGGTGAGAAGGGCAAGAGCGGCCAGTATATACGGAAAGTGGAGATCGGATCCCCCGCGGAGGAGTCGGGGCTCCGGGCTGGGGACCGAGTGGTGGCGGTCAATGGTGTCAACGTGGAGAAAGAGACTCACCACCAGGTAACGTTCCAGTGCCCATTTCCTGGACCATTATGAAGACCTTTTCTTCATGTTCATGCTGTTTGAAGTCAAGTCAACACCAAAACAAACTTGAGACGTCGACCAGTCAACTTTATTTATACATCTCCATCATCTCTGATACCTATTTTTCTTGGCTTTTCTACGAGCTCAATTGGAAATCAGTGTATTACAGTGTTATTATTATATTCAGACTTCCCTCCATCGTTCGTCCTGTAGTGTTGTGGAGATTTCTGGGGGGTCATCTCGGGGTAATCCAATCTCTGTCCACCAAAAGTGGAGCATGTGTTTGCGTTCTCATGTGAGGTTTAGCCGATGGCAAGGTTGTGTTATTGATCCTGTTCCTGCTTTTTCAGGATTTCGGTCATGGAGTGCGTCACTCTCTAAGATCACTACTTTGCAGATGAGGCAATCCCTTTGGATCAGTCTGTAGACTACAGCTGCACTGGTGGAGTGACAGCGATGAGAATTAGCACCGTAGTTTTCAGAGTATAGAATGGACTTGCTCCAATCCTCCAGCTGGAGTCAGACCCAGGACCTTCTATGTTTCTGTTCTTCACCTGCTCGCTTAAAACAATTTGTGCTGTTAGTCCTTTACCAGTTTTTATTTCATAAAATTAACACATGAATAAGGATTCCATCACAGTTCCCTCTACTATAGTCAGTGTCTGAGAGACCGGTTGGATGACAAATGCTCCCACTGTGCTGTCTGTCGACATCAGTCAGCAGCAGCATTTAAAGATAACAACAGTCAACGGTTGATGGGGCAGATCGTCTCATTTGTCTGGGTGTGGAGGGAAAAGGTTTCCTCCCAGAAAGAGAAACTAAAGGTCTGCTCTGACTCAAGACTGTACTGTATGTATGTATTAAAAACAAAGGTAACAGATCGAACACACTGGCTTCCCTCAGTCTTGCTCTTAAGAGTTGTCCCATCTCCCAGGTGGTGCAGCGGATCAAGGCGGTGGAGAACGAGACCCGGTTACTGGTGGTGGACCAGGAGACTCATGAATGTTTACGCAACCTGCGGCTCACTGCCACGGAAGAGATGGCGATTTTGGGGGTCAAAAAAACCCCGTCCGCCCCATCGTCCCCATCGCCGTCGTCGTCTTCCACACCGTCGTCTCCCAGCAAGAAGCGAGAGAATGGTTCCCTGTCCAAGCAGCCGGTGCAAAAACCCACCAGAAGGTCCCCGTCTAAGGCTGCAAAGAAGGTACGATTCTCTCACCGACGCTGAGGGTTTACGCACAGTTCTGAAATCAACCAAATGTTGAGTTTGAGGTCAAAGAGTAGCTGGAAAAACGGAGGTTGTGACCCGAGGAATCTGGACAATGTAGTGACATGTCAATTTAAAAGTGATCTCACTCAGACAACAACCTGAAATCCAGTGCTGCGCAACATCAGACCAGTCTGCAGTCACTTGTTTTCATTGTGAACCAGATGAGGATGGAAGTCTGTTGTTTACAGTCTCCACTGGTTTGTCAGTACAAAGAGACGAAACAAGAAGCATTTCTAGGCCTTTGATTCTCCTGAGTAACAAGGATGTGATCAGTTGAACGCTACATGTTTCCATCAGACTGCCTTCATGCAGCATGTGTTTTCACTTAGTCGCAGCTCGCAGTATGTTAGCCACACTCTGGCGCGCTCGGCAGTGACAAGGCCAATCAGTTAAATGTGTGCGGTTGTTTTCTTTTTTTTTTCACCCCTTGGCACTGCGAACTGTGGGGAGAGATCCCTCAGCTTGGTGGGGTCAGGCCGGCCCAGCCAGGCTCAGGAAATGCTTGAAGCACTAGTGTTTTTTTGGGTCTGACCGATGGCTAATGGACGGAAAGGAAAGAGGAGCCAAAAGGCAGAAACTGCAGCTGAGTTTGGCAATTCTGAGCCAATAATTCCTCGTGCTTTTGGAGTGAATGTTCAGATAGGGTCACATTCTTATGCCAGGAAAAAGTCCCATGTTGCACTGCAACAGTTACTTGAGGCATTAATAAATTAAACATGTATTCCTGACCAAACTTGTTTCTGTTAGACAAGGCATGCCCAAAGGCAAACCCCTGTTTTTATTTGTCATAAAATGTGATTGTAAATTTTCACGAGTCAATTGAAAGGAACATTAAGAGCTAAAAACAGCAATGTGTGTGGACTTTCGAAGACTAAAACTGTGCCTGTTTATCAGTTTTAAACAGAGCTAGTGTTTAATATTTCCCTTCTTTGGTTGAGTTTGACGCCTCAATGTTGGGCACAGATTAGAAGCAGCATCAAACCAGTATTTTGTTTCAATGCAGCACGGCTAGAATGTGCTAGCTACGGCTGCTAGCTACCTAGTAAGGGGATACACCTGCAATCTGCCAGTTGTTTGTGGCTGTTTTATCACAGAAAATGAAACACAAGGAGGGAAAGTGTCACCTGCTGCAGTGGGTGTGCCACACTGGTCTCACTCTCTCGTGGCACTCCTCCTGTCTCACATTCCTCTAATGTTTGCTTTTCCATTGATTTGAGACTGAGCGGATTCTTGTCATTCTGCATCCGTGTTATAGTTACAAGGAACGCAGTGCAGGAAGTTTGACCTCTGACCTCGTCTTTGGAACGGCTTTTACAGTGGCCGAACTATGCTGAATGGCGCTTAAAACTGTGGTCCATAAAAGACATTTTTACAGCCCTGAAGCAGGAACTGGATTTTAGGGTTATCAGCCTCACCCCACTGGGATGAGAGAGAAGGAGGCCAACCAAAGCTCTTTTATGTGGCAATGAAGACATGTATTGCATATATAGTTTTCTTCATTGGATGAGGTTTTGAAGGTTTTTCTGAAGGTGAAAAGCTAAGTTAGCTAAGCTGAGCTGAAGCTGTTGGTCCCCACATCATGTCGGAAGTGATCTCCCTTTAGCAGGAGTCCAAGGCTGTCGCCCAATAAATGAGTCAAAGACACAAAAACCTGACTGCAAATGAAATGCAATGAGAGGGAAAGGACAGTTGGGAAGTGATCCAAACACAGGAAAAGAAGTGCGGTACCTGCTGTGTCTCTCCTCAGCGGTGCAGAGAACAGGCTTTTGTGATGCTTGTTTCATCTCAGATCTGGTTCAGTTTAAGTAGACAAGATGGCCTTCGTCGCTACTGAAGATAATCTCTTCGTGATGATGTGGAAATTGTCCTAAACTGAGTTTATTTCTGTGACTGTCAGATGAAAACCGTTGACAACAGAGCACTTTAAAAAGGATGCTGAGGACCAATTATGTCGTAGCTGAAGGAGAGGACGACTCAGGGCCGAGAACATTATGTGTCTGCTTTTTAAATGTATCCCTGACAAAGCTGGACGCGCTCTCTCGTGGATACATTGCTCCCTGAACATGGGTTGAAGGCTTGTTGGCGTTCGGAGATAAAGTCTCAGCTGTCACGTTCTCACAAGAGCGTTTCCTGCCCTCAAGCTCTGAACACATTTATCACAACTGTATCCTTGTTTCCATCTTCAACATTTTCAGATTTCGACAGGGCTCATAACACAGCACACTTTCAAACTAGAAACATAACTGATAATATGAGTTTTATCAGTTTTTCCTTTCCTATTTCCGTGTAGTAGTTTGACAATAGTTTCCACATTCAGCATCTTATATCTTGCTAAACCACATATTCTCTTCGTGTTTTTACGTCATACTGTTACTTAATATTTGTAAAAAGTTAAAAAATTATTACGCCGGTTAGGGTTATTTTTTTCTATGTTTATCAGTCAGTTAGCGTACCCCATTGTTTTCAAATAATGTGTTGAGTTGCAGTGAATTATCTCTTATTTTACAGAGGAAATTCAAGCTCAAATTCAAAACGAATGGTTTCAGTCACCAGCCAACAGACTTATGCTTTGTTATAAATCCATATTATGGTTTTATATTCAAGTGTCAATCATCTTATTTGCTAGCTAGCTTGATAGCTGGCAAATGTGCCTTCAGTTAAAAAAATAGTTTCCCAAACTGTTCTGAATGCCCTTCCAATTTCTTCTGACCTAATTCTGTCTTCCACATGAGGCCTCCATCAAACACATTTTATGTCTTGTGTTGTTACTTTCTCCTGCTGCACCTCCAGGACAATCAATTCAGCAGATAGCAGTCGCTACAACCACTGCAGTCAGCGCCATAAAACCAATGCTGACATCACTCAGTAATAGAACTTGTCCAAAGAATGGACGGCGCACATCAGGAAGGAGTTGTTCCAGGAAATTGGTTTGGTTCATCTCCAGAGGGCGGGAGGTTCTTCTCAGCAGGGGCTCAGTTCTCATTTGGATGAAAGCGTGTTGTGTGAATGGATGATCTTAATCTTCTTAGACTTAAGGTGTCCTCTGTCACTCGTAGGGGGTTATATATTATAGTAAATAAAATAGTACCTGAGCATGTTTAATCCAAAATGTTAACCTCATTAAACCACTATTCTAACCCTGTTGTATGGTCTAAATTATGGCAGTGCATTATGGGTCTAACCCAGTTATAAAGTCTTCAAATGTTGCAGTGCATTATGGGATTACACTTTGGAGTGTGCTTTGCCTTTATTGGAGACAATCTGGAGTTGTGTTATAGAAGCTAAAGGTGGCCACAAATGTAAGTAACCAATCTATTTTAGCCTTCACCAAACGTCTCTGTATGTTGTGGTGTGTCTCGCAAGCGTATGTAACCCATTAGGTTCCGCCAATGGTTGTTTATCTTTTGGTAGTTTCCTAACTAGCTCTGGAAGCCATTGTCTTTTGAACTTAATGGTTTTCAAGTTATATTCTCATGTGAGACATGTCAACGACACAGTTGAGGAAATGATGATTCTATACGTTTAAATCAAGGGGCCAGAGGGTAAATAAGAGATGTGATCTTGCTTCTCTTCCCTGCACAGTTCCTCCACATATGTGCACGTGTTGCCCTCATGTGTTTGATCGGAACAGCAGAGAAGGTAAAGAGCCGCAGACGAAGGTCAGGGCTGCTGACTCCGAGGGCCACATCTGCTCGTCCATTCAACAAGAAAAAGATGTTGCCTGTCGACACTAATGTAGCAGCTCACAGCAGGAGCTGTCTGCTGGGAGTCAGCACTTGTGTTTGTCCCACACCGATGAATGTGAGGAGAACAAATGTGGGTTACACGTTGGGATCCGTTTGAACACAGGAGAATCATATCAAACCGACTCTGAATGAATGAGTTCATTTCCTTACGAACATCTGGAGCTCATGTTGGGACCACCTCCCCCAACTCTGAATACCAACCATGTTACATCAAGTCGGAGGGTCTGGATTTTGTGGCTGTGTGAGAGCTTGAAATCTTGGAGGGAAAACAGCATCTTAAGGGGCGTGTGGGTCGGTGCGATCGGGGATTAAAAGAACAGACAGGGAATTAGCAAAGGTGGGTAGAACAAGAGAGAGTATTGTCTTAGTCACGTGTGGGTGTGTGAGTGGACGCAGCTGTGTGTGCTGTTGATAGAAATTTGAACGTTGTCTGGTCCATATTTGACTGGAAGACAGAAGGAAAGTTGCATCAGGTGGTGTTTACAGATAATGAGAGGAGCACTAGATATTTCTCTTGGTGAACGTGGGAATGCTGGAGCAGCGCAGGTCATCTGCAGCCAGGCTGAAAATCGATCCATGAGCTGCCCACGCAAAACCTTCTGCCAGGAAACCCATGTAGCCGTCATAGACATCCACTTAGCTTTAATGACTCTCAATCGTGTTCGAGATGTTCCACAGGTTCACTGAAAATCTCTCCTGCATGCAGCTGCTCTCACAGCTGTCGAGATTCCCACACGCTCCTCCGTCTTACGGCCCACGGGTGGAACCACTTAGGAGCAGCTCTGAATGAGCGTTAGCATCCAAGCTAGCTCCCAGTGCTGTCGTCGTGCAGTTCCATTCGCGGCTTCTCTCTTTCAACCAGGAGGGGTTTGGTGTTAAGTGAGGAGACGTTGGCACACAAGTTGGAGGATGTGTGTGTGTGACGAATCAGACAAGAATCCTGGCTAATTGATTCATTACGGTGAGAGAGAAGAGCAGCAGCAGCGGCTGGCATGATGCATTTCTTAAAATCCAGTCTTTTAACTCGTGAATATGCCTTAAAGTACTGCGACACACAGCTGAATCACAGATATGTTGTCAGTGAGAGCTGTTTTGCTACACAGCAGTGACGCACAGCTGCCCGTGAGGGGTGGCTGGGGGGATCTGTGGAGAACTGATAACAGGGGTGTGGGCTCACAAGTGACATCACTCATGAAAGCATCGACCCCAAGGCCTCATGGTGGGATCATAACTGTGGAAAATATGTCTGAGGATGAAAAATAGAATGCACTGTCCGATCAAAAACATGTGACCCTGTGTGTCCTCTCCACACTAGTTTTAAAGTATCATCTGACAAATGGCATCTCCAAAGAAACCATCTCATATCAGCTCTCTTGTGCTGAACTGTGACCCACATAAACAACATATTCCCAGCCCGATCTTGTGTTCCGCCAGAGTAGCTTCACTTCCTGCTGTAATAACTCCACCGTTTGTAATTTCCTTTCCCTTTCTTCTCTATTATGAACCGCCTCATCTGCTTTCCTTCTCACAGAGGGCAACAGTTGAGGCAGCTGGGTGGAGAATACCGTGGTACACACACACACGTGCCTGAGGAAGATGTCTGGCATAGATTTATTCATCCATTTTTCTTAACAACACTGAAATGGGTTGCTGCATAGTGAGAGCTGGTTAACCACGAACAGGAACTCCATGAGCGTGAGCCAATCGAATCCCTTTTTTATGTGCTCTGGGAATAAAAACTAACTTAACATGTTTTTTTTTAACTCGTATTGAAAGCAGAGAGTAAGATTTGTTACCCTTGTTTAGTATTTTTTTGCTTCTTGGGGGCGCCCAAATGCCTGCCTCTTCTGGAAACTCCTGCTGCTTTCATGAGAAGTTCCAGGGATGGGACGTATATAGGACCAAGAAGAGGCCATCTCTGGGACCTCCTCACCAAGTCAACGCACCTCAAGAAGGCCTTCTGACTTGATGTTGAGGAGCAGCAGCTGGATGGTTTTTCTTTTCCTTTTAGTCTATGAGGATGTAACGTTGTGAACCCTTTCCTAACTAAGAACCAGGGTTTTGGAAGAGCTGAAAAAAAGTGAAAACGTCTTCCCCGTCCCAGAACTAACTGACATGTCGGTCAGTCTGAAGCCATCATGTCATCATGTCTGTGAAAAAGCACTTTTCCACCCCTGAGCTTAATGTATGAGCGACAGCGATAAGCCTTCCCTGACAGATGGAACAGGCGCAACAGGTTCCACCACTGTCTCCACAGCAACCTCTTGTCAACCATGACATCAGCAGTCATCCCATGTGTCTCTGTTGCTGGTCGTTCTGGCATCAGCAAGACTTCTAGCAGTTACCCACAATTCAATTACACCCAGGTGAGCGCAGAAGGATGGAACTATTAAAGCTGGGGCAGACCGTGAAAAAGAGCCAACCCTTCATCTTGACTGACGTTTTTATTGCGTAAGGGTCTTCAGCTGTTCTCAATACTGCGGAACTGTTCTACTTTCATGAGTGAAAAGTGTGCCGGAATGCCAGGAAACTCCACTCTAAGTTCTCCCGAGCTTGGAAGCAGCACTGGAACACAGCTTTTAGGTCATGGCTAGAATCCTGGCCAATATGGAAATTCAGATAAATCTGCGTCCTCGCCACGGAAACAAGACTTTTTCTGCGAGACATAACAATGTCATGTTTCTTTGCTTAACCTACTTAAGGTTAAACAACCTGAAATCCATCTTTGCAACAAGTAATGTATTTATTCTTCCATTTAAATTTAATTTTCAAGTGCTTGCCTCAAAAAACTGCACACACAATCTAAACATTACTCACTTCTACCCGGACAAATTCTTTGGGACACCTGCCTGTAGCCCGCAGCAACTAAAGCTATGGATAATAAGTTGAGTAAATAAACAGTTCCATGTTAGAATTTACGATTAAGAAAAGAAAGTTACGCGTGGATTGTGCAGTAGAGCGTGTCCAAACATAATTAAATATTTCGTGTACCCAGAGGGGCAGTGATGCTTGGCTGTGAACGGGTTAACCGCGGTCACGATCTGTCCATCGCAGTCCGCCGCTGCTCAATTATTCAAGCCGCGATCTGGTTTCATCAATGTCGCTGCCAGTGGTCACATACAGAAGGGAAAACACACACGTGAATCATGGAGAAACTGATGTCTCCCTCTGAGGAGACTCTGGAGTACGAATGCAGTTGTACCTCATTGTATCTTGAATGGACTTTGGACTTATATCCGTTCACACTGCAGTTGGTGGATGCACCCAACCAGCTTATTTTGGTGTTATTTGTTCAGGGCAAGTCTGGTCGGCCGCATGATGTTTATGCCCCTGAGAGGTGGAAAATTCAATTTAATGCTAATTTGAAGGGCACTTGATTCCCCGGAAACTCCCATGAATCCTTGAAAAAATAGGGGAATTTGATAAAAGCTGGAAAATGAAATGAGCTATGGACAGATATGTGTAACAATAAATCTTTAAAAGTGTTGAATAACTTGCTCCAATTGGGACTACAGCGCTAAACAATTTTCAATGTGCCACTCTCCTCCAAATCCTCCTTTTATTGCATCATAATTCCTCTGAAAAATATCATTATTATTATTCTCTGTTGTGTTATTGCAGTGGTATCGCCGCAGCATGGGTGAAGTCATTTATAGACGCTGTGTAATTTCTCCTCAGCCGCTGATCACGCCCGCTCTCCACCTACACAGTCAGGAAGAGCAGCGCAGTGAGAGGAGTGGTGGACGGAGGAGAGCAGCGCGTCCTCTGATGGTATCAGCGGACGGTAACAACAAGTCCGAATCAAAGCCAGTCAGGACCATAAGAGCTCCAGCAGGCTGCTGGAGAGAGCTGATGACAGCCGACTGTTAGCATAAACACAACCACGGGCTAAAAATACTGCCTATGTGGGTTGAGTGGAGATGGAAAAAATAGTAGCAAGCGTTTAGTTTTTTTGAAACTAAAAGCATAATTTGTTTGCATATAATCCGCCCTTCAACTTTCAACTTCCCGTGGGATTATCGGAGACATTGCGGGGAGACCATAAAGCACCCACATCATTCTATAGCTGAAACCTTGAAATAACATCACAGCTGGAAATGTTTAGCTCATTTCTGCTGCGGAAGTAAAGATGGAAACAGAGTTATGCAGGAGTGAAGATGCCACAGCTTCAGTCAAACATCTTAAATAGCAGAGTGAGATAAGATGCTGCCTTTATTTTCCTGTATTTACTGTACTTTAGAAGCATTTGTCGCCAAGATTGTTTGGTTCCAACACTCTCACACCAGCAAGAAAACTTTGCTACAGCCACAACACACTCTTACACACTACATACCTCCATCTGCATGTGTGAAACTCAAGGTTCGGGGGCCAATCGCGGCCCTCCAAGTATTTATTTCACAAAGCTCAGAGGCTGTTTTATTTAATGTTAATAATTTAGCTGGAGACAAGATGAAAGGGAGGCCAATGAAAGATGTGGACACTTGTGTGTCTAGGGGGGGAAAAGTTGCATAGGTTCCAAGATTTAAAGGGGAGACTGATGCATTATTTTCAGGAAACTGGGCTGTGTTCCTGTTACCTTTACAGCTGAGACTTTAGAAATGACATTCAGCACGTTCCAGTTATCGACATCTATGCGCTGCATTTTGAACTAGAAGGAGAGAGGGAAACACGAACTTTCAAAAACTGTGAACTTGGCTGAACTCCTTCTTCCTGTTTACATTGGGAAGCCATCTTTGTTTTGCTGGGGTGGTGAGGATTCTTGACTTTCCGACTTTGAATCCTGCAGCGGGTGACGTATCAAGCACAATTGGAACGTCCCCTTATTTCCTGATGTATGAATTCAGATTTTGCGTTCATCATGTTGCGTAAAAACAACACTCCAGTCGGGAAGTAAATGAATGTCTACTGCTCTTGCAGCATCGATGTAGTTTCAGTGGAGCAGAACAGGGTTTTGTATACACTGAGTGTGGACTGCAGGACGGACACAGATGTCACATCTTACTGTCATGAAAGCCACACCGGTTTGACACAGACAGGCTTGTTCAGAACTGTCTGCTCGAGTGAGTTTTATTTTTGGTTTCAATTCACTATGCACGATTACATAATCATCCAACATGAACAAACTGTTCTCTGGTGAAATCTGTTTTTTTTCCTCTTCTTTTTTGGCCCCAAATCCCCATCTGATTATCATCTCTCCTAACAACCATTCACCCCATTATGATACCAGTAAGGTTTTATTCATCACTGAGGCAAATTTTACCTCCATAAAGCATGAACTCAAATGACTATTAAAGCAGCTTGAATATTTTCTGACAGCCAGATCAATTCTGAGATTACAAAACTGCAACGCGACCTAAGATCAGTTTGGAAAATGTCAGCGGAGGCGAGTGGGAGGAATAAAGTAAGCAAAAACCTAGAGAGTAGGCGTCGCTGACAGAAAATGAGATGCAGCAATATTTAGAGCTGAAGAGCCGTGCGGAGAGCTAAATACTGATGAAAAAAAACGCTGAACAATGACAAAAGTTTCCAGAAGACAAGAGGAATTCTGTGGACCTCCAAAATAAACAGTGAGAATCAAGCAGCTGGAAGCCATTAGGAGGCAGTGGACCCTCCGCTGGCCTCCTCTTGTGTGTCCCTGTAATCGCCCCCCGCAGGCCAGTGCCATCGCTGTCTCGCATGTTTGTGAGCTTTCACTACACTAACCTAATCTGCTTGTGTAAGTGGGAAGACGGCTGGATGATGGAGGGAAGGTTTACAGCGTGTGGTCTGTGATCCCGTAACTTATGCAGATGTTTGAGTGCGGCGCGTGAGAAGAGAGGCCGACAACTGAGGGTGTTCAGAGCCAGATGTTGTGATTTGAGGGAGAACATTTCGATACGCTTTTCCGCTTAGTCAGCAGGCATCATTCAGCGATGGCCCCACATGAGAGGAGTGGCGCTTGAAAAAACAAAGCTGCCACTTTATATTCATGTAAACCTCAAGAAAATAATGTGACTTCACCATCTAATTATGAGGGTTTTTTTAGTGAGAGCCCACGTCAACAGGCAGGAAGTGCTGTCAAA
This sequence comes from Synchiropus splendidus, assembly GCF_027744825.2. Lineage (NCBI taxonomy): Eukaryota > Metazoa > Chordata > Actinopteri > Syngnathiformes > Callionymidae > Synchiropus > Synchiropus splendidus. Next base: position 5,269,167 of record NC_071352.1, read on the forward strand.
GGAGCATCGCAGGAATTCCTTCAGTTTCATGCCACAATGAGTGTATTGTGTGTGTCAGCGGGGAAGACGGTTGCCTCACCCTTGACTCTCTGGTGTATAAGCAGATGATTCCCTCGAACATGAGTTCAGCTGTCTGTCTGGTTTTACACTTTGAGCAGACACACATCAATCTTCCATGTTCTCTACCTTCAGCAGGAGGCTCTCGCTGAGGACGACGCCCAGTCGAGGCCTCACCCAGACCTGTCTGAGCTCACCCCACGTCTGTGCCACCTCATGCGAGCCGAGATGGGCTACGGCTTCAACCTACACAGCGATCGCTCCCGTCCGGGCCAGTACATCCGCTCCCTGGACCCGGGATCTCCCGCTGACCACGCCGGCCTTCGACCGCAGGACCGGCTTATCGAGGTTTGTGATTGGCTGAAGACGGATGAATGGTGAGCCACTGAGTTCACCCCGATTCACCAGAGAGATTGCAGGATCTCAGGATGTAGCTGCAGGGGACCTTCAATACCACAAACCCCACTAAGACCCAAGACTTTTCAGGGTCAGTGCAGAGGTATAATCCACCCCCTCCTCCACACCATGATAGAGCAAGGGAAACATGAGTCTGCAACGCTGCAGTGAAATATCTAGCGCTAAGCTTGAATACTTGCGGAGCTTTTGGGTTTGGAGGACCAACTGTGGGATGAAGCTGTACTTCACCACTACTTTACTATCGTCATCTATAACATTACTCCGGAGCTATGATCACAACAAGACAACTTAGTTTATTCTACTCCAAGTGTTTCCATCCTCTCCTGCAACAAACCATCAAAATGACTTGTTTTTGTCAGTACATCAACAACAACTCCACCGACAGTAACACTAAAATCCATAATAGACGGAAACTTTTTCATCTGTTACTGCTCTTATGTTGCATAAAAACATCACCAGGGGGCCATAAACTTTTCCTCCTGTCGTCCACATCAGCAGTTATTTTATCTGAGGTCGCTCGCACGCTACCCTTCATTCCCATGACCTCTTGCGCACTGTTTGCAAATCAGGCTCCAAGAGACTCCAAGAGGGTCCAGAATGAAGGAGAGAGTACGCTGATATTGAGGCTTCCTATGTTGTTTATTTATTAGGAGCTATTTATTTTTATTTGTTGATACATTTGTACTATTTTTATAATCATGTTTAGTTATATTTTTTTACTTATTGTAGAAACATCCTTCCTTTTCTTTCGGCTTCTCCCTTCAGGGTTAGCAACAGCGGATTATCTGCCTCCATCTCACCCTGTCCTCTGCTTCCTCTTCTCTCAAACCTACATTATTAATATTATTTATTGATGTTTTTCTTGAATGAAAAACCATTTTTCATCTCTAATTTAAGGCGGAAACCCTCATTAGAATGAGAAGGACTGAGACTTATCTTTTCTCCTGTGCAGCATGATGTTCTGCAGAGTGTGGGAACATCCTGGTCACTGGTGACCTCATCTCATCATGGAACTATGGAACGACAAAAACACTTTTTCAAACACGCACACACGAGCGAGGCTCGGAAAAAGTCCAGATGGTGTGTTATCAGGGAGCTAACAGACACGATGTCCCAAAGTATGAATATCAATGAGATGCTGTTTAAAGGAGCAGAGCTCCGGTAACTGTAACCTGGAAAACCTGTGTTTGTGTGCAGACTGTTGCGTCTGCTGCTGACCACGAGTCGGCCGACTTTTGTGTGATCTTTCAGCAGCCTTTTAGAGAGGTGAACAACCTTGAGAGATCTTTTCCTCTCGCCTGCTCGCTCCATTACACTTGAGGTGTACGAGCGATCAGCAGCGACGCTGAGCAGATCCACTTGTACCACCTGTACTGGAGCCTCACCAGCTTATGCACTTTCTCTCAAGTGACCTTTGGAAGCTCTCTGTCTCAGCAGAGCCGCTGTGTGAGTCCCATGAGAAGCTGCCATGTGTTCTGCCCCTGCAGCACCTATTAATTAGCCCAGTGAGCAGAAGGTATTATCCTGCGTGGGATGAAGCGCTAATGAAGGGCTGAGAAACATGACACAACACCTGTTGTTTGGCTGAATACAAAGATGCTTTTTCTCCCTAATTCTAATCTGTTGTTGTGTTCTCAAGCAGCCAGTGCTGAAGAAAGAAAGCCTGTTGCATTCAACTTTTTAATGCTTTTCGGCTGCCCTTCTCTGAGCGGCACAGTAACACGCTCATTGATCCATTGATCCTATGTCCTTCTGCGATCATGAAAAACTATTTTCAAGCAATTTCTCCCTCAGGTCACGGACACCTGAAACCCAAACCCAAGCCCATGCAGGGCGGCATCAATAATTGAGAGCACACCGACACTAACTTGCTGCACGGCTGCTGCACACGGAGAAGGGACGCACAGAACTGCGGCACTTCGACTACAATAACCATAAATATGAACGTTCTCCGGTTGTCATCAAAGCGAAAGGGATTTACTTTACTAGTAACAGCGCAGTCCGCCCTCGTGTTGGCGGACTAGAAGGTGCGCATACGCTAGCCCACAGCGCCACCTACTGGATAACCTGTAAGTGGTGTTACACAAATAAAAAGGGGATCGGTTCCAAGATTTAAAGGGAAGACTGATGCGTTATTTTCAGGATACTAGGCTCCTGGGACTTTAAAGCTGACCGTACATTCAACATGTTCCAGTTATCGACGTCAGAAAACTTCTTGATAAATATGCGCTGCTTTTTTAACTAGAAAAACGAAAACTAAAAAACTCAAATATAGATGCAAAAAATGACTTCCAAACTTGACTTTGTGTGAATTTGTGCATCTGCTAGTCTTCAAAATGACCTGTAAAAAAAAAAAAAGACTTTGACTTAGCGGCATTGCCAAGTTAAATAAATAAATAAACATTTTTAACAATCAAAACAGTCGGATATATTACTGAACATCAAAACAATGTTTGACTTAATTTAGCTTAGCATTTAGCCTCCTCAACACGCTCTGCTGCAGACTAGTTGACAGCTTTTTTTTTATGTTTGCTTCACTTATTTTTATTTTTCCTAGTCTAAAACATAAAGCCATGTCTCTTCTTCTGACACTGACATGATCTTTTCCCTCCCAGTTGACTTCTATGACTTTCTTATACGATACTGTTGCCTTGTGCAGGTAAACGGTGTAAACATCGAGGGGATGCGACACGCTGAGGTGGTGGCCTTCATCAAGAAAGGAGGCGATGAGACGTGGCTGCTGGTGGTGGACCCCGAAACTGATGAGCACTTCAAAAGAAGAGGCGTCATTCCCACAATCAACCATGTCAAAGGTACAGATTTCAGAAACCAAATGCTTTATAAAGTGGACTTCATCATCATCAAACGTTTTAAAATGTATTTCATTTGAGTCACTTTGTCTGTCTAAAATGCCTTTTAGAATTGATGTTATTTGGTGAAAATTAAATATATTTGTCACCATAAGGTGAAAATATTTTGTGGAAACAAGTTATATTTTGATGGGAAACGTGTATTTATTAATTGTGAAATTGCCAATGTTTTATGGAAAATAAAACTTTTATTTTTGTCAGACTACGATGGTCCATCTATATCGAACGGGTCACGCAGCCCACGGATTAACGGCAGCTCCACCTCCCAGTCCATCAGGTCCACACACTCTGACCTCAGCAGCCAGGGCAACAGCACGCAGGTGAGGGGAAGCATTGATGTTCGTGCTCTTTGGTCCTTAACATTTAACTCCCTTTTTTCTTCTCTCCATGTGGCGAAGCTGGCCGACGATGACGGCGCACGAATGATGGACCCCTTTGCTGAGATTGGCTTGAGCCTGAGCGCGACAGCGGCGGAGGAGAAGCGAAAGCTGCACGCCAAAGAAAAGAAGAGGGCGCCGCAGATGGACTGGATGAAGAAATATGAGCTGTTCAGTAACTTTTGAGACAGTTTTATCACGAAGAGCACCAATCTATCCACGTGGAGGAGCAGCAAGATCACTTTTTCCTGGAACTATTTGTGATGAAACTGCTGACTGGAGTGGCACAAATGAAACAAATCTTCCTTCCATTCTTCCCACTTATATTTTGAAACTGTTTAAATGAGAGTGGAAGAAATATTTTTATACCGCAAATGCATAAGTCTCTTGTGCATTTGCATCTCTTGTCTCACTATGACATCATATAAATAACTTAGGGGACACTGTGATAATTATCATATCAAACCAGATTTGGCTGAAAATCACTGTGAAGGAGTGTTTGGTGGGTTGAGGGTGCAAGTGAAGGACATGGAAGCGTGTGATGGTGAGGATTTCTGATTTCAGTGTCCTGTTTGCTTAACAGGAACTGTTGACTGGAGCTCTTCTAATTCATGTAATTTGATAATTATAGAGTCGAAATTATCATAAAATAAGTAGTTTATGTGTCACACATGAGCAAGTATTTTGTCTGAAATCTGAGATCAAAAATGGAAAGAACCACTCATGAAGAACGCGTGTGAAAGGAAAACAAATGTTTGGAGTAAGGGTGAGCTTTGAAGTGATGGCCACAAGGGGGCGTTAAAGGCGTTGACTTAGTGACGAGATTCATCTCTGTTGCGCTTCGTGAATTCTCGTAAGGCAAACTGTTGAATCAGTGTGACGGCGCCGATATGAAGGAAACCCATATCGATAATTATAACTGATCACCAATATTATTATGACCGACATATTTTTATTCATTTCACAACTTTAATAGCTGCTAACCTCTGAAGACTCGAAATGGTGGTCATAATGTTAAAGATGTCAGGTGTATGTAGCGTGACCAAAAAGTGGTTCAGTCAAAAGTGAATGTGTTTAAATACTGAAGCTAAATAACATGTTTTTTTAGGTGTTCACACCACAGCAGGAGTGTTAAAAGCTTCTGGGCAAATTCGACACAATCGGCAAAAATAAATACATAAACTGTTCATCCTGTGCTCCTCAATGTTCATGGAGTTTGAGACGAAGGGTCTACGTATGTGAACGCACGAGCAAGACTATTGAGGGACCAGAAAGCTTTTACCTGTCATAGGCGCCTCCGACAAATGCTAAGCTAATTGCTAACGTGGCACAGATGGTTTTCAAAACACTTTCGCACAGGTAAAAACAAACAATATCTGACTCGCTAACCATTTAGCATCCTAGCAAACACAGAAAAAAACAGCTATGAAGAAACCTGGTGAACTTCATTTTGCCTGAAAGTTATTGCACGTGCAGTCGTGAAGTCACTTGTCTGAGTCAAATGTATTTGTGTGAATTTACGTTTTTATGTAAATAAAAATGATATTCTTACCATTGTGTGTCTGTGACGATGCGGGGAGGAATGAAATGTTCCATAAATTGGACCTGCAGGGGGCGCAGTAGAGTCCCATTATAAGGATTATAAGGATCTATGGGAGAGACTGTGGGTGCCAGTGAGCTTACTGGGGATTATTACTCATAGGAGGACAGCTGTCATACACATGCTCCCACACATCGGGACAGTGTGTGTTCACACCACGTAAGCGCGACTAAACACACCAACAATGCTCTGAAAATGTGTTTATTGATTTAGACTGGACAAGATTAGTCGATGATGTCTGTGTTCAGATCTCAGTCCCGACTGCAGAAGTGCGCTGGGCTCACTGTGACACTGTGGAACTGTCTTTCTGGCGCATTCCTTTCTTTTTATTGGTCAAGTTTCTGTGGGTCACACCAGCGTACAGTTTCAGTTTCATCCTGTTCTCAGAATCCTCCACCAGCCAGCTGCTGTCGGGCCACGTGAAGGTTAAGCTCAGGTCAAAAATGTGTGTGAGGGTGTTTTCATGTGTGACCCCATTGTGTGGGACTTTTGGGCCTAAGCTATTCAGTTCTGAGTGTGTTTACAGTCGGTTATTACAGGTGAGGTCTGAGGCTATATGGAAAAAGAACACCAATGACTGTCTCTGTTCGACATTCATGAAGAACGTCAGCGATTATTTCAGCACAGAACTGCTTCTTCATGATTCATTTGTGGTCTTAGTGCCCAGAAACCCTTTCTTTATTGATCTACAGCAAACTTTCATCACGAGTCAGTAAAATAACACAAATTAATAAAAAGCAATTCCTGGAAATAGTTTATAGATATATGCAGAATTTTGTTAAACCATTATATGATTACTAGAAATGTAAAGAGGTGAATAAAAATAAATAAATAAATATGAATATCGGTGAATACAGCAATGAATACACTAACAATGGGAAAATGCATGCGGGAATAATTTTATCAAAATTAAAATAGAAATAAATGTGTGCCCTAGATTAAGTATGCATGCTGGATGTATAGGAAATGAGTAAATAAATGAAGCTCTCAATTGAAAATAATTGCATAATTAAAGTGGAAATAAGTCATTAAAAGTTTGTAGATGCATTTGCTAAAATGGGCAAAATACATAGCTATTGATGGGGGAATTATGATTTTGACATAACTGCCCGACATTTATTTTATCCAAATAATGCACTTTAAATATATTCCAACTGCAATGTGCTCAATTGGACGGCGGGTGACAGTGGTGTTTAGGGCCTCCAGAGCAGGAGCAGCAAAAACCTTCAAAGTGTTTATTATTATGCTTTATTATTATTTGAGACACATGAAGGTTGGTTTATTTCATTCGATTATATGTTTGTCAGTCAGGATTTCCAGGTAGTTTGAAAAACCAGAGCCAGTCAAGTGGCCGGAAGTAATAGAAATGAATGGCAATGTTAACCGATGACCCCTTAAATCTGATGTAATTATTTGTTTTAAAAACGTCAAAATCTGTCCATAACTTGTGCTGAGTTGCTCACAAAACAATAAACTGATTATGTGTGTTATGTACAAAGGAAATGCCTTAATGGCTACATGAGCATCTGCGTTTTTCTCAGTTTATTTACGATTTACACACCGGTGTGTTGCATCCGCCCAACACCTGTGATCCCACTAGATGGCGCAGTTCAGGCAAAAAAAAAAAAAACCTCCAGTAAATCCTACTACTACTGGTGCATTGTTAAGATGTGGTTCAACACGTAGACACTTTATCTCCAGAGGTCACCTCAGGGAGCAATAGCCACATCAGCCCCCCCACCCCCAAAAATGAGTGCACTTGGAAGCAGCTGGCAATTTCAGAGATGAAACACAGTGAAAAGAACCATAGGTGGTCACAAACTAGTTACCCGTGATGATGTGTGATTGCTTCCCTCCACTGTGTAAGAAAGTATTCACTCATTTCTGTTTTATGATGTTACTTTTTTCTTCCCCTCCGCAGCCACATCCCCACCCTGACCACCGCATCCCACCCAAGTCAAGAGTGCCGCCCTTTGGACGGCACCAGGGCTGCCCGGAGTGCCAACAAGAAGAGGGGAAAGGAGAGGTAGGGGGAAGGGGATAAGAGCGTCCCCATGGCAACTCTATGTTTTTGTTGGTGCTGTGAGTCAGAGCAGCAGTGACTCACAGTCAGGAGGAAACACACACAGTCACATTCACACCCGACTCACACTCACAGAGAAACCAAATAAGGACAGAACCGCCGACATGTATAAAGAGGGAGAGAGGTGGGGATGAAATAACTCAAGTTTTCTGGAGGGAATAAAACTGGCAGTAAAACAGATCATTTGGAGGTGGCACAAGAAAGGAGGCAGGAGGCCACGAGTTCAGGCAAACCGTCTCACAAGAGCGGCTCCAGAGGGTGGGGGCAACGGAAACACACACAGACACGCCCAGTGTGTGCACACCTTGGCTTAACTTACTAAACCAGCCATTTATTGTCTGACGCCTACACATGCGGGCAGGTTTGGTTCAACGACAGTTTGCAGTCAGTTTTCCAAAAACACAAAGCACTTTTTAAAGTTGGTTTAGAGAGAAAGGTGCAGAGATTCACCCCCACTGACCTGATCACGGGATTCAGACCACCAACCTGCTTCAACCATGCGTCCCACTGTGAAAATAAGTAGCTTGTAAACACACAGTGAGGAGCTTTAACAGCACGGAGAATGGAAGGTTCATATGTGGGCGTCACACTGTTGTGTTTTTGTGGCTGCCCAGAGGTCTTCTGGCATCTCCGCTAATCCACAATTAAATATTCTAAAATCAGGCTCCAGGCTGTGGACAGAATCTAATCCTGATGGGAAGCAGTTTTACAGTACGAGAAATAAAATAAAGTTGATTGGATCGTGGAGGACTGGGAATTGTACTGGTTCTCTCCGTAGCACTTGTGCCCTGAACCTTAAAGGTCTGGTTGTAAACAGCATTTTAGTTTCATCCTGGAAACAAATGAGAGGATAGAAATGCAAATGCAGGAGCAGCGTGGGAGCACAAGGTCACGCACATGTGGAGCAGCAGCAGGAACCTTCACTGACATACAGAGCTGTTGCTCACCAGGCTCACAATGGTCACTCCAGAGGAATCATTCAGAAGAAATCATAGACGCAGTTGTTGAAAATGTGTCAATCAAAATGATCAGGTTTTTGGATCGTGGAAGGAAGCCAGAGCACATACACAAGTGGTAACTCAAGTGTCAAAGTTAGGAAAGTAATATGTACATCGCTGAAAATAATATTGAAATAAATGAATGTGGAAAGACATAAATATATATGTGCACAATGATTTTACAAGTAAAGAAAAGTAAATAATTGAAAACATTGTTCACTTTTTTTTTTTACTTCCACCTTCATTCACGAACCCAAATATAATTGTTTCCACATTTATTCCAATCATTTTTCCCATTCTTATTGGGGAAACTTATCCATATTCCTCATTCATATCCTCAACTTTTCCTCATTTTTTTAAATTTCAGATTTAATAGATTATATTTTTTTATTATTAGATTTTTTTTTCAATCTCTGCCTATATTTTTTTATTATATTACTCACCGTTATATATTAAATCTATAAACTTGTTTCCTAATATGTTTTTACTATGTATGTCAATATGTTAAGAGTTAAGACCTAAGTTAAGATTCGTCAGCCATTTTGTTCCTGTTTTAAAATTTACGTTACAATTTCTGGAGTCTCTATGGCTGACTTTAAAATCACATGTAAAAAAAATAATAATAACTAAATTTTAAAAAATGGAATAAATAAAAAATTAAATTGTAGAAAAAAATTTACATATTTTTTTAAAGTTATATTTTGAGTCATAAACCTTAAAGCTTGAACAAGCTTCGAACAAAGCATTCATTATATTTAAATTTTATAATTATTAATAGAATTATTAAATGCTTTACTCATTTCATATTTTGTCTGCATACAATTCTAGCTGTACATCATGATGCTATATTACTTTTTCACACATGGCATCGTCATATTTCACCCCTTATCCAGCAGCAAATATTGGTGCAGGCCACTGTTGACCCTGATAATTCACCTATCATCAGCTCAGGGGACCATCAAGACGCTCGGTGTCTTCTCTGCGTCCTCCCAAATCATAAAAGCAGATTTACGGCTGCTTCTCTGCGCTTAACCATGCTGACAATTTCCTCTTCCTCTTTTTCCATTCACTCCATTCTGGTGGTTTTATTGCCGTGGCACACATCGTCACATGTGTGGAAAAAGTCAGTAAATGCTATAAAGTTAGCAGCAAGGCTGGAAAACAGCTCGAATCGATCTGCTGGTCAGAATCTTATTTTTGTCAGGGCCGACGTGTAAACCTGGGCAGAGGTTAAAAATAAAAGTTGTTTTTCTACAAGTGGCACCCAGAAGAAGGGTCAGGGGTCAGGGGTCGCTTGCTAAGTGACGAGCGACAGAAGAGGCCGGCGGCTGAGCCGCGCAGCTCACAAGTGCGGTCAGAATGTGGTGCAGGCTTGTAAAGAGACCAGGAACTGGGGAGAGTGTGTGCGGCTGTTGACACGCAAGTGATTAACGACACGGCGGAAGCCGCTCGCTCGACAATGCGCCGCGCTGATGATGTCGGAAGCTGAATACCGGAAGTGAAACAACATGTGTTGATATCCTTAACAATGGCCACCACAACATCCGGAACGACAGCTTTAAAAGTAGTATCAGCTGGGGGGAGAGGCAGGGGACACCCTGGACAGCACACCGGTCCATCCCATACAGACAGACAACCGCTCACTCACCCACACTGATGGACAGCTCAGCATCATCACTGATTTCTGGAATCTGGATCAACCCTCTCCCACATATGAGGTCAGTGAAGTGACTTACTGTCATGTGGTCCAGCTTCCTGGACTCAGTCACAACACAACTGCTCCTGAAAACACATCATCTCCTGCATGTTGTCTTTTAAATCTGTCTCAGACTGAAGCTGTGAAATCACGCTTTCACTGTTTGTGTATCCTGAGCACCGATCTGTGCACCGAGTCGGAATACCAGACTCCAGAAGCCAGACTCCCGCTAGCCGGCGGGCAGGTGGTCAACTGGCTGGTGACCCAACACAAACTGTCAGACGCGGGAGGAGACATTCAGAAGCTCTCGTCTTCACCAGGACTGAAAACCAAGGGCCTTACATGGGATCAAAGGTAGCGCCGTCCCATGGCTAACACAATCTCTGTCTTACTTTAACACAACGGGCTGCCACGGCGTCAGTATAGGACGCAAATTCCACACACCTAAGGTCACTATATCACACCATGGCAGTGAGGATGTGTTGCGTTCCTTGGAGGCCCACAGCCTATCAAGAATGAACTTTAAATGTAGGACAGTACTGTTGAAATGAAGTCACACTGAGCTGCTTGGCAGAGGTATACATGTCCTAGTGGCACATGGAGAATATGGCTGCAGGTTCAATTTATTCTGACTGTTCGGACAGTGAAGTATTGGCCATGAATCAAAGAAAAATTAGCTTTTAAAAATCATATTCTGAGAAGTTACATATCAAGTTTATTCACTTGATGTCAACAGTGGTTTTAATGGGGAGAGTAAAAGAAGATGGCCATATTGTTTTTGTAAACAGGCATCCTCTCATCCTGTGGGAAAATAGTCCATGTGAAGAGCAATGTTTGAATATTTTTGTGGGTCATCAATACTTGGGTTGCACGTTCAACAGTGGTGACATTTGATTCTGAGAAGGTGTTGCCGGCCACATAAGGCGTCATGGCGGACCGCATTCGGCCCCCGAGCCTCGAGTTTGAAGCTTCAAATATGGCCACGTTTTTATAGCAGAAGTAGGCATTTCCGACCTGAATAACTAAAGTGGATTGCTAATGTATTTCAGTGGTCGACTCAGCTAGCGGCGTCACCAGCTGCTGTTGAAACTTCGGTGAGCGATGGAGGCACAGAACAGAGGAAAAGCCAGCACAGCAAGAGAGGTGTGGAGAGGAGGGGGGGGGGGGGCAAAGGTGGTCCTGTCTATGTATTTTTAGGTTGTGGAGTGGGAGAGGGCGGTATCTGCTCAAGGGGTTTTTCCAGAGGCTTATATTTAGAGTTGTGTAAAAAAGACAGAGGGAGAACAGGAGGGATGTGAAGTGTGCACTAATGCCAGTCTGATGTAAGAGTCTGCAATAAGACCACACACGCGCGCCGCTCCTCCATACATCACCCCGCGCCCTGCTTTATCATACGCTGGCCACACCCTGTACACACACACACACACACACACACACTCAGGACTCAAGCATGGATCCTCCACGGCTCCACGGTGCATCAGAAAACTCAGACATTCCAGACACCGCACTTCAGACAGTGATTTTCCAAAAGCCCAGAGAGGGGGATGCAGCTGAGAAAGCAATACTAATAATAATGGGAGAAATGAGAGAGAGAAGGAGCGAGCTGTGGTCTCCTTATAGCCGGCTGAGGATAATAGCATGCGCGCTGGCGGCGTCAGATACCCAGCGAGGAAGAAAGGAGAAGGAGCGAGCTCGGAGCCGCAGTGACGCCATTGTGGTTCAGCAGCACTTCCTGTCTACCGCCACAGTGTTTGTGTGTGTCTTGTCTCCATGGCAACTGCCAACACATAAATAACAGAGGGAAGGAAAGAGGGGAAAAATAAGGAAAGAGCAATCAAAGTGGAGCTGATCGTTGCAGGATGGTTTGAGGTCGGCAAGATCTTTTCGAGAAGTTTATGACCAAGCTGCTTTCTCGTCAGGAGGCTCTGGTTGGATGTGAGGCTCTGAACTCAAATGTCCCAGGATCTGCTGAGGGATGGGGGAACGGCAGAGGGTGGGTTTTGGAGGGCTGGAGGAGATCACACAGCTGAGATTCTCAGAGAGAATGGAGAGTGAAAGGACGAAATACAGAACTATCTTGAGTTCGATGGCCAAATAAATCGCCTTTATTCACAGAGGGTTTCAAGCAAAAATGAAACAATAGTAACTTAGTGTAAATAAAAATGAACATTGCTCATCATATTGACAGGGGATACAGGAAACCGGTCCAAAGATCGAGAGCGACCTTGACTCCACCTTTTCTCTTACCGGTTTTCTGCAAAAGTTCAAGACATCTTTTTATTTGTGATTCTGCTTTACATCACCTCTTTACATTACATCGCTCTAAATTTAAGAGTTGACTTTTTGTTCACATGTATAATCTTGATTTAAAATGCCATTTCTGTACACAGCTGATGAAAATCCCCCTACTTTGCGGCATGAGTTGAAGATGAGCCAATGTTGGTGACAGTCATTTCATGGATGGACTTTATCAGCGTTGTCTGCTCTTCTTAGTCTGATTATTTATTTATGTATTTTTAATCATGGAGCAACGGAGCCGCAAAATTCCGACCCAGGAAGCAAATGGAACTGAAGCTCAGGATATCAACATAAAGATTCCAGAAAGTCAAGTTTACAGCAAAACTAACTGTCAATAAAACCTGTTCACAGAGTTCAGATGGAAATGAAGACTGTGGGAAAATGAGCACGGGCAATGTAGCTGTGAGGAATCTAGTTACTCCTAATGTGGAAGGATCCTGTTTAGGGTCGCATTTCACAAAATATCAGCCAAACCGTGGTGGCGATCTGGACTAGCTGCACTGGAATTTTCCGCCTTCATTTGAAAATTAAAACTCCTGCAGAATGCGTTTCCTAAAATCCACGGTAGCAGTACGACGTCTTAGGATTTTAATAAAGACATTGATATGGACCTTTGAACACATTTTCCACTGCTTCTTGCATAATTTGATCTCTGTGACCTTCAACAAATAGGAGCCTTTATTTTTTTCCACGCAGACCTGGTGGCCCAGATTAATCTCATTTGCTCCCGTCTGACTCACTGTCTGTAACAGTCACTTGTATAAATATCCTGCGTGACCAGTTTTCTCACACACACGCAGTACCCTGCGCTGAAAAGATAGCTATGTTCCCAAGCCTTGTATAAAGCATGTGTCATGTGAAAAACTTGTAATATGCAATGACCATTTAAATCATTCAGACACTGAACCGAAGCGGTGCTTGGATTTCAGCCACATCTTGCGCCCCTTGTCCCAGCTAGCCAGGGCCATGACTAACTTAGAGGTGACAGGATAAGAGACCACAATGACACTGACAGTGTTAGTCTGCTATGAGTTTTGGAAAACTGGGAGGAAACTTGAGTCAAGAAAAACAATGCTAAATCTGTCCTTGTTGTTTTCATGACCCATTTTCAAAAGTACAATAGTGAGATCCTGAAATGTTATTTTGTGTGTCACATTGTTTATTTAATTTATGACAATCTCCTACACATGTACAGAAGATGGTGGTTTGGAGTAACCATGACAACTATGCATGAAGCTCAACACCGAATCTGACAGCTGGAGCCAAATCTCTGTTGAAATCTTTCATGAGAAAGCGTTGAGATTTTGTGTCAGACGTGGAGCAAACCACCGAGCAACTTAGAGACTGCATAAACAACAATTCACATCAAGCGACGAATGCATCATGGTCAACCGACTTACTGGCAAACTCATTTCACCAGGCTAAAAGCATGCGTTGCTAAGATACGCGTTATTGTGTATATGTGTGTGTGTGTACTTGTTAGGAATGTGTGACGTCCGCTCATTTGCAGGGGCGTGGCTGCGGCGGACTTTGTCGCTAGCACACACACCCTGAGACTAGAGGGAAGGAATAGGAAGTTGTAAAGCTCGGATCGAAATTCTCAGGTTGCCGTCTGTGCATCTGTTGATCTGACAGGAGATGAGCCACTCAAGCTTGTCGGAAAGTCTATTTTTCTAAATGGATCTTGCTTTATGGAAGAGTTGTTGGTAATACTTCCGCGTCAGTTTCTGATGGCAGCAAAAAGAAACGCTCATCTCAGGTGGTGTTTAATTTCAAATTCCTGTGAAACCTCCCCGGTAGTTTCCTTTCTCCGACAATACAACAATAAGAGCTGCAGCTTACTCTCGCTGGTGGTCATAATAATATGGCTCATTCTGAACCAAACTTAGACGCTCTCATTTCGCCACACTCATCGCCTATGATGGAGTTACCGGTGACTAGTGAGGTCACCGGAATACATCATTACCGCAGGTGTTTGATAACAAAAATCCGACCCCTGATGGAGCACTGCTGCAAGGTGTGTCTTAAAGACCAGACGTGAGGACTGGACCAGGTTGAGACCGGAATCCAGGGATCCCTCTGCGTCACACGCCTAGTGGAAATGCTTCCATTTTGTTTAAAGCATTGATACGAATGACCGAACGGCCTTGTGAGATGGCAAACCACGTGTCAAACACAAGGCCCTGGGGCCCAATCTGGCAAGTCAAAATCATTTTAGAAGGCTTTACATTAAAGCTGAAATTCGAAAACTAAAAACTGAATCACCCAGCACTTTTTTGGTCCACTTGACTGGGCTTTTATGAAGGTGTGCGAAGTATATCAGATGGTTAAACATCTTTCTTTTGACCAGTGTAATTGGTACGAGGAAGATCCAGGCCCTTGAAATAAAAACAATTTAAATAAAGTTCTGGACTAATTCGAAGCATTAAAGGCCTTAAAACAGAGGAAACTATCTCAACAACAAATCCCATATTGATCCAAGCAATGTCAGCGGGACATGTTGATCTGCTCTCTACCTAAAAACAGAGCGTCCAGTGTGTTTGTCCAGTGTCACACTACACTCTGAGTTCCGCTCTCTTCCTGTCTGATATTGACTCAAACGGCCTTTGCTGGTTTATTAGCAGCTGTGTGGCCAATTATCCCCCTGCCCCCTTTCCTGTGTTCCAGCACCAGCCGGGGAAAAGGTGCTGGTGGTTGTGGGGGGGGGGCTTCGGAGAGACGAGGAAGGGGAGGGCTGCCTCTCCACTGACATCGTCATAAAGGAATCCCCGCACAGAGCCGGGCTGGTCCCGCCCACTTGCTTACTCTCACCCTGTCTGGCTCCCAGACATCACTCGTTCACACACTCTCCTGTCTGCTCTGCCGAGAGCAGCGGACCCGAGATCAAAAGAGCCCGAATCGGAGTCCTTAGGTTCAGATCACACCTCTGGAGGGAACCAAAGTTGAGGAGTAAACCGTGTCCTCAGGTAAGAGCTGCTTTCTTCATCAGACTTTTTAAAGCAGCAATTCACCTTACAACTATGTTCTCATCTTCCACAGAAACTCTCTTAAAACTTCCACAACCTGTTGCTCAGTAGCGTGTGTCTCAAATGTAGCTCTGTGAACTGGCGTCAAAAGGTCAGCCGTAATCTTTAAGCGCATTTGTTTTGTGTCGACGGTGTCATTTGGAAACTTCATCTCCACCCTTCTGAATGAGTGACGGTGTAATTGCTGCCTCTTCTCTTGTGCAGCCAAACTGTCTGTGTGCATGTCATCTGTCTGTCTACACGTCTGTCACTCCGCTGGCAACAGATGAGCAGGAATAGAGGGGAGCGAGGGGGGTCATAAAAAGTTCTAGAAAAGCAGCCGTGAGATGTAATGGTAGTGGCGAAGTGGAGTGGCTCAAACATTCCTCTCATTGTTCAGAGGCCCTGTAAGGCTGTGAGTTCCTCAACCTCCATGAAAGGAAGGGAATCCAGCCGCTACTGGAGCTACAGTTCACTATCTGCTCTTGAAGTGGGCCAACTTTTAACCCAAAGTGCCGCGTAAGGGCGCAGGGTGGGATCGCGTTCCACATGACGGGAAAGCCAGAATGCATGGATGATTGCATCGACTGACGTAAGAGGTGGATGAGGAGTCTGTGACTGATGCCCATCGAAAATCCATAGGAGCGGGCTCGGGTTCAGGAAAGCGTGGCGTAGTGGAATAAAAATGTCCTGTTTGTGTCTGTGTGGTGGGGTGGCAGTGAGGCGGCTGTGGACTAAGTACAGGGCTGGTGGTGGTGAGGGTGTCTGGCAAGGAGTCAGGCTGGGGATAGGGTTACATGCTTGGGGAGACAAGGAGCAAACCACCAGTTTGGGTTGGGCTGCACTGGGCCCTTTTCTTTCACATACATAGCATTTTAATTCCAGAAAAAAAAGTGTTTTGAAGAAGAGAAAAGCTCAGGTGGAAGCGGCGCTTGAGCCACTGAATGTCACCTTGGTGGCGGTAATTAGACTGACACGCAAGTGAAAACACGGAGCCGGGGCGTGGTGTGCGAGGGCACAAAGATCAAGGTTGAAATGAACGTGATCGGAGGCACATTTCCACTTTACGCAGCAACATGAACTGAGACACTTTTTGATAAAACAAAAAAAATTTGCAAGGTCAGTGTGAGAGTAAAGCTAGAGGCGGAAGTTTCACCCACTCACCAGGTGCCTCTGGAGGATCTGATGGACCCTGAATCGTTTTTTTATTTTACCACTAATATCCTTCCACCGTAGATAGAAAGCTACAATGTTAAGCCCCGCCCCCTTTTAGGTTGACCTACTTTTTTAATATGACCTGAGAGTCAGGGACGTCAAAATACCAATATTACTCAACACAATAAACAAAACAATGAAACTTTATCAATGTTATTTTAGTATTAAAAAAGGCCTTTTTCTGCTACATATTGCGCAATGCTGACCTCTAGCAGCCAACTATTGTAACTTAGTTCCCTGCAAACACAGTGACTGAAAGACGTGGTCATGTACAGATGTACAGTGTCGAAGAGTTTTGTTCAGTTGCTGATGGCAGACATTGCCACGCACAAATCAATTATGAACCAGGATATTAACTGCAGCTCAATGTGTAACCTGCTGTGTTGACCATTTACTTAGAATTCGATTTTCCTCGGTGCCGAGGAAACAAGACAAAACGTCAATTAAAGAAGCTAAACAAGTGAGGTTTTACTGAAAGAAAACGTATGGGCTTCTGAGGTCCCTGCAACAAATAAATATAATATCATAAATTACATAAATATAAGCTTCCATTTTCTAAATAGGAATGAAGGAACATTCCAATTTTAGTGGGGTTTTTTTGCGAATGCGTCGCCTGTTTTATTTCCTTCTTGCCGACGCACAAAAATAATGAACCCTGTTGAACTGGAAATGCTGAAAGACAAAGAAGAAAAACAGGATTAAGTGACGGTCCAGGGTGGCACCCGCTGGTGCGGCGCCGGCTGCCATGCCAGGAGTGCTCTGACAAGGCTGAACATTTGAGTCTGGTGAAATTGGAAGGAACATTTCAGATTGAAAGAGGGAGCCTTGACCCTTGAGCAGCATTTTCCCGCAGGACAAAAATGGCTGCCGTTCGATTGAGGAGGATTATAGAAGCAGCGGTGTCTGCACACTTGCCTCGTGCTGCAACCTGGAGGTGCGAATGATGTCACTTCGCTGACTATTAATGCTATTCTGGGCTTCTGAGAAACCTGGCGATGGCTCTTGTCTTGTATCGATAGCGATCACTTCTGGGCGATTTTCACACGTGTCTCTATATATACATGCGTGTGAGGACGGGCATGGGGAGAGGAGATATGTGTTATAACAACACAGCGCTGAGAACCAGCTGTCTCAACAGAGGCCTTCCACTTAACCGCGTGCCCTTGTGTAAACGGCAGTCGACTCTCTACTGGTGTTGGAAAGAAAACAGCCAGTGGCCACGTCTACAGTCGTGTGCATCGCATCGACCACTGACTTACATTCAGCCCATCAGCTAGTTCACTTCAGTAAAGACGTCCAGGCGAAGCTCACTTTCTCAATAAAAGAACGATGACTTGTCAATAAAGTGTGATATAAATGCACAACACTAAGCAAGTTCTGTCATTAAGTGCGTTTACATGCTTCAGTTTTGATCATTTCTTTGCTAAAACTGAGCACCATCATGTGATTCCCACAATGGCGCTCTTGTTTTTCCGATCAACCCGCCCGCACAAACTCATGGGCTCCTACTTTTCAAGGGTGAAAGTCTTAAACCAGATTTTTGCACCTTAAATTGCACGTCTGCTGGCGAACAACCTGCAGAGATACGAGCACCTCCGTCATGACCCGACACGTTGGCGCAATTATGAGATTTCAACTTGGTGCCAAACTGTTTCCTCACGCCATCGCGCCCCGGTTGTCTAAAGCCGTGTTTGTGGAGTATTGTGTTCGTGGCATGTGATGTCAACCTCCTTATTTCGCTTTGAATCATGTAAAATCTATCAACTATGAATTATTCATTGCTAACGTGGCAAACTGCAGACGTTGCTTTATAAAGAGGCTACATGTTAATACTGTTATTACACATTTATTACACTACATATTTTCATATTTGATTCCGGAATAAAATCAAGCAAATGTTTGGCTGTTACTGTATAGTTTCATCGATCGTTACCACCCAAAATATACTGCAACTATCACAAAAAGTGTCGGGGAGTGGAGCCAGTTTTCGCATTAGCTAGTGGCTGCAGCCAAGAATACAATTAATATGCATGTGATGAAGTATGGCTTGTTCTGGGGCTTGACCTGAGACAACTCGAGTCGTAAAGCAGCACCATATAAATAAAGCATGAGTTGAGCGAGTGCAGTGGCCACACCAGGCCGCACCATGGAAATCAAAACAAACAATCCAAGCCATATGTAAAAGTCAGCAATGTGGAGATCCTCCCATGATGGAGTGTTTGAGGTGAGGTGTTGGACAGCGCGCGTCGACCAGAGTGCCGTCATTACAGGGAAGGGCCGATCCCGGCGACATCAGCAGCTGCGGCGAGGAGGGAGAGGGAGCGATGGAAAAGATGAAACGCGGGAGAAAATAACACACGAACCGCTGGCAGATGAAAGGATGGCAGTGTGGAGGCTTTGAGGGCGATAGAGGAGGTGAAGTGGAGGTGGCTTTGATGGGACCTCCGAAGACCTCCAGCGGCACCTCTGATGTGTGGACCAGGAATAATGTTAGCCCAAAAATAACTTTGAATTTATGGACTTCCATTTTACTGAGGCTGAATGAATGAGAAATCTCCGCTCTCGGCTCTAGTATGAGTTCCTCCTGGATGTGCATGAGCCGCGTCTCTTCGACTCCACTAAACCTGCAGCTATTCATGATGCTAATCCCTCACTCATCAGATTTCTTTTTGCGTACCACTATAACTTTAATATTTATGTTGCTGCTGTCGTCGTACGTGTGCACAATTTCAACTCAAACGTTCACCATTGTCCCATCCACATGTGATTTCACCCAAGTCACCTTCATTTCTGCAGCATAATCTCAGTTTATGCTTGGCCTTCAGAAGCCCTGTAATCTGTGTTATCTGTTGCTGTGGCTACAAGATCTCTCTCTTTTTTTTTAAACCCAAAAACAGGGACGCAGACGTGACTCAGTCGGAGCTTAAGTCGATTACAGAGAAGAATTTACTAATTACAGTTAAGGGTTTTTCCAACAGCATCAAACACTACAAAAAGCTAAACAGGGGCTGGATTTTCCCCGAAATCAGACCCTGAAAATACAATTACATATGCAGATTATTGAATTACCTGATGGCCCCGTAGGAGGCGTTTCATCCAAGAACTTGCTCAATATAGAATCTCGATAAATTTTTACATTGTTGTTTTATGATTTTTAAACACTTCATTTTATCACTCATAATGATATATATATATATATATATATATATATATATATATATATATGTATATATGTATAATTATTCAATAATTGAGATATTTTGATCTCTTAAAATGTTCTTTTAAACATTGTACTATTTTCTCATCATTGTTCTCACGAAATTTTAATATTTTCAAACTTCTTATAAAACATAACTTTATGTTCAGCAATTTTAAATAACATAATACACAAGAATAATATTTCAGTTGGAATAGCATTATGAGTGATGATGAATAGTCTGATCAGATCAACCTATTCTGGTTTATATTTCATAGAATATTCCTTAAAATAGATTTTAATTCAACGGTTTTTGGGAGTCTTAAAAGGTGAAAACATCGGTCATAATGTTTTGGCTGATGGTTGAAATAGCGTCCTAAAGGCGTGGAAGCTAAAATCATGAGCTTGTCACTGACACTCGGGAGCAGCTCTGCGAGCATCTTCCAGTGGCAGCGACACTCGACTGGCCACTTCCTCGCCAGCTAATTCTCCATTCTGTCATTCAATAGCTATTTTTATAAGAGGCCACGGGAAGTCTGGGAGTCGACGAGAAACATGCGCGTACAGTAAACAGAGCGCGGCGAAAACGAGCTGAAAATGAGTCAGACGCTAGCAAAGCCTGCGCCAGAAGCTGCCCGGGAGTTTGAGGTCGGCCATTGTTCGACATGTCTGTCGACCAGGGGAATTCCTGGCAGAGTGATTTTTGAGGGTAAAAGACTGAATCACATTGCCAGGGATTTCCAATGGCTGACATGAGGAACTCGACGTGGGAGAGGCGGCCGTGCGCGTGTCACGCGTGGGTGACTTGGCTGTGTGGCAGCAGGACTTAACGCACATGTGAACAGTGAGTGTCCGCCATGTTCACAGTGGTTAAGTTCTGCCGCCACAAGGCTGCAGGAAAGGTCATGGGGTCATGGTAAAAGGCAAACTCAATATCAATTCTCAGTGCTGACTTTTTTAAGATTTTATGTTTTTTTTTGGTCGCCACGGATCTAGAGAAAGCAAGGCCCGAGGGCCACGTGCGGGCCTTGGCCTGCATCTTTCCGGACCTTACAATAAGTTGACAAACGTGACAAGTTCATGTCATCATATTCATCATGAGCAATTGCTATTGTAATGTATAATTTTAAATGAAACGCAGTATTTTGATTCTTGAGCTCACTTACTTTCCCCCTTCAGCATGACTTATGTGGAAATGTTCGAGCAAATTTTGGATTTCGTGACATGTGACTCTGGGTTAAATCATGACGGAAAAATGTATTTAAAAAATATATTATGTGTTAATATGTGTCATTTGTGAGAGACGTGCTGTTTAATGGGATTTTTTTTTTTTTTTTTGTTATTTGATATAAGCTATCATATATTTTTTTCTCACATTTTTTTATTTATATTGAAGATAATAAATAAATAAAAATAAAAACATTATAAGTGTATACATATCCTGTGTCCTGATTTTTTTTAATTATTATTATCCTCTCTCATTTATTGTTCTCTTCTTGACTTTTAAGGATTTTTTGGCTACTTTATTATATTTTAGTAATCACAGTCACACGTTTTTTTAGTTTGTAGGCAAAAGTTTAAAGACAAAAATGTGTTTTTTACTTATTTTTTTCCGTACTAATATGATTTAATATTTATTCAAATATATTTTCATCTGTTTTCCCATAAAATGAATGCTGAATTGAAATCTCTTTTTGGTCTTTTATTGTACCAAAGACATGATTCAGTTGTGTTCTTCTGTACAAGACCTTTTGCATTTTAATCTCCATCGACAGGTTTCACAATAAGACAAACATGTTGTTTCTTGTTTTCCACTTCTTCAGTCGGACACTTCACTTCACTTAAAGTTCTCTGTAAATAATTTGAGAGATTTAAAAAATAAAAAAAGGTGGCTCATAACACGTGACGAATGATGTGTTTGAATTTGCCGTTGTGTGTCTGCAGTCCCTCTAAAAAAAGACTTTATTATATTGTTACTCCTTCCTGGCGTGACGTGTGGCCAAACTGTGCCGTCCAGCCGCTGTGAACGGTGCCCTTGAGCAAGGCCCGAGCAGCCCCACCTGACTTGGACGTCATCCGTCCTGGTGTGAAATGCTTGGCAGTGTAGCCGGTCGTCGTCAACTTCACCACGTGCAGAACAGACTTGGCGTCTCCCGCTGTGACGACATGTGTGGCCCTATTCGTGACTCAGTGTTGCATTGTGGGAAGGTTGGCGTGCGCTTGACTGGGGCAGGTTTTTGTGCCGTCTGCGAGCTTCTGGTAATGACAGTTGAATTAGCTGCCACTGTCTCTGCTAAATGTCAAATGTCTCATGAGCGTCCGAGAGCAGCCGGGCGGGAGCGTGCGAGTCTGTTGCCACTGGTGTATATGTGTCTGTGCATCATCTCTTTTGTCTGTTTCAAACTCTCGCTCTCTCTAGCCGTGTCCCCCCCCCCTCCACTGACCCTCCACTGGGTCGGTCTCCTGTGCCTGCTGTGCTGATAATCAGTGTGTGAAGTCTGCTGGCTCAGTTCAGCAGGAACAGGGGACTGGTCTCCTCTCCACACACACACACACACACACACACACACACACACACACACACACACACACACACAGATAATGCAATCACAACTGTACATCATATTTAACCTTCATTTATCCATATTAAAAGGAAGATAACAGCATTATCTCGTGAAAAAAAAATCCAGCTCTGCTTTTTTAATGAAGATAATGTCCGGAAAATAGCTCACAAGACTCTCGACAGAATCAGGTTTTATGAGGAGACAGTGATTTAGTGGTTATGAAATCTGTTTTTCTCTCTCTTTTAACTGTGTTTTAAAAATCATAAAAAGAATGAAATTACCATCAAGAAGTATGTGGCATCATCTGATATGATTACATCAATCTGCTAAATAACAACAATAATAATGTAATACATATTATATTACTATTATATATATATATATAAATTTGTGTATTTACTTTACTTACTATTGCCAATATATTAAACAATATTTAACAATATAATAACTCATTACAACAATAAAACATAACAATAGAGGATTGATTCAAAGGTCATGGTTTACAAAACACACATTATCTTTTTCTCCACCCCCAAGTGGAAAGCAACAATGTGCTCATGTTCTCAGTGAAAATTCAGGTCGCCTCAAATCAAAACCAACATGCTCAAGACTGGGATCTGGACCCAGAAGGGGAGGAGCCAGTGAAGCAGCGATGAAATGTAAACATGCAGTTTTTCATGCAGGAGTGACGGGAAAACATGTTGGAGCAAGTTGTGTGCGTCTCTGAAGTGACCCGTGAATGTTGAATAAAGTGAGTTTGACACGGTGCCAATAAAGAAAGTTGTCAGGCAGCAACCGTCTCTGTGTGTCTCTGTACAACTATGTTGTCTTTGTTCGACTGTCTGCTTGTAGCGAGTGTATATAGTCTGAAGCCAACATGACTGGCAAAGAACTACTAAAAACACAAGACATGGAAGGCAAAACTCACTGTTAAAAACAATGAAGCAGCTGTGGTGAGGGGAAGCAGTGGTCAGTACCCACCAACATTGGTCAAGTAACAGGAAGGTCGAAGGTCATTGATACATGAGCAGAATAGCAATAGCCAAATACAAAAGTGTCTCATGTTAAACAAGATACTGAATATCACATTGATATTTTTAAAAAGTGAAGAGCAACTGCGAGTCCTGATGTGTGACGGATGGATGTGGGAGATGGAAACTTCTTCCACAGATCAGCGACAGATTAAAACTGAAGGCTTAAATAACTTTCACATTGATGGATTCACCCGGTCTGGACTGCCTTGGGAGAGGTCAGAGAGGTCACTCAAGGCCACAAAGCACCACATCATTCACAGACTGGGAAAAGATTAAAGATAATATTGCATCCGCGCCGGATATATCTTCATGAACTCTGTGTTTGATGATGCACTTCAACGTTTACTAGTTTCAAATGTAGCAGAGGAACTCACAAGTCGTCGTCACAAGTTGAATGAATTAATGTGCATAGTTGTGACTTAAGAAATAATGGGTGTGTGATACAGAGTCATGATGGGGGCGTTCTAGATGAGCCAGGCGGCCGCAGCACCCATCGACCACAGCAATGAATTGTGGTTAGTCGGGGTGTCCGGACTCTACACGGATGTCCAGATCTACAGAGAGCCAGGCGCGGCAGCTGCTTCTGACTCAGGGAACTGAGAACCAACAGTCAGGAGCAGCGAGGATTCAAGCTCAAGTCCTGGTCCACCTCAGGTTCTACACACCCTGGTGCAGACTGATGTTCAACAATATCAAAGGTATGGGGTCCAAATCCTGAGCCGAGTTGAGCTCCACTCTCACATTTCTCATCTGGTTTTGCTGTTGAATTTACCTTCACTTGTTCCTCTTGGGCCGCAGCAAACTCATGAATGGACACTGAGGTCGACCTCCGGGTCCTAAACAAAAGGGTTTCCACCGAAGCAATAAAACTGTACCGCACCAATGTTTGTCCTTCCTTTCTCCACCTCAGCTATAAAGCCATTCCTTCCTCTTATGTTTTGATACACTAGAAACCGTCTCCACTTCAATCGAGGCGCTAAAGCAGGATGTTTGTCGGTACTGGCTCGGTTGTCTAGGCAACAGCACTGACGTCATAGAGGAGATGGCGGTTACACTGACGACTTCCTGTTCCTCCCCGGAGCGTGCAGTGCTGCTGACGCGTCGACTCCTCTGGTGTAATAATACTTCTGTCATCCATTAACTACTACATTGCTACTTTGGCGCGGCGGTGAATGATTCCACCCACGCCGCCGCATTCACACCTGCACGCTCTGCGACAAGGTGGAGGTTTCCATGGCAACAAAACAGGTAAAGATAGGTGCAGATAAGAGCAAACAGCAGAGCAGACCTCTAACCCCAGATGCTGATATCAATATGCAAATATGATCATCTGCGTCAGCCGACTTCCCACGTTGACCCGGTTCTGAGAGCCAGATGTCATAACACAAAAAAATAAAAAAACAATTTCTAGATTTTTTTTTTACTTTTAAATACATCTTCGGTCTTCTTGGGATATTAGGGGCTATATGACTAGCATAAATATGTACTTAGATGAATCATAACTTGAATTAATTTTTATATCTTTGTCCATACGTCTCCAAAACCTTTAGGGAAATTTAAAAAAATCAACATCAGGAACTTGACCTACCAACATTCAAGCTTAATATCAAAGAGCGACCACAAAACATTTCTTCTGCAGGCCTCAATTGAGTTTGAGGCCCATGTATGAGATGGTTTCAAATCCTGAAGCTAAAAGTGGCTGATATGGCAAATAACATGACACGCAAGGTTGTTTTGTCGCGTGATTCCGCCCCATTCAAACCCATCAGTCCTTCCACTAGTCACCAAACATACAAGTTCTATAGGAAGAAAATCCAGAATTGCTTTGTTTCACAAAAAGGGGAAGGAACTTTCAACCGACGAGCCCTGGGTAAACACAAGTTGCATTCACAGGAAGTCTCCCAAGATTGAAAAGGAGTTTTGAACTGAAAAAGATTTTTTTAATATTGAAATGCAGCAATAGGCGTTTGAATATTTTACACATTCTTACCGCTCAATATTAACTTAAATATATAATTTGCATATACATTATATACTTTTTTCCATCTTAATTTAAGATGTCACTTTACGTCTTGTCTTGCCTGTTATTTCTACTATTTATTATTAATATTATTTCAAAATTTTAACCGCTTGTTAGTTTTTGGTTGTTCTGTCTACATACTGTATATCCACCCACGCTACCGCATTCACACACACATATACATACACACACACACACACACATATATATATATATATATATATATATATATATATATATATATATATATATATATATATATATATATATATATATATATATATATATATATATATATATATATATATATATATATATATATATATACATACATACATACACATATATACACACATATATATATATATATATAAAAATGAGATATTTTCTTTTTTGCTATTTTAACATGATACACAATATAATGTACTTTAATTTATGACAGCTGTATAAATAAGAATTTATAGTTTTTAAGTATTTTAATTGCTTGTTTTTTTGTTTTTTTTATTTAATTCTTCCGACCAGATGCTTTTAATGTTATTTTAGATATATTTATTATTTTGGAAAAATTTTTTTGGCAATTCAAAATAATTATTCACGTCATAATTTAACTATTTTAATATGAATGTATACATTTCTATTTAGTTTCAAATCCATTTTGATGATGACAACTGAATAGACATCTTGCAAAAATAATTGTATGTTTTCCCTCAATAGTGAAACATTTTTTAAATAACATTTTATCCTAAACTAAAAAAAAAAAAAAAAAAAGTTCTAACTTTCATGGATCACATTCACCCAAATTTGACATTCAACAGCCTCAAAAATCATCAGACACAGGAGACCGCTGCTTTGAAAGGACCTACAAATTCATTTTTGGATTCGGCTGAAGGAACTGGAAGGGTTGACAAGTTGAATCTGTGTTTGTGTGTGTTCCCTGCAACAATTACCCAAATATGCTGTCATCGAAGCTCCTCTGGGGATTTTGGAGGCGGTCCTCACGTCGTAAATCAAGAAGATGAAGGCAATTATCACTCTGAGGTTTGTTGTGGAGCAGCTTTCAAACAAATTGCGCGACAAGAGGCCTCCAAGAGCGTCACATCACAAACCTGTTGACTCACAACATGAGTTGACCTCACACGCAGAGGTCATCACAGTCACCACACTCTTAACCCACTGAGGAAAGCAAAGTGAGACCATGGAAGGTGAAAGAGTCTTCCTCAGTGCCACTCACGCACACTGAAGCGGTGCAGTCTGAAGTCCCCAAGTAAATAAACAAAAACACAAGAGGAACTCAGCAAAAAAGATTGATTCTGGATGAACATGCTGAGGTGTTTATGACATAATTGAGTTCCATATACAATTTAAAATCAGGCCGGAGCTGACAAACTCATATCGTCCCATGATAGTAGTTTTATAAGATACAACCCAAGTG
The DNA here is from genome assembly GCF_027744825.2 of Synchiropus splendidus. Taxonomy (NCBI): domain Eukaryota; kingdom Metazoa; phylum Chordata; class Actinopteri; order Syngnathiformes; family Callionymidae; genus Synchiropus; species Synchiropus splendidus. The sequence continues at coordinate 5,296,029 of NC_071352.1, forward strand.
GAAGTGCCGGGGTCATTGAAAATGACAAAGGAGAATGACAGGAGGGGACATTTAAAACATATTTGGAGCAAATTAAAACAGAGAAATTGAACATTGAATTCATACCTTAACAAATCCTAATAACTACAAACATTACTACTCATACTATCACTTTGAGCTACATTAAAATATAGAAGAGGATGAACACATGAATGTTGGATATACATCCAAGCATATGAATAAATAGCAAAGTATGGGTGAAAGCACTAAATAAGACAAGAAATATCCTCGAAAAATCCTATATTTCTCTTCATTTTCAAAGGCCCTTTAAGTCGACTGTAAAATCATGCTGGGAAGCCGGGAAATCCAAAGAGAAAAGACACTGTACAGGTTTATACACGCAGGTATGGAGACGTATCCCCTTCCATCATCCATATATGTTACTCTGGATTACTGAGGCAAACTTTCCCTGATGCAAATAAATTCAAGAGTAAGGGGAGCGGAAACTCCAGTGCACACGTTTAATCCACCTGCTTGTCAGCGACCAGCCTGTCGGCATGGCGAGCGAAGGTCTGCGCCACGATCAGCGGGAAGACCAGCGTGGCTTCTGCGAACACCTGAGGGGAGACAGAAGAGACATATTACTTTGTACTCTTTACCCCTCCTGACACACCTGGTCTTCATTCTTCTTGACTTGCAAGTCATGTTCGCGACTACAACAAACTGAAACCTGGGGAAATGCCGCCCCCTTGTGGCAGGAAGCAAGCAGTTCCACCGGAAAAGTGACTTTTCCAGATCTGTGGGAACGCAAGAGCTTATCGAGGTTTGTGTAACTGCACACTTACTCCACCTTTGGTTTGTTTTTGTTTTATAGTGAACTAAAGATTTTGTTTCCAGGCTTTGATAAAAAGCTGAATATTCATTTTATGTTTACTTATTTGCATATTATTATTATTATTTGCATTATTAGGAGTCACAAAAGGCAGATTTTTTTCTCTTTTATATTATGTATGACTGCAAAAATACAGCTATAATTTAATAAACATCAAGTGCATTTATTTATGAAGGTGAACTGAATCCCTGCCTAGGTTTCCCTGCTCTAAAAGATCAGTTTCTCCCTGGTACCTTGATGGGTTTGGCGTCTCCTCTGATCTTGCCCCATGACACGGCCTCATCTGGGGTGGCCCCCGAGTCTGAGCCATCAAACTCCTGGCCCGTGTTCACGTACACAGCATAGTCTGAGCCATTCCTCTGGAAGACCACAGCACTGGACGTTATTTTCCTCAATCATCTGAGGGATGGAAGCGTTGTTACCATCAGGTTGGCGTTGTTGATGTGGTGTTTGACCAGGCCGCCACCCAGGATGATGGCTCCAGTCCTTTTGGCATACAGCGCCTTTCTGTTAATCCCACGAATATCTGATGGTGAAAAGCAAATGGATTAGTCTGAGGACAGCCACGCCCTGACGCATTTCCTACCTTCCACGATGTCCAGGACCAGACCGGGGTTTCGCACAGAGTGGAAGAAAATCATGTCGCCCAGCGAGCCGTCAGTCAGAGCCGGACTAAACACTGGAATGTTGTTCTGGAAAAACAGGAAAATTCAGGAATGCAGATGAAATATCTTGACCCCTCTTTACTTTACACACCTTGTAGGCCCAGTGGTAGACAGACTCGGGGTTGTTTATCTCCTTCCCTAGGCGATGGATCATTTTCGATGGAGTCCAGAGAGTTCCCTGGACAAGAAAGGCGTTTTACATCAACCACGTTGACGCATGCGACGTCGGCAGGTACCTCTGTTTGCTGCTCCAACAGCATCTGATCCAGGATGGGCATCATCCAGTCCTCAAACTTACAGTAGTTGTCATTGGGAACCAGCAGATTCCCTATCCTGAAACCAAATGAGAAACTTCATCAGGATGGACGTCTGTTTTCTGGGGAAAAAAAATAAAAAGAAGAAAAAAAGCCACCTGTTGATGCCCTTCTGACGCAAGTCTTTGCCAGATATATTGAAGTCTCCCAAGAAAGTAGGAGCCAGACACTTGATGAAGTCTTCCTCTATTCCTCCAGCTGTGGTCACAATCACATCCACCTGAAAAAGGGGGGAGAAAAATCGAAATTCCTCTCAATTGCAATGCAGGAACAGATAATAAAATTTTCAATGAAGAGGGGAGATGGGAGGGATGAAGAAAATTAGCCTTGAAAATGGGGAAAAAAATTTAAAAACACACCGTGAAATGTCATAAGAATTTATTTTTATTATTAAAAATAAATTGGTTTTGTTCTCACCAGGGAATTTCGAACGATGTAGTACACAAGTCAGGCTGGCGTTTTAAAGGGCCCACTGTTAGGTACCAATCATGCAGAGATTCTGCAGACTTCTACCCATTTAGTTTCAATTTCTTTCGATGGACAGTAAGCGCTGCCAAAAATCCGCCCGAAGAGCTGAATACCAATTACGTTGACTCAGCACCTACTGACTAATCTCAGAGACACAAAAATTTGCAAAACGTACATTCACGTTTCTGCACAAAAATATTTCATGGAACAAGTGACACTGACGCAATATCATGTTATAACAAGTTATAATGGAAATATAAAAGTGAGATAGTGCCTGAGAGACTATTTTTGCATCGCTCAGACTAGAAAAATATGATAACAAGCAATTAAAATACTGAAAATATAAATATTGTTATATTACAATATTATCACCAAGCAAACTTCCTGTAATGGTTGAACAAGGCCCCATGTGTTCCCCGGAGAAACCGACACAAGCATGATAGAACATGCTCTGAGCAAGTCAGGACCCAGGTTCCCACCGCCTGGAGCTCTATACCCTGCTTCCTGATTTCAGATCACCTCAGTTGATCTCTGTACGGTATGTTCCAGAGACACTTGCTGAGTGCATTTGCCTCTCGGCGGTTTCAGCTCAGCAACAGTCACTCCGTGGAGGTCGATAAAAGATATAGAATTTACCATTTTATGCTCTACCAAGTAGCGAATGGTCTCCCTGACTCCAGAACTGATGAGATTGGAGGTGAACCCCAGGAAGATGGTGCAGCCATTTTTCTTTCCCCCTTCTGCTTGATTCTCCTCATCGTTCTCGACCGGCTCCAGTCGCTTCTCAATCTTCAGCCATAAAGAAAAGTAGAATTCCACATGAAAACAACCAGAGCCAGGGATGGCTTGGGTAACAAGAATACAGCTCACACCATTTGGTTGATCTGCTGAATGGCCATGGCTAAGCTGCTGGACTGGAAACCCGTGGTGAGGTACGACTTCAGAATCTCATGCAGATCCACACCTTGGTTAAAGTCATAGCCCTTGATTGTCAGCAGGTTCTCCGGAACTTCACAGCTGGTCTTGAGGACAGCTTCCTTAGCTGCGGCGAGGACGTTTTCAGCCATCGCTGGACGAAAGCAGAACGATAGCTGATAGATAAAGGAGTCGGTCCAAAAACAGGTCTCAAGAATGTGTTGTATAAAAAATAAAATACCAGTCTCACAACAACAGAGAAGAAGTAGGCAGATGTCCAGAAAAGGGTGGAGAAACATGGCAATTCATCAAGTCATTTATTCCGCTGAGTTATTTTGTACTGCAAAAACAGTTTCTAACCTATGTGTAACCAATGAAGCTTTTCAGTAACACAATCACAGAAATGTCTATATAAAAATAGCCACAAGGCAAATGTCACTTGCGCCATGAATCTGACATCAATGTTTACTTCACTATTGGCAACATAAATATCGGAAGTCAAATAAGCAGCATTTAGATATTTCAAATGTGAATGCAGGTTAAATACTACAAGAAGTTCACAATAACGCGCCCTCACAATTATATAATATTGCATTACATTAAATTAGATTTCAGCTGTTAACACCCAGTTAAAAACACTGCACATACGAACACGGGCCGACGTACGAAGCATTTTTAAACCAACTTTTGAGTGCATAGCTGAATAGCATTACAGATAAATATTGCTTTTTAGATATAGACAAGCAGGTGAAGCAGCTAACTCATGTAGCAAAAGAGAAGCTACGGTTCTTGTAAAAAAAAAAAAACGGTAGGCTATAAGAAGTAATGGCAACAAAAGGGACGGAGGAAGATTAAAAAGCTTACTTTTATGGGCACAACCACAAAAACAGTCGCGAAGTCTTCCTCAGGAGTCTGAGACAGAAGTGACGACGGCCGTCTCGCATTCTTATAAACACCACATGAGCACACCGCACACTGCCGCCACGGAAACCGCTAAGGGACAAAAAGCCAGCTGCGCATGTCACAAAACCAGAAGAAGTTTAATCCATTTTCTCGTTTTCTCTCGTTATTCGGCTGTTCGGATAAAAAAAACTCACGTTGGATCAGTGAGGGTCATACGGCCATCCTTTTAAATATAATATATTTGCCCAGTTACAAAACCACTGTATCGCCGTTGTTTCGTAGGATAAAACCATTTGAGCTGAAGAAACAGTTAAAGAAGAAAGAAAGAAAGAGTTAAGAAACTGATAAAGTCTGTACAGATGTACGGAGAAATGTTTAACTCAAAATAATGATTTATATTAACACAAATTATACACAAAAATGCAGGAAGAGGACACACTTGGCGCAGTAACAATAATAATAATAATAATAACCTTTATAAATGGTAGTCACAAATGGTAATATAAGCAGAATCTGTTTTTACAGAAAAAATAAAATAAAATAAAATGCAGTTGTGAAATAGGATACTTGTGACTAAATGTCATACATATATTTATATTTAAATCTTATGATATCATGATTAAATTAATTTGGTGACAGTGTTATTATTTAAAAAAGGAAACTGTATCATAATGAATTATAGATCATGAGAAAACAAACTTAATGATGAATTCTGAGCATTAAAATACAGAAATGACAGCATCAACAAAAATGCATTGTGATGTTAGTGATAACCTTTGCAGTATTGTAGTTGTGGGTTAATAAAATAGATGGCCGTGTGACATTTGATGCTCCCCGGCAAATCCACTGCTGCGAGGGATGTTTTTGACCTTTCTTTCAACGGTGACCTTTGACATCACAGGACTCACTGAAAGTAGAAAGAGGACGGAGAACATAAATCACAATGAGAAGATTGTTTCTCACACCGCTCATTCAGAGAAGTTCATACACAGAGCTGGCAGCTGATGTAAAGGACGATCATGTCAGGAAAGACGTGCAGCAGTAACACAACCAGCCATGTGCAGAGAGTTGTGGATCAGCTGCGACTGGAGGCTGGAATGCAGAGGATCAAGGTGGGTACCGTCCTCTATTATCATGGTGGAACAACACTTTGTCTCTGAGTGAAGTTGCCTCCATCCAGATCTCCCTCACCGCTGCAGACTTGGTCCAGTATTGCCAGGAGCACAGACGCAGCGACCCGCTGGTCAGCGGCATTGCAGCGTCAGCCAACCCTTTCAAAGAGAAGAAGACCTGCGCGCTGCTGTAGACAACTATGACTGATGGAAGAGCTCCACTTTTTCTTTCATCACCATGTTAAAGATACGTACCAACATGTTGGCTTCTTATTCTATGATGTTTGACTTTTAATTTTCTTGTCATTGATCAGATGTAGAATTTAAAAATAAATAAATGAATTAATAAATATTCCCTGCACTGAGTTATAATTTGTATCCAATAGCTAAGATTTAATATTTAATTTCCTTCCTTCCTATTTTTAATTTAAAAAAAATGCAATTTTATCACCAATAATTATTCACATTTAATAGAATTGTATGAATGTATTTTATTCATTAGACCCCTGAATATAATTCATAAATATAACTGAATTAAAAAAGAATTTGAAAAGATAAAAAAACTGTATGAGTTGAGGTTATTTCACAAATAATAACTACATACTTTTTAATTTTTATTTGCTTATGTGAGATGTAACCATATACTTTCTCGGACTGTGATGTGGCCCTAAAAGACATTAATCTCTTAATCTTTGTTCCACCATTAACAAATAAAATGTTTTTTTTTTACTATTTATTACATATTTATTTCATATTACATAACGCTAAATGAACCGTCATTTTGTAGGAAATTGTGCATTATGACATGGAAAAATCAGAGTGCAAAGAACTGTTCCACAAATGTTGTTTTACCAGAAAACTGCGATGTTCTATCACAACTTGGAAACAGTATTTCTCAGTGCACAGGGAGGAAGTTCATCACCAGCCCTGGTTTATCTAAGATAAGGGCATTTCGACATCTGGTACAGAGTGAGAGCTTGTTCCATTGAGCTCCGGGGAATATCTTGTGAATCAAGTCAGAACTGGTTCTGTCAAGCAAATGCAACAAAGTAGATGGTGAAAACGTTTTCCCAGGATTTACATGGTTTATTGTCTTTGTAAAATCAAACCAGGCAGGATTTGTCCGCTGTGACGCAGGAAAACATCCAACGGACGCGTCACATTTCGCATTTTTAGTCAGTTTTTAAGAAATGATTTACGATCACGGACGGAAGAAGCCGACTGCAAAGCCATTATAAATGTTCTTGCCCGTACATGAAATGCAGAACCTGCATGTAATAATATAATTGCTATGTTCAAGTTTCAACTCAAAATACCACATTGTGACAAGATCACTGCACAGACTTGAAGCGTCCTTACGAGAAAACAAGACCATGAGGCGCGACTCAGGAGATGATGGGATCTTTATTGCTGAGGTGGCAATATTTCAGTCATGGATCAAGTGTTCAGTTTAGAGTCACATTGATGAATAGCTTGACATTTATGTTGCAAATTTAAAGCATGTATCAGTTACAGTTCTTCTTTCACAAGATTTATCACACAGTTTTGCACACGTCCCTTAAACTAAAACGCTGTAAGATGTTGATCCACGGAACCGCGAGATACATATCAAACTGGTTTCCACTTTCATTTGTGGGGTTTCCAGACTTCCACGCATGTTTCTCCCGACGCTACGGCAAGAACGCCGGCCTCCACACTCAGCTGATGGAAAGAGAGAAGCATGTCAAGAATAAATCAAATTATTATTGTATAATATCTATCCAGTAATAATAAACCAGAAATTACTGCTTGGAAATTTTGGTTAAAATCACCTTTAAGATGCATGTTAGATCATGAAGCGTCATTTAACCATCATTTTAATAAATTAAAAACGTATATTTCCATTTAAAGTTCAGTTTAAAACAATATTCTACAAGTATGAACAAAGAAAAATCATTTTTCTGAGACGCAGGAAAACAGGAAGCACAATTTTACCTCCTGATCCCCAGGTTACTGACAGTGTAGATTTATTTAGTTTAAAAATGTGACTATGAGACAAATAATGCGAAATGGAGAGAGGTACATAATCATTTCAGTTTTAGAAACAATTGCTATGTGTGTACAGATACAAATATTATGATACAAATGTTTTATCACACACAAAAATATTTTGGAAGAAAATAATAGTCACTAGAAAATAATTGTAACATGCAATATAACAATAATCATCATAAAAAACAGCAATTATAATATATATTTTTGAAGAAAAATGTGCTAGAATTTCAGGAGAATCAGGAAAAGGGCAGCATGGAAAGGAAACAACCTAATTTCTTAGGTTGCACAGGTCGTTTCTTGATGTTCGAAGGGGATAAACAGTTAACTTACGCCACTGATCGCACTTTTATGTCGCAGCGTGCACAATGTCTTCGGAGGCGCAGAAGGGATGTGAATCTAAAAAACAACAAGACAAGTGAACGACAGTATGATGTGGGGAGAAAAGACAAGTACTCAGGCATTTTTACCTTGACGGTGGAATCAAATGAGCAGGTGTAGAGGCTCCCAGGGGACTTGTGGATGCCAGTTACCATGGCTGTGTGCCCCACTCCGAAGCGGGACAGGGATTTTAACTTACAGCTCTGTACGGAGAAGGAATGGATCGTACCGCGGCTGTCTCCTCCCCAGACTTCACCGTCGGCGTAGGACATGCAGCGGAGGTAAGAGCTCAACTGCAAATGGAAGGTGTCCTCGTAAACATGACCATACATTGGTCACGCATTAAAACGTGTGGACAAACCTGGCATTTTCCCAGGACAGCGTTTGTCCGGCTGTCATACACACTCAGGTTGCCGTCTTTGCTCCCACAAATGATGTAGTTGTCATCCGCCGCCAGGCACATGACATTGCTTCTGGGAGGCCTCAGACTTTTCACCAACGGTTCGGCAGCTGCCCACAAAAGTATCACAGAGAAGCTCAGATCGAACCGACTATACCCATGAACTAAGGTCATGCACACTGACCTCTGAGGTCATACATGTTGACCCTCTTATCTACTGTGCCAGCAAGTAAGAATTCCCTGTGATAGGTCAAACAGAAGACACCAGCTCCAGTCCTGATGAGGCCTCTCTCAGCTCCACATGCCTGAAGGTCCCATTGTCTTATGGTAGCGTCGAAGCTCCCGGACGCCAACCAAGATCCCTGAGACGCCAAGCACCAGACCCAGCCTTGGTGACTACTGAACTGACCCTCGCCTCGCATCGTGAGAAGCAGAGGGTTCCGTAAGTCTCGCTTCAGATCCCACAGTTTCACCTCCCAGTCTCTGGAACCAGTGGCACAGATGGCCCCTTCACCTCCCAACAGGAGGACGCAGTTGATCGGGGCAATGTGTTCGGAATGTAGCGTAAGGTGATCTAGCTCAGGATTCAAGGCCAAGCTTTTCTGTAGCAGCTCTACATCTATATCTCCGCGGACCCCCTCGATGAGTGCAAAGTCATCCTGGTGGTTACCGACACGTTGTTGCTCCTCATCATTCATCACACCAGCGATTGGGTCTTCAAGATTGACATCTGCTCTCTCTTCCCACTCTTGCAAACCCGCCATGAGATCATCCTCAACTGCAGGCGGAAACTCTCCATTCTCAGCCTCCAGAGCGATCTCCATTTCTTCATCGCCCGGTCCAAACTCCTGAAAAGCATTTTCCTGGTTTTGCATTTCCACCACCGGCGGCTGCAGAACTCCTCTCCGTTCCTCTTCATTATTGGGTTTCTGTTTCTCGAAAAAGTGACGCAGGCCCAACCAGCAGGCCACCAACTGCTCCATTTCCAGGCAAACGGTTTGCCAGTCGATGTCTTCTCTCAGCTGCACTGGAAAGCGTGCTCCTGACCCGACCAGCCTGCGCGCTCGCAGCTGGAGGGCAGCATTGTCCTTGCACACATTACTTAAAGCCTGGCACACCTGAGAAATTGGACAGATTTAGCCAAACATCTCACTCAATATTTACAGCCTCTCCAGACATAAAAGTAAACAATACAAATGAGATTTAGTCAGCAAACTTGAAAACACAACCTACTGAGATAAAGCTTGTAAAAGACAAGACACACTCTCATTGTGTTAGAGTCAAACCTTTGGCAGCACATTGATGATGCAGCTCGCAGAAAGATAAGAAGTGATGTAGGCAATGAGTTCCCATGGTAAGGATAATAGACCACTGGCCTCAGCTGGGGGAGAGAGGCTCGAGGCAGAGGGTTCATGGTCATAGAGCCGAAGACTGGGAGATACACAAGGAGGAATTGTTTTCATGACATATAACGGACGCTGAATATCACCCGGCTTTTACCGCTGCAGGCTGGACTCCGGTTCCTCTCCTGACAAAGGTCCAGACGACGGTCCATCGTGTTTATCATCGCTGTCCACGGGTGGAATATTCTGGTTCTCCGTTCCCTCAGACATCACACACTCGAAATCTAATTTAAAACACTACACACCTTGCGATTCCAACACCTTTGTTTGTTGTTTTTCTGGACTGAAACTATATTATCTTAGTTCTGGCCAGGTGGCAAAAGCTACAAGGCGCTCGCTTACATTCAAAGAAGTAGAGGCTGAAGCTATTAGCACCCGTCAGCTAACGATTATACAATCGAGAAAGGATCAAAGTTACCATGTTTCAGAGATGTGGGATTTTGAACGACGCCATCATCTAAATTACGGTATTTATTTGTACTAAACACACATTGTTATCTGATTTACTACTGTCGGTGTCTGTCTTCTTCTAGTTGTTGTCATTATTTCTGGTGCGTGCAATGGCAACCGCACAACACAGCGCCGCCTAGTGTATATAATATTTTGTATCAAAAAATACCCCAGGTATTAAATCATAATGAATAATACATTATTAATAAAATACCTGTATACAATGGTGTGTACTATTAATGTCATGCTTCTCTGCCGTTGTCTTATAGTTGAACTTTCTTACCTTTTTAACCTTTTATACCGCTGACAAATTCCATTTGGCTTTTAACTTAAAAGGACTGATGTATATCGACGTCTATTTGTTGTTGGGTCCGTAATTTAATAAATAAAATTGAGCGATTGTGATGGGTAGTGCTATTGTTCAGAGAACGGGTCATGACGGTTATAGCTGACAAGTAAACATGTACTGTATATTAGACGTTGTGCTTATTTTTCCATGTATGGATATGAAAAGACGGCTGTTGAAATAGTAGTTTTGAATGAATTAAAGTCATTTTTTCCACCAATAAATAGGGTTTTTTTGTCCTTTGCCACGACTTATGCATTTGTTTTTATTTATTAATTGTACTGAATAGTGACAAGAATGAGTATTCATAACGCCTGTTATGTAATATTATTAACCTACAATTTGTCAGACACGACACCTAATCGTGTTTACACAAATATTTAAGGGCTGTCACAGTTATATGTACATTCCTATTCCTCTTGCCGCAGGTCACTGGTTCATCAGCCTGCGTTTCCTGAAATGCAACTGTTCTTTGAAGGGAAATGAACTGTTTGCCTGTTGGGCATCCAACCAGTCGTGGGGTGTTTTCTGTTGTGAAGATGCATGATAGTCCATTGTCTGTCAAGCAACCTGTCATCCCAATTCATCCTCACTGAATCTAATCTCAAAATTACAACCTCTGTTCACACTTTTAATGTATATTTTTCTTCAGCTAGACACACAAATGTTTTCAGCTCCCTTCACAGAAGAGCTTAATACAGCGCCACATTTGATATACACCACACCCACTGAAGCTGAGCTAATGCCATTGTCTACTTTGAAGTCGTTTGATTCGCTTGTGCTGCAAAAGTCGTCGCCACCAGCAGAGGGAAGATCAAGGATGCATCTCCAAACACCTGAAAAATAGAACGTATTCTAACATACTGCCAGCATCAAATAAAAAACAAAGTTGAGTCGTGAGTGGCAGCACTGCCGACCTTTACAGGTTCAGCTTTCTTGTTGATCTTGCCCCAGGACACCGCCTCATCTGGTCTGGCACCAGAGTCGCAACCGTCAAATTCTTGAGCTGTGTTCACGTACACAGCATAGTCTGCTCCGTCTCTCTGGTAGGATGCAAAAGCAACCAAGAATGAGAGGATTACAAAAAGCTTTATTGCCAGGAAGTGCTTTGGTAGATTCATCATTGGTAGATAGTGCATTAATGAAAAAATAAATGAAATATAAAAAAATAATAATAATAAAAAAAACAGTAACACTCCTCAGAGTTAAGCTTCACGAGTGGGTCACTTATTTCTGCAGGTTTTTCACAACCACAACACTGGGTTTGCCTGAAGTCATGAAGTCAACCCAGGTCTTCTGAGGGAAAAATAACACATGGCATTCTCAACTAAATAAATGAGCAGCGCAATAAAAAGTAAAGACAAGAAAAGGAGAGCAATTTGGAGAGACATGCATGAAGACTCACCCAGGAGTTGGCATTGCAGATGTGATGTTTAGCCACACCCCCTCCCAGGGTGATGATGCCAGTGCTGTTGGCTGCCAGGACGAGGTTATTCATGCGCACCACATCTGCAGTGGAGCATGCGATGGTCAGAAAGAGACAAACCACGACTGGCCATCAAGTAGCTCCACCTTCACTAATGTCTACGATCAGGCCAGGGGTGTCTCTTCCGAACAGGAATAGAGCATCTCCAATGGCCCCGTCTGTCAGGGCTGGACTGAAGACCGGGATCTTATTCTGAACAAGCAAACACATTTGTCAGCCTTTTTTTTTCGTCTGCCCTGTAAATCGTGAGATTCTTAACTGTCACAGCTGCAGACCGCGCCGCTGCTTCACATTGGCTGCAGGGTCAAGCAACATTCTGTAATGATTTCACCTTGTAGGCCCAGTAGCACACAGACTCAGGGTTGTCTATCTCCTTTCCTAGGCGATGGATCATCTTGGATGGGGTCCAGTTTACGCCCTGGAATGGACTTAGATTATATATGGGCTAAAGAAAAGCTCTTTGACCGGTTTTCCAACCTGCGTCTTCTGCTCCTGCAGCAGCTGCTTCAGGATGGGCATCAACCACTCGTTGAATTTGACATAGTTTTCCTCTGGTAGAAGAATATTTCCATTCCTGCAACCAAAAAGTCATCCCGCTCAGTCCAGGCTTTGTCTCCTGCAGCCACGTTTTCGCCAGACTCTGGCTAACACACTGATCAGACTCATCGTCTGAGAATTCATCCTGAACCTCACCATGTTATAAGCATCTCTGCAACAGTGTATGCTGAAGGATTAGGGATATAAGTAAGCGGACATGTTGAGGCCTGCACTTCTCATGTATAGAACACACCTTTATTGAAGCTGCCAAACATTCCATTACTATGTTTTAACAGGTCTTTCTAGTCGACTGATTCCAAAAAACTTTATTTCGAAACCTTTTACAGACCAGGTATCTAACCATAGACCACTTTGGATACGCTTAAAGTGTGTATCTCATGTGTACTGAACACCTGGATTGATGGCTATAAAAGCGATTGGGATCACACCCACAACTTGAATGATTTATTCCTTGTACAATTTCACACACGTCCTGAAAGTATCGTCCCAATCTGTTTGTAACGTTACAAGTTATTTTGAACACAAACATAATGAAAACCTCTTGGTAGAGGTAAAGAAGGACTCAAGACTCTCACCTGTTGTGGCCTTTTTTGTACAAGTACTTGCCAGGCATTTGGAAGTCGCCGATGTAGCTTGGTGCCATACACTTGATCAGATCTTCCTCTATCCCTCCTGCTGTGGTCACAATTACATCCACCTGGTGGAAATAAGAATTTCATCATTCAGTCTTTTTGAGTTGTTTTGAACACAGACCAACACGGTGGAAAACATAACCTCCTCAACGAAGGTTGCAAGAATACCATTCTGTGTTGAGCCAGGTAGCAGATGGTCTCCCGGAGGCCGGAGCTGATGAGGTTCGACGTGTAGCCCAAGAAGATGGTGCAGCTACCGTAACAGGGGCAGACGGCCGGGTCTGGCTCTTCCCCGTTCTTAGCCACCACAGGCTGCATGCGCTTCTCGATCTGTGGGGGCAGTTAAGAGAGTATTTTTTAAAGTCTAAAGACAAAAAAAAAACACGTGACACGGGGCTCAAACTCATGGCCCGGGGACCAACTCTGGCCTGCTGAGTCATTTTACGTGGCCACCACAGTTTCAATGCATAACTGGATCAGCAGTGATCTGAGCTTTGAGAACTTCAGACCACTGTTTTGGGCGTGTTTGTCTGAGTTTTGAATGGAGTAGGTGGGGAACTATAAAGATGCTACGCGCTAAAATAAGCCTCCAAAAATGACAAGGGAGACTGACACACCTGACCTGGTTGAGCTTGACGCTACCATGGCGATGAGGTTTTTAGCTAACCGTTTGGATGAGCACATTCACTTGGATTTGGTCCCAATGATTGTTCATGCCTCATTGAAGTTGTTAGAAACCCAACTCTTATGAAACAATTAAACAAGAGTAATGGGCATACGTGCATATTGTGTCTTCCACCTGACAATTTTTCTTTCATCTTGTTCTCATAGTGACTGCCAAAGTAGAGCAGCTCACATTTAAACAAGACCTTTGACATAAAACTTTGTCCAAGCACATTTATAGAGATTGATAGCTTAGTTTTTTTTGCTGTATCTTAGGTGGCACTGCACATGAGGAGGTTAGAAGAAAGGTCCTGGAACTATACAGTAAAAGCTTAAGACCCCTGAGAGTCTGCACCACTGTGGCTGGAACCAACTTCTATCTGCAGCTATTTGAAACAGTTCTCTCAGCGTCCAGAACATTGTTGTCCGGCGTGATGCACACTCACCATGCTGTTGATCTGCTTGACCGCCAAGCCAAATCGAGTGGCCTGTAATCCAGTGGTGAGGTAGGACCGCAGCAGAGCCTTGTGATCCACACCCTTGTTGAAGTCATAGCCTTTGACCACCGGGGTGCCGTCCGGCATGGGGTCACACACTCTGTAGTTGGGTGTGGAAAAGCCGTGCGAATGACCCGCCATTTTGCCCACTGAAAGAACAGAGAGAGATGGGAGTGAAACACACAGAAGCGGGGGCACAGACCCATCTTTTGGGGTCTAATCTATTCTCATCTACTCTGGTCAAATATAATCTGAAGAGATAATGAACGGCAGTTTTGATACACCAATCACTTTAATTAAAAGAGTTACTGGGCGTGTTGCGTTGACTATGGCCGGGATCCAAACGTCAAACCAGTCTGATAAGAAAACACCCGCCTCTTTTTTTTTTTTTTTTTTTTCCAGCCCCAGATGAACCCAAGTCAGGCGTTCTCTTCTGTCAGTTAAAGAGGAGCTGTTTTAATTCTTCTTAAAATGCTTGTTAGGAAAGAAGAAGCACCAGTTAACTCAGGAGTTGCTCATGAGCTTCTTGGACAGGACTTTAAATTCCGATTTTTTCAAGTCACATAAAGGGGTGTAAAACCGCCCGCCCTCTTTATCACCTCAACTGCTCTGCACTGATGCCCTCACTCAACTGCTGCTACCTACCTTCAATATACACAGCTTTCAGTCTTCACTAAAAAATATTAATTAAATAAATAATTAATTAATTATCATTTAACGCACGCACAGTCTGAATTTTAATTTCTCATGACAAGTCAGAAGTACAGTTAAATTAAATACACAATGCAAAGAAACTTTACTGCCAGCACACCCCGTCGGTTTGTCCTACAAAAGAAGTTTGACTCACGTACCTGACATCCAGTTGGTGTCTGAGAGTTCACAGATATCGACATCACTTTACAAACACACACCTACATATTCAAGTGGGCGGGCTTTAAGACAGATGAGTCAGATGTTGTCCCACAGCCAGATGCTCCTGAGATAAATGTAAGCACCAACAGACCATGAAGAATGTTCTAAAAACCTTTAAGTAACTTCGATGATGGCAGGTAGATGAGCTGAAGTCTACGAACCTATGCCAGGATCCTGTTTGATCCTGTTTTGCTCTGCCTTTAACAGATTCTTCCAGCTCTGCTTGAAGACAAGCTTCACCAGCTCGACGTGCCTGACTCCCTCTGCAGATGGATTACAGACTTCCTGACCAGCCGAAGTCAGCATGTGCGGCTGGGGACGACTGTCTCCGACACTCGGACCCTCAACATCGGGTCTCCTCAGGGCTGTGTTCTCTCTCCATGGCTCTTCTCTCTGTACACTAACTGCTGCACCTCCAGCCACGAGTCCGTGAAGCTGATCAAGTTTACGGATGACACCACCATCATCGGGCTCATCTCAGATGGAGATGAGTCGGCTTACAGGAGGGAGGTGGAGCGGCTGGTGTCCTGGTGCGGCCACAACAACCTGGAGCTCAATGCCCAGAAGGCAATGGAGATGGTCATAGACTTCAGGAGAGTCACAGTTTCTCTGTCCCCTCTCATGTTGGCTGGTTTACCCATTCCTATTGTAGACTCCTTCTGCTTCCTAGGAACCACCATCACTGAGGACCTCAAATGGGAGCCAACCATCATGTCCCTCATCAGGAAGGCCCAGCTGTTCTTTTTGAGGCAGCTACGAAAGCTACGACTGCCGACAAAGTTGCTGGTGGAGTTCTACACAGCCATCATCCAGTCCATCCTCACCTCCTCTATCACTGTCTGGTACAACAGCGCCACCTCCAGGGACAAGAGCCGACTGTAGCGTATCATACGTTCTGCTGAGAAGGTGATCGGTTGCAGCCTGCCACCTGTCTCATCCTGGACATGGACTGTTTGTTCCTCTTCCCTCTGGCAGGAGGCTACGGTCCATCCAGCCATGTGCTTGTATGTATAATTGACTTCCAGCGATATTCAGGAATTAGGAGGGAGAGCATGTCTCCATCATTTGTCTACACCATTCATCATTTACCCAATTCCTTTATTTTACCTATAAAATTATAAAATTCAACTCCATGAAATCTCTTCCAGTGTTAGTTAATGAAACCCACAGAAAAAAAAATAGAACTACAGTTTTTGCTAACTGAAATAATTTCATAAGACGGTAAAATCCAGACTCTTACATGGTGTCGATTATTTTTATGACCCATTACCCAATTATCTATGCTAGAATTCCTGATTTTCAGATATTCGACTTGCAGAAATGAAGCTGAGCTGAAGGGAAAAGAAAAACAGAAGACACAAGTGTAATAGAAAAAAAAGTTTTATTTTCCCCTATTCACAAAATTAAATAAGAAATACATCAGATAACGTTCCTCCAGCGCCACAGTTGAGAAAATTGGTACTACAAAGATATTGGATTTGATTGAAGCAAAGTTATGAATTTCAATTCCTACTTGAGGTACTCCTTCGCTCCAAGCACAACATTAACATGCTCCAACGGTCCGCTATAAAACAACGAAAAGAAATTCTTTAAATTAAAAGAATACAAATAAAACAAAAGGAAAAAAAAACTTTTAAAGTCCAAAAATAACTTTGCGCACAGAGCACAAAAAATAGAAAAGAAAATTATTAAAATAAATCAAATGTAAAAATAAAAATTTAAAATCATCTAACTGGCTGAGCCACATCACAGCTGACTGGTCGTGGCCCAAAACTGAGGGCTTTTGAGGGGACACCATCAGGATGCGTTTCTTACTTGGTGTCCTCCCTGTGTTCTCCAGCAGCACCAACATCTGCTTGAAACTTGATTCCATTGCAGTCAGACTCTTTGAATATCAAGGTCTGTTCTCTCAATTCTTGTTGGAAAACTCTACAGACAAACCAGAAAAGCAGCCATCTAATTCATTACTACACCCCTGAGCACCTCAATTGTGACCCCCACATCTGCTGACCCCAAGAACACAGGTAGGACCCTCATTGCAACAGCATGTGAAGGCTGGTGTGAAAGCTTCCTACACAGTACTTGTGGTTTTAAAAATACCACAAGGCTTACAGCCGCAAAAGATTTCAGTACAAACGTCCACTGTGGACAAAACTCGATTGGGGGGGAGCTAACCAAAAGGGAGTCGCTAGATTGAGCTGGGATGGAACAGTCTTCGTCCAGCCTGGTGTATTGCCATAGAGGACCCGAAAGTCGGGGCGAGCGCACTGAACAGCATGCATTGTTCTGGATACCGTGACAGCGATCAAAACAGCAGTGAACAAAAACACCACAATGGCCCGGGAACACAAACAAAAGGAGTTCAAAAATACTGGTGTACGATGCAAAGAGCTACATTGTTTTACCCATGTTAGGAGTCATTTGATATTTTACCATTAATATGCTTACTTTAGCAAGCAATCGACAGTCCTAAAACGTATATAAAAAAAAAAAATCCATTAACAGTGTGTCGCCACTGCATCTTACAGTTGAAGTTCTACATTTCAGACAAAAGTGCAATAATATCAGTATTCTTTCTATGATGCTTTAGCGCTCTCATTGACCTGTAGAGGAAATTTAAGTAGCAGCAGAAGCATTGTCAGTGACGCAGCCTACAGTATTGGGATTGATGCCATGACAGCTTGGTCAAACCGAGGTTCTCTCAGCACAACCTCCACCGTGTCAGCGCTTGGGTACAACGATTACACAGAATGGAAAGGGAACCGAGCAAAGCTCCTGGCGGCCATCGCCAGCCCCCCGCCGCGAGTGACGGTGACGTCAGCAACAGTTATTCACTCCAACATGCAGCACTTCATTGTGATCTTACGTCATGCAATAATTGTACGGTGGTGTGATAAACCTGTGAGCCTGACCTTGAGGAGAACCAAACTCATTTCATACAACTAGAGGGAAATTAAACTCAATCTAATGTACAGGTGAAAAACAAAAATATGTGCACACGAGATGAATTTAGCGGTAAAAGGTGCCAAAAATCAGTGCACGTCTGTGTTACATCGTAAAAGCATGTGTTTAACCGGCAAGCCTTGCTGTGACTAGCCATTGACCAATCACGTAAGCTTTACCTATTAACTGTGAGTTGTGACACTGGAACGCTGGCACATCACGCTGGTTGATATTGAGCCTTAAAATGTACCCTCTCTGCCACGCCCTTGCTACTTTATGTCTGCCGTTGTTGACAGAATGTCTAAAGGGTTGGCGAGGTTGGAACCAGCCGGCGAGCTGGCTTCACCTCACCAAGGATCCCTGCGGTGCTGTTGGTGAAAGTCACTTCAGAGTGTGTTGGATTTAGTGAGGCGTTAAATCCGAGAGGTATACATATATCCCTAGTTTACCCTCCCTCACCACCCACCTCCCACCCTCCCTTACAGAGACACACAGGGCACAGGGAAGCAGGCCCTTTGCTGAGTGGAGGTTCGTGGCGCGTCACATCCCTCCATCTCCCCTTGATCTGGGCGGTGCGTTGAGTTCCCCAGTAACCCATCCCTACGTTAACCTGAAGACACATAAGACGGGGCCTGAGATTAATCGCAGGCTTATTTCATACCTCAGTCGTTCAAAGTCACGTGAACGCTTTCGGGAGAGTGATTCATCATTTGGATCAGAAAATCGTTTTGGGAACAAAGTGTATCATTGTGTATCAATGAGCTGGGATTTTCATCACTTCCAGGATCAGCTGACAAGGCTCTCCAGAGGAGACAAGTTCCACTCACCTACAGGTGTCCTGTCCACTTGTTAGACACCGTAGCACGCCGACAGCCGCTCCTTCAACAAAGGAGGGAATTGCTCGGAGAACTGCTGCCAGTTTTCTTCGCCAACCTGGTCCTTGAAGCCGTGAAGGATCTAACAGGAGGGGAGAACAAAATAAGGGTTAGATACATGTACCTCTCGTTTTCAACAACTGCCATGTAAAGAAACATCACCCACACATGTCAGACCCAAGTAATATCCACACGGTGCATCAGGTTTCGAATGTCTAAATATCTCATCATTGTATGGTATTGATATTAAGGATGAGTTGCGAGCTTTGGATGGCACCCACCTTATAAAACATGTCCCTGAGGTCATCTTTGGGGCTCACCCATGACGCCACAGCATCACAGAAGAAAATAAAATCCTGCAGGGAAACTGCAGGTGAGTGTCTGAAACCAAACCACAGCTCTCAAGTGTACTGCACACCTGAACGACTCCTGCAGGGTTGACACCGATCATGACGCAGATTCCGCGAAAAGCTGAGTCCTTCTCCTCATTGTCTCGAATATTCCTCAGAGAAGTGCACCTGCAAATCAGCGTTGGGCTTGGTCAAGTGAATCCTCCTGGTTGGAGAGGCATTCTGAACACTCACCATGGTCTGATAAAATGCTGAAGCTGCGGTGCCACTTCCTGAGGACAGACATAACCCAGCCTGCCGATTGTAATGGCTGTACAGACAGGGACAAACATTACAACCTGACCCATCAAAACAATGGCAGCTTCTGCTGCGTTTACCTGTGTTTTCCAAAAGGGTCTTGGGTGTATTGGGTCTGTTTATGATCTCAACCAGGTTAGGCAAAACCAAGCCGACGTAGGGCTGCATTTCAGCACCTGCACACAGATGGCCATTATTCATTTGCCTTTTTTCCCCAACCTAAGAACTTTGGCATCACATTAAATCTGCATTGACTTCACTTTCTCAGGAAGTGGGCTTCCTGTCACGTAACTCCTTCAGTTAGACCAAGATTTCAGACCAGAGCCTATGTGCTCACCTGAACAATCTGTTTGCTGCTTGGCAATTGAGCCTGAAAAAAAAGACTCCACTGGTGAATAATCTTGTACTTGGACATGCCATTTGGATGCATGTTAGGCAAGCAAAAATCTGCGCCACCGAGGCAGAATTGCAAGCTATGAAGCATCACATGCCGACATGGCTTTGATATCATTTCACAATTTTTGGATTTGGACCTGAAACGTTAGATCTGGCACTATCGAATGCTTAATCATAACAAGCTAAAATCAACAGGCCAGTTTCACAGCAAAATATCGGGCAATGTTAGTTAACAAATCCCAGGTTTGAAGGAGGCATGTCATAGTCTCAGGGATACAATTAAAGCAGAGATTTAAGGTCTATCCTGCTTTTAACCAGAGCTATTTCAAAGGACACAAAGACTTGACTGTCTTTGAAGAGTCTCCATCTTTATTTCCAGACACCAAGATAACTCTTCTGTCACAAGGTTTGGAGACGAGGGCTGCAATATCTGAATCAGAAAATTAATAGGAACATAATGTATCATTTTTGTCAATGAGCTGGGATTTTCATCACATTCAGATACTGAGCCCCTGCTTTCCTAAACCTTATATATATATATTGAAGACAACAGAAACCTGCTTTCTCACCCATTTGCATTGAAATCTCTCCAATGGCCCAGGTGGCATTGTTGCACACAGAGATGAATTCTGGGTTTAAGTTGAGTCCCAGGATGGGCATGAACTCGGCTGACAGGAGAATGAAAAGATTGTGGTCAAACGAGCTAAGGCAGAAACGTCCTACTTAAGCCTGAATGTATATTTTCCCACGGGCATGTCTGTGCAGCAACTCACCGATGCAAGGCTTCACATGCAGAAAACAGGCCTTAGTCAAATCGCCCAACAGAGCAAAGGAGCTTTGCCTCACTTCAGGCATTGTATCCTAAAATAAGAACATGTTTTTTCTGGTTCAGTAAGACAACACTGTAGCTCATTCAGATCGTGTTGAGTAAGAAAAGCCCACCTGCATGCACTGGAACAGCAGGGTCATGATGTTGGAGCGTGCTACAAGCTGGTCCACATGGCCACCTAAACCTTCAGCCAGACCACTGAGTAGATCCAGGGCTACGATCATAAAGTCTTTGTCTGGAGCTTCATACTGATCCGGATGCTGGTTGTACATCTGCAGCAGAGGAAAACACGCATCAGACTTTTTCAAGAACTCAAAATGACTCATGTTTTGACTGCAGTCTCACCATGGCTTGTGCTAATGTTTTCTGTACTAGGGTGACACAGCGTTGGTAAACAGGCTCACAATAAGGCAGGAATCCACTCTGCAAGGCGGTGGCTACAGATGACAGACACTGGAACAACAAGGTTTAGACATTTACAAATGATTCGTTGGCACATAGCCTATAAAGCACCTTACCTCCAGTAAAGGAAACAGATCCTTGTCTTCGTCTTTGAGCTCATTCCACTTGGCTATGAGTGGGGGCATTAACTTCTGAATGTATTCCTGAATGAGAGTTCATGTTAATGTCAAACCGCTTCAGACGACCGAAAACCTATCAGCACTCATTGTTTGAATTAGCATGGCAATGCTTACAGGCTGATTTAGATGGTGACCCACAGAGTCGGCCAGAGTTCCTATGGCATCATAAAGGATAAGGAGATTCTTGTGCTGATACTTTCCAAAAGCAAAAACCAAAGTGTCCAAAATGAAGCTGAGATATGGCACCAGCTCAGTACAGGCCTCCTCTTCCAAGGTGGCAAATGCACTGCAAACAAAAACAATACAATAATTGCAACAAAAGAAAAAAAAAACTGATATTAAATCGACAAAAAGCTATGGATCAGTGATTTAAGGAACTAGTGTATCATTGCATTTCAATGAGCTGGGTGTTTCATCATGTCCATGTAAACTCAAAGGAGCATCGATGTGGGAAGAGACTCACCTGCAGGCAGCCTCTTGTACCCTCTTGTTCCCATCCAGAATGCGCTTCAGAAGCTCAGTCATGAGAGGTTTGAGGTAGGAATCCGGGGGCTGGGACACCACCCAATGTGCATAACGACTAAGTGTCCAACAAGCAATCGAGCGTACCAGAGCCTTCTTGTCACACAAACACTGGATGAGGTGGGGGATGAGCTCCGGCAGGTACGGAACCATACCCTGCATGCAACCTAGAGAGTAAAATGTTTTGTTTTTTAAACAAAGTCCAGAAATACAAGACTCAACTGTGGGGTGTGAAGCAAAAGCCAAAGTGCTATTACCTTCTGCGATTGCACCCAAAACCAGAATTCCAGACTCCTTAATAACCCAGTCGGGATGAAAGAGGAGACCTTTCAAAAGTGGCAGGAGGTGAGGCAGAAGCTCATCCCGGAACACGTTTGCAAGCACATCCAACGCTGCTGCGGAACACTTTCCTGAAAGACATTCACCCATTAGCCTGTTCCAAGAAAAAAAAAAAAGAGGGTTCCTTAAAATGCAGCAAGTCGATTGTAAACTACTCACTGAGGTTCCAATCTGATAAGGTGTCGTCATCGTCGTCGTCCTCATCATCTTCTGTGTCCTCCCCTTCCTCTCCCTCGAGACCTTCGTGTTGCAGGGTCACAGTTCGGGATTTATGGAAACGAGGCTTGATGTCCTGATCGCTGTCTGGAACGGCTTCGTCTTCCTCCACATCACCCTGTCACAATGTGAGGAATATTTGAACACTCACACAGGACCTATATCACCATCATTGGCAAACGGGTAGGATTGATAATACTGGTTTAATTCCACTAAACCAATTTACCTTTAACAGAATGATGTCAATCTCTGAATACCTCATTCCATTCACCAAGATGGGGATCAGTCTGTTGAAAGACATTTAATAAAAGTAAATAAAAGCAGACAAAATAAGGGGGCTCAGAAGACACCTTTTAAAGAATGTACGTTCTTAGGAAAAAGAAATCCTTATGATGACTGCAGCATGTCTGACTTACTGAGCCAAGTGTCCAGACAACATCTCCTTGCAGATCGGCTGTTCTGCTAAAGTAAGCCAGAATTCGCAGGCCTCCAAAGCTACATTCTCATCTGGATCTTGAGTTCTTTGAAGCATGTACTGCAAACATTAAAAATACAAAAAATGATTATCATGAACGAGACAAAAACAAACATCTCAGCTTTTCGTACTGGATCAGAAAGAATAGGAACATTAAGTATCATTTTACATCAATGAGCTGGGTGTTTCATCAAGTCCAGACGGAATATGAATCCAACTACGCGGCTTACTGCATCATACCTGAATAATGCTGTGCATGTGGGGGATGAGACGGTCTACACGGACTTCCAGTAACATGACTAAGGCTCGGCACACATTTTTACGGACCTCAGAGTCCTCATCAGCTGCCAGCGCAAACAGGCTCTAGACAGATGGAAGGAAATTGATAGGCAGGGAGGAGGGGGGAAAAAAGATTTTATTCAAGGTGTGATCGCTAACAGACTTCAGCAAACTGAAGCAGGCATTTCAACTCAAAACAAAGGTTCTGCCAGACTGATTTTACCTCTATGAAAGTGTCAATGTTGTCCATGAGAGCCTGTGCTCGTCCAATGATGAACTGATTCACACATGCAATGGCATGGGACCTAGGGGTGTATCAGGGAGAAAGAACAGGTCAGTCATAATAATAAATGAAATATATATATATATATATATATATATATATATATATACACACACACACACACCAGTAAGGAAAATATGGTACTCTGAACACTAACAGCTAACATTTAGTTTGAGAAAACTACATGGACATAGAAATGAAATTAATGCCATGTTCAGGTAAAAAAAAATAATTAGTCAAATTTGTTACATACCTAATTTTGGGGCTGCAGTGCTTGAAGAATTGGAGGAATTTGGGGATCATAATATTGAGTGGTCTGTTCAACGCATCACTGTCCAGCAGCTCTGACGAATCCTCACAGATTTTCTGCAGTGCTCCAAACGAGCCCTGAGACACGGACATACACAGAGAAGCTGTCAAATCAAACGCAAACATACAAGGACACAAGAGAGAGAAACAAAACTACATCAGATATTTTAGTTCGTCTGCAGGCAATTGGGGTGCCACATCACATTCATCACGACAGGACTCTTTTGCATCATTTACATTTTCAGCTGAAACGCCGACCAAAACTCCAATGAATCCACTGCCAAATATGGGTTTCTGATTTGACAGGTGTGGTCTTCAGATCAGACAGTATGAATACAAAAACCCTCAGAAGTCAGGAGGTTTTGATGCATCATCTCCAAAGCCCACATTCTACTTTTACCATTTCATCCCGTACACATGATTGACAGTTCCATAAGTGAGAATGTAAGATGACAAACCTCACACGTGTTGTAGTCCTCAGAGTTGAGCAGATTGCAGAGCTGAGGCAAGAGCTCTGGCCACGTTTGTAGCTCTCCCTTTGACGCAATAGTTGTTATCAGGATGCCTTTAAGTGAGATACAGGCAGACCTTGTAAGCAAAGTAACTCAAAAACGTCTTGTCAATGTACTATGAATTAGGTTTCTGGATCAGACAGTATGAATACAAACACCTTCACTGGCAGTCAGACGTTATTATGCATCATCTCAGAAGCCAAAAAAAAAAAAAACAAAAAAAAAAAAACAGTATTTAGGAGCACGGAATCTCACCGATTGTGGCTCGAATGAGTGGTGAGGGATCTCCGATGTTATTGAGACATTCCTGCTTTATGAAGTCGGCAACTTGAGAAGGAAAGTTCTGGTAGTGGGCCTTCACATTGTTCTTCAGTATCAGGCCACTGAGTGAACGGGTCGGTTCATCTGTCGCAATGAACAAGTGTCAAGAATTTTCAGGGCTTAAATAGGCCCACACTTAATGACCGCAAGTGTCCACAACACTAGTTACATACCTTCAGATTTTAGCCGTGTGAGTACGAAGATGAGAAAGTTGTTGAAGTCCGGAAACTGGTTGAGTTGTTCAAGTTTCTAGAGGAGCAGTTAAGGACAATTTCCACACCTCGAGCTTCACTGCTGCTGATTGATAGCCCTTCAATGCCAATTAACTTGACTTTCATCAACAGATCATTTCACAGATCAAATTTCACAGTCTTTCACCATCTGACTAGGCTAGACCAAAACCAATAAAACTTTACACAGCCAGGTTTCTGTTCTTCAACTTGGTATTGGGCGACCGCAATATTGTGGTGATTGGTAACACTGCAGTACAACGGAAATAAGCAGTTCTTGATAAATAAAAGTAGGATACTTGTTGTACTGCTCTCTGTGTGACTGTGTTGGGTGACTGAGAGTCTTTGAGCAGTTGAAGGACTTGCTGCAGTCCCTGCTCATCTGGCTGCCACTCCATCCTGTGAAGTACACAAAACATTGTTGGAACACATACAAACTGGGTGTGGTCAAAGATTAAAATGACTTTGTCGCCTCCTAACGGGACTAAAACAGTAGTGCTAAAACAACAGAAAATTCAAGTTTTTTTTTTTTGAGAATTAAACAACTGGAATCTTCATTCTATATTTGAATCACATTTGCAGTGGCAGTAAGCACGTCCTTGTTCTCCTGTATAGTGCTAAAGGCCGAAACACCCTATGACCCAGAGGAACACTACCGATGATGCGTACCCATAAATTTTATCCCTTCTTCAAGCATACCATCCTCCAGTCACCGACAACTCCACCAATTGCATGTGCTTGCACAAGAATAACATCTCATTCTGTGTTTTATGGAATCTGAATCACATATGAAGAGGCAGGAGAGACTGTAACCCTGAGATTTGGGTTCTGTTTAACAATTTGGCCACATTCATGATCAAGCTTTCAAACTGCTCTAACTTGAAGTAAAAGTAGAACACTCACGCACAAGAGCTGCAACGATCAGTCAATTGTAATCCACTATTAAAACTTTCGTTTCACTGCAACATTGGAAACAGGACTTTCAAAGCCATATATTGTGAAATTCAAATGTTTCAAAATAACATTTGGCCCCATAAAATGGTGCAACAAAACATATCCTAAATTGTAGTTAGTAAAGTTGGCAGCTTTAGACAAGTCCATATCTTGGATCAGTGCTACATATGAAGGTATGGGAAACAAATCTTTTTAAAACACACGAAACTTTCAGAGCAATATTAAAAAAGAAACATAAACCCAGATTTGGCGGCCGAGGCTAAAAGGAGCCGAAGGCTTGTAATGAAAGCACATGTGGGTGTCGTGATAAGCAGGGGTCCTCTGACTTAGCGAGCGGTAACATGACACCACCTGCGGCTGTCCTCCGAGCTGCCAGCCAGAAAAAAAGAGTTCAAGCCTGACAAAACACGACATTAGACGTAACGGGCTAAAATCTCAGTCACCCGGCTTAATCGTTCCGAGCTAATCCCCGACAACCCCCACCACAGATCGCTTTGCTGTTCCAATTTGAAGAAACACTCATATCTTGTAGAGGGACTCGTAAAACGCCTAGTTTAAACTGTGCATTCAAATGGCGGGGTCAAATCCCTAAGCAGCTGGATTAAGTGCGGGATAAAATCGTGGAACGCCGCTAGTCACGTAGCACAGCCGTCGTTTACATTTCCTAAATAATTCCAGACGAAAAGTAGGCGAGGTATGGGTGGAATTTGTACTAAATGGTGGTGATTAACTTTACAACGGTTTGATAAAAACTCGACGGTGCTAAAGTTCATCTTCGGGCCTAGTCGACAGCGCCGCTGCGGGCCGGGTCGCCACATTGTGCCGGGCACAAGACAAATCAAACAGCAGCTTCAACTCCCTCAAGCAGGCGTAAATACGCAAGAATAGACGTAAAACTATTTTATAGACGCACCTTCCGCAGGAAAAACACAACAGGAGCTACCGTGTTGTTCCAAATGTAATCGCGAGGAGATGAACACGTTTTGTAAGTTAGCCTTAGCCGCTTAACTGGCTGCTAAAGCTACAAATCACACAGTCGCAGCGGAGCGCCTTACCCAAGCGAGCAGTCTTGTCGGCAATAATTTGTCAGCGCGAATTGGCAAACGACTCAAGAACACAAATCACGTACAGTCGTAACTTAAAAGTTGTATGTGGCGTAGTGGGCCGCTCGTTCGCTCGCCTCGCAGTGGCTCTTCTTGTTCAAATGAGCACGCCGATTGAAATTGACCTGTTGCAGCTTCCGTAAGAGCGAGGAACGCGAGAGTTGGGATGAAGTCACGCAGGATTAGAACGCCACCTTCAGTGTCACGTGGGATTCTGTCAAACGGGAACGAACTTCGAAAATCTACTGTTTTTGCGCATTCAATAATCTCGAAAGCACGCTAACAACCTTTCACCTTGCATTACCACCATTTAATTTAAGTCCCACGCATTCCACATGACACTATAAGTCATCTCTTTTGCCCCTGTATAACATAATAAACTAGCAGACTCCAACGATGAGAATTTGAATCCTTTTTGTACTAATAGTGAACCAAATTTGACTCCACTAACGTGCGTTGTTGTTCATGTTTTAAGACCCAATTTCAAAATAATCATCATTTTTGAGCTGCTTTATTTCAGCAACCTGTTATGTTTTTTTAACCATAATATACTGTTTGCTTGTGTCACTTAAAAAAAATAAAAATTCATTTCCAACAATCTTGACTCCTGCTACTGAGCAAAAATGGATGTAATAGACATATAATATGTAATTAAATTACTCAAGAAAACCCAGACCAAACACTTTTACATATTAGTTTATTTGCCCGTTCATTTCCAGAGGGCAAAAATTCAAACCTCAATAAAAAAAGAATGCCATGGCACTGACATGATATGCAAGATCAATACTGCATGTTTGAAAATGTTAGTAACACTCAGGAAAACATTTCAAGTGTTCTCCAAGGATGAAAATAAATATAAACTGACATGATCTTCCCCGTTTGCCGTCATTATTCATCCCATGACTGATCTCAGGGGTTAGCAGCCCAGTAATTCCTGAGGTGTAGGCATGAAATGCTTTTCATATCCCGAGCTGAAATCCTCCTGTGATGAATTCCAGTGTTCCTCATGGTCCAGCAGCTGCTGCCCACCTTGCTCGCCATCAGAGTCCAACATCTGGCTATAGTCCTCTTTTTTGGATCTTTGATCCATCCTGTCACTCTCCACTGAGCTGCTGCTATCTTCCATCTGCTGGTCCAGGTTAAATGTCTTCAAGCAGCCACTGAAGAACGTTGCTGGTTTGTTCTCAACAACCTCCAATACAGATATTTCAGGATGTGGCTCACAGAGGGGAGAGAGGAGCCAGACTGAATGATCATTTATCTACAAGAGAATGTCAAAAAAATGTTCATCTTATTTTCTCACTTTAGAAATAGGATTTCATCATTCAGTGGAATAGAATGGAATTGGCCCTTACTTGATTCTTCAACTGTTGTAAAATTAGGCTGTTGTGAGGATCTGGAACATTTTTGTCAAAACACAGGGGAGAAGACAGGGTGTCTCCCCGATATGCTCTGAAAAGACCAAAAATAAACTAAACCACAACTTATTTATTGAACAAACAAGACCATTCTTCATTTAAGGTATTAATCTCACTTTAAGAATCAGATTAAAAATTAAGACCCAATTCACAAAAACATGGTAAAGACAAAAGTTCTGATGAAAAACAGGGCTTAAAAGTAAATTACTATTGGCGCCTTGAGTTTCTAAAGTATGTAGGAGACCTTACGTTCAATATCTGTGCTTATACCTTAGAAATATGTAGAACACTAACAATTCTATCTGATAAGTTAATTTATCAATGAACTACAACATAAATGGACTTTCTGGAATAGTCAAGTAAGGAAACTCTGTCAAAGATGATGCAGTGTGACTGAGGTAAATACGTTGAAGTGAACTTACCTGACAAAAATGCACGCGCAGACAATTGTAATCAAGGCAGCAGAACCAAGCACTGCTAGAATAAAATGTACTGCAAACAAGAAACAGCAGAGCCACATTTAGAAAGTGTCTCATACGTGGAGCAAACGTTGATATGCCCTACCAGTTTGTTCTTCACTCTTTGTTTTGAATTTTGCGGAAACATTGGCTCCAGGTCCAGCTACAGTCACCGCCTTTATCCACACTTCGTAATTGCGACCTGGACTGAGGCCCTTCAGCTCAAAAGTCCTGTTTTCATTATGAGGGACTGCAGACACATTGTGCACATCTACGGAACAGAAGTGGAGTCAATGCGTTTTTGAATAATATACAGGTTACACAGGGACCTTGAACCGATAAATCCTTGTCAACATATGTAGATAACTTAAATATTGATGTGATTTACAGATCCGATATCATTTCCCAATTTTTCTACATAACCTACATTAACATTCCGCATGCACTGAGCTCAAACGGACAGCAGGTGGTAGTAGCTTTCCAGAGCTGCTATAAGACACACCAGACACGAGAAGCGGGTGTCTTGCTTCTGCCCATTTTAACCATAGATGGTTTTGGAGTTGTTCTGTTTACTAACCCAGAAACAGAGCCCTAATACGAAACCACTACAATTGTCGGAGGTCATAACGAAGTTATTGACGTGAGTGCATATAAACAAAAATAAGTTGTCGATGTAAAATCAGGAAATTCAAAGCCATATTAGTCAGATAATTTGAACATATTCTTCAGGAACAGCGTCACACATTGCCATTCATTTACAACTCCTGGTAACAACCTACTGTTGTGTTCTATTTGCAGAACTCCCCAGTTGTCTCCCAAATTTTGAATTGAATTAATTAGTTTACAATGAACCAAATAAATTTTAAGCTGAATATGACTTGGTGAATGAAACTATGAATGGTATTTAATGTAAACACTTCTCACTAGCTGTTCATTACCATTGGGAGTCGCCCCTCCTATTTGGTAGTACAGTACCACTCCATTCTGCATGGACAGCGGAATTGGCTCCCAAAACAAGGCCACACTATAGGCATTGATCTTTATCACTTTGAAGGAAGGCACCTGTGGTGGGACTAAAACAGAACATAAAAACATTAAGGAGACACAAAATGGCCTTAGGTGAAAGAATATGTTTCACCAACTCACTTGTCTGTCCAGAATACGCGATGACTGATGAATGCTGGCGACTTGTTCCCTCATGTGAGACGGAATACAGCGAGACTTGGTAAGGTCTATACTTCCTGAATTGATCTAAATGTGAAAACATGACATTTAATATGGTAGAGAACACCATATAGCATTTGTCCAACAAAATGTGGCAACAAAGTACCTTGAAATGTTATTGATGTACCACTCTGATTCACTCTTAACCAATCAAAACCTTGTCCTAAAGGTTGCCCAACTTGTTTGTACTGAACAACATAGTCATCACCAGTGTCTCTGGCAGAGAGGTGAGCAGGGGGATCCCACTGCACATCAAGTTTCTCTGGATTCATCTGGAAACTGAGTATTTCCTTGTTGTTTTCTATATCTGAGAAGACAAAGCATCCATAGTATCCTGAAAATGACAGTCCAGCACAAACAAACTAAACCACTCTTAATACCTGGTTGAGGGAAATGAAGATAGGCAGGCGCAGAGGCTCCGACGGAGTTATACGCCCATATTTTGGCTGAAGACATGAGAGAGACATTAAGATAGCACTTTGTTTTATCACACACCAACTGGCGGCCTGGTCGTGCAGTGGAAATATTATACCAAATCCCACTATTTAACACAGTATATCCTAGAATTTCTCCTCGAGCCTGAGACCTTGGAAGTTTCTAGATGGGGAACAGAGGAAAAAATATGATTCGACGTACTGATGGGACATTAGAATGATGATTTTACCTTCCACAGCAACACACAGGAGAGTTTTTGCTGGGACACCTTGCAGTCTCTCCAAACATCCAGCTCACCCACGGGGGCTGAAAAAGTGGAAAAGGAAGTTTACTTTCTCAGAGAGAATCACAGAGCTGAGGAGCATAGAGCAAACTCATGACCCTCACTAGCAAGACCACTAAACCTGGTGTATTGGCCAGTATAGTCAGGAGTAATACCATAGGAAGAGTGGCTTACTCATTTCTTGGCTCAGGATTTTGGTGGTCCCACTCCAGTCACTCATCAGTCCAGTAGAACATGCACAGCGGACCTGAAATTCATAGGTCAAACCAGGCTGCACGGGCTGGCGGTGCTCATAGCTGGTGTGCGATCCAACATCAGTCTGTTAAAACAGACAAGGAAACATGATGTACTGATCCAGAGCCGATATCTGTCAGCATTCA
Source organism: Synchiropus splendidus (assembly GCF_027744825.2). NCBI lineage: Eukaryota > Metazoa > Chordata > Actinopteri > Syngnathiformes > Callionymidae > Synchiropus > Synchiropus splendidus. The sequence continues at coordinate 5,327,048 of NC_071352.1, forward strand.
AGACAAACCTTAACCCAGTCTTTTTCAGTCTCAGCGCGATGCCGAACATCACAAGATCCCATTCCTAAATGTAGTTTTTCACAGGTCAGGTCCCAGTGAATTTCCATTGGATCCCTGTGGCTGGATGTAATACTTGGCGCAGGAGGTTTCTCTATGAAAACATACAACAAAAGTGACGTAACAGAACATTCACTTCTCATATAAAGTTATAGATATAAATAGTAATTGGCAATTCTAAGTAAAGTCTAAAATGAAGGCAGAAATTTTAGCTGATGCATATTACTTACGGATTTTGCCTGTGTCAAAAACACTTCTCGGGGATTTGGCAGAACCATTCTGGTGTACAGCCTGGACCCAAACACTTAATTCACGGTGGCTTGCAAAGTTTTCACGGTGGATAATCCCACTCGGGTTACCAGTGTTCACATGGTCTTTGCTGGGGAGACAAAAACAATTGTGTAATTTATTGTACAGAGTTCAGATGTGGGTTCGATTTACTTGTGACGAGGTGGCTCCCAGTGCAGAGTGTAGTTAGTGGAGACGCTATGATCCGGCCATGCATCCCAATAACAGTGGATGGCAGCCTGGCAAATCTGACCACATGGGATGTAGCACCTTGGTTTCGAAAGGAGAAAATCTGCTGGCAAAAATATTTTATTTTACAATCAATAATCTCAAACAAAAGTTTACCCTCAAGTGACCATGGCGTGTTATGCAGCATGCATATTTAGTGTGTTTTTTTTAGCAGACGGGAAACGCCTTACTTCAGACATTAACAGGAAATGCTTAGGCAAAGGTCTAAACCACCATTGTCACCACATCCTCTTCAAATTAAATTTGAATCAGTAACACTTGAAAAGTTCACCCAAAGCATTGTGAGACGTGATCACCAATAGACAAAAAACCTTAAATATTCTAAGAGAGGAGGGGCAGATGCAGAGTGATAGAGCTACAAAGAGCTAAATGGTCAACAGAGTCGATGTAAAATCGTCCTGTTATTCTTAACGTTTCAAAATAAAAACTACAAGACACCACAAGTTAGTAGGTGTTTTGGTGGGTGTACTTGTCCTCCAATGACTTCTTAAGATAAATCGATTGTTTAAGTGTGTTCTCAAATCAAATCAAATAACAACAAAGAACAGCACTGCAATGTCAGCAAGAAAACAGCCTACACAACACATTAGATGGGTGGGGGCGAGGATGAGATAGGATGACTAATATACAATTATAAGAAACCACAAACCTGACGAACCACGGTTCTTCGCATAAGAATTGGGGAATTCCAGGTGACTTATTTAATTCTATTCGTTACAGACAGTCGTCAGTATTGTCACCCGGAACAGTGAGACCACTGTTCCGGGTGACAATAAGCGTATATCATGTACAGGAAATCATGTAACGGCAGTTAACGTCCGCTAGTTCACAGACATTTCAGCAATACTTACTGGCACCGACAACACGATTATTTGCAGTGACGAAAAAAATGCATAGCTGCCACCAGATCGGAAGCAAGGCCATCACAACTGAGTCGTATTGCCAGGTTCCTGTTACGACCACAAACAAACAAACAAACAAACAAACACACGTGACAATAAACTTAGCGTTTATGAGCCACAACGTAAACCTTCATATGGCATGCTAATAAGGCTCTAACACAGCTCTAACTGTGTGAAATACTTCAGAGAGAGAATCTATTAACCATCGTTTTACCTCATCCCGCCACAGATGTAATGTTCGGCTGATCTTTTCAGATAGATTTCCTTGACTCCACCTACTGTATTACGGGAAATGTCACCAACTCGTGAATCTTCGGAGGAACTCGTGAACGATCGGCATTTTTTTCCTCGTTGAACTTTATTGTTGTGTCGCGTTGACAATGCGAGCATTTTTATCGCGTTTGTCTATTTTAAAGTACAATTGAAACAATTTGCTTGTCTCAATGACATATGTTGACGTAGTTAAAAGAAATCTAGCTTTGCTTCCGTAGGTTAACGTCTGTAATAACGATTTTAATACGACAATTGCAACTCAAAATTATGGAGGTAAACCACAATTTTTAGTTTAATTCATGTCTTGTGGTGAAACGAGTGAAAGTGGGTAACACACTTTTTTCAATCTGTCTTTATTAAAATGCATGAGGGAAGGAAAAACACATGGTTCTAACAGAACCATAAATCATAATCCAAGAGAATATAAATTAAGACAGACCCATGTTCATACAAAGACTTCAACAAAAGTGTAAATGGCTTGTTTTCTCTCAGCACAAGGAGCTGATCTCACTCTTGCTGCAGCCCCACTTGCAGCAGGCGTTAGATAAACCCAAGACCACATCCCGGCCTTTGCGGTCAGCTTTGCGTAGGGCTTCCAAAATCTCCTCAGTGATAAAAGATCGCGTGGACCTGCTGAATGGTGTTTGACTGTTCTCCATTGCAGTGAACGCTAGATCTCTGTTCCTTTGCAGGAGACCATCTAGCAATGGATTCCGATCCAAGATGTTCGCAGAGTCCTCTTGCTGAGAGCTGAGTAGTTCATCAGAAGGATCTGTGCAAGGAAAGCCATATGAAAAACTATGAATTAAAAACAAAATATAATGAATGATAATGAAATGATATAATGAAAATTCACCTGCACTTTTGAGCGAGCGCTTCCACCGTGATCCTCCACAGGTAAAGATAACTGCTCGGATGAATTCGCGACCACAGAGCTTTACACCATAATTCGGGTGTTCAAATGTCTGTGCACCAGCGACCAGCAGACACACCGCTAGAATGAAAACCTTCCACATAGTGCAGACTGATATTGACTCAAAGATGAAGTCGCAAATCCTGCGTAGTGAGCTGCTTTCTCCCTTCCAGTCTTTCAGAGTTATGTGGGCCAGGTTTGGTATATAAAGTGGTCTGGAACACTGACGTGACACATTGCGTATGCATGTCAGAATGAGAGATCAGATAGAATGAGAGACCTTTAGGAATAATGGAGAGTAGCAAAGGTGGAATAATTACCAAACATAATAGAGGGCTCTATTATCTAATTGTCTGGTAAGGTTTTTTTTTTTATTTTATGTCTGCTTTAATATCATGAAATTCCCCAATAGCATTTGGAGGTCAACTTAGGGTGACACACCGGTGTGATATTTGTCATGACGGATGGATGCAAATCTCAGATATGAACCTATATTCCTCGTGGTTTGCTGGGGAAGCAGATTAACGTTGGCAGAAACTAACAGACGATATATATATATATATATATATATATATATATATATTTATTTATTTTTCATTTCATTGTGATATGCTGTGTACAGAGCATGTTACGAACATAATATCCTTCGGGATTAATAAAGTTTTGTGACTTTGTGTGTTTTGCAACTACTATAATCATAAAAAAAAGAAAATTATTACACACTAAAAGTATGTCTAGGATCCAAAACGTGCTTAATAGAGCCAAACAACGATGTAAAGCATGTAGAGTAGGGGTGGGCAATTCAATTTCCTAAGGGACCAGGTTATATATTGTGACAGTTGAAAGGGGTCGTCAAACCCAAAGAAAGGAGGGTAAGAGAAATTTTAAATTAAAAATCAAGTGATCATATGAAATTACACTTAAAAAATGCACAGAAAATGTTGGTTTGTTGTATTTTATTTAATTTCAATGACATTGCATTTGGCCCCCGGGCCACACTTTGTCTAGGTCTGATGTAGAGTGTCCACTGTATTGTGTTGTTTAATTAATATGCATTTGTTTTGTGTTTTCAATGCAGTTGTGTCCTTTGTTTTCCACATATCCATTATTCCTCTTTTCACTTGAAAACAGCTTGCTGCCAGCTCTTTCACAAAAGGTGAAGAGGGCAGGTCGAGACACGGCGAGTGACATTTCTAAAGTAAGATAACATAGAAGTCTTGTAATGCGTCAGACCCAAAATTACATCAACTTTATCGGTGTAGCAACACAGCCGAAGGTCGCCCATTTAGGAAATTACAAAGGTGATGATGAATGTGTAATGAATGTGCCAATAATAAGCAAGCAAAATGGCATTGTAGAAGAGGGGCCTACATATGTAGTTTGTGTCTCCTCTGGCAACCCTAATGTTCAGCATGTATAATAAAGTTAATGTCTCCATTTTACTCATCCATTTTCTTGATTTATGCGGTCACTTGCTGTTATTAAACAGTATTTATTGTGTTATATAGTCACTTTCAGCCCAACTGAAGGAATCCTTTGGCCTTCACATGTTGAATGAATCTCACCAGCCTGTGCCAGCCTGTGCCATATATATATATATATATATATATATATATATATATATATATATATATATATATATATATATATATATATATATATATATATATATATATATATATATATACTTACTTACTCTGGTCTTCAAGTGATGCCGTTCTCAATGGGATTGTGGTCAGTACTTTGACTTGGCAACCTTGGCAGTGTGTTTAGGATCATTGTCTTGCTGGTACGTCCAGTTGTGGCCAAGCTGGAGTTTCTCAGTGGATGCCTTCACATTTTCTATCCTGATGTAATCCTCCTTTTTCATGGTTCCTTGGACCTAGACGAGATTCCCTGTGCCTCTGGAGGAGAAACATCCCCATAACATTATGCTTCCACCACCATACTTGACAGTAGGCACAGTGTTCTTTGGCCTATAGGCTTCTCCTTTCTTCCACCACCATATTGAGCATCCATATGGACAGATAACTCCAACTTTGTCTCATCAGACCGCAGGATCGTTGAGAAAAAGCTGGGATCTTGCTTCAGATGACATTTACAAAAGGCCAGGTTTCTTACTGAGCAGCGGTGTCTTCTGAGGTTTACATCCATGGAGACCCTTTGTCCCTGCCTGGTCAAGTGTTTCCATTAGGGCCTTGGTTGTCATCTGTGGGTTGGTGTTGACCTCTCGGCAGATTTTCCTTGCAAGTTTGGGGGACATCTTACGCTTCCGTCCACGGCCACTGAGGTTTTTAACAGCGTTGAACCTCTTCTACTTGTTGGTGATGCTCTGGACAGTTAAAACAGGGACATCATACTGCTTGGAAATAGTCTTGTAACCTTTTCCTTCACTGTGGCTACGAACAAGACGCTGACGCAGGTCCTCGCTGAGCTCCTTCTTCTTGACCATGATGACCAGAAATTAAGAATGACCTGAACACTTTCCCCCTATTTATAGTGTTCTGGAAAGATGTCTTTTTTCCACTTTAACATTTGGCCAACAGTGTTTACTTCATTGTGACATCTTGAAGTCAGTACTAGACAAAATTTATCACATTTGGCACATTTTTGTTGAAAGATTGTCAGGGGTATGAATAATTTTGAACATGGGAACGCCAGAAATAAAATACCCCAGAAATAAATATTTTTAAAAAATGTTGTATTTTTGTCATTCTTTCAATTGTTGGCCACCTATAACTATAACTATATATATATATATATATATATATATATATATATATATATATATATATATATATATATATATATATATATATATATATATATATATATATATATATATATATATATATATAGACACACACACACACACACACACACACAATAAATTGATTTTCACAACTGGGCGTGGAAGGCTTTTGTAGTAGCGAGAATCCCGAAAGTGTTTCTTTAAGAAAATTTGGCAACGCTCATCCAATCAGAAACAGGAAGTGGGAGGGAATGGAGCGGGTGGGTAGCAACAGTTGCCCTGGTGAGGACGAGGCGCCATAGCCACGGTAGCCCTGGCGACAAGAACCCGGCAACGAGAGTCAACAACAACAACAACAGAATCGGCCGTAAACATAAAAGACGATATTCTACCGGTGGGAATCCCACACGTGGAACCAGAGGTGAAGCTCTCCACACAAAGTGCATAATGACGACCATAGCTGAGCTGTGCTGCTGCTTTTACCCTCGTTGTCCGTGTAGCCGCATCAGGCTGCACCGTATTAGCCTTCAGCCTCGCCGTTGTGTCGATAATCGCTGCCGGGTGTGTTTCTAAAGCGAGCTGCTTGGTGTACGCTGCACATCGGGGTGTCACGGAATCGTGCCTGCCATGGCGACGTAGCCTCAGATGCAAGCGGGCCGTTGTTATGGCGATGTCAAAAGCAAATGGTACAAAATGGCGGTTGTTGTAGAGACCAGTTAGCTTGCTAAGCGTGTTACCATGCAGTCTGTTCTGTCACGACATGCTTGTGGTGTCTCCTATCTTCTCCTAACTGAGCGAGCAACGTGCTATAAATCATTTCACCCAAAAAAGCATCTAATAAACGGCTAATAAGGACCAAATGTTTCCATGCCAACGAACTATCAAGGACTGAAATGACACATTTGCACAGCATTCGAGGCCGGTTAGGCGAGCATAGCTTCAGCGCCACATTAACTATTGATATTATTTTTGGCAGAGGCCTTAGGCTCCTAAACGACTCGTGCAAATTTAAGATTATATGGCAACGACTAAAGAGTAGAGGGGCGTGGCTAAGAGCACACGTTTGCACATGGGTTGCGGTTAGATAAGGTGAGGTTGTTTATCTCATAGCTCATAATGGAAGTTACTACCGCGAATTGATAACGCTTATGAGTCAACACTGTTAGTAGAACCGAATATTATTACAATTCAGGGTGATTTATTCATTTATGCTTTCTGCCAGAAGACCAATTGCAACTCATACATGTAAATAATTTATATTCTGCTTTGGTGAAGTTAGCATTAATTTAACACATGTATTTGTGAATGTGTCGTCCATTTTTGTTTATCTTATGCTGCCTTGTTTGTCTCTTAAGGGTCTATCCCATCTCATGCAATGGCCACCTCAGGCTACGTGAGTGAGATCCAACCAGCGGCCCAACCTCAAGGGGCTGTGGCTGTCACTGCTGGACAGCCCGATACTAATTCCTCAACTGCAACTGCCCCTCAATTCCTGGAGATTCAAACCACAGTGGCAGCCCCCACTGTTGTCACGCCCACAGGCCAGACTTCCTCAACAGAACAAGCCGCCTCGCTCACCGCTCAGAAGGCTGCAGGTGGAACACCGACTCCATCAGCAGTACAGGCTCAGCCAGCGCAGACACAGTATGTGACTGCAGAGATCCAGAGTTCCCCAACACAGTCTGGAAATGGGCAAAGTGCTCCTCAGTATATTGTTGTTACTGTCACAGGTAAGACCAAAACTCTCAATATCCATGCGTATGATTGACATTTAGAGTATCCCAACGGTGATGATGCAAGAGTACCTTCTTATTCCAGAAATTCTTTGCTGAATTTCATAAAACATATATGCATGCTGTTGCTAATTGATGTGTTTCATTGTCTTCAGCAAATGAATTTAAATCAGTCATTAAAATTAATCTAACACCATTGATTTTGAGGTCTTCCTTCTTCAGAAGGCTCACTACACTCCAATGACAGCGTGTCAGACTCCAGTCCTCCTCCATCTGTGGTGCAAACTGGAGTTCCCACACAAGTTGTTCAGCAAGTGCAGACAGTCCAGCAGGTAAAACGCTCAGACAACATTTTAGTTTTATCTAATCCTGTGTATCTAATTCTCTGTGTGTTCCCGAGCAGAGATCTGTGGTACAGGCGACATCTCAAATAGCCAAGACTGAGCCTGGTACACAGCTCAGTGTCACAAGTTTGCAGCCTGTTCACATCAGCCCAGAGGTGAGACAGGCAGAATCACATCACCATTTGTGCTTTTGAATTTAAGCCTCTCACTGTTACCTATAATCTCACAGCAGCTCACATCAGTGCCCGTGCAACATGTCTACACCAATCAGGTGCAGTATGTGGAGGGAGATGCCAACTACACCACCAGCACAATGTAAGAACAGTGAAGCGTCTTATCACATTCTGAGGCTGAACTTCATCTCTAAATGTCTCCTTTTATTCCAGTCGTTCTAGTGCGTTCCCATACACTGACACGCCGCTGTACACCCAAACTACGGCTGCCCAGTATTATGAAGCTCAACCAACTTCTGGCTCACAAGTCTCCACCCCTGGCACTCCTCTGACCGTCTCCGTGACTGCCGGCACCACTGGAGGTGTTTCCATGTTTGTGGCCCAACCCACAAGTGTAGCCGGGGGAGGGGCCACTGTGGTGTCCACAGGTGGGACCACCAACGGGGCAGGAGATGGGGCCGGCACTAATGGTGGCGCAACAGGAAGTTATGTAATCCAAGGGGGTTACATGCTGGGCAGCAGCAGTGGAGGGACAGCTGGCAACAGTCAGAACTACTCACACAACGCCCGCGCCTCCCCAGCCACTGTGAGTATTACAGAGGGCGAGGAGAGTAGCGTGCCGTCGGCAGACAAGAAGGTATGCAGAGGCGCCAAGCGCAGCAGTTTCTCTTTGTTTTGCCTTCATCCACACAAGCCTTTGGTGGCTCACATTGATGATGTCATAGTTACGTTTTTCGTCATGTGGAAAGATCAGTTAAAAGCAATTTGTGTATTCACAGAAAAATCCTCATTGTACACCATGTTTTTAGTTGGGATTTCCTCCTTAAAACAAAACAATGACCTCATCACTTTCATATCGTACAGTGCATGTGATGAGGGGCGTTTTAATTTGCCTGATATGCCCCAGCACATAACATGTCTCATCACAAATTCATCAGATCCACCTGACAATGCTTCCAAAAGTCCCATCAGTTTCCTGTGTCATATTCATATTGCATACCAAAGTTGTATGCCACGGCACGCAAACTATTTGTAATGCCATTTCTCTATGATCAGGATGGTTTGGATGTAATAAAGCGCATGTCCAGAGCTGTAGTGTCCCGTGCATACTAAGTGATCTTCAACATTATTTTGGTCTTTTCCTGGCCTTGCTAACTGCTCCAGCTTGTTCCCCTTTCGTTGCCTGTGTGCCAGGTACAGTGGTTGCTGGACAACTATGAGACAGCGGAAGGAGTGAGTCTGCCGCGTTCCACCCTGTATTGCCACTACTTACTCCACTGCCAGGAGCAGAAGCTAGAGCCAGTGAACGCAGCCTCTTTTGGGAAACTCATACGATCCGTCTTCATGGGCTTACGTACTCGGCGCTTGGGAACTCGGTACGATCAAGTTAATATTTGATTTGCTTTCATAATTTAGCCTTCATGTATGTTTAATGTTAAATTAAGCTGCATTTTTATTTCTCTCAGGGGTAACTCCAAATACCACTATTATGGACTGAGGATCAAAGCAGGATCTTCTCTTCTCCGGTTAATGGAGGACCAACAACATCTGGCCATGAGGCAGCAGCCTTTCTCACAAAAGCAGAGGTAGATATTCAAGTGCCATCATATAAACACCCCCTTCTGCCTATAGAGATATCAAATATCTTTCTCATCTGTCAATTGCTTCTTGCAGATTGAAGCCTGTGCACAAAGTGGAGGGAATGACCAACGGGACAGCATCAGGGGCCAGTCAGCAGCAACAACAGCAACAGGGGTCGGGGCATGTGGACATTAGCACCCAAGTTCAGCAGTACCAGCAGTTCCTTGGTGAGTCAGTGTACCTGTCTATAAGCTCTTATCAGGATCTTCACGTGGTGTGTCATGGGTCCAGATGCTTCCAGAGCACTGCCGGAATTCCCAGACATTGACCTTCAAGGGAAGTCCCTGCCAGAAGGCATCGAGCTTGAGCACATAAAGAGCTTTCAGCTATTGTACAGAGAACACTGTGAGGTGAGAGACTTACAGTAAGCTTCTGTTGATCAACCACTTTAAATATTGCAAAGTTTTTTCACTCACTCACTGGTCTTTCACTTCTCTTCTTACCTCATTGATTTGTTGCATACATGTAAAGAAACTCCCTCAATTCCTGTCTGTGTTAAGCAGCAGTTTACACAACTGTTACCTTTTTCCTGGCACGTCTTGTTGGTAGAAAACTGCAGAGCTGACGGAAATAATGAACCTCTGAGGTGCAAAGTGTATTTGAGAATTTCTGTTTTCTTTCAGGCCATACTTGACGTGATGGTCAACCTGCAGTTCACACTGGTGGAGACGCTGTGGAAAACCTTCTGGAGGTTCAGCCAGAGTCAAGCTGGCGACGCCACATCAGCCGTGTGAGTGGTCCGGATGACTCGCTGGCAGTTGGCGTGAACCATGAGCAAGCCTTTGTGGTAAAAATCATAGAGCTGCTAAACTGAAATGTGCTGTGTCTTCACAGCCACGATGAGTCAGAGAAACGCCTCCCAAAGTCCTGCTTGGTGTTGCTTTGTAAATATGAACCGGTGCTGCGCTGGAGCCGAGACTGTGATAACAGTCTATATCAGGGCCTGGTGGAGATCCTCATCCCGGATGTTCTCCGTCCTATTCCCAGTATGTCTTCTGTTCTATCCAGTCTGACGTGCATAGTAACCAAACGTAACCTAAGTTATCAGTCTTTGCTCTGAATAAATACTAGTATAAATAAGATTTAACCATCTTTTTTCTGGAATCAGGTGCCTTAACTCAAGCCATCCGGAACTTTGCCAAGAGCTTGGAGAGCTGGTTGACAAATGCTATGATGAATATCCCAGAGGAAATGGTCCGCATTAAGGTTTGTTTACGCTCCTACTCATACTACAGTAGGAGAAACCTCCTCCCTCCTTCCCTCATTCACACGCAACGCTTTGGATTTTGAGTACAGTGAATCATTAAAACACCCCCTACGTGATCTATGTCTCTAATAAGTTGCTTTTTCATCTTAATATTCTGCATTCTTCATTGCATTCAATTGTTGTGAGACCATATATGTCAAAAACTGTAATGCTATTTTAGGTCACCTCAGCCAACGCATTTGCCCAGACACTGCGGCGCTACACCAGTCTGAACCACTTGGCTCAGGCGGCTCGTGCCGTCCTCCAAAACACAGCTCAGATCAATCAGATGCTGTCAGACTTGAATCGTGTTGATTTTGCAAATGTTCAGGTAAGAAAAGAGCCTATTGTTATTGCTTGCACTCTACTGAGTCGGGAGGGTCTCAGGATTCTAATGACCCCTCAACGTTACAGGAGCAGGCATCGTGGGTGTGCCGGTGTGAAGACCGTGTGGTCCAGAGACTAGAGCAGGACTTTAAGCTGACCCTGCAGCAGCAGAACTCCTTGGAGCAGTGGGCTGCATGGCTCGATGGTGTGGTCTCCCAAGTCCTAAAGCCTTACCAACACAGCCCTACCTTCCCCAAAGCTGCCAAGCTCTTCCTGCTCAAGTGGTCCTTCTACAGGTGAGTGGGATCATTAGGAGGTTTGAAGAGGAACATCTGAATTTTTTATCTCTGTTCTTCAGTTCCATGGTGATCCGGGACCTGACCCTCCGAAGCGCAGCCAGTTTCGGTTCTTTTCACTTGATCCGCCTTCTCTATGATGAGTACATGTACTACCTGATCGAGCACAGAGTCGCACAGGCCAAAGGAGAGACCCCCATTGCAGTCATGGGAGAGGTAGACAACCACAATTTTGTCACTCCTTTCTTTTTCTTTTGAAACCCGCATGTTGTGTTTTGCCATCAGTTTGCTAGTTTGGGCCGAGGACTGAACCAGTTGGATCCGGATAAAGGTAAACACTCGCAAAAAAATAAAAATCACTGTCTTTGTCTTGGATCTTTTTTTAAAATTGTTTATCATTGTTTATAAAAGAAGAGGAAGAAGAGGAGGAGGAGGAAAGTGACGACGAAGGTCAGGAGTTGACCCTTCCTTCAGACGGTCCGGTGTTAGGAGACGAGTCCCTGGAGCCTCCGGCAAAGCTGGCCCGAACTGACCAGCGTGTCCTCTTCACCACAGGATCAGCCGACAACTAGTGTAACGCTCTTCTTGACACACACACACACACAAATGTACATACAACAGTAATTTATACACTCGGCTCTTGTTTTCACATGTGTTTGCTGGGTTGTGTGTCCTTCACACAGATCAGTGACACACTTGACGGAATGTGGCCCCCGTCCAACCCAGATATTAGCTGTACGACTCTGTAAAAAAGAATCTTTAATCTGAGCATGTTTTTTCCGTCATTGCAACCTGTAACCTCAACGTCTCGTTGCGGAGAAAAGTCTGCTCACACTAGGAAAGCGTCACTGCCGTATCAAAGTGGTCTAGAAAATACTGTGATAAGTGTCTACGTGTACAGGAATCTTTCACTGAGCAAGGCCGTGGAGTTGTCGTCCTGTTGGAATCATACTGTACTGAACCGAGCAGCAGGCATTTTGGGATCTTTGGATATTGTCTTACGTGTGTGTGCTTCCCGGCTCCTCTCGTGCGAACGAGTTCTGCTTCTGTGCTGAAAGTTGGTGTCGTTGATGACGTGAATCAGCCGACTGTTTCCTCTGTAGATATTTTCTAAGGCTTTTAAACGATGAGACGTGTGTATAGTTCCAGTTCAGTTTTTATTTGCCTGGAAAGAATTGTTGTCGTGCTCTCCGAGTGCCTGACGCAGCTGCTGCACACACTTGCAAAGACAAAGTGACAGCTGCCGGCAACGGCTCTCTCGTTATTTGCTGCAAAAATCCTCACGTTCTCATTGAACATCTGGTTCCCTGAGTGAGGTACTTTATGTGTCATATACACTCCAGTTGAAAATATCAGTCCAGCACTTTCTCCCCACCAAGTTTTACCAAGGAAAGCCCAAAAAGTTGGCGACTATTGGTCATGTTTTGAATTGGTTCATGCTGCATTTTGCACTTCACTGTTGAGTTTTCATGTACAGCTAGCTGTTAGCAGGATAGCTTGTTGTTACCACCAACTCTTCCACAAACTATTGACTCCTTGAGCACAAAGCATAAACCAGCACTTAGGTTGCACTCCAACAACCATAATATTTCAAGGATATCAATCTATTCTCTGTGTCGGAGTTGGGCTAATTTAATATTCCAAACCCTCTCTTAAGGGCTCAGATCAGTGTGCTTACGTAAAAAAGACTTGGTATCTATCTGACACTGGTGCCTTTTTAAATAGACCTAACTGTTTTTCTCACCTTTTAATGCAACATAATTGACCCTTTTCTTCCCAAAAGTTAGCATAATAAGTGCTAAAAACAAAATCAGCCTTTTGTGTAACGCATCATAAAACTGAAGGGGAAAGTGTTGTCTTTATATTTTCACTGAGTATATTTCTGTTTCAAGTGCTTACTTCCTGGTCATCCTGTCCTTTGTGCCTCCTTATTTTCCTTCGTGTCCTAATCTGTCCCCATGTTTGCCAAACCCGGTTGCTTTTATCCCAAAAATACTTGTTTTATTTAAACTTTCCGTGCCTGAGTGAAATGGTGGTATACTTTCTGCTGTATATTGAATTATGTTATCACAAAGTGAACCTCTTGTGCAGTGTATGGTGCTGTGTTTTCTATTCATTGTTGACCTGGTGTGCTTTATTGATTTATTCGTGACTGTATGTTCCGTTTTTAACCCTTTATTTGAGCCTCTTTGCACATCTTTCCCCCCGTGACCTTGTTTTTATGACTTTTATGCAGTTTTCATCGCATAGACTTTGTTCTGGTTTCTCCTCAGACATTTCATCTCAACGCATTTCAACCTTCCTACCAATGGCTTTGTTTCACTCGGGCATCTCCAACATCTAAAATTCATGATTCTAAATCTGCTTTCTTTGGATTTCTAGTTTTCTATGATCATTGCCGACTTCAAACCAGCACATTGACTTTGTAAGGCGACCACAGCTAAGTACATATCACTGTAGTCTTTTACCAAACAGCATTGGGTGGTCTTCGTTTACCCAGTCAAGTGGAGTCATTTTTATAGTGCATTGTTTGTAACTTACAAAACAACCTAAGATACAAAAAAAGGTGTTGTCAGTGGCAGTGTTTTATGGATTTGGTCTGCTAATAGTATGACTGTGCCTTTGGAGGTGGTAGAATGCAATTCAGATGTTTTTAATTTAAAAGTATAAATTAAAGGGCGAAAACAAAACGTCTCCCACTTGCATTTCTTCAATCGTCTGTGGCTTGAAAAAACGGCGACACGCTCGCTGTGAAGCGGTGAAACTTCCTGCGCAACATCACACCTTTATTGCCTATTGGAAAGTGTGAACACAATTTTAGCACGAAGTAGCGAAAATGCATCCTGAGAACATCCGATTTAATGACCGACAACATGAATAATATAGAAAGAATGACTGAAATCCCCGTCTTGAACAAAACAATTATAAATAATATGCGTTCAAACGTGGTATTATATACGATAATGCAGTAATACATATAGACCAGTGGGGGGCAGCATGCGCCCATTCTGAAATGTACGTTCATCTACAGACGTTTGCTTTCTCGGTAAGTTTGTTTCCAACTATTACATTATATTTATCTATTTTATTCAGCAACAAATTCCATCTGAACACGATCGGTGGTTACATATTATACAGTAAATGATTATTATGTTTAGAAGTGACACCATGTTAAAAAAAAAAACAGTCTGGAGATAACGAGATTTAAAAGTTATTAACATTGATATTTTATCTTATATTGAAAGTATTTCATTATTTAAACGATGAAAGCAGGAAAGGTAAGATTGTTGCTAAAATAAAACAAATAAATAAATAAAAAATAAACGCTGCATTACTGTTTCCAACATTGAAATATTATTTAATTTGAATAATTCAGTAGGTTCAAAAAGTCGGTTTCACGATCAAAACGGTGTCAAACACGTAGTTTTTTTTTAGTTTTTAGTTTTCCTGGTCATAACATTTCGATAAAAATAGTAGTCTGAAATTCCCCATCGCACTTTCAAAGGTTAAGCCCTAAAAAAAGATAATCTTCAAGGCTATTATTTCCCCAAAAATGACATTTCATCTCTGCAACCGATGTTTCGGAGAAATGTCATCCACCACGATGACGTCACCAGCCTTTAGCGTGTGTGCGTGAGCAAAATAAATGGAGTATACAAAATAAGAAAACTTTCTGGGAACAAATTACATGGAACAGTGGCTTCACCCTCAGTCCAGATACCCCGAGAAAAGCTGGCCTACTTTCTCAGGACAGGTGACCCCTCCCTCCCATCTCTTCTCTTTCTTTCTCCTTGGGCAGCTCAACAGCACATGAAGTGTACGCGTTCAAGCCACCTCATCCAAATGTTAGGAAATCATTCGTCCAGCTGAGAACCTGAAAACAAGCCGTGCTCTGTAGAGATTGGCAGCCAGGCCTTTTCTTAATGGGTCTGATGTGAAATCTTTCTTCCACGGCCAGGACCCATTTGTTTTATTGCCTCTCTTACATCCCAAGTTATTGAGAATTATTCAACCTCCATAATTATGGTGAAATTCTGCACCGACTTCTTTGTGCGCCGCATTTAAGTTCAATAGTTATTACAGTTCCCAGTGAGTTCCTTTGCACATTAGCTTAATGAGGAAATGATTCAGGATATTATGAGTGATGTCTACCCCCGAATCCTGAGGGACCAACACTGAACATGAAGAAGTAGTTTCTTTAAGATGGCGATAAGAATGGAGAAAATAATTGTGCCTGGAGAGAACCAGCTGTCCCACATGATCAACAATGCCATATTGCTGAGGCTGCATTCTGCTGAGCTCAGCAGGTTAAAAACATACCGTGTGTGTGTGTGTGTGTGTGTCTTTGTGTGCAGTTCTTGCGTCACAGTTGCTCCAGAGCAGCTTCTGCTTTTGGCAGGGAGTGTGTGTCGCACGCGAATATGTATGTATGGGGACTATTAGTGCTCCTTCTGTGAGCCTGCCGCTGGTCTCGGTCACTGAGCATCCACAATGAAACTCATACCCCTCCCACCCTCACACACTCCTGGAATTCACGTGATGCCCATTTCATTGTTGGATGCCACACTGATGCCCCACGGCCAGTGCCATGTCCGCTGAGCCACGACGGGTGTTTGGAGTTTAATCTCCCAGTTGGTTCACTCATTTAAAGCTTGTATGATTCACTGTATTATCATTGGTCAGCACGTCCTGGAGGCGTCGTCACCGCTGCGGTGGAACCATGCATTGAAACGCAATACTACCAGAAGAATAACCGCTCACATGTGAGCGACATGTCTGGTGTCGCCACGCCATTTTGTTGCAGACGGTTGAGTCATTTTGAATAACCACATGCCATCACATAAATAATAATAAAAATACACAAATATACTTAAGTTATTCACAAGTAACACATTTTTTTTTTTTGGAAACGTATAACTGCTATGCTATGCCATTTTCAGTCGACTATGTTGTTCTGAGCATTATCTGATATGAGCATAAGACTATTGATCAGAAGAGTTGGCATTTCTTATAAATCAATGTCAAGCCCTAATATTAGCCAACTGTATTAGCCCTCAGCTAATACAAGCTGATTCATTTTTGCAAAAAATGATGACTCATAAACATCATGAATGGGGCTTTTGTAATATTAATATACAAGACATTTTATACTCCTAATTTATGTATAATATATATACATAATGTACATGCCTAAAATGATTCTCCTTACATGCTATGTGGTGCTAGCTGTAGTCATGACACTGTCATTTCACTATGCAGGTACCTCTGAGTGAGTGAGTGAGTCAGTGAATGAGTGAGTGAGTGAGGACTTGGCAAAACATATCAATATGAGCATAATAACATGACTTACAGTGTTTATCAGATATCACTTATCATTATCTTGAGTCTTTCCCCGCAAAGATGCTGCTCTCAATCTAAACCACTCTCAACCACCCCAGAATGAATGACATATTTAGGACTTTCTTGTAGTTTTTCTTGAATGTCAAACTCACACTGTGTTTTGTTTGTTTCACATTGTTTCAGTGATGGAAATCTCCACATTTTCATTGCGTTTTACAATTTAGCTGATGAAGAAAAGTCAATCCCCATGTTCCCTCTGACCATATTTTACTGTGCTCATCCCAGAGAGTCATGCAGGCAGCCAAGTATTCGCTGGCGTACATAATTTCTCCTATACTCCCCAGGACCCTGAGGTATGTATGTGGCAATGCACTCAACTCCTCTTGCCTCATCACCTTCGTTTGAACTCATCCCTGATGAAGCAGCACGTTGCACCAGTTAAAAACCTGCGACTAAGGAAAACACTCTTGTCCACCTTATTATGTGTAAGACACTGTCGCTGGTCTGCATGGGAGTGTGTTTAAAATCTTATTTTGTTGTTGTTCTTTGAAATATGAATATTATTTGTGATTTTTTAATTTGATTTAATTTGTGTCTTGTATAAAAAATAAAAATAAAAATAAATTCTCCTTTTTTGGATAAATAACTTTTCAATACTTAGAAAATATTATTATTACTTATTTTCTACTTACTACTACTCTACTTCTACGTAACAAAAGTCTGGTTGCTGCAGGACAGAGGCTTTCCATGACGTGTTGACCGATGTTTTGGGAAGCCATTGTGTCGGGTGAATTTTGTGGATGAGTCTGCATGAGGTCTGAGAAGCAAGGAGTTCAGTCGGGGCGGAGTGCTCTACATGCATCTAGCCATTAAATTATTCAGACTTATGAATCATTGAATCAAGAAACTCCTTTTTAGGCCTTCTCCTCTGAGCTCACAAGGAAACATCTGGCAAAGACAAAGATCCTAAACAAGTGTTACTCATTGCTTTTGATACCAAGCATTGCTGTCATTTTGATCCTGAGAATGTTGAGAGTCTTCATGTATCAAGAACAAATGATCCATGTTTGTGTTGCTGTCCCTGGTGCTGAAATCAGTCTTGATCTGAAAGTGAATTTCCTTGAGTATGTCTGCGTTCGTGAGATTAAAAATAGTGGTCTTTAATGCCCTTGTGGTGGGGTCAATCTCAGCATGGATGGTAGCGTTGCTTAAGTGGTCGCAAAGAAAAACGATCCCTCTTCGGCGGATCGGATAGACGTTTAAGGCCGCGCTGGTATCGATTTGTACGCTGAAGGTTTCCTGAAGCTGGGGTGAGTGAACTCTGCTGCTCCCCCTTAAATCTGTATGTGTGCAATCATTTCCCATTCACAAGCGCGTTTATTCCTGGAGTCAATCAATTAGGCCACGTAATAGATAGAAGCAATGTTGTCCTGTGATGCTGAGGGATGCAGCTGCTCCTTCTCCTGCTCCCCTGGGAGAAGCAGAAGCGTCTTCACGACAGGAAGAGCAATCATTGTTTCATAGCGGCTACGGCGTCTTGGTAGCACCAGGGACCTTTTATCGCAGGAGGAAGAGAAAATAAGGGTTAGAAATGCAAATAAGTGAAAAAGGTGGTAAGAAGTGGAGGAAGCTAAAAATAACTGTGGCAATGAAAGGAATGAAATGAAAATCAGGGCAAATCCAGTTTTGACTGAAAGGGAATTCTGATTATCGGAAATCAAAATGTTTAAAAAAAATGGGGGAAGGTAGAGTGAAGAAATGAAGGGAGGTTTGATTCATGAAATAGAAAGCAAGGGAATGGTAAATGAAGAAGCAAGACATTTTAGCGGGGAAATATGCGGAGAAAACATTCAAGATTTACAATAAAACGTATTTCTATAGTAAAAATAATAGTATTTGAGGTACAAATAGAAAACTAGCAACAAAAAAGAAATGGAAATAAAAGGAAAAGATAAACATAAGGAAGGTAATATTAATAATGGGGAAGCGTGGAATTGAAAGAGGGAGAGGGAAACAGAAGTGTCTCAGGGAAAGTGAGCCGTAGAATAAACGCAAAGGAAGGTGGCGGAAAGAGGAAGGGAAAAACCGGGAGGGAGTGAGAGTGGGGGATGTGAGGGAGTCAAGTAGAGGAAAGGTAGCGAAGGAGGAGGGGGTGGAGGTGCACGGAAAAAGATCTTTGCGAAGGGAGGGAGGGAGCTGTTCTCTTCGTCCATTAATTTCCAAATGTCTGCTGCTAAGAATAGCCTCCTTCCTTCTTTCCTATCACGTATTGACGCGCACGCGCTTGCGCCGCTGCAGCTGGACCCCCAACCACCCCCCAAAAAACGAAGAAAAAAAAACCCCGTCACCTGCCTCTGGACGCTTACGTGTCCAGTAACACACATGGGGTTTTGGTTCCGCAGGTGGTGTCGCCCCTCAGACGAGTGTTGCGTGACCGCGTCTGAGGTGCGTCATGTGGCTGCAGTCTTTTTGCTTTAATCATGACGGACCAGACACCACCTTAAAGATCCAGCATTCCCTCCCTTCCGTTGTTTTTCATTCATCCTCCGATCCATTTCTCCGTCCGTCCGTCCGTCCGTCCCTCCTCCTCCGTGAGGCCGTGTGGAGCGCACTGTACTCCAATGAGAGAGAGAGAGGGAGGGAGCGAGCTCGAGAGAGAGAGAGAGGAAGGACGCGGTGTCAGGACGTTTGGGCAGATCAGTGCGGACTAAGGTAGAGCTTTTTTTCA
This sequence comes from Synchiropus splendidus, assembly GCF_027744825.2. Lineage (NCBI taxonomy): Eukaryota > Metazoa > Chordata > Actinopteri > Syngnathiformes > Callionymidae > Synchiropus > Synchiropus splendidus. Next base: position 5,346,310 of record NC_071352.1, read on the forward strand.
GGGCGGGGATGGTGAAGGACTACACCGGCACCGATGATCCCGAAGCCGGACCATGAGAGGCGGTAAGCTGGAGGAGAAGCGGCCGTCACATCCGTGTCTTTGGCGGCGTCCCCATGTCCCCTGAGCCGCTTCTTCTGGATGGACGCGCAGGTGTTGCAGCGAGGGAGGAAGCTCGTCAGCAGCCTTAAAACACGCACGGTATTTTCCTTTCACGCTTCCAGCTCGACACATCTGAGAACATTCCTCACAAATGTCCCATTTCTGCGGAATCTGGTCGGAGCGCACTGCTGAAGCGGCAGTTGCCACAAGCTGTACCAAACATTGCGGATTTTTTTTTTCCTCTCAACGAAATAAATAAATAATGCTAGATTCTTCTAATTCTCTGGACCAAATGAGCGGGTTTTAAAGGAGGATGCGGGAGGATGCAGATGAACATGAAACATTCCTTATGATTCCTGTTGAAGGGGAAAGAGCGGATTGACGGAGCCAGAACTGCATCCAGTCAGCCAACCATTTAATTTCCACACACCCAAAGCTGGCAGAGACAGTGACGGGAGTCCTGTGAACCAGCAGCTGCAGGAGTCCGGCAGCAGCCAGGAGGTCCACTTGTGCATATGAGACGTTCTGCTCCGGGTGGGATGTAATGTTGTGTGGCTGCACAGCTGAGCCTTGGTCTCCTTCTGAAGATTGGCTCATAGTGTCCACAGCATGGCGCGGTTTGGAGACGAGGTTCCGGCCAGGTACGGCGGCGGGCCCGGAGGAGGGGGTCCGGGTGGCCGTGGCGGAAGCAGACAAGGTGGAGCCCATGGACATGGGCACGGACACGGGCATGGACACGGGCACGGCCACGGACACGGCCATGGTCCACCTGGGGGTCCAGGTGCCCAGAGAATGTACAAGCAGTCGATGGCGCAGAGAGCCAGGACTATGGCCCTCTATAACCCCATACCTGTGCGCCAGAACTGCTTCACTGTCAACCGCTCGCTGTTCATCTTCAGTGAGGATAACTTCGTGAGAAAATACGCCAAAAAGATCACCGAATGGCCATATCCTTTACTGAGTAGTGAGTAAGTACAAGGCCCAGACTGGAAACAGGTAGGCCAGTACACTAACGAACCTTATTTCCAGATTTATAAATGACGATGGATGACTCACTAATGGTGCAGGCAAGACAATGATAAACTCATAATAGCACTACACTTTTGTAGCTCTTTCATATGTTGATTTTTATTTAAGTGATTTTAGGAAACTATCTTTCAACACCCAAATTTGTCTTTTCTTCCACAGAGATGCGATGACATTTTTGGTCAAGGGTCCCTTCAATATAAGGGTTGGTGGATGAGAATTGTTTATGTTTAAGCATGTGTCATTGTTTCTTATAGTCTGATGACTCAGTTATGAAGCGCTCAAACTTTAAAACGCCCATCAAGTTCATGACATTTTTTACCGAACAGCCTGGATGTTGGCTGTAAACAGAAGGCTTTCACTTTGAAGTGATCAAAGGCACTGATGCAAATGAGCCAAGACGTGTGAGGTCCAACCCTGACCTCCATTATGGGCTCTAAAGACCAACAGATGAGGCTTCATTTTACCTCCTTGACATGTTTTCTTGCCCTGCAATCGCGGCTCAGTCAAGCCGCTCATTCACAGGTAGCTTTGCTGAGCACACTGGCATGTTTTCTGGAGAAGAAATGCAAGACTTAAACCACCCCCATCTGGATATTAGATTCCAGGATCATGGTAACAAGCCCTGCAAGCCCAGGAGAGTTAGGTGACATAGGGATGCAGGGCATCTTATTTATAGCTAATTAAGAGGCGGGGGCATGAACCTGCATCCCCTTTTTATGAGGCGGTTGATCACAGTCCATCACAATTGTTAGTAATTCTGTGTCACATGTGGGACCTTGATATATTGTACCTGTGTGATTTGTGGTGTGTGCTTTTCTGTGTGGTCGAGTAAGGGGAGGGGGTGTCTAGGGGGCGCTGCTGGTTGCTGATGTCAGCACGAGCGGAGGGGGGGAGGGGAGAGAAGGAGGAGAGGTGTGAGAGAGATGAAAATAACCTGCTACAATCTGTGTTTGTGCGCTTCACTCACTTCCCTATCAGCATGATGCAGGTGTCTCTCCAGAAAAACGTATGAGGGAGAGGTTTCCGGTTCCTACACTCTTAATCACACAAGACTCAGTCGCCAGTCAGTAATTGTACCATCATTTTAATCTGTGTCACCAATGTAAAATCGGAAGGAAGGCAATTTAGTGATGTGTGTTGGGATTAGTCGTAGTAGTAGACGAAAAAAAAATGTTGCGTATGAGACTACTGACCAGTCTGCTTCCATCTCTCTCATCCACAAGTGACACTCACTTCAAAATCCAGTTTATTTACCTTGACAATGTTGGACCTGAAATGGTCCAATGGCCTGCCAACAGATCTGCCCATTGTGGTTCACTCTGAACAGCGGGTTCTAATGTGTTGAAAGAGCTAATACATTCCTCTCTTCGCTCCACAGGACGAACCAGCGTGTTCATTCTTTAAGGTATTGGAGACTGTCTGGGTAAACTTGGTCTGATGTGACAGTAGCTTTTTGTGTTCAAGTTAATGACAGCGGAGGAAATTGGAGTAATGATCGTATTGATCGTCGCTGATTCTTGAGCTGTGACATAACTAGCCTAATTGGGTTGGGAGGGTGAAATGCAGGAGCGACTTGAACAAACCTCTGCGACTGATGTCTGATGGTCACTCTTGACAGACATGTTCAAGGAAGGAGTGAGAGGGACACGTCTAACTTAAACATCAAGCCATTTGAATTATTGAAAAGGGGACTACACAATGACCCTCACATTTAATTTCTGTCCTTGAATAACCGTTTTTAAACTTAAAATCCTTCCTTTTCTTACTCAAAATGAAGTGATGAGCAGCCAACATGATGTATGTTGGCTGGCCTTTGATAGCTTTTGTTGCTCTCCATGGTCCTGAAGTAGAGGCTGTTGTGTTTGGATAGTTGTGAGCTTTCTTCTAATAAAATGAAATAATAACACATACTTTCAGCTAACATTAGATATTAGGAGGCTTATTGTCAATTGTTATTATTATTATTATTTTACTTCATTGACAAGCATTTAATGCACTGATTTGGTACATTAATTTCTGCTTAAATGACTGAGAGATGGTTCTATTTCTTTCTCTCCCTTTCACTTCTGCGTCTGCCTGTGATGACAGGCACATGTCTCTGAAGTAAATCAGAGGTCATTTCACCTTGTGTTCCTGCACACGCAACATGAATTAATAAAAATCATCTATTTAAAAAAAGAACATCATTATTATTATTATTTTTTTAATTTAAATTGGATTAAAAAGTATAGCATCTATTTTAATATTAATAAAACGTCTACTGTCCTAAAAATTATAAGCAGGGTCTTTTAAAAGTAATTAAACTTCATTCGTAAACAAAATAAAATTCAATTTATTAGAAATGAAAGGATACTTCAAACAATGGTTTTAAGACTGGAATCAGTTTATTTCCCATCTTCTTTAATGAAGCTCACCATAGCATGAAGGTTGTAGTTGCACACACATCCGGGCGGAGGTTAATATGGAAACACTTTTTGTCCAGAACGACAGGAATTGGTAGGTATTGTGTGCAACTACATTTGAGTAGTTACATTTTGTATAAGATGTGTTTGTCGCCATTTATTGCTTCCTTTACCAGAGCTGGGTAAAACGCGAGTGTAGTCACACAACAGCTATATTATAACTTTTTTTTCGGAAGGTACTAACAGTGTCTAACCCAGAAAAGTCTGGTGTTAATAAAAAGACTTTTAAGCCTAAACTTTTGTTGCTTCATGTTCAGTGTTTTTTGTTTAGCTCAATGAATTTAAGTCAAATTTCTTTCTATGAGCCAATATTTTCCTTAACCAAACACAGGAGGTTAAATGAAAGGCTTGAATAAAGCAGAACGTTCTGTCGGGAAAAAAATTCTTAAAGATCTTGAATTGTGTTCTGAATATTGTCAATAACTGATTGAGACAACGTCATTTCACTGCAGTCTAGAACCCACTTGTTACGGGATTATTTGGTTTGAATTGTCAGCAGTGAAAGTGTACTAGATTGTTGCTCATAACTAAGATATAATATTCTCTCTTGCGGATAGAGTCAGTCATCTTATACAAGTTCTGAAAGGAAATCCGTCCCCCACCTGCTTTTCTGCTGACATTTGACCCAAAATGCCCTTTTGACTTTGGAGAATCTATATCCGGTGTCTTATGTATCTACAGTAAATGCTATGAGCATAGCGTATATCCTCATCCACATTTGTTATCATTGTGTATTTATGAGGTGTCATATCAGGTGATAAAGTGCATAGTCTGTTTACGATGCGTCCGATTTCTTAAAAATGTATTTACTTTAGTACAGCGCATGCTCACCCCAAGGTTCAATGCACATCACCAGGATACATTAAGTGGTTTTCCCCTGCTGTTGTAAATGGAGAGGAAGTCAATAGAGGTCCTGTCTATCTTTAGTAACATTGATCCCATTTTGAAATATCACAGAGCAGAATTAGTATAATTCAAACATTAACCACATCATCTTAATTATCTGAAATAACTGCGACCCGAAAAAAAAAAGAAGTCTGACGGATCTCTTCCGCTGTGACTCACTTCCTGGTGCATTACAAAAAGAATTAAGAAAAGAGCAATAGATTAAAGTGAAAAAGTGATTATGGCTGTTGAGCGTGGTGGAGGTGCAGTGAGAGAAAGGCTTGCTTTCTTGTAGATACAGAGACTTGTGATGTATGTTCACTGCAGAATATAAATTATGTATTGGCTTTCCTCCAGCTGGCCACAGTTAACTATCCGGACTTTACAGCTTGGTTTGTGAATTACACATGTGCGTTTTGATTTGTTCACCAGCCGTCCTGCTTGGAAGGTCTTGTTCTTTTACATTTGTTTGTACAAGTTAATTTAGTTCCTTCTCCTGTTCATGAATGCTCACTCACTCACTCACCTAAACGCTTTATTTGTTGCCATTTTAAGTTGTATAATCATTCATGAGAGGCTCTCAAACAACCTTCCCCAGTTACCTAAAAGAGCCCTCACAAAGAGGCTAGTTTCATGCTGATAAATTTGCCTCCTTGCTCAACTGTTTTCATCACAACTTTGTGACGTAGAGTCAAATTCTTCTCCAGTTTTTCCACTATTAGTTAGCCTCGTGTTACACATCTAAACCTCTAGTTTTCCTTCTGTTTGCTATTGAGAACCATGGTGCCAGAGTCATTTTCAGTGCCTTAAATGTGGCTGATACCAAAATAATGTTTTTAGAAAATACAACGTATATAATACAAGTGTAGTAAACTTTGATCAGCCACTGAAACTACCTGCTATTTTGGTCACATAGTACTAGGCTTTTTAACACAGAAGTTCTTTGTAGCCTACTATATGGTTGCACATTTGGTCACTTGTTAACAACGGGAATTCTTTATGGCATGTCTAGAAAAAAGGAATAAAGGCATTGGATTTGAGGTTTGAAAGAACAGAGTTGAACCACTAAAAAAAGAGACCCAGGAAAGAGGGGAAGTCATGTAGACACCGGCATTATAGAGAGGGTCAGACTTATGAGAAGAACGGTGGAGGAGAGAGATGAAGAGTCAAACTGCCAGTCTGCATATAAATCATTTAACACAAAGTGGTGAAGTGGTTTGGCCTACTACACACGCTGACACAAAAACTTATTTGCTTTGCTGTGAGGGATATTGTCTTGACGTATGCTCGCTATATACTCACCCGGTCATGACCTTGAAAGACTGAAAGACAACTACATATTGATTATAGACTGATATAGTGATGTTTTATTACTAGATAGGGCATTTTACTAAGATGCCAAAATTGTGTTTGTGTTTTTGGTTGTACTTAAATTAGCAATAAAATCATACTGCTAGTATTTACTTCAGTTTAATGCTGGTAACGCAATAGTTTCTTTGGCATGTGAAATAGAATTGTGATAATAACCTTGACCCCAACAATGCTTAAATAGTATGTAGGTTTATTATAAATAATCCCCATATTTTCTGAGAGAATTATGTTTGAAAAGCTTTTATGCAAAAGCATCATGCTCTATTTGAAAACAGGAGCGTCTCTCCTCCCTTTATCTGTCCCTCTCCTGCTCTTTTGTGTGTTTGTACATTAAGCCTGCCATTAAGCCTAAAAAAATTCACCATGATTTAGCATTTTAAAATATTGTTTAAAGCTACTATGACATGCTGGGTAACAATTCATTGGATGTGTTATTGAAATATGAGGGACAAATATTTGCTTACAAGTAAGACACGACATTACATCATCTAAAAGAACCAACACTGAAATGTGACCGCATCATTTCAGCTCGGGGATATCTCCCCATTTAAAAGTTATAAAGGCTTGACATTCAAACACATTTAAATACCACAGTCAGTGATATTTTTTAATTCCTTCTCTTCTCTGCAGTGAATTCTGGCTCCTAAATTATTTAGATTCAGTCGCACAGCGGTTCAGTTTGTGTATTTGTGTGCGGGTGTCTGTCTCGGAGACAGCGTGTGTCTCAGTGTGTTTGTAAAATTCTCAGTGACGTTGGAAAGAACTATTTTTGGGCTCGGGATACGTGTACTGAGAATGAATAAGGATAGAGTCTGCGATGGATTGATTTTCTCTCGCCCGTGTTCTGTTGTCACGTGCAGCTGCTGCTGCGAGACAGACCCTGTTGGAAACCAAAACTATACCTGCAGGGTGCACTGGAACACACACACACACACCTACTTGCATTAAATCCTGAGCGCTGAATCGATAATACAAATATATATTCCCAGCGTTTGAACAAACAAATAGATTCAAATTATGCTAAAATGGCCACTGAATCCTCCACGGGCGCACCCAGAGCACCGTCAGCATCTTCTTAAAAGTGTCAACTCGGCGGTCTGTTAGTAAAGTGCGAGACACAGTGGCAGTGCAGAGATAGGCAGAGCATATGCAAATAGACGGGAGAAAATGTCTGCGAAGACGCATGTGCTAATTGATGTTAAAGCAAAGTGATAGAGGTCAAGCAGGGCTAAACTGCCCTTCAGGTGCTCGTGTTGTTACTCACCATAATATAAAGTGGCAGTGATATGGTACAAGTATTGAATGTTACAGCACTCATTTCGGTTTGTGACTCATGCTACAACCTGTTATACTCCATGGGATGCTCTTTATTTGAAGACTGACTTGGAGGGATTTAAACGATGCTGGTTTTAATGTGCCTCTTTTAGGAATCTGTGGCTAATATAAAAAAGAGTGAGCCGTAAATAAACATGAATGAAAGCGCAAGAAATGCCCACTCTGTCATGTTTGGTTTTATTAATAGCGGGCCTGGCACCTTCCCAGAGGGTAGCAGCTGGTGTGGACTCAATTGGCAGACTGTCTTAGTGTAGTGAAGTGGAATCTTGTGTTGGCGTTTCTGCCTATCATCCATGTATGAATGTGTTGCTGAAGAGCAAATGGCACTGGAAAAGACAAACGGAAGAGAAACTGGGAAAGCACTCTGATAATTTATCAGAAATTAAAATTGTGAGATGGTTGTGTTTTGTGTGATATGATTTATGCATGTGTTGGACCTTCTTCCTGTTGACATAAGAGGAAAGTGGATATGGATGACAAGGCTGTTTATTTCATATTTAAGCAACTATTTACTGAACGTGAATCATGATGCTATCGTGAGATACTGATCTAAGGGTTTGCCATTTCATCTTCAAAATAGTTTATCTTCAAAAATGTGTCCTAAACTACCTTGTTTCAGAGAGAAAGTCGCTTTTAAATGGAGTGTAAACTGGCAATCTAGAGCACCCCAGAAACCACCAACCACAGGCTTTTGATTTATTCTACTTGTCCCCATCCGTGTGTTGTCAATTGTCTTAGCCTGAGAAATGTTTGTGTCCTCCTTCGAGCATCTCGGTCCTGAAGTTATATCATTGATTTTTGGCTTGGTCTTAAATAGTTTTTAAGTGCGCCATTGTCTTAAAACACGTACATTTGGCATCCTGAAACATCTATATAATTACGTGAAGGAGAAAAAGTCACTTGTAACGTCTGAATTGGATAAATTTGAATGGTGGCACTGATCCCAGACAGCTATCTGTGAGTATTTCATTGCAGATACAACCAATAACTTAAACTAGAATGGTCAAAGGATGTTCTATTGCTGCAGTAAGAGCTTGGTCCCTAACTTACACTCTTCCTCTCCTGTGCAGGATTTTCTTTTTAAATACTCGGAGAAGCTTTTTATGTCATCATTTTCTTAAATGCAATGTTCACACACATCTACCCAGTGAATGCCAGTTTACTAGTGTGTCGCAGTTCATTCATTCAAGACAAATAATCCCTATGAAACAAGAAAAAGAATCTGAAGAGCTATTGTCAATTGATCAAAACATGTCAACACTTTTATCGCCAGGCATTGCTAAATTCCTTGCACTGTCTTCTATCTTGATGTCTTTTTATGTCATCATGTGGTCCATGTTTCTAGACATTGACCAGGCTCCGGACCAGGATTGTCTTAAGGTCCAGCTAAAATTCGATTCATCTTGTACAAGGTCTTGAAGAAAGCCCTCTGTTTGCGAGTTGATGCTGCTCCTTCAGGTTATTCGAGTGTGGAATTTTGCTCTGTAAAATTCGTGACAGCGTAATTTATGGCGTTCCTCCCACTCTGCTTGTAAATCCCATTAACCATACTTCTTCGGTTTGCTGCTGCTAACCCACTTCTGAGCAAACATACTTACTGAAAACACTGCAATACTGAGACACGCCTCGGTCGCGCTTTCACTAATTCAGCACTCTGGTAGTCTCCATCTCTGCCCATCCTCTGTGTTGCTCCCTCCCTCTCTACCTCTCTGCTCCATCCCCTGATCTCCCTTTACATTCCTCACCACTCACTCTTTTCAATCATGTCTGTGCCCACAGGATACTTCCTTACTTTCCCTCTCTCCGTCCCTCACTTTCATTTTGCTCCTGTATTTTTTCTTTCTTGCTTTAATACCCTACTCATGCTGTCAGTGTCCCTGTTCGTTTGCTGACACGGCATCTCTTCCCTTCTCTCTTGGTCTCTCCCTCATTCGATATTGAATGGAGATGGGATGATCGAGATAAGGATGATTGATGGGCTGGCTCTGCAAGAGAACGGGGGATTGAGAAGCGATGGGGAGAAGTGAGCAGGGAGAAGAGCATGAAAAGTGCCAGATGAGGCAAGCAGGAAGAGGTGGAAGAATAAGGAGGAGTACAAAAGGCAGGGAGGCTTAGCAGGGCAAGGAGAGGGAAAATATATCAGGTTGGACCAGACTGAGGATTTAGTGACGAGGAAGGAAGGTTGATGGGCAAGGTTAAGAAAAGGCCACAGAAGCACTTGGCCATGGGTGTGTGCCTCACTGGCTTCGGTGGGTGCTGTAGCGTTTGGGCTACGCTGTCATATCTTGGCAAGAACCAGTGTCTATGACCTACTGCTGCCCCTGTCACACCATACTCTCTATAGCACTGTGATGCTCCAGAAATGTTTTTCTCTGCTGCTTTTATGCCTCAAAATAACACGCTAGTCACTTCACACTGAAAAATCCCTCACTCCTGAACCAAACCCCAGAGCTGCATGAGCAAAACAACCATGAAAGATTCTGAACTAAGTAACGTTGACATTTTGGTCTGTGAATCTTCAGTGTGGACAAGGATGGCTCACGGATGATGTAGGTTTTGTTCACTACATTTTTTCGGGATAATATTTAACAGTTTGACATCAGACTAAAATGTATTTTTACTCTTATTTAGTTAGGATGAACTTGATCTTACAATTTTCATCAAAAGCCCCGGACAGCCACTGTCACTTATACTGTATAAGAGAAACAATCTTTATAAATCCCATTTTCTTATATGCAATGTTCACACACATCTACCCAGTGAATGCCAGTTTGCTAGTGTGTCTCATTTCATTCATTCAAAACAACTAATCCCAATGAAACTAGAAAAAGAATCTCAAGAGCGATTGTCAATTGATCAAAACATTTTTATCGCCAGGCATTGCTAAATTTCTTGTACTGTTTTCTATCTTGATGATAGAAAACAGAGCAGAGATTATTTTCTCTGTTTACCTGAGGTGCTCCTCCCAGTGGAGGTTAAAACAGCCACACATTTGGGTGACATAGTTTGAGCAAACACACACACAAACAAAGAAAATCCACTGAGCAGCTTCTTTTATTCCCTCCTTGATTCTTTCTTTCCTTGTGACTTCACCATGCTGCTATTTATAACCGCTGAGGAAGTAGGAAGTAGCAATTTATTATTGAAAAGGTTATGGTAAAGTGTGACTCATTTATTCATATGCTCAAGCTTTATATATATGGTCTTGTGTGCGAGTGCAGGGGACATCTGTCACACATCCAGGATGTGGACAAATGATCATTTCCTATGCAGGGAGTTGTTCCTTTTGTCCTTGTGTCCTTCTTCATCTGTCTTTTTTCTCCCATCTGTTTTCAGTCAGCGACACTGCACGAGCATTCATATATCTATCTATCTATCTATCTATCTATCTATCTATCTATCTATCTATCTATCTATCTATCTATATATATATATATATATATATATATATATATACAGGAATTCAGACACACACACACACATATGCATTAATGCAGGGGGCACAAAGGCTAATTGAGTGGTGCCCTTGGTGTTTGAGTAATGTGTCTTTTTAGAGCGGTCACACACAGATACACACACATTTAACTCATGGAGCGCTGACATTATTCTGGTTGCTGTGATTAAAACGAGTCAAGCAAACATTTTAACATATTTTAATATTCATTATTATCTTTAATGATTCTTCTCTTCTCTTACTATCCAGAGATACTGTTGCCTGCCGTGTCAAACTCAATGGTAAACCCATGAAAGTCAGTCATAGCAATAGTCGTCCTGACTTGAATTTGAAATTGGGTGTTTTCACTTGTGTTCTTTGCCTTAACTGAATTCCCTCACTCCATTTGAGTGGATGATTCTTGCCACCATCATTGCCAACTGCATCGTCCTGGCCCTGGAGCAGCATTTGCCTGATGGCGATAAGACGCCGCTGTCTGAGCGCCTGGTAAGATACCGACACTTAAATACATTAGGGAGGCATGTGTAGACGTAATCGAATCATAAGCTCTGATTTGTTGCTTGATCTCTGTTGCCTGAACGTCTCTTCACATCGAAAGATGCATATCTTTAGCGTCTGGAATCAAAAGGACACTCAGGGCCTGATGTGATTAAAAATAAATGTAGGAAATCTTCATGATTTAATGCTTCTCCAATTTAAATTAAACGGAAACACGTGTCACAGTCACAAGATTCATGTTACTTAAGCTGTATTTTAATTTTGCAAACAAATGTTTGGAGACGGTATTCAATCTTTTTTCTCTTTACCTACCCCCGTCTTCGTCCCTCCACATCTTGTCTCGCTTGCTTCTCCTCATCCCAGGACGACACAGAGCCGTACTTCATTGGGATCTTCTGTTTTGAGTCTGGAATTAAGATTCTCGCCCTTGGTTTTGCCTTCCACAAGAACTCCTACCTGAGAAATGGATGGAATGTCATGGATTTTGTGGTGGTGCTCACTGGGTAAGTTGCTGTTTATGTGGCTTCATTCAAGTGGGTGTGTCGAGATGACAGCAGTGTCAAGCGGGGTCTATAATGCGTCTTACGTGTGTTTGTGCATGTGACAACCTCTTCCCCGCTCGGGCAGCAGCCAGATCATAGAGCAGAACCGCAGGCGGCCAGCAGCCTGGGTCGTCGACAAATGTCACCACTGAGACAGAGGGTGTGAAAGGAGTGGGCGCACTGAGGGAATGCGTAGCACACAGCAGGGTAGGGAATAGGAATACAATATAACAAACTTAGCTTGTTTAAAAGGAGTGGAAGTGAGTAATAGACGTGTAATTACTGAATTAGTATTTTAGAAATACTTGATAACCCGGGCTGGTGTTTATATAAAGCAGCTTACTGGTTTCATCACACACTTCCGCAAGTGGAGTAAAACAGCATTTGCCCCTGGTGCTTTCAAGATGTGACCTTTGCCTCATATCCCCACTCAGATCAATATACTATAAATTCTCTCTTTCTTGCTGGTGATTTGTACACCTGTGCCAACAAAAAGAACCTTGTAAGACTGATAACGGAGACGGCAGCAGCTCAAACACGGAGGATTACGCTGAGAAATTCACTTATTCCAAAGGAGGAGGAAAGCTGGATTAGCATGATAGAGTAACTATGACTAATTGGATTATGTACAAAATTAGAAAATTGTCGAAGATCTTCTCAGGGATCACAGTTGCTGAATAAAGTGAGTGAAGTGTTGCATGAGATCGCGGCACATGTTTCCATTGTGTTGAGCAGATTTGTACAATGCAACTTAATGAATCCCAAGTTTGTGGCTCATTTATTCATTCGTAGCTTCTTGACATGTTGCTTCCTAATGGAAGCTTTATTTGCATTTCATTATTTGACGGGGATGTTGTGAGGGAAGTAGATGACAGTAACTGGGCTGGGCAAAAAAAGAAAGAAATCTGCAATTATTTAAACAGTTTCATTTAAAAATTGTAGTAGCAAAGAACAAAAGAACATTTTCCACTGAACAAATATAAAAATATATACTGTAGTGCGCTCCCTAGAAACAAAGCAAATAAAGTCAATATGCCATGCCATGTCATGCTACGTTGGAACCGGTTAGCATGGTGACTTGACACGATCCGCACTGAAAGTTGCCATAAACACTGACAAACAAACAGTCTAATCGTTTAGTTGAATAAATGGAGTGGATTTTATTTTAGTAACCGACATTCAATGAGAGCTCACTCCTGCGACAACATCTGGACTGGCACGTCTTCGCCGTCGTCAGTCAGATTCACAATACAGTGACCTCTGCTGGTCGAGGAGGAGGGGTGTATCCAAGCAGCCGCTGAGAAACTGGATGACGGCCGATAATCTAGAAGGTCCAGAAATGACCACACACATACACTGGCACTGATGGGTGTCAAGGTTTTTCATGCATTCCTTCTGTCCCAGCGCTCCAGGGAAACAAGGCGTCATGTTGTGAGGCTGCAGCGCTGACTTCTGCTCCACCGCGATGCGTCGTATCGTTTTTTTTTTATTTGTCAGTTGTGAAAACAAGCTCTATTGAGGTCATTTTGTGTGCAGTTGGAGATTTGGAGAGCTCTGTGGGTTACGTAAACCTCTCATCTATGCTGACAAAGCACCCGTGAAACTAATGACCCCCCTCCCCTCCACCTCCTCCTCCCCACACCGCCAAAACTCACACCTCATATTCACACATACTGCACACCCACACACACGTTCTCAGCCTGGCAGTGTGTCCTTATGCTTCTTTTTCCCTGCAAGGCACAACAGACAGTACTGAGACAATGCTAGCATCAGTGAGACAGAAGGTTGAGGCAAATTTGAGCAGTATGCTAATCTAGGAAGTGCAGGAGATGGTCCTTCAAGGCATCCGTCCAGTTTATTAAAGCTGTCTGGGCTAACAATTTTCCTAAAATACCAACCAAAAGCCTTTAAACAAAAGAAATATCTTGCTCTCAAGATGCGCCTGAAAGGCTCTTATTGGAACCATTACTGCAAACTCACAATTGCTGTTCAGACCAGCATTCATATTGTAGTGGAAAATGACATGAGCGACCTTGTATTCTGTATCCAATTATCCTAGATGTTGTCCACCTGAAAAGTAAAACATAACCCTGTGAAAATACATCTTTTGAATTTGCAAAATGCTTCGGTAAAAGCATAAATGAAATAATCTGTCAAAAAATTCATGTTGAAGGTATTTGACAACTGAACTTGTCAGATAAATATTCCACCTTTTTGATCTAAGAAGAGGAATAAGCTGGTACAACTCATTGGCATCAACGCGACCACGCGATATTGTTTACAGTTTCACACACACTTGGAGCACACTCGCTCTTTGTTGTGCTCCCTATGAATGAAAGTGGTGTTTTAGCAGTGCCGCCGTTTGAAGATGAAAGCTACTTGGCCTTTCTGCCCACCTCTGTCAGAAACCTTTGATAGCTTACTGACCAACACACACTCACCTCTCCACACAGACACACGCATTTCCACATCAAACGTCTCTTTCCACTTCCTGCTCACATGGTGTGCGCTAGCAGAAATCTTTATTTTAAGAGAACAGAATCGCACACCACATAGGTGCAAGTTATTCTCACTCAAAATGCTTGTTGAGGTGTATTCAGGTGTATTTACGGCTCGTCTGTCGCAGTAAATTTCCTGAGTGATTTGGCCCTGGGAATAAGCTGGTTGTTTTTTATGCCCTGTATTGATTATTAGTCCAATTACGCTTAGTTTACAGTCATCCTCGCACTGGCGCCCGCCATGTTTCCCCCGCGCAGCACCCGTTGACAGGCCGGTAAATGATTCATCTTTCACCTTCATCTTCTTCATATCCGGGAGGATGTTATCATGACCAGCCCCTTTCTCCTCAGATTTATGACCCAGGTAAACAGAGTCATTTTTCGCGTGTGTTTAATTTCACATAATTAAAATGCCTCAATAAATGACAATTCACTTTGATAAGATGTGGAGCCGTTTTGGTCAGTGATGTGGACAGAGCTAATTATCCGGCTTTTGCTGAAGTCGGCAGTATAGCAGATGGAGATGGGGAGGAAAGCGGAGGGAGAAGTGGGAGATTGTGCGGCAGTTTCTTAATGTGGTTCCGGTTAATGATTTAGACGTCTGCGAACGGAGATTTGGGGCGTACCTGTGCTCCTGTCCTGCATAAAAGATGTGCTGCAGACGGCTTGACACGGCTGTTTGTCACTGGTTTTATCAAATGGCCTACTTCCTCCGAGTGCATAAATGAATATGTGCCCTGCTCAACATGTAAGATCTCTACCTGCGCAGGATTGTTGTCTCTGCTTCCATCTTAAAAAGCAGCGTATGCCCGCTTCGAGATCATAGCGCCATAGAAGTTCTGATACACAGCGAATAACGGAGAAACAATCAATCAAACTCCTCCCTGTAGCCTGTTACCAAGGTGATGCAGAGATTCTATCAATGAGCCCGGACCTTGTTGCCATGGAGACACTTATGAATGAGAAAGGGCCCTGGTAACCGTGGAGACGGTGTGAATGGCTGCCTCACCGGCCTGCCATTGTTTGTGAGGCTGTTTAGAAGACTGAATTTTTGATGACCACAATCATTGCGGTTGTTAACAAAGTCACTGAACATTTATTATTCATCAATTTGTTTCACTTCCCTGCGTCTCGGCGAAATGAGCTGCTTTGTTTTTCCAATGTGCCATCAATTCTGTGATTGCTGCTTGGAGGAAAACTGTTGGGTTGTGAATATCCCATGAATGACTACACGTATATGTTTGGGGACTGAGAAACATTCATAGAAAAGAGATGCTGTGAGTACTGTATGGTTTAGTAGGAACATACTGAATCAAATACTGACTTGGGATATCATTTGTCATCACTCTTTACCTTTATTTTCTGGACTATACTGTTATTTTATGCTTATTTTATGAGATAAATGTTGCTGATCGTTGTTTCCTGGAACCAGTCTGTGACACGTCGGACTGTGATGTGACACCTGATATCCCACAATGTCATCACAAGGACTTCATAGTAGCACTAGGGGGGTTTCCTCTTACAGCCCATGGTCTCCCATAGATCCCAGAATCGGCACTACTTTCCTGCCAAATTTATAGGATCCTAGCAAGGAACCTGTGATTAAAGCTCTGCTGTGTCACTGGGCTTCTTAGTGGAACAGAGGGAAGTGGAAATGTGTCAGAATGAGCGAGCACTAGAGAGAGAGTGAGTGGAGGATGAATCACGGCGTGCGTCAGACGAGGGACTGACTGGAAGTCTGGCGGCGCCCAGGAACATCATAACCTTCTCCTGCACATGCCTTTTTATCCAGAAATAAAACAGATTATTGTTTAGCTCAGAGGTCTTTCTACAAACTCCAATCCTTCACCAAGGCTCTGCCCATCAGACTGTCCAGATTCACTGTCAGACTTCACTTGTCTGCTTCATCGATCACTTCACTTCTTACAGGATTTACATGCAACATTTGCCCAGTTCAGGGGAAGACAGAAGCGCTGACAGTGATGAACTTGACTGGCTTACTGACTGTTTTTTTTTTTTTTTATTCCCTTTAGCATCCTGTCAACCGTCGGTTCAGATTTCGACCTGCGAACCCTTAGAGCAGTGAGAGTGTTGCGGCCCCTCAAGCTGGTGTCCGGTATTCCCAGTAAGTTCCTTTTCTCTTTGGACTGAACTTGTAGACGCCGCCATAAAAGGCAAGAACCTTCTACAGAAGGTTAGGTTATCAAAATAGCATTTGATGTCTAGTTTTTTCTCTTTTATTCACTGGCTTTACATACTGCACCCAAAGTTTTTTGGCTCTTTGCAGCGCTCCTTTCTCCTTTTTTAGCTTTCGCAGTGACACTTCTGCTCAAGCAACACCGCAGTGTTATTTATAGCTCTGGCTCGACTACCCAGATGAGCTGGTGAACAAGGGCTTAGTCATCATAAAAATAAAGTTATCAAACTTTTATTGAGGACAAAAGTGTCATTTCATGCCCCACAATGTAAAGCCCAAATATCACACTATTTGACCTTTTACATCAAACAGTTGTGATTTTAAGCTGTAAAAAAAGTAAAATAAAGTAAAACAAAAATGAAATGGATGGGGCGCAGAGGGCGGTTGTTGGTTGGTGACTGATTATTTTATTTTTAATCTTTAAATACTGCTTATTTATCAAAAGAAAAAGTACATATATTATTTTACATATATAAAGTTGCAAAAAAGAAGCGGTCAAACCCTCTGTTTGGAGTATTTATTACCCAATCATCATCGGCCTCAACTTTCAACCAGTTCTTTGGAATGGGCTTTTTAGCTGTGAGAATCAAAACGTTAAGCAAATATTCATCACTTTTGCTCCAAATTTGAGGGCATGATACCCAGCAAACATGCCTGAGCATCTCTTAGAAAAAGATCTCCAAATATCCTCCTCATGTTTAAACAAGGGAATTGTCCTCTATTCCAATGTGCAGTGCCCTTTATAAAATGTCTCCACCATGTGTTATGGATAGATGAAAAACATCTCAAATAGATATACTTCAGTCAGTTAGCCATCGCAAGTCATCTTAGTGATCACTGACTCAATACATTAAGAATGTCTGAGCGAAACTATGAGCAGCTGTATAGTGTCCTTATCAAACCTTATACTCCAGGCTTACAGGTGGTGCTCAAGTCCATCATGAAAGCCATGATTCCACTGCTGCAAATCGGCCTCCTGCTTTTCTTTGCCATCCTCATGTTTGCCATCATCGGCCTGGAGTTCTACATGGGCAAATTCCACACCACCTGCTTTGACAATCACACAGGTAAGAGGGCAGGGGTCTTCTCATTCCAGGTGAAACTATGACCGATGGACACGCTATTTCAACATCATTGCGCTCAGGTATGATTAGCTGCATGGTTTCCACAAGTTTCCTCAATTGCTTGCAGATGAGATCAGAGAGGAGTTTCCATGTGGGACCGAACTCCCATCACGACTGTGTCCGGAGGGAACCGTGTGTAGAAAGTATTGGCTGGGACCAAACTACGGCATCACCCAGTTCGACAACATCCTGTTTGCTATTCTTACCGTCTTCCAGTGCATCACCATGGAGGGCTGGACTGACCTGTTATACTATGTAGGTATCACTTCAAACGTAACCTCAACTATATGTGGCTCATTTTAATATGTACAGTATTTTAAAAAAAATTGAAACACTCAAGTTATTGGTAGGATGCAGTACTTTTTGTGACGGATCCTGACCCATTTGCAATCCGAACAGAGTCGCCAGGCTGGGGTGGCGTTTGCTTTATATTTAATGTCCCTGCGGTTTCTGGACAGACCGCATCAACAGAGAGGTACTCCTGCCCAAGACTGAATAGTTCCTGCTGTCATTGGCAACCGTTGCTATGGAAACTAGACGAGGGTCTTTCAGTATTACTGTAGTCATCTCTTTTCTAGTCAGATCCTCACATCTGTCTCATCCATGTGAGCGCTCCCTTCCCAGTCTTTTCTCTTTCTCATTCCTCTTTCTCCCCCCATCCCTTCCCTCTTCCTCCTCTGTCCGTCTCACTCCATGTCTCTCAGCATGTCCCTCTATCCCGGTGCTGCTCTATATTTAAAAGGGCCTGTTCAGCTAAAGTTTTCCTCACAGCTGCCGGGGAGGGGAGTGATGAAAGTTTAATGGTAGAAAAAAGGGTCTGCGGTACATCGGGTACACAGTGGCAGTGCCAGCTAACATGCTGGAGGAAGGAAAGATGGAGGTCTTGGCTATCATTGGTGAGAGAAGACAGGAGCTCCATGGCACAGAAGGAAGAGGCAGATATCTTTGCTCGTGCCGAGAAACCGATGCCGAGGCAGCGGAAAGTAAATGTGTTTATTAATCCTCTAAAGCTGAAATAAGCTCCAACAGAGAGGAAAGAGGAACAGCAAAATATAATTATAAATCTGAGAAACTGAGACAGTTGTGGTATTTTTAGGGGGCAAAAGTCCTCACAGACACTTTCATGGCTCAATTTTAAAGTGGTGAAAGTTCACTTTCTAGAATTCTGTGAGCAAGAAACCACTAACATGATTCACCGTCTTTGCTTTTGCTTTGTTTTGATATGCTTTTCCTTAGGAGTGACATTTTCACGTCACGCTCCTCCTGTCTAATGTCTCCTGTCTGGAAAAGTGTTTAGTGAACTCTTATTTTTTAAGTATTAATGAAGTCAGCATGTCTATTCTTGCTCCGCTGCTGTTGTGTCATACTCCAAGGTAAAGGGCGCGTCATTGATCAGCTGTTTGTTTCAGAGCAATGATGCCTCAGGGAGTGCATGGAACTGGATGTACTTCATCCCCCTCATCATCATCGGCTCCTTCTTCATGCTCAACCTAGTGCTGGGCGTGTTGTCAGGGTAATGATCAGAATATTCTATGTGCGCAAATGTATATTTACGGGGGTCTTGACTGTGTATTTGTGACACCACAGGGAGTTTGCCAAAGAGAGGGAGCGTGTGGAAAACAGAAGTGAGTTCCTGAAGCTCAGACGGCAACAGCAGATCGAGCGGGAGCTCAATGGTTATCTCGAGTGGATCTGCAAAGCTGGTGAGTATCGTTTGTGTGTTCGATTTGACAGCAGACAGGAAGTCGGGGTCGCACAGTATCAGGAGAAACATAAAATATGCAGTGAAGTCGTTCAAGCGTACGTCGTGACATGAATATTGCACATGTTGCTTTCACATGCAACGTGGAGCATATAGATGTAAATAACACAACTTTAATTTACAATTTAAGATGGGAAACCCCTTCTTGGTATCCCATGTGATGTTTAATATTATACCGAGTTTTCAAGTGGGAAAAGGCAGTGGAAGTCTAAACCTCGGTTGCTTAAGTAGTTATAGGTGAGTCAAAATGGTCAACATGTTTTTCTTTATTTGAGCCATCTTTCTCATTTTAGTGTGAAAGATCACAAGCGTTGCTGAAAATATGTTGGTAAACTTTGTCAACCCATGGATGTTTTTCTTTTGCAGAAGAGGTCCTGCTGGCGGATGATGAAAACGACAACGATTACGATGGTAAACACACGCTTCCCTTGAAGCATGAGTGCACCCTGTCAGGTTGATGACTTGCTGTATTTTGTCACAGGATCCAGAAGAAGAGCGACTAAGAACCACAAGAGCAAAGCTGAGCTTTTAAACCCTGAGGAGGGTGATGGGGATCTGGCAGTGGGTAAGTCAACATAACCTGACCAACTCTAACAATGATGGAGGGACAGTGTGTTGCTCTTAAAATATAACCCTTCATGTCATTTGTCAAAGCGGGTGTAAATGGTTCTTTCCTCTTTCAGGGTCCCCATTTGCCCGGGCCAGTCTCAAAAGTTCGAAGCTGGAAGGATCAACATTTAAGAGGCGGGAACGGCGATTACGCTTCCTAATTCGACATGTTGTTAAGTCTCAGGCTTTTTACTGGACTGTGTTGTGCTTGGTGGGACTCAACACGCTGTGTGTGGCGGTAGTGCATTATGACCAGCCCGAGCCACTTTCAGATTTTCTATGTGAGTAAAGTGTTTTTTCACCTGCTTACCTTTACTCCATATTTTGTTTCAGTAGATTCTTACTTGAGCATGGGCTTTGTAAAAACAGAAAAATGTATTGTCAAAAGTGAAGAAAAACTGCAGGATAGCATTTTTTCATTGAAACAAATACTGCAGGTTGGAGGAGTATTTGCACATTGCAGGAATGGATTGTTTCTCTTTCCGTCCATCACTTATTCTTGTCTTCGGTCCTGCGTGTAGATTTTGCTGAATTCATCTTCCTGGGAATATTTTTGACGGAGATGTTCATCAAGATGTATGGCCTCGGGAAGCAAGCGTACCTCAACTCCTCCTTCAACTGCTTCGACTGCATTGTAAGTCCCACTGTCGTGGGTGCAGAACCTTGTAAGAGTGGAAGCACACGCGCCTGATCTGCTCCTCATTCTATCGCCGTGGTACATTCGATAATCCAGATAATTTGAGGTGTCTGTGCGGCAGGTAATCTGCGGCAGTATTTTTGAAGTGCTGTGGTCCATCATCCAGCCGGGCACATCGTTTGGCATCAGTGTGCTGCGAGCTCTCAGGTTATTGAGAATATTCAAAGTCACGAAGTAAGTCTGATGAATTATGGTCTATTTCCATGCCTTTCATTTCACCATGTAAAACTCTCTTCTTGTCAGGTACTGGGCATCCTTACGAAATCTTGTGGTTTCTCTGCTGAACTCCATGAAGTCCATCATCAGCTTGCTGTTCCTGCTCTTCCTCTTCATCGTAGTCTTTGCCCTGCTGGGCATGCAGCTCTTTGGAGGACAGTCAGTATCTCACCTTCAGCCTCTCAACATTAATTTACTGCATTATACTTTTACAAGTATTCTCAATTAATTAAAGTGTTTCCAGAAGATAACCATTGTTCTTTTGTCTTCGGGCCTCCGTTCTCTAACTTTCTCCAACGTGTTCTGTTTTTCCCGCAAGGTTTAATTTTGAAAATGGCACTCCTCCAACCAACTTTGATACCTTCCCTGCAGCAATAATGACAGTGTTCCAGGTAAGCACAAGAGGTGATGTAAGGAGACGGGAGCGGAGCGGGCAGGCGGGCGGGAGTGGCGAGGTGAAGGCCGGAATACTGATGGAATGAATGAAGGTCACTAGCATATTAGCAGGTCACATATAGAATATTAAATGCTATGCTCATTCTAATCTTTGCTGACGTGCGGTGTGTCTTCAAAAGTGCAATTTAAATGGAAGGATATGAAACTCTAGGAAAACTGTAGGTCTTAGTAAGTTGCATGGAGGGGAGTGTGGCCTCACCTGACTCCTTCTCTGTGTGTTGGCAGATCCTGACTGGCGAGGACTGGAATATGGTGATGTATGACGGCATCAAGTCTCAGGGCGGAGTCAACAAGGGCATGGCCTTCTCTGTCTTCTTCATTGTCCTCACGCTGTTTGGCAACTGTATCCACCAGCAGTATTATAGGATCTTTGCAATGTACATAATTTATGGACATTATAATGCATTTTCTGAATTGCTTAAGTGCTTCATATTAATCTTGTTATAACTAAAAACATTTAGTAGAAATGAGGCACTCTGCCTGCCAAATTTAATAAGGCAATCCATTGAATACATTTGCCTGCCTTTAACTCTGAGCTCAGACACTCTACTGAACGTGTTCTTGGCCATCGCTGTTGACAATCTGGCCAACGCACAGGAGCTGACCAAGGTATGCAACCATCTGGCAGACTGACCCTTGTAGATTGTTTCCATCAAAAACTAGCATTGCCACATCATAGTCACAATATTTCTCAATAGATTTATTTGTGACTACAGCCTGACCTGATTTTAGCAAACTAAACTCTCCTTCTTCCTCTGTGTAGGACGAGCAAGAAGAAGAGGAAGCTGCCAGTCAGAAGATCGCCCTGCAGAAGGCCAAGGAGGTCGCTGAAGTCAGCCCACTGTCTGCTGCGAACCTCTCTATAGCAGCGTAAGTGTTTTCTTTCTAGATTCTTCAGCTGAATCATAGCAAATGTGTCGACTATGGAATGTGAAATGGAATGATATAATCCTTTATTTATTCACTTAAGAAAAAAAAATCATCCAAAACTGTTGCTAAAAAGCTCTCCTTCACACATGTGAGTCCAAAAACCAAAATCTCTCACCAATGTCTGACTCTGTTTGTGCTTAAATATGAAGCTTTGCATATATATATGTCTTTAGATGATCATAGAATGAGCAAAGAGAAGCAACTTATATTATCAGTCACACACGACTAGCCTGCAGAGTCAGGCTTCACGAGGACAGTCCTCCTTCCATCAGGAAAGTCCATGCATGATCTGTTTTCTCTCCTGGTAAAGTTCACTCTCACACACAACCACACAGCCAGCAGGGGAGCTCCTCTCTGCTTTAGAGCTGTGGCACAGTGACCTTTACTGCTTTGATAGAGAAGCTCTCCTTCGACTGTCACTCTTTATCTGATGCTCGATAAAACACACAGGATTGAACTTAGTTGGTCATTGTTGGTCCTCATTTCATAACAGTGTGATTCAGGTCTTCTTTTTTAAACATTGTGTGGTGAGGTCAGTTTCCCCATCACAAGTCAGGCATTAGTGAACATGGTAGCAATGTGGAACAAACCATCTCTAAGAGAAAAAAGTTGATTTTTAACAGAAAATCGGTTCATGAATACTCTCTTCTCTAGATGGGATTCAACCTTTAATACACTGCAAAAGCCACTGCTTTTGAGCTACATGCATGAACAACACACTTGTTCATACAGAGTGAGTTTTCTCGCACCTTGCCAGTTGTACTTTCATAGTTTGACCTAATATTTCTAAGGCAGTATGAGGATGGAGCTGTTGTCCAATTCAGGAACAAACATGGACTGATGATGATAGGAAACAGACATACAGCCCTAGTTTTTCATGGTTTGTTGCTGCTATATGTTGCATCTATTTCAGTTCAGAGGTCTTGGAGGTGGACGTTGTTTTTGCCTGCGTTATTTGATCATGTTCCCAATTTTCCGGACAAATATATTTTCATTTGTGGCTCTCAGCTTCATGCTATTTATGTGGGGCACTATAGTGATGGCACAGATGTACTTGGTTCAAAAGCTGTTGTTATTGAGCATTACATTTGGGACACCTTTGGTAAAAGAAGGTGCCGACAGAGACACACATATAGCTGAGAAAATTGAGAAATACAAGAAGAAAGAGGCAGAGGCATTGATTAGGACAGAGCAGGAGTCAAAGAGAGAAAGCGGGTGATGCAAGAAGGATGAAACAAGTGAATTACAAAAGGAGAACAGAGAAATCCGGCGAAACTACAAGGCAGCAGGTTTGTGTGTCTGTTTGTATTTAATATTTAATTCCAGCACATTTTCTGGGATCACGAAGTCTTCATTCCTTTGGTTAGATTGACCTATGGGTTTGTTTTTTTTCGTGCTCTATCACTTACCAGCTGTTTCCCTCCTCAGCAACAAAGTTCACAGTGAGTGTAACAACGCCACAGACCCCTTTCTGGACTGGTATTTATTTATTTTGTTTATTTATGAATCCCCAATCATTCCTTTCCTTCTTTTCCTGCTTCAGATCGCTCCTTGATATTGTGTTTGGTTTTCTTCCGTTGCCTCCACTCTGCAGTTCGGCTCTTTCTTTCCTGTGGTTGATTGGTGACAAAGTGTTTGAACTGAAAGAATTTTTAGAGGTGGGACCGACCTGTGTGTTTTCAAATAACTTGGATAATTCAAGGGTTCTGTTGGTGAATGAGGCTTAAGGTCCCAAAATTCTGACAGTTTCTGCCTTATAGAAGTCAGTTTCTCTCCTGTCTCTTTGGCAATATATATATATATAAACTCCCAGCTGCCTCCTTCCGAAGATCATACCAAACATTTGTGGCCCACCTGCGTCTTTTTGTCCTGGCTATTTTGTGTTCATATAGTTTGGTGGTTCTTTCATCTTTAAAAAAAAAGACAATTCTCAATGTTACACAACATTTTAACGCAGGTCTCTCTCCACTTTTATTTTACAGCAAGGAGCAGCAAAAGAACCATAAGGGGCTCAGCAAGTCTGTGTGGGAGCAGCGCACCAAGGAGCTGAGGAAACAGACTCTGGCATCCAGCCGAGAAGCCCTCTACAATGAACTGGACCCTGATGACCGCTGGAAGGCAAGGACAGGGAGGGAGGAGCACAACAATGTAAAGGACAAGTCAACGCAAAGGCCCTAGACTTGTGATATCTGTGTACACAAGTGATGGCAGTGAGAGGGCCGTGTATAGAAACAGATGCGGTTGCTGGAAAAGCCGGAAAAGAATGTTCATGTTTTCAGTCACATGACCTATTAAAACACTGCTTGTTTTTCAATGTGAGGATCAAAAGAAAATGTACAGTCAAATAGGACACATATGGGTTATGTTTTGGAGTAAGAGACCAAGTAGAGTTTAGTGGAATGACTTGTTGACTGGTTCAACTGGTGAGGCCAAATTTGTGAAATAACCATGCCATGCTATAACAGCAGCGATGCTTTGAGAATCCTTTTACAGTCTGTGAATCTGTCTGTCGTTCACAGTGAAATGGTATGTTGTGGATAGATCAAGAAGTTGAAGAAAAATGAGATGGTTCTAAAACAGAGCTTTGAGGAACACTGAAAAAAATCATTGGCTACACACCCAGATCTGTATCTCTGGACTTCAAAATGCAAGAATGAATGAAAACGCAAGTGGGCTGCTTCTAAGATTGTATACATTTGAAAGAAACTATTGCAATATTTGAAATAATACACATCGTAAAATTTCCTGCTTATATCAGCAACCCTTCTATTCTATACAGATTGGCTCATCTCATTCAAAAATCATATTTATCGTTGACTTCCTCATGACAGTTTAGTCACTCAGTATTGTCTCTTATACAGGTGAACTACTCACGACATGTTCGTCCGGACATGAAGACCCATCTCGATCGACCTCTGGTGGTTGATCCTCTGGAGAACCGCAACAACAACACCAACAAAAACACGCCGAACAATCCAGACATGTGCTACAATGCAAATGAGGTACAGAAGCAAACGCGCCTTCTTGAAAACACTGGACAAGTTGTAGGTGTCGGTGGAGGAGGACCTGCTGTGACCAAGCCCCCGCTAGAGAGAGGGGAGTCTACAGAAAGCAGGCGTAGCCGGAAAGCTGATCACCACCACCACCATCACCACCACAGCTCCCATGTGCGGTTAGATGCCACCGCCATTCCTGGTCCTGGATCAGAAGATAGGCCGCCCAGGCGCCACCACCACACCCGGAGTGGAAGCAGAGGTGGAGGCCAGTCAGAGCACCGCAAGCCTAGGTCACATCGCAAGAACGCGGACGACGAGGAGGGCGGCGGAGGTTCTGGGAAAACAGGAAGGCACAAGAGCAAAGCAGCGGATGGGGCTGGTGAAGGAGAACAGGAGGGTGCTGGAGACAGTAACGAAAGGAGACCCAGAAGAAATTGCCATGGCAACCAGACCGACGGAGAAGGGAAAAGAGTGTGCCAACGTCGCAGAAAGTACGTACCTGGGTGTATATACGTGTTTCCAATATATTCAGTTACTCAACAAACCTAATATTCCTTTGTCCTAAAAACAAACTTTTGTTTATTCATGTGGTGTCGTGACATATTTTGGTTCTCTCTCATCAGGGACTGCAGTGTCCCTAACCTTTCAACAACAAGGCCGATCCAAAAGAGCCTTTCCAGGCAGGACAGTAAGTACAGCGAAGACATGGATAACCTCATGAATACCAAACTGGTATCCGGTTCAACTCCACCGACCGATGGCCATCCAGTCCCAAGACACACTGTGGCACCCGGTTTCGGATCTGCTCTGCACCTTGCTAACAGCGGCACTCATGGGAGTCTGGTGGCGATAGACAGCTACGGGAACATCGGCCATCACCGGGCCAACAGCATCATCAGGCTTCCTCACCACGACTACACAGCCATCGACATGCCAATTTTTCCTTCCACCAATGCCAAATTGCAAGGTAACACATCGCAGACTTTTTGTTGGAGGTTGAACGTGAATATTGACAACAGTGTCATCCATCAAAACAGTGAATAAGAACGCCAACACCGAACCTTTACCAGCAAAAGAGGACAAGGATGACGACGATGACGAGAGGGGAGGCGAAGGAGGACCCAGACCGATGCCTCCGTTTACCTCCATGTTCATTCTGTCCACCACGAACCCGTGAGTTGAGCACCCTTGCTCAAGTGCACGTGGGATTGTCTGTCTTATCTGTCATTGACATTCACATCTTCTTCTTTCAGCTTTCGCAGGGCTTGTCACTACATCTGCACCCTTCGTTATTTTGAAATGTGCATCCTGCTGGTCATCGCCATGAGCAGCATTGCACTGGCAGCTGAAGACCCCGTCTGGCCTGAGTCGCCTCGGAACAATGTAAGTGGAATGATATGATGTTTATACCCTTGAATATCAGAGTCTACCGTATATATTATATTAGAGGAATAACAATGTTGTTTCTCTTTTTTCTGTGTAGGTTCTGCGCTATTTTGACTATGTCTTCACAGGAGTGTTTACATTTGAGATGCTAACAAAGGTAAAAGAGTACAGTTCCCTGCTGCGCTGTGTTGCAGAGGCCGTAGAAGAAAAGCTTTTTTTTGGAATATAAATGCCTAAAAACATAACTGCTCATATGTGTGTATCAGTATAAAAACAATTCTAGGGGACCAATGACACCGTTTCCACATTGTTTTTGGACCAATAATAATGTATTATCTTCTATTTCTTGTAGATGGTGGATCTGGGATTGGTAATGCATCAGGGCTCTTATTTCCGAGACTTATGGAACATCCTTGACTTTATAGTGGTTAGTGGTGCTCTGGTGGCCTTCGCCTTCACGTAAGTCCCACCCCATCCCCCCTCTTTCTTCTCCTTTCTTGCTCCTTTGATCTCATAGGCCAACTACCAATCTCTCCATGTGAAGTCCATGTCAATTTTTATCAGTTATCATTATTAGATTTTTCACCTCAAGCAAAAGCATCAGTCAAACCAATTGGCTAGAAGCAACATGGTTAGTTTTTCTAAAAGGAAGCTCGAGGTTGTCCCTTCAACTGCTTATTTTTAGACGATTTCCAAGATACATTTTAAATGTATTTTGAATCACAACGTACCTCTATTTCCTAGTGGGTGACCAAAGTGATATAAAATGGTGACCAACATGGCATATCATTGGTTTTCCTCTCTATCAACTCACCTTGAGATTCAGTGCCCTTCAGCCTATCCCTCCGCTTCTATTCCTCACACTGACCCCAGTGTAGAAACCCTAACATCCCCCTATGTGGCCTAGTTGGAGGTGAGGACTGCCTTTCGCACCTTTAACCCTTTAGTGCCCGGAATGTTCTTGAGCTCATGCAATAGCTTCTTCAGGAAAAGGCAGGTACAATAAACACTCATTAAGCTGCATGACTCTAAATCCAGATGCAATATTTGTGCTTGTTAAAAGAGCATATAACTCAAGGTCGGTTTCTCCTCTGTTTTATAAGCGTCAGCACTTAAGTGGTTAAAATAGCACTCCATGCCTTTCAAAATATTTGTTTACAATATGTCGCTCTCTGGTGCATTGATTTCACTCTCACATCCGCTGGAGGACACAAAGAATCGTGAATGCTTGTAAGAAGTCAAACGCTTTCTTCACATCACAACGTCTGACATTGAAATTCCGACCTTCAGGATTTAGACTCCACATATGAAGTTTGGCTACACTATATTGCCTGACAAGGTTTAACAGGAGTAAGATGAAAATGCTGTCTTGTTTGTACTCTGGGTTTTGCTCGGCATAAATGCTGAGGGTCTCACTTCTCCTGGTGAATGTTCTTTGTGGTTCACTTGTATATGTACCTGTTCATTGTCATTTCTCTTTCCCCTGTGTCCTATTACACAAGTATGCTGTGTGTTGTTCCACTTTTAGCTTTACTCAGTGCTCACAACTCACTTTGAAGTAGAACAGTTTTACTAATGCAGGCTACACAACCGTTTTAGCTGTGGAAGCCAGTCAGAACACTTCTCGATATTCTCCTAACTGAATCAGAGGAAATCAGGCGACACTCTAGACAGGCTCAGCAGTCGACTGTAGATGTCTGTCACTGCTAAATGAAATCAAACAGAGGTCTCCGCTGCATGTCTCTCTACTCAAGCATCCTGGAGGACAAATTAGCCTTATATTTACCGACCTATTCTACCTCATTTTAATGGCAGTGTGTCCAGGACAGACAGTAACATTGTACTCGGGTTTGTCCAGAATCCTACTTCTTTGTGTCCCATTGTGTGTCTCTCTCTCCCCCGCACATTTTGTCTGTCCTTATATCTCCTTCTGTTCTCACTGTCTCTCAACTATTCTCATTTCTACAATTGGACCACCAACAGCGGCGGCGGGTAAAGTTCTTCTTTCTCCTGTTTCCTTCTGCGCACTCTTAGAGCCAGTTCATCTGGTCACCCGTCTTCTCTCATTTCACCCCATTGAAGACAACTTCTGTCTTCGTCTGTCCTTCTCTGTTTTCATTGTTCATCATGGAAGTGCGCTAACGTTGATGGAACCAAGCCACCATGAGGAAAATGGACCAGTGTGAATATTGCTCACCGTTCCAACAGTCAATTTGTGTGCGACTAAGAGGGAAAGATTTGTCTCTTAACACACTCATCAACGCTGGCAGTCCACATGCACATAGAATCCAGCTGTCCAACATCTGGCTCAATAGCAGTAAGAGCTATGCAGCTGTCGACGCAGCTGCCTCCATGCCTGGGGACCGAAAACAGTGACCTTTTTCATGATTGTTCACCAGCGCCATTGAGCTGGGAGCCATGCATATACACATTCACTAGTAAGGTGTGGCACACTATTGCAGTGTTATTAAGATGACAAAAATGCCTTTTTTAAACTACTCACATCAATTTGTGTTTTAACTTTAATATTCTAAACATTTTTCTTTTTTTTTTTCAGAGTTGCTTGTTAGAATCCTCCTGTCTAAGACATTTGAACAATGCTCTTACAACAGTTAATGTTAAGGTCAATTTTTAAAAGGAGTCATCAAATGAGAGAGTTTGGATTTAAACTTGGATTTCTTTTTCAAGATCATTATTCCAAATAAGTAACAGTAAATGCCTTGTCGGATCTGACCGTGACTTGTTGGACGGCGGCTCACAAAATTTGAGGTCTTTGGTGCCTCCGTGAGACACGAGACTGACCTCTCTCTGTAAATGTCTCTGAGTAAGGTGGAGTTCTGGAAAGCAAGGTTTCAATGCAGCATGAGTGTTAAGTCACCACTAGCTTGGCATGTGCAAGCCAAGACGGTAGTCTTCATCGACCAGCATTGAAATACATTGCAGACTACTGAACTGCAAAGAAAGCTAGCAATCCCACGGCATGTTCAGTAGTTGTCAAGTGACCCTAAGTCTAACCTCACTCAAGAAGTACAGCTGAAGAGTAATATAGCAACGCTGCATGTGTTGCTATGTATTTTAACCAGACGCAGTTACTCAATTTGAGTTAACGCGGGCTCAACTCTCATCAAAGAATGGCTTTTTACTTGTTTTTAAATACTTTTTTTCTGGTTATAATATTTTGCTTTGCTCCAATTTTGTGTCTTCACCTACATGTGACGCAAATCCGGACATTCAGAGGGAGCAGCAAAGGAAAAGACATCAGTACCATCAAGTCCTTGAGGGTGCTGAGAGTGTTACGACCTCTGAAGACTATTAAACGCCTTCCCAAGCTCAAGGTATAAACAAGTGTACAAGTGATGGGCTGAAGATGGGTGTTAAATTATGATGCGGAGCCGTTCCCCTCACTCTAATGCTCCACCTTTCCCAGGCTGTGTTCGACTGTGTGGTAAACTCGCTGAAGAACGTCCTGAACATCCTCATCGTCTACCTACTCTTCATGTTCATCTTCGCTGTGGTTGCTGTGCAGCTGTTCAAGGGACGCTTCTTTTACTGCACCGACGAGTCTAAAGAGTTTGAGCGCGATTGCAGGTCAGGAGACGCGAGCTTTCCAAACAACAGAAGGTCGCGTCGCTCTACTTATGATGTCTTTCATGTATTGTCACAGAGGCGAGTTTCTGGTCTACGAACGCGATAATGAAGTTAAGGCACAGAAGCGGGAGTGGAAGAAGTACGATTTCCACTACGACAATGTGGCTTGGGCCCTCCTCACCCTCTTCACTGTCTCTACTGGAGAGGGGTGGCCGCAGTGAGTAATGAAAAACATCTAACACCAAACTTAAGGCCAAGGGCCAGACCCGGCCCTCCAAGTCATTTTATGTGGCCTACAAGAACTTAGAAGAACATGTTCCCATAGTGACATTAAGAAGCATTATAAATGTTTTTTTAATCTTGATATAAAGCACAACGTGTTTTGACTCTCAGGGTGCTGAAACATTCAGTCGATGCGACTTATGAGAACCAGGGCCCGAGCCCGGGATACCGGATGGAGATGTCCATCTTTTACGTGGTGTACTTCGTGGTCTTCCCCTTCTTCTTTGTCAACATCTTCGTGGCTCTGATCATCATCACCTTCCAAGAACAAGGAGATAAGATGATGGAGGATTATAGTTTAGAAAAGAACGAGGTAAGAGGAAGTCAACGTTGAATTGTGACGGCTAACCTGACTGAACTATCTACTGTTCTCGCCTGTAGAGAGCCTGTATAGACTTTGCAATCAACGCCAGACCCCTGACACGCCATATGCCCCAAAACAAGCTCAGCTTTCAGTACAAGATGTGGGAGTTTGTGGTGTCACCGCCGTTTGAGTATACTATCATGGCCATGATCGCGCTCAACACTGTCGTACTTATGATGAAGGTAAGCAGATGATAACATTGGCTGGCCACTCATTTAAGTTTACATGAGCTCTAAGTTGTTTTTTTATTCTTGTTTGCAGTATGATGGGGCTTCGGATACCTACGAAGCTGTATTGGGGAACTTGAACATCGTGTTTACATCTCTTTTCTCAATGGAATGTGTGCTCAAGATCATTGCATTTGGAGCACTGGTGAGGGATATTCTTTACAGAATTATATGTGTGGAGGAATCATTTGAGGAGGGAACTCAAAAGTGTAATGTTTATTACTTTACAAAACATCAAAGTAAATGCAGAGAGAAGGCTTTGATAGAGCTTTCGCTGCTCAGGTTGGCTCTCTCTTCACCCCTTTATATGTTGGTGTGACACTGGACATGTGAGCCGTCCTTCTCCGCCACTCATCCTCAGAAAACATGAGAATCCCACGAGGATCCAAGACCAACTCGAGTTACTGGCACTAGTAATCGAAGCGTCTGTATATCATTCATTACCGAGTAAATTAAATCTTTTTTTTTTTTTCAAAATGCACTCCCCCCCATGTTTTGTTAATTCACTTGTTTAAAAGTATTTAAATATTTTTAGCACTCTCCTTTTGTTCACATTGTTTAATAAAATATAGATACAATTGACCTTGTTTTCTACATATTCACTCAGATTTGTTGTTTTTAATGTAATATATTATTCCTTTTTTACATTTTATGTGCACTATAGTATAAATATGGCACAATAAAAACAGATTTTATTATATTTATTTCCAAATTAACTTTGGCCTGAAGATTGAAATTTAATTTTACTGCTCCTATTTCGATTTTCTCATGGCCTCATGTCTGATGATCCTCAAAAGCGGGAATGTTAGCATACAGCACAGGCTACTTGAACACCCTCTGAAATGTTCCGATTTAAAAGTCAGCTGTCAGTCATCAAAGTAGGAGGCAGTGTTGAAAGTGATTAGAAGATTTATGCTACTGGGTGAAGATTATGAGATGAGTAACTGAGCATTTAAAGGATTACAATCTAAACTGATGCATGCAGGAGCTTGACCATATAAATACACATTCGTTCAGGGGATTTTGCTTAACATCCACCTCCTGTTACCTCAGTTCTCGGGGGCTAAATGTAGGAGATGAATTAAGACTCAAGTCAAAAAGTGTAGATCCTCAACCCCCCACTTTGGTGGTTTTTGGGGTTGTTTTAAAGTTGTTTTAAAAATTACTGAATGCTGTTTTGTCACTGCTGTGTTCTAACAAGCCCTTTTTTCCTCTTCTTTGTTCACAGAATTATTTCAAAGATGCGTGGAATATTTTCGACTGTGTGACTGTTCTGGGCAGCATCACTGACATTCTGGTGACGGAGCTTGGGGTAAGTCGGAGCAGCTGAGCCGTGGAAGTATGTTGATGTATACGCTTCAGTGCACGGGAAGAGCCAGGGCTTAAATTCGTAATGTGACAGTGACATCATAGCGTTTTCTCTTTTCTTATGGGATATTTCTTATAGTCGTTCTGATGTGTGTTGGGGGCTGATCCGTAACAGAACCTGAAACATACTGTGTACATGATTGGGAGTTACAGTAGCATGAGTTAGAGGCTACTGTTGTTCAGTGGAGCATGAACGTCTCTTGAAAGTCTTATATAATTGTCCCAGTTGGTGGGATGAGGAGAGACGACACTTTTGAGGATGGGATCTGCTCGTAGCTGCAGGTGGCGCTGTCCGATGACTCAATAAAAGTGTGATGATTTTTTGAATGAGCCATCGGTGTTTATTGTGGAGACTTTGAAATGTTATTTTGAGTCACGTTTGACTGATTCTTGTCTGCACGAAACAATGAGTTAATGTCATCCACAGCATCACAGTTAGATTAAACCTCAGCTTTAGGGACATTGCTAAACTTGACTGTACAATGAATTAAATGCTTTTGATTCGAGATTAAAACATTTGTATAGAAAGGGTGCTTCAAATCATTGAAAGAAACTGTTGTGTGTCTACAGAGAAGGCTTCAAGATCTTGTCTCCTTGTAATATATTTTATTTTGGCATGGTGCAATGTGTCTGGTAAAAATTTGATTTTAAATGAATTTTCTTTAAATATCTTTAAAAGTTCCTTAAGAATTTGGTTTGATGGTTGTATACTGAATCATGTGTTGCCCTTAATAATGCAGTTGTTTTCATTTACATGATAATCCTTGTTATTTTCGATCTTTCTGACAATGTGTGTGTTCTCTGGATTTGACACAAGCGTGCTGCTGTGGCCAAATGTCTCTAATGAATCTTCATTTATTTCTGTTTTTATCTTTTTTTACATGCTTTCTTAAAACCGTCCACAAACTTTACGACGATCTACTGTAATCTACCTCTGCCCCCCTTCTTCCCTCACAACACCAACAACTTCTACTGCGATTCCCGTCCAACCAAAATGCACTATGAATCCTCTGTGTCCACCCATGACCACTGGCTTGGTCAATCTCTCTGGTTGTCCTTCAAACCAAAAATCCAAAAATTTGCCACTATAAACCATATATCTGCAACATCCACATGTAGATGGTTTGTAATTTTTTGGACATCCTTCGTTTTTGTTTGACTGCATCCACTTGTGAATGAAGTTTGCATGTCGACCCAGACACAAAGAATCTCTCTTCCACTTCTAAATATATTTTATGTTTGCATTTCTTCTACTTGTGCTGTATATCCTTTGCAATGAACCTAAGTTCATCTTGTAAAGGATAGGAAATATGCTAGAATAGATCTCTAACTCTGTCAGTCAAGGTTAGTATTCACGCTGTCACAGTGAGTGAGAGAGATCTCAGTCACAGTGACAGAGTCTGAGGCTTTGTCTGTGGCAGAGAGACAGAATGATGCATGCTGCCCCTGCAGTGTCCTCCAACAATTTAAGTTTACAAAGCACATTTGGATCTAAAAGCAGGGAAACATGCATGAGCCTGCTGCCTGTCCTTTTGGAACACAGAGATATAGCTTATTTTGATAAATAAGTTATGTCAAAATTCAGTTTTATTTTCAATTATTAAATTATTAGAGTTACTCATTTAGGGGTGTAATGGTTTTAGGGATCATTTGGAGGATGAAAAAGAATGGTTTTATTTTTATTTTATTTCTGCTGTTGTTTTTGGGTCTGATTTATATTTTTTCATGCTAAGAGGTTTTCTCTGCTTTTGAGTAGATGATTTATTTTTAGCAGTTTTTTTTAGGTTAGATGAGTATATATATATATATATATATATATATATATATATATATATATATATATATATATATATATATATATATATATAATATTATTATTATTATTTATTATTATTATTTATTATTAAGGTAATGAAATATATGTATATTTTTTTTAATCAGTTTCGACACTTCGAATCATTTAAACAGAAGAAGCCGCTACACCCCTAAAATAGTCCTGGTTCTCATGTCACCTAACCCCGACAGCCGATCCCATTGGATCGGATATGAACAGACCCTCGTGTTGCTGCATGGTTCTGTTACTGCATATCTGCATGCTGTGAGCCTGCTCTTTCAGGAAAGTAAAGAAAACGCACGTTGCCTTGAGAGAATTAGTGCATTTGGTTGTCTCTCCAAGAAAATGTCCCCGCACTTTTGACATACCACCTCGACACGCTGCAAACGCTATCACATGATGAACTCAATTTGGATGAACCCGGCTAGACTTGGATGATATTTCCCTTTTGTGTTGCATTGTTTGGTTTATGAGACGCTTGTCGGAGCCTTGCTATTCATTTTTATTTTGGTTTGCTTTTGACTGTTTTGGCTCCTGGTTCCTTTATTTTTGAGTTTGATCTCTTTCAGTTTGACTGTTTTCGGTTTTTCGCTCTCAAACTAACAACACTTTCCTCCTTCCTAAAAGCACCTCCCTCTGTCACCTCTTTTTGTTGCTGGATTTTTCCGCACCCTGGCTGCGGTGCTAATCATAATGTCTTTGTTTCATGTCGTGGTTCCGCTGTAGAACAATTTCATCAACCTAAGTTTCCTGAGGCTGTTCAGGGCAGCGCGTCTCATCAAGCTGCTGCGGCAGGGAGAAACCATCCGCATTCTGCTGTGGACCTTCGTGCAGTCGTTCAAGGTTCATGGCCATTCAGTCTTTTTTTACTTTTTTATTTTTCAGTTAGCCATAACATAATCTGCTTTATCCACAGGCCCTGCCGTACGTCTGCCTCCTTATTGCCATGCTCTTCTTCATTTATGCCATCATCGGAATGCAGGTGAGTCATATGATCGAAGCATTAATGATGGCTGAATATGGATGTTGGAGGAGAACGTGATCATTTTGTGGTTGGGAGGTGGAAGATTGTCAGGAAATAGCAGGCAGATATTTTCAGTCTGTGATGGACTACAGGGTTGATTGATCTATTGAAGTTGTCGTTGAAGGAGACTCATGTGCATCATTGCGTCCACAGCTGTTTGGTAACATTGCGATCGAAGAAGACGGAGAGAGCGCCATCAACCAGCACAACAACTTCAGGACCTTCATACAGGCTCTCATGCTTCTGTTCAGGTGACTAGATTTCACATGACCCCCCCATGTGACATTTTGAAATTTGTAATGTAATGCCATATTGTTTGTGACTTTAGGAGTGCAACAGGCGAAGCATGGCATGACATCATGCTGTCGTGTCTTGGGAGTAAAGAATGCGACCCCCTGTCAGGGAACACAGAGCCGGAATGCGGAAGCCAAGTGGCTTACCTCTACTTCGTCTCCTTCATCTTCTTCTGCTCGTTCTTGGTGAGACTTTGTTCACCTTGTTCGAAAAAAGAACATGCAACAACTCCTTTTGCTCTTCGTGCAGATGCTGAATCTGTTTGTCGCCGTCATCATGGACAACTTTGAGTACCTGACGCGAGACTCCTCCATACTTGGACCACATCACCTGGATGAGTATGTCAGGATTTGGGCGGAGTATGATCCTGCAGCTTGGTGAGTGGTCGACCTCAGACCACAGAGGAACTCAAAATGATCATTCTGCAATTGGTGAAACGTCTTTTAACATGCTTTTTTCATCACACAACCAGGATCCTGCAGTGTTATCAAACTTTTTTTTTTTTTAAAGTCAACTTCAATCGTTGCTCCAAACGGCTTCCTGTAGTGAAAAAGCTGCAAGAGGGTGAACCTGAGAATAACCTTATCAGGTTATCTCACCCATAGTACCATCCCTCCCGCTTCCTTCCACGTCTCTCCTAAACGTCCTTTAACAGTTCCCCTGCCTCCCTCTATTTTCCTGAAACCTGAATACAGACAGAAACTTACTGCGACAGTCTACCTTCGAACCCTTCCTTTCTGAGCTCCTAGTCTGAACACCCCCCTGTAGACATGCTAAGTTTAATGGTTTCTGTATTCGGCTACATGTGTGTCGCCCTTTTTATCGTCCTGTAAAACGCACACAGACTAATAAAACATGATTTCTCTGTAGACTGCAAACTAATATATTCTAAGATCATAATAGTGTGAAGTACAAAATGAAAAAGATAAATATTTTATTGGACTTCTGGTAATTTTTCTGACAAGTGATGAATTTGTCACTGAAACTTCCATTTTTTCATTTTTTATGTCTTGTTTATGTTCATAAAATATGAAATAAAACGGACACAGAAATACTCATGCAGCTAAGGGACAAGTCTTGGTCACATGGTTAACAGGGAATTAACAGGGAGGACGTCAGCAAACCACAAGCTGCTATTACACTATCAACTGTTTACTGAGCTTCTCTAGCCAGCTGGCAATTGTTTAACTACACCGCCCACAGTTGAGGCTGGATTAAACTACTCCTAGACAGCCATATCTTATTCCTTGAATGACTCTGTTGCGCTTTACTACGAATAGTATTTCTCCTGTATCTCAAATACTTCCCAGCGTTTTCTCTTGTCTCTGAAACTGTGTTTTCCTGTGTGTATGTGTGTGTTTTTTTTAACTCCCCTGTATTCTTCTTGCAGCGGTCGCATTCATTATAAGGACATGTACAGTTTATTGCGAGTTATCGACCCGCCTCTTGGCTTAGGAAAGAAATGCCCCCATAGGGTGGCTTGCAAGGTTTGACTTCCGCTCAAACAAAGCATCTCAACCACACTTGCTAGCCACAGCATCCAGGAATGGAGTGAATGCAGCTTTTTTTTTTTTTTGTTTCATTTCAAGTCTCAACTTCTTTTCCACCATTGCATTCTACAATGCTGAGAGAATGTGCGGGACAATGCAGACACCCAAAGAAGCATGTGAAATGCACTTTTTTAATCACATAGTGAAATCATTTTTAGGGTTGTTGTTTTTTTTTTTTTTGCTTGCTGTGGCTTCGATTTAGTAAGCTACGGTTGCACACTGTATTGTTGCATTGTTCTTGGTTTTTGGGGGGTTGGGGGGAAAGACAGAAACTGCATTGACATGTCACTCCTACCTCTTCCTTCCCTTGACCCCCTGTGGAGCAGAAGCAAGCGTTCCTCACAAAAAAAATAATGCTAATATAAAATGCTGTTTTTCTAGAATTTGGAGTCTTGACTGCTGTTTTGGAGTGGGAACATTTTAAGGCCAATTTGTGATAATAACAGCTTTCTGCCATTGAAAACGCTTGTCAAGCCTTCGTAGGAATATAGCTCATCCGAGTACAGAATTATTTCTCCCCAAGTATATTAAGTTACGTCAACCTTGTGTGTTCCGTCTCCACTGTAATACAATTAAAGTGTCCACCTCGGCTCAGACCAAAAATCCTGTCCACTAACCTACCTGTCATTTTGTTTTCTATTCTTTTCCCCTCTTGTTTCTAGACACTAATCCCCTCTTTTATCCATTCAACTGTCTAACCAAGCGTCTCCCTGTCCCTCCTCTCCTTGTGTTTTTATTAATGGGGTGATGGTGCAGTGGCAGGATCAGTTGCAGGGAAATGTATGACATGCTGAGGCACATGTGTCCTCCACTAGGCCTTGGGAAGAGGTGTCCAGCACGGGTGGCCTACAAGGTCAGAACGTCAGAACACAGTTCTAGCCGAGAAGGGCTTTTCTTTTTCTTTCTCAACGCTTCAGTTGGTGTACTGGTGGTGTTTTGTTATCTTTCTGTTTCTTTCTGTGGAAAGTTAGGGGTGCGCTGGTTGGTGTCGTGGCGTTCGTGTGATGGTGTGAGTGTCGTGGGTGGAGGGAGCGAGACATTTTAGGCGAAGGGTTGCACAAGGGTTGCTTATCCACAGGAGGGAACGACAAGAGGGACCTTCTCAGTTCGTTTGCACCGTTGAACCCATGCAAATCCACACACATGCAAACATTTACAGTGAAGGAGATGGCGTGTGCAGCAGGGCTTGGAAGGTCCACCAGACTTGCGTCCTCCAACTTGTTCCCTCCTGTGGATGGGGAAACACACATGCACAGACACGCAGAGAATTAGGTCATATCAATCTGTTATTTCTCACGGTAGAGAGAGCAGAAGGGCTTGTGTCGGTGGCTTGTGTTCTCCTCTGAGAGCTCCGTACAGAAGCGGCTCTTTTCCTGTCACCCTTCATGTAGCAGCTCAAAGCCCCCAAGCAGCCTCTTCTATCTGCAAGTCCAATCCTCTCTTTGTCCTTCGGTTCTGTCGTCAATGCAGTTCTATTCTGTTTCCAGCCCCCTTTCTCATCTACGCATCACTCCTCCCTCACAAAAAAAAAAAAAAAAAACGAAGAAAAAAAAACTCCTTCATCTGCCTTCTGCATGATCAGTAACCACCATCTCCATGTGCACGCCACTGACTTGACGTCTTTTCAGCACTGGCAGATTTTGTTACACGAGACGTTCTCGACAAGCCATTCAAAAATATCAAAGCCCACATGGGCCGATCACTGCGAGCACCAGGGGGCAACCAGGCTGCCTTCAGGCACAGGAGGAAGATAGCTCGCTATTTCCTCTACAGCTGATCAATACGTTAAATTAGAAAATCTCCTCCCAGATGTACCCATTACGGTGACCTCTTTTGAGTTCACTCAACACCTCTCCCACCATCTATCCCCTCATAAAAGCCTTGTTTAAACTAAGCTTTAAACCCCTAACTCCCCCGATGACATCCGTCTCAGTGCATGCTTTTGGAAAAGCTGAGCTTTAACATGTGAACCAGCTTAAATCATCCCTCTCCATCAAACCTTTACCTCCCCAAGCCCCACTGTCTGATGCGACCAAACCATCAGAGTCCACAGAACAATGAGCTATGCGGCCTGCTTTTAACTCTGGATCTTGTCTTCTGAAGAGAAATAGCAGGGTCTTCGGGCAGGACTGCTTTATCACAGACACACCCAACTGGTGATGTTTCTCTCTTTCTTTTTCCTGTTTCTTCTATTTTTAGTCGCTTTTTTTTTTTTATTAACATGCTCCAAAAGCGGTTGATTTTCTCCCTCGACCTCTCTGCTGAGCTTCCCTTCTCAAAACCAACAACCTATTTTGATTATTGCAGATTAATATCAACCATCAGTGAAATAGTGAATCAGTGAAAATATCTTTTTTTTTGCCAATTAATCCCTCATTTAAGCCTCCGTCCTCTCTGCTGTTTTCTTTCTCGACCTCATAGTGTCTACTTATGAGCTTTAAATTCAGAGATAAATAAAGGTGATCGAGGATCACTACTTTGCCAATACATTTAAAGTTAATGTGTGGTTACCAACTTTTACATTTCTCTCCAGTTAAAACATAGTTGTGTGGTGGTAACTGCTTCAGCAACTCTGTCTTTCTCTCTCTTTTTATCTAATCATCTACGTCCCCCGTCTTCAGACTACTAAAACAACACTCATTTAGTATCACCCGATGCTTTCTATGTACGGCTGCACAGCTGCCTGTCCTATGAAGCATATTGCGTGTGCACTGCATGTCGCATGGGGACGGGAGACGATGAGCAAATGATGGGGTGAAAGAAATGAATGACCGGGGAGGAGTTTGTCGGGGTGGGGGTGCATGATTCCCGCATGTCTGGGACGTCGCCGTCTTCTGTCACCAAACACACTGTGAGTCAATGTTTGTCTCTTTTCTATTGTCGATGCACACAAAGATATAAACCAATAAACAAAGAGCAAGAGCAAGGGTTTATTGGTTTATTTGGTCTTTGTTTTACTATGAACCTCCGAACCTCCCCTCAAGGAGCTTTAGATATTGTTTATCAGACTATTGGATACAACAAATCACCTCAAATATCAACAAAGACGCAACTGCGCTTAAGCTCAGTTCTTACTATCCAAAGCTCCCTCAAACTCAAGAATACCTCTCTCAACCCTGTGTCTGGCTCACATGGAGGTTCAACAAACCTGAATTCTCTCCCGCCGTCTCACATCTCAACTCGATTGACTCTCCGACAGAGATTGCTTCGCATGGATCTGCCCGTAGCCGACGACAACACGGTTCACTTCAACTCCACTCTGATGGCGTTGATACGCACTGCGCTGGACATCAAGATCGCCAAGGTTTCAGAAGGTTCGGAATCACCTGCAACTTAATCTCTGCTTTCCAGTGTTAAAGGTGGGGTTGGTGGTTCTGGAGAAAAAAAAACTGAGACTGTGAAGGGAGGGGTGAGAAGCGGACAAATGGCTGCTGAGTGTGGCAGGCATTTCACCAGGAATTGTTTTATTTTGTTGAGCTTCTCATCAATCAGCTATATTGCAGGTTTGAACAGGATTTTAAACAATAAGAAAAATTTCCAACCCCACCTTTAGTGTTCTCATATCAGCGGTTAACAATGTTTTTACAGGTCTTATCTCTGATTCTTGTCGTGTGTTTAAAAATATATTATTTTTATTGTTAATTTAGAATGTGTTTTATGATTCTTTAAAATGGATTCTAATTTTCTGCCTTTCAAGTTATTTAACTGCCCTCTCACTTTTCCATTAACACACGTGAATATACTGTATTTTAAATGTATATCATGGGCTAAAATTAATGGAACATTTTATTGCTAAAATTCAACAAAAAAAAATCTGCAACGTAAAAACTGAAATTGCTGATAAAGCAAGATTAAGTGATGTGATTAAGTGCCTAAATATCCTTTCTTCTTCTTGTCTTTTGTCACGTTCGTCTGCCCTTGTTCTTCATTTGTGTGTATTGGAATGGATGTGCGTGCCTCCGTCTGTATTTGCGTGACCTTCCCAGGTGGCGTGGACAAGCATCAGATGGACGCGGAGCTGAGGAAGGAGATGATGGCGATCTGGCCCAATCTCTCTCAAAAGACTCTGGATTTGCTGGTGACGCCGCACAAGTGTAAGTTGCAGTGTGGTAACAGGCACAGCAGCGCGGCCCGGAGGACGCCGCCACGTGCCACCCCAGTGTTGTAGTGTCTCTTCACACCACCAGAGGGTCGCTTCTTTCTTCTCTCTCTGCCGCACCCTCTGATTTAGCTGGCACACACACACACACACACACACACACACACACTTGAACTGTCAGACCACTTCAGATCACAGCACTCCTTCACATCTCAGCCTGGAATCAGAGGGTGCCTCACTATAGATCTGCTCTCTATAGACGTCTTTTCACTCCAGGAGGAAACTGTGCACAGGTGCCAAGTCACCTCATGCATCTGCAGAAGTGTCAGTGATGATTCAAACACCGTGTGATAATTCTCTCCTTAAAATGTTCCTGTTTTGTCCCTCCAGAACCCTGGTGAGACATGCTCTTTTATTTTACTGATGTGTTGATTTGAGTTGTCACTAAAGAGTTAACAAAAAAAAATCTGTTTGTGAAAAGACTTTGCAAAAATGTTCATGTTTTGGTGTGTGAGATGTTTGTATTTGTGTGCATGCCTCACCTCTTTCTGCCATTCCTTGCGCTGAGGGTCCATACCAAAGGGTCTAATCTTGCAGGGTAACTTGTCATTTTCTCAGCAGCGACAGACTTGACAGTGGGAAAAATCTATGCCGCCATGATGATCATGGAGTACTACCGGCAGAGCAAGATTAAACGCTCGCAGGCGCTGCGGGACGAGCAGGTACTGCTGTTTGTATGGGGAAGATTGCAGTCACAGCCAGTCAAACACTGTTATCAGTGCAGTTTTGCCCCAAAGTTTTCTCACTGCCACCATAGATCAAAGTTTTTTCTAACCCAACTAACGGTTAAATGCAGTGTTTGGCGACTCTTGAGTGGGTGGTTTCAAACCTTGGGTCAAGGCTGGATGCTTCCACTGAAACTCTCTTTTATTTTCCTCAGAATTTCAACCTTTACATTTGTCTCGCTGCTAGATGCACTGTTTATTATCCGTCTACAAGCGTCCCAACTGGTCCGGTGCTGCCCTCTGCTGGCAACGATGCCCGCTTCAGTCCGCTCCATCCAAGAAGTGATATTCACCTGAAATGACCCAACATAAATCAGAGTTACTGCAGAAATCAATAGCGCCGTCTGCATGTTCCTAATTACAGCAGATAGATAAGACTTTGCCGGAGCTACTAAGTAATTAGAAATGCTCCGATTTGGTCAATAGATGGAGTCATTGCTGAGGCTTTACAGAATAAACCTCTTTCTTTAACTGAGGGACCTGGCTTCCCAGCAGGAAAAGAAAAACAATGACAAATGCATGTGGCGCTGCTTTGGCCCCTCTGCCGTCTACAGAGTGCAGAGATCTGAATCTTAAGCAGGCGGAAGTGCCTGCGCTTTCTCTCCCGAGTATCTCAGCCATTTACTCATTTTGCTGAGCTCAGTTCATTTCTTTGTTGACTGTTTTGCAGCATCACACTCTTTTGGTAAAAGTCTGAAACTGCAGCATCATGTTTAGGATTTCAATGCAACACATCTACAAATCTGCTCATACAAGATTATACAAGATTTTTCTAAAAATATATATATATATCACGCTCTAGAGGTCCATCATGTTTAAATCTGTTCGTGAACTTGTTTTATTTTTTCTGAAACATATTGACATTGTTCATGTTTGCTTCACACAGAACCGGACCCCGTTACTCTTCCAGCGCGTGGAGCCACCTTCTCCCTCACAGGACGGAGGACCCGGACTCAACAACGCCCTCCCTCCACCGGAGAAAACGGACACGGCGAACAGCCTGTGAGCTTTCGTTTTTCCCTCGGATCATTACAGACACTATTGTGTGTCATGGCCTCTCACTATGTCTGATACAGACCCGTGGAAGGGGGGATCCCAGCGAGCCAATCGTGGGTCACGGCTCGTGCTCAAGAAATGACCCAGAAAGTCGGCAGCTGGAGCCCAGAAGGTCAAATAGAGGACGGTCTGGGCAGCATGTCTCGCTCACAGGTAGAAAGATTTAACTGTTAAATTTGTTCGCGAGCAAGCCAACAGTCCAAGCTTCTGTTACACCTGGTGTCACTGACACCAACACAACTGACCACCATCGAGAAAATGTGGATTAGAGTTTGCAGTTGATTTTCCTTTACCATCCATTAAATAATAACTGTCAAACCACTGCTAAGGTTTTAAAACCAGCTGCATAGAGCCATAAATACCTTTCATTCACTTCACCTCCATTGAGTTTTAAGTTACATGTCACGGTAAGAATAGCAGTCAG
Source organism: Synchiropus splendidus (assembly GCF_027744825.2). Lineage (NCBI taxonomy): Eukaryota > Metazoa > Chordata > Actinopteri > Syngnathiformes > Callionymidae > Synchiropus > Synchiropus splendidus. The sequence continues at coordinate 5,389,751 of NC_071352.1, forward strand.
AGCTTCTCCTTTTGTGCTTTTACAATATGACTGAAAGAGTTTTGTTCCTCTTCAACAGTACTTGTGTTATTTACTGGTGTTCTCTGTGTTGTTTGTACTTTTTCAGCATTTGATTTGACATGTGGTGCTACGTCCCACTAGCCCCACATCTCAAAACGTCTTTCTCCAGTGTTGTATTTTACGGAATTCTGTCTTCATTCCTTCATCTCATTCAGCGTCCCTCTTGCTGTCCATCCTCCGACCGGCCCGCGTCTATCATGCTGTTAAACCTCTCTGCTTGTAGACCTCCTACAGGAACTGACTGGTCTCTCCTTCAATCAGTGGCACTGTCAAATCTCAATATCAGTCACCTGAGGTCTGGAGACGTTTAATTGCTGCAGTTGGATCGAAGAGAGTGGCTGTCTGCTTCATTCAAATACGTTTGAATGACATACACGGTTACTATATACGTCAACGGCTGATTTTTAAAATATATTTATATTGTTTTGCCAATTGTGATCAATTTAATGAAGTAAGCTTGATGAAAAGAGGCGAAGAAGAGAGTGCAGGCAGGGCAGCGACAACAGAATATCAACTAGAGGGCAGCTTTACTGGACAAACAGGCAGGAAGCAGAGTGAGAACAGGCAGGGATGAAGCTACTGAGGCCAGAGCACCAAGTCCTGCTGTCATTTGATAATGAAATGGTCTCTTTGAGTAGAAACTCGATGGCGGTGTCATGATCAAAGCCAGTGGTAGAAGTTTTTGCACTTGTTTGTTATTAAAAATCTGTCTGTTTAGATCAGTGCAGAAGAAGTTGTTTTTAGCAGAATGAAAGCAAGTGCACATTCGTCAAACTAAACTTGTACTATTGCCTCCATTACAATATCCACCTCTCCAAGTCGCTCTCTCTGTCAAAAGCCAACTGTCCACCGACACCACTTCTTCCTGTAGCCAATCACAGCGTCTCCTGCTCTCCTGCTCTGATTTCAGACGGTAGAGATGAAGGAGATGGGGCAGGATGGTTACTCGGATACTGAGCACTTTCCTCCAATGGAAGGCCACGGCAGGGCCGCTTCCATGCCCCGCCTCCCAGGAGACAACCAAGTGAGCAGCATTCTCATCTTTCCACTCTCCGACTTCCTCCATTCCCTTGGTTCCTCATCGCCTTTCCTTCATTCTTGTCCAAATTGATCGCGCAGACCTGAGTGGTCGTTTTATGTTGCTGTGGTGACGATACACAGGTCAATTTGCAGTCATCTTTGTCGGTAAATCTGCTTTCGGTGTTTGTGTGTAAATGAATTCTATTAATGCTTTGCTGAAGAGTTTCTATCAAACGGACAAATCTCAGCAAAGCAACATCATAACATCTTTTATTTCTTCTTCTCATTTCTTCCTCTCAACCTGCATGGTTCTGTCTCGTTCCCATCCACAAAACTATCATTTTTTTTATTTTATTTTCTTTCATGTCTCAGAGTGCTCTGGTTGTCAAAACAAACCTCAATTCTTTCAGCGACAATTTGGTCCGACTTTATCAATGAAGAGACTGGTTTCATGTGAGCAGGAGCCAATGTTTATAGATTTAGGGGGAGGGCTCTGTTTTTTTTTCTGAAGCTGCATCACATAGAGTGTGACCATTTCATGTGCGTATGCTCTTACCTTGTTCTCTTGAAACAGCTGTTGTTCCAGTCAACTGTACCTGTGTGTGTTTGTGAGTGTGCTGCTGGTGCGTTCACGTGCTCTGAGAGATGCTGATGTGAACTTTAAAAGCTGTAACGTTGAGAAATAGGCGCCGATATAAAGCTGCTCCTCTTTGCATTTACTGCATTAATGGACAGTAGTAAAGTAATCTCAGAAACATTACCTGCTCTGCATCTCTGTCATTGTTTCACATGGTTATTTTATGAGGGAAAACATTCAAGATTTAAAGCTTAAATTGAAGTGAAATTGTCAGCCCATGTATCAAAAAATATTTTAGCTTGGCTCTAGTCAAAAACTAAGCAGCCTCTGGAATGCATTGGAAAGTTCATGAATACTAACTTCTATATCAAATATGGGTAAGATGAGTTGGCTGGCTTGTCAATTCCCAAAATGTAAGATTTCCCAATAAGAAACGGCACTTAAGACAAGGATTACTAGTGAGTAGATGTCATAAAATTATTATTAATAATAATAAGTTCAAGTATCTTGCTAATATGAGAGAAATGTACGTTTGAATTCAAGCTTTGATCAAGAATGAAGGAAAGACTGACAGGTGACGAAAGAGCTGAGCCAAAAGAGAGCAAAAGAAGTGAGGCAATGTCTATCTCTGTCTCTTCTTTTGGAGCAATTTAAAGAGCACTTGAACGCAGCACCAGTATACGTCTGTTTATACATGTAGCTGATCGTTGTTGTGACCATGGTGTTGTCCGACGAGTAGTTTCCCTGTGAGCTTGTTAGTCTTGTTTCGGCGCCACACACCTGCCAATGTCCGTGGTAAGTGTTTATCTTCCACCTTCACTGCTGCGTCGTTGTCTACTGTTTCTGTCTCTGTGACTCCATCTCTTATTGTACCTAGAATTGTTGCTTCCCATCCCTCACCTCTCTCCCTGTGTCGTGGCTTCACCTGTGACCACACCTTTGGTGTTTCTGTGGCTCTGTGTGTGTTTTCTTTGTGCTCGTGCAGCAGCGGAGGAAAGGGAAACAACGTGGCAGTAACCTCAGTGTATGTACCTTGTCTTCCCTGTCTTGTCTGTTTCTCCCCCTCTCTTTCCGTCGTCACCTCTCTGAGGCAGGGTTTGTTTTTACTGATCAAACTTGTCGGCATGGCAGAAACTGATCAGGCTTCCTGATCCTCTCATGAGCTTGCCTTTTAGACTCAGGCTGAAGTGGACATATCACCTCTCACTTTATTTCCTTTTTCTTTTTGCTCTTCAAGCCGAGGTGTTGTTGCTCTGTGTTCTACTCTGCTTGTCTCATCATTTCTCCATCCCTCCCTAATAAGAACTCCACGTGGACCCTTTCATGTGCATGCACCAACCAGGAATTCCCTATGGGGGGGGTTATCCGTTCATTTAGTAGTAAGAGATGTCTTTTGGGTGGGTTTCACATTCGCCAGCAACTACCAGAGATCAGCCACTTATGGGTCTTGTTTATGAGAACTTCTTGCACATGGGATGTCAAATCATCAGGTGTTTCTGACTAACTTTTCATCTACTGTTGACTACATAAAATCCAGACTCTAGCTGCAGTTTTGTCACGGCTCACCTGACAGATAAATACAGTGCTGGTCCAGAGGATTTATCTTACACACACTGCATGGCTGAAATAACACACACTGAGCAGGACGAGACCAGAGGACTCGCCTCCAGTGGGTCATGTGGGGTGAAGGAGCATCAGAGAGCGGGGCCTTTTCTCTATTCATCTTTTCTTCTTTAATGTTTGGACCAGCGGTTATTTTTAAACCTCTCCAAACCCTATTTGTTGTGAGCTCCTTACTTAATTCATTATAAAAATCCATGGATTAAATGTTACCAAGTAAAAAAAATATCTGTCTGATCTGTTTCTAATTCTCATTGATTTTATAGATTTTTTATAAACACACATGGAAGGATTTATGCTGATAAATGTAGATCAAATAAGGCCTTGAGTGCGTATCTCTGCGCTAGTGGTCTCTATCAGTCTCTCTTGCTCTTCCAGACCATCAATGACAACAGTCCCATGAAGCGCTCGGCATCGTCGTTGGGTCACAGCAGGTCCGGCCGCGGGCACAGGGAGCGAGGAGACGACTACACCATGGATCGTGTGCCTGAGGAGGGCCGCGTTTCCAGACACGGGCACCGGCGAAAAGACCGAAGCCACCGCGCGTCCGAGCGGTCACTCTGCCACTACGCAGATGCCGACACAGGTGAGGGGATTTCTTTTGAATCTGCGATTTGTTTTGCTGTGTGCTGATGACCTGGCTCACAGACCTCGGCACCACCACGGCATCCGGTGACCTGACAGCCAAGGACAAGGACCGGGGTCGTTCTAAAGACCGCAAACACCACCACCATCATCACCACCACCACGGCTCGGTGGAGAAAGAGCGCTATGTAGCAGACAGAGGAGGCGAGTATGGACACAGACACTCTAGAGACAGAGACCATGACCGAGAGAGGGACCGAGAGAGAGACAGGCGCTGGTCCAGGTCACCCAGCGAAGGTCGCGACTGCATGCCACATCGACAGGTAGGTGTCCAGGTCTAGTATAACAGCTGGAGATGACTGAGGAAGGCTTGACCCTGCATGTCCCTCCACTACAAGACAATGCTTGTAAACATTGACTTGTAAATCACTTCTCCCTCAAACCAACAAATATGGACTATATTTGTTTGTCGTGATTTTGTCTTCACTCCTCCTGCTCCCACGAATTCTTCCCCAGAAGAGCACCAATGTATGAGCTAATGTGTTTAAGAAACTGCAGTCTGAAGTCATCGTTTTCAAAGTGCACCATGTTTTTCACTCCAAAATCCAACCCCTAACCTTTTTTTTTGTCTCCTGTTGTCCACTGTGTTCTTTCCTCTGCATGTCATGTTGCTTATCTCTGTGCAGGATGTTCATCGTTTTTAGAACGCTCTTCACTCTGCTTTTAATTTTGGCTTTTTTTTCCTCTGTTATTACGTCGCACGACGCCTGCGTTAGATCCAGGTCTCCATCCCAAATCGCACTCTTTCTTCGCTGTGCATTCCACACTTTATTCTACATGTTCTGTCGTTGAACTGTGGTACGTTCCTTTTATTTGCCTTATTTCACTTCTTGTATAGGGAAGTAGCTCGGTCAGCGGAAGTCCAGTCCCGTCCACTTCGGGTACGAGCACTCCGCGCAGAGGCCGACGACAGCTGCCTCAGACTCCTGCCACGCCCCGCCCACATGTCACATACTCCCCTGTTGTGCGCAAGACCATGCCAGTCCCTCCCTCAGGACCTCCGGGTCCGAGGCGATTCTCCCCTGAGCCGACCCAAGGTCAGGGCGTCCCCCTAGCTGGCATTCCAATGGCCCACCACGGCCCCCCTCGCCATCCTCCCGTGCGTTGGGGAGACCAAGTCGGGGGCTCATTGGAAGGGGATGGCTGCTTCTACAACCAGGACTATGACCCTCGACATGAGCCTCCTGCCTATGAGCAAAACCCAATACAAGGTGGCAATCCTCACGCTCATCCTCTTCCTCCTCCGCCACAGCAGCAACCACACAACCCCCATCCTCTTCCGCCTCCTCAGCCGCACCCTGTAAATAACCCCCACCCTCACCCGCCTCCCCACCCACAGCCCAACCGCACCTCACCACGGACAGTCCTCCACGGGGCCCCTGCAACCATTACTGGACCAGCGCCGGGTCAGCCGGGAGTCCAGCGTCGCCTACCCAATGGGTATCGCTCTTCATCTCCTTCCACACATCTACACGGACCACAGAAGGTCCCCCCTCCAGCTGGGCATCCGAGGGGTCCTCGTAAGGGCCTGCATGAACCCTACACAGAGACACAGGACGACTGGTGCTAGCCCCCGGGGACACGGCACGAACGGAGAAACCCAAGTAAACAGACAGAAAGGTGAAAGAACTGGCTGCCATGATTCATTCTTTCATAGCTGTTTATTCCACCACGGCTCGTCCCGGGTGGTGGGCTCGATGGCGGTGGAGGGTCTGCGCCGGGGGACACCAGGATCAAGTGCATCATTTTTACGACGCCAAGTGAGGAAAACAAGAACTACGGAATCGTCCACGGCCGTTGTTTGTCTTAAATTCTGCCTCCGGCAACGAGCTACAGCCACTTACAAGATGTCAAGAGTTGCGACTCGACAAAACAAAAAAAGACTTTCTTTTTTGTCAAAGCTGACGCTGCAGGGGACCCAACCCTCCCAGCCACTCGCTGAATATTGATGAGTTTTATCATCTGTGTTTTTAATTGAAATTGACACGCCGGCCTCACGAGGCGAGAGGTGGGTGGGAGTGTTGGGGGAGCACGCTGTGGATAACCCCGGAGGACTCGCTGGGTCAAGTAAGGATGTTTACCCCCGTCCGCGGAACAAACAGCCTCCACTCAGAAACAATATAACCAACCTCAACCTGTGATGACGGAGAAGAAAAAAAAAAGTGGAGTTCCAAACAAACTTTTCTGCAGTATTTCTTCTTCTCCTCCTGCAGCTTCTTCTTCTTCCTCCTCTTCAACTGAAACATTGAAGCTTGAATCTTTGGTTGCACTCCACGCAGCTTTGTTTTTTAGACTTGCAGAGTTGTACACCCTGTGGAATCCTGCATGAATGATACAAAAGAAAATAATAATAATGATAACAATAATAATAATAATAGCAACAATGAGAAACGACTGTATGTGGGTGGGGGTGCTTTCTTGGTCTTTTCTGTTGTGATCTGAACGTTTCTCTCTTTTTTTTTGTAATCTGGCCTTTCTGTTTCTCTCTCTCTCTCCTGTATGACATTCCTCTCTTTGTACCTTCACTGGAACCCGCCGATGGAAGGAGAGAATTTATCTGTATGAAAAACAAATTTAGGTTTTGCTTGCTCGTCTGTACGTTCCGTGCCAAATGCCTGAAACACTGAACAGCTGGAAATGCACATCTTTTTTTTGTGATCATAACTTTTGTAACACAAGTGATGATCTTAAGGGAAGCAGGGTCCGTGTCGAGAACGTCGGTGGACGAAGTTGCCAAATCAGAAAACACTTTCAAGTCTTCCAGGATTTTTGGGTGGAAACAGAGAGATAGAGATTTATAGAAAGGTTTAAAAATGAGAGAGAAACTGTGCGTTTCATGGTAATTGGCTATATAAATGGATGAAATACAACGGTTTGTGATGGTCACGAGACAGATTCCTTTCTGTCTTTTGTTGTTTTTTAAGATCAGAGTCTTTTTTCCAACCCTGAGGTGAAGCTTTGACACTAATGCTTTTACTGTCAGCTTCACTTCATGAAGCATTCGGGTCTGTCACTGCGATACTGGGCCTCTTTCATTTGACCTAAAGGAGCCAATACATCGATTGCTAGTCATTTAAAAGTGCTGTAACAACAGCTGAAATGACTAGGGTGCACTTGAATTAAAAAAAAAAGTATTCTTTATCAAATGTAGAAATGGACTAAAATATTTAGATAGTCACTCAATACTCAACAATTGTTCAAGATTCTGAAGGTTTCTCTGAGAAATTTGTGTTTTCTAACCGTTTCTTGTGGTGTTACCAAAAAGACACGAAACACCACAAACAAAAAATAGTAGATAGTAGAATAGTTCATGCTTTTTGTGAGTGTAGATTAGCAGTGTCAAACTCAATCAGGGGCCAAAAATGTTGGACAAATGAAGCTGCAATCCATATTTACTGAAGCCTTTTACTGAATTTACTGAGGCTAAAAAAAGGTGGTTTGTTTTTAACTACAGAAGTTGTCCTGCTTCATCATTACACTGGAAACGCTCTCCCTGAAACACGTTTCATTGGGAAATCCGATCAGAGCATCGTGAAGTTTCCGGATTGATCGCTGATATTTATAATTCTCGTCAACAAGATGAGATCAAGATGCTGGTTTTTCATTCGAGCCGACAATTCGAAGCACTTCTTTGGACCCCTGGCCTTGAGTTTGACATGTTTAGCCTTGAGCTTATGTTACTGCCATGTTTTTGAATGAGAGAATGGAATTCAGTTTCTGCTTGACATTCCTTAAACTGAAAGGCATATGCAACAATAAAAGCACAATTTAGTCAATACTACCGTACAGCAAGAGCGAGGGGGATATTGAACCCTCAGGCACTATGCAACGGTTGAAGCTGTGCTCATGAGGGTAAAAGGGAATCCAGTATTTGTCCCCCTGAAATATGAATTTGTTGCCTTGTGAATCTGTAAATAGTTTAGCGAGACTAAAGCACGTAGGTAAAAGAAATCACTCAACGGTAATTGACTGTTTTGCCGGATAATTTTTTTTTTATATTAACTGCCATCTCTAGTGATCAAATTTCTTCAGTCGCCATAGGTCATTTTTGAGATTTGCTCACCGAGGCGCAGTACCGTCTATGGCCGGAGGGTGCCACTGTAACGCTACATATGTCGTCTGGCTCGGAACAGAATCCGGTGTTCAGACGTTTGGGTTGGAAGAAAGAAGTCTGTCGTGGGAAACACCTGTGTACAATCTTTGTTTTGATTCCGTGTGTTTCTCTGTGTGCCTCAAACTAACACGTGTCACCAATGCACACCACTGTCAGCTCCATCGATGCGTAGAACTATGATTTCATGTTTACTTTAACCTGGAGGCCTAACACATGTTGACCAGAGAATGCACCAGAAATATATATATGTATATGTAGAAGAGAAAAATAACTGCCTATTAGTGTCTTTCCAACCTCAGTGGAATGTCACAATATTTTTTCACTAAAAATCAGATATAGCACACTGGGTATGTAGCTCCTGGTTGTTGTGTGTGTGGGTGTGTATGGGTTGGTTTGTATCAGGTGATCGGTTTTGTGCTTACTCAGCTTTATTTGTCTCCAGATTTTATTAATTCATTTGTTGTTGTTTTTTTTTTACACAATTCAGTCGAACAACCCAAACATTTTGGCTGTGTGTGGATGAGTGTGTGAGAAATGCAGAGCCCTGGTCATCCACCATCCATATTTGTCTATGCTGCAGTGAAATCCACTAACACGCTGATCAACCACACGTCAAAAGCAATGTAAAGCCGCTTCTGAGAGAAAAAAAAGAGTTTTTTTAAGAAGAAAATGTTAAAAAAAGAAAAAAAAGGAAAAAAAAATAGTTCCAGAAATGCATGTGCTATGTGCATGCCACACCGTGGGTTAACAGTCATCTTCAGGACATAAAAGATAAAAGCAGACTATTGAATTCAGAGGAAAAAAAAGATATATAAATAGATAGATGTTTTTAAAAAAAAAGCAACAGTTCCTTTTTCCTTCTATTTTTGAGAACAAAAAAGGTTTTGAAAAAAATGAACAAAAAAAAAACAACTAAAGAGTCGAAAGACAAAAGAGACTTTGGTGAAAGTCTGGTTTGTTTCCTGCAACATGGGGATGAGACACGACACGATCAGGACACCACCAACTGTTTTTAAAGAGAAAAATGTATAAAATAAAAGAGAAATGCAGTTCAATGGTGTTTTCTCCCTTCTGTTTGTGGAGGCCTCCGGTTTGGTCTCGCACGCACTCCCTCTTCTCTTCCTCTCTCTCCAACTCTGTCTCTCTCTTTCTCTCACTCTGTCGCACTCTCGAACTGTCTCACTGCTATTTCTACCAGTGCATTTTGTAATTCCAAACAACTCTTCCTAAAGAATAAAATCCAGAGAGAATGCACGCCGTCCGCCTGCTGTGTGGTTCTTTTGTTACTTTGATCCTACTTATGTCATTGTTTTACTTTCCTTCTGGCACTATAGGGCTACATAAAAATAGAGGAACAAACTCCTGCTGCTGGATGGGATCGCTGAAACCTGATGGTTTTTCCTAACACTAAAGAAATCAGAGGAAGTGGTGAGAGATTACCGCAAAAGTTTGCAGAAGTGTAGCACCATCTTCCTGCTCTGTGACTTCCTATACTTACTTCTTCATCAGTATTTTATTTCTGTTTGCAATTGCTTAGTTTTTAAACATTTTCAGGTGAGAAAATCCATCACCTCCAGAGGGATTACAGAAGTATGGATCAAGATAACGTGTGCGCGAAGAACCAAAGAGCGGGTGAAAAGAGATTAATAGAGATGAGGGGAAACCGGGATTGAGTCTGAAAAGTTTTTTTTTATTGTTATTTGATGAGATGCATCTTAAGAAATATTACACAAATGAACTAGTATGTATTATTTGCAGTGCTAGTGTGACTCAGACATTGAGATTAATAGTCAGAGGTAGATTAAGTCCCAACCATTTAGCAAAGGAATACACGGATACTTTTGTACCATTGATACCGTCTCGAGCTTGACAGCCTTAAATGACGGGACGACTGTTTGTCTAGGAACAAGATCTCCCCCAACTTGTGTGTTTATTTGGAGGTCCAGGAGCAGCAGTTGCAGTTCAAAGTTAGTCCCAACATGCCCCTGAAGAACACATGCGTGTGGAATTCCAAAGGCATCTCCAGACGGTTCCGGCCCCTGAGAGGGTGCTCTGGTTTCATCCGGAAGAATCGGCAGCACCGTGGAGGCCACTTGGGACTCTGACATGCACTTCCCCCCACATTCCTTCCTCCGTGTTCCTGGGCTTAACCCCCTCCCCCAGCGCCACATTGCCACCGGTGGTCTGTGTGTGACTCCCTGTTGTTTGTTGTCTTGAAGTCACAATTTGTCAACATTCCTACACTTTCAGACGCTGTGAACGCACATACATATATTTCTGGAGGAACTATTTAAGATAGAAAACCCAAGCACTTGCATCACTTGACATTCATTGGCGTATTTGAGGATCCTTTCCCTCGTTCAATGGAAGCCGAATACAAAGGCGTGACCGCGGGGGTTCATGATTGTCAGCTGCTTTACAACCTTCAGTGGAGCCCCAATCTCCTGCTTTTGTTTTGTAAATCAGAGCTAGGGGGTGGGAAACAACTTCACCCCCGGTCTCACGGCCAACCGAGAACAAATGAACATGACAACACTGGCGTGACGTACAAAAGGTTTAATAAATACTGAGGTAGACTCAGTCGACATGTATGTACACGCATCTACAAAATCACGTCCGTCTCTTGGCTCCCAGGAAGTGACCCAGCAGCTGCGCTCACGCACCCGGGGCCGAGGACCTCGCCGGGTTGGGCGCACCCTCCCTCGGCCTGCGGGGAGAGCGGGAAGGTTCTCCGCGCGTAGCTCCAGCGCAGAAGCGCAACGTAAACGTCCCTCCGCCGCCTGAGCGTCAACACACCGCCACAGTTCTGTGGACCAACAGCGGGCTCTGCGGGACCGCTAGGTCAGAGTAGCTCCCAAAGTCCGTCAACGCGGAGCTTAGCTGTTGCTCCAGTTTGGCTTTCTTGCACGGAAGGAAGTCCGGCACCGCCGCCTTCCTGCCCCGCCGCTTCCTGGAGGGGGACGTCGGAGCAGACGGGCACGCGTTCTCCTTGTCGTCCGCGGACCGAGCGGGTTCAGACGGAACCTCCGCGGAGGCTTCAAGTTCTGAGTTAATCCCCACCGGGTAGAGCTCCTCCAGACACCCCGTGATCTGCGGCTCCGTGTAGGCGGCGTGGTAGATGTCCCTGGCGGACTTCATGACCAGGGACAGCAGGAGGCTGCGGTGCAGACGGAGACCTCCTCGCTGGGTCCGTGAGCTGTACAGTTTCCCCAGCGCGACCACCATGATCCTCTTGGCCTCGGTGCCGACCTCCATGTCTTGTTGTGGCGAAGCAAAAACCAAGCCGAGGTTCGTGGTTGTTTTGGTCGTAGAGTGTTGTTCCTCCCCGCCGCCTGCGTCACATTCAGACACAATACACACTCGACGTTGGACCGTTATTTAAAACCTCGCTGACGTCGTGCGATGACGCGAGGACTCAGCACCAAGCCCCGCCCACTAGTTGTAGGACCATCACGATCTCGCATTTTTTAATGGTTAAAGTTAAAAAGTTAATGGTTAAAGTCACTTAAATTGTTTTAGTGAATGAGAGACTTATATTATATTATGCTAATTTGGTGGACTCAACAGAATGAACACCCGAATAGTTCTTCTGTCCGTCCATTTCCATTTATTATTTGTTTTATTTTTAGTTTTTTGAATTTTAATTGTTGAATTCGAGGTGGTTGACTTGATGTTAATTGGTTCACCCTGGTCTTGGTTTGGACCCCCATCATTTAATGGACTTACTGTAAGTGGCTTCTGATAAAGGCATCTGCTAAATGGTTCTGTAATCCAAACAAATCTTGGCTGGAGGCATTAAGTGTAGTGAGCTTATGCTTTTTGCTCAGAAATTGAGGTACACCAAGGGGTTTGTGAGATCCGGGGGTCAAACAAAGAGTATATTTATATCTACATGTTCCAGCTCATGCATACAAGACTTTGTTTAGTTCTAGAAGTTTATATTATATTTAGAGAGAGAAACTTATTTTATGGATTGTCTTGTTTGTTTATTAAATGAAGAAATAAAGCATTTGAAATGTATGTATTAAAAGTTATACATACATTAAAATTCATTTTGTTATTTTACTTATTGTTACTTAAAAGGATGAGAATAACGTCTGTTATATTTTGAAGTGGAAAAAAAAGTATTTTAGAATGGGTAGCAGAAGAAAAGTCATTGGTCGACCACACAGATACATTTACTTTATTTAATTTATATCGTTAAAAGTGCGTTGCCTTTTTTAATTGAAATAAAAAAGGATGCGAGCCAGCCAGGAGTCGAACCTAGAATCTTCTGATCCGTAGTCAGACGCGTTATCCATTGCGCCACTGGCCCGATGGCAGGTTCTGGGGATAGTTGCTATGGTAGCAATGTTGCACTAAAATGTTTCATCTTTAATTTCAAACGATTTCAAGTAATCACACAGACGTGAACCGTCAGCAATTACGTCCAATTCTACTTATTTTCTAGCTGCATCAAGAGAAAGTGAAAACAAGTCTTCCACCTTTCTTCACTCCAGTTCTTGATGATTTGCTTGCTGACGCAGTGTTGAAGTAAATCTAGTCTCATTTTTCAAAATAAACCACATTTTAGAATGTTTATTTTGTTGACAAATAGGTTTGTGTTAACCTGTTGTTACGGCTAATCGAGGTTTTGTAACGCTAATAACCTTGATCCACCAATGTTTGCATGATCCTGAGCAGACACGTCCTCTGGCAAATTCCTCGCCTCTATTTTTAGTTTGTCTCCCACCAGAGGTGACAACACGGCACTCGTGATGAAAGTGTCTGCTCCCCCAGACTCACCCATCCCCCTGTGTTTGCCGCTTCCTCCTACAGGAAGACGAAAACAGAAGGGGGGTCTGGTGCCCATATATGGAGCATCCTGCGCTTGTGTTACACGCGGAGGAAAACCCGTGACGTGTGTGGGAGCCCTCATTTCCTGAAGCCATTTAAAGTAAGAGTCAGGATTGCATCAGTGTTCGTTGCTTCCCTTTGACCAAATTTGGGCAGTGGAATCTGCTCTTTTAGATATGATCTGATGTTATTACCCGAGAATGATTTGTCGCTGAAATGAGCTCAAAAACCGGGTGGCAGAGAGAGCGTGACTATTTTCGCCCACGAGGAATTTGAAGAATGCAGTCCATTGTTTTTGACGGGGCTGAGGAGGCCTTCATGACCTACATGGCTCGAACCTCAACGGAACATCCTAAACATAGAAAATAATTATCCGAGTTAGTACGAATTTGTCACAAATATATTTCAACCCTGTCTTAATTTTTGGAACGTTTAAGATGAAAACACTTCATTTTTTGGCATGTTTATATTTTATTCCTTTTACTCCTCCAAATATGATTGAAACAAGTTTCCAATTTCTCCTTCAATCTTCATATACGGAGTCCAGCAGATGGCAATCTCTGCTCAATGATGTTGGCCTTGCGCTTGCCGTTTAAAAACAAATAGCGCCATCTGTTGACTAAGTAAAGAACAGCGCGGAGCAGCAAATGAACTTCATTATTAGGTCCGCGGAGTGATACATTAACACCAGATGAGCACGCGGTCATGATTGAATTCCAATAAAACGGTCTTCTTTGTTTTTGATTGTCATAGTTATTATTTTACAAAGCAATAGCGAAACTTCTTAAAATGAAAAGCAGGTAAATCACGACAACATTAATTCTCTGAATTAGTATTTGGTATCTGTATATTTTTCATATAACGAACTACTTTTCCACCTTAGTAGCGCAATATTTTATATTTAGACGGCGGAAGCAGTGGATTTTATGATGTTTTACCTCCTGGCTGATAATAAAATGAGGTAAGTTATTAGTGAAATACCATTTTAGTCCTCCACATGTTTAGAAAGTCCTCAAAAACGTTCCATACCTAGTAGCTAGTAGCTTAAGTCTCTAGTAGCTAAAGTAGTCAATTAGCATCATGCTAACCGGTTTAAACCGCATCATTGTGATGTGCATCAAAGTAACGCGTATCTGAAAGTATGTTCATTTGAAGATTTTACTTTACCTTGAATTATGTGAAATATATCAATTAAATATAAATATGATCAGCAATTGCATATATATATATATATATATATATATATATATATATATATATATATTATTTTAACATTGCTGATTATGGCTTACAGCTTAAGAGAAGTCAAAAATGTCTGGTGTCTTTCAGCTTCTTCTTCACAATAGCCAGGGGAATCAGAAGACAGTAATGCCATGTACACCAGTTACTGGTGGTTTTGGCACTGTGGGTCCAGGTGCCAGATCATGCTGGAAAATGAAATCATCATCTCCATAGAGCTTTTCCGCAGACGGAATCATGTAGTGCTCTAAAATCTCTTGGTACACGGCTTCATTTACTCTGGACTTGATGAAACACAGTGGACCAACACCAGCAGCTGACATGGCTCCCCAAACCATCGCTGACTGTGGGAACTTCACACTGGATTTCAAGCAACTTGGATTTTGCTCCTCTCCAGCCTTTCTCCAGACTCTGGCGCCTTGACTTCAAATGAAATACAAAACTTGCTTTCGTCTGAAAAGAGGACTTTGGACCACTCTGCAACTGTCCAGTGCTTCTTTTCCATAGCCCAAGTCAGACTATTCTTCCGTTGTCTTGAGTTTAGAAGTGGCTGGACCATGGGAATACAACAATTGTAGCCCATTTCCCAGACACGTCTGTGATCAGTGGCTTCTGATACCTGGACCCACAGTGCCAAAACCACCAGTAACTGGTGTACTGACCATGGCATTACTATCCTCGATTGGCCTGCCAATTCCCCTGACCTGAACCCCATTGAGAATTTGTGGGGTATTGTGAAGAAGAAGCTGAAATACACCAGACCCAACAATGCAAATGAGCTAAAGGCCGCTATTGAAGCATCCTGGGCATCCATGACACACCAGTAATGCCACAGACTGGTTGCCTCCATGCTACACCGCATTGATGCAGTAATGCGAAAGGATTCCCAACCAACTACTGAGTGCATTATTGGACATTTGATTGATTTTGTTTTGCTGTTATAATTTTTTTTTACTTGGTCTGAGGAAATATTCTAATATTTTGAGAAAGGATTTTTAAGCCATAATCAGCAATATTAAAATAATAAAAGGCGTGCAATATTTCAGTTGACATGCATTACAGAAAATAAAGAACAGTCCTGCATATATATTTGTCACAGGATTAACAACCTGCTGTAATTGATATGCTGTTACCGACTCAATGATATTAGATTCATTCTATTGCTACCTCACATCAAGCGTTTGGCAGGAAAAAAAGACACGAAGAGAAAATGTTACAAATCTTTTATTAAGATATTTATTATCATTTAAGCCATCTTGACAATGTTGTTTTTTCTATGATTTGTATCTCTTTATATTACAGTTGTTAATGTGCAATTACCTTTGATAATGTTGGGTCACAGTTACAGGGCTTTCACAAAGTTATTGGCACTTGGAACACAGAAAGAATAAGATGAGCGGAATCGAGAGGTTCACTGGTGCTACGGGATCACAGAGGGCGAGGAGCAGACATGGACCAATTACTGCACAGCGTGTGAAGAAAAGCGCCGTTTCTGGGTAAATATATACCTCATGCTGCGAGTGCACAACAACAGTCTGACCGCTATGTGTGTCTATATAGAATATACAGTATGTATCTATACATGTATATATTCGTATTTATATATGTACTGTTCTGTGAGGAAAGGTTCCACGTACGGTGCCACACCTTATCCATTCAAGTGTGTATTGAGCTGTAAACACAGATGCTAAGAATTCTTCAACACACACAAAGTCGTACAAAACACAACCACGCTAACAATTCCTGTAGAGGAAGCATAGTCTCACATCACAACTTTACATTTTCTGATTCTTGATCAGTTGACCCTGAAATCTATTGATAAGACCCCCGTGTCTCGTGCTGCCTTGTATGCTATGTTAAAATACTGAACTAAAACTTGTGATAAGGAGCCGATCATTATCTCACAGCTATTACTTGAGTTGACATTCAGGGACTACCTGTGAGTAATCAGGGTCCTTCAGATTAATATGCATGTCTGGTCTCTTCTTAACCTCATGAAAGGTTATTATTAGACCTTAAAAAAAAACCTTTACCTTGAATTAGAAATGAAACGAGTCAAAACCTCTAGCTAGATTGATGCATACGTGTGTGTGTGTGGGTGATAGGTAAATCGTCTATCGTCGGTCAAGTTATTGTGGTGTGTGAAACTAGAACACTTTGAAATGCATTTTTTTGTTGAAGCACATCACCAGCATTCTGGGTTCAAGCCCTAGACTACCAGTTTGAGCTTTCTGTGTGAATGCCTCTGAATGGCTTTAAAAGACCATTTTGAAAATAGCGAATAGGAATTTTGAAATATAGGGGGAAAAATATTTTGAATAGTTACCAGTCAATTGTTTTACACCAAATGAATTGAATTCCTGTTAAATGAAAGCAGGTTGAGATGATCACTCTCTTTTCTCACAGTCCTGAAATTCAAACTCGACCCGAATCCGAAGGTAGATCCACACTACATTTCATTTTAAAATTTTCTTTCAATGTGGCACATTTATCGCCGTCAAGACTTCCTGTTGATGATGTCACTCTTGCAATTCCACTTCAAATTTTGCTGACAGAACTGTGCATAATCTGTTTAAAAATGAAGAAATCCAGGTGAAGTTCACTGTTGAAAACCGTCTGTCGACAGTCATCTACTTAACCTTTTCAGAATTTGATTTTCCAAAGCAAGTAGACATTGATTTTAGAATTTCACTGAGGAGACTGTGTAACGTGTCACAGTTGCTATAGTGACAACATCAATGCAAATGCTGTCCAGTGTGTATTGACCAAGAAGAATCACATCATCAATCTTCAGAACAGTAGCGATAAAAGGCCAAAATTGTCAGAACCACCATTTTAAAATGGAAAACGCTGTAGTGCGGACACTCCGTATTGAAGGAGAACAGTCGTGATAAAGAGGTAAATGGGGATGCGTGCACATGAGGCACGCGCAGACAAATGACTCTGAGGTTTTTGAGGTTATTAACTAAAAGCTCCTAGGATACTGCATTTTGTTGTGTTTCATATCTCCTGAAATAGCAGTCTCACCAAAAGAAATGGTGACCTCTGTTATTCATGACCTGAAATTAACATCTTGCATAACAGGCTCTGTATCTTTGAGGGGAATGTACATCAGTCAACAATTGCTTTCTTATGAGCACACAAAAGACGAGTTCTTAAAAACCTTCCACAGTGATCAGTCCAACCACCCAACAACTTAAAAATGAAGTCTTTTGTTTGCACGCAGGAAAAAAAATGAATACATTTGATATTTCTGTGAAAAAAATGTGTTGGGTGAGTTGACGCACAACTTTCATCCACATGTGACTAGAGGAACCACACACAAAAACTTGTTAACATACAAAACATAAACAGTCTGTTCCAGTAGTTGCGGTTAGTGTTTGTGCCAATCGAGATTAATTCCCATAAAAGAATATTTCTGGCCAAAATGTCATCGCTACACAACACTTGTCAAAAGGTGCATGAACCGCTGGTTCTTCTCATTAAGGTGCTCAAAGCTCCACTCCACAGCTGACAGAAGGTGCAAACTATACTAAGACATTTCTATTTTCGTACTAAAAAAGGGACTTTACAAAATGAAAACACATCAAAACATGATCTAATTATGCGTGTATACAACACATCCTCTCTTTCTAGCAAACACACACATACACATGTAGTACCATAAAATCTTAAAGCAGTATTGCCTCTTAACTTCTCTGACCCGTGATTTCAATTAAAAGGCACATTCCAATAGTCTCAAAAAAAACAACAGTTTTTTTTTCAGCTTCTCAGTTCTACACATCTTTATGCCGCTACGCATCATTTTTGTGGTGAACTCAAAGCCACGTAATTTTCTAATGAAGCATGTCGACGGCCTGAAAGACAAACACTAGTTATGGACAACAGTCAAGCCAGCTTATTCAGTCTTGATGTTCTATTGAACCATGACAGGAAGCCAAAACATGTCGAGTTTAGCAGTTCAACTGCTCGTTCCATCTCTCAGGAAAAAAACAAAACAAAATAAAAAACAACAAAAACACAGAGTCCTGCCATTAATTCTGCTTTCATGTAAAAATAACACTTCTAACAGACTTCTCTCAATGACCGTCCCTCTCTGTGCTCACGAGTACAAATATAGTTTCTCTTCTAAAAATACGACCAGCTTGAATGAGCTTTCTGGTAAAAAGCTTCCGCCTTTTGAAACTGGATCATGTCGTGCAAAAAAAAACAAAAAAAAAAACAAAGGATGAACTATTATTAGATAAGACGCCAGTCAGCAAAACACGAAAAGCGTGAGGTGACAAATAGTTGCAGGTGAAGATGCAGGGGTGGAAGAACAGTTTTAAATACTCTATCAATCTGGAATATTTTAGTTTTGCACAGTGAAGATGCCACTGACATGCTACGTCCACACTACTATGGTTTCATTCAACCTCCCGCCGGTTCATCAGCATCTCTTAATGTCATTTCCCACGACCATTTGTGCCATGTCAGCATGGATTCCAAACTTATTAATGTTGCATGCCAAATGTCTGCAGATACAGGTTTGACCATGCATCACTGTCTCCGTGCTGTATGGGAGGAAAGTGGCCAGAATCTGTTCCGTAGTGAAAATGCTGTGTAATGTGAAGTTAACCTGCGATCCAGTGGACGGGTGATGGACATGTTCCTCTGGTCAGCATAACTGGAATGTGATCTACATCTAGTTTTGGATAAAGCAAACACAGCACTTAGATAACAGCTAAGGTTTAAAAGTTTGGTTTCAATTATTGCTCAAGTCAACGTTGATAGTCTGAGTCTCGTCTCCTTTACAACTACTCAGTCTTAAAAATAAACAAATTTAAGTAAAAAAAAAAAAAATAAGTTACACTAATTATTTTCACCTCTAAACTAAGCGATAGATTATCTTGTCAATCAAGGTGCATATGTATCGAGCTGAGAACACAAAAATGAAACCTTAGTAGTGTGTAGTACGAGTAGTATTACATTCAATACCATGTCCAAGCAGCTTGTTTCTCCTCAGACTCGATCCCTCACAGCGTGACTCTCTGGGAATGTATCAAAGATGCACAAGTGGATGCATGTATACACCTTAAAAGGACAAGGAGAGGCAGCAAAACTCCTCTTGACTCTCTCCCTTTCCTCTTCTACCACCATCATACAGTCACAAAGCAAAAATGTCCAGGTTATATCGGGTCAGCAGACCTTTCAGTGTAGAACAGACAGTCAGAGGTGAGATATCAGCGTGGGCCAAAGTGAGAAGAGGCAAGCAGAACTGGGGAAGAAATTGGTTTGTCTTCACCAACACTCAAAACAATGGTCCTACGTCGCTGCCCACACCTTGTAGTGATTCTCCCGAGGAGGCGCCAGACTCCATGCCGGCACCGCCGGCCGCCTCTAGAGAGGAGGGGTCGAAGGCCTGGTCAGCGCCGATGGTGTCGTCCTCGTTCTTCACGCCATCAGAGAGGAACGCGGAGTAAGCGTCGCTCTCAGCCATCAGCAGCTTTAATTTAGGGATCCAGCTCTTCCGGACCACGCGTCGGGCGTTGGTACACATGTCGGCTGCGATGGCGTTCATCTCGCTCTCTTTGAAGCTGGTGGCAAAGTTCTGGCAATAAACTGACACCAGGAGCAGAAAGAAGGTTAACACATTTCCCTGCACCAAGGTTTAGTTTCCTGGTGCAACATGCACCCGTCATATTTATTTAACTGTATTACACAGGCTGATTATACCACTTATATAAATAAATTGCAGTTATTTGACAAAATCTTAGTCAATCCATGTGGCATAGTTTTTTTTTTCTTATTGGCGTTTCATCAAAAAATACTGCGTCTGCTGACCTCTTGTGGTCAAAGTCAGTTAGTAAAAAGAAGCTACAATGAATCAACTTTTTTTTTTTATTGAGAAGTAATCGATTCTTTTTTCGTTTGTTTATTGAAAAACATTCCACTCACATTTGACTGCATGGAGGACTCTGTTGTCCAGCGGTTTTCGGCTGGGGTCGTTGGTGGATGAGCGGATTCCTGTCCCACAGCTGTTGGCCAGCGTGTTCCTGATACATCCAAACAACAATGAGTTTCTCTGAACAAACCACGGCCATAAATAGTTGTTCTATCCCTCATTAGTAGGCAGAGCACAAAGCAACTTCATTCCTATTTTAAGTGCCATCAAAGAAAGATAAGAATCAAAGAGGAAACCTGTCGAAGAAGGCGGCCAGCAGCCTCCTCAGCAGAACCTTGTGTCTGGTCCCAGCGCTTACGTGACAGTTCATCAGTTGAGCTCGAGATATGTACACACAAGTACCTGCACAGAGAACTCCTGATTAGTACTGTCCTTTCTTGATCCAAGTCGCCTCTAAGCCAATAACAGTTTATCATGTAATAGAATCTCTTGGAATTCATGTGAGGATGAGATGAATCAGGTCTCGGTGCCTGTTTCTAAATAGCTTCAACCTAAATGCCGTCCATTACTTCATCATACAGGAAGCTTGGGCAGAGATAGTAAGCCATGTCCAATGAGTTCATTATCAGTGCCTGTTGTGAGTGGCATGAACAACAAAATAACCCCAGATTAATTGTTAAAACTGAATTCAATGAACCACAGCGCAGATATTTGTACTGCATGAATCGCTGCTCACACACGCGTTTGTCACAGAACGTCCCTGCAAATATACACTATCACGTGTTGCAGCATGGACTGCATGCCAGAGTTGAGCCTGGCCATTCCAGGACAATCTACAGTGCGTGCACACATCGGTGTTGTTGGGCTTGTTGTCTGTAAATACAGTCAGTTTAACAGAATTCTGATTCAAATATTTTCACTGAGAGGAAAAAAATGTATATTTTGTTTTTTAGAAAAGTAATAGCGAAATTTAAAATAGGTGCATGTAAAATGTTTCTCCAACATGCTCACCAGAGACCAACTCTAGTTTCTCAGCGGGGTCCCCCTCCTCGTACAGTTTGGGGTGACAGCGGTTTCCAATTTGAGCAATGAGCTCTGCTGGGAGACACGTGAGATCTCGTCCTCTCATCCGTCCCCGTGTCTCTGTGTGGTCGGGCAGCGCCTCCACCCGCTCGCCTGCAGCTGGACACGTTCATCACATATCAATGAGACACTCACTTCACAGGTTTACATTTAAACGTCACCATAAGAACTAAAGATTTTGCAAAAAGGGTGTGATGTGATAAAAGCTGGCGTACCCTTGGACCACGTCTCATGTCCATTACCTGCAGCTCCCATGTTCAGCATGCTGTACATGGTGTACATGTTGCAGATTTGACGATACTGCTCTTCAGCACATTCTTCGGTGGCCTCCTCTTCCTCCTCTTCGTCATGGTAACTGATGGGTGAATCACTAGCGTAGGTGCTTAAGGTTCCAGGGCTCGCCCCCTCGGACATGCCGGGGCCTGCGGCTGCGCTCCCGTTGGTACCACTAGCTCCACCGGTGCCGGCCATGCCAGCCAAACTTGTTGCCGAAGCCCCCATTCCCATCGCCAGTCCCAGTGCTCCAGGGCTCTGGATAGCACTGCTTCGCACCGCATCTTGGGAGTAACGCGCTGCTTTTCTGGCACCACCTCCCCCTCCAGAACCTGAGCCACTCCCGTCTCGGTTGCTGCCTCCTTCCCACAGTCGCTTGGCCACAGGAGTGCAGACCACAGAGTACGGAGTGGCTGCTTCCGGTTGACTGGCTGGTTGTTCCGTTTTCACGCGCGACACAAGGGGTAGTGGAGTTACAGAAGAGGCAGGACGGGCCGCACCATTGCTGGTTTGTGTTACGGGGCTCTGGGGTTCAGACGGTGGGGCTTCCTCTACATGCAGACCCTGAGAGTCGCAGCTGGGAGAGGAGACCTGTAAATGAACATAACAAGCCCAGTTCTGAATAATTCAGACGACTCCTTTAGTGACTCACTTTTTCAACCATTCATTTCACAGCAAGAAATGTGGAAGAAATGTGTTTAAGCATCCACCTTGAGGAAAAACTCAGTGCCTTTCTCCATGATCTGCTGGATCTGCAGGAAGCCGGCGGTGTACATGAGCAGAAACTGGTCCCCGACAGTCATGCTGAGGCGACCCGTGTAGCAGAAGGTCAGAATCTGTTGGAAGCTCTGAGGCTGCACAGCAGGAGGAAGCTCCACTACTGTTTGACTTGTCTCTGTGCCGTTACATCCTCCGCCGCTGCCGCTGTTGCTGAAAAGGTCCCGGAAATAAGAGCTGCTAGCAGCCAGCACGGCTCGATGGGCCTGCAAGATTCCAGATGCATCGATCGGTAAGCAAAGACTTCAGAAAAGTGTCTTTTATCTTCATCTTCTGTACCTTAAAGGAATGACCTTTGACCACCACAGAGACGTCACAGTAGAGCCCCTGCAGCCGCTGCTCGTTCAGACATTCTAGAACGTTGTTGCCGAAGTTTGGGATCGCCATCTGGAGGGACTGGGCCATGGTGCGCCTACGGCACACCTCTGAAGCGGAAACTATCTGGTGAGAGAGAGAGACACACACACACACACAGTGAGCACAAATTACTCCAATACAATAAATGACAACAATTCTGACACTCAGCCCACACAAATCTGTGCGACACTCATCCTGTCATTCTGATTGTTTCATTCCCTGACATTCTAACTGAGGCATGGAAACCCCAGCTCAGATTCTTCTTCATAAAGAGAGAAAGGCGCTTCATAATTTGTAAGGATGGAAAGAAGGAAAAACACAAAATTTGAATGAATTATTATT
The DNA here is from genome assembly GCF_027744825.2 of Synchiropus splendidus. Taxonomy (NCBI): domain Eukaryota; kingdom Metazoa; phylum Chordata; class Actinopteri; order Syngnathiformes; family Callionymidae; genus Synchiropus; species Synchiropus splendidus. The sequence goes on from NC_071352.1 coordinate 5,412,578, forward strand.
TTACAAGTTTATATTAAATTAGAACAGGACATCATCATTCATCAATGGGTCATTAAAACTCATGACGTCGAGTGGAATGAACATTTTTTAAGGAATATTTTGTAAATATAATAACGTACTGCATTTTAAATATAATTAATTAATTTTAAATATAATTAATTAAAGATAGCAAATTTTAACAAAGTTTAAAAATGTCAGAAAATTAAATTAGTACCCCAAAATGCATTTTTAAATAAAGATAAATCAAAAATAATAATAACTTGTCAAAAAAAATCCCGGCGCAGTAGTTGCATGGTAATACAATAAAAGGCAAATCAGAACAAAAATGTATCCTTGGAAAGTAAGAATTATTTTCTCATGAAGGGCCTCACAAAAATTCTCATTCAGACCAGCCTATTTTACATAATAAGTAAACCAAAGCAGTATAAAGCGTGACGTCATTTATTACAGTAAAGAAGCACATAATAAACTATGGTTTATAGTCGCACTGTGTTTAACTTCCATTCTTACACTGTACAATATTTATCAGAGCAGTCAAAAAGGACAGTCATCCCTTACGTCGTGAGACAAAGTAAAATCGACTATAATACTTCTTCACTGCTGCAGTTTTCAGATGTAGTGCTTTAAATGATGAATCGTATCATAAATATTTAAATTTCGATCTTAAAGATTCTGCCGCCCGGACATGTGGATGTTGCCTGAAGCTATGCTGCATTATTTGGAGCATGGTGTGACCAAACCCTGCCACATCAGGGATAGAACCGCCATTGTCCAGGCTCGCTGCTTTGATCTGAGTTCAAACCACAGCTGATGTAAAGAAAAGGTGTCATGTAACAAGGACATGTTAAATGACAATACACCCATGAGGGCCAAAAACAAAAGCAGTGAGGAATGTGAGCCTCATACATGAACTCTGTAAAATGGCTGACGGTGTTTTCCGCCTACACAGCTTCACAAATCAACACTTAATCTCAAAGTAGTCTGTTTTTAATCACCACTAGGTCAGTTTATGTATAATGAAACAACTTTGCTCTGGAGAAAAGTTGTCCTAAATTGTCTGTTTCAACTGAAAACACTGTCCTATTTAAGCAGTTGGCAAGCAAGGGGATGAAAATACTTGAAACAAAGTTTTGTTTAAGCTTTCATTGCATTAATCTTAAACGTCACCCCAGCCTAGCAGTGTTTGTTATTGCCAGGAGCCGGCTCAGTAAAAGCTCTTTTATTTTCTGCCTTCTATGAGCTATAAAATCGAGTGTCCTCAGATAACTGGGTCATGCTCTGTTATTCTATGTGCAAATGTGTGTGTGTGTGTGCAGCCTAAACAAACAGCACAATGCATGTATCTGTTCACTCTTCAGAGCTGTCAAACATGCACTCTTGACCCGCACCTCTCCCCAGCCTTCTTTCTAATAACTCACTGATCTCACCAACTCAAATGATGTGGTTTGATCAGACGATACATATCGTCGCCTAAGCTGCAGTAATGAACGGCGCAAATGAATTGAGCCTATCTGTGATTTTCACTAGGTCACAATGAGCTGACAGGGGGTTGACTATGGGCTTTGTCATGTTTTGAAGATCAATCTCATCAGAAACTCTCTAGCAAGTTACTGTATTCAAGGATGCCGAGTCATCAACCACTGCCAAGGACCGCTCCTTTCCCATAGCCCATCCTTGCCTACGAAGGCTGCACTTCTATTTTCACCTCGAGGACACAAGATGTGTATCCTCAGTGGATAATATGCCCACAGTCCTTTGCAGCAAGGGAGGGACATGGCGACCTATATATTCTGCAGTTGTTCTGTGTGTATTTAAGAGAGAAACTATCTGACCATGTTTGGTCCTCTTAACATTGCAGTAATTATGGCTTTTCCGGAGCTGATATCACGGCTCAACTTGGCTTTAATGAAAGCCTCACCTCAAATTCCTCCCACTTCACCTAAACACATCCTGCTCTGACTGTTACTGTAGGAGAGGTGTAAGGGAGGTATATTATTTTTAGATGAATTGGCCAGATGTTAGAGATTTCATCTTTATTCCCCGTTCATGCGGCGCAGTAATGAGATTTATCCTGAGACTTTCAAGTCTTAATAGGGCATATTACCTGGAAGGTAACAGTCGTATTGTACTCCTTTTCATTTAACCTGGTTAAGATGCCACTTTTTAGAAAATTATTACGACAGAATTGTGAGTGAGCGTCTTTTTTCATCTATGGAAATTCATCCTGCCCCTTTCTGTTCAGCGGCTGTGCCACAATGAGCATTTTCGACACCGTAGATTCCATTAGACAAACCACACAGTGGTCATGTTTCAAACGCCAAATTTCAATCCATCCTTAAAGCAACAGTGCACAACCTCCAGTATGAATCAACAGAAATAACTGTCCGATTAGTTGCTTTTAAACAGTGTTAAAGAAAAACTTTAACACATAGATAATCATTTGTTGACATGCCGACGGGAGGTGAAGTCCACCCGCAACAGGGTGTGCCACAAACTTTGTTGTGTGAGGAAGACGGGAGGGAGAGCAGGGCCCATCATATCCACAGCCTTTCGTTTGGGTCCGGGCCAAGCTCCAGGGTATAGAGAAATGCTCTCTTTGTCTCCATCTCTCTCAAGCTCCCTCTCCCTCATACTAAAACACAGATGCACACACACAAACTCAAACAAACCCACAAAAGGCACACTGAGTCATACACACAGACATTAGACAATACAGCTTGTTTACAGTTTGGCGAGCCACAGTAAGCACACAGGCGTGCATATAAAGATGCAAACACAGAGCTGGGAACAGGAGGAGGGTATTTTGCTGTGACAGAGTGGGAGAAAGTGGCTGTCTCGTCTCGAAGTGTGACGGTTAGATCAGTCACCTTTATTCATAACGAAGACTTGGTTGTCTTGTTCATCTGTCTATGCATTCAAACTCTAAGTGTGATTCGTTACAGTCTAGTTTTCACCACTTTAAAGATGGTATGAATCTGAAATGTTAACATTCGCAGGATAAAAATAAGCTCAGCAATCGTCACACACTTGACAAACAACCCGCCGCCTGAAGGCATTTTTAAAAATCAGGTACAGCCTCTTCCCACTAAAACAAACACTTAACTTCTAACACACAAGAGTACAGCTCATCCCCAACGACAGTTTTCATTATTGTCAGCCAATATAGTCATGCAAATGTCGCAGTACCTCAAACAAAAGTGCAGCGTGAAATACGGGCCCAACCAACTGCACAGACTCACTTTCACCAGCCCATTCCTCATGCATAAAACATGTTGTAACCGAAAGGATGGCAGGTTTGATCAATGCAAGCATTTTGTATTGCGCTTTTAGGAACACTAGCTCTTGGATGGTGTGACGTGGTAACTTGGAAAACAGTGAAGAATTGCACATGCATATTATCTAGCCAGGACATGTCTCCTGCCAAGTCCTCATTAAATTAGAGATTGTTTTACGCCACATTTCTGCAGGTTAACTTCAATGCCATTGCTTGAATTCTTCACAAAGTCTTAGCAATCCCAACAGTCCTATTTGTCCTGAGCATTGTTTCCGTCTGCTGCATGGTCCCAGCTAACCTCTCACACTATAAGCCTTTCTTATTTAACAGTAATGGTTTTGACAACTGCTTGCACTTTGTTAATGTAGAAGTAATAATGAGGTTGTTTCTTCTTGGTTTACCATCTTAAAGGTGGGCTGAAAATCTCTGGGCCACATGTCCAAAGTTTTCAGTTTAAACAGGGACAGAAATTAAGTGTTTCATAAGGCAACTTTCCAGTACAAGTCAGCCTCCTCCATCTTGATCATCCTCTATAGTCACCTATCTCCACCATGCCCTCATTTATCACGTCATTGGTTGTCAGTCTATCTATCTATCTATCTATCTATCTATCTAACCTTCTTTGTCCAACACCTCCTCGGCTCTCCTCTCCGGTCCTCTCCACTTATGGACTCATTACACATCTTGTCTCTTGTTTCTGTGTGTTGTCTTTTCCTAGACAGAAGTCAAGCTCAACTTACTTCTAGCTTTCCTAGCTGTCACAGCTTGCTCCGATCAAGTCTCTCCACCCCTTCCTCCCCGACCTCACTCTCTTCTTCACCTTGATATCCGTGCACTTCTTTGAACGACTAAACCCAAATACCTGAACAGGTTCATTTTCAATACCACAAGCTATTACCAAGTCATCTTCGTAAAATGAGCAAAACCTTTCCACATGTTTTGACCACAGAAAGTTTTGAAAAAAAAAAAAAAAAAAAAAAAAAAATCACACTTCTTCACAGGACAAACAGGAAAAACAGCGTTTTCCAATTTGTCATGACATTGTTGGACTTTAAACGTACCCAATTCAGACAAATGTGCTGTGGAGGTCATGTTTTAGTTTCATTTAGTTTAAGTCTAAAGGCAATTTTACAAAATGGGTGTTATTTCTTCTCTGTGTTGTCTATGATTCATCAGGAAAATTTATATGTTACCTTCACCTTTAATTGTAATACTGGACTAAACTAAAATATTGTCACAGCTGTGCCTAGGTCTTCTGTTATTAATTATTTCTGAAGAGTACGTTGCTAAAATGACCTTCACGTGTCTATGCACATTTCCGTTTTCCGTTAGTGGCATTTAACTGAATGGAACTGAGCGATTCGTTTTCATATCAAGTGTTTCATTGGTGCAGCATGTATTTCCTGGTTCTCATGTGCTCATGAAGAAACGTGCACATTAAGGCCTGAGTCAGGGTTTTACTTCAATACCAAGGGAAAGTCGGAATGTCAAATAGCAAGTGGCTGAACTTCTCAAGTTAACATACATGGTTACGCAGATTTGCCCTGAATCGACCCGCCTCTGTGCAGGGATGTATTAACGGAGCGCGGATGCCGGGTGGGAGCAGATAAGGACGCCAGTCTAGCAGCCGGGTAGCCTCACCGGCGACGAGTAATTCACCCTAAATGACACGTAAACACAGATGTCCGCAGCATTTTCGGAGGCTGGATGTTATTTAATCTCCCAATGTCCACGCCGATTGTGAGTTCAGGGCTGTCTTGCATCCGCATCGGGCCTACAGAGGTGGCTAACGGCTAAGCTAACGTGAAATATTTTGGGTTCGCACCGTCCACCTCAGCCTCCCTCCGCCGCACCGTGTCAACCATTTCCGCCCACTCCACGCTCACAAACATGACAATCAGCACACTTACTGCCTGTGCGGACGAGGCGAGTCCAGGTGTGGTGCCGGCAGTCGAGCCAAGAGAAGGTTGCTTTTATTTAAATATTTTGGTGATGGGGGAAATCGCTCCCCCTGCCACTCTCCATTCCGCCGACATCAACAGGTCATCCCGGGACACGCAGCAGCAGCTGAGGGCGAGCCAGACGGAACCAGTGCGGCGCGGAGCGGGGGGGTGGGCGCTCACAACAAGGCACGATTCTTTACCAGCAGCGCTCTCGGGGGCTTCTGAGCCAACAAAAACTGGCTGCCATCACATTTTCACACCTTTATAAGAAAAATAAAACCCTCTGTTTCGGCACCGCAGGGCTTTTTGAAGCTACCGTAAGGTAAAGTTGTGCACCTATCCTACACTTTCGCACCCCCCCAAAAAACTTTCATTATCTTGCCGGAACGTGCTTCATCAGGACTAATCCAGCACCAGCACTGTCCCTCCCACACCCCCCTCCTCCTTTCCCCCCGGTGGGTCCTGAGGCGACCCCAGCCGCAGACACGACACTCACCCCCGCGCCGGGAAGTAGATGCAGAGCGTCGGTTCAAACGAGGGGACGCGGTGCTCTCTCTCCCCGCGTCTCTGGGCTCCCAGCGGCCATTCAATTCGAAAAACGAAGCCGCCGAGTCCGGTGCAGCTTGTTATCAGGGGATCGCCGAGCTCGGAACTACTGATCGCTCACGGAAGACGGACGCGTCATTCAATCGCATGATCGTTGCAAGCTCAGCCTCAATTTGGGGAGCGAGAGCCCACTGAGGAGTGTGTTTGCGCAGTGGCACGCTCACACACACATCCACATACGAGCAATAGATTTGGGGGGAAAGTAGGCCGAATGTGTGTTATTTAACTTGAGTGAACTCAGAGCGCATATAAAGTAGGAGGGATAAAACCGCACCCTTGTTGCCTGTAAACATTGAGGCAGAATATGCAAATATCTGGGTGCTGTGAAGTCTGTCCTCCACAGCACAGTCTAACTTCTAAAATAAATGCTGTGCCAAGCCCTACATGCATTGGACTTTAGCTTTTTCCTGTAACTTTTGCTCTTGTCACACATTTTTTTAGTTTCAATCATTGTTCGTGAGCCAGCCTCCAGTGTTCACCTGGAAGCATTAACACCTCTTTTTATCCTTGTCATCGACTTTTGTAAAAATTCTGGTCCTGTTCTCTGCCAGTAATCATGTTTAATATTTTCATTGCAGCACTAAATATATAGGACAACATTGTACAGCAGAGGTTTTGGTTTGTAAATCCCCAGATTCTGTCTAGTAGACAGGGAAACCGTCAAATTGGGTAATTTTTTCTCTCTATGTGATATTGTCTTGGACACAAAACCCTTGAGCATCAGTTCTCCAAATTCCAATCCGGTTACTAAAGATTTCTCATGTTCATATGACTGAAATGGTTGATAATGTTCCAAGCAAATGTTAGACTGCTGACTAGAGAATATCTAACTCTGGATTAGGAATGTTTGAGAGCCTCAGATCTTTAACATTCCACTTAAAAATCTTGGCCACTTCACTAACCTCATAAGTGAGAATACCCTTTGTAGTTGACCCCTGTAATTTTGTATTCAAAAGTCTCATTCATATAGATTCTAATTATATACTAGTACTTCATAGTAGTACTTCAACAAGACGTGCATTAATACGACAACCGTACTGCTGCTTGTGTGACCCAAAATGTTTTTTAATGGAAGTCATTTTAATCTGACCTTAGATGTATCTGCTGTAGAAAGATGAATTCAAGAATTGTTCGATGTATGTCTGCAATTCATGGTTGCATCGTGGCCAGAGCAATTAGGGGGTCTAGTTCGGGGCATTCTGGCAGCCTCGGCATGAGCTTGAGATGGAATTAGTGACCTTTTGATTACTTGGCGGTTGTAGCTCTAGAGTTTGGATGCCTTGAAAAACCCATCCACCCCGTTAATCTGCCCATCCACCACAGGGTCACTCCAGTTCGTCTCACAATGAGCATCAGACATGAAACGTCAATAATAGATTTTTCCTCAATGCATGCTTTATACAACTTTTCAAAGTTGCTTATTTAAACCTGGAAGTGTGAGCACACAGAATCAAGTCATTGCTATCACTACTAAAATCCAGTTGATATTCATTGTCTTTTGGTTACATAACAAATTTGTTTAGACTGTGAATTAATGTATGAAACTATGAAAACATCATTGTCTTTCAGACAGACTTTATACATTGCATCCTGTTTAACGTCATGGAAACTGAACACACCGTGCTCAGTTTTCTGAGTACACAGACTAAAATGAATCTCCTCAGAAATTTAATTCAAGATTGATCTCATCTACATCTGTGAAATGCATTAAAATGCCACTGCGCATTGCAGCAGCAACATTTAAAGTGAAAGAACAGTGAAACAGAATCCAAAAACTTAGCAATGCAGTGCCACTGGAAATTTAATCCACCAATGGAAAGTTCCTGTTTCCTTTGTGCATTTTTGTGACGCACAGGAATTTCAAGGTTCATGCCAAAGAGAGGACTTCTCAGCCTGCAGTTTTAATGTGTTCTTGACACTTTCTGGCTCCAGTCTGGCTGCTTAACCTAATACATTTTAATATACAGACTGCAATGTATACACTATTAACACCTATTTTTTAAATGACTATAATTCACATTCACTAGTCTTCTTCTTCCCCTCTGGCATTCTGGCACCACTTCAACGGCCAGTGTCAATCCAAATTTATACTATACACCTCAATGAGAGCTGAATAACCAACAACATTGCCTCTCATTCTGACAGCAAACTGGGTTGGTAGGGACTGTTGCTTTATGTGTGACTCAGGAAAGTTATGCATTTTGTTCTCATTGTCTGGTCAATGCTAGAATAAGGTGGTCAGATAACACTAATTTCAATGAGGTACATTATCACTTTAGAAATCAAATGCGTTGCAAGACAAAAATGGAGAATGTCTTCATTTTTAAACTTGTTTTGAAGCTGCCTCAAGCTAATTCCTAAAAATGTTCTGTATGATTAAATACTGGTGATATTTTTGGAAGCCTGAGGCTCACTTCTGGAGGTTTGGTGTTTGGTTCACTTCCTCCAGCAGAGGGCGCTCCACCGTGGTTAGGCAACAACACCCATCAACCCTTGCTACTTCCACCAATCATAAAGTGGTATTAGGAGGTTCTGTGACTGGACTCTGTTGATTTGTGAACAGCAGTAACTTGTGTGGGTTTGTTGGAAACGGGCTATTTTAGAAGTGATTTGATTTTGGTGATGTTCTATGGGTTTGCTAGGAATTGATTAATAAACGCCCAAGAGTTCCACATTCATGTATATAAATTGTTAATAAATTGACCATCTTAAAACAAGTCAGGTATTTTTATCACAAAATGTAATGACAAAATACATGTAGGTCAATAATACCGGGTGATTGGCGCTTTGCTGTTTTGTCTCATCAGAATATTAGCAACAAAAAATAATATGCATAATGACATTTAGTAGATAGAATTTGTCATAGTAAACCTGGATCCCCTCTGCCTGTAGTTTCTTCAAATGGTTTTACTAACGTTTTGTCTCACATAGTGGCATAAAGAAGAAAGTCATGAGCACATTTAACCTTTCAGGGGCTCGAGCATGAGACCATGTCATTACTTGCAGTGAAATGACATTCATAGTGACAGTGACATTCATAAAATCTTAATAGTCTGCGTCGAGTGTGGCAAATTAATAAAATATAATCTGGCCTTCTTTCTTTAATGGCACAAACGTTACTAAAAAAAGTGATTTTATTTTTTGCTCACAGGAAGGAAACAGTAGAATTAATTGATAGAGTGGGCTATTGTGGCGAGATGTTAATACAGGATTTGTTTTTAAATCTGGCTTTTTGAGAAATGTATTAGAAGCAATTTGTAGCTCAGGCCCAACAAATTAAGAAAGCTGGACCTTGAGACTTGACTGTCTTCTTAAACTGCAGACAGACGTAATACTTGGTTAAGATTTAAACTTACTGGAGTGGAAGCACTGGATTATTGGTGTGATAGTTTCAGACAGTGAGGCAGAGATTGTAATAAATCAGACAATGTGCTTAAGTGTACATGCCCAGAGGAAGAGGCCTTGAAGGGGATAACAGTGAAATACAATCCCAGAGGAAGTTGAAACAGCACAATCACAAGAGAAGGGGAATTGACAACAACTTCAAAACCAAGAAGAAACCCTGGATTATGACTGACCAAGTACTGGCTCAGTAGAACTGAAGATGAGACAAATCAATCGTGTTATGAGTTTGACTGTCTCGTATTTATCTACTTTAGTCTGAAAAGGCAAAAAACCTCTGGGATCTAATTTATTTCAAAAAGAAAAAAATCTATAGACCGAGAACAAAAAACAAACCAACATGATGAAGCACTTTTTCACAGTAACTGCAGATTCAGCAGGCTTTCTTTCATCCAGTCATACTGCTGGAGTGAAACTGAGGCTGCTGTCAAGAGGAGGAGGGGGATGATGTCATCTTCTGTCTTCTGCTCAGAAGTAGTGATTTTATAACTCATAACGTAGCCCGAGGCCTGCTCAGCCATTTATTCTTGGCAGTTTTCTCCCCCATCCTAGTCTATCCCATTTTATGTATTTGTTTGTGGGTACATAGTTTTGCTTCTGAAATTGACATACATTTTTTTTCGCCCATTTGTTCAATCATACTCATTTTTCTCTGTCACAAATCCACCGGCTCAGCCCTAAATCTTGATTTTCAATTATCATAAAGGCGTGTACGCACCTCCCTCACTAATGCTCCCGTAAATGTACTGCAATTGATCTGCTATTCAGTTTTGTCTGTCTTAGACAGTTCAGTGATCATTGCACTGTATTGATAACTGTGGAGCTGTCTGTGGTGCTGATTGATGCCTGACTGCCCAATGGCAACGTTGCAGTAAGACAAAAAAAAAAAAAAAACATCACTGCTGTGATAATAATCATCTTTATTTCAATTTATTCTGTTATTTTTATGTCTTCATAGATTCCTGATGCCAGATATATTTTGAGTCCAGCGCCATCAGAGGTAGAATGGTATCAGCAGCAAGATGTACTTGTCCTTGTAGCAACAGTGCAGCACTTATCTCGCAACCTGGAAAAATTGTTTACGTGTTTGAGAGTGTTTTAATAATACACTGTTAAAAATCCAGCCTGAAGGACTAAGTTTGTTCAGACTGGAAAAAAGACGTTTTTTTCACGAGCGTTTTCCATCATTGGTTTTTCAAGGAGATACTAACAAGTTCTTAAAGAACAACAATGAATCTACAATTACAGCCTTACAAGCCTTGCCTGTTGAAGTAGATGTAGTGAATGTTATGTGTTAGTGGAATGTTAGTGACATGATCATCATCTTCTTCTTTTTGTGTGTCTTTTTTCCTCTTTAGTCCCTAGTGGTAGGTGCCTTTGTCTGCTTTTCTGTTTTGATCAAAATTAGGTAAACCTTAAATGTGAAAGCCGAAGGGCTCATGAAGGCACCTGTAAATACATAATGGGTAGATGGAGATGTCGCTTGCAGAAAGGTCAAAACATGATTGTGATCATGTCACATGGGCTAGTTCACTCTCTCTTGCTGCGGAAAGATTTACTGTCTTTATTTGATGGCACCCATCAAATAAACATAGTAATATGAAACAATGATTTTAGGTTGACTGTGTTTAAACGTTCCTGAAGAGAGAACAACCACTGGGCTTGTGCTCACACTGTATTAATTTATATTGCTCCCTGATATAAGAGTCTATTCATCAATATCAGTTGAGTTGGTCCCTGAATGGAAACAGCAGTAATGGGTTCTCCCAAGGGGTGTTTTAGTACAGGAGTGCATGGTTGTACTAGACAGGGAGACGCTCTCTGGCTGCCTGCTGGGCACGACGCCCTGCCTCCCTGCTCCAGGCCCCATGGCTCTGAGACTGGCAGCAGCCTGCCGTGTCTCCATCCCAGCAACAGCGTCACAGATTTTGGCTGACAATCACATGTCTTCAGCCAATCACTGCGCAAGCCGTGCCAGATCACTGCAGATGTGGCCAATAGTGAGTCAGTGTCATCCCTCCCAGATGTGGAATTCCAACAAACCCACCATGAACACATGTATGTTCACTACCCTGAGTCCAAGACTGAGTATAAATATGTTTCTATAAGCATATTTAAAGACGGAAGAGTTTGTGTGGAAACGTTTCCAGACCCGTTCCAGACGCTGCTCTCGCTCATGAGGACGGCAGACATCTCCTGCTGTGCTTTGTCACACTCTTGTGGACAGTTTGGGCTATAAGTGGTTGATTGATATTGTCTGAGGTGCCATTAATATAACATTACAGCTGCCTTTGTCGAACGTTTTAATTCAAGTTTGACTAAGGAGCACCGTCCCAATCTGTTCGGTCTACCTTAACTTTTGCTGGGTCTCAATAAGACGGACTAAATTTCTGATTTCTCATTCACCAGCTCACAGTTTTTATGTCCAGAAGACAAGCTCGGTTTTGACTTATTGAGAGGAACATCCTGCAGTGGTGTCCAGAAGCACAAAGAGGAAACACTTGATATACAGACACTTAAAAAGCTGAAATGAGACTTTATTTTCCAAAAATATTATTTACCAAAGCAAAACAAAAGACAAACTTGTATTTTTGTAATTTTGCATGTTCCAAAACGTAACTCGGCAAACACAATTAAAGCCTTAAACACGCATGGCAAAATTAGAACAATTATTCGATCACTCTCATAAAAGAAGTGAAAAAAGGGTTGAAAGAAAATGTCTACTGGTAAATGAGATTACATCTTCACAGATACAATAATTCAAGTCCGATGTATTCTAAAATTCCAATTTTTCTATTCACAACAACTCTCCATATGAATTGCTATTTTCCTACTTTAAAAACATCAGTGGTTTATTTGACAGAGGAGCTGATGCCATCATATGATCTGAAAAGAAAAAAACACACACATTATATATGTATTGGATGTGTTTTCGTTTTTGTGGTGTTTTTGTAATTTTGCTTGCAAAATAACAATTCATTGAAGTTAAAATGAAGATTCAACTGCAACTTTGCTGCATCATAGAAGCTGTTTGTTGACTTGTATTTTTAAGCCTAACAGAATATAATTTGCAGCCAGAATAGTTCCGGAACAATATCCACTTTGATTCAGGGTTATTTGGGAGCTATGGACTGAAGTCCTACCTTTATTATAGTGGTGACGACTGCATAGATGGTAGAGAGGATAAAAAGAATGAGGAAGGCCAGAGACGTGTACCAGGCTTCCCCTCCCAGGTCTTGACTTACAACCAGATTAGCAAGTCCATCCATGAAGTCACAATCCTGCATGGTCGCTGTGGACACACACTTGGGTAAATGACTTGCAGCTTATTTGACAATGTAGCGGACGGACAAAGGTACCTGGTCTGGACACATTCAGGACTAAAGTGCTGGTCACATGTTCCACCTTGCAGGTGTGAACAGCGCCAGGTAGCCAGTAAGCCGGTGAGAGGCGCAGTCGACTTTGGATGCTGTATTTTCCATCAGGGCCTCGGATAGGTTCACTTGTATTGAATCCCAGAAGTTCTTTGGTGCCGTCATATGTCCAAGTGATGTCAATAGATGCTGGACTGAAGCCAGACACCAAGCATACAAGCTCTCCAGGCCCTTGTAGCAGGGCAGCTGTCGGCTTGGTGTGGCTGAGTGACGCTGGGACGTTGAGGGAAAAGGGAGATAATCATGATGATGTTACAACAAAACTAGTGAACACAATTATGGTGGCTAGAATGAAACTGTAGATGCAGGATCTAATTCGTCGGGATCTAAGTGAGACATGGGTTTTAGTTTTTTGGCAAATTCGGAATTAAAATGACTGTTTCATGGATCACACACTTTAACTTTCAATTTTCAAATACGTCGCTAGAGGGCCCAACTCCAACTGTTATAGAACTGTATTTTGTCTAAGAATAAGACGAGTTATCAGTTGAGTGTATTTACAGATAAGTTATTTATTCAATAAAGAATTGTAGCACATGATCGATAAGAACGTCTCACCAAAGATGTCCCTTATGGAGTCTCTAGACGGCTTCCGTGATGAGTCATGTCTGGCAACACATGAGTAGTTGGATTCATGGTCTTCAGCTCTTGATGCATTGAATCTGCTGATCACTGTATAAGTATCTGTGGCTGTGTATCTCCATGCTGGACTGTTGGTGAAGGCAGTGAGCGGAGCTCTTTCCCCATCTTTCTCCCAATACACCAGAATGTCAGGTGGGAAAAATCCAGAAACTTGGCAAACAAGTGGGATGATTTCCGACAGCTCGGAGGGAGAAGGTGGGATTATTGTCACTGTTGGTGGACGCAAATCTTGGAGGGGATAGAAAGAAGCCCACAGCTGTTATTATTTTACAGCGATAACATTTGCTCTATGATTTTCCTGGATTCTTACCTTTGGACTTGCTGATGAACTCCTCATGGCCTTCAGTGGAACATTTGTGTTTTGCTTTGCAGGACACCTGTTTATGTGCGTCCCACTTCACCTTGGACACATTGAGGAAGCTTTGCTGAGTCACCGTCCCATTCCTGTGCTTCACTGGTGGCTCCAGTTTGGACTTGTGAGAAAGGTCAGAACCATCTACTTTCCAGGTGATGGAAAAACCATTGAGCTCATAACCTGCTAGAAGGCAAGTGACCATGACTGGGCCCTGGTTGTCGTTCTCCTGTTGTGATGGTCCCCACACATACACACCAACAAGCTGGCTTGATGGCGGGGTCACTGGGAAACATTAGAATTCAATCAGATGCATTCGTTTCTGAGGCTGCCAAGATTTTAGATTATTTACTGTAAAGAACAGCCATTACTAAGGCTCAGCAAAGACCCTGTACTATTGGTGTTTTATTTTGTGTCAACTTTTTAATGTACCTGAGCAGATGCTGACGGTGGACTTGTTTGTTTTGCTCAGAGACTTATCAGCCACTTCACATGTGAAGGTCTCTCCTGATTCCCACTCAGTTTGGATGATGCGCACTTCACTGGTCACTTTCATACGTCCATCTGAGCAGACACTGATGTCATAGGTTGAGGGTTGTTTTTCCTGAGAATTGCTGAACCATTTGATGTGTGGGTTGAAGCCTTGTCCAGTGCAGAAGAGCCTCTGGGGTCCTGACTCTGCGCTGGGAACTAGAAGGAGCTCCACTGATGGGTCCTCTGGGAGGCAGGAGAAGTCGTAGATTCACATGAACGTTTGAATGAATTGAATTGGAAGGAAGGAGGTCGGCTCTCACCAAAGATTCTGCCAGTGGGTTCTGAATGGAAGCTGTCAGAGAAGCCTTGATTCACAGAGCAGGTGAACGTTGAGCTCCTGTCCCAGTGGCCTTCTGACACTTTGAAACGTCTGGTGATTGAGTGGAGATCTGAAGACTGAGGAAGGTTTAGAAACTGTTTGTCGGCTATCTCAAGTCCATTGGCCTTGATAGAGATGTAAGCGTCGATGGAGGAGAGTCCATTGACTGCACACTCCAGCACAGCAGCATCTCCTTTTAGGAAATCTGAGAGGGATCGTCTGATCTCCACTGATGGAGTGGTACCTGCTACAGTAACAGTTTCTTCTTTCATGGTGAAGCAGGGATGGTTTGCAACACATTTCAGCTGCTTCAGGTCTCTCCAGCCATCAATGGAAACAGACAGGTTACTTATGACATGGCTTGAGTTGGTCGCCTGGCTCACTTGGTTGCTCATGGGTTGCTTGCCATCCATCATCCAGATCACAGTGACTGCTAAGGTGGTCTGAACTGAGCATGTCGCAGTCACATCAGAATACCCCGTCATTCCTGTCTGAAAGCTGGGGATCTGCACATGAATTGTAGGAGAAGCATCTCTGTGTGCTGCAAGAAGATAGTTATTCACATGTTAGTGCACTTCGTTGATGCTTCATTGTATCCTGCTTGAAAGAACCGCTGTGGTGCTGTGGCTGACTCATATGTTCTTTCACATTGCTACGAATATACAACCAAATTACTTTTTATTTAGTATGATTACTGCAGCGATTCTGCCACGACTGAAAATGCTTTGTCTACTTACTTCCACAGATACTTGCTGTCTCCTTGAATTCTTGTTTTTTTTGGGTTGATATGCAGGTAAATGTTGAACCATTGTTCCACTTTGACATATCTGGCTCAATCTCACTGCTCAGACTGAAGGTTTTTGGGTGACCACCAACACTTTGATACTTCTTTTCGACCACCTTCACATCTGAGAGTTGTTGTCCGTCTCGTTGCCACTCGACACTCAGTGTGTTTGGAAAGAAGTCGCTCAGTGTGCACAGAAGCCGGACAGCAGAGTTGTCAGATTTTCCTTCCCTAATAGGAAGCAATGTGATTCTTGGAGGGAGAATCCTTTCTTCTGTGGATGAGATTGAATCATCAGTACATCTCACATATGATGTTGAGATTTTGAAATGATCTCCTCTTACCTTGCCTCCCTATTCTAAGTGTGGTATCTCTGAGTTTATGCTAGATGGCGCAGTTGCACCGCTACACTTAAATAGTAGTGACGATAAGGCTGTAGCTCGCTCAAAGGGAAAGTGATGTTTCATAGAGAAGTGAAAGAGAGCCAGGAGCTACAGTGCAGAACAGGCTGCAGGTGCGAGGCGTGAGACAGAAGCACAGTGCACATTTAAATATTTCACATCCCCTTCAAAAAGTATGACATTCATATCTGACACTGACCAGAGGGGTATCAGTTCTAGTGTCAGGTTTTAAAATACTTAAAGACGACCATCGTTTTTGGCTGATCATGCTTCGTTTATTCCAGGTGCTGCAGAACAAAATGCAAAATAATAGCACATTTATTGTCAGGTCAGATACAAAATAGATATTCACATGGTTTGCAGGGGAGAGAAAGCCATTCATCAATACTGCATTTATATTTAAAAAAGGTTTTATAAAGGTTATATGTAGACACAGAAACACAAAAACCACATGCAAAACAATGATCATCTCATAAATCTTGTGAATCTTTTGTGACAAAACAAACATGGTATCAAGTCTTACAAAATAGTTTTCAAACCATCGTGTGGTGTCATTTCACCTGTGAATCAAGATGGAAAAGTGTCAGAAATATTTTATGAATGCAGTCATCCATATTGATTGGCATTTCTTAAGTCAGAGAAGAGGTTAAGACGTTAAGATACCATTTAATGCATGACGATCAGCTTTCATTTCTTGTTTGGATGCATTTAATGTTGAATAATAGTGGAAAAATGCCAGATATATCAGTCATAAAATGCTTTTGTGACTGATGTTGCTCTCATGCAGCTTCCTATTTTTATTTTATTATATTGTATATATATATATATTATTTTTATAACGCTTTAACACGTTTTTTGTACTAAGACATCAACTACTTCCTTTGTCCTCTAAATTCTTTGTGGAAGAAAATTGATTATATTCATGTCCATTTTGAATCGTTCTATAACATTAATTCAACAAATGATTTCATCATTATTTATTATAGTAGAAACTTACCTTTATCACAATGGTGCCGATGCTGAACATGAGGGTGATGAGGAAGAGGAGGATGAAGGTAAATGCAGTCCTGCCCAAGTGATCTTGCTGTGGAGCATTTACATTGCAGTCCACAAACAGGAAATCTGAGGAGACAGTCATATACAAAACATGGTGAGTATATACATGAAGAATCTTCATCAGTTTTACATATATATATCAATAGGTATTCAACTCACTCACATGGTCAGCAATGGCATGATTCATGTCATTTTAGTATAATAACACAAATTTAAGTTGGTGACATGGTCGGATATGGCACAGCAAAATTTAAACCCATCAAAATAACCTTTAAATTCTAGCAATGTTATTTTTTAAATGAAAGTCAAATTTTCAAATTCAACTAAATAAAGTGTTGCATGAAAACAGCACTGCAGTTCTGAGATGTGATGAAGTGGCTGTCATATGTTTTGTCAAATCTATCCATACAATGACGTAGTATACTACAAATACCAGACAGTGCCTTTCTTTTTAAGAAAGTAGTACGATTTTCTCTTGTGAACTCATTCAAAATGAGAGCTTGATTTTTGAGGGAAAAAAGAACATAAACACATCTTAACTGGGTTTTCTCTGGTTAGATATATAGTATGTTTTTGTCTACAGAGTAAGACTGTAAGTTGACATCATTGAAAGAAATGCATTTTGGTATTATGAAAAAAGTAGTTTGGTATGGCGGTTTCCTTTCTAAACGCAAAGCAAAGTTACTTTTAAGATGTAATAGAAGGCTGGTGACCCAAAGTTGCTTATGAAAGACTATGTTGAATGTCAATTTCAGCCGAATTTGGACAGCATTTCCATGATTTAACAGTTTGGCATGGGTGCAAGACTCAGTTGAGGAAGCACAAAACAAATGTACATATGGACGAGTCACAGAAGATACTGTTATGTAGCTAGTTTGGTCTAAACATACAGTGTTTTCACTGGTGACAGAGCACACAAACTGGACACACAGCTTTTAGTAAAGACTTCACAAAGCAACATACATAAGGACTTTTTATTATTTTTTTTTTATTTTGATTTGCATTAAAAAGGTAAAGACAACATCATGTCAAAAGCAGCAAACATGGAACGACATACAGCAGACACCACAACAGAACATCTACTGGGTCTTGCACCGATCAGCTAGGTTCATGTTGAGGTTGACCATGTTGACTTTTTCGAATGATTTGGACCCAATGGACCTGACGATGGATTTTGTAGTGTTGACCACAGATTCGTGGTAAACAACACAGCTATATTCCACGCCGCTGCTGTTCCACTGGTCAACATTGAAAGACAATTGGGAGTAGGCCGAATACAAGCCATTGTTTAGGACCGGTTTGGTGGTGCTTGACTGGTAGAAGGCCGGATCTGCTGGCACGTCGTCGACGAGCCAAGTAATAATGATATCCTCGGGGAAGAAGTCTTTGACAAAGCAAGTCAGGGTCACCATGCCTGTTTGACTTTGCTCTACTGGAGGGAACATGAAAACCGCTGGTCGATTTTGTTTTTCTGAAAGATAGCACACATCGTTCCATGTTAGAAGACCTATATCTTGAGCGTAACAGGATGAGTTTTCTTACCAGCCCGTTTTGTGTATTCCTTTGTCAGTTCCGGCAGCTCAGAATGCTGGACAACACAGGTGTGGTGGACCCCTGCTGTCCACTCGTCAAAGGTGATGTCCATAGGGAGGCTTATTTTTCCAGTTTTATCTTGCTCAGGCCTGACAGAGTAACCGGCCATGTCCTTCCAGAAAATGTGTGTCACGCCCTTCTTGTTGATATAGACATCACAGATTAAGCTTCCTTTCTTTTGAATTAACAAGTTCTCCGGCTCTGGGGGGATGATCTCGATGTGCAGATCTCTCTGCTCCTTCTCGCGACAGTCATTCGCTGTGTGACGCATTTGATAAACAGTTAACTTCTGACCAAGGCGTACTGAGAGGTTCCAGATCCCAAAAACACATTCACTTGTGAGACAAGGCTACATCTTCAAGTTGCAGTATGAGCTGTTACAACAGGAGTAGGATTAGGTCAAGGCAGAGACTTAATAAGGGACTATGAACTGTAAAGACAAGTCACTCTCTTGTGATGGGCCGAACCCATTTCCAGGCTCCCCCATCGCAGCCCAGGCTTGCTGCACAAGAGCGACAATCACAATAGCAGTATGTTATGGCTCACACTAAAAGGCAGGATTTACTCACCAATTGGGGAAGCGGCCATGTGAGTCACTGATGCGTTCACATACTGATCTCCGATTTCACCTTTTCCCTTAAACTCGCAGGTGAACTTTGCGTTGCCAGACCACTCGCTGGATTCAACGGTGAGGAAACTGGCTGCACTGTACACCTTCCCGTCTTGCCTGTCTTTGACTTTGGAGGCAGTGGTGATCTCGGTTTTGCTGGAGGTGATTTCTGCGTCGTCCTTCAGCCACTTAAACTCGAAAGTGTTTGGCGAAAAGTCATTGGCAAAGCAGGCGAAGAAAGCCTCGTGAGAGGAGGCCTGAGAGGAGGCCACCAGTTTAAGAGTTGGCAGGTTATAAAACACCTCTGAAAGACAGACAAAAGCAAAAGCAGGATTTATTCGCATATGCAGAAGCGGATGACAACACGTTCAGTTCAGGGCAGGTGGGTTCAGAGTCTCCCACAGTCTGAAGAGTTGCTTCTGCATCTACTTGGACTGTTCAGACACACAGATGGAACATGAGTAGATGTTAATTACCAGCACTAGGGGTCAGTAAAAGCAGAAAAAGAAGAAAAAATTTGCAGAGATCAACAGCTGAATGATCTTGTCTCGGAGAGCAGGGAGACACATGCTCACTACAGCCTTATCTTCACATGGGTCCAGTATGACAGACAACATCAGCACTTTCTTTCATCCACTCATGGTCTTGTGTCTTTAAATTCAGATTCAGATACAGTACAAGCTGTTTCTTTAGCGTTGTTATTTAAACACTGGAACAAATTAAGCTTCATTCTGCCACTTTGAAACTTTGAAGCTCCACAAAGTAGACATATGAGTGTTATTTTTGTTTAGATATTTTCTCATTTCATATCATTTTAATGGTCACACTTCTGATTGGGGAGCATAGATGAACTATTATGAAGATAATTACGCACTTATTAACTATTTGATTTAAGCTGCTATTATTTAAGCTGTTTACACTGAACTTTCAGTGACCATTCCAGGGCAAACATAGTCAAACGCAAATTGGTACTATATTATGATTAATTACATGCTATTATGTTGCGAATACACATACTTTTTAATTAATGTGATGAGTGATACCATACATATTATAATTTGATTTAAAATTCATTTTCATAGTCATAATAACATGATTTTACATCAGCCTTAACTTCTCAATGTATCATATTGTTTATTTTATTTTATTGTTTATTTTTAGTTTCAGTTTTTTCAGATTTATGAGATTAACTCAGCACAATATTTGTACGTTTAGTTTAACATTACAACATCTTTTTTCATTACGTTAGCAGGTTAATTTGTTGCTGTTGTGGAAATAGCTTCTAGACAAGTTATTTGATCTTCATGGTGTTCATGAAAGTGGAATTAATATAATGTCTTCAGTGCTTTAAATTATTTCAATTAGAACAGAGATTAATGGACATATTCTTAAAGATATATACATACATACATACATACATACTGTACATACATGCATCTTCGCTTAACTACCTTAATAGTGCATTTTCCTGCTATTGATTTCCCTTATACAGAGGCTACATTTCAGAAGCATGTTTATCGACTTACATAATGTAAGAACCAAAATAAAGATCAATAAATGTTCTTTATGTTCATCCTACACATATTCATTCTCTTATTAAGTTTTAAGTTTTCTCATTAAATAAAAAATGTATCATTATTATACAGCTATGACCATGACCATCAGCCTGACAAATCTGTTTTAAAAACAATATATCACAGTTGGAATTTACTGTCAAAGTTTGGTTTAAATATGAGAAAATGAAAAATCACCTTGTCTTTGGAAAGACTTAATATCTTCTTCTCCATTGTGGGTTGTTTTGCAGTAAAAATACTCTTTGCTGTCCCAGTCCTGTCTGCGCACTTTCACTTGACTGATCCCGGTAAAATCATTGCGGTTCTGGATGGTCGGATACTGGATGATGTCTGTAATGGCCGTGTCTCCTTTGGTCCATGCAAAGGTCAGTGAGGACGGAGTAAAGCCAGTGGCCAGGCAGGTCAGGGTAATGTCTCCACTGCCAGTGTCGCATGGCAGAACGGGAAAAACAGTCGGTGCCTTTATGGCGTCTGAAAAAAACACAGACAACTGTGTTTGACATGCGTTCAACAACTTTAAAACGAGTTATAACCACAAACAATATTAATCAAGTCACTGCAAACAAAAAAACAAACAAAAAATATTTTGCTTAATGTTGCTCATTTGGGAAACAATCAATCTTACTTTTGTTTAAAGAATTTAGGGATTTTCTTACCTGATGTGACTGTTACAGTTGTGCCTCGTCCCCAGTAGCTACACAGTGGAAGACTTGAGTTCATGTCAGTGGAAAAAACCTTTCCACTTTCTCTTTTAACGCCATTCCATTTTCTCGATATATTTTCTGATCTACTCTGTAAGAATGTAAGTTACGACAAGAAGCTGCTTCTAATTCATCAAAAAAGCAGAAGTTCATTATGTAGAAATATGGACTGCTGTGGTCTTGGTCTGGTCTCAGATGTTTCTTGGAGCAGCTACACTGTTGTTTACAGTCTCAGAATAACACCCTATCAGAGTCTGAGTGACCCAGTTTTCCTGGTCTTTCAAAAGATAGATTTATTGCAGTACAATGCCGACGTGTGATGAAAATGGAACTGTATATTTGCTTCTTGCTGAGGGGGCGAGGTCTTCTCCATGACTAGAAGTAGTGTCTCTACTTTGAGTATTTGCTATATGAATGACTTGCACCCAAGAAGTTTCCACAGCGAAAGAAAATTATTTTAGGTCTCCTGTGGGCCATTGAGTGCCATTGGTAGAGTAATTCCATCCAGAATGTGTCAACGTGAGTCGCATCATCCAAATATACTAATGTATTGTAAAAATTCTGCGTTGTTTTTGTAACTATATGTCATGATCAGTCTGAAGGTTAAAATTGACAGGCTTACATTGGCGCTCCTGGTTCATGGAGTGGCAGATCTCTTTCCACCAGCATCAGGCGAAAGGTGGCATGCACCGTCCTGCTGTTTTTCTTGGAGGTTTAGTGTGATTTGTTTTTAATTGCAACCACCAATTGGTACATCTGTCAAGATGACCACAGGATTATGACTCTTCATGTAAAGCGTAGTCAAAGTCACCATGCGTTTCTAATCTTCGACAAACGTGCCAGGAGACATTTGAAGGGGCCCAAAGACCCAGTTCTCTATCATGAGGAAAAACAATGGATTGAGTTTGTTCTTTAGGTGAAATCCTGTGAGGAGAATATCTGAGCTCCTGGACCACTGCCACTTATCTGATGGTGCAGTTGCTTCATATGTCATGATGAATCAGCAAGCACAACTTACTTTGCAGGAGTCATGGAAGCGCTGCATCCTATACATTGTTAGGTCCGTTCCGTCCCTCATGTCTGTGAGCAGCTGCAGCTCAACCACGGCAGGTTTTTGTACGAGCATATATCACTGTGGCCCAACCTCACAGTGTTATAGCCTCGTACAAAAACCTGAGCCGAATAATGGTTACACCCCGAAATGGGATCATTTTTAAAACTCAATTTATATCCTCCAGTTTTACATCTTCTAATCTTTAAATATATCAGCAACCATGGTGTACTCTATCATCCCTTTGACTTTGTATCTGATGGACTTTTCATATGAAAATAAATATTCTCCCTCTATGAAACATGAGCTAGAAACCTGAGCTTGAAGGGTTTAGAAAATGTTCAATTCTACAAATACAGAGCTTAGTACTTCATGCTGCATGTAGAAGATGGCTTTATAAATGCAGCTATAAATGCAAAAATATACAGCCAGCAGATTTATAATTGAACTGAACGTTTTCTTTCCTGCCAAAACTGACAGTGATCTCATGTAAATGTTTGGTAGACCTGGTTGAAACTCTGGTTAGATGAATGAATGAATGTTGTACATGTACATCAAAACATGTACATCAAAACATTAAAGGTATTTTACAGCTGTTAAGTATTTGCATGGCATATTTGAATGACTGTTTTTGTGGAACAGAAAGCAGACAGTTGCAAAACCTAAAATATGAAGCTGTCGAATCCCTCTGAATTTGTTTAGAATTTAAATTTATTGAAAACCTTTTTTCATATATTAGAATTGTCCGATGGAAATTAATTGTGCACACAAGGCTGCAGCGATGAGACACCACATCAGTGATGTCACATCCTGGTTACAACATATTTGTTTTGTTTTTATTAGATAAATATCAAGACAGTACTAAATTCTGGCATTGACTCATATACCGAAGTTATAACTGTATTTCTTTATTGAACCACCACCAGGAGTGTGATTGTGGTGTTGATGTCTCCCGATCACTCTCACTGTATGTGTGTGTTCATGCTGATGATGGTGTGGACGTTTTGCCACAGTGACAAATGTTATCGTGTACCAGGATGATTGGCTGACATCCATTTTTAATGTTGTGCCTGAGTGATCATGAAGTGACTGAGTGGTATCAAGTTTTTTTTTTTTTTCATGACTGAAGCAGCGTTAAACAATCCTGTTCCTCAGGAGGACCCCAGTCCTCAATGATCCTAAATGTTGGAATGGTTTATTTAGGTGACTTTATGTATCTTTTCATTTTTATTATCAGTAGTGTTATTTCTGTGTTGGCGCTGTGCTCATGAGGGACTGTCAAGGCGCCTTAAGGGGATCCTCAGGTTGCACCATGACCAGATCAGTGGTTCCTCCACTGCAGTGCTGGCAGCTGTGGAGGTTGTTGTGCAGCGTGTCCTGTGTTTTTACACACTGTGTAATATACAGAAATAAACTGCAGAGTCTTCTGTGGTCAGACGGTTGAGCTGCAGATACACAGTGCTGCTCGGGACGTCTTGAGTCATAATGAAGCGACCCTCAAAGGTGCTGGCATATTTTGTTGTGAGTTTTGAAGGATGAATCCACCCAATCCACTCCAGACCTTCACCAGGCTTCTGTCTTATCCAGTTATGATAGTAGGCTGACATATTATACCCCGAGGTGACACAGGAGAGTTTGACTGTGTCTCCAGGCCTCTTCACCTCAGAGGAACTCTGGTCCAGTCTGATCTCTGACCAGACTCCTGGAATCAATAATCAGCATCAACAACAAGCAAGAAAAACAGTGGTGTGTTTGTCTCAATCAAGTCTCACCATGAAAACCAACTATGCAGATGAACCAGCAGAAGATCATGATTGCTCTCTGTCGCATGAGTTTCAGGGACTCCTATATTCCCAGCTCACATTTCTGAGCCAGCGTTTATGTCAGAGAAGGTTTGCATAGCCCTCCCTCTACAGGGAAATAGAGACATATTTACACATGACAGCCATGTTTGTGAGGACGACTCCGCCTCTCATCCACAGCCATGGAATCAGGTCTTTGTCTTTCACATTCAATTTTTCCATTTCATTTTCATTTTGCACTCAGTTAAACATTTTGAATACATTTGAGCATTTATTTTATTGAACTGGTAACATGACATGTTTGTTCAGTTTCATGTGAGATTCATGGTCCAGTTTATACGTTTTATTTGGAGACAAAGTTATAGAGATGATTGAATCCAATAGTTGCTGTTGTAACTAGTGTACGTAATGGATCTATCTTTTCCCTCCAACATAGTCGTGTGTGATATTTAAGAGCGTGGGACCGCATGGAGCATTGTGCGTCGGGGCGAGAGAGCAAAAAACAAATTTTAATTCCAAATAGCCCCCCATGTGTGGACCACTGGGTGCGGGGAGACGGGGAGACACGATGTCAGTTGTTCTTCATGGCCCCTTATGTGCCTCTCCTTCTGAGTGATGGTACTGAAAGTCACTGTGACTAAAACGCTAGGATGTTTGATGGTCAGTAAATACAATGTGACACATTGTTGAATGTAGAATGAACGGAGTGCCATCCCATTGCGTACCCTAAAGCCAACCATGTTTTTCATGTGTCGCGCTGCCAACGTGCGACACTGAAGGCTGCCTTCTTTCAACGCAAAAGGCCACTTTCCCAATGTTAATATATGACGCCATGGGAGTGAGGAGATGTTGCAACCAATGTTTATAATAGTGTTTTAAATTATTTAAATTACAACAGAGATGAATGAGCATTTTAGACAATTAAATGATAGTATTAATACTTGTTCTTACAGATTATTTTTATAATTTCCTGATCACAGAAGTTACATTTAGGAAGCATGTATATTATGTAAGAACCAGAATAAATATCAATAAATTTTCTTCATGTTCATCCACACACATTTCTTCTCTTTTGCCCACTTTTGTCTGTGAAGTTTCCTCTTTGCTTGAATAAAAAATGTATTGTTATTATTCACAACTATGACCGTACATTTTAGCAGCCTTACAGTTAGTTCTAGATGTATTTTAAAAACTATATATCACAGTCGGATTTTACCGTTAAAACTAGTTACAAATATGATGATTTGAGGTAAAAAGTAATAATCAAAAATCACCTTGTTTTTGGAAAAAAGTCATTCCTTTTTTTTCATTGTGGGTTGTTTTGCAGTAAAAATACTCTTTGCTGTCCCAGTCCGGTCTGCGTACTTTCACTTGACTGATCCCAGTAAAATCATTGCGGTTCTGGATGGTCAGATACTGGATGATGTCTGTAATGGCCGTGTCTCCTTTGGTCCATGCAAAGGTCAGTGAGGACGGAGTAAAGCCAGTGGCCAGGCAGGTCAGGGTAATGTCCCCGTTGCCACTGTCGCATGGCAGAACGGGAAAAACAGTCGGTGCCTTTATGGCGTCTGAAAAAACAGACAACCATGGAAGCGCTGCATCCTATACATTGTTAGGTCCGTTCCGTCCCTCATGTCTGTGAGCAGCTGCAGCTCAACCACGGCAGGTTTTTGTACGAGCATATATCACTGTGGCCCAGCCTCACAGTGTTATAGCCTCGTACAAAAACCTGAGCCGAATAATGGTTACACCCCGAAATGGAATCATTTTTAAAGCTCAATTTATATCCTCCAGTTTTACATCTTCTAATCTTTAAATATATCAGCAACCATGGTGTACTCTATCATCCCTTTGACTTTGTATCTGATGGACTTTTCATATGAAAATAAATATTCTCCCTCTATGAAACATGAGCTGGAAACCTGAGCTTGAAGGGTTTAGAAAATGTTCAATTCTACAAATACAGAGCTTAGTACTTCATGCTGCATGTAGAAGATGGCTTTATAAATGCAGCTATAAATGCAAAAATATACAGCCAGCAGATTTATAATTGAACGTTTTCTTGTAAGTTTCCTGCCAAAACTGACAGTGATCTCATGTAAATGTTTGGTAGACCTGGTTGAAACTCTGGTTAGATGAATGAATGAATGTTGTACATGTACATCAAAACATGTACATCAAAACATTAAAGGTATTTTACAGCTGTTAAGTATTTGCATGGCATATTTGAATGACTGTTTTTGTGGAACAGAAGGCAGACAGTTGCAAAACCTAAAATATGAAGCTGTCGAATCCCTTTGAATTTGTTTAGAATTTAAATTTATTGAAAACCTTTTTTCATATATTAGAATTGTCCGATGGAAATTAATTGTGCACACAAGGCTGCAGCGATGAGACACCACATCAGTGATGTCACATCCTGGTTACAACATATTTGTTTTGTTTTTATTAGATAAATATCAAGACAGTACTAAATTCTGGCATTGACTCATATACCGAAGTTATAACTGTATTTCTTTATTGAACCACCACCAGGAGTGTGATTGTGGTGTTGATTTCTCCTGATCACTCTCACTGTATGTGTGTGTTCATGCTGATGATGGTGTGGACGTTTCGCCACAGTGACAAATGTTATCGTGTACCAGGATGATTGGCTGACATCCATTTTTAATGTTGTGCCTGAGTGATCATGAAGTGACTGAGTGGTATCAAGTTTTTTTTTTTTTCATGACTGAAGCAGCGTTAAACAATCCTGTTCCTCAGGAGGACCCCAGTCCTCAATGATCCTAAATGTTGGAATGGTTTATTTAGGTGACTTTATGTATCTTTTCATTTTTATTATCAGTAGTGTTATTTCTGTGTTGGCGCTGTGCTCATGAGGGGCTGTCAAGGCGCCTTAAGGGGATCCTCAGGTTGCACCATGACCAGATCAGTGGTTCCTCCACTGCAGTGCTGGCAGCTGTGGAGGTTGTTGTGCAGCGTGTCCTGTGTTTTTACACACTGTGTAATATACAGAAATAAACTGCAGAGTCTTCTGTGGTCAGACGGTTGAGCTGCAGATACAGAGTGCTGCTCGGGACGTCTGGAGTCATAATGAAGCGACCCTCAAAGGTGCTGGCATATTTTGTTGTGAGTTTTGAAGGATGAATCCACCCAATCCACTCCAGACTTTCTCCCGGCTTTTGTCTCACCCAGTGATGATCGTAGGCTGACATATTATACCCCGAGGTGACACAGGAGAGTTTGACTGTGTCTCCAGGTCTCTTCACCTCAGAGGAACTCTGGTCCAGTCTGATCTCAGACCAGACTCCTGGAATCAATAATCAGCATCAACAACAAGCAAGAAAAACAGAGGTGTGTTTGTCTCAATCAAGTCTCACCATGAAAACCAACTATGCAGATGAACCAGCAGAAGATCATGATTGCTCTCTGTCGCATGAGTTTCAGGGACTCCTATATTCCCAGCTCACATTTCTGAACCAGCGTTTATGTCAGAGAAGGTTTGCATAGCCCTCCCTCTACAGGGAAATAGAGACATATTTACACATGACAGCCATGTTTGTGAGGACGACTCCGCCTCTCATCCACAGCCATGGAATCAGGCCTTTGTCTTTCACATTCAATTTTTCCATTTCATTTTCATTTTGCACTCAGTTAAACATTTTGAATACATTTGAGCATTTATTTTATTGAACTGGTAACATGACATGTTTGTTCAGTTTCATGTGAGATTCATGGTCCAGTTTATACGTTTTATTTGGAGACAAAGTTATAGAGATGATTGAATCCAATAGTTGCTGTTGTAACTAGTGTACGTAATGGATCTATCTTTTCCCTCCAACATAGTCGTGTGTGATATTTAAGAGCGTGGGACCGCATGGAGCATTGTGCGTCGGGGCGAGAGAGCAAAAAACAAATTTTAATTCCAAATAGCCCCCCATGTGTGGACCACTGGGTGCGGGGAGACGGGGAGACACGATGTCAGTTGTTCTTCATGGCCCCTTATGTGCCTCTCCTTCTGAGTGATGGTACTGAAAGTCACTGTGACTAAAACGCTAGGATGTTTGATGGTCAGTAAATACAATGTGACACATTGTTGAATGTAGAATGAACGGAGTGCCATCCCATTGCGTACCCTAAAGCCAACCATGTTTTTCATGTGTCGCGCTGCCAACGTGCGACACTGAAGGCTGCCTTCTTTCAACGCAAAAGGCCACTTTCCCAATGTTAATATATGACGCCATGGGAGTGAGGAGATGTTGCAACCAATGTTTATAATAGTGTTTTAAATTATTTAAATTACAACAGAGATGAATGAGCATTTTAGACAATTAAATGATAGTATTAATACTTGTTCTTACAGATTATTTTTATAATTTCCTGATCACAGAAGTTACATTTAGGAAGCATGTATATTATGTAAGAACCAGAATAAATATCAATAAATTTTCTTCATGTTCATCCACACACATTTCTTCTCTTTTGCCCACTTTTGTCTGTGAAGTTTCCTCTTTGCTTGAATAAAAAATGTATTGTTATTATTCACAACTATGACCGTACATTTTAGCAGCCTTACAGTTAGTTCTAGATGTATTTTAAAAACTATAAATCACAGTCGGATTTTACCGTTAAAACTAGTTACAAATATGATGATTTGAGGTAAAAAGTAATAATCAAAGATCACCTTGTTTTTGGAAAAAAGTCATTCCTTTTTTTTTCATTGTGGGTTGTTTTGCAGTAAAAATACTCTTTGCTGTCCCAGTCCTGTCTGCGCACTTTCACTTGACTGATCCCAGTAAAATCATTGCGGTTCTGGATGGTCAGATACTGGATGATGTCTGTAATGGCCGTGTCTCCTTTGGTCCATGCAAAGGTCAGTGAGGACGGAGTAAAGCCAGTGGCCAGGCAGGTCAGGGTAATGTCGCCGTTGCCACTGTCGCATGGCAGAACGGAAAAACATTCGGTGCCTTTATGGCGTCTGAAAAAACAGACAACCATGGAAGCGCTGCATCCTATACATTGTTAGGTCCGTTCCGTCCCTCATGTCTGTGAGCAGCTGCAGCTCAACCACGGCAGGTTTTTGTACGAGCATATATCACTGTGGCCCAGCCTCACAGTGCTATAGCCTCGTACAAAAACCTGAGCCGAATAATGGTTACACCCCGAAATGGAATCATTTTTAAAGCTCAATTTATATCCTCCAGTTTTACATCTTCTAATCTTTAAATATATCAGCAACCATGGTGTACTCTATCATCCCTTTGACTTTGTATCTGATGGACTTTTCATATGAAAATAAATATTCTCCCTCTATGAAACATGAGCTGGAAACCTGAGCTTGAAGGGTTTAGAAAATGTTCAATTCTACAAATACAGAGCTTAGTACTTCATGCTGCATGTAGAAGATGGCTTTATAAATGCAGCTATAAATGCAAAAATATACAGCCAGCAGATTTATAATTGAACGTTTTCTTGTAAGTTTCCTGCCAAAACTGACAGTGATCTCATGTAAATGTTTGGCAGACCTGGTTGAAACTCTGGTTCGATGAATGAATGAATGTTGTACATGTACATCAAAACATGTACATCAAAACATTAAAGGCATTTTACAGCTGTTAAGTATTTGCATGGCATATTTGAATGACTGTTTTTGTGGAACAGAAAGCAGACAGTTGCAAAACCTAAAATATGAAGCTGTCGAATCCCTCTGAATTTGTTTAGAATTTAAATTTATTGAAAACCTTTTTTCATATATTAGAATTGTCCGATGGAAATTAATTGTGCACACAAGGCTGCAGCGATGAGACACCACATCAGTGATGTCACATCCTGGTTACAACATATTTGTTTTGTTTTTATTAGATAAATATCAAGACAGTACTAAATTCTGGCATTGACTCATATACCGAAGTTATAACTGTATTTTTTTATTGAACCACCACCAGGAGTGTGATTGTGGTGTTGATTTCTCCCGATCACTCTCGCTGTATGTGTGTGTTCATGCTGATGATGGTGTGGACGTTTCGCCACAGTGACAAATGTTATCGTGTACCAGGATGATTGGCTGACATCCATTTTTAATGTTGTGCCTGAGTGATCATGAAGTGACTGAGTGGTATCAAGTTGGGTTTTTTTTCATGACTGAAGCAGCGTTAAACAATCCTGTTCCTCAGGAGGACCCCAGTCCTCAATGATCCTAAATGTTGGAATGGTTTATTTAGGTGACTTTATGTATCTTTTCATTTTTATTATCAGTAGTGTTATTTCTGTGTTGGCGCTGTGCTCATGAGGGGCTGTCAAGGCGCCTTAAGGGGATCCTCAGGTTGCACCATGACCAGATCAGTGGTTCCTCCACTGCAGTGCTGGCAGCTGTGGAGGTTGTTGTGCAGCGTGTCCTGTGTTTTTACACACTGTGTAATGTACAGAAATAAACTGCAGAGTCTTCTGCGGTCAGACGGTTGAGTTGCAGATACTGAGTGCTGCTCGGGACGTCTTGAGTCATAATGAAGCGACCCTCAAAGGTGCTGGCATATTTTGTTGTGAGTTTTGAAGGATGAATCCACCCAATCCACTCCAGACTTTCTCCCGGCTTTTGTCTCACCCAGTGATGATAGTAGGCTGACATATTATACCCCGAGGTGACACAGGAGAGTTTGACTGTGTCTCCAGGTCTCTTCACCTCAGAGGAACTCTGGTCCAGTCTGATCTCAGACCAGACTCCTGGAATCAATAATCAGCATCAACAACAAGCAAGAAAAACAGTGGTGTGTTTGTCTCAATCAAGTCTCACCATGAAAACCAACTATGCAGATGAACCAGCAGAAGATCATGATTGCTCTCTGTCGCATGAGTTTCAGGGACTCCTATATTCCCAGCTCACATTTCTGAGCCAGCGTTTATGTCAGAGAAGGTTTGCATAGCCCTCCCTCTACAGGGAAATAGAGACATATTTACACATGACAGCCATGTTTGTGAGGACGACTCCGCCTCTCATCCACAGCCATGGAATCAGGTCTTTGTCTTTCACATTCAATTTTTCCATTTCATTTTCATTTTGCACTCAGTTAAACATTTTGAATACATTTGAGCATTTATTTTATTGAACTGGTAACATGACATGTTTGTTCAGTTTCATGTGAGATTCATGGTCCAGTTTATACGTTTTATTTGGAGACAAAGTTATAGAGATGATTGAATCCAATAGTTGCTGTTGTAACTAGTGTACGTAATGGATCTATCTTTTCCCTCCAACATAGTCGTGTGTGATATTTAAGAGCGTGGGACCGCATGGAGCATTGTGCGTCGGGGCGAGAGAGCAAAAAACAAATTTTAATTCCAAATAGCCCCCCATGTGTGGACCACTGGGTGCGGGGAGACGGGGAGACACGATGTCAGTTGTTCTTCATGGCCCCTTATGTGCCTCTCCTTCTGAGTGATGGTACTGAAAGTCACTGTGACTAAAACGCTAGGATGTTTGATGGTCAGTAAATACAATGTGACACATTGTTGAATGTAGAATGAACGGAGTGCCATCCCATTGCTTACCCTAAAGCCAACCATGTTTTTCATGTGTCGCGCTGCCAACGTGCGACACTGAAGGCTGCCTTCTTCCAACGCAAAAGGCCACTTTCCCAATGTTAATATATGACGCCATGGGAGTGAGGAGATGTTGCAACCAATGGTCCCTCAAATTTTTCATATGACTGAGCAAACAATCTGTCTGATCGTTCATCTGGACCACTGTGAGTGATCTGTCATTGTCGGCTGTGTAGACAGCTGTAATAGTTTATAAGCGCTTAAAAATATATATTTAAAAAAGCAATTTGCACTGGGTTCCTGAAATGAGTGTTGAGCACTCCAATTCACGACCTTGTCATTTCTTTCACGACACAAAGCCTGGGATTACGTACGAGGATTGGAAGTCCTCAACTGCTGTGTGGTGTCTTGTCAGTTACTCATGTCCACAGACATTACTCAACACTAAAGGTGACCTTTTTTAACCCCAGTGTGCCCTTTAAGAGTACTTCCTTTTTTTGTCAGAAATGACCGTTATGGCTGTGTATACCGTTACAGCCAGGAAGCAATAACCACAACCACAGCTGGTTTTCAGTATCGGTCCAAGTCTTTCTCAACGTCTGTGCTTGGGTCGGATTTCAAGTGTTCTGTGGTGATGGAAGTTCATTTTATTCAGGAAGAAGGCAGGTCGTCAACTGAAATGTTTTGATCTCACATGACATGATGTTGAATCAGCATGTCATTCATCCATGTTCTTCTGCTGTTGTGGGAGCAGCAGTTGATTCCCAGAGGCCCAAGCTTTCCTCTCCCTTGAAACCTTTTTTAGTGATATAAGGTCTTCAGCACACCCTGGGTTTGCCCACTTGTCGCTCGTGTCCATCATCTAATATCATAATGAAAACCATGAGACAGAACAGTGTGTACAGTCAAAACATTAAAAAAAAATATTTATTTTTTTTAGAAAGTAGAGTCAAGCGTTAAGTGACGGTTCGGATTATTGGTCAGGGTGTCGATGGCTTTAGAATGTGAGTAAGAAGTGAATTCGTCTTTTGCAAGTCATACTCTTTACTGTGAAATATTCACCACATTGCTTCACTGTATGACAAAAAGAGAAGATACATCGTGTCCTCCTTAGCATGCCGTGAAGAGCTGCTTTAAAAATAATCCAAAAGTTTGAATAGAGCAGGTGTGTGTGCTCATGCATATACCACTTCCCCATTTTGTATCACACACACCCAGTTAGTTAAAAAAACAAATATAAAAAAATCATAAGGTTGTTTAAATGTGCTTTTCTGTGTTCTCAGCTCATCATGGGTGAAAATGTCAATGTGAGAAATAAAATCAGAGGTGTAGGTTTATAGGAACATGTAGATTCTTCTTAACATTATGACCAGCTGTGTATGATTCTGTCATCATAGCATTCAAAACAATGGAAGGTAGATAAAGTAGTGGTCCCAACAAGCATTCATGACTCTGTTGGCCCACTTTTGACCACTAGAAACCAACATTGACCCAACATTGGTGAAACACACCAAGGTAACTGGCACTGAAGTCATGTCAGCAACACAGTCTTCTCAGAATGTCTGTCCAAATTGGTCACATCTGAATTGAGCTATCTTCAGTGGTGAAATCTTTGGCTGAAGAAAGAGCCTAACCCAGACTGAATATTTACCTTTCAGTTTGTTGGATTCAATAGTTGTATGCATGTTCACACTGTTCTACTTAACTTCTTTTCTCTTTTTCTAAGTATGAGTTTCATGACTTACAGTTTCTCCAAATAAATAAATAAAAAGAAAATGGAGGCGCCTATCTCACAGGTGGGAAGACTGCGCCCCTTGTGTGGTCAGAAGAAAACTATAAGTCATTACATATTTTGGAAAAACACCTAGGAAAATAGTGCCTTTATACCCTACATATTCACGTTTTATTTATTAGTTTATGAACATTTCCCCCACTTAAAGCATTTTTTTAAAGCACGTTTTGACATTCTTTAAATAAAATGTTTGTAAAATAATAAATTCATTTGCCCTCCTGTGATCAAACTTGTGCTGTCATACGGAAGTCCAACCTTGATCTTAAAAAAAGAGTTCCCATGAAAAATGCTCTTTAGTAGCAGGCATTATTATTATTATCGTTATTGAGTATGTTTGAGTCATTCTGTATGTTATGCACACACATTTACAGACTACTGTACTGTGTCAAGACCAGGAGGAAAATTGCTGTCAGTACAATATAAATAGCAAGTATGCTTTAACGATAGGGTCGTGTTTGAAGCCGGGCTGCTTTTGTGTTACAGAGTTGTGTGGAGTGAGTTTGATAAGGACAAAGACGGATTCATAAGCTTCATAAACATAAATCCATAAACATCAACATGAACTGTGAGTTCTCATGTGTTTTCAGGGGGTCGGAATTAACCGCAGTTTTTACATTGCAGAGCAGCTCTTTTGCATGGACCCCAAAAGAGATACTCCTCTATTTGCATCACAAATTCAACATCACCGTTAGCTGACTTCCTATTATATTACATCATATCAGATGTCCTTTATTTGTCCCACATTATGCTGTGCACCAGTGATAGTGATAGAGACTTCAGACGGAACGTCTCAACTACAATGCATTGTGAAGTTTAAGTGTGTCATTCATAGTGTGATGTTAGTCTTACATTCAAATTTGTTGGCTGCAGTTGAGTCGTTCATAGTTTTGGTTGTCATGTCATTTCACTCATGACAGTGTTTGGGCGGGCGGATTATGAGGATTTGTTGTTTGTTTGAATCTGTCAGAGGTTTGTCAGAGTTTTTTTTCCTGCTCTTTGGCGCCTCTTGGTGGACATAACCTGAACCTCCAACTAAAATTAAAATAATTCGTCTCATGGTACAGTAGCTTGTCGTGAACGGTTGATATTTAAACATAAAAAAAAGAAAAATAGACGGAAGTGAGTTTTGACGCTATCCAGAAAGTTATCAGGACTCAGTTGTGAATTAGTATTTTTTAAATCGTCACACAAAATTAGTATTTCAACATGACGATCAGTGCAAAACTGACTGGAGCAGAGCGAAGCATCATTTCCGCGCTTGCAGCGCCCTCTGTGGGATTTATTTTTCCTAACGCGCTCTACAACAACTTTTTGTCCAATGCTTTCTCAACAATAACGTGTCAATTGTATGTATTATCAGTGTTTTATGGCAATATTACTTTTACTTTACACAAAATCTTGAAAACAAACGCCAGCATTAAAGTATTTTATGAGCTACTGCTGTGAAGATGTTGATCCCCCTGATAGAAACAGTATTCATTTGTTGATGTTCAAACTTAATACATATAACCATAACCCGGTTTATGTTTGAAGCTCAGCTCAGGTGTAGTTTAC
Organism: Synchiropus splendidus; assembly: GCF_027744825.2. Lineage (NCBI taxonomy): Eukaryota > Metazoa > Chordata > Actinopteri > Syngnathiformes > Callionymidae > Synchiropus > Synchiropus splendidus. The sequence continues at coordinate 5,447,538 of NC_071352.1, forward strand.
ATGCCAAAGCGTCACTATATTGGTTTGACAGCTTATTCTGACATCATGAGACATTTCTGGACCAATAGATAACAAGGAAACATAAGCAGAGTCCGACAGAAAGGCTCTCTGATCTCTATTATTAGATCACAAAGCCTTTCTACAGTATATCAGAGTATAAGACTTGCGGTCCTAAGACTTGGACCGTCATCAGATCCACGATCAACACCATTTACATGAGTTAGTTCCACGTTTCACTTTGTCATTCCTTAAACTAAACGTATGGCATGTGTTTCACCTATTATTCATTGTTTATCGTCGTGAAGTCCATTTAATTCAGTGGAGTGAAGATGAGACGCTCCAGTCTGCATTGTCACTCACACACATACAGACCCGAGCAACGCTATTGGTGGCAAGAGCCACGCAAAAAAATATATATAAATAAATGGTGCACACATTTCTACCTATGCCGCTTGATATTTCCAGGAGGATCATGGTAAAATGTATGAATTTTAAAAATACATGCACGAGAGACATACGCCGGACACGAACCAGCAAACTTGTGACACACAGGGATGTACTTTAACCACTATACTGCCGCTAAGTCACATGACCAGCTGTTCAGGTGAGCCTTACATATTTGTAGGATGTGGCTCTTTTCAGCAACACAGTAAAGCAATGTGACTCTTAGCCTCTGACAGGTTGGCCGCCCCGATGGAGGAGCATCGCCCCTCTTGGTTTTAAGTTAAGAATCAAGATGAGTGAAGAGACTTTGGATATTTTCATTTTAATCATTATCAACATTAGAATCCTCAGACATGTTTCATTAAACAGAGATACATGTGTCTATACAAACTGCTTGGAAAGCCAAGTGCCAGAGCTTGTGACGCGTCTTCCGCACAAGAGACATGAGCAGACAAATGGAGAAACAAACTCGGCCCCGGGTTCGGGCAGCAGGCCCGGAGAGTTCAGTCCGACTTGTGCCGCCTTGAGCGGGGGAGTCAGTGTGAGAAGGCAGTTTTTGTTTCCCACCTCCTGAAGCCACGTTTGTCTTTTTCTCCAAGTACAAAAAAAATGTAATGAGTGGCAGAGAGGAGGTCTACTCCAGCACCACAGTGCCACCTGCTGCCTCAAGAGCTGCTTTCAATTTCTCAGCCTCCTCTTTGGAAACGTTGGCACGGATCTCCTGAGGGAGAGACTCCACTAGCTTTTTGGCCTGTGTGAGACAGAAGGAGGAGTTTAGTTTCACTCATGAGTGATCACCAATATCTGGTTTTACATTAAAAAAAAACCTATTGGAAGTTGGAAAACACACTATTATACATTCGCATTTTGTTTGTGCTCTCTAACACCATACAACTTGTAGCCAAAATATCAGACAGACATCAACCTAATGCAGATCTAGATAGCACGTGTCAACAGTATTGATCAAAAGCAGACCCAAAACAACACAAAAGATAATGCCAGCCAAAGATACACCCCATTCATCACACATTAATACCAAGAACAAATGGATGGTTGAGTGACAATAAGCAGGTCACAAGAGTCTGAACGCAGAAACATTATCATTTTTGTTTGTGTTGACAAACACCTTGAAGTATAAATCTAGCACCCATTTCTATCAAAAAGGTTTGCTGCAGGAGATATGAGGAATAAGAGAAGTATGTGTCAATCATGCAGAGTTGCAGACTGAGATCAAGTGAGTAGAAGAGGAGAGTGTAGGTAGGGTGGAACAGGGGGAGAAGACTGACAGGGGTGATCTGTGACACAAGCTTCGTAGGGCAGCAGTTAGTGATGCCTTGATGAAAGGAAGAGTGGAAGGCTATCAGAGGGAACAGGAATCAGAGCACATCAAAGTTAGGGAGGCCAGACTCAGAAGGTTTGGACTCATGGAGAGGAGTGGTCAACACCACAAGGTCTTACCTGCACCAGATTCAAGCCTTGAATGCAGTTCTTCACTTCTTTAATGAGCTTGACTTTCTCAGACGAGTTGAGTTCAGTCAGTTTTACTGTGAAGTGAGTTTTCTCCTTCTTGACCGGCGCCTCATCTTCCTCTGGGACCTGATGGGAGAAATGTCACTTGAGTTTTGCTCAACACTACTGTTGAATGACTGGAGCAGGGTTAGGGTTAGCAGCGCACCTGAGCAGCTGGAGCAGCCGAGGCAGCCAGCGCCCCCATCGGCATCATTCCTACATCCTGAATGTTCAGAGTTTTCTGTGACCAAAACACAGGGTGATAAGACAGTAAAAAGATCCAGTGGAATATCACGTTCATAATAGTGTTGACTATTGCAGCTCATGAAGGCAAAAAACTCACCTTTAAGAGCTCGTTGAGGTCTGACACTTCTAACAAGGTGAGGCCGGCTATGTCAGTGACCAGCTGCTGGATTTTGGGCGAATATTGCTTGGGTGTTCCGTCTAAGGGCGGTGTGGCGATGGCATCTTGTGTAGCAGCGCTTGTCCTCAGGAGTCTGAGCGCACACAACACTGGTGTCTGCTGTAGGAGCTGGTGCCTGACATGAAGATGAAGGACATTTTTTACTGGATGTACAATTCTTATATGACATACCAAGCATACAACTCTGCCAGTTATTGGTCGAGAGTGTCAGATCAACTCAGTTGGCACTAATGTCAAGACATTGAGGTGATAAACAGCACATTATTTGACCTTTTGACCTTGAATAAGTTTGTCCAGAGTGTGTACAAAAATACTTTTGTTTTATATTCAACAAGGCTACAGGAAATACTTTAACATAAGAACACCAAAACAATAAGAGTGAATGCACTTCATTTTCACTTGTATTTTTCTTATATATGAACCAGTTGCTTGCTTTTCTGTTATATTCGACTCTGTACATTTGGTTTTTCCCCAATGAAACATGCCCAATGGGCATGTATTTTGACCATGATCTGGGAACAGAAAACACATTGCAAGGGATAGTCAATAATAAATAATAAATAGTCAATGTTTATCAACTCTCTTTGAATCATTACAAGAGTTTATCAATTAAAATATCAGAATAACGACTTCCCACAGCGTCTGTTCGGTGACGGCTGATTCAAAAAAGGTGAGGATGTAGCTACTTAATCTGTGCTCTCAAATTTGACCTTGAATGTCGCAATGAATTAAACTTCCTAGAATTTGGACATTAAAATCACAGCATGAGCAGCAGGTGTGTTTGTTCGTGCAAAGATTGGGAGGATAAGGCCAAACTGATTCGACACAGAGCAATAAAACGCCGGACCCCAAAACGTAAATTGCTACAAGCTAATGCTAACTTGTGCTCGATGTATAGTTTTTTTTTTTTTTCGAAAAGCTGGAGCATGCATGGGATAAAATGGCGTGTGGTACACAAGGACGGGCTTTTTAGGAGTCACGATCCCCGCTGTCAGGTCTCTGCCCTTGAAGGAGCAGTCAGACCCGCAACTGTTACCAAACCATCACTGCTGCTCACGTTACGTACCGGTGCACAGCGGCGGCGGCCCGCAGCGCACTGCGGAGGCAAACTCTGGTGCTGTACATGCTAGCGATCGCTGGAACCGTTCAACAACGAGGACACATCCAAAACCTGCACACACACTCTCGTCCGTCACAGCCGGTACCCTTCCAGTCTCAGCGCCTCAGTAGCACATGGCGCCCTGGATACTGTTGACCTACCCAGCATGCACTGCGCGAACTGTTCGACATCTACGGGTGCCAACGAGGAGCAATAGGCTGATCGCCAATGGGAAGTCCCATTATTTTTTATTTCTCATACCATCGAAGAACAACACGGAGGGATGTAGCGTCATGATCATTGTATTTAAATTTCCAATAATTGGGGACGACAAATTAAGATATGAACTGAAATACATACTACTTTATATTTATAACCTTCTAATCTGTGTAGATTTGTTATATTTATGCCCTCATTGCTAATTATTGCTCCACGTGGAGGTATTAAAAGAAAATCTGAACTTATAATAGTGCATTATTAAAACCCGATTTAAAATGTATTTCATTATTTATTAAATACTCTATTTATTTAATAATTTATTTTGAAGTGACCGTTTATTCCTTTTAATCGTGGCAGTGTTGCAATTTTGTGGACAGGATATCAAACATTATGGATTCAAAGTACATCTTTTATTTCAGACAAAAATCGATTCTTAGTGAGTGATAGTTTGATTTACCTGTGGTGGAGATCACGGTGGAATAATCTCAGGAATGTGGCACCCATGTCAACTCCCTTTTTAGTTCTGCTCTGACAATCATTCCGAGTGTAATGTTTGCTCTTCTGCTGCTTGTAGGCCTTCAGTTGCATGAATTTTTATCAACACTGGAGCTTCTGAGAATCCTCTTAAAGTAATCTGCGCTGCCATCTGCTGCTCCACTCATCCATTCTGCACCACTTACCTTTCAGCAGAAGACCAGGTAAGATGGCTCCAAAAACAAAGCAGCATTTATCAAAATCACACGTCGAGCTTTTATGTTTGCTTCTTCCCTGCAGACCATGCTGTTGTCTCCACTGGCAGAGCGGAACTGGGAGGACTTGTGTTCAATTCTTGAAGATGTTCTTGAGCCACAGTCACACAAGAAACTTTTTGGTCTGGAGCTGGGCTCCGGCACGGGGCAGCACGTCGTACGATTCTCACAGAAGCTGCCCTACGTCACCTGGCAGCCTTCAGACATCAAAGAGGAGTCACTGGAAAGGTCTGCATTGGATCTTGGTTTGATTATTTGGATGTTAAAGTCCACCTTTTTGTTACAGCATCAAGGCTTATATCAGTGCAACAAGTGCTAAGAACATCCTTGAGCCCGTCCACCTGGATGCCAGTGAGCCACGGGAGAAGTGGGCGGGTCTGGCCGTTTGCTCCTGTGATGTCATCGTTGCCATCAACTTACTCCAATACAGCTCATTTCAAACAGCACAGGTACGGCTCATTTAGACACCTACACGATCGTAATAGTCAGTGGGGTTGTTGCTTCTCGTGTGCAGGGAGTCTTCACCGGAGCAGGGCAGCTGCTCAGACAGGATGGATTTTTGATAACATATGGGGTAGGTGTGGCTTCGATTACTTAAGCAGTGCACAAACTGTGTGAGAAAACTCAAATATGTTGCAGGTTTACGCTATAAATGGAACCATAACTCCACCTTGTAATGAAGCACTGGACGAGGAGCTGCGGCAAATGTAAGACTTGAACTCTCATGTCACAGAATTGCTTCTCTGGACATCAAGATATGTTTAAAAAAAAATGTACTATTGTTGGTGTTTTAGGAACCCAGAGTGGGGGCTGCCAGACATCGACGTGCTCAGACAGTTGGCCTTCAAGAACGGGATGCGTCTGGAAAGGATTGTGAGTTGAATTGTCTTTCAAAAGTCCTCTACATTTCCACTTCACAGTGGCATGACACCCTCTATTCCACAGGTGGAGATGGAAGAGTACTACAAATGCCTCATATTCAGGAAAATGTAACCAAAGCAAGGCAAGACTGGTGGTGACACTGAACTTTTAACTGCAGTTTCCAAGCTTGTGGTTAAGTGTGTCAGCTAAGGTATGTTTTAAATAAATCTCCAAACAAAAGCCAAGCTGTGGTGGGCAATAAGAACCAGATATTTATTAAATATAAATTTAAAATTACTTTAAAGTCAGACAGATCAGTATGATGAAAGAAAGCTTCACAGTTGAAGGATGAAGAGTTACAGAAATCAGATACATACATGCTGCACCTCGTAGGAAAACACCGACATCTCTGGAGTCAATACAGTTGAAGGCAAACTGTTCCAGCCACGTGAAAATATTCTATAACACACGCGAGAACAGGCACTTTTTAAGCTTCTTTTTGACTCTTCTCTTCTTAAATGATGGGCGGATGAATTCCAGATTGATCTGCCATGTTATCAAATGTAAGGTTTGTTTAAATGACTAGCTCTCTAACAGTAAGCGACACACTCCTTTCAGACCTCCAACAAATAAATGCTCAAACAATGGCAAGTGATGCTTGCTAGCAGTGTGGAACTGGAATGTTTGACTGTGACTCCAAACAGAAGAGTGAGTTCGTGACGCTGACTTTAGGCTTTCAACTGTGCTTTTCTTCCCTCTCTTCAGCCATCTTTCAGTCACGGTTACAACAGGCAGCAAATGTTCATACCAGGAAATGATTAAAATTGACCATGCTGTTCCTTTAATTAAAAAAATATGTAACATGATGGTTTATTTTTCACCTCATCAATTATTGGTTTAAAGTATAATACAACTGACTAGATCTGATTTAAGTTATTCAAGAAGGAAATACTACATACACACCGGCTGTCAAGAGGAGGGTTATTGAGTGAGAGGGTCGTGGTTATATTGCTCCTCCTAGCAGCGTCGGCCCCTCGACCCCAGCCACACGTTAGGTGTCGGTGCAGCTGGCGTGAAGAGGGTTTCTGCAACATCACCACAATATTCGCGCATTGCCACAAGATCACAGCGAGATGGAAGGGGAGAGGTACGTCGTCCTCAGAGTCCAGAGAGAAGAGGGAGACCAGAGAGAGGGGACAGGCTGTAGTGTGTCAGACCCTGTGTGGCGGCAGCGCTCAGTCGAAGGAGATGAGTTGGGCTTCGGCGCTGGCTGGCACGGCCTGAGGGGGCTGCTGTTGCTGCTGCGCCTGTTGCTGCTGTGGACCACCAGGAGGAGCCACCTAACAACACACACAAAAAAACATATTAGCAAACCTACATGACAAAAAAAGCAGGAGGAAATGAAAAGCCACTGACCTGTTGGTACATGGGCTGCTGGCCGGGCATGTACTGCTGCTGAGGAGGCATGTTGGGGTCTTGGCCAGGCAATGCTGAGATCATGTTCTGCATGCTGTAGGGCTGGTAGCCCATGTATGCCATGCCATTGGTCGGAGCCGCCTGGGACATCGGAGGCAAACTCTGAGCCTGGGACACCACATTCTGCTGTCATATGGGGGAAGACGTGAGTTGTTGAGTTCAACAGAAGCATAGATGTATAAAGTCTGAGGGTCTGAACTGAACCTGATATCCTTGTGTAGGCGTAGGCTGGTAGTTGGAGTAGGGTGGACTAGTGTTGGGAGGAGCCTGACCAGGAGCAGGAGGCTGCCCGTTGGTGCCTGCAGGCGGATACATGTATGCATTCACCATGTTGGGATCTGGAGGCAGACGGGAGAAACGGTTACTCATAAAAGTCAAACTGCAGCTTTCCACTCTGCGCCTTATGTGCACGTTAGTTCGCAATGCTAATGCTAATCAAAACACATAGAAAACATGGCATATATAGGACGGAGGCAAGAGACTTTCTGTTAAAGTGGCCACTTGTCGGTGTGTGTGAATAGGTGGGAGCGCAACAAATCTTTTACACTATTTACAGCAGCACTGGGAGACTGTCAAACCATGTCATGTTTAGCTTGCTCCTACAGCCTGAAAATCCACCTAAAAATATGGCGAGTCCATGGTTTAGTACCCGAGGACCTCACCTGAGGGTGGGGCAGGCGGCATGGCCTGGTACTGCGGGGGCGCAGTCTGACCAGGCTGGCTCATGTAGATGTTGTGCATTGGGGAACCCTCGACAGAGCCTGCTGGGCTGAAGGTACCGGGGTAGCTGGGGGGGGCTCCTGGCTGATAGACAACGCCTCCTGCTACATTTGGGGGTAAGGACTGCATCTGTGGGGTAGGAGGGCAGGTGAGGAAGGAGAACATACTGCAGAGGTGTGACAGCTGGAGGCTACCTGAGCGTAGGGCAGAGAGAACGCCGGCATCTGCGCCCTCATCTGAATGGTGTGCTTCTGTTGCTCGAGGCGCATCTGCCGTTCCTTCTCCTGCTCCTGAAGACGCTGGATAGCCAGCTGCCTCTGCATCTCCAGGTACTCCTGCGGCGCACAATGACTCGTTGGCATGACAACACACAGAACACTTCCTCTGCATTTCAAGTCAAGGTGTCAATATATTGCCTGCTTTTTCTGCCTCATGATTTCCAATTTCTGTGCCAGCTGGATCTGCCGCTGCCTCTCAGCCTCCTCTGCGGCGCGACGTAGCTTCTCTCTGTGCTCGTCTCGCAGTGCGTTCAGTGCTGCCCGGGCGTCTCGGACCTGAGCCAGCTTGTCCTGCAGCCCCTCGTAATACACTGCAACAACAAGAGCGTTGGGACACTGAACTATAAACACGCAAACATGACCGGGGTGGCGCTCACATCGCTTCTCGTCCAGCTGGTTGAGGATATCCAGCAGCTGCGGGTGCATGTTGTTGATGGACTGGAAGAGCGACAACACTGCGCTGTCATTGGTGATGCTGCGTCCACGCATGTGGTTGCTTTTCATCCGGTTGAGGAAGGTCGTGACGGCGTTCTGCAGCGCTTTGAGGAACTGCTCGTGGTTCTCTTCTGACTCCCCATTCTGGTATTGCTGCTGGAGTGAGATTGGAAGATAAGCGACGCCAAGTCACGCAGAAAAATGGTACTTTTTCAGCATACCTCCACGATGTTGACAGGCTGGACAGGAGCGTGGCTTTCAACTGGCTGACTGATGGGTGGAAGACTCTCCGCCAGTGGCACGGGGGCCGGGGCAGAAGGGGTGGGACTTTTGCGAGCCTCTTCTTGTTTCTTCTCCCAGTATGTTCTGTTTAGATAACGTGCCAGCTGGAACAACAGCAGACCATTTATATGAGTCAGATAAAAGCTGTTAAATCCACCACAATAAGCGGTTTTTACCTCAGGATCAACGTCTTCTGCTGAAGGAGCTGAAGAATTCTGGGAAGCAAAAAAATAAATCTAAAACATGTTTTATTATTCAGGAGGGACCTGTCTCTTACCACTGGGGACGTGTAGAGGGTGCTGACGGGAGGTGCTGAAGAAGTCACTGGGGTGGGATCAGTTTTGGGGTACATGGTGTAGGAGCCCTTCTGCCGCTGTCACACAGACAGAGGTGTAAGAGTTGGTGTTTACAAACCGTGGCGCTGCTCTACCGCTCACCATCCGCTCCTTCTCTTCAGCTTCACTTTGGGAGAGAGCGATGGCCAACTGCAGCTCCTCCTCCTCCTGCAGCGCTGCCTCGTCTCTCTTCGGGGGCATCTTCAGGGCAAAGTGGATAAAGGTGAGGGTCAATGACAACCATTAGCTTAACACTTCCAAAGAAATGCTCCACTGTAAAGATGTCAAATTACTTGTGATTGTTGGGAGAGCGGGCTGGTCAGGTACTCGGGCGGCAGTTCTGCAGTGCCGGACGACTGGGCTTTCCCCTCGGCTTTTCTAAGAGGAGGAGAAAGGGAGGGGTGGCTGGTAAGGAAAGGGGATCAGGGAAGACAAACAACCTTGTAATCAGCAGAGGATCAGATGCTGTGTGATACATGGACAAGTGATGTCATAAAACACTGTTTCACTTCCTTCACTGTGTGCATGCTTGTATTTAAGCATGTGTAGTTTAATTTCTAAACCCTGCAGTACTTCCTGTATTCCCCGGCAACACAGCAGTATGAGTAGACCAACACAAGCAGGTTTTACGGAATGTCATTTCAACCACAAAGCAGCTCCCAACATTGCCACTCACTTGTTCAGCAGCTCAAAGCAAGGCTCACACACACGCACTTCCTTCTCTATGCCAAACTTCGGAATGGTCGAGTACTTGGACGAACACTTGCCACAGAATATTTGTCCGCAGGCCCGACAGTGGTGCTGGAAATGAAGTAAACAAGGAATTCAGGTCGACTTCTGCCGCTGCTGTAAAGCATGTGACAGGAAGAGCAGGCCTGCCCTAGTTTTAAGAAAGCCCAGCCTACCTTCCGAGTCATAACACCAAACTGGACTCTGCACCGGTGGCATTCCTCCGCGTCCACCCAGTCTGGGGCCTGAACAGGCAGAGACAGTGTTGACATACATCACAAGACAAAGTAGCCTACATGACTCATGGACTCTTATAATCTCTGCTGAAGAAAAAGAAAAACATCTCACTCGCTCCGCGGCAAACATCGCATCACTCTCCTTAAATTCTGGGAAGACATGGCCTGTGAGGAAAAACAGGTAGAAAAACAGGAAATATTTTCAAAGCACTGCCTTTGCCGGGGATTTAAACCACCCATTCACATGTCAAATAAAGACATGTATAGTTTATGTTTTCAGTGCTTAGATTTTATGGTTAACTATATTCAGTGAAGATTTTAGTTTGACAAAATGTACAATTGTGAGTGTTCAAGTCCTGGATTTAGCAGTGACAAAATACCGCACAGAATGTAAACTGCAGTGACGATTAATTCATGGTGAATGTCCAAAAGAAAACAAAAGGAGGCAATTAAAGGGAAGAAAAAGATGAAAATTTGAAAATAATATTGACAATATTAGACATGGCTTTGAGCCTTTAACTGTGTTTTGATGTTGCAAGACAAAAGTCATTATTAGTGTAACTGCGAGTGTTAAGAGTGCAGCCATGGACAACTGCCCGCAGCATCCACTCACCTTCCACTTTCATGATCTGATACGTGTCTTGAACCACCTTGTATTTGGGTTCATTCCGGAAGGCATGCGCCCAGGCCTGGATCAGGTACAGAATCTTGTTTCTGACATTTGGTTCGGTCTGCTTCTGGAACGACGACAAGAAACTAATCGTGTCTAGAAGTCAATGATATGCTTCACAACTACAAAAAGGGAAGTTCCTGAACAAGCATGAGATGATGACATCACCAGGATGTCTACATCCTGACAGGCAGCGGCAGAGCAGGTCACATGACACATGCATCAATCATTGCCTGCACAGGCCGAGCCAAGAGTGAGTTGGCAGTTAGAGAGGACTATGAAAGCATTGAATTGACTTGGCAGGTTGAACTTCACGCAAGTAGAACTAGTGAAACCATTTGAATGAAAACAGCAACGACTAAAACCAACAGCCATGGAGGTGAATTTCACCTTGATGAGCTCCTTCAGCTCCTCCATAGTTTGTTTACTCGCCACCTCATCGTGAACCGTCTGCCCGCAGTTCTTCACCACCGACTCCAGCACCTGCAGGCAGAATATGTTGCTGATGAATGATCTTAAAAGTCGCCTGTGTAAACTGTTCACCATCTCTGCAGCCAACAGTGAACCACAAACTTCCCCTTTGATTGGCCGATTAGCTCTCAGAGTAAGCGTGACATCGATTCAGACGTCTGAGTCACAATTCCTCTCCTCGGTCTTTGAATGCATTAGAACGTTTTATGCAGTGATCGTCTCTTAGCCGCTACATTTGCTGGTTTGCATGTTGCCTCTGTTCTTACTACTGTACATCCCATTCAATCACATTGCTCCTGTCAATGTTGAATCATGTAGCGACTAAACCGACAAGTGGCCCTCGACATGTAGCGATGCATTCTATCTCAAGAGCAGGGAAGGTTCAAGCCGCTGATCAAGCAGATCGCAATAAAGTAAAACTTCATTATTCCTCCATTAAATTGTGTAAGAATATTTTTAGGGCCAACTTGAAGAATCCTTACTCAAGCTTGTCTACTCCATCACATTATAGTGCACTGTAAAAGTATTTGGTTTTAAGATTAGAATCTCAACCCCAAATGTTCAAACCACAACCACTTACAGATGAATTCTTTACCTCAGCAATGCATTTTAAAAGCATCTTTGGTCACAGCCTTCACTCACCTCAAATGCATAGAGGGCTACATGAGGGTTTTTGTCATTCAGCTTCTTCTTGATGGCTCCGATAGCATACTTAGCTCTGAAAAAACAACAACAACAACATGGTATTAAACAAAGAAAAATAGATGTTCAACAACAACGTTAATCTAGAAGTGGACGGATATACTCACTGGGTGTCTCCTTGTCGAATAAGATCACAGATTTGAAGTATGGATTCCCAGTCGGTTTCCAGCAGCAGCTGACTGGTTGCTTTTTCTGCAAATGGCAAGGATGTTACGCTTAAGCGCAACTCATTTCTAACACTTTACTGCTAGAATGTAACCTGTATACAAACCATATTTCAGTAAACACAATTTAACTGAAAACATTAAGCATTTGTATCCTAGTACTGACAGTTTTCATGAATAAAAACACTGATTGTCAAGGCAGAAACAGCAAATCATCCTCAGCATGAAATGAGATTGAAAGGTTATTTCTAAAAACTATTAGTTGCAGAGTCATGGTTGCAAATTATGTCTAAGTTATGCACCATGAGACAACCTGCTGATTGTCCCAGTTTGACACCATGCTATGATGACTTGACACAAATGTTTTCCTATGAGCAGAGAACTATTTTAGACATCCGTTTGTTCCCCCTACTGGTGGTTTGAATGTTCTGACGAAAATATATTATCTAAAACTGATAACACATATAAACATGACTCCGATTACCGTGAAAAGGAAGCGAGTTTTCTTTTAGTTGCTCGACGCAAGCAGGATTACACCATGAATATTGCAAAACGATATTTACAACAAAGGATTTGTCAATGATCGGCGCAGGGAAGTAAAGACAAGTGAAGTTATTCATAAACATCAGAAGAATAACGAGAGACCACTGAATGAAAGAACAAGGCAGCAAGTAACTTCATATAACCACTTAAGGTCGAATGAAATACAAATAAATCTATCGCAGTAACTGAAAGCAACACTCGATTACAACAGCCGCTCATGTCTGTGAAATGAGCTACTCGATGTCACGTCTTTAATTTGACGGCAAGGTTTATTTACGGCAGCTGACGTGGTTGAATTCTTAAGAGTAAAATGAGACGGACAAGAATAATGGCGAGCCCAGTTAACACATTCAGCCGAAGCGAAAGGCCAATCGCCGTGCTTTAAACATATATACAAAGCACATAAGGCTGTAATGTGCAAGTATAGGGCTTATATTAGTTACAGCTGATTCTATGGGCCTCTGGACAATGGCAGCGAAGTGGTTAGCAGGCTAATGTAGCCGGCCTGACAGCCACAGCCCCACAATATATCAAAACAATACGCTGTTAAAGCCGACGTAGTTACAAAGGACGGTTTTAATTAAAGCGTCTCGAGTGTTACTCACCAAGAAGCCTCTCGAAAGTGCCTCCTCCTTTCCCCATCTCCGTGTCAAGAGTGTTAAAGCGTCTGTCGATGTGGGTTGTTGACGGGTCCGGTGATTTTCTCCGCTGAGGTTAGCCTCAGTGTTAGCCACCTAGCACAGCTGTACTGCCTTACATCACTACCGGCCTGGAAACGGCTCCAGCCTTGCCGACTAGCGCCGTCCAGCGACCTGATGATGCCATGGCAAGCACAAAGTGGCAGTTCTGTAATGTAACGTGAATATCGTTCAACCAACATAGATGAGTAGCCTCGGGATGAGCCGACTTTTGTTCACAAAAAAAAAAAAAATCCGGAACGACTTTTGACCCCGAGTAAACAGCGTTTCCGTATATATATTTAATTTCTCACAACTACAGAACAAACCCTTGCGCGATATTAAGATAAGTTCTTGTTATTGCTTTTGTGTGGTATGATCTAAGATTTTATAATACACACTGTAGACTATTCGTATATTATTTTACATTTGCATGCGCCATGTATAGATAGATTTAAAAATGACAAAATGTAATGAACTCGACAATGATAAACCATAACCATTTTTAAAAAGCTATAAAAGCATGAAATGCAAAAATGGTTACCTACCAAACAGAATACTGACATCCCTCTGGTGCTCAAAAGCACAAAGCAAGTTCAAATTGGACTCACCATTATATATAAAGATAGTGTGGCTCTTGTCATAGACTTTTAAGTCTTTAGACAAAAGGCCAGCGCTCATTCATGACAACAATATATCATTTCACAAGTTTATCTGCAGTCGTTTTTCCCCACAACATTACTGTGGTTTATGTGGATATGTACTAGCTGCCGTGCCGTATTCCAGCCACTCCGGAGCTGACTTAGGTCATGTATGAGTCACTACCTGGCACTGCCAACACTGGCATCCATTGTAGTTGTGCGTCAGAACGTGGCTTTGTCTTCCCATTCTTCTCTTATGTAATGAAAAGGAATGGTCACGATACGCGAGCATCGCCTCAGATGAACAATCCTTTACTCTTAATTTGAGGTCTACAAAGTGTTTCTTTTAACTTTATTGATCGACCAGGATTTTAAGACCAATAATAACATAAATCCTTTAACATAACATGACTGCTTTGCCCCAACGTAGCTTTTTTTCCTGCGCTACAGAAGGAAATGGTGTGGAGAACACTGAGGTTTTGCTGGATAATTCATGCGATCCAATGTGTTTCACTTCATGAGAGAAAAAGAATGTTTTGTCCTTGGTACTGCGGAGTCAGAAGATCACACGCACTATTGTTCCTTTGTGCACGAAGGACACAACTCCACTCGATTGTTTTCAATCTTTTCTTCTAAACAAGAACAAAAAACATTTTGAACTTCTCCATTTAGTCCAATCTTATTTTATATATTGAATTTCAGCATAGTTTGAGCATCATCTCACCCATTTCCTGTTTGATGTACTTTGTCAGTTCTTTTATCTTCCACTTATTCCTAATGGAAAGTGATGCTGAACTCTAACAGTTTTTGGAGAAGTGAAAGGAAGTGCTGTTTCTCCGTACTAAATTGACCCAAAATACAATACAAATCATCATAATCATACATGAAATGTGCTCATGTTTTCTCAGTGAAATGAAGGGAAGACTATGTTTTATTATGACTTCACAGACAGACAGCAAAACAAATGTTATTGGTGGATGTTGTATGAAATAATAAACCCTTTTCAGCCTATCACGATAAACATTAAGTACAAAATAATTACAACAGAGCAGAAAGGCAAGATACAGGGTTGGTCAGAGCTTTAAACTTGTCGGGTCTTAGACGTAGCCTTTGACCTGTGACGCAGGAGCCCTACGAGGGCTACTCTCCCCGCTGCTGTAGGTGGGAGAACCAGGGAGACCAGGAGGGCTGGACCCAGCATAGAGCAGAGATCCTCCGATCAGGAGTAGAGCGGAGGCGCCCCAGCCAATGTAGAGCGCCGGGCCAAGTTCACGTTTGTGCGGAGCCGCCACATGGGGGTCGTAGAAATCCCTGATGATGGAGTGGGCTGTCCAGCAGACCGGCACGAGGTAGAGGAAGCCGGCGATGGCGAAGAGGGCACCGGAAACGCGGGCGATGCGAGCCTTCAAGCTGTTCACGCCGATGCATTTGGTGCACTTGACTCCCAGGACCCCCAGGGTCAGACCAAGGCCGCACAGCAAGATGGAGAAGACAGTGAGCCCCCGGGCGGCCTGCATGTCGCTGGGCAGAGCCAGCAGGCTGTCGTACACCTTACACTGGATCTGACCGGTGCTCTGCACGATGCAATTCATCCAGAGACCTTCCCATATGATCTGAGCCGTCACGATGTTGTTGCCGATGAAGGCTGTCACCCTCCACAGTGGAAGAGCACAGACCACTGCCCCGGCCACCCAACCCACAATGGACATGATCAGGCCCAGCAGCTGCATCCCTGTCGTTGCCATGGTGACGGATGTTGCTTCACTTGGAGTCAAATCTTGTCTGGAAACAGTTCCAAAGTCAGTCTAAACACAGAGCTCCACCGCCGGCGTCTTGGATATGAGGAGGCTTTCACTGCAGAGAACCTTGAAAACAGAGCACGACAAGCTTTTCATGAATTATTTAATTTCTCCACAAGAAAAACATAGCATTGTTTGGAGCATATATTCATGATAAATATTTGGCACATGTTTTGCAGATTCCATCCAGGACCACAGAGAATGGCCGTCTTTGACGGGGCTGTGGGTGTGGAGCGACGCCTAACTGGGAGAGTGGATTATCTCAGAAAACATGAGGAGACTGAACACAAGCAGCTTTCATGGCCACTTTAGTGGCAAAGGTCGACCACTGACATCCATTTGTCACAGCAAAACAGCATGAAAGATCAGTCGAAGGGTCGCTTGCTCTCATCGGACGAAACAGCAACAGTTAAATAAGCTCAGGCCCGGCTGCACCAGTGTGAAGGCAACAGAAACATCTGCAAACATGCTAAAAAACAAGCAGAGATGGAGCTATGGGAAGAATGTTTACCTGAAATAGCCCCTTGGATGTTCTCACTTTTGTTGTGGTCCAGAAGTGAGAGCTGAAAGTGTCTTGCTTTGGTGAGGATGTGGTGGATTCCTGGCCCTGAGATATGGCCCCCGAAGAAGCTGCTGTGAGTGTTGGGGTTTGAGAACAGAAGGTGGTCCAGCTTCTGCACCAGGGACTGAACTGGAGCTGGGTCTACCCTCCGCGATGCCGAGCCTGTGTGGCAGTGGGCAGAAGCGTGTGTGCATCGCCGTGTCAGTGTGTGAATGCACAAACGTGTTGGAGTGTGTCTCCCGGTGCCTGGTGTACGGACACAATGCCTCGCTGTTGTGTTTGGCCGTCCCGCCCCGCTCCTTGTCAACCTCTCTCCCAATCCTTCCAAGTCAGCGACACATTTCATCCACTTTCTCTTTTCTCTTGTTCTTTTCTTCTCTTCTGCCCTTCATTTTGTTCAGGAGTTCCATTCAAGAGTCCTTGGTTCTTTCACAAAAAAATGTGGTTCTTCTGATAGAAAATCAAACAAATAAATACAAAGAAAAATGGGGAAGACTTTAGATGCTGCAGAAACTGGAGCAGATAGTCAACGGTGCAGCGTTTTTGCCTCCATGTAAACGACCGGGGGTGAAAAAGGGATGAAGCTGGTCAGTAAAGGTGTCTGTGAAAGTGTAAATGTGTTGTCCAGATTCCCCACAGTAAAAGGAAACACGACCTTCACGGTAATCTAGGAAGACACCCACTCTCTTGGGTCTCTGCTCCAGAGCCACCAGGGTGACAGGAGAGCTGTTGGCCACATACTGGCCCCCGACTCTCAGGCCTAAAGTCCAGAAGCCATTCGCCGGGCTGACGGTGAACTTGCCCTTCCTGTTGACAGTCTGTCTGACAACACCCAGGTTCCACTCCAGCTTCTCTCCAACCTCCACCTCCCAGTAGCAGCGTCCGCCGCTGAAGCTCTCCTTGGCCAGGACGTTGGCGATGCGGTCGAATCGCTTGGGGTGATCAGGCACTTCCTGGAACTTGTCTGTCTGCCTCACCTGCTTCCTGTCGTCGGATACCGACAGGCACGGGTGGGCTGTTTTAGCACTCAAGTTGATGTCGACTAGGAGAAGTTGGTAGATTAGACTCTGATAATGTCTTTCCTCACTCATCTGATACATACCTGTGTATTTCTCAATCCTTTTCAGTTCTATAAAAGAAAAAAGGGAAGTCTAGAACAGAACTGTGTGATTCATATATATGAATATATATAAATGTATATATGAATAAAAGCAATAAAAAACAATACAAAAGAAACAAAACAATCAAACAGTAATTTTTTTTTCATTACATATATATATATAGACAATAAAATGAATAAAAGCAATAGATATTTTTTTTTCATTCATTTTCATAATATATATATATATATATATATATATATATATATATATAGGCAATAAAAGTTAGCTTGTTCAATATGATGGTGATAGTAATGATTCTCTGACCAGATTTCGAGAGTCGGTTGACCTCCACTCTCATCTTCTCCATCATGTCCGACAGCGCTCTTCTGGTGACGCCGAGACACGGGTCGCTCTCGATGGTGACGTCAGACCAGTCTTTAATGTTCTGCTGGAGGAGCATGGAGGAGAAATCTCAGCCGGAGTCATTCGCTTCCTGTCACGTCAGGTGAGGTCATGGTTACCAAGTCCAGATGCTTGATGGTTTCGGTGCAATCCATTGTGATTTGCTGGTGAAGGTGGACACTTTCGTCCCTCATCAGCTGGATTTCCTGCTCCAGTTCCTTCACCAGGGTTGCGACCTTCTCCTCTTCCACTCGCTGCCTGGCTTCGATTTCAGCCACCACGGCCTTGTGGCGCTTCTCCATGGCGGTCACCAAGGCGGAGAACACTTTGTGGCTGTCCCGCACTTCCCTCAGGTACGAGCTCTTTACAGATGGCATCATTCAGTCAGGCACATCAACATCCACTTCCATAAAGACTCACCTTTTGAAGCTCCAGCGCCTGTTTGAACTTCTCTATCTTCTGCTGCCTTTCCTGGATCATTTGCTCGACATCTACCACCTTGTTAAGAGCAGTTCAAGCAATCCTTGTCAAAAACAATTCCATGAACTGTCAATACGAAAGAGTTCATTACAATCTCCTCCTTGGCTGGTTTCTCGGGTCGATCCTTCTTGTATTTGTCCGACAGCTCCGCCAGGATTCGGTTGACGCTGAGGTCAGGTCTGTTGGAGAAAAGTCTCCTACACTGGGGGCAGTATCTGGACTGGTGTCTGCTCCAGAACCCACACAGACAGGACAGGCAGAAGCTGTGGCCACATGGTGTGGTGACCGGGCTGGTGAAGATGTCTTTACACAGCGAGCACACAAAGTGCTTCTCATGGAGGAGGCTCACCGTGGAGGCCATCGCTGCACCAACAGGAAGTAAAAAAAAACATTTTGGACACGGAAGATGAAATAAAACTGATATAACCTGTTAACTTGACAAACAACATTTTCAATGTTAGATCCTGCGTGTGTATATATATATACAGTATATATACACTACCGGTCAAAAGTTTTAGAACACCCCAATTTTTACTAAAAATTATTCCCTTTAATGTCTCATTGCACTCATACATGAAAGCATAGTACAAATAAGCAATTGGAGTCAAAAAAAGAAATTATGGAATCAATTTATAGACCAAAATGTGCTCTAAACTGTTGACTCATCAAAGTAGCCACCTTTGGCAGATATAACAGCTGAACACACACGAGGCATTCTTTCTACAATAGAAATCCAATATTCTTCAGAATATGTTGAAGAAGTTCCCATAAATGTGCGGCACTTGTGGGTTGCTTTGCTTTCACTCTTTTGTACTTTTGTACTATGCTTTCATGTCTGAGTGCAATGAGACATTAAACCGCATAATTTTCAGTAAAAACACTGGAAAAAAAAAAATAATAAAAAAAAAAAAAAAAAAAAAAAAATATATATATATATATATATATATATATATATATATATATATATATATATATATATATATATATACACATTTATGACACATTTTGTTTATGTAATTTCTGACATAATTCATTCCTTCGATTATATTTGGAATTAAAATTTGACTGCACCCACTTTTTTTATTATTATTTTTACTTCTTTATTCATTTTACATATGTAAAACACATTTACAAGGAAATTTTTATGGAAGCAAAATATGAATTCCAAAACAGTATTTGTATCGAAGTTAATCATTGTTAAGAAAATATTTTGTGGCTTTTGTTCCCTGCTGACGTTGGTTCAAGCTTGTTCAATCATTAATGTATTCAACGCTGATAGCTGACACGTGGACGGATCAACAGACAGCGACAGAAACTTGACCAACCACACAGCAAGCATTTTTTTTAAAAATGTCAAAAATGTCCAGCGACATTAATGTGAAATGTGGAACTGGTTCTTTTTATATAACACGTCACCAGACGCAGCTGTTTTGGTCTGTGGAGACATCCGACGCACCAGGTCTCTGGACAAAAGCTTTTTGTGGTTAATGTTTTCACAAAAAGCAAATATGTTTGCCAAGGTTCGGCAGACGCAACACACTGCGTCTGCTTCACTTTGGAAGTGATGTGAAGTATGTGACCAAACAGGTAGAAGCCAAGTGGTTTCTCAATTCCCAACTAAAAATAAATCAAAACCCTTTATTATTCGTTTCATTTTAAGGTTTATTTTGAATAGTTTAGACATGATTTAATTTTAAAACAACTGCTAAAAAGTACTGAACATCAAAGCCTGTATTCAACATCTTACTCTCAAGCTACAGTAGAGAACAAAATAATCTTTAGAAAAGTCCTTGAAACAAATGTGCTCTTACCTTTCTGGTCCTTATGAGGGAGTCAGATTGTTCTGTTGATCATTTGCTGAGCAGCACTAGTCACAGGTGTGTGCTGTGTGAAGAGGAAGCAGAGGAGCATTCTCAAGCCTGACTCCACCCACTGTTATCTGAGCTGTACTTTAGCCCAACTGCAGCATGTGCTTGAGCGTGCGTGACTTACACCCATCATTATTTTGGATTGTTCCGGAACAAAAGCATCTGCACTGAAGACAATGGATGAAACAATGTGAAACAACTTCTTCCTCACGCACTCTGGCATGAAAATGGGTGTCTGAACTTGAAATACTCAATAATATAGTAGCAGTATTGGTTACTGTTCGAAGTCCTTTTATACTACTTTACAGCTTAGGTTTTACCAATTGTATGAGGGAATGACCGTCATTTACATCTGAACCATAGAGAGCTAACTCTGTGTCAGTCCTGGGGGGGTGAAACTCCAGTATCAGTACAAGGACAGGGCCGTCTGAAGTGTCAACGAAACTAGGTCTAAATCCAGGGAGTTGCCGAAGAGGAAACCAGTGATATTGGAGACTTTGGCAGGAAGCAAAGTGAGGCTCGGGGGCCACCGGTGGCCGTTTGCTTCTACTTATCCGCCCGTCAGGAGGTTAGTGTGAAAAAAAAAATTGAAGAACTCTGGCTTTGTTTTGTGTTTATTCACAATTCCATCTACCCATCCATCCATCAGCCACCATCCATTCACCCATCCACCCCTCCATCCATCCAACTGCCCATACTCCCATCATCGTCCATCCATCCTCCCATCCTCCATCATCCATCTATCATCCATCCAGTCATCTGTCCATCCTCCCATCATCCATCCATCTATCCATCCAGTCATCCATCCCTCCATCCTTCCAAAGACCACACAATAACACTACAAAATGGATAGACTACACAAGAACCACACCAACAATGAAGTTTAATGTAAAGAAGAACTTACAGAGTCAGAGTAGTTGTTCTTTGAGTACTGAGGTAGAAGTACTAGAGCAGATGGACCAAAAGATTTGGGGCTATTGGATGAAGCTTCTTTTCAGATAATCGGGAGAAAGGTGCCAGTGACCTGAATATCAAGGTGACAGATGAAATGCCTTCTCCCTGCAGGTATGAGCCAGGTGCAGTGATGGAGTGGACAATAGTGAAGTCAATAGTGAACAAGTCTAAGCTCCCACAGTAGTGTGCAGGCACAATAACTCAACTGGTCAAGCACGAGGAGCTGCAAAGAAGCGATTGATGAAGATAGAGTTGAAGTTGAGTCTCGCGGTTGGAGCCACTCTGTCGTCCATGTGTTTTATAGCCACCTGAGCTGTTCCCCCCGCAGAGCCGCCCACAGCCCCTCCTATGATGCCGTAAAGAACCATCCCCACTGGTCCCTCTATAGCACCAAACAGCGCCCCCATGACAGCCCCCACAAAAATACCCGTTCCGAGTCCTCTAGCGAGGGATGTCCGCAGCCATTCGTTGTCCATCTCTGCTCTGGCCCGGATCTCCGCGCTGGAGCTGGCGGCGTAGGCGTCTTGCTGCCGATACAGTTCTTCTGCAATATACTGCTGCTCCAGGTCGTTCCAGGTCTTCTCATGCTCTCCAGACTTCAGCTTCCGCAGCCTCTTCTCCTCCTTCCGCACACTGTCCTCAGCCTTTTGGAAGGTGCTGCTGGAGAAGCAGCCTCCCCCCAAGGAGGCCACCATCAGCTCAATCTTCTGACGCAGCTCCCGGTCCCGACTTCGATCTCTCCAGTTCTTGCTGAAAACATGAAAGCGCCCCCCGAACTTCTCGATTAAATCTCTCAGGTGCCAGTCGGTTTTCTTCACTCTGTTCTCCACCAAAGGTCCATCCAGGTTTCCTTCATAAGCCAGGAGGACGATGCAGTGTCGCAGGCAGTGCCTCCCAAAACGCTTCATCATCAGCTTCGGAGTCTTGATGTCGTTTGGGGAGATTTTCTCGATGTCAAAGGCCACCAGGAAGAGATGGGGCCCAGGGATGGACAAACACTTGGACCTCCTGACCTCCATCTTCCTCTTCGCCTGCGATATATCTTTGTCGTAGATGTTGGGCGCATTGATAACTGCGATTCTTCTCCCAGCAAGCTCCCCGATGTTCTTTCTGCTGCTGGAAAGGCTGTTGGTGTCCTTCAAGAATTCCTCCCGTCCCAGAATGGCATTGGTGAGCTGGAACTGCGACGGCCCACTGCTGCCCACCACGAGAAGCCTCAGCTCCAATCCAGAACCTACACAAGTTGCCAAAGCCACGGTTCATTTCACTTGGTCTGGATTTACATTTCTAGATTGAAATGGTTAAAAATAATTTCAGTTAAATATCCCTATTGAACTGGCTATGGCTACTGGCTATTACTGCAGGTGACTGTACTATTGCAGTTCTCAATAGTACATGTTCCCTCCTATCACAATCATCAAATCAGTTTTATGTATCCAGTTATCATTTGTAGCCAGTTCAAGCCTCATCTTAATATTACAGTTACTGCTTAATTTGTAGCTTGTATTGAAGTACTTCACACTAGTTTTTATTTTTAAATCAGTGGAATTATTATTAGTGTTTTCAATATTGTCCACCACAAACAATTCAAATAGCCGATAACTTGATAAAAATATAACCTCATGTAGTGTGATTTAACAAAATGCAATATTTTTCTTACGTGAAATTTGACAGAAAAATGACCTACCTTTTTTTCTTTTCTCCATTTTCCAGCCTGGTAGGTGTAAATACGTTGCCCTTATTGCGGTGTTCTCCTCACTGGCTCCAAAATCTGGATAGAAGTTCACCCATTTTAATCCCGCCCACTTTTGTCTCTTTCAGGAAGTGCGATGAATTTCACCTGAATGAAGTCGCTGACAGTTCACGTGTTGAGCTGAGTTAAGAACAAAATGCTATAGATGTAGTTCCTTCGGTGGTGTATCTTATACTTCAAATGATTTGTCCGATATTAAGCGAGTCATTGCTGCAGCAATGCGATGGTCTTTCTCTGGTTTTACATAACTTAATCTGTCGGATCACAGACGCACTGTGGAGCTGCAGACAAATCGATACCTCATTAAATGGCTTTGATCGTGTTGGAGTTTCTGGGGAAATTATATTCTAAAAATAGACGGATGTCCTCATGTGTTAGTGGAGCAGTAAAGGGTTTACATAAACATTTACGCTTTATTTTGTCACTCGGAACAGAACTGCAGGAAATCAGGAATTTGTTTTGCTTTTATCATGATGCGATTTATTCTTAGACATGATGAAAAAAATTGTGTCCATACATTGTTTGGGTACATGCCATCTTCACCTGTTATTCATGAAAAAGTATAAACATTCGCTCAAGGTAATAAGCGCACTATATTAAATAAGCTAAACAGCGACACTCTTTGGTCAAATACTGTATTGCACGTACAAAACAAGGCATTGACACGGACGTCAATGCCTTGTTCTGTTTTGGGTCTTTTTTCCCCGCTATATTTTGATTGAATACATTAGATGATAAGGGGGACGTTTTAATATAATAGATCAGGAAAGAGAGTCCAGAATATGAAACTCTGCACTTCCTGTTTTGGTGTGACGTCATAACCTGCCTCAAGCGCTGTCTTCATCGGTCTGTTTTAAGTTATTTCGAATGAAGTAGGTGATGCGCTTATACGCTGTGATTCACAGACAAAGCCAATCTGGGTCGCAGTCTCAATCCGTCCAAACTTCCACGGTGAAACTGAGTCATGAGAATGATCAGACGCACGTTTGGACCAGCCGGACGTGTCATCGCTTCTGTCCCACGCTTCTCTGCTTCTTCTTCTGCTGGACACGTGACAGAAGATGGAAATGAATCGACTGACATTGTCCCAAAACAGGCCTCTCTCTACGTGCACGTGAGTGTTGACCAAATGCGCCGATTAAATGGAATAAATATGAAAACGTGAGGATCCATTTAAACCCGTTAAGTGTCCTTCCACAGTGGCCTTACTGCCTGAGAAGATGCTCCTACTGCAACTTCAACAAATACATTCCCAGAGACAACAACGACCAAATGATGACGGCGTGTCTCCAGATGGAGACCGAAACGTTACTGAGGATCAGTCAGGTGTCCAGGTATGAGGACTCAAACCTCCTCTGCCACCCTCCTGCTGCTGAACCTCATTTCCTCACAGGATCACATCAGTGTTTTTTGGCGGTGGAACTCCAAGCCTGGCTCCTGCCTCCACTGTCTCTGCAGTACTTGACACTGTCTCCAAACATGCCTCGCTCTCACATCATGCAGAGGTCACCTTAGAGGTCAACCCGACTCCCGCTGGAAGGTCCAAGTTGGCAGATTTCTGTCAAGCAGGAGTGAACAGGTTTTCTATCGGCGTCCAGGTGGATTTGTTCTTCGCAAATGTTTATATTACAACAAGTGTTTTTTGTTAGAAGTGAAGTATCATGTTTATTATTTTGTCTTAGTCTCTCCAGAACACCGATCTGGCAGCCCTGGGTCGAGACCACAGTTCACTCGACGCACTGCAAACTCTGGAGCAGGCCAGGAAACTTTGTCCCGGCAAAGTTTCCGTGGATGTGATGTTCGGACGACCCCGACAGAGCGTGAAGTCCTGGGAGTCTGAGTTGTCAGAGCTGTTGCGCGTATGTGACGACCATGTGTCGCTGTACCAGCTGACGTTGGAGCGAGGAACGCGGCTGTTCAGACAAGTGGAACAGGGAGAGATGACGACTCCTCCTGAGGAGGCGGCTGCTGACATGTATCACGTGGCCAGAGCGACGCTGCGGCAGCACAGCTTTGACCAGTACGAAGTGTCAAACTTCGCAAGACACGTGAGTCGTCCAGAAAAATAACATTTGTCTCTTATTCATCATGGAACAAACAAACATTTGACAAGAAATGACCCCATGACACATTAGTCAACGTGAATAACAACAACTTTCTGTACACGTGTTGTTTTGCTAGAAATGCAGCTACTTACTCTTCTATTTTTACCACAGCTCTATATTTTTTAAGCTCCAAAAATAAGATTAAATAATTAAAAGATATAATGCGACATCCACTCCCGCTCCTAACTTTACTTATTTTATGCTTATTTATGCTATTTATGTATGTATACTAGTTTAACTTCTACTAAACATACAACACTATGGCACTAACTAGAATAACAAATAAAGCTAGTTAAAACTACATTTCAGCAATAATCTTCTTCTTCTTCATACGTTAATTCCAGTAGCTGAAATTATCTCCCCAAGTTTAAGCGTTAAAAAGCTGCCAATGATATAATGTTATTTATCAGTTTAAACAAGCAAAGCTACAAATGGTTAACTACAAATGAACTTAATAAAGAAGGGTAAAACCCTCCATTTTAACTATCCAAACGGCATTACTACAACAAGTTCCAATCCAAACCTCAACAGAAACCACCCAAACTGCTGAACTTAAACCCCTCAACATCTTGGTTTCCAACTGCTGGAGAGGCACCCAAAAGTGCGTCTAGCTATTCTTCACAAAACATGATTTGCTTTTATTTTAACATGCAATAATTTTACTGTTATATTGTGTATATAATACATGTATTTAACTACATTCTGTTCCATTTTTCTCCTAGTCCTGGCTTATTATGTAGGGGTGACTAAGGACCACTGGTCTGTAACCACTATTCTTTCGTCCCCAAATGAAGTTCAACACTGTAAATTATCCTAGATTTTTTTCTTCTTCTGCGCCACCACTTGGCATTGTAATATACATCAGATGGTTTTGTCTAAATAATGGCTCTTTTTGTTTGCCTCTACAAGTGGGACAATCAGTCTGTGAACAACTGTGATGTGACTTCATTGCGTAAACACTTCTGTGCACAGTTGGACCCAGTCGATGTGTGACTTTGTGAAGGAGTCACTGTCATAACTCAGTGGCTGCTCCACCAGACTGACAACACATCAGCTGTCACTGAAGGCCTAATATGGCTGGAGTCTCTGGACTGGACTCGCTGCCTTGACCCCGTGACCCCAAGACAAGCAGAATACAATGAATTCCACTTATTTTCTTCCTGATGACAGAATGCTGTGAGTCACCACAATCTAAACTACTGGAAAGGTGGACAGTACATCGGCGTCGGCCCAGGTACTTTACATCAACACTTTCCACTGAAACTTGATGGCTGAGAAAAGCTCTTCCGCTCTGCACCAGGAGCTCATGGTCGATTCATTCCTCACGGAGAAGGAGGTTCGACCCGTGAGGCTCGGACGCAGACGCTAGAACCTGAGGTGTGGATCCGAGAGGTCCGGCAGCGAGGCCATGCGACGCGGAGGAGGATGAAGCTGAACCATCTAGAACTGTGAGATCTCATGGAAGTTTTGACAGAAGAGTGTGCACATGTCTGTGGCCCTGCAAATGTTCTGTTCCTGTTCTGTGATTGTCATTGGTGATTCACTCGCTGCCATGTTCTCACTATCAGAGTCTCATGTTTGCTTGTCAGGCTGCAGGAGGTGTTGGTGACGGGACTGAGGATGACGGACGGCATCACACAACAGGTCGACCAAACTTCCACCCTTATTATTGATGATAATATTAACGGAAAATGTATTTGATCTCACAGCACTGGGACCTGTTTAGCCCTGAGTCGGGTCTTCATGAGGTCTTCGGTGCCTCCACAGAGGTCAATGACTTAATCCTAAATGGCCAGCTGCTTCTCGATGAGAGGTCAGGACATTGTAATGTTCCTTTTGGCAGTTTTTTATTTTTATGTCGTCCCTGGTCAGAGGTTTGCGCTGCTCTTGGGATGGACTTGCTGTTCTGGACAGCCTTCTGCCCACTCTGATGCTGGCCCTGGAGACAAGGATCCTCCAGAGACCGCAACCTGAAGAAAGGAACTCGCACTCATCATGATGTTGTGGTGCAGGTTCTCACTCTGCATTTACCACCTCCCCTCATTTCTGCTCTTGTTGCTTCCCTTTCACTCAAGCTGCTCCTCATCTCTCACAGATCAGTTGTTTCACCCTGCCTGCACTCTCTTCTTCACCTCACCACCATGGCCTTTCACTGCGGTCGAAGCCAGGTCTATTTGGAATTTTAGTTTAGCATCTTCCATCTTGGTTTTTGGAGTGCAGTCAGACAACCACCAGTGAGACAGGATCTGGTACAGACATATAAGTATTATATTAAAAAATATTAGTCAAAGATAATAGATAAAACGTTTTTACTTGCTTGGTATAACTAGTATTTTTTTATAAAAAAATAAAAATAAATAAAACAACATCCTTGTTTGTTCTCTCCTCTTTATGGTAGTACTTTTTTTGACAGTTTTGTCTGACTCACTAAAGTGTCTGACTCAGCACTCATTAATATTCATGACAAAACTGAGTGTTTGTACCTTTCATCTTCTGACCTGTAGCAATATTGGCCTCCTCATTTATTTCAAATACTCAAGACAGGGACCATTGATTTACCACAACTTTCCCCCTCATTCATATTCATGTCGTGGGCCTTCAATGTGAAAAGAATACTAACCAGGAGCTCTCAGACAATGTCCCTGGAAATGTGTGATGCTTGTGTTACCATAGCAACACAAGAGCGAGTAAACTAATGACGCTGATAGATTTTAAAAAAAGAAGCATTGTGACACTTGGTCCTTGCGGGATGACGCTCTTCTGTCTGCGTGGGTGTTTATGTGAACAAGGCTGATGACAACAATAGTTCACGTTTGAGGTTGCTTGACTCATCACTCTCACACACTTACTCAGCCTCGCACGCACAGCCTTTACGTCCTCGAGTGTTTGAAACTGAAGGACGCTCTTCTTCATCTTGTATTTTTATACACAAAATGGACGCTTATCATTTATTCTTCCTCTCCACAAGCTTTATTGTGTTTGAAATCGTGGCCAGGCAAAGGCAGCTGTCTGATTTATTCATTCATAAGTGTTTTTTAAATCCGTTGTATGATGAGGGAAATGGAATTTTACCTGATAAATACTATTCGAGTCCAGTCCCTAACGTTTTTCATTCTTAATTCTGTAAAATGTCTTTGATATGAATGATTGGTAACTGCACAGTTGACTTAGAATAGAATATACACCTGTTATTTTAAGGTCAGCTACGATCTATTATGGCATTTTTACCATTTCGTTTTTAAATAAATGACGATTTTCATTTTATTGTGGCATCATTTTTTTAAAATGTTTATCAGAATTCTGTAGTATCTGTATATCAGAAATATTATCTTTTATCTTAATGGTTTATGTGTTTTATCATATTATTTTAAATTTCAATGGTTCATTTATTTTGTACACCAACAGAAAATAAGATTTTTCCCTTCATTTCAATTTCTACTGAACACAACAGATCAGCACACGCAGTTGAGACAGTAATAAATGTTTTATTCATCGTTAAATATCGCGATACATCGAACTGTACAGTACAATATAAAGGCACCGGTCCAGCCGGCTCCTACAGAGTATAACTCCTGACATAATAGAACATTGCAGCGTACTACTACAATTGGTTTTTCGAGAAGGCTCGCGATTCATTGAATCTGACACCCCTCGGGTTTGCTGTGTTTGGCACTTGATCCAAGCACCATCTTCAGGTCGCTGGTGAAACTCGGCCTGCGCGCGAGTGGATCCACCGCGGCGCACGGCGCACCGAGCCCCCGCGTCCTGCTCCACCTCCTCCGGCCGCGCGTGTTCACGCACAGTGAGTGGTAGGTCAGGAGGGACACGGCTTGATGCAGAGTAGGGCTGGTCTCCACGGGCAGCCCACCGACAACCGCGAGTTCCATGAACGCGCCGTCCAGCCCGCTGCCATCTCTCGCCGAAGTCTCGATGTAGTAGGCGGATTCATCACCGAGAAGCGCCGTCACTTCTGACCTGCTGACCTCTCTCCGCTGGTCCACTTTATTGCCACAGATCACCACCGGTACCACGGGGCTTTTCTTGAGCAGTTTCGCTTTTGCCTCTTTTATTTCGGCGAGAAGATCGCAGGCTTCGATGAGCGACTCTCTGTCATCCAGACTGAAGACCAGCAGAAAGATGTCGCCTGAGGAGACATTTACGCACAAACTTAGAGCCAGTTTTCATCGTTAAATCCAACAGCATCACGAATCAGCAAACACATCCAAAGTCAGTGATCGATATAGCGACAGAGATTCTTTTCGAAATCGCACCTGTGAGGATGGAGAGCCTGCGCTTCGCCGGGAAGTTCCGCTCGCCGGCTGCGTCCAGCAGATCTACTTGATACGCTTCGCCTCCGACGTGGAAAAGCTTCCGGTGGAAATCCTCACTCGTGGGCTCGTAGGTCTCCACAAATTCTTCCCCCAAAAACCTCCTGATGATGCTGCTTTTGCCGACTCTCGGTCCGCCGAGCACCACGATCCTCTGCCGGTTCCGGGGTTTGATCACACCCTGCAGCTCCAGCAGGTCCATGGACCGCTTGGGGACTCGGTCAGTCGAAACTAGTCGATTTCCCGAACTCGACCTGGCTTCAGCATCTCCTTTGCCACTTTGTCTTGACTGCTCTTTGACCTTTCTGAGCATGCCCATGCCGCTTTTGGACGAGTTGTAGAATTGGAGAAGTTTGGATTTTGCGACGGCTGGAAGAGTCGGTTGGTGGTGACTGGTCAAGATGTCGAACATGCCGAGGAAGCTGGAACTTCTCAGTCGTTTTCATCCCCTTGTTCCGTCAGCCTCCTCCGGGCATCAGGACATTTGTCCAAATCTTACCAACCTCGCTCAGTCTCCGAGTGCGCGGACAGAGTCGGATGGCACCTCTTATAGTCTCCGTCAAGGGCTGCGCCTGCGTCATCGCCTCTCATCCTCAGAATATGCCTTAAATAGAATTACAACAGCCTCCCATTTTTTTTCTCCAAACGTTCAAGATGTCCGTGAGTTTCCTGCTAAGAGACATGTTATTTATAAACAGCGGCGGGACATTCATTCTCCATTACTGCCCCAATTTTAATCTATTGTGGAGGAAAAACTAACTATATAAATGTAAACCAGAAACACATTTTTAAAGGATTTCAGAAAATGCAAACATATCCTAAATTTATAAATAATAAACATTAATTTTACTGTCACAATATTTTAAAATAACATATACCCTAAATTAGATACATTTTATTTAATGCATATAATATTATTGTTTTTCCCGTTGTTTTGAGAAAGAAAATTATGATTTCTGACGGCAGCAAGTCATTCTATATTGAATCATATTCTGACCAAATGCAGGTGAAAGTGAAGATACGAAATTTGCTGAGAATATCTGGGTTTTTATTTCTAATTCAGGTACTTTTTTTTTTTTTTCAACACTCACTTCTGTGGACAAATGACACGCACCTGAATATTTTACAATGAATATAGAAGTAGAACTATTGGGTGAGGGACTTAAACACCTTTATTTTGATTCACTAATTACAGAAAAAAAAATATATGAGTCAAACCAAAACTCAGATTATTCACGTATGCAAATGTCAACATCAACTCCAGGTGCGCCACATTATGCAAAGTGACGTCATAACCGATACATCCACGATGAACCAGACTAAATGAGACTCAGCAACAGCAAATTAAAAACTAAAATAACCTCAGATAGAATCACGAATTAATCACGATTAATTAATCATAAACTGATTAATTGCCTTTTTTTTCCTCAAGTTCCACCTATACTAACTGCATGAGTCGATGTAGAAAACTTGTGAGACAAGATCATTCATGAGAACGTAGATGGTCCACTCTAACAGACAATTTGCTTGGTCCTGAGAGAAAGTTGCCCCTATGGATCTTATATAAAGACTAACAAATGTGCATCCACATGTTGTTCCACTAGCCAACCAACATACGCTGACATACACTTTTTTATGAGAGTCTTATGTTACATCATTCTCCCATACTTCACTATGGCCCTTCATTCTCAGGGAAAATCCTCACTGACAGTCTGACATCACCATCCACCTTCTGACACCATTTGTGGCCTCCACCTCACTTCCGAAGTCTGATCTTTTTTGGGGAAAAAAACACACACACGAACGGCCCAACAGGGTGAGTGACCTTGCAATGACGCTAGCAGGGCTTGAACCACGAAGGGCATTGGCTTGATGGTGAGGAGCAGAGTGAGATGATGAATCAGGTCAGAAACATTTAATGTACCTGATCATTTATAGCAACTGGAGGTGACAATGCTTCCTGTCTCATTAGAGATAAGTGGTTTAACTAATGGACTGATAATTGCTTGCATCCCGGTCGTCATGGCGACGGGAGGTGTGAATTATTGAGCGCTAGCTGAGTGAGCTTCCAGTCACGGTTGCCATGTGTTTGTTGGCTGATGATGCCCTTATGTTTCTCCACCAGAGACACTATGCACCTCGGAGATGAGATTAGTCATTTGCAGGTCGTGTTGGCACCGATCACGACTCGGCTGCGTGTGAAGAGCCGAGGCAACAGCTCAGTCTTTGCTCTATGATTCACAAGAAATGATGAAGACGCTGAAATGACGCCATCACCAGCGGCCGCTTTTGAAGTTGTGGACATTTTCTTATAGAAACCCACAATTTCATGATTTCACAAGACCATTATATTATCTCTGTCTCAGATACAAAGTTGACGAAAAGCAATAGAATCTAGAAAATGTATGTGAAACATGTTTATCTTGAGCTGGGGAATTGACTAAATCTTAAAACACAGGTGTCAGACTCAGGGCAAATTCAGGAAGCCCCTCGTCTTGCCTACACACCTCTACGATTCCCCTTCAGTGCAGTTCTATTTAAATAAGAATTAATTTCAAGCTCCTGTCGGCCACATAAAGTGACTCACCGGGCTGGATTCGGCCCCCAGGCCTCGAGTTACTGTACATGTCTTTGCAAGCAATAACTGCATTAGGCCTCTATGGGGTCCTGAATTTAGAAGAAAAAGGCATCTTAGGTTACAATTCATGTGATGTGTGTAAGTATTGCTGCACTGCAATGTGTTTCCACGAGTCTGACACTCAGCCCACATGGGAGTAGATTTGTGGGAAGGAGAGTGAAGAGACCCGATGATTGCCATGGTGAGTGTGTGAGCAGTTCACACCGGGTTTTACCAGTTTACATTTCCTTCTGATGCAGCCACAGGAAGTCAAAATGAATGAAACGTGATCCACCAGTATTTAAATATGATCAGTATCTGTGAATTAGTGACACATAGGAGAACAAAAAACTGACATTTTGAAGTGAAATTTGACACATTTTTGTCCCAGTATATTCACACTGTGAAGCACATGTTTACAGAGTCCTGCTTCAGTCCCAGCAGCACCATTGATCAAAGCACGTCACTGGGAGATAATAGATGTCAGGCTTCCTTTCACTGACACTGTCATTCACCCACCTGCTTTGAGTGGGAGAGAGGGAGAGCGCAGGAGTAAATATAGTAGTATCCATGCAAGCAGACTTCTGACTCTGACAGCAACTGTGTCTCACAATGAATGACAATAAATGAGTGTTTATACAGAGACCATGAGCCACTGCTGTTTATGCTGCTTTTTCTTTTCATGTTTGGTGAAATAAATCAATACTATATGAAAAAATAAATAATTACAAAGCAAAAAAAGGCACAACATATAATACATGTCCAGTAATATTACGTGTTTAACACCATTTTAGACTCACGGTTCTACTATAGCTCTAGTAAGTTGTCACCTAGATCTCACTTCTAAACAGATCAGTGAGTGTAGCTCACATTTTAACACGCAAACACACTGAGGCTTTTCACTGTGTGGGCATTTGTGATTTAGAACTCTCGAAATTCAGATTTTCAACGGTAGTAAAAATTGTTTATCCGTCAAGTATTCGAGGGCAGGTCAAGGGGGCAGCAGCCAAACTTAAGAAGGCCAGACTTTCCTCTCCCTTTGTTGAGGTTAAACAAGAGACACAGTCTGCCCCTGTCGTCCTCCCAGTTCACCGTAGAGGAACAACTCAACTGTCTTTCTCTTGTTATAGAGACGATACCAGGTTGCTTTTGAGCATCAATGCATAAAGGTGAAAGCTGCGAATGTAGCTCAAATTACATTTCTTTTTGTCAATTGAAAAAAAAATCCACATTTAGTGATCCACAGGATTTATGTTACTTGAAACACCAGTGACCGGCCGCTAGAGGGGAGCAAATGCACAGGCTGTTGGAGACTAGCTGCCTAAGAATTATTGAATTTTGGTCACGTTTCTTGAACAAAAAGTCACTTAACAAGCTGCACACGTTTATTTTAAAACTCTGAATTAGTGATTTTCAATCGCTTGTAATTATTATATGACAATAAGAGATGCCTTTGGCAACGAGCGAACTCATCTTGTGCGTCATCTCAAAAATAGCGTCTTATTCTCTTTAAGTCTCGTGTAAACAAGTGACGCGGAAGTCTAGTGACTGACAGCTGGACATGGTAAACACGACATAGAAACTGGGAACAGTCCAGATAAGGAAACCACAGGAGCCTGCAGTTGAAATGACTGTGGATCAGAAAAAAATATTGTATTACCAAGGTTATGTATTTGTCTGTAAATGTAAAATTAAAACAAAATAAATATATAATTGAGAGCTTTCTTCTTCGCCCTCGCTGTGGGAGTAATGTTCTGCCACGCTACTGCCACCTGCTGTCAAATTTCATTGCAGCACATGTTTCCAGTAATTAAAAAAATGGTTTTAAATTATATTAGAGCAGTGTTATAATACTGCGGAAATACAGTCAGAATGTAAGTGATAAAATAATATATACATTTAAATGGATTTGTGGTGGAGGCAGTGCTTTTCTTTTTTTGTACTTTTTATTACATTCCCCACTTCCACTTCTCAGCCCTTATGTGTTTTTGTTCCCGTACACCGGATGATCAAAGTGATATGACTATTATTTTTGCAGTGGTAGTGGTAGTCTCTCCTCCCCCTTGTTTCCCAGACCTGGCCCGCATGCCCCCCCAACCCAGTGCTGACATCACTAGGCCTTTGTTGGGAAACAAAGCAGCTCAGGCATCTGTTTTCAGGGGAAATAAAGACACCGGGTGCCAAGTCAGAGAACGGAGGAGTGGCGGCCGAGGCGCATGAGGGATCAGTGAAAGTAGCAGCTGACACTAGCTGGAATCAAAGACTAACCACACCACGGTCCTTGCGACCAGCACGTGCCTCTTTATTTGCTTTTAAATTCCTCAACCGTGAACCCTCACCTCATTGTACTTCTCAGTTCCTACCGTTGAGACAGTTTTTTTTTTTTCTTTAAAGGTGGAGCTGGTATTTCCTGTATATCCTGCTCCGTCAGCCAGTCACCAGACTTGCTGTTCCCTCCTCCTGTTTTGGTCTCTCTCGCATAATCATTACTACCCCAGAGTCTTGACATGATCCCGCGCCTCTTGTAACATTTAGCTTTGCATTAAGTGCGTTCCATGGAGCCAAAACAGATAATAAAACTGATCGGGGGGGGGTGTAATGCATTGGGACGTGACTTCAGACAAGTTCCCATTAGTACTGATAAATAAGTAAATAGCTTCTGCTAAAAAGGAAATGCACTTCTTTGGATGGATCCCAGAGGAAGTCCATTTACTCCTGAAGCAGGCAAGTTCCAGCGTGACATCCACGTTACATCACTGCTGCAGAATGAAGCACCACCCTGCCCGGAG
Organism: Synchiropus splendidus; assembly: GCF_027744825.2. Classification (NCBI taxonomy): domain Eukaryota; kingdom Metazoa; phylum Chordata; class Actinopteri; order Syngnathiformes; family Callionymidae; genus Synchiropus; species Synchiropus splendidus. Next base: position 5,481,962 of record NC_071352.1, read on the forward strand.
ACTTGCACGATGCAGTGTGCTCAAGTGATGCCATATGGAGGGCAAATACAAGAACACGTTCTCCGGGGTGCTATTCAGGATGTGTACACAATGCTATACCCAGTCAAAATACAAACCGACTTTGTATAGTGCTACACACACACACAAATTCATGTTTTTCATTTTCATTTTACAGCAAGAACATTTTGTTTTAGGGAAACAGAACTAAATAAGGAAATACAAATACAAATACAAGGAAAAACTGGGGCAAAAACAGTAATTTTGAATGGCTTTAAGTTATATTAAATGTCATTGAAATTAAACAATAAAAGGAAAAAAAGAATTAATCTAAAGCAGAATAAAAATAATCGTATTTAAAAAATAAAAATAAAAGTTGAAAATGTCAAAAATGTAGAACAGTGAATAACATACATGAGTTTCATTAGTTTTGCTTTGCTGTTTGCTTCGAGAAAGACATGTCATTCTGCCAAACAAATGATGACCTTTTTTTTTAAATTTTATTTCCCGGTTTCATGACTCACGATGACTGCAACTTTGATTTCTTGTAACACACGTAGAGATGGCCATAGATGGTAAAATAAACTCATATACTAACAGTTGCTTTCACAATTTAACTGCTTTATATTAGTTTAGATACAAGTGTAAAGTTTGGAACTAATTGTAACATTTCTTGCTAAAACCTAACCCCAAATTGAGTCAAACAGCTCAAAATATTAGGGAGAAATATTCGCCTTCATATTATTTGGTATTTATAAATCGAGAAAATGGCAATAAGCTTTAAATTGGTAGAACCATGAAACGCAGATTTTACACACATAAATGTTTATTGGTCAACTGTATTTGTTACCAGGTTTTTAGAAATACGTGCTTTGCACTTAATAAAACAAAACCCTGCTATGTTGAATATATAGAGGACACTATAGTTGGCATTCTCACGCGGGGATGCAATGCCATGTCAGCTGTAGGTCATGCCGTGTTGTGTTGTCACAGTGAGAGCAGTCGGAGGACAGAAATAAATAAAGCTGAATGAAGCCCACACGAGTGGAGGCAGTGAAAGGGTTAACTCTGACTGCGCAGTCACCCAGCAGGCCTCCCCCTCTCTTCCCTCCTCCTCCTCCTCCCCTTCCCCTCCATCCATTTCACTGTTTTCAGGGGCCTGTGTCATCCGGACGCTCGGTGCCTTCGAGCCGTGCGCAAAGTTTGAAAGTGGAAACTGCTTTTTCGCAACCAGTCCAGCTTCACACGGAGGTTTCCCGCCGAGCTTTGGGTCTCTTTCCCAACCTTGTTTTTCCTTCCTTCCTCTGCTCCGGGACATGTCGACGGGAGGCGGTTCTTCCTCGACCCTCCTCAACTTGGGACCCTGACGTGCAATGGCATGACGGTAAGAGACATTTTGGGACTCGGTTCTGTTGCTCTCTGCGCTTATTCCGTCGACATTTAAACTTTCACAGGCGGTGCTGAGTCACGTTAAGAGGTTTCACCTACAACAGACGTCCCCCGTTTGACGCAACCTGCCTTTGCTTGGCGTCTCGTCCGAGTTCAGGGCTCTTGAAGTGGCTGCAGACAAGAATTTTACACTGCAGTTCGACCACTTTTACTCCTTTAATCTATCTATCTATATATCTATCGTGGTTGACTATTGGATGAATGAATATGAATATTCAAAAGATTACTAGTATGAAATACCAAATGTCATTGTAGTCAAAACTGTCTTTATATACGCTTTCAGTTTTGATGCGACTGTATGATGTATTCAAAATATAGTTTTTTTTCTGTAATATATTCTATAATATTGTTGTCAAAATGTCTGTGTTCGGCAAACATAATTTTATTTTGTTCAATATGATGAGGCAAACTACTCGCATCTTTCAAAAGAGCTGAGGATTGAAAAGCTTTGTTTAAAAAAAGATATTCGATTATTTTGATTCTTGGAGGCTAATTTTAGCAAAAGGTTTTGCTGCGATCAGTGGAGTAATAACTCACAATAATTCAGCCTGTTTAACGGCGAAGCTCAAAGCTATCGTCATGGCTAACAGTCTAATTTTGGGTAAATTGATATTGAATTTAAATTCATTTCAACATTTACAGCACATTTGGGCCCCATAAAATAACTTGGGTGGCCGGAATTGGTCCCTGAACCTTCAGTTGGCCACAAATGGAAATGATGTTTAGAGTCAAAAGCATTAGGCTTTAAATAAAAAAAGGCATAATATATTTCTACTTTTAAAAATATTTTTTACTTTCACTTTCCCTGCTCTGCTCTGAACAGTGCCATTGTTGTTTCATTTTTTTAAAAAGACATATCCTCCAGGGCGTGTGTTGGTTGAAGGAAGGGGCGCTGTTTTATATTTCCTCATCATTTCTCTCAAATACTCAGCTGCTTCCGTCTCCAGCCTCAACCGTACGCGGCTCACATTCAGACTCCAGATGTGTAGTGACTGACGTAACAGCTGATCTCACTGATCTCATCAGTGAGATCATCATTGTTAGATTTTTGGGTTGTGACATCATAGTTCTGCATCTCCATGTGAAGATGCACTGCACAGCCTCGACTGTCAGATTGTCATTCTCACCTCATCGTATGTCAACATATTGACTTGGTAATAGTCGAATGTGGACTCTGGTGCTAGATCTACCTTCATCCTCAAACTCTTGGGGGCCAAACAGAGACAGTTGCAGGGAGTGCAAAACAGAGATCAGGAAAAACAAGTCTTCACACAATGTGAGATCAATTAGCTTGTCAGTTGTTGGGGACCAAATTTAGCTTCTTGTATCTGTGTTTAGTGGCATCGTCATAGACTGTTGTCCTTCCCCTCTGATTCTGTGCAATTATTCAGGGCTCCAACCGAGATCCATGTTCCATCTTCCTTCAATTTCCTGCAGTCATTCACTGTTAAGTTTCCAGAGAGCCCTCATTGGACACTGTATATATCAGTGTGCGTGAATTCACAATGATCTTGAGGGAACCATTTGGGGTCATTTTAGGCCACATAAAATGACCTGGCGGGCTGGATGAAGCCCCCAGGCCTTGAGTTTGACACATGTACATAAGACATTCCAAGGCTGAGAGATGACAAACACGATGAAAATTCAAGAATAAGGTCATCAGAGTGCGTTTTTTTCATGGAGGAATGTGAGGGAAAGCCTGACACTCAGATGTAAACCTCAAATCCATCCAGTAAAGCAGAAATCTTAGGTCATACTCAAGGCCTGTCACATAGTTATGAATTGCCTACCAATAAATCTCTCCCATGATACATTTGATAAGTGCCATATTGCACTGCAACAGTAGAGGCTTTGATATCAGCTATAAGAGGGCTCACTTCTTTCTTTGTACAATGACTGCTCTAGGAAGGTACTTTGACTCAGTTGAAAAAAGTTTATTTTTTGTCATTGATGACTTCATGCGACTGTAAGATTTTAGAAAAAATAGGAAGTTATTGACAAATATTAATGGTTTCACTTCATCTTTCTCTGAACAGAACTATCTATAAAAAAGAAGCTTTCTGGGAAGCTGAAATTAAGTAATATTGTCCACAAAAATATAATAAAATTCTGTTGACAAAATTTTCAGTTTGTTAAAATGATTGTTTTGATTTAGAAGTAAGCATTTGCCATCACATAATTGCATTTCGTTTATGAAACTCTTTCCGAGTTTAAAGTTCAGGTGCAACACACCGATAAAGGTGGTCCGATAAACACAATTACCTCAACGGCAAGCCGAGATTAACATGTACTTGGATGCTTCTCTACAAGGGTTTATCTTGTAAGGGTGGTGTAACTGGGTCAGAATTGTAGGTCAGAACCTCAGTTTCAACGCCACCCATGTCGATAGTTAACTCGTGTTTGCATTTCCTGGGAAGGGTTAATGATCGGTGGAATTACCTGACAGGCTGCTAGCTAACTGTTTGTTTAGAAGCAAACCACTGCAGGAACTCACACTCTGAGGGGTTGTCTGGAGAAAACTGAGCTGAGGTGTTGTGTTTCATCCCGCTCAGAGGCTCATGTCCAAGCATAGGTCCTCTTCAAAATCTTTAATGTGGCGGCGGAGCTACTTCCCTGAAGTCACAGGATGTTCCCACACTCTGATAAAACAGGACGATTTGGGGCAAATCATGTCCATGCCGAGTAGAAATTTGATTTTAGATTTAGGACAACTTGAAGTAACAGGAAGAGAAGCTACTTTCTTGACAAGGATGCAAAAAACAAATTATAAAGTAAAGAATTGTAAGTAGTGTTGTACACAAACATTTCCAAGCTCAAAATATTAAGGAATATTAAAATATTTCATTGTTTTATTTGTATTTTCCATCATTTACTTCTTTCTGATGGGTAATGACGCAATACAAATAACTGCAACCTGCTACATTTTAATAAAAAAACAACAGACTTGACCACTGTACCGCAGATTTGTCATTGTCGCGGTACTGTTTGGCTTCACTCATATATATATATATATATATATATATATATATATATATATATATATATATATATATATATATGCAGTATATAACATGCGCCACTTACTTGTGGTTCCCCACTGTTGAAAAGGGAAACAGAAGTCATGACTGAGTGGCATATTTTCATCAGGAATTTGGGCCACACTTGCCATCACCCTACAACAATTAACCCTGACTCCTTCATGATCCGGCTGCCAGTTCATCATCTGCACCGGCCGCGACAGGAACAGCCCTAAAGGCCTTCGCTTACGTCAGCAATAGATGAAGCTACAAGGCTAATATTTGTGTTGTCATGTTGCGCTTCCTCTGTAGCACCTTGCTGCATCGCATGATAATCTTGTTCTTGTAATATTGTGTCGCTTTCCATCAAAACGTCTGAGGTTTGTTGATGTTTTGTTTCTCTCTACAGATCTGTCCTCCTGGACGTCAACAAAACAACATCATTGCTCAACTGAAGCTGTTTCCAGCCTGCCTGTGTTTCGTTTCGCTCTGTCTGTAAAAAAACAACCGTCGCCACCATGCAGACCTCATCGCTGCGACGCCAGATGAAAAATATGGTCAACAACTACACAGAGGCCGAGATCAAGGTCCGAGAGGCTACCTCCAATGACCCCTGGGGTCCCTCCAGTTCTCTTATGTGTGAGATTTCCGACCTGACCTTCAACGTACTGGCGTTCACTGAGGTCATGGGCATGTTATGGAAGCGCCTCAATGACCACGGTAAGAACTGGCGCCACGTTTATAAGGCGCTGACGCTGATGGACTACTTGATCAAAACGGGCTCAGAACGTGTGGCGCAGGACTGCAGGGAGAACATCTATTCCATCCAGACTCTGAGAGACTTCCAGTACATCGACCGCGACGGACGCGACCAAGGCGTGAACGTCCGAGAGAAAGCCAAAAACATAGTGGCTTTGCTGAGGGACGAGGAGAAGCTGAAGAAGGAGAGAAGCCAGGCCATGAAGACCAAAACAAGAATGGCGGGGGTGCACAGTGGAATGGGCTCGGCATCACAACCTCCTCCTTATCCAGGGCGTCGCACCAGCTATCCCAGCTCATACGTGGACGAGTACAGCAGGTGCTCGCCCTCCTCAGGCCAATGTGAGTATCAGAAACCAGTTTCATAACTACCCTCAACCCCAATGAGGTTCTGAGGAACAAAACGTTATTGAAATGAAATTCTTCCGGTGACAGAGGAATGCACCACGTGACGCGTCATGTGTTGATGTCAGGTTCTGTCTCTGTGCACCTGCATTTTTGTCATTCTCTACCTTGCATGTCAGCAAAATGGCAAATGTAGGGAGGCCCAGGTCGGGAGGGACCTTAGGTCAACTGACTGTGTGGCGTGTGGCTCCTGGCTACGTCACAGATTAGCTAGCGCCACATACACTTTCATTTTATTCATCATTGAATCAGCTGGATTCAAGGCTATTATTTTAAATATATGGGACTCATGCAACTCAAGGTCTGACAAAGACTTGGTTGGTTTCACATGGAAACAACAGACTGGGGCTTTCAACTCACTGTCAAAAGTGACCAAAGCATGAATCAAATATGGCGCTTCTGCTCAGTGGAGGAAATGCTCCGAGTGCAAGCCACTCCACTCAGAAGTATGACATCATTGAAGTAGGAGCAAAACTGCTGAGGGTGTGTATGAGGTTGGCAGCTCCAGCCCTATTTTAGCCCACTCTGTTTCTTGCTCTGAAACTTGGATCACAATCTTGGATCCTTCACAGTGGATTTGGGGTAGGAGAGCGGGCCCCTATCCAACCCATCCATTCCTTCTCCCCTCCATCAGCGAGCTCGCCACACAGACAGACCATTGTTCTCAGAGGAGGCCGGGCGAGGCAGACCATGGCCAGCAATGCCAATGAAGCTCTCCAAGGGATTAAATTCATATTTTTTTACTCTTGTCCTCTCCACTTTTTTTTATTCCATCACTTCTGTTGACATCTTCCTTTTGCTGTCCCCCTGCTCTTCTTCCACAGCGTCATCATCTCGCCTGGCTCCTGACCTTGAGCAAGCTCGCCCGTCCACCAGTGGAGAGGAGGAGCTGCAGCTGCAGCTGGCTCTGGCCATGAGCCGGGAGGAGAGTGAAAAGGTGCTCCTCATTCAGCTCAACACACTCAGTCCTGTCCTCACAAAGACCTTCCCCTTGCTGAATAGTCATGTAGTGAATGGTTAAAGCTTCTCTTAGTCATGATTTAAAACTGTAAGTGATGCCAATATCGGGACGTGTTCTCTGACGTGTTCCGTAATGGCACTTTGATGCATCAGTGTAAGCGATACTGAGTGAGAGCGATGGAGAGGGAGACAGGAAGCGAGCATTGATCTGTTGCCAGAATTGTATGCATGGCCTGTGAAGCCACTGCCCTCTGTGGCTGCATTGCACAACCGTCAGTTTTTTATTTTTATTTTTATTTTTATTTTTATTTTTATTTTTATTTTTATTTTTATTTTTATTTTTATTTTTATTTTTATTTTTATTTTTATTTTTATTTTTATTTTAGTTCTCCTCTTTGTATCCAGTGACTCACTACAAGGTCAGCAGCCACACACCACACCTGAATTCCAACCTTTGACCGGCTGAGCCATTAGATTTACCTTCAATATTGCCATGCAAAGGTTTGACTGTGCACCTCTGTTACCTGAGTGTAAAGCTATAGATTTTCTGAGTAACCTTGAGCCACTATTTATCAAGACAACACTGAAATTGTGCAGTAGTCATTTGTATTTTTCTATCACCTGCTGCCTCATCCTTACACAACCTGCCTGGTTTTAGTCCCCTCCCACAGTTGATATGGATGAACAGGCTCAGCTCAAGATTGCCATGAAGCTCAGCCAGCAGGAGGTCAAGAAGGTACAACTGGGGACCACCATGGACAAACTCTGCATTTCATCCTTCATAAAACTCTTAACAACAGCTGCATTTTTACAGAGTTCACTCATGGATTTTGAGGATTCTTCCCCCTTCTCAGTGTGTTCACACTAAAACTTCCAAATATTAAATCTCTTCGTATTCAAAACTATAACTTCATATTTGGTGTGAACACACAATCACAACGGTCCCTTTCAGATCTCAACCTTGTGGTGTCTGTGGGTGCATAAGGACTCTACGTTTATTCCATACATCCAGATATCTCACATTGGTGTCTGATCTCACCGTGGCAGGCAGTGCAGCGTCCACCCCCCCAGGTGGACATGGACGAAGAGACGCAGCTCCAGCTAGCCCTGAGCATTAGCAAGGAGGAGCACAAGCAGGTGACATCTCGACTTATTTTCCTCTACTTCATTGAATTATGACCTAAAAAGCTCCAGATTTCAGTTTATAATTTAATGTTTTGAGCTTGAAATTATGACTAACTATTGCAAACACAAGTTTTAAATGTTTCTAAGATTTGGAACAAAATTTAGATGCGATATTATTCAATATATTGCTTTCTTTTGTCCAAACTATGAAAGTGTTATGTTGCAATTTTGGCTTCTTGCTCACACTACTATTGTGAAATAGAGTGAAATACCATTGTACTTCCTGTAACTTTTGACTACCGATCCCAACATGTTCAATTCAAGTTAATATTTAGCCCTATGGCATGAATCATAATGTTGTTTATTATTATAAATAGATACAATTAGAAATTTGCTTTGTATCTGTTCAGTCCTTGTAAATTTTACAGTATATTAATCTTAATAATTTGCAGAAATCTTGAGCTACTACTTTATAGTTTGATCAACATATTTACTATCTGAGTACAACTAAATAATTTTTAATTTAAAACATTATTATCTTCTTATCTATGTTTTATGACTAGAATTTTCTTCTTTTCACAGGCTATTTTTGTGTGTTTTTCTTGTCCATCAAAATGCATTGAAGGAATATTGAAAATCTATTTTGAAATGAATATAATGAATCACTGGTGTAACTCAGTGCTTAAACATGACAGCGTTTTTATAGCTTCAATATAATTATGAACCTTATAAGCGAGGTCAACAGCCCGGCTTTGCCGCGTGTCTGCTCCAACACAATAGAGTGGCTCTGGCTTAGCTGTGTTTCTCTCTGGCCTCCATTCAGCCCCCGAACATTCTGGTTCGTCCCTATTCTGCTACTCCGTCTGTGTGTTTTCTGCCTTGGCCCCATCCCTGACTCATAAATACAGTATGATGTGACAGCATGTGAATTGTACCAGAAGCTTCTTGCCTCACAAACTTCCTTGTCTCTGTCTTCTGACAGGAGGAGCTCAGTCGTCAGGGAGACGAGACAATGTTCCAGAAAGCTCTGGAGGAGAGCAAACGTGAGATGGAGTCTAAAGGCGGGGTATGAATTATTGGGGTATGAGTTCAATAATCGGGGATCGCTGTAGTCTCAGTCTTGAAGATGGTAGCCTCAAACATTGTATTACTCTGGGATGCTTGCACTCACTTGGCGAGTCTCACACCTGGCTTTGTGTGGGGAACAAATCAATGAGGGACAAAATGTTCCTTGGACCAAACCTACTTTCTCTCCCCTATTTTGAAAAGCTATACATTAATTTAGATCTTAAAAATTTGAGGCAGAAGTGACATACTCTGTGACCTAGTATGAAACTACAACAAACTACATTTGTAACCCAAGAAAGAACGCCAAGGAGTGTGTCCCTTTCACTTATGTAGTAATTTATTTATTTTTCAATGGAATTTTATTGTTTTAAAATCTCTACTTTTCATGACTGGTTAATTTTATTTGCCTTGTTCATGAATTAAATAACTTACTATTTAATTGAAAAGATTGTTTATTATTATTATTATTATTAGGGTGAAGGTTGTTTTTTATTATGATTGTTGTTGTTATTATTATTATACTTTGTTATATTCTTCTTCTTATTATTATTATTATTATTATTATTAGCATTTATAATAGTCATAAATGTTTTGTTTTATATACTGAACTTACTATTTACTTGAAAAGTTAATTGTTATTATTAGTAGTAGTATTAGTATTATTACTATTATTATTAGGGTAATGATTGTTTTTTATTATTATTATTATTATTGCTTATACTTTTAGTTTATACATTGACCTTACTATTTATTTGAAAAGATTGTTTATTATTATTACAAGTAATTATAAGTTATTATAAGTAATTACACATGTAATCCGTATCATTACTATCCCTTCAATACAAAAATCTGCTATTATTCAGTCATTCAATCAAGCTGATCCTTAAATATTAAAGCATGTTTTCACAGTAATATTAAGCCTGTATCGTCCTTATTATTAGAGCATCTCTCAGGTCATTGTTGTCCATGCTGTCCTTGACATGTTTTGTTTTTAATTTTCATGAAAACCCGCGTGGCTTGTCATTGAAATATTCTGTCCTGTTCTGTGGCCAGACTGCCTTCATGGACCTGGTGGATATTTTCGCCGTCCCATCAGAGCCCCCTCCCAGTGAATACAGCTGGAATAGACCTCCTTACCAAGCATCCGGAGGATCGGAACCCTGGGACTCAATGGGTGAGATGATGTCAGATTTGGATGTGGAGTCACCAGATACAGTCAAGTGTAACTAGAAAGTCAGCTCCACACTATCGTCAATCCTGTTTCCAGGGTTGGGATTAGCCTGAGATCCTGAATGTTTGTGATTATGGAATCATCTGACTTCCCTGTTTTGTTTAAAAGGCAGCAACTCAAGAGTGGAGCCGGCCTGGATGGCCCCGCCTCCCTCCAACAGCCCTCCTCCACCGTGGGAGCCCAGCCAACCGGTGGGAGATCCCTGGGACTCCCCACAGAGAAACCTCAACACTGCAGGTGGACTTCAGCCATTCCCAGCAAAGACAGGTGGCTCTGCAAGTTCCAGCACAATCCTCAGTTTTACTTTGAATCGCTCAGGAATGAGTACATTTTTGTCTTCCCCAGCGGTGGATCCTTTCTCAGCACTATCAGCAAGGGAGCCGTCTCCCCGCGCTGGAAGCCCGTCCGGTACTAATGTGTTCACTTCAGTTGGCTAGTTCATCCAGTTTGCGTTCTGAACCTCCTCTGCTGGGCTTCCAGATGGGGATCTGTTTGACGAAGCCATGGACGGAGGTCAGATCAGCATCAACGGGCGAGGCAGCGCCAGTCCTGAGCTGTTCGACCTCTCCAGACTGGGAGAAAGCCTTCCTGCCCCGACTGCTCGTGCGTGTCGGACCCCCGAGTCCTTCCTGGATCCGACAGCGGCTTCACTTGTGAACTTGGACAGTCTGATCCCAGCAAACCCCCCAGGGAAGACCAAGAACCCCTTTCTTTCAGGTAAAGACCGCGTATATAGTCTCCAATAAATACATTAAAATATGAATTAATAATGTTAATATTTATTAGTTAAGTAGTAATAACAGTAATAGTATAAGAAATTATTAGCAACACTGTTTAGTAAGAAACCAATGAAACATGGTGGGCTTTAAAGGGTCATACTAATCTAAACAAGAAAGCAGTTTAACAACCATCAAGCAACAGGAAAGTAGTAGTTTACACTTCAACAACTGTGAAACCATCATATATCTTGGAAAAACCCAACCAAATGTTTGATTTTGGAGTTCATGGGACACATCCGAAGTTGGGTCAGCTCTGGTTTGATCGACATTCACGACAGCCGGTTCCAGGTCCTGCCAATATCCATTACGTGTGGGCCGATGCTCTGCAGGCAGGATCAATGTCTTGATCTTCTCCCTTCTGAGACTCACATGGTTCACTCTGTGGATGGTTTCTGTGCCATCATTTAGGAAAGACTGGAATTATAGCGGAGCAGAGGGGAAAATGGCCTTCTCTCTCAAGTCTTTAGGAGAAGAAGGCTCAATAGCAGAACTGGTCCACAAGACCAGGAGTCAAATAACATGCTTCATTTTATAGTTTTGTTTAGGAGAAAGTCCTGAAACAAAAGTGAAAAACGCGTGACCAAGCTGCCTCTCTGTGTCTCTCCGTCTCAGGCATGAGTGCTCCGTCAGCCACCAATCCATTCCAGGCCGACCAAGGCAAACTGACTCTGAACCAGATGGGCTCTGGCTCTGCCGCTCCAAACAACTCCTCTCTGCCCTACAGTGCCTCTTTACCGCTGCCCGTGAGCCAGCAGCCTGCCAGCCTCCCCTCCTCACTCACCCACCCCACCCAGCCGGGTCTGGACCTGCTGGGGACCCTCCCGGAGCCTCTGTTGCCCTTCTCCAGTGGCAGCACACAGGGGACCCTGGCCGACCAGAACAATCAGAACCCTTTCTTATGAGGACTTCTGCACATAGCTGATGCTATCCTCAGCCCTAAGGACTGAAAATGTAAAATCATTTTCTATTATCTCTCATTCATGCAGTTACTACAATGGATTATAAGGGCCATTAATACTTGGGAAGTACAATTGAAGGGCGTTCTGGTGGATAATTCAGAGGCTAGGACACAAAATTAATGGCTTAAAATGAAAATATATGAGAAACACCAGATTTTTTTTCTCGTCACTTAAAGGCATTACGGTGCAGAAGAATCCAATTTTGGAGGCACTGGTCATCATAGTTGATACAAAGGGAAAGAATGGAGAGTAACAAGGCTTCAATCAAGTTTCATCACTAGTCACATCTCCTGGTTTCAACAGAGGACAGCTCGACCAAACTAGACCAGTTTGTGAGCTGGAACTTTTAAACAGGTCTTTACTCTGAAATTCCCTGTAATTTAGCTGCTTTCTCACTTGGAAATCAAACAATTGCAACTTTGAACATTTTCAACTCCCCGTATTTTTATAGCTCGATGTTCAAGAGAAACCTTTGGGTGGTTTCATGAGCTACAGTCCATCTGATCGAGACGAATTACAGTCAATGTCATTGTTTTCTTTTGGTTTCACATTGCACAAATGAAAGTGGACCAAATAAATAAAATGCTGGAAGAGTCTCTCTGTTATTTATTTATTTGTTTCACCTCACATTCCAGGAGAGTCCGCATCTCAGAACCTCGTCTTCTGTTGCTAACACTGCTGCTGGACCTCTGACTGTAATGTAAAGATGGGATATATCAAAATATCTCAGTCAATAAATACCAATATAAGGGAAGAATGTATAGTGTTTTTATAAATACACACCCTTATGTTTTATATTTACATTTAAATGTGTGGGTCTGACAAAAAATATTTTTACTTGGTACATGTCACTTGACAGCTGCAGACTCCAGCCAAGTTAAGACTTCTTGAAGTCCCAGTCCAGAACGTGCGCTAAGTTCCAACGTTGTGATTTGCTGAGGAGCGGATGCGACGATATCATCCAGACGGAAGAGTGACTTCATTTCTAGAAGACTCATGGTGCAAGGCATGTCTCTGTGAAAGATGGAAGTGAACATGAATCCACTTAAATGAGCTTGATACTTGAGAAGACCATGGAAAATGAGCAGGTCCCCACCTTTTATTGAAGAGGAGAAGTATAGAAGCTGCACGCAGAGGCTGAGCAGAGAGAACTGACAACAGCTGCATACAGGATGCTGAAACTTGAGCGACATTGGCAGAGTCCACCATGAACTGCATGAGCACATCACCTAGATTAGATCATCAGTTACGTTGTCAGGAGACATCGATACTTACAATCACAGCGGTGCAATCTTTGAAGTAACTCGGCCATATTGGTCCCATGCAGCCCCCCAACTCTCTTATGGTGAGTTTCTTCTTCTTCTTGAGGGTCAAGTCAGTCAAGTTGGTTCCCACCTGCGGATGCAGTTAAGGATGTGTTAGGCTCATTGACCACATCAGGTCACAGGTCACAGTTTTGAGAGTCACTTCCTGTCCGATATTTTGTTTTGTTGGGAATGAATGAATACACCTCGTCCGTATCACGCAAGAAAATCTGAATTTAAATCAGCAATTTGCATAGGATTTCCATGTCACTCATTTGACTAGCTAGCAAAAGTATTTCAATAAAACTGCCGATGTCAAAACAAGATTACTCAACAAAAACAAACAATTTCAATTGTTTGCTTTGAACGGCACCAACACTATTTACAACATAGTGTTTTTAAGAGGTAATAATCTCAGTAATGTAGTGTCCTCAATAGCAACTTACAGTAGGAAGCGTGGGGGGAGGAGCATCCAGTGAGCCTGGTCCATGTAAAATCAGATGTGAACCACCGTTAAGAAAAACACGTCTGGATGGTAATATTTCACTTGTGTTTATAGTTACCCCCGAAACAGTCAAAGTACATACAAATACGCTTTTTAATGCACGAACCATTCACTTGAAAGACAAATCGTTACTACGTCGTTATTCCATCCGTTATACATAAAACAAATACTAGCAATAACTGGAATAGGATATGTTGCAGACGTTTCAGCAGCAAAGTTTTCCCGACGCCGGTGGCCCCAAGGAGCAAACATGTTTGGCCCCCGCTCATCCCGGAGTCATGTTGTTCTATCAGCGTTAGCATAAGCTAAAGTAGCGTTGGGCCGCAACCAAGGCGACACTCACGTGACAAGGTAGTCGCACATGATTGGTCAGTCTGGGTCACATGATGGGGAAACTGCCATCGCGCAGCAAAACACGGCCTATATATACCGCGTGATGCGCTGAAGTTAGTGCAGGTTACTCTCCTGAACAAGTCTTTATCAGTTGTGTTGTCGATGTGTGATGTTCTCAGGCTGAGCTTGCAAAGACCTAACCATGGAAGCTCAGCTGAAAAGAGAGCTGGGGACGAGCATGCTGAAGTCCGCTGGTCACTCCGGAGGCGGGTGCATCAGCCAAGGCCAGAGCTACGACACGGACAGCGGGAGAGTGTTTGTGAAGATCAATCACCAGAGCGAGGTAACGTCATCACCACGCAGAGTCCTGCGGCGCACATTCTAAACCCTGTATTTGGTTGTTCTTATTCAGGCCAAGAAGATGTTCGATGGGGAGCTGGCCAGTCTGGACGCTATTCTCAAGACAGGCACAGTAAAAGTCCCTAAACCTATGAAGGTGATCGAGCTGGACACTGGGGGGTGTGTGATCGTGATGGAACATCTGGACATGCGAAGTCTAAACAAGTAAACCCAACAACTTTCTTTACGTGTTGTCATGTGTTTAAAGCTGAGATAGGAAGAAGGTTTGGCGACAGTAATTCTTATAGTAATAACACTGTCACCTAGATAGATACAGTGAAGGATAAAAACATAAAAATGTTGAAAATGTTGACTCATAAGTTGTTTTTCCTGTTAATGTCTGTTGTATTTGACAAATTAGATAAATAATTGAATTAAAAAAAAGAAAAAAAATAATAACTTGGCCTTGGCGTTTGACCTGATTTTTACGTAAAATCCACGTAAATGAAACTATTACACACGTATTTTAACGATAAAAGAGACAGTTACTACAGCTCGTTCATACGCCATTAAAATTCTATTTACATTTATTTGATGTTTAACATGTCACCACGCGCACTCTTGTGGACAAACATAGCTATTGCAAGTATGGTTACTGCGTGAGACGTTTTACCTGCTTTTCATATTCTTATTTCAGTGTTGCTTTGGTTAACTAACGGCAGCATTGTAAAGCAATAGCTTTTGTTACAATGTGTGTTCATTTCATTGTATTATAATAAATCCTGCAGGTATTCAAAGCAGCTTGGGGAGCAGTTAGCTGATCTGCATCTTCACAACAAACAACAAATGGAAAAAATTAACAAGGAGCAGCAGACAGTGGGTAATCCACTCCTATCTGACTTTAATAATTGAAATCGTATCAAGGCCTGTTGTTAGTATCTCACTCGAAAAGGCTCCTTTGATCTAGAACTATTTCCTAAACATCCTAATAAGTTTTCACGTGTGACTTACTGTGAAGCAGTGGTTTTACTTTCTACCTTGTTTATAGGAAGGGGAGCTGGGCAGTTGGAGGACAACTATGTCGACAAATTTGGTTTCCCAGTTCCTACCTGCTGTGGATATTTACCCCAGGTAAAAATGTGTTTTAGAAGTTGCTCATTTTTGTCATGTTCAGCAAATTGCTTGAGGAGATCATTTAGTAATCCATTACTTTCCCCAGAATAATGACTGGCAGGACGACTGGGTGACTTTCTATTCTCAACAACGACTGCAGCATCAGTTGAACGTAGTGGAAGAGTCTTATGGAGACAGAGAGGCCCGAGAACTGTGGGCAGCACTGCAGGTATAAATAATGTATGGCGAACAACAAAAGGTCACTTGTTTCAAAAAAGGAAACTATGAAGTGGTACATAACAGCTTTAAAACATGACCTGTATTTGCTCCTCTCTGTTCGCAGCTGAAGATCCCTCAGTTCTTTAAAGACCTGCAGATCGTCCCCGCTCTCCTCCACGGTGACTTGTGGGGGGGAAACGTCTCAGAGTGTGCAAATGGACCCGTCATATTTGACCCGGCTTCCGTCTACGGCCACGCCGAGTTCGAATTGGGAATCGCAGGGATGTTCGGTGGCTTCAGCAGCTCCTTCTACTCTGCATATCATGAGAAAATTGTCAAAGCAGAAGGCTTTGCGAAGAGAAACCAGCTTTATCAGCTTTTCCACTACCTGAATCACTGGAACCACTTTGGTGGAGGGTACAGAGGCTCATCCATAAAGATCATGAAGGACCTGATTAAATGATTTAACCTACACCCACAGTACTGACAGTCATCCAAACTAGTTTTATTTCAGTGATTGGGGTGACATTACGGCATGAAATGGCTCATCATTTCATCTCTCTTAATACTTTCTGTGTAACTCAATCTAACTTCAATGAGAAGTTGTGCATTATCCACCTTTATTTTAGTTTTGATGTGAAACTGAGCTTATAAAACTCAATAAAAACTCAAAAAATTGTAATGTATAGAACTGTGTGGTTTCTTTTATAGAACAGATTCTTGTATAGTATTCTAGTCTAAATACGGAGGGGAAGAGTGAGGTGCACAAGGAAAAATCACTTAAATAACTGAAAGCATTCCCTTGTTTTATTTATTTAAATAGTATTATCATGGTGTGGGGAATAAATATGAATACATCTCAAGAGGTCCCCTTTTGTTTCTGTCAGCATGTGTTCTTTTGTACTGTTATTTACTCTCTTTACAAGAGAAAAAAGCATGTTGGTCATGCTGGATCTTACGTATTTAATGTTGATCAAATGGTTCCACAGTTATTTGTATCAATCTGACTGCATTGGAGAAAAAAAAAGGCTCCTTTCCTGCTGTGTACAGTAGCAAACAAGAATTCAAGTAATATCCGGTCCACATTTGGACTAAATTTGTCAGTCGCAATGCTTAAATAACCTTTTTTTCCCCCATCTTCGTTCTTCTTCTGAGGACAGTGACCAGGTGGATTGAAGTTAAAAATGACAGCTTTGGCGAGAAATCTTCATTCACTTCTGGACTGTGATTGGCCTTTAGCTTTTAATGCAGTCATTTAATATGTTGCTTTTATTAGACTTGTGTTCCGCATTACGCCCTCCCTTACACAAGGTGGCGCTGATCAATAGACGAGAGGGGTAATGTACCACCAGACGGGCGTGACGCCGAAGGACCTTTAGTTTACATTTTTCACTCTTGTGCTGTCAAAGTGTTTGAACAAGTGCTGTTTGTGCTGTGGCCTCAGTGTAAATATATGTTTTTTTATAAGTGTAATTACGTTCGTGAAGTCAGGTGAAAAGTAGCCAGCTAGCATCACAGAGAATGACAATGGACTTATCGGACGCTGAGAATGAGCAGCTCGCTGCTGATGGAGAGTCTGAGGGGATTGTCAAGTCTTGTGTGGCCTTCACTGAGTCTGAGGAGGTCAAGACCCTCATCTCAAGTTTGGCCGAAAGAGACCAGGTGCTCCGAGAGTCCGCCAAAGAACGGTTTTGGGGTAAGATAGCCAATGTCATATAGCAAAACACTTCAAAAACACCTGCTTATTTGTTCGTTTTTTTAGTTATCATGAGCAGATACCAGGACCAGCCTCATCTTCTGGACTCGCACTTAGGTAATCCTCGAAAGACCGGTGCTTACTTTTGTGACTACATGTGTGAAGGTGACAGAACAGCTCCTGGTTAACGTGTGTCAAAAGCGCAGCACTGTCGCACAAGCATGCGCGATTCAGCCTGGCGATGTGGAGGAGATGTCCCTTCACACCCCACATTGTTTGCTCAATATGGAAAAAGCTACGTCCGTTTTCAATAGTGTTTTCATCTGTGTAGTGCACTAGTAATGACAATGAGCTCTTACTGCCCATGAATGTGTTGTCACAATGCAAATTTAAGTGCAGTTGGTCATATTGTTCAACGACATTTTCAGTCTCAAATGCATTGTGTTAGGTTAGTATAGTATTATCCCATTAATTAATGCTGTTTTCTTTAAAAGAATGGATGATTAATATGCTCCTGGAATACGTCAGAAGTGATGAAACTCCACCTGATCTGACTCATCTTGCCTTCAAATTCCTCTACACCATCTGCAAGGTAAGTGAAGTGTGAAGCTAACAAAGCTTTCTTTACAGTAAAATTGCATTTCTTTTCACTGATACTGGCCACTGCTGTTCTCAAGACCTTTACTGTGTGTGGGCTTGTGTATCTTTATAATGTGTTGAGTGGTTTGCATCACCAATGAAACTACATATGAATCACATCAACCTGTGTTGGGCTCCTCAAGTTTCAATTCCCATTCACATGTTAACATGGTTGTGTTGAATACATTGTGTATTTTCACTTCAAATTGAGTATTAATTATTAGCTTTGGGTAATGCTGAAATGAACCCGAGACAAATAAATGATATGCTCAATTCTAACATTGTTTAAATTTGTGCACTGGTTTTAGAATTATGAGAATATTGCGTCTGTCAGTTACTATTATCGTTTCACTTTCCCCTATTTTCCTTCCAGGTGAGAGGATATAAAACATTCATGCAGCTTCTTCCTCATGAAGTCGCTGATATCCAACCAGTTTTGGATCTACTGACAAAACAGGATCCAAAAGACACTGAGGTAAGTCACCACAGAGAGCCACCTATCACTCAAACATTTGTAAGCTTTGTCTCCTTGTTTATATCTTTACCAACAATGTTATATTTTCTTTTCTTCCAGACGTGGGAGACGCGCTACATTCTGCTGCTTTGGTTGTCAACGACTTGTCTCATACCGTTTGATCTCTCACTCCTGGATGGTGGTTTGGAGTCAGACAGTGGTAACTCCAAAGAGCCAATCATGGAACGCATTCTAGCTCTTGCAAAGGCAAGTTCACAGAATCATTTCATGACTAACTGCTAATATTATCAGACAGCAAGTTACACAAATAATCTAGAGCTTGAGGTATATTGTTGTTTTCCCCATCCGATTTCCAGATCTGGACTCTTCACTCTGCCCTTTTGTTAATGCCCAGTATATTGGTGCCGTAAAGAGAAATTGATCATTTCCCTCCACTGAAGACATTTAAATACCAGTACTTTTGTGATTTATTTTGTGTGTTATAAACGTTTGCTCTCCATTGCAGTTGTACCTGGGTGTTGTTGACAGTTCAGTTGACGCCGCATCCGTGTTGATATCAAAGTGAGTTCAACATTATGAGTGGGAAGTTACGACAAGACTCTGACGTCTGACATCTATTGATCATTCACCCCGGTCACATGATGTGGAGTCTTCATGTCCTCACTCACCACATCCTCATTACACTTTTCAGAAGGAAATTTGGACTTTAAAAAAGTCCAAATTTCCAAATCAGTCCACCAAATAAGTGTCCGATCAAAAAATCTTCTGCAATTGGACTCATGATACTGATTCTGAGAAAGATGATGTTTTTAAGGGCACGAAGCAATTTTACTGCAAACAATTTAATATCTTGTCAAATGTGCGTCTTCTAATTTGCTGTACCACCAGCAGAGGGCGATGGTGTTAAGTTTATTGACTTTCTCATCCGTCAGGTTTTTTCCTCGTCATTTAAACGTGTTTTCTGTTTTGAACATGACTGCGCAGGTTCATGACACGCCCTGATGTGAAACTGAAGCATCTTTGTGACTTTGTGGACTGGAGTCTCGCCGCCATATCTGCGACAAGTGACCTGATGGCTGGCACTCTGCAAGCTCTGGTAAACCAACTGAGCCCGCCCTCCACCTTTAGACCTACCCACCATGCTGAATGATGAGCAACGAGTTGAGCTGGGTAAACATACGTGACCTCACATGACTGGTGTGCTTTATGCAGAACGTCATGTGGCTTTGGCAGGTGCTGAATATCAGTTTATTCCTCTGCTTAAAGCTACAGGGGTTGGACAAAATAATGGAAACATCCATTATTTTGTCCAACCCCTATAGGTCAAGGTAGTGAATTCTTTTGTTCAGCCTCGCCATGACTGCCTCAAACAGTCGTATCAGCAAAAATCCATTCCTTATTTCCAAAGGCAACATATGTGGCAATTCAGAATGATAGTTATGTTCTAGTTATTTAGGGTTTTCTTGTAAAAATCTCCAATTTGGTTATGGGTTTGTGTAAAGTATCGAGTAGTTGTCGTCAATTCCAATTTTTTGTTGAGCAGAGTGGCTTGTGATTTGTGCGAATCTAATGAATCCTGTTAGATGAGGCCATGCTGAAAGTCCCTTGTGCATTCCCTGGTAAAGTTATTCCAGCCTAAGGCGAATGCATTGCATATCACAAAGGTCTAAACTTGATGAACATGTTTACCAAAGCATCTCTTTGTTCACTTTAGAGCGCCCTGAGCGCCACATAGTCGTCTGTTTGCTGTTGTTAGGATAAAAAAAATGGCTACACTTTAGATCGGAGAACATGTATTAGCCATTAATAAGGTGGTTTGGAGTGAACTTTTGGTGACCAATACTGGTTAAAACAATCTATTTTATAGTGATTAATGACTGGCCAAGATGATGCTGCTAGACATACAATAAATTGTTTATTTGTGTCAATATATGTTCCCTAATTTAAAGTGCAACCGAAAAAAAACAAGCACCCGAAACAAAGATTATTTCAATACTATTTAACAACTAAATGTTTGGTATTGTATTTTGAATGTATTTGTTCATTTTTATGGTTTTTAATATCTCTGTTCTTGGTGACCTATAGGCCAAGATGTTCAAACATGGCAAAAGAGAAGACCTCCTCCCATATGGTGAGTCGATTTTTGAATGGCCCTGACTGAATTTAATGAAATAATGGTTCCTTTGTGGTCAACCTCTGTTGGGGAAATGCTTTTTTAATGGTTTCTTGAAGAAATGGAATAAGAAATAAGATTTCTTTTTTCAGCTCCTAAAGTTTTGCAGTGCCTGAAGGAGAAGAATCTCTCTGAGAGCAGCGAAGCACGTTTGAGGAAGCTGGGGTCCAAACTCGTCCAGAGGCTTGGTATGACATTTCTGAAGCCACGATTGGCAACATGGAGGTAAGACATACCATGGACTAACAACAATAATTAACCGCATTCGTCAGAGAAAAGATGATTTGTGATCTAACTTCGGAACTTGTCTGTCTCAGGTACCAGCGAGGCAGCCGCTCACTTGCAGCAAACCTGTCTATGTCCCAAGCTGCTCCAGTCAACGTGCCTGAAGTGGATACTCACCAGCAGGAGGAAGACTATGACATTCCAGAAGAAGTGGAGACCGTCATAGGTTAGCTATTAATCGAGAAAGATGAAGTGTATATATATATATATATATATATATATATATATATATATATATATATATATATATATATATATATATATATATATATCTGTGTGTGTGTATAATTTTATTATTATTTTTATTTGCAGAGCACCTCCTTGTTGGACTGAAAGATACACAGCTGGATGTTCGTTGGTCTGCAGCTAAGGGGTATGTGTTCCATATCACACTAAAATCTATGTGAAGTTCATCTTATTTTTTGTTCTTTTCAGAGTTGGGAGAGTCACTGGAAGACTTCCCAAAGAGTTAGCAGATGACGTCGTCGGTTCTGTGCTGGAATGCTTCATGTAAGATTTCGTTTTTTTAATTCCGTCATCTGAAACATCTTTTACATGTTGCAGCCTGATGGCCGATGATTCACTGTTATCTCACCCTGCTTTCTAAAAAGCTTCCAGGAAGCAGACAACACACTTCATGGCGGCTGCCTAGCGCTGGCTGAACTTGGACGGAGAGGGCTGCTGCTGCCGTCCAGACTCTCAGATGGTAGGTTATCGCTCGAATCAATGCGATTTAAACCTTCAATAAAAACACAGCCCTGCTTGTTTTAAGGTATCGAAACATTTGATACTTAACAAGAACCAGTGTCAAACTCAAGGCCTGGGTGCCAAATTTGGACCAATAATTTAGTGCACTAAAACATGTCCATTTCATGTATCACCAAAAAAAAAAAAAAAAAGCAAAGCTTTGTCATCTTTCGAAGCCCGTGTGTGAAGGCTTAAAGGCTTCTGAACTTACAGCTTGAATAGACAACACATTTGTTTTCACTTGTTTAATTAAAAGTTTTACATAAAAAAGGAGTGTTCAACAATACATTCTTTGTCCACCATCGACTGGTTTGGTGAGCTGTCCATCATCTGAGCAGGGAGGCACAAATGCCTAGAGTCACTGAATCCGCTTAAAATCACAGCTGCATGCTGTCTTTGGATGATTGGATGATTGGATGAAGACAACCCCTGCAATGGGAGAGTTCTGAGACTGGTATTCCTCTTTGTTTTCGATGCTAACCACCCAAGAAATATATATTTTGAAATATTTATGAACAATATAACAGTCTAGAGTGCTTTAATTTAGTTTAAAAAAAACAAAAATAGAGTCATTGTTCATCAGCGTGGCTTCTTGCTTGTTGCTCTTCTGAGCATTTTTGCTTTTTTGTTCGCTTTGTGTCCACTTTTCTTACTCTGCTCAGAGATTGTTCTTTTTGTGCCTTTTTCCTTGGTTGTGTTTTTTGTTTCCCCAAGTCTCCTGGATTTTGTCAAATCCACCTGAACCTCTTTGACGCTCACGTGGTGTGTTGAAGTAGTGGCAGCCAGCTGACAGAGAGCCAGCGCTGCCGCCTGCCGCTGGTCACATGACTCCTCATCCAGCTGAGCGCCGAGTCTCTGTGGGCTACAAGAGCGGAGGCTCAGGTTAAGGGGCATCTCTTCCCCTTTGGGTGACGTGCTGACTGGGTGGTTGAGTTGGCTTTCGTGAGTTCTTGTCGACAGATTGAGTGGTGCCATCTCATCCTCATTATCTTCTTCTTGTTCTGATGTCCATTCAGAGTCACATGACTGTCCTCCGCTCTCCGCAGATCTGAGAAGAGGTTTATATGATTATTTCAGCCATGCCAGAGTTGAATAATTCAGCTGTTTTTGCTGTTAAAACTTACCCTCTCGCCACTGATCCCTGGCTGAGCTTCAGCAAACTCTTCGCAGAATCCTCAACCCTGGTGTCCTTCTGACTGGATTTACCTGGCATCAGGTGATGCCTTGGACTGGAAGCCTCATCCATGTTAGTATACTGAGGTCCGTCTATGTCTTTTGGGACAACGTTTGCCTGACTGGGTCTGTCTGGTGAGCCTAAGGCTGAGCATCCCTCTTTAGGGCTCAGTCTAGTTTCCTTCTGCGCACTCTGTCTCTGGCCTACCTCTTCTTGTGTCGCTGCATTGTTGCCGTCGTGATGGGAGCGCATGTAAAAATCATAAGGTCCTAGAGTTGGGCCGTACAAATCTACAGGAAGATATCTTGACCCCGGAAGTGGCATTGGGAGCTCATAAGGTCTATACATAGTGTATTCATAAGGGGTTCCGGAATGAATGGGGTGGCAGTATCTGTATGGGTAGTGTGTAAAGAGGGGAGCATGAGGTGGGGCGAGGGGTTGGGGAACCAGTGGCCTCTGTGAATTAGAACCGATGGACGGCTGGATTTGTTCATTGTGGCTTCCAGAAACGTAGAAGGGTGGATAGAGGGTACGTTCTTGCAGTAGGTATGGACTGTACTCGGGGACAACAGTTGTGGGAAATGGTTTTAAGTCAATAGCATTCCATGGAAAAGTCGGTCTGGTTATAGCTGGCGCTGGAGCTTCTTGATCCTCAGTCTGCTGAGTCGATGACTTGAAGGATTCTGCTTCGTCATGACTGGGTGTGACCAGGGAAAATGCAGAAGGGCGTGATACACACTTGTCGGTAGTTGACTTAGCAACATCTGCACAATCTGGACTATCAGACCCGACATCTACATCCACGGAGTCTGCTTCCTCCTTGTCTTTGTCTCCTTCAGGAGGAGAGTTCAAAGGTTTTCCTGGCGAATTGGGTGTCGGAGGGACTGCCTTGGCTGTTGCTTTGACCTGCTTGGCCGCCTGGCCGTTTTTCTGAGACATCAAGGAGATGGAGTTCTTGCACAGGTTATATTTCATGTGGTTGAAGAGATGAGACTTCTCGTTGCAGGTGAAGGGGCACTGGAAGCACTGGTACTTGAAGGGTTTTCCTGGTGGGCGGGGGATGTAGTGTGGTCGTTTTGGCTTGCGCTCTTGAGCACCTTCCATTTTGGAATCGCTGTGAAAGACACCAAGGATTTATTTCCTATTGTCAAGTCAGTAACACAACCAAAAACAAGCTTCAAAAAAGAGACGTATTAACTATACATTTGTCATGTGAATATTCATAGTGTTTCCTCAGCAGGCCTGAGGGAGACTGAAACCTAAAAATCAATGCATGTTTTGTGTCCTTCTGAGTCGACTTGCAGGTATTGATGCTAATGGGGCTGCTTGACTGGTTGGGCTGGAGAGTTGTTGACTTTTTCCAGCTCCTTTAAAAATCTCTAGCTACACAAAACACTGCACCCTAGGGCTAATGTATTTCTGCAACTGTCGCGGTAGCTAAAATGGTCGTCCAAATGCAAAACCTAGTCAAAAAAAAATCGGCCGCCTTTTCTCGCCCTCTGGAGCGGCGATTACTCACGATTTATCTACCAGTCATCTTTTTGTCCAGCTTGTGCTCACCTGTCTGATCTCACAGGTCCGTCTGGTGGATTGGCAGCAAATCATGAGCGAGACAGGTGTACTGACTTGGCGCTTACTAACGCGAATCCAGCAAGCGTGCATAGACTTGCTCTTCCTCTCTAAACTCCGGCTGCGTGGGAACCGTGAGCCACCTGCTTCCCATGACTACACCTGCGGGATGCAGCTCTAATTCATCATCAGTGTGGGAAACATTTTCTCCCCTAAGAGCCAAATAACGGACTGTCCAATATCAGAATGCGCTTCAGTTCGCTGACTGCACTTGTGTTTTTCCTTTGAAATGAAACATCCCCTAGAGCTGTGAGTTAGGTGTTGCTGCTAAGAGGAACCTGCTTGTCATGAGCTGTCGCAAGAAGTTGTCACTCAAGTTTCTGTCCAACTGTAATGGCACACAAAGCCACTCCCTTTTTAAACTTAAAAATCTTATTTTTATTATCAGCTCTTTAAATTCTCTTTTTTTCCCTCTAACATCACTCAAAAGTCCATAAAAAATGTAATTGGTAAAAGCGCTATTATTCATTTGTGCAGTCACATGGATTCAAAAGGACACTAAACTTCAGCCGTGAACTAATACCATCACCAAGTATCACATTTTTGTCAATAACATTTTGCACTTTTTCCTTTAAAAATATATTTCTCTTTCGATATAGAATATTAAAATTACGAATTCTGCCATTTAACGCTGCATAAATTGGACTATTTACCTGCTCAACTTGACACAAAATGGACCTCGTCGACCCGCGATGGGGAGCTCAACAGTCCAGTGTCCGATGGCGATGTCCCAGGTGAAGCTTGCTTCAAACGCGTGTGATTTAGGTTGCGAATGAGCCTTGTACTAGTTGTGTGGTGAGTTTGTCTCTCCAAGGTGTTGTCTCTCTGGAGGGCGGAGCATCAGCCAAAACTGCAGCGCCCTCGGGCAACATCAATGTTCCTGATATTAGTTAAGCCTCCAGCGATGATTTACATGACGGGGGCACTGGGTCCATTTCTGGGGTGGCGAGCTGGAAAGAGAGGTGCAGTCGGCATCCATTCTGCATTTTAAATGTGTTTCTTGCAACTTTATGTCACAGTAAACTGGCACAATAACCCGTGGCTTTTATTTGGAAATAATAAATATGAACATTCAGATCAAAAGCAAAAAAAGAGCCTGTTGTGTGTGAGTATGCACATTTATGCCAAACCTATATTGAAGTCTAGCAAGTTCAGTTTCAGGTGACTTCATGTTTTGTTCACCTTTACATCGCTCAAAGGTCCTGTAACTTCAACGATAGGTTACAATTCTTAAGGAGAGTGTAAAGAAAAAGCGATGCTGGTGCCAGGAATTATGTCAGGTGTCATCTATTAATAATTATTTTTGTCTTTCTTGAACAGTGGTGCCTCTCATTATCAAGTTCCTGACCTATGAGGAGAAGAGAGGAGCTCGCAGCGTGGGCTCTATAGTGCGGGACGCTGCATGCTACGTGTGCTGGTCCTTCGCGAGAGCTTATGAACCCAAGGAGCTTAAACCGTACGTCAATGATCTTGCAAGGTAACTTTAATTCCTCATGTCTCTTTTATAAAACTTTAAAATCCAAAATGAAACAATGAATTGGTGAACTGTTTTCTAAGTCGAATCAATTGAATTCTCTTTGAGAAGCTAGTAGAAAGGAAAACAACACTTTTCTTTATGTATGTGGGACACAGGAAGAGAGTTTGACTTTTATTCAATTTTCAAAACGAAGAAACTGTTTTCCCAAGATTAGTGGTCGTGGATTAAATCCTCGAGTCAAGAACTTGGGATGATTTCTGGATTTGCCAGTCGAGTGAGTCATATGAAGAAAGTGGATAGTTTCAACAGAATATGCCAATCTATAATGAACGTGGTGTGGAGGTGTCCTCCTGACTTGAATCATGTTGAACCATGTGAGCGATCTGTCGAACAATAGAGGGTGTGGAATTCGTCAGTGGTTACAAAGCTCTTATAATTCATACATTATTGTTTGTTGTGCAATAGTTGTGCGACTTGTCGGAGAAATCCTGTGTTTTTTATTTCAGAAACATGACAACAACCATATGATTTCTGGTCCGACAGTTTAATTTAACTTTTGCTGTTCTAAAATTGACCCCTGAGGCACGTTGAGCACACTGAAGTTCACGTTCCACCATCTACAAATCAGGCAGAAATATTTAGTACTTTTTTTGTCATCATCAACCAATTCAAAATGAGATGGAAGAAAATTCGGAATTTAATTCTGTTTATTCAAAAATATTTAATAGAATGTACTAGGATAAAATATAGATAGATTTTGACAAAGTTTTCATTACTGACATCACAAGATGGCAGCTGTGGACAATGGCAACACTGAACAGTAATGTAAATGTAATGTAAATCTCTTAAGAATGGTCAGCAGTTTTGTTTGCTTCTCTGAACTGTTTAGATAGGTTGTTATTATAGCTTGCTGTTTGGGCATTTGTAGTCGGTTTCAACCTCCTTTTGGGGCGAATTCTTCTGGGTAAAATAATCCCGCAAAGCAGCAACACGCAGATGGTGGACACTTGTCCCTAATGCTTTAGACTTGCTTCACCTATTTCTTATGATGCTCTTCATCTTTTGGTTAGAAGAACAGGCTTAGGTGCCCACTAGCTGCCATGCAACGGTTCAGCATTTCTCTTCTGATACTGAAGCTAAAGGGCTTTTTCACATGCATTCCAATAGCACAGCATCTACCCGCAGTGACGTCGCAACACGGCTCTGAATTTGAATCATTTAGGACTGGCTTTACACTTATTCAGTGTTGCAAGTCAACAGAACCAACTTCTTAAACGCTATATGATGATTTCACACTGCATATTTATGCCTTATTCCAGAGGCATGTCTCTAACACTTTCAAGTGAATTGCTTTCCACTGCGTTCTTAGGAAGAATCAAAGTCAACTGAAACTATTTATGATTCATGTTTTGCTTGCAGCAGTTTGGCTGGGAACCAAATATCTATCTGACTGAAAGCGTAATTGCTTTTGTGTCTTTGAGTTCCATTTAATCTGAAGAATAAATCAGTTTGTTAGTTTTGGGGTTTATATGGTTCTGTAGGTGATAATTTAAAGTGTTCTTAAAATCAATGTATAATAAAAAAAGGAATGGTCTTGTTTATATTGTTAATTTTGTACTCGGAAAAAAGTGATAAGAGCTGTTTTAATTTCTATTTCACGGGTTTGAATATAATCGTCCAGTATGAGGACCAGTTTCCCTTTTTTCAAAGGGTAAACTCCTATTGTTTTGAATAACTGTTTATAAATTCGGACAACTTTTCAGATGAAACCGTGTCGCAGATCTTTTTTGGCTATTTCTCTCAATTAAATCTAAACGTTTATTAGATGTCAAATCCAGCACACTGTCTGTTAAATGGCGTCACATTTGACAAGGAACATGAAATAAACAGCTGGATCTTCATTCTTATGCCCAAGAAAAGCGATGACTGTTTAATGGAAGAATGTGCGGACAACTCAGTGTCTTTCAGGAGTTCAAAATGGATGCTCCAGGGCACAATTTACATGTCAGACACAATGCATTTGAGTGTTTCAAGTTCCTGGCAACAGATAGGTGGTTTAATGAAGACATGAAAAAAATTCACTGCAGTTCTTTTCTTCTGGTTCCTTTTATCTTTGGACTAGAGAAACCAAAACATTACCTCCAACCACAACACAGCTTTAGTTTAACACTTAAAAAAGAAAAGTTGTCTTCTTCGCCAGTATCATATTGAGCTAGCAAAGAGAAGCCTTATGGATCTGAAAAGTTGGGGAACAAACTTTGCTAACAATTGCAAAGTAGAAAAAATGATGCTAAGCTTTTTTTTTTTCGTTTTCTATACATTCTTTTTCTCTCAGAAATGTCTACTGATGAATGTTATTTTTTATTACCATACATTTCAAAGGACCAGAAATGCTCAAAAATATTAAAATTGTAAGAGAAAACGCCGACTTTTAAAAAAAGCCAATGAAATCTATTATCAACAACTGCAATACAAAATACTAACACCAATAAATTGACTTAAATTGAGGCTTTCCTTGCTTTTTAAAGCAAAAAAACTAGCTATAGCAATTGTTTATTTGATGTTTGAAAGAAGAAGTTGAGCCAAAAGAGTAGTAAGGAGGTCATTTTCTTAATTTCGACTAATGTTGTTAATAAAAAAAAATAATTTTTTGTCACTGACTTGTTTGTGTTCATGAATACCATCGCTCTAAACAGAGGAATTTAGCTTCCATAAATGTCAGAATAACAGTCACATCCCGCTCTTTGGCTGCTCTCATACATGCAATAGCAGCATGTGAGAAAGTCCACGGCGCACTCTCATCGCACTGGTGACTCTCTGTGTTAGTCAGTGGTAACGGTTTTCGTCCTCCTCGGCTGCTCGCTTCTCTCCGCGAGCGTGTATCGACTTGCGTCCTGTGACTGTGCAGACCAGCTCTGCAGTGTCAGTTTAAACCCTGTGTCTAAGTATTTTCGTCACACTTGCGACAGCACCCTCCCCTTTTTGTAGCCGTCAGGACTGCCAGGTTTCGCCTGCTGCTGTAGGTTTCGGTCACCGTTTGGCAGAACGTCTTTAAGACAAGCTGATGCCTGCTCTGTTTATCTGTCTGATGACACTCGCCGTGCACTTAATAACAGAGCGACCTGTCATTTTCGGTCTTGCTACAGTTTTCTGAAAGCACAGACCCACTAGAATCTGAGTGTGCAATCTCGTAGGACACAAGTAAAAGTGTAAATAATCATCTGCATACCTGAAAATAAGAAGGGCTTTTTGACTTTTGACTTTTGATTTATTCCCTCAGGTGGATTTTTTTTTTCTTTTCTTTTTTTCTTTGGAATTAAGACTGTATTAGAGGGGATTGAAGTAAACATTTATTCATTCAATTAGTACATTTATTAATGAGTCAAAATACTCATTTCTTTCAACAAGTTACTCACCCCAACTTACCTTAAATGGCTCTTTATTTTGTTGTTGCTGAGTGGTTTATTTTTCAAAAATAGACAGATTCTTTCACTCTCTATTTTTATTTATTTTAGTCTCTGGAGTAAAGTGTTTACATCAGCAATAAAGGCGCAAGACGAAATCCTACGTACAAACTCATTGGATACATAAAACAAAAATCTTGTCATGTGCTGTCAATTCCTCGCAGCGGTTTGCTGATCACCACCGTGTTCGATCAGGACATCACCTGCCGCCGTGCCGCCTCGGTGAGTTCCCATCATGCAGCTGGCCCTCTGCCACTCAGAGAAATGAATTTCATTTTCTCTATTTTCTTGTCCCAGGCTGCTTTCCAGGAGAATGTGGGCAGACAGGTTTGTGTGTCACAGTATTTACTTCTTTTGTGTTCAGACTTAGGGTGACTGTGATTTTTGTCAAGCCGCTGCCAGTTATCAGTTTCTTGCCGCGACCTGCTGCGTTCGCTTCGAACCAACAACCCTCCAGTGAAGTGTAGTTTCTCTAGTACGCTGGAATCAGCGTGAGTTCAACAACAAACTGACTCCCAGCCCTCGAGCCATGAAACTGTTATTTAATTTGTTTGTCAGGTGCACAGATTACGTTTTTTGGGAAGGGAAAGTGATTTTAAGAAAAATCTCCTGCTTAATAATGCACTAATATTTAGCGAACACCTTGCAACAGAGTTCATCGCCAGTGTGCTGCTGAACATATAGACACACAGATGACGAATCGTCTCGTGTAAACAGTGCTGCTGCTTCTACACTCCCTGTGACACACACATTTCAGCACTTACATTGACGCGCAAATGCATGCACTGCTCTTCTGTATGTGTCAGACAGGAACATAGTTTTATCATTTTCGGAAACATTCATATATTCGCTCCCCTAGTTCACACTTTCCTGCAGCAGCGTGTCTTCACCAAAGGTTATATAGAGTAGGATGGACACTAAAAAGGCCAGTCACAGCCAGTCAAATCTGATATTAGCGTTGAATTAACTGGTATATTTGCATCGCTAGGGCACCTTTCCTCATGGGATCGACATCTTAACCGCAGCCGACTACTTTTCAGTCGGCAACATCACCAAGTGTTATGTCAACATTTGGTAAGAAGTTGTTATAAATTGAAGAGACGTTGACTCGTCACTCAATCCTCAGTACAGATTTACTGTCAAAGCTGGATTTGTCTTGGTCTTTTTCAGCGTTTATATAGCAGGTTTTCCAGAGTATACCAAAGCCATGATCGACCACCTGATCACCCTCAAGGTCAACCACTGGAATGAGTGAGTAGAAAAAGAATTATATGTGTTTTATAATTTATGTCATTTAATATGTTTTTCCCCCTCATTTGAGTCCTGGTTTTGATCACAAAAGGTTGATATTTATGAAAGCAAATAAAATATATCATTATGATCAGGTTGAAAATATTACCTAGACAGACAAGATTAATTTTAATTATGAAAATGTAGGTGTCTCAGTATTCAGTGAATATACGTAGATTTGTGTAACGCTCTTTCAGTAAAATTCGGGAGCTGACCTCCAAGGCTCTCCATAACCTGACACCAGCTGCTCCGGACTATATGGCAACAACAGGTAGTCGAAGTTCACCTACTGAACCAAATGTATCATTATAAAAGTGTGGAATAGTTCTGAAAACCGAATGGTAAACACTGAACGTGTGATTGAAGGGGATTTCTTTGTTTAGTTTTGCCACTGCTGCTGCAAATGGCTACGGGTATTGACCTCCACGGTCGCCATGGCGCCATCTTGGCATGTGCCGAAATCACTCACGCTCTCGCCAAACTGGCGCAGGAGACCAACAGGTAAACCAGAAACACGTTCATGTAGGCGGATGGATGGATATATATATATGTATATATATAAAAGCAGCCAGATTTTCTCTCCTGTACCCATTGAACCCATTGTATAATCCAAGTACTATTTTTTTTGCGAGTGCTACAGTCAAAGCTATTTAAGTGTATGATTCCCGCAGCACTGTGACCGACATGATTTCTCCCGACTGTTTGGAAAAACTGAAGAGCATTCATCAGACGGTGAGAGGACATCACTGTTTTCAGCCCTCGCTTCATGTAACTGATTGTTATTTGTTGGTTTCAGCTTCAAGACAGAAAGCAATACAGGTATATAGAAAGGATGTATTGCATAGAAATATTGGCCAGTAATTATCTAATATTTAGTTTTGCTTTGTTAAAGGGGTTTCAATGGAGAGCTGATGAGGCCAGCAGGTAAAACAGCACGTCATTGTCATAGTTTTTGGGGCAAATCTGCATTTCTTTCTTTCTTTTTTGGGTCAGTGTGTGTCCTGATAGAAAAGCTGTCTCTATCCAAAATGCCATTTAAGGACGACGCAGTAATAGGTGAGTAAGAAACGGTCGTGACTCTCTTCAGTCAAGATGCTGAGGACACACCTGCTGTCGTGCTTCAGTTGGTTGGCAGTGGCTCATCGACGACACCATCAAGACTCTTCATCTTATTTCCAGTCGCCTGCAGAAAAGTATTATGGTAACCAAACACAAATCTTATCTCAAAGTTCAGAGAAGCCTTTTATCAATGTTTGCACTCAGGCTCTGTGAAAATGGAATACTTCTCAACTGCAAATATTTGCACCTGAAACACTAGTTACAACTGCAGTGGATCAGACTTTTAAATAAATCATCTGCCTCCAGGTTGCGGTGGTATCCGCCTTGACTGCCCTGTGTGAGGAGTTCTATCAGAGCGAGCCGGGAGTGGCTGACGCGGAGAGACAGGGTGGGTGATGTCAGTACGAAGAGCCTTTATTGTGCATGTGGAAATCAGTCGTGTTACCTGGTTGTTTTGGTGCATCTTCAGATCTCCTGGTATCACAGTACATCGAAGGCCTGAACAGTCCACAGCTTTTCACACGATGTGGGTCTGCCCTCGCTCTCGGTGCTCTCCCCAAATTCATGATCCAGAGCAAACTAAAGCAGGTGTGTTGGTGGGCTTTTGATGTCATCACCAAAACATCTATGATGAATGAGACTAAAGGAAGTTGAAAAAACCCTCAGGATTGAGGCACATAAATACTGCTTCATGCAGATGACAGGTCACTCTCGATATTTTTAAGTGCATTTACTGTGTGTTTTCTTTCACTCTAGCCATGTGTTTTTGTTTACCGTCTCATTGTATTTGTGAGAAGAGCGATAGTCTCATACTCATCCCATTTCTGTGGTTTTCTTTGTGATGAGTTGTCTTAAAAGACCAGAATGGCTTGAACAATATTTGTTTCTATCAACTTCTCATGTGTCTAAACTCAGCAGATTGAATTTGTCTTTCTAACGTCAGGTCCTCACAGCACTTCAGCACATGTGTGCCATCACTCAGAGGGAAGGAACCTTCACCGAGGCGAGGAGAGATGCAGTGGCAACCATTGCACAGTGGGTTTTTTTGTCTGAAAAGGCTCCCTTGTTTCCCTCTTTACTCAGGCTTTTCTAAAATAAACAGCTCACTGACACTACCTGCTGGACCTGACTGACATGTCCAAGTGTTTATTTCTCCTTTTTCAGTGCACTGTGTTGCATCATCTCCTTCTCTCTAACTTCCTTTCTCTCAGAGTTTGTCTGAAAGCTGGTGTCGGCGCTGACACCTCACTGCCTGCCGAGAGTGTATCCGAAGTGTACGACTGCCTCCTGAACTGCATCAACGATTACACATCGGACAGGAGAGGAGATGTCGGGATCTGGTTAGTTCACTTCCTGCTCCACATACATATGCAAATACACTCATTCACAGGACAAACTGTGGATTCGCCCGAGGTGTTGAGAATGTTCCTGCCTCAAGGCCTGTGGGGTATAACTCTGTCGCTCCACCTTGGGACATGAAGACCTGACATGCGTATCGCCAGCAGCCCGAGGCGACGCTTTACCTGCTGACTAGGAATGCCACCAAGCTTGTCACCTGTCTTTACCTCCATGGGTTGGGTGGCGTTTACACACTCCTCCTTTTCTACTCAACCTTTTCTAGTATCCTTCTTCCTGCCCTTTCATTTTTCATCATTTTTAATTGATTCAGCATTTCAATTTTCCTCTCAAGCTTAACCTCTGTATTACTACTTTTACTTAGTTTGTACGTGCGTCTGTCCCTGTTTTCAAGATGGCTTGCGCTTTTGATATCCGGCCGTTTATTCAAGATTACTGTGGGTTTTTATCTCCTAATTGTTTAAATAGAAAAAAACACTATATACACAACAGCAGTTTTCGACTGTATAACATGGTAAGAGCTTTAAAATGACAGGAATTACAAAAGCGAGCCGATAACTTGAAACGTTCTAGTATTCTATGCACTTACAAAACCAAATTTTCAATCCTGAGCTTCGTTTTTTTGCCAATACATGTCCTGGTGTTTCTAGCTGGTGTGGTTGAGCCGTCTGGTGGTCTCTCCACACACACAACACAGTTTTGAGTTGGGTTAAAATTCCAACTTGACTTAACTTACCATCTAGCTAAGATAAAAAATAGTTTCCAACTCACTGTTTGTCAGACGGTTCATGATTGTATTTCATTATTGTTGAATATCCATGTCTTATCTTACTTCATAATATATCTTAGTCTCTGTTTAAAACAACATTACACTTTGTAAAATAGCTGTAATGTCTATGGTAGAAAACTGTTCAGCAGTTTGCATTTGGATTGATCCACGTTGCCTTCTTCTTGTGAAGCCGTGACAGTGATTTGTCTTCGTCCTGTGTGCAGGGTGAGAGAAGCAGCCATGAGCAGCCTCATGGAAGTGACGATGCTGGTGTGCAGAGACGATCCCTGCATCCTCGTGCCAGACCAGTACGTCTCAGAGGGGAATTCAACTTCTTTGCCCTGCTCTTCCTTCACTGTCCCTCTGACTGAAACAGGGTGTGTTCGATGATGAGCTGCTTGGCTCAGCAGGCGGCAGAGACCAACGACAACTCCAGAGTTCACGCCGGCAACATCTTCCTGCACCTGCTGCACAGCACTGAGCCTGAAGTACCTCACATTCCCCACAAGGAGGAGCTGCTCCAAATTTTTACTGCGTAGGTTGTCATTACTAAGAACACAATAAAGCCGGACATAATGTATCGAATATAACCTGCATTATTAAAATATGTATTTTGAAATATATATATATATATATATATATATATATATATATATATATATATATATATATATATATATATATATATATATATATATATATTTTTTTTTTTCTCTTAGGGAAGTCAAGGGCAGTCTGAACTGGAGGGCTTCATCTGAAGTTTTCCCCTATGTCACCAAGCTGCTGGCACTGCCGGGGTATCAGTACCGAACACTCCTGGGCCTCACTGCGTCAGTGGGAGGAATCTCTGAGTCCACAGTGAGTCCTCGTACTGTGATCGGTGCAGCAACTCGCTGACTAGCGTTCCATTCACTTTCAAATTAAGATTGCGGGTTCCAAATACTGCTGGAAATGTTTTTACTGGGAGACATAAACATACCTAGACAGTAGTAGTAGACAGTCATTTTTGATATTAGATTTCAGCGGTTATTGTTGTCATGCGAGTTCTTACCAGCAGGGAGCGCCATTTCACTAAACGTCACTATTGCTCTCTGCGTGTCGTTACGTGTCACTCGTCTTTTGACTTGATTCCGTTCTCTCTTCGAAGTCAGTCGCGCTAAAAAGTGGCACATGTTCGACACCATAACAAAAGTAGTAAGGCCTTCAAACATGAAGATTCACTCTGAATGAAAACCGATGGCTCTGAGGCGCCTTCACTTCGCCCCTCTGGGCTTGTCAGATTGATGTTTGTCCCGGGCCGAATCATGAAGAACGAGCCACTTTCACACACCAGGCCGATATGTAAACAACTAACGCAAACAGAAACTGAACCCAGCAGCTCTGAAAACATCGATAATCCAAGCTGGCGACTGTCACTGATCGATCACTGCCAAGGACTGTTTGTTTGCCCTCGGTATTGTCTTATAGGCTAACGATGGTTCGGTTTTTTTCCCCCCCTTTGACAATGTTTAGATGCAAAATTCATCTCAGTCGTTGTTCGCCTTTCTGAGAGGAATCCAGGACGATGACAAGGCGATGATGAAGTTTGGAGAAACACTATTAAGAATCTTCAGGGAAAATCTCTGCAACCTCAGGTACAGACACAAAACGAAGAGACAAAGAGTCATTTTACTACACTAAGACCAGTGTGTTTCTGTGTGGAAATGTCTCACACTCTTCACACTTCTGAACGGAACAGACTGTAGTTGGAATCTAGTTGTCACATTAATGTTTGATAAAGTCTCAGAAAGTCTTGTTAATCCGACCAAAATAACAAAATGTTTTCTTTAAAGAACATCTCTCTGGCAAAATATGATTTTGTAGGAAGAATCTTATTGAGCTTGTTTTCCGCGTGACCACCTGATTCGATCATGTGAAATATGATTACGCTGCATTAATATTGAGGCGATTCCATGATGCATGTGAGGAGTTCATGTGTCGGGGGCCAAGAATCTTTTGTGTCTATTTCCAGACTGGCCATTCCCTTCTTGAAGATGCTGCATCAGCTGCTGGAGAACAGCTGCTTTGAAACCTTCAGCTCACAAGAGGAGTGAGTGTCCCTGCTTTCTCTGTCCTGCAGCCCAGGCCTCGCGCACATGTGACCAAACCCCTCACCGCCATGTGACTCATCCATTTATCTGCTGATGCTTGTTTATTTTTTTTGTATTTTCTTAAATCATTCAGATTGAAATATTCTATTATTGTAGAGTATTGTTTCCTATATCTTTGTCGACATATTTATCTGTCTGTTGCGTTCATCTATAAATCTGAACAGAAGCTTTTGATAGTAATATTTTTTGCTGTTGCTTTTTCATCGTTTTTTTTAAATATTTAATTCCAAATCTCTATCATCCAGCTATTTCTCAGATATTTTTTCATTTTAAATATTTATTTTTTCATTCTATATTTTAAGGATTAATATTTCTCGTTTTTGTTTTTTTAATTTACCACTTTCCTAAACCCATTTTTACAGTAAATAAAAACATTTAAATCCCCACTATTTATGTTATTTCTGCATGTATATTATTTGTCTTTTAAACAGACTTCTTTAAAACTTCATCTTCAGTTCAGTTTTGACAGTTTCCTCGGTAAATATTTGCATGTTACACATGTTTTTCTCACTCCAAATGACTACTAGCATTTCCTCCACACACTGTTGTACCATTACGTCAGGCTTTCCCCTGAACCTTGTGCTCCATTGCAAACATGAAGTGATCAAAAATGACGAATGTCTTTCTTGTTTTCCATACAAAGCCACCCCTTCATACAGGAGCTTTTTGCGCTCTGCATCAAGATAAAGAAGTCCAAATCCTTGCCGGCCAAAATCCCCGCCTTGATAGACGTGTGAGTAAACGCCGCTTGGCGCCAAAACCTGCGGAAACAAACATCTGTGTTTACAGTTTGTGTTGTCCCGCAGCTTCTGTGGACTGTTTCAGTTTGAAGGTGAAGTGAGGAAACATGTTCTGGACCAACTGCTGCTGCTGCTCTGCCACCCCACGCTGATGGTGAGATCAGGTTGAGGTTGTGAGGTTGAACTTTTGCTCTAATAAAAGACGGATGTTTCAGATAAGAAAGACCACAGCCAGCAAGATGTATGAGATGGTGCTGTCCTACAGTGATGTCATCGATCCTGAGGTTCTGGACGATACAATGACCCTGCTGGGAGATACAAACTGGTGACTAGTCTCTCTGTTATCGCGGCGTCATGTGTGTCACCAAGCAGCTCTCTCTTTTGACCGCGAAAGTCAGCCAATATATTGAAGGAAAAAAGTGACCTCCCGCGTCCTCCCTCCCGCTCACCCTGTGTAGCTGGGTGAAACAAGGCAAACAAATGGAGCACAGATAAATCACCTGTCCTCATGTTCACTCCCCAATTATTCATTGTTAAGCATGCTATATTAGCTGGAGTCAGAATTGAAGGAGCTGAAGCGTGCGGGTCCCTGCTTCCTGGTCTAAGAAGTGGCTACCAAAACCATGGTGGTTGCTAGGCCTGTTACAAATGGATGTTTCTGTTCCAGGGAAAACGAGCCGGCAGATCTTTTACCGGTCAGGAATCAACTGCGCGACTTGCTCCGAGTCTCCAAACCCTAGATGGTTTCCAAGGTAACCAGCCGACGTAAACAAATGGAGTTGAAGTCGACTTTTGTGGCAACATCAGCAGCCCACAAATTTCTTTTTTTTTTTTAAAAAAAACAATATAGTCTCCAGCTCCTTCAGTGCCTCTTCTTTCGACACCACACCATATCCCACAGTGGCTTGTTGTGGTGCTTTTAATGGAGCTACAGGGGAAGTGTGAAGTTCACCTGCCTCTGTTGTCACTCTTGATTCTGTTTATTTTATTGTCCTGTTTTGTCGCAACAATCATGTCGACTCAAACCTGTGCTTTGCTAGTTTTCTGGCTGCATTTACATGCTGAAGTTGTTGCTGAATTTCCCTTGAATTACACACCATCCACGTCTCTCTCCACAGACGCAGGTTTACATGTCTGACAGCTGCAACACCCCCTCGGGTCTGGACACCCACATTTCTCACCGAACATCACATGAAATAAAGGTGTCAACAATCGTTCACTTGTCTTCTGTTTCTTTGTAAAACAGGATCAAATATGCTCTTGTGTCTCTTCCTGCTCCATCTCCCAAGTTCGTGCTCTGGCAGCAACAATAGCTGCGTGTCTGAGTAACCGAAACCTGGGGCGAACACTAGTGGGCGAAACCGAAGTGCGCCGCAGCTTCCCTCCTGGGAGCGGAACTGCTGAAGGTTTCTGGGGCCCGACGTTCCCCCGAGACCCCAGTGGACCTACTTTTTCTGCTTCACTGAAGGGTGCCGGGAACCGGAGCGCTCCGCCGCAGCCCTTCTAGTCTGGACTTTCTCACTGCAGACTGGTGGCATTGTGTCCGACGACGTCGCGCAACAATGCTGCAGTTGTTGCGTTATTTGGGAAGGAGTCGGGGGTCGCGGACTGGTCTTGTGGAGGCTGCGGCTCGTAAAGTTCTATTGCATTACATTTTTCCCGTAATATCATTACGGTAATCAGGATCATCTGGCTCAGTGGGAAAACATCTTCGGCGAGAAGCGGTTAAACTTCCCCACGTGTTGGAGTCGGCCTGTTTCGGGGCCCATCTGGCCTTTATAACAACATCACCCCTCCACACCCACTCGCTCAGTGTGATCACACTGGAGCATGTTGGACACCAATCTGCCGTAACATTATGACTAGCACTGCTTTGTTGGTCCTACTTCTAAGGATAATGCAGAAGAGAAAACAGTTAGGCCGTGGATCTATTTTAAAACTCTTGGAGGAAGTGGTTTGATTCCTGCACCTCATTGTGAACGTGGCATGTGGGCGGAGCTACGCTTTTGGAAACTCAGAACGAAACTAAGAAAGAGGAAGGGAGAAGAGAAAGGCCGAATGGAGACTGACCAATGAGGTTCACGATTGTGCTAAATGAGGATGGTCATATTTTCAGGCAACCCCAGAAGGGAAATGCTGAAAGAAGGTCAAGGGTCCAAGCAACAAGCCCTGTGGCTTAAAATCCAAAAATTGAGGACCCTTGGACACAAAAATGTTGACTGGGAAGGCGGAGAAAAAGAAGTGTGTAGTTGTTTAGTGTATAGAAAGATACAGATTTATTACTATGTGATAGTGATGGACAGGTTGACAGATAAGGTTAGACAAGAAACCCCTTGGATGATGATGTTTGCAGATGACATTGTGATCTGTGGTGAGAGCAGGGAGCAAGTGGAAGATAAGCTCCAGAGTTTGCCTTAGACTGGAGAGGAATGAAGGTTAGCTGGAGTACGACAGAATTCGCGTGTGTGAATGAGAGGGAGCCAAGTGGACAGGTGAAGTTACAGGATGCAGAGATAAAGAAGGTGGGGGATTTGAAGTTCTTAGGTTCAACTGTCCAGGGAGATGGAGAGTGTGAGAAAGAGGTGAAGAAGCAGGTGCAGGCAGGATGGAAGGAGATTGATGGAGGTGGTGAAGGAGGACATGAGGTTTGTAGGTTTGAGAGAAGAGGAAGCAGAGGACAGGGTGAGGTGGAGGAAGATGATCTGCTGTGGCCACTTCTGAAGGAAGAAGCTGAAAGAGAAAGAAGAAGAAGAACGTTTTTAAATTAACTACAGTTGCGCCATTGATCCGTTCAGTAACCTACGTACTTGATTTGTTTGGTTATAATCATAATTTTCCCACAAAACTCCACATTATTTAGGTTATAAGTCCCGTTGCTGTTGAAAGCCTCGTCACCCCACACAGGCCATGACAAGCTGGGTTTCCTTCCGCCCCTCATAAGAAGTGTTGTTCTACTTCTCCGTCCAAATATTCCCCAGTAATTCAACTTTAATGAAGTCTCGGCCGGCTGAGATTCTCGCAGCTGCTGATGAAAGAGAGGTTGTGTTTTCCCGTGCCGCGGATTGATGGTTAAGTGCGGCGAGGAAATCATTCCAACAGGCTTACAGTTCGCCGACAGTAGCCATGGCGATACCTCACACACAAAGGCAGCCTTGTGGAGGAGAGGAGAGGTGAAGCAGGGGAGGGGCCCATGGCTTGATATGTGAAAGACCCTCTCCAACCTCTCACACTTCAGACCCATGGAGGAAGGGCGGGGTCCCATCCCGACTCGTGTTTCGCTCCTAACATGCCGATTTAAGTGCTCACTTAGTAGCCGCTTCCTGGTGGGTGTCAGAAGTGCACAATGTCAGTGAGTGTTTTTCCTTATTCCCCTCATGATGCACAGATTGCTATCAACATCACGAAGGGTTGTCAATGGGTTGTCTGTGGCACACACTGGGACGAATGTTGCACCAATTGGCTCGGGATAACCTTGGTTTATTCACTCGGTCAGGGTGAAAAACCTTCTTGAATCTGAGTGTTTTGAAGAATAGTTTTGGATTATTTTTCAACTCCTTTCTGACACCTTCCATCACCATCCGGCTCAACCACTGCAACCACTAAGATCACAGATTGATGATTCTAAATATAATAAATGGTAATAAATTGTGGATGAGCGTGGCCCATACTATTGTTATGAGGTTCCCAGTCCAGGTTTTAGTCCAAGAACAAGCTCTAGTTTGAAGCACCCAAACGCTTTCGAGGAGTTGTGCTGCATGAGGCCTCACATAAGGCCTCACACCTGCAGTGGAGTCCAGGAAATGTTTCCCGGAATTGCTCCAAAGTCTCTCCTCACATGCGGCCGTGGGCTCCTCAGAACCATCATTAGACCCAGCTGTTTCTCCTGCCTGGACTTCCTGAGTGCGAGCCCAACACCTGGTGGACGAGCTGCGAACCTCCCTCTGCTCGTACCCCAGGTTCATGACTGGCCTTTAATGGCGTCTGTGTCAGGAGAGCTGGACTGAACCTCCATTGAGTCTCGGTTGTTTTGCTTTTTTTTGGCGATGTCTGCTCATAATTGTGAGTAATGGTGGTCGCTTACATGTCCGTCTGATTCTGAACAGATTTACTAGGAGGCCGAGCGTAA
Source organism: Synchiropus splendidus (assembly GCF_027744825.2). Classification (NCBI taxonomy): domain Eukaryota; kingdom Metazoa; phylum Chordata; class Actinopteri; order Syngnathiformes; family Callionymidae; genus Synchiropus; species Synchiropus splendidus. The sequence goes on from NC_071352.1 coordinate 5,522,773, forward strand.
AAGTCTTAAATTGACTCGCATTTCTCCGTATTTAGCACAACACTCAGCATTCAAATTGTCAATTCACAGTGTAAAAACAACTTTCAACTTCAAAGGCTGAGGGCAACACAACAAGAAGCCCAAACAGATTAACATTTACATATTTATATACTGAAGTATTTATGTGACTTTTAACTCACAGTCACAGTTCTAATAGCTGTAATTGTTGCAGTGCATTATGGGATTTGGGGTAAGTGCTTTTCTCCAGCAGCTATGACGCATTTTATGAAACACTGTGGGCCATACATACAGTAGCTGAATTGTAGTTATATATAGTTGTGGTTTTAACTGCATAATACGCTTTAAACAAAGTAGAGTGAAAATACTGATTTTGAGTTAACCATGATTTATTATCTTACAGGCAAAATATGTATTTTACACAAATGAATGAAAGGTAAATTGTGTTTATTTATTTATTTGTTATAATAATAATGATATGCTCTTCATCTTTTCCCATTTGTAAAGAAAAATACCAAAAATAATAATATATTTCAGGCCTTGCAGATTATTTTTTTAATGTATTTTGTAGTGTATTTACTTATGTTAAATCCAAAAATTGAGGAAAATGTTTGTTTATTTATTTATTGTTTTTGTAGCAGAGAAAAACTACTTTAAAAAGCTAAAATAATTTTTTATCATTATTGTTTTTACATTAAAATCACAATTTAATTTTTTTTTTCCATGAATAAACAAAAGAATCTCCAAGAGTCTCACATTCTGTGCGTCTTATTTGGGCGTCCAACCATCATATGATTTTTTTTTTTTTTTTTAAGCTGCCACAGTTCCATGTTTATGAGCACATTAATATCAGCTTGGATTGTTTGCTCATGGACGCTCTTTGACAGTGGGACCAGTATGAAAATAAAAAACGCTATTTGGCTGGATATAAATAAAAGAGTTGCCGATCCTTGAGACAGTTTGGGCCGAGTTCTCGTAATTATAGCGAGGAGAGGAATCGCAGCGCGATAATAATTATGTGACTGATGTAAATAGAAGAAGGACTGGTATTATAAATATGACAGCTGATGTGGTCTCCCGCAGGAAACCCGAGTCTTTATAACTGTTCAGAGAAGCCATGATCTGAGGCAGGAGGGGCGCGCGCTGCCGCCGGCAAATGACCACGTTGTTTGGAACGAGAGACGACAGTAAACGGAGGCAGCTGGCTAAACTCGGGCTCGCGGCTCGATTGTGGAGTCGGTGCGACCGCCGCTTAATGGGCCCAGTGTTTCCCTATCTGACAATCTGGGAGATTATTCGGCGGAGGAATTTAATGCGCTGCTATTTTTTGCTGTTTTCCAATTGGCAGAAAATGTCCCGCAGTGGTCTCCGGAAATGTGATTTCGCCTTGTTAAGTTATTTCCCTGTGTTGACAGACAGCGGCTTTGTCCTCTTTATGCCGAAAAAAAAAAGAGTTTTCTTTCTATGGAAGTGTGACTGGTGAAGCGCGGGGTTGGGCCACAGTGTGGCTCCGGGACCACTGGGAGATAACGCGGCGAGTCCTGCTGAGTTTCTCGCGGCCTTCTGCGTCTTTGTAGCGTCACTTGAAGTTGTCAAGACCCTTGTGTCGGATAAGATTATTTTTCTGCTTCAGGGGCTGATAAGGCTTCAACCAGCTGTGAGGAGCTATGTGAGGTGCGTCCAGGGGTCAAGCAAGGAGCGACAAATGTACTTTTAAAATCGGATTCATTATTTTCCATTTTCTTTTGTTTCCATCTCAAATGTTCGTCCAATATGTCTTGTGTCCACGCCTCCTTTGCTTGGTCTCCAACTTCCACCTTCCCTGCACTCTCTTCTTCGCCTCTCTGGTGGAGTTAAGGCCCAATGTTACACATGGCATTATCTTATCAAAGCTCCAACGGATATGGACCAAACGGAGCAGTACCACTGGACCAGACCATGTGAGGGCAGTGTTGCTGTTACTACATGCAGCTCTAATGACACACAAAGAAGACATAACAATGGAGGAATTTGTTCGTCTGTAGTGCAGGAGGTACATTAGGGGAGGTGCTCGCTCTCCACACCTCCGAGGCTGGAGCGCACACTCCAGGGTTTGATGTCCTGTTGTGGGCTGGAGCTGGGACAGGGATGAGGCGAGTCTGGGACAGAGCGTTACTTGGTTTATGACTTTGTCACAGCCAAACTGCACAGAAGCGCACATTCAGAGCTGGACACGCACCGGGCACCTCTTCACTTCTGGAGAGACGTCACTCACTCGGCAACCCCTCCCACATGCAGCGGCCACACACATAGAGGAACAGCGCACCTGCAGCAGACACTCTACATTCACTACTACAAAAGCCTATTTTAAGGCTTGGAACGCATTATTTCTTTTTCCATTCATTGTAATGGGAAAAATCGATTCAGATTTCAAACAATTCGCTTCTCGAACGGCCGTCTGGAACGGATTGTGGTCGAGAACGGAGGTACCACTGTACTACTGTATTTAGAGTCAGTTACCCTCTGATGGTTTTTGATTGTGGGAAGAAATCAGAGTGTCGAGAGAAACCCCATGGTGAAACACCACACAATTTCAAACCCGTCCTGTATGAATATTCCTGTCAAAATGTCGCTGACTCCACGGTCCAACTGACCCGACTGCTGACTAGGCTCCAAGCCGAGTTACTGCTGGTGGTTCCCAGAAGCCTCTTCTGTGACTGACCACCGGCGGCCTGCCGCCCCCTCGGCGCCTGCTCAGCAGCCCGGCCTCAGGCCTCCACGGATCCCTACGGAGAGCCTTGGTTTGTTCTGGACGTGCGCCAGTGTCGAGCAGAAAAGGGGGTGGGGGAGGGGGGGCATGTGCGGGTCAGCTCTCTGGGGTGGTCTGGCTGTCCGTGTGTGTGAATCCTGGTGTTGGAAGCCAGTGTGATTAGCTGCTGTTTAGGTTTGCTGTGATGCTATTGTTTTTGTGTTAGCGCTGAGCCCTCGGCCTGTAAGATCTCTGTGCCTGCCGTCCTGGGAATATGGAGGAGGAAGATTACCGCTCCTTCTGCTAGTTCTGTGAAGCCTGATGCTGAGTGGCCCTCAGAGGCCTCAGCGGAGCCCAGCAGCTCCATCCCAGCCTGAGCTGCTGGAGCTGCAGGGAGGTTCGGGCGGCATCCTCACCTCTGCCACAAATGGTGTCACAAGTGGGGTGGCCAGGCCTCATGTCATGATTTGCAGTACTAGTTAAACAGCATGGTCGACAGTGGAGACCCCCGGGCGCTGGGGTGACCACCACTCAGTCGTGAGGCATCTCTGTCTCCTAACACGCTCCAACTCTCCTGAGCTCAATCTGGTCTCAATTTACAGAGCCGCACACGAGCGCCAGGGCGGCCAAAGGTCAGAACCTACGAGGGAGTCCCATCTTAACTGCCTCCTGCTCTCCCTTCCTCGTGGTCTCCACAGTTCCTCTCTCCTCTACATTTGGAAGTTGTTATCTTCCAGAGTTTGCTGGTCATGAATAGAAGGAGAGCGGCTGCTCAGGTTGGCAGCTGCCTTTGGGGAAAATGACTTTTTTCAAGCTTATTACGTGTCCTTCATGATCATTATATTTATTGTTTTCAATCTCTGTTTTATTTTACAGTTTTATTTTAGAGAACTTAGTGACAATCGTATTGCTTTTTAAGCGCTTTAAAAATAAATATGCTATGCTCTGGTATAATGATATCAAAAAATGAATAAATAATTGATAATAATATAAAGCTTTGTCTCTCAATTTTAAAATCACATATATAAAAAGTAAAAAGATAAGATGTTTAAGAAAATCTATTTCTTGAGCTATTTTGATTTAAATAAAAAAAATAAAAAATGAATTGGTGGATATTGTATGTGTAAATACAAATGTATGATATTTATGTCCAAATTGTTATGTTGAATTTTTATTGTTTATTTTAACCCATAATTTCCATAATATTCTTTTGCCTTCTAAACTGATATTTAACTGACTAAATACCACTGTTCTCACTTGGCTTGAGGCGTAACATCAGTGTCAGGTTCAATTTCCTGTGCCTTCAGTGTTACCCATGCGCAAAGCATTTAATCTCCAATTACAAGTCCTGCAGCTGGACAAGCCGTGACCTGTTGGTGGGGGTGCGTAACTCTGCGGCCGCTGCATCTATATGTCTGTCACTGCTTTGACTGCAGCGGGTGACCTTTGACCTCCAGCTGGCTGGCTCTTTCTTAGCAGCAGAAGGAGCGTTTGCTGTGTTGGACGAAGATCATTGCTGAGTTGGTTTCACCTACTGCTGACGTCACTTCCTGTAAGGGTCCACAAGCGCAACTCTCCTGCTGACTACTGAGCAGAGTCAGAATCCTCTCAGTCCACTCTGCCTTCACTCTCTTCTTCATCTCCCTGAGGCAAGAATCAACACTGGGATCTGACTTTGTTTTTGTTATTATTCTGCTGGCCACCAGTGTCACCTGAGAGACGACCAACGCTCAGGAACACTGACCCTCTTGTGCATCTGCTGATGTGAGCAAATGGAGGGGAGGAAAATTCCTTTTGTAAGACAGGAAATCATTTTAATCTTTTCCAAATGCGCCAGTTCACTCATTCGTTTCAGCTGATCTAAGTCATTTCTCAAAACTCCGTATCAGACAGTTTCATCTTTGGTGAGCACACTGCCGTTTTGTTCGCCTGCGTGGCGTCCAGAGTGAGGAGGGTTGGCGGTTACAGCATGTGACGCCGCTGCCCGCCTCGACATTAGATGAGATGATAGAAGCTAATGAAAAGATCACGGCAGGACACATGGGTCACATGTCGTGCTGACGCTCTGTCTCCCCTGTCGTCGTGGGGTCTGAATCATTGTTGCTCTGTGTCTCAGTTTAGTCATCGGCTCCACCAGTCTTCAGTTGCTCATGAAGGGACGACGGTTGTGAAACGTCAGTGAGTGATGGTTGGAGGTTCATCGTGTTTTTGTGTGCTGCATGAAATAATTCAAGGATGTTTGGCTTCTTGTTGGCTTCATCATTTCAACTTTCATCATCTATTTTTTTGTCCATATACAGATTTCTCACTGACTCTTATCTGTATGTCAAAAACAGACTGATGTATTTCTATATTATTTTCATTTGGGTGGCGTACCATCCGGATAAAGCAAATCATCACTCACTGTGGTGGTGAGCTTCAGCACCGACTCTGACAACTCTTACTCTACTGCCTCCTCCTGTCTGCTTGAGCTCACTGCGATCAATGGTATTTCACAATGCTGAAAAAGGTATTGAGTTGTTAACATAAAATAAAAACACAACAATATTGTCTTAAAAGTTTTTGTTATATTCGTTTTTTTATATATATATTTAAAAATATGTGATTATATATATATATATAAATAACAAACAAACAAGTTAGATGTTGAAATAAAAATATACTAATAGTAATAAGAACAAAAAATGTATTTTTTTTCTTTTTCCTTTTTTCCTTTTTTCTTTTTTCTTCATATTTTATGAGGAGCCTTATGTTACGTTTGATAGCCAAAAATATAAAAATATGTATTTGATATTTTGTGTCTCAACATTGTAGCTCATCCATAAAAAAATGAGAACCACAATTTTTTTTTAAATTTCTTTCTAAAAATTTTAGCCGCTTCTGTGCGCTTATTTATGAAGATGTTTGGGTTGTTTATATGTTGGGCCATTTCCATAATTCTGTGAGACAGAGGAGGTGGGTGTGGCTCAGTCGTCGCAGGTATTGCGCTAGTTTCCATTCAAGTGCGGAGGCGGCTGATTCATCTTGGCTCTGTCTGCCAGCTCCATCCTGTCCTCTGTCCCTCAAACCCTTCCTGAAGTTATTGCAGCAATTGCCTGCTCTCAGAGCTGCTGTCCAAAATGACAGGGCTGGAAGCTGCCACTTCCAGGTGGTTAGTGTCCGTTCGCTCCGTCTGCTTCCTTTGGAACCCGCCCTCCACCCTCCTCCCTCCACCAAGGCTGGAGCAGCAGACGTGTGCTGGCAGTCACCATGATCAATGTCACACACATGGAGGCGGAATGTGCTTTGAATAACCTGCAATTGGAAATCATTAAAGCTAGTCTTGATTGTGCCGGCACATGTGTGTGTTTACAGCCTTTGAAATCAATCATGGTCTAAAAAACCACAAGCGTGGTGGTGGGTGAGAGGAGGGGGCTCAGCCTGCTGCAAGTTTCTCCTGCAGTCAGTGGAACTCCTGCCTCTATTTCAGGACCCCAACAGAAGGGGGGTGGAATGACACCCCAGTATCCTAAATCATTCCCATCAGGGGGATGTGGAGGAGCAGCTCCTCACAAGTCACAGCACCACTGACATGTGATGTGATGCGGAATAGTTTTTGATCGCGCTAGAAGCCGGAAAACAGGGGTCGAGGACGGGCAGGAAGAGGAGACAGTGGATGCGGTCGCGGCGGTTGACCAGCAGCCGCCACCTCAGATGGAGGAAGTGGCTTCTGACATGCTGAGGGAAATGTGTTGGTTGACCTGGGCTGATGGCGTCAGAACATTGGTTTTTTTTTTGTTTTTTTTAACTCCACCACATTCCGTCACTGTAAGAAAGAAGCTGTTACTGACTCACACTCGGAAACAAAACAAGAGCCGACTGCAACCTGGAATTAGCGGCGCAAGGTGTTGACTTTGGATGTTCCGTGACAAGTGACTGGCGTCGTGGCTGCCGAGCCAGAAGAACGGCGCAAATCTCGACAGGCTGTTTTGAAACCATAAATTATGTCATCACCTCGCTACAGGTGCACTCGCGAGTCGTCCAACGGAATCATTCACACAAGCCTTCCACTGAGCTTCTGACGGTTGAGCCGCCGACAAGTCTCTGCAGGCTGGGGAATCAAAAACAATACCAGCGTTTGATAATCTGGCGCGCACACTTGAGCGCTGCAACCTTGAAGCACCGGGTTTGTGTTGCAGAATTTGTCCTAGTAGCAGGTTGTGTTTATGTTTTCGCCATTTCGTTCGGGGGAATTTGCAAAGGACAAAACAAACTATGAATCCTAAGCTCTAGACTGCAGACCGTAAAAGTGTGTATATCGTGTGTAGTGAACGCCTCAAACTGATCCGGATCACCCCCAAAATGGAATCATTTGTTCCATGTCCCATTTCAAATATCCCTTGACAATTTCATTCGAATCGATATTTTGAATATAGCAAACCGTCAGAAACATAATGTCCTTAGCTGAAGTAACAAACAAGCTTTCATTCATTCATTCATTCATCTGCCAACACTTTGCAGGGCTCATGGGGGCACTGGAAGCTCTGTTTCAAAATGCTATTTTTAGAATAAGAACGTCACTTAAGATTTCTTCAATCACATTTACATGCTTTAAATGTGTCAAAAAACCAACATATTGAAAAGATCACTGTTGGCGTCCGGATTCCAAGACTACAGCTACCACTGTGCTGACACTGCAGCTGGACTGGAAGGTCAAAGTCACGTGACTCACCCAAAACCAGCTTCGGTGACATCTCTTTCTGGCGTTTCACAACTCTGAACTTTCATACAGTTAGTCATCAGCCGGGAACAATGGTGTTTGGACTGAGCGCCGTGCTTCGGTTGAAAGAGTGAGTCATTAACAGGGAGACATGAGTCCAGGTTGCTTTCCCCGAGGAGCAGTAGTCTTGTTTTGGTTGCTGGGCTCTGCTGTTTACAGAGCGGGATGACCCCTGACCCCTCCCCGCCCGCTGCCTTCATCAAATCCTGTATTTATTAAACAGCCCCTCCACCTGTCCGAGCGTGTGGAATGTCTCAAAATGACTTTTGAGGGAGACAGGAGAAGCAGGGAGAGGTTAACCGCCTGGCTGCTGCGGTTTTGGGCCGACCTGCCGGGCCACTGCTGGTTCTGTCATTAGTTTGTTTCTTTTTCCTTCCCGAATCTCCCCTCTCTCATTTCCATTAAATTGGCTCCGGCGTGGAATACTGAAATAGTCTTATTTTATTTTCAGGGCTTTGGAGAGAATTCCCCTCCAACCCACAGCTGGCTCAGGAATGCGACTCCTTGATGGATACACTTCGACTCTATTCTACCTCTTTGTCTCCAGCTTTCCAACTTCTGCACCGCAGGAGGCAGCCCTGCTTCCAGCGACGACACGAAACACCAACTTGAACCAGCTCCTTCTGTTACTGTGCTATCAAGAAAGCTAAACCCACAAGCTTCACTCTGTTCTTCGCCCTCTTCCATTCTGATCTTCCCTCTTGTTGCTGTTTCCACTCAGTCCAGCTGTGACGCTTTTGTTTTGCCAGTCTCCTGATATCATCTCAGGTGTCTTCAGTGTCCGTCAGTTGAAACACCTGCAGTTTGTCGGGAAAATTCTCAAAACAAAGTGAGGTGGAGGTGGTGCCCGGCCTTAGGGGTGTTGGAGCGCGAACGTGATCAAAACAATGTAGTACCATGCCAAGTGGCACTGTGTCTTCTCAAAAACACTCGAAAAACTTGTTCCATCAGTTTATTTGGGGTTTAAATTGCGTCTGTGTGTGAGTGAGAAAGCATGTCGGAGTGTTCGGGGATGTTTTTAGCAAGACTCGTCGTAACAGTGCTAACAGTGTGAGCAGCTTTTTTTCAGAAGTTAGGGGGGGCGCAGTGGTTGGATGCTAGCAGCTGTAGCAATGAAACGTAGCAGGAAACTTGGGGATTGTGCATCATGGATTGATTCAGATTGCGCTAAAAATATATTTTTTAGAAATTTTACATTGGACTCAGTTGTTGTTTAACCCTTTGGGCAGGATTTATTTTCGCAAGACATTATAAAATGGAAGCCCGGTTTTGTTATCTACTCTACTAATGTGGAGGTCAGTGAAATGCACCATTGCTTGGACATCAGAGGGAAAATGAGCTAAGCTAGAAGGCAAAGTGTGAGTCCAACTGTGTCCCCTGTTACGCAGAAACAACACTCCTTAAAGGGTGTGATCGGGCAGAGACTCAAACTAGATCCTGCGCTCCACTGATCAAGTTCTCCTCCACACTGACTCCAGTTGAGTCCAGTGTCGTCCGCTAAAGCCGAGCCCTGCCAGTGAGTCTGTCTGAAATGATTTACAGGCAGCGCAGGGCCGCGGTCGCCTTCAATTTCCACTCCTCTGACTGAGAACAAAGAGCGTGTTGTTCCAGCACGGGCCACTACTAGGAGCAGCTTTCCAGAGGTTTGGAGTGGATGTGTACTTTTCTCCTGTACGTATCCCTGCGCCTGGGTACAGTTAGGCGCTAGTGGGTTCCAGATGCAGTTTTGATGTCAAGAGATGATTTTCCAACACGTCCAAGCCTCTGGAGGAAGCTGAACATTTATTCACAGTACACCAATCTGTTTTTTTTTCATGCTACAGTGGATCTTTTGGCAGCGTCGACTCACACAAGTGCCTTCAGTTTTCTCTTTCACAATAGGTGTACTCGTCTGATCTCCGTCAATCGTCCCAGCTGTCATTCATCAAATAATGTACTGTCTCCTCAACTGCTTGCACAAACTTTTACGACTATTACTGTTACTCCACTGCTGTTTCTTGAAAACAACACCACTTGTCTATAATTCTACTACTGCTTCCACTACTTTTCTTTGCAGCATCTTCAAGTTACATCTATTTCTACCGCTTCTTTTTCCTTCACTGCTTCTACATCTACTTTTCCCATCCTACTGTATCACAACTACTCCTACTTTTCTTCTGTTTTTAGTCACCTCTACGACTAAAACTACAGCTTCTACGATTGATGCTACTGTTTATGCTCCAGTCCCAATGACATGCTTAGTATTTTTATCACTGCCTCTTCTCTTGTGGCAGATCTCACTACTATACAAGTAAACTTCCCTTGAACTCTTGTTCGTACTCTTGCCTGCGCTCTCTTCTTTACCTCCCTCAGTCTAATCTCACACTCACTATTGCTAAAACGGTTGTCTCCTCGTACTTCTCCTAGCAACGTCTCTAAACTCCTACTACTATTTTCTTCAATTGTTTTCTACTTCTATTATTTCTTTACTACAAATACAAGTGAAAGAAATGTACAGCATTAACTGGTTTTCAAATTACTACTGCCTTTAAATACCAACCCCACTTCCACTGCAGTTTTACACATTATCAGAACTATTTCTAAAATCTGTCTTTTAAGTACTTTGTTCATCATACTAAGGGTACAAGAAAATAGGCAGAGGTGAAGCCCTGACAGAGAGGTTGAAATACAACTACTCTTCCCAATATTTTTTCTACTTTTACTATAACAGGTACTGAATTTTACTACCTCTATAATACCTCTATAGTACTACTTGACTCTCTTGTCCATTAAAATATTCTCTAACTTTTTATGGCAGTACATCTGCAATTCCTAGCTGTTTTTACATCTGCTTGTAGTATTTTTACAATCCTGGTATTCGATTCCAAAATGTACTCCTACCTGCACTGCCACTGCTAGCTTTTAAACTATATGTGTTTTATTAGAGGACCAAGAAAAAGCAAGGTAAAACTTGATTAAATACTTCCAAGGACATTCAGTTATGACTACTCCTACTTCTTGTCACTCAGCTACTTTTACTGCAGTGTTTGTCTTGGTCAAAATACTGCTTTCTCATTGAAAAACACTGTTTTAATTTTAGCTTAGCTTTAGCTGTAGCTTACACATGCTATATTGCTGCAGCCGCTACGCTGACAGCGCCATCGCTCGTCCACCACATAGGCAAGACTTACAGGAATTTTATATCCTTTTGTAAATGCACATGTATTATATTAAACTTAGTCCAGCTAGTGAACATTCATAGAGATTAAAAATGACTGTTTATGCACATACAAGACGGAGGTTTATCACTCATATATTAGCCCCAGCTAGCTTGACTGTGTGATATACTTTCATGGTGAGAAATTCCTCCGCATGATTAACTCAAATTCTTTCACACAGAACCACTGGTCTGGTTTATGAATGGACCCCTCCTGTGCATGAAGAGCGCTGGAGGGCTTTGTGATCTCCAGATATGCAAATCAACAATCATGGCGGCCCGGATCCATTGTCTCGCACACAATCTACGGCCGAGCGAAGCCGCATGAATAATACACTGTCTAATGCCCTCATGAAATATACATCGAGCTGAAACTTGGAGGTGGAATCATCCAGGGGTGATGTGAGTGTGAGGCAGCACTTGTTGATGCCGGAGCTAAAGTGAACCAGATGTAGAGAGGAGGGGACGTGGCGCGTTGCTTGGTGCTGAGGTCACTCTGAGCTGCAAAGAAAATGTCATTTACATTCTGGTTCCGGCGCAAACATGCAAAGCTGTGTTTTGGGCAGGTGTGTCAGACGTTGGATGACGTCGCAGTTTACGAAAGTGGAAACAAACAAATGCAAATTTCTTTCTGGAATTTTCCCCCGGCCACAGCCTTTTGGCAGCGACGCGGTACTTTTGAGTGGGATATCTGAAAAACAGGTTTTTGATTTCCTCTTGTCGGACTGGAGCGTGAGTCAATAACAGTTTTTCATCGGAACTATTTTCGTCTGCTGGTCCAAAAGGTGTGGCAAATGTAGCTACTTTTGATATGGATGAGTGAATAATGCCAAAATAAGAAACAGCTGGCTCACCTCATGGAGTTTAGAAACACACGGACGGAGAAGGACTACTTGATAACCACCAGAATAACTTCAGGAAATTACTAATCTGTTGATGTTCCTCAGAACCACAGAGGTCGCTCACAAGCTAACGTCAACCAGAGTTGTTTTCCAGCCCATCACACCATGGTAATAAACAAGGGTTAAGCCAGGATCACCCAAACTCAAAGGTGCCACACATTTCATATCATTCTTTTAATGTACTTTCTTGGACTCTTGAATTCAACTGCGATGTAAAAACTGATGCATGGAGAGCTTCCTCTCATCTGCATCACTCTTCCCCATGTTTTCCATTCCCTGTGAACAACCTGCAGGTTGTCTCCTAGGTACACACAGAGGTGGCTCATGGGGCCCCTGCTGTCCTGGCCCATTGTCCCAGGGACAGAAGCTTGCTCGCACAAATCAGTCGAGGATCAGTTTTGCTTTTGTTGGGCCTGTCCCGGGTCCACGCTGCTCCTCATGACTTCAAAGCCCTGTGTCAGTGTGCGTTAGCGCGGATGAGAAGCAACACGGCTGCGACCGAACAGAGTGTGATGGTCAGGGGCCTTGGTGGGCCCTCACCACCAGAGAGTGTTGTCTTAGTGAGCAGGGTAGTCATGCAGCAGCAAAACTGCTGTGGCCAGATGGCAGAGAAAGTCTGAACCAAACACTGGTTTCCTATACAAGGGTTTTACCTGTACAGGCCGCTTTGCTCCGCCAAAGGGGCCAAAATAATCGACCCAGATTGTATCGCCAGGGGGTACTGCTAAGGGTACTGAAAATGTATCAGTACCTTGAGTCAATATCCAAGTGAACTTCCCTTGAACTCTTGTTCGTACTCTGCCTGCACTCTCTTCTTTACCTCCCTCAATCCTATCTCACACTCACTATTTCTAAAATGATTTTCTCCCTCCTCCCCTTCTCCTAGCAATGTCCCTAAACTCCTACGACTACTTTCTTCGCTGGTTTTCTACTTCTATTATTACTTTACCACAACTACAAGTGAAACAAATGTACAGCTTTAACTGGTTTATATATACTGTATATATATATATATATATATATATATATATATATATATATATATATATATATATATATATATACACAGTGGGTTCTCGACCACAATCCGTTCCAGACGGCCATTTGAGAAGCAGTTTGTTCGAAATCTGAATCGATTTTTTTCCCATATATGGAAAAAGAAATAATGTGTTCCAAGCCTTAAAATAGGCTTAGTAGGAGTGAATGTAGAGTGTCTGCTGCAGGTGCGCTGTTCCTCTATGTGTGTGGCCGCTGCATGTGGGAGGGGTTGCCGAGTGAGTGACGTCTCTCCAGAAGTGAAGAGGTGCCCGGTGCGTGTCCAGCTCTGAATGTGCGCTTCTGTGCAGTTTGGCTGTGACAAAGTCATAAACCAAGTCACGCTCTGTCCCAGACTCATCCCTGTCCCAGCTCCAGCCCACAACAGGACATCAAACCCTGGAGTGCGCGCTCCTCGGAGGTGTGGAGAGCGAGCACCTCCCCTGCATCCACGGTCCAGTGCGGAGACAGGAAAGGTTTTACACCTCAATATGAAGAAAAAACAGTCAGTAAATGTAGCTAACGGGACACGTCTCCATACAGAGGCTGTGTTATACACAATAACAGAGCACGTCGCAGGTCAGCTGATCGGTCCGCACATGTTATGTTTATCCCGGCTTTTTCGGGGGCGTTCGAGTTCTGGATTTTCGTTCAAAATCCGAAGCAAAAAAATCTGGAAATTTTTGTTCTAACTCCGATTTGTTCGACGTCCGGGACGTTCGAAAATCGAGGTACCACTCTATATATATATATATATATATATATATATATGCAAAAGCCACATGCCATGTGGAAGGCAGACTTGGACGAAAGAGTCCACTTGGTATCTGTCAACTCGTGCCACATTAGAGCAACAAAGTGAAGGATTTATTTGACCTCACAGAAAGTAGTTTGGATTTTGAGCCTATTTTGCGTCCATTTCAAACCTGTCAGGTTTGTGCGCCCTCTTAGGTTTAATAGAAAATATACCTCCAATGCAACAGGTTTTATTTAAATCAGACAAATACAATAGATAAACAGCAATACATTCATTGGAAAATATTTCATCAACCCAAATATGGCCTATATTCATCGTTTTGTTGATCTGTACAGTAAAAACAATTCTGGCTCAGCCCAGAGGCCACATGTTTTGCTCCTGCTTTACAGTAGGGAAATGGACGCCCATATTCATTTACATAGCTGTTAGCAGGCTTTAAACACGTTGCATTGTGTTGTTAATAGATGTCAGTTCCCAGCATAGATAACCTGGTGAGAGGTTGAAAAACAGTATTGAGCTATAGGAAGTGGTGCTGCTTTAGATACTGTACCTGGGTCACAGCAAGAGGTCGGATGGCTCCGAAAACAATCACGAGAACAGAGCCGCTCTTATCTGGAGCTCTGTGTATGCACGTCGGTGATTCGATAAGAGCTCATGCAGAGGTGAGGCAGGTTTGGAGAGGATGGGGGGGTCAGGAGTCATCAGACAGCAGGACAAACATCCTCCCCGCTCCCCTCAAAAAACGACATCCCCTGCTGGTGCTGCAGCAGAACCACGCCCACGTCCAGAGGAACATCAGTAAAAGACAGTCGCTGAGAAGCAGATGTGCTGGCCACGTGTATTTTCATTCAGGTGTTGACTGTTTGAGGTGACAGGACCTGGTTTGGAGAGAAAGAGGTTTGTTTTTTCCACAGGTGTGACTCCTGACCCTCTGTCTGCATCTGTCAACACATCCGGGCCTGATGTTTCGGCTCAGGCATGGGCCGACTTGTTCCTCCAACGCAGCTTTTGTCCGCTCACCTGCCGCCGCGGATACAATATCCACTGAGCGGCAACAGGCTTTGGTTTTCCGAAGACTAACTGAGAACAGAGAAATATTTCAAAATTCTCTGACCTTCGTAGATGATGTCAAAGCCAAAACATTTATTGGCGATAAACCAGCAGGTTTCCTTCATTTATGTTCTGGACAGTGAGGCTAGCCCTTCACACAATGATAACATTCTTGGCAAACCTCCTGGAAGACACACACACACACACGTGCAAACTTTCAATCAACCGGCAGATGATTCCAGATGTTTCCTAAACGGATGAAAGACAGGGAAGCTCCGCGCAGAGCCTTGTTAGACTCAACTAAGAACTGGAAACAGCCCAGCTGGATCCACCCAGACCACCATATTGTTTCCCCTTGGAGGGTGAGGGACCTGGAGCGGTGATTTATCTCCCCAGGATGTTTGAGGCGCGTGGGCTGGATAAAGGGGGCTGACATGCAAAGCCCCTTGATAAGAGGGAGTTAAGAGGGAAAAAAACCCTCAAAATAATAGCAATGAGAGACAGAATTCTTTTGTTGTAACCACCTATTTTGGCTAAGTATGTAATGTTTACGGATTTGCTTTGGTGTCGGATGTAACTGGATCGCTGCACAGGAAAACAGGAAGGATTGTCATTCTATCATGGTGGTGACATGTTGCCCTAGAAAACTGAATTATTTCCAATTGTATGTAACTATATTTACACCCTTTCAGTGATTCTTGCAATACTAAAAAGAAAAACGGCCAAAAAGGTGCTGGCCACGTCTTCTCTGAATATTAATTTCACACATAAACGTGAGAATTTACATCAATTCTGACGCCTTTTAATAAAACTAGTTGATCATTCAGTACAGTCCAATATAGTGGTTTGACAGCGACTCACTCTATCGACAGTTGAACCGGGAGATATGAGGTGCTCACAGCGCCACCCTTCATCACGGAGGTGGCATTACACAATATTTCGGTTACCTCCTTGCAACATGTACACCGAGAAAATGTTTAGAATTTTTAAATAAATAAAAAAAGGGGAGGCAGAGTCTGGGCCTCTAATCTTGGACTGATAGCATAGGTCAAGTAACTCAGTTCAGTCAGCTGTTTGCTAGCATAGCTTCAAAGTTTCCTCTGGCCTCCTCTCAAGTTCAATTTCCTCGCGTAGTTTTTTCCGTTCCGTTCCGTTGGATTTTGAGATTAAAACTTGTTTCGGCTCAAATTAAATACAAGTGTTCAACTTGTTTGATTATCTTCTAAACTGTATTTGCCATAAACACACACCCCTTCCATCGCGTGTGTCACTATTTGCGGATTAATCACATGACAAATAAAAACAGCGTCGGGTCCACGAGACTTCCACTCCATTACTGAATTCCAAAGAAGCCGCAGACCTCTTAAAACGCCACCAAGAGTCAGACGTGGGTGTGTTTTCACCTGAATAGGAAGAGTGTCACAATTATGGTTTTACCTTGACATGTACAATGGGCTCATTGTGTGTCGCATGACTTCACGGGCCGCTGGTGGATCTGAGGCTTGGCAGGCAGAGAGAGGGCCAGTGTTTAGGTGCAGATAAAGTCCCTCGCTGAATCGCAGGCTTTGTTTGGAGACATATCCCGGGATTATATCATACAAGAGGCATATCTGGAGCACACAACTTTGCCACAGCAAGTCCGCTCATGTTCAGTTCTGTGACGCGACATGACGCCCGCGTCGCCGCAATCATCAGATATACATTTTAACTCAGCACGTCAGGGTTTTTGTTGAACCCTTGTTATTGACCGTAACACAAACAAAGCACGACACTGGATATGACTTGGCAGAGTTGGCTCCACTGTGGCGCGGTGCCTGTCAGCGAGAAAACCTCGGCCCCATTCTATGATCTCCTGTGCTCACTCTGGTTTCCTCCCACCGTCCAAAAACAGTGGTTAACACTTAATTTTTACTTTCCAAGCTCATAAATAGAGCTTTATAAGCAACTACAGTGCATGAAATTGTGTTATTCTAGCTCCGATTTATTTATTTATTTTTAATATTTACGCTAATGTGTCCCCCAAAAAAGACCGGGGGGATATTTTTTGTTGTGTAGTCTCGCTCAAATTTGACCAATCTTTCGTTTCATACATCCATATTTCAAACCTGACTCTTAACAGATTTGTTCTGTGTTTTGCCGTTAGCATATCTGATATGTTTCCACACGCAGTATCACATGACTTGTGACCCGCTGAAGCGTGTCAGTGCCATGGGACATGTGACTCAGGGCGTGTGTTTTTGGAGTAAACGAGCCTTGCTCGACTGGTGTGCGCGCACCAGATGAACAAACCGGCTGGACGACTCGGCGACGTTCGCGTGCTGCGCAGCGCCGCCAATGTGGACCGACACTAAGTACAATAATAAGATCACAGAGAGCTGCACTCTCAGCTCCTGTGATCCCTCAGCTGATCCCCAGTCAGCACTTTCTTTCTTTCTTTCAAATTAATCCAGGTTGCACAATTTCCAGACGCTAAGTGTGAACCTCCAAATAATCTCCGTTCAAAGGCTCAGTGTTCCTCAACATCTGAGCGGTATCCGAGTGGCCAACCTCCTCCAGCCAAGCCTCACCATCACTCAGTCATGACACAAGTCTGTGTAAGGTATTAAAGCAATCTAATAAGAGCCTGGAAATAACTCTGCCGTCTGGATTTCTGCTCGTGCAGAATACTACTTCTCTCCCCCCGGGCTGTGCTGACATTCTGCCTGACATGAGCTCATGATGAATGCAGCAGGTTACAAACCCAACAGGTTATTTGTGTGTGTCTCTCTGAGCGCCGCTCGTGTCTCGGCCTGCCTACATTGTTTTGTTTTTTTAAGGGCCCAAAACAAAAGAGGGATTTGATGATTTGAGATCACCGGACTCCGATTGGGAAAGAGCTGATGACAATTTTAATTCTTCTTTTTAAAAAGGATTTTTCATCTCAGTAATTATGTGGCATATATCTAGCTTGAAAGCAACTGACTAATCCGACTACCAGGTAACTAACAGCCGAGTATTAAGGAGGACACCCACCCAGATCGTCCAGCCTGAAAAGACGGCAGTGAAACTTGCATGGTCTCCACCCTAATACAGACCAACCGATTTACTTCCCCACCAACAAACACAACTATTCTACAGTAACTTCCTAGTTGTATGCCTCTGTACCGACTCACAGACTGAAGAACAAAATTCATGTCATTGACAAAGGCAATCTTTTTTTAAACAAGGAATTTTAGGAAGCTTTACAAAAAAACAGAAAATGAATCCTCTATTTTTTACATTTCCTATTTGCAACTGACTTTCTGGCTCAAAAATAGAAGTCAAAAAGCTCCTAAATACCAAGAATATCAGTAATTTGCACTACTGTAACAAAATATGCAACAAGGTAATGATATTTTACTAACTAACCAGCCAAATAACATCTTGCTATTCTATCTACTGAACGGCTAATGACGTACCATCAAACCAGAACCACTAAATGTCAGAGCCAAGCTTGGTGTGATAACTCTGCTAATATGAAATAAAACAAAACTTGGATGGGCTGCACTTTCTCTCTCACACTAGACTGAAATCTTTCCAAAAGCTCATTCAGTGGTAAGAGAAATCCATCAACCTGAAATACCCCAAATTGTCTGTGCTCTCACTCTTGTCTTGGCCACGTAAAGCAGGCTGAGAGGCTCCAAAACATCTCAAACAGTCACTTATTCCAACTCCTTCATCATTTGTTCCAGGTCACTTTTCCACTGTCCACTATACAAACCAGTCCATTCCAGTAACTATAATTCCACTTCTATCGTAGAGTATTTTCTGTGAAAATTGTCAGGAAACCACTGCATGTTGAATTATTCTATCATTTTTATACCGCAATATGTAAATGGGTGATGGATATTTTGGGGTTTTCTTTCCTTTCTGACGTCTCGTGTCCACTCTATAGCGCAAAAAAGTCTAGACTTCCACTCGACGGACGACTCAGAAATGCTCACTAGTTTGTTCACATTGAAAATAACTGTGCATTTAGCTCACCCTGTGGGGTTTACTGCTATGGAATATGTTCTAGCTGCTTATTAAGTTTAAAATAGTTGTTTCTCCGGGCGGTCCGTGTGCTAGGATAAGACTGCATGTTTACAATGGAGCAACTGTGTTTCTCGCCTGGATTTCCTTTTCTTGTTCGGACACCCTCTGATCCCCTTACTCTCCCTGTGTAAACACATGAGGCTGTTAATGTGAAGTGCTCTCAAAGAACTGCTGTTGCCTAGTTATATCAGCTGTGCGCATGTGTCCGCAGAGAAAGTGTGCTATTTGAGAAACACATGACTTCAAACCAAGCAGGAGTGAAAGGATGTATGGATATTCCTTGAAACCATGAGGAAAAATGCATGAATAATAACATTGTTTTCTCATTGTGTATCTTCCAAAAACGTTCTATAAACAGAAAGCGCTTCCTATTAAACTGATACTATTTGGATAGTTGATCAGAAAATGTTCCCTGAAGTATTTTGAAAAGCCACAGCACTGGACAGCCTGGATGCCAGAGTCCGTGGGTTGATAAAAAGAGCAGAGCTTTCTCTCTGTGGAAGCCAGACAACTTGAGAAGTAACAAAAGAAGGGACTCCAGCTTCCCCTCCTCCACCCCACGGTGTCTGAATCTATCATGGTTGTCACACAGCATCAGCGAGGTGAATAGATGAAGGTTTTTGTTTATAGCATCCTGGGCCAATCGAACAAATGGGAGAATGAGTACAACTGCGAAGGAGCCTCATGCTACAGGGGCAGCGCGAGCGCAGCAGGAAGCCGTGAGAATCACATCGCCGAAGCTAATCTAGCTAACGGAAGTCATCCTGCCGACAGTGATGGAATGTCGAGGCCAGTTTTATCAACCAACGTCTAGCACTTTGAAAGGTTGAAAAATTCAATTAAAATGTGTTTTTGCGTGTTTAATCTGATACATCTAAATGGTTTTATTGGATTTTAAGATAAGTTAAATGTGTATGACGATAATTTTTCTCATGATCTAACAGCGCATTTTTTTTTCAGTTTGATTCTAGCTGTCTGTTTTTGGTTCATTAAATACCTTAAAGGGAACATGTCTCCACCTCAGATATTCGAAAGCAAAAACGTTTTAAAAGCGTAGCCTTTCAAAAACGTATTTTGGAAGTTGGCCCCCATGCAGCTTCATCTAACCCCAAAATGACAAGCCATGATCCAAATAAAGACCAAAACAGAACCTTGTTCATTTAAATACAGTAAAATAACACAATATAAGACTTAAATGTTAACCAATAGCTTCAGCAGGTCAACGAGAGGTTGTTTGGAACTAGTTGAGAATCATTGCTGTTTCAGTGCCTCCATCTAACCATTTTATTTTATCAAACCAGAATCAACCGAGACTTAGTTATGAAAACAGCTATTTCAAAATGACTTCACTCCTGAAGCAGCCGTGGGCTGCCAGGTCTGTCTTGAGTTGACATTCTCAAAAGTCTTGAAGTCAAGTGCGACCTGTAATAACAGCTCAAACCAGTGACTCTGGGGAAGTTTTTATCTTGCTTCCTGAGCTTGTGTTCTTCTGTGGCAGTTGTTTACAGCATGCAAGCTTCTTCTTGCCACGCCTTCTTCTCTGTTTTTTGCCCGAGCAGTACGATGCCACAAACAGGCCTGGCATCTGTACTGCATAATTTGAAATAAAACAGGAAACAGCAGGGGAAATGATTGAATCAAAAAATATGTTTTAATTTTTTTTCTAAATGTTGCACATCAAATGTAGTTTCAAAAGACATTTGCGTGCAATATGTGTTGCCACGATCTGATGTTTCCTTCATGTAATGAGACCCAGTGAAGCCGCCTGCCATGGACTCAATCAGACCCAAATGAGAAACAGCTTGGCGGAAAGCAACTCCTGAGTGAAAAAAAAAGATGTTCAATATTATCCAGCTGCACCAGCATGACAGCGCTCCACCACCGACACACGATTGGATGATGCTTATCCGTGTCCTCCAGGGTACACTGCAATTTTGGGACATAATTTCAGCATTGTTGCACTGGTTTGTCATGCAGTCGGACGGTTGAGTGATGAAAACAGAGGGGCGAATAACATACTCATCTCAGCGCTAGCAGCAATATAACCAAACATTCAGCTCTATATATGGAGTTTCAGGTCCTGATGATAAATCCTGAGCTTATCATTGGCACATTCCTGTGGTCTCAGGGTCAAATCCCGGGGAGGCGTGGGCACTTATGCAAAGTCTCCAAAGAAAACATGCCGATCCATTGTTTCCTTTGGATATTAACTATGGATTCATGCAACTGATTTTAAACCCATAATTATGTTTAATAAACAGTTCGATGGCATGAACAATTGGTTTAGAAATGTAAACTACCATGCTCCCGTAATGTTTTTGACCCTGTTCTGCCTCTTATTAAGTATAGGTTTGGATTCTGTGGTGTTACGTTCACTGACAATGGTGGTGTAATTCACTCCAAACCACAGGCTCAATGCGATGTGTAGCCAACAAGAGCAGATAATAGTCCACTGATCCCTCACTAGTACGTCTTGGCTCCTTGGCGGTTGCGCCTAGAATCACGAAAAAATGAATGACTTAACTTCGTCTGCCGAAAAAAGAATGTTTATCGTAAAGATCGAGCATGAAGCCTAAAATACACTCCTCAAATGACATTGTTTACGCAGCGTACTCACCAATACCTACCCTGACGCTACCTTAGCATTAGCGTAGCTAACTAAACCGAACGGTTTGGGTGGGATTTATGACGCGGTTGCACTGTGAATGCAGCTCACATATGACTACAAATCAACAATACGAACACACTAAGGTATGAGACTATACCATTCTCAAAAGAAACTGCCCTAAATACTTCTTTGTGTCAGGCTAATCTTTAAAAAACAGATCTTAATTTGCACCTACAAAGGTTTATCTCCTCTCTGGCGATAGTGAGCATTGACACAAATTCTCCGAGCCCCCTGATTTGTAGTGTTGCTGACAGAGTGAAGGTATGAAGGAGCTGATAGTGTGGTGTTAAGAACAGCTTGAAAACATCAAGGTCTAATCCAGCATGGACCGCTGAGGCCTTGGCAGCATCTAATCTCCCCTGCCAGTCTCCACATGGAGTGTAATATAACCAGCGGGAGGAATGCTGTTTTCCTTTCTGGTTTCCTGTAATTTGGTTTCACTGTATTTTGATATCGTGTTTGGTGTTTCATCGACTCAGATGTCGAAAACAACAGTTTCTTTCTGTCAGACTTGCCAAAAATCCTGGGGATTTTTGAGTGAGATGTGCAACACAAATAGACAAGCACCTCAGTCACTGACCAGCTGCTGCAATGTCTGCTATGCGCGATATCTGCGCACCAGCATTTTTAATCTGCAAGAGTGCAGAGTTGTACGAGGTGTCTGCTGAGATACAAACACCACGTCTTTCTAAAGATATGGCTGGCACTTCCAGATGACTGGGTTCCGGTTCAGCGGGAGGAATGCGGACAAGAGCTCAGCTGCATTTCTGACGGTCTGGACGCGAGCCAGAGCGGGGTGTTGACAGGCGGACGGCCTCTTGATGGTATCAGCGTCTTCCAATCTGCCTGCGCATACCACAAGATATCGGTCATGCTTGTGTGGCAGGAGTTGACTGTTTATCTGCTCGAGATAGTCGACACAACCACGCAGGTTGAGACTAGCTTGGGCGAAAACACTGCCGGGGAAAAGTAGAGGACGACAGTGGAGGGAAAGTTGTTATGAATAAACTCCAGTCAAAAGAAACTTTTCTGATCCTAGACAGTAAAATGCTTTCCCATTTGGTGCCAGGAAAAATGCTTTAAGGAAGTTGCCAACACTTTGACTGGAGATTGGTCACAAAGGAGGTTTTTAAGTGTCGCACTCAGCACTAAATGCAAACTTTGACAAACTGCTTCAGCGGTTGTACATTCCGTTTTAGATCAAATAAGGCTGGATGAGCTGGTAATTGTGGCTGGAATAATGATGGCATTTTGTTGATGGATTCCTTCCTTCACTTCCTCTGCCACAGTTATGAGCGTATGAACTTTGTGCTGTGGTTTATATTAAACTGTGACCCCATATATTTGAGTACACAAAGCAATTCAATTTAATAGGGCTCTTAACATGATTTAGACTTAGAAAACACAGTTGATGATGATGACATGAAATAAACAGACAGGATTTTGTTGGTTAATTGTCGCCACTTTGCCTCAGTGCTTAGAATTAGGGTCGCATAAAAGAACAAGGGATATCGGGGAGACACAGCACATAAAAATCACATCCTGTCGGCAGGGTAATCTCTTTTATGGCTGCTTTCTCACCTGGAGGCTGACTTCAGGCATAAAAGTGAATCACACACAGCAAGGGATTGGGACAACAGGCCTGACAAAAACAACAATCCTCCCCCCCACAGTTACTCTCTCATCTCCCTCTTTTGAGTTACACCGTCACCGAATGCGGTCGATAGGTTCACTCAGCCCACACCTCTGGTTGCTTCTGTGCCAAGTTTCAGTTGAAAAATCATGACCATGTCATTAAAAGTGTGTCTTTCAGCCTCCTGCTATCTGTCATCGATCTGCCCGTTCATCCCTCCCCCTCCTCCTCTCTTCCCCTGCTCGACTCAAAGTGAAACTTCCAACAGGTGGAGGGTGAGCACCGAACCTGTTTCCTCGGAAATAACAAACACCAGGAGCAAGGGATCAAGCAACTGGAAAAATAAGGCAAGAAGGAAAACAGACACAAGTCTCCAGAGGAGTCGGTTTTGTTGGAGCCCAAGCTCATTAGGGTAATTGGTGATCAGTTTTATGAATGATTACTAAAGTGATCTTGCTGTTTCTGTAGGATCATGCAACATTCCAAAGCCAGCTGGTAACTTAACTCTGCTATATTCTGAAAAGATCAACTGAAAATCTGAATTCTATAGCAAATTTCTTTATTTCATGAACACATCACCACTACAGCTAGTGTCATGTTCTTAAAAAAAAAAAAAAAAAAAGCACAGGTCAAATTACGTCTCAAAAGTTGTGATCGCTCAGAAACTGGAAGAAGATTTAGGGGCTATCTGACCAAGCATCCGAGGCTTGTGGCATGTAGCGACCCCAAGCCAGGACACGTCGCGCCTGGTCAGCGATGCACACCATTCCCTCATCAACCAGCCACGTCTAATCCCAATTCCCCAGACACAAGATTAGAAAACAGTTACCAACCTCTGTGGTTCACCTTGTCGGACAGGTTTCCTATCACATAACATCATGTTTACGTGGTATATTGCACAATATTTTATAGTTTCTGCCAACTTTTTTTTTTGTTTTGTTCAATCTTCTTCCAGTTATATTAGATTTACCATATACACAAAACTTCACTCAAACATTGTAGGTAAGATGGTTTGGAAAAGTTTCCCCAAAACAATATCTTTCAGAGTCACACTGCTATTCTAGTAAGAGCGAACATTTCAAATTATTATCATAATTATACATATTTAACCACTTGGATAGTATAGTTTTCCTCTTCTGTGTGTTGTGTCCCTTATTATTTGGGATAAGAGGAAACTTAAAATGAACTTCTAAGCGCCGACCACCGATTTTACTATTAAGAATCATGATGTTGAAAGGCAAAATGCAATGTCCTGTGTGAGTACATGATGGTCTTGTTCATGAGTGAGATAAAAATGGAGCTTGAGATCGATTCCGAATGACTGTACCGGGGAAGAATGAGTCAAATCCGTAGCACTAGTTACATCAATCCACGTAAAGCCTGTTAGAACGTAACAATATACTAGTCAAAAAAGTGTCTTAAAGCATCATAAAAATTACTTTGTCCTATTTCTACTCCCGACAAGTTTCACAGGGACTATTTGAAGGAAAACGTTAGTATATTTACACGATGGAGTTAAGATTTCCGTGCCTGATGTGAGTCAGTGAACGCCACACGGTGATAAACTGGGTGTGACGTGGAGATCAGTCAGATCAGCGGGGACGCGCTCGCGACTCACTCCGCATTTTACGGAGCGCTGTCAACACGGTGCGAAAGAGCAGCATCAACAGGAGTGTTTGAAGACTTTTTAACCCCCCGGGAGTAAAAGAAGGCGAGCCCCAGGAGTCGTTTGGAAAGTAACGGCGACACATGGACACGACATGTAGCTGGAAACACGGCGGACCGGAGCAGAGTTTCACCCGAGCGGAGGCGAAGTGAGCGGCGCGACAAACATGCTCGCCCCGGTGTTAGCCTCGCTGCTGCATCTGCTGCTGCTCTGGAGGCTCTCTGGCGCGCAGTATTCCAGTGACCAGTGCTGTTGGAAGGGCAGGTGAGCACTTCGTTACCGACAGTGATTTGCTTCGTATAAACAGCGCCTAACCTTTCGCAGAGGCAACCTGTTACTTCGGTATAGTATTAAATAAAGTTGTGGAGAAAATGGCCGACATTTACAACTCTCTCATTCAGAGTTCCAAAGTTTTATTTCTCTTTGTGAACGTGATGCTTTACTAAGCGTCGCACACATTATTATTTTTTCTTTTTATCCATACTTATTTACATTATAAGAAACTGATAACTCGTTTCGATTACACCATTTACTAATGACCTTAAAGTACGATTAGCTTGCGTTCACGATTATATTCTGATGAAACCAGTTCTTATTTTGGTTGTTACAAGCGTCAACGACTTGGCTGCTTTGTCGGAAACTTCAAAATATTAATATGCAACGTTTAGTTTGGGTGCTTTTTTTGTTTGTTCACTTAATATTATGGCAGACGTTGCTTTCTTGTGACAAGTATACAAGTTAAAGCATACTTTTTAAATGGATTTTCAGATTTACAGTGATGCTCTTGGCAGTTGTTCCTGTACAGGAGCTCAAGTAAAAAGAACATCTCCAAAACAGTTCATTTGATGGTCAAATGCATCTTAAATGTAGTTTTAAAATCCTTTCTTGGAAGATTTCACCCTCTCATTGAGCATCTGCTGAATTTTGTTGTGCCCTTAAATTCTTCAAATATTGTGGTTTAGTTAGAAAGGGGGGGTGCGCAGTATTCCAAACTTTGCCCTTCACGTCAATAATCTGTTGTTCTTTAGTTGCTCTGACTAATCTCCTTTAATTGCACAGAGCGATGATGAAATTTGAAGGCTCATAATTAAAGGCGTGCTGAGCTGAGCTTGGTCAGAATTCTGCTTCAGCTGCATCTGCTCAGCATGTGTCGTGGGTTACTTTTGGCAGATCTGAAGTTCAGAGTCTTGTTTTTAGGAAAGAGGGTGTTTCTCCACCCGAATCTCAACCGCTGGCTTGGCATCGTGCAGCACCACTGATGGCTTCCTGCCTCAGGCTTTGCCACAGAATGACTGACGGGCCCCAGTTTTCAAAACCCTGACCAGGCATTAAGTTCTAGAGGGGAGTCAGTTGGTCACACTGGCGCCATGGTCCGAAGTGCTGCCTGGACAAGTCTCTTCCACTCTTTTCGGTGGCTTGAAAGCAAGGGGAGGTTCGGTGCGTGACCTGCATTTGCACTTGCTTGCAGCAGGCCCAGCTACTGTTGCTGCCGTTGTCCTGCCTTAGAGGCCCCTGTGTCCCGCTATTCATCCGTCTCTGCCTCCAAACTCTTCCCAAAGGCTTCCTGCCAGTGCTGCGGTGTGTTTTGCCAAAAGCTGTGTGAGGAACAATGTGGTTTTTGGGGGAGTGTGTGTCGAAGCTGAGGTCGTTCTGGCTGCTCTTGCTCGTGACTGGTCATGCAGCCAGTCTTGTGCACAGGCGGCCTTCAATACTTTCAAGAGGAATGTGGTCGACTGTCTCCCTGAGGTCGTCACCTTAATTAGACAACTAAATTTTCTCTTGCTGAGGTCAAGTCCACGCTTGCGATGGGAGTAATAAAAGTTCTTTAGTGAAGAAAATGCATGACATCTGCACAGATTTTTGTCAACTGTCCAGTGCGGTGACAGTCATGTCAGTCACGTGGAATGTCAGTGAGGGACAACAAAGCAAAGAGAATTCTGGAATCAATGGGAATAATAGGATTTCAGAGGGTTTAACACTATTGTTTGTAGGGTACTTGAACCCGAATCGGTCACAGTTGCTCTTCTACTGACCAGTCTGGGTTCCACAGTGGCCGCTGCCAACACATGTACCTAACAGATTTGATGCTTCCTATCGCTGACAAGGGCCCGGTGAACTTGACACACGAAGTGCTGAAATGTTCAAGCCAAAATGTACCAGGAGAACAAAATAAAAAAACTGCTTCATTTCTTGTCATTTTGAACCTTGGACTCCACTTTATTGCCATTCAATAGCAGATAAATCTACAGAACTTTAAAATTAATAGTTCTGGAAAATAATTGCATGCAACGTTTCACATCAACATATGACTAACTGTATCCACTTCATCTCCTCTAGTGGCCTCACTCACGAGGGTCACACCCGGGACGTGGAGCAGGTTTATCTACGTTGCGCCCAAGGCTCCCTGGAGTGGCTCTATCCCACGGGGGCCATCATCGTCAACCTCCGGTCCAACACGCTGTCTGCGGCGAGCCACCAACTCATGGTCTGCATCAAGCCCTTTTCCGACTCAAGCGGCACCAACATCTACCTGGACCGCAACGGAACGCTGCGGCTACTGCTGCAGGACCAGGACCAGGCTCAGGGCAAAGTGCACTGCTTCAACATTCAAGAGGGGGCGCTGTTTATCGAGGCCGTCCCGCACACAGACATCAGCCGACGGATCACGTCCTTTCAGTACGAGCTGATCAGCAACAGGCAGGGTGCAGGGGTGCTTCCAGTGAGAGGTGAGGTTTGCTCTTTTTAGACTATAGGATTTGACTCCTCTCTTGTGTATGCTATTGGCTTGTTTCTCTTTCTGGTGCTGTTTTGCATTGCATGATTCAATTGTGTGTTCTGTTGTCAGCTGGATTGCTGAAATTAACTATGGCCTGTTAAGGTCTGCAGACAAAATGATGGGTAAAATTAGGGACCAGATGAAGAACCCACCTGTCTAGGAGGATATTTAATGGGAGGGAAAAGATCCTGTTTATAGTTTAGGTTTCTTTTAAATCTTTAATAAAAAGGAACTGATTGCTTCCTCTAGTTTCTTGGTCTGGAAGGAGCCATCTGCTGGTGGAAACTTGCTCCAAAACCCTCTTCATACTTATTCCCAAGTATATATTCCCTCAATACTTGGGAATAAAGAGGATTTCGCAATGGTTTTTGATTCTGGACCAGGTTTCTAGTGGGCCTCAGCTGGAAAAACAACTGTATATCGTTACCTGCCAAACCTGCATTGTTTCAACACCATCTCGCATTCAGCCAAATGTTTATATCTTTTCCACCTAAATCGAAAACACGAGCGCTATCAGTCGCACATCTGTTTTTATGGCTCTCTGGGTTCACATATCCACATCCTGCATCATTATCTGGCACAGCAGACCTGGAGAGGCATTTCTAAGTGGAGATCAGAGTGAGTGTGGACTTGTTTTCACCACACTCGTGTGCTGCATTTGGCTCTGAAGTACGGTCTGGGATTTCTGATGTGGCTTCAGATACCCTGCGCTTGAGTCACAAAGATAGTGGTCTCATGTCATTGGAGGTTTAGTGTGGTGCATTAATTGCTTCGCTGCTTCTTCTCATCGCTTTCCTTCAAATGTCGAAATCTTGGAAGACCTTTCCCTGGAATTGCTTATGATATAGTATGATCGAATATTGATACAGATGCCGTGCTTCCCTTTTGACTCCAAAAGCCCCCTTTTTTTTTTTGGTGTGTTTATCATTCCTCCGCGCCCCTTCCCAGTTATCTGATGTGGTATTAGCAAGGCCGCTGCATCATGCTGGAATTCATCAGCGTCCAGATGTTGCTGAACCCTACATCACCCACTTGCACCCCTCCCCAACTCCACTCCCATCTTTCATCCATCGCTAGCTCTTGTGAAGTGGTTCCGACCAGAGAGGAGCTCGCATGCTTTCGGTCGCAAAAGAGACGCTGACTCGGCGAGCAGCT
Organism: Synchiropus splendidus; assembly: GCF_027744825.2. NCBI lineage: Eukaryota > Metazoa > Chordata > Actinopteri > Syngnathiformes > Callionymidae > Synchiropus > Synchiropus splendidus. Next base: position 5,551,148 of record NC_071352.1, read on the forward strand.
CATTCCTGTGGTCCCGTTTCAAGTCAGACACGCGAGCTGTGCTGGGCTGCAGTGGAGGCAGAGAGCGAGGTTTAGATTGGAGGATCACTTCAAAGGGGCCGGGCTCCGGCCCTGGGCCAGGTCAAGCGGACTCTCCAGCTGTTCCTGAGCTGCCTGGGCTTGTGGCTGCTTGACCTCTGATCTCCCCATTGATGCGGCATCATCTTGTGTTGCTACACGAGTCCCCTGATGCTTGCTTTGCCCTCTAACCCTGTACCCTCAACTTCAGAGCAGCTTAACAAATTCTTCTTTTTACACTCAACTTTTACTGCCACTTTTGACTAGTAAAGTGTGTTATGCTACAAACCCGCTGTGCTAAAGGGACAGAACTTTCAGCTCATGCCCATTAATATTCCATCAACATGCCACATTGAAGTGAACAGCTTCGGTTCAGTTGAGCGCAAAGCTACACTTGGCGTCCACCCTCAGCCTGCTGCTGACTCAACACCCCTCCGCCCCCCTCCCCACCTGCCCCTCTCAGCCAAATTGAAGTCTTTGAGCTCATAAACGCCTTCTGGTCAGTCGGGCCGCGGAACCACCTGAGTCAACTAATCACAGGCTCCTTTCTCCTGCTGTAAAAGTGTGACGGGGAGCAGAGCCAGTTCCTGCCTCAGGCAGGCTGTAAAACTTTAGGACTTTTTATTTTAATCTCTTACATTTACAGCCAGTTGTTTGGCCTGGAGTTGGAAGACAAGGCTCTTCTTCAGCGTTTCGTATGCTTGTTTAGGAGTCCGAACTGTTTGGTGACTAGACTCAGTGAGGGTCTCTAAACAGGGGTTGGGGTGCCTCTGCTGCCCAGATCTTCCTCATCTGGTCCTACTTTGTCACGGGGTATCAAGGGCGTTTCCTCTGTTGCGTGGAAGCTGACCGTTGAGTGCCCCTAACTCGGACTTCTTTTTTTTTTTTCCTGGTTTCGCAATTTTGTAATAATTATGTCGCAACTGGAACTGTATGTTTCCGATCTCACGCTTTCTGCAAGTGCATTTTCTACACTTACTGGCTCCAAAATGAGTTCTTCTTATTTGGATTTAACATTACTCACAACAGCAAAGCAAACGACGTGAGGTAGTGTGCACTTACTACTGTTATCTTTCCTTGATCTGTACGTTGCTGACAAAAGGAGAAATGAAGTTCAAGAAGTGGCAGATCACAGTTCACACAATGGTTTCATGATTCAGCGAAGCTTCTCTGTGTTATTTTCAGCTGTGAGACAATGAAAATGCCACATGATTGGGTCTTAAGTTCAGTGTGAGACCTCGCCATTTGTTTTTCATATCAATTTCAAATCTGTCTGTCTTGTGTTTTTCAATCACTTGCCTGACACGCTGCATTAACATCACTCCAATTCTCCTTTCAGCTTCCTGCGAACCGTGCAGTGACGCAGAGATACTTCTCGCAGTCTGCACCAATGATTTTGGTGAGTTGCTTTCATTATTAAAATTCTTCTATTCTAACTGTCAAGCAAATACTTTCATTTTTAAATCAGAATTTTAAACACAAAAATAGAGCTATTCCCTTTTTTAATGCAAAGTTCGTAAGGTGACCTGTCTCAATTTCCGGTTTGGTGTTGACAGTTGCTCGCGGGAGAATTCGAGCGGTGCACCAGGACGAGGACCACTCCCGGCTCACGGTGGAGATCAGCCGTCTTCACCGGCAGAAGACACAGGTCTTTGTCTCGGGAGGCGTGAGGGTGCGCAGCTGGGTCGGGCACATCAAGATGCCCTCACAGTGTGGCGCCAAATCTGGCGACGGGGACTTCTTGTTCACCGGGACAGTGAGGTTCGGGGAGGCCTGGATGGGCTGCGCCCCTCGCTACAAGGACTTTTTAAGGATCTACCATGAAGCCGAGCATCGATACACCAACCCTTGTCATGTAGACACAGACTGAATGGGACTTGGTGGACCTGAAACAAGACCCCACAGGCTGGGGATCCAAACCGAAGGAGCAAGCAGTTGGACTCTCCTGAAGAGACACTCCTCAATGTTGCCAAGCGGCACGTGAGCATGAATTTTAAATGGAATGTGACTGCTGTTCTTGAAGAATCACAGTTGTTCAATGTAGCAGTTTTAAGATGTATAGAATGTGAAAATATTTTTTGAAGCTCTAGTCCTTGTAAAGCAAAAATCTCAGTGTACAGTTGAAACCTTTTTTTGTCGCGAGACAGAAAGCTTTTAAGTTTTATTTTGTTTAATAAAATATGATTGCCTGAATGGTTGTGCATCTCAGGCTGCAACCAAAAAGTGGATTTTTTTCCCCAAGATTTGAAATACTGTGAGTAGTTTGGAGGCTATGAGGGACTGAAGAAGTTGAAGAGAAGAGTGAGGGCGTGGAGTTGGGAAAAGAAAGATAAGATGGAAGCCAAAGCAGCTGTGATGCTTAAGATGAAATGTTGTCGTTGGAAAGCCAAGATGGAGAATGAAAACAGAGCCCAGTCATCCAAAGTGGCATTATTGAGCGACTGTTTAAGAAAGAAAAAGCATGTCGGACTATGGAAAGTGAAAGTGGAATGGAATGTTTTGGAAGAAAGCGGAGAAGGAGTTTGCACCCAAAGACATCTGAGGACTTCAGGAACAAAAACGAAAGGAAATGGAGAGCCAGCATCTGCAAGGGACTTTGTGTAGAGCTGAGGACGCCATCGGTTGCCCTCCTTTTGAAGGTCCAGAGTTTAACTTAAAAGGATTCTTCAGTTTGAGCTGGCCAACTGAACGCAGTGTGCACTTTCTCCTCATGTTTGGAGATCTAGTCGGATACTACTGAGGTCGAGACTAGAACACTCTAGTTGGCGTTGAACGGAACACGTTGCAAGCTGTTGTATTTATAGTGTAAATGAGAACTTAAAGAGACAAATATTTTTACTGAATAAATGTGTTGTAATTTTAGGGTGAGGAAGTCACCTGTGAATATCAGGGGATGGAAAAGACGACAGACACAAGGTTTGCCAGAGAAATCCTGAATGAGATGAGACATCTCCGTCTGCTCGCCAACAGTCAGATACAAGCCTGGAAGCTTCACCTTGGCTGAGATTGGTATCTGCAGTCGAGGTGGATTCCTCTGCCATGGTTCCTGTGGTGATGCGGGCGGCCGTGTGTCAAGGTCAGCGTGAAAGGCTTCTTTGTTCCAGCGCAGCAGCCCAACAGAGCACGCAGGAGCCGCGAGAGCCAAACACTTTTGACTGATGAATGCGGTTTGGTGAAACGTCAGTGTTAGCTTAGTCGTAGCAAGACGAGTCGTAGCTCCCCTTGATGGTACCTGTATAGTTCCTTAAACATAATGTAGAAACCACGCTGTTTCTTATCAGCAGTTTCACATCAACTTTTTTTTTTTTTTATCATGAAATTTGGCCACCGAAACCATCAAACTTTAATTTATTTTATAAAAAAAAAAGACTATTCACGGATGTTATTTTGACGTTTTCTTTAGCAAATCCGGGGTCTCTGCTGCGAATGGAGATCTTTTTTTGTTTAATTTTTATGCCAAATGTTGTCACATGTTGATTTCTTACAAATAAACTGAATTTTCTAGCAGTTCAATATGTTTGTGTTTGATTTATAAACGTTCTGCTGATCACAAATATTTCAGGGAAACTTCCAGGGTTGGTTTTTAACTGGATAACTGATAAGTGGTGGGATATTTGTGGCATTCTATTGGTCTGTTTTGATATGCGAACATTCTAAATATTGGCTCCATTCACTCCTACACATCACATGACTGAGTATGGTTAAAAAAGCGAAAGCGCAATAACTTTGCATACAAAATAGAAAACAACATATTATTAAATTACTAAAATAAATCAACTTTCAAAATCAGTGAATATATTTAACACAGATTATATTAGTAAAATACATGCAGGGCAATAACGTGGGTGGAAATTAGAAGTGTGACGTCTCTCTGCCTTGTCTGGTCTATGCGTTTCAGGGTTTAAATACAAGCAATGTGCAACTAAAATAATGAGCACAACATTCTCAATGTTTTCAATGGCGTCCAAAGATCCTGAGAATTTGCTCAAGGAGCCATCCATTCATAGCAAAGACGCTCCACTTAAACGCACCTAGGACGTCCCCGGCACAGACCATTGTCCGTCCAGACTGCTTTCACTGGAACGTCGGAATTCCAGCTGAAAGCCAGTCGCCCCAGAACTGCTCACTGGGAAAGTCAAACACTGTATCTATGGCGACGACGCTCAGCCCTGAACCCTTTGACTCTGGGTGTAAGCTTGAAGCAATGAGGCGTTTTTGCGGGGTTCTTGTTAAATCAGGTGCTTCTAGAGGGTTCAGACTGACTAGGGTTAAACTTGAACAAGTCTTCAGTGGGAGAAGATTCATTTTCTTTTTACTAAAATTTTCCCTAACTATTACATGCTTGCAAGCGACATCTACTGTGCAAAAACTGTACACCTATAGTCATGAAAAATAAAATTCACTGATATATGTTTACTTTTTTGTGTCCTTGCTTTCCTTTTGGCACTCACCTGACTGATTAATGGAAGTTCCCCTGCCAGAGTACTTGTGAGTGACTGTTCCATACAGCATGCAACATGCATAAGCTAATCCTGCATATTACAATTCTAGAAATGATTTTGAAAACTATCCCAAAATGTCATTTCAAATTCTATATTGCTATTTTTCCTTTTTAATACAGTATTTTCGTTACCTGAGTGACCACCAAATGAATACTGTTATTATTATTATTATTATTATTATTGCTGTTGTTTTTGTTATATTAAATCTGTATTTATTGCATCAGTAATTCATTCATTTAAATATTTTATCTTTATATTAATCTAGTCAGAATTTCCTATATAGGCTTTTATTAAATTATTTTACTTTTCCAGTCTCTTTATATTCACATTGTGGATCCTTACCGCAGTGTTCCTAAAGAATTCGCTTTCAATATTGACTTATTATTTGTGTATTATTTGAGTATTTAGCACAACTAATCTGTTATACTATATTAAATATATATTATACATTATACTACATTAAATTACTTATTTCTGTTATAAGTGGTCAAAATTATGTATTTATTTTATTCTATTTTATGACTGCCGCAGCCTACAGATTTCTTTGCTTTTTCCCCTGGTAAAAAAAACCCCATAAATAAAACCAACAAACATTGTTGAAACATTAATAGCCACTGTCAAAACCTTGATGTAGTCAGCAGAATCCTCAACTAGAACCAGACTGTTATTTAGGTTATAGAAATCCAGCTGTTCTACAGTTTCCCTGCTCGTGGTGTCAAAATCCCAACAATGACCTTGAATGATGTTTCTTGTCGGGAATCAAAAGGCGACTTGGTGGGAAGGGCGATTCACAGCGACATCAATCGTGATGCTAGCACCATAAAATAACAATTTCGGACACTTTGTGCTGGGAAAACAGTCATGTGACATTGTCGTCCACATATAAAAGGCTTGATCTTTCTAAAAACTCCTCGGCCGCTCAGAACCAGACGTCTTTTGTCCTGCTGGTGCAGGAGTCAGGGCTCGGTCACCGGCTCGGTTGGACTCGCCAAACAAGAATAAAAGACAGGGGGGACCCCAGCGGAGAGAAAAGAAGGTCTGGCCGTTTAGAGTAGTGGTTAATATTTTATGCCTCTTTGGGAAGTGCAGGAATGTCAGGAACGTGTTGCCTTCACACGCGCACACGCACAGCTTCACCAACCCCCCCCTGGACTTGATTAGCCGGAATCAATGGAGGCTCTGTGTTTTGTGTGTGTTTGTGAGTGTGTGCGCGCATGGTCCTAACCCCAGCACGCATAAACACACCGCCCCAGCCCAGAGACAGAGAGAGATAGCAGCCACCCACACTGAAGCACCGGCTCGCTCTACTGCTCCCCTCAGACTCTCTTGGAATGAAGTCGTCACATTTTTCAGATTGCACCGCACAAACGTCATCTCAGGCCCATCCAAAATTCATTCCAGGAGACGACGATCACCAGGTCGTGGTGCTTGCTTGAATAAAGCGTTTCCAAGGCGTCGGAATCAAGCAGAAGTCGAGGGTTCAGAAAGCTGAAAAGGCGCCTCCTAGAATAGTCATTAATCCCCAGAGGGTCATGAGTTTTCCAGTCCTCCTCCTCCTCTGGGTCCGCCTCCCTCCAAAGCTGTGGTTAGATTAAGGGTGTTGGGTATCAGCAGCAAAAAGTGATTGTAGGGTCACACACGTCAAAATATCAGGTATCAAAGGCCCTCTGGGAGCTGTGGCGTCCAGCTAAGTAAATGAGCGCGAGGTGGTGCGGGATCATCACATGGCGAAGAGATCAGGGCCTTGTCAAGACGACCTTTTAGTCACAGGCACGGAGTTTGTGCGTGGAATGTACAGTAGGAGCAGCCAAATGCAGATTCCGTCATTTGGATGGTGTTTTTGTGAGCGGTGATTTTGGGGATACTTGTGGGTTGGAGCAGAAATGTGGTTGCAAAGTCTCTTTTACACTGTAATGTGGGTTGAGCTCTTCAAAGTTGCACCGAAGACTAACAAATGCCTCTTTGCTTAATGAAATAAACGTGATGATTTAAGTTGTGGTTTGAGATAAACTTGGCTCTGACAGAGTCAGACCATAACAATTCAACTAGAACTTTATGTATACGCCTTTATGTCCCCTCCCCCAACCGTTATTATTCAATGGAAGGGGCCCTGGGAAGAGGGGCCTTGTCAATGGAGGGACAACTTTCTCATGATGCCATTGTGATATCTGCTAATACTTTAAACTTTGGTAGTTTGTATTCATGTTATAAATGGATCAAACTCAGACTTTTCTCTGGAGTTGTGAATGTTGTCCCTTAAAATTAAGATTTTCATCGCTCCAGACAAAATAAGACGTTCTTTCTTCTCTCAGACTTCACGCTCCAGCCAGCAGATCTGTCCACACTGGCAGTCAGCCCTCTCCTCTGCAACTCGGTCAAACCCTCTTTAACCTCTGACCCTTGAACAAGGGTAGAAAAAAATAGTCCAGGACGAGACTGGGGTTGTGTCCTCCGAGGGACAAACACACACAGCTTCGGCCATTGTTGGGCGACAACGATCGTCGGCCAATCGCGGGTCGAGCGCAAGAGCGTGATGGATTGAGTAATTGAACGTGTGACGTTTGAGGGATGTCTGAATGAGGGTCTTAATAGGGCCTGTGATGGATCGGAAGGAAACCAACACTTAAGACTTCCACACAGGACCGGATGTGAGCTGTTTACTCTCAGGTCAGAGGATGATGGATAGGATGGATGCAGACCCAGAGTTCGGTCTCGTTTTTTTTTAAAGATTATTTAGATCAAGATCAAATTACCTACAGTAATGGCTAAGCTAATCGCTTTGACTACGATCAACAATGTTCGACAAGATTCATAATATCTAACATTAGCCTAAATTGGGTGACAGCCAGTGGGTTTTAAAGTGACTAACTCAGAGTTAACTTGGGCTAAAATCATGATAAAGCTGATGTATCTTGCCATAGAAGCATCCTAATTGCAATTGGAGATGGAAAAAAGGAAAGATATGTCACATTTTCGAGGGAAATTTATTACAAATCTTTTACCGAAGTGGCAACACCACGAAGGTCCTCCCGCAAAGTCACTCGTATTTATCGCATTGAACTATGATGTGGAACGGAACCGTAGCCAAGAATCGCACCAATTTATTGCATTTGAGACAGTAAAACAACTAGCTTTTAATCATGAAAAGTAAATAAATATCACGCAATTGCAGCCGCTCTCACCCGGTCCGTCCCTTCAGGTGTCCGGGCTGTACACAGGAACTTGAGTTCCGCGAGCTGCACAAGTGTTTTGATTTATTTATTTTTAAACTCCAAAAAAATCCATTCATAATAGTGTCCATTTCAATCATATTTTTTTCTGTTGTTGTGATGCTTAATCAATAAGCGGAATTACTGACTTGGATAATAAAGGGCGGAATCAAAATGATCGTGGCGCACCACGGACCTAATGTGCCGTTTGCTCCTTCGTCATGTCGCTCAGTGTCAGGTAGCGTTGAAGTTCATATGGAATTATACATTTTGATATGAACAAGTCGCACCTGAGTATGAGCCACAGGAACCACGAAACTTTGAAAAACAAAAACGCCATTTATAATCTGGAAAATGCGGTAAGTTGGTTCTGTAACGTTTGGTGATACAGTTAGCCTGAGCATCTCGTTACCCATCTGTTTATTATAGGTAAACAGACAACGTTGATGTGCTTCTTAGAACGGCAGTTATTGTGTGACACTGTTTCTGTTATCCTTGTTAGATAGAATGACTTCATGCAGAAGGAAGACTGCGTTATAGATTTTTAATACTACTTTTTATGCAAAATGAGGAGGGCAGAATGTCTCAAAAGCAGGGATCCGAGAACGAAACCCTGCGGAACCTCACTCGTCACTTGGTACGCTTAAGTTTGAGCAGGTAGATGAGAGATGCTTAAAGGTGAAATCATATAAATGAGGAGTAGTGAGTTGGCATGAGGATTAAGAAGTGACTTGCATGAACCGGGATCAGAACAGCTGACGTCTTCAGTTGGGGTTGGGGTCAAGAGTGCAGGGTTAGGTGGGGAGGGCTTGTACGAATTTGACATTATTCAATTTATAATCAAATAAAATCTGGTTTAAACTTTTTTCTTCCACAGGACGTCAGATCCACAAGTCTGGGGGTGCCAGGGCCTTGCTGCACGCCATCTCAGACCCTGAAACCAAACTTCTGTTTTGAGGTTTGTTCCTCTGTTTTCTTTGCTCACTCTCCACTTTTCAACACGACGTGTTCTGCTCATTATCTGTCTTGCGTGTATGTCTCACAGAGGAGCTGGGATTTCATTAAAACCATTATTGGTTGTGAACCAGTGCACTGGCTTCTAAGCTATGTCAACAGTTATCAAGTGGACAAGTGTTGGCAACAGCTGAACAGTCAGCTGGGAAAAGAATGGCTGAGCCAAGGGAAAGTAGATCTGTGGGGGCATGGACGGGGGGAGGGGGCACCATGTAGACACAAACTATCCTCAGCTTGAAGGCTCTTTAAGGAGATGCGGCCATGCAAACGTCTTGCCACACCACAAGTTGATCTCATTTTGGACAAGTGTGTCCTAATGTGCGGATTTTGGAAGGATTATCGCCGCTGTGCGGTGGAATTCATTACGTGTCAGGCAAACTGAAGATGATCGTTGAGGGTCAGATTTAAAAATACATGTCCCATTTTAGGAACTTATATTAGCAGTTTTATAAAAAAAGGTTTTAGCGACACATTACACAATGAATACAACTTTCTCAATATCAGGTTTCTTTGTCGGTGTTCAAAATAACTTGAAATGTATGGACAGACTTGGATGGAATTCTCAGGAGATGGTCCAAGGAACAGATAGTAGTTAAATTATATAGGAATAAAGAGTATTTTTTATTGTAAAAATGTAGGATAAAATAAACAATAAATTTGATATACATTCTAATTAGAATAACTGAGACACACTTTAAATATCTATATATTCGCTCAGAGCAAAAAGGAATCGTTGGTTGTTTAACAAAACAAAAATGGCTTTCTCTTAATTTGGAACGTTTCTGTTTCTGTTACTGTATTGCTTCCTGTACTTCTTCAAATCATTCTTAAAAGAAGCAAGAACACAGTAGAACGTTACTAGATCCATCACTTTTCAATGAGCCGCACGTACTGCATATCTATGCGACCGCTGCTTATTAAAGTGACATCAAACAAAAGAGTCATGAACTCGCCACATCAGGGTCAAACAGACGACACTGACCCCAGAGGGGGAGCGAAACCAAAATGCTTTCTGCTGCGAATGATTTGAGAGAGCATGTACTTAAAGAGTCATCAGTGCATCCACAAGGGCTTGATTTTTCATTTTGTTGGACGACGTTTTGGGCCAAATATAGAAAGAAAACACAGCCAAAGAGATCGGGTTCAGTTCTGGGAGGAAATCCAGTAATAAAATAACAGTTCTTAGCTTTTTGATTCCGTATTTACTTTACAGGATTCTCTCCGTGGAAGGAAAAGGAAACTTAAAATGGACGGTAAGAACAAAGCAGGAGGAAACGGATGATGATGATGAAATGGGATCTTAAAGCAGGCATGGGGGATCTAAAAGGCAGTTACTGAGAAATCTGTGTCACATTTCCACAGATGTGCACATTCTCTTTAACTTCAGTCTGATAAGAGATTAAATCAGCGCTCTGGTCTGGGTATGTCTCACACACCTCCTTTAGTGCTCTCTGACGATGCTATCTTGAAGGACATCCGTCATGGTTGAAGTTGAAACCGTTCTGGTGAAGCAATGACACACTTCTCTCGGATTCACGTGTTGATTGTCGATGTGCATTTACTTCACAACAGCGTCGCTTAGCGGAGACAAAAGAAAGTACAACCCATCAGTCTGCTGTTAGGCAGCCTCTGTCGGGCTGAAGGTTTCCTCCTCAGCGAGCTCTGCAGGGTGGGCGTGGCTGGGGAGAGCGCCATATCAACTCCCGGGAAACTAAACCTTTTCCATGGGTGGAGGAGGAGGTTATGTATTTGGACTCTGTTGGTTGGCTTAGAAACAGAATATCTCCAGAACATTTTAGGGACACTTTTGGGGTTGGTTGGAAATTTGCTTGCATGATTTCATTTTGGTGATGTCCCGTGGATTTGTTTGGGTCTAAAGATTTCACCCATTCAATTCTATAAATTCCAGTCTGTGCCCTGCTCCAATTGAATTGAAGAACCTCTCTTCAGGAAGCATAACATGCTGTCAAATCACTGATATAAACCAACTTTCATGTAGCTATGGTGACAAATATGTTTTTCTCATCCTCATTGGCCGTGGTAAACATTGGGTGCATAGAATGTGGTTAAGTTAATAAAATATAATCAGTTCCTTCTTTTAAAATAGCATCTTTATCACACTTGTTAAAAATTCTTTTTATATCTAGCTTTGAGACAAATACAGTGGTACCTTGGTTTTCGAACGTCTCGGACTTCGAACAAATCGGAGTTTGAACAAAAATTTCCAGATTTTTTTGCTTCTGATTTCGAACGAAAATCCAGAACTCGAACGCCCCCGGAAAAAGCCGAAAAAAAACATAATGTGCGCGGACTGATCAGCTGACTGTTTCTTCATATTGAGGTTTCTTCATATTCCTGTCTCCGCACTGGACCGTGGTTGCAGGGGAGGTGCTCGCTCTCGACAGGGTTTGATGTCCTGCTGTCAGCTGGAGCTGGGACAGGGATGAGGTGAGTCTCGGACAGAGCGTTACTTGGTTTATGACTTTGTCACAGCCAAACTGCACAGAAGCGCACATTCAGAGCTGGACACGCACCGGGCACCTCTTCACTTCTGGAGAGACGTCACTCACTCGGCAAACCCTCCCACATGCAGCGGCCACACACATAGAGGAACAGCGCACCTGCAGCAGACACTCTACATTCACTCCTACAAAAGCCTATTTTAAGGCTTGGAACGCATTATTACTTTTGAGATTCATTGTAATGGGAAAAATCGATTCAGATTTCAAACAAATCACTTCTCAAATGGCCGTCTGGAACGGATTGTGGTCGAGAACCGAGGTACCACTGTATATTGAAAATATGTTTTACAGTGCACAGGCAGGCCCAACAAATTCTTGTGGTCAGTTTGGCAAATACGTGGTTGATAGATATTGATTCCATTATTATATAGCTTCCTTTGCAGAAGATTTTAATTCAAGTTTAGAGAAGGATCACGTTCCAGATTTGCTCTGTCTACCTTAACTTTGGCTGGGTCTCAATAAGACGGACTAAATGGCTCATTTCTCATTCACCAGCTCATAGTTTTCATGTCCAGAAAGCAAACTCAGCTTCGATTTACTTAGAGGGGATGAACATCCTGCAGTGGTGTCGAGAAGCACAAAGAGGAAACACCTGATATTCAGAGAACTTGAATGGATACAACAATTTTAAATGAGGCTGCTTTTATTTACAAACAAAAGTATGATAACTTTGAGGAAAACGGGGGTAAAAGTGGTTGAAACAAAATGCATTCTTTACAAAAATTGTGAAAAAAATTGTTTGTTTGTATATTTGTTCTTGACAGCTTCTCCTGCTCCTTCCATTTCTTCACTTTAACATTCTTCTGCATTTAATGCCAGTAGACAACTGATGTCATCATTTGACCTGAAAAGAAACATTAGACACATTAGATTTTCATGGGATTCTTCTTCTTTATTCATTCTTTCCAATGTTGCTGCATCATAGAAGTTTTTTGTTGACTTGTATTTTTAAGCCTAACAGAATATAATTTGCAGCCAGAATAGTTCCGGAACAATATCCACTTTGATTCAGGGTTATTTGGGAGCTATGGACTGAAGTCCTACCTTTATTATAGTGGTGACGACTGCATAGATGGTAGAGAGGATAAAAAGAATGAGGAAGGCCAGAGACGTGTACCAGGCTTCCCCTCCCAGGTCTTGACTTACAACCAGGTTAGCAAGTCCATCCATGAAGTCACAATCCTGCATGGTCGCTGTGGACACACACTTGGGTAAGTGACTTGCAGCTTATTTGACAATGTAGCGGACGGACAAAGGTACCTGGTCTGGACACATTCAGGACTAAAGTGCTGGTCACATGTTCCACCTTGCAGGTGTGAACTGCGCCAGGTAGCCAGTAAGCCGGTGAGAGGCGCAGCCGGCTTTGGATGCTGTATTTTCCATCAGGGCCTCGGATTGGTTCACTTGTATTGAATCCCAGAAGTTCTTTGGTGCCGTCATATGTCCAAGTGATGTCAATAGATGCTGGACTGAAGCCAGACACCAAGCATACAAGCTCTCCAGGCCCTTGTAGCAGGGCAGCTGTCGGCTTGGTGTGGCTGAGTGACGCTGGGACGTTGAGGGAAAAGGGAGATAATCATGGTGATGTTACAACAAAACTAGTGAACACAATTATGGTGGCTAGAATGAAACTGTAGATGCAGGATCTAATTCGTCGGGATCTAAGTGAGACATGGGTTTTAGTTTTTTGGCAAATTTGAAATTAAAATGACTGTTTCATGGATCACACACTTTAACTTTCAATTTTCAAATATGTCGCTAGAGGGCCCAACTCCAACTGTTATAGAACTGTATTTTGTCTAAGAATAAGACGAGTTATCAGTTGAGTGTATTTACAGATAAGCTATTTATTCAATAAAGAATTGTAACACATGATCGATAAGAACGTCTCACCAAAGATGTCCCTTATGGAGTCTCTAGACGGCTTCCGTGATGAGTCATGTCTGGCAACACATGAGTAGCTGGATTCATGGTCTTCAGCTCTTGATGCATTGAATCTGCTGATCACTGTATAAGTATCTGTGGCTGTGTATCTCCATGCTGGACTGTTGGTGAAGGCAGTGAGCGGAGCTCTTTCCCCATCTTTCTCCCAATACACCAGAATGTCAGGTGGGAAAAATCCAGAAACTTGGCAAACAAGTGGGATGATTTCCGACAGCTCGGAGGGAGAAGGTGGGATTATTGTCACTGTTGGTGGACGCAAATCTTGGAGGGGATAGAAAGAAGCCCACAGCTGTTATTATTTTACAGCGATAACATTTCCTCTATGATTTTGCTGGATTCTTACCTTTGGACTTGCTGATGAACTCCTCATGGCCTTCAGTGGAACATTTGTGTTTTGCTTTGCAGGACACCTGTTTATGTGCGTCCCACTTCACCTTGGACACATTGAGGAAGCTTTGCTGAGTCACCGTCCCATTCCTGTGCTTCACTGGTGGCTCCAGTTTGGACTCGTGAGAAAGGTCAGAACCATCTACTTTCCAGGTGATGGAAAAACCATTGAGCTCATAACCTGCTAGAAGGCAAGTGACCATGACTGGGCCCTGGTTGTCGTTCTCCTGTTGTGATGGTCCCCACACATACACACCAACAAGCTGGCTTGATGGCGGGGTCACTGGGAAACATTAGAATTCAATCAGATGCATTCGTTTCTGAGGCTGCCAAGATTTTAGATTATTTACTGTAAAGAACAGCCATTACTAAGGCTCAGCAAAGTACTACTGGTGTTTTAGTTTGTGTCAACTTTTTAATGTACCTGAGCAGATGCTGACGGTGGACTTGTTTGTTTTGCTCAGAGACTTATCAGCCACTTCACATGTGAAGGTCTCTCCTGATTCCCACTCAGTTTGGATGATGCGCACTTCACTGGTCACTTTCATACGTCCATCTGAGCAGACACTGATGTCATAGGTTGAGGGTTGTTTTTCCTGAGAATTGCTGAACCATTTGATGTGTGGGTTGAAGCCTTGTCCAGTGCAGAAGAGCCTCTGGGGTCCTGACTCTGCGCTGGGAACTAGAAGGAGCTCCACTGATGGGTCCTCTGGGAGGCAGGAGAAGTCGTAGATTCACATGAACGTTTGAATGAATTGAATTGGAAGGAAGGAGGTCGGCTCTCACCAAAGATTCTGCCAGTGGGTTCTGAATGGAAGCTGTCAGAGAAGCCTTGATTCACAGAGCAGGTGAACGTTGAGCTCCTGTCCCAGTGGCCTTCTGACACTTTGAAACGTCTGGTGATTGAGTGGAGATCTGAAGACTGAGGAAGGTTTAGAAACTGTTTGTCGGCTATCTCAAGTCCATTGGCCTTGATAGAGATGTAAGCATCGATGGAGGAGAGTCCATTGACTGCACACTCCAGCACAGCAGCATCTCCTTTTAGGAAATCTGAGAGGGATCGTCTGATCTCCACTGATGGAGTGGTACCTGCTACAGTAACAGTTTCTTCTTTCATGGTGAAGCAGGGATGGTTTGCAACACATTTCAGCTGCTTCAGGTCTCTCCAGCCATCAATGGAAACAGACAGGTTACTTATGACATGGCTTGAGTTGGTCGCCTGGCTCACTTGGTTGCTCATGGGTTGCTTGCCATCCATCATCCAGATCACAGTGACTGCTAAGGTGGTCTGAACTGAGCATGTCGCAGTCACATCAGAATACCCCGTCATTCCTGTCTGAAAGCTGGGGATCTGCACATGAATTGTAGGAGAAGCATCTCTGTGTGCTGCAAGAAGATAGTTATTCACATGTTAGTGCACTTCGTTGATGCTTCATTGTATCCTGCTTGAAAGAACCGCTGTGGTGCTGTGGCTGACTCATATGTTCTTTCACATTGCTACGAATATACAACCAAATTACTTTTTATTTAGTATGATTACTGCAGCGATTCTGCCACGACTGAAAATGCTTTGTCTACTTACTTCCACAGATACTTGCTGTCTCCTTGAATTCTTGTTTTTTTTGGGTTGATATGCAGGTAAATGTTGAACCATTGTTCCACTTTGACATATCTGGCTCAATCTCACTGCTCAGACTGAAGGTTTTTGGGTGACCACCAACACTTTGATACTTCTTTTCGACCACCTTCACATCTGAGAGTTGTTGTCCGTCTTGTTGCCACTCGACACTCAGTGTGTTTGGAAAGAAGTCGCTCAGTGTGCACAGAAGCCGGACAGCAGAGTTGTCAGATTTTCCTTCCCTAATAGGAAGCAATGTGATTCGTGGAGGGAGAATCCTTTCTTCTGTGGATGAGATTGAATCATCAGTACATCTCACATATGATGTTGAGATTTTGAAATGATCTCCTCTTACCTTGCCTCCCTATTCTAAGTGTGGTATCTCTGAGTTTATGCTAGATGGCGCAGTTGCACCGCTACACTTAAATAGTAGTGACGATAAGGCTGGAGCTCGCTCAAAGGGAAGTGATGTTTCATAGAGAAGTGAAAGAGAGCCAGGAGCTACAGTGCAGAACAGGCTGCAGGTGCGAGGCGTGAGACAGAAGCACAGTGCACATTTAAATATTTCACATCCCCTTCAAAAAGTATGACATTCATATCTGACACTGACCAGAGGGGTATCAGTTCTAGTGTCAGGTTTTAAAATACTTAAAGACGACCATCGTTTTTGGCTGATCATGCTTCGTTTATTCCAGGTGCTGCAGAACAAAATGCAAAATAATAGCACATTTATTGTCAGGTCAGATACAAAATAGATATTCACATGGTTTGCAGGGGAGAGAAAGCCATTCATCAATACTGCATTTATATTTAAAAAAGGTTTTATAAAGGTTATATGTAGACACAGAAACACAAAAACCACATGCAAAACAATGATCATCTCATAAATCTTGTGAATCTTTTGTGACAAAACAAACATGGTATCAAGTCTTACAAAATAGTTTTCAAACCATCGTGTGGTGTCATTTCACCTGTGAATCAAGATGGAAAAGTGTCAGAAATATTTTATGAATGCAGTCATCCATATTGATTGGCATTTCTTAAGTCAGAGAAGAGGTTAAGATACCATTTAATGCATGACGATCAGCTTTCATTTCTTGTTTGGATGCATTTAATGTTGAATGATAGTGGAAAAATGCCAGATATATATGAGAAAAAAATGCTTTTGTGACTGATGTTACTCTCATGCAGCTTCCTATTTTTATTTTATTATGTTGTATATATATTTTATTTTTTGTATTATATATGTTTATAATGCTTTAACGCGTTTTTCGTACTAAGACATCAACTACTTCCTTTGTCCTCTAAATTCTTTGTGGAAAAAAATTGATTCTATTCATTTCCATTTTGAATCGTTCTATAACATTGATTCGACAAATGATTTCATCATTATTTATTATAGTAGAAACTTACCTTTATCACAATGGTGCCGATGCTGAACATGAGGGTGATGAGGAAGAGGAGGATGAAGGTAAATGCAGTCCTGCCCAAGTGATCTTGCTGTGGAGCATTTACATTGCAGTCCACAAACAGGAAATCTGAGGAGACAGTCATATACAAAACATGGTGAGTATATACATGAAGAATCTTCATCAGTTTTACATTTATATATCAATAGGTATTCAACTCACTCACATGGTCAGCAATGGCATGATTCATGTCATATTAGTATAATAACACAAATTTAAGTTGGTGACATGGTCGGATATGGCACAGCAAAATTTAAACCCATCAAAATAACCTTTAAATTCTAGCAATGTTATTTTTTAAATGAAAGTCAAACTTTCAAATTCAACTAAATAAAGTGTTGCATGAAAACAGCACTGCAGTTCTGAGATGTGATGAAGTGGCTGTCATATGTTTTGTCAAATCTATCCATACAAATGACGTAGTATACTACAAATACCAGACAGTGCCTTTCTTTTTAAGAAAGTAGTACGTTTTTCTCTTGTGAACTCATTCAAAATGAGAGCTTGATTTTTGAGGGAAAAAAGAACATAAACACATCTTAACTGGGTTTTCTCTGGTTAGATATATAGTATGTTTTTGTCTACAGAGTAAGACTGTAAGTTGACATCATTGAAAGAAATGCATTTTGGTATTATGAAAAAAGTAGTTTGGTATGGCGGTTTCCTTTCTAAACGCAAAGCAAAGTTACTTTTAAGATGTAATAGAAGGCTGGTGACCCAAAGTTGCTTATGAAAGACTATGTTGAATGTCAATTTCAGCCGAATTTGGACAGCATTTCCATGATTTAACAGTTTGGCATGGGTGCAAGACTCAGTTGAGGAAGCACAAAACAAATGTACATATGGACGAGTCACAGAAGATACTGTTATGTAGCTAGTTTGGTCTAAACATACAGTGTTTTCACTGGTGACAGAGCACACAAACTGGACACACAGTTTTAAGTAAAGACTTCACAAAGCAACATACATAAGGACTTTTTATTTATTTTTTTTTATTTTGATTTGCATTAAAAAGGTAAAGACAACATCATGTCAAAAGCAGCAAACATGGAACGACATACAGCAGACACCACAACAGAACATCTACTGGGTCTTGCACCGATCAGCTAGGTTCATGTTGAGGTTGACCATGTTGACTTTTTCGAATGATTTGGACCCAATGGACCTGACGATGGATTTTGTAGTGTTGACCACAGATTCGTGGTAAACAACACAGCTATATTCCACGCCGCTGCTGTTCCACTGGTCAACATTGAAAGACAATTGGGAGTAGGCCGAATACAAGCCATTGTTTAGGACCGGTTTGGTGGTGCTTGACTGGTAGAAGGCCGGATCTGCTGGCACGTCATCGACGAGCCAAGTAATAATGATATCCTCGGGGAAGAAGTCTTTGACAAAGCAAGTCAGGGTCACCATGCCTGTTTGACTTTGCTCTACTGGAGGGAACATGAAAACCGCTGGTCGATTTTGTTTTTCTGAAAGATAGCACACATCGTTCCATGTTAGAAGAACTATATCTTGAGCGTAAGAGGATGAGTTTTCTTACCAGCCCGTTTTGTGTATTCCTTTGTCAGTTCCGGCAGCTCAGAATGCTGGACAACACAGGTGTGGTGGACCCCTGCTGTCCACTCGTCAAAGGTGATGTCCATAGGGAGGCTTATTTTTCCAGTTTTATCTTGCTCAGGCCTGACAGAGTAACCGGCCATGTCCTTCCAGAAAATGTGTGTCACGCCCTTCTTCTTGATATAGACATCACAGATTAAGCTTCCTTTCTTTTGAATTAACAACTTCTCCGGCTCTGGGGGGATGATCTCGATGTGCAGATCTCTCTGCTCCTTCTCGGGACAGTCATTCGCTGTGTGACGCATTTGATAAAAAGTTAACTTCTGACCAAGGCGTACTGAGAGGTTCCACATCCCAAAAACACATTCACTTGTGAGACAAGGCTACATCTTCAAGTTGCAGTATGAGCTGTTACAACAGGAGTAGGATTAGGTCAAGGCAGAGACTTAATAAGGGACTATGAACTGTAAAGACAAATCACTCTCTTGTGATGGGCCGAACCCATTTCCAGGCTCCCCCATCGCAGCCCAGGCTTGCTGCACAAGAGCGACAATCACAATAGCAGTATGTTATGGCTCACACTAAAAGGCAGGATTTACTCACCAATTGGGGAAGCGGCCATGTGAGTCACTGATGCGTTCACATACTGATCTCCGATTTCACCTTTTCCCTTAAACTCGCAGGTGAACTTTGCGTTGCCAGACCACTCGCTGGATTCAACGGTGAGGAAACTGGCTGCACTGTACACCTTCCCGTCTTGCCTGTCTTTGACTTTGGAGGCAGTGGTGATCTCGGTTTTGCTGGAGGTGATTTCTGCATCGTCCTTCAGCCACTTAAACTCGAAAGTGTTTGGCGAAAAGTCATTGGCAAAGCAGGCGAAGAAAGCCTCGTGAGAGGAGGCCTGAGAGGAGGCCAACAGTTTAAGAGTTGGCAGGTTATAAAACACCTCTGAAAGACAGACAAAAGCAAAAGCAGGATTTATTCGCATATGCAGAAGCGGATGACAACACGTTCAGTTCAGGGCAGGTGGGTTCAGAGTCTCCCACAGTCTGAAGAGTTGCTTCTGCATCTACTTGGACTGTTCAGACACACAGATGGAACATGAGTAGATGTTAATTACCAGCACTAGGGGTCAGTAAAAGCAGAAAAAGAAGAAAAAATTTGCAGAGATCAACAGCTGAATGATCTTGTCTCGGAGAGCAGGGAGACACATGCTCACTACAGCCTTATCTTCACATGGGTCCAGTATGACAGACAACATCAGCACTTTCTTTCATCCACTCATGGTCTTGTGTCTTTAAATTCAGATTCAGATACAGTACAAGCTGTTTCTTTAGCGTTGTTATTTAAACACTGGAACAAATTAAGCTTCATTCTGCCACTTTGAAACTTTGAAGCTCCACAAAGTAGACATATGAGTGTTATTTTTGTTTAGATATTTTCTCATTTCATATCATTTTAATGGTCACACTTCTGATTGGGGAGCATAGATGAACTATTATGAAGATAATTACGCACTTATTAACTGTTTAAAATCAGTATTTAAGCTGTTTACACTGAACTTTCAGTGACCATTCCAGGGCAAACATAGTCAAACGCAAATTGGTACTATATTATGATTAATTACATGCTATTATGTTGCGAATACACATACTTTTTAATTAATGTGATGAGTGATACCATACATATTATAATTTCATTTAAAATTCATTTTCATAGTCATAATAACATGATTTTACATCAGCCTTAACTTCTCAATGTATCATATTGTTTATTTTATTTTATTGTTTATTTTTAGTTTCAGTTTTTTCAGATTTATGAGATTAACTCAGCACAATATTTGTACGTTTAGTTTAACATTACAACATCTTTTTTCATTACGTTAGCAGGTTAATTTGTTGTTGTTGTGGAAATAGCTTCTAGACAAGTTATTTGATCTTCATGGTGTTCATGAAAGTGGAATTTGAATAATGTCTTCAGTGCTTTAAATTATTTCAATTAGAACAGAGATTAATGGACATATTCTTAAAGATATATACATACATACATACATACTGTACATACATGCATCTTCGCTTAACTACCTTAATAGTGTATTTTCCTGCTATTGATTTCCCTTATACAGAGGCTACATTTAAGAAGCATGTTTATCGACTTACATAATGTAAGAACCAAAATAAAGATCAATAAATGTTCTTTATGTTCATCCTACACATATTCATTCTCTTATTAAGTTTTAAGTTTTCTCATTAAATAAAAAATGTATCATTATTATACAGCTATGACCATGACCATCAGCCTGACAAATCTGTTTTAAAAACAATATATCACAGTTGGAATTTACTGTCAAAGTTTGGTTTAAATATGAGAAAATGAAAAATCACCTTGTCTTTGGAAAGACTTCATATCTTCTTCTCCATTGTGGGTTGTTTTGCAGTAAAAATACTCTTTGCTGTCCCAGTCCTGTCTGCGTACTTTCACTTGACTGATCCCGGTAAAATCATTGCGGTTCTGGATGGTCGGATACCGGATGATGTCTGTAATGGCCGTGTCTCCTTTGGTCCATGCAAAGGTCAGTGAGGACGGAGTAAAGCCAGTGGCCAGGCAGGTCAGGGTAATGTCTCCACTGCCAGTGTCGCATGGCAGAACGGGAAACACAGTTGGTGCCTTTATGGCGTCTGAAAAAACAGAAAAATAAATTTGACATGCGTTCAACAACTCAACAACTAAAACGAATTATAAACACAAAGAATATGAATCACTTCACCGCCAACAATGGTCAATATTAATTCCACAATTTTACCTAACAAAATGTTCAAATATCAAAATAGGCCATTTGGAAAACAATAAATCTCACTTCTATTTGAAGAATTTAGGGATTTTCTTACCTGATGCGACTGTCACAGTTGTGCCTTGTCCCCAGTAAGCGTAAGCATAACACACTGCTCTAAACTAATTACACTGGTGTCTGAAAACCCCAATTGACCCGTCTCTCACTCCAACCCAAATTAAATGTAGCAAATACATCAAATATATGAAACATTATCTCCTCATTAGTTAATGTTTAACAATCTGCCATCTAAGCCCTTATCTGTTTGCACAAATGACTTACCTGACGTTGAAGGCATTAAAACATAAAATAAGCAGCTCAAAGCAGATTTTTCTGACACAACATACAAAACATCGATTATGACAAATAAATGAAATAAAAGGGTCTTCTCTTACCTGATGTAACGGTCACTTTTGTTCCTTGTCCCCAGTAGTCGAAGTAGTAGCACAGTGAAAGAATTCAGTTCATGTCAGTGGTAAAAACCTTTACACTTCCCACTTTCTGTTCAACTCCATTCCATTTTCTCCATATATATATTCTCATCTACCCTGGATGAATTTTAATAAAGACAGCCATCTGCTGCTACTTCATCATGAAAGCAGAAGTATCATTTATGATGAAATATATACTTGCTGTGGTCTTGGTCTGGTCCCCGACGGTTTCTGGTGGCTTCCTCTTTGTGAAATGTGTTTTTTTTTTTTTTATGCAGCTGTAATATTTATTACAGTTGTTGCAGAGTTTTCCTTGTATTTGACCAGAAGATACATTTACGATACATTGTGCGATGACTTTTGAAAATGAAATTTGCTTCTCGCTGAGGTGCAGATGTCTTCTCCATCACTAGAAGTAGTGGCTAGAATATCTGCTTTATGACTGACTTGCACCGAAGAAGTTTCCACAACAAAAGAAAATTATTTTAGGTCTCCTGTGGTCCACATAGTTCCATTGGTAGAGTGGTTTAATCCAGACTGTGTCAGCGTGAGTCGAAGTCCACATGCTCCTCATGTATTGTAAAAATTCTGTGTTGTCATTGTAAGTAAGTATCGTTTTTAGCCCGTATTGCCATAAGTACCACAGGTGATCGTTGCTCCCCCTTGGCTCTTAAAGACACCCCTGACGTGCTACCAACTGCAAGTCAGACACAGGAAAGAAGGTTTTTGTCAAGCGGTGTATCACAGTGTCCCACCCCCGTATATATATTCCACA
Source organism: Synchiropus splendidus (assembly GCF_027744825.2). Classification (NCBI taxonomy): domain Eukaryota; kingdom Metazoa; phylum Chordata; class Actinopteri; order Syngnathiformes; family Callionymidae; genus Synchiropus; species Synchiropus splendidus. The sequence continues at coordinate 5,573,469 of NC_071352.1, forward strand.
CAGTGACACACGCTGCGACAAAAACTCTGCCAGTCATGGACCTCAAATTTGGACCGGTTTGGTGTTGGAGTTTTAATTTCTTATTTAAAGTACATTGTTGTGGTCAGTCTGAAGCTCTCATTTGATGCTGTGAGCAGCTTCAGATCAACCACAGCAGGTTTTTGTACGAGCATGTATCACTGTGGCCCATACCCCAGCTATACACAGTGGTAAATGTTCACACAAAAACCTGAGCTGAATATAGTACACAGTGGTTACACCCTGAACTTCATTCGGAGCTTGGTTTACTTCTACTCTCATAATCTTTTAAGATATCATCAGTTATTATTTTATTATTTTTTTATCATTCCTTTGACTTTTTATTCATTTCCCTTGTCATCTGAAAATAAATATTCTCTCTCTGTAAACAATCAGCCAGAAACCTGAGCCTGAAGGTTGAGGAAATATACAAAATATATAATCAGCATATTTAGAATAGATTTGTAAACACAGTAATACAGTAAATGATTGGGGTTTTTTTTATAGCTCTTCAGAATTTTTTTAGACATATCAATTCATATTTGTGTGGACCACAATGTCCACTGTTGTTAAACTAAAACTTGAAGCTGTCGAATCCTTCTGAATTTGTTTCAATACAATTGAATGGAAAAACTTGATCAATTCAAGAGCTATTTTTCAGGAGGAAATTATATAAATGTGTGTTACTGTTCAGACTAATGGAAAGTTACTGACATTGCTCAGACAAATGGAAAGTAACTGGTGAAGGCTGGCCCATTGTTTTTGTTATACCATTCCTCTTTGTTTTCAGAACTCTGAGTGCAGACTGAGCTTCTCACAGACGCTCATGGTTGTTGCTACATTCTTGCTTGTTATCTCCAATTTTATTGTGAATCTCTCCCGTCCGGTGAATGTAGTGTATGCTTGCTGAGAATTCCTCAGTGAGAGTTTCAACAATTCTCTCTTTATTGAAGCCGAGAAATTCCACAGCAGTGTGGTCTATTTTTATTTGACTTTTTATTTAAAAAATAAGTATCAACAGAAAACCTGAAAGGGTTCGTTCAGCCAGCCACCAAGTATCACAAGTAGCAAACACCAAAGTTATGAGATGTAAATGGGTTTTATTGAACATCCAAGAGGAGTTTGGAGTGGATGTTTGGCAACAGTGACCAGTGCGATAGTGAGGATGGATAATTAGCTCATGCTCATTCTTAATGTAGCACACAAATGTCAGGTGACATTTTCATGTGACATGTTATATACATGTCTCGTGTCTGACTTGTCTTGTTCTCCTTCACTGTCCCTCGAAGCTGTGAGCAGCTGCAGCTCAACCGCAGCAGGTTTTTGTACGAGCATGTATCACTGTGCCCACGTACCCACCCCAACACAGTGGTAAATGTTCGCACAAAAACCTGAGCCAATATAAAGCACACCCCTGACTGTACTCATTTAAAAGTGCTATTTACTTCTTCACGTTGCTTCTGTTTTAGCAATTATTAATTTAGCTATGATTGTCTTTGTATTTAATTGTTTTTTCATATGAGAAAATGAATGTTCTTCCTCCATAAAGGGTTTCGAACATTTTCAATTCAACAAATTGCTGCATCCTTTATGCTGCAAATATCAATACAGAACTAGAAACTAATTAGATTTAGTTATCTTGATACAATGTTGTTTAAGGATGCGCGTGAGTTTACCGCCATAACTGACAATGGTCTTGCATAAATATATGGTTAAGTTTGTCAAAACCCTGGTTAGATGGATGGATGTTCATTGATACATGTATATCAAAACTTTTTAGGTACAATGTATTTTTATGTTGGAAATGAATCATTATGAAGCAGCTGCTCTTGTTCTTGTTCCTGATTTATGTGCAGCATCTTCAGTCATGATGACTCTTCATCTGTGTGTCCTGCTGAAGAATGACCCCAACAACAAATCAACGTTTGAGCTGACTGAAGCGTCATTTCTTTCTCACATTTTGAAGCCGTCATGATCATCACTAGAGAAACACTCATGGAGCTGTGATTATTATTGTTGTGAGTAAGTTGCTGGTAATAAGAGTGGAGATGTTTGACAGTGGCTGCTGGTCTGTGGCGATCCCGCTGGTGGCTTGTGGGTTTTTGTTCAGGTCTGCTGGTGTTTTGTGTTGTTGTGGGCCTCTGGCACAGTAATAGACGCCTGAGTCTCCAGGCTGCATGTTCTCTCCGGTCAGAGTCACTCTGTTGTTGGAGGAATCTACATCGATGCTGAATTTGCTTTTCAGTGACTCTTTGAGGTAAGAGCCTGAAGTATATTTATGCCCGATCCACTCCAGTGTTCCTGCAGCCGGCTGTCTGATCCAGCCTGTGTAGTAGCTACTAACAGAATAGGAGACCTGACAGGTGATGGTCAGACGCTGACCCGGCTGTAGGTTCACAGAAGGAGGCTGGGTGAGCTGCTCACACTGGACCCCTGTGGAGGAAACATGTTGGTTATGGAGTCAGAATATCAGACAGACTGTTGTTTCTCAAAGAGACTCACAGGATCCAGCTGTAAACAGCAGCAGCAGAGCAACAGAGAACATGGTGAAGGTGATCTGATGAGAGCTTCTGCTGCCTCCACAACATGACCCCCACCTTTTATAGCAGCTTCATTTGCATCATGACTAGTCAAGAGTCCATTCAGTCAAATAAAGACTTGGAAGTGTTTTTCATGATCTGGGGCAAAAGTGAATGAGACCTGCTTCATCATCATGAGAGAAGATTCGACTGATCGTAGCCAGATTAGTCAGATGAACTGACCGAACACTTGAGTGAGAAGGAACTGGTCCTGCTCAGCACAGCAGCAGTTGACATCCAAACACTCTCCTCTCCTTGTTACAATGTGGCACAGAAGCTTTTCTGAGGTGGAGAAGACACTTTCTTCTTTTTGAAATAAATTGTGATGGAGTAACAGACGGAACTCTGTTTTATAGTGATTTCAAAGTAATTCAAAGCACATAATCACATTAAAATGTTTCTGGAGATTATTTTGGTCTGTTTTTTAATGAATTTGTGACGTTGGTGTTAATTTGTTTCTCTTCTCTGTACACCAAAAATCTCACTTAAATTTTCACACTGTAAAATATAATTATGAAATGGTTGTTTCTTTTCAAATACTCTTTCTAAAACTGTTGTAATGTGAAATGAAACTTTTGTTTATGAGAGACAAACAGTGCGTTTTAGTTTGATTTTAAAGCAACTGTCATTTTTGTATTTTGTGTTATTTATACTCCCAACACAGTCGTCTCTGTCAAGTATCACATGTCCTCAACTCTGGCCGTCCCTCGGAACTGTGAGCAGCTGTAGCTCAACCACAGCAGGTTTTTGTACGAGCATGTATCACTGTGGCCCATGTATACACAGTGGTAGCTGTCCACACAAAAACCTGAGCCAATATAGAGCACACGATGGTGCCACCCCTGGTTTCTGTTTGGTTTTGTTCACATTGCTTCTCTTTTAATTTTATAATCTTAAAACATCAGTAATTAATATTTTAGCTGTCAATCATTTGTCTTTTTAGTTGAATTTCTTTTCCCATGGGAAAATAAATGTCCATCCTCTGTGAACGATGAGCTGGAAACTGAGCCTGAATAGATTTAAGTGTTAAGTGTTTAATTCAACAGTCTTTACTGTGGAAATATAAAGGCAAAAATGTTTAGTCTGCAAGTGAAAAAAAGTGATTAGTATAGTGTTGGACAGATAACGGACAATGAGCTTACATAAATAATTGGTATTTTATAGCTTTTTACTAATGTTATGGGGCATATGAATTCATATTTGTGTGGACCACAATGTATGCAGTTGTTAAAGTCGAACTTGAAGCTGTGAAATCTCTCTTAATATGTGTAATAATACAATTTAATGAAAAACCTTTGAACACAAGAGCAGTTTTCCAGGTTGACGTTATGTTGGTGTATGTTCCTGTGTGTTCCGCCCTTGTTTCAGTTCCATTTTGATTATGTAATTTGGGGAATTAAATGACTTGTCAATAAATGCAGATATTGTTCATCGTTCAAAGTTTTCAAGCATGGTTGAACAATGATGTTGTTCAGAAGTGTCCAGATCCCAATTACTTCCGAACACTAGGACTTTAAATCACTGAAATGTCCATTTCTATTGTATTATTGTCTCATTATGTCACTCCACACACGAAGCAAATATATGTGTTGAACACTCATGTATTATCTCTGTTTTGCTGTAGTGCTCCTGAGGGGCTGTCAAGGGGCCTCATGTGGCCCTCAGGTTGCACCATGACCAGATCAGTTGCTGGCAGCTGTGGAGGTTGTTGTGCAGTGTGTCCTGTGTTTTTACACACTGTGGCGTCGAGCACAGAAATAAACTGCAGAGTCTTCTGTGGTCAGACGGTTGAGCTGCAGATACTGAGTGCTGCTCGGAACGTTTTCAGTCATGATGAAGCGACCCTCAAAGGTGCTGGCATATTCTGCTGAGTTACTTCCAGTATCCATCCACCCAATCCACTCCAGACCTTCACCAGGCTTCTGTCTTATCCAGTGCATGTAGTAGCTGGTCATATCAAACCCCGAGGTGACACAGGAGAGTTTGACTGTGTCTCCAGGTCTCTTCACCTCAGAGGAACTCTGGTCCAGTCTGATCTCAGACCAGACTCCTGGAATCAATAATCAGCATCAACAACAAGCAAGAAAAACAGAGGTGTGTTTGTCTCAATCAAGTCTCACCATGAAAACTAACTAAGCAGATGAACCAGTAGAAGATCATGATTGCTCTCTGTCGCATAAGTTTCAGGGACTCCTATATTCCCAGCTCACATTTCTGAACCAGAGTTTATGTCAGAGAAGGTTTGCATAGCCCTCCCTCTACAGGGAAATAGAGACATATTTACACATGACAGCCATGTTTGTGAGGACGACTCCGCCTCTCATCCACAGCCATGGAATCAGGTCTTTGTCTTTCACATTCAATTTTTCCATTTCATTTTCATCTTGCACTCAGTTAAACATTTTGAATACATTTGAGCATTTATTTTATTGAACTTGGAACATGATATATTTGTTCAGTTTCACCTGTTCTGTGTATTTTTATTCAAGGACTTAATGTCATGAGATTCATGGTCGAGTTTATCCATTTTATTTGACGACAAACTTAAAGAGACGATTAAATCTGGTTGCTGTTGTAACTGGTGTCTGTAATGGATCTATCTTTTCCCTCCAACTGAGACGTGTGTGATATTTAACCCTTGAACAAACAAAATATTTAGCTGCAGTCAAGCAGAGGAGGTTTTAGGTTTGATGTGTTTTCTGAGGATTTGAGCTGACTGAAGCATCTTTTCTTTCTCTGTCATTTCATTTCATTTCTCTGTCACAAGAGAAACACTCATTGAGCTTCTGACCATGTGATTATTATTGTTGTGAACAAGTTTTTGGTGAATAAGAGTGGAGATGTTTGACAGTGGCTGCTGGTCTGTGACTCCCCCTCTGGTGGTTTGTGGGTTTTTGTTCAGGTCTGCTGGTGTTTTGTGTCGTTGTGGGTCTCTGGCACAGTAATAGACGGCCGAGTCTCCAGGCTGCATGTTCTCTCCGGTCAGAGTCACTCTGTTGTTGGAGGAATCTGAACTAATGCGGAATTTGCTTTTCAGTGACTCTTTGTAGTTAGAGCTTGAACCTTTATTCTCTCCGATCCACTCCAGTGTTCCTGCAGCAGGCTGTCTGATCCAGCCTGTCCACCAGCCAGTAACAGAATAGGAGACCTGACAGGTGATGGTCAGACGCTGACCCGGCTGTAGGTTCTCAGAGGGAGGCTGGGTGAGCTGCTGACACTGGACCCCTGTGGAGGAAACATGTTGGTTATGGAGTCAGAATATCAGAGAGACTGTTGTTTCTCAAAGAGACTCACAGGATCCAGCTGTAAACAGCAGCAGCAGAGCAACAGAGAACATGGTGAAGGTGATCTGATGAGAGCTTCTGCTCCCTCCACAACATGACCCCCACCTTTTATAGCAGCTTCATTTGCATCATGACTAGTCAAGAGTCCATTCAGTCAAATAAGGATGTGGAAGTGTTTTTCAAGATTCGACTGATCGCAGCCAGATTAGATTTCACTGATGCTATATTGAGTAACTTTTCTGCCTGAGGTCTGTTGAGATCATGCTCACATTAGCGCTAGGGACAAATGAATTCAGATTTGTGTGGAGCACAATGTGTGCAGTTGTTAAAGTCAAACTTGAAGCTGTGAAATCTCTCTTAATATGTTTAATAATACAATTTAATGAAAAAACTTTGAACACAAGAGCAGTTTTCCAGGTGGACCCAATATCGATGTATGTTCCTTTGTGCTCTGTTCTTCAGTGAATTAACATTTTTTTTTGTAGTTTTCAATAATACAAAACAGAACATACATATCCCACCAAATCCCCCGCTAAAAAAAACAAAAAACAAAAACAAAAGGAAAGGGTGCACTCCACACACACACAAAAAAATATGATCCTCTCAAGCGTTCGTACATTATATTACAGAGAGAACATTACAGTCCAGATGTGTCTAGAGTCATCCGTGCGATGTAATAGACATTAAAAATGGCTGCCAAATCTGTTTAAACATTTCAGTTCTACCTGCTAAAGCATAGCGAATATTCTCCATGTAAAGGGTATTTGAAAATTCCATCAGCCATATTTCAGAGCGAGGTGGAACTTCTTTATTCCAGTACTGCAGAATAGTCTTTTTGGCCAGAACCATGCCATAAGAAACTGCCATTCTTTGATAATTATTTCAATCTTCCATTTGTTGTGAGCTACCTAAAATGGCTGTTCCAGGGTTAGGAGATAAATCTCTACACAAAACCTCAGAGTAAATCTGAAATATTTCTTCTCAGACTGTTTGCATTTGATACATAATGGAGATGTGGATGGGTAAAATGAGTGAAGCTTCACTCTAGAGTAATGAAGCCTGTGTACTACCTTATATTGGTGCCTTGAGTTTACTGAACAAGAGTGGATGTTGCATAGGCATTTAGACCAACATTCTGCTGTTAATTCTGTTCCTATTTCACCTTCCCATAAGGCCCTGTGGTGTTCAGTACTCGGTGTCATAGAAGAGTCACATAAGTTTACAAACAAAGATACCAGGTGCTTTGTGGAAGGTTTGGTTATTATAAGCGATTCAAGTTCTTCAAGGGGGGAGTAAACTTCAAAATGTGAAATATTATTTTTAACAAAACTCCTGATTTGTAAGTATCGATAAAAATCTGATGTATGAAGTGTATACTTTTGCTGTAATTGGGCAAACGATGCAAAAACATTATCGATACACAGATCTTTGATGGTGACTAGTCCTTTTCCCTTCCACACCAAAAAACCAGCATCTAGTTTTGAGGGAGGGAATAAATGATTATGACAAATTGGGGCCAAACTAGAAGTTTCAGGCAGCCTAAAGTTGTTTTTAATTTGTTTCCATACCTTTAAAGAGTTTTTAACAATAAAACCAAGCTCTTTCTCGGCTTTGGTCTTCCCTTCTTTCATATGTAGCAGGGCTGGAAGTGAAGTACCAATTAAATTTTGCCCAATAGCAACCCAAGGTGGAGTTGTGTCCTTGACATCACCAGGAAATGCATTATTCCAATAAATAAGAGCGTGAGCGTTTGCTGCCCAGTAGTCGTGTTGGAATACAGGAAGAGCCAGGCTGCCTAGTTTTTTAGATTTACAAATATGTTTCTTACCTATTCGATGAGTTTTGTAACCCCAAACAAAAGCCAATATAATCGAATCCAAAGTTTTGAAGAATGTTTTGGGTATGAAAATTGGCACATTTTGAAATACATAAAGGAACCTAGGCAATGTGACCATTTTTATAGCATTAACTCTGCTGATCATTGACATTGGGAGTGTTCGCCAGGATTCTATATTATTTCGCAGTTAGTTGACTACTTTTACATCATCAATCATACAAACAATCAGACTGTTTACTCACAGTAACTCCCAGATATTTTATTTGGTCAGTTATTTTGACTGGTAGATCACTCAGAAACTTTGAGTCGGCACCATTGCCCAGAGGCATTAATTCACACTTCTGCCAGTTCACTGTGTATCCAGACCTATTTCCAACTCTTTCAGTGAGATCTAGCAGCGCTGGGATAGATTCTTCAATTTGTGCTAGAAACAATATAATGTCATCAGCATACAAAGCTATGTGGTGATCCATTTTTCCCAGATGTATCGGGGTAATATACCGGTTGTCTCTAATACTAATTGCCAATGGCTCAATGCGCAAAGCGAATAATAGAGGGCTCAATGGGCATCCCTGGCGAACTCCACGCTGAAGATTAAATGACATAGATCGGTCCGACTTGGTTATAATTGCTGCAGTCGGGGACAAATATAGCATCTCAACCCAAGAAGCAAAACTCTCGCCTAAGCCAAATTTTTAAAATGGTTAACAGCATATACTTCCATTCAACTTGATCAAAAGCTTTGTGCACATCAAGTGCAAGGATGGCAGACTTTGAATGTTTGCTCCATTTATGATTAACAATATTTAATTGTCTGCATACATTAAAAAATGAAAATCTCCTGGGAATAAAACCTGTCTGGTCAGGGTGTATTATAGTAGATATGTGTTCATTTAACCTAGTAGCTAAAATCTAAATAAATAAATATCGTATATATTATATATATCGTAAATATTTTGAGATCACAATTTAAAAGCGAAATTGGTCGATATGATTAAGGATCAGTATCAACTTCAACGGCATCATATAAAGAACGTGGCAATCTTTTGTTTTTTATTGATTCTTTAAACATTCTGTGCAACAAGGGTGCCACATCCTCCGCATATGCTTTATAAAACTCGACACAATACCCATCCAGCCCACTTGACTTACCATTTGGAAATTCTTTTATTGTGTTCCGGACCTCCTGTAACGATATTTCTGCATTGAGTTTCCCCCGTGCCTCATCTTGTAATTGTGGAAGAGGAATTGAACTCAGAAATGTATTTATTTCTGTTTCTGTGACTACGTTTAGGGAGGTGTACAGATCTGAGTAGAATCTCTCAAAACAATCATTTATCTCCTGATGGTCAGTGATGATCGTACCCTCAGGTGATGAAAGTTGAAGTATAGCTCTACTGGCTTGCGTTCCTCTCAATTGCCGAGCAAGTAAAGATGTGGGTTTGTCCCCCAATTCAAAGTGTTTATGTTTGATTTTTAAAAGCATCGTGTTAACCTGATTAGTAAGAATAGTGTTATATTCATGCCTTAGCTTTACAATAGTTTTGAGTGTCAGTGTAGATGGATTTACTCTATATTGTATCTCAGCTTTTGTAATTTCTTGATCAATTTCAACTAACCTGGCTCTTCTTTGCTTTTTTTTCATAGCTTCATAAGATATCACAGTCCCTCGAATAACCACTTTAAAAGCTTCCCACAATGTTGAATCAGAAACATCCCCCTTGTCATTCAGCTTAATATAATCATTGATCTGGTTTGCACAGATATATAAAAACTCTTAATTCTTGAGTAGATTAGGGTTCAAACGCCAATTGTATTGAGCTTTCTTTAAACCAAAATCAACACTTATCATAACTGGGCTATGATCTGAAATGAGTATGTTATAATATTTTGATGAGGAGACAGCAGATGCTAATTTAGAGTCGATCAAAAAATAATCGATCCGTGTGTAGGTTTTGTGAACAGAAGAAAAAAAAGAATAATTTCTCTGAGCGGGATCAGATTGATGGACTTCTTTAAATGATTTAAAACGATTGTGGAGTCAAGTGGGGTTTTTGAACGCGTGGAGGACCTGTCCAGTATTATATCTAAGACACAATTGAAATCACCCCCTGAAATCAAAGTTGTTTTTGATATGTCAGGAATATGTTTGAAAATGCTGCGGAAAAACCCAGGGTTATCGAAATTGGGAGCATATATATTCAATAATGTCACATGACACGTCAAAATGGTGCCTGTCATGATTGAATGGAACATTCCTTCTGATTAATATTGCCACACCGCATGCTTTCGCAGAAAATGTAGATACGTTTGCCTTACCCATCCACATCTCAATTTTAAAACTTCTGTATGCTTAATATGTGTCTCTTGTAAAAATATGATATCAGTGTGCAAACTTCCACTCCAGACCTTCACCAGGCTTCTGTCTTATCCAGTGCATGTAGTAGCTGGTCATATCAAACCCCGAGGTGACACAGGAGAGTTTGACTGTGTCTCCAGGTCTCTTCACCTCAGAGGAACTCTGGTCCAGTCTGATCTCAGACCAGACTCCTGGAATCAATAATCAGCATCAACAACAAGCAAGAAAAACAGAGGTGTGTTTGTCTCAATCAAGTCTCACCATGAAAACTAACTAAGCAGATGAACCAGCAGAAGATCATGATTGCTCTCTGTCGCATGAGTTTCAGGGACTCCTATATTCCCAGCTCACATTTCTGAACCAGAGTTTATGTCAGAGAAGGTTTGCATAGCCCTCCCTCTACAGGGAAATAGAGACATATTTACACATGACAGCCATGTTTGTGAGGACGACTCCGCCTCTCATCCACAGCCATGGAATCAGGTCTTTGTCTTTCACATTCATTTTTTCCATTTCATTTTCATTTTGCACTCAGTTTATCATTTATTTTATTGAACTTGTAACATGACATGTTTGTTCAGTTTCACTTCTTCAGTGTATCTTTATTCAAGGACTTCATGTCATGAAAGTCATGATCCAGTTTATCAATTTTATTTGCCGACAAAGTTATAGAGACAAAGTTATTGTTTGGTTGCTGTTGTGGTGTCTGTAATGGATCTATCTTTTCCCTCCACCAGAGGCGTGTGTGATATTTAACCTGTGAACAAACAAAATATTCAGCTGCAGTCAAGCCGAGGAGGTTTTAGGATCTTTGATGTGTTTTCTGAGGATGACTTTGGATTGTTGGTTCCATGAGGCCGACACCATTAAATGTCACTGTAACAGTTTGATTGATGAAACAGCTTCATCTGTGTGTTGTTGGAAATACACCTCCTGTGTACCTCCGCACGTTCGTTTACTCATGAGAATGTCTACCAAAAATCCAACAAGTTATATCCAAGAAATGTATTCCCTGACAGAGAAGTCTAATACATAAGCAGAATTCTGGGTCAGCAACTACACCTGACTTAGCCTTAGCAGTAGTCCGGTAGAGCGACAAAAAAACAGCTGTGGCTTGACGCTTTATACACAAAAGTTTCTCTACATGGGCTCCCTCCTCGTCCGACTGGTCCTCCGCTGTTGACGCCAGTCCTGGTCACTGGTTCCCTCGTAACCATGGCAACAATCACAAAGCATGCACACCCGTTCCGGACCCAAGGGGCTCTTATCAGAATCAGCTCCTTCCAGCTCTGGAGAACATGGTACTTCCCAGCCTCCTTCGTCTGACCTTGGGCCCTCTAATAAGTTCCAATGTTTGTTCCTCCAGTGTGGCTCACTCCTGACTTCAAATTCTCACACGCACTCAGCCACACTCCGTCATTCAGCATTCCTGTGAATAACTTCTCCATAACTCTCCATCATGAACATCACAAGAGAAACACTCATGGAGCTTCTGACCATGTGATTATTATTGGCATGAACAAGTTGCTGGTGAATGAGAGTGGAGATGTTTGACAGTGGCTGCTGGTCTGTGACTCCCCCTCTGGTGGTTTGTGGGTTTTTGTTCAGGTCTGCCGGTGTTTTGTGTTGTTGTGCTCCTCTCGCACAGTAATAGACGGCCGAGTCTCCAGGCTGCATGTTCTCTCCGGTCAGAGTCACTCTGTTGTTGGAGGAATCTACATTCATGCGGAATTTGCTTCTCAGTGACTCTTTGGTGTAGGAGCTTGAAGTATATATACGACCAATCCACTCCAGTGTTCCTGCAGCAGGCTGTCTGATCCAGGCTGTGTAGTAGCTACTAACAGAATAGGAGACCTGACAGGTGATGGTCAGATGCTGACCCGGCTGTAGGTTCACAGAGGGAGGCTGGGTGAGCTGCTCACACTGGACCCCTGTGGAGGAAACATGTTGGTTATGGAGTCAGAATATCAGAGAGACTGTTGTTTCTCAAAGAGACTCACAGGATCCAGCTGTAAACAGCAGCAGCAGAGCAACAGAGAACATGGTGAAGGTGATCTGATGAGAGCTTCTGCTGCCTCCACAACATGACCCCCACCTTTTATAGCAGCTTCATTTGCATCATGACTAGTCAAGAGTCCATTCATTCAAATAAGGACTTGGAAGTGTTTTTCAAGATTCGACTGATCGTAGCCAGATTAGATTTCACTGATGCTATATTGAGTAACTTTTTGGCCGTGAGGTCTGTTGAGAAAATGCCAACATTAGTGCTTTGAATGAGATTCAGGCCGATTGGTCAGATGAACTGACCGAACACTTGAGTGAGAAGGAACTGGTCCTGCTCAGCACAGCAGCAGTTGACATCCAAACACTCTGTTCTCCCTGTTACAATGTGGCACAGAAGCTTTTCTGAGGTGGAGAAGACAGAGAAGACTTTCTTGTTCATGAAATAAACTGTGACAGAGTAACAGACGGAACTCTGTTTTATAGTCATTCATTCAAAATAATTCAAAGCCCAACATCACATTCAAATGTTTCTGGAGATTATTTTTGTCTGTTTTTAATGAATTAGTGATGTTGATGTTAACTTGTTTCTCTTCTCTGTTCCGTCTCAGCTTACACCAAAATTCTCACTTAAATTTTCACACACTGTAAAATATAATTATTAAATTGTCATTTAATGTGATATGAAACTTTTGTTTATGAGAAACTAACACAGCAAGTTTTAGTTTGGTTTTAATGCCACTGCCATTTTTCTATTTTGTGTTATTTATACTCCCAACACAGTCGTCTCAGTCAAGTATCACATGTCCTCAACTCTGGCCGTCCCTCGGAGCTGTGAGCAGCTGCAGCTCAACCACAGCAGGTTTTTGTACGAGCATGTATCACTGTGGCCCATGTATACACAGTGGTAGCTGTCCACACAAAAACCTGAGCCAATATAGAGCACACGATGGTGCCACCCCTGGTTTCTGTTTGGTTTTGTTCACATTGCATCTGTTTAACTTTTATAATCTTAAAACATCAGTAATTAATATTTTAGCTGTCAATCATTTGTCTTTTTAGTTGAATTTCTTTTCCCATTGGAAAATAAATGTCCATCCTCTGTGAACAATGAGGTGGAAACTGAATCTGAATAGATTTAAAAACTGTTTAATTCAACAGTCTTTACTGTGCAAATATCAAAGCAAAAATGTTTAGTCTGCAGATTTAAAACTGACTAGTGAAGAGTATTGTACAAGTAACTGTCAGTGAACTCACATACATAATTGGTATTTTATAGCTTTTTGGTATTTTTGTAGGACAAATGAATTCATATTTGTGTGGACCATGATGTATGCAGTTGTTGAAGTCAAACTTGAAGCTGTGGAATCCCTCTTAGTTTGTGTAATAATACAATTTAATGAAAAACCTTTGAACACAAGAGCAGTTTTCCACCTTGACGTTATGTTGATGTATGTTCCTGTGTGCTCCGTCCTCGTTTCAATGAATTAACTTTTTAAAAATAGATATCAACAGAGAACTTCAGTCTGACAGTGACACAAACCTGAATGGTTTCATTCAGCTGGTCTCCATCACAAGTAGCAAAGTTATGAGATGTAAATGGCTTTTATTGAACATCCAGCAGGAGTTTGGAGTCGATGTTTGGCGACAGTGACCAGTGTGATAGTGAGGAAGGATAGTTGGCTCAGGTTCATTATTAATGTAACACATGAATATCACTTCATATTTGCATCTGTTTTCATGTCTAACATTTGGATTATGTAATTTGGGGGATTAAGAAGTGTCCAGATCCCAATTATTTCCGAACACGAGGACTTTAAATCACTGAAATGTCCGTTTCTATTGTATTATTGCGTCATTATGTCACTCCACACACACAAAGCAAATATATGTGTTGAACACTCATGTATTATCTCTGTTTTGCTGTAGTGCTCCTGAGGGGCTGTCAAGGAGCCTCATGTGGCCCTCAGGTTGCACCATGACCAGATCAGTGGTTCCTCCACTGCAGTGCTGGCAGCTATGACGGTTGTTGTGCAGCGTGTCCTGTGTTTTTACACACTCTGGTCTCGAGCACAGAAATAAACTGCAGAGTCTTCTGTGGTCAGACGGTTGAGCTGCAGGTACTGAGTGCTGCTTGGGACGTCTTGAGTCATAATGAAGCGACCCTCAAAGGAGCTGGCATATTCTGCTGAGTTACTTCCAGCATTCATCCTCCCAATCCACTCCAGACCTTCACCAGGCTTCTGTCTTATCCAGTGCATGTAGTAGCTGGTCATATCAAACCCCGAGGTGACACAGGAGAGTTTGACTGTGTCTCCAGGTCTCCTCACCTCAGAGGAACTCTGGTCCAGTCTGATCTCAGACCAGACTCCTGGAATCAATAATCAGCATCAACAACAAGCAAGAAAAACAGAGGTGTGTTTGTCTCAATCAAGTCTCACCATGAAAACTAACTAAGCAGATGAACCAGCAGAAGATCATGATTGGTCACGTCGAAGATGTCGAATTCCACTTCAAAACCTCAGGTAAGTCATATGTCCTTCCGTTGATTCCCATGTGTGCAACACTGCAGTGTTAGAGGTACGTTTTTGGAGGAAACAGGTGGGCAATGCCTGCTGACTAACTTGCTGGCTCCGTTTTTCAAACTAGTTTGTGCGCCGCTACAATATGTTGGCTGGAGAGGGCAGTTGTCGAACGGATTGGTTTTCTAAACGGCATCTGCAGATCCCCAATCCAACTAATATGAAGTACTTCAGGGCATGACGCCACTTCCAGGGGTGCTGTATCTCTAAAACTGCAGTCTTGCACCCATTAGAATCAACGGAAGGAAAAATGACTAATCTGAGGTTTCGAAGTGCAATTCAACATCTTCGACGTGGCGCATGTACGGAGTCCCAGACCTGACATGGGATGTGCGCACTGATCTGTGAACTGGAATGTGGAATGTGGAATGTGGAACTGTGGAACTGTATATGGCCTTGTTATTTAGTTAGATATCATGGATAAAATAAATGCACAAGGGACACGAACCGGCAACCAAGTGAACCATGGGGACATGCTTTAACCGCTGTACTACAGTAAAGTCACGTGACCTGAGTTTCTACCACTGAGGAACGCTTAGACCGTCACCTTGGACATTGCTGAAGCCAGCATGCACGCCATGAATGGCGCCGTTCAAGAGTGGCCAGCGCCCAAGGAATCAGAGCCAAAAGACAGATTTGGGGCCCTGAATAGCATTGTCTCACTGGTTTCGTTGGATCGCTTTGCTTCACAGCATATGATATCTGATCAACAGAGGATCCAGACGAATGGCCAGAGCACTGGGTCCTTCTTAATCGATCCAACAAGTACATGTCAACTTAAACAGGTCTGGCACGTGAGCTAAGAAGGTGCGCTTGATTTGCACGTACTTGGCCACAATTCAGTACTTTGTTCCATCGAATTAGTATTTCGTGCGCACGTTTCACTTATTTCGTGGACATGATTTTTTTTTTTTTTTTGCCATGTCAGGTCTGGGGCTCTGTACACATGAGCTTCACTCAACACTGTCCCCCCCCCCTTTCCCTGATCATCCCCTCTGCCCCCTCCACGCACTCCACGCTAATACAGTCCCACCTTGAAGAGAACTCAAAAGATGCACATTGAAACAAAAATATTGCCTGAAATAAAGAATATAGGAATTGAAAAACAGAATATTGGCTGAAATATTTTTGTATTGAGGTGGAAAACTAGAAGGTTTTAAAAATAAACATAACAATATATTTCTATGTTTATGTTTTCAGCCAATGTTTTTTTTTTTATGCCAATGTAAGCTAGACCCATATAAGTCACTGGAAGAGTCTGATTTATGAAGCAGCCAGGATGAGCGTCAGTTTTGGTTCTCCCGACTGATGATGTTCTTGTTCCTGAGTTGTTCTATCTTCAGTCATGGTGACGCTACATCTGTGTGTCCTGTTGAAGAAAGACCACAACAACAAGTCAACTTTTGAGCTGACTGATGCATCTTTTCTTTCTCCAACATTTTGAATCCATCATGAACATCGCAAGAGAAACACTCATGGAGCTTCTGACTTTGATGATTATTGGTGTGAACAAGTTGGTGGAGAATGAGAGTGAAGATGTTTGACAGTGGCTGCTGGTCTGTGACTCCCCCTCTGGTGGTTTGTGGGTTTTTGTTCAGGTCTGCTGGTGTTTTGCGTTGTTGTGGGCCTCTGGCACAGTAATAGACGCCCGAGTCTCCAGGCTGCATGTTCTCTCCATTCAGTGTTTGTCTGTTGTTTGAAGAATCTGAATCAATGCTGAATTTGCTTTTCAGTGACTCTTTGTAGTTAGAGCTTGTAATTTGCTTCATCCCAATCCACTCCAGTGTTCCTTCTGCAGGCTGTCTGATCCAGGCTGTCCAGTAGCTTCCTATACTATAGGAGACCTGACAGGTGATGGTCAGACGCTGACCCGGCTGTAGGTTCACAGAGGGAGGCTGGGTGAGCTGCTCACACTGGACCCCTGTGGAGGAAACATGTTGGTTATGGAGTCAGAATGTCAGAGAGACTGTTGTTTCTCAAAGAGACTCACAGGATCCAGCTGTAAACAGCAGCAGCAGAGCAACAGAGAACATGGTGAAGGTGATCTGATGAGAGCTTCTGCTGCCTCCACAACATGACCCCCACCTTTTATAGCAGCTTCATTTGCATCATGACTAGTCAAGAGTCCATTCAGTCAAATAAGGACTTGGAAGTTTTTTTTCAAGATTCGACCTATCGCAGCCAGATTAGATTTCACTGATGCTATATTGAGTAACTTTTCGGCCGTGAGGTCTGTTGAGATCATGCTCACAAGGGGCAAATGAATTCAGATTTGTGTGGAGCACAATGTGTGCAGTTGTTAAAGTTAAACTTGAAGCTGTGAAATCTCTCTTAATTTGGGTAATAACACAATTTAATGAAAAACCTTTGCACACAAGAGCAGTTTTCCAGGTGGACGCGATATCGATATATGTTCCTTTGTGCTCCGTTCTTCAATTAATTAACTTTTTAAAAAAGATATCAAGATCAGATATCAAAGGAGAACTTCAGTCTGACATTGACACAAAACCTGAATGGTTTCATTCAGCTAGCAACCATCACAAGTAGCAAAGTTATCAGATGTGAAAGGCTTTTATTGAACTTCCTACTGGAGTTTGGAGTAGATGTTTGGCAACAGTGACAAGTGTGATAGTGAGGAAGGATAGTTGGCTCAGGTTCATTATTAATGTAGCTCATCAATACCACTTCATATTTATGTCTGTTTTCATGTGATGTTTTCACTATAAAATTTTGGGGTTCAAATTACATTGCAATAAATGCTAATATTTAGTGTTCATTCTTTTGAAGCATGGTTCAACAAGCCTCATGTTCAGAAGTGTAGTAATATTCCTGAATGGTTGAATTTAAAAACTGGAAACTCATGTATTATCTCTGTTTTGCTTTAGTGCTCCTGAGGGGCTGTCAAGGGGCCTCATATAGCCCTCAGGGTGCAACCATGAAGGTTTACACACTGTGGTCTCGAGCACAGAAATAAACTGCAGAGTCTTCTGCGGTCAGACGGTTGAGCTGCAGATACTGAGTGCTGCTCGGGACGTTTTCAGTCATGATGAAGCGACCCTCAAAGGTGCTGGCATATTCTGCTGAGTTACTTCCAGCATCCATCCTCCCAATCCACTCCAGACCTTCACCAGGCTTCTGTCTTATCCAGTGGATATAGGTGCTGGTCATATCAAACCCCGAGGTGACACAGGAGAGTTTGACTGTGTCTCCAGGTCTCTTCACCTCAGAGGAACTCTGGTCCAGTCTGATCTCAGACCAGACTCCTGGAATCAATAATCAGCATCAACAACAAGCAAGAAAAACAGAGGTGTGTTTGTCTCAATCAAGTCTCACCATGAAAACTAACTATGCAGATGAACCAGCAGAAGATCATGATTGCTCTCTGTCACATGAGTTTCAGGGACTCCTATATTCCCAGCTCACATTTCTGAACCAGAGTTTATGTCAGAGAAGGTTTGCATAGCCCTCCCTCTACAGGGAAATAGAGACATATTTACACATGACAGCCATGTTTGTGAGGACGACTCCGCCTCTCATCCACAGCCATGGAATCAGGTCTTTGTCTTTCACATTCATTTTTTCCATTTCATTTTCATCTTGCACTCAGTTAAACATTTTGAATACATTTGAGCATTTATTTTATTGAACTTGGAATTGGATTCAATTTTGATGATTCCATTTCATTTTCATTTAACGCTCAGTTAAACAACCATGAACATTTATTTTATTGAACTTGTAACATGGCATGTTTGTTCAGTTTTGCTTCTTCAGTGTATCTTTATTCAAGGACTTCGTGTCATGAAATTCATGGTCCAGTTTATCCATTTATTTGGTGACAAAGTTAGAGAGACAATTGAATCCAATAGTTTGATTGCTGTTGTAACTAGTGTCTGTAATGGATCTATTTCTTCCCTCCAACAGAGACGTGTGTGATATTTAACCCTTGAACAGACAAAATACTATATAATAATAATAAAATACAAAATACTATATAGCTGCACGCAAGGCTTTCAAGGTTTTCACATTTTTGATGTGTTTTCTGAGGATGACTTTGGATTGTTGGTTCCATGAAGCCGACACCTTTAAATGTCACTGGAACAGTTTGATTTATGAAGCAGCAGCATCTGTGTGTCTTGCTGAAGAATTCACTTTTCACTGGCATTTTCAATCCATCATGAACATCACAAGAGAAAGACTCATGGAGCTTCTGACTCTGTGATTATTATTCTTGTAAACAAGTTGGTGGAGAATGAGAGTGGAGATGTTTGACAGTGGCTGCTGGTCTGTGACTCCCCCTCTGGTGGTTTGTGGGTTTTTGTTCAGGTCTGCTGATGTTTTGTGTTGTTGTGGGTCTCTGGCACAGTAATAGACGGCCGAGTCTCCAGACTGCATGTTCTCTCCGGTCAGAGTCACTCTGTTGTTGGAGGAATCTACATCGATGCGGAATTTGCTTTTCAGTGACTCTTTGTAGTAAGCGTTTGAAGTAGATCTACTGCCGATCCACTCCAGTGTTCCTGCAGCAGGCTGTCTGATCCAGGCTGTGTAGTAGCTACTAACAGAATAGGAGACCTGACAGGTGATGGTCAGACGCTGACCCGGCTGTAGGTTCACAGAGGGAGGCTGGGTGAGCTGCTCACACTGGACCCCTGTGGAGGAAACATGTTGGTTATGGAGTCAGAATATCAGACAGACTGTTGTTTGTCAAAGAGACTCACAGGATCCAGCTGTAAACAGCAGCAGCAGAGCAACAGAGAACATGGTGAAGGTGATCTGATGAGAGCTTCTGCTGCCTCCACAACATGACCCCCACCTTTTATAGCAGCTTCATTTGCATCATGACTAGTCAAGAGTCCATTCATTCAAATAAGGACTTGGAAGTGTTTTTCAAGATTCGACTGATCGTAGCCTGATAAGATTTCACTGATGCTATATTGAGTAGCTTTTTGGCCGCGAGGTCTGTTGAGAAAATGCCAACATTAGCGCTTTGAATGAGATTCAGGCCGATTGGTCAGATGAACTGACCGAACACTTGAGTGAGAAGGAACTGGTCCTGCTCAGCACAGCAGCAGTTGACATCCAAACACTCTGTTCTCCCTGTTACAATGTGGCACAGAAGCTTTTCTGAGGTGGAGAAGACAGAGAAGACTTTCTTGTTCATGAAATAAACTGTGACAGAGTAACAGACGGAACTCTGTTTTATAGTCATTCATTCAAAATAATTCAAAGCCCAACATCACATTCAAATGTTTCTGGAGATTATTTTTGTCTGTTTTTAATGAATTAGTGATGTTGATGTTAACTTGTTTCTCTTCTCTGTTCCGTCTCAGCTTACACCAAAATTCTCACTTAAATTTTCACACACTGTAAAATATAATTATTAAATTGTCATTTAATGTGATATGAAACTTTTGTTTATGAGAAACTAACACAGCAAGTTTTAGTTTGGTTTTAATGCCACTGCCATTTTTCTATTTTGTGTTATTTATACTCCCAACACAGTCGTCTCAGTCAAGTATCACATGTCCTCAACTCTGGCCGTCCCTCGGAGCTGTGAGCAGCTGCAGCTCAACCACAGCAGGTTTTTGTACGAGCATGTATCACTGTGGCCCACCCATCCACGTATACACAGTGGTAGCTGTCCACACAAAAACCTGAGCCAATATAGAGCACACGATGGTGCCACCCCTGGTTTCTGTTTGGTTTTGTTCACATTGCATCTGTTTAACTTTTATAATCTTAAAACATCAGTAATTAATATTTTAGCTGTCAATCATTTGTCTTTTTAGTTGAATTTCTTTTCCCATTGGAAAATAAATGTCCATCCTCTGTGAACAATGAGGTGGAAACTGAATCTGAATAGATTTAAAAACTGTTTAATTCAACAGTCTTTACTGTGCAAATATCAAAGCAAAAATGTTTAGTCTGCAGATTTAAAACTGACTAGTGAAGAGTATTGTACAAGTAACTGTCAGTGAACTCACATACATAATTGGTATTTTATAGCTTTTTGGTATTTTTGTAGGACAAATGAATTCATATTTGTGTGGACCATGATGTATGCAGTTGTTGAAGTCAAACTTGAAGCTGTGGAATCCCTCTTAGTTTGTGTAATAATACAATTTAATGAAAAACCTTTGAACACAAGAGCAGTTTTCCACCTTGACGTTATGTTGATGTATGTTCCTGTGTGCTCCGTCCTCGTTTCAATGAATTAACTTTTTAAAAATAGATATCAACAGAGAACTTCAGTCTGACAGTGACACAAACCTGAATGGTTTCATTCAGCTGGTCTCCATCACAAGTAGCAAAGTTATGAGATGTAAATGGCTTTTATTGAACATCCAGCAGGAGTTTGGAGTCGATGTTTGGCGACAGTGACCAGTGTGATAGTGAGGAAGGATAGTTGGCTCAGGTTCATTATTAATGTAACACATGAATATCACTTCATATTTGCATCTGTTTTCATGTCTAACATTTGGATTATGTAATTTGGGGGATTAAGAAGTGTCCAGATCCCAATTATTTCCGAACACGAGGACTTTAAATCACTGAAATGTCCGTTTCTATTGTATTATTGCGTCATTATGTCACTCCACACACACAAAGCAAATATATGTGTTGAACACTCATGTATTATCTCTGTTTTGCTGTAGTGCTCCTGAGGGGCTGTCAAGGAGCCTCATGTGGCCCTCAGGTTGCACCATGACCAGATCAGTGGTTCCTCCACTGCAGTGCTGGCAGCTATGACGGTTGTTGTGCAGCGTGTCCTGTGTTTTTACACACTCTGGTCTCGAGCACAGAAATAAACTGCAGAGTCTTCTGTGGTCAGACGGTTGAGCTGCAGGTACTGAGTGCTGCTTGGGACGTCTTGAGTCATAATGAAGCGACCCTCAAAGGAGCTGGCATATTCTGCTGAGTTACTTCCAGCATTCATCCTCCCAATCCACTCCAGACCTTCACCAGGCTTCTGTCTTATCCAGTGCATGTAGTAGCTGGTCATATCAAACCCCGAGGTGACACAGGAGAGTTTGACTGTGTCTCCAGGTCTCCTCACCTCAGAGGAACTCTGGTCCAGTCTGATCTCAGACCAGACTCCTGGAATCAATAATCAGCATCAACAACAAGCAAGAAAAACAGAGGTGTGTTTGTCTCAATCAAGTCTCACCATGAAAACTAACTAAGCAGATGAACCAGCAGAAGATCATGATTGGTCACGTCGAAGATGTCGAATTCCACTTCAAAACCTCAGGTAAGTCATATGTCCTTCCGTTGATTCCCATGTGTGCAACACTGCAGTGTTAGAGGTACGTTTTTGGAGGAAACAGGTGGGCAATGCCTGCTGACTAACTTGCTGGCTCCGTTTTTCAAACTAGTTTGTGCGCCGCTACAATATGTTGGCTGGAGAGGGCAGTTGTCGAACGGATTGGTTTTCTAAACGGCATCTGCAGATCCCCAATCCAACTAATATGAAGTACTTCAGGGCATGACGCCACTTCCAGGGGTGCTGTATCTCTAAAACTGCAGTCTTGCACCCATTAGAATCAACGGAAGGAAAAATGACTAATCTGAGGTTTCGAAGTGCAATTCAACATCTTCGACGTGGCGCATGTACGGAGTCCCAGACCTGACATGGGATGTGCGCACTGATCTGTGAACTGGAATGTGGAATGTGGAATGTGGAACTGTGGAACTGTATATGGCCTTGTTATTTAGTTAGATATCATGGATAAAATAAATGCACAAGGGACACGAACCGGCAACCAAGTGAACCATGGGGACATGCTTTAACCGCTGTACTACAGTAAAGTCACGTGACCTGAGTTTCTACCACTGAGGAACGCTTAGACCGTCACCTTGGACATTGCTGAAGCCAGCATGCACGCCATGAATGGCGCCGTTCAAGAGTGGCCAGCGCCCAAGGAATCAGAGCCAAAAGACAGATTTGGGGCCCTGAATAGCATTGTCTCACTGGTTTCGTTGGATCGCTTTGCTTCACAGCATATGATATCTGATCAACAGAGGATCCAGACGAATGGCCAGAGCACTGGGTCCTTCTTAATCGATCCAACAAGTACATGTCAACTTAAACAGGTCTGGCACGTGAGCTAAGAAGGTGCGCTTGATTTGCACGTACTTGGCCACAATTCAGTACTTTGTTCCATCGAATTAGTATTTCGTGCGCACGTTTCACTTATTTCGTGGACATGATTTTTTTTTTTTTTTTGCCATGTCAGGTCTGGGGCTCTGTACACATGAGCTTCACTCAACACTGTCCCCCCCCCCTTTCCCTGATCATCCCCTCTGCCCCCTCCACGCACTCCACGCTAATACAGTCCCACCTTGAAGAGAACTCAAAAGATGCACATTGAAACAAAAATATTGCCTGAAATAAAGAATATAGGAATTGAAAAACAGAATATTGGCTGAAATATTTTTGTATTGAGGTGGAAAACTAGAAGGTTTTAAAAATAAACATAACAATATATTTCTATGTTTATGTTTTCAGCCAATGTTTTTTTTTTTATGCCAATGTAAGCTAGACCCATATAAGTCACTGGAAGAGTCTGATTTATGAAGCAGCCAGGATGAGCGTCAGTTTTGGTTCTCCCGACTGATGATGTTCTTGTTCCTGAGTTGTTCTATCTTCAGTCATGGTGACGCTACATCTGTGTGTCCTGTTGAAGAAAGACCACAACAACAAGTCAACTTTTGAGCTGACTGATGCATCTTTTCTTTCTCCAACATTTTGAATCCATCATGAACATCGCAAGAGAAACACTCATGGAGCTTCTGACTTTGATGATTATTGGTGTGAACAAGTTGGTGGAGAATGAGAGTGAAGATGTTTGACAGTGGCTGCTGGTCTGTGACTCCCCCTCTGGTGGTTTGTGGGTTTTTGTTCAGGTCTGCTGGTGTTTTGCGTTGTTGTGGGCCTCTGGCACAGTAATAGACGCCCGAGTCTCCAGGCTGCATGTTCTCTCCATTCAGTGTTTGTCTGTTGTTTGAAGAATCTGAATCAATGCTGAATTTGCTTTTCAGTGACTCTTTGTAGTTAGAGCTTGTAATTTGCTTCATCCCAATCCACTCCAGTGTTCCTTCTGCAGGCTGTCTGATCCAGGCTGTCCAGTAGCTTCCTATACTATAGGAGACCTGACAGGTGATGGTCAGACGCTGACCCGGCTGTAGGTTCACAGAGGGAGGCTGGGTGAGCTGCTCACACTGGACCCCTGTGGAGGAAACATGTTGGTTATGGAGTCAGAATGTCAGAGAGACTGTTGTTTCTCAAAGAGACTCACAGGATCCAGCTGTAAACAGCAGCAGCAGAGCAACAGAGAACATGGTGAAGGTGATCTGATGAGAGCTTCTGCTGCCTCCACAACATGACCCCCACCTTTTATAGCAGCTTCATTTGCATCATGACTAGTCAAGAGTCCATTCATTCAAATAAGGACTTGGAAGTGTTTTTCAAGATTCGACTGATCGTAGCCTGATAAGATTTCACTGATGCTATATTGAGTAGCTTTTTGGCCGCGAGGTCTGTTGAGAAAATGCCAACATTAGCGCTTTGAATGAGATTCAGGCCGATTGGTCAGATGAACTGACCGAACACTTGAGTGAGAAGGAACTGGTCCTGCTCAGCACAGCAGCAGTTGACATCCAAACACTCTGTTCTCCCTGTTACAATGTGGCACAGAAGCTTTTCTGAGGTGGAGAAGACAGAGAAGACTTTCTTGTTCATGAAATAAACTGTGACAGAGTAACAGACGGAACTCTGTTTTATAGTCATTCATTCAAAATAATTCAAAGCCCAACATCACATTCAAATGTTTCTGGAGATTATTTTTGTCTGTTTTTAATGAATTAGTGATGTTGATGTTAACTTGTTTCTCTTCTCTGTTCCGTCTCAGCTTACACCAAAATTCTCACTTAAATTTTCACACACTGTAAAATATAATTATTAAATTGTCATTTAATGTGATATGAAACTTTTGTTTATGAGAAACTAACACAGCAAGTTTTAGTTTGGTTTTAATGCCACTGCCATTTTTCTATTTTGTGTTATTTATACTCCCAACACAGTCGTCTCAGTCAAGTATCACATGTCCTCAACTCTGGCCGTCCCTCGGAGCTGTGAGCAGCTGCAGCTCAACCACAGCAGGTTTTTGTACGAGCATGTATCACTGTGGCCCACCCATCCACGTATACACAGTGGTAGCTGTCCACACAAAAACCTGAGCCAATATAGAGCACACGATGGTGCCACCCCTGGTTTCTGTTTGGTTTTGTTCACATTGCATCTGTTTAACTTTTATAATCTTAAAACATCAGTAATTAATATTTTAGCTGTCAATCATTTGTCTTTTTAGTTGAATTTCTTTTCCCATTGGAAAATAAATGTCCATCCTCTGTGAACAATGAGGTGGAAACTGAATCTGACTTGAAGCTTGAAGCTGTGGAATCCCTCTTAGTTTGTGTAATAATACAATTTAATGAAAAACCTTTGAACACAAGAGCAGTTTTCCACCTTGACGTTATGTTGATGTATGTTCCTGTGTGCTCCGTCCTCGTTTCAATGAATTAACTTTTTAAAAATAGATATCAACAGAGAACTTCAGTCTGACAGTGACACAAACCTGAATGGTTTCATTCAGCTGGTCTCCATCACAAGTAGCAAAGTTATGAGATGTAAATGGCTTTTATTGAACATCCAGCAGGAGTTTGGAGTCGATGTTTGGCGACAGTGACCAGTGTGATAGTGAGGAAGGATAGTTGGCTCAGGTTCATTATTAATGTAACACATGAATATCACTTCATATTTGCATCTGTTTTCATGTCTAACATTTGGATTATGTAATTTGGGGGATTAAGAAGTGTCCAGATCCCAATTATTTCCGAACACGAGGACTTTAAATCACTGAAATGTCCGTTTCTATTGTATTATTGCGTCATTATGTCACTCCACACACACAAAGCAAATATATGTGTTGAACACTCATGTATTATCTCTGTTTTGCTGTAGTGCTCCTGAGGGGCTGTCAAGGAGCCTCATGTGGCCCTCAGGTTGCACCATGACCAGATCAGTGGTTCCTCCACTGCAGTGCTGGCAGCTATGACGGTTGTTGTGCAGCGTGTCCTGTGTTTTTACACACTCTGGTCTCGAGCACAGAAATAAACTGCAGAGTCTTCTGTGGTCAGACGGTTGAGCTGCAGGTACTGAGTGCTGCTTGGGACGTCTTGAGTCATAATGAAGCGACCCTCAAAGGAGCTGGCATATTCTGCTGAGTTACTTCCAGCATTCATCCTCCCAATCCACTCCAGACCTTCACCAGGCTTCTGTCTTATCCAGTGCATGTAGTAGCTGGTCATATCAAACCCCGAGGTGACACAGGAGAGTTTGACTGTGTCTCCAGGTCTCCTCACCTCAGAGGAACTCTGGTCCAGTCTGATCTCAGACCAGACTCCTGGAATCAATAATCAGCATCAACAACAAGCAAGAAAAACAGAGGTGTGTTTGTCTCAATCAAGTCTCACCATGAAAACTAACTAAGCAGATGAACCAGCAGAAGATCATGATTGGTCACGTCGAAGATGTCGAATTCCACTTCAAAACCTCAGGTAAGTCATATGTCCTTCCGTTGATTCCCATGTGTGCAACACTGCAGTGTTAGAGGTACGTTTTTGGAGGAAACAGGTGGGCAATGCCTGCTGACTAACTTGCTGGCTCCGTTTTTCAAACTAGTTTGTGCGCCGCTACAATATGTTGGCTGGAGAGGGCAGTTGTCGAACGGATTGGTTTTCTAAACGGCATCTGCAGATCCCCAATCCAACTAATATGAAGTACTTCAGGGCATGACGCCACTTCCAGGGGTGCTGTATCTCTAAAACTGCAGTCTTGCACCCATTAGAATCAACGGAAGGAAAAATGACTAATCTGAGGTTTCGAAGTGCAATTCAACATCTTCGACGTGGCGCATGTACGGAGTCCCAGACCTGACATGGGATGTGCGCACTGATCTGTGAACTGGAATGTGGAATGTGGAATGTGGAACTGTGGAACTGTATATGGCCTTGTTATTTAGTTAGATATCATGGATAAAATAAATGCACAAGGGACACGAACCGGCAACCAAGTGAACCATGGGGACATGCTTTAACCGCTGTACTACAGTAAAGTCACGTGACCTGAGTTTCTACCACTGAGGAACGCTTAGACCGTCACCTTGGACATTGCTGAAGCCAGCATGCACGCCATGAATGGCGCCGTTCAAGAGTGGCCAGCGCCCAAGGAATCAGAGCCAAAAGACAGATTTGGGGCCCTGAATAGCATTGTCTCACTGGTTTCGTTGGATCGCTTTGCTTCACAGCATATGATATCTGATCAACAGAGGATCCAGACGAATGGCCAGAGCACTGGGTCCTTCTTAATCGATCCAACAAGTACATGTCAACTTAAACAGGTCTGGCACGTGAGCTAAGAAGGTGCGCTTGATTTGCACGTACTTGGCCACAATTCAGTACTTTGTTCCATCGAATTAGTATTTCGTGCGCACGTTTCACTTATTTCGTGGACATGATTTTTTTTTTTTTTTTGCCATGTCAGGTCTGGGGCTCTGTACACATGAGCTTCACTCAACACTGTCCCCCCCCCCTTTCCCTGATCATCCCCTCTGCCCCCTCCACGCACTCCACGCTAATACAGTCCCACCTTGAAGAGAACTCAAAAGATGCACATTGAAACAAAAATATTGCCTGAAATAAAGAATATAGGAATTGAAAAACAGAATATTGGCTGAAATATTTTTGTATTGAGGTGGAAAACTAGAAGGTTTTAAAAATAAACATAACAATATATTTCTATGTTTATGTTTTCAGCCAATGTTTTTTTTTTTATGCCAATGTAAGCTAGACCCATATAAGTCACTGGAAGAGTCTGATTTATGAAGCAGCCAGGATGAGCGTCAGTTTTGGTTCTCCCGACTGATGATGTTCTTGTTCCTGAGTTGTTCTATCTTCAGTCATGGTGACGCTACATCTGTGTGTCCTGTTGAAGAAAGACCACAACAACAAGTCAACTTTTGAGCTGACTGATGCATCTTTTCTTTCTCCAACATTTTGAATCCATCATGAACATCGCAAGAGAAACACTCATGGAGCTTCTGACTTTGATGATTATTGGTGTGAACAAGTTGGTGGAGAATGAGAGTGAAGATGTTTGACAGTGGCTGCTGGTCTGTGACTCCCCCTCTGGTGGTTTGTGGGTTTTTGTTCAGGTCTGCTGGTGTTTTGCGTTGTTGTGGGCCTCTGGCACAGTAATAGACGCCCGAGTCTCCAGGCTGCATGTTCTCTCCATTCAGTGTTTGTCTGTTGTTTGAAGAATCTGAATCAATGCTGAATTTGCTTTTCAGTGACTCTTTGTAGTTAGAGCTTGTAATTTGCTTCATCCCAATCCACTCCAGTGTTCCTTCTGCAGGCTGTCTGATCCAGGCTGTCCAGTAGCTTCCTATACTATAGGAGACCTGACAGGTGATGGTCAGACGCTGACCCGGCTGTAGGTTCACAGAGGGAGGCTGGGTGAGCTGCTCACACTGGACCCCTGTGGAGGAAACATGTTGGTTATGGAGTCAGAATGTCAGAGAGACTGTTGTTTCTCAAAGAGACTCACAGGATCCAGCTGTAAACAGCAGCAGCAGAGCAACAGAGAACATGGTGAAGGTGATCTGATGAGAGCTTCTGCTGCCTCCACAACATGACCCCCACCTTTTATAGCAGCTTCATTTGCATCATGACTAGTCAAGAGTCCATTCAGTCAAATAAGGACTTGGAAGTTTTTTTTCAAGATTCGACCTATCGCAGCCAGATTAGATTTCACTGATGCTATATTGAGTAACTTTTCGGCCGTGAGGTCTGTTGAGATCATGCTCACAAGGGGCAAATGAATTCAGATTTGTGTGGAGCACAATGTGTGCAGTTGTTAAAGTTAAACTTGAAGCTGTGAAATCTCTCTTAATTTGGGTAATAACACAATTTAATGAAAAACCTTTGCACACAAGAGCAGTTTTCCAGGTGGACGCGATATCGATATATGTTCCTTTGTGCTCCGTTCTTCAATTAATTAACTTTTTAAAAAAGATATCAAGATCAGATATCAAAGGAGAACTTCAGTCTGACATTGACACAAAACCTGAATGGTTTCATTCAGCTAGCAACCATCACAAGTAGCAAAGTTATCAGATGTGAAAGGCTTTTATTGAACTTCCTACTGGAGTTTGGAGTAGATGTTTGGCAACAGTGACAAGTGTGATAGTGAGGAAGGATAGTTGGCTCAGGTTCATTATTAATGTAGCTCATCAATACCACTTCATATTTATGTCTGTTTTCATGTGATGTTTTCACTATAAAATTTTGGGGTTCAAATTACATTGCAATAAATGCTAATATTTAGTGTTCATTCTTTTGAAGCATGGTTCAACAAGCCTCATGTTCAGAAGTGTAGTAATATTCCTGAATGGTTGAATTTAAAAACTGGAAACTCATGTATTATCTCTGTTTTGCTTTAGTGCTCCTGAGGGGCTGTCAAGGGGCCTCATATAGCCCTCAGGGTGCAACCATGAAGGTTTACACACTGTGGTCTCGAGCACAGAAATAAACTGCAGAGTCTTCTGCGGTCAGACGGTTGAGCTGCAGATACTGAGTGCTGCTCGGGACGTTTTCAGTCATGATGAAGCGACCCTCAAAGGTGCTGGCATATTCTGCTGAGTTACTTCCAGCATCCATCCTCCCAATCCACTCCAGACCTTCACCAGGCTTCTGTCTTATCCAGTGGATATAGGTGCTGGTCATATCAAACCCCGAGGTGACACAGGAGAGTTTGACTGTGTCTCCAGGTCTCTTCACCTCAGAGGAACTCTGGTCCAGTCTGATCTCAGACCAGACTCCTGGAATCAATAATCAGCATCAACAACAAGCAAGAAAAACAGAGGTGTGTTTGTCTCAATCAAGTCTCACCATGAAAACTAACTATGCAGATGAACCAGCAGAAGATCATGATTGCTCTCTGTCACATGAGTTTCAGGGACTCCTATATTCCCAGCTCACATTTCTGAACCAGAGTTTATGTCAGAGAAGGTTTGCATAGCCCTCCCTCTACAGGGAAATAGAGACATATTTACACATGACAGCCATGTTTGTGAGGACGACTCCGCCTCTCATCCACAGCCATGGAATCAGGTCTTTGTCTTTCACATTCATTTTTTCCATTTCATTTTCATCTTGCACTCAGTTAAACATTTTGAATACATTTGAGCATTTATTTTATTGAACTTGGAATTGGATTCAATTTTGATGATTCCATTTCATTTTCATTTAACGCTCAGTTAAACAACCATGAACATTTATTTTATTGAACTTGTAACATGGCATGTTTGTTCAGTTTTGCTTCTTCAGTGTATCTT
Source organism: Synchiropus splendidus (assembly GCF_027744825.2). Classification (NCBI taxonomy): domain Eukaryota; kingdom Metazoa; phylum Chordata; class Actinopteri; order Syngnathiformes; family Callionymidae; genus Synchiropus; species Synchiropus splendidus. The sequence goes on from NC_071352.1 coordinate 5,603,581, forward strand.
TATTCAAGGACTTCGTGTCATGAAATTCATGGTCCAGTTTATCCATTTATTTGGTGACAAAGTTAGAGAGACAATTGAATCCAATAGTTTGATTGCTGTTGTAACTAGTGTCTGTAATGGATCTATTTCTTCCCTCCAACAGAGACGTGTGTGATATTTAACCCTTGAACAGACAAAATACTATATAATAATAATAAAATACAAAATACTATATAGCTGCACGCAAGGCTTTCAAGGTTTTCACATTTTTGATGTGTTTTCTGAGGATGACTTTGGATTGTTGGTTCCATGAAGCCGACACCTTTAAATGTCACTGGAACAGTTTGATTTATGAAGCAGCAGCATCTGTGTGTCTTGCTGAAGAATTCACTTTTCACTGGCATTTTCAATCCATCATGAACATCACAAGAGAAAGACTCATGGAGCTTCTGACTCTGTGATTATTATTCTTGTAAACAAGTTGGTGGAGAATGAGAGTGGAGATGTTTGACAGTGGCTGCTGGTCTGTGACTCCCCCTCTGGTGGTTTGTGGGTTTTTGTTCAGGTCTGCTGATGTTTTGTGTTGTTGTGGGTCTCTGGCACAGTAATAGACGGCCGAGTCTCCAGACTGCATGTTCTCTCCGGTCAGAGTCACTCTGTTGTTGGAGGAATCTACATCGATGCGGAATTTGCTTTTCAGTGACTCTTTGTAGTAAGCGTTTGAAGTAGATCTACTGCCGATCCACTCCAGTGTTCCTGCAGCAGGCTGTCTGATCCAGGCTGTGTAGTAGCTACTAACAGAATAGGAGACCTGACAGGTGATGGTCAGACGCTGACCCGGCTGTAGGTTCACAGAGGGAGGCTGGGTGAGCTGCTCACACTGGACCCCTGTGGAGGAAACATGTTGGTTATGGAGTCAGAATATCAGACAGACTGTTGTTTGTCAAAGAGACTCACAGGATCCAGCTGTAAACAGCAGCAGCAGAGCAACAGAGAACATGGTGAAGGTGATCTGATGAGAGCTTCTGCTGCCTCCACAACATGACCCCCACCTTTTATAGCAGCTTCATTTGCATCATGACTAGTCAAGAGTCCATTCATTCAAATAAGGACTTGGAAGTGTTTTTCAAGATTCGACTGATCGTAGCCTGATAAGATTTCACTGATGCTATATTGAGTAGCTTTTTGGCCGCGAGGTCTGTTGAGAAAATGCCAACATTAGCGCTTTGAATGAGATTCAGGCCGATTGGTCAGATGAACTGACCGAACACTTGAGTGAGAAGGAACTGGTCCTGCTCAGCACAGCAGCAGTTGACATCCAAACACTCTGTTCTCCCTGTTACAATGTGGCACAGAAGCTTTTCTGAGGTGGAGAAGACAGAGAAGACTTTCTTGTTCATGAAATAAACTGTGACAGAGTAACAGACGGAACTCTGTTTTATAGTCATTCATTCAAAATAATTCAAAGCCCAACATCACATTCAAATGTTTCTGGAGATTATTTTTGTCTGTTTTTAATGAATTAGTGATGTTGATGTTAACTTGTTTCTCTTCTCTGTTCCGTCTCAGCTTACACCAAAATTCTCACTTAAATTTTCACACACTGTAAAATATAATTATTAAATTGTCATTTAATGTGATATGAAACTTTTGTTTATGAGAAACTAACACAGCAAGTTTTAGTTTGGTTTTAATGCCACTGCCATTTTTCTATTTTGTGTTATTTATACTCCCAACACAGTCGTCTCAGTCAAGTATCACATGTCCTCAACTCTGGCCGTCCCTCGGAGCTGTGAGCAGCTGCAGCTCAACCACAGCAGGTTTTTGTACGAGCATGTATCACTGTGGCCCACCCATCCACGTATACACAGTGGTAGCTGTCCACACAAAAACCTGAGCCAATATAGAGCACACGATGGTGCCACCCCTGGTTTCTGTTTGGTTTTGTTCACATTGCATCTGTTTAACTTTTATAATCTTAAAACATCAGTAATTAATATTTTAGCTGTCAATCATTTGTCTTTTTAGTTGAATTTCTTTTCCCATTGGAAAATAAATGTCCATCCTCTGTGAACAATGAGGTGGAAACTGAATCTGACTTGAAGCTTGAAGCTGTGGAATCCCTCTTAGTTTGTGTAATAATACAATTTAATGAAAAACCTTTGAACACAAGAGCAGTTTTCCACCTTGACGTTATGTTGATGTATGTTCCTGTGTGCTCCGTCCTCGTTTCAATGAATTAACTTTTTAAAAATAGATATCAACAGAGAACTTCAGTCTGACAGTGACACAAACCTGAATGGTTTCATTCAGCTGGTCTCCATCACAAGTAGCAAAGTTATGAGATGTAAATGGCTTTTATTGAACATCCAGCAGGAGTTTGGAGTCGATGTTTGGCGACAGTGACCAGTGTGATAGTGAGGAAGGATAGTTGGCTCAGGTTCATTATTAATGTAACACATGAATATCACTTCATATTTGCATCTGTTTTCATGTCTAACATTTGGATTATGTAATTTGGGGGATTAAGAAGTGTCCAGATCCCAATTATTTCCGAACACGAGGACTTTAAATCACTGAAATGTCCGTTTCTATTGTATTATTGCGTCATTATGTCACTCCACACACACAAAGCAAATATATGTGTTGAACACTCATGTATTATCTCTGTTTTGCTGTAGTGCTCCTGAGGGGCTGTCAAGGAGCCTCATGTGGCCCTCAGGTTGCACCATGACCAGATCAGTGGTTCCTCCACTGCAGTGCTGGCAGCTATGACGGTTGTTGTGCAGCGTGTCCTGTGTTTTTACACACTCTGGTCTCGAGCACAGAAATAAACTGCAGAGTCTTCTGTGGTCAGACGGTTGAGCTGCAGATACTGAGTGCTGCTTGGGACGTCTTGAGTCATAATGAAGCGACCCTCAAAGGAGCTGGCATATTCTGCTGAGTTACTTCCAGCATTCATCCTCCCAATCCACTCCAGACCTTCACCAGGCTTCTGTCTTATCCAGTGCATGTAGTAGCTGGTCATATCAAACCCCGAGGTGACACAGGAGAGTTTGACTGTGTCTCCAGGTCTCCTCACCTCAGAGGAACTCTGGTCCAGTCTGATCTCAGACCAGACTCCTGGAATCAATAATCAGCATCAACAACAAGCAAGAAAAACAGAGGTGTGTTTGTCTCAATCAAGTCTCACCATGAAAACTAACTAAGCAGATGAACCAGCAGAAGATCATGATTGGTCACGTCGAAGATGTCGAATTCCACTTCAAAACCTCAGGTAAGTCATATGTCCTTCCGTTGATTCCCATGTGTGCAACACTGCAGTGTTAGAGGTACGTTTTTGGAGGAAACAGGTGGGCAATGCCTGCTGACTAACTTGCTGGCTCCGTTTTTCAAACTAGTTTGTGCGCCGCTACAATATGTTGGCTGGAGAGGGCAGTTGTCGAACGGATTGGTTTTCTAAACGGCATCTGCAGATCCCCAATCCAACTAATATGAAGTACTTCAGGGCATGACGCCACTTCCAGGGGTGCTGTATCTCTAAAACTGCAGTCTTGCACCCATTAGAATCAACGGAAGGAAAAATGACTAATCTGAGGTTTCGAAGTGCAATTCAACATCTTCGACGTGGCGCATGTACGGAGTCCCAGACCTGACATGGGATGTGCGCACTGATCTGTGAACTGGAATGTGGAATGTGGAATGTGGAACTGTGGAACTGTATATGGCCTTGTTATTTAGTTAGATATCATGGATAAAATAAATGCACAAGGGACACGAACCGGCAACCAAGTGAACCATGGGGACATGCTTTAACCGCTGTACTACAGTAAAGTCACGTGACCTGAGTTTCTACCACTGAGGAACGCTTAGACCGTCACCTTGGACATTGCTGAAGCCAGCATGCACGCCATGAATGGCGCCGTTCAAGAGTGGCCAGCGCCCAAGGAATCAGAGCCAAAAGACAGATTTGGGGCCCTGAATAGCATTGTCTCACTGGTTTCGTTGGATCGCTTTGCTTCACAGCATATGATATCTGATCAACAGAGGATCCAGACGAATGGCCAGAGCACTGGGTCCTTCTTAATCGATCCAACAAGTACATGTCAACTTAAACAGGTCTGGCACGTGAGCTAAGAAGGTGCGCTTGATTTGCACGTACTTGGCCACAATTCAGTACTTTGTTCCATCGAATTAGTATTTCGTGCGCACGTTTCACTTATTTCGTGGACATGATTTTTTTTTTTTTTTTGCCATGTCAGGTCTGGGGCTCTGTACACATGAGCTTCACTCAACACTGTCCCCCCCCCCTTTCCCTGATCATCCCCTCTGCCCCCTCCACGCACTCCACGCTAATACAGTCCCACCTTGAAGAGAACTCAAAAGATGCACATTGAAACAAAAATATTGCCTGAAATAAAGAATATAGGAATTGAAAAACAGAATATTGGCTGAAATATTTTTGTATTGAGGTGGAAAACTAGAAGGTTTTAAAAATAAACATAACAATATATTTCTATGTTTATGTTTTCAGCCAATGTTTTTTTTTTTATGCCAATGTAAGCTAGACCCATATAAGTCACTGGAAGAGTCTGATTTATGAAGCAGCCAGGATGAGCGTCAGTTTTGGTTCTCCCGACTGATGATGTTCTTGTTCCTGAGTTGTTCTATCTTCAGTCATGGTGACGCTACATCTGTGTGTCCTGTTGAAGAAAGACCACAACAACAAGTCAACTTTTGAGCTGACTGATGCATCTTTTCTTTCTCCAACATTTTGAATCCATCATGAACATCGCAAGAGAAACACTCATGGAGCTTCTGACTTTGATGATTATTGGTGTGAACAAGTTGGTGGAGAATGAGAGTGAAGATGTTTGACAGTGGCTGCTGGTCTGTGACTCCCCCTCTGGTGGTTTGTGGGTTTTTGTTCAGGTCTGCTGGTGTTTTGCGTTGTTGTGGGCCTCTGGCACAGTAATAGACGCCCGAGTCTCCAGGCTGCATGTTCTCTCCATTCAGTGTTTGTCTGTTGTTTGAAGAATCTGAATCAATGCTGAATTTGCTTTTCAGTGACTCTTTGTAGTTAGAGCTTGTAATTTGCTTCATCCCAATCCACTCCAGTGTTCCTTCTGCAGGCTGTCTGATCCAGGCTGTCCAGTAGCTTCCTATACTATAGGAGACCTGACAGGTGATGGTCAGACGCTGACCCGGCTGTAGGTTCACAGAGGGAGGCTGGGTGAGCTGCTCACACTGGACCCCTGTGGAGGAAACATGTTGGTTATGGAGTCAGAATGTCAGAGAGACTGTTGTTTCTCAAAGAGACTCACAGGATCCAGCTGTAAACAGCAGCAGCAGAGCAACAGAGAACATGGTGAAGGTGATCTGATGAGAGCTTCTGCTGCCTCCACAACATGACCCCCACCTTTTATAGCAGCTTCATTTGCATCATGACTAGTCAAGAGTCCATTCAGTCAAATAAGGACTTGGAAGTTTTTTTTCAAGATTCGACCTATCGCAGCCAGATTAGATTTCACTGATGCTATATTGAGTAACTTTTCGGCCGTGAGGTCTGTTGAGATCATGCTCACAAGGGGCAAATGAATTCAGATTTGTGTGGAGCACAATGTGTGCAGTTGTTAAAGTTAAACTTGAAGCTGTGAAATCTCTCTTAATTTGGGTAATAACACAATTTAATGAAAAACCTTTGCACACAAGAGCAGTTTTCCAGGTGGACGCGATATCGATATATGTTCCTTTGTGCTCCGTTCTTCAATTAATTAACTTTTTAAAAAAGATATCAAGATCAGATATCAAAGGAGAACTTCAGTCTGACATTGACACAAAACCTGAATGGTTTCATTCAGCTAGCAACCATCACAAGTAGCAAAGTTATCAGATGTGAAAGGCTTTTATTGAACTTCCTACTGGAGTTTGGAGTAGATGTTTGGCAACAGTGACAAGTGTGATAGTGAGGAAGGATAGTTGGCTCAGGTTCATTATTAATGTAGCTCATCAATACCACTTCATATTTATGTCTGTTTTCATGTGATGTTTTCACTATAAAATTTTGGGGTTCAAATTACATTGCAATAAATGCTAATATTTAGTGTTCATTCTTTTGAAGCATGGTTCAACAAGCCTCATGTTCAGAAGTGTAGTAATATTCCTGAATGGTTGAATTTAAAAACTGGAAACTCATGTATTATCTCTGTTTTGCTTTAGTGCTCCTGAGGGGCTGTCAAGGGGCCTCATATAGCCCTCAGGGTGCAACCATGAAGGTTTACACACTGTGGTCTCGAGCACAGAAATAAACTGCAGAGTCTTCTGCGGTCAGACGGTTGAGCTGCAGATACAGAGTGCTGCTCGGGACGTTTTCAGTCATGATGAAGCGACCCTCAAAGGTGCTGGCATATTCTGCTGAGTTACTTCCAGCATCCATCCTCCCAATCCACTCCAGACCTTCACCAGGCTTCTGTCTTATCCAGTGCATGTAGTAGCTGGTCATATCAAACCCCGAGGTGACACAGGAGAGTTTGACTGTGTCTCCAGGTCTCTTCACCTCAGAGGAACTCTGGTCCAGTCTGATCTCAGACCAGACTCCTGGAATCAATAATCAGCATCAACAACAAGCAAGAAAAACAGAGGTGTGTTTGTCTCAATCAAGTCTCACCATGAAAACTAACTAAGCAGATGAACCAGCAGAAGATCATGATTGCTCTCTGTCGCATGAGTTTCAGGGACTCCTATATTCCCAGCTCACATTTCTGAACCAGAGTTTATGTCAGAGAAGGTTTGCATAGCCCTCCCTCTACAGGGAAATAGAGACATATTTACACATGACAGCCATGTTTGTGAGGACGACTCCGCCTCTCATCCACAGCCATGGAATCAGGTCTTTGTCTTTCACATTCATTTTTTCCATTTCATTTTCATTTTGCACTCAGTTTATCATTTATTTTATTGAACTTGTAACATGACATGTTTGTTCAGTTTCACTTCTTCAGTGTATCTTTATTCAAGGACTTCATGTCATGAAAGTCATGATCCAGTTTATCAATTTTATTTGCCGACAAAGTTATAGAGACAAAGTTATTGTTTGGTTGCTGTTGTGGTGTCTGTAATGGATCTATCTTTTCCCTCCACCAGAGGCGTGTGTGATATTTAACCTGTGAACAAACAAAATATTCAGCTGCAGTCAAGCCGAGGAGGTTTTAGGATCTTTGATGTGTTTTCTGAGGATGACTTTGGATTGTTGGTTCCATGAGGCCGACACCATTAAATGTCACTGTAACAGTTTGATTGATGAAACAGCTTCATCTGTGTGTTGTTGGAAATACACCTCCTGTGTACCTCCGCACGTTCGTTTACTCATGAGAATGTCTACCAAAAATCCAACAAGTTATATCCAAGAAATGTATTCCCTGACAGAGAAGTCTAATACATAAGCAGAATTCTGGGTCAGCAACTACACCTGACTTAGCCTTAGCAGTAGTCCGGTAGAGCGACAAAAAAACAGCTGTGGCTTGACGCTTTATACACAAAAGTTTCTCTACATGGGCTCCCTCCTCGTCCGACTGGTCCTCCGCTGTTGACGCCAGTCCTGGTCACTGGTTCCCTCGTAACCATGGCAACAATCACAAAGCATGCACACCCGTTCCGGACCCAAGGGGCTCTTATCAGAATCAGCTCCTTCCAGCTCTGGAGAACATGGTACTTCCCAGCCTCCTTCGTCTGACCTTGGGCCCTCTAATAAGTTCCAATGTTTGTTCCTCCAGTGTGGCTCACTCCTGACTTCAAATTCTCACACGCACTCAGCCACACTCCGTCATTCAGCATTCCTGTGAATAACTTCTCCATAACTCTCCATCATGAACATCACAAGAGAAACACTCATGGAGCTTCTGACCATGTGATTATTATTGGCATGAACAAGTTGCTGGTGAATGAGAGTGGAGATGTTTGACAGTGGCTGCTGGTCTGTGACTCCCCCTCTGGTGGTTTGTGGGTTTTTGTTCAGGTCTGCCGGTGTTTTGTGTTGTTGTGCTCCTCTCGCACAGTAATAGACGGCCGAGTCTCCAGGCTGCATGTTCTCTCCGGTCAGAGTCACTCTGTTGTTGGAGGAATCTACATTCATGCGGAATTTGCTTCTCAGTGACTCTTTGGTGTAGGAGCTTGAAGTATATATACGACCAATCCACTCCAGTGTTCCTGCAGCAGGCTGTCTGATCCAGGCTGTGTAGTAGCTACTAACAGAATAGGAGACCTGACAGGTGATGGTCAGATGCTGACCCGGCTGTAGGTTCACAGAGGGAGGCTGGGTGAGCTGCTCACACTGGACCCCTGTGGAGGAAACATGTTGGTTATGGAGTCAGAATATCAGACAGACTGTTGTTTCTCAAAGAGACTCACAGGATCCAGCTGTAAACAGCAGCAGCAGAGCAACAGAGAACATGGTGAAGGTGATCTGATGAGAGCTTCTGCTGCCTCCACAACATGACCCCCACCTTTTATAGCAGCTTCATTTGCATCATGACTAGTCAAGAGTCCATTCATTCAAATAAGGACTTGGAAGTGTTTTTCAAGATTCGACTGATCGTAGCCAGATTAGATTTCACTGATGCTATATTGAGTAACTTTTTGGCCGTGAGGTCTGTTGAGAAAATGCCAACATTAGTGCTTTGAATGAGATTCAGGCCGATTGGTCAGATGAACTGACCGAACACTTGAGTGAGAAGGAACTGGTCCTGCTCAGCACAGCAGCAGTTGACATCCAAACACTCTCCTCTCCCTCTTACAATGTGGCACAGAAGCTTTTCTGAGGTGGAGAAGACACTTTCTTGTCCTTGAAATAAACTGTGACAGAGTAACAGACGGAACACTGTTTTATAGTGATTTCAAAGTAATTCAAAGCACAAAATCACATTAAAATGTTTCTGGAGATTATTTCGGTCTGTTTTTAATGAATTTGTGACGTTGGTGTTAATTTGTTTCTCTTCTCTGTACACCAAAAATCTCACTTAAATTTTCACACACTGTAAAATATAATTATGAAATGGTTGTTTCTTTTCAAATACTCTTTCTAAAACTGTTGTTATGTGAAATGAAACTATTGTTTACGAGACACAAACACAGTGTGTTTTAGTTTGGTTTTAAAGCAACTCTCATTTTTCTATTTTGTGTTATTTATACTCCCAACACAGTCGTCTCAGTCAAGTATCACATGTCCTCAACTCTGGCCGTCCCTCGAAGCTGTGAGCAGCTGCAGCTCAACCACAGCAGGTTTTTGTACGAGCATGTATCACTGTGGCCCATGTATACACAGTGGTAGCTGTCCACACAAAAACCTGAGCCAATATAGAGCACACAATGGTGCCACCCCTGGTTTCTGTTTGGTTTCCTTCACATTGCTTCTGTTTTACTTTTATAATCTTAAAGCATCAGGAATTAATATTTTAGCTGTCAGTCATTTGTCTTTATAGTTGAATTTCTTTTCCCATAAGAAATGTTTGTCCTCCGTGAACAATGAGCTGTGAACTGAACCTGAATAGATTTAAAAAGTGTAATTCAACAGTCTTTACTGTGCAAATGTAAAAGCAAAAATGTTTCGTCTGCAGATTTAAAACTGATTAGTGAAGAGTATTGTACAAGTAACTGACAGTGAACTGACATAAATAATTGGTATTTTATAGCTTTTTGGTATTTTTATGGGACAGATGTATTCATATTTGTGTGGACCACAATGTACGCAGTTGTTGAAGTCAAACTTGAATCTGTGGAATCCCTCTTAGTTTGTGTAATAATACAATTTAATGAAAAACCTTTGAACACAAGAGCAGTTTTCCAGCTTGACGTTATGTTGATGTATGTTCCTGTGTGCTGCGTCCTTGTTTCAATGAATTAACTTTTTAAAAATAGATATCAACAGAGAACTTCAGTCTGACAGTGACACAAACCTGAATGGTTTCATTCAGCTGGTCTCCATCACAAGTAGCAAAGTTACGAGATGTAAATGGCTGTTATTGAACATCCAGCAGGAGTTTGGAGTCGATGTTTGGCAACAGTGACAAGTGTGATAGTGAGGAAGGATAGTTGGCTCAGGTTCATTATTAATGTAGCACATGAATATCACTTCATATTTACGTCTGTTTTCATGTGTAACATTTTGATTATGTAATTTGGGGGATTAAATGACTCGTTAATAATTGCAGATATTGTTCAGCGTTCATAGTTTTCAAGCATGGTTGAACAATGATGTTGTTCAGAAGTGTCCAGATCCCAATTATTTCCGAACACGAGGACTTTAAATCACTGAAATGTCCGTTTCTATTGTATTATTGCGTCATTATGTCACTCCACACACACAAAGCAAATATATGTGTTGAACACTCATGTATTATCTCTGTTTTGCTGTAGTGCTCCTGAGGGGCTGTCAAGGGGCCTCATGTGGCCCTCAGGTTGCACCATGACCAGATCAGTGGTTCCTCCACTGCAGTGCTGGCAGCTGTGACAGTTGTTGTGCAGCGTGTCCTGTGTTTTTACACACTGTGGCGTCGAGCACAGAAATAAACTGCAGAGTCTTCTGCGGTCAGACGGTTGAGCTGCAGATACTGAGTGCTGCTCGGGACGTTTTCAGTCATGATGAAGCGACCCTCAAAGGTGCTGGCATATTCTGCTGAGTTACGTCCAGCATCCATCCACCCAATCCACTCCAGACCTTCACCAGGCTTCTGTCTTATCCAGTTCATGTAGTAGCTGGTCATATCAAACCCCGAGGTGACACAGGAGAGTTTGACTGTGTCTCCAGGTCTCTTCACCTCAGAGGAACTCTGGTCCAGTCTGATCTCAGACCAGACTCCTGGAATCAATAATCAGCATCAACAACAAGCAAGAAAAACAGAGGTGTGTTTGTCTCAATCAAGTCTCACCATGAAAACTAACTAAGCAGATGAACCAGCAGAAGATCATGATTGCTCTCTGTCGCATGAGTTTCAGGGACTCCTATATTCCCAGCTCACATTTCTGAACCAGAGTTTATGTCAGAGAAGGTTTGCATAGCCCTCCCTCTACAGGGAAATAGAGACATATTTACACATGACAGCCATGTTTGTGAGGACGACTCCGCCTCTCATCCACAGCCATGGAATCAGGTCTTTGTCTTTCACATTCATTTTTTCCATTTCATTTTCATTTTGCACTCAGTTTATCATTTATTTTATTGAACTTGTAACATGACATGTTTGTTCAGTTTCACTTCTTCAGTGTATCTTTATTCAAGGACTTCATGTCATGAAATTCATGATCCAGTTTATCAATTTTATTTGCCGACAAAGTTATAGAGACGAAGTTATTGTTTGGTTGCTGTTGTAACTATTGTCTGTAATGGATCTATCTTTTCCCTCCAACAGAGACGTGTGTAATATTTAACCCTTGAACAAACAAAATATTTAGCTGCAGTCAAGCCGAGGAGGTTTTAGGATCTTTGATGTGTTTTCTGAGGATGACTTTGGATTGTTGGTTCCATGAAGCTGACACCTTTAAATATGACTGTAAAAGTTTGATTGATGAAACAGCTTCATCTGTGTGTCCTGCTGAAGAAAGATTCCAACAAGAAGTCAACATATGAGCTGACTGAAGCTTCTCTCTTTTCTTTCTCTGACATTTTGAATCCATCATGAACATCACAAGAGAAAGACTCATGGAGCTTCTGACTCTGGGATTATTATTGTTGTGAACAAGTTTTTGGTGAATGAGAGTGGAGATGTTTGACAGTGGCTGCTGGTCTGTGACTCCCCCTCTGGTGGTTTGTGGGTTTTTGTTCAGGTCTGCTGGTGTTTTGTGTTGTTGTGGGTCTCTGGCACAGTAATAGACGGCCGAGTCTCCAGGCTGCATGTTCTCTCCGGTCAGAGTCACTCTGTTGTTGGAGGAATCTGAACTAATGCGAAATTTGCTCTTCAGTGACTCTTTGTAGTTAGAGCTTGAACCTGCATTCTCCCCGATCCACTCCAGTGTTCCTGCAGCAGGCTGTCTGATCCAGCCTGTCCACCAGCTACTAACAGAATAGGAGACCTGACAGGTGATGGTCAGACGCTGACCCGGCTGTAGGTTCACAGAGGGAGGCTGGGTGAGCTGCTGACACTGGACCCCTGTGGAGGAAACATGTTGGTTATGGAGTCAGAATATCAGAGAGACTGTTGTTTCTCAAAGAGACTCACAGGATCCAGCTGTAAACAGCAGCAGCAGAGCAACAGAGAACATGGTGAAGGTGATCTGATGAGAGCTTCTGCTGCCTCCACAACATGACCCCCACCTTTTATAGCAGCTTCATTTGCATGAAAGTGAACAGCAGCAAATGAAGTGATTTAGACAGACGGTGAAGGAAGATGTGCACGAGTTTCTCCAAGCCTCTTTGTTTTGTCTTGTCACATAAATTAATTCAAATTCCGCGAGTTAGTTTTACTCCATTGGGAGAGAATGTCTGGTGTGATTTTTGTTGTGATGATGTCATATACCTTGTGATGCATGTTTGTGTTCTCATTTGTTTCCATTGAAATCATTTATGAATTATAGACTACTATGATATGTTTTTCATTTTGACCTTATTATTTTTCTTATTTCTGCATATAATTAATTGGGTAAGTTATTTGTCATTTAATGGCTCCTTATTCACATTTCATACCTATTTTTCAAACATCCATAAAATATAATTATTCATCTTTTCAAAATATTACCATGCACTAATAAGGGGAAAGAATAATAATAAAATTTTACAAAAAAAAAACCTATAACAACAGCAAAAACAAAAGATTGTACTCTTAACCAAGTAATAAACTACACCAAGAAAAAAAAACTGGAACTGCACTTGAGTCCGATTCATATGTGTACTTCCAAGTGTGAATCTTTCACATAACATATAAAAGGATTACAAATTTGTTCAAATGTATTTTTTCCCCTCTTAGTGTATATGTAATTCTTTCTAATGGTAAACAAGACAGCAACATATGCAACCACGGCTTTATCTTTGGTCTTTCACATTTTTCCACATTACAGAAATAAATTTTTTTGCAACCAAAATACTAAGATCGATAAATGCACGCTCATATCATATTTATGTTTTTCTAGGTAAAGTCCTTTGATAAATAACTTGGGGTCTAATAAGATTTGTTTTTGTAGAATAATATATTTATGAATCAGTGGTCGTTTTTTTATTGAGAAAAAAAACTAATCTCATTATGTTTCTGCTATATCTCGATATATGACACACAGGGGTCCATATGGAAGCAACTGTCTTCAACCTCTTTTATGAAAGTTCCCACCCTGGACGTCTGCAAAGGTTTCAGATTCAGGTGGTCAAAGAATACTGCATCTGACACACACAAAACAGATTCGGTCGCGGTTGATTCCGTCTTAAAACAACACCTGAGAAAGACCGGTCATCTGGCTCGGTGAAATTAATGATTACTTCTTGGGCAATATGCTTCGTGTTCCGAATGTCTCGCTCAGACCGCTGGTTCCTGCTGTTTCACTTTCATGAGCACCAGAAAACTCTGTGCTCCGTCAAGTGCTGGTGTTTTAAATATTGTATTTAATTTGTGGCGTTGATGCCTTTTAATGTGCATGTGCTGCAGGACGCAAACTTTACATGACAGACTGAAAAAAAACCTCAACATTAGACATGCTATTGCCAGGTGAGTTGGCAGGGAGGGAAGCAGGAGCGACGCATCACGACCCGCGGGCGGTGCTTCATCAGAGCGCCGGCTGTCACATGTGATCAGATTTTGTGATCGGCAGTGACAGGCAGTGATTGGTGAATGCTGATCAGAGGTCAGCCTTTCATTATCGGTGGCCGATCGATTGGAGCATCCCTTGTAAAAATCCACATATTAGCCTTCAGACAGCGAGAAAAAAGTTGCGGCATATAGTCCGGAAAATACGTTACATCTTTCTGCTCATCATCCAACTGTTTAAATCTGAAGTACAGTGGTACCTCGGTTCTCGACCACAGTCCGTTCCAGACGGCCGTTTGAGAAGCGATTTGTTTGAAATCTGAGTCGATTTTTCCCATTACAATGAATGGAAAAAGAAATAATGCATTCCAAGCCTTAAAATAGGCTTTTGTAGGAGTGAATGTAGAGCAGGGGTGGGCAATTAATTTTTATCAGGGGCCGCATGAGAAACCTGAATTGTGTCAGAGGGCCACCAACTTTCTTTCATTGTAAAATGCTCAAATTAAATATTTTGAATAGCTGATACTGATAATCAGAAGAATATAGCACTCTGTAAATATTTATATTAGGTTATGTGAAATTGTGGTGTATTGGTTAAATAAGAAAAACAATCATTGAACCAGTGCAATTTATTTTTAACTTGTTAATTTCCACCAACAATAACTTGTAATGTTCTCCACCTCATGTTACCTCTTCAGTGAGAATAATCCAGTCTGTTCTGGGCTTGAACAAGGGCATTGAAATCTGGCGGAATGTCTGAAGTGGCTATGCGAAGGACAGCTGAGAGGTGGTCATCAGTCATAGAGGATCTATGTTTGGATTTGTTAAACTTCATAACTGAGAATGTCTGTTCACAATGATAGGTAGATCCAAAGAGGACTAGGATCCTCTGAGCATGCTTCCTCAGGTGTGGAAAGTTCTCCTCTTTGAGGGAGGAGTAAAAATCCAGCAGTGAGACTGACTTGAAGTGATCTGCCAGAAGTGTGTCAGACTGCAGATCTATGAGTTCCATCTGAACTTCACTTGGCGCATCATCCACACTGCAGTTGAAGGGAGAAGAGACCATGTGCATTTCACTCTCAAGAGTTTTGAAATCTTGAAATCGCCTTGAAAACTCTGCATGCAATGTTTCTAACATGGTTGAGTACTTTTGGAGGTGATCGCCTGATCTTTTGGCTTCCTTAAGTGTTGGCAAGTGGGTCAGAATGTTGTCCTTCACTTGGCTTGAGAGAAGCTGCAGTTTTCTCATAAAAGCCTTCACTGCACTGTACATCTCATGCACAAAAAGGCCCTTGCTCTGCAGTTTCATCCACAGTGAATCCGAGGTCTGCCAACCAGTCTTCATCTGAAAGTTCTGAGACGTCATGACCTTTCTGAACACAGAACTCCTGAATCTGGTCTCTCAGGTCCCAGACACTTTTCAGAATTTTGCCAAGGCTGAGCCACCTAACAGTGCAGTGATAGCTTATGTCACCATGTTCAGCCTCATTTTCCTCCAACAAAGCAACAAACTGTCTGTGATTTAAAGCTCTCGCTTTGATGAAGTTAACTATTTTAGTGACAGAATCAACAACATGTTTCATTTTTAACACTGTCTTACACAACACTTCCTGATGTATGATACAATGCAAAAATGTCAATTTCTGATCAGGGTTCATTTCTGTCACTTTATCCTGCATTCTCTTTAAAAGTCCAACATTTTTCCCGGTCAGATTTGGACAACCATCTGTTGTCACACCTGCAAGCTTGTCCCATTTCAGTCCTAACATGTCCATACATGCATTTACCTCTCTGAACAAGTCATTACCTGTGGTTGTCCCTTTTATTGACTGCATGGCTGCCAACTCCTCCGTGATTTGAAAGTCTGCGGTTATCCCACGTAAGAAGATGAGCAGCTGGGCGGTGTCACGTACATCGCAGCTCTCATCCAAAGCCAGAGAAAAAAAGTCAAAGTCGGCCGCTCTTTTCTTCAGCTCTAAATTTCCCGCGATGTCCTCAATCCGCCTCGTTACAGTGCGTCGGGAGAGTGAAACGTTCTCAAACGCGCCCTTTTTTTCTGGGCACATCAGCTCAGCAGAGTCCAATAAACACTCCTTAATAAACTCTCCGTCGGAAAATGCCTTACTTTTTCTGGCGATTTTATGAGAAATTACATAACTTGTCCTGACGGCTGCATCTCTGGAAGTGTGAAGTTTAGTGTAAAATCCTTGTTGGGTTTGTAGTTTTGCAAGCAATGCATCAGACTCCCTTGCACGCTCTTCACCAGACAGGTTTCTGTATTTATCTTCATGCTTGGTCGTGTAGTGGCGATTCAAATTATATTCTTTAAACACAGCAACCTGTGTACCACAGACTAAGCACACTGCTTTACCTTTAATTTCTGTAAAGAAATATTTGGCAGTCCATGTCTTGTTGAAAATACGGCATTCGTTATCAACTTTTCTTTTCTTGGGGTGTGCCGACATCTTGAGGGTACCCTGGCGAACAGTATCACCTTCACTCACTCAGGTGTATACGCGCGTGAAGGCGCTACGTCTACGACGTGTATATGTAGTCAAAATAAAATTTCAAAATAAAAGTTTTAAAAAAATTGTTTAATTTATGGTGTTTATGATTGGTCTTACGCGGGCCGGACAGGGACGTACAAAGGGCCGGATGTGGCCCGCGGGCCGTAATTTGCCCAGGTCTGCAGTAGAAGGAAAGGCATGAAACATCTGATGCCCCTCTGACAGAGTCAAACACAGGTTTTTGAAATTCTTTGGCTGCCTTGTGCATCTTTTGAAGTAACTATGTTTGCTCTCGAAACGCATAGTCCATAACCTAACCAGTGGGCCAAATTTCAGGATCAGTCCTTGATAATGGCGCAAATAATGGTGTTTGGGTCTCAAATTGATGTCTGGAAATAGAATCTTCCTGGTTTCCAAACATTCTTGGATAAGAACTTCAAGGTAAGCGGCCTGAGCCTTGGAAATTTGCTGAGCACAAATCAGGTCAACAATGTCCTTAAGCTGCAAAATCAACTGCCATACATCCTCTTGGGGCTCCTGCACTTTTTCACCAATTAAAAAAAAAAAGAGTAAAAAGATTTACCTCACAAGGTTTGGAGCCAGCATCTGTTGCTTTGCACTTGAACTGCTTGATTCGCCTGTTCAAAATTGTGTACGTGAACCATCTCTTCCTTTTGATGAAGTATTTGAGGTAAAGGACAACATCATATGAGAGGACACCCTCAAATATGTCAAGACCAAGACAGGGGGGCATGCCAGGTGAAGAAATGTCAAGAGTATTAAATACTGACCTAAACTTCATCCCTTGTACTTGTGGAGCTTCCTCTGTCTCAAGCTGTTCAATGGCAGATCTGTATGTTTCTGGAGTCCGCTCCAGTCCACAGATGTTAGGATCAGCACCCTGAAATTCAGTTCGAGAAATTATACAATATCTGCAGAAGTACTCAGATGAACTAAACATTTCTGTATCAACCACCAATGGTGTGAAGAACCTAGGTTGTCCCCAACAATGCAGTAGAGAGCTCCCTTTACAACAAGTTTGTCTCCCACTGTTATCCCATTATCCTCCAGTTCTTTTAGATCAGCAAGCAGTTCAGAAAAGACATCAACATTTGATCGTACATGGGGGGGGTACGATCAAATGTTGAGGTCTTTTCTGAACTGGGATGCATACTTCGAATGCATCCTGGTATATCACCAGCTTCAGACAACTTGGGTTTTCCTGAAAAAATGTGTTTGACACAAACACTTTACTATCACAACTGTCAGCAAGAACATCTGTTTTAGAAACATTAATATGATCCACTGGCATAAGGCTCTGCCAAAAACCTGACACCTGCATACCTATACAGGAATATAATAGGCAGGCCTCTCTGTCCTGTTCTCATCTCTGCCCAACACAATTCTTTGGGGATCCACATATTTAAACATATCTTTAAAGCACCGAGTTCGTGAGTATGCAGTTCTCATAGGCCCTGTGTGGCAAGCTGTAAATAGGTCTGATTGTTTCATGGTTTCACTGATTGTTACAATGTCAGCATCTGAAATTGAAATATCTTTTAGAAGCAAGTCTAGGCGATTCAAAGTATAGGTCTGTCCCAACTCATAGATATTCTGTATTTCTTCAACAATGTTTTGAATGGTAGACACTGGAAGAAGTTGCTGTCCCTGTAGTTTCATGTAAAACATACATATATTTCTTAGATACAGGTCACTGAAATTAGACCCATCCCCTAGAGTTTCCACTATATCGGAAAAACTAGCAGGTTCCTCTACTGAAGCAGTTAGACTGTCACATTGTGTATAGTGGACTGAAGCACCACTCACATTTTCTGACCAATGTCTTTTGCTTTCTGGACATGTGAGAGGTAAAAGACGATTTACCAGTGAAAACACTTTTGCATCCTCTCACTGGACAAGCTACCTGACGCCCTTCCGTGATGTGTTCTTTTAAGTGAGCAATCAGCTGGTTCCCTCACACTCATGGTCACAAAGTGAAACGGTGCATTTTAATGGCGTTTTCATCACATCCTGAAAAACGTTAACGGATAGCGTGCTGTTGTGGTGGCGATAGAAGTGCGACTTTAAAGCTGTATAGCTTGAAAATACATGATTACAACTTACAACTTACAATTATTGGTTCATTGCGACGCAATTTGCAATGCAAAACATATGTTTTTACAGACTGAACGTTTTCCCCACATACGTTGCAAGAATACATTTTCTTAGCTATTAAAATTTACAGTGTTCCACGACCGGGACGAAAACCACACTGTTCCTCCTGGATCTGAGGTTCGACTATTGGCCGAAGTCTCCTCTCTAGTACCCTGGAATAGACCTTTCCAGGGAGGCTGAGGAGTGTGATCCCCCTATAGTTGGAACACACCCTCCGGTCCCCCTTCTTAAACAGGGGGACCACCACCCCGGTCTGCCAATCCAGAGGCACTGACCTCGACTGCCACGCGATGTTGCAGAGACGTGTCAGCCACGACAGCCCTACAACATCCAGGGATTTCAGATACTCCGGACGGATCTCATCCACTCCCGGGGCCCTACCACCGAGGAGCTTACGAACAACCTCGGTGACTTCGGCCCGGGTGATGAGAGAGCCGTCCGAGTCCTCAGTCCCCGCTTCCTGAGTGGAAGACGTGACGACGGGATTGAGGAGACCCTCGAAGTATTCTTTCCACCGCCCGACAACATCACCAGTCGAGGTCAGCAGTCTCCCACCCTCGCTGTAAACAGCACTGGTGAGGCACTGTTTCCCCCTCCTGAGGCGACGGACGGTTTGCCAGAATTTCTTCGAGGCCGACCAATAGTCCTCCTCCATGGCCTCTCCGAACTCCTCCCAGACCCGAGTTTTTGCCTCCAAGACTGCACGGGAAGCGGCACGCCTGGCCTGCCGGTACACGTCAGCTGCCTCAGGAGTCCCACAGGCCATCAAGACCCGATAGGACTCCTTCTTCAGCCTGACGGCATCCCTTACTTTCGGTGTCCACCACCGGGTTCGGGGATTGCCGCCGCGACAGGCACCGGAGACCTTGCGACCACAACTGCGTGCAGCCGCACTGACAATGGAGGAGGAGAACATGGCCCACTCAGACTCCATGTCACCTACCTCCCTCGGGATCTGGGAGAAACTCTCCCGAAGGTGGGAGTTAAAGACCCCACTGACAGTGGGTTCCGCCAGGCGTTCCCAGCAGACCCTCACAATACGTTTGGGCCTGCCCGGTCTGACCGGCTTCCTCCCCTGCCAGCGGATCGCACTCACCACCAGGTGGTGATCGGTTGACAGCTCTGCCCCTCTCTTCACCCGAGTGTCCGAGACACGTGGCCGAAGGTCAGATGACACGATCACAAAGTCTATCATAGACCTCCGGCCAAGGGTGTCCTGGTGCCATGAGCACTTATGGACACCCTTGTGCTCAAACATGGTGTTCGTTATGGACAAACTGTGGGTGGCACAGAAGTCCAGTAATAGAACACCGCTCAGGTTCAGATCGGGTAGGCCGATCTGAACCTGATGCAATGCGAACCATGCTCCGGAGCAGGAGCATGGTTCGCATTGCCGGCAGGAAATCAGACCTGTTCCCGGTGCATGTTGGTCTCCGCCAGGGCTGCCCTTTGTCACCGGTTCTGTTCATCACTTTTATGGACAGAATTTCTAGGCGTAGCCAGGGGTCGGAGGGGATCCGGTTCGGGGACCACGGAATTTCATCTCTGCTATTTGCGGACGATGTTGTTCTGCTGGCCTCATCGGACCGGGACCTTCAGCATGCACTGGGTCGGTTTGCAGCCGAGTGTGAAGCGGCCGGGATGAGGATCAGTACCTCCAAGTCTGAGGCCATGGTTCTCGACCGGAACACGGTGGTTTGCTCTCTCCAGGTTGGTGGAGAGTTCTTGCCTCAAGTGGCGGAGTTTAAGTATCTCGGGGTCTTGTTCTCAAGTGAGGGAAAAAGGGAGCGTGAGATTGATAGACGGGTTGGTGCAGCGGCAGCAGTGATGCGGTCGCTGTATCGGACCGTCGTGGTGAAGAGAGAGCTGAGTCACAAGACGAAGCTCTCGATTTACCGATCGATCTACGTTCCCACCCTCACCTATGGTCACGAGCTTTGGGTAGTGACCGAAAGGATGAGATCGCGGATACAAGCGGCTGAGATGAGTTTCCTCCGCAGGGTGGCTGGGCGCACCCTTAGAGATTATAGGGTGAGGAGTTCGGTCATCCGGGAGGAGCTCGGGGTGGAGCCGCTGCTCCTCCACATCGAGAGGAGCCAGCTGAGGTGGCTCGGGCATCTGATCCGGATGCCCCCTGGACGCCTCCCTGGGGAGGTGTTCCGGGCATGTCCTACCGGGAGGAGACCCCGGGGAAGACCCAGGACTCGCTGGAGAGATTATGTCTCCGGTCTGGCCTGGGAACGCCTTGGGATCCCCCGGGAGGAGCTGGAGGAGGTTTGTGCGGACCGGGAAGTTTGGGCTTCCTTGCTCCGAATGCTGCCTCCGCGACCCGACCCCGGATAAGCGGCAGAAGAAGGTGAAGGTGAAGGTGAAGGTGAAGGTGAATTAAAATTTACGACGTTAACAATGCATTTTCTTTGCTGGTAAAATTTACGACGTTAACAATGCTTTTTCTTTGCTGGTAAAATTTACGACGGTAACAATGGATTTTCTTTGCTGGTAAAATTTACGACGGTAACAATGTGCAGCAAACACGAGCGATTCGCTAGGCTAACCAGAAGCTTATTTCAGCACACTGTCGACCGATCCTGCTTTAGCCCGCCGCTTCCAAAAACAGTCAAACCAGTTCCAATACACTGTCCTCCCAAACACATCTAAACATGTATAAGTTTAGTAAGTTAGCCGTAAAGCTATGGGGTTATTAGCACCGTTTTCATGCTAGCTGTCTGCAGTGCCACTCTCGCCATGGGATGAACTTTTTTGATGAATGCTACTTAGCAAGGAAACTGAGGAGAGGTTCAGTTTCTGGCTGTGGCAAACTCCAAAAATCCTGACCACTGATGAAGCTCCTCTCTTCCACCAGTCCGGAGGTTGTTGGAGGCAAAGTTAACAACGAACGTGGTAACTTGACATTCACGGTCTCTGGTTAAAGGAGTGGGAGTCCGATACTGTTCGCTGATTGGTCAATTTCAATAAAGCGCGTTGTTAATGTCAAACCAAAAGATCATAAGAAATAAAACGTAATGTTTCAAGATGCTTTTAAAATGAGTTTAGATGCTACTTGAAGCAATTTGATGTTTGAATTCAATCATTCAACCGTTTTTTTTTCTTCTTCTACAAACTAAAATGGATAGCTTGGAACCTTCTGCAGGCCTATACGTTGTTTTAATTTATTTTAAATCTTAATTTAAAAAGCTAACACTACTGCAAGTGCCTGTTTGTTTCCTCCTGGTAGCCTTTAACTTTGCAGAATGTTACAGTTTTATATTGTTTTTTTAACGGTATTTTTTCATTTTCAAAAAAAAAAATCTTTGTTTACTACTGAATACAACCATAAGAATTAAAGTCATGTAAAGTTAATTGATTTCCAGTACTTTCTTGTATTTTCTACATTCATATACAGTTTTACATTTTATGGCCTTCGACTGTTGTGATTTGACTGTTTTTGACTGTAATTTCTACTTACTTTTTTACAGTGTACTGTGAAATTAAACTATTGTTTATGAGACACAAACACAGTCCGTTTTAGTTTGGTTTTAAAGCAGCTGTCATTTTTCTATTTTGTGTTATTTATACTCCCAGCACAGTCGTCTCAGTCAAGTATCACATGTCCTCAACTCTGGCCGTCCCTCGGAGCTGTGAGCAGCTGCAGCTCAACCACAGCAGGTTTTTGTACGAGCATGTATCACTGTGGCCCACCCATCCACCCATGTATACACAGTGGTAGCTGTCCACACAAAAACCAATATAGAGCACACAATGGTGCCACCCCTGGTTTCTGTTTGGTTTTGTTAACATTGCTTCTCTTTTAATTTTATAATCTTAAAACATCAGGAATTTATATTTTAGCTGTCAATAATTTGTCTTTGGATTTGAATTACTTTTCCCATTAGAAACTAAATGTCCATCCTCCATGAACGAAACTGAGCCTGAATAGATTTAAAAAGTGTTTAATTCAACAGTCTTTACTGTGCAAATATAAAAGCAAAAATGTTTAGTCTGCAAGTGAAAAAAAGTGATTAGTGTAGAGTGTTGTACAAGTAGCTGACAGTGAACTCACATACATAATTGGTATTTTATAGCTTTTTGGTATTTTTATGGGACAAATGAATTCATATTTGTGTGAAGCACAATGTACGCACAAGAGCAGTTTTCCAGCTTGACGTTATGTCAATGTATGTTCCTGTGTGCTCCGTCCTTGTTTCAATGAATTAACTTTTTAAAAATAGATATCAACAGAGAACTTCAGTCTGACAGTGACACAAACCTGAATGGTTTCATTCAGCTGGTCTCCATCACAAGTAGCAAAGTTATGAGATGTAAAAGGCTTTTATTGAACATCCAGCAGGAGTTTGGAGTCGATGTTTGGCAACAGTGTGATGGTGAGGAACAGCCCAGGAATCAGGTCTTTGTGTATCTAATTCAACTTTGATGATTCCGTTTCATTTTCAGTTTTTTTGCACTCAGTTAAACAGTTGGAATGCATTTGAGCAATTATTTTACTGAACTTGTAACTTGACATGATTATTCACTTTCACATGAGAATCATGGTCAAGTTTATCCATTATAGAGACGATTTAATCCAATAGTTTGGCTGCTGTTGTAACTAGTGTATGTAATGGATCTGTCTTTTCCCTCCAACAGAGACGTGTGTAATATTTAACCCTTGAGCAAACAAAATATTCCGCTGCAGTCAAGGTGAGGAGGTTTGAGGATCTTTGTTTTCTGAGGATGACTTTGGATTGTTGGTTCCATGAGGCCGACACCTTTAAATGTCACTGGAACTGTTTGATTTATGAGGCAGCTTCATCTGTGTGTCCTGCTGAAGAAAGATTCCAACAAGAAGTCAACATATGAGCTGACTGAAGCGTCTTTTCTTTCTCTGACATTTTGAATCCACCATGAACATCACATGAGAAACACTCATGGAGCTTCTGACCATGTGATTATTATTGGTGTGAACAAGTTGTTGGTGAATGAGAGTGGAGATGTTTGACAGTGGCTGCTGGTCTGTGACTCCCCCTCTGGTGGTTTGTGGGTTTTTGTTCAGGTCTGCTGATGTTTTGTGTTGTTGTGCTAATCTGGCACAGTAATAGACGGCCGAGTCTCCAGGCTGCATGTTCTCTCCGGTCAGAGTCACTCTGTTGTTGGAGGAATCATCATCAATTCTGAATTTGCTTTTCAGTGACTCTTTGTAGTAAGTGCTTGACGTATATTTATGTCCGATCCACTCCAGTGTTCCTGCAGCAGGCTGTCTGATCCAGCCTGTCCAATAGCTACTAACAGAATAGGAGACCTGACAGGTGATGGTCAGATGCTGACCCGGCTGTAGGTTCACAGAGGGAGGCTGGGTGAGCTGCTCACACTGGACCCCTGTGGAGGAAACATGTTGGTTATGGAGTCAGAATATCAGACAGACTGTTGTTTCTCAAAGAGACTCACAGGATCCAGCTGTAAACAGCAGCAGCAGAGCAACAGAGAACATGGTGAAGGTGATCTGATGAGAGCTTCTGCTGCCTCCACAACATGACCCCCACCTTTTATAGCAGCTTCATTTGCATCATGACTAGTCAAGAGTCCATTCATTCAAATAAGGACTTGGAAGTGTTTTTCAAGATTCGACTGATCGTAGCCTGATTAGATTTCACTGATGCTATATTGAGTAACTTTTTGGCCGTGAGGTCTGTTGAGAAAATGCCGACATTAGCGCTTTGAATGAGATTCAGGCCGATTGGTCAGATGAACTGACCGAACACTTGAGTGAGAAGGAACTGGTCCTGCGCAGCACAGCAGCAGTTGACATCCAAACACTCAAGAAGACACTTTCTTGTTCTTGAAATAAACTGTGACAGAGTAACAGACGGAACTCTGTTTTATAGTCATTCATTCAAAATAATTCAAAGCACAAAATCACATTCAAATGTTTCTGGAAATTATTTTGTTTTGTTTTTAACAAATTAATGATGTTGATGTTTATTTGTTTCTCTTCTCTGTTCAGTCTCAGCTTACACCAAAATATCACTTACATTTTCACACACTGTAAAATATAGTTCATAAATGGTAATTTCTTTTCAAATATTTTTTTTTCTAAAACTGTTGTAATGTGAAATGAAACAATTGTTTTACAAGAAACAAATACTGTGAGTTTGAGCTTTTTCTTGCAATCCAAAGCAGTTCAGGAAAGAGTGTCACTTATCTTTATTTTGGTTTTAATGCAACTCTCATTTTTGTATTTTGTGTTATTTATACTCCCAACACAGTCGTCTCAGTCAAGTATCACATGTCCTCAACTCTGGCCGTCCCTCGAAGCTGTGAACAGCTGCAGCTCTACCACAGCAGGTTTTTGTACGAGCATGTATCACTGTGGCCCATGTATACACAGTGGTAGCTGTCCACACAAAAACCTGAGCCAATAAAGAGCACACGATGGTGCCACCCCTGGTTTCTGTTTGGTTTTGTTCACATTGCTTCTGTTTCACTTTTGTAATCTTAAAACATCAGGAATTAATATTTTAGCTGTCAATCATTTGTCTTTTTAGTTGAATTTCTTTTCCCATGGGAAAATAAATGTCCATCCTCTGTGAACTATGAGCTGGAAACTGAGCCTGAATAGATTTAAAAACTGTTTAATTCAACATTCTTCACTGTGCAAATATAAAAGCAAAAATATTTCGTCTGCAGAATGAAAACTGATTACTGTAGTGTTGGACAGATAACGGACAATGAGCTTACATAAATAATTGGTATTTTATAGCTTTTTGCTAATGTTATGGGGCATATGAATTAATATTTGTGTGGACCACAATGTATGCAGTTGTTAAAGTCGAACTTGAAGCTCAGAAATCTCTCTTAATATGTGTAATAATACAATTTAATGGAAAACCTTTGAACACATGAGCAGTTTTCCAGGTTGACGTTATGTTGATGTATGTTCCTGTGTGTTCCGCCCTTGTTTCAGTTGCATTTGGATTATGTAATTTGGGGAATTAAATGACTTGTCAGTAAATGCAGATATTGTTCAGCCTTCATAGTTTTCAAGCATGGTTCAACAATGATGTTGTTCAGAAGCGTCCAGATCCCAATTATTTCCGAACACTAGGACTTTAAATCACTGAAATGTCCGTTTCTGTTGTATTATTGTCTCATTATGTCTCTCTACACACGAAGCAAATGTATGTGTTGGAAACTCATTTATTATTTCTGTTTTCCTGAGGGGCTGTCAAGGCGCCTCATGTGGCCCTCAGGTTGCACCATGACCAGATCAGTGGTTCCTCCACTGCAGTGCTGGCAGCTGTGGAGGTTGTTGTGCAGTGTGTCCTGTGTTTTTACACACTGTGGCCTCGAGCACAGAAATAAACTGCAGAGTCTTCTGTGGTCAGACGGTTGAGCTGCAGATACTGTGTGCTGCTCGGGACGTTTTCAGTCATGATGAAGCGACCCTCAAAGGTGCTGGCATATTCTGCTGAGTTACGTCCAGCATTCATCGTCCCAATCCACTCCAGACCTTCACCAGGCTTCTGTCTTATCCAGTGGATATAGGTGCTGGTCATATCAAACCCCGAGGTGACACAGGAGAGTTTGACTGTGTCTCCAGGTCTCTTCACCTCAGAGGAACTCTGGTCCAGTCTGATCTCAGACCAGACTCCTGGAATCAATAATCAGCATCAACAACAAGCAAGAAAAACAGAGGTGTGTTTGTCTCAATCAAGTCTCACCATGAAAACTAACTAAGCAGATGAACCAGCAGAAGATCATGATTGCTCTCTGTCGCATGAGTTTCAGGGACTCCTATATTCCCAGCTCACATTTCTGAACCAGAGTTTATGTCAGAGAAGGTTTGCATAGCCCTCCCTCTACAGGGAAATAGAGACATATTTACACATGACAGCCATGTTTGTGAGGACGACTCCGCCTCTCATCCACAGCCATGGAATCAGGTCTTTGTCTTTCACATTCATTTTTTCCATTTCATTTTCATTTTGCACTCAGTTTATCATTTATTTTATTGAACTTGTAACATGACATGTTTGTTCAGTTTCACTTCTTCAGTGTATCTTTATTCAAGGACTTCATGTCATGAAATTCATGATCCAGTTTATCAATTTTATTTGCCGACAAAGTTATAGAGACGAAGTTATTGTTTGGTTGCTGTTGTAACTATTGTCTGTAATGGATCTATCTTTTCCCTCCAACAGAGACGTGTGTAATATTTAACCCTTGAACAAACAAAATATTTAGCTGCAGTCAAGCCGAGGAGGTTTTAGGATCTTTGATGTGTTTTCTGAGGATGACTTTGGATTGTTGGTTCCATGAAGCTGACACCTTTAAATATGACTGTAAAAGTTTGATTGATGAAACAGCTTCATCTGTGTGTCCTGCTGAAGAAAGATTCCAACAAGAAGTCAACATATGAGCTGACTGAAGCTTCTCTCTTTTCTTTCTCTGACATTTTGAATCCATCATGAACATCACAAGAGAAAGACTCATGGAGCTTCTGACTCTGGGATTATTATTGTTGTGAACAAGTTTTTGGTGAATGAGAGTGGAGATGTTTGACAGTGGCTGCTGGTCTGTGACTCCCCCTCTGGTGGTTTGTGGGTTTTTGTTCAGGTCTGCTGGTGTTTTGTGTTGTTGTGGGTCTCTGGCACAGTAATAGACGGCCGAGTCTCCAGGCTGCATGTTCTCTCCGGTCAGAGTCACTCTGTTGTTGGAGGAATCTGAACTAATGCGAAATTTGCTCTTCAGTGACTCTTTGTAGTTAGAGCTTGAACCTGCATTCTCCCCGATCCACTCCAGTGTTCCTGCAGCAGGCTGTCTGATCCAGCCTGTCCACCAGCTACTAACAGAATAGGAGACCTGACAGGTGATGGTCAGACGCTGACCCGGCTGTAGGTTCACAGAGGGAGGCTGGGTGAGCTGCTGACACTGGACCCCTGTGGAGGAAACATGTTGGTTATGGAGTCAGAATATCAGAGAGACTGTTGTTTCTCAAAGAGACTCACAGGATCCAGCTGTAAACAGCAGCAGCAGAGCAACAGAGAACATGGTGAAGGTGATCTGATGAGAGCTTCTGCTGCCTCCACAACATGACCCCCACCTTTTATAGCAGCTTCATTTGCATGAAAGTGAACAGCAGCAAATGAAGTGATTTAGACAGACGGTGAAGGAAGATGTGCACGAGTTTCTCCAAGCCTCTTTGTTTTGTCTTGTCACATAAATTAATTCAAATTCCGCGAGTTAGTTTTACTCCATTGGGAGAGAATGTCTGGTGTGATTTTTGTTGTGATGATGTCATATACCTTGTGATGCATGTTTGTGTTCTCATTTGTTTCCATTGAAATCATTTATGAATTATAGACTACTATGATATGTTTTTCATTTTGACCTTATTATTTTTCTTATTTCTGCATATAATTAATTGGGTAAGTTATTTGTCATTTAATGGCTCCTTATTCACATTTCATACCTATTTTTCAAACATCCATAAAATATAATTATTCATCTTTTCAAAATATTACCATGCACTAATAAGGGGAAAGAATAATAATAAAATTTTACAAAAAAAAAACCTATAACAACAGCAAAAACAAAAGATTGTACTCTTAACCAAGTAATAAACTACACCAAGAAAAAAAAACTGGAACTGCACTTGAGTCCGATTCATATGTGTACTTCCAAGTGTGAATCTTTCACATAACATATAAAAGGATTACAAATTTGTTCAAATGTATTTTTTCCCCTCTTAGTGTATATGTAATTCTTTCTAATGGTAAACAAGACAGCAACATATGCAACCACGGCTTTATCTTTGGTCTTTCACATTTTTCCACATTACAGAAATAAATTTTTTTGCAACCAAAATACTAAGATCGATAAATGCACGCTCATATCATATTTATGTTTTTCTAGGTAAAGTCCTTTGATAAATAACTTGGGGTCTAATAAGATTTGTTTTTGTAGAATAATATATTTATGAATCAGTGGTCGTTTTTTTATTGAGAAAAAAAACTAATCTCATTATGTTTCTGCTATATCTCGATATATGACACACAGGGGTCCATATGGAAGCAACTGTCTTCAACCTCTTTTATGAAAGTTCCCACCCTGGACGTCTGCAAAGGTTTCAGATTCAGGTGGTCAAAGAATACTGCATCTGACACACACAAAACAGATTCGGTCGCGGTTGATTCCGTCTTAAAACAACACCTGAGAAAGACCGGTCATCTGGCTCGGTGAAATTAATGATTACTTCTTGGGCAATATGCTTCGTGTTCCGAATGTCTCGCTCAGACCGCTGGTTCCTGCTGTTTCACTTTCATGAGCACCAGAAAACTCTGTGCTCCGTCAAGTGCTGGTGTTTTAAATATTGTATTTAATTTGTGGCGTTGATGCCTTTTAATGTGCATGTGCTGCAGGACGCAAACTTTACATGACAGACTGAAAAAAAACCTCAACATTAGACATGCTATTGCCAGGTGAGTTGGCAGGGAGGGAAGCAGGAGCGACGCATCACGACCCGCGGGCGGTGCTTCATCAGAGCGCCGGCTGTCACATGTGATCAGATTTTGTGATCGGCAGTGACAGGCAGTGATTGGTGAATGCTGATCAGAGGTCAGCCTTTCATTATCGGTGGCCGATCGATTGGAGCATCCCTTGTAAAAATCCAC
This sequence comes from Synchiropus splendidus, assembly GCF_027744825.2. NCBI lineage: Eukaryota > Metazoa > Chordata > Actinopteri > Syngnathiformes > Callionymidae > Synchiropus > Synchiropus splendidus. Next base: position 5,632,630 of record NC_071352.1, read on the forward strand.
ATATTAGCCTTCAGACAGCGAGAAAAAAGTTGCGGCATATAGTCCGGAAAATACGTTACATCTTTCTGCTCATCATCCAACTGTTTAAATCTGAAGTACAGTGGTACCTCGGTTCTCGACCACAGTCCGTTCCAGACGGCCGTTTGAGAAGCGATTTGTTTGAAATCTGAGTCGATTTTTCCCATTACAATGAATGGAAAAAGAAATAATGCATTCCAAGCCTTAAAATAGGCTTTTGTAGGAGTGAATGTAGAGCAGGGGTGGGCAATTAATTTTTATCAGGGGCCGCATGAGAAACCTGAATTGTGTCAGAGGGCCACCAACTTTCTTTCATTGTAAAATGCTCAAATTAAATATTTTGAATAGCTGATACTGATAATCAGAAGAATATAGCACTCTGTAAATATTTATATTAGGTTATGTGAAATTGTGGTGTATTGGTTAAATAAGAAAAACAATCATTGAACCAGTGCAATTTATTTTTAACTTGTTAATTTCCACCAACAATAACTTGTAATGTTCTCCACCTCATGTTACCTCTTCAGTGAGAATAATCCAGTCTGTTCTGGGCTTGAACAAGGGCATTGAAATCTGGCGGAATGTCTGAAGTGGCTATGCGAAGGACAGCTGAGAGGTGGTCATCAGTCATAGAGGATCTATGTTTGGATTTGTTAAACTTCATAACTGAGAATGTCTGTTCACAATGATAGGTAGATCCAAAGAGGACTAGGATCCTCTGAGCATGCTTCCTCAGGTGTGGAAAGTTCTCCTCTTTGAGGGAGGAGTAAAAATCCAGCAGTGAGACTGACTTGAAGTGATCTGCCAGAAGTGTGTCAGACTGCAGATCTATGAGTTCCATCTGAACTTCACTTGGCGCATCATCCACACTGCAGTTGAAGGGAGAAGAGACCATGTGCATTTCACTCTCAAGAGTTTTGAAATCTTGAAATCGCCTTGAAAACTCTGCATGCAATGTTTCTAACATGGTTGAGTACTTTTGGAGGTGATCGCCTGATCTTTTGGCTTCCTTAAGTGTTGGCAAGTGGGTCAGAATGTTGTCCTTCACTTGGCTTGAGAGAAGCTGCAGTTTTCTCATAAAAGCCTTCACTGCACTGTACATCTCATGCACAAAAAGGCCCTTGCTCTGCAGTTTCATCCACAGTGAATCCGAGGTCTGCCAACCAGTCTTCATCTGAAAGTTCTGAGACGTCATGACCTTTCTGAACACAGAACTCCTGAATCTGGTCTCTCAGGTCCCAGACACTTTTCAGAATTTTGCCAAGGCTGAGCCACCTAACAGTGCAGTGATAGCTTATGTCACCATGTTCAGCCTCATTTTCCTCCAACAAAGCAACAAACTGTCTGTGATTTAAAGCTCTCGCTTTGATGAAGTTAACTATTTTAGTGACAGAATCAACAACATGTTTCATTTTTAACACTGTCTTACACAACACTTCCTGATGTATGATACAATGCAAAAATGTCAATTTCTGATCAGGGTTCATTTCTGTCACTTTATCCTGCATTCTCTTTAAAAGTCCAACATTTTTCCCGGTCAGATTTGGACAACCATCTGTTGTCACACCTGCAAGCTTGTCCCATTTCAGTCCTAACATGTCCATACATGCATTTACCTCTCTGAACAAGTCATTACCTGTGGTTGTCCCTTTTATTGACTGCATGGCTGCCAACTCCTCCGTGATTTGAAAGTCTGCGGTTATCCCACGTAAGAAGATGAGCAGCTGGGCGGTGTCACGTACATCGCAGCTCTCATCCAAAGCCAGAGAAAAAAAGTCAAAGTCGGCCGCTCTTTTCTTCAGCTCTAAATTTCCCGCGATGTCCTCAATCCGCCTCGTTACAGTGCGTCGGGAGAGTGAAACGTTCTCAAACGCGCCCTTTTTTTCTGGGCACATCAGCTCAGCAGAGTCCAATAAACACTCCTTAATAAACTCTCCGTCGGAAAATGCCTTACTTTTTCTGGCGATTTTATGAGAAATTACATAACTTGTCCTGACGGCTGCATCTCTGGAAGTGTGAAGTTTAGTGTAAAATCCTTGTTGGGTTTGTAGTTTTGCAAGCAATGCATCAGACTCCCTTGCACGCTCTTCACCAGACAGGTTTCTGTATTTATCTTCATGCTTGGTCGTGTAGTGGCGATTCAAATTATATTCTTTAAACACAGCAACCTGTGTACCACAGACTAAGCACACTGCTTTACCTTTAATTTCTGTAAAGAAATATTTGGCAGTCCATGTCTTGTTGAAAATACGGCATTCGTTATCAACTTTTCTTTTCTTGGGGTGTGCCGACATCTTGAGGGTACCCTGGCGAACAGTATCACCTTCACTCACTCAGGTGTATACGCGCGTGAAGGCGCTACGTCTACGACGTGTATATGTAGTCAAAATAAAATTTCAAAATAAAAGTTTTAAAAAAATTGTTTAATTTATGGTGTTTATGATTGGTCTTACGCGGGCCGGACAGGGACGTACAAAGGGCCGGATGTGGCCCGCGGGCCGTAATTTGCCCAGGTCTGCAGTAGAAGGAAAGGCATGAAACATCTGATGCCCCTCTGACAGAGTCAAACACAGGTTTTTGAAATTCTTTGGCTGCCTTGTGCATCTTTTGAAGTAACTATGTTTGCTCTCGAAACGCATAGTCCATAACCTAACCAGTGGGCCAAATTTCAGGATCAGTCCTTGATAATGGCGCAAATAATGGTGTTTGGGTCTCAAATTGATGTCTGGAAATAGAATCTTCCTGGTTTCCAAACATTCTTGGATAAGAACTTCAAGGTAAGCGGCCTGAGCCTTGGAAATTTGCTGAGCACAAATCAGGTCAACAATGTCCTTAAGCTGCAAAATCAACTGCCATACATCCTCTTGGGGCTCCTGCACTTTTTCACCAATTAAAAAAAAAAAGAGTAAAAAGATTTACCTCACAAGGTTTGGAGCCAGCATCTGTTGCTTTGCACTTGAACTGCTTGATTCGCCTGTTCAAAATTGTGTACGTGAACCATCTCTTCCTTTTGATGAAGTATTTGAGGTAAAGGACAACATCATATGAGAGGACACCCTCAAATATGTCAAGACCAAGACAGGGGGGCATGCCAGGTGAAGAAATGTCAAGAGTATTAAATACTGACCTAAACTTCATCCCTTGTACTTGTGGAGCTTCCTCTGTCTCAAGCTGTTCAATGGCAGATCTGTATGTTTCTGGAGTCCGCTCCAGTCCACAGATGTTAGGATCAGCACCCTGAAATTCAGTTCGAGAAATTATACAATATCTGCAGAAGTACTCAGATGAACTAAACATTTCTGTATCAACCACCAATGGTGTGAAGAACCTAGGTTGTCCCCAACAATGCAGTAGAGAGCTCCCTTTACAACAAGTTTGTCTCCCACTGTTATCCCATTATCCTCCAGTTCTTTTAGATCAGCAAGCAGTTCAGAAAAGACATCAACATTTGATCGTACATGGGGGGGGTACGATCAAATGTTGAGGTCTTTTCTGAACTGGGATGCATACTTCGAATGCATCCTGGTATATCACCAGCTTCAGACAACTTGGGTTTTCCTGAAAAAATGTGTTTGACACAAACACTTTACTATCACAACTGTCAGCAAGAACATCTGTTTTAGAAACATTAATATGATCCACTGGCATAAGGCTCTGCCAAAAACCTGACACCTGCATACCTATACAGGAATATAATAGGCAGGCCTCTCTGTCCTGTTCTCATCTCTGCCCAACACAATTCTTTGGGGATCCACATATTTAAACATATCTTTAAAGCACCGAGTTCGTGAGTATGCAGTTCTCATAGGCCCTGTGTGGCAAGCTGTAAATAGGTCTGATTGTTTCATGGTTTCACTGATTGTTACAATGTCAGCATCTGAAATTGAAATATCTTTTAGAAGCAAGTCTAGGCGATTCAAAGTATAGGTCTGTCCCAACTCATAGATATTCTGTATTTCTTCAACAATGTTTTGAATGGTAGACACTGGAAGAAGTTGCTGTCCCTGTAGTTTCATGTAAAACATACATATATTTCTTAGATACAGGTCACTGAAATTAGACCCATCCCCTAGAGTTTCCACTATATCGGAAAAACTAGCAGGTTCCTCTACTGAAGCAGTTAGACTGTCACATTGTGTATAGTGGACTGAAGCACCACTCACATTTTCTGACCAATGTCTTTTGCTTTCTGGACATGTGAGAGGTAAAAGACGATTTACCAGTGAAAACACTTTTGCATCCTCTCACTGGACAAGCTACCTGACGCCCTTCCGTGATGAGTTCTTTTAAGTGAGCAATCAGCTGGTTCCCTCACACTCATGGTCACAAAGTGAAACGGTGCATTTTAATGGCGTTTTCATCACATCCTGAAAAACGCTAACGGATAGCGTGCTGTTGTGGTGGCGATAGAAGTGCGACTTTAAAGCTGTATAGCTTGAAAATACCTGATTACAACTTACAACTTACAATTATTGGTTCATTGCGACGCAATTTGCAATGCAAAACATATGTTTTTACAGACTGAACGTTTTCCCCACATACGTTGCAAGAATACATTTTCTTTGCTATTAAAATTTACGACGTTAACAATGCATTTTCTTTGCCGGTAAAATTTACGACGTTAACAATGCATTTTCTTTGCCGGTAAAATTTACGACGGTAACAATGTGCAGCAAACACGAGCGATTCGCTAGGCTAACCAGAAGCTTATTTCAGCACACTGTCGACCGATCCTGCTTTAGCCCGCCGCTTCCAAAAACAGTCAAACCAGTTCCAATACACTGTCCTCCCAAACACATCTAAACATGTATAAGTTTAGTAAGTTAGCCGTAAAGCTATGGGGTTATTAGCACCGTTTTCATGCTAGCTGTCTGCAGTGCCACTCTCGCCATGGGATGAACTTTTTTGATGAATGCTACTTAGCAAGGAAACTGAGGACAGGTTCAGTTTCTGGCTGTGGCAAACTCCAAAAATCCAGACCGCTGATGAAGCTCCTCTCTTCCACCAGTCCGGAGGTTGTTGGAGGCAAAGTTAACAACGAACGTGGTAACTTGACATTCACGGTCTCTGGTTAAAGGAGTGGGAGTCCGATACTGTTCGCTGATTGGTCAATTTCAATAAAGCGCGTTGTTAATGTCAAACCAAAAGATCATAAGAAATAAAACGTAATGTTTCAAGATGCTTTTAAAATGAGTTTAGATGCTACTTGAAGCAATTTGATGTTTGAATTCAATCATTCAACCGTTTTTTTTTCTTCTTCTACAAACTAAAATGGATAGCTTGGAACCTTCTGCAGGCCTATACGTTGTTTTAATTTATTTTAAATCTTAATTTAAAAAGCTAACACTACTGCAAGTGCCTGTTTGTTTCCTCCTGGTAGCCTTTAACTTTGCAGAATGTTACAGTTTTATATTGTTTTTTTAACGGTATTTTTTCATTTTCAAAAAAAAAAATCTTTGTTTACTACTGAATACAACCATAAGAATTAAAGTCATGTAAAGTTAATTGATTTCCAGTACTTTCTTGTATTTTCTACATTCATATACAGTTTTACATTTTATGGCCTTCGACTGTTGTGATTTGACTGTTTTTGACTGTAATTTCTACTTACTTTTTTACAGTGTACTGTGAAATTAAACTATTGTTTATGAGACACAAACACAGTCCGTTTTAGTTTGGTTTTAAAGCAGCTGTCATTTTTCTATTTTGTGTTATTTATACTCCCAGCACAGTCGTCTCAGTCAAGTATCACATGGCCTCAACTCTGGCCGTCCCTCGGAGCTGTGAGCAGCTGCAGCTCAACCACAGCAGGTTTTTGTACGAGCATGTATCACTGTGGCCCACGTATACACAGTGGTAGCTGTCCACACAAAAACCTGAGCCAATATAGAGCACACGATGGTGCCACCCCTGGTTTCTGTTTGGTTTTGTTAACATTGCTTCTCTTTTAATTTTATAATCTTAAAACATCAGGAATTTATATTTTAGCTGTCAATAATTTGTCTTTGGATTTGAATTACTTTTCCCATTAGAAACTAAATGTCCATCCTCCATGAACGAAGCTGAGCCTGAATAGATTTTAAAAGTGTTTAATTCAACAGTCTTTACTGTGCAAATATAAAAGCAAAAATGTTTAGTCTGCAAGTGAAAAAAAGTGATTAGTGTAGAGTGTTGTACAAGTAGCTGACAGTGAACTCACATACATAATTGGTATTTTATAGCTTTTTGGTATTTTTATGGGACAAATGAATTCATATTTGTGTGAAGCACAATGTACGCACAAGAGCAGTTTTCCACCTTGACGTTATGTTGATGTATGTTCCTGTGTGCTCCGTCCTTGTATCGATGAATTAACTTTTTAAAAATAGATATCAACAGAGAACTTCAGTCTGACAGTGACACAAACCTGAATGGTTTCATTCAGCTGGTCTCCATCACAAGTAGCAAAGTTATGAGATGTAAAAGGCTTTTATTGAACATCCAGCAGGAGTTTGGAGTAGATGTTTGGCAACAGTGTGATGGTGAGGAACAGCCCAGGAATCAGGTCTTTGTCTATCTAATTCAACTTTGATGATTCCGTTTCATTTTCAGTTTTTTTGCACTCAGTTAAACAGTTTGAATGCATTTGAGCAATTATTTTATTGAACTTGTAACTTGACATGATTATTCACTTTCACATGAGAATCATGGTCAAGTTTATCCATTATAGAGACGATTTAATCCAATAGTTTGGTTGCTGTTGTAACTAGTGTATGTAATGGATCTGTCTTTTCCCTCCAACAGAGACGTGTGTAATATTTAACCCTTGAGCAAACAAAATATTCTGCTGCAGTCAAGGTGAGGAGGTTTGAGGATCTTTGTTTTCTGAGGATGACTTTGGATTGTTGGTTCCATGAGGCCGACACCTTTAAATGTCACTGGAACTGTTTGATTTATGAGGCAGCTTCATCTGTGTGTCCTGCTGAAGAAAGATTCCAACAAGAGGTCAACATATGAGCTGACTGAAGCGTCTTTTCTTTCTCTGACATTTTGAATCCACCATGAACATCACAAGAGAAAGACTCATGGAGCTTCTGACCATGTGATTATTACTGTTGTGAACAAGTTTTTGGTGAATGAGAGTGGAGATGTTTGACAGTGGCTGCTGGTCTGTGACTCCCCCTCTGGTGGTTTGTGGGTTTTTGTTCAGGTCTGCCGGTGTTTTGTGTTGTTGTGCTAATCTGGCACAGTAATAGACGGCCGAGTCTCCAGGCTGCATGTTCTCTCCGGTCAGAGTCACTCTGTTGTTGGAGGAATCTACATTCATGCGGAATTTGCTTCTCAGTGACTCTTTGGTGTAGGAGCTTGAAGTATATATACGACCAATCCACTCCAGTGTTCCTGCAGCAGGCTGTCTGATCCAGGCTGTGTAGTAGCTACTAACAGAATAGGAGACCTGACAGGTGATGGTCAGATGCTGACCCGGCTGTAGGTTCTCAGAGGGAGGCTGGGTGAGCTGCTCACACTGGACCCCTGTGGAGGAAACATGTTGGTTATGGAGTCAGAATATCAGAGAGACTGTTGTTTCTCAAAGAGACTCACAGGATCCAGCTGTAAACAGCAGCAGCAGAGCAACAGAGAACATGGTGAAGGTGATCTGATGAGAGCTTCTGCTGCCTCCACAACATGACCCCCACCTTTTATAGCAGCTTCATTTGCATCATGACTAGTCAAGAGTCCATTCAGTCAAATAAAGACTTGGAAGTGTTTTTCAAGATTCGACTGATCGTAGCCAGATTAGATTCTACTGATGCTATATTGAGTAGCTTTTTGGCCGTGAGGTCTGTTGAGAAAATGCCAACATTAGTGCTTTGAATGAGATTCAGGCCGATTGGTCAGATGAACTGACCGAACACTTGAGTGAGAAGGAACTGGTCCTGCTCAGCACAGCAGCAGTTGACATCCAAACACTCTCCTCTCCCTCTTACAATGTGGCACAGAAGCTTTTCTGAGGTGGAGAAGACACTTTCTTGTCCTTGAAATAAACTGTGACAGAGTAACAGACGGAATTCTGTTTTATAGTGATTTCAAAGTAATTCAAAGCACAAAATCACATTAAAATGTTTCTGGAGATTATTTTGGTCTGTTTTTTAATGAATTTGTGACGTTGGTGTTAATTTGTTTCTCTTCTCTGTACACCAAAAATCTCACTTAAATTTTCACACACTGTAAAATATAATTATGAAATGGTTGTTTCTTTTCAAATACTCTTTCTAAAACTGTTGTAATGTGAAATGAAACTATTGTTTATGAGACACAAACACAGTGTGTTTTAGTTTGGTTTTAAAGCAACTGTCATTTTTGTATTTTGTGTTATTTATACTCCCAACACAGTCGTCTCAGTCAAGTATCACATGTCCTCAACTCTGGCCGTCCCTCGAAGCTGTGAGCAGCTGCAGCTCAACCACAGCAGGTTTTTGTACGAGCATGTATCACTGTGGCCCATGTATACACAGTGGTAGCTGTCCACACAAAAACCTGAGCCAATATAGAGCACACGATGGTGCCACCCCTGGTTTCTGTTTGGTTTTGTACACATTGCTTCTGTTTTACTTTTATAATCTTAAAGCATCAGGAATTAATATTTTAGCTGTCAGTCATTTGTCTTTATAGTCGAATTTCTTTTCCCATAAGAAATGTTTGTCCTCCGTGAACAATGAGCTGTGAACTGAACCTGAATAGATTTAAACAGTGTAATTCAACAGTCTGTAGTGTGCAAATATAAAAGCAAAAATGTTTCGTCTGCAGATTTAAAACTGATTAGTGAAGAGTATTGTACAATTAACTGACAGTGAACTGACATAAATAATTGGTATTTTATAGCTTTTTGGTATTTTTGTTGGACAAATGAATTCATATTTGTGTGGACCACGATGTATGCAGTTGTTGAAGTCAAACTTGAATCTGTGGAATCCCTCTTAGTTTGTGTAATAATACAATTTAATGAAAAACCTTTGAACACAAGAGCAGTTTTCCAGCTTGACGTTATGTTGATGTATATTCCTGTGTGCTGCGTCCTTGTTTCAATGAATTAACTTTTTAAAAATAGATATCAACAGAGAACTTCAGTCTGACAGTGACACAAACCTGAATGGTTTCATTCTGCTGGCCTCCATCACAAGTAGCAAAGTTATGAGATGTAAATGGCTTTTATTGAACATCCAGCAGGAGTTTGGAGTAGATGTTTGGCAACAGTGACAAGTGTGATAGTGAGGAAGGATAGTTGGCTCAGGTTCATTATTAATGTAGCACATGAATATCACTTCATATTTACGTCTGTTTTCATGTGTAACATTTTGATTATGTAATTTGGGGGATTAAATGACTCGTTAATAATTGCAGATATTGTTCTGCGTTCATAGTTTTCAAGCATGGTTCAACAATGATGTTGTTCAGAAGTGTCCAGATCCCAAATATTTCTGAACACGAGGACTTTAAATCACTGAAATGTCCATTTCTATTGTATTATTGTGTCATTATGTCACTCCACACACGAAGCAAATATATGTGTTGAACACTCATGTACTATCTCTGTTTTGCTGTAGTGCTCCTGAGGGGCTGTCAAGGGGCCTCATGTGGCCCTCAGGTTGCACCATGACCAGATCAGTGGTTCCTCCACTGCAGTGCTGGCAGCTGTGGAGGTTGTTGTGCAGCGTGTCCTGTGTTTTTACACACTGTGTAATATACAGAAATAAACTGCAGAGTCTTCTGTGGTCAGACGGTTGAGCTGCAGATACTGAGTGCTGCTCGGAACGTTTTCAGTCATGATGAAGCGACCCTCAAAGGTGCTGGCATATTCTGCTGAGTTACGTCCAGCATTCATCGTCCCAATCCACTCCAGACCTTCACCAGGCTTCTGTCTTATCCAGTGCATGTAGTAGCTGGTCATATCAAACCCCGAGGTGACACAGGAGAGTTTGACTGTGTCTCCAGGTCTCTTCACCTCAGAGGAACTCTGGTCCAGTCTGATCTCAGACCAGACTCCTGGAATCAATAATCAGCATCAACAACAAGCAAGAAAAACAGAGGTGTGTTTGTCTCAATCAAGTCTCACCATGAAAACTAACTATGCAGATGAACCAGCAGAAGATCATGATTGCTCTCTGTCACATGAGTTTCAGGGACTCCTATATTCCCAGCTCACATTTCTGAACCAGAGTTTATGTCAGAGAAGGTTTGCATAGCCCTCCCTCTACAGGGAAATAGAGACATATTTACACATGACAGCCATGTTTGTGAGGACGACTCCGCCTCTCATCCACAGCCCAGGAATCAGGTCTTTGTCTTTCACATTCAATTTTTCCATTTCATTTTCATTTTGCACTCAGTTAAACATTTTTAATACATTTAAGCATTTATTTTATTAAACTTGGAACATGACACATTTGTTCAGTTCCACTTGTTCTGTGTATTTTTATTCAAGGACTTCATGTCATGAGATTCATGGTTGAGTTTATCCATTTTATTTGACAAACTTAGAGAGACAATTAAATCCAATAGTTTGGTTGCTGTTGTAACTGGTCTCTGTAATGGATCTATCTTTTCCCTCCAACAGAGACGTGTGTGATATTTAACCCTTGAACAAACAAAATATTTAGCTGCAGTCAAGGTGTGGAGGTTTTAGGATCTTTGATGTGTTTTCTGAGGATGACTTTGGATTGTTGGTTCCATGAAGCCGACACCTTTAAATGTGACTGGAAAAGTTTGATTGATAAAACAGCTTCATCTGTGTGTCCTGCTGAAGAAAGATTCAACATTTCAGCTGACTGAAGCGTCTTTTCTTTCTCTGACATTTTGAATCCATTATGAACATCACAAGAGAAACACTCATTGAGCTTCTGACCATGTGATTATTATTGTTGTGAACAAGTTGTTGGTGAATGAGAGTGGAGATGTTTGACAGTGGCTGCTGGTCTGTGACTCCCCCTCTGGTGGTTTGTGGGTTTTTGTTCAGGTCTGCTGGTGTTTTGTGTTGTTGTGGGTCTCTGGCACAGTAATAGACGCCTGAGTCTCCAGGCTGCATGTTCTCTCCGGTCAGAGTCACTCTGTTGTTGGAGGAATCATCATCGATTCTGAATTTGCTTTTCAGTGACTCTTTATAGTAGGTGCTTGACGTATATTTCTGCCCGATCCACTCCAGTGTTCCTGCAGCAGGCTGTCTGATCCAGGCTGTCCAATAGCTACTAACAGAATAGGAGACCTGACAGGTGATGGTCAGACGCTGACCCGGCTGTAGGTTCTCAGAGGGAGGCTGGGTGAGCTGCTGACACTGGACCCCTGTGGAGGAAACATGTTGGTTATGGAGTCAGAATATCAGACAGACTGTTGTTTGTCAAAGAGACTCACAGGATCCAGCTGTAAACAGCAGCAGCAGAGCAACAGAGAACATGGTGAAGGTGATCTGATGAGAGCTTCTGCTGCCTCCACAACATGACCCCCACCTTTTATAGCAGCTTCATTTGCATCATGACTAGTCAAGAGTCCATTCAGTCAAATAAAGACTTGGAAGTGTTTTTCATGATCTGGGGCAAAAGTGAATGAGACCTGCTTCATCATCACGAGAGAAGATTCGACTGATGGCAGCCAAGTCAGATTTCACTGATGCTCACTGTTGTGTTGAGCAGTGTTTGGCGTGAGGTCCATCTACATTCTGTCAACAAGCAGGTTTCTGTCCGAGCCTCTGTCACTGTGGGCTAACCCCTTGATGTCCACCTTGGGACAGGAACCTGATGGAAAAACTCCTCAGTGTACAATGGTCACACCCTCAACTGGGATCATTTCAAAGCTGAATTCAGTTCTTTGTATTCCTTCAGTTTTACTCTAATAATATCAGCTGACTTCAACAATTATTATCTGAACTATGATCTGCTGACTTTGTGTTTGGTTCACTTTTCATCTCAAAATAAAGAAAATCCAATTAATTTTGTTTGTGAAATTTGAGTGGGAAAACGCACTTGATTTCATACAGGAGTGATCATGAAGTTAGCAAGTGACATCACTTCATATTTATTTCTTTCATGTTTATTTAGCAAATGTGTGGTGAAAACTCAATATTGAGTCTCTGCTTTGAAAGTATCATTTATCTTTTGCTGTTGTGCTCATAAGGACCAGGGCGGGGCTGTCAAGGGGCCTCATGTGGCCCTCAGGTTGCACCATGACCAGATCAGTGGTTCCTCCACTGCAGTGCTGGCAGCTGTGGAGGTTGTTGTGCAGCGTGTCCTGTGTTTTTACACACTGTGTAATATACAGAAATAAACTGCAGAGTCTTCTGTGGTCAGACGGTTGAGCTGCAGATACTGAGTGCTGCTCGGAACGTTTTCAGTCATGATGAAGCGACCCTCAAAGGTGCTGGCATATTCTGCTGAGTTACTTCCAGCATTCATCGTCCCAATCCACTCCAGACCTTCACCAGGCTTCTGTCTTATCCAGTGCATGTAGTAGCTGGTCACATCAAACCCCGAGGTGACACAGGAGAGTTTGACTGTGTCTCCAGGTCTCTTCACCTCAGAGGAACTCTGGTCCAGTCTGATCTCAGACCAGACTCCTGGAATCAATAATCAGCATCAACAACGAGCAAGAAAAACAGAGGTGTGTTTGTCTCAATCAAGTCTCACCATGAAAACTAACTATGCAGATGAACCAGCAGAAGATCATGATTGCTCTCTGTCGCATGACTTTCAGGGACTCCTATATTCCCAGCTCACATTTCTGAACCAGAGTTTATGTCAGAGAAGGTTTGCATAGCCCTCCCTCTACAGGGAAATAGAGACATATTTACACATGACAGCCATGTTTGTGAGGACGACTCCGCCTCTCATCCACAGCCCAGGAATCAGGTCTTTGTCTTTCACATTCAACTTTGATGATTCCATTTCATTTTCATTTAGCACTCAGTTAAACAACCATGAACATTTATTTAATTGAACTTGTAACATGACATGTTTGTTCAGTTTCACTTCTTCACTGTATCTTTATTCAAGGACTTCATGTCATGAAATTCATGGTCCAGTTTATCAATTTTATTTGCCGATAAAGTCATAGAGACGAAGTTATAGTTTGGTTGCTGTTGGTGTCTGTAATGGATCTGTCTTTTCTCTCCAACAAAGACGTGTGTGATATTTAACCCTTGAACAAACAAAATATTCTGCTGCAGTCAAGGCGAGGAGGTTTTAGGATCTTTGATGTGTTTTCTGAGGATGACTTTGGATTGTTGGTTCCATGAGGCCGACACCATTAAATGTCACTGGAACAGTTTGATTGATGAAGCAGCTTCATCTGTGTGTTGTTGGAAATACACCTCCTGTGTACCTCCGCACGTTCGTTTACTCATGAGAATGTCTACCAAAAATCCAACAAGTTATATCCAAAAAATGTATTCCCTGACAGAGGAGTCTAATGCAAAAGCAGAATTCTGGGTCAGCAACTACACCTGACTTAGCCTTAGCAGTAGTCCGGTAGAGCGACAAAAAAAAGCGACAGTCCTGGTCACTGGTTCCCTTGTAACCATGGCAACAATCACAAAGCATGCACACCCGTTCCGGACCCAAGGGGCTCTTATCAGGATCAGCTCCTTCCAGCTCTGGAGAAGATGGTACTTCCCAGCCTCCTCCGTCTGACCTTGGGCCCTCTAATAAGTTCCAATGTTTGTTCCTCCAGTGTGGCTCACTCCTGTCTTTGAACTCCGCCTGCAACTTCAAATTATCACACGCACTCAGCCACACTCCGTCATTCAGCATTCCTGTGAATAACTTCTCCATAACTCTCCATCATGAACATCACTAGAGAAAGACTCATTGAGCTTCTGACCATGTGATTATTATTGTTGTGAACAAGTTGGTGGAGAATGAGAGTGGAGATGTTTGACAGTGGCTGCTGGTCTGTGACTCCCCCTCTGGTGGTTTGTGGGTTTTTGTTCAGGTCTGCTGATGTTTTGTGTTGTTGTGCTAATCTGGCACAGTAATAGACGGCCGAGTCTCCAGGCTGCATGTTCTCTCCGGTCAGAGTCAGTCTGTTGTTGGAGGAATCTGAGCTAATGCGGAATTTGCTCTTCAGTGACTCTTTGTAGTTAGAGCTTGAACCTGCATTGTTCCCAATCCACTCCAGTGTTCCTGCAGCAGGCTGTCTGATCCAGGCTGTCCAATAGCTACTAACAGAATAGGAGACCTGACAGGTGATGGTCAGACGCTGACCCGGCTGTAGGTTCACAGAGGGAGGCTGGGTGAGCTGCTGACACTGGACCCCTGTGGAGGAAACATGTTGGTTATGGAGTCAGAATATCAGACAGACTGTTGTTTCTCAAAGAGACTCACAGGATCCAGCTGTAAACAGCAGCAGCAGAGCAACAGAGAACATGGTGAAGGTGATTTGATGAGAGCTTCTGCTGCCTCCACAACATGACCCCCACCTTTTATAGCAGCTTCATTTGCATGAAAGTGGACAGCTGCAAATGAAGTGATTTAGACAGACCGTGAAGGAAGATGTGCACGAGTTTCTACGAGCCTCTTTGTTTTGTCTTGTCACATAATGTAATTCAAATTCCGCCAGTCAGTTTTACTCCATCGAGAGAGAATATCTGGTGTGATTTTTGTTGTGATGATGTCATATGAGGTATATGTGTTGCATGTTTGTGTTCTCATTTGTTTCCATTGAAATCATTTATGAATTATAGACTATTATGTTGTGTTTTTCATTTTGAACTCATTATTTTCGTATATCTGCATATAATTAATTGGGTAAGTTATTTGTCATTTAATGGCTCCTTATTCACATTTCATACGTATTTTTCAAACATATTTATGGATTTTTTATTTTTTGCCAAAATGTAATTATTCATCTTTTCAAAATATTACCATGCACTAATAAGGGGAAAGAATAATAATAAAATAATACAAAAAACTATAACAACAGCAAAAACAAAAGATTGTACTCTTAACCAAGTAATAAAGTGCACCAAGAAAAAAAAACTGGAACTGCACTTGAGTCCGATTCATATGTGTACTTCCAAGTCTGAATCTTTCACATAACATTTAAAAGGATTACACATTTTTTCAAATATATTTTTCCCCCTCTTAGTGTATATGTAATTCTTTCTAATGGTAAACAAGACATCAACATACGCAACCACGGCTTTATCTTTGGTCTTTCACATTTTTCCACATTGCAGCAATACATTTTTTTGTGTCATGACTCCGCTTCCTGGCTAAGTGTCCTGGTTTTGCGTTTCTCCCTCTGTTCCTTTGGCACACGGCTGGAGCCGATTAACCCCTGACGAACTGACTTCAAAAACACCTAGGCTCCAGCACCGTGTGCCAGATCGTTATTTATCCCATTGTCTGTGTTTCCATGTTCCCTGTTATGTGTCCTCTGGTTCCTGTGATTTTGGACTCTCATTCTCCTGTGGTAACTCCTGGTTCTTGTGTCTCTCCCTGTGTTAGGTCTCCTGTTCTGTGCGCCAGCTTGTTCTTTTGTTACTCTGTGTTAAACCCTGCTGCCTGAGTTTAGTGTTTTGTTTCTCGTTGCTTCCGTGTTCTCCCTGGTTCCTTTTGTGATTATCTGTTTTTTGTGTTTTTTCAAACTAGTTCCCTGTGATTTAAGTTTGTTTTCTCCCGGTTCAGTGACGCTTTCTGTTTGGACTTTTTACTCATGTTTGTGCACTTCTATTAGTTTGGTTACTCTGTTTTTACATTCTGTGTTCGCTCTGTTTCTCCCCGTTCGGTGACGCTTTCTGTTCTGTTGTAGTTTAATTATTAAATATCTATTTTTTACTCGCTCCTGCCTCCTGTGCCTATCACCACTTGCGCTTGGGTCCCACTCCATGTCTTCCACACTTGGCTTTAGTTCCCTCGTACCTTAACATTTTGCAACCAAAATATTAAGATCGATAAATGCACGCACATATTTGTTTTTCTAGGTAAAGTCCTTCTATAAATAACTTGGGGTCTAATAAGATTTGTTTTTTTGTTTTTGTAGAATAATGTATTTATGCCCAAGATTTCATGGTGTAAGATGAGGCGAGGTGAATGTTCTGAGTTCAGGTAGAGGTGAACACACTGCTCTGGTGGTACAGGACAGCCACTAGAGCAGTGGGGTGAGGGAAAGTGCGAAGCAAGTGTTGGGTGTATCGAGGGATGGGTGATGTAGAGAAAAAAAACTAATCTTTTGTTTCTGCTATATCTCGATTATATGACACACATGGGGTCCATATGGAAGCAGCTGTCTTCAACCTCTTTTATGAAAGTTCCCACTCTGGACGTCTGCAAAGGTTTCAGATTCAGGTGGTCAAAGAATACTGCATCTGACACACACAAAACAGCAGCAGATTCGGTCGCGGTTGATTCCGTCTTAAATCAACAGAGAGACTGGTCATCTGGCTCAGTGAAATTAATGATTACTTCTTGGGCAATATGCTTCACGTTCCAAATGTCTCGCTCAGACCGGTGAGTGTCCACGAGTGACAGCTGGTTCCTGGTGTTTCACTTTCATGAGCACCAGAAAACTCTGCCCCGTCAAGTGCTGGTGTTTATAATATCGTATTTAATTTGTGGCGTTGATGCCTTTTAATGTGCATGTGCTACAGGATGCAAACTTTACATGACAGACTGAAAAAAAAACTCAACATTAGACATGCTGTTGCCAGGTGGGTCGGCAGGGAGGGATGCAGGAGCAACGCATCACAACCCATGGGCGGTGCTTCATCAGAGCGCCGGCTGTCACATGTGATCAGGTTTTGTGATCGGCATTCACTGATCACACCGAGGTCAGCCTTTCATTATCGGTGGCCGATCGATTGGAGCATCCCTTGTAAAAATCCACATATTAGCCTTCAGACAGCGAGAAAAAAGCTGCGTCATATAGTCCGAAAAACACGTTACATATTTCAGCTCATCATCTGACTGTTTAAATCTGAAGTATACTGGTACCTCGGTTCTCGACCACAATCCGTTCCAGACGGCTGTTCGAGAAGCGATTTGTTCGAAATCTGAATCGATTTTTCCCATTACAGTGAATGGAAAAAGAAATAATGCGTTCCAAGCCTTAAAATAGGCTTTTGTAGGAGTGAATGTAGAGTGTCTGCTGCAGGTGCGCTGTTCCTCTATGTGTGTGGCCGCTGCATGTGGGAGGGGTTGCCGAGTGAGTGACGTCTCTCCAGAAGTGAAGAGGTGCCCGGTGCGTGTCCAGCGCTGAATGTGCTCTTCTGTGCAGTTTGGCTGTGACAAAGTCATAAACCAAGTAACGCTCTGTCCCAGACTCGCCTCATCCCTGTCCCAGCTCCAGCCGACAACAGTAGCAGAAAACAGTCAGTAAATGTAGCTAACGGGACACGTTTGCATAGAGGCTGCGTTATAAACAATAACAAAGTGCGTCGTGGGTCAGCTGATCGGTCCGTGCATGTTATGTTTTTCTGGCTTTTTTCGGGGGTGTTCGAGTTCTGGATTTTCGCTCGAAATCGACAGCAAAAAATCTCGAAATTTTTGTTCGAACTCTGATTTGTTCGAAGTCCGGGACGTTCGAAAACCAAGGTACCACTATATTGCCATATAATGGAGCCGTTTGTCATTTTCTTTGCTACGAAATATCTCATGCCCGCTTCTGTGGACACCGCCATGGTGAATGAGTTATCAACACACACACGTCGCTTACACGCAGGGGCAGGGGAGGGCACAGCCATATATGGCTCTTGGGGAGGGGGAACCAGTGCCTTTGGGAACGCAAGAAGGAGGCGAGCGGACAGCTCCACAGCAGTGGGGGGGGGGGGAGCAGAGTGGCGAAATCTTCGATATGCCAAAATCTTTCTCGATTTCATGAAACGTATCGAGAAATCGCAAATCTCGATGTATCGCCCATTCCTAGGTGTATCGTCGGTTAAGAGAAAGAAGGACACGAAGCCTTGGTGGTGGAGTGATGGGGTTCAGGAGAGTTTCTGCAAAAGAGATCTCAGCAAAGGAAAGTGGGATGATGAGCCAGAACTCGGAGACAACGGGCATAGAGAGGTTGCTATCACTAACACGGAGGGGAAAAAGATGAAGAGTGTTTCAGGCAACTGATGAATAGAGAGAATGAGAGAGAGAGGTGGAAAGATATACATAAGGTGCGATGGTGGATCAGACAGTCTGGTTAAGCAGTCTCCCTCCTGCCTCCCGACTCTTCATCCTACACAGAGCTGACTTCACCTCTACCTTGCTGTAATGTAAGGTCAGATCAATAAAGTCCATCTTATCTTATAATCCAGCAAGGTAGAAGTGAAGTCAGCTCTTCATACATTGAAGAGTCGGGGGGCAGGAGGGAGAGCGGTGAACCAGACTGAGACTGAGAGGATGATGACTAGAAGGATAGTGTCCTGGTGTAGATGAATGAACAAAGGGATGCTCAGAACTGTAGCAACTATGGCGAGGTCAAGTTGATCAGCTGTGGAGGTTGTTGTGCAGTGTGTCCTGTGTTTTTACACACTGTGGCCTCGAGCACAGAAATAAACTGCAGAGTCTTCTGTGGTCAGACGGTTGAGCTGCAGATACTGAGTGCTGCTCGGGACGTTTTCAGTCATGATGAAGCGACCCTCAAAGGAGCTGGCATATTCTGCTGAGTTACTTCCAGCATTCATCCTCCCAATCCACTCCAGACCTTCACCAGGCTTCTGTCTTATCCAGTGCATGTAGTAGCTGGTCATATCAAACCCCGAGGTGACACAGGAGAGTTTGACTGTGTCTCCAGGTCTCTTCACCTCAGAGGAACTCTGGTCCAGTCTGATCTCAGACCAGACTCCTGGAATCAATAATCAGCATCAACAACAAGCAAATAAAACAGAGGTGTGTTTGTCTCAATCAAGTCTCACCATGAAAACCAACTATGCAGATGAACCAGCAGAAGATCATGATTGCTCTCTGTCGCATGAGTTTCAGGGACTCCTATATTCCCAGCTAACATTTCTGAACCAGAGTTTATGTCAGAGAAGGTTTGCATAGCCCTCCCTCTACAGGGAAATGGAGACATATTTACACATGACAGCCATGTTTGTGAGGACGACTCCGCCTCTCATCCACAGCCATGGAATCAGGTCTTTGTCTTTCACATTCAATTTTTCCATTTCATTTTAATTTAGCACTCAGTTTATCATTTATTTTATTGAACTTGTAACATGACATGTTTGTTCAGTTTCACTTCTTCAGTGTATCTTTATTCAAGGACTTCATGTCGTGAAATTCATGGTCCAGTTTATCAATTTTATTTGCCGACAAAGTTATAGATACGAAGTTATTGTTTGGTTGCTGTTGTAACTATTGTCTGTAATGGATCTATCTTTTCCCTCCAACAGAGACGTGTGTGATATTTAACCCTTGAACAAACAAAATATTTAGCTGCAGTCAAGACGAGGAGGTTTGAGGATCTTTGATGTGTTTTCTGAGGATGACTTTGGATTGTTGGTTCCATGAAGCCAACACCTTTAAATGTGACTGTAAAAGTTTGATTGATGAAACAGCTTCATCTGTGTGTCCTGCTGAAGAAAGATTCAACATTTGAGCTGACTGAAGCATCTTTTCTTTCTCTGACATTTTGAATCCATCATGAACATCACAAGAGAAACACTCATGGAGCTTCTGACCATGTGATTATTACTGTTGTGAACAAGTTGGTGGAGAATGAGAGTGGAGATGTTTGACAGTGGCTGTTGGTCTGTGACTCCCCCTCTGGTGGTTTGTGGGTTTCTGTTCAGGTCTGCTGGTGTTTTGTGTTGTTGTGGGTCTCTGGCACAGTAATAGACGGCCGAGTCTCCAGGCTGCATGTTCTCTCCGGTCAGAGTCACTCTGTTGTTGGAGGAATCTGAACTAATGCGAAATTTGCTCTTCAGTGACTCTTTGTAGTTAGAGCTTGAACCTGCATTGTTCCCAATCCACTCCAGTGTTCCTGCAGCAGGCTGTCTGATCCAGGCTGTCCACCAGCCACTAACAGAATAGGAGACCTGACAGGTGATGGTCAGACGCTGACCCGGCTGTAGGTTCACAGAGGGAGGCTGGGTGAGCTGCTGACACTGGACCCCTGTGGAGGAAACATGTTGGTTATGGAGTCAGAATATCAGAGAGACTGTTGCTTCTTAATGAGACTCACAGGATCCAGCTGTAAACAGCAGCAGCAGAGCAACAGAGAACATGGTGAAGGTGATCTGATGAGAGCTTCTGCTGCTTCCACAACATGACCCCCACCTTTTATAGCAGCTTCATTTGCATGAAAGTGAACAGCAGCAAATGAAATGATTTAGACAGACGGTGAAGGAAGATGTGCACGAGTTTCTCCAAGCCTCTTTGTTTTGTCTTGTCACATAAATTAATTCAAATTCCGCGAGTTAGTTTTACTCCATTGGGAGAGAATGTCTGGTGTGATTTTTGTTGTGATGATGTCATATACCTTGTGATGCATGTTTGTGTTCTCATTTGTTTCCATTGAAATCATTTATGAATTATAGACTATTATGATATGTTTTTCATTTTGACCTTATTATTTTTCTTATTTCTGCATATAATTAATTGGGTAAGTTATTTGTCATTTAATGGCTCCTTATTCACATTTCATACCTATTTTTCAAACATCCATAAAATATAATTATTCATCTTTTCAAAATATTACCATGCACTAATAAGGGGAAAGAATAATAATAAAATATTACAAAAAACAAAAACCTATAACAACAGCAGAAACAAAAGATTGTACTCTTAACCAAGTAATAAACTACACCAAGAAAAAAAAACTGGAACTGCACTTGAGTCCGATTCATATGTGTACTTCCAAGTGTGAATCTTTCACATAACATATAAAAGGATTACAAATTTGTTCAAATGTATTTTTTCCCCTCTTAGTGTATATGTAATTCTTTCTAATGGTAAACAAGACAGCAACATATGCAACCACGGCTTTATCTTTGGTCTTTCACATTTTTCCACATTACAGAAATAAATTTTTTTGCAACCAAAATACTAAGTTCGATAAATGCACGCTCATATCATATTTATGTTTTTCTAGGTAAAGTCCTATGATAAATAACTTGGGGTCTAATAAGATTTGTTTTTGTAGAATAATATATTTATGAATCAGTGGTCGTTTTTTTATTGAGAAAAAAAACTAATCTCATTATGTTTCTGCTATATCTCGATATATGACACACAGGGGTCCATATGGAAGCAACTGTCTTCAACCTCTTTTATGAAAGTTCCCACCCTGGACGTCTGCAAAGGTTTCAGATTCAGGTGGTCAAAGAATACTGCATCTGACACACACAAAACAGATTCGGTTGCGGTTGATTCCGTCTTAAAACAACACCTGAGAAAGACCGGTCATCTGGCTCGGTGAAATTAATGATTACTTCTTGGGCAATATGCTTCGTGTTCCGAATGTCTCGCTCAGACCGCTGGTTCCTGCTGTTTCACTTTCATGAGCACCAGAAAACTCTGTGCTCCGTCAAGTGCTGGTGTTTTAAATATTGTATGTAATTTGTGGCGTTGATGCCTTTTAATGTGCATGTGCTGCAGGACGCAAACTTTACATGACAGACTGAAAAAAAACCTCAACATTAGACATGCTATTGCCAGGTGAGTTGGCAGGAAGGGAAGCAGGAGCGACGCATCACAACCCGCGGGCGGTGCTTCATCAGAGCGCCGGCTGTCACATGTGATCAGATTTTGTGATCGGCAGTGACAGGCAGTGATTGGTGAATGCTGATCAGAGGTCAGCCTTTCATTATCGGTGGCCGATCGATTGGAGCATCCCTTGTAAAAATCCATATATTAGCCTTCAGACAGCGAGAAAAAAGTTGCGGCATATAGTCCGAAAAACACGTTACATATTTCAGCTCATCATCTGACTGTTTAAATCTGAAGTATACTGGTACCTCGGTTCTCGACCACAATCCGTTCCAGACGGCCGTTTGAGAAGCGATTTGTTTGAAATCTGAGTCGATTTTTCCCATTACAATGAATGGAAAAAGAAATAATGCATTCCAAGCCTTAAAATAGTCTTTTGTAGGAGTGAATGTAGAGTGTCTGCTGCAGGTGCGCTGTTCCTCTATGTGTGTGGCCGCTGCATGTGGGAGGGGTTGCCGAGTGAGTGACGTCTCTCCAGAAGTGAAGAGGTGCCCGGTGCGTGTCCAGCTCTGAATGTGCTCTTCTGTGCAGTTTGGCTGTGACAAAGTGATAAACCAAGTAACGCTCTGTCCGAGACTCGCCTCATCCCTGTCCCAGCTCCAGCCGACAACAGTAGCAGAAAACAGTCAGTAAATGTAGCTAACGGGACACGTTTGCATAGAGGCTGCGTTATAAACAATAACAAAGTGTGTCGTGGGTCAGCTGATCAGTCTGTGCATGTTATGTTTTTCTGGCTTTTGTCGGGGGTGTTCGAGTTCTGGATTTTCATTCGAAATCGACAGCAAAAAATCTCGAAATTTTTGTTCGAACTCTGATTTGTTCGAAGTCCGGGACGTTCGAAAACCAAGGTACCACTATATTGCCATATAATGGAGCCGTTTGTCTTTTTCTTTGCTACGAAATATCTCGTGCCCGCTTCTGTGGACACCGCCATGGTGAATGAGTTATCAACACACACACGTCGCTTACACGCAGGGGCAGGGGAGGGCACAGCCATATATGGCTCTTGGGGAGGGGGAACCAGTGCCTTTGGGAACGCAAGAAGGAGGCGAGCGGACAGCTCCACAGCAGTGGGGGGGGGGGGAGCAGAGTGGCGAAATCTTCGATATGCCAAAATCTTTCTCGATTTCATGAAACGTATCGAGAAATCGCAAATCTCGATGTATCGCCCATTCCTAGGTGTATCGTCGGTTAAGAGAAAGAAGGACACGAAGCCTTGGTGGTGGAGTGATGGGGTTCAGGAGAGTTTCTGCAAAAGAGATCTCAGCAAAGGAAAGTGGGATGATGAGCCAGAACTCGGAGACAACGGGCATAGAGAGGTTGCTATCACTAACACGGAGGGGAAAAAGATGAAGAGTGTTTCAGGCAACTGATGAATAGAGAGAATGAGAGAGAGAGGTGGAAAGATATACATAAGGTGCGATGGTGGATCAGACAGTCTGGTTAAGCAGTCTCCCTCCTGCCTCCCGACTCTTCATCCTACACAGAGCTGACTTCACCTCTACCTTGCTGTAATGTAAGGTCAGATCAATAAAGTCCATCTTATCTTATAATCCAGCAAGGTAGAAGTGAAGTCAGCTCTTCATACATTGAAGAGTCGGGGGGCAGGAGGGAGAGCGGTGAACCAGACTGAGACTGAGAGGATGATGACTAGAAGGATAGTGTCCTGGTGTAGATGAATGAACAAAGGGATGCTCAGAACTGTAGCAACTATGGCGAGGTCAAGTTGATCAGCCACTTTATGAAGGTGTGGGTAGGTGTCCAGGCTTAGAGGAGAAGTGAGCCACACAGTTTCATGAAAGAAAGCGCTCCACTGACCCATTGTTTCCTCTGAGGATGTTGAGAGACGAAGAGAGAAGGGCAGAAGGTGCTGCAGTGACTTCAGGGATTGAGAGGAAGTGGATAGTGGAGATGTTTGACAGTGGCTGCTGGTCTGTGACTCCACCTCTGGTGGTTTGTGGGTTTTTGTTCAGGTCTGCTGGTGTTTTGTGTTGTTGTGGGTCTCTGGCACAGTAATAGACGGCCGAGTCTCCAGGCTGCATGTTCTCTCCAGTCAGAGTCACTCTGTTGTTGGAGGAATCTACATTCATGCGGAATTTGCTTTTCAGTGACTCTTTGTAGTCGGAGCTTGAAGTATATATATGCCCGATCCACTCCAGTGTTCCTGCAGCAGGCTGTCTGATCCAGGCTGTGTAGTAGCTACTAACAGAATAGGAGACCTGACAGGTGATGGTCAGATGCTGACCCGGCTGTAGGTTCACAGAGGGAGGCTGGGTGAGCTGCTCACACTGGACCCCTGTGGAGGAAACATGTTGGTTATGGAGTCAGAATATCAGAGAGACTGTTGTTTCTCAAAGAGACTCACAGGATCCAGCTGTAAACAGCAGCAGCAGAGCAACAGAGAACATGGTGAAGGTGATCTGATGAGAGCTTCTGCTGCCTCCACAACATGACCCCCACCTTTTATAGCAGCTTCATTTGCATTGAAGTGTACACCTGCGAATGAAGTGACTTAGACAGTGACGGAAGATGTGCACGACAGAGTTTCTACAAGCCTCTTTGTTTTGTCTTGTCACAGAATTTAAGTCAAATTCCGCGAGTCAGTTTAACTCCATTGAGAGAGAATGTCTGGTGTGATTTTGTTTTGGTGATGTCATTAAATTGTTTTTAATATATATCTCAATTAGTAGTCAATTTTTATTTTGTTCTAAAATCAGCCCAAAATTTAATGGTGCCAGTTGCGTCGAGGAGAATGTTATGAGTTCAGAGAGAGGTGAACACATTCTCTGGTTGTTCAGGAGAAGTGGCAGTGTGGTGAGAACAAAAGTGAGGGGAAGTGCAAAGCAAGTGTTGGATGTATCGTCAGTTAAGAGAATGAAGGACAAGGACTGGAAGGACAGTGTCCTAGTGTAGATTATTGAACAAAGGGATGCTCAGAACTTTTCGCATTAGAAAATAAATGTTTAGTCTCACGTCAGTTTCACATGAGGTTTATGTTTTAGTTTGTCTTATAAGTTATGAAGATGATTGAATCCACTAGTTTGGTTGCTGTTGTAACTATTGTCTGTAATGGATCAGTCTTTTCCCTCCAACAGAGACGTGCGTGATATTTACCCCTTGATCAGGCAGAACATTTAGCTGCAGTCAAGGCGAGGAGGTTTTAGGATCTTTGTTTTGTTTTATGAGGATGACTTTGGATTATGGTTCCGACACCTTTAAATGTCACTGGAACAGTTTGATTTATGAAGCAGCTTCATCTGTGTGTCCTGCTGATGAAAGAACCCAACAACAAGTCGACTTTTGAGCTGAAGCTGCCGCGAACCCCTCTCCGTCGGTTCAAAATGGTTTGGCCTGCTTTCTGCTCCCACCTCTTCTCCTTCTTCTCTTCCAGGATCGGGGGTCACTTCTTGATTCCTGATCCCGCAATCTTCTCGTGCAATATTTAAACACCGGTCAGAAGTCAATTGGTGTCAGTTCATCATATGTGTTCTCCCTGTATGGCTCTGTGTTTGTCCTGACATCTTGAATTGTCTTTTCTTTCTCTGGCATTTTGAATTCATCACGAATATCACAAGAGAAACACTCATGGAGCTTCTGACCATGTGATTATTACTGTTGTGAACAAGTTGCTGGTGAATGAGAGTGGAGATGTTTGACAGTGGCTGCTGGTCTGTGACTCCCCCTCTGGTGGTTTGTGGGTTTTTGTTGAGGTCTGCTGGTGTTTTGTGTTGTTGTGGCTCTAAGGCACAGTAATAGACGGCCGAGTCTCTAGGCTGCATGTTCTCTCCGGTCAGAGTCACTCTGTTGTTGGAGGAATCTACATTCATGCGGAATTTGCTTTTCAGTGACTCTTTGGTGTAGGAGCTTGAAGTATATATACGACCAATCCACTCCAGTGTTCCTGCAGCAGGCTGTCTGATCCAGGCTGTGTAGTAGCTACTAACAGAATAGGAGACCTGACAGGTGATGGTCAGACGCTGACCCGGCTGTAGGTTCACAGAGGGAGGCTGGGTGAGCTGCTCACACTGGACCCCTGTGGAGGAAACATGTTGGTTATGGAGTCAGAATATCAGAGAGACTGTTGTTTCTCAAAGAGACTCACAGGATCCAGCTGTAAACAGCAGCAGCAGAGCAACAGAGAACATGGTGAAGGTGATCTGATGAGAGCTTCTGCTGCCTCCACAACATGACCCCCACCTTTTATAGCAGCTTCATTTGCATAAAGAGAGACAGCAGCAATTGATTGATAAAGAATTAGATTGGACTTGGGTTGTTTTATTTATTTTCTAAAATAAGCATTTAGACCGACATATCACGTTAAACATGTTTGTTTTCTCATATCATATTATACTCTACAGGCCTTGTCCTCATGTTCATATTCTGAAACCACATTTTTCAAATACAGTCATGTGATCTACCTTAAACCAAACATCACCTCTGTGTAGCTCTTTTGAGTGCTTTTTGCTGAGTCATGAAACATCACTGACAGGAATATTTGGCCCAGGAGTTGTAACCTGCCCTAGAAACCAAGTGGAGAACTGAGCATTGGCCACTCCAATTCAAAACCTTGTCATTTCTTTCACGACCTTTTTTAACCCCAGTGTGCCCTTTAAGAGTACTTCCCTTTTTTTGTCAGAAATGACCGTTATGGCTGTGTTTACCGTTAACGCCAGGAAGCCATAACCACAACCACAGCTGGTTTTCAGTATCGGTCCGAGTCTTTCTCAATGTCTGTGCTTGGGTCGGAGTTCAAGTGTTCTGTGGTGATGGAAGTTCATTTTACGATAACTGGGACCTTTTGATCTGACATGACGTGATGTTGAATAAGCATGTCATCCATCCACGTTCTTCTGCTGGGGCGACATTGTGGGGGCAGCAGTTGATTCCCAGAGGCCCCTTTTTTAGTGATATACGGTCTTCAGCACACCCTGGGTTTGCCCCTGGGACTCCTTCAAGTGGGAAAACTTGCTTCTTGACCTTGATCTCCCTGATCAACCTCTAGAGAATCATTGATTCATACGTCTGCAGTGACGAGATTCTTTGAATCAGCCGGTCAGTCAACTACAAGTATGATAATGAAAACCATGAGACCTAAGTCTTTAGTTGCAGAATTATTGTTCCGTTACTCAACACATTCATTTCGATGCGCTTATTGTGAGCAGAACAATATTCACTGTGAAATCCGACCTGTTTTCCTTATCCCTCCGTATGTGACACAGATTCTTAATTTAGACTTAATCTGACTCTGTCAGTCCACTTCCTGCACATGTGTTGTGTACATTAGATAAATGCTGTTATGTAATTTAAGTGCATGATGCTATTGATTCCACATGATGCTCATTTTTCAGCAGGCATTTTCATTAATTCTCTCCGACTTGAGTCTGCAAAAGTGATTGCTTTGCTCAGTCTCACACTGACTGTACATGGTCTAGCATGCGACGGCGACGTACAGCATTCGCTACGCTCTTATATAACCACATATAGTCTCCGTTACGGAAACATAGAGTAGAACGACTCTTAAAAGTGCTCCATAATCTCACCACTGGCACGCTCAGATTAAGGAGTGCATCGGCGGTGACGCCTTTGTTACAGAATATTAGAAAACAATTGTCATTTGAGAACTTCCTCAAAAACTTCTGTCTCGTCAGTTAATGATTTTCTTTTTTTTTTTAATTGATTTATAAAAATGCAGTTTCTAAACCCAGAAATTAAATGAAACAGCTGTGAATTTTGGTTTTAAATAAAAAGAAAAATCATGTTGACATGAATGTTAGTCTCTATATATGTGCAGCATTAAGCCCATCTTCCTTTTCCACACCAAAGCTGGAGAGATAATCCAGGACGGACCTCATCCCTCCTCTCTGGCAGATCAGCGCTGGTCACTTACTACACACACACAAACACACACATGCTCCTCTTGACACGGGCACAAAACTAACCCACGAGATTAAAATACTTTATTTGGGGAGATTTGGGTGAAGAATAAATTCAGAATCAGACTGTCATGAGTTTGAAGCAAGCCTGCATCTTTCTCCGAGGAGGAACCAGGAGACCAGTGAGTAAATCCCTCTACTTCTAGTGTCTTTACACAGTAGATGTACATTTTTATTTTGTCCTCACAACAATATGTGGACGTCACATGGATTATAGAGCAGTAGTTCAAGTGGGATTAAAACTTTGTTCAAACCTTGACCCGAAAAACAGATGGGTTTTTGACTCACATATTTTAAGCTTTTTTTGGCTTTAAAACATCAGTGAAAGAAGACACTAAGTGTATTAGCCTTTTGCTGTTACATGCATTTAATATGGCTCACATGATGAACTTAAAATAAATAAATGTTTTATTCTGTGAAATAATCGCTTCGCTGTATGACAAAAAGAGAAGATATATCGGTGTCCTTCCAAGCATGCCATGAAGAGCTGCTTTAAAAATAATCCAAAAGTTTGAATAGAGCAGGTGTGTGTGCTCATGCATATACCACTTCCCCATTTTCTGTCACACACACCCAGTGAGTTTTAAAAAATTGCTGCTTGATTCACAATGATTTGGATGAAAACTTGATAATTATGTTCACATTGGACATATGGGCATCAATAATTAAGAAACAAAAAATAGAAAAAGAACTGGGCCTCCTGAAATGGGTCGCATTTGATAAGGATTTTGAGCCAAATAAACTGGATAATACATTCAAACAATGGACGTCTAAAGGGGTTACTGCATTTCATAAAATAACCGAGAATGGGGCAATAAAAACATTCCAAAATTTAAAGAATACATTTCAATTAGATAAATATGATTTCTTTAGATATCTACAAATAAGAGATTATTATGATAAAAAAATTAAGACAAATACAGAAGAAAGTCACCCTATAATTAAATTAATTATGAAATCATATGACGATATTATCACCAAAGCAATATCAATATTATATTTACATTTAATGGGATTTAAAAATGAAACCACAATATATGTTAAGGATAAATGGTCTAAAGAATTAGGTGAAGAAATAACTAATGAAACGTGGAACAAAATGTGGAAAAATCTGAAAACAACCACTCAATCCCATGAATGGAGAGAATTTTCATGGAAAAATCAAATACGATACTTTATTACGCCCCAGATTAAAAGTAAACAATGTAAACAAAACCAGACATGTTGGAGAAAATATGAGCAAATTAATCCCGACCATACACATATCTTTTGGAGTTGTCCGGAAATCCAGACATTTTGGCAGAATATTCACGGGATAATATGCAAAGTGCTGGGATACAAGATACCCTTTTCTGGAAGTGTATTGTACCTTGGATCAAATCAGACTCATACCTGGTCAAGATTTTTTTGGTGGCTGGGAAGAAAGCTATTACAAGAAAATGGCTCCAACCTGTTGCACTGGACGTGGGCCAATGGACTGACATTGTTCAACATTTGTCAATGATGGAGAAACTCACATTTAAGTTGAAAATCAAAGAAGAACTATTTGACCGGAACTGGGAAAAATGGTTGAATTACAAAAAACAAACAAGTATTGTATTGTGAAATAATATAAGTATCCCTCACAGACACCATTTTATTTTATTTTATTTTTTTCTCTTCCATATGGTTTTGAATTTTGCATTTCCTTTCATTTTCCTTTTCCTTTTTTCCCCCCTATTATTACATGTATACAATTAAGTTTTCTATGATGTACTGAAGTGAAATGAATAATGCTGTAACTGTATTCTATATGTGCATCAACAATAAAAAAAATATCAAGTTAAAAAAAAAAAAAATTTTTTTTTAATTGCTGCTTAAAAATTAAATTGTTATTCAGTAGTATTTGTCAAGTCTCTGAAGTTTTGCTTTATTCTTTCGCAGGCAAGAACGTTAACAGAAGACGAGATAGACGGTAGTTTGGTTTTCTCTTTCATTTCAAATGTGCTTTTCTGTGAAAAAAAAACAGAGGTGTAGGTTTATGGGAATATGTAGATTCTTCTAAAGATTATGACGAGCTGTGTATGATTCTACCACTAAAACATGAGGAGGTAGGGGAAGCAGTGAGTGAGTGTTAGGAATGTTGGCCCCTGTGAAAGTGTCATTACCCACCTTGATCTAACTTTGGCTGTCATTGAACTTAAACCTTTAATTTGAAAAAAAGTTCCCTTGAGCAATACTTGAACACTTTAGTAGCATGGATTGTTATTATGGTCTGTGATCATTGGTATAGTGTTTCGATCTTTATGAGAATCCTTGACAACAAAATATAAGCAGTAAATATTTCTCCATTGTGGCAGTGATGCTGCAACAATCGGGTCGTGTTTGGAGTTGAGCTGTTATTGTCGTGTTGCAATGATGTGTTCCTGTTGTGTTTCAGAGTTGCGTGAAGCGTTTGTAGAGTTTGACAAGGACAAAGATGGATTCATCAGCTGTAAAGATTTGGGGAACCTGATGAGGACGATGGGCTACATGCCCACTGAGATGGAACTGATAGAACTCAGCCAGAACATCAACATGAACTGTGAGTTCTCATGTGTTTTCAGGTGGTCGGTGTTAACCACAGTTTTTACAATGCAGAGCAGCTCTTTTGCATGGACCCCAAACTACTCCTCTATTTGCATCACAAATTGAACATGATAATAAGCTTTATGTGACGTCATATTCTGTGTTTTACAGTGACAGAGCGAGACATAGACTTCTGACATTAAGTCTCAAATCTAATGCATTGTTCAGTACATATAACTGCGTCATTCATAGGGAGTCATTTGTCAACTACTAGTGACTTTAATGGCAGGTCTCAGCAGCTGAGTCCCAAACATTCCTTGTTCTGTTGTCTAGTTTCCTTATCATTTGTTTCATGACAGTGGGTGGACGGGTAGACTTTGAGGATTTCGTCGACCTCATGACCCCCAAACTTCTGGCTGAGACGGCTGGAATGATCGGCCTGAAGGAACTGAAAGAAGCGTTCAGAGAGGTTTGTTTCTCTTTTCCCCAGCTCTTTGGCTCCTCTCGGTGGACATAACATGAATTTTCAAGTTATTATAATAATAGTAATAATAGTTGTTTACATCAAAGCGTCTCGCAAAAACTTCTCTGTTAAGTGAAGTACCAAAATGAGCTAGATATCTATGTATCTACAGCTATTATTATTATTAATCTGAGCCATGTTTTTAGGCATTAACCTTTGCCTCCACAACGTGTCATCAACACACTTTGCGGTGTTGAGTGTGCAACAATATTTCGGTATGTGATTTCAAAAACTTTACTATCCAGCTCAGATCTGTGTCAGATGCACCTGGTATGTCAGGGCGACGTGTTTCTTTGGGTCAATGCCTTTATAAATTCATTTATAAACCAAGAAAGTCCTGGTAACTAGTGGGACTCGGTCCAGCTATCGATCAACCAAGTTGCATTTCAAGTGCAGAGCAAAGCAACTTTCATTTAACCAAATACGTGACCTAGTCTGAAGGGGCTTGTTCACAGTGGTGACTGCTTTGTCAATAGTTCGATATCGATGGCGACGGCTCCATCACGTCCGATGAGCTGCGACAGGCCATGATGAAGCTGTTGGGACAGCAAACCAACCAGAGCGAAATCGAAGCCGTCGTCAAAGAAGCCGACGACAACGGTGACGGAACGGTGGACTTTGAAGGTGAGAGGGCTTGGAACACTCGGAGAGGACGTTATCATCGCCTCAAACTTACCCCTTTGTTTTTCATTGCAGAGTTTGTCAAAATGATGTCAATGAAATGAAGACTGGACGAACCCACTGGGGTCTTATTTGATTTGTTCGGGATGTTTTCATCCTTTTATCCTTGTGACTTTGAGCACTCCTACAACAGGCCAGTTGCCCCCTTCACTCCACACTTGAGTAACAATAGATGCAGTTTTATCATTTCATCTTGAAGCTACAGTGATTTAGCCGGTTTGTAGTGGAACCTCGTGTTATTTTAGGGACTATTTATGAACACTTTCTTGTGTATATATATATATATATATGTATATAATGATGTACAGCACTGAAGTTCTTACATGAGCACGACACTCAGCACAACAACATCTCTGACACCAGGAATGTAACCAACCGAGCGGATCTTTCAACCCGACATCATGTCGCGGCAACACCACCGCAGCTTCTAAGTCTGAGGCCGTGGTTCTCTGCTCTACTCCTCCCTTTCCCCCATTTACCTGTAATGGATCAAACGTCTTTGCAGCAACTCCTTGTTCCCGCAGTGCCAGAACCCAATTGAGCAGCTGTTTTGTGCAGTCCAGATTAAATCTCTTGACTTTTAAAATGTAATGGTGAACGCTGCCATATGTCCTTTATTTTGACTCAGACATTGCACCATCTGTCCACTGTGACCCCACACATGCTTCAATGAAACGCAAGGATGACAATTTAGATGATTAAAAATGTATCAAAAGTTGACCTTTGGATTAAACTTTCGGGGTATTACACTTTCATTTAGATGATTTCCATGTCCATTTCTGTTGGCGGCCGAGTTGGTGGGGATTTTTAGCGTTCAGTTGGAAGGTGTAAATATATTTGTGCGGTTTGCACTGATCTGCTTCAAGCTTCTTTGGCGCCTTTGATTCGGTGGTTTCTAATAGGACCATTCTTCAAAGTGTCAAGTCAGCAAGTTAGACGTAAATATTGTTGAAGTAAATTTGTCATCGGTCTCCATTATTTCATAATGACCCAGAAAGCACTGCCACAGCTGGAACTCACTTGGTAGTTTAAAGAGATACCAAACTGCTGCCGCACTCTCTTTATACAGGGACAACTGGATCTTCATTTTCCTGCATTTTCCATCCCAAATTCTCCACTCAAACCTGAGCATCCAGACACACCTCTTCATGTCTTCATGAATTTTCTTCATTGTCTTCCTGGTGAGTCCATCTCCTCATTCCAATCTCTTCCATCTCTTCCTTGACTCTTAGCTTCCATCGTTGATTGTAACAATTCCTTCTTAATCTCTGGCTGCGAGCAGATATGTAAATCACTGGTGAATAATCCTGACAGATGACCCAGATGATGTTGGCTGTCTTCAGATTACAATATCATTTATTAAGGGATGCAATATTGGATTTCTTTAAAGTGATTTAAAAGCCATCTATCAGCGCTTTGCTGTGCTTTAGACTATCATTTCCGACATCTCTCTCCTCCTCAACTATGCGGCGGCTCATTGCTTCCATGTCAAAGTTTGTCCATCTCTGTCATCCATCATGAAACAACAACATATACAGAACCTCAGGAATAATCTGTCTCTCTGGTGTGGATTAGTTCAGTAATCCTCATCATGGGACCCTCGAACGAACAGATGGCTGCGGAGACAAAATCACTGTGCTAATTCTCATCTACTGTCTGACAGAGCCAAAAAAAGAGCGATGCAAGCTTAATGAACCACAATGTGAGCCGAGTTTACAGAAACATGATACTGTAGTGTTTACCGAACATATGACCTTTATTAGTCGGGACAGCGGAACGGTTTTAGTCGTCCAGAATAAGATTTAATCTGACCGAAAGTTTGTCCTTACTACAGTACCACAGGAATAAACAGTGTAAGGGAATATATATATATATACATATATTTATTTATTGTCACAGTATTGTGGTGAGGCAGCATCACAACTCATGCACAGGCTCTGGAAACACAGTGTTAGTAGGATCACATGCAGTCAAGGCATTCCACAGATCACATCTGGACCCTTTGGCATACTTTGGTTGGATACATTAAATTCAGGAGATAAAAGGATTGTCCGTCAAAAAGAGTCAAAAGGAAACTGCTGAGTCATGAAATTGAATGTCGTACATGAGAATGCTGTTTGTGCTGTATTTTTTTTGTCGCCAGATCTCACTGAAGAGTCTCAGCAAGTTTGGTTAGTGACTTACAAAAAGTCAGCTCAGAACAGTTAGTCACAGTGCTGGGATTGGAACTGAATACCCGCCGGGAGTCAGAGGTCAGGGCTGAACATGAAGTCCAGAGCTTGTCTCTCCGCAGCGGCCACATTTGGGTGCCAGAGGTCGACGCTGAAGATGACGCGGGGGGCCGCATCAGGAGGACCTTTACAATCAGAGATTTGAGTTAACCATCATGAAATGCAGACTATTTGCTGTGACGCGAACCTTTGTGGGAGACGGTGTGAAGGAAGGAGTCGTCCACCAGGAGGCAGTGACCTTCTGACCAGCACTGGGGCTCCCCACCCACCACCAGCTCACACTGGGGGGGAGTTTGCAACCCTGCGGGAAAAAGAATCATGGTTTTAATCTGGACCCAAAAAAAGCCCTTGTCATCATTAGATTATAAAGCAGATGGATCACAGCAACAAATGGGCTCAGAGGAATTAACCTCCAGATGCTGAACTCTCAGGAGCCAGTTGTTGCTTATTAAATCGGCCCAATGGGTGTATTTTGGGGTCTTAAGTAGATTTTCCAATCACGCTAAGGTCATGTTATGAAACGGCAGGAACCAAAATATGGAACCGAGATGGAGTCATTGTGCTCTTCGACCTTTGCCCTGTAATAGCTTCAGTATTCAGACAATTTAAGGCTAGCTGCCTAAGCTACAGGGTGGCTGAGGCGGATGCTTGGGGTGAGAGGCAGGGGAATTGGTTGTGCTGACCGAGGTGGCAGCGCAGGCGTGCGTTCGTGGGTCCATAAGAGCTCCCAAGAGTAGACCCAGGCCCCAGCAGCCAGAATCCAGCCGATCCCAGAGAATTGCTGCTGATGAAGGTGCGCAGGGAGAGCAGTATTCTGTAGGTGCATGGACATGAGCGACAGTTTCCCGCCACGCAGATGCCGGAGCTGTAGAGGGGAAAGGCAGACTGACCCTGACGGACACCAGGAAGATGCTGTTACTCCTTGTGTTCAGCGAAAACAAGGTTCATTTCACTTGTAAATACCTTGGAAGTCAGACTGGTCCAGCCCTGTTTGGTGTCCGTTCCTCGTTGATAAACAGCCCGGAACTCCTTTAAGATGGTGGGGTAGTTGGCCTCCAGGACCTCAATGTCGTGACGATGAGCATCGCGAGGGAAGAAGGGAACGCTCGGGACGTCGGGCAGAAAGAAGAGATGAGGCTTCTGAATGGCTGAGTGGTCCTTCTGTCTCACCTGAAGTGAGAAGGTTTTTAGAAACACCTCGGCCCATGGTGGGAACCCGCGAGCTGTACCTGTTCTCTGAGCCCTTTGTGAATGCGGCCCATGCCCACCCAGCTGTAACGCTTAGCGTACTCCTGCAGGGCCCCATACAGTTTCTTGGCTTCTGCTGAGGCCTGAGCTGGGAACAAGGCGTGACTCTGCACCGGAGTGAGGTAGTTGTGACCTCGCTCTTCGTCCTCCTCCGTTTCCATGATCTGATCGCTCCTGGATCGAGCACCAGCTCCACCGCAGCTGCCACCTCGGGACATCATGGACCTTCTAGAGCTGGACTTCCCACC
The DNA here is from genome assembly GCF_027744825.2 of Synchiropus splendidus. Taxonomy (NCBI): domain Eukaryota; kingdom Metazoa; phylum Chordata; class Actinopteri; order Syngnathiformes; family Callionymidae; genus Synchiropus; species Synchiropus splendidus. Next base: position 5,667,724 of record NC_071352.1, read on the forward strand.
GTGAGCGTGGGCTGACATCGGCAGGTCGGAGCCCATCCTGTAGCAGTGCCACAGGAAGAGGAGCAGCAGAGTCCAGAGAACACTGCTGAGGGACTGGACGCCCAGCTCCAGGTACGGAGGTAGGACCAGACCGCTCGTCCACCAGTCCATCTTCAGACCTCAGCACCGCTGAAGCACAAGCCATCAAACACATTAAATCATCAGACAGGACATGGGGGGAAAAAGGGTCTTTGTTGGAAGCTTGTGTTCAGCAAAGGCGACATCTAGTGGTGCTACAATCCTATTCCTGAAGGCAAATCTTTTTTATGCATCATTAGCTACATATTTAATGTGATTTTCTGATTATGATATGTGCTGAATTTACCGCTGACTCATGGCAATTACTCTCATCACTCTCATACCAGACCGTGAGGGTCATGGAGTACTCAAGTCAATCCCAGCTTTGGAGGAAATGAGTCAAAACACAACAGAGAGCACTGACCTACTGGCCCACCTGTTCCTGTTGGTGGCTTCTTACATAAGGGCTTTGTCAGAAAAAAGATCAAGTTAACAGGGATGGCTCAGATTAACATGTTCCTTCTAACTCAATCTGTTTTAAAACACATAGCTGAGATGGTTAGGACAATGTTTTCGTCTTTGGCTGCAGCTACCAGAGACTCAGAATCCGAACTATTGACATTCGTGCAATGCTGATGCTCTAATGGATATTTTGGATTAAATAATAAATTAGGGTTAGAAATAATTAAATGTGGACTTACTTAAATATGCGAGAGAAAAAAAATAGATAAAAATACAAATATATAAATAAAAGGAAGCGTGATTATAAGGGAGTGAGTGAGTATAAGGATTAATTTAACTTGATTAATTTAAACTATATACATGAAGAACGAGGCCACAATCTTTCACGCTATTTTTTTGTGTGTGTGACGTCGGTTGAATCGCTGATTCAAAAGTCCCAGTTGGCCGGGAAAGTAAAGCGATGGAAACTGAAAGGCGAAGCAAAAGTGCGGCACCAATCCTCGGGTCAGATTTTGGGCGAGTTCACGTCTCTCCATCTTGTTGGGCTCTGCGTCAGCTCGTCACCAAAACCTCGGAGTGATCCACGTCTACAACAACGCCTGAAATAAATGCTTTGAAAGCGGTCGAGCCTCAACATTGCTGACGTCTTACTGAAGGGCAGGCAGGATGGAAAACACGTCGTCTTCGAAATTACCTTGACGGACTCGGTCCAGCTGCGGTTGCGACGCTGCTCCTCCGCCGCTCATGGGTCGCTCGAGAACGAGTCGGCTGCCAGTAACGGATCCGTGAACTGAACCGGGAGAGTCGGTTCCTCTAATTAAAGCGCGATAAAATGCGAGTGTACATCATTCGTTCTCAATTGTTTGTGTATTTAATAAAGATACTGATGCATGTTTTTGCACGTATAGACCATTTAATGCGTAGAAATTGGTCATGTCGCGGTGATCTGATTCCCAATCCCAAATCCTAATTCCCACATCAGCTGTTCGGCCCACGTCAGTCCTCAGCGCTCCCATCACAAATGCAGTTCCGTTGCAGGCCGCTAGGGCGCGCTTGACTCTCCCGCTCGGATGCCCTCACACCAGCGCTGAATGCGTCAGTAATCAGAACCACACCAGCACCGACCCGCCGCCTCACCGGGCCCGAAGCAACAGGATACAGTCCGGATCGACAGTGGACGCTGCCTGCAGGAGGAAGGTAAGACGAGGACCGCGTCCATCACCGCCGCGCTCGGTGTGTCATTGTGGCTCCGACTGATGCCAAAAAACGCTTCTCCGCACAAAGAGGGCCGGAGGAGGTGCGAGGGAGGTCGATGCTCAGCATCCCAACATTCAGCTAATCCTCATCACACGTTTGCTCTCCGATGTCTCTTCCAATGATCTGGAAATAAAGCGAGTGCAGGAGGAGAAGATGCGGCTTGAACGTTTCATCCCGCGCGTAAAATGAAAAGCGACAATTTGGTTGCCATTTTGTTTCTTGGATAATAATAAATATGTTTCCCCAGTTGGGCTTTATGGAAGGTTGTCGCCTCTTGTGGTGTAAACAGGAACGTTGGCTCAATTAAATATACATGTTGTCTTTATTTATTTTCCTGTCAAAAATACGATTTCTTATTTTGCATTTAAGGTCTGTCAATTCCAGAATCATGGGGCTCGCACGCCTCTCCTTGGTGCTGTCCGTCACCTTCATCCACCTGGTTTCAGGTAAGTCCATCAGCATTTGGTGTAGGGAATATAATTTTGATGATGATGGCCTTTTTCCGGTGTCCCCCGCCTTTTCATCCACTCCTGTGATTTGTGTGTGAAAGATATACCAAGCCTCTTTTCCTCATGCAGTTATGTAGTTCATCTTCACTATGAATGGATATCAATCCTCTCTTTATTTAATTCTATTTGGACCACAATATTAGACTGACTCAAAATAAAAGAGCTAATCTAAAGTTCTACTGAATAAGATTGTTTTTTCTCTGGTTGAGGAGGACATCAAGTGTAGAACAACCAATAGGAAGGTTAGGATTTTGACAGCTCGGCTGTGGCCGGACAGGAGGGTTCATGACGTTCATGAAGGAGTGCTGACAAATGAGGAAGTTCAGAAGTTGTTTGAGGCTTTGACAGACGACACGTGACGTTCCTGTTAAAGGTTTCTGAGTTTTGGAGCCTGATTGTTGGTGTAAACATGGCAGTCCTACCTCACCCTGTCGTGTTCTCATCAGGTATGCGCTTCATGATTCCAGAGTCTAACCCGACTCCAACAGCCCCCCCTGACTCCTATCCTCAAGGTGACATCAATGAGGCCGCTGGATTGTAACTTGTGACGCCGGTAATGAACTTTGATTCCCCGTAGGAACCACCACCAACCCGACTCAGGCCGTGCCCGGGTTCAGACAGGCCGAGTCGACGGCGTCTCTTCTCTCGCCGGGACTGCTCACCACAGCGTTTGGCTCTTCATCTGCGGCCCGTCGGCCTGGACCCAGGAACACCATGACCTCGCTGCCCTTGGAGGAGGAGACCACCACCACTCTGATCACCACCACCACCATCACCACCATGCACATGCCGGGTGAGACGCCACAGATCATGCTCTCTCCACGTCCTCATGTTGCAAAAAAAAAAAAAAAAAAAAAGCGATGCTCAGTGATATAGTCTGAAAAAAGAAGGGGTATTTATTTACTCAGACCCGTCCTTGCTTCTTCCATCTTGATGCCAAAAAGAATACGACGCTTTCTTGTTCTCTATAAATAATAGAGAAGCAGTGAAGCCAAAACTGAACATATTGAAAACAAGCCGAAAGAAAAGGGGTGATCCACTTTCCATTTGAAGGAGGACGTGAAAGAAGAGCATGAAACTATCCTGAAATATTCATGTTGAAAATGACCTGCCGACGGAGCTGTAGATACTGTTGAAGAGGAGGTCGCATTTCCTCTTATTCATCAGTGATGTTGTTCCGCGTCACGATGGGATTTCTGTCTATCTATATTTCAGTGTTTTGATCATCTTAGTGCACATAATTCAACATTAGGGGCCCACGGAGCAGTGAGTGTCCACAGAAGGATCATCATATTCTCTCTGTTCTTCCAGCTCAAAGCAAGAAAACAGATGAGAAGCATCCAGTGAAGAGTCTCACACGACTCTGTGTGTTTTAGCATGTTCCCATCGAGGGCTGTGCAGCGCTGGTGCCGCCGACACACGCGTCACCCAGAACCACCAAACCCGACCCCAAAAACAGTCGCATATTCATAGATATGTCAAGCTTCATTAGGTTAATAACAGTGACAACTTCACGTTTCAGTTGGCGATGAATCAGATGAAGTTCAGGATGGTTTCCCTCGTGCTCCGACAGCAGAGGAAGAATTAATTTTACAAATCCTCAGTCAACAGTGTCACCCTGACCAGAATACAAATGGGAGCTGGTGACCCAACAGGAGCGCTGAGTGACTGTCAGGAATGATCTTCAGCGGGAACATCACAGATTTGCAGGATCCGGAGTGAGGAGACGATTCTGCTCACAACATAGTCGAGTTTCTTGTGTGTGGAAGGTTCTTGTGGCCTCAGATTGCCTCCCTAAAGAGGACTGAAAACCTGTCATGACTTCAGTTTTTATTGATGCAGTTTTGTCAAATGTGACAGAGCTTCTTACCTTACCCTCCATTTGAGGAATCAAAACACCTCCGCCCCCCCTCATGCTGAGAAAAGAATCGCTGCTTGTCCCGGGAGTTGTGTCAGGAGGAACACTCCAAGACAAATGGCTGTCAGCTGTATTTGAATAGTTTGCCCGAGCTCGATAAATGCGATGACTTACTGAGGAATATTTTCTCGTTTCATCAGTACAATGTAACGCGACCTTGTCAGCGATGGAAGATGTTGTTGAGTCACCAGATTCTGCCTCGTCCTCATCCCCACTTTCCCCGCTGGAGTGCACGTACAGCGTCACCGTCTATGCTGGTTATGGGGTGGAGATCCAGGTGATGTCTTGGCTTTATTTCCTGTCATTCTAAGATTGTGTCTCACGATTACCTTAAGATTGAAATTTTAATAACTATTGGAGCAAAGTTGAAATTATTATATTTTTGGAAACAAATTAAAAGGGCAAAATCAAATTGCAGCGGGACACTGTGGGGATGATTTCTATGGGGGACAAACGTTCAGTTAACTAATGATGTATTTTAGAAAAAATAGAAAGAAAAAAAGGAAATATATTTATTAATAGGAAAGTAAAATACAGAGAAATTATTATTATTATTATTATAAATCTGGTGGATATCATGTGAAAATAAGTTCAGAAATAAATATAATTATATAAAACATAAAGAAAATATAATTACAGACACACATAAATAAATAAATAAATAAGGGGGAAAATAGTGAAAAATCGGGGCATGAAATATAAATATATATATATATATATATATATATATATATATATATATATATATATATATATACATATATATATATATATATATATATATATATATATATATATATATATATAATAAATGTAATACATTAAAGTAGCAATTATGCATTTACATTATGCAATTTAAGATGCTTTTTTGAAAAGCCATTTGGAATTGTGAATTTTTTTATTGGTGTGATTTCCCCCCCAGGTGAGGAAGGTGAATCTGTCAAAGGAAGAGTCTCTCACAGTCATGGGACTTGGACGCTCTGGTCCGGAACTGTTGGCCAACGAAACTCTGATGAGAGAGGGTCAGGTGATCCGCAGCACCTCCAATCAGGTGTATATCTACTATCGCAGTCTGCGGCAGAGCAACCATGGAACCTTCAGCCTGCACTACCAAGGTGTGTGTGCACGCTTTTATCCACATCCATTGGGTCAGAGGAAGACGACTTGCTTCAAAGTTTCTCCTCTGTATCCAGCTTTTCTGCTGTCCTGCACTTTCCCGCGCTCCCCTGACAACGGCGGCGTGACAGTGACAGACATCCACCCCGGAGGTCAGGCTCACTTCCACTGTGATCCTGGTTTTCAAGTCCGCGGTCACGAGGTCGCGACGTGCGTCAACACAACGCAACCCCACTGGAGCACATCGGAGCCGCAGTGCGTCGGTGAGTTGCATCGACTCGAGTTTGTGAAAGATCCGAGCTGATCTGCCGCGTGTGTCCTCAGCGGTGTCTTGCGGAGGGTGGGTACGGAACGCAACGGTGGGCCGGATCCTCTCTCCCCCGCCGCCGTCTGTTAGCAACCACAGTAACGGGAACAACCTGAGCTGCCACTGGTTGATCGAATCCAAAGAGGGCCACCGGCTGCACCTGCACTTTGAGAGAATTGCGCTGGACGAAGACGATGATAAGTATGTTCTTGTTCTCACTCCTACTGTGAAGAACCCTCACTATCCAGCTCTCAAAAGTCACCCTCCGTGCCTGTGGCGTCTTCCTCTCAGGCTGATGGTGCGCAGCGGCAACAGCTCCTTGTCCCCCCTCCTCTTTGACTCGGACCTGGACGACGTTCCAGAGCGTGGGCTGTTGAGTGAGAGCTCCTCTCTTTACCTGGAGCTCACTGCCGACTCGTCTTCCATCCCTCTGCTGCTGGCGCTGCGATATGAGGGTGAGCGCAGGACGGGATTCATCTCTTCTTTCATTATTCTGTTATGATCCTAGTTGCCTGAAAAAGTTCATCAAATCACCCTGTGTAGTTTCTTTCTGCTGCTTTTCTGACCAACATTAAAATAGAATAAAGCTATTGATAGTTTACTCCTTTGAGATTTCTAAACAAAGGAGCTCTGCGCTCTTCACCTTCCCCTCTTTTTTCTTCTTCTTCATCATCAAGAAGCCAGTCTCCTCCACCTCACCATCTCTTGCTCATCCTCCCTGGTCACACCTGTCTTCAGTGGTTGACTTCCTCTCCTTTTTGCCTTGTGTCTAACCTCCATAGCTTTGACTTGAAACTCTGTGGTGACTTGAGCTTTCAACAAGTTCCACCTGAAGCCACCCGTCCTCCATATTGACATCCGGTTCTCATGCGTTTCTCTGTCCAGCGTTCGACGACGAGCACTGCTGGGAGCCGTACATGCCGCACGGAAACTTCAGCAGCAGCGACATCTCGTACCAACTAGGTACCGTGGTCACCTTCAACTGCTCCCCAGGCTTCGTGATGGAACAAGGCTCAGGAACCATCGAGTGCATCGACCCCAGCAATCCTCACTGGAACGACAGTGAGCCGGTGTGCAAGGGTAAGAGTGCCGTAGCTAGGTGAGCGCTGTCTGCTGCCTCTCACACCTTGTTGTTGGGATGACCCTCCCTCCTCAGGGACATACTGATGGAGATCTGGTCTTTCTTCATCTAAGGCATGTCGTGGTGTGGTTGATGGAAATGCTGAGTCACTTTAAGCTTGTTTGTCTGCCCTCTGCTGCCCCAGCTCTGTGTGGAGGTGAACTGACTGAGCCCTCCGGCACCATCCTCTCGCCTGACTGGCCGCAGAGCTACTCTAAAGGACTGGACTGTGTGTGGCAGATTCATGGGAACGAGGAGAAGCGCATCGAGCTTGATGTCCACATGTGAGCCTCCGTCAATGAGTTGGTGACTCCATGTTTTGTCTATGTGCTCACTAACCTCATACACAGGTGGATGATTTGGAGGATGAGGATGATGAAGCAGTTGTCTATGTTGTGGATTCTTAACCTTTTTGATCTCTGGGCCCACCTTTCCCAGAACAAATGGGACCGTGGCCCATTCACATAAACCTGATCTAATGTACTTACACGTAAACAAATCAAAACCTTGTGAAAGGACATGAAACCATGTGATCATAGCTCAAGATTTATTAGTCATCGAAAAAGTCCAACTAGTAACAGAACCAGGTGCAAGTCATATTCATGAAATTTACTCAAGAAAAAAAGAGAAAAAAATACACTTGATACAAACTGTTGAGAAAATTGTACATCATGATATCATAATAAAACAATGCCAAAATATTCATAATAATAAATATATAATTATATATAATTATATATATATATATATATATATATATATATATATATATATATATATATATATATATATATATATATATATATATATATATATATATATATATATATATTATAATAATACATATAATAAACATATAATAATATATAGTAAGGGATATATATATATATATATAATATAATAATAATACATATAATAATACAAATAAATATGTTTTCAAAAGAAACTCTAAATAAGATATGAGAAAAGTCTAAATAAAAGTATCGCCATAAAATTTTGGAATTAATTATAAAAACTGCTTCGACTTTCATGAACAGTTGGCATCACTTTTTTTATCATTTCTTTTTTAAAAAACTGTCACAAATTTGCAGCTGTCAAGTTAATATAATGACACACACCTGCCACCAGCTGTGGAAAATGTATTAAAGATAACACAAAAACTCTCTAGGAGGTGCTCTCGGCCCAACCATGGGCCTCGGCCCTATGGTTAAGAATCATTGTTCTATTTCACAGCTATCAGGAGAAAAATGCAGCTGAGGATGATGAAGAAACATCTTTACATAATCTGCCGTTGCCTTCGGTGCCGCGAGCAGAATAACAACAAGTATTTGTGGGCGGCTCGTATAAATAACCGAACCTTCAACGGTGTCTTTTGTTCTCTCCAAGATTAAACATCCGCCACACTGACGTGCTGACGGTTTTCGACGGCCGGGACTTGACGTCTCACGTGATCGGCCAGTACTTGGGCTCCAAAGAGCGCTTCCAGGTGGTGTCCGGAGGGTCGGAGGTCACCATCCAGTTCCAGAGTGACCCGGAAGATTCCAGTTTCATCCTGAGTCAGGGATTCCTGATCCATTATCGCGGTGAGCCCGTGCAGTCCGAAGAAGCCCCACGAATGCTGTGCTGATGGTTTTTGTGTCTCATCCCTCAGAGGTGGAGCCCAACGACACCTGCCCCACGCTGCCCAAGATCGAGTTCGGGTGGATCAGTTCGTCTCACTCCTCGCTGGTGAGAGGCAGCGTGCTGACCTACCAATGCCAGCCTGGGTATGACATCAGCGGCTCTGACATCATCACCTGCCAGTGGGACCTTTCCTGGAGCAGCAGCCCCCCCACCTGTGTCAAAGGTGAGACCTTCCCTCCGGGCGACTCCAGTCCAAGAAAAACTCGTCCTGTTTGCGCCCCCTACAGTCCAGCAGTGTCCAGATCCAGGAGAGGTGGTGAACGGCGCACGCTACGTGCGACCTGAAGGCGGGTTTGCAGTGGGAACCGTGGTTTGCTTCTCGTGCAACCAGGGCTACCAACTGGAAGGTCCCAGCCAGATCTCCTGCCACGGACGAGACACAGGAACCCCGAAGTGGAGCGACCGCAGCCCCAAATGTGTCTGTAAGTGAACACCTCACTCACGTCTGGTGTTTGGAATCAACCAGCTGTCTGTGTTGAGCAGTGAAATACGACCCCTGCCCGAACCCCGGCGTTCCCGACAACGGCTACCAAACACTGTACAAGCACAACTACCAGGCTGGAGAGACACTGCGCTTCTTCTGCTACGAGGGCTACGAGCTGATCGGGGAGGTCATCATCAACTGTATCCCCGGACATCCGTCTCAGTGGAGCAGCCCCCCGCCCTTCTGCAAAGGTCAAGATGGTTGTTGCCTTCTCACCTTTATGCCCACGAAATCCTTCGTCTCATGCACGTCTCTCTTGAACAGTTGCGTATGAGGAACTTCTGGAAGACCACCAGTTAAAAGGTGATATTTATTATTCACTTAAAATCACCCGACTAGAATCTGTTCTGTAAAATGACTTTTGTATAAATGCTGAGAAATGATTTCAAATTTCCTGGCATTTATTGCAGTGTCCCAGACCTTCGAGCCGTCCCACCAGATCCTGAGCGAGAACATTGCTCTGGCAATAATTCTGCCCATCATCCTGGTCATCCTGCTGATCGGAGGGATCTACATGTACTACACCAAGTGAGTGCACTTGTAATGACGAAGGTTAGCCACTAGGGCGCTGCAGAGTAATACATTTTTGTTTTTGTTGTTTTTTTAAGTATTATTTAAGCCCAAAACACTTTCAGTCATCATTTTATTTTTTTATTTTAATTCTGCTCATTTTCTGACCTGCAGCATCTGCAGACTAGAGTGGAAGCCACTCTTCTGGAAGACTCTCTCTCACACACACTCATACAGCCCCATCACCGTCGAATCAGATTTCAACAACCCCCTTTATGAGGCAGGGGTGAGTACAAAAATCTAGTAATCACAATTCAAAATATGTTGCCGTTAACTCCTCTCTTGCTTGTCTTCACAGGATACACGGGAGTATGAAGTTTCCATTTAAAAACATGAGCATATGTATTTGAATTGCTATTTTAAAGCCTCAGTCCCCTTTTCATATTCAAGTTAAACCAACTTTATCGATATCACTAGTTCTCACGTCCGTTATAAACATGCTTAAATATATTTAATTGAAATACAACACACTTTAAATATCCCATTATTCGGACTGGTGCCTTGACAATGTACGGAAATTGAAAATATTGTGAGAAAAAAATATATTAAGGCTAAAAGCAAATGTTTTGTAACAATCAGAATGACAGTTATAAGCTCACAGTACATGTTGAATGTTTTCCTTTAAGTCGTGTGGCCAATGTGACGTTTAAGAAATAAGGTAAAGGGCAGAAGAGTTCCATCAAAACCATGTTGTTTTCTCACTTTGTCTCTGTGTTACACACACACACACACACACACAAATTGAATGTAAATACTGAGTTAATATTGACTTGAGGTTGACATATATGCATTCAAGTTACATATATAAGCCTCACAAACCTATATAAACATGGAGGTGGAAGGGGAAATATTTTCATTATATGTAATGAAAATTCAGTGCCAAAATATAATGTTGATTAATATAATGTCCCTAAGTGTTTCATCTGTTGTTGCAATAGTGTTTACAAAGGCAGTGTTTTTTTGCAGTTACTGGAGTGCACAAGCGCACCGCGTCACGTGACATGAACGCCAAGGCGAGGACATGAATGTCATAATGCTTAGAGCATGCACTGATTGTAAATTATATTGCTTCTGCTCAAACTTGCCATCTTCATTCTAGTTATTGCGACTTAATCATTGTTATCCGATTTGATGTTGTATGCACTATGTTGATGACAAACTACAAACTTGGCTGCTTGCTGTGATGCATTATGTATCTTTATTTATTACTGATTGTTTCACTAGTGAATGTAGTCGCATTCACGTGCCAAACTAAAGGGTGTTGGAGAGTGTTGCTTTGTAGATTTAACTCATTTTATCAGTAGCATTTCTTTGCTTCATGTAAGATTACACTCTTTTAAAGGCGGTAAGTTATTTGCTGAACTGGAAATAAACTCTCTTAAATGTACTCGTGTCGATTGTATGATTTTGTGACTTAAAATGTGGCGTACAGATTATTTCACTCATGCTTCAGCATCGGGAGGGAGTGGATGTTGACAATGTTGGGCCAGTAGGGGGCAGTAAAACAACTTTCTGGCCTTTTCAACTGTGCGGAAGAAGAAGCGGTGGAAGTGGTTGCGTTGTTTTCGCTTCCGTGTGACCTATTTAGCTCCTCACATCACCATTTACGGATGTTTATCTCCTTAAAATGCACTCCTTAAGGTAAAGCGTCACAATTATGACCGGTAATTATTTAGTTTTCAGGATCTAACCGAAGGAAAGCCATGTACTGAGGGAATCGTTGTTAGCTCTTAGTGTAGCTATGCTAACGCCTTTCAGAATGAGTTGTCAAACGCTCGTTGCTTTGTAATCGTTCGTTGTTGTTGTTTTTTTCAATAATTTCACTCCAAGCGTCGCGCTTTTGGTGCGCTACCTATTATTATTGGCCGAGATTCACGTTAAGGATCATCTTGAATGTTCAGGCAGGTAAGTGTTGAGAGTTGTTTGTTGTCATTTTAACACAAATCTGTGTTATTCTAATTTAAAAAATACACACATCCCTTATTTTTTAGGGACCACATTAGTTAACATTAGTTACTTATAGTAAGTCATAACGCACCATTGGACACGTTTATTTTTGAACAATCGATTACCTATTGCAGTCAATAAAGATGTTGACCCCCGCTCTCTCCATAAAGTCAGGTAGGAACCCTTCAGCTCCATGTCTGCTGAGGCGTCAGCTGGCAGTCATGCCGCCGACTCTGCCCAGTCCTCTGCCGCCTGCCAGAACACGGAGGAGCACAGAAGTCAGGGTCTGCTGGGAAGCAAATACGTCAAGTTGAATGTGGGTGGCTCGCTTCATTACACCACCGTCCAGACTCTGAGTAAGGAAGAAAGTCTTCTGCAGAGCATCTGTAATGGAGCCACAGAAGTCAACATTGACTCAGAAGGTGACTTTACTATCATTGATTTTGAATGTATTCAGAGGGAAAGGAATCTGATTGATTTTTCCTTTCCATCTCTTACAGGTTGGGTGGTTTTGGATCGATCCGGCCGCCATTTTTCACTGGTGTTAAACTTCTTGCGTGATGGCTCTGTTCCCCTTCCCGAGGACCGCAGGGAGCTGGATGAGGTTCTGAAGGAGGCGCAGTACTACCGTGTCCAGGGCCTGGTTCAACACTGTCTTAATGCCATGCAGGTGAAGTGGAGCTCCGTGGTGGATATGAAGCCTCTCAGGAAATAACAAACTAAGACTTCCTTCCTTTACAGAAACAAAAGGATGTGTTTGAAACCGTGTGCCGGATCCCCATGATCACCTCAGCCAAAGAAGAACAAAGGATGATTGCCACCTGTAGGAAGGTCAATATGCAAGTGAAAAATCAATAGATAGTGATTGATGCATTGATGCAGGGGGATTGTGTGTTTCCTGACTTCAGACTCATAGATTTGAGTGGAATGTTTTTCCTGTCGAACAAAGGTTCACTTTTAAACATATGTTTGATTGTTTATCATGCTGATAGAATTCAGAATTCACATTCCACCTACCTCAAAATATCTGTTATGACACCTTTGAATTGCGATGGAATGAGTAAAATACATATGTTTTCCCTTCTGCAGCCGGTTGTGAAGTTGCAGAATAACAGAGGAAACAACAAATATTCATATACAAGGTAAGTCATTTCCACCTACTCATCCGGTGCTGGTGTTCCACAGTTACTTCCCGTCCCCTTCTGTCTCCAGCAACTCCGACGACAACCTGCTGAAAAACATCGAACTGTTCGACAAACTGGTGCTGCGCTTTAACGGCCGCGTGCTCTTCGTCAAAGACGTCCTTGGGGACGAGATCTGCTGCTGGTCCTTTTACGGCGAAGGACGAAAGATTGCAGAAGTTTGCTGCACCTCCATCGTCTACGCCACGGAAAAGAAGCAAACCAAAGTAAATATCAAAGCAAACAAGCCTGTTGACAAGCAAGACTGGGATTATTTCCCTCTTTCCTTTGCCTTCTCAGGTGGAATTTCCGGAAGCTCGGATCTTCGAAGAGACGCTTAACATCCTCATTTACGAGAACAACAGGGGCTCGGGTCCCGGGGGTTTGCACCTGTTAGACTCCAGAGGGGCCGGATCAAGCCTGGGCTCGGAGGAAGAGGGCGCTGTGGGCGGGGACAGACGCGTGCGGCGGATTCACGTCCGAAGGCACATTATGCACGATGAGAGAGGGCACGGCCAGCAGACCGTCTACAAAGACTAATACCAACAATAATGTGAAGTTTGACACTCGAGTCTGTGCTGCTGAGGAGGTCCTGTGTGGAGGAGTTCTTCTGTTTACATTCTGTCTTCAAATAGGAACCACTCAAATAATAACACGCCACATCGACCTGCATGGATAACATTTAACAAACCTCCGTCCTGTTGGAATCTTATGACGATATGCACTGTCTGCCCTGCTAGTTGGTACAACATGGGCTGTTTTTGGGGATGTGAAATCTGTTCTAGTGAGCTGAGGTGGTGTATAAATGCACGGGACTGGAGCAGCCATGTTGTCTCTGTCCAAGGAATGAGCAGCTAAGTTTGCTTTAAATTATTTCGGCTGCCGCTTCAAGATTGTTTTATAATAATTTATGACCTTAATTTATTGTTTTGGTATTTAACTTTTGTATCGTATGCAATCTGTGGTCGAAATGAGAGTACCTTTTGTGTGTTGCACTCTATTGCACCTGATTCTTTTTTTCAAACGTCAGTGTCAAGATACATTTCGTTCGAATGTTTGAAAGAGAACTGTGATTGCGTTCTTCACTCTGAGCCATGAACTTTCCTATTGTGTCTTAAACCAAACCACTGACTTGTGCCCCGTTCGTAAATTCTCCAACAGACCAAACCACTATGTTTTAAAGTAAAATATGAAATGAAAGCAATAGTCCCTCTTGAATATTCCACAAGTGTAACTCTTTGATTGCCGCCTTTCAGCACTCTTAATAAATCACTAAAACGCTTCAGTCAGTTCGTTTTGTTCATTATTTTTGCTATGCCCGCCTTGTTTTCCACTTATTTTTGGATTATTGCTTCATTTAAATGACCAATGCAGTGTGATCGTTCAAATCCCCGTCTGTCAAAATAATTTTATATTTGTGCGGCGTTTCCTCATGCACACCAGTAGATGGCAGCAATGTCCGTTAAAGCCTTCAGTACCGCTGTAGAAGAAGAGGGGCGCGGTTCCCACATGACGTCAGATCCTGCTGAACGCGGGCGCCAAAAGAAGTCAACAAGGTTTCCACGCTTCTGACGGATCAAAACAACGCTCATTAAAGCGCCCCAGGAGCCAAATTACGACTTTAAGTAAGTGAATGACATGAATCTGGTTTTTGTCAATTGTTTTATGAGTGTCCATCGAGTTCGAGACGGACTTAAATGACATATGTCAATGGTATTGGAGAGTACTGTTAGTTTAGCAAAGCATATATGCTATATGGTCTGTTAAGGACGCGATAGAAAAAAGCTTGAGGCCGTTTTGTCAGATTTAATGTGGAAAATTGTCACTGTGAGATCATTAAAATGAAATGAATTTTTTTTTGTTTACATTTCTCTTTAATCTTGATGTCAGAAGGTGTCTACTGCAGTGGGAAGTTTATTATTTACAGAAAGACCTCGTAATGACGGTAAGTGAGTTTGTGTGTGACTTTCAATGGCACTGCCAACATTTGACCTTCTTCTCGCTGCTGTTCTTTTATTTCAGGATAGTGACGGCAGTAAAAGTGCGATGGAGGCGGTGAAGCCGCAGATCAAAAGGAAAAGAAAGGAAGTTATTGACACGAGTGATGAAGACGGCAAGTCTAAGACTAAGAAACAAAGGCGTCTTTCCAGCTCATCGGGTGAGCTACGGCAACTGTCACTGAATTGTGGAAGTGGTCTATGATAACGTTGTTTGCTTCTGTATTGTAAATGAGAGAGGATTCTCTCCACACGTCTTGACTCATTGATCCTTGTGCTTCTCTGCATCAGAATCGCTGAATGACGAAGATGTCAGCAACGAAAAGAGTGATGAGGAGACAGAAAAGTTGGAGACGCCCAAAACCAATGAAGAAAAAAGCGATGATGAAAAAGTAAAAAAAAGCCCAGAGAGTGGCGACGAAGATGAAAGTGGCAACGATGACGAATCCAAAACAGGTGACAAGGAGAAGAGTGATGAGTCTTCAGATGATGAGAAGGGTGAGGCTCAAGTTAGTTTGCAACTGACCGTAATGTGACAAGCCCCTATGTCGTGTCGCAGAAGAGAAAGAAGAAGATTCTGACTCATCTTCTCTCCCTTCTTTGGATGATGACAAAGAAGTGGAGGCTGCAAAGAAAGTAGCCCAAATGAAAAGCAAGGGAAAAGAGGGGAAGAGTGACATGAAGAATAAAGAGGTAAATGAATGTAAAGTTTAAAAAAAATAAAGCTGACTAGTGTTTTGTGATAAGGGCAAGTCTGCAAGCGACACATCCTCTGCCAGTCAAAGCGGTGAGTTTCCTTCATGATGGTGAATTCAAGAGCTCAAACTGAATTGTTCTTCCTTTGTTCCTCAGATGATGAGAATGATGGCAAGTCAAAGAAAAAGCAGGGTGCCAAAAAGAAAAGCGAGAAAGCAGAGAAAGCTAAAGGTTCCAAGGTGAGCTTTAGAGAAGCTGGTAAGTCTTCGGTCGTAAATACGGTGCGGCTCACGCAGGAAGACAACAAATCTGTGGTGAGGCTGAAGCGCTACATCGCCCTCTGTGGTGTGAGACGGAACTACAAGAAGATTCTGGGAGACTGTCGCTCTGTTCAGGCCATGGTGGCAGTTCTGAAGAAGGAGCTGGAAGATCTAGGGGTCAAAGGTCATTCAGAAAAACTCTTTTAAAGTGAAGCAAAGCAGCTAGCGCACGCCTCTGCCTCGACGTAGACCTGTCCCTCTGTTACAGGACAACCATCCATCCAAAAATGCAAGAAGGCTCGGATGAAAAGAGAAGAAGCTCGAGAACTTGCAGAGCTTAATATGGACAACATCATTTATTCTGAAGGTAGACAGAAAGCGTAACTATTTACTTCTCAGGGGTTAACAAGTGGAAAACCTTTCCTTCAGGACGCACTAGTCGACGAGGCACGGCATCAGGGCGCAAGCAGGAAGACTCTCGGTCGTCTATGTACAAGCATGCGGTGAACTCCTCATCGGGCAGCGATCAAGAGAACAAAGGGAATGGTGGACGCCGAAGAATCGATTGGTCCAACCTGCAGGGGATCATCAGCGACGACGGTGACAGTGCATGATCAGGAATGTGTTTGTGTTGGGCACAAGGCCTTTGTTGCTCCAGAATGGTTGGAAGTCTGCGCTTGCTTCCAGCAGAAATTGGCTTTTACAAATGTTTTAGTAAAATGTTAATATTGATTTGAATAAAAAGAATTAAAATCGTTGTTCCTTCAATATTTTTATTGGTTTTTTTTTTGTTTTTTTTTTTATCTAAATTGTGCTTTTAAAAACTGTGTCTAGCTACTTGCTAGGTAGGTAACTTTTTTTTGTTTTGCAACCGCTTTACGTACAAATAGTTGTAAGTGGTTATCATGTTGACCGGAACTATATTTCGTCACTGATGGGCGGAACTTCCGCCGGACGGACCGTGCCGTTTCTTTGATGCGTCCGACAACTCCTTCACAGGTAGTTTCTTCGATTTTCGGCTGTTTTAATATTTGTAACGCATTGACGTCGTCTTTTTTTTCAATGTGATATTTTTAAAAGATCAGTT
Organism: Synchiropus splendidus; assembly: GCF_027744825.2. NCBI lineage: Eukaryota > Metazoa > Chordata > Actinopteri > Syngnathiformes > Callionymidae > Synchiropus > Synchiropus splendidus. Next base: position 5,684,375 of record NC_071352.1, read on the forward strand.
CGAGTACGTCACCAGGTAGAAAACAACAGGTGTGTGACCGCCATTCTAAGTTACGCTGTAAATACCTTCTGCTCGGACGAAGCATGAGGAATTGTGGAAGGAATTTATACTGTTAAACTAAATACAGTTCACTAGCAACGGAAAGCAGCGTTTTCGGACGCGTCTGTTGCGACCCCTCCCCCAATACACGTCCTTCGCGTGTAACGACACAAAAAAAGCACAGTTAAAAGTCAAAATAAAAAATGACAATGGCTAAATTGGTTCATCTTCATTTTATAAATGATTTTTACTTTGAATCAGCTCGAATATTCTGTTCTTACAGGAGTGAAGAGGCTGGGGAAGTGACAAGGGTGAGTGACACCTCAGCCCTGATGTCAACTCGGACCCACTGAAGCCCACTCTTGCTACTTCCTGCAGCAATGGATGACGACGCCCCTGAAGAGATTTTTGATGAACTAAAGCCCAAGGAGCTCAAGTTTTGGGATGTTGCTCAGATAGCTGTTGGTACTGGACTGGCCGTCTATGCCATGTGGGCTGGGATACTGCAACCAGGATTCCGGAAAGTCCCCCTGAAGCTTCAGGTATCATTTAACTTGCACTTTGTTTGTATATTGGTATCACATTTTACTCTTTATGAATCTCTCCCTCAGGTCCCGTACATCCCTGCCAGCAGAGCCCAAGTTCAGAACGTCATGACGTTATTGAAAGGCAGAAAGGGGAATCTGGTGGATCTCGGGTCTGGTGACGGCCGCATTGTGAGTATCGATCATGTGTTTTCATTTCTACCCTCAAATATTGTAAGATTTCTGATGAATATTTTCTCCTGAAGGTTTTAGAAGGACACAGGCTTGGCTTCACTCCCGCTATTGGTTATGAGCTCAACCCCTGGCTGGTGCGCTTGGCCCGCTTCCACGCGTGGAGGGCAGGACAACACAGTAAAGTGTCATACCGAAAGGAAGATCTTTGGAAGGTGAGTGATCTGAAGCTTTTATTTTCCTGAAATGGTCTGTAATGTCTGGAGTTAGGAGGAATTTTCAATATTGACAACTAAAACCTAATGGTGTTTTGATAATTCTGCTCTTTCCTCAGGTAGACTTGACTGAATGCAAGAACGTCACGGTCTTTTTAGCTCCCAGTGTGGTTGGTGTCACTCAAATCATATGTGGTGATTTTTTTGTTTAGATTTTGATTCATTTTACTTTTTGGTTTAGCTTCCATTGCTGCAAAAGAAGTTGCACAACGAGCTTCCGGATGATGCCGTTGTGGTGGCCGGTCGTTTTCCGCTCCCAGACTGGAAGCCCTGCAGGATCGAGGGACAAGGAGTGGACAGAGCTTGGGCGTACTCAATGCAGGCACAGAGAAAAAACAAGTCCAAGCTGTCACAAGACAAATGATTGTGATTTAATTAACAGGTCATTTTACTGTGTTTTTATTTAACGGTTTTATTTAAATATCTATTTAACGCTTCATTTAGTTTTCTGTTCTGCTTATTTGTTACCAAAAGCTATCCGAGTGCAGCTAGTTTGAAACACTGTTACCGGTTCAGATAAAGTCTTGTCTCAAGTCTGCTACCTCTTGTCTGTTTTGCCTGGATTCGACTCAGCTGCTAACTCAGAACTGGCCAAGTGCGAAACAGCATTTTTAACCTCATTTAAAAACTGTAATATACTGTGTTCTCTTCTTTTGTTGTCCTGTTACACTGCTTTCATTTTATTTAAGACTACGTAAACGTTCCCTCAAATCCTGATGTCATGTACTGAAGGGACTCCAAGATGAAGGTTGACATGAACTGCCCATATGGTATTTAAATATTGCATTCATACAAAATACATGAAGAAAAAAACATCCACTGAATCTGTCTTCTTTTTGTTAGCAATTCATCATCATTCTTCAGTGACAGACTTCTCCACCTTCACCGCATGAAGGAGTGATTCCTTTATTCTTGTTAAATGTAGCTTAAATTGTGTTACATATTAAATATTACACATAGGAAAACGCTTATTTTCAGCATGACATCATATGCTTCAAATATGTAACTTCATTAAATCTTATTTTATTTTGGAAATATATAATTTTTTTATAGGTGATGAATATTGTGGTGACAGAACTGTAGGGAAAATACATGTGCCCCAACTCTGTTGTGATGTCCATTTGGCAATGTTATTTTATGTTGTCAAATAGTGCATATGTCATTTTACCTTGTGTTCATTATCTCTTTAGTGTTTGCTGCCGTGCTCATTGCGAGAAGAATATAGGATTATATTACCTTATCTGATCATGTATTGCTCTTGTTTTCGTTTATACGTCACATCCAACATGCTTTTCATAGATATAATTTTCAGGATTAATAATTGTTTTCTGGTCACTATTTTGAACCAAATTCACATGGTTATTATCGATCAATTACACGCTTGTAGATTAATAAATAAACTTCTCAAAATGTGAGACTGGTTTTATCACACTATAACAATAGTAAAAATAATAACCTAATAAAAGCAAGACACTTTATTTGTTTTTCAGCAATCTGTGACGTTCGTTACTGTCAATAACCACTCATTAAAGCTCTTCGTTATGGCAAACTTGCAAAAAACCCATTATATTTTGAAAAAGGTGACCGGAAAATAATGACTTTAATATGATGCAATTGACGCGAGTTGACTTTGGTTGGTGGAGCGAAAGAGGAAGTTGCGAAGTGAAGGGGTGTAAGCAGCTCGCTGCTGCTGAGCCGCCCGAGCGCTCACTGGAGCAGCCAATATTAGACACAAGATCGCTCATTTGAGCTGTGCTACTGCTGATATAAAGAAGGGAACAACATCGTCCACATGTGCATGTGTTCCGGTTTCGAAATAGCCAACGACTAATGCAACGAAAGGTGTAAGCACGTCTCTATTTGACAGCAACATTGGCTTCATCCTTCTAGAAAAGCTAACGCATTAGCCACCCGCTGTTAGCATCGGTGTAGCCGAAGCTAAACAAGGGATTCTAAGTCTTACTGCTCATGTCTCCGGTTCTGGATCCGATGTCACATATCAGCGGCGTGATATGTTCTTATAGGGTGTGTGCTGACCACCACACGGCGGTTTAAACGGCGTGTTGACAGGTTACTTTTCATTTGAAACCACCCCATGGTGGAGCGCTTTCAAGGGACTGCGTGCAAGGTTCACTCTGGCCGGCTTGTTTTTTCAGAGTCACATGCTCAGCATGTTTTTAAGCTTTCGCTTAGCGTGGCCTGACCGGCTGGGAGACCATGAAAAAGCTCATTTGTGGGTCTAAAAGCTAGTGCTACGTTAACTAACGGTAGCCTCCTCTCCGGCTAAGTGACTAAGGCTAATCCAGAAACCACGGAAATCAACCTCCAACCATGGTGAGTACGCTCGTGTTTTCCTCCACAAAATACAAAGTCTCGGAGCTTTATGACGCAACGTGTGTCAACATTTCTGTCGTGAACCCGGGAGTCACGCTAGACACACGAGAATATCATGGCTTACAAGTACATGAGTAAATGTTGTGTAGCGGTTTGTGTCATCACGAAGACGCCCATCTTACTTAACTGAGTGTTTCCTCTCAGTTGTGTTCACTCTCAGCATGTTGTGGCTCATTTGAGGAATTCAGACCCGCCTGCTGCAGGGGAGGCTCCTGAGATCCTTCGCTTTTTGACCTTAGCAGCTAGTTTTAGTACGGCTTCTGTTGGCCTAAAAAACTATAGCATCCAGCCCTTTACCAATACCCCCCCCTGAATTGAATGTGTTGCTCTATCGTTGGTTGAGATGATGATGTTATAGGTTGATCTTCCGATGGGTTGAAATGTGAAGAGCTATCTTTTAGGAAACTACAAGAGTGTGAGCACTATGAATTCCGTCGCTGCACTCTTTGTTTATGTTTTTAAATATGATTCCTTCTCTATATTTGGGCCTAACTTTGTTTTTTATTGTCGTTCAGGCTTCTGAAGAGTCATCGCTGCGCGCTTTGGAAGGTCTGATGACTGAATTCTTCCATGGCTACACCACAAATGAACGAAAGAAAGAAATCGGTATGTCTGTCCAACACACCAAATCATTTTCTGCAGGTACTAGGGCTGTTGCTAACAACGATGACTAGTCACCCACAAACTTTACTGTTAAAGTGTCATTAGAAAGCAAAAAAATACTTATTATAAACACTAGTTATATAAGTTACAACCATATTGACAGTCGACTGGTCGGCATATGACGTTTACCATAACACAACCCGTCCGACTGAATTGCTGTAAATAGTTAATACTGATTTGAAACTCAACATTTGAACTGCTTGAAATGTGGTTTGAATCGTTTGCTGGCCTCAGCAGTTTAGTAGCTAATCATTTGCACACAGCCTGTGCAATAATGTTTAGACAAATATTCCTCCGTTTTTAATAATATATGGAATAAACTGAAGCTATTAGGGATGGACGATGTGGACAAAAAAATGTCATGATAAATGTTATTTCGACTATTTTATGATGACAATTGATGGTGGAGCTGGTCACCAACATCATCATTTGTTTGTGTTTAGATATAATAGTAAACTAAGTGTAGAAATGACAAATTCAATGTTTCACATCTCTGGTAGAAGCTGCTCGTGTCTGCTCTGTCAGTTGATGGTCTACTTTAACGATGGACCATATGGACATATTTCCCAGATACTGTTATAGAATATCCAACTATTTTCACTTCGGTGTTTCGCCAAGGCGCCAGCGCATCGGGAGACCTGCATGTGTTGATGTGAACCAAGGCAGACGACCGCATCAGAGAACCCATTAGGACAACTCCTTTTAATAAAAAAAAAACTGATCCAGAGACTCAGTCGACCAATGTCATTATAAGGTTTCCTGTATTAAAAGTTTAAAACTACTATTGTGATCTAAAGTCCACCAAACGCTCCACAGCTGCCACACGCCCGTGTCGGCTGTGAAACGCTGCGGCGCGCCGTCATCCAATGCAACGAATGAGCCGTGTGTTTATCGAATTCATCGTGATATGCAGAAAACCGATTTATTTTCACTAATATGTAACAGTAGGATCTGTATTTTTAGTTTTTGGTCTGACCTTCTCTTTTCATGTAATTTGAAATCCACTTCCTGTCTTCGACCGCATCACCTCGGTTTGTGATCTGACTAACTTCCTTGTTTGTGCAGAGGAGCTGCTGAATAATTTTGCACAGCAGACTGGAGCATGGCGCCACTGCTTATTTTTCCTTTCCAACACTCAGAACGAATATGTCATGATGTACAGCCTCACAGTATTTGAAGTAAGTACTCTAGTGTCTGGAGTATGTTCATGTTGAATACAGCAATTCATGTACATTTGAGTAGGCTGCAAAACTGACATCATTGTTTATTTTTAAGTTGAATAACTGAAGTCAGAAGTAAGGAATCAACTACAAATATGTTCTGTTATTGTCCTCTATTAAAGATCCACGATTGATTTAAACGGATATATATACATACACACACACACACACACTAACAAGCAAGCCTCATGGTTATGTCATGACACAGTTGTTTCTGACCTGCAGAACTTGGTGAACAAGATGTGGATTGGCCTTGCGTCTCAAGACAAGATGGAAATTCGTAACTGTCTGCCCAAACTCCTGCTTGCTCAGCATAAATCTGTGCCCTACTTTATTCGCAACAAGCTCTGCAAGGTCATCGTCGACATCGGTCGCCAGGACTGGCCGATGTTCTATCATGATTTCTTCACAAATACTCTTCAGGTAGGTCCTGGCAGCAATGATATTTATCACCTTACTAAGTCGTATACTTTCATTCACTCTCCTTCACAACAAAGGGGTTTGACTGGTTGGTGACTGTAATTCAGATTCTATGGGTGGCTTTGTCTTAGTTCCCCCATCTTTCCTGCTCGTCTGGCTCCACCAAACCTATCCCTGGGGGAATATAATTCATCATGTTTAGAGGATTCCTTCATTTGCTTTCCTCAGGATTCCACCGCTTCCTTCCCTTAGCCAGTTCTACTTGATCGACCTGCTTTAAACCAGGACCAACAGCAGAAGCAAACGATGCATTGCCATGATATTAATGGATGAATTATATGCGCAGTTGATCCAGTCTCCTGCTTTGGCGCCACTCGGTCTTGTAATGCTGAAAACCACTTCGGAGGAGCTCGCTTGTCCGCGGGAAGACTTGAGCGTTGCCAGGAAAGATGAGCTGCGCAAACTTCTGCTGGATCAGGTACCGACTGTACTTGGACTGCTGACAGGTGAGTGCCAATAGAATGTAAAGGAATTCAGCAGTGACTTCGGATTTCTGTGTTTTGTTTTTAACAATTTTGTTCCTTCCCAACCTGAAGGTATCCTGGAGACGTACTGGGACAAGCACAGTGTCATCGCATCCACTCCTCCCCCATCACCCACCTCAGGCCAAAGTCGTAAGTGGACTGTTGTATTTTTCAATTTCTGCTGTGCTAACCTCTGTTATTCTCCAACAGTGGAACTGCTTGGCAGCTTGTTTCAGGGCAGCCAGTACTCGAAGCTGCTCTGCCAACCCATGGCATCTTTAGACAACGACAGCCATCAGCTCTGCTGTCTGGTTCTGGAGTGTTTGGCCCACTTGTTCAGCTGGATCCCTCTCTCCACGAGCATCACCCCCTCCCTGCTGGCCTCCATTTTTCATTTTGCACGTTTTGGTTGCGATCTGCGAACGAAGTCCAAGAGCGGATCCTTCATATCGTCCACTTCCACCTCATCTAACGGACAGCTGAACCCGGGGACGGTGGCGCCGGCGTCCAACGGACGAAACGGACAGCAGAGCGAGAGCAGCAAGGTGGACCGTGCCAAGCTTGGAGTGCTCGCCATGACCTGTGTCAATGAACTAGTGTCCAAAAACTGTGTGCCAATGGACTTCGAGGAATATCTGTTGCGCATGTTCCAGCAGACTTTCTTTCTCCTCCAGAGGTTAACACGCGAGAACAATGCTCACACTGTGAAGAGTCGACTGCAGGAGCTGGACGAGAGGTTTGTCCACTCACACACATGCTGCTCAGGATTGATCAAATTTGAAACTGATGTGTTCAGCAAACCATAAAATGGTGGGATCTGAAAAAAATTCACACATATGTTGTTTTAATGTCTTAAAATGCAGCTGGTTTCCTCTTACAGATTCTTCCAAATGAGTGAAGTCTAGCAGAAGACGTTTTCAAAATATTTTGCTATTCTCTATAATAAGTGACCTAGAATATATATTTTGTCTGAGTATAGCAGCTGAATAATTGACAAATAAGATCAGATTTTAATTCTATCATAATGTAATGCACTGTTTGGTAGTTCACAAGGTCACGTCTGCGCAGTTCATGTGATGAATGAGCAAGAAAACAAGTCAGTGAGCCACAATGAAATGAATAGGTTGGAGGAATTTTATCCGCCATGTAGAGAAGTGCCTCTCATGCCAGACACCAGGGAACTTGAAACTGCGGAAATGTGGCTTCAAAAAATTATTTAAGGCCACATAGATCTGGAACATGAGCACCGATAGGTTTGAAAGATATAAACTGTAATCGAGTGTATGGTCTCCTTCTAATCTAACTCTTGCCCCACAGGGGCTGGGAGAGGCTCCACCCCCATCGTAACAGGAATGAGCCAAACATTTCTAGTGATAGAAAAAGTCAAGTATATTTACTGTATTACATGCTGTAGAATGTGGCTTCAAATTCGCACCATATTTCATCCCCCGAGGGCATGAACTGCTGCACACAGTCTGAGTCACTGCACTGAGGAAGTGAGCAATCTTCAGTGAAAGCAACATGAGAAAGTCACTTTTTTTTTCTTTTTTAGTTTTGCTGCCTTACTATAAGTTAAAATAGTAAACTTACAAATTTAAATAATTGCATAAGTAAAGGATTATAGACACACTTGAGAGGGTAAAAATGTGTCATTGTGCTGCAATAATTTTCCTCATTCAAATATCTTCACTTATATTCTCTTCTTATGGTCTGTGTTGTCCACTTTTTGTCGCAGTAGTATCTCTCTTATGTCATATCTCACTGGATGCAGGCTTTGAAACACATCCTGACCTGTCATGGTTACTAGGAAACTCAGTACTTCATGGTTGTTGAAAGGAGGTCTTTAATTCAATGTTTGTTCTTTTGATGCTGTTTTAAATATCTGTGCCAGCTTCAGTGAACCAAACATTCTGTTTGATGATAAAATGTCATCGTAATTTTGCAGTTACTTGGAGAAGTTCACCGACTTCCTGCGCCTGTTTGTCAGCGTGCACCTGAGGCGGATCGAGTCTAGTCCTCAGTTTCCTATTGTTGAGTTCCTCGCCCTCCTCTTCAAGTTCACGTTTAACCAGGTAAAGGTCATTTTAATGTTATACTCCAGCAGTTGGAGGCAGTAATTGCTGAAGCTCTCTGTCTCCACAGCCAACACATGAGGGCTACTTTGCGTGTTTGGATATTTGGAGTGTGTTCTTGGACTTCCTCACCACCAAAATCAAAAGTAGACTGGCTGATAGAGAGAGTGTTCTCAATAGGTAAGTAGCTGACTCTTGTTGCTTTACCAATACAAGCATGACATCAGGTGTTCAAAACGGCAATCGATGTCTGTGGTATTTAATTTAACTTAAGTGTAATTTAACTTAAGTTAATTTAATTTAAGTATCATCTGGACTTTGTCCTGACACCGGATTAAAAGGCGACCCCATGTGGTGCGTTGCAGAAACCTTCGGCGACACAAAATGAAGATACAATTGTAACAGATTGACCGAAATCTTCCTTCATGTACCTGCTTGAATACACACAAGAATATATATATTTTTTCTCTACAGGTACAAAGATGCCTTGGTTCTTCTGCTGAGGGAAGTTCTAAATCGTATCCAGTTCAGATTCAACCAGGCTCAGCTGGAAGAGCTGGACGATGAAACCCTGGATGATGATGTAAGAAAATGTCGGGTGAAATAAGTCAATTTATGGCCCTTTTTTGTCTCTGTTAGAGCAGTTAAACTTCAAAGCACATCTTCATTTGTCATCTCTCGCTTGTCGTTTGGTAACCATAGCAACAGACCGAGTGGCAAAGGTACCTACGTCAGAGTTTGGAGGTGGTTGCCAAAGTGATGGAGCTGCTGCCGTCACATGCGTTCACAACACTGGTGGGTGGTGTGTTTTTGTGATCAAAATGTGGATGTATAGTGAATTAAGCAGAAAATTTCTGTGCATAAAGTAATTGAAGTTCTACTTTCAACTTTTAAGAATGACTTCTGTTCTCTACAGTTTCCGATTCTTCAAGAGAACTTGGATGTGTACTTAGGTTTGCAGCAGTTCATCGTCACCACTGGTACAAGTGAGTCACATTTTTATTGAATTTTGTTGGCGTTACTTTGCTGCATTGAAAGTCATTGTCGCCATGTTGTGACTGTTCTCAGGCCGGAGACTCAACATCACAGCTGAGAATGACTGCCGCCGACTCCACTGCTCTCTCAGGGATCTCAGTTCTTTACTTCAAGCTGTGGGACGCTTGGCGGAGCATTTCATCGGAGAAGTCTTTGCTGCACGATTCACTGACGCTCTAGCAGTGGTGGAGAGGTGGGTTCCCATCAGATCCCTCACATGTTAGCTTCATGGTTGTGAACTCAGTGGTTGCTTTTCCCTACTGTAGGTTGGTTGAAGTGACCTGCTACGGCTCACAGACCAGCCTTTACGACCTGGAGACCGCTGTGCCTTCCGTGCTCAAGCCCGACCTCATCGATGTGTAAGCCATGTTCAAACCAAACTAGTTGAATCCTGTGTTCACGCTCGCTCTCTCGTCGTTCTGGCAGACACGCTCAGGCCCTCGCTGCACTTCAGGCCTACTGTCACTGGCTCGCCCAGTTCTACAGTGAAGCCCACGGTCAAAACCAGAGCCAGTTCAATAACCTCATAACATCTGCTATTAATGCCAGTTGTCCACTAGTCACTGCCAAGGTAGCGTTCCCTTTTGCTCAAATCTTCAGTCGTCCTTTTTAACTGCTCTGTTATGAGCGTCTTGCTTGACACGTGACTTCCTCTTCATTTAATATGGAGCCTTTCCATCGAGTCATCACCAAGCTTTTTCTCCTTCTCCTTCTGCCACAGGTACCTGAAAAATTGCTCCTGTCATCATGCCACTTAATCGTTTCCATCACGTCGACGGTGCGACCAGTTTTCTTGGTGACTCTGCCTGCTGTTCAGAACATCTTCAACCTCATCACCGGGAGTCAGCCCCAAAGACTGCCCCAAGAGGTCTGCGCTTGCTTCACGAAATCTATTGTGGATTTTTAAAAAACGCTTTCTAAATCCTTGCGTCTGCTGCTGCAGGCTCATCTGCTGGTGTGCCGCGCTTTATCCAACATGCTGCTGCTCCCGTGGCCAAATCTCCCAGAGAACGAGCAGCAGTGGCCGACCCGCTCCAGCAACCACGGCAGCCTTCTTTCCTCTCTCACCCGAGAGTACCGTCTTTTGAGAGGGACCGTAACCATGACGACCAGACGCCATGATCTGAATGAATGTCAGTGTTGCTTGTTAAGTTTCCTGTCTGGACGTCCACGTTTAAGTTTGCCCTCTGTTCTTCCAGTCAAGGCCGTCGTCCAACAAACCTTATCTGTGCTCCGAGACCTTGTGAACAGCATCTCCGGGGAATCCACCAAATCCCGCCAGATCTGCTATCAAAGTCTCCAAGAATCAGTCCAGGTGTCGCTCAGCCTGTTCCCCATCTTCATCCAGCAGCCAGGTCACTAGCTCTCCCTCTTGCGTCGTCACCGTAGGTGTTTTTCCTCAGCCAATGTTTTGCTCCTCTGCAGATGTGACCGACGAGATGCTGGCCTTCTTCTTGACCCTTTTCCAAGCACTGAGAGTTCAGATGGGCGTGGCCTTCACTGGGCAGATCATCCACAACTTCCTCAGCATGTTCACCAGGTAAGAATGTTCATGGACAATGATGTTTTCCCATGAAATGGTGATTTGTAGTTTGAGTAAAGAGGAAGTTTGAAAGTTCTTTGCAAAAGCTTTAGTGTTTGTCTCTGTTTTATCTTTCAGGGAGCAGCTTGCAGCGAGCATTTTGAATGAGGGAAGCGCTGGCTGTCGCGTGGTTCAGAAGTTTCTGAAGATCCTGCAGGTGGTGGTGCAAGAACCTGGCCAGGCCTTCAAGCCCTTTCTCCCCAACATCCTCTCCCTGTGCATGGAGCAAGTGTACCCTGTTCTAGCTGAGGTGAGTCAGCCAGTGTTTTATGACTTGCGTCGGTCACCTGGACTCACCTCTGCTGTCTGTACCTGAACAGCGCTCCTCCCCTGACGTCAAGGCGGAGATGTTTGAGCTGTTGTATCAGATTCTGCACCAGAACTGGAGGTATTTCTTTAAAACATCAGTCTTATCGAGTGTCCAAAGAGGCGTTGCAGAAGAAGCCATGGAGAACGAAGCTCAGTTCACAGCCGCTATGCAGGTGAGATTGTTTTTTTAATCACCCGACAGCACTATTTGTGACACTCCACGGTTGAGTCATGTTTTCATGACTTGGCGTGGGAGTGTCGTGGTGAGACATAGCTGTCATTTATGATTGTTGAACAACTGCGGGGTGGAGACAAATCAGTTTAAACAGATAAGTAATTCAAGGCTCAGCTAAACTGTTACTTGTCCTCCTCAGGCTTTTGGACAGTCGTTCCTGCAGCCCGACATCCACATCTTCAAACAGAACCTCTGCTACTTGGAATCCCTCAACAGCAAGCACAAGTTGTACCACAGAGTAAGTTGCACTTGCAGGACGGCGACTCGGAAGACGTTGTTGCCATGGATGTAACGCTCGATTCCTGATGTCTCGCAGAAGCTTTTCCGGACTTCCATGCTCTTCCATTTCATCAACGTGTTGTTACAAGTCCTCCTTCACAAAAGTCACGACCTCCTGCAGGAGGAGATCACCGTCGCCATTTACAACATGGCCTCCGTGGACTTTGATGCCTTTTACTCAGCCTTCATGCCCGAGTTCCTCAACGGCTGCCAGGGAGTGGACAGCAACCAGCGAGCCGTTCTGGCACGCAACTTCAAGCTTGAACAGGTACTGAAGATGCTCCAGTGAGGTTTTGTTCCGTGTCTTAATCCAGTTTCTTCTGCTCCAGGATCTGCCTTCGTTCACTCAGAGCGTGCAGCGGCTAGTGAACGACCTGCGCTACTACCGACTGTGCAACAGCAGTCTGCCCACTGGCACTATCAAGCTATAGCACGACGACTGTGTCGACCACTTTTGAACCGACGATGATGTTCATGGACTGCCTGTGCTGACCACTTGCCCAACACTCCTTTCCCAAACTGGGAATTTTAATTCACGTGTTAAAGGTCGAGTCATTGGAGTTTCAGGATGCTGCTGATGTTTTTCTACTGTAGTTTGTTGGCGCTATTTAAAAACCCAAAAGCAGAGCCCTCCTTATTTGTTGCGAATGAGTATTTGGCAAAAATGTAAACCTGGTCTGCCGATGGCTTTCGCCCCGGAACCGGATTAGTCTGAGCCAGGCCTTTTATCTCACAGCCCTGCGTCAACGCTGGGCTGGGACTGAGCACTTTCAACTCCTTTTGAGTTTTTAAAATGTCTGCTTTTGTTGATTTTTGCCTTTGACAGACTCTCAACTATCATTCCATTCTGAAAGAGAAACTCTCCTTAATAAAGTTAATTAAAGCAATTTTTTAGTAAAATCAAAATCGCCTTTTTTTCCTGAACGAACACAGTATATATTTATTTTTTTGTTCTCCCTATAACAGTACGATGGATAAAATGGTCGTCCTTGTTCACTTCTTCCATACGAAAACCTTCAATTTGAGATGTTCCTGCTTCGGTAAAACATCACGAATGTTGGTGAAACAAAGCCTGGATTTTTGTTGATGTTTTTCCAAAAAGAACAACTGAAGTCCACAACTTTGTTAAGCTAATAAACACCAGGGTGAATGGTCGAAGAGCGCGTGCATGTGCGTCACCAGAATTAATTTAAAGGTACGTGATTTGGTTTTAACTAATGTTCAGTTAAATGTCAGTCAGTGAAATGTGTTTGAACGAAAAGAGCGACGTAGGCTGCATGAGTGTGTGGCTAAATGCAAATGTATGGTGATAAACTTCGTGGCGTGTATTAGCCAACTAGCTTGCTAACTAATGTAGCATCGGCTTGCTCCCGGCTTCAACTTTAACTCTACTAAAGTACATTATTTTATTTCGTTTATTGCTTTTAAAGTTCTAAATAACTTAGTGTAACAGTTTATTTCAGGAACATTGGAATTTTTTCTCCCGATATTCGCCGTGAATCAAAGTTACCTCGCATAATATTGTAAAAAAAAAAAATAATTTTCCAACTTAAGTCTTTGATAACACATAACGCGTTTAAGAACTAACATAACCCGAGTTCCAAATCAAAGCCAACGTGCGTTTGTTGTTGCGTGTCGGGTTTATTTAACGAAGAGCGCGTGAGCAAATGTTTGGATTCACGGTGAAAGTTTAATGTTGCACAAATGACAGACGCACCTTCGCCATCACATGTTTTGGTCAAATAGTCAAAGAAGGGGCGTGGGGTGGAGAGAGGGGACTATTTTAATGGCGTTTCATTGAGACGGGCTCGTCCGACCAGAGGCGTGATGTTGCAGCGATGCTTACTTCGATCACTGGCGTCTTCGTGGGTCCGAGGAGCCAAGAAAAGTCTCCTCGTCAGATGTCCTCCTCCAGTCTTCGCTGGACTCCGACATAACTCAGGTAACACTTTTACAAGTTTCCCTTCAAAGAAGCATCGTTTCACCGATAATTCTCGCGTGTATGGCTCGCATTTATCACTTATTTTCTATATAATAGCGTGTTTGCCACCGAGCGTCACGTTGCCAGATCAACTCCACAGGTCATGAACTGGAACTAGGTTAGAGGCACCGAGATGGTGATAGTGACATGTTTGTTGTGGGACCGGAATCTATCTGCGTTATAGACCCAAACGTCACCCGGTTCTATTTCCTTTTTAATTCAGTCCAGCCGGGAGCCTCTCGTGGCGATCACATGCGTGTTCCATTGACTGCATGCTGTCAGTCATTATAGCCGCTCTTCTGTTTGTAGATTGACGACTTGGATGGACGACATACTGACGTTGGCTTGTTCTAAAATACAGTGCTTAGTTGCGCTCATTGATAAATGAGGATAAATGATTCCATGCTACCACTATTAATGTAAGAAATATTTGTTCTGAAGCTGCATGCTACTCACTTTTAATACCCAATTTCTTGTCTATAATTACTACATAACTGCTTCTCCCCCAGACATAAGGGAACGCACCCTGGTGGCTGTGAAACCAGATGGAGTCCAACGGCGACTGGTTGGACAAATAATCCGCCGGTTCGAGCAGCGGGGTTTCAAGCTGGTGGGCCTGAAGATGCTGCAGGTATTGCCCATAAGACTTTAATGCAACAGAGTTATTGTCATCTGAAATCCTTCTGTGACCCTGAGGTCTCTGAGGACCTTCTGTCTCAGCACTACTGCGAGTTGAGGAAGAAACCTTTTTACCCCAACCTGCTCAAGTACATGACCTCTGGCCCCGTGGTTGTCATGGTAGGACGCAGCATAATCCGTGGTGTGGTTCAGCTGCTCAACATAGTGTTGCTTGTGCTCTTGGGTCCAGGTCTGGGAAGGTCTGGATGTGGTGCAGACAACTCGCACCATGGTTGGTCCCACCAATCCGGCTCAGGCTGCGGCGGGGACGGTCCGGGGCGACTTCAGCCTGCATGTTAGCAGGTGACCAAAAACCCTTTACTGTAACCTCTGGAATCAGTAGCTGACACAGCACATGTTGATTTTAGGAATGTGGTCCACGCCAGTGACTCTCTTGAGGGCGCGAAGAGGGAGATCCAACTGTGGTTTCAGGGTCAAGAGCTCTTGAACTGGGACTGCTGGGACCAAAGCTTCACCAGTGAGAGCTGAGGAGTGGGATCGCAGAGAGAGTCAGAAACCTTTGGTGCTTGCTGGAGAGCTGGAAACTTTTTACTGTTGCTAACAAGTGATTTACCTCAACAAAGTGCACTTCAATTTATGACGTTTCAGTCTGAATTGTTCTCTATATGCAGTAAGATGTTTGCCTCAAGAGACATCACCTGCTTTGTTCTGTGTGACCTCTGAAAATCATATTGTCGAATTCTTGAAAATCATTTTGTCTATTCTTAAACTTCAACTCGTGATATATTCATTTTTTTTTACATTTAGAATTAAAGGTTTTCATGATGATCAAAATAAGTCCTGTATTTAAGTCTAAATTTCAGTGTTACAATGTGAAGCTCTCATAAAGAACCATAGCAGATGAATGAATATCATGTGTGTTTGTGCAATCCCTGAAGAAATCAGACTTGGAATCTTGACTTTTTTAAATATATCAGGTTACCTACCGCACAATTGATGTTCTGAAAGACTGTGAAAGTGTTTGTATCTTAATAAAGATCAATAATAAAAATGGAGTCGTGTCGGTGTTCATGTCTCTTTTTGCTCTGAAGTTTTGTGAGGATCGGAGTCCAGCCCCCGACACCCTGCCTGCACTCTCCTCTTCGCCTCATGTTATCTCTGGCCTCTCATCTGGATGTCATTTTTGACTTGAGCCATTTTGTTGCATTCAGATCTGATTCATTTCAGAGGCATTTTTGATGCAATAATTTTATATAAAACATTAGGGGGAGCAGTGACCTGTGAACAACAACAACAGCTCATCTCCAGAGTCACTCGATGCTGCATTATTTCATGTATTATCTTCACACTGTTTCTCTGTAGGATCCCACTCAGGTCTGATCTCTCATTCCAGGGCGATCTTCTGCTTCTGCCTCTCCATCGCCTTCTCCAGTTCGGTGGCCCTGCGCTCGTCCTGCGGGAGGCGACATCAGGAAAATGAGGAGGTGCAGCAGGTCAACTCCACACGCGTCAATATTTGAGAAAGCGGTCAAAGTAGGTTGTGTTATGTAAGTCAGTGCTGAAAGTCAAGGTCGAGCAAACAGACGGGGAGAACATGAGCACCTCCAGCAGGGCCTTCTGCATCATGATCTGGCTGTAGACTTTCACTCCCTCCTGCGGGGACACCCTTCGGAGTTCCTCTTTCTTCAGGGAGAACAGTTGTGCCGCGTTCAAGATCCCCAGGCTCTGTACGGTTCTGACCCAGAGACACGTCCATGGTTTTATTGTCAACGATCACAACACTGTTATCATGGCGGCCCGACGCATGGTGGCGATATTGGACCATTTAATCTAGTATCAAACTCAACGGCGCAGAGTAATGAAAATAATAACGCTGTTAAGAATTGAATTACTAAAAAAGCTAGGTATGTTTTCATATTTTACGGACCCCTCGAGGTTTCATGTATGTGTTTATTTTTTTGGATGTGACATGCATGAGTTTATTTTGTGAAAATGATCTCGAGATAAAAACATAAACTCATGCATGTCACATCACAAAAAATAAACTCACCGAGACAAACGATATCTCGTGATAATTTTTTTTTCCATTTTTTGCATTTTCTTGATCCTTTTTTACAAATACAAAACGTGTGATAAATAAGCCATTAAACATGAGTTAAAACTATTATAATCTATTGACAGCCTTACTTTAAACAATTGAGAAATATACAACTGCGGAACCTTAAATATAAGTAAATATATATACAAATGTGGAGCATGTTCCCCAGCCCTTACTAAAAAAATGGTTTGCTTAGGACCCTTTATAGGAAAAGTGGAACTGACTCACTGTGGGCTGAAGCCCTTGCTGCTGAGCCAGGTCTCCACCTCTGATGCAGAGGAGTGGTAGTTAAGGGGGGCAGCGCTCCCGGCGGAGCGGGGCACCACCAGAGCACGGGACGAGCCTTTCTTGCCTGCCAGTCGTTCCAAAAGCTCGTCGTTCATGATGAGGACTGAAAACACACAGACATTGGCATCTGATGCGCTGTGACCTGATGTGAACAGAGGTATTGATGGCTTTTGTTGTATTTTCAAAATCAGACTGGAATGTTTATATTGCTGATAGTTTTTGTCAGAATGGAGACAGCAAAGTATGGCAGCGAGATTATAAAAAAAACAATGTCTGACTTTTGAATTTAATGTCACAAGTTTTCTGACTGCGTGGTGATCCGCCTCTTCTCGCCCACGGACAGCTGGGCTCTACCATCCTGCCAGGACGTGTGGAGGACACTCCATGAATACATTAGTACTGTGACACATTTTTCAAATTTTTTTGGCTTTCCATCTTTTTTATGACTTTTTTTTCTTTCCCCAGAAGTAGAATTTGGAAATGTGTTTAACCACTAATTTCCTCATGACTAGTTGTTTATTGTGGATCACTCCAACAGACACATTTTTTGAATATTGCTATTCAACAACAAATATTGATGTTTATTTGATTTAGGTTTTTTTCACATATTATTTCTTGGTATTTTGTTATATTAACATCTTAATTATATGGGGGTTTTTTTTCAAAAATGATTACTTTTTTCCTCATATGACCTCTAACCCTCAACTTGGTGGAGGAAATAAAGTTACCTTTATTTCCGTTGTCTCCCTGCAGTGGCAGTGAAGGCAAGACCATGCTCTGAGGTCTCATGGTTGGGCTTGTAGCGGTGGGGCTGGTCCCATCTGAGCTCGGCGCAGCATATGAAAAGTACTTTGACCTCGGGGAGAGGGACGTCTTCTGTGAAGGGGAGGCACTATAATGAGCATGAATATCATGTGCTTTTGTCAGGGTCAAGAAGAGCTGTGGTGACCGTTGACTCTCTGCGCAGCAACTCGCTGCCCCGCTCTGTGCTGCTCAGGGCGGACAGAGGCTCCAGAATGTTGGAGGGAATGAAGCCAATCTGGTCGTAACGATTCCGACACTTCCACCAGCGCTTCGACGAATCCAGGACCTAATGAAACAGAGTTGAACCGTGGACATTGGCGGGAAAAGATTCACCTACTTCCCTACAGCGTCTTCACCTCGAGTGTTTCTCCCTGCTGCACTGAAAGCTCACTGCTGTTCCTCGCCACAAAATCATAACTGCAGCAGTAAAGCCGCTCTCCCTCCGGTGGGGCTCCGTCCACTTCTCTGAAATCATGATGATACACCAGTCAGCCGCTGTTCAGGTGCTATTCCGAGGTGCACCGTTCGCCTGCACTTCCTGCTCAGTTTGTGTGAACATTCGAATGTAAATTTACACTGTAGATTAGAAAAGGTGTCTTTAAACACTGTAAAAAATGTGTCGGTCAACATTTTTTTCAAGTGTGTTCTGCTCTAAGGTCAAAGCCACTTCCATAAATGGGAGTCCATCTCAACACCACTTTGTCTACCTTATGTCATTGAATGCGTCTGGGTAACTCTCAGTAATTGGTCTTAAATTCAGATAAAAAAACCCTCACACTTAATAACTTACTCTGCTTGTTCACCGTGATGCTCCTCTGTGTGACTAACTTGAACTCTTTGTCTTTCCAGATGCTCTCTGAAGGCCTCTTGCTTGTGCTGGGATTCAACAGGGTCTTCCACCGATCTACCAGAAGAGTTAACAGCCGGAGGCTGCCATCGGTCCAGGAACACCGGCGAATATGGAGGTACAGAAACACTAAGTTGGGATCTGGAGAGGAAGGCAAGGATGAGTAAACCTCCAAAGATGGACACAAGCAGAGCGACCGACCGACCGACTCACCGAGGGGAGTTCCAGTTGGGTCCTAATGAGGTCCACAGCTGTTTCTCATCTGCAGTCAGGTTGTCCTGGAGGAAGGAGACTGCACCACTGGTCATAGCTGGACTGAGAACTGATGCAGCCAAAGTTGAATCTCCAGTGGTCTTCACCATCTGAGACAAAGGCACTCAGCGACGGGAAGTGACAATGTTTGAACTGTGGAGAAACTCACCAGTCGAAGAGGAACAAAGACGTGATGGAGCAGCGTCGGTGCGTCTGGCTGAGATATCAATGACTTCAGACGGTCCTAAAAATAACACGGGATGCGCTGACATTAGTAATGCAAAGATAAAAACACGTTGAGCTCTTGGTAGTCAGGATTTAAACCTGCGCTCACCAGAAGACAGAGCGAGTACTTGATCTTCTGAAAGATGTCAGTGAATTCTTCCTCAGATGGAGGCTGGGCCTTCATGGCCAGCAGGTCATCTGCACACAAAAGATGGGGCCCACTATTTCAGACTCATGGAAGCATTATTTATCCTCTTGTCGGACGGTTATGTAGTTACACCTGTAGCATTAGAAGTAGCCAATTCAAGGCTCCACCTTGTATTTAAAAATGACATCACCTCCAGCACATGTCTGACTAAGAGGCCACAGCTTGGACTTTTCCTGTCTTTGTGTGCCTCTTCCACCGATCTGTTTCGAAAACGCCCAAATCTTCGTTTGTAAATCTGCAGTGAGCTGATGTGCTCGAAGTGTTAGGGTGTCAGCGGCTCATGTACATGAGATTGAGTCATCCCAACCTGAAAGTTAATCATCCAAAAAAATAGACTGTTCTTTGTCCTGCCCAGCATAAACACTCATCTGAGTCAGTCCCAGTGTTAAAGGTGTGGGGCGACTCTAGCGTCTCTTACAACCATAGTTTTACGATTCAGCTACTCATTTTACGTGATCTGTTTTCCCGCAGATCAAAACTCCTGAAGGTTTGATGTGACAGGTTTTTTCCTACCATCCTGATCATTTTTCTTCTTGCCCTTCCGGCTCCTCTTGCTCTTCCTCTGGTTCAGGACACTCTGGGCATCGGCCGTCTGCTGCAGACGCATCATGAAGCGCTCCACGTCATCGAAGCAGTGGTTAATGATCTCCTGAGGAGGTGAGGATATTTACAGCAGGGAGGTTTGTCAAGCTTTATACTGACAAATATGGTGAAATCAGACATTGGGATTAATGCAAAAGCTTGATATCTGGAAACATATATAATAATTCAAGGTGTATATGAGCTTCCCTTTCCACTTAAAACTTCTGTTCAGTTGAAGCCTCAGCAGTGTTTTGCCCTACTGGTTAGCTTTAAGTTAGCATGACTTCCCATACACAACACACTCATTCATGGTCTGAAAGTCTGAAGATGATCACTCACCACTTCCCTTTCTGCATCCAGCTCAGATGCTTGATATGACTTCTCAGTGGCGTCAGTCACTGAAGCAGACAGGATGTTTAGAAACACGAGCAGGAAGCGCTTTTGGACGACAAGTCACATACACGTACCTTTCTCTGAGACAGCAGGCTCTCTATAGATAACATGACCCCCAGGTCCAGGCATGACTTTGACCCCTGAAGGCTTCCGGGGTACAACTGGGGGTGCGGACATCTACAAGGTCAAAAGAGATTTTAATTCACTTGTTCTGCAGTTTAATGAACAAATAAAATGTTTTTGTAACTCAATATAAAACCCCTTTTAAAGAAACCCTTCAAAGTTGACCCTGATATTGTTAAACTCCATATGTTGTTCAGGTATGAATGGCATTTGCTAGTGTGTGTGTTGTCATTGACGGAAACACTACAGGAAAAACCACTGTCACCTGGTATGCAGATGACACAACCAGCCAAACTTCAGATAATAAACACCACAAAATAAACAGTCAGTTTTTACTTATGTGGTGCAAGTCAATGATGTTACTCTGCAAATCCTCACGGGACATCGCTTTCTCAGAAAAACTGCGTCAGGAAAATGTAACCTGAACAAAGGTAGGTGACACAGCGGCTTCTCGAGGGTCAGCACATGGTTCCCGTGTCAGCTTCAAACACTCGATTTATACAGAAAAAGCAGCCATACGCCACTGTACCTTTTGTCGCACTTCGAGTTGAAATAAATCCAAGTGACAGAAGCAAAGCCTCGTGCTGAGCTCTCCGTGCACTGAGCCTCAACCTGGCTCCGTCCGCCTTCCACAGATATGCACAAACGAGAAAAACTAGTCTTCCCTGGAAGTTAATCTGCTTTCACTCTCCTCAGACCGAGACACACACACACACACACACACGCGCTCTGCTCACCTGTGACAGGTATTTCAGCCCAACCTGTGGCCCGTGCCAAAGGGTTAATGTGATCTGCATCACATTCCATTCCAAAAATGTGTTCCTTTAAGCTCCACACCGCCAAGTTTCGATTGAGACTCGTACGACAACTAGCACGGATGTGTTGCTTCATCTGCATTGCAGTTGTGGTTAAGAGTGTTAAAGTGTGGTGTCGGTCACAGTTTTTACTGTGTACCAATAGTCTGGGAAGATGAGTTGGCCCTGACTGAAAATGCCAAAAAACAACTCAAAAAACTCAAAAAATGACTCTAAAACTACTTGTCTGCCATCCTTGGACCATCTGAACATCAAGGAAAGCGGAGAAATTGATAAAAATGCAATCGTCAAATTTTGGTGAATTTTTGCAAAATTCATATGACAGCGATAAGGCCATCATATGCCAGGACCAATTTTTTAAAAAATCACCAAAATTGTGTGTATTTCAATCAATGTCTTTGCTTTCCTTGATGTTCCGATGGTTCATGGATGGCAGACAAGTAGTTTTAAAGTTTTTTGAGTTCTGAAAAAGCGTCATTTTTTTACATTTTGAGTCAGTGCCGGGGCTGGGGAGGTCAGTCGGGCGTGAGAGACTCAGAGGACAACTGTGGCTTACCTAGAGCAGCGTTAGATTTTTGTGGTTTGAGTCACATTATCTGGTGCAAGATCAGAAGAGAGGATCTGAGCTAAGAAGAAATTGTTGGAACAGTCATCTCCAACCTGCCCTTATTAAAATCTGAGCCAACACAATAAAGGAAACAACAATCTAGCTGGTGTGTAATCTAGCGGTCATCTTTCAAGGTTTTCCTGTCCGCTGGAAGTAGGAAATACTGGTCTAGTATTATTATGAGTAATAGTCCTGTGAACATATATTATTTATTCTAACTTTTGCATCTCCTTTATTTGACACCCCCTTTCTGACCCATGACCCTGTGGCTGGTGTCTCGCTATGATCTTCATGTCAGAGGTCACTGTTGGTGCCAAGTAGCCTTTTTTGGATGGAACCCAGGCGTCCGCAGCACAAGCATGGAACAACGTAGTTGTCATTCCTGCCTGAGCTCAGACACCTACTGAATGTAATCTTCAATTTGAGTTGAACAGGGACACCTGCTGGACACACTGCACTCATGGGACACTCTGTGAAACTTTATTTAAATGTCTCGACCGATGCTGCGCTAGAATAAAGTGAGATATGGTTTATTTAAAGCCATACAATAGAAATATAATAGTGACTTAGTAGGCACACGCGTGGTGTCAAAACAAATTTTCAAAGTGTCATGTTATGCTTCTTAATAGTTTATTTACCTGTATGTACCGGATCTACCCAGACATTCCTGCCATCAGTGTTGACATTGCAGTCAGGTACTTTCCTCTGGGACTTTACCAACATTCTTACTCTGTGTTCATCCATAGCAGGGGAGCGTTTTCATATGTTCCCCTGCTACCACAGTGAGACACTTTCTTCAGCAACTCACAACTCTAGCCAGCTGGAACTGAGTTCTACAGTCAAGTGAATAGTGTGACTTACTGCTGCTCCTTTGCCGGTCGGAGGACTATTATCAAGTATTGCGTCTCTACTGCACTGTCGCTGCATGCACCAGATAACACAGATTTTACTTGAAGCATCGTATGTATTTTCAATTTAAGTAACTAACTATCATATCATAAATATAATATCATTGGTTATTACTACCGACTGAAGTATTATTTCTTGGCCTGCATTGATTTTCTACCATTAAATGTGTTGTCATTCTCACATATAATCAAATAAGTACTGCATCGAAATAGTTGGTCATGGTATTGTAGCAATGCTTCTGCTGCTGCTTATTATTTAAGCAACTCTAGTATGAGTACAAGAAGTTACTGGAAATATTTGTATAGGTTAAGCAGCTGCTGATGCAGTAGAAGCAATAGTACTAATACTTGTTCCTTAAGAGCACAGAATTTGTGGTACTGTTCTGTTACTACAATGACAACTGCTACTACCGCTTCACCAATTTTATTTTATTTTATTTTGTAGCAGCGACCGCAAACTGGGATAGTTGAAATAAATTTTTAAAAAATCGATCGGTATATGATATCAACCTCGACGTTTATTGTCCTAACTATCCTAATAGATGCGCAGCTGGGAAAACTATTCCCGAGCTGGCCGCGCGTAACACGATCCACGAGCGTGGGTTTATTTTGGTGATGTGCGGCCCCTCCCCTCTAAGTTCAGCCCCTCCAAACTCCTCATTGGCTGCGGATCCGCTAACTTCTCCTCGTCTTTGGCTGCCGACGGCACAGAGTCTCCCAACACAAGACTCGACACGTGCTGGTCGAATCGCGTCAACAAATCACAATAAGCGCTGAGAATATTTATTTTTCTCACACAAAGATTTCGACTCCAAATTTAGTTGGAAGTTGAAGAACAGAGATCAACAGTTGGATCCAAACTCCGCCCGTGTTCCAGCAGCCTGTCAGCATGGTATGTTCCCCGTTACTGACTTTAAAACGCAGTCTTCCTTCCACGTTTTGGTACTCTAAAGTGAGCAGACTGTTTTGCTACTGCGGCGGTCATGAGGTCTCTCCTCTCCCCCCTCTGCTCTATACATTGACTCCCAGGAATGAAACACGCTGTGCTTTTTCCACTCAGTGTGTGTGGAAGAACTGGAACAATTGTGTTGCTCATATTCATTTTTTTCCTGTCTTACAGCACACTTTAAATTCGATTTTAAGTCTTGATCTCTGTTAAAATCTAAGAATCAATGACATTATGTTTTACTTGAAGTCGAATACTTCTCAGCTCCGCCTGTTATTTCACCACCAATAGTGGAAAAAGTGTGCATAAAAGAGGCTTTATCCTGTCGGGTGCAACCATGTGGTCCAAGAGTTTGGTCAGCATGAGGTGGAACCACAGGAAACTACATGTTTTGCAGACTAAACCCAAGTTATTTACTCACTTGTCAATGCAAATGATAAACTGTTTTATATTCCAAATGATCAATCGAACGTTTCTCCACAAGAGAGAGAGAGCGTCTTTCACTCAAGCGTAGACAGGCTTCATAAAAACATATATCTTTTCCCTCCATTTGTGTGTGCGTTCAAAGATAGCTGCTCCCCTCCACACACATCTGGATGATAGCATCTTCACTCTGTTTGTCTGTTGGTCATATGGTATATATTTCCCTTAACCACTAAAGTATTGTGTTACTAAATAATACTTTTTATACTACTGACCTCAGTTTCCAGGATATAACGACTCTCAAAGGCTACATATATTGTATTAGGCAAATTATAGTTAGTTTGGTCGCAGCTCTTTTTTCTGTGCCACTTTTTTCAATCACTAACACAAGTAAAAGTAAGTCTTTTTGTGGGTTTTCTTTCCTAGATGAGAGGTTTTCCCACTTGAGAGAGTTTTCGATTGTTACATCATGAAACAAACCCTTGTGTTATCTGGTAAAGGTTTTCTATTATAAGAAAGAATCTCTCATATTCCACCAACATTAGCAACATGACGACAGCGTAACATTTGCGGATTGTATATTACAAGCATCAGTGAAATAAATATCATGAAGTAAACTGAAAAGAAGAGGGATACATTTTTATATTTTTGTTCCTCCACTGAGTGACAGAGCTGGTGGCAGAGAGACTGTCAGGGGGCAGGGACTATAAGTGGTTTAAACTGTTTATATCTTTATTTAAAAACTGTCTG
The DNA here is from genome assembly GCF_027744825.2 of Synchiropus splendidus. Taxonomy (NCBI): domain Eukaryota; kingdom Metazoa; phylum Chordata; class Actinopteri; order Syngnathiformes; family Callionymidae; genus Synchiropus; species Synchiropus splendidus. The sequence goes on from NC_071352.1 coordinate 5,709,027, forward strand.
TTTATATTTTCATCTCAGTCTAACCTGAACTAAAACCTCAAGTTTTCCATTTAAACTGCTTGGAAGACGAAATGTTTCCACGTGCCCCTGTCGTCTAATGAGCTGTCTCAGTCCCAGTACCCACAAGTTGACCTCATGTCCACTTGCACGCACCACCCACAGTGTGGTCCAATCTAATCCTTATACTTCTCATTGGAGTGTCCCACCCACTTATTTCCAAGCCTCCCCTTCTCCAGTGGGCTCAGTACTAATCGACTTCCCCCTTGTCTTATGAGAAGGTGCGCGGTTGGGAGACCATTTACATTCCAGAACACTGGCCCGTGTGTCTGTGGACACATACTTTCCTGGGTGACACAGTGTTCCACTTTCCTTGTACTTTTCCATTCTCACCAGCTGCAGCAGCACTTTCACATGATCCAGCAAGGTCACCAGTGTTTGGCACTTTTAGAGACACAAGCATTTCTAGAGAAGACTGTTAACACCGTGCCATGATCGACTGCTAACATTCCTCATGATCAAGGTGACTTTCAGTGTGGAGACCCCACTAGTTTTCCATTTGTTTCCTCATCCTAGTCACTTTCCCTGCTGCACTTTATCCAGCTACTACTGCTTGAAATCATATCATTAATATGCATGTATTTAAATCCCTTTTTATTACGATGAAATGTAAGTAGATTTTTATCGTTCCTTTTTGCTGTGCAGACCCTGCTGTTTCACTCCACGCTATAACATCCTCCTCTAAATGCTGCACTCACTCCACATCTGGCTGCTTTTTAAATAAAGCTTGAATCAATGACTCAACTAGCTCATTCACCATAACACATCTCATAATAAGCACATTAGTCCAGAGCCACTAAACCTCAGCCCATTTCCTCACAGTGTTGTTAGCACTCAGAAGGGATCGCGGTAGTGTTTATGTTGCCCCCTGACCGTGGCTGTTGGTGCACGTTTTACCACATGTAGTTCATGTTGAATGACTGTAGCACATGTGTGTAACCTTGCTGCTTTCACATGGCGGCTGCTGAGTGTAAGCACACATGTGATACTCCAACAACAGAAAACAGAGCTGACCCCTGCGTAGTCTTGCAATAATCTTATCAGCTCTTTCACATGTTTCACACTCTTGTGGAAATGAGGCTCTGGGCGAAGCTGCTGTTGTTTTTGTCTTAGTGTGAGAACATTGTTCCTTTACCTTCAAATGTTCTGAAGGTTCTCCTGCCTTCTTCAGACAGAGAAGCCTCCTCTGGACGGCAGTGAGGACCAAGCCTGGCTGGGTGATGCCCAGTCTGAATCACAGCTTGCAGCTTTAGACAATGGGGATGAGATTGAGGCTGGCGATGAAGACAGACCAGCGTGGGATTCCAAAATCCAGTACGTGCTGGCGCAGGTGGGCTTCAGTGTCGGCCTAGGGAACGTGTGGAGGTTCCCCTACCTGTGTCACCAAAATGGAGGAGGTGAGTGTCACGAACAACAGGTCAGCACAGGTTTTTGGAGATGGTTTTGAGATACATCCGTGGTTTGGGATGTTTGTAATTTGATGCTGCTGCTCCACTCTTCTATTGCACAATGTGCTCAGCTGATTCTTTTAGAATGTGTTCAGCTGCCAGTGGCTCCAGCGTCAGGGAAAACATTTTCAAAATTCTCAACTGTGTGTGTAATATAATTCGGCACCGTGTGAATGAAAGTGTTGGCTCCCTCTGCTGTGTTCAGGCGCCTTCATGCTGCTCTATGTTTTCCTCTTGCTGGTGGTGGGAGTCCCTCTCTTCTTCATGGAGCTGGCTGCAGGTCAGAGCATTCGCCAAGGGAGCATCGGCGTGTGGAAGCACATCTCCCCTAAACTGTCAGGGATCGGCTACTCCAGCTGCCTGGTGAGCATGATGAATCACTTTTGTTGACTGGTCTCTGGACGCCACTCCATATCCAGACTGCTCACACCTGTCAACAATGCCAACACTCCAGTTACACAACATGTGACTGCTGCTTTGCACTTTTTTGGGTCTCCTCTCTTAGAATTCTTCATGCCATCCCTTTCCAAATGAGAACTCCAAACTGAAGTGGTTTACACATGTGTGTTTAAGCTGTGTGAGCACGATGACACCGTGTAAAGTGAGAGGGGCAGCGCACCGTCATGCTGCTCGCATGTTATGCAACAGATCTCTCTCAGTGTGAACAAGAACTCTCTGTATGAATTCCAAAAACGTTTCTAGGAATTTTCTTAGTTTATGGAAATAAAAACTCTAACCCTCAGAATATATTCTAAAGCAGGGGTTCTTAACCTTTTTGATCTTGGGACCCACCTTTCAAAGAACAAATGGCAACAAACAAAACCTTGTGATCATTGCAAAAATATTTTGTCATAGTCATATTCATCCAATTTATTAAAGAAAAATAGAAACAAAACACACTTGATATAAACTGTTGAGAAAACTGGAAAAACTCAATAGAGGTCTGAATAAAATAAATGTAATAAAACCATGTCTAAATATCATAAAATATTTTTATTTAAACTCCAAAGAAGATATAAGTAAAGTGCTAATAAAAGTATCGCCATAAAAATTTTCAAAACTGCTTCGACAGGTGATTTCATTCATTTAGTGTTTTCTTTTGAAGAACATGGTTGTTCACTATCATAGATTTGCAGCTGTCAAGTCAATGCACTGCCATCATATGTAGCTAATGTATTAAAACTGAGAGTCTCGCAACCCTCACGGCCCAAAGGTATAAAACAAAAAAAAACTTTTAGCGGCCCTCTAGGGCCCTTGGTTAAGAATCACTGGTCCAAAGTAAACGTTTTTGGACAAAACAATTTAACATGGAATATATTAACATATAATATATGTTCTCTGTAAGTCTAACTTTCTAAGTTTCTAACTTACTCTCAGGTCTGTTTCTATGTGGCTTTGTACTACAACGTGATCATCGCCTGGAGTTTGTTCTACATGGGGAACTCCTTTCAGTACCCTCTGCCGTGGAACCAGTGTCCCGTGGATGTGGCCACCAACGAAACAGGTACTCGGTGTGTGTGTGTGTGTTAAGTGCAACTGAAATCCGATGCTTCGTTCACCCTTCTTTGTACTTTGTCCTGGCAGTGAGAGAATGCGCCCGCAGTTCTGCGACATCCTACTTCTGGTTCCGGAAAGCTTTAAATATCACAAACTCCATTGAAGAATCGGGAGAAATGAATCCCGTCATGACTGGCTGCTTGTTGGCTGCATGGACAATTGTGGCGCTGGCCATGATCAAGGGCATCAAGTCTTCAGCTAGGGTCCGTCTCCAACGGCCAAATCTCTTTCCCTGCTCTCCCCTCTCACTCTCATCTGCTTCTGTCTTCAGGTGATGTACTTTTCCTCCGTGTTCCCCTACGTGGTCCTTGTTATTTTCCTCATCCGAGGGCTGACTCTGGACGGTGCCATGGATGGGATCACGTATATGTTCTACCCAAAAGTACGTTTATTTTTATGTATAGTACTAATTCATTAAACCAGTCAAATCATTTGTATCTCAACTCTTTCTGGAATCTTTTGTGTTTTTTTTCTCAGCTGGAGATCTGGGGTAACGTGCAGGTTTGGCGCCAGGCTGCCACGCAGGTGTTTTTCGCCCTGGGACTGGGCTACGGCTCAGTCATCGCGTATTCTTCGTACAATCCGGTCCACAACAACTGCCACCGCGATGCACTGTTGGTCTCCGGGATCAACTTTATGACCTCGGTTCTGGCCTCGCTGGTGGTGTTCGTCATCCTGGGTTTCCGAGCCAAGAACATCGCCCTGCGCTGCGTGGCTGAGTATCTATATTTTGCTGTCAATATAAAAAACAACCTCAAGGGTCAGGGGTCGGTTATCTGTGAAATCTTTCCTCACTGAATCTCTATCTCTTTGTCCTATTGAGAGCATCATTGTCTTTAGCGTGACGTTGCTAATATATGTAGCTCCTGAATGTTACAAGCAGATTTTGACCTGTTTTCTCATGCAGGAATCTGGGAGTGCTCAACCTCATGTCGACTCGGGGCAGTGATCAGCACTGGTGGCCCTGGTTCAACATGTCCGACCCGGGATCCGTGTCTGTTCCTGAGTACCGTGAGTGGTACGGTCACTACGGCTCCATGGTGGGCGCAAACATCACCGACTGCAGTCTGGAAGAAGAGATGAACAAGGTCAGACCAAAATACGAAATTAGACTATTGTTGGGGGTAAAATATGGAAGCTATTCAAATAAATACTAAAGTTGAATCTCTTTGTTCTATTGTTGATGGCTGTATATTTCTACAGTTTCATGCTGCACCTTTACTCATACATATTGCAAACAAACGCAGCAAGTTGTTTCATTAGGTGCGGCAACAATAGTAAGAGGCTGAGGTCCCTGTGTTCCCAGGACCCCTTAAGAATGTGGCCTATGCTATAAAGTATCTCCCGGACGAGTAGACAAAAACCCATGTGATGTATATGCTGAAGCTCCTGCGGCAGTGGACACAAGCTGTGAAGTTTCATGTCGAGTTCCTTCCTCTGTTTGTTTTGTCAATAAAACAATACTCAACCAAAGACCTCTTCTTATTGTTGCTTCAAGTGAAGATCTATTTCAGGGTCAGATGCGTATGTATGTTTTTGAACCTCCTTTCTGTCTCTCAGGGTGTGGAGGGCACAGGTCTTGCTTTCATAGCGTTCACCGAGGTGATGGCGCTCTTCCCCGGCAGCCCCTTCTGGTCCACGCTGTTCTTCCTCATGCTCCTGAATCTGGGCCTCAGCACCATGTTTGGTACCATGCAGGGCATCCTCACACCTCTCATGGACAACTTCAGCATCCTCGGCCGCCACAGAACCATACTCACTGGTAACACACGACACTTTGTTTGTGTGTTGATCTATGTCCGCTGTTTGCTTCTAACATGATTTCCTTTCAGTGTCCAGCTGTGCTTTGGGCTTCTTGATCGGGCTTCTTTTCACTCAGCGCTCTGGTAACTACTTTGTGACCATGTTCGACGACTACTCTGCAACTCTGCCTTTAATCATCGTGGTGATTTTTGAGACCTTTGCTGTGTCCTGGGTTTACGGGACGGATCGGTGAGGAACCTCTTTGAGTGACTTTTTCTTTTCACTCCTTCTATCATTCGACTGGTCCTTATTCACTTCAGCTTCCTGGACGATATCGAGGACATGCTGAAATGGCGCCCTCCAGTGTTGTACAAGTATCTGTGGAAGTATGTTTGCCTGCTGGCCATGACTGGACTTCTGGCTGCCAGCTTTTTACGGATTGTCTTTAAAGGACCCACCTACACGTCGTGGAACCAAATCACTGTAAGACCACTTTATAATATCCACTGTTACATTTTTGTGAGTGAATTCCTTGTGTATTTGTGCTTTTAAATTCCCTTGACTTGCAGGCCTCAGAGAAGACTCTGGCCTACCCAGGTTGGGCTTTGGCTATGATCGTCCTGCTCATCGTCTTGGCCAGTCTGCCCGTGCCCATCGGATACCTTCATTCCATGCTGACAAGTCGCAGCAGCCCTTCAAGTGGCGAGGAAAGTGATCAACAAATCCATCGAGAGCTCTACACCAAATGCAACTCCTCTGAACTTCTGGACTCCCAGCAAGTTGCGTCTGAGGAAAACGACAGTCGCCCCCGGACAATCTTCCTGCCGATGGCAAACGAAAATTACAGGCTTCTTTCTCAACTAGAGGAGGACGAACAGGACACCAGAGTGTGAAATTGGACGTGAGGTGTGTGAACAGGACGCCAAAATGTGAAGGGAAGAGAAATGAACAAAGACTGAGTATCTCATACTTGGCTACTGACTCGACAGTCTGGATTGTTGAGGAGCCAGAGTTATTTTTACTGAAGAATGAATAAATTACCATCCTGATTTTTCTAAAAAGAACAAATAAATAGTCTTAGACCCTAGAGTATCAAAACATGAACATATACAGGAAAGTGCTGCTATTATTTGTAGAAACTAAATGTATATTATACTGTGTGAAACACTAGCGTTTAACTTAGTAGATCCTGCCCGACTGAGATGAGTCTGCTGATCGATCAGTATTGATGGTGAGTTACAGATTTTGGCAGCTCCTTTTTTTTTAGGTTGCTGCATGAAAACATTTAGAGTTTTGAATCATTGTGTTGTTGGAATGTGGACAAATATAGGTGTATTTGCACCAGCAAAGACGTGAGTGAATAGATCAGATGTGTTGTGTGTGTGTCTGTGTGAACGAGTTTACAATATGTATTGAGTTTTTATCAGTTTACCTCAACACCCAGTGGTTTTCAGATGAGCCCACATTAGGTTCTGTGTGTGGCAGTATGGCATTGTACTGTAGACAATGACTTGAATAAACGTGTAGTTGAAAATCCAGTTTATTGTCTGAGTACGGAACGTTTTCTCATTTACCTTGATGTGGAAATTCGTGTAACTTCCTCCTTCATTCACCTCTGGAGCGCGAGGGAGGAGGGAGTGAGGAGCGCGAGCGCCGTGCGTGTTCACGCGGGCAAGAGGGCGCGCGGGAGTCCACCACACCGGCCGGGTCACGGAGCCGCGAAGATGGAGGTCCGACCAGACAGGTTTAAGGCGGTCGCTGCGAAAACTCTGGGGAAAATAAACAGGTATTTACAACATTTCCGAACTCTGCTGCGCGTCCCTTTGTTTCCTCTTCTTCTCGCCGTCTCTGGCTGCGGGACAGTCGGCGAGGATGCTGCTCACCGCGCGGCTCCCGGAACCAGAACCGAGAAAGTTTACATGACTTTTCGTTTTAAAGTTGGACCAAAAAAAAAATCACATTTTTTTTATCACGATACTGAAAAGAGAATTTAATAAAAAGCCGCACGTCACGCGCGGTCGCAAAGACGATAGTTTGAGTAACTATCGTGACATTTGTGTGTCGACAGTTTATCTGAATACAAAAACATTCATTTCAACAACAGTGACAGCTCGGATTAGACATATTTAGTATGTTTTGCAGACTAAAACAAAATTCCCTGTGAAATGTTCTGTCAAAACTAAGCGCAGCTGGTGTTTGTTGAGTTTATTTCACGCGTTTGTTAGAGCTTAACGTGAACGATCCAGCTGAGAAGATCGTGTGATTATGTAATGTGGCCGTGAGCTGTTGGCACGACTTGACCAGATGGATCTATCTATCTATCTATCTATCTATCTATTATCTGTCTGTCTGTCTGTCTGTCTGTCTGTCTGTCTGTCTGTCAGTCCTTCTGTCCGTCTGTCCATCTGTCCATCTATCTATCATCTACCCATCGACCCGTCTATCTATCTATCTATCTATCTATCTATCTATCTATCTATCTATCTATCTGTCTGTCTGTCTATTTATCTATCTATCTATCTGTCTGTCTGTCTGTCTGTCTGTCTGTGTAGCTATCTATCTGTGTCTAAGGGTCTGTATCTATATCTATCTGTATCTATGTATCTATATGCGTTTGCATCTGGTTCTGTCTCTTTATAGCTCTTTATAAACATGTTGAAGATCTATTTATCAGTTTATAATACTTTATAGCATCTTAACAACACAATATATATATATATATATATGTGTGTGTGTGTTTTCATTTTTCATGCATGCACCGTTTTTGTAGTTCTAAAAATAGATATCAATTTTCATGGTGAGATCATTGTTTATCCATCCGTCCCATGACAAGTCCGCTGCCATCCTTTTTTTTTTTACATACATCCCATCTTGTATTTAAAATGTATTTAACGTGTACTCTTTGCATCATCATTCATTTGAATGATGCCGTTTCTAAGTTGCTGATGATGTAAAAGTTGATTTCCTGATGATACAGCTAAATCATTCCCCGGTCACAAATCTTCCTGCTGTGAAACAATGTGAAACGATTGTGTGTCATGACAAGCCGGGAAACACGAACCAGTGTGCACGACATTGTTTTAGAGAGAAAAGAGAGATTAAAGTTAGTGATAGAACCTCATGTGTAGCTTTAAGCTTTCACTCTCCCAGGATTTGAGGTAGCAAACCAACGTATAAATCCCGTCCTGAAATAGCCTGTTTTTCAGTCCAGCTGTCGAGCGACGCAAATCCCTAAACTCTCCCCTCCCACTCCCTCCATCCCTGCCCATGTCACTTCCTCCAGCCGCTCCCTCATCCATCCATCCATCCTCCAATCCGTCCATCTATTGAGCTCAGATAAGTTTCATCCTGTCCCAGATTAACATGCAACGGTTGAAGCTTTGTCTCGTCCTGGTCCTCAGTCCTGATGCTGTGAGAGATGCGAAGTATCAAACTGATCGTGAAGGGCGTGTCCTTTGGGCTTTAACTCACACGGTTAAATGATTTCATGTGGAAAAGTGAGTGTTTGGCTCACACAGATGTGAAAAGATGCTCCGTGTGTGTGCAGGAGAGTGTGTGTGTGCGGAGGGCATCCCTGCTCTGGGTGAATATCTGCACCACCACCTCACAGACAAAACCGTGATCCCTCCTGATGAAAGCAGCCAGAAGTCCATCAATTATTTAAAGAAACTCTCCATCAGATTGCATCTGCTGTTTCTATATTAAACTCTACTAGCTAAGCATAAACTACAACGCTGTGAGGCCCAGAAAACACCAGAGCGACCCCCAAAACTGTAACACTTCTTGTACATATCTTTTGATGGAAACCACACGTCTAATGCAGGATGAAAGCCTCACTCTTTCAAGCAGGAAGAAGTCACCTGTTTTTAACACGCTCGCCATTGTAATATATAAATAATGGTGGTGTTAACTATTTAAACAGCTTTTCCATACAGCCATTCAATCGAGTGGTGTTTGTCACACTGCAGTCATCTCCTGGAGATAATGGATCGTTCACTAGAGCAGTTCAAATGCTGAGCAAGTCTCATAGTTAGATTCCTCACGAGTTTTCACCATTGGTCACCATGATGCCTGCTGCTGCAGCATAACAAACATGGCGTCATTTCTTTGAAATGTTTGAACCGAGAAATCACTTTTCATTTCCCTCTGACACCGGAGACAGTAGTAGTGGAGACAGTATGTGTTACACTGCTTTATTTTCAAAACTGTCATCACATTCTTAAAGGAAAAAAAAAAACATATGTTACATCAGTTACCTGAATCATTTTTGGGCTAATCAGTTTACATTATTTTTACTCAGAAGCATTATCATAATATTAATATTGCTGATAGGAAAAAAAAAATAAAAATAAAAATGGCTGATTGTTGACTACTGATATAATTACTTGCAAGCAAATTGTGTTTTATTTGATCAGTTCTCTATAACCTCTTCAATATTCTGTTTGTAGCAAAAACATTTAGATGTTTTTCTTTTACCTGTAATTCAAGTAAAATTTAGCTTAAGTTTGTGCTGCTGTCATGTTGTCAACTATTCAACTCCATTAAAATGAGTTTAAAAACTGGGAAATTGTTGAAAGTCCCCTGTGACATCACCTTCCCAAATGCCTGTCACCGTGTTTATTTGGAGTCAATTTGCATTCAATTATTTCCAGTTTTTATTGCTCATTAATCTACGTTACGATACGTATTGATTTGCATTTCTGCATACAAACCGGCTTTATTAGAGTTCCTTGTTTAAAAAAAAAGCTCATAAATGTGGTAATGAGGAAAACAAGCTAATATTTCCAAAATATTTCAGACGTGTTGGAATAGAGTTTGGCTCGGCTCACAGCATCCAACAGATGAGCTGCTGTATCTCTCGTGCTGCAATGCTGATACAGGTAGAGATGGGGATTCTGACTCTGGTGACCTCTAAAAGCACTGATGATAAGGCACATAAGCGTCTGGCCCCTGAGTAATGGAAGAAGATGATCTGATGGCATTATTTTTTTATTTTATGACCACGCTAGCCAGTGTCTGCTGCCGGTGTGTGATCATATTTACCCTCTGACCTTAGCAGATGAAGAATATAACACAGGAAGATGAATGTCCTCATAATGTTGTGGCTCACCAGTGAGTATTGTAGGTTTTTTCTGTTTTTTTTTCCAACTCTGGCAGACAAGGATCATATATGTTGCTGCCGTACCCAATTGGTCGTTGAATTATCAGTAGTTGTATTAGTAGCTGTATTGAGAGTAAATGTTTTTTGTCAGAGTACTGGCACACGGAAGAAGTACAAGTAACAGTCGTACAAGTGTTAGTATCACCAGAGGCCATTGCAGTATTACCGACAATATTAGTGGCTCTCGTAGTAGCAGCAGTTGTAGGAATGACATTAGTAGTGGTAGTAGAATTGACACTATTTAATAGCAGTTTTGCAGGTGGTGGAAAAAATATATATCTTACTGTATTAGCAGTAGTGGTTTGAGTTTGTTGATGCTGTGGTTGAAATAGCTGCAGAAGTAGTCGCAGTAATTGGTAGTAGTTGCAATGGGAGAAGTAGTTTGATCAAGGTATTTTGCAATTTTTTTTGCAAGTCCAGTTAAACTTTCAGTTAAATTCCACGCTCAAACAGAGGAATGAGTCTCGAATCAACAAAATAACTCCACTGTACAGAAATAAAACGCTACTGTTAAACATTTCACAAAAGCAGCGTAATATCCAACTATCTTACATAGCGACATAAAATATCAAGACAAAATCACACACTCAAATATTGCAATATTTCAGTAAAAATATTGACACAATACTGTACAACCAAGTCTCGTAATATTTGAGTGTATCAATATTTTCCTACACCCTTCATGAATAGTAAATAATAACAGTCGTCGCGGTTATTATGTTATCTGTTAGGAGGCAAGTGGCATCGGTGAAGGTTACTTTTGTGCACGTTTGAATGTCACATACGTGTGAGAACAGCAGGATGGTGAGGGGGGTGTCTCCCTGGGTGACACCGTCCCACTGAGACCCAATCTGTTTACTTCAGGGACAGAGAGCGATGGATGCCTGATGGATGGCGGGGACACCGACACACTTTGTTTCAAGAATGATCGCTGAGTCAAAAATATCATTCCTAAAAACGTATTTACCATATGTAACTAAGTGGACACTTGACAAATACCAACTCTAGCTGTTATATAATATTTTTGCTGTCAACCTCCCTCGTAGTCTCCCTCCATCTCGCTCATCCTCTTATGAGCGGATTACACAGGATGCTCAGTGAATTGAGTGTACAGGGGAACAAAGGTCACAGGTCGCTCACCAGCAGGTTTGTGCCTGGCCCACCCGGCTCATCCAGCCTGCTTCCTCATGAATGCAGTGCAGAACTGATTCAGCGGCTACTATTCCAACACCCAGGCTGCTTCCATCTACCTGCTCACGTGGTGTTGGGTAACCCTCGTGTTTCTCTTGTAATTCTGACATATCAAAGAGCCCCGGGTGCCCGGCCTCCTGCCCGCTCCTGTTTTCCCGCTCATTAGCTGCTCCCAGCTGAGTGGCGTTACATCTGCATCAGACACCTCATGCAAATAAACAACAACTTTTTCACCCCGTCACTACGTCAGTTTGTCCACTTCCCCCCCCCCCGTTGTTCTACATCAATTCCCACCCTTAAACAGCCCTTCATTTTAGGATGATTTATCCTCCCTTGTTTAGCGTTTTCAGGACGTTCACAGCCCGAGTGGCCCTTCGTGGGAGGCGTCCGTAATTAACGGCGATTTCTGCCGCGGGCAAGTTTCTCGTTAGCTGGTAACATATGTGAAGCTGCCGAGCGGCAATCTGTCGTGAGGTCTAATGAGGATGTAGCCTTCACCAACTCAGCGCCACTCTGGGGGCGCGTCAGCACTTTTGCTCACTAAAAGCCAAACTGCGTCAGGATCAAGCAGATATTCAGTCGCAGAAGCGCATTTTTCACTTCCTGTCTCAGCTCCGCCGGTGAGACACGTGGGGCGCGGTCACATGATAAGTTGAGAGGTTTTGTTTACTTTAGCAGACATCAGAGAGGAATCTGACAGTCAGTTCTATTACCTAGAAATGGACTCAAAGAGTGCAGACCTCCGTCAAACCCACGTTGTGATTTTACTTCCACCCTTTATTGGTGCCATTTCGTCTCTGTAGCTGAATACTGCAACTGTACCTGACAATTCAATTGCAGTGCGTTCTTCTGTTTTTGAATTATTTGGATAAGAAAGACTGGGGTAAAATGCCATGATAAAAGGATGACAACAAAATGTTTTAAAAATTTTAATAACAGTAAAATATGGAAATGACACACATATTTCATATAAGGAGCACTGTATCATAAATCACTTAATTAATTTAGTTATAAAACAAAACTTTATAGCCATATAGGGTGGAGAAACAAAGCCCTTGTGTGGCATGTGGTCTAACATCCATTTTAAATATCAGAAGACGTGAATAGAAGGAGCATGATAAGGAGCAGGTCACGGTGAGAATTTACCGGGGTAAGAGTATGTGGTTCTCACTTCTGCTTATGTCATGTATTTTCCAGATTTTACCCATGTCAGACTGAATGAAATGTCTGAAATGAATGAATGAAAAGCTAGTCTCAGGTCTCTTATAAGGCTATACAAAACAGAGAAAAATCCAACCGAAGTTTTCTTCATTTGTGCCCCACTATGGTTTCGTCGAGTCAGGAATCTGATTTGTCCAACTAAGTGAACAGTGAAAGTTGAATCTCCGAGGTTTATTCGGACAAAATGTGAGAGTCTGAAGCAGCCAATAACAATGTGAGAAATGTGCAGTGGAGCCACGCCCAGTGCTCGTCCTTCATATTCATTTCCGGAAGTAAATCATTTTTGTAATCCTAATCTGAATGTTGTGACAGATTAAGAGATAGAGAGAGTGTGTGTGGTGCAGCCTCTCTAATCTATCTGGGTGGAAAAATGTTGTTTGACAAATCACTTTTATGGTCACCATCTTCACTTGACACCTTATATGTCTCCTGAAAGAGTCCAGGTTTAAAATCCCTTCACAATTGCTGTTCGCATAGGAACCAGGAGATTATGGAGGGAGTCGAGTGCAAATGGGGGAGGGAGAGAAATTCATGTGCATAACCAGGCGATATGACGATGGGATGGATGATACATGCCGCAAAACAGGCAGGCAGGCGAGCAAGTGGAGAGACAATGACAGATTACAGCGGAAAAACTAGATTAAATTATTAATCTCTGCCAAAAAAACACCTCAATATGTGAAATAGCGACTTCAGTTTTGTCAAGTACTGAAGTTTTTGGTAGCTTTGTCTCGTGCACGTGGTGGAAACATATATTTGCGACTAAAAATATACTGATTTGATTCCAGTCTACGTACTTTTTGTGTGTGTGTGTGTGTGTGTGTGTTGTTCAGGGCATAGAAGCTACAACACACAGATGGCTGCTCTGCTGATGCCTCTGTGTGACTCTTTTGGAGAGCTATGGCACTGAACTATCAAGCTGGAAATTTGGACTTCTTGAATCAGATGGTTTCTGATGTACTTTTCTAGTCCATGCTGCAGCTCTTGGTCATAATCCTCCTCCTAACCACACCATTGTAACGCACAGTTCAGCCTGTTTCTGTGTGGGAGTGGCCATCTTGCGCAGTACCAGTATGGCAGCAAGTCCCAAGCGCCCTAAACGGAGCGGATACTGGGACAGGCTGAGTCAGGCCAGGCAGCAACATGGCGCCTGTTGACGCCCAGTGTGTGTGTGTATGTGTGTGTGCTTTTGAGGAGCACATAAATAATAGAGAATCTCTGCAGTGAAAATATGAATGGAAATACTCCAGCAACAGCTTTAAAAGAACATGGCGATCCGACCAAAATACACTGTACATTTGAGGAATTTTTTTAAAAGCTGGGTTTTGGTTTTCACTAGGGGATGTTTTAATGCATTCTGAAATGAGTTGAATGATGATTTTAAAAAGCGATTTGTCCACAGTTCTGATCCAATCCTTGTCCTTGTGTCTCAGGCTGATCGAGAAGAAGCAGCCCAATGGAGAAACCATTGAGTTGTCCGCGGAGGGTCGACCTCAGCTGGTGGAGGAGAAGGAGCTGCCCATGGTCGACTGCACCTGCTTCGGTTTGCCCCGCCGCTACATCATCGCCATCCTCTCCGGCCTGGGATTCTGCATCTCATTCGGGATCCGGTGTAACCTGGGTGTGGCCATCGTAAGCATGGTCAACGATCACACCGTCTACAAGGGCAACAAAGAAGTTCTCGTGGTGAGTGGAGGCACGGAACTTGGCGCTGATCGTCGTATTCTTGTAGCTCAGTGCTTGTTTAAAATACCCCGCAGTACTTGTCGATGATAAACCTGACAGGCAAAAGAATGAAATGATGCATATACTCATAGTGAAGGAACATGGTTGCAGTTTGCCGACACAAAAGTGAACATGGGAACAGCATGTACAACTGCAGACACCTGTGCTGTTATAAATAGGTGCCTCCTTGATGTTTTTTTTTCTTCACTGTTAGATTCTCCTTCGTCCGAGGTGGAGTAAAACTGCAGATTATTTTTAGGTAAACCAAATGATCACAGGCCTCCTGCACCCAAACTGTCAGTGGAGTTTAAAAATAAACACTTTCAGCCCTCATTTCGTCATCGCTTTAGCGTTTAAACACATCCATACTTGTTCACACGGTGATCAGTAGGATCTAGGCATGGGCGACGTGGACAAAAAAAGTCATCGCGATAAATGTTGTAATTTCGGCGATAACGGTAATTATCACGATACATACGTTTTCATTCTATTCCATGTGTTGTACACACTACAGTCTCTCTTGAAAGTGTTTTATGATGAAACTTGTAAGTGGAGTTTGCCGCCAACATCATTATTTGTTTATGAAATATATGAATACATATGAATATATTTATTGAAATATAATAGTTAACTAAGTGTAGAGATGAGTCAAGTCAATGTTTCACGTCTCTGGTAGAAGCCACTGGTGTCTGACAGACTGCTCTGCCAGCTTTATTTAGGGGTTAAATGGAGCCGTCTGTCTGCTGTGTCTCATGTCTCTTAACAGTTGACTTTAACTAAGGACCAGTCTGGACACATGTCCTAGATGCTGTTGAAGAAATATTAGAAATCATGTGAATAAATGATCATTTAGTCATATTCTATTTTCCAAATCATGATACACACTGTCAGTCCTTTTTCTCTGTGATGAAAAACCTTTTCACAATTGTCTCTCCTAAAATGGTTGTTTTTCATTTCCTTATTGAAGATTTCACTTACACTTTGAACGCTTTACAATTTGTTGATGGTCCCTAACTGATGCTGGGTTGTAGCATTAGCGCTGCCTGTGAGAGTGTGTCCACGATCAGTGAACCCTAATGGGGACGAGGGAGAGGATGCCGCCGCCAATACTGGAGCGGAGCTCCGTCCATCCTATTTTCACCACGGTGTTTGGCCGAGGTGCCAGCGCAGCGGGAGACCTGCACGTGTTGATATGAACCGAGGCAGACGACCGCATCAGAGAACCTATGAGGACCACTCCATCTAATAAAATAAACACCAGATCCAGAGACTCAGAGTCAAAGGTTCCCTGGATTAAAAATAAGGTTAAAACGACGATCGCGTTCCCGTCAAGTTCAGGTGTGCAAGTCCAATGTAGCGAGTGTGTCACGTGTTTATCGAATTTATCGTGAGCTGCAGAATTGTCATGGTGGAGATTGTGTTTGGCAGAATATTGTGTACAATAAGTTATCGCCCATCCCTAGTAGGATCAGGATCAGTGATTTAGTTGTGCTCTCCCTGCAGGCTGCCCAGTTCACCTGGGACCCGGAGACAGTCGGGATGATCCACGGGTCCTTCTTCTGGGGTTACATCGTCACGCAGATCCCAGGGGGGTTTATATGTCAAAAATTTGCAGCTAATAGGTAAATCTCTACGCATGAATTCAACAGGATCATTGTGACCTAGCTTTGACACATATTCTTGTTTTTGTTCAGAGTGTTCGGCTTCGCCATCGTGGCCACGTCCACCCTCAACATGCTGATCCCTTCAGCCGCCCGCTGCCATTACAGCTGCGTCATCCTAGTCAGGATATGTCAGGGTCTGGTGGAGGTGCAGTGTCTGCCTTCTGTCCGAGTGCTTGTGGCTCATGAGTGACGCCGTGTCTGCTGCCTCCTGCAGGGCGTGTCGTACCCAGCCTGCCACGGCATCTGGGCAAAGTGGGCCCCTCCTCTGGAGAGAAGTCGATTAGCAACAACAGCCTTCTGTGGTAAACTGCAACAATGATCTGATATCAGCGGAGAGTCGGCAGTTTGTTTCCGATCTAGAGTTGAGAGTGCGGTGCTTGCTGTCTCCTCAGGATCCTACGCCGGAGCTGTTGTGGCGATGCCTTTAGCAGGAATACTGGTGCAGTACTCCGGGTGGCCTTCAGTCTTCTATGTTTATGGTTAGTAAGCGGCTGTTCCTCATCGCAGCTGCATGATCTCACTGTCGGTGCTTGGACACTCCCAGGAAGTTTTGGGATATTCTGGTACTTGTTCTGGATTCTGGTGTCGTACGAGAGTCCGGCTGCTCATCCCACCATCACGCCGGAGGAGAGGAAGTACATCGAAGATGCCATTGGCGAGTCGGCAACTTTCCTCAACCCTCTGCATGTAGGTTGTCTCCATCCACGCATTCGCTCTCAATGCATTCTGTGAAACTGGACTTTTATTTTGCAGAAATTCAAAACCCCATGGCGACATTTCTTCACCTCCATGCCGGTGTACGCCATCATAGTGGCCAACTTCTGCAGGAGCTGGACTTTCTACCTGCTGCTCATCAGCCAGCCGGCGTACTTCGAGGAAGTGTTTGGGTTTGAAATCAGCAAGGTGATCACCATAGATTTATATACCGTCTATCGTAAAATGACGTTTTTCACGTCATGATGATGAAATGTTACACACTGATTGTTACACCCCGCCCTCCCCTCAGGTGGGCATGGTGTCGGCCCTGCCCCATCTGGTGATGACCATCATCGTACCACTGGGAGGCCAGTTGGCAGACTACCTCAGGACCCACAACCTGATGACCACCACCAATGTCCGGAAGCTCATGAACTGCGGAGGTGAGGTGGTCGAGTGCAGAGGCAGCGAGCATGAACGGTGGGAGGCCTGACACCAGGTGCAGGATCTGGACCGTCAATATTAAAGTTTAAACCTTCGCCTTCCAGCTACCTCCAAGTTTTGTAACTTTGTGTCAGACTAGCAGAGAAAGTTCTGCCCACGGTGTTGGAAAGGCAGCATCTGCCTGCAGCTAGGGCATCAATATTTGAGCAGGAGAGAGATTTTCATTTTGATACTCCAGCAGATACCGCGCCACTGTGCAGCTGTCCGTGTGCCATCCTGCGAATAAATGCCTCCACGAGGAGTTTGACAAACAGGTCTTTTGCTTCAGGTTTTGGGATGGAGGCCACGCTGCTGCTGGTGGTGGGCTTCTCTCACACCAAGGGAATCGCCATTTCCTTCCTGGTTCTGGCCGTCGGCTTTAGTGGGTTCGCAATCTCAGGTGAGAGCTTTGAAGTGACAAGTAGGGTGAGATTTAGAAGGTTTAAGTTAAGGGTCTGTGTCCGCTCAGGATTCAACGTGAACCACCTGGACATCGCGCCTCGATACGCCAGCATCCTGATGGGGATCTCCAATGGAGTGGGCACGTTATCCGGGATGGTGTGTCCCCTCATCGTGGGAGCCATGACCAAACACAAGGTAGACTTGTTGTTTGTGGCGTAGTCGGGTCAGTGTGTAACCGTCTGGTGGTGACAGACTCGTGAAGAGTGGCAGTACGTCTTTCTCATCGCCTCTCTGGTCCACTACGGAGGTGTCATCTTCTACGGTGAGTCGGGGTTTGACCCTCTTCCTCAAAGGACGCGACAATTAAATTCACCTTCCCAAATTCTCCATAGGCATCTTTGCGTCAGGAGAGAAGCAGTCCTGGGCCGATATAGAGGACACCAGCGAGGAGAAGTGTGGCATCATCGATGAGGACGAACTGGCCAATGAAACGGAGGATTTGTACCGAGGAGGCGGGCAGTACGGAGCCATGAGTCAGCAGGTGGTGGGCTCAAACGGCAGAGGGGCCGGGGGAGGAGGAGGAGCTGGAGCCGGCTGGGTGTCCGACTGGGACAAGTCTGAGGAGTACGTTCAGCCGCCTGGATACAACTCTTACATGTACGGCGGGGAAGAAGAGAAGGAGCTGACATAGAAGACGCACTGATGCGAGGAAAAGAAAAGATTGTTTTGGGATCGTCGCTCACTGCACCGCTGAGGGGACTCATAGGAACAGAGGATTCATTCCATCGTGTGTGTGTGTGTGTGTGTGTGTTTGTTTTGAGTGAGTGCATGACAACGTTTGGGTTTCTATACCTCAACTATTCTGAGCTTTTTTCTGATTGACCTGAAACGTACAGTGGGATTTGAGGCCAGCACATCCAGCAAACAAATGCCAAGCACTCACACGCACCAGCACACGCTGAAGCACAAGACCCTCTGCCCGACATTTGACACCCACTCCTTCCCTGACAGCAGCTCCAACACACTTCCTGTACTGGCCATTTAGAGAGCATTTCATCTCTCTCACCTGCTGGTCTTCAGTCTTCCAAATGGCCTCCCGAAGTTGATCCTTCCTGACTGGGACTGATGTCGTTTTTTTGTTACTTTAGCTCTGAGTTCAGGTCACTGGTCAGATCACGTGTCAAACTCAAGGCAACGCCTGCCAGGCACTTTATACTGTGTGGCCAGCTCACATGTGGACGGTTGTCCGCAAATATATCACCATGCCATCACTGGGTTTCCCGCCATGCATGTTCGCCCAATGCTCACTGACGGCCTCCCACCACTAGGTGACAGTGTTAACGCCTCTCTACTGAGCCCAAGACGGCGAAATTATAGAGGTGGAAGTGAATATTTATTTAAATTGGAAAGATGTTTTGTGTCGTTCTCCTGGGTTTCAGCCACAGACTCTCCAACAACATCCGTGTATGTTTAGAATCCTTACTCCTCCAGTGAGTTGGAGCAAGGATTTTTATAGATCCAGGGGTCAGCGAAAGGTCATGAATATGTCAATCAGATTTATGCCTTAATTGGGTTAATAATTTGAACTAATCCTGGAGGTCACTCACCAGCCTGAACCGGCTGCTCTCCAGTGCTTTTGCTTTGTCGGAACTGTGTTGTCGCGCCTGACACAGTTGGGTGTGAGCATGTTCGGCAGATCTAACCGGACGTGTTTGTGAGGAGGTCAATGATGGCGCTGCGTTCAGTGGCAGGATGAGTCTCACCTGACCCAACTAGGTCACGGGCAGCTCGGCTCACAGGTCAGAACGACAACTTCCCTCCCTCTCTCATCCTCTCTCTCCTCCCCTTCTATCGTCCTCCATCACATCTCCACCTCTTCAGTCCATCATGTCTGAGCCTGGCTGTCGTCCGCGCCCGTGCGACTGTGAGCGTGTTGTGTTGGGTGCAGGTGCTGAACCGTTGTGCAGTGAGCATGTTGTAATGCGCGGAGCAACGCACTACCCTACCGACCCTCCTCTCCTTTTAACCACACACATTAGGTGCTAATTCCATTCAGACACACTCATGCGCGTGAGTGAAGGTGATTTCATGTGCAGATGGAAACAACACAAGCTGAATTCATCTACCTAAACCATCACAGCATCTTCTCTGGATGCCCTGTAAAAGCAACAACTCCCTCCATCTTGCTGCAGACAGCTGGGTGATGGCGTCTCCTGAGAGCAGGAGCGGAGGTCGCATTGTTCTGTGGCAGTATTTTGCACCTGAACTTGCAGCAGAGGCGTTCCATTTCTACCTACACTCTCTAGCTAGCAGACATACCGACAATCACAACACAAGTATTTGACTTTAAACAGTGTTTTTTTTTCAGTAAGAATGTGTGTGAATGGAGCTGCAGCGTGTGACAATGACTCAACAGGGGACAGTAATATTTGGCGAGAAATGTCTTCTGGACATGAATGGCTCTCCCATTTTTAAATGTTGTATCGGTGTTCTTTGTCTCAGTTATTGAATATTGTCCTCCTGTGTCCTATTGAAACGTATGGCGACAAAAAAAAAAAAAAGATTGATGTACAAATGAAGTTGATGTGGAATATCCTTCTGTATAATAAAGTTGAATCTGAGCTGTTTAACTCGTTCTGACACGGTCAGCCTCGACCCAGAGATAAGTCTTTATTTATTTCCTTATTAGATCTGGAGGATGATTTCACTTTTCCCTGTGGTTCTCCCTGGACAGATGGATGTTGGATTATCTGTGATTTTAGGCAAAGATTAGATGGGAGAGCAGATGCACTGTGCTGGCGAGGGAGCGGCGGAAACACGCCTCACGCTGAGGGTGGGACAATATGGGAGCGTGTGTGCCAGGTATGACTCCTGCTGGGAGAATATGCTGCTTCATTTGCCACACGTGGATAAGAATAACACCTACATAGACTACAAAATGCATCAATATTTACAAGCACAATAACCCGGAGGCGCAACAACATATGTTTTGACGTCAGGAGCCTCTTGTTGACCACATTACTGCAGACATTTTAACACCGGTTAAACAAAATGAGTTAAGTCGGGTAATACCAAATACAATATTCACTTCAAGCTATTTCTTTTATTACACACTCGCTTATGAATAAAACAAAAATAAAAATGAGCACCCTGTTATAAGCCGCTTTATTTGGAAAAGATGGAAGTCAGTTGTCTTATGCGAAAATTGATGGCTATCAAAACACATCAGTTCTCAAGTTAAATCCTCCGTAATAACCATTAATTCATTTATCTAGTGAAGGTTTAAAGCAGCATTAGGTCGTTCAAGAATTTTTGCTTTTGGCGGCACGGCTAGTTCAGGGAGAGGCTGAAGCAGGACCCAGATTATAAAACTTTATTTCAACTGCATGTTTCACAATGAAGCAAAATGGGAAGTTTTGACATTAACTGAATTGGTGACAACAAACTTTTGAAGTTATAAGTTAGAAACTATTCTTCTTTCCAGAACAACAGTCAGGGATGGTGAAATGTGGCTCTATATATATATACGGTATAACATGTTACACTTGTCCAAACCAGATGACGGTGAATAGACTATTTTTTCTGTCTGATAAATGCTAGCGGACATTAGCTGCTAGCAGCTAATATCTGGTATATCTACACTGTACTGTGATAAACACAATAAAATGAGTAACAGACACGTTTGTTAGAATCTCAAAAATAGGTTCCCCACATTTGATAACACACCCAAGACCCGTGGTAAGCACAAGGAATGCCTCCCGGTACAATTCCCCTACAAACACTGTTTTGTACTCTTATTTGGGCCAGAAAACGAAACATGAGTTGAGCGATTATTAGCATCATGGCTAGTTAGTATCACCAGCAGTTGTTAAGTCTGATGTCACATCCGCTGCCACGCTCACTTCCGGCTCCACCAGGCAGCGAACACTGTTTGAACATAATGCAGATGTTATTTATGAGAGAGACAAAAGGTTTTGTCAAATGACTGACAACCACGTAATCAAACATTGACACAGTTTTGCCAGCCTGCGCTAACCTGACCACTAAACTGACCACTATATACATTTATTTTCCCAAATTCTAACTTACCGTACTAGCTTTAGCCATTTCCTCTTCTCATTTTCTTTCGCAGGGACGCGGTAGAATGAGAGGTTTTTGTCTCACTGTTAAAACAGCGTGGTACAGAACACTGAGGCATATTGACCAGAGAGTGGTTTGGACCCTCTAGTGACGTCTGTCGCCACTACAGGATCAGATGAAAAGCCTTTCGTAGCTCTCAGTTATTGCCAAGCACTTGACACTTGTCCGGGATTCATTGCAGTTGGGGTTGTGGCGTCACTCCCAGAACACGCCCCCCGGGCGGCTCGACCAGAGAAAGTTACATAGTCCGAAGGAGCGTTTAACAGAGAGCTGGAGGGTCTGACTCCAGAATTTTTGACACTTCAAACTGAAACTTGTCACCTCAGGAAATATGAAAATAATCTATTTATCTCTACATGTTACGCGTCGTTGCTTTTAAGACACGTTGCAGTACCAGAGGTGTCCACTCAGTGGCGGCGTACGCGTATATTTATTTTCAAATCAATATATTTTTTTAATAAAATACCACATTTTTACATTTAATTACTGGCGTATTTTGATCCGGGGTTATAAACTTGATAGAGTTTCCAATGCAATGGAAGAAGAAGAGTTTAAACCGACTTCAACTGTGAGTATTCCTATTTGTGATTGGTCCATATGGTGCGTGTCTTAGACACCATACTTCATTGTGATTGGGCAATTGTTACGTCAATCTGCGTGCTCGGCTGGTTTTTAAGCGAGGGGATTATCGCTCCTCCACAATGGAGACTTAACCAGAAACTCGTGTCACTTTATCCCCCAGAGACACAGTAATAATTCGCGTTTTTATGCTTTGATCTTGATTTATTTGCGCGTGTCTCTATACGTTGCTCATACGGGCCTTTTTCAAGTTTGGGAAGTCGGTTCCGGCTAATGTTATGTAGCAAGCTAATCTGGTTTATTCATCCACAAACCCGCTGAGAAACACAAGAAGTCGCAACTTAAAGTGAGTATTGGCTATTTGTTTGAGTTTAGATTCCTTTGTCTGACTTGTTGTGCAGATTAAATCGCCCAGACAAGTGTCGTAACAGACAGAAAGCTCACTTAAATCTGGGTCAGTGTTCGCCATGTCGGTGATCTGCCCGTCAGGCTCATCGTCGTCGCTATTGACACGCGCCGTCTTAGTTTTGTTTTGTTTTTTTCCTCAAATATTTCCAGGTATGACCGAGTACAAGCTTGTGGTGGTCGGAGCTGGTGGCGTGGGGAAGAGTGCGCTCACCATCCAGCTGATCCAGAACCACTTTGTGGATGAATATGATCCCACCATTGAGGTGAGAGTCAATCTTTGTAATAATAATAATAATAATAACAATGGTTGTGGACGTAGCTTCGCTTTCACTTCGCTATTTGGGCACTTTGTCAAGCTGAAAATCACTTTTGTGTCCCGAGTTTCGCTTCGTGTTTCTGGGTTGCGTCACTTGATTTCAGTTGTCTTGCTGACGGTCGAGTGCTGAGTCATGACTGTGTTGCAGGACTCGTACAGAAAGCAGGTGGTGATCGACGGGGAGACGTGTCTGCTGGACATCCTAGACACAGCAGGTCAAGAGGAGTACAGCGCCATGAGGGACCAGTACATGAGGACGGGGGAAGGCTTCCTCTGCGTGTTTGCCATCAACAACATCAAGTCCTTTGAAGACGTTCACCTCTACAGGTAAGCTGTGAGTCACTGTTTGTTTGGATCCAAGTCAACAAGCGGTCAGTGGACTTGTGGACATAAGGTGTATTGTTTGCTCCTCAGAGAGCAGATCAACAGGGTGAAGGACAGTGAAAGTGTTCCCATGGTTCTGGTCGGGAACAAGAGTGACTTGAGCACTCGCTCGGTGGAGACGAAACAAGCTCAGGAGCTGGCCCGGCGTTACGGGGTGCCGTTTGTGGAAACCTCGGCCAAAACCAGACAGGTGTGTGTGGTGTGAAAGTGGGGCAGCAGCTTGTTCTTCCCTGTTTTGTTGCCACCATCCGGTTTCAGTTCAAGTTGCAATTTCCCTGTGGAAGAGAAACTGCCAGAGTGAGACCACACAGTTGCTCTCAGTGCTGCCTAGGACTATATAGGTTGAAGTAACTCAAATGTCTGCCTCTTTATTTGACTTCACAAGTGTGCTGTGCTTTTCTAGCGTCAACTGCCATTTAACTTCTAATTCGTGTCGCTTTCTCCCACCAGGGAGTGGAGGAGGCGTTTTATTCTCTAGTGCGGGAGATCAGGAGATACAAGGAGACCAACCGCAGCAATAAGAAGAGCAAGAAGAACACGCAGAGGCGCTGCACGCTACTATAACACACGCTTCCAAAGAGCTGATCCCTTGTTATTGGGACGCCCTGACACCCCTCAGGTAACATTAGCAAGTCCATGAAATCAGATTCTTACTATGGTATGAGCTATAAATGAGAATTTTTAGTCTGTATTTTTGTGCTGAACAGGTATATTTGAGTATTTACAAGAAATGTTGCTCTGGTGTCAAAACTTTTTGTATGGCCCAGGATTAGTGGACTTCGTCATTCAACAACATTCCCCCATGATCACTTGTTTTTTTTAAAATAAAAGCTTCATGTTCTTCCACTCTTGCCCTCTGAACAACTTGGTATATTTTTAAACCTTTAAGAGCTGCAGGAACTGTCATCACTTACTCTGTTACCATTTTCAAAATCCGTGTTTATATTTTTGATACACGCCGCAACACTGCATGGCGATCACGTGATCGAACCGCACTGATGTTGAAGAATAAAGTACTGCAAATATTTTTGACGTGTTCATCTGGAATTATTTCAAAACGGGAAGAATGTTGCATCAGAAGATAAAGAAATGTTGGGGGTGAACTCTCTATCAACTTTCTTGGCCAAAATGATAGTACAAAAGACAGTATTGATTTATTCAGAATAGAAAACAATAGAAACGTATATATTTTTTTTACAAGCAACAGGCTGGTGTATGTCAGTGTCTTCCAAAGGGGGTTGGCTACTTTCACCAACCGAATCGAGAAACCAGTTTGCTCTGGTCATCCAGGTCCTTCTGAACCTTCTTCCTCATGTAGAAGATGGGACAGTCTCGACTGTAGATGGAAGGGAGGGGTGAGTTATGGAAGCGTGGGAGCAAAAACAGGTGGTTTTCTTCCATACCTGGTGCAGAGGACGTCCTCGTGGAGGGACCCCTGACATCGCTGACACTGAGTCCAGAGCCGAGCGAAGCGCTCCTCCAGGGTGCTCAGGTGGAAGATCTGCAGGCGTGAGGTGACATGAGAATACAGCCTCAGAGATGGACAGAACTTCTTACCTCTTTCTGGTAAAGTTCTGACTCCTTCTTCTTGCAGAAGTCGCACACAGCAGCTACAAAAGGTCACACACACGTTTGCTTTGCTTTCCTTCAAACTGAAGAACCGTTCACTCACATTCTGTCTTGAGAACTGCTTTGCAGCCGATACACGTGCTCCTCTTCTGAGCGAAGGCCATGAGGCCGCCCACCTTGGATGTCAGCACGGTCTTGCAGCGGGTGTGGTCGCCCTCTGCGCACAGGAGACAACGGATGAGCCTCGGAAATCTGAGTCAGGGTGGGGGGGGGGACTCACTGAGGAGGACGCTCTCGGCTTTGCTCTCCCCGAGAATGGGCTCAAATATTCTCAGCAGAGGTTTGGACAGCTGCTGGTCCAGGTAGTACTGTGTGTCGATGGGAATGTTGTTCTCCAGCACGTAGATGGGGTCCTGAAACAGGAAGTGACTTTTACTATCCAGTAGAATCCAAAAAGGTGGGTTGTAACCCGCTGACCTCCGACTTCATGTAGGCTGCCACGCCCTTGGCCGCCTGGATGATGACGTAAGGGACCCTGTCTCCCAGGTTGGGGGCGCTGCCTGCGTCTCTCTTCTTCATCCTGCAGTGGCAGCCCATCAGTGCCGAGGACTTGACAAGTGGAAGCCAGGAGCTGCTCACCTCTCTGCCAGCTCCACGTGAGCCTGCTTGCCGGCGTACTCTTGAGCAGTGCGCGTCAGCTCCTTGGTGATGACCAGCTGGCTGATGTCGATGCGATTACACAGCAGGTCGGAGATCACCTCTTTGGCATGATCCACGGCCCCCTGAGGGTCCCTGCCAGCACGCGAGAACATCTGCTCGGTGAGGACTGAAATGCCCACTAGATGGCGACAGTACCTCAACTCTATCCCTCCTTCACTCGCTCGTCTCCAACATACCTGTCAATCAAAATCCTCTGTAGACAGGTGTTGATCAAGTTGGCCACCAGGGGGCAGTTGTCTCTGCGGACAGTTTCGATGCCTTTGCAGTCCATCTTGTCGTGTGTGTTGGCGTTGGAGGAGAAGTAAAGTCCAGCGTAGCGCTTCTTGTTGATCAGCAGGTACGGGTAGTAGACCTGGCACAAGGGGGCGCTTGTGAGCAGGCACCCGTCCATAAAAGCGCTTTCAGACATCTACCTTCTCGAACTCCAGTTTAATGGGTGAGACGAAATGGGACGACACCCACTCAGCCGCCTCCCTCCCGATCGTCATGGCGTCCGTCACCGTGGAGACCCCGAGCTTCACCATGACGGAATCGGTGTCGCCATAAATAACCTTGGACATAAAAGAAGTGTAAGACTGTGGAGTGAGAATACCTGCGCTCAGAAGACGAGTCCTGACCTTGGCGTCACCTTGGTAACCGTTAGCAAGGGTGTACTTGGATTCCACAAGCTGCTTGGTTCTTTCAATCATCTGCCTCCCGAAGCCAGTGACGCTCTACAAAAGACCGCAGACATTGGCTGAAGTTCTGAACCTGGAGTACGGAGCAAGTCCTCACCTGCGAGATCTCCAGGCAGGGCAGCTTGCCCACCTGCGCTCCCGTGAAACCGTAGACCGAGTTGGCGCTGATTTTGAGCGCCAGCTGTCGACCGTCCAGCACCTGCTTCTTGAACGGGTCGGTCTCCTTCTTCAGCTCGGCTTTAGCTCTGAGGAGAAAACACAGACTCAGGCATGTTCTTATCACGGCCACAACCTTTGTTTCCCGCCTGTCAAACCTCTTTCGGGCGGACAGCAGGTTCTCCAGGATCTCGGGCAGGAGACCTTTGCGCACAGAGCTTTTCACAAACAGATCACCAGTGGGAGTCCTGATGAAGTCTTCTGTTGAAAGCCTGAAAGAATAAATATTGACTTCAGTTTGGGTAAAGTGACTATGACACTTTTGGAATACAGCACACAACAATCTGACCACGATTTCTGCCCCCATTTCGTTCCATCTTGTTTATTGCCACCATTTTTTAAAATTCAATATAATGCAGAAACTTGAGCCATTTCAATTTTGCTCACATAAACAAAGCATTTATAAAAATTATATAAAGAACAAAGAATAATCGCCAAGCAAATGTAAATAGCACGCTCTAATAACAAAGTGAGTACAATAAAATATTATAGTGAGTCACCGAGAACGAGTCGCAGGAACTGTTGGGTTAGTTTGGTGGCCAATGCCATGAACAGACTCCGTGATCTACAGTGAAAGTTGCCAACTGCACCAACAAACCATCAAATAGGTCAGTTGAATTATTTCACTCAACATTAGCACCAGAGCTATGTGGTGGTCAGGGAGGAGAGGTGCATCTTAGTAGAGAGTGTGTTTCATGAAACAGGGTGATGGAAAAAGAAATTCCTTTCGATTATATTGTCACCTTAGACTCACCCCAGTTTGTCGATAGAGTTTTTGGAGAGCAGCGTGGTGTAGCAAAGATTGTGCGCCATCATGATGGACGGGTACAAGGAGGAGAAATCCAGAGTGGCAATGGGGACGCTGTAGTAACTGTGGGAGAAGCAGGGGGGAGTCAGTGGAGTTGCATGCCGCGGCCTGCGGGGGGCGCTGTGGTGGCTCTGAAACTTTTGAGCGCTGGGAGGAGAGAACTCTCACCCTTTCTCTGGCTCGATGACGGTAGCCCCGGTGTAGTCCTCGCCTCCTTGAGACTTCACGACCGGCATGACCAGGTCCTGCTTGGCCGCCTGAACACACACGGACACACTTGGAAAACAGCAGCAGGCGTGGAGAGCGAGGATTGTCGAGCGGTACCTGTCTCAGCAGCTGGGAGACGACCTTGATCTGCTGCCCCCTGGAGAGCAGGTAGGTGAGGGGCACGCCCGTCACTCTGGCCATCTCCATGTAGTTGATGACGCACATCAGCTTCTGCAGCAGCCGCAGCGGCAGGTAGGCGTCCTTCAGGCAGTACACGGCCAGGCGCCGCCGCGTCTGCTCGTTCCCATTCTGAAACAGGAAGTTGGAGAGGTGAGGGGCGACCGGACTGGGCTTCAGACGGCAGGTCATCATCTAACCTGGAGATCAGTGATGATGGAGTGCTGGACGTCCTCCTTCTGCTCTTGCAGGAAGTGGAAACTCACAGCGTTGAGAGTGTATGAGCGCAACTTGTAGTCACGGAGCAGAACCTGGGACAGAAGAGAGGAGAACAGTGAGGAACCCAGACGTCACATGGTCACCTGGGTCCCTGTCGGCAGCCACCTGCAGCAGGTCGAACTGGACCCGTCCCTCCATGTTGATGGTCTTGTTCTCTCTGCGGCCCATCTGCTTGCTCTGGAAGTTCAGATCCTTCAGCACAGACTTGATCCCTCGGACCCGGCCCAGATAGGGGAACAGGTTCACCTATTGCGCCAGAGAGTCAGACCGTTACTCACAAAGATCTCCACTCTTCGCTGGTCTCACTTTCCTGACCTTCAAAGCAGCCGCTCTGTTGAGCAAGTACGGGAAGTCGAAGTTTTGGATGTTGTACCCGGTGATGATGTCGGGGTCCACCGTCCTCAAAAACTCGGCCCAACTCTGCTCACCAAAACGGGTCAATAACAGCAAGAGACGGAGGGGTGATGAAGACCTGACTGTACCTGGAGCATCTGCTTCTCCTGAGTGAAGCACAAGATCTGGGAGCCCACAATGCTGGCGCAGGACTGCAGGGTGAAGACTGTGCGGATGAATGGTTCCGTCTCACCCTGCCGCTGCACCATCGACGCAATCTGGATCACCGGGTCCTTATCGGCCTCTGGGAAGATTCCTGGACACCAGCAGTGAACATGAAGATTCAGCCAGACTGAATTCACTTCCCAAGCACAAGCTCTTCACTCACCTTTTCTTCCCGCACACTCAATATCGAAGCTGAGGACTCTCAGAGGGGCGATCCTCTGCCAGTCTCCCTCAGCCTGGTGACTGATCATGTCAGTCCACCCCACATCCACCTCGTACTGACACAAGGACACCTGGAAAATGAAGAGCAAAATCCTCAGAAAGTTCTTTTTTGGGGGGTAAAAAACAGGTGCTGCATTATATCCTCAGCTTCACCCACCTTGCCTGGATTCCGAGAATCCGAGCCTCCACTGCTCTTCTCTTCTCGTACCATGTACTTTCCTTTAGGGAGTTCTATCCAGCAGCAGCCCACCACGTCAGCATCCACCATGAACCTGACCAGACCGATGGAGAAGTCCCTTCAGACCCATCATTACTGGAGCACAACTGGGTGTGAAGGTTGAGTGAACCCACCTGATTTCAAAGTCAATGTTGGCCTCAAAGGACTGATAACTCTGGATGGGGAACTGGCCGAACTTGAATCCTTGTTCCAGCAGGCGTTTGGCAGGCGCGATGAGTCGAGGCATTGCCATGGTGATCCTCAAGAAGTCCATCACACGTTTGCCATGGTAACCATACATATCTGGCCGGACAGGAACAACAATGAAAGTCATGTTCAAAGGTGTCATGCAAAAAATACGTCAAAATCTGTGCGTCCATGCGGCGTGTTGCTGTAAACACACTCATGGAGAACTGGTTGTTATTCAGAAGCAGTGAGAAATGATCACATTCTCTGGAATCATGAAGATATGTTCATTTCTGTTCCTTTAATTGGTTCCAGACTGAGGTCCGACTCCAAATGGCCACCTTCGCTGTGTGCCCCAGGCTCCGCCTCACCACCTCCGACTGACCAGGCTCAGCTCCGGAGGAGTTCGAGTGGCGACGGTTCATAGTGTTCAGAAGTTTGGCTTCGTTTTGTTCGCGAAGATAACGCGTCTTAAGGATGAGCAAACTAATTCAACACCATGGTAGAATGATGAAAGAGAGTTCCGTGTTTGGTGTGCGACGCCGCACACCCTCGAGCTAACAGTTTTAGATGTAGTCAAGTGTCCTCTGTCTCTCTCCTCCTCCTCATAATAACCGGAACTGAACTAGGGAGCTACACTGAACATATAGTTTTAGATTATTATTCAAATAAGACCTTTTGATGTGGATGTTGATCAGATGTCTTATATGGGATACATATGTGTATGGTGACGATATTAAATCCCTCTCAGTGACCAATAAAGACCTCGGTTTTAAAGAAGTGCAGCTCTGCGTCAACTGTTTTATGCCTCACAGGGTTAATGCATGTTCCTGGATGATGTGTCATTATTTTAACATACTTATTTAGTAATGTATGGTGTCTGAGTATCACAGTGACATGATTTAAGCAACGTTAGGTTAAACAGAAACTCAAAATAGGTCCAAACAAAGGTCATCGCGACTAATCGAAAAAATAATCGACAACGCCAAGTACAACGTCGACAACGAAAATAATAGTTAGTTGCAGCCCTGGTTTTAGTCCAGTTTTCTTTGCCTTCTGAAAGCGAACTGACATCAAAACTCACTTTCTTTACGTGTGATGTCCACAGCCAACACTGTGACGGAAATGTCGTCTTTATTGGAGCGCATGTCTTTGAGGACGACGGAGTTCAGCTCTCTCTTAAAGTCGCCCAAATCATTAGCTGTAAACCCTGAGCACACAGAGGGTGGTAAAGGTTAGACGTCACAAGCACCACAGCAGGACACGGACGACAAGAGCGGCTCACCGTTCGGCGCAGGGATGTAGAAGTAAGGTGCAAAGCCGTGGATGTGACAGCACACACTGTTGCCGCTGTCGGTGACGCCAAACATTCGTATGATCGGAACTTTTCCCTGCAGCTGTCCCGGCATGCCAGCGACCGACGATCCTGCCGGGGAGGAAATAAATATTGCAACCAAAGCCTGTATTTATACGTGAAGTCTGGTTGTTAAATACCTAAATAGTAGTCAAGGTCTATCTGTTGAAACACCAGAGTTTCTGTGGAGGAGTCGAGTGTTTGGGCTGCAGGTCGTCGCCAGCGTGGGTTCAGGTCGGCTGAGAAGAGTTCACCTGCAGAAGGGGAGGGAGCCATGGATCAACACATACTGACTTACATCTCGCAAGGACTTACCGACTGGAATCACATCATGACCCGCCTGGCCCTCCATCCCTTCAGCCTCCATGTCGGCATCATCAAACATAGACAGCTCCTCCTCAAAGTGCGACGGACCGTCCTCCCAGTCACCAGCCATCTTGCCCTTCTTCGCCTGAGATTGTCCACCCAGGTGGGGGCCGCCGTTCCGCCTCTTAAAATCCATGTCTGAATGAACAACAACAACAAAATCACAGAGAAGAACAGAAACTTGAGCAACAAACATGTGATTATCACTAGCATTGGAAATATTGTTAAACAAACCCCTTAAAAAACAAAAAAACACGTTACATTTAGATGGCCTTTATTAGTCCCACAGCAGGGAAATTCAACAATGTAAATGAATGTACTATTAATACGTTTTTAATCACACACTCCTCTTCTTGACCGTCTGGGAAACTGTCAATATAAACATCCACCTCTGCTTATTAGTGTCTAAGTCGACAAATTTAAGGCTCCATCCATGCTGTTCTTTTGATAAATAATGAGACTGGTATGATTCAAGGACTGAAAGTTGTTCGCGTGAACCACGTTTTCATACTTGTCCTGACAATAAAAACAGACGCGCCCAGAACAACACTTCATGCAAAGTCGGTCAAGCGCTTCTGGGAGGAACCGAGTGACAAAATACGCTTCCTTGTTAAGAGTTCACCTGAAATACAGTGTTGAAGATGGCATCAACGTCCATCTTCAACACCGTCAGGTGGTCACCAAGTGGCGCGTGCTCGCCAGCTTCTGTTCGTGCTGAGCTAACAGCTGTAAAGGTTCCGCAGACATCGTCCTCACCTGAAAGAAGAGCCGGTCTCCGAGACGACACAGTCCAGGCCGCCAGGAAGTGCGCACAGGATCGAGGTAAACAACAAACAACGACAAGTTGGTGCCCCCCGGTTGACAACGGCTCCCGCCACTCGCCTTTAATTCAGGAGAAGGCGAAAGCGCGCAGAAATCTACTTCCGGTGCGAGCGACCCAACCAGAGCACGATGATGTCACACATTAGCGGGAGCTCGCGGGCTCCTCCCATTGGTCAGCAACAATGACAAAGGCGGAAGAGAAGTGGAGCCTCCCGAACGTTGCCGAATTTTCCCGAACAAAGAATAAAAACTTATTTGGACTCAAATGACAACAAAATAAATTAAGTTTAGTATATGAGGTGGAAATCATCTTTTTGGCTGAACACGCTATTTAGATTGGATTTAAGTTTTGAACTTCGTGTTTTTTATTTTATTTAAATTAGTAGATTATCTTTATCATGAGACCGTGGGCATCTCCTTCTCTTTAGTCTACATTTTTAAGTATTAAGAATTGACCCTTTTTCCCCAGAATCAAATCACTTTTGTGCTATAAGTAAATAGCCTTAAAAAAACACTAACAACAATCCATATCTAGTTATTGTCAATCACAAGGCAGAAATCTATAAGGTCAACTGTCATGTTATGCTCCGTATGGAATCCCCAGAATTGGCAACAGCTATTATATTTAGTGATGCTGGAATGTTGAGCTGTATTGATATAGTGTCTTGACTATTTGTGTTGATGTACTGACAGGATGGATGGAAGTCCAGCCAGCATGGAAAATGCCTGGTTACCATGGTGACAGCAGTGAAATATGTTTTGTTTGGAAGGCATTCTTGAGACAATACAAGCTCTAAAATGAACACATAAACACCTTTTCATGCTAAAGTCCTCCTCACTTTGACCCCTTTGTGAGAGGATGATTAACCACTAACTAGAGAAGTTCCTCTTCGCACCTCCTCAGCCAATTGAGGGGTCGAGTCAGAGAAACACCCAGCTCTGCTCACGTTGTGTTCAGAGGAGGAGACAGCAGAGACACTAGCACCAATAATAAACCAGGGTCATGAATACTGCAACAGGAGAGACCTCAGGCCCAGACTGTAAAAATGCTCGCGCTGCACCGCGAAGCCTTTCTTGTAGAACGACTCCACAGAACTGGACATCAGCTGGGCAACAGTGACAAATCCACATGATGGGCATAGTCACACAACTTGACTTATAAAAAACATTTAATTCTTTGTAATATTGCTCGTCATACTCTAAATATAACTCATTGAAGTTCAAGTTTAAATTAAAGTTGACACACTTGATGATGCTTTGTTCTTGTACTAAACAAATCTTTTCACATTATATCTTTGTCTTCGTCCACTCTGATTCTTGGCTTGGTGGCCCCTTATAATCTAGTCAATACTTGTATCGGTTGTACTTGGCAAATATATTAATTTAGACGTACATCATAAAATCTCTGCAAATTATTCCGGAATAGTCAGATAAATTATCCGATATTTGAATATAACGCGTGAAACACACACACATAGAATATGTGACTAATGAGAAATACTGAAAATATATACAAGTTTTACTCAACGTTTTTTTTTGTGTTTATATTCTACCAAAATACATTCGCGTCACACTACTCAAACGCGGACGTCACGTGACCCCGTGCCCGCAGAGCCGCGTTAAAGCCCCGCCCACTCGCCTGCACTCCGCGTCTGCAGAGGAACTGACTGTGACAGCTGCCTATGTGCTTCTCATCCTGGTGAAGTTTCCGTCCAAATCGGAGGGTGAGTCGATCATGTCGTGTTCCGCACTGTCGTTGTTGGGATTGTCGCCCTTCGGCGGCTGCGCGGTGGCTCGGCGTGCAGCTTGGCGCAGCTCTGCTGGAGTGTGTGCTCGCTGTCACGTCGCCCCACAACTCACGGAGTCACGGGAGACATACAGATGAGCATCACAGATCCACGTTAGAGCAGAGCAACTCTGGCAGACCAGAGGTCGAGACCTGTCTTCCCAGCCGGCTTCTGTTGACTTCTGCTGTTGGCAACCTGTGGGCCTTGACCGTGGGATCTGTGGACAAGGGTCAAGTGTTGGTGGCAGCTTTGTTTACCTGAAGGAATATCGTCATCAATACAGGTTTGGATCAGAAGCAGCGGTTCATATCTCGACTGCTGTTTTCTGCTCTCATGTAAGGTTGTACTGTGTGCTCGTGCTGGGACTTCATGCCTCTGAAAGTTCTGAAAAATAACTATTAAAGAAATATTATTGATGTTTTTTTGTTTAAACGAAATTTGAGGTCGAATTATTTATAAATACAATATTTTAACGCTTCATGTTTATTATTATTATTATGAGGGCAAGAATATGCCAATATGACTTTTATTTTTTATTAAATGAAAAGTCTTCTGTCTTGTGTAAACACTCTCTTAACCAATAGGTATCTGCAGCTGATCTAGAAGTTGGTCACGTTCGACAGCTGTATCATGTTTATACCTGACTGTTTTTCCATGCCACTCCCTGCTTGTAAAGGTTGTGCAAGGAGTAGTACTTTCACAGCAACTACACAGCCGTTATTATTTTAAGGCTGTGTAATTTCCTAATACTAAACTAATCCACATAGACTGAACTGAGACTATTCATCACCTTATAATTGTTTTTATACATTTGTCAAATTATTTCGAATTTATTTATTTTTTGTTCTTCACTTTTATTATTTTTGTCAATAAGACTATTCTATAGTTGGAGCTGAATGTTTCTTGTGGTGAAAGGGGACGGTTGCGTCAGCTAGGATGTTGCATAAAATCCACTCCTCTGATGATGGTGGCGGAGTGGTTGTGAACTATTCTTGATTTTCTGAGCTTGAATGGGACGTGTGTGCCTTTGTTTCCTGCTGACTCAGCATGCCGCTGGCTCGCAGCCTGTCCGTCACGTCCCTGTCAGGACTGGAGGAGTGGGACGAGGAGTTTGATCTGGAGGATGCTGTTCTCTTTGAGATCGCATGGGAGGTCGCCAACAAAGGTGTGTGGTTGGTTTATAATAATGTGTTATTATTATTTTAATGTTGCCAAATTCTTTAAAACAAAGCAGCGGGAGACAAATATGATGATATCTTTTGCTGTTTTATAGAGTAATATAGAGCTCTAACTGTTGCAGTACATTATGGTGCTTCAGTGGATGTGAATGTTTCGCTTGTGGGCGTAGTGGCTCAGGTGGAAGGCAGAATCTGTTTGAGCCCTGACCCGGAGGTCCTGGTCAGGCTTTCTATTTGCAGGAAGTGCTGTGATCTTAATGTGGACAGTGTGTGCTAACTTGTGACTCTGTGTGAAGTTGGAGGCATCTACACCGTCATCCAGACCAAAGCCCGCCTGACCGCGGAGGAATGGGGGGAGAACTATTTCCTGGTGGGTCCGTATGTGGAGAGCAACGTGCGCACACAGGTGGAGCTGATCGAGCCCTCTGACCCTGCACTGAAGAGGACCATCGACAAGATGAACTCCAGCGGGTGCAAGGTACCCGGACAGTGAGCCCACACACACCACTTTTCACCCTCTCTTTTAGATCAGAGCCAGATTTACCGCAGCTTCTTAATAACCAAACTTAAATTCAGCTCAGCCTTCAGTCTGACTCGGCATGTGCGACCCTTGTGACATTTCCCCACGGAGGTTAGATGTTATATCGATGTCTTCCCCCCCCCCACTCTTGCTAGAACACTCCTGAAAACAGTCCAGAAATAGACGCGCGTGTGCCTCTTTGTGTCACTGCTGAGGGTCAAGGTTGGGCAGCTTTTTCCAAAACTCTAGCTCTTACTGCCGCAGCATATTTATACGCCGGGTTTCATATAAGTTAAAAAAAGTTAATTTATTTTGGGCTGTTCTGGAGGTGGACAATATCATGACATTAAATCATGAACAATTAGAACTTGTTGCTAACAGTATGAGGAGATCACATGGATTCTGTCACACTCTCTCTATACACTATAGATCTATGCTGACGCTATTCGTCCATCACCCACAGTGTTGTGCGCAGCGCTCCTCCTCCGACACACTCACAGCTAAGAAGCTGGTCAAATGCGCAACTTCGATTTGTTTTTAAACCTGAAGCGCCTCTGACGTGACCACACAACTTCTCCACAGAATAATAGATCGCCAAAGCTAACAGAGCTAACGGCTAACATCTCACTTCAAAACTTTATTGGCAATAGCTGACTGTCAAAGTTTGCATTGTGGTTTTGATGTGAGCTAAAAACGAAATGCCGAACCAAATAAATACATTGTGATATGTGTTTTATAAAACGATGTGTATATATATTTAATATATAAATAAAATAAATAATGATGCATTTTTGCAATATTTCCCACCCCTTTCTGGACACATGTTCAGAAATTTGTTTCTTCAAATAACATGCAAAAATCACAATTCACAAATGAAAAGGGATTCTTTACAGGACTTTTGACTAAGCTATTTTATCAATGAGTGAAATGAGACGTGGCTTAAAAAGAAACACTGCTTTTGTGATCGGTGATTCGGTGAGCGGTCACTTGTGTCTAGGTCTATTTTGGGCGCTGGCTGATCGAGGGAAGCCCCTATGTGATCTTGATCGACGTGGCCTTCACCGCCTGGTCCCTGGACACGTGGAAGAGCGAACTGTGGGACCTCTGTGACATCGGTGTGCCGTGGTTCGACCGCGAGGCCAACGACGCCGTGCTTTTTGGCTTCCTGACAGCCTGGCTCCTGGGGGAGGCGAGTCACTGAAGCCGCTGTTGGAGTGCTACTTTTTGAAAACCTAACGTTTTGCTTGGCTTCCCTTTCTCAACTCTCAGTATGCGGCGCAGTGCGAGGAGCCGCCGCACATCGTGGCTCAGTTCCACGAGTGGCTGGCGGGTCTCGGCCTGGTGTTGTGTCGGCAGAGGCAGCTGCCGGTGGCAACCATCTTCACCACTCACGCCACGCTGTTGGGCCGGTATCTGTGTGCTGGAAACGTGGACTTCTACAACAACCTTGCTGAGGTTTGCACTTTGATGTGAAGTGGCTTCCAAACATTATGGTCAGGCATTGATGGTGCTTTAAATGACAGGCCTTCACGTGATGTACTCTGTGTATTTGACTTCACTGGTGTTTCTGTCTCAGTTCAATGTAGACAAGGAAGCAGGCGACAGGCAGATCTACCACCGCTACTGTTTAGAGCGGGCGGCGGCGCACTGCGCGCACGTCTTCACCACTGTGTCACAGATCACCGCTATCGAGGCGGAGCATCTGCTGAAGAGAAAACCTGGTGAGGAGCCGGGCTGAACCGGCCCATGAGCGTGGAGTTTAACAGATGTGACTCACGTCTTCACGCAGACATCGTCACTCCAAATGGCCTTAACGTGAAGAAGTTTTCAGCCGTCCACGAGTTCCAAAACCTCCACGCTCAGAGCAAGCACCGCATTCAGGAGTTCGTGAGGGGTCACTTCTATGGGTCAGTATATTCTCTTATGGATGTACCTGTCATTTACTTTAAATTAAACTTGAGTGTTTTATTTTTTTTGTTTATCAGACACCTTGATTTCAACCTGGACAAGTGTCTGTTCCTCTTCATTGCTGGACGTTACGAGTTCTCCAACAAGGGCGCCGATATTTTCCTGGAGGCATTGGCGCGACTCAACTACCTCCTGAGGGTTTGTTGCCAGTTTCCTCTCTGAACTGAAGCACTTTGAACTGAAGCACAAGTTTCGCAGGTGAACAACAGCGACGTGACCGTCATCGCCTTCTTCATCATGCCGGCGCGGACCAACAACTTTAACGTGGAGACACTGAAGGGTCAGGCGGTCAGGAAGCAGCTCTGGTGAGACGCCTCGTTTCGGGTTGTTTGAGCTCCGTTTGCTTTGGTCTGACTGTGTCTGTTACACAGGGACACTGCACAAACGGTGAAGGAGCGGTTTGGAAAGAAGCTCTATGAGTCACTCCTCGTGTAAGTAGGAGCATAAGAAGTTTTAATATATATTGGTATTTCTAACCTTCTAAACTGCTCACACTGAATCAATTTGGTGCGTTTCCACAGCGGACAGCTGCCGGACGTATCGAAGATACTGGACAAAGAGGACTTCACCATCATGAAGCGCGCCATCTTTGCCACGCAGAGACAGTCTCAGCCTCCCATCTGCACCCACAACATGCTGGAGGACAGCTCCGACCCCATCCTCAGCAGCGTCCGCCGCATTGGCCTTTTCAACAGCTCCTCTGACCGCGTCAAGGTCAGGCCATTTCTCTGACCAGGAAGCGGTCGCCTGCTCATCTGACCTGTCCTCTCCGTGCTACAGATCATTTTCCACCCCGAGTTCCTCTCGTCCACGTCTCCTCTGCTGCCCATGGACTACGAGGAGTTTGTCAGAGGCTGCCACCTGGGCGTCTTCCCCTCCTACTATGAGCCCTGGGGCTACACCCCAGGTGAGCTGCGGTGTTGAGCGCTAGCTCACTCCGAGTGTTGACTGCTTCCTGTTTTTCACAGCGGAGTGCACGGTGATGGGCATCCCATCCATCTCAACCAACCTATCAGGCTTCGGCTGCTTCATGGAGGAACACATCGCTGACCCATCTGCCTACGGTCAGTGTTGTCCTGCCGACAGAATAGTAACAGTAATAGTCACTTTCAGTCACATTTCATGTCACTTTTCCCAGGCATTTACATTCTGGACCGACGGTTCCGTGGCGTGGACGAGTCGTGCAACCAGCTCACCTCCTTCCTGTTCCAGTTCTGTAAGCAAAGCCGACGGCAGCGGATCATCCAGAGGAACCGCACTGAGCGTCTCAGTGACCTTTTGGACTGGAGATACCTGGGCAGGGTCAGAACGTCTCTCTCTCTCTCTCTCAGAGGATTGGTCTTTGGATGGGTGAAATGCTAACATGCCTTTGTGTTCCGCAACAGTACTATGTGTCGGCCCGACACATGGCGCTGGCTAAGGCCTTTCCTGACACCTACATGTATGTGCCCCAGGAGCCCACCTCGGTAAGTCTTCAGATCAAGTGACCAACCTTTGAACTTAACCTTTTAATTTAAATCATGTTTGAAATAGCAATAAACGTATTTATTTTGTAATTATTTGAGTGGAAGCGATAACGCCACGACAGCACGAGGGCGCTGTTGCACAATATACGCTTAAGTTATGAAGCGCTGTATTAGACAGTTTGACTGGGTTTAAACTTCATCTGCAGACTTCAGGCTTCCGCTACCCTCGTCCCGCCTCGGTGCCGCCGTCCCCGGCCCTGTCTCGCCTCTCCTCGCCGCACCACAGCGAGAACGAGAACGAGGACGAAGACGACGAGGACGAGCGCTACGATGAAGACGAGGAGGCGGAGAAGGACCGGATAAACATCCGCCAGCCACAGAGTCTTCCGTACAAAAACAAGCTGTCTGCCGCCTCCAGTGTGAACGGCAGCAGCAACGGCGAAGTCAGCGACAAAAACTGACACACAGGGAAATGTTCGACCTCACTAGTGACATGCGGTTACTCTCCTGCACTGCGTTGTGTGCGATAGAACTATCGGTTTGTTGTGAGTTTCGTCGGCGTCTTCCCAGTCTACTTGAGAGAAATGCGGTACTACGCCAGCTTTATTTGAGTCACCCTCAAAGTTACACCAGCAGGTTGTTTCGCTTTACTGAGTCGCAAACCTCACATCGCAGTGACTGTGTTTCAGACAGTACTAACACTGGATGAAGGTAGTGTCATATATTAACAGTATATACTTCAGTGACAGATTGAAAAACATCCTTGTTACCAGCGTGTCATCAAAAATATCAATATTTCCGTTATAGCCGCACTTTCCCCCAAAAAATGTCATGGACAAGAAAATCCCAAAAGTGGTCAGACTTCATGTTTTCATTTTATTTCACCGCCTTATGTCACGGTGCTACTGTCAGGCTGAAGTGGAAGCTGGTGATGGAGATGGTTGGGTTTCAGACTAGCACTTGAATACGTTTCTATCCATGTGGAACAAACAGAAACAGGTCTGTAGCTACACTCCAAGTGAGTTTTGTTGTTTGTTATCATCCAGATGAAATAAAATGAGCAAATGAACGAGTGCTTGGTGATACCTGGCTCTTTATTCTGAGGGAGGGGGGCAACCATTGTACCATGTTTCAGGAATATTCAGCTGCTTCAGCACAGATAAACTCTTCCTCCATGACCTTTGC
Source organism: Synchiropus splendidus (assembly GCF_027744825.2). Classification (NCBI taxonomy): domain Eukaryota; kingdom Metazoa; phylum Chordata; class Actinopteri; order Syngnathiformes; family Callionymidae; genus Synchiropus; species Synchiropus splendidus. The sequence continues at coordinate 5,748,684 of NC_071352.1, forward strand.
AGACTGGAGGGGAACAGAAAACAGGGGAACAATTATTACATCAATGTGCAGGAGCAAGCTGTGTCCCATTTCACTCGTATTTGACCCTAACACTGGGGTTTTAACTTTATTTTATAGAAGTTTGAAACCATATTGTAGTTTATTAATGTCATTTTTTAGACGGATGTTTTGCGCCCCACTTTGGTTCCCCACCAGGTGAGAATCCCTGGCCTAAAGAGTCTGTGACGGACAGAAGTTTCCCAGAATGAGTCTGAAAACCAATGTCAAATACAATGATTTCCATCCTTCTTTTGTCTTTGGTTTAAATGAAATTGGGGTCACAAGGGTCGGCTTGGACCAGACTTCCTGTTCCAGGTCTCTCTCTCCTTGACCATGACCCTTGTAGCGCCCAAGATTCGAGCAAAACTAAAAGCTTCCAGAAATCTCACCGAGTAAACTATTCCAGAAGGAGCTGTACGTCGCGCTGCCCGTCACGGCTCCGAGTCGGGCTGGATTCCTCCTCACCGTCTTCACAGAGAACCCGTCAGGTCCGGTCACCTCCACCTCCACCACGTGGTAGTCTCTCAACCTGCAGAGTTCAAGCTGTGACACCAGGCAGCTTCACAGTGAACGAGCCTTCCACTCACGCCGTGTCTGACACGATCTCTCCCCGCACACCGGAGAAACCCAGAAACCCGGCGGCCACTGCCGCCGCCGCCATGGTGTTGACGTTGTTGGGGGCGAGCGGGCACAGCTCTGCCACAGAGCCGCTATATAGAACCCGCCTGCCCTCGTCTTCTGCCCAGTCTGAGAGGACATCTCCGGTCAGCCGGAAGCAGGATGGATGCTTTGACATTCTGATAAACAAAGCCTGGAAATACATGAGAAGTTGAAGCGAGAGAGATTTGTTTTTATTTTCACTATTAAATGAAACGTTTTCATCCATAGAAATGTGAAGCTGGTGAATGAATCCAGCCTAGAAAATGTGTCACTGACAGTCTATAACAACAAAACCAGTGTTTTTCAACCTTTTTCTGGCCATGGCACCGTTGGTTCATTGAAAAAATCCCAGTCCCAAAAATCCCACCACCAAAGGAACCTCGGTCAAAGTGACCTGTACTTAAAGTCCTATAGAAAATTGTGGAAACACTGAAGTTACTGAGACCCAGCTGTCATTTTCCAGGCTATTTGCAGAAACAAATAGCAGAAAATGTATTTGTTTCAAATGCGTCCAATTGCTCTCAATAACTGGTTCGATTTTATCACTTCTCTTTTGCGTGATTTTATTCTAGTGTTGAGTTTCCAGACAAATCCTTAGCATTCTTTGTCTGAACTTGCTTCATAAAAACAATTAATCCTTCTGTCTTTACATTTTGGAGCGCATTTATTTTGTTGAGCATTTAGCTTTTTGGCAACTTTAAAACCAAAAAGCAAACTTTGAACTAAACAACAGTCCAGCTGCTTGTCACTTGGTTCAATTGTTTTCTAGTGTCTAACTTGCTTGAAGTAGACTAAACACTGAGGAGTGCTACCTTCAGTCCGCCGCAGTCGCTCAGCCGCTGTATGTCCTGACCCCCCCACAGCGCCCCACTGGGCACATACAGAGTCCTCCCATGGTCACAAGCCGCCTGCCGAAGGTTGTGGTTCAGCTCGGGGTCAGAGAGAGAGGAAGGGGAGCCCACCTACCCAAAACAAACAACACGTAAAACTTGAATTTTAGATGAGGAATGTAAAAAGAAAAGACTCTCACCATGAAGTGTGACTGAGAGAGGAAGAGGAGGCCGAACTCTCGGACGATTTGCGGGTGACACACCTCCACGATCACATCACAGCGCCTGTCACACGGAGGGGACGTTCATTGACGCTAAAACTTTAGCTGAACTTTCAACTCGCCTGTCTGAGAAGGAAGCAAGATCCTCCAGAATATGCTGGTCTGGAACCAGACCTCTGAGCTTCTGAGGGTTTCGGTTCCAGACAAAAGCCAACGCCAACCCGACTTCAGCTCCATCTTCCAGGATCTTCCGCACCAGGAACTGCCCTGCAGACCACACAGTTTCACCGTGGCACTCAAGAGACGCCGCCTCCAGACAAGGCTCTGACCTAGGTGACCGAATCCTACGACTCCAATCCTGCAGCTGGTTGCCATGTCCTGCTAAGAGATCATCAATGAGGAGCCTAATCTTGACTCTTGTTTATTGCATCTTTCACCTGATAATCCGCAGCACCACTCTCAGATTCACGCGGCCACTGAGCCGGGTCCAAGGTCCGGCCTGCACAAGTCAATCATTATTCCAACTTGTCATCAGAAGCTCCGCCTCCAGGTGCATCTTCAGCCTGGCACTGCCAGACCACAGAGGAACCTCATCACTGGATAAACAGTCCAGTCTGGATTATTATGGGATGGACTTTATGAAAATTCAAACTGGAATTCACCCTCTGTCTCTGTTATTACAGCTGCAGTGCATGTTGGGACTTTTTCCTTCACAACTCAAACATTTATTCAAAAGGATTTCTGTATTTTTAATAACTTAAATGAAAAAAAACAATGTCGTACACTGATGACTGAGTCACATCTCCCCTCGGCACACTGAGGTCTGTGGTTCAACTCCTTTGCTTCCGCCACAAGCCTCTGTGCAAACAGGGAAAACTCAGCCATTAGTTTCACTGACATGAAACATGAAAGGCGAAACAACAACCGTGTTATTTGCTCACTGTGTCCTCAACTTTGAACTTCTTGCTGATGTCACTAATATATTGCTGTGGAGCAGGTCAAAGGTCAGGATTTCTCCGGCGTCGATTATCAGGGAGCGATCAGACAACGAGGACCGGTCTAAAGTTCAGTCAGACAGGCCGCGAGAGAAGTGGCTGAGCGCGTCGAGGAGCTAGTCGCGGTCACTGACACCAGAACCGGGCCAGAAAAGATGGACATCCTGGAGACTGATGCCTTTGATCGGCGCCAGAGGAGAAATGTGGTGCGAATCTTCCCTTGTTATTTTGGCTTTTATCTCCCTCATGATAGTAACAGGTGTCTCCTCCTCCAGTCCTGCGCTCTGTTCTTCTCCCTGTTGCCTTTCTTCATGGCCTCCGCTCTCTACTTCAACCTGTGGACTCCAGACTCACCAGCGTCCGTCACCATCGCTGGGATCAAGTCGGCACCGACGCTGCTGCTGGCTCTCACCGTGCTGATCTGGAACGGAGGCCGGAGCGTGCTGGGAGTGGGAGGAGGACTGATCCTGTCGGCTGTGGGTGACGTCTGCCTGGTGTGGTCAGAGCTCTTCGTCCACGGTAACACCAGCGTCTCAGCTCCTTAATATGAAAAACCATAAACAATTTAGGAGTCACTTTATATCACACATTTAACCGAGTTTGATGTATTGCATTTTACACACTTCAAATCTTGATACATATTCCAACATAAATACATCTCTGATCATTAAAACTCTCATAGCTTGGCAGCTGGATGTTTCCTTTCATGTTTCAAAACATTCCTGACCGGCTTGACTCAATGTGGAAGAGGAAAAAAAATATTGTATTACCTCCACCGAGCGGTCATGTGATCAACAGCGTTCCTCTGTCTGTCTGTGAGCAAAAATATCCGCCCAAAAATGGATGGATTTCAAGAAACGCTGCCATCAGAGTACTAGAACGCTACTGCCACCTGCTGTCCCATGAGCTAAACGCAATAATATAGGGTGTAAATGAGTGGCTGGGTTTGAACATAGGTGCAATATTGGGTACAATTGTAAGATGTATTCACATACATGACGTTCACGATTCCTTTCCCCAGGTATGGGAGCGTTTGCCGTGGCTCACCTGCTCTACTCCGCCACCTTCCTCTCGTCTCGCTACACAAGCTACTCATCTTCCTCCTGGACTCGCCTGCTCTACCTCATCCTGGTCCTGTTAGGAGCAGGCTTCTACGCCTACTTGTATCCCTTCCTGCAGAAGGACCCGCACGCCGACCTCCTGACCCCCGGGGTGGCCGTCTACATCCTCTTGATCGCGCTCATGGGCTCGCTGGCCATCAGAAGCGGGCAGTTCCTGACAGTCCTGGGAAGCCTGATCTTCATGATATCTGACCTGTCGCTGGCGCTGCAGGTCTTTAAGGTCATGAAGGTGGACAACGGAAACTCCATCGTCATGGTGACCTACTACCTGGCCCAAATGCTGATCGCCGTGGGAGACGTGAGAGCTGTGGAAAGCAAGGACGACTTTGCAAAATGGAAGCGGTCCTGAGGAAAATAAAGGACCAAACACCCCATGCTAATATATCGACTGCACTAAACACTCTTTTCATGTTTATACTTGGTTTTATTATTAAATACTTGCTCCTAAACAGCTGCTGGTGATGTTTGAGGCAGCAGGAAAAGTGAGAAATGTGTTATATATAATTTATTAAAAATCTTTGTCACAATTGAACAGGCTTTGTCGCGAATGAGCAAAGAAAATACGAGTCACAGAGAGGAAGTAAAAAAAAAAAAAAAAAAAAAAAAAAGCCTACTCTTAAAAAACATGACCAATTAAAACAAACTCAAATGCGAACACTTGCATGACTCCACCTCCTGCATTGTATAAAACATTGTAAACACCACAATTTTAAATTACTGACAAGCGATTTAGCAGCATTAAGCATAGTTCATTAAAAGATCTGAACCCAGAAGGTGAATAAAAAATAAAAAAAAATACAAAAGGCACAACATTAGATGATTCGACATCAAAGATCTTAATCGTATAAAACAGCATATCTGCATCCCATACTTCTGCGGTGAAAAGGTGCACGTGAGAACACGGCATGCTCGACGACATTTCAGACACCAAGAGGCGTTTTTGCCACGCCAATACAAAATAGTGAAACGCCTGTGTAGCAGAGCGAGAAACAGCGCCCCTATTGGTGTCGGGAGCTCACTACAGCAGGATGGTTCGTCATGAAAGCCTTGGGAGCAGAAGGAGGCACTTGGCTGGAGGGTGGACAGCTGAGTCTGGTGGGGGATCCCAGGCGCTGCAGGCCTGGTCCTCGTCAGCACACAGCTGCTTGGCCTCTAAGGCAGTGCGGACGTGGGTCAAAACGTCTGCGGTGCGGGTCACTCTGGTTCGCTGATCGCTGTGGAAGGGTGCGGCTCTTTTTGGCAGTGAGTGTGACAGTGCAGGTTACTGTGTGTCTGCTCCGGCTCGTCACTGCAGGGAGCGGACTCCAGGGGTTTGTCAGTGTTCAACACTGGGGTCAACTCCTGGGTCTGGGACGGAGGTGCGGGTGCACTGGTGTGAGTCTTGGTGTGGCCCCGTGGCCTTTGGTGCGTGTGGAGGGCGTCTGTCTTTAAGAACTGCTCAGCAGTGGAGTAGTAAGGCAAGAAAGGCCTTTCCTGTGTGCAGGTCCGCATGGCCAGGTATGTGTGCATCAGCAGGTGAGGGAAACGTGAGGTGAAGTAGGAGACAAAGTCATCAGGGATGGAACCCAGAGTGTCCTGCACCTCCGACGGCAGCTCCCGGTAATGATGTTTCTGGTGAGGTGAGGTGAGGTGAGGTGAGGAAGGCAGCTCGGGTCAAACACTCCGAAACACAGCGTTTTACTGGTGTGAAAGATGACCCACCTTGTTCCTCATGGCTCGGAGGAGGTCTCGCACTGAGCCGCCCTTGTAGGAACGGAACTTCCTCAAATCTTAAAAGACAGTTGAGGTGGAACTGGTCACTTCTGTGCAGGGAAACATCTCCGCAGTATCAAAGTACCTGTCTGCAGCGGCACGGTGATGTGCTCCCTCCAGTCACCCTTCACCACCGCTCGGCCACCGTACTCCAGCCGCCGGACGATGGGTCCGTCCAGGGGCTCCTTCTCGATTCTGTCGCTCACATCCTGCATGCAACACATCAGTCTGCTGTCTGCGAGCACCACTGCAATACACCCAACAAGCTCTGCCCACCGCGTGAGGAGAGTGTGTTTCCTCCAACATAACCCTCAGAGCACACACCTGAAAGAACTGCAGCTCTTTCTCCAGGCTCCAGAAGAAGGGGTGTTTGAGGACGCACTCCGCCGCCGGACGCTGGTGAGGCTTCTCGCTCAACATTTTCTCGATGAGGTCACGCGCCACGATGTCACCTGCACATTCAAGTTATTCATACATTTTCCAGTAACAACTCAGATGGTTTTAGGGCGGAGACGGTCTGTCATGATGTGGCTTTGTGAGGGCCACTGGTGGGGAAAGATTGGGACTGACATTGAAATACACTTTTCTCTTCTCAGGATATTTGCAGACCGTGCTCTGGGGAATAGGTTGGAGCATGAGAAACTCAAGACCCACTGGAGCAGGGGTTACCAACATGGTCATAATTCATATTTACATGTAATAACCATGTTATTATGTTATGATAGTTTTTCTCTATTGTTAGACCATTGGTTATTTTCGTGAAAACTCAGCAATGAGAGAAGTATTTGAGAGGAATATAATTTATCATCCATTATATAGCGTGACTGCAGAAGAGTGTACCGAACTGATGGCAGTCCTTCGGGTCACACAGTGCCCTTGGTGACCCCTGCCCTAGGGAGATTATCATTTTCATATTCCTCAGGAAAACGTGTTGGGAGCATGAGGTCAGGTGACTCATCCACTGATGCACGTGAAACATGTGTCTTGTAGTCTCTCACCGTGCACATCCGGCTGGAGGTGCTGGAGGCTGCAGGTTCCCAGCAGGATGTTGGCCTGCCTTTGCAGGGATTTTCCAAAAGGGTGGGATCCCTGGGACACCACATAGTAAAAGACGCAACCAGCGGAGAAGATGTCGACGGCGCAGGTCTGAAAGATGCAGGACAGGAGCAGTCAAGCAGAGCCCTTGGTTCCCATCTTAAAAAAAACAAAAACAAAAACCACCACGAACCGGATTATCTTTGCAGTCCTCGCTGAGCACCTCCGGGGCGATCCAGCCCTCCGTGCCCGGAACCCCGGACCTCCTGCTGAAGCTGTGTCGGCCGACGGCCAATTTCTTGCACAAGCCAAAGTCAGAGATCATGGCACGAACCCGGCCATGTGCGTTGGGCATGGACACCAGGATGTTGTGAGGTTTCAGGTCTCTGTGGACTGGAGAGAAAACAGATGAGGACCCAGGAGTGGGGACACTGACCAAGCGGTGGAGGGGCCTACCGATGTTGAGAGAGTGGAGATGAGCGAGCCCCGACATGGTTTGCTGCAGCAGCACCACTGGCTCCAGCCCGTGACGGTCGAAGTCCGTCCGTTCCACATACTGAGGGGATGAGACACAGGAGTGAGAGGAGAGCCAGGCGGGTGCTTTATGAGCTGCAGGTCTGTGCGAGACATGGCACCTCTTGAAGTGAGGCGGCGCAGAGCTCGATGGCGATGTACTGGAACTGGCGGTCCCGCTCCGTGCAGAAGTACCGAATGACGTTTGGGTGCTCGTCCGACTCCCGCAGCAGTTGAACCTCGCGGTCGGCGAAGCTGAAACATTCGGGCAGAATCCTCTTCACCGCCACTGGTCGATTGTCAAACTGGCCCCTAGAGGAAAAACACAGGTATTGCAGTTTCACAGTGATGATGATGATGATGATGATGATGATGATGATGATGATGATGATGATGATGATGATGATGATGCGGTGGGGGCTCTACACACAAACCTACCTGTAAACGATGGTGCCCTCAGCGCCGTGACCCAACACCTGCTTGGGCTGAAAAGTTATGTTTCCCACTCTGACCAAGACGGAGTCATCATCTAGAAGCACAGAATGTCAAGTCTGAGCAAATAAGTGTGAAGAGAGAAAGTCTTTGGCACTTCACCTCCGTCTTCATGCTCGGCAGCAGAGCAGCCCAGCTCAGAAACAGACAGGTTGGAGTGGTTGGAGGCACGAGGGGTGACGTTTGGACTGCTGTGGTCGGAGCAGTCGGAGCGAGCGTGAGCCACCTCCAGGTAGTCACTGTCTGGGGTCAGAGCCAGGCCCATGTCTGCGGGAGGGAAGGGCTGCTGCCTCTGCAACAGCTCCAAGCGCTCCTCCATCTGTCTCTGGAACTCCTGGTGCTGCAGCTGCTGCTGCTTGTGGACACTCTGCAAGCACCAAATCGAAAAGTTAGGAAAAAAAATCACGTTTCATTTCAGGAAGATAAACTGAAAATCTAAAGATGATAGACAAGTGTAGTTCTCCCTGCTGAACAGCAGATGGCGCACTTGCCTTCGGGTAGGTGATCACGAAGGCCACCCAGCCTGCCAGCAAGAAGGTAGAGAAGATGATGGTGGCCATATCTTTCAGCATGGAATCCACAGAAGCCTCGGTTCGGGTAGGGAGGCTGCTGATGCCAGGCTCTTGGATGGACGTGTCCGGCAAAGAGGGGGCGGGGCCTTCATCCATGCCACTGTCATTGACCTTCTGCAGCATCATAAAGGGAAATGAATGGCTGTGCTCAACTGAGACGGCACTGAAGAAACAAACCTCTTCTACTTTCTTGTCAGTCGTGGGCGGGATGACGTTGCCTTGGTTGCGGGGGAAGCTTTCTGGGAATTTCTCCAGGATCTTGGGGTGAGCTTCAGGAGGCATCTCATGATGTCCTGCAACAACAGTGCACATCACTCACACCATGGAGGTGATCTGGAACCATCATGCTAAAGCTAGCAAACGGTACCGATGAGGAGGAGAGAATTCCTCATGAAGTTGATGCGGTTCTTCTCTCGGAGCGCAGCGTTAAACTTGACGCTGGTGCTCGGCGTGATGACGCACTCTTTGTCCTCGTCCGTCTCCAGGCTGTCGGGACCTTCCAGCATGGGAAAGGAACTTCCCCGAGGCTGAGTGGAGGGGATGTTTTGAGATGAAGGATGGGACGACTCATGAAAACCACACATGAAAAGCGTCTCTCACCACCACAGTGACTCCGTCGTGAACCAGCGAGGGCGACGCATACAGGCTGGTGGAGTATTTGCCCACGTACAGAGTTGCCCTGACAGAGAAAAGCAGTGTTTAACATGCACACATAAAGCCATGAGTGACGTGTGTAGCTGCTTACATCAACTTATTCTTGGGCTTCATCTCCTTGGGAAAAGGGTACTTCCACTGGGTGATGCGCCCCACTTCCCCCGACATAAAGGTGAGGTACCGCAGGGTTTCCACGGCGACGTTGGTGTGGGAGACTTTGCGCAGGCCCTCGCGCTGCCAGATATACATGGCCACCACGGGGGAGTTATAGTTCTGGACCCACTGGACATCTCCAGACTCGCTGTCCACGGTCACCACCAGGCCGTCCCCGTTGGACACAAAATGAGCCATCTCTGTGTGCGGCAAAAAAAAAACACTGTCACATTTGAGACTTGAGCCAGAGTCCAGGAGTCTTATATTTGCTTTTGAGTCTTACTATATTTGCTGTCGTCGTCAGGAAGGGTGGAGGCGTAGTCCGAGTAGGTGGCATTCCAGCGGAGCTCTCTGCTCTTGGTGTCGTACATGGTGATGGTGTACTCTGGCGAATAGACAAATATGTTCAACAGTCTTTCATAACAACCGTCTGCTGCAGTCACGTGTGATCCAAGGCTTTAATCACCAGGTGGAATGCATTTGCCGTGCAGAAAAACTGGCTGTCAAAGTGACGTTACATCATCGGCCCCATCTCAGATCACCATTATTTACACTTACAATGCTTAATCTAAATCCCAAAACTCATCTTGTTTACATTGTACTGACATCCTTCAGTTAGGCATTCAGTGTTATTACCATGAGCTTTGTGAAAACTGCAGCTAAAGTGATGGAGTATTTACCAGTGCGCCCCAGATAGAGAAGTGACGAAGACGGACACAACATCTCCGCGAAGGAAGACGTCAGTGTCTGCTGCTTCTCCCCAGTCAGAAGGTCCACCACGTACCACAAGTCTTGCTTCTTACCTGCACATCAAGGAGGAATAAATTGTCAGAGCTAACTCACATTCACACAGTCCACACTGGCCCTTTTCCATTGGTTTAGTTAGGCAATGAGGAGAATTCATGAATCAGAAGACATTTTCAGATCAGGGTGGAGAAATTCTTTGCTGAAACCATTGAGTCGGTGTTTGTTGTTGGATGTAGCGACACAATCATTTTCTCAATGTGAGGTGGAGCTGCAATTATAGAGCTCAAGACAGGAATTGCAGGGAGGTCGTGTCAAACAGGAATTTCACAGAGGGCCACGCTGGACCGGATCACGGGGAGTGGAGACTGAATCTGGGATTTGCTGGCCCAGTACAACCATCAAAGCTTGAAGTGGGACATCTGCGTTGTGAACCACACAATCTTGAGACGCGAGAAATTATTTTCTTAAAATATGATACATTTAATTGCACTAAAAATGTTTTCAAAAACCATTCAGTTTCCAAAGTCAACTAAGTGGTTGATCTCCTGAGCAACAACAATGAGCAACACTGACAGAAGAAGTCCGCCATCTTGGACATTTGTTTGTTATCAGCTTCACAGAGTGATTTCACAGCTACGCAGCCGTTGCTGTGAAATCACTCTGATGTTTGGTATCGAACACGGGGCTCGCGCTTTGCTCAACACTCATGAAGCTCCGTGCTGACAGAAGCCCTCCATCTCACCCATGTAAAGGATTCCATCAGAGCTACGGCAGGGAGACGCTTGGACCAACTCTGGAATTGTGAACGGCAATTTCTGTTGAGGAGAGAGAGAGAGAGAGAGAGAAAGTTTTACCAGCTACAAACCCTGTCAAACTCACCGCACTGACACACATTCGACCGATTGGGGAACAGCAGAGATTATTCTATTAGATAAAGCCATTTCCTCTTACGGTCAAGCCTTCGTTCTTCTTCCCTCCCAAAGAATAGAGACTGCCGTCATTGGGGTCGGGCAAAAAGGCTGGTCTGTAAGAGAAAACCTTGCCATCACACCACCAACACCAATGTTCACACACATTAACTTTCAAAGGAAGGACTATGTGAGACACTACAATGACCATCTCCATTCAGAATAACAGTGTATGGACACATGATACACCGAGGACACACCACACTCATGGATACGTACTCTGCCACGTGGGTCGGGACCTGAAGAACTGGATCTGTGGAGAGAACAAGCAGGCATGACCACTTGTGAGAGCATGAAAAAGTACTTTAAGCCCTTAAAAAAATGAAAGCAATGAAAGGGCACAACCTGATATACAGGGTTAACTCAACACAGAGCAGTTCTCTTCTCATTCAGATCACAACCACATTTCTCAAATAATATTTATTCAGTCAGTCCTTGATCATGAACATGAGATGTGTATTATTAAGATCAGCTTTTTAATATTTACCGGAATAACTTGCACACTTTGGTTAATAGAACATTACCTCTTGATAAATGACTCCATCAGTGTTGAGAGATTTATCACAACACTCCACCCTCTTGACATATTTTTACTTGTAGAAAATCAAGATTAATTGAAATGCACTTCATTCTATTTGTTTTTCCACGATTATCAGCTGCATTCTATAGACCTTTCCGAAGGAGAGCAGAGAGATCTTATGACCAAGGCTCCACAGTATTCCCTCCTGACCCCCTCCATTGCAAGACCCTGAAGCAAGGCTGTGTATTCAGGACAGGATGGTGTCAGAATATTCAAGATGCTAATCCCGTTTTGACCTGGTTAGTGGTGGCGACACCTAACGTGATCAGGTTGATGTACCCGGGCTCACACACGCCCAAATCCATCTGACTACTCAAACGGCTCCCCGCAGGATGCACCTTCAGGGCGAGGCAGACGTCTGATCTGCTTGCCCCAAAAGAGAATGAGGAAGTGGAGGATGAGCTTGAAACTGCAGTGGCCCACAGTGTCAGTGTATACGTTCAATGTAATTGCAGAGACTGCAACACAATAGAGAGGTGGAGTCCAGTGCTGACAGACAAATAAGCATCTCGGCAAAACCCCCCGGGAGCCCAAACAAACATTATAGCAACAGACAGTGACATGGCGTCGAGAGGTATCGGTCAACTATGCCTGACCCAAACAAGGATTTACTGCCTTCTGCTTCAGCAAAATAACAGGTGTGTGATGAGTGGAACAGAAAAAGCCTCATTACAATTCACCAGCTCCCATGGAAAAACAGACGATGCAGGCGGAACCAGCCACTTGCTCATTCATGATGGCGGCTTGTGAGGCTCTAAAATTTCAGCTCAACTCTGGCTTTCAGTTAGAATGAATGGAAAATTGAAAATAAGGAATGAAATAAACTAGAGTTTTATTTCAGGTCACCAAAAAATTAAGTAACTGAATAGAACAACCCTTAAAAAAAAACCAAAAAAAACTTCCAACTCTCTTTTCTATGAACGCGCCATACATTACAGGCTACATCTGCACATCTCTTGGTTAATTATTACACTTCTTCTCCACCTCCAGCAGAACATGTGGGGCCTTTGCTACACCAGCTTGTTCCTGAGAGACCTACCTTCTTTCAGAGTCCACTTGATCGAGCCGGATTTCTTGCTCACAGCATGCAGGTTTCCATCGAGTGTAGACACAAAGAGGAGACTCTCAGGGAGCGCGACTGTGCTGGCACTGCACAGCCCCTGCAGACATCAAGAAAAATACAGTCAACACACAACTGACATCATTCAGAGTTCCAACATCCCTAAACAGCCAAAAACATTCTCACAAGTCTTTTCTCCTGCTCATCACTGAGGCCTGACTCGACTTATAATGGACTCAACAAGGTCTGCCATGGCATTCTGAGCGAGCCTCGGTAGATAAGACAATACAGACAACTACACAGAGGGAAACAACTGGCTGTTGCTACACTGCACCGTCAGGTATTTAACTTTCACGCTTTTCTCTGAAAGCTCAATATTTGTGTACCAGATAAGCTTTGTACAGGTAAAGGAAAACACCTTGCTCAGCACATTTTGAGTATGCCAATAGAGAGAGTCAGCGAGGGACGTCATCGCGGGACGCTTAAATACACGGTACAATGGGAAGACAAGAACATTGTTCACAAGTTTGAGGTTTCATTTGGAGCTCAAGTCGCCACCTTTCTCATAGAAAGAAAGAGTTGCTCTACAACAATATCAGTTAATATTGAGTTTATCGACTCTAGCTTTTCCACTGACCACCTGAACTTGAGCAATAGTGATGACACTCAGTGATCCAATGACTTGAGCTAGTGCATCACCATGTGCCGCAGTACTGTGTCCAGCAACTTTTTCCTTCAATGTTGGTGGGTTTCTCACAAAGGTTGCAAATCTATTCAATGAAAGCCACATATGCTTGACTACAGCAAGATGACCTATTAATGATTCTCTATGAAGCTTTGGTGGGCGAGCTGCCCTTCAGTCCTCTTGGGCAGTGATGTGGTCAAAGTCAGGTTGAGTTGTGTTGAGAGCAAACAGTGCAGAGTCAAGTCCAATGCCAAAAATATAGTCTCTCACCAGAGCAGCGTGACGGCAATGTGCGGATGACTTGAGATAGAACTATTGTTCGCGTCTCATTCTGGGTCCAAATAAATGATAAATTATACGAAACAAAAGTATCATAACAGCAGCTGATTGGTTGTTGACAGGAAAGATTCAAACCACCCAGGATCTCCAGGAACACTCACGTTTGCAAACACTACATCCCAGCAGTGTAATCTCCAGCGTTAGTGTTGACATTGTGCACCTGCAGCAGTTCTCACTGCACAACAAGTGAACAGTAGGGGTCACGCGCCCCCACATGGCGCACTGCCAAGGGTCACAAACATCTGTTAGCACCTCACAATAAAAAAAAAAAAAAGATTTCCTCTGCCGCTGGACTGCGGCTCTGCTTAAACCAGTCATACATACAAGCCAATTTTTTGAGTCATAGTTTCCAGTTGTAAAACGAAATTTCACAAGCTACTTTGTATCCTAGCACCAGGGGTTTAGTTTGTTTAACAAACTATACCAGCGGAGGAACTAACAACAAAATCGATCGAAAAGACTGCATCATTACGCTTCAGTTAGAAGTCGGACTTCCTTTTTTTTTTTTTAAGTTTCTGCACTTGTTGCATAACAGAAACGGATCACGCCAAAGCGCGTTGAGCCATTGTTTGATGCAGAGGTCACGCACAAGCGCGGCTCCGCTCAAAAGATCACAACCCAGTGAAGAGTTAGAATTTCACAACCTTGAGCACCGGGAACATAATGTAACTGGCTGCTCTCCCACTCCACAAAAAAACCCTCCCTGCTCAGACACACACTCAAGATGTAATTACATAACAAACAAAAGGGGAATCTAAGAAAGTGCAGGCATGAATGCATAGAATATTGAAGCCATTAAAAGAGAAGTGTCAAGATTTTCATTAATAATGACAAACAAAACAGGGGAGTCAATGTTAGAGCTAATATTTGCTCTCATTTGCTTGGCATGAGATCCGATCCAAGTCTTTGGAAATCGCACACAACACAGCCCACACTGTTTGGTTGAGCGACATCATTTTTTAAACTGAGCAGAAATGGTTTTCCGTCTCAAATTTTTGTAGTGTATTGTTAAAGACAGGTTCGTATTGGAGATGCGGAGAAGTCATTACAAGCGACCACAGGTCGTTCTCAAGCAATCATGGATCACAACTTAGAAGGAAACTAGATATGCAGATGGAAAGGAATTTAATGAAAGGTGGGGAGGTGAGCACATGCTTGTGCTTCAAGGTGAGAAAGCAGAGTGTTCTGATGTGGAGTCGGTGGTGAACCGCAGAGATGCTTTGGCTAAAATTAGCCTCCAACGATCAAGGAAGCTTGATATCACCTTGTGTTCAGACTGTATCCTGCAATAAGGTGCGTACATTTTGGCCTGCTGCGTGACTGAGTTTGACACCGCTGCAGTAACCATTGCTTCATGTTTGGCTTGAGAATGACTCATTAAGGGATTAAAATGTAGCTTTGGCTGCTATTGCTCCGCCACGTTTTCTCACTAGGAGAATCAGGTTTTTATTTATTTCAGTGTTCAATGCATCTACAATTTCCCACCCAATAAAAAGGCCTTTGAAGTCTTTTAGGACAAACTAATTTTTAAACATGGAAATTGATTTACAACCGGTACTTGGCGAGAGAAGTGGCTAACAGCAGCTGCATCATTTTCCCCTGTGGCGCGTAAAAGCTATGCTAATTGTCAAGTGCTATCTGCCTAAGATCTTTCACCCCCTGAGGTTCAAAGTTTACTAGAGACATCTAGCAACATACATCTTCTGGGTCAGCCGCAGTATCATCTTTCCAGCATACTTCAGAGTTAAAACAAATCTACTTCCAGCAAAGCAAATAAGCTGTAACATTCAATAGATGATCTGGAAGGATATTTGCTCAGTGGAAAAGTGGTTGAGGCAGTTGACCCCTTAGGGTTCCGCAAACCTGACTATGCTTTTACTCTTCAGAAGCAAGCAGGTTGACATGGTGTCACAGAACTTGCTGAGATCAACTCAATGTTAGGGAGTAAAGAATGATGTGTGTGTGTTTGAGTAGTGGCCATTGAACAAACACTGGGCTTTATCAGTTACTCTTTGTATGTCATAGCTTCAGCGGAGAGGATGTCAGTCACGTGCTGTATCTGGTTGGTGCACACGCTGAGCCCAATCTATACTTGCGAGATAAGACGAGCCAGACTGCACATGCTGCTTTTCATAAAGAAAAATCACAAACAACAGTGTTTCACTCAACAGATGATGGGATCTACTGAAGAGCTAAGCTTCTGCTACAATACATGCGGGGGCCACAAATCTATGAGGCCGCTAATCCTCTACTTAGCTGAGTGGGTTAACTAGATTGTTAGCCAACTGGCTGTTCAAAGATGAACCGCTGATGAGCAAATTGTCTTCCCGCAATCCAAACATGATGCTCATCTGCAACATTTTCAGTCTGAACTCAAAGCACCACTCAGGTTTCAACAAAGGATTCATGTTTTTATGAGAGTATTGTGGCAGCTGAGAGGGTGAGTGCACACATCTCCAAGTTATATCATTCAAATGCAACAGCAAATGCCGTTTATCAATTTCATTTTTATTCGAAAATCGCCTGGATTCAGAGAACACTATATCTTAGTACCGCTTGGCTTTAACAGAAGGAAACACTCCAAAAAAAACATCCCGATTTTATGACATAATGAGCCACTTGGCTAATTTATTTATCCCCTCAGGTGGGGGCAGGAGTGGGTTGTTATAGAGCAGGTCAATATTGTGGAGGGGGGCAAGAGTAAAGAATATTGGTACAGAAAGGTCTGAAGGTATGCAGAAAGTCATTGATATTTGCATTGAATAAGGCGTTTGAAGAAAAACCGTGAGTGGAGAAGGACCTTGTGATATTTAAAAACACCAAAGGAGTAAACATGTAACATGCTGGCATCTCGTCCACAACATCAATGAGGTTGAAGGAAGTCAGATACTGAAGAGGAAGAGGAAAGTCAAGTTCAAGTGGCGCTTGTGGAGAATGAATTTGACAAAAACATGACGGACAGAATTGTTTATACTAAAGTGATGACAGTTAAGCAGCAGCCACGCCGGTATCCAGTCACTTTAACAGTCTGACTCGAGTATGACAACTCAACAACCTCGATTCAGGCTGACAATTGAAAACGATAAATCTATTTCAGTTGGAAAAAGGGGATGAGAGCGTGGAACACACCGACGGGGAAGCGAATTGAAATGCATTTCAAGCACACTTTTAGCCCTGTGGCTAATACTAGCCTACATCTGGGAAGAACATGCGCCACAACACGCCAGAACACAGACAGATGGACAGCAATGATTAACGCTTGAAATGTCATATGTGCTCGACGACAGGTGTATTTTATAACGTGCGACCGTGTTGGTAGCAGGACGACATTACATTGGGTTGAATTCTTACCTTTTGTGGAAATACCGCGCAGCAGAGCAGTGCCAGAATGCACCACACCAGGGCCCGACTGCTCACAGTCCAGTCCATGTTCGTTGAAGCCGGGAGGGGGAACTAGTCCGGGGGAGTCACATTAAAACAGACATAGTTCGGTCTCGCAGCAGGGGTGAGCGACTGTTCTTAAAAAGCTAGAGGCATGAAACCGTAAGACACCACCAGCGGTGTCTTCTTCCTGGAGTAAACCAGTGTGTGTGCTTTTCAGCGCATTCACTCTTCTTCTCTTGTTTAATGCCGGGGATGGTGAAGAACGTTATGATGCATGCTGCCACCTAGCGGAGAAAGATACACATATCCTCTTGTTGTACTTAATGTCATAAACAAATATTTCTCAACGAATCGCGAGGATTTTTTGTTCAAAGGAGCAAAGGCCTATATGACGGGGAAACGCTCGATAATTAGGGCACACAAAATGATGATTTGTTGTATTTTTTTAAGTTAAATAATAGACAATATGGACGTAAATAGGCCACAAAACAAAAGGACAGACGTGTTATTATAGTTATGCTAAGTCAGAGTGCATTGTCTATTCAGTTGGATTTGCCTTTATTTATACCATCCAAGCAATTTAGATACATTTAAACGATGCTTCCCTTGTTTTTTTCCCCCATAAAGGTAATGACGGTTTAAGTCAGCAAGTGGCAGTAATGAGCCTTAAAGCGCCCGTAATAGCGAAAAGATCAAGAAGAAGAAGAAGACGGCGAGTTCTCTTTGCGTCGAACACGCCACAGCTCGAGCTAAAGCAAGTGGTTCTGGAGTTGGCGAACATGCGCCTATCTACAATGTCGCGTTTTATTTATCAACTTTCGAAACTTCGTTTCAACACGCCACCTCGCGATTATAATGCTGAGCCAATTTGCGTCTTTAACCGCACGAATGGGCCAAAAATGACGATCAAAACGTGTTGGTAAGCTCATATTTAAATACTTGCCTCTTGTGAGAATGTTCTAATCATGTTTTTAATTTTGCAATAGACTCAGTTTACTGGCGGGAATCCACTGAAGATGGCCTGAAATGGTGGCGCTTCCCCACGTGGCTCGAAAATGGCCTGCGAAAACGTAAGAACACGTGACGGATATGTTATAATTTCTGTTCATTCGGCGTATTCTACTAACGTCGAGTTTGCCGTTAAAGTAAACTGTGGGGCGATCGTGATGAGCTCATTGTGCGTTAGACTTCTGATTAATAATGAAGTCAAACTTTCTACCTGAACAGTCTCCACCAACCCTAATGTCAATAATAATTTCAATAATTTTTGCTATTGAAAAACATAAAACCCGTTTTCTCCCTCCAGGAGCTGTTGAGGTGTGACCATAATGGTGGCAGAATTTTAGAAGCGGTGACTATTGTTCGCCAAATCCCGCCGACAGTAAGTAAAATGTCATTGTGCGTTAGACTTCTGAATCGTTCTGAAGTCAAATTCTGATTCTTTCCTTTTTTGTTTATCTCAGTGAGTCAGATTTGATTTTCATGGGGGTGCTGAGGAACATGTCAGTGGAGAAGAGTAGTAGATGTGAGTAAATATTTACTTTGAAGAACGTGTGTCATAAAGATGATTCACCTATGAAAACAATGATTGTTATTGAGCTTGCCCAAATAAATGCAGATTTTAATGTCTGATGGTCATAAATGATGATTCATTTGTGCGTTAGACTTCTGATTTAAAAATGAAGTCAACATACCTGTCTGATATGACCTGGAAAAACAGAACATTCATAGAAGTCATTTAATTCCCACATTACCTTAAGGTTACAGAGGAATTTTGCGCCCCCTGGTGGGTTTGATATGTACTTGTCAGCTCTATTAATCGGTGATTTATTTTTCTTTTCCAGGAATCTCTGTCGGGGCTGTTCATTTCCAATGTCCATAAAGTTCAGTTCTATAATCCCCTTGTGTGTTTGGTTATTTTAAAATGTCACGTGACCTGCACTGTCCTTCAAATCCGACTGACCGTTCGTGGTCCTGAGGGTGAAGACTAGTGCGAGACGACTTGATCTTGTCATAACTGGGGTTTCTTGGCTTCCTCCCAAGTCTCTCTTTTAAAGCAAGAAACAAGATTGTTTTCCCAAACTAAATAAAACCCTGGTGTTCAAGCAAATGTTTTTTTTATTTTTTTTATTGATCCACTTGATCAGATGGGAAACATTCTGTGACATTACTGAACACAACAGCAATGTGGACATTTTCATCACTGTGCAACAGAAACGAAAGGCGTCTTGTAGACTGATGGCACAAGGACGGTTTTTCTTCTTCCAACAGAATGCAACGGCTCACTGTGGAGGAATGTTTGTTTTCAAGGCACTTTCTGCCTCATACGTCACCGACATCATAGAACATAAAAGTAAAGCCGCTGCATCTTGGCAGGTCACATTAAGTTTGTGTGTACAGTACAGAAATGACAAGTCAAATTATTAAAACAAGCTGGCAATAACACCAAATCAGTCGTTTCACTGCTTCCCAGTTTGAGAGGTCACAATTCACCCAAGTCCAAAACCTATTTTGCATTTGTGTGGTGGTAAAATTAGGCATGAAATCACATGTAACTGAAAATCATTAGGTTAAAATTGTCTCAATCTGGGGACATGATTGCTGGAGCAGAATGTTTAAAATGTTATCAAATATTACATAAATAAAAGCCAACGTATTTTGACTCCAGCTGTATCAGAGCTTGTGATATCACTGTGAAGACCTCAAATAAACGACGCAACACCATTTACAAACGCTCACATACGTCACCATGGAATGAAAATGTTGAAAAGATTTTTTTTGTGAATTAAAAATGACTGGTACAACATGACAGCAGATGGCGCTGTTCGCTGTCATACACGCAAACAGGAAAAAGCTTGCGGCCATGATGTTATGCAGTTATACCTCCTGGTCAGCAGGTGGCACTGCGCCGAAATTGCATCTTTTTTTTAATCGTCTTTGTTTATCCTTGTTTGTTTAGGAAGGAGTTTTGTTACAAGTAAGGCAGTACTAATCTCGTCTCTTGAAGTTGCAGCTAAACACGTATTCATGTTGCCTCCTACTTCCATGACTCGAATGTAAATTCATGGATGAACGACGCCCAGATGTGAAAAGAAAACTTTGAGTAAGTTTCCAGAGAACCCACCCAAACCAAAGTTGAAAATGAATCTTGAAGCGCATCGTTGGTGAAAGAGCAATTCCTTGCGCAGCGTGAGTGTGGTACATTCCTTAGACCCGAGGCAAAGTTGGGCAGCAGGTACTCCTTTCCTCTGGGTCACAGCTTACAGGAGTATTGCGGTTAACAATATTATTTTTCAAGTTTGGCGGAGGGTGGCAGGAGGGTCAAGAGCAGCTTGAAAGCAACACATGGTTCCACTGTAATATGAGTCAAATAGAATAGCAAGGCTTGCCTGCTGACTAACCTCATGAGCAGCCATCTTGGCTTTTTGCTGGCCATTGCAAACATTATAGTTCTCATAACCCAGATTGATGGGACAACCACAGGTCAATGAAAACTCGTTGGACCCAGATTGAACAAGACCCCACAGTACAGTAAAATGTCCAATACCACCCTGACTAGCCGGTGGGAGTGAAGCCAAAGTAGCCAGAGCTCAGTAGCATTTAAGGAGTTGAGAACGGCACGGCCGATGTGTGTGAGAAGGTTTGGAAATCACTGCTGCGGCTGGATCTAACACAGACTTTGGCGTCACACACGCTGTAATGAACAGATTACACTCCTGCAGTCATGATCGAATGACTTCACTCACTCACATCTGCGGCTCACCTGTGTGCATTTAGGTCAAGTCTGGCCACGGGTTTGTGCAACAATGAAGCTGGAAGGTCAGTCCCCTCGTGGTGACTCTTCCTATTGCCATGGTGATCTTTGACCCCTCCAGGTCGCTCGCATCTACGAGACCTCGGACTCTTCTGATTCGGAGTCCTTCAAGGCATCGCTTGTCACAGTAACTAGGTTGGCATTCGAGCGCGTGTCCATGGCAGAGTGCATTATGGGTAGCCATACGTCGTCCATGTTTGGCATCACGAATATTTTCTACAAGAAGGTTGAGAGTCAGTGAATAAAAATGAAGTTGTTTTCTTACGGACTCAAATCTTACTTGGAATTCCTGCTCCAGCTTCTTCTCAATCCAGTCAGTCACGTGAACGATCGTGACCTCCCTCTCTCCCAGTTTGGGTCGGGCCTTCAGCTCCAGGTGAGGCGGACTCCGGAAGCCGTACCTGAACAGAAACGTCCGAGAATTCTTTTTTTTTTCTGCTGTGTATTTCCAGATGCAACTTAATATTGTCACTCGGATGAGCCACTTGGATTCAATCAATAATTATTCAATAATAATCATTAATTCAATCCCACTAGCGGGTAGCAAGAAGTGTTCATGTGCAGAAGCAGTACCAAATCCTGTCAGTAGGGGGCGGTGGAATGTTGACGGCGAGCGTCCCGCGGCACTCTTGCACCTCCACAGTGAGCAGTATGGGCGTGTTCGACACCTCCTCCATCTTCTTCTTGATAAACTCCGTCTCGGTGGCTTTCTGGAAGTACTTGGACTTGGCAATCTTGTCCACAAAGCGCATGATCTTGCTGGGCCTGTGGCCTCCCACGAAGCTGCAGAGGAGGATGGGAGACCAGCGCAATGAGTCAGGTTCATGATTTATTCACGGCAGCATCTCCGGCACCCACAGTGTAAAACGCTGACTGGGTGATTGACTAAAACGTAGGCCACGTTTACATGAATCCTAATACTCTGATATGAACACCAACAAAGGCTACGTTAACACTGAAACTGTGACACTCATGTACTCACCCTTCAGTGCCAGCTTGAAGTGACTTTTCAGTGTGGAGCTCTGTAGTATCTTCTTCATCTGAGGAGCCAGCACTCGATGACTCTTCATCACTATCTGCCAGGCAGTAAGTGCGTGGCCTGGACCTACCACAGACACAAAAATTAGGCCTGACTGACTTCACCAGCCTTCACTTCCAAACTCACCATTCACCATCCAGAGAGGAGCAAACCAAGAGAGAGAGGGGAATGAGATATACGGCAGACACTTGCGCGTGTAATGTATGTGCAGTTCTCACCATTCCTTCCCGTGCTCCCCGAGCCCCTCACCCTCCTTCCCAAGTCGGGCCAGGTTCATCTTGGTCTCCAGTGTCATGAGGAACGACCCGGTGTAGGAGACCTCCAGGTCAAACCACAGACCTGAGCACGGATGTTTCATAATGAACAAGCACCGCAGACCATTACACGCTCTGTTTTGCTGAACTTTTTCATCACACCTTGGTGGTCCACAGATGGCTTGGAGGCCCCGAGGATCTTCGGTACAGAGAAGCCCATATCCAACTCAGTGAGAGTGAGCTCATTCATAACGTATGGAAGCTGCAACAGTTCAAACGACTTAGTGGCTGCGAGACATTGCTCAGACCAACTGGACTTACCCGGATCTTGCTGAGCTTCATCTGGATTTTTTTAGAGACCATGTTGGCCCAGTACTTCTCTCCCAGGAAGTCCCAGAAAATTCTCCCCAGGAAGGCATTGACCCAGGCCTCGGGTTCAACGCTTCCTTCTGATGGCTGAGACACACACACACACACACACACACATTTCTGACTTAATGTCCCAATATTTGAACCTGGGTTTGACCAACCTTCCTGGATGTCTTGGGGCTGCCCTCAGGGCTGTTCCCGCAGCTCATGGTGGGGGTGGGGCTTGTGGACGGTGGAGGGGGGTTCACATATTTAGCCATGTAGATATTGTAGTCCAACAGCATCTTCTGCTTCCATGTAGAGCCAGTGGAAGGCGCAGAGGAGTTCTCTCTTAGGCGGGACTGGGCGTGGCACAGCTCGTCCAGTTCTCCCCGGCTACTGCTCCGACTCTCGGCTTCCAGCCCTCCACCTGATTGGTTGCTGCTGCTGCGGCTGTGGGAGGGCTGGAAGGCTAAACATTCGAATGGTAACACAGCTCGTGAGTATGGAGTCCAAAGAAGACTTCAGCAACAGGGTTAGTTTTCTTCACCTACCGTTCTTACAGATGACAGCGACGCCGCTTCCTCTTCCCTCCGACTTCGTCCGTGCCGCTAGCAGAAACCTGCGAAACCACTCCTCTTTCTCGCGACCCGTCCTCCCAAACAAGTAGATTGTCAGATCTCCGCCTCCAGAAGTTCGCCTTTTCAGCTCCTCCCCCGGCCCCTCGGCCTTCTCCGTTTTGTCGAGCCTCTCGTTTGGACATTTGTCTTCCCCGGCCTCTGGTCTTTCTCCCTGGACCTTGGACATGAAGTCGTCCTGCTTGGCCAGCTCGATGCAAATCGGGTACTTTTTGTTCCAGATTCGCTTCCTTGCAAGGCTCTGTGGCATCAGGTAGATCTAAACAGAGTTAAAGGAAAATGAAAACAGGCATTTTGACCAATCACTTTCACAGATACACCAAGCCACAGATGCTCTCCCCTCTCCACCTTGCTGTCTGTCAGGTCGTAGATCTTCTGGCTGATGTAAGTGATGTCCGGCTTGGGCTCGTTGTGTATGGCTCGCCGGGAGATATTTCGGTTGGGCTTGGACAGACGAAGGACGCTGCCCTCCAGGCGAACGAAAACCGAGTGCGTCAGGGTGGCGTGGTACATCTCCGGGTCGTAGCTCTGTATCTCATTCATCCAGCCCTGCAGAACAAAGGACACGAGATGAAGAAACGACGACAAGATTGGGAACAAACATAATTGTTCCCAAGGCAGAAGAAGCTTGAAGGTTTGCTGCTCATATGTGTCCGCTGGTTCCGCCTGACTGCACCCCGTCTCTTTCAGAATGGCAGCGCCCTCGGGCTGCGAGGGTCTACTGCTCCATGGCTCCGTGAAAGGAACAACCCTGGAAGTGCACGTGCTTATGTAACCTCCCCAGACTGGTAAACAATTCGGCACCAACAGGTTCATTCTGAATCTGCAACAAAGTCTGACTTAAACCTGCTTCAGGAGGATGTGAAAAACAGGTGATCCGAAGTCTTGAAAAAAAAGACAAAAAAAATACAAAAAACAAAGAGCTTTGACGATATTTAAATCTACTGTCTTTTGGGGGAAAACCAGTGGCCTGAATGAGAACATGCCTGGAATACTTTGCTTTGTTTGGACTGAGGCAGAAAGAAATGTCAGTTTAAGATTTGTCACATGACTTAGGCTTTGCTTTAGTCAACCAAAGAGTTCTGACGGCAACAAACGAGCGAACAGTGTGTGAGCAAAGATCATAATCTGCACTCATTTTGCAGCAGGGAGTTCACTTCAACCCCAAAATGGCATCATGGGCAGCCCTCACTGACTTCCTGTTGACTTCATAGTCTCATCTCCTGTTAACCATCCCACATTGGAAGGCTGAAACAGTGTTATGTTTTGAAGCCAAACCAGTTTCACTAACCTTATCATCAATCAGAATCCAACCACAAGCTGAAGAAGGGTAGAGTTGTAGTTACTTAAAACTAACCTTTCCGGAGGGTTAGAAAACTATTGCTTTAAATGAGAGCCAAGGTACCTTGAATATCCCTGGCTCCTTGATGTCCAGCTGGTTCCACACCTCCATCCTTCTCCTCCTGCTCCTCCTCATTTCCGAAGAGCTGCGTCTCGGAGCGGAGAGCCACAGCACCAGCAGGGTCAGCATGAATCCGCAGACCACACCGTGCACCACCGCACTCACGTACGGAGGCACCTGGAGGACTAAATAGCAGTAAACCATCTGAGTCAGGAAGACCAGACAGACCACAGGCACAGTCTCCACTTCCTCCTCTGCCATCTCCTCCATTTCAAGCTCGCTGCACAGCCCTGTGCTCCCTGGTTGCTGGGAACCAGGGTGGTCTCCATCTGGTGTTTCTGTGTCGCTACACAAGTCGAAGTCTTCGCTGTACAGCTCGCAGAAGTCCTCGTCTTCTTGCCGGGCAACCAGGGCGGACATGGAGCAGCGGCCTAGCGTGAGCGAGGGGGACTTGGGGAAGGCCTGCGTCTGAGCGGGAGTCAGCGACGCGAACGATGAAAACACCGAATCGTAGCCTCTCTCAGTGGGGGTCTCTTCCTCGTCTTCCCCCTCCAGCCACTCCTCCTCTTTAATGCTGAAGCTGTTGGTGCCCTCCGAGTGTCCATTTAATGCCGTGGCGCCGCTGAGCTCCGAGGCACTGGACGACAGAAGCTTGGCGCGATGCGGGGAGCTCCCAACGGCTCCCACCGTTGACTCATCCCCTATGATTTTGCTGAAAAGATGCAGAGGATCTGACATGACTTCAGAGAGCCGGCGCTTGGTGTCCTCGATTTTGGCCTCCACCTCTTGCACCTTGAAGAAGCACCTGCCGTCCGGGGACATGATGGGGGACGACGGCGCCGTTTTGGAATCGCTGCCGACCTGACTGGTGATGACTGGAGTGGAAGATAAGCGGGGCTGAGAGAACTGTTTGAACAGCTGCATGTTGCGCGGCGGGGGCCGCTGCGAAGCCTGGAGTTGGTGAGGAGCAGGCTGTTCCTGTTCAGCCTTTGAGGCATCGGTGGAGAGGGACTTCACGAAGGACTTCATTAAATGTCTGTGGCGTACGTGCGACGGAGCCATGGTAGTGGGGGGATGGGGGCTTTCCCTGGACTCCACCTCACTAGACAAGGACCTGACCAGGCTGAGGAAGGGCTTGGCTGACGACAGAGGGGTGGATTTGCCCGGGGACGAGGAGTTGGAGCTGCTGGGGGCGGCGATGCCTGAGGGCCGCTCAGACGGCCAGGAGGAGCTGGCTGGAGCAGCGCTCAGTTGCATGCTGCTGGAAGTAGCGACGATGGTCATGGCTTGAGAGGGAGTGGAGGCTTGGAACCCTGAAGACACATCGAGCACAGCAGCCTCTTTGGCATCATCCAGCAACAGCTCCTCCTTGGCTTCCACGCCAGTTAAAGGAGGCCGTTCTTCAGCTCCATCCATGTGAGTCATCACCCCCATGGTGCCGCCATAGAGCTCCTCTTCCTCGTCGTCTTCCTCTTTCCCCAGAGCAGAGAAGTGGATGGTGATCGTGTCACGAGACAGGGAGCGTTGCACCTGCAGCTTGGGCCCTGGCGGGGGGCGCGGCGGGGGAGAGTCGGCATGCTGTCCACTTCCGCCGCTGCCGTTGCCGTGACTGCTCATCACCACCCTGCTGAGGGCTCAGCCTGTAAGAGAGGACACAGTTTCCATCCAGAATTAAGGCATGGCTTATCATAACCAGAAACAATGACGTGACACAAGTGTCCTGAAGTGGGTCGCAGGTTTCGACCTGGGTTTCAGTGGAAATCAGTGTCGCAGCAACAAGTGGGGAAGCAGATGGCCACCCTCACCAGCTCACGACCCCGAGATCGAGAACCTAGTTACGCATGAGGGTGGTTTTGTGTGTCAGATTTCAGATACAGGTGCGAAGGAACGACTGGCGCTGTGATGCTAGCGGGTGCTTTGGCAAGAGATGAGGGCACAACAGAGATGAAGAACAAAGCCAGGGAAGAGTCAGAGCCAAGGAGGCCGAGCCTGACCTTTTCACAGGTGACATTTGTAGGTGAGCTAGTGGTGACATGGGAAATGATATTTAAATTAGTAGCTTCTTTTCAGAACTATAACAGGCAAAACAAGACAGTTCTAATGATATGCACGTCTAAAAATAGCCCTATAACGGATGAACGGATTTAGAAAAATCATCCTTCTAACAACCAGCTAGCAGCGACTGGTCTGTAAACCACGCCTCTATTAAAAATCCACTCAGTACTTCAATATTAACTCTAAAGTATTCTGGAACTAAATAATCCATGAAATGAAACCTCTCCACTTCATACCTGGCTGTGCGATATTTGTTGCCATAACAACACTGAAGCCTTGTTTGTGACTCATTGTGTGAATGAGCAGCTGCTCTGCGCTGCGGAGTGGAGTGTTTGTCCGACTCTGCACAGCCATTAAGAGTAGAACACTCTGATTCAGCATCACGGTCGTGTTCGATTGGAAACGCTTGAGAAATACACGCATCAAAACAGAGACAGGAGCTAATGTCAGAAAAACAAAGAGCTAAAGGATAACCAGGCCACTCTCTCTATATGAACTGCACAGGACATGAAGGATTCAAACTGTTTATAGCAATAACATTACCAGATTGTCCAACACATGCACCAGATTCAAACTAGGAAACTGTTCAAATAATCACTAATTCCTGGTTTTTGAGTCATTATAGTTTATTAAATATTGAGTTTTCTCCATTCTACTTTCTCCACTTTCATCAAATTTTAACTATATTCACCTGCCTTATCATTTTTTGTTTGAATAGTTCACCCTCATATTTATAAACAAAAGGTATTGAAAATGATTCCCTTTATGACACATGCCATGAAAATGATTCCCTTTATGACACATGCCATGAAATCTAATAATAATAATAACAAACATTGATTACTTTAATAATGCATCTTGCTTGTATAATATATTTTATCCTTCTGCCCACATAGGTTCTGTTTTTGAAATTTGTTTTAAAATGGTTTAGCATGAAGTAGAAGCCACTGTTCAGCATTTAGAAAAGTTCATATTCAGCCACCTGAGAAACAAGTGGTATCTGTGAGCAGTGGCCTTGTATCTCTACTGGAGCATATTATACGACACTTCCTATGTTTCATCATGGTCACTTCCTCTTCAGTTAGAGCAACATGCATTTTGATGCTAATCTGTGTTTGTCTTTTCTACCCTGCAGACCTAAACATACACATATGTAGCTGTAGAAACGTCAATAAATACATCTCCTGTTCGCTGTCATCTTCAACCCTCCTGCATCAGTGGAATTCACTCGCTCCCTTGAGTCACTGTGAAATCTTCAACATAAAATAACAAATATATTTTGAGTGTTAACTTTTTATTTGGAAATGTAATTACTCCACATCACAGAAGAGGATAAAAATGTTTGGATTTTAGAAATTAACTTCCACTAATAAATAAAAAAAGATCTAATTTTTAAATCAGTTCAGAAAAGTTGAGAGATTGTTTTTCTTAATTTTAAATGGTTTCCTGATCATTTATAACGTTACTGAAAATCTTTGAGGGCAATAAGAGGTGGTGTTTGAGCAGAGAGCAGCATTCACGACCGGATCAACAGCTTACCTTGAGATTTTAAAGGCATTCAATCTTCGGCACCGACAGACAGCGCAGCACAGATCACGACACTTGCAGTGCTGAAAAAATATGACATTTTTAAGATACTGAATATGGAAAAATGTAAGAAAAAATTAGGAAAAAATGAGAAAATACTTTCTAAAATTCAGGTCTCTGTTTCTCTCAAAAATCAATTTTTTTCTGTGTTTATTTCTTCTCATAAATCTGGCTTCATATTGATAGTCTCAGTAAACACTGAGCTTCAGACTATGCATGCTGACTTTAAATCTTCTGCCCCAACATGGAGCCTAGCACAACATTCTCCTCTTTATTGTGATCTAAAATGACCTTCTATTTTTTAAAATCAAGATTACAGTCGGGTAGTTTATGGATCTCTATGTTGGTGACGCCACAGAGCAACACATACATCTGTCACCCCCTCCTCCTGGAATAAATCATCTCACAAAGCAAAACAAGGTGTTTCAGTGAAAGGTCAGACATCAATGTTAGATCTTCCTATCAGAAATGGTTGCTAGGAAACATGCCTCCTGACGCCCGTCTGTTGGGATCGCATTCATAAATCTAAATAAGCAAATCAGCTCTTTGTCCTGCTGACAGCGAACCCACCTTCCATCCGCTCTCACAGCTTCCAGGTTTGCAGGGAGACGGAGGCGACAGCGGAGATGCCTCGACCCGGAGCCTGCAGCGGGACGCGGAGGGGCGCTGAACCGGCCCAGCGAGCAAACCTGCTCCGCGGCGACCGAGACCTGGGCGTGTGCTCAGTGGGTGAAAGCGAGAATCTCAGCGCCACCACACCCCCTCCTCACATGTTAACGAGCATTTAGACCCGGAAAAGGAGCCGCCGCCTGCACAGCGGTGATTCATATTTCATTGTGATGCAGCGGAGAGACAGCTGCGTCATGGCGCTCCGCCGCGCGTGGATGTCAACACGGAGCACTTGGGCTCCTACGGTCCGAACATCCGGACCTAGCTACAACAAACCAGTCAATAAAGCCTGGGTGCGACATGACGTTTCCGAGTAAAGGCATAAGAAAAGCGTCTTAACCCACACGCTTTGAAAAACAAGTTACATTTGTAACCACGGAAGACCAGTCTGAAATTGAACTTAATTTTGCCTCGTCCATTTGTTTGAGGATGCCGCCACCTGGCGGTCGGAGGTGGTTATCTCAGCCGCTACCGATTACATGGTTGTGTCGATTTTCTTCTTCCTTTTATTGTATTTATGCATTTTTTAACGAAAAAAATATAACCCAAAAGCATTTAAATTAAATTAACGGTGAATTATTACATACCAATAATAAATAAAAAATGTTTATAAAAGTGTTGTTTTCGACTGTGCAACATTTCCATTTTTAAGTTCCATTTTTGTTTATTTGTTTTTTTGCATTTCATTTCATCTTCTTCACAAACTTGTGTTGTAGGTGAATAATTTCCACCTATCCTAAAATGTAGCATTTTGTAATTGATAGAGTAATCTTTTACTATTATTGTTTTAGCCTAAGACGCGCCTGAAAATTGCTTTGGCGGCATCTAGTGGAGAAATAGAATCATGTAGACAATTTTAAAACTGTTTTTTCTGAAGAACGTTTTTTTTATTTGTAAATGTATTTATCTTTTCTGGCTGCGCAACGCGACAGAAGAGCTTTGACAGAACCCATGTTACTATCTAATGACTCTTTTATTATGTTTCTTTGTATGAAAATTAAAATATGCATAGGCGTATGCATGTATTTTGCCTTTTGATGTGTTCTACATTCATCATATACAGTTCAGGTGAACGCGACTCTGTGGGCCTCTCGACCTCCAAATAACAGTATTATTCACATCAAAGCTCTGCGGACCCCCGCTGCTAAATTCAAAGAGTGCTGAGCCCATCTTCCATGCTGACGTGATAATAACATACGAAGCCCACTCCTCTTCATATCACCAGGCTGGGAAAGTAGACCACCATGTTGCTTTGAACTCCCCCACAGTTTTAGCAGGTCCCTTTCTGAGAGGGTGAAAACCTTTGGTGCTCATTTAAGTGCGTGCAAAGTGTAAACATTCAAGTAATACTGTCCATCAGCGCTCCAGTCTTTTGTGTGTTGTTATCACTTTCCCAACTTCTCCACCAGGGTGTTTGATTCAAATGAAGAAACAGAGGAAGGTTGTGCTGACAAAGGTTCCACCGTTTCATGTTGGCTCTCTCCTCTGTTCTGCTTCATAACAAATGTCAAAGCTGATAACAAGGTCTCATTTGCATTTCATAATCCCCGTCCCTCGACCTTCTGATCAGGTGAACTTGGAAGCCCGGCTCTGTTCTTTCAGAGATGGAGTGGAGGAAAAAAAGAGAGGAAAAACTCTGTTGAAAGCTGTTTGAAGTTCTCCGCCAGAGTTCAAATAACACTAAAACATGTGCACCGCATTGAGTGGCTGATTTGTATTAAAAAGAGTGGAGGTGGAGGGATGGAGGGATGAAAGGAGGTCAGGAGGGGGGACTTCTGGAGCTAGAAAGGCCAAAAGCCTTTGGATCTCATATCAGCGCTCGCACAGGAGCCAAGACTTGCTTTCATTCAACCTTTGAACTTAAACATGACACTATTCGCCCAAGAGCCGCTTTAGATGGCCCTGATTCAGATGCGTGTCCCGCCTTGGTTCGCTTTCATGACCATTCGTCTTTCAGAGGCAGGGGCCACTTTAGAGTGTAGGGAGGGGCCCGCCACATGGACTGAGTGCCACTGAGGTGTTTCTTTTGTGGTCACTTATTAAAACAAAAATACATACTATAGTGCAAAGGTGGGCAGTTAAATTTCCTAAAGGGCCACATTATAAACTGTGACTGTTGTGATTTATTTCTAACTATATTTTGAATTTTCTTTCAATAATTTTTGAGGAAAATACTATAATGCCAAATGAAACGAAGAAACAAAAAATTAGTCATGAATGTGTTGTATCTATCTATGTGTTGTATTGAACTAGTACTTGCTAAAATGGAAACAGGATTAAAAAAAAAAAAGACTGATAATTACAACTTCTCAGTTGTATAGTTTTAGTCTGACCTCATGAGGGCCACAAAAACACATGCAACGCGCTACATATGGCCCCTGGGCTGCACTTTGCCCAGGTCGGCTATGGTGAATTAAGATGCCATTATTATTTTTCATCTGTAAGCAGTTCATTAAAATATCTAAAATATAGGGCAAGAAAGTGAACAGGAAATGAGACTATGATCTCAGATTAAAAGATGCATCAAATAACTTAATATTTGTATTTTTTTTTAAATCAAAATAATTTCTTTTTTATTTAATTTGATTGTTAAATACTCTTTTATAGCCACAAAAATGTCTTTTATTTTTTATTATTCATGTTGGGAAAAACTTTTTTATGCGATAAATAATATAATATATATAGAGACAAATAATAAATTTTATATATATATATATATATATATATATATATATATATATATATATATATATATATATATATATATATTCATTTAATTTCTATTTAATTTTTCTATAATCATCATCAAACAGTAGAAAATGCACATTAATACCTGATATGTCAGGGCAACGGAGAAAGTTGCTTTGCTGCATGGTTGGTTACCTCAGTCATTGTTGGAAGTTTCCACATTAATAGGTGACATTTACACTCTTGAGGAAGATTTAACAGCATTCTTATTGAGGCTTGACTATATAAATAGAAAAATCCTGAGGGCCCATTGAAGTGACCCATAGGGCCGAATTTCGGATCCCCAATCCTTGAGTTTGACACATGCTTCGAAGAGACACTGAGATATTTAGTCAGTTCAGAATCTAAAATGGACATTTGCATGAAATGCTGGAAAAGGTTGAACATTGAAAATCCAAAACTTTGTCGACACAGTTTGACGGGGGAGGATTTGGGCTCCATAAAAACCAAAACAAATCATTTATCTTAGTTACTTAGGAGTTATTATTTTTAATATTATTACAAAATCACAAAAGTGGCATCTAATACTAAAAAAACACTGGCATTTAATTTAATTTATATATTTTGGCCTCAAGCAAAACCAGAGTGAAATGAAGTCGCAGTCTCTCCCCGCGAACAAAGACCAAACCACCTTCAACATGACCATAAAAGCAGTCGAATGTGGTGCCATTGGTAGGAGCTCCTTTGTCCTCTTCTCCAGACAGAAGCAAAGGGAGCATATGAGGGGAAGGAAGGTCCAGCCTGAAGCCTTTCGAGAAGGTATTAGACCTGACTTGGCTTGTTTGTAAAGGCTTGTCCAGGGGCTGAGGCTGGATTAGGCTGCAGATTGCTTGTTCCCATGGCAGAGGCAGCTATCAGCCCGGGCCTGGGCGGCTGGCTCACAGGTCGGGGGCCTTAGAAAAGATTGTCTGAGATGGAGGTCTGGCTGAATAAAAAAGGGCCGACTCCCAGCATGCTGGCTCTCCATATTAGATGGACACAGAGACGCTATTGAGGGACCCCTCTTGCCCCCCCTCCACTACACCTCTAAACCCTCTTTGATAGGGGTTGTGGTCCAGTCAGGTGATCAACTCATGAGATGTGTGACTTGCTCCCTGGCCGCTGTCCTCCGTCGCCATCTCACGACTTTCTGGTCTGCAGGATCGTCTGAGGAATCGGTGTCTTCATCGACCAGATGTCCTGCTCCCCACTGCTCCGTCTCTCCTGTCAGCCAAAGGTCGCCCTCCGACCCCCTGAGCTCTCCATCCGTCTTTGTCTCCAGGCCAAAGCGGCTCACTCTCCTCCGTCTTCTCCCCCAACCCAACCTTGAAGCAGCGCCGCATAAATACATAAATCTGCTGTCGGCGTGCGCATGTGGCGGAGCATGTTGACATATAGATGGAGGCGTACACTGCTTTCATGTGACACCGGAGCCTTGCACAAAGACAAAACCTGCTCGTTGTGTGTCGCTTTTCAAAGCCTCACGTCTCGCTGGCCGACCCTCGACAGGGTCAAGGTCAAATGGACCAGCCTGCGTCTGAGACATGTCGTTTCTTTGCTTTTATTTATCAGTGGAGCACCTTTTTCTCAACAATAGACCTGTTAAAAAGTGTTCAATTCTATTGTACATTTGTTTATTTTTTGTATACAAAGAATCACAAAAGTATTTATCCTCTGGGGCAAAGTTTTATTTTCGGTTTATTTAATGTGATTCCCAAAAAAATAGTTAGTTTAAGAACACTGCACTTCGGTAAGAGGAGAAGATAATCCAGAGTTAAGAATATGAAAATAACCAATAACACTTCCTGAAATATAAAAAAATGGACTGGTTCTGGTTCTGAAGCAGCTCATCTTGGCATACCTGAGTTTTGACTCTGAAATTCAGACCTCGCTGCTTTGAACACTTCTCTGCCTCGCTGTTTGTTTCCTCTAATTCCTTGCATCCATCTCTTGCTCTTTGAAAACAACTCCCACTTTATTCCAGTTTTCTCTTCCACTTGTCCGGTTCCTCGGCCTTTTGAGCAGTTTAAGCCTACGTCCTCTTTTGAGTTGCTCCACATATACAATCTTTTAACTCGGCAGACATGAGACATCAGAGCAGTGTGGACGCTGCAGATTCATGGAGCTCAATCCAACTCTGGATCCAAACAAAGCTTTGAACGCGGCTCTCTCAAGACAACTGCTCTTTGATAGCGTTCACTCATGCCGCCCTGCAGATATCTCCCTGACAAAAAAAGCCTCAACTCTTTGCTTCCCTCATCACATCTCTCATCTTTATCTTTCTTTTGAAGACTTCCTCAAATCTTTAACTCCAGCCATCTTCTCATTAAGAGGTCTTCAAAGCCTGCCACTGATGTAGAAGCAACCATTTGAATTCGTAATCGCCCTTCGCTGAATTTCCTCTGGATTTTCTGATAGCCGACCCAAAGTGCTCACCACGAGAAAAAGACTCCACCAGGCTGAAGATGTCTGTCGTGAGTCCTGATCCAAACTGTAAAATTCTGAAGTGATATTAGAGGGAAACTTCAGTCAGGTCTGGGCTTTTTCCTGTACCCTCAAAATGTTGACCCTTCTTCCCCAGCAAGGGCCCCTGATCGTCATGTGACCCCCATGGCTGAACTGATGGGACAAGCCGGGCTCAAGTGATAACATCGTAACTGCGACGGTTTAAAAGCAGTTTGTCTTCAAAGAAAACGCATTTAAAGAGCACCAATCCTCTCGTACAGGTGAGGGCCAAAGGTTGTTGTGATAATCCGGGCAGATACCTGGCTGCAGGCAGAGATTATCTCCCACCAATCACATACAGCAGAACAGGATCGCCACAGCACTACACCTGGGCTTCCTGCGGTTCAGGAACCGCGTATAAAAAAAAAAATAAATAAATAAAAAATGTATATATATATATATATATATATATGAATAAAGCACATTAATAATAAGTATACAATTAATATAAATATATATTTATATATTGTTTATAAAAATATGAACTAAAAAATGTACGCGTGAAATAATTGACTTTCTTAACTTTTCATTTATATATCTCGGAACATATGCAATAATGCAACAACAACAACAATACTAGTGCTACAACTGCGACTACTACTACTACTAATAATAATAAAAGATGCATGAGTGATTTAAAAAAAAAATAAATTCAATAAAGTTGTCTTTACATTACTTACTTTCATCAATTCTCCTCCAGTAGGGTAAGAAAAAATCGTAATATTTCAGAAACTTTTTCACAAACATGAAGTTACCGACATATTTATGTCGGCCCCATCACAAATCATCATAATAATCTTTCACTTTTCAGACAGACACAGTGCATTACATAAATAAATAATAAATAAGAATTAATAAATAAGTATTCAAATCAAAATGAAACTATCAGACAGATAAAAACAGGGCAGACATATTACTATAGCTAGGATTTATAATAATATTAATGATAATAAACAGTGGAAAATTCAATGACATCAGGATAAGCTCAATATTATAATAATATACAAGCGTTTTTTATTTGAATTTATTATCAATTACATTTTTATTATTCATTTTTTCTTCATTTTCATTAACACTGAAGGCCCTTTCATTTTACATGTGGTTTGTCATGACCACTAATGCTATTTGTTAGTTTAGCGGTTGGCGACGAGTAAAGACGTAGAAGTTCTCATCTGAAGTCTGCATTTCTCCGAAAGCAAACGCTGGACTTCACAGCACCATCTAAAAATGAGCTTATTTTCCAAACTACTGTGGAAAACAGCAGACTTTTCCAGCAGGTATCTTCCTTCTGGAGGTTCAGAGAGAGAACTCACAGGGATGTGACTCCTGCCATGTTTCATCAAACCCACTTGTCTTCAGCCCATCGCAGGAATGTCTGTCTGTCAAACAGCTCCTCGCAAACACCACCGTCTCCTCCAGAAATGTAGAAAGAGAAATCCTCAAAGCTAAAAAAAAAAAAGAAAAAAAAAAGAGGAGCGCACTGGGGAGCGATGTTGCACAGCCTTCCTGTCACACACTAGAATCAGTCCAGGGAGGCTGCTGGTTTCAAATGTCTTCACAGGTTTATGAAGATTTCAATGGCTCCTCATCTACCTGATGAGAGTGAAACGCGTCACCGACCCATCAGACAATATGCTGCTGTGTCTAATGTGTGCTGGTGGCAGACATGTCACCAGGTCCTTTGACTGCAGGCTAATCCTTTACTGATGGCGTTTTCTTCAGACACAGATGGAGACTAGGGGCTCTTGACCTTTGACCTGCGCCAGTAAATCACATCAGTCGTAAGCTGTAAGGGGCCACAGGGCCCCAGGACTCCACCAGGCAGATGGGCAGCTGCACACACACACACACACACACTCACTAAATTATGTTCTTTCATGTCAGTGACTAAACTATTCTCTGTCATCTGTGTCCTCTTAGCCAGCCACATTACACACACTGACTCTCCTGCACATTCTTATGGAACTCTTTTCTTCCGCGCTCCTTGATGTGGCTTCACTCTTCACTGACTGAAACACAAAGCAAGAGCGGAGAATTTGTTTCCAGATTAAAAGAAGCAGGATGTTGGACGTGACACGATATTTGTAAAGCTACCTCTGTGATG
This sequence comes from Synchiropus splendidus, assembly GCF_027744825.2. Classification (NCBI taxonomy): domain Eukaryota; kingdom Metazoa; phylum Chordata; class Actinopteri; order Syngnathiformes; family Callionymidae; genus Synchiropus; species Synchiropus splendidus. The sequence goes on from NC_071352.1 coordinate 5,784,626, forward strand.
TTGAAAACACTTCCTGTGAGCAAAATGTTTTCAGAACCTGACAGAAGATTTTTTTCCTACACAATTTCTCACTATTTTTTAAGCTAGTGCGACCTAGCACAACATTGCCACATTGACAGTGACTCAGCTCCGAGGTCTGAAGCTCGTCCTGAAGGTCGCTGATACAAGTTAGACGACGTGAAATAAAAGCATCTTAAAAAGTGGCCTTTGTTCCACACACTCTCCTGGGAAAGCTCTTGAGGTGGAGACACCCTGTTTGTTGTCCTCCCAGCAGGCACCTGCATTCCTTGCATTGCTGTCTCCGAAGTTTCAAGCGAAGCCAGCTATCTCTCCGGTCGCCGGCTCTCGCCGCTAAAATCTTCTTTGCCTTGTTGCTTGGAGACGAAACGGCACAAGAATGGGGACAACAGAGACACGGAGGAAGTGGGGGCCATACCAGAGGAGGATGAAAGGAGAGCAAGATCAGAGGGGAGGACAGGCCAGCAGGGGAGTGATGAAGTTTGTTTGGGATACTTTGGATTTTTACGAGCATTGTGTGGTGCCAACATCACTGCTGCGCCGGCCGAATCAAAGCCAGAGTCAAACAATTCCTCAGACGGCTGATATTTATTCTTCTGATCCCAGTTATAAATCCTCGTCCGTATACTGCGAGAGTTTTATGTCCACGTGTTAGAAGTCTGGAAATCATTTCGCTTTGCGATGGCGTCTCTGACAGGCCAGGCCAGCGCAGCGCAGCGTCTGATTCCCAGGATTTAGCTGAGCAAATATCCTCCTCACAATGATGCCAGCTCTTAAAATAAAACCTCGACTAGAAGGCTCACTTCATGAAAGCAGAAAGCATATTCAAGAGCAAAAACTTCTGCTACTTATTGATCTGTCTAATATCTTCTGGGCTGATGGTTACCCAGCGAATCTACTCTGAACTACCTGCTCATCCTCCCTAACTTCACCTCTTCATGTCCTCATCCATGAACCTCTTTAGATATCAGCCTCCTCTCCCTTTCCCTGGTGTATATATATATATATATATATATATATAGCTTTTGAATTTATTATTATTATTTTATTATTATTATGCTTTGTTCATTATTGCAGGTTGTACTCATTGCAGTGCATCGCATTGTTTACCTCCTGTGATCCGATCTGACTCAAGGGGTAGCTTTGCATCTCTAAATACAATTTTAAATGTTCATCTTTTCAAAGTGATAGGTGGTTTACAAAAGTGTTTACATCGAAAGCACAGCAAGGACTACAAAAATGGCTGACTTTGTTCTGGATTTAACAAATTAAAAATATCAATCACCGAACAAACCAGTCTTTCGTGACAGCGGATCCAATTGATCCTACTGAGGTCTGTAGGCGAATGGAGTCAGCGAAATGGAGGCCGCCATATTTCACCAAGTGTCCCTTTAACCAAGTGTCATATCAGGATGCCATGTCGTCCTGTGTAAACTGATGGTGGTTTAACAACCATAACAAACTTACATCATTTCCAAATGTGACTGCCCATCTTTCCCTCGCGGCCTCAGCAGCCAATATTCCGTCTCGACGTCTGAGATTACTCCCATCCCAGACCTGGCGCCCCGATGGGAGCCGGAATTGGTGTTGTCTATCTCTTCGTTCCTCCGTATCGGTGCGGTCTAATCGTAATAGCAACAATCAAAAACAACAGCGGGAGCAGAGACAGCGGTTTGTGTTTCCCACAGGGGCTGTTTGATTAAGAATACAGAATACACTGAGTTAGTTTGCTGCCGTTCTGGACATGGCAAAGTGAACCTGTTCAGTAAATGCTCCTTGTTTGAGTATAAAGTATAAAGAAGAAGGGATGGTATTCCGGGTCACCCTGCCCGGGTCAAGTCTGTGGACCAGTGACCATGCTAACCTGGGCCTGCGCAGCGGTGACATCCCCTCCTGTTGTCCTCGCTCACGTGGCCTGCGACTCTGCGTCCGAGGCCGGCGGCTGCTCTGGACAAAACATCTGATGGCTTTCGCCTGCTCTGTCATTGGCTGCCTTTCATCCGCGTGTTCGCCGGCAGACTTCAAGAGAGATTCCTAACAAGCGTGCTATTTAGACGGCAATGTTTGGTCGCTGGGACGCTGTGTTATGTCTGAGGAAGCACAAATCACAGGATTTGGCTTCCTGGACATAATGAGAGTCGACTATTACATCACAGAGTTCAAGAAACCCACTGATGACACTCTGGATGGTCTCCATGCTTTTGGCTAATGAGGTCACTATTTAAGCCACAGATTAAAGCGGAACAACATGTGGTGCTCTTAGCTGCATACTTTGAAGCATTGTGGTGTCGGCTTGGCAGCCGCCCGCGTCCAGATCCCAGCGGCTGATAGAGGCAGAGCAGGACCAGCCGGAATAAAGCCGCTATTGTGGGCCACAGGTGGGTCTCTGAGCGGGACAGAGGCAGGTCAGTCAGTGAAGGGGTCGCAGAGGAAAGGCTTCTGCAGCAAGTACATCCATCTGTCCCGGAGGCAGCAGCAGCAGCAGAGAAGTCCGGGCTGTCCTCTCTGCAGAGCTCAATGGCAGTGGTTCTTCACCTTTTTGATCCCGGTGTCCACCTTTCCCCCAACAAATGGGCCCATTCCAGTTCTAGAACAACATAACTATATCAACAACCATATTTAATCTACTTACTCTACACGTAAACAAACCAAAATCTTGTGAAATGACAGGAAACCATGTGATAATCACAAAGATATTTGTCATCGAAATGCCCAACCAACAATAGAACCAGGTGCATGTCATCATCAAATTTACTAAAGAAATAAAAATGAAAAAAAAAAAAAAAAAACTTGATGCAAACAGATGAGAAAATTGGAAAAACTGAATACAATTCTGAATAAAATAAATACCATTAAAACCATCTCTAAATATCATAAAATAAAAATATTTTATGTGGGGTAAATAAAAGTATCGCCATTTCAAAACAGGACAACAGGTGCCTTCATGAACACTTCTTACTGTTTTTTTCTTTACCAATTTTTCCTCTCATGAACTTCTACATAGTTATTTACTATGACAAATTTGCAGCTGTCAAGTCAATTCAGAGACACACTGCCACCATATGTGGCTTATGCATTAAAACTGAGCGTTTCGCAGCCCAAAGGTGTAAATAAAAAAAAAATTCTAGCGGCCCTCTAGGAGGCGCTCGCGGCCCAGCCATGGCCCCCAGCCCTATGGTTGAGAATCACTGCTCTATGGAAGCAGCCAATTGAGAGATACAGGCTCTCTGCTATATCCAGGGTCCGCCCCAGGGCCTCCTCCCACATGTTTGGAAGTGGTTGGCTCTACTTTGAGTCTCCTCCTGGTGATATCTCTTAGTAAATGACAAAATAACTCACCCATCCATCCTCATCCACTTATCCATTGTTGGGTCGTGGGGGCAGCAGCTTCAAACAGACGCGCCAAACGCCCTTCTTCTGAGCAACATCCACCAGCTCCAAGGATCCTGAGATGCTCCCAGCCAGTGAAGAGATAAAATCCCTCCACCTGGACCTGGGTCTGACCCACCTCTCTCAACCCAGAGAAGCAGAGGCTCTACTCCGAGTCTCTCCCGAGTGACAGAACTTCTCGCTGTAGTGGCAAAGGAGATGCTCACATCTGCCATTCATTCCCATCCCCTTATTCAAGGTCAGCCAAGGAGAAAACTCAACCTCAAAGTGCAGTCTCGCCAGCCTGTTCTGCCCCAAAGTCTCTAGTGATCTATTTTTGCACCTGTAACATGCAGACAAGGGTAAAAGCAACCACAACTACCTTCCTAAATATGTTTCATTTGAAGAGCTGTGTAGCTTCTATTTGAGTGTCTGGAAAAAAACGGAAAAGTTGGTTTTACATTCAATGACTATGTTGCTGCAGAGGTTGTTTGCATAAAAGTTTTTTTTTCATCCTCTCACTTGATAGACCTTTTTTAAACGCTGCTGTTTGTGTTAAGTCCCAGCTTTAGGCAAACCCTTGCACCAAGATGCAGTCTCACATTTCAGTTGCTAGGATCGGACAAGAATGAGCCAAGAGGTAGACTCACAACAAAGAGAAGTGTGTGTGTGTGTAGTGTGTGTGTGTGTGTAATCCAACCCTGCCAGATCGCTCCGAGGAGAAGAACATTCTCCGTTTGTTTCCCCCTCCTCTTACATTCCTCCAGTGCTTGCCATGTGACACCTGAAAAGGTGAGAGGAGACAAGGAGGAAGGAAGAGATGTAACAGGTCGCTTCATGCCAAGCTGATCGCCGCCCCTCTTCCTCCCCGAAACTAATCACATCCTGCAGGCACCTGTTTTCATCAAGACTGGAAATCCACACACCCGCTGGAGTGGCCTGGCGGATCTGTGTCAGGAGCGATGGAAGAGGAGAGTATTTTTGAGCAGTGGATGACGGCGATGAGAACACACAGGGAGGATTCCTGCCAGGTTGTTAGGGCTGCAGGAAGCAGAGGATACAGGAAATGAAAGCAGAGTGTGACAGCAGGAAGGTTCGCAGGTGCTTCTGGAACGGCGCCCACTGCCAATGAGAAGTTTGTTGCAAACAAAAGCTACATTCGACAGAGGTTATCTGGTCATCTTGGTTGAGCCCGACCGCCGTCATGGCCAGGTCTTCCTTCAGAACTTCCACACCCTCATCTCCATCCCTGAACCAGGCGATGCCCATGAACGTCTGAAGGTTCTCAAGCAGCGAGATGATCAAACGTGCAGTTTCTTCACGAGAGTGTGATGCAGGGGGTCAGCAGACCTGCGTGCAGATGCCTGACACCATTGATGGGGATTGTCAAGGCTCCCAGCGTGGTGCCTCTCAGCGTAGGGCTCTGAAATAAAGACTTGCTCGGGCCCTCGGTAACCTTGGCAGGCTGTGTGCGCCAGAGATGCAGATGAAAGTCCCGGCAGGAGACATTAGCATTTTTAATCAGACGACGGGACCCCCTGCTGGCAGAGGGAACACGACTGCTTTTATCATGACAACACATAGAGGAGACGTGTCACAAACAACGAGTCAAGTACCGGCCCACACTGAGCAAGGACGGTCAGCCCAGGAATTTGTACATTAATGCTACAACCATAAATAAATCATATTTAAGTGACAAAACAACTTAAAACAAACCCATATTAGTCACTAAACCAGCAGCGGAACCAGGAAAAAAAATGGAAAAACTGAATAAAATTCTGAATGAAATTAATATCATAAAACCATGTCTAAATATAATAAAATAAAAATTCCAAAGAAGATATAATTGAGGTGTAAATAAAAGTATCACCATTTCAGAATAGGTGCTTTCATGAACAGTTTTTACCGTTGGCAGGGCGCCATCACTTTCTTTATCATTGTTTCTTTTCAAGAACTTCTCCATAGTTGGAAACTATCACAGATTTGCAGCTGTCAAGTCAATTCAGTGACACACTACTGCCACAATACGTGGCTAATACAACCATTAATAAATCATATTTAAATAACAAAACCATTTAATACAAACCCATATTAGTCACTAAATATCACTAAATAGAAATACAAAAGCTTGAAAACATGAAGATTATGGGCAAGTTTTGGGTGTTTATATGTTCTCCTCTGTGCTACCATGTTTTTTTAGGCACTCCAGTTTCCTCCCACAGTCAAACCCCTATAAAGGGGTTTATTGATATACTAGGTGTGAGTGTGTGGTTGTCTCAGCACCAGCCAAGAGTCCCCCCAAAACTGAGAGAAGCAGAGGGAAAAGTGAGATTTAGCCTAAAGTACAAGTCACGATCACAACACAGGAAGTTGTTGAACAAGCTTTTTTTGATGACTGATCCGTGTAAAATGATGAAAATGCTGGCGTTAAAGAATTCAACCTCCTCATCATCTGAGCTTCCTCAACCAGCCCAGGACAAGAGGGGCTTTATAGAGGCACATGTATGGTCAAAGAAGCAGCTGTATTTGTGCTGTCGATGGTTAGTCCAACTAGTTCACCCTTGACCCCTTTGACAAACCTGTTCTTGGTCGGGTTCATGCATAATTCGTGATGCCTCGCCGTTGATATTGAATTAAAACCAGGACTCCGCGAATTCAGTGCAGCACTGCAGTCTTCGATGAATAAAGAAAGCAGCTACGAGGGCAAACATATGCCAGCAGTTCCATGCGACGAACACATTAAATCTTCATCACAGGGAAAGCCTCTTTTATTGGCAGATGCTGGTTCTGCATTGTGCCAACAACAACCAGAGGACAAAACTGCTTTCACGCTAAAAACCATCTGTCTTCAAGAAATGTAAACGTATCTTTTCAGCTCAGGATGTTACACGTTCGAACTGAACGTTATAGCTCAGAAAAACATTAAATATAATTATTTTGTTTTAAAGAAATCAAACACTATGTCACAAACTTTTATCTCTAAAGCCCCGTAAACCAGGAATAAAAAAGTTTCCCCACTAATGAATCAAATAGAAAATCAAGCCAGTTATTTTCTGCCCAGTTATAGACGATTCCCTTTGAAAATATTTTCCTGTGTGTCATTTGTGTGTGTTTTCCACTCGTACTCGCACATCAAATTCTCATTTAAAGATGACGTTTAGATGTGGACATCGTTTGATGTGACTCATCAAAGCGTGGATCGGGGTGGGATGGAGCGTCTCCCGATGTTTCCTTCGCTCTCCCGCTGACAGCAGAGCGGACACACAGTGAGGAGCCGGGAGGTGACCACTGGAAACTTTTCATTTGATCAACTGATAGGAACACGCTGGCCTCCTTCTCCTGTGTGGTTTAAAAACAGGATGCGTATGCAGAGAGAGGATCCCCGATGGGCTTCACTCGGTATGCGGCGCATGGACCTAAAGGTGTGGCAAAGCTCTGTGTACCTAGCGGTCCCTCCACAACATCTGCTTTCTTCTAAGAGAACAAATGCACAGAAGAAAAAAGAAGCAGCTCTCGGCAGTGTCTTCCTGTAGAAGAGGAAGAAAGAGTTTTCTGCCTGCAGATAAGGGGAGCAGGAGAAGGACAGCGAGAGGGAAAGGTGCCTCGGACTGTCGAGGTGATGATGTTTGTTTAATGCCTGGACATCGGCTGCATTACATCTGAGACAGTAGTTCTCACTCAACTAGATTGAAGTGTCCCAGGGCTTTGTTCTGGATGAGGGAAGGATAGGACCAGGATACGCCATACCCTGTATAGGTGGAGAAATGAAGCACCTCATTCAAGGAACTGATTCTCCAGGTCATCATGGCTTCATTTCACCTGTGACCATTAGTTTGGGATGACTGACTAGGCTAGAAAGGGCAGGTCAGTTCGGCTCTCCTCTGTGGGTATGCCTGGCTAGGAAGAGGCCTTACGGAAGTTCAAACACCTCTTCTGGGGAATAGATAGTCCTGGTCGGGAGGGTGACTCAAGGTCATGTGTTTTTCCTCCATTGATGTTTTCAACCCTGTGGGAGTCGCCATCGATGCGAATGCCTAACTCAGAAGAGGTCCTCAGTTGTGGAATTGACTATCCCAAATCTATTCCCCAATGGTTGTGATTGACTCCCCTTTAGGTGTCTTCTTGGTTGCACCCTATTGAGAAGACGCCCTATGGCCGAGTGCCCCATCGGAGGGATAGATTGTCCTGGACAGTGTAGAAGTAAAAATAACATTTTATTATATAAATGACAATATATCACTTTGTTTTGTTTTAATACTTGTTGCTTTTTGTGAGTGTTTTTTGCTCAAATGGGTCAGATTGTGTCAAAGCAAAACATTGACTGTACATTCATATAACTGAGACTGTGCTAAAAAAATGACCCCAAACATGGAAAAACACGGGTCCCCAAAGAACTCAAACCTCAAAATTGAGATAAAAGATATTGTTCAGGCAATGAGAGCTGTAGTCGGCTGCCAAATCTAACTTGACAGGTAACTGGGTTTCGCTTCCCTGTGCCTCAACCATCTGCATCTTCTAACTTCCTTTGCCAGCAACCCCTACAAAAGAGGCCGCATTGATCCATCTAATGATCCTAATCCTTTATCCAATCCCCAACAAGACCTTAGGATACTTCAACTACAACTTTTGGAGAAGGATCACACCAGGGTTGTGAGCTTGGAGCTGAAGAGAGTCAGACTGGAATGGCTCTGACACAGGTTGTATAGGGACTAAACGGTAAAGATGTATCGAACAACAAAGTCATCTGAGCTCAGTTGTTTGTTTGGCCACATCAGAAAGAAGCTTCAATAAATGGTGCCACATGCCTTCGCCCACTGTGGCTGATGTGGCGCTGTGAGGGCGACTGTCGCAAGCTAAAGTGGTGAAACGACTGCAGAGTCCACAGCTGCAGTTCAAAGTCTATCAGCTTTTGAATCTTAACAAGAAGAAAAAAAGGCCCCTGTGCATGGGGAGAGAGGGCCGGGCCAGGCTCTGATCTTCAACCTCCACACACACACATCCGCAACATTAAAAGACACACAGACATTCACGGCAAGAGTGAGAGCCGCAAGAGGGCCGACACACAACTACACAAACAGGCTCCGATGTGCACATCTAGACGCGCAGACAGCATGGGTCCCGTGTCCCCGGCCGGCCAGCTGTGGGAGGTCACGCTGAAACGACAGTTGTGCTATCAGGCCAGCATTAAGTCCTGCCGCTTTAAACACACGCTTTTGAAGTCACACCAAAGTCAGACACTAGGATCTCTCATCTCCCATCTCGCTTTTAACGCTGCAGTGCCGACATTTGATTCTGCCCCCCTTTTCATGTGCCAGCCTTTGAATTCCATCGTCTTTAAAGACTCATTTTATAGACTTCAAGGTTGGAAAAACAGGCAAAGGTGTGTCATTAAGATTGTTCTGCATGACCTGCTTCTTATTCTGCGGAGAATCAAAAGAGACGGAGGTCGGCTGAAGTAATGCCGACTCTGAAGTTCGGCGTTTGGATCTGCTTTTGATCGCTGATGCGCGAACTTTTATCTTCTGAGGATCAGCGTGTTTGAATTTCGGCTTGCAAATTGGAACAATCACGACATTATCGTCGTCGCTGAACACCTGAACGACAGGACAAAGACAAAAGTCACTTTCCATTACAGATTTTACAACCTGTGTGTTGGAGGACACCCAGTTTCAGGATCATTTAGACTCATTCATTCATTCTTCAAAATGCATTTGTTATTTATGTTCCTCTATCTTTCAGAATTACTAGAGTGACCTGTCCAGAGTGTTTACCTTTACCTGTTTTTATCTCAGGGCCCACCTTTTCCAGAACAAATGGGACCGGGGCCCATTCAAGTAAACCATATTTAATCTACTTACACGTAAAGAAGCCAAAACCAAATGACATGAAACCATGTGATCATAGCAAAGATTTATTAGTCATTGAAAAGTCCAACCAGCAGAAGAACCAGGTGTAAGTCATATTGGTCAAATTTGCTGGCGTATATTAAAATAATATATTTTATTTTCAAAATAAACTCTAAAGATGATATAAGTAAAGTGTAAATGAAAGTATTGCCCTAAAAATTTTTAAATTAATTTTAAAAACAGCTTCAACAGTTGTTTTCATATACAGTTTTCACCCTTGTGGAGGTTGCATCCCTTTCTTTAGCATTTTTTATTTTCAAAACTATCACAGATTTGCAGCTGTCAGGTCTATATAATAACACACTACTGCCACCATATGTGGCAAATGTATTAAGGCTGAGCGTCTTGCGGCCCTCACGGCCCAAAGGTGTAAAACAAAACACTTTTCTCTGCCCTATAGGAGGCACTCGCGGCCCAACCATGGGCCTCGGCCCTATGGCATGGTAGTAGTCGTAGTAACACAAGCTAGCGGCTAACAAAATCAGGACTCAAGGTCGTAGCACTGCATCGCAGAGTCCACATTTATTTGAACGTATACGTCTGTTTATGTCGCGAAATCCGCCTCAATATTTGTTGTTGGGTGGTACATGCCGCCTAAAATAAAATCTTCCAGCGATCGTGTGCTGTCACTTCTGAAGGCTAATGAAAACATTGTCGGCCCAAAAACCGTCGAACACAAACCATCGCCTCACTTTTATCCAGCATAAGTGGGTGAGACGTGCGCGTGACGTGTCGCTCGGCGCCGTGGTTGAGTCTTCTCCCACTCATGTCTCATCCGTGGAGCTCATCCAGCTCACTTCTCTTCAGAGAGCCGACCCATCTCTCTCTTGGCTTGACCACAACAGCAGCAGCTGTTGAACATCAGCGTTGCCAGATTGGATCGTTTACCAGCTCAATGATTCTGCGAATCCATCAAAACCAGAGCACAAATGTGGCGGTGCAGGTGCTGGGAGACCAAAGCGTGCGCAACATCCCGGTTACACATGGATCACTGGGCGATGCTCAGGCTCAGTTGATGCAGCTGACTGAGGAGGCGAAGAGTGTCATTTGTGGAGCTGCTTTCAAAGTTCAGACTACATTTGTGGGGTCCTGCAACACACGGTCACCACAGCACAAGCTGCGATGCCTTCAGGGTAACGCGGAAATGATGTGCTATAAACCCTCATGGAGGATGGAACCAGAGCCAGAATAAGCTCTTCATCTGACTTCATCAAACTAACAGAAGGCCTCAAATCCCTTCAGTGTTGACCGTCTGACGTGGACCTCAGAGAGTCAGGAATACGACGAGCAAGGTGATCAGCTGAGGAAGCCTCAACAGAAGAGATTTGTTTTTTAATGTGAACCCTCCGGTTGTCGGCTCCTCTTGAAATAAACTCTGTCCTGCAGCAAGATATTGCGCACAACAACACAACAAAGCCGCAATACGAGCCTCAATATGTTTATGAACTCCGACTGAGCGCTGACAGGGCAGGTTTCAGGTGTTGAAACGCTGGTGATCAGACCATATTAAGATGTTGTTTTAGCGGCCGTGCTCTCTTGCCTAAACACACACACACACACACGGACCCTCACACACACACAGCCCCCCCTATTTCTGACCCCCCCACCACACACACACACGTCCCTTCACAGCGCTCCCCTGTAGCTGACCCACAGTCATTTTTCTGTTTGCTCCACTCACTGTTTCACAGTGGAGCAGATCAAAGGAGCTGCTAAGCTGTGGGTTTGTTTACTCCGGTTCTGACCCACGCCCAGTCACACACGCGCGGCTCGGCACTGCTTTAAATTTTCCTTTTCATCTGGATCACAGCTTTTTGCTCTCCCGCCCATCATCACTGCTGCATTTCATGACTCTTGCTGGAAGACAGAGAATTGTGACCTTCCAAATGTTTGGAGCGGAGGAACGGAATCAATTTCAATTCTGCTGTTCTGACACACTTCTTGCACATTAAGTCAACACACACACACACGCACACACGTGAGTCAAATTCCTGAGCGGGCGCCGTTATCCTTCCTAATTCTCTGCAGCCGCGCCAGTCTCTTCTTCTGCTTTTGTGCCTCCTTCAACACAAACGTGTGCCTGCACTCCTCCTGCAAGCAAATGGCCTGATATGAATTCTTCGCTGATGGAGTGTGCGGGAGTGATGTATATCCACGTCTGTTCCTGACACAGATCACGCTGTTACTCATCCTGACGGCCTCAGCCTCGGACTGAGTCGGATATTGAAAAAAGCAGTGATCAACAACAAGTCCATGACAAGCCAAGAGAGACTGGAACCAACCACCGACTAGTTGTGCATTCTGAAATAGTTGGGCAAAACAGGTTGAAGTCCCATTGAGTCAAATGCGTTGCATGGAACTCAAGTCCCAGGAGAATGACATGGCCCCACATTCAATTTGAGGTGTATTTAAAGCAGACAACAAGCCCTCTATGTCTAGCCAACACATTTTCACTCTTAAGGTGTGGCATATCGACTGTGGTCGAGCAGGTTTTGGTGTCCGAGGGTGACCCAGAAGTCAGTCATCTCAGAATCAGAATCAGCTTTATTGCCAATGTCAGTGAGGATCCCGGCAACTAGGAAGGTGCATTGGCACATGGTGCAATAAAATAAAATAAAATAAAATAAAATAAACAACAAGTGCTGTTGACAAATTGATCAGTCTGATTTGATAAAAAAATCTAGCTAAGAGAATTCTAGTTTAGAGAATTTGTGATTAATGAATCTCAATTATTCGCAGTTTAATGGTATAAGAATATTTGCCACAAGAAGCCAATTCAATTTGAATAAATTTGGTATATGACCGAATCAAATAATGGACTCATACATACATTTAAACACAAAATATTGTTTATTTTGCATCGATGGTGGCTATATTCAAGTTTTTATATCACCTTATTTCAACTGAAGCTCTTTTAATGTCTTGAAAATATTTGTATAAGAATTTCAATTGTATAAGAATTTCAAGTACATTCAGAGTAGTGGAAACTCTGGCCATTGTGAAAAACATCCCTGAACAAAAGCAAACAGATGCTTTTGTTTGCTTTTGTTCAGGGATTCCTCCATGTTAGTATATATATATATATATATATATTGTTGTGACTTGTCTTCCATCTAACCATCAGATGAAGGGGTGTCAAAACCAGCAGGACACAACACATACCAGCAACACAGACAGCGGCACAAAGGCGTCCCATAAATGCCACGCACTGAGAGGGAGGACTTGTTGAGTCAAAAGTGAGTCAATTCACCAGTAATAACAACAAAAAAAAAGAATGAATGAGTAGGGGTGTGGGGGACACCCTGGATAGGTCGCCCACCCAACACACATCTAAGACACAGCACATCAGGACTGCTGCGGTGTCAACAGAGGACCATACTCAAGTCTGGTTGTATTGTTTTTCATCTTGATGTTTGCTGCTCAGTGGTGCCGCCAGCACCAGCTTCAAGCTCAGTTGTCTGTTCACGTGTTGCCGTGTAACTCCACTCCACAGCCTCGTGCTGATTTCCTCCCTCTCAGGCCTGGCCATGGAAGCCAGGAAACCTGATCCAGGAGTTTTCGATAACGCAAAGGCAAAACTGCAACTCGCTTGACAAGTGTCATCGTCTGGTGTTTAGTGAGAATCAGGGAATGTTTAGATGTTTGTAGCTGCGCTGCCTGCTGAGCCCCAAACCAGAACCACATGTGCGATTCTCCCTCAGCAGCCCCTCACCCTGGGAAAAAAAGAGCTGGAGGATCCCAAAACACATGTGCTTGGCCATAAAGTTTCACATGCGCCCGGTGTAGCCGGGATCAACCCCCAAACTCAAACCGACCAGGAAGATCGCAGGAGACAAAAGGAGAGGAGGAAGCAGGAAGTCTGCGTCAGCGAGCGCGGACAAAGAGATTTCTGGGGATCAGTGGCGGGACGGCGGCGACAGTCAGAGAGAAGGTGGCTGCAGGCGACCATTCCAACACGGGCCCAGAACAATGGCCGCCCTGTGGCCCGGTGCGTGAAGTGAAACCCAAGACAAACCTAAACACCAAAGGAGGACAATGGCGCTCGCTCTCTTTACAAAATATCCTTTTCCTTCAGCCGCGAGGTGGAGGCTTCCTCGGACCTTCACGGCTCATGTCCCCGGCACCCCATTTAGCAGGGCCACATCCGACACCTCTTCGCAACACCGACGCACCTCAGATGGTAATACAAGCTGGCGGCTTCAAACCTCTGTTCCTCATTCACAGAATCCTGTGTGGCATCGCAAAAGGAAACAAAATTCTGAAAGTGAAACCAAAGCCTCAGAGATGTAAACACTTTTGCAATGCTTCAGTTTCCCAGACTTATTTCCAGCGTTCAGGTGATGTTCGGAGCAGCCACACGGTTCGGAGACTGAGCAGCTGCGGCGGCGGCGCCTGGCCCGGTTCCAGGCGAGGCCCCCTGGTTGACCACAGTCCCACGGCTGTCTGGGTTGATGCCCGCATCCAGCAACTCTCACGGCTGATCCTAATGAAGAGGTTCAAGACCCAAAATTGGTGGTCTCACTCTCTCATATCCGTCTATGGCGGAATGATTGGAGTGTACTTAAATGGTTTTGAGGCCGAGGGTGAGCAGATTTTTCCCATGGCGTTACAGGCTTCACAGTCGCTCCTGTCGCAGAGAAATCCATCATTCAGCTGTTTCTTTTCTTGTGGTTGTTATTGGTCCTTTACACCATAACAGGCCCCGTTTTGGAAAACGTCCTGGACGTCAGCGCCCTGCCGCCTGGAATCAAAGAGCGCGTGTGATCCCGGTTCCACTTCCTGTTTAGGTTCCTGTCGTGCTGCTGTTCACAGTGGGAGCCTTTGATCGCCGCCTGTGTGGGTGGAACAGGTAGCGGAGACCACCACAGGGAAACAATAGCTGCAGAGACGTGGCACACAAGCAACACAACCGCTGATGTTCTCTGTCCAAATGTTTAGCATCATGACATGCTAATGCTAACTTCACGTTACGGGGCACCATTTTTAATATTATGAGTTGCGTAACTCCAGTTTAGTCTTTTGTGCTACATTCAACTGAATGTGTCACATTTCAACTGGACTTTATATAAAAGTATGTTTTCCCCACTCTTCATCATGTACCAACCTTTGACTCACATGTTTGGTCCCCGCCAGTTCAGCTGCGGCTGCGGCTGCTTTTTGGAAAGGAGCCTTATCATCATCAGAATCTGGGAACGGGCTCCTTAGTGAGCTTCAGTCGTGGCTTCAAACAGAAGAGCTCAGAAATAGTCCCCCACACAAAGATGGGTTCGGCAGGACTCCTGACTGTGGAGCACCACGGAGTGAAGCCTCTTAGCTGCAAAAGGTGGCCTTCAAGTGTATGCGCTGACCTTTGCTGATGAAAGAGGGCAGCCATGGTATTTTAACAATATCACGATGCCCTTTCAATATGAAAGGCAGCATTAGCGGCTCTGTTAGCCAATGAAAGACGAGCGGGTGGCAGGAGCGCGCGGCGGATTTGTGGGGCTGTTACATATTCAAATTAAATTACAGAAGGCACGCTGTGATCGCTGATCTGCTCAGATGCACAGGTGCGACGCACCTCGGCGGTGACTGCACAGCATCCCCCGTCTAATATGTTGTGAAAAGTTTTCTTTTTCTGTCAACTTTTTGTCTGCTGATGTTCGACTTTCATTGGGTAACCAAACTGTTTTCTGACTGTAGTTGGAGAATCATTGTTTTAGCTGCTAGCAATGCTAACTGTTAGCGAACTAAAGTCAGGTGCTCATAAACCAATGAAAAACCTGACATCCTACATTCAGTCGTGTCTGCAATAAAATAAACCTCACTTAAATAAAAATCCGTAAAACTCACTTCACTGTTAAAATAAATGTTTCAGTCCAGCTATCAGGTCCTTATGAGGACCTGTTTTTTTTCTTCTTTTTTAGGGGCATCATTTATTAATTCACATTTCTTCTTCTTCTTCTTCTTCTTCTTCTTCAGTCAAGGCTAAAATTGAATTTACTTTTCATATGTGTTCTTTAAACCCAAATTCAATTCAAACTAATAAAATGTCTTTGGCATTCCCGCCTTTAACTGTTTGTTTATTTTTTGTAAAAACCTTTGGGATATTTTCTTTTATTTTCAGTCAACTTTTTCTCTGCTAGTGGTTTTCTGGTCCTCTGACTGCAGGTGGAGAATCATGGTTTTGGCTGCCAGCTATGCTAACTGTTAGCAAACTAAACTCCAACGCAAAAACCCGAACTACATCCGACATTCAATCCTGTCTGCATTGCAATAAACCTCTGAGTGACTGAAAAATTGGTTGCTAAGATCTAGCTTCACCAGCAACAGGAATAAATGTTGGGAAGCGCAACTATAAAAGTCACTTCTCTATTAAAATAAATATTTGAGTCCAGAGATTTTTTTTTGGGGGGGGGTGTCTTTTTTTTCAAGCGCTTTCTTTGGTACTCTTTCTTTTATTGCTTCTTTCTTGTTAAAATTTTGTTGGACTAGGTTTTTGTTTATTTAAAAATCACATTTATTCATTCACATTTCTTCTTCTTTGGTGAAGAGTAAAATAGAATTTTCTTTTTTAACCCAAAATTAAATTCAAACTAATAAAATGTCTTGTGCATTCCCACCATAAACCGTTTTTAACTCCTTTTTAATATTTAAAATTTGTTTATTTTTTTGTAAAAACACTTTATTTTTTATTTTCGGTCAACTTTTTTCTGCTGATGTTCAACTTTCATTGGTTAACCAAGTGGTTTTCTGGTCCTCCGACTGCAGGTGGAGAATCATGGTTTATGCTGCTAGCTATGATAACTGTTAGCAAACCGAACTCGGGCGCTCACAAACCGATAAAAAACCCAAGCTACATCCGACATTCAATCCTGTCTGCATTGAAATAAAGAAAAAAGTGACTGAAAAGCTCGCTGCTGGGAGGTCGCTTCACCAGCAACAGGAGTAAACGTTGGGAAGTGTAACAGTAAAACTCACTTCAGCGTTAAAATAAATATTTGAGAGCCATCCGTGTGGACTGCCAGCTCAGTTAGCGCTCAGCCACCTGGAGATTCACTGGACTCTTAATTAGCCCGGAGCAAATGAGCACATTACTCTCGCAGTTCGTAAAGTGCCACAGGAGGCCGAGTGGTTTACC
Organism: Synchiropus splendidus; assembly: GCF_027744825.2. Lineage (NCBI taxonomy): Eukaryota > Metazoa > Chordata > Actinopteri > Syngnathiformes > Callionymidae > Synchiropus > Synchiropus splendidus. The sequence continues at coordinate 5,801,039 of NC_071352.1, forward strand.
GTGTAAATAGCTGGTCCAAACATATTCATTCACCAAAAACCTCATTAAGACATTTAAACAGACTCTCACACCTACACTCGGCTCCGGTGGCCAAATGAATGCTGCATATTCTTGCTCCAACAGGGAGTAAATTAAGAGCAGATAATGGATGCAAATGCGCCGCAGTTTTCTCACAGGATCAGACGCGCTGAACGCGAGGAAGTCCGCGCAAACACACACACACACACACGAGGAACCACAGGAAGCCATTAGCTAATTTGAAAAATAGAACATTTTAATAAAGGCTACATCTTTTCATAATTACAATAATTAAAGTACCGAGGCGTCTTTTTTTAACTGAGCTCTATAGAACGCATAATTTACAAGTGGAGCTGAGGAAGCCATGATAAAATATTATAAAACATAAACAGCATGATACTAAAATGCATAAAAATATCTTCAACGTAAGGCCCCTTGTGAAAACCAAGGGAGTAAACAGACCCTTAAAACGGGGTAAAACACGGCAAGAATCCATGTAGTTACTGTACTCAATTGAAACGCAGCGAGGCGTAGCGCGTGAGCATCATCTTCTCGTCACATCGGGGAGCACATGGTTCTATATGGACGTAAACACATCGGTGTGGACTGGAGGGCGGCTTCTTCTTCGTGAACAGGTCGGCAGTTTGTGCCATGCCTGCGCCGCTGAAACAAAGGCACTAAGACGCCACAGATCAAGGCTGGACAAACATTAATGGCATTTCCATTGCTTTTTCGGCGCATGACCTGGGACCCTTGGAGCAGACGGGATGGTTGGAGAGGTGAAACAGACTCACAATAGATTTTTTTTCAAGCAGCGATTCCATAAGAGAATTAGAGTTGGGATAGTTTCAATAAATAGCAATAGAGATCTTTACACTCAAATAATCACAACACAATGTACGAGCGAGGGCAGCGCAGGCCTTCACTCCTCCTCCACCTCAACATTCAGTCTTTGCATCCTGATCCAGTTCGACCAGTCCTCGGACGCGGCACTCGTGCTGTGTGCATGTGAAGCGGTACATCCATCTGTAGTGGTGAAACGTCCTTTAGCAAGTCCGGGGAGGGGCGGGGTCTCAATCCATCCGCTCCACCTTCCCCAGGATTTTTCCCTCGTAGGTGGGCAGCAGGGAGGAGTCGTCCGACATCTCCTCGAACACGGCGCCGCATTCAAACTCATCGCTGGCCTTCTTGAAATAGTACCTGCGGCACAAAGGAGACTGAGTTTAGAGCAAAGCTTTTGATACCACTTTTTTGCCGAACTTAGTGACATAGAACACTAACTCTTGATTATCGCACCATTTCCGACTGTGTTCTGACAATAGCATCCTACTTCTGACACCATGTGTCTCAGAGCCGGCCTCTGAAACAATGATGCCAAGGAGAGGAAGCGACACGAACCATCAATTTGGGAAGGGAACCGTCACTATACATTAGCATCTTTTGGGTCCTCAACAAAAAGGTTCCTGTGGGGCCTTAATACACATCAAAACACACACAAACTACGCTACTGTTAGCTCGTGCTACAGACACACTTCACCACCAACAGACGCACAACCATATGTCGTTGTTATAGTGTATCATGAGTGTTGAAAAAAATCAGATCAACTTTTCAATGTTGTCCAAATTAACAGAAAAGACGGCGGTCCCAAGTCCGTCCTTCAACCCCCTCGAATCTACACGTGAGAAGACTCAAGCCTTTATCCACTGTGCGGGAGACAAAGTGGAGAGAAGAGGGAGTGAAAGCCGGGGAGATGGAAGAGCGAGGGAGCGGAACACCGTGTCCTTACCCCCCCATTATACCGCTGGCTCTCACGGAGCTATAGGAAGGGCAGCAGACTGCAAACATTTTGAGAGAGTAAGTGTGTGTTGGAGGGGAAAGAGCGTTCAGGGAGGGACTTCTTGTCAGCCATGACTTCACTGGGCCATTAATGATACAACCCCCCCATCCTAATTTTAGAGGAAGAGAAAGCAGCAGGGGTGACTTAGTAAAGGGGGGGGGCTCAGAACTCACTCATTAAGTATGTAATGGAAAAAGGTCTTGATACGCTCCATGTGTGGGACAACTGGAATGTATTTGTGTGTTTGCTGCTTGTGTTTTCTTTTTAACAAGGCCGGCGGCAAGCAAACTTATAAAACAACAGCTCGGCGGAGGTGCCCGCGCGGGCGTGCGCCGCCCAATCAGCGCCGGGGTGGCCGTTCATAAAAAGCAGCATGTGAAAACACACATTAATAAAGGTCTTTAAAGTCCTTTAATATCAGGAGGAGGAAGAGAATGTTACAAAACTCTTTAGAGTGCAGTGATCCCTTCTCACAGAGACAGGGAGACGAATTTCTACTGGAACACGTTTTATGTGGTGAGATCTGTTTCCCCTTCGCTCCTTTTTTTCTATCTGCGTTTGTACTGACATCTGGCACCAATATCGTCTGGCAGCGGCAGGCAGTACTGTTCTTTGTTGAACCGTTGCCATGTTGAAATGACCCAACTCCACACATTCTCTGGCTGCTATTAAAGCTCTTGTTCCCCCCCAAAAATGTGGACGGTATGACACAGGAACTGAAATAGCAAGCGGCAGAGAGCGAAGACGATTGATGTGGAGGACAAAGCAGTGCTGGGAGGGTCCAACTATGATCATATTTTATGGCATTTCCTTCATTGATTCTCACCCAACTTCAACTCGCAACAAAATTTAAAGACTACTACTGTAAAAATAGCATTTCATTTTTGGTCTTCTTATGAGTTTACCTTAAGTTTTACTTAGAATAATAGAAGCTTAAGTAGTAATTCAGAGCTAAATATGAGGTTAAAAGTGTGACACAATTCACCGATTCATTCCATGTTTTTAACATTACAAGCTAATACATAGATTTGGGTATTCTACAAAACAATCTTTTTAATTGTAAGAATGATGAATCAAAGTTCATTAGAATGTGGTTTTTGTATTGAAAAATAATGTTTTCATCACAAGTTTTAGCTGTTGTTGACTGAATAAGTTGACTGAAAAGTAACTAAGTCTATTTCATTTTGTTGCCCAAAAAAGCAGAGCGCACATCTGGACTGGATGTAACTTTCCTCTTCGCCGCAAATCAGCTCGAAACATTTAATTATTAACAAAACACTTACAGATCCTGGCAGCCTAAACAACAAGCGTCTGATCTTTTCCCTTTTTAATGGCCACTGGAAATCAAAGAAAGATCTTTTCCACGCAAACACGCTGACGCTCCGCTTCCCTGCAGCACGGCAAACAATCTGGCATTTAATAACCCGCCTTTCAAAAGTATCCATAAAATGATTACAACATGTGTAAACATTACATTGTGGGCGCGTTGATGGGCGCATGTATTCACACATATCACAGCGGCGGAGCGGAGCAGCCTTGATAGCATCAGTGAAGAATTTGCATGCCGGCCATTTGTGTGAGTCTTTGTTGGTGGAAATGAAAGCGGCCGAGGCTTCAAAGCCGTGTGTATTAAGTGTGCCTTAGCATGGAAATCAATACCAGATGGGTCCTAAATCGCTGCAGTTCAAGCTCTCCCACTAACCCCCACACCACCCTCCCTCTTCTCCTTTCTTTTTCACTGCACCCTGTGACACCATCTACGCACAAGTGAAACATAAACATGCAGACAAATACACTTGAAACACACTTGAAAGCCCTGGGAACCATTTGAATTGACCACGTTTGTGGTGATATCTCAGTAAGGACGTCAAAGTGAGTGGAACATCGATGGATGAAATGTGATTTTCAAGTTTCCAGCATACACACCTGTAGTTGCCCTTCTTGCGCAGCTGCTCCTTAAAGTGTCCGAGTGTGAGGCTGTGACTCTTCATCATTCTCCGATAAGGGATCTCCTCGCCACAGAAGAAGTATGTCACTACCGTCTCACCGCTCGCTGTACCATTTTTACATTCGATCCTGTGAAAAAAAGAGGGAGAAATGAGTGTGAGGTTGTAGAGAAGCGTGGACGACACTCGACGATAAACTGGGTTATAAAGGGATATTCCACTTCCTACAGAGATGAAGTGGACTCGTGGCATGTGACCCAGTGAGGGGGGTCAGTATTATCAATTCCCCTACAGATGTTTCCAAGTCTTTGTAGGCCCACTTCAGAGGGTTGCGCGCTCTTTGCTTAGCTGTGCTTGCACGGGCCAACTGCACACTCACTGAAGGACAGCCAATGAAAATACTACATATATTTATATATATATATAAAGAATGTGTTTAGCTGGTGCAACAAATACACACTTGACTACACTCATGCACACATGCGTCTGCTACACAGCAAAGACACCCTTAGGAAGGAGGTCACCTTGACCTGCTATGTACTAGTGGCGTGCATGTGTTTAAACAGCCTACATGTTGAGTGCCGGTGAAGAGACGGAAAAGTTAAAAGGGTAAAAGTACACTGCAAGGTGGAGGCTATGGTTGAGAAGAAGAAGAAGAGGAGCAGAGAGGAGGAGAGGAAGGGGAAGGCAGGACGCTAGAGGCATCGTACTCTTCTGAGTGGAGACTGGGGCTGGTTGGGAGGCCTGCTGGACTGTCTCTAGCATTGGCCAGAGACACTGGGTGGCTCTTTTCTCGCGGATTGCTTGACACTGAATGCCTGTCGGAAGAAAGAAAGGCATGTTAGGCGAGCAACAGCCTGAGAAGTTCTGACGGTAGACTGACGGTGTGTACCTTGGCTTAGTGGTCTTGGTGGAAACCTCCTCTAGCCGGCGACAGGCCTCCTCCAGCTGGGCCAGGGTGTTGGGAGGAGGCAGGGGTGGCATGGCGGGGTCTTGGATGAAGGGCTGTGCAGGTTGGTGGTTGCGAAGATGGCCACAGTTGCCGCCGCCGCCCCAAGTGTGGGTTTGATTGGAAGATATTCCGAAGGTTCTTTTGCCACTTTGAGTACTGCAAGACAGAGGGAAGCGTGTTGGAGAAGCTAGACCAAAACAGAGGTGAGATCAAGCCCATCCCATTTGCAAGCATAGGGGCTGGCATGGTGAGGCTATCACAACAATTTTCACTTTCTTACCCGTTAGACTTGTGTCTGCTCTGTCTTTTGCTCTCCAGGATCCACTGCAGCACATTCTGGGTGGGGTCCGTTTTGTCACTGGGAAGCTGTACTGGTCCACAGTCCTCGCACCTGTCCGCGCCGTCCTCCGCGCCAGAACGGCAAACACGCCTTGACAGGGAGCTGGAACGCCTATGAGGAAGTAAACCGTTAAATTTTATGACAAAAACAAGTTACGATGCACAGCTTTAAGTCCAGGAACTGACCCAATGTTGTTATCTGTTGAAACAGCGCCACACATTTCTCTGCCGAGGCTGCGGCTCCGATGGAAAGGCTGGCAGGGTTGACACTCCCCACCGCCAGTGCACAAACCCCGGACCCTGAGAGCGGCTTCTCTTTCGATCTGCTCCTTGCTCTTGGGACTGGAATGATGGTGGATGTAGTGGTGGTGGATATGTTTGGTGCTTTGCCTGCTCACAAGGGTCACGCTGGGTCCTAAAGTCAGTGTAAAGGCTCCTTGATCAGGGGAGCTCGAAGGCCCAGACCGCATCAAGGCCTTGATTCCGAAACCTGCCCGAGTCAGGGGCCGATCTTCTGGGGAGCTGGAGCGAGGTGAGTGGCAAACAATGGCCGGGGACTGGCAGCCAGGCGTCTTCAGAACTCGTGAGAGGTGCTCATCTAGGATGGCCTGTGGATCTTCGTCCATGGAGCCAGAGAAGAGCGACAGAGGGTGTGGCGAGAGCTGGGAGGCGCTTCCCAAGATCTCTGCGTCTTCCCGTTCCTCCTCCTTGCAGCAACAGAACATTCACCATGAATTCCAATGACAAGACAGAGGAGTCGGAGCTAACAGCAAACAAATACAAACCTCCTGAATCTGCTGGAGTTTTTCGTCTGTCATCTTGTCCCGCTCCCTCTTCACTCTCTCCAGGCGAGATATCAGCTCTGCTGCAAACTTGGCGGGCTCCACCGGAACAACCTCCTTTGGTGGACAGCGTGTGCGCTTTAGAAAAGAAGAACATCAGAACAGGTTGATAATGTGGTACTTATAAATGGGGGGTCATGTTTTTATGTCCCCTTTAATTGGTGTCAGAAGTGGGATGACTCATTGATAACTCGTGTGTGGAGGACCGGTGAGACAAGAAATGAACAGTATACATGGAGGAAGCTCTACAGGTCAATCAGAGAGCCAATGTGGCCATGGACCCACACAATGCCCAGGTTTGGTGCAGCTGCTCTCTTTCAAGTCCCCTGTCTTCAAAGGCGTCCATGTCAAATATCAAACACAGTAGGGGAGAGAAGGTTTGCAAATGTGGTTGGAATGAAGCGATACAGGAAAATAGTGAATCACAATGGGGGCGACCAGGAACTCAATAACAGGAGGAGTGAAAATTTGAGATGCAAAGATGTGTGTTCGCAGGAAAAAAAAAGATTAAGGGGCCAGAGAAAAGAAGAGAGGATCAAAAAAAGACGGAGGTAATTTACCTCTCCGTCACCTGCTGGGCATCTTTGAGGTACAGTACAGTGACAGCGGGAGTGTGTCTGTGTGAGCGCGTGCACGTTGATCTGTCAGTATTTGCATTTTGTGCGGCGGGGCATTCTTGGTTTTCCTCGTTTTTAGTTTCCGCCATCCCTTTGTTACAAGGATGAAGGAGAAGAAGAGAGGACGAAGCCCGAGGCAGGTGCACCATGGGAATGTCAGGCATTGCCAAAAATCAAACACGGTAAAAGTAAAGATGCCGCAGGAGCAGAATTAGGCAATGGTCATTTAAACGTTTGCCTGCAAGGATAATTGTCTGGAATCTTGAGTGAGAAACACGAACACTCCCACCGAACACTCACATGACATGCTCAAACTTTTCCCATAGATTGCTCATTTTTAAAGGGCGGGTGCAGGAGGTTGGATGTGTAAGTGTATATAGGGGGTGGGGGCTTGGAAAAAGCGGCCCAGCTCAGTTGGAAGTTGTCACTTTCCGGCAAGTACGCTCCATTCATCCTCAGATCAAAGAAGTGTGTGTGCGTCTGTGTGTGTGTGTGTGTGTGTGTGTGTGTGTGTGTGTAATAAAGTGTGTGAGAAAGAATCTTTGTGTTTCTACAGGGGGACCATACTGATTTCACAGCCCCCGGGATAAAACAGCAGATCTTCCTCATCTTCCTCTGTTCTCCACATTTACAGCACTGGCAGGGAAGAAAAACCCTGGTGTGTTCCGAGCTCTGCGGCGATAAACAGCTTAGGGACCTCCTCGTCTCCCGCTGACTTCAAGGAACCCTAATGGGGGTATAGGTGACACCAAAGGTAGCAGGGGGCTTCATGTTTGGAAGTGTGTGTGTGAGCTTATGCGTCTGACAGAGCGGGAAGACTTTGACAATGGTCGTCTGATCTGAGCTCGAGTTGTGAATGCAGGTTACAGTTTGAGAAACCCAGCAAAGAAGCTGCAAACCGTGGTAAGCAGGTTCAAAAACTGTGTACTTACATGGAAGGCGGGCAGGGAGACTTGGCTGTTCATCCTGATGTTACGCTGCATTTCTCTCTGTAAATGTTTCTTGGAGCCCAGCTTGTATGGAGGGATGCCATCTCTGTGGGAGTGCAGAGCGAGTGCAAAGGGTTAAAACAAATCTTCCAAGGACATTTTTATCTGCCATGACCACAAGGCTTTGAAACAGAGGGATCCTCAGCTATACTCTCAGCTACACTTCCCCTGGGCTCCTTCCATGGAACAAAGTCTCCTGTGACCAAAAACCCAAGTCTTTTAAATTAATAAAATATTTATTAAACATAGCAATAAGGTCATGGCTTTAATATAATGCAATAACTGACTGACCTGTTCATTATTTGTTTCAAGAGTATAATATTTTTGAAAAATAATGTGGCGAAATATTACAATATTACATAAAGGAAAAAATAAAAGTAAATGAAAAGAGAACTATCTTCTTTGTGATGAAAGTCTGTGGGGGCCCAGTAAAAGGGCCACATATGTTTGCCGAAATACATCCAGACAAAGATTTGAAATTGACAATGAAGGTGCGAGAATAATGGTCAACATCCCCCAGACAAACAGTGCAGAGGCCCAAGTTAGCTTCAGTGCTACTCGAAAGAGTTTCAGAGGGCAGGGCCCCTGTGTCACCCCAACACGCTGGAATCGATCTGAGGGGCAGAACGGCTGAGTGGCTGAAATCAAGCGACAAAAGCAGCAGAGCTCCGACTTCAAACTGAGGCACTTGACAGTGTAAATCTGTGTCTTTCCTCTCATGCTAAACAGCACTTTCCTGGTGACCTAGCCTAACTGAGAAGCACTTTCTCACTTTTGCTTTGAAATGCTACAGTCATGAGCATAAGCAACCCCCCCCACGCGCTCTCCCCCTCCTGCCCCAATCTTCATTTGGCAAGCGTTGCCTCTGCCTCTGATCTCCGCACATCAAAAGCCTGGTTTGTAAGATAAGGTAATGTTTGAAGTCTGCGCAGCTGCATTCCCTAGCGTCCAAGCAAATCCATAAATAAGATATAAGCAAAAATTCCCCCTCCACCGCTCTCTCTTCCCACCCGACCGCCTCCTCCGCTGTTGTTTCTTCTCTTTTCTTTATCTGTGAACTGTATTCAAATGTTTATGGGTGGCTTTAACTGGCCTAAAGAGGGGCAGATATGCAGATCAAAGCGGAACATGGCGTGGGGGTGTGTTCCTTCGGCCAAAGTAAAGTGCAGCACAACGTCACTATATGGACCTCGGCTTCTTTGAAGCAGACGGTAATGTCTGAGAGGAGGTTGTAAAAAAAGTCCCTTTACAGCCGTCATATACACGTGTAGAGCCCGGCCCACTGGACCAAGTGACCCTCGTCGGCTTGATTGTACTTAATCTTGCCGTTTCCTTGACCTTGTGTTTGTCGGCTCCCATGTGGGATGAGGTAAGGAAGCGCCAAGAGGTTCCTGTCGTTGTGATCTGAAAACTTCCGGCCTTGACGGTGACCTCATGTGGGCTTCACTGACACATGATTATGTGTGAGAAGTATGAGAGCTGAAGCACGTACGCTGATAAGCACCAAAGTCCACAGTAAAGCTTTAGGCGAATTCTAGTACAGTAACTTTTGCACTATGAGAGGAGAGTCAGCTGGACTACATGAGGAATGATTGGATCTTCACCACAAGACAAAATGTAGACTTAAAAAAACACTTTCTAGATCATGTTTAAACCATTTTACGTAGCAATTACAAGATGCAGAGCTTCTTTTCTTGGTAATAAACACTTTTTCAGTAGCATAACAATTTCACTTACACACTGCTGTCTGTCAAGGACATGGTGTCATCGGTCAGCGCGTCACTGGACACCTCGCTGTCGTTGGTGCTGCTGACGGGGGCACAAGAGCCCACCTGGCAGGCGTTGACTGACTCGCCTCGCTTGTAGGATCTGGAGAGGCGATTACAGATTCAGGCATTTACAAACTTGGTTCATGTTCAGGACAGCCATCGTCCATAAACAGGGCATCTCTAAATATAAACAGCTTGAAAATTGATGAACAGATTTCAATAAAATAAAGGTGCTAAATAATAATGGTTAATAGAATCACAACAAGGGTCTAAAGAAGCAGCTTGGCAGTGGTCTGCACTCTGTGAGTGCTTTCCAAGTCCATAATTTGATGCAAGGATGGCAAGGATAGTCATCAACTCCCCCTGCGCTGCTACTTCTACATCAGAAAGTTCCTGAAGTGTAGCTCAATTGTTTGGCTTCTGTGGTACATCTGCTCACATGCCATTTTGTCCAACCGGAGTTTATAGTTCACATATCTCATCATCCATATTGCTGATAAAAGCCAGATCGGTGATGTCAGCGAGCTGCTCCACCTGGCCTGAACTCCACTCCACTCCACTCCACTCCACTTCATCCTTTTCAATATGTTCTGCAGCTGTTTGCTAAAATTCAAGTTCAACAGAACAGAAAAAAAAATCCCATCAAGTCCTTTTCATGCCTCCTCAAATATCTTTCCACTTCTGCCATTCACACTCACTCTTTCCCCATCTCCAACTGTGCATGCATCCTCCTCAGAGGAAGGAGGGTGACCATCAGGAAAAAGTATAGCAGGGGCATGAGTGAGGGGAAGAAATGGGAGAGGGGGGTAAGGGGTTTCTATGAGCCAGCATGACTAAAGCTGTAGGGCCCCAGTTCCAAGCTGACCTTCAGAGGGGCTCGCAAAGAGTCAGGTATTTAACACAGCTGGCCTTGCATTCCTCCCTCCCTGCCTCCATTTCACCCCCTTATTCTTCCAAACCAAAAAAAAAACACTTCTACTACTTCTTTCTCTCTTCCATCCTTCCTTTTCTGCTATCTTCCCCCCTTACTTTCACTCCAAAGCATGCCTCCAAGTCCCTATCCCCGAGTTTTCAAAAGAAGGAAAGATAAAAGTGAAGGAGGCGGGGGGAGAGCAGCAAAGGAGGGAATCAGAGGAGAATTGACGCAAACAAGAAAAGAGGGAAGAGAGTGAGCGGCTGGGGTGGCGGCGGGAGGGGGGGAGTGGATTCTGCACTGTAGCTGCTGCCAATCAGGGTTTGTTTTCGCTCTCTTCCCCTTTTTTTAGACAACCTGAGCCAGATGAGAAGAGGTGAGGAGAGGGGAGCGGAAAAGGCAGAAATGGGTTCCACATGTTTTGAATCTGTACGGTGACAATGGTGGGGAGAGAGAAAAGGCACAGGGGCCGCATGTCAGCCAGGACTTTTCTACAGGTCTGAATCCCTCCAGCACAATTAGACTCGCTGTCAGTCCACATGGTCCAGGCAGGGCAGGTAGTTTGTTGCGAAAGTGACTCACCTACAGGCAAATGCACATCGCCAGCTTGACAAGATGGAAAACCTTCAGTCACTAATGACTTTGAGTAGATGGCAAAAAAGTGGCAAAAAGACATGGAAAAGAAAGAGTTTTTCTTCTACATAATGGTTGTTTGACTTAGCATATATGTCATAACAATCATCCTGGGGATACATTCCTTACAGCACTCTGTACACTATGAACCCTAAAAATAACTCTTCAAGTACCCATGAGCACATCACTTTCCAAAGTTAGCGAACTACAGTGTCCTCCCAAAATGAAACTAGAAAGTCAATATACAAGGTCTCTCTGCCAAGGGCCCGAGGACAGTGCAGTTGAGGAGAGAGCATAGCAATGTCATCATCTATTATTCGCTGGCTGCAGCCGGAGCCAACTCTGCTCTATGAACTTTTCCTGTGGAAGATGATCCCTCATTCTGCGGAACTATTTCAAAGCCCCGGAAATCCAGGCGAGCGTCAGCAGAGGGCTGTCGCTGCTGCCAGGGAGGGTGAGAGGGGGAGATGGTGCCAGAGACAGCCAGGGCGTCAAAGACATGACTGCGTGATACGCACTTCACAGATAGGGTGGGGTTAAAGGAGCTGTTTCAAAGGTGCCGACGATGCGGAATGTTGCTTTTGGTGCGGACAAGTTGATGATACAGTTGCTCTTTTGATGGCGGCTGATCGGAGTGTGTACTGAAGAAGTTGTGAAGCACCATCCAACAACTATGTTGGTGAAATGTGGTGCACCACAGGGATCTGTTGCAGTTCTTAACAATGCTGATGCATGTGTTTCAAAAAAAGCGGTCTTACCTGTAAGCCCTGTCCATGACTTCTACAGCTCTCAGAGACATGGCGCCCCCCAGACTCTTTGCAGACAGCCCAGCCTTGCCTTTGATATCACAACTCCACTCTTCTTCTTCGTTGAGCGTTGGTAAATATCCACAAACAACTTTAAGTTCAGCCAACCCATTAGAGCTAACATGAGTTGGGTTCTCTCCTCCGGTCCGAACGTACTCCAGGTAAATGTCAGAGGTGAGAAACATTCGGTACGTGTTCTCCTCCATGTTGGTTTGGATCTCGGTCTGTGCTTGGTCGAACATGGCAGAGTCAATGTTCTGCTTCTTGATGTTATCCCGAATGAAGGTTTTTGTGGCTGGCTTGAGCTGTTTGGCGACAATGCTGTTGTTTTCAATGTAGCGTTTGTAGATTGCTTTGGCAACTCTCTGCGTTTTGGTATCCTTGAGGTCCATTTGCCTGAAGCCATTGCAGGCAAACCAAAAGTCTAAGCTGTCCACGCATTTCTCCTGATCCAGGAATGTCCTAAAAAGAAGAGCACCATCCTGATCCCCGAGGAGAGAATGCAAGGACTTGGTCCACCGTGAGAGCGGCGAATCTGGAGAAGCGCTCCCCTCTGGTTCCCCAAGTCCATCCTCGTTTCTCCTCGTAGAAGAGCCAGGAGAACATGGAGGAACCGATTTGGGGGTTTCCAAAGGTTTCATCATGGACAGTTTGCCAGGGTAGCAGGGCGCCTCGCCCTCCTCCCCAGGCACCGGGGGTCGAGGCGCATCTTCTCGGAAACTGCTGGAGATGTGGTCCATAAGAGCACGGCTCATGGCTCTGAAGACAGCAGCCTGTGTGTTGTTCGCCTCCTCTGAGCTCCAACAGTTATCTCCTCACTCTCTTATGTCAGCGGGGGAGCTCCTCTCTGGCAGCCCTTCTTCTCTCTAAAACACAAAGTATTGATCAAATCAAAACCAGATTCAGCTCAACTTCAAAAGAGAGAGAAGCAGCCTTTGTGCAGGCGAGTCCACAGAACTATCTGAGGAAACGCTGCAGCAGAATTACATAAACACATCTCAACAATTTCTACAGATGTGCAGTGGGGCAACATCTGCACCTGGAAGACACCTCAGCTGGACTCACGCTATTATCGAGTAGTTACAAACGCATATGACGGTTCGGTGGAACAAATCACTAACAAATCTCTTTCCTGATATTGACTCAATTATCCGAATCAGCGCTGCTGTCAGAAGCTGTCCTTGATATCTCAGCAGCTTCTGCGCAAAACGAGGAACCTGAGTACCTGTAGGACATTTGTGATGAGGGGCAAACTGGACGAGATGAGAAAACGTGACCGAAATAGATTATGGCTTGATGTGTTTGATGTGTTCAAGAGCGAACGACTCCAGCAGCTCTGACTGAAATATGTCACTGGCGATATGCACTTCTGCCGAACAGAGTTCGAAATGAAGCCCTTCCGACAAACCTACTCCAGATGTTGCAACTGAAAATGAACTTAAATTGGTCTTGAGAACACTGGTTTCCTCCAGAAAAGAACTTCAAAGGCAGCTCCAGTTCGAGGAGGAACACTCCGGTAACTTACCATCGATCCACAAGTTCGCTCCGGAGTCTCTTATCCACACAGAGAAACAAAAAAAGTATTCCACACTCTTCGTCCGTACACGGTCCGGAGAAGAAAATGTTCTGGAGACGTAAAAAAACCACTTCTCCTGGTGTCCTCGCGGTGGTTTCACGCTGCCATGCCGCTCCGTGCCTCTCTCCTGTGGGCGACTCAACACTGACTGAACCGGGAGGCTGGAGCAGCGCACTTCAAAGTAAGGAGCCGACTGCCGGGTCCTGGAAGCTGCATAAAACTACTCCTCCTTTTCTACTCTTAAAAAAACCAAAGCGTTGACGACTTGCTGACACATGGTACATGAAAGAGTCTAAAACAAATTCACAAGCCAGTCCCGTTTGTTTTGTTCCCTCTTTTCAGCTTTCAGTTGGCTTTTCCCAGATCGCTTCGAGGACCTTATCAAAGAGAAGCGATCTTGAGCCGACTCCCCGAGGCTCCGGAGCGTCAGAAGAAACTGATCTGCGGCCCCAACAGCGTTATCACCTCCATCCCTCTGCTGCTGCGTCAACCTGAAACTCTTTAACCCCCTTCTCTCCTCTAGACCCGCATGTTTTGACACATTAACCCATTAGAGTAGCACCGACGTGCGTGGGAGTGTGTATCCAAATGACCGGTAGAAAAAAAAAAAAAAAAAAAAAACTACCCTGATGGGATTAAACCAGTTGAATGTTAAACCGGCTGTATGGTGTTTATAAATAAAATTACTTTTTAAAGTCAAATGTTCAATAATCTGTGGAAGGAAAAACGGTCACATAGTCATCAGTGCCCAACAGTGCCTTCTAGTGGCAGCAATTCTGAGTTGCAGCAGAATATTTATTCCAATCGCCAAAATAAACACACTTTAAAAATAAATAAATTAATAAATAAGATTTCGATCTGACTTAGATTTTAGGAGCTCCCTCATCATGTTATTTCCATGTGTAATTTTTAACTGATTACTCCCAGTCTGGGGTCACAACAATGGCTGGAGTCCCAGCTACACAGGGCAAGGAACACACCCTGTACAGACACCAATATAAGATATGGGAGGAAATCAGGTGGATACTTGGACAAGCACAGAGTGGATATTTCCTTGTTTGAGATCACTAATAATGTTGTCATTCGAATATGGAACTGAACCCCCAGGTGTGTTTCGTACGTCCACCAGTGCAGGGAGTAGTAGTGCGAACTGTCCAAGTCATAGTTCCGTCCAAAATGGAAAAGAACAGCGCTTGAGAAGTGATTCAAAGTTGTTTTGTTGTTACACGCTGAGCCAGATGCGGATTAAACAACGACTCATAGGATGTTTTCAGATCATTAAAAGAGGAACGATCGCGGTCTCTGATCAGACTTTAAACAGCAAACACCGACAGCTCAGACGCACCACCAACACCCGTTTACAGGGAGTGGAAGTGTTGGGAGACGGCAGTGGACATCGAAGAGTTTCTTTTTCTCCCTGCCGAGCCGAGTACACTCACTGATGTTTGCAGTGTTCAGAGAAGCGATAGTTTTGGACAGCATTTAGTGTTTGAGCGAGTCACCAAAGGGGACACTTTGTAGCCGCACGCTTGAAAGTCTCTGTGGACCAGCGTTCAGAAGTACAGCAAATACTTTTATCTGCTTTCTGATGGTGCTCAGAAACTTTCTATCCCGAAGCTTCACTCAGGTACAAAGTCAATAACAACACCTTTTTTATCTAAAAATAATTGCTTTTGGTTGTGCGTTGATTCATAGTAGCTTATATCGAGGGGCTCCCAGAATTTCAGAGCAGGGCCGGTGAATTAAAAGGCCACATTTGTAGCGTCTGGGGCCAGGAAATATTTTTTTTTTGAAAAGGGAGGGCTGAGTTAAGAACACTTAAACTGTGATGTGGGTTGACCTCTGACAGGACACACCAGGGAGGAAGCCATCACCGCGGTGATGGTCTGCCGCCCGCCCCCCGCCGGTCCTGAGGGCCAGTTGGACACCCCTGTCCAGCCTTGTCAACCCCCTCCGTGGCTCTTGGGAGGTCCTCTTTTGGACTTCTCTCTTATCCTGGGCAGCTGACCTCAGGTTAGAACCTGGCTGGGCTGTCCTTGGTTCCTTGGCTCCTGGCTCTATAAAAAGGAAGAAAGCTCAGGAAGGGGGGTGGAGGGGGTGACTACAAAGAGGTCTATAAATAGGGAAGATTCATAAATCATGAGCATCAGTTTATCTGCGTATTTAGTGCAGAAAACAAAGCCTTCCGTGTGTACAGACACGACAAACCGAGGAGGAAGCTAGTCCTCTGGCCACCTCTGATACGGTCATAAACACTTGTGAGTGTGTCAGTGCTGCTGCTCTGTGATCAGTAACTGCTCTCAATTACAGTATTGTGTGCCGTTCCTTTCGACTCGGGGTTAAACACTTTGCAGTCCCCTTTGAAGTACTCATCCCTTTATCTCAAGCCAGAGCCAAGAAATTTTTTGGGGAGGGGGCGACAATGGAAAATGAAACCAAGAGGGAAGCTTATGGCAATTATCAACCACAGCCACAAGCAGGAAGTCCGCTCAGAAAAGACGCAGATAAAGAGAGGAGCCGATGTAGGACAGGGGGTTACTGTTTCAAGTTTGTTTGGGGTGTACACACTCTCCGGGCAACTAACCCTCTGTCACTAGAGGAAATGGAGGCTGCGCCTTCAAAGTAGGTGACAACAGGGGGACAATGGCCTCTGAAGGGCAAGAGGAGCTGATGAGTGGTGCTCAGGAGGTGCACGGAGGTCAAACCCCGACATGTGTGAGGACCAAAGAGGAGGAAGTGGAGTGATGTCACTGGCGAATGAGCAAGGAGCATTCAAATGTGGGGTTAAGATGCTTAAAACCAGCAAAAGAAGTAGGAACGGAAGTGTGAGAGGTCCATTCTCAAGAGTGAACCGGGGGACAGGTGAAGACAGTTGAGGAAAGACAGGCAGGAAATAAAGAGGAAGGTTATTTGTTGGCTTTTTTCCCTTCTTTTTAATCCCATTTTGCGCTTGACTTTTAAGTCTTCGAATGTAAAGAAACAATGTCGGATGCACTGTCTAATCCCGTTTAGGCCATGACGCTCACTCCTCACTGACAGTAATGACTTTCATTTCCTCTGCTCTCACGCTGGAGCACGGCAGACACTTCACAGGACTGACGCCACCGCTCTCTCAGCCGTGTTGAGGGTCAGCCCGAACCCCTCACACACACCCTTGTTCCACGACGTCAACCCCCTCTGAACGTAGACAGCTGGTGAGATGACTCAACATCCTGTCACTCAAGAAAGTTCAAGCTTCAATACCAGCTATGTAGGAGAGTGAAAATTTCAGGAACGTTTGCTGGAACTAAAAGGTGTGAGAGGGAAGAAGAACAAGATGGCAGTTGTGGGGATGTAGCATAAGTTCCTTATGCACTGACAACACTACATAGCTTGAGCAAAACACAATGACTTTATAGTCTTCACATGACCCTCTGTTAGGAGCGAGTAACAAATAGATGTTCTTTAGAAAGGATGTTCTCCATAAGCCGTTTCCATGCATTATAATAATTGGAGTAATGTGATATTTGTTGACAACAATCGCATCCGCTGACTTCCTCTTCCACCCTGGTCACAGATCGAACGAAAGAATCCAATTGTGAACGACAGTGTGTAGTCATTTTAAGAGGTTTGCTGACCTGTTTATTGAGAGAGCCAATATCAAGACCTTACATATCGTCTGTACAAACAGCCTTTGTCTTACTAGTTAGATAACCCTTTGCTTAGCCCTGGGCTCTGTGTAACCGATCAAGTCGGCTTGTCTCCTCCCACCACAGGCCTATATCTTATCAAAAAGAAAATCATCCCTGTTGGGTTGTGTATTATTTTTACATTTATATGCTGTTCAATTTCGTTGTTTGCTAAATTATTTGCATTTGGTCTTATATTTTATTTAGATTTCCAATGACAATTAGATTTTTAAAAAGTATAATCGTGAAGTGAAGTCTCCTTTTTTGCATTTCATTGATTGTTATTTTTATTACAATTCCAGTAAATGGCCTTTGTTATGATACTCCCTTTCAGATCAGTGTTTTTCTTCATAATGTATAGTCATTCCTGAAAAATATATAACTCTGCCACTGAAGAAAAGAAGGATGGGAACTGGATCCTACCACCACTGATGTCAGTGTGAGGAAGCTCTTGAGGGTTTTAATACATGTATGAGCATTTCCGAACACCACACAACATCCCATTAATTCCCCAGAAGGGGAATTAATGAACACCACTGCTCCAGTTCCCCACAGATTCACCCTTACAGTAGAGTATGGGGTTAAAAATGAGCCACTCAAAAAGGCTATTTTACTAAATAACCAGCACAGCTTGTTACGTCATAGAGTTCACACACGATATGAAGGGTCTGCTGGCGTCACAGAACTTTTTGCTTTTCATGCCATGAACCAATCAGAATTCAGGAGTGAAGCCGGCCATTGAATAATTCATTATAGCACTGCAGCAGCTTCATCATTAAAGCTGGAGAAGAAAAACCATGTCTCCAAAATGAGTCATTTTCTTGTGAAAACATGATAGGTTTTCAGGATTTCTACATGATACACAAGTGGAGGATGAAACCGTGAGCCAGTGACGCAGTGAACCTCCCACACTGCACGGTTTCTGTCCCTGTAGCATCAACCGCGCCACGATCACGCCTCAGTATTCTCCCTTCAACCACCCAGCTTCCTTTTCATAGCTCGTGTTGCACTTGAGTGACAGGACAAAAAAACGTAGCCATAAATATGATACCAACAAAGAGATCCCAGCGAGGGGGCGGGGGGTGACAAAGACAGAAGAGGAAACATGATGGAAGACAGAATAAATAGGATAAGTGTTGATGGTGCGCGTGTGAAGCGGCGGAAATAAACACTTTTATTTATGCGAGCGGAGTACATGCTGCCAAAAACAGGCCTCCCAGGGTCTGACTCAGTCTACACTTCTATAAAAAGCAGCAGTGACACACGGTGCATGTGCGGAATCACGCACGGACAATTGCTTTGTCAATCACAGGGATTGAGTACAGTCGAAGACTTGAGCTCCACCTGAACACCTCCAACTGAACAGCGTGGCCATGTGGGGGCCTTTTTTCAGCATAGCTTACTTCAAAGCGATGCTGTACAAACAGAGTCCTGCTATGGTAGAGCAAGAGAGCAAGGCAGCGTAGTGTACAGGCCTCATACATCCATCTGTCAAAGTCAAATACCAAATTTAAATTCTCCTTCTGAGTTCCAGGTGTTTTTCTAAATTGTTCACATGACTTATCATTCATTTTTTAATCAGGGATTATTTTTACATATTTATAGTTCCTCATTTTTCTATACATTAATATACTACATTGTTCCCATTTTTTTTTTAATCGAATGACCCCTTGCATCTGATATTGACGTCTTTTAGTGCCCTCATCTTTTTTCCCTTTGGATAAGCACACACAAACAAGTCATCTGTTCAGACTAACAAGGGTCACTGTTGACCATATTTGAATTGACCGACTTATCAAATGGTTTCTTATTCCTCTACCTATTACAGTCATCCCACACAGCAACCGCGTGCCACATGATGTGCCAGGGAATTGTCACACAACAGTCCGCTGTGTGATGCAGCGATAAGTGTGAGGAAGAGCTTTGATCCCTAAATGGCTCCGTGTCCACCCTGAGGAAATGACACTACGTATTTATGGGAAGACAATTATAGAGATTATTCCGTTGGAAGACAATCAATTAGGGTGAAATTATGTTGGAGCAATAAGAGTGATTAAAGGGACTGGTCCTTCACAGTGCAGCTATGTTTTTAATCATTAACAGGTTTCACTCTACGTTCACCCTCGTAGACATGTTTGGTCCTAGCTTGAACATCTAGTCTAGTGGAGAAAGCTGACAGAGATAAGAGTGAAAGGTGAGGTGGATGTTTGGTTTGGAGACAGAATGAGACGTGCCAGAGATGAAGATACTGCGGACGTCTTTGGTAGTGACTAGGAAGAGCAAGATGCGACTGACGTGCAGAAGGTTGAACAGCCTTCACTTCCTTATATTCATCAATGTCCAACGGTGGACCCACATTTTGTCACTTCATATAACACTGAATGCTAATGGAACAGTCAAATGTTCTGACTGTATTTGCTGAAGTTTGAAAATGCTGACACCAACGAAAACACTTTACAAGGGAGAGAATGCCAATTCAGAAAAACAAATGTTTACTTAGGAGCCACGGTTCTGGAGTTTGGGGTTTAAAAGTACATGAGTTGCTTCAGGACAGACAGAAAGCATAAAACAGTTTAGAGATTAGCTAAAGAGATGACTGCCAACGTCTAAAAAAAGACAAATAATCCTCCGTAGTGAGAAATTTGGATGTGTGAAAAACTAATTCAGCATCCGCTTTGATTTATAAGACAGCCTTTGGAGAGGAGAGTGAAACAAGGTCTTTTGGTAAGTCACTAATGTTACTGTCCTTATTGGAGAAGCAAATGTAACCAAACCAGAGATAGCCACAATCCTCTGTTGACATTTTGACCAAAGAGGGGACGCTCAAGACTTACTCTTTTAGTATTGAATGGCCCATCCAAATTCGAGATGAGGTCCTTCCCAGATGGAGGAGGTCACGTATCTTGGGGACTTGTTCAGGAGTGAGGATGGGGCGCAAAGTTTACGGATGGATGAGTGCGACGTCTGTCGCGGTATAGAAATAGTTGAGGCAAAAGGTCTTGATTTACCAGTTTAGCTTTCGTCCTTCCCTTTCTATTGAGTAAACAAGGTAGTTGGAGGATTTAGCCAGCAGTCACACCAAATCCACTGGCGGTGTGCGATTGTATCGGATGTATCATGTAACCATCTATTTGTTCACTTCACAGCACAGACACAGTGTTTATAGGTACGTTCATTTTTCTGAGGACCATTAGGCTTCACACATTCTCAGATGTCTTCATGTCTCCTATGCAAATTAAGCAGTGCATTCGGAGACAAGAACAAGTCACGGACAACGGGAACATGTTTAAGCGGAGCCTTGAAGCCTCGTGTTAGTGCTTTTTCTGGAGTTTTTCAAAAGTATTCAAGGTTATACATTCCTCAGCTACCAGATACAGCAATCACTGACAGAAGGGCTATCATTAAGACGACCGTTGGTGCGCTTAATTTCTAAACTTCGGAGTTTTGTGGCTGTTTCTTGGACTAATCACGCGGCGTGGGGTTGAGGGAAGCCGCGGGAAACAATGCGGCGGCAGACGAGGAATCACTGGACTCAAGGACTGTAGCATTTGGCTCAAGATCCAAACAATAGACTGACAGCGTTCTTTATCTGAATCCACCACAAAACCTACTCTGCACAGTTCAGCCCGGGTTAGAAAGAGAAAGGCCATGTGCCAAAGGAATCAGGGCGATGGGAATTCAAGGTCACCCACTCCAGTGTTAAGTTGCGGAGCTAATCTTGGTTACTGGCATGTTGTGGCCACACAAGGGCAGCGACCCACTAATGTTTGCGATAATAATCATAGTGGATGATAAAATCTAAAACTTAAAACATGAACAAATCTAAAACATCAAACATGAACAAAGGAACATCTTTTTATTAAATATAGTGCATTCGCTGTGAACAATTCATTAGAACAGTTTCTGAACAAGACAAGGCAACAAGTGAATCATGCCGATGAAATAAACAGAATGATGAACAACAAAACGTAGAACTTAAAGTGATGACTCCGATGACATTTCAGGAGTGGGAAATACTGACACTGGAATGGTTACATCTGATGTCTCCATGCGCAGCGGTGGTCATGCTACCTGCACATAGAAAGACCTGATGATTTCAGGGAAAGCCAGGGTGGATAGAGATGAATGAAAAAAATGAAGACTCAGTCTACCTTAACACAGTTGCCTACCTGCTTACAGAACCTCCACAGGGCCGACATCAGGCAACATCCTTACTATATGCTTCAACATCCCTGACTGTCCTTTTTTAACGGACACCTTTAAATCTTAGCAAATGTCTCCCACTTGTGTTCAGTTTGACATGCAAGTCCATTTTGAATACGAGTCCTCTGGCATTGGATGTTTGTGTGCATGATCATGATCTTACTTTAGCTTCTTATCAGCGGTACTAATGGGGAGATTGTGTAGTCACGGGGCCTTCACTGAGGAAGCCTCTATACTTCTGTCTGAACACTGTCCGTAATAGCTTCAACAAATCAAGACAAACTTTACTCCTACTATGTATTTTTTCAGAAAGGTAAACCAGCGTAAAAGATGAGATGATGCAGGATTATTTGGGATAACTGATAAAGAAGCCAGAATGACCATTTACTTATTGGCGACTTGCGTCGAGTTCCTCTTGCAGCACTGAGTTCCTCTGCTGAAGACGATCGACCTGCAACACAACAAGAGAAACATTCATATAGAGCAGATATGAAGGTATGATGGCTGCGCTTGAAGGTGGAGGGTGTCGGTTAAGTCTCAAAAAGTGGAAGAAAGGCTTGATTGTTGAGTCTAGGGGTCAAGACAGCAGGGTGGAGGGTCATGAGATTAGGGCAGAGAGGTTAAGGCACATGGGGACAGAGGAAAGATTATAAGGCATGTTTGCCAAGGGTAGAACACAAAAAAGGCCAGCACTACTCCTTTGTTTAGCTTCAAAGCATGAGTTTATTTATGAAGTGTCTTTAACTAAAGTTAAAATAAACCACATCTACATTTACACAGAGTCCGACCGAATAATCACGGCTCCGAAAGAATCTGCATTGTTCGGGGTGTTTGGTGCCGGAGCCGAGGCTGCATTCTGTGGGGAGACCTCAGGAAAGACCCACTATTTCATCTGGCACCAACAACCTTTCCACGTTCCTTTGGCCCGGGTAAGAACAATGACCTTTGATGTGTAAAACCGAATCAAGCTTTAATGAGAGGAGAGAACGTTCTGGTCACGAATTATATCTATCAGATCTTTATGCCTTTATGATCCTATTAGATTGTTTGGACTGTTCGAACATTAAGAGTGGTTATTATGAAACCAATCACCTAAAATTGTAGCCCAGGGTCCAGTCATTGTAACTAAAGAACCATTTTCATATTGCACATTGGTGCCAGGAAGAATCCGGGGAAATTCTGAGCGCTGGTTCAGAGAGAGTACAAGGCTACAATACTGTGGTCGGGATGACTGGGTGATCTGGTGAGGAGAGGATTGGAAGTCACCATGAAAGAGAATGTCTGTGATTGAGTGCCACACCGAAACCAGACGGAAATCTTGGATTTCTTTTGATATTATCATGACATCAGTTTCTGCTTCACACGGTTTCCCTTTTAATCATGTTGGGTGCACAGATGCAACATCACGGTTGGTTTTCTCTGTAAACTAACCGCCAACTAACTAACTCTGACTGAGGAAGGAGTTTTGGATCTGGAAAACTAAGTTCGAGTCGAAACAGAATAGTTTATCACAACCACAAATTTGTTCCTGCTACTCCATATACAAAATGCTTCTTGCTAAATCAATTGCACAGTTTCTTGCCTTGAACTTCGCCTTATGACCTGGTCTTCCTTGGGAATAGCACGTTTACCCTCCAAATTTGTAGCTCATTTTAATGCCTACTACATCACCATTTTTGGGTTCCTTCAGGAGTTAATTCCCTTGAGTCCTTCAAAAACAAAAAGCATAGTGGGTCTGCTTCTCACGTTCTTCAATACCATCCCACTTCTAACACCCCCTGACTGGAAAATGACGTCCATAGAAAAATGCTGATGTTGTCACTAGATGTTTTAGACTTCTAGGTCATAGACAGGCATCTCTCTCTGCGTTATTATCTCACCTGAGATTTGAGGGCTGTGATCGTGTTTTCCAACTCATTTTGGACCCCAGCTGGAATCAAAGCTTCCATCTTCTCAGCGTATTCTTGATGCACCATTGTCACCTACGAGGCACAAACAAAATAGCACAACTGAAAATCCAGAAACACATGTTTTAAATAGTTAATATTTGGTAAATTATACTTCAGTATATAAAAAGTAGTGTGTCATCCACACTTGGACATGTGCACACAGTGTGCGCACAAAAAGGGTATCCCCTCTTTATTTATGGATTCTGAGTATTCCCTCACTTCACAGCTCCTTCTCATCTCCACAGGGGGCCCCGGCATGACTCGCACTGCAATGCACCCCCTACTGGCAGCTGATGACTACAGCTGGTGACGGCACAAAGCATTTACAAGCTGGACCCGACCAGGTTTAGTAAGAGGGGGCACGGTGGAGACTGACGCTGCATCAAATGCACCAGCAGCTGAGTGGCATCTACGCTAACTGAGAGGAAATCTGTCCCGATCTAAATTACACTGCAGTAAACCGAGGTCTGATTATAGAAGTTAGAAGGGCTGGGCTGGCACGGCCCCCGTAGTTTTACCCACAAACACACAGACAGTCATATGGATGGACACGTAGATGTATAGAATGCAAATAGATCGTAACTGAGAGACCTTCTAGAATGTTTATATCAGTACTGTTTCACATCAAACAACCACATGGCAGGACATGACACTGGAAAAAGGAACACAAATTGAAGAAAAATGTATGGACTCATGATCATTATGGCCTCGATGCGGAGTTCAAGACCGATAATTGCCCAACAAAACGCTGAATGTAAAAGGTGCAGATAGGCGAGGAACATCAATAGATTATACATCTAGCCTAATCAAAATATTACTCAAAAAGGTCATTTTAATGTAACTGTAGCAGGCAATTGGCCAAAAAAATTACAATGCTAGTCAAATTTATCTTTAGAGATAAAATGAACCTTGTGGGAGAAGTGCTGTAAACATCTTGACACATGATGACCTCGACCTTTGAGGACCCACACAGACAGTGCTTGACCTTTTTCATGGGTGCTTAAGCACCAAGAAGGCCGGCGCCTTTGGTTGAAACGTGTGTACATTTTCGACTTCTGCGTAAACATTTATAATAAGCAACAGCCATTTTGATTGTGAAGAGCTTTAAACATTTAGACAAATCAACTGCATCACACTGTCAGAGACCCCAACCTCTCATCAAGCCAGCCTTTCAAATAAACAGAGCACGAGCACGGGTAGAGGGAGGGGGGCAAAAATTGGTTTTCCTGAAATAATTTTCCTGTTGTGGATTTAACTGATTGTTCTGGCTTTGGCTAATTAATCTTCTTGGGCACAATGAAAGGGATTGGGAAGCAGTTCAAAGGAACCCGCTGTATAAATGATCCCGACATGAAGCGGCTCACTTTGTCCCGGCACAGCGTGTAGAAGATTAGCCTGCCACAACTTTGCCAAATTTTAATTTATGTGTTGGACCAATAATATTGGGCTGGAAATCCAACAGCAAAGAGCAGCACTCTATGTTTTTTATTTCAGTCGGTGTGAATAAAGGACATGAAAAAAGACACATATTCACACTCAAATACTAGTATCAGCATTAGAAGTGTTTCAAACACAAAGCCTGGACATTTGCCATAAATTCCCATTTTCTTTTCTCATATATAATAGCAAAGTCAAGCTAGATATCAGCCAAAACCGGACTTGAACATAACACTTCTTAATGACCCACACACAATAGTGTTCATTCACTCCTGCAAAGCTTAAATAGCTTGGACTTCAGTAGGAATGATCGACAATGTCATTGCTGGGAGATGTAAATGGAAGAGTAGCTTTTGTGTCCTTCAAAACACATTACTATATTCATATACAGAATGCAGAAGAACATAAAAGAACATATACATCCTATAAATTTCGAGGTCGGTATGTTTTTTTCCCCAGGATGCTTCACATGAGCAATACAAAGAATTAGCATTTCTATATTTCCACAGCACGTCAAACTATTCCAGCTATGTGTGTGGGAGGAAGCAGCAGCTTGCGGATGATAGGTTCGATTCAGTAGCAGTTCTTCCTGAATCCGTAAGAAAATAAAGCTGCTATTTCTCTCAACAACGTCAAAAATTGAAACTAAGAACATACTTAAAACATGTCACTCATTCCCTGTGCCCTGTTCCCTGTGTTACTTCTGTCGCTTTGGATCTCAGAGTCCCTTCGCTCACATCCTTATTTTTCCACATTTTCATACTTTCAACACCTTTTTTACACCAAAGACATATTTCTTTCTCTGGCAGGTGGCAGGCGGAGTGTGACTGCCTCCACATTAAAGCCTCGTCACCATTAAAACAGATGTTTGGTGCTTTTTGAAAAGAACTACTGATCAAACCTTCCATGAGTCTTTAGTCAATGATGGACTCCAGATGAGAGAGGAACGCACAAGGGAAAACGCTCTGCCACTTTTTTCAAAGGTTTAGTAATGACTTTGTTGATCTGAAAAAAAATTAGGTGTCATCTCAATTTCTCTTTTAAAAAGAGACTTTGTTTATGATGAAACGCGATTCTATAGTTTTGAAGAGTCATCTTGAAAAGACAGCATCTCATCTATATATAGTCTTTAGATTATAGTTTTGAGTTCCTTGTGTGTTTGCTACAGTCATGCAGCATCGTTTTTGACAGCTGCCAGCAAAAAGAACAAGCCCTTCACACTTCCAACATTTTCAGGCAGGTTTGTCACACTAAATGAAGGTAGAAAAATGCTAATAAAGTGAGTCAAAATGTGACAGGGATGGATTGGTTAGCTTTATGGGGGGGGTGGGCAAAAATGTGACAAAAGCCATCTAAGTGGTAAAAAAAGTTAACTTGAGTTCACCAAGAAGTGATTTGAATTCACAAATGTCTCCCCGCAAGAGCAAAAAAATGAGGATTTAAAAAGAATATTTAAAAATGCTTCAGATCTCGGTGAGGCTGTTACAACCAGAGGATAGATTGGTAGCTGCTGATGTAATATGCCTCCACAAAAACATCACAGAAAAACAAGTGAGCGCTCAGACCTCAAGTTCAACTCATCTGCATTTCGATGTCTGAAGAATTTGATTCCTCAAATCATTCCTCTCAACCAAACTCTACTGCCACAGAAAAACTGTGATATCCAGTGGACTTCGATGTTTTCACACGAGGAGGAAAACCCTTGACAGAGAAGCAAAACTGTCAGCTGTTATTGTACAGTTGAGATTTTTGAAGCAACATATGTGTGGCACAGTAAGAAATGCTGCATGTGGTGCGAATTATCAGAATACAAAAGTGAAGGGTTGTTATTGTGAGACGATGGAATGAAAGCTCCTTTATTAACCAAAAACATACAATGAATGACCTACTTATATGATTTCCTTAATATCGTGAACTGGTTTTGGCATCACATTTATTGCACAGATTTATACCTAAATCTGTTTTTGTAGACTGTTCCATGACTCCCAAAAACAGAACAACATCAAATAGTTGTATTAACTGCAGAATGACAATTTGTCCTCAAACAATGACCTCACGAGCTACCTCCCAAGACTAACCTGAGAGGTACTCCACTGCCACCACCACATGTTTTTATGCAGATAGCCTGACACTGGTCATAATTTTGTAGAGGTTTGATCCCAAATATCACAATTGCGTCAAACAACGAATATAACCGCGTATTTTGGTTTTGTATATTTAATTATTTCCATACAAAACTGTGTCACAGACTAAAGGGAAGTTTGTCAAATATTTGTGTGTGTTTCTGACCATAGGGTTCTAAACATCACTGAACCCCTTTTATAGCCGATGGACACTGAGGTGTGTGATGAGTGTGTGAAGTGTGTACAAGGGTCAGTGGGTGGTTCTAAAGAGTCATGAGAGAATGAATGTCTTTGGTGAACATACCAGAACACAAAGATCCTGAGACAGTCTAGTCATTAGTGCTTTCTTCTCAGTGTGTGTCAAGGTCAAAGAGAGAGAATGATTACAGGGCAGAGATGGTGTGTGTGTGTGTGTGTGTGTGTGTCAGTCTAGAGACTTTCCTCTGAACACAGGCAGAGGTGGCATTCCTGGCCTTAGGCACAGCCTCTTGAAGCCAAATTTTCAAAGAATTTGAGAAATGTCTCAGGAATCATGTCGAAAGTAAATGTGAAATGGTGAAATGTTTAATCAACAACGCTGGTGTCATCTGGAAAAAAAGGCAATGCTATGATTACATGAGGGAGCAACTCATTTCATGCCCTCACAGATATCATGTATCTAAATATAGCCCGCTAACGTGAACTCACATAAAGAAGTATTCCACATATTCCGTCAAAATAAACTGTGGAAAGATATTTATGCGAAATAGAGGTGATGTTTTTATGACATAAATGACAGACATGTTGACAGCTGCCAAAACACCACAGAGTGATGCAACAATCTTGGTGAAATTCTGAGTCACGACCACGCTCCGATTGTAACTGAGAAGAAGATGAGAAACGGGAAAGAGCATGTTATTACCTTCTCTTCAGTTTCAAGCTCTTTCCTAAGCAGCTTGTTCTCTGAGAGACTCAACTGCCTCTCAAGACTTCCCACTTTTTCCTGCAGAGCCTGGAGGAAGGAGGAGAGAACCGCTTGTCAGTAGGCAGATAGTGAACAAAAAGCTATCTTTTCATTTACAGCATAAATGGTAACAAGTAGGATTGTGTTTAACAAAGTGTGTCATGTTATTCCTTAAATACTGAAGGAAGAAAAAAGGGTGGAAGCATATGGAAAACATCATACACAGGAGGGCTGGCCTCAGGGTGTTCTGCAGAACGTCAGCAACATAAAAGCAGAAAAACATTTGCCTCAATGATGAATTCCACAGTGTTAAATTAGTTAATCATTTTGATCCCGGTCATCAGGCTCACACTGGTCTGAAATAATGACTAGCAAGAAAACATTCTGGGCGTATTGTGCAACACAAAGCTGAAGTTTGCCTCCCCAGCTCTTGGCCTTGAGATAAAATGAGACAGATGTTTGCATGTTTCACAGATGTTGTGCTCTTCTTCTCGTAAACACAAAGTCAGATGCTACATAGGACTTCATCTCGGGAGGATCCGCCGCGTTACATCTGCGAGTGGGCGAGCAAACACATTCAACTACACAAGATTTCAAGACGCGCCAGTGTGTGTGTGAGACAGTCGACAACACCAGTACGATGAGTGTCTTTCACCACCACAAATGAGTGAGGAGGCCAGGTGTCATTCCGTCATGGCCGTCTAATCTTCAAGCTTTGTGGAGCCGTAAATCACACATTCATGTGTGATTCTGGGCTCTGGGGTCAAGACAAACTTTAGGGAAGTAACTTGCTCTGAGCTGCGCTTATAATAAGTTGACAAAACAGTTGGGTTTGGGCCTCAATTTGCTCCTTAGCTGTTGTGCAAATGAGCACAAATAACAAGGAAGGTTTATTATTGTGATTAGCAACATCAAACTCACTCCACTTAGCTGCTTCACTTCACTGTGTAGGCTAATTTAAGCCTCTGGGAGACGGATTTATACATCAACAGACTTGAACAATTTATGTCTGACATGATCAGTGCCTGCCGTATTTAAAAGTGTTGATCTTGTTAATCTGTGGGTTTCGACAGCGAGTCACGACTCCCTCTCATCACTGCCCACATCTACAGACCCCTTGCACTCTGTTTCATCATTCTGTTTTGATTATTGGTGATAAAACCTTTTTTACAGTTGAGCCGATGATACAATTGCTTTCTGGTTCCTTTGGACAGTCATTTTTAGACTACACATTACTTTGATACTGAAGCTGCCAAACAACCACATGTTCAACCTTTAACATCTTTTCTACGAAAGCCCAGATCCCACTGGTTCAGAGAGAATTTAAATGTTTGTCTCTCTTCCATCATGTGGGCTCAAATCAGATAAGCGAAGGAAATCGTCAAACATCAAAAATGGATCTAAGGGATGTGATTTTTGAGGAGGGATGGAAGCTCATTACAGCTACATCTGAGAGCCTATGGTTTTAATCAGACCACAAATTTGACACTAAGTCATGTAATCTTGAGCAGATAAAGTGCATGGTAAGCTAGCTAGCTGTTACAATCGTACTGAGTTTTACATTCACTCCAGGGAGACATAAAATAGAAAGCTTTAGGTCTATTTATATCTGGGATAAACTGAATGACTATAACTTAACCATAATTAATTCAGGGAACTAAAACTAAAATTATTTCAGATTTAAGAGTGATTTACATCTATAAAATGAAGCTGAGTCAAGCAAAAATAAACACATAAAGACTAGAGTAGTTGACCGCAGTACAGCAAATATACTAATAGGTCGGTTTTTATTTGGTGAAGTCATGAGCCACAAGCCGGATAAGAACACTGTTCATGAAAACCATAAATGAAAACCTAAATTTTAACTGAAGGCAATGTTTGCGATCATTATTCTATCATTTTAGTTTCTGTCTAGAAACAAGCTAAACCACTGCTCAGCAACAGACTCTGAGAAGCGAAACATTTTTGTTGGAAAAATAATGACAGCAAATCTATCCTTTCGCAAAGATGGACACCTGAGTTTACTGAAGGTTACTGATATAGAGACAACATCACATTAATAGAAGCATTGGCAGTAAAAAAAAAATAATTATATATATATATATATATATATATATATATATATATATATATATATATAGAGAGAGAGAGAGAGAGAGAGAGAGAGAGAGAAAGAGATTTACATATGTGTTGCTAGGCAATGAATTCCAATGTAAAATACACATTTTTAGACAGACATTTGATGGATGCAATCCCACTAATTACCACTATATTACTTATTACTAACTTAATAACATGACATGAATGTAGCACAACTGAATTTACTAAGCGTTTCTGAAAACAATGCATTGTGTGATGCTATTGTAACTCACTATCTGGGAGATAATGGATGACAAAATGACGAAGAGGAAGTGTGAAGCAGAGACACATGTGGATGAAGTACAGAGATACCCAGCAGTGCTGTTACCTGCTGTACAGCCTCTCTCACCTTCCTGCCTGTACTCTACATCTGGCTTTCATTCCAAACTTTTGGCTCAAAGGATTAGTGAGGCACACGAGCGCTCGCTCACACAAACACACTGCTCGTAGAGAAGCAGGCAGGTATGGGCCTGCATTAATATTAACAGCAGAAGTTCTTCAAAATGCGAGTGCTAAAGTCTGTAAAATGAGTGTGCATTTTCTCTGTTGTGTTCACACACAAGTCTATAGACACATTGATGCCTGAGTCATCTTTCCTGGGTGGTCTTCCTGTGCAGATAAGGAGAGCATGTTTCCCTAGGGTGAAGTAAAAAGCAACACAGGGCAAGGAAAAAAAGCAAAGAATAAAGACCAGAGGGAATGGTGGGAGGAGGAAAAAAGGCCAGGGGCCTCTTTAAACTTTGTGTTTTGTTAGGAGCTGAGCTGCTCTTCATGTGCGGCGGAGCCTTCTATTTGCAGCGTGCTGTCAGAAGTTTCTCCCAAAGTCGGGATTAAAGAGATCCTCTAATGACACTGAGGCTGGACGACTTCAGACAGCAGCAGAAACCTCACAGTGCACCGCCTCCAGCCACACACACACGTACAAAAAAAAGGAACAGACACATACACAAGGGGCACGAAGTGCACAGACATACATAAACAAAGGCACAGTATGTGGAATGCACACACTTAGAACAAGGCAGTGTGTACGTCTACTGATCTTATGGTAAATAATAAAAGAGGTGCTAACCTCAAGGAGAGATGGATGGCCAGAGAGATGAGAACAGACTTTCTTTTATCTGCACTTTTATCAAAAGACTGTGGGAAAAGTAAAAATGTGAGACAGCAACTGCAGGAGGAGGGGGGTGAGGGGAGAAGCCTCCGTCCTGAGGTGTTAAAGAGAAACTCTGACTTGAGCGTCTACCTGTATGGAGGAATTAAAAAAGACCTGCTCGGGCACGTTAACGTGGCCTGCCTCTTCAAACATACCGCTGAGAGTTAAAAGCGTCGGCCTGTCTTCAGAACTTTGATGTTTCTTGGCACTTTATACTGGAGTTGTTTTGGAAGTGAAGGGGAAACATGTCAGAGCCCAAACTAGAATTTACCCCTATTGTAATAGTCAGTTTTAGAGGCTTCGTCAACAATTGCTGCTGTGATGAAAACATGTTAGGACTGAGCTATGCCCATAAGGCCAACGGAACGTGTCATGTTGGAACTCTGTGTGACTTTCAGCTGTTGTGAAAGAGAATCAAAGAATGATGAAAATGACATTTTCGAGGCTGATTGAAATGTGTGCTTGGAATAATCATATCAGCATGTTGACTCAAAGATCATAACACAATCAAGACATGCAATAAAAACACAACATAATTTATGTCACTTGAATGTTTGTCTACAGTGGTACGCTAGTCTGTTTCCTATGTTGAAGCGCTATCTTCTCCAGCACGTCCAGCTTCTCTGATATGCTAGTCTGCCAAGAATTCTACAAAGACCATCAATCTGCCAACACTTTTTGAAACGTGCACTTGCAAAAATTAACTTCCAAAGAAAAGCAGAAGGTCAGCAACAGTGATCTGAGCTGGAGAAATAAACACTCATGTTCAACGAATAGAGCCTGAAACTGCTCATGAGCACATCATGTCCGATTGGAATTCACTGAACATGACATGCTAGAACTTATCATAACAAAAATGCCTCCACAACTGGACTGTAAACTGTCTGCTCATGCTATTCTGTTAAATTGAGTAATGTTTTTATTTTGTGTGTGAAAAGACATTTGAAATTGAGGGGCAGAAAGACTTTGTGAGACAAAAATGGAAATACGTGTGTGCAGAAATGAACACTGTGTGTGTATTTATTTGCGCGTGTGCGTGCACATGGCATCCCTCTGGAGAGAGACAGGAAGCGCTGCTGTGGGGAGCGGGAACAGCGGTGCTGATCAAAGGCCCAGGCGGGTGACACTCTGGGCGGAGTGCCATTGTTTATTCACCAGCCATCTCTCCCTTTTGGCATGGCGAGGTGAGCATGTGTGCTTCTGTGTGTGTTTGTAGACATGCAGGAGAAAAGTGTGAGAAAAAAAACTGTTTCAAAGATAGCGGGTTGGAAAGATGGCCTATGTGAAAAGTGAAGAGAGATTCAATGTGTTTCTTTATACCTTCACTTGGCAGGGTAATATCAGTTTGGGTTGTGTCACTATTGGCAGCTGCACAAATCAGCAGGCATGCACTTTCTCTCTCTCTATCTCTCTCCTCACATGATTCATATCATATACATATGCTAATTAAATTATTACACAGCAATAAGTTAAGAAATGGTGCTCTCATAAAGTATGTTTATAGCAGGCATTTATCCAGAAGATGACTGCAACTGGTTCAG
This sequence comes from Synchiropus splendidus, assembly GCF_027744825.2. NCBI lineage: Eukaryota > Metazoa > Chordata > Actinopteri > Syngnathiformes > Callionymidae > Synchiropus > Synchiropus splendidus. The sequence continues at coordinate 5,833,433 of NC_071352.1, forward strand.
TCCAAACCCGGAGTTGCCTCTAGACTTCTTCCTTGAGGCTTCAATATGCAAGAACTTCTAGACAATCAAGCATGTTTGAGGAAGCACAGCTGTTTGCCACCAAACTGACTTCCTGTTTATCTTCCAAAATAAAGGCTACACAACCCTTGCAAAGACAGATTTAATTGGGTATACACACAACACAAAGGACGATCTCCTGTCTTCAATGCTTCACAAACAAAAGGAATATGTAACTGGTGTTCTAAAAAGAAAAAGCACTTTATGAGATAAAACGGTTTCTGCAGTTAACAACCACATTTAAGAAGTCAAAAGTACAGTGGAGCTACAGAGCGAGCTAAATTTGGGCTAAAAACGGCAGGATGAGTCTGGCAAAGAAAAAAGGACGTCTGATCCTGTGCAGCATGCATTCTGAACAACTGTTTTGGGATTATCCCGATTCAAATGTGCGGCTAACTTTGATGTTATTTTCTTTCCCTCCCATTGTCTGAAGCCCTGCGCTCTCGTCATAATCCGGGACTCTTTGAAGTGAGCAGCATGGAAACCATGTCAGCAGGCGACACACTCCCCGCGATGGCTCATTGACAGCTCTCCGCCACTACTTTCTTTTCTCTTTGCTCCTTTCTTGCCTTTTTGTTTGCCATCTAAATCCTCATACTTCCTGAATCCTTTCATTGCCCACCCATCATTGTGTGCAAACGAACGCTTCTCTCCTGCAGCTTTCACGTACAATAACTATTTATCACTTCATTCTTAAGCCCATTTTCATGGAGTCAACCTCTAACCTCCAGATGTTCTTGAGTAGTAAGGTAGTTGTACATATTTGCTTGTGTTTGATTCTTGCATAATGACAGACATTACATAAATAAGATTGTATCTCGGAGAGATCAATGGAATGGAGATTATTTGCCTTCATACTTCTGCTTTTTCATAATTCCCACGTTTTACGTGTCACAACATATGGTGAAATGCGTTGCCACATAAAAACAATTCCAACCAACCTTTGACTTGAAAGATTAATTCTAGAATCCAATATCGAGAATGAAGATTCAGGGAAGTCCTGTTAGACTTAATTTTTGACCTGAATGATGCACTGCGTACTTTAGCATTGCACAAGTCCAACAACTGCGCAACCTACATGATGAAATGCGAAGACAACATATGAAGACGAAACATGCAGTAACATTTTTAATTATTCTGATGCAAATACCAACAAGATATCAATATATTTTCTTATAATATTGTCCACAATTTATGTAAAAATACCACTAAAGCTGACATTTAAACTTATCCTTTTATTCCACTCTACAGTTTTACCATGAAAAATGTCTCACCTCTCCAATTTAAAAAGTACTTTCACGTTCCCAAACTCTGCAGTTGTTATGGCCTCTATGCTATAAACTCATATCTTAAATTGAGTGTTGTGTTAGCTAAATAGAACATGCATAGCTGTTTTTTAAAAGTGCTTGAATTGCATTTTATTTTTATATGTACGTCTTGCTCTATATAAAAATTAAAACTGTATAAACTGTGGTTTCTGCTTTCAAAGCTTCATGAATGGCAAGTTTGTGTATTTTTTTTCAAGTATGACATAAATGTTTTCTTCAATATGTGCAAGCAATATTGCCATGACAATATTTCACAATGTCTCGTTGTGCAAAAATGTACGAAAATTGGTGGCTTTGGTCAAAGAGACGTATAACTAAGCGTACAGTGGGCAGGATCTAAGGGCCTAAAAAGAAAAGCGGCTCTCGACACAGACTTACAGACTGGCTTCCTTACTATATGAGGCAGCTGTAACCACAGTCGGACATGGTTATGTTTGGAAAAATGTTGCACTCCCAGACACAACAACTCTTTATTTAGTGGGCCCCACCCAATCATCTCATACTGCGTTTTAGTCTGGGTTCTATGGCAGGCGGCAGCATGAAAGAGAAACCTAAAGTACAGTAGTTGGTTAGAAAACTGAAAAACCAAAGTCAATGTGCAATGTAAATATTGCATTTTTAGACAACGTATTAAAATGCAAAAACGTTTCTTTGTTCGTGTCATGTGCTTTACACTGGTACATAAGAGACATATATGTTTGAGGAATCAGTTGAACTTCATATGGAATTTCAAGGAAATCAACACCAAGTTATTGTGAAATGTATGTCGACACACCGACCTGATAAGCCTGATCAGCCCTCTGGATTAATTCTGCTCTCTCCTGATCCCAGCGGATGTGGGCGTCCTCCAGTCGCTGCTTCATTGTCTCCTGCACCCTGATAGATTCCTCTTTAGATTCACAGATGGAGTTTTGTAGTTCTGCGACAACCTGTGTAAACACAAGGGAAAACAATTAAATAGTGGAATGAGATAAAAGACAACACATGACTTTTTAGATTTAGGAAGTTATATTCCATTCATCTAATGATTTCACGAATGCATCAGCATAGTTGGAGTAGGCACCACACAGAAAACGTCTTATAAAAATGTAATATAAACACTGAGGACTCAGACCAAGCTGTAACATTCTCCTTGAAAAACAGCTTTCCCAGAGATTCATGTCTTGCGTATTTTTGAGACAAGAAAAAAGACAGAGAGAAGAGAAAGTACAAAGAAAAAGAGGAAATAGAGGCAAAAAATAGGCAGGAAGGGGGAAAAAAAACTTCCTTTTTGAAGAGCAGAGTGACTTTGTATTGGTGAACTTGCGGTGCACACTAAGATGAAAAGGCTCTGCTTCGGCTTTGAAATCCTCCAGTCAAAATTAACATTCTATTTAAGACACTGTCAGGGAAAAGCAGAGAAAAGATGAGAGGGGGGGTAAAAAAAAAAAAGACAGAGGTGGGTGTGGGGCAGGGCCGCTGCTGGCTTTGGGCTAGACAGATAATTGTTTACTGTGTGAAAACTCTAGAGAACTAGCCCTGCTGGAATCAGCACAGTGTGGGAGTTTGGGAGTGAAAAGATGGGAGAGAGATTAAGCTTTTCTGTCACCGGAAACACCACATGAATGGCACAATATTACAGAAACATAATTTCTCCTTGTAATTATTTGCACTATAGATTCCTGTCTGAGCTGAGTCTCTAACCCTGTGGCATGGACCAGTGAAATTTTGTGTGTAATTTTATGGTAAAACCTGTCAACATGAGGTAAGGGGAATGTATCAAAGATTATTATGAATAACGAATTAACAGGGTGGTGATCTATGAAACTGTGGTAAGAAGTATGTTCTGTTGCATCTGTTGCTTTGCAACCAAAGGTAAGGTAAGGTAAGGTAAGGTAAGGTAACTTTATTGTCAAACATGCTACAGTACGAGACATATAGCATGGATGAAATATCTGGTAACTTCAAGCTCTGCAATTGTCTTTTTGGTGATCCATATTTTCAGAATTTCAGATGGGATAGTCGCAACACAGGCAGACTTTGAACCAGAGAGTTAAAAATGGATGTGAAATGGTGATGAGTTGACCCTGCCTTTGAACAATATGAAATGGATACCACTGTCTTCAAAAAAAGGCTTTTCCCTAACAATATCGCCAGAAAATGAATTTTAGATTCTTACCTAAACTTCATTTACATGTTGCCAGGTTTGTATGACCAAACTATTGTAAATGACTTGAACACAGGCATCCTATAATTATATACAAGGTATAGAATAAGAGATGCCTGAACACCTCAAATGTTTATTTATTTTTTAACTTGATTTAAAGATTTCATATTGACAAGATTCCATCTGATAATTTGATCTGTTTTGCCACTAAATTCTGAATCTGGATGTTCTCTTCTTTCTCAAGGAATGAGAGAAACCTCCTCTGAGATGCCATGTTTGTTATGTTGCGGTAGTCGGACAAATCTTGTTCGTGGTATTAAGGCTGGGTGTTGAACTCAATTGGGCATGAGGCAGAAACGCTAAACATCTGTGGGCGAAAATCTCAGTTGATCATCTCTGACTGGTTGGGGGTTATCAAATTGAATCCACTAATGAGTTTAATTCTGAAGAAATACACATATTTAAAGCTCTTGTAGGCACGTAAAATGACTTGCTGGCCTTGACTTAGCTCCTGGGCCTTGAGTTAGACACATGTCCACTCTTAACCATCATCTGATGGATCCCCAAACTGCTTGGATTGTTTTGAACATTCCAAGAGGCATTTGTCTCAAACAGAAACTGTACAGAAATGAAGTGCTACATGGTTATACATCATTTATCTGAATCATGCAGCTAATCAGTGCGCCTCCGATGATGACTACAGCTACTCCTAGCGTTGGCTGCTCCGGGATAAAAGACATCATCTCCCACCAGCACGGTGAACACCGCCCACTGCATGCTCATTACTAAGTGAGCGGGCCTGTAAGGTTCACAGGTCACCCAGGAGGACCACTCACAGCCAGACGCTTAACACACAGATTAGATAGGAGAGGCACTAATTAGCTGTAAGCATGGGAGTGAATGAGAACGGATGAGTGAGAGAGACAAAGGAGAGACACACAAGGACGATGTGTTTGTGTGTGCGTTCATGCGTGGTGTTTTACCATTAACATATCGCCTCTCCAGTCCCCTTAGGATAATGTACAGCGTGGTATGTTTTTAATTGGCCTATTAAGCGTATAGTTTAGCTCACTGGTGACGCTCCTGTCAGACACAGAGGGGTTAACAACTGAGATTAGCTCCTGAGGTTCTAAAGCCTCTTGTTTGGATTGAACCGAGTCGCCCCGAGTGGTCGTCAACAGGAACCCACCTTTTAAAAGAAAGCCTGCCATGCTCGCGGCAAATCGACCACATTAACCACACACATTTAACTATACACTCTGCAACTCCATTGCACAATGCGAAACAACATCTCTCACACCAGATAGTGTGATGTTCGCTGAACAGACGCCAGCTTTGTGTTCCCAAAACAGAGGATTAATCACTTGTTGCCTTTGTCTGTGTGGCGCAAAAAGCAGCAAACATGGCTGAACTTTTGCACAGCATCAGACTTCTTTTGAAGTGAATCGTTGTGTAACCTAATAAGCTCCCGTTTTCTCCCAACATCTGCTTGTCAACCCAGCTTTCAACTCTGTGTCTTTGCCAGCCGACCCAGAATAGGGGGATTTAAAAAGTAAGAAGAAAGGAAAAACAACAAACCCCATGTTTAAACAATGTCTTTGGGTAACAAGGTGCAATTACGGTCAGATGAGGTGATATTTTGTTCTGCGACTCCATAACACCACTTTGTTTCAGGTTTGCAACACATTATAATGAAAAGAAACCATGCTTCAATTGCAGATTATAGTAAAACATAAGAGACTCTTATATACTATATTCTTTAAAAAAAATACTAATCATAAACACAGCATTTGATATGGCACCAGTGACATCGCTGGAGAACACTGAACAAATGATCTTAGTCCCTAGGATGGCAAAGGGAGTCTAGCCTACTAGTCGAAAACCTCATCCGAAGTGGGAAATTGTTCGAATCATTTCTAATGCCTTCTCCAGATGGAGTCACTCCTGAAGCACCAGGCACTGAAAACCCATTAACTTCAATTAACTTAACTTCAATTGCAGTGCACACAATGTCACACGGATGGGTTTTACATTCACGGCCCTGCTTTTTTGAGGATGATGTGGCTACATTTGCACCAACAGGACAAGACTGCTAATCGTAGCAGAGCATGGCATGGCCAAGGTTAGGATCAGGTCCCACTCATAGACCAAGACTCTCCTTGGTAAGCTATTTCTGTAGGCCCTCGGGCTGACCCAGGAGAGACTGTGTTCCTAGGTTGCCGGGAAAAAGTGGCTGGCTCTCTTCATTTAGAGTGCTGCCCCTTCGACCTAACCTAAGTTTAAATAAAGGGATAATGTATATCTTTCTCTTCATTTCAATCTGAGAATTCTGGTTGCATTTCTTTTAATCGTGATCATGCATGGAATTATACAGCACAAAAAGGAGAGAGCATATATATGAACTTATATCAATAATGAAAAAAAACGAGGACAAAAAACATTTCAGCAGGGTCAAATGATTTGAGGATACAGATTACCTTTGCAGACTTGGCAAGTTTCTGGCTGCACTCCTGCTCCATGTGCTTCAAACTAGAGCTGGCCTGAAATGAGAGGGCAATGAGTCTGGTGAGACAGATATACAAAATAAAATCTGGTGAGAAAGTTTCACTCATAGCACAACATGAGCGTTGACACTTCAAGTGACCTCTGCCACTGAGACGTCTGTTTCTTGAAGGAACAGACCTGTGGCAACCGTTCCTCTAACAACTTTTCACGAGTGCCAGCAGGTAGTGACTGGCATGGGGAACATTGGGCACCACTCCCCTTTGATCCCAATCCAACAATTCAACACTAAACAAGGAAGGGGGGGGGATGGGGTATTAAAATGCAACAGCCAATTAGCTATACAGAGAAAGGGAGCGACGTTAAGGATAAGCTGAGAGACACAACACGGCAAAGACATGAATGGAGAGTGTGGTTAGGGGGCTTATTGAGCACTGCTCGCCTCTTTGTTTTTGTTTCTGTATGGGAAACTGGCCAGCTGGAGGCAAAGACTGAGTTCTCTAATATAAGATCTGTCTTCATTCAACCCGCCTTGAGTTTCAGCGAGAAGCTTAACTGCGGAATGAGATAATTAGGAGTGAGGTGCAGGAATCCAATGGACATCTCAATGAGTGTGTGTGATTGGGATTGGACTATAGCTACTGTATTAGCAGTTGTTCAACGGTCCATTTTTCTGTGGTATGGGTTTGATAATGTTAGTGATTATTGCCACTACGCCCACCACTCACAGAAGCACCTCTGCCACGTCGAGCACCATCTTTAGCAAACTTGGTGGCAAAAGAAAGCCAAAAAAAGCAACAACCTAGTTTTGTCCAGTATCGTGGAAACGTACTTCAATCCAAAACACATCTCAATTTGATCCTGTAAAAAAAAAAATCTGAATAATCTCGATAGTAAATGCCAAATGACATAGTAAACAACAATTTTGAATAGCAAAGTTGTTGTAGTAGCAAATCAGGAACAAAATATTGTCTGGAAAAAATAGGATGAAGTTCCCAAGGGGGCAGCAAAAGAAAGTGCAATGCTAGCAGGACATCTAGCAATCACATAAAAAAAGTGAAACAAATAACAAAATGCTGTACTGTAAGAAAAGAGTATCCCACTCAGACACTCACTCTTTACAGTCCCGACAGCAGGTGACAGATGAGTCACTGACAAACACGGTTTCATTGAAGCGATCCTTCACAACTATCAACACTGGATTTGGACTCTGCACCCCATCCAAACACTTCCTGGCAAACACAACCGTCCGTTTAAAGCGGACACACCTGTCACCAGGGAAACATCGGCCCATCACCAAGGATACACAGGGCTGTCTTTTTTACTCCAGACTCTCTTTCCTCCCCAGGGGCCCAATAGCAGCTGATGAAAGAGCCGAGAGACAAAGACGGCTATAATGCAGTAGAAACAACAGAGAACAGACATTTGTTGACGTTACTCTTTCAGCAACAACAAAATTGAGTAAACTTGGAACAATATGACACCTGTCATTGGATGTGTAAAAGAAAATCTTTCTATTAAGAGCAGTGCAATGACATACTTCACACTTCCACTGAGAACAAGAGAATTAACATGTTGCTAGACTTCCAAATACAATAAAGGCATCTGGACTGTAACTGTTACAACAATGCCAAGACCGTGATGATGAACTTTAAGAAGACTACAGAAAGTTAGACAGGAGTCATAAGCTATTTTACGTTTTATTATGTTTCATATTGATAACATACATAATAAATAATTTCCTGCCAGGCTGCATCACAATAAACATCTCACCATCATTTAATTGAAAGTGTAGGGAACCATGGTGACATATGGTGGTATCTACATGCAAACATGCTCAGATGTTTCATTAAAACATAAGGCGTTAGCTACTATATAATTCCCTTTTTACCACCAGTTACTCAGGGGAAAAGCGTGGGAGGAATTAGACAATATGATGAATTATAAACACCTATCTAAACATACATGAAAACCTGCACTGAACGATGACAGATGAAGAAGGGATAGGACAAGCAAGAAGTAGCTCAACTCTACAGTGAGACAAATTAAAAGACTGGCCATATGTATATTTCTCCCAGCATGTATGTGTGTGTGTGTGTGTGTGTGAGAGAGAGAGTGTGAGGGAGTGAGGGCTTTCAAAGAGACTACCTGGGCCCTGCCAAAGGCATTTTTGTGCTGAAGGCACTTTGAGGCTGTATCAGGCTCTTCAATCGCCTCTTAATCCTAGTGGTGTGGAGAGCGGCTGCTTTGAAGTGTGTATGTGTGTGTAAGATGTGCGTGTGTAAGAGAGAGTGGAAGTGGATCTGAAAGCAAAGCATGCACCGCTTACGAGAACTTAATTAATAATCTGTAGCCGGATTCAGGCCAAACACACACGTGCACATGCACGCACTCCAAGGCCAAATATGAACCAAGATCAAGAGTTTGACACGCAAGAAGGTACAAAAAAAAACAAAAAACACTTTGTCTAGTTAATCATTCAAAGATAATTCTAGGGCAGGAAATGAACAAATATATCTTTATGTAAGTTGTCTTACCACAAGACACATCTGAGAGAATCAGAGATAGTACTTCCCGATTTTGTTGTTTTGGGCAGGATATTGCCTCCATATGGCATTTTTCTGCGATATGTTTCCAATCATCTCACAGCTGAAGAGCAATTATGGTTTTTCAGCATCGCCTAAGAGCTGAACTTTAGAACAATGTAGCACAAACCTTATTTGGCACAGTGATGTTCGCTTAAGGCGTCAACAGAAAGTTAAAGTGAAAGGTGAAATGTGTCCACTACAGCCCACCTGCCTGTGATAGTTTACAAGTACGCTAAACCAAAGACTGCATCAGTCGTGGTGTATGTTATTTTACTCAATAAATAAAGACCTTAATTATCATACATTAGTAATGGCACCCATTTGTAACACTCACATGTCATTACCACATTGGCTGAACACCACTAGACTTCCAACTTAGTTCAGATATAACAACAGCCAGCTTTACTTGAAAAATAGGTCTGACTGCTCTGATACCGCTAAGCGATGGGACAAACTGCTTCACTGAGTCAACAGAAAAACTTCAGCAATGTAACAGTCAATTGGGCCAAGAATTAGGGTGCAGTGTTTTGGGGGGAATTCAAAACGGAAACGACAAGATTTACCTTTCCTTGGAAACAATTACAATGATATCTTGAAAGTAAGCCAAAAAGTATCGGACTCCTAACTGTAAGTGGGTCATTTTTCTTAAAAAGGATAAATTAGGAAGGGGAGGAAAGTTGAGCAAGGCGAGGGCAAATTGTTAGGATGCCCAATCAGGTCAGTTAACTACAAGAGGCCAGATGCCGCTTAAAATCACTGTCTTCTCTGTTGCTCTTGTCGTTCCACAGTTACGTGGAACACCTAATAACGGCTCAACTTTATCCTCTGTTCACACAGTCGGTTGTTATGCTAACACAGCACGTAGTGTGAGCATGTGCTATTCCATCGCTTCCGTTTGTAGCTAGACATCACCACCCATAACAACAAGGTGGTAGTTGAAGGTGGTATTCATCCTTTTAACCAATTTTTAATTCAATTACGACACAACAATGACTTTTTTTCCACTGCCAGAACTTCATAGGCCTTCAAAATGATCCACCCCTTCGACTCTTATGACAATTTGACTTCAATCTACCAGCTAGGTAGAGCAGGGAGATGTTATTTGTTCGTTTGTTGGTAATCATTGCTGTCTTACTGTGCTCGCCTGTGTACTGCAGTGTGCACGGCAGAGAGCTGATGCTGTAATGACAAGAGGCTTTATTTCCATTTCACAGTTTGCCATCACTGCTTGACAGTTGTGATTCTTTTCATCCCTCCTGCACTGTGTCAGTGCAGCATTTGTACTCCTCACAGAAGAAGGAGTGCATCATGGGCAGGCGGAGGCAGGCAGGCCACCGTAAATGGACATCACACACAACTTGCCAACAATTAGAAACTCAACCAGCCAGTTCAAGATATCAGAAAATCAATTACAGCCATTACCATCAGTGCAATACTATACATCTAACCTACTTCCCACAACCCACAAGTTTATCTGAGGATGAGTATAGCTGATAATCAATCATAGACTCAAGCTGAATAGGCAAACAAAGCTAAAAATATTATAGCTCATCTCACACGGGCAGCTTGTGTGTACTTTTCCCAAACTTAATTAAAATGAGAACTTCATTCCAGATGACAGAAACCCTTCTTCAAAGGATGAAAAGTTCTTTGAAACATTAAGTGAACTTTGATTGAACTGTGACAAAATTCTGTCTTCCTACGTACGTTGAACTCGCTTCCTCTATATTTATGCCTCCATTTCTCCTTTGATTAATAAATCTGCCTGATGTTGAGATGTAGGATGATTCCGAGTTGAATTAGGAACTTATCCCAAAAACAGAGCCTGACATCATGGTGTCCCATTTAAACTCCACATCAAACCAAACTGTAATCTATAGCGTGCCACAAGATGGAAGCTGCCTGATGCCATGTTTTAATGCGATTGAGAAAGTGTGTCGTTTCCCTCCCTCCTCTTGGATGACTTCAAAAAGTGAGCAAGGGAGCCGTGTGATGTTTTTTTGGGATGGCAGAGCCTTTACTTTGACTCTTTCATCTACTGGGTGACTCACTCACTCTCTTTCTCTGCCGCGGGCCCGATGGTGCACTGAGGAAACGAGCTTTGATAGTCTTGCGCATGAGCACACACATCAACGCCAAACATATGTTTAATACAGTGACAGGAAAACAATCCCTGCGCATCGAAACAATGACGCAAACATACGAAAAAGCATTCACAGACACAAATAAACTCCCTAACAAAACCGGAGCCAGAGCCTGACCTCTTTCTTCCCCTAAGATCTCCTGCTACACTTGCCCGTGCTCTCAGCTTCAGATTGAGCTGAAAACTCTTTGATCATTCTTTAGTCAGTGTTTCCCTCTAATCCATGACTAACTGAATAATGTGATTTCATGTATCTGCAAACGGCAGAAGACAAACCGAATAAATAAAGCTGAGACAAGGGGCGAGTACAACAATGACAACATGCTCGTGCCCCACCTTCTGGTTGAGGGTGAGAATGGTATGCTGACTAGTCTGGAATTTCATGTACCAGGGCAGTCAAGGTTACAGGAGGACAGGGAGGGATTGACATGGGGAATATTTGCCTGTGTTTAGCAGTAAAACAGACTTGTGTCTTCACTGACTTGTGTTTTCACATGAAAGACATTTTGGGGGGGCAGATGTGTTTTTAAAACTGACCTGTCTCAAGCATATTTTGAGGATACATGTAGTAAAAAAGTCAGTGATTAGAGTTCACTATTATCATTTTCAAAGGAAAGATTTGGTATCACAATCAAAATCATTTGCTTGAGACCTAAATTATTTTAGAATATGGTTCTTGTCAGTGCCTTAACAGTGTGGGTGTGCCTACACTAGGAATTTGATCCCCTACCCATTTGACGGGGTGATTTGTGTTATTGTCTGTGTATAGCAAACTGTGAATCATAATGACAGTGCAACCTTGCTGTCAGCCCTCCTTAACATTTGTTCAGCTAGTGAGGGTGTCTTCGTTGTGCTATTCTTTGGTTCCTCCAGAGAAGGGACAGTGTAATGACTAACCCACCAACGTGAGGAAAATAATCCTGGCTAGAACTCTAATACGTACGGTTTCTACGTCACAAAATTCCCCCTATTTTGCAGGGCAACCCCTTGAATGAAAGAAGAATGATTGCACTTGATGTGACCTCAGCCAGACCCAGAAAGTTTGAGGTTGCAAAGCCTGATCGATTTCTTGATACCTGAATTAATTCTATGAAGAAATGCAGCAGCATGATGGCTGCTATTTTCTAAGAAACTAGCTCATTTCTGATACTTATACTTAAATAAATCTCCAGTAAATTGTGGATCTTTGCTTTGTAAAACTGCTAAATGTGGTTAAAGATGCACAGACAAACCTGTAGAAGTAGTTTTTTTATAAAGCACGGCCCTTTTGTCCGACAGTTGAACAACAACAAAAAGTGAAGACAGATGGAACTTAAAACGAGGGAACGCAGAGCATATGTGCACTGCAAACACATTGCGATCACACCCATGCACATATTGTTTCAGACCAAGTTTACACAACTAATCTCTAAAAAGTACAAAGCGCTGCAGTTGACTTCAGTAAATATAAACTGCAGGTTCCAGACACCTTTCATTTCCTATCAACCCTGAGGCGTTTGCTTTTATCTCAGACTACCTTATACCCCAAATATTGACAAACAGGTGGGGTAAGTACAGTGCAGTTATATCAGGTCATTCACCAAAATGTGCAAATTTGTCCTCGAACCAAATTTAAAGCATCATTTATCTTATCCTAACTGTGCTTGTTTACTAATGAGTGCCTTGCTTTAGACCCATAGGGTATGTAAATATATACAACTAAAATGTGCATACATAGTAAAATGTTGTTGATTATTTGGATTAATAAAAAATGTCACTCAAAATTTAATTATGCGATTGATCAGACAATTGAAGCCTAAGGAATAACTGCCAATTCCAATCTAGTAATACGTCAGGTAGTGGAGTGCCGCAGGTTTCCTCCAGAAACTCTGGTTTCCTCCCACAGTCAAAACACTGGACAGATCAGATCAAGTGGTTGTCTCTCTCTATGAGCCCTGTGTTAGGCTGGTAACCTGTCCATGCTGTCACTTTCCCTTACCCTAAGTATTAATGGAATATGACTAAAGGATATGATGAAAACACTACGAGTAGTACAACACGAGTAACAGGAGTGAGTGAGTGGTAGTAAGAGTATAGTATTTTAAAACTGCTGTGAAAAACTTTTTGGGGAAACACTCATTTTCTCGGTTGGCACAGCTGGAAAATGGAAACTGTGGGGAATGACAGAAATATATAGACAGTTGAGTTGTGGAGGAGAATAAAAAAAGTCAGATAAGGTTTTGGAGGTAAGAGACAGGATTTGTGCCCACAGTAGTCTGGAGATGAGGCGTCTATCAGGCACAGAGGCGGCTTCACAGGCCCCTCAGTGGGGCTGAGAGATTGGGAGGTCTGGGAACGTATGTTCACTCACACTCACAATCTACAAAGACAAACTTAAATAGAAATATGAATCCCTTTGCGATACACCTTCTCTCCTGCCATCCTGCTTCAACTTTATTTTTACGGTAACTGAAATTTATGGGACCATCTAAAAGTTTAATTGAATCTCTTCTGATATTCCCTCTCACCGCCCAACACCTCTGTCTTGCTACTCCCAAAACGTTCAGCAAACTGCCTTTATCACTCCCTTCTCTCTGTCTCGCCGCGATCTTAAACGCATGCGTCTTTGATGGGAATCCATTCATGGACTTAATGGATTTCTGTGGGCTTTTTTTCTGGTGGGGATGTTTGAAAAATAAAAAAGCTGGCAAGCCCAGATTCAGCTTGGAGGAGTGCAGTGGACTGCAGAGGACAGCATTTCTGTGTGCATCAAAAGAATGAACAATTTTCAGCTTACAAAAAGATCTAGTCAATACAGATCTGAAGCCTGGCTGACTTCAATCCACAGAGACACATTCAGAAGACAAATCAAGGTGCAACAAAGTAGTAAAAGTTTTTAAGCATTTCATCTCACAAAAAAAAGAGCGGAAATGTGAAAAATCTTTTATCTGTATGAAAGAAGTGAAACTGGAACAGCAAATGTGAATCCGCTCTGAACGGATTCGTACGTATCCAGCGTAAGACCACTGCAGAAAATAATCTTCATCCATTTTAACAAGAACTGTTTTGTTCCTTTCACATACTTTGTTCGTTTCACTATCTGGTTCTGCTCGCCATATGAAGCAGAATGATTGCCTGATGCTTCTGGGGTCCCAGCATTCCAGGGTTAATGCTGCACAGCTGGTGTTGGATGGCGTCTAATAAAAAGGTCTGTCTTTGATGATCATGTTCTGATCAACACCACATTGGGTCTGCTTCCTGCTAAATAAGTTGCTAAAAGTGCTAGAGGACCATACTGTTGGCAAATAAAAAAAATATCATAAATACAAGTTGTTGTTTTGGCTCATAGGGACACTTCTGATGCAGGATTATCATCAAATCAAACAAATGGAACCTACCGCCTCCTTAATAGCTTGCTCTTCATTCTGGTGTCTTCTCTGGAGGTCATTGCAAATGTATTCCAGGTCCAAACGCTGGCGCTCCATTGCGGCCTCTTTGTCCAAAAGGGCTGTTTGCGCTTCCTCCTCATGGCGTGCTGTCATCTCTGCCAACTGCTGTTCATGCTGGAGTTTGGCAACCTCAAAGTCTTCACGGAGACTTGATAACTGAGCTTCCAAGTCCAAAATTGTCTACAAAGATCAAGACATAAAGTTTATTAGGTGTTTGCCATGGACTAGAGGTGATCTGGTACATTAAGAGAGTTCATTCATAATCTATCTCTTTAAATATTGACACTGTAATGCAGTGAGCAATGGAAGTCGGATGAAAGTGGACCAAATGAATCATAGATGGATATCCATTCCACTCGTAAAAAGATCCTGAATTCTGATGGTCAACACCCACTGAGAACAAATTTGAATTGCTGAACTGTGCAGCTCATGAATGTGTTCAAGAGAGCGACTGGTTGAAAGGATATAATAGTTAATGTGAAGAGAGAAGATGTTCAGAAGGGTTCACAAGTTCAGGCTGTGATGGTGACTGCACATGTGGTGCTTCATTCCCACAGCCTGAGAGAGGCCAATATCCCCACACTCTAAACGTACCCACTTGCACACCTATATTGCACACAGGCCACAGATATTGCACATCCTCATTACTTTGGTTGATACAGTCGCTTTATTTCTAACTTCGGTTTGCACCGCATGCTCCTCTCTTGCCTCCCCCCTCCCACGCCTCAAAATCCTGGGCATCCCAGGACAACACCATGCTAAGGCAATCAGACAGAAAGTGTCTGAAGTATTTTTTAGCGAGCACTGGGGAGAATCAAAGAGACTTCAAAGGAGTGTCACAAAAACAGGCAGATGATGTGGCTGTGTGTTGCACTTGCACCAACACTGGCACACACTGATAAATCCACTTCTGCTCACACATTTATACACAGTAAAACAGACGCACATGGACGCCCCCGTCATGCACACATAAAAAAAGCATCTAGAAAATTCAGAGAGGTAAAAACAAACAGTCAACCCAGTGTCCCACTCTCCTTTCTCTCAGTATTACCAGTCTCTGTGCGCCGTTTTTGCCTTCAAGGGCAAACATCTATTACATCTGAGCCCTGAAGAGCCTTTAATGTATAATTCTCTCTTTGCTGAATGTTGATGATCTGTCTCTCAAAAATATTTTAATAAGTTAGTGTATAATCTGCAGCACAGTTGCGAAATCTAACAGGCTAAATCGCATGGTTCCTTTAGACGACTGTATAGGAATTTGTGGTGAAGCTGAACACAGACGAAAATAGGTCAAAGCTTGTCAGCCAGAAACCCCCAAAAATTCCATAAATAAAAGAGTATAGCAGATGTACATTCGAAGTGTGAGCGTTTGTATGATAATATTAATTCTGATGGATTATCGCATTCACTTTAAGACACTTGCTGGACCACATGTGGCTGAACAGATTTGGCTGAAGAACCACAAAGTATTATAGAGACACAAGAATTACAAAGCTATCTGGAGAAAAATGGTAGTCATGAAGCATGATGTATTTCCACAAAATAACAAACATAGTTGGTTTGAAAATGTCAACCCCGGATTACTGGTCAGTGAGAAACTTTGTGCATTATAAGAAGAATATTCTCATATTTATAGAAGAAAATCATCCACGAAAAAAGAGGAATGAGTGAAATGAAAAAATATACATATAGGCCCTGGAAGATGGCTCATGATTCAGCAGCTCCTTGAAAAGTGGATGTACAGAGTATGCATAAGTCACAGCTTCAACAGGTGAAAGGCAGAAACAGACTCTTTCTCTGTTTGTTTCTGTCTGCAGCTTTTTGTTTGTTGTATACAATCCAAATGCATAAACAAAAATACACCTCATAGAAATGTTGACCTCCATCGACTCATCCTGGCTTGAAGGAAGGAAAAGCTCAGATGGTGCTAAAATAAGAACTGGTGATGATAATAATGCACTGAAATGGAGTGCTACAATACAGGTCCTGGTTTCCTTTAGGCATTTACATGCACCCCCAATGTACACACCTGGCAAGGAAGGCTTTCTTTGCTGAGAGGTCGACTGAACAGAAGCACTGGAGTGGACAAAACCATTTTTATTACGTCCAACCAAGTATGACATTGCTTGACCCGTTCCTTGTGATGTCCAAGTCACTGTATTCAAGAAGTATAAAATTTAAAATGCACCTCAAAGGGGCAACAAAAGAAAATATACCTACCGTTAACAACACATAAAAATAGCAGACTTTTTTACAGTTCAGACATTTGCAAAGTTTGTTGTAAATGATTTGCTTAAGTAAAAGCATAAACATTTGTTGAAACAAATTTTACAATCAAGCATCTAATCCGTTACAAAATAAGTATGTTGACTGTCTCTAATACCCTTATACTTCATTAGGTGGCAACAAACATTAGCCTGCAGTCAACTCAATATTTGTCCACGATGAACAAATAAAATGATTGTGGCTCTAATTAAATGATGCCTAAAAACATGATGCTGAATAGGTAACCTCTCGTGCCCGTGGGCAACGCTAAATACGTCAATTTACACAGACAAATAAATGAAACCGCATAAGCAGGGAGAGTTGTTTGAGACTTCAGAGTGAACGTTGCGAGAAAAATAAACACGTTTGCACAAAATGATAAATGGGTGTTTTTATCACCATCTATACACAAACATTGACTCTAGCTTTATTTGCTCAGCTCCCTATGTCTGTCTTCAGTTAGAAAAAATGCTAATTATGAAACGCCCGTAATCACCAACACAGAATTCATTTCGGATTTATTAAAAGCAGTATTTTCTATCACATTTACCTCAAATTGTTGCAAATGTGCAATCAAATTGTTTCTGACAAGTTGCATTATTAGCAGAATTAGGTAATTCTAGTCCAGATTCCATATATTCCATATTGTTTTCTTCCATAGCTGGTAGGATTGATCTCATGTAGTACAAGAAGAAAAGACAGATTTCACTGAGAAATACTGGGCATAAACTACTGGCCTACCACGTGTATTAGGAGCATTCTTTAAGGCTCCTGTAGTAGTCGTCTGACACAACACTACAAGGTGTCATATAAAACCAGATCACATGTTTGACCACAGTCGAGATTGCAGAAACGGATTATGAATTAGATTTATAGTTGGTTTGAAGTTATGAATAAAAATTCTCATTGATGGTTTACTATCTATATTATCTCCCGTTACATTGAGAATATATATTTGGTGCCTGGTAGTGGTCAAAAGAGAAGCTTGTTCTCCTAAAATGTACATTCTTACACACTGCAGTATTGAAGTTTCTGAAAGAATCCTCAAAATGTGTGAATTGCATAATGAAAGAGATGCTGAAAAAGAAATCACAAATGAAGATGTTCAATAACGCTATAAAATTTGTTTAAAAATATAAGCCAACATTTCTATTTGTAAATTATTCTCTCCATTCTTTTTTTTTCCTCATACGTAGCTAACCATGCCTGGCTTGACGGAACCATTTCAACTAGACACCGTAAATCACTCACCCAACTAGACATCTCCTGACAGACTAAAGATTTACTTAGTGACAATACTTCAGCACTGAGACAATCAATATGCTCGGTAGTGGAGCCGTCAGCCTTGTTCTCTTCATCAAACATCTTCTTAGCTCCTCAGTCTGTCATCGCCTCCTTTATTCCTCTCATCTTAAACCACTTTTTCAGGATTGAAATGCTTTGAAAGCTTGACAGCATCATTATTTAGTCCATCACAGCAGAATATCCTATCATGCTGTCTGATGTCCAGATTCTTTGCATCTTTTCTGCTTATTATTAAAGGCAGTGAGGAGTGAGCTGCAAATATTGGAAAATATATTTTGCATATCCAGAAAATCAAGCTTTTGTCTTTTTCAGGAATTGTTTGTGACTGACTGTAAGCAGTGTTCTCTTGCCAACAAAAGATGGTGTAGAGCCGGGTTTTCATTGAGGACAAGACAAATCAAATATTTAACTGCAAATTAAACCCATTTCATGTCCTGAAACATAACAGCTAAAATATACCTTACAAACTTCAAAACACAAGGTGAATGTAACAGCTAATATTAATTGGGGACTTTATGTACATTTGACACCACCTACTCAAAAAGAGCTGTTGTGGTGTTTAAAAAGTATTTTTGAGTACTATAGCTTTTCCTGATGACAACGCTGGGGAGGCATTAATAATAATATATCTTAAAACCCAAGACTACAAGATGAAGTGCCACAAATGGCCCCAAGCCAGACTTTGGACATCTACCGGTGCAGGCTTGGAAATAAAAATGCGCCTTGCATTGCTTACATGAGCACAGTGATAGTGATGTCATAGCTAATTGATTTTGTGAAAAACCTTGACTTTCAATTAAAACATTGCTTTTTCAGCTCCGCCGGGGAATTTCATGGACATTTCTGTGTGTTCACCCCAGCTCACTGCCTTATATGATACAAGCTGCTTTGATGGCATGCTAACAGATATAATTATATGGATATAGTCTTAATTAAACGCCTAGAGACTGTTACACACAGCAAATTTGTCAACTGAATCCGCATAGATGAATTGATGTTTTCTCCTTATAAGAACACGTACAGTAGGATCATTTTACTGAAGTTCTCGTGCTCTCTTTAATGACAGGGTAAATTTATTAACACAAGTCTGTACTGCAGTTTTCAGGACTAATCACTACAGCTTCACTTCAAGTCAACAAGAGTCACAAATAACAAATGCAAATAAAACAATATTATGTTTGGCTCCTCACTCCAGAGCACATGCTTTAGTGTTTGTGCTGACTCATCACTCCACATCCCTTGATTGCTTTTCACTTGATCATTTATGACACAACACAATGTAATTTTTGTCAGATTTTTAAATTAAAAAGGCTCTCAATGGGTTAATACTTTCTTTTATCCTTTTTACCGTCTATTTCTCTCCAAGAAGAGCAAGACTTAAATTGAATTAACCGTCAGAATAAGTACTGCTGAGAAAACAAAAGCAACAAAAGTGTGAGAATGAAGCAGGATTATGGATTAACAGGGCAGCAGTGGACGATCACAATGACCGGGACATTAGCTCCCACTCCAGTGTTTAAGTGTGAAATGAAACATGGGTTACCGAGCGTCGCACAAACCAGTACTCCACTCCTCACAAATTAAGTCAAATTTAAAAAGTTGTATACATCCAGGGAAGATGTGCTGGCGGCTCCATGAGCTTGCTGTGGGAAATACATCTGGATAAACAACATTGCTGATGCAAAACTGTTGTCTGTTTATTAAATGTAAAAGACAGCTCATGTTTTATACATTTGGGAGTTAGAGTGTCAGGGTCTTGTCACATTGGCAAAACGTCTTCAGAAAAACTACTTGTATAGACACTTGAACAGAGTTGTTTTCCCTCCATGGTTTGGAATATTTCTTCACCTTTAAACGCCCTGAATAAAATATCGATTTTGTTTTGACTGGCTGACATTAGATCTTCTCATGGTATCAACTAAAAAAATATATCAGAAAAAGGCAGGTTGAGATGATGTGGGGGTTGTTTCCTGTCACCAGGTACGAATATGACAAATTTGACATGAGCGATACGTGGTTTGATTTTTCAAAAATGTCCTATCGTGACAGCAATTTTTGATGTAAAATCAGGCTATCTAGAGACAGATGCGTCTCGGATGGATGTTTTATGATACAGACAAAAAAATTTCCTCACAAACTTTGATCCATAATTTTTTGATAATTATATTGTGTAGTTGTGGGTTGTGAATTTGAATGGTAAGAATTTATTATAGAATGAGTACAAAACTGAAGACTTCCAGTGGTGTAAATGTGTTTTGCCACTTCAGATGGTGATGCAAACCCATGTAAGCACTGTCACCAAGTGTATCACTACATTATTTCATCTTTATAGGCAAAGCAATCAGCAATAATTCTATCGTTTTTTTTATATATTCAGAAGGCATGTAGGAAAACTTGTAGGCAAGAAATGCGACTCCGAAAAGGTAAAGAAGATCCAAGGTTGCTAGCATTTTAATATATGTGCTGCATGGAACGGCCACATATTTTGGTTCAAGAAACTGAAATGTGACTGCATTAAATTATATAATTTCAATAAACCCAAAACGGAAAACACCAACAACTACATAAACAAGGGTAGCGCACTTCACGCAAGTGCAGAAAATCCATAGAAACAAAGCTACAGGTTCCGATTATGTAAGTAAAAGCAGAAGAAAATGTGCATGCTATCATTGTACCATTTCATAATAAGATAAAAAAAAAATTGTTGTCATACACCCCCAGCTGGAATCTACATTTGAAATGACTTCCCGCAGAGCTTCAAGCTAGTTGAGGCCGAACGGAGATAAGAGATTGGCTTGAAAGGTGTGAGATCCAATTCTACCATATAGCAACATTCAGTGTCAAATATATTCATTAATAGAGACCTCAATAGGAGGTATGCCCAATTTTTGGGAGTGGACAGCAAAAGAGGAGCCACAATAACAAATACTTGTGAGCGAAAATTAAGAGTTCCGCACAACAATGAAAGTCAAAACATTTTGCTGATGAGTCCGGCTTGTAAAAATGACAGCCCAAAACCATGCAACAATCTACTGAATCTTAATATTTATCAATATACAACAGCTCCTGATCAATTTATAGTATTTTGGCGGGGGCTGATATGAGTTGCGTAACTTTACGTAAAAAGACATAGCCTGCTGTGCTTTTGAAATGTAAGGGAAGATGTCAAAGCAGAAAATACAAAATGGTTGTCCGCGGGAGACCGCGGGGTCAGCGTGAGTGAAGGTGGATCAGTGGAGACCCCCTACCTGGGCATCACGCTTCTGCAACTCCTGGGTGCGCTCTTGGTGCTGAAGCAGAGTTGCCTTGGCCTCCTTCTCCAATGTGCTCACCTCCCGCTGGCGCTCCTGGACCAGGCTATCCTTTTCCGCGCAGTGCTGCTCTTGCTGCCGCGTCCTTGCTTGCTCGTATTGCACGCGCTGCTCAGCCATCTGATTGGACAAGCCGTCAAAGAAAGACTTCATCAGCCAACACATAGTCAGTACCACCCTGTCGTCATGACAACTTGTCCATCCACCCATCGATACTCCCAAACATCCATGTGTCCGAAACTTGGGTGCAGTCAGAAAGAAAGGATCTCTGAAAGTTTCTTTGCTTCCTTCCATCGTCGACAAAAGACGTGAAGTGCTGTGATTACATGTGGTATTCTCCGCCGCCCTTTCACCTCCCACGATTTCTACAGACCAGCCGCAAATGTCCAAATCCTATCTTACTCTCTCTGCCCCCCTTCTTCTCCAGGGATCGGCAAATAAAAGAGCAGCTATTTCCAGCGATTTATTATTGCTGGCAGGGGTTAGCCATCTGGCTGTAGTACTTATCGATGTCCCATGCTATGCATCTGACAGCATGTGAAAATCGGCTTATTACTACGATTGATTTTAAACAAATGAAAAAATGGAGTCCAGGGAGCAGATGTGTAAAATCGAACTCTGTCTCACGCATAGCCTAAGATAGCACGATTTGCATATTAGCCACATAGATAGTATGATGTGGTAATTCGTAAGAATATTGCACAGCAGTGAATTTAAGAGATCTTTGAGGTAAGCTCAAAATGCAAATTACACAGCTAAAATGTCTTTCAGCTCAAGATCAAGTTTGTGTTCTTGCTTGGCTGTGATTGTAGTCACCTGCTGCGGGGTGAGTCTTACCAGTGGAGATCTTAGCCCCAACCCACCAATTGGTTCCCAGGCTCAACTTTGTTCCCAGTCCCCCATGGTGGTGATGAGGGGGACCAGAGACCCCCACGCCATCCTACCATGCAGTCCCAGCTAAAGTTTTGAAAGCAAGAGCCTGGGGCCTTTTGCCTCCCCGCTTTGAAACTAATCCCCTGCACATTATGCTTGACGGCACCCTACCTGGCCGGCTACTGACGCCAACAGACACCGCCTCCTTGCCCACTGCTCTGCCCTGATTCCTATGTCTAGACCATGAATGCAATTGGACACTACAGGAAGACATATTCCATGCTCAACAGATTTCGACAGCTAAGACTCCAAAAAAAAAAAGCTTTGATACATGCCGATCGGGAATGTTTTACATAAACTGACATAAACTGATCATCTGAGCCCAAAAGTGACATCAGAAAACCAATGACCAGTGGACGTAAAAGACTATTTAAAGACAATAGAATAGCTGTACCGTCACTTCTTATTCCAAGACAAAATGTAGTTCAAACTCGCCAACTGCTTATGTTTTAGAAACACGCGGAAATCAGAAGAGCATGCGGCAGCTTTAAAGACTGTAGCATGACAAGAAGAAACAAGGAAGTCCTTGCTTATAGCATGGCGTGTCTTGGGTTTAAAAGTTTTGGTGCGATCAAGAATAAAATAAAACAAGCGCGAAATAAGTAGTGAGCATCCGTTGTGAAGAAAAAGAACCAGACAGATATGGGCGAGAGTATATCCAAGCGGGAGACCATTTTTGACATCACCAGAAGACAGAAAAGGATGCTGGGTGCAGCAGTTCTTAAAGGGACCGCCATTGTGAACAAAAAGGAATACAGAGAAGGTGGTAGCACAGCTTGATGCCACGAACGTAGAAGAGATCGGGCGTTAGGGCACAGCACGACTCCTGTCTGCCTTGGCTGTCATGGTTGGGTTTGAGACAGGACAGTGAGGTAATGGGCTTCTTCCAACCACAGGGGGGCAACTCAGATGTGTTCGATAGAGGGTAGAAAATAGGGAGGGCATAGATGGGTTTTAAAAAGATGGTCTCAGCAGGGAAGGCTGGGGTACAACTGGGAACAGTGGCAGCAATAGTAGATGGATAAGCCTGTTATTATCTAACTGTAAGAACCCCACTACGCCATAATTTGCATGTACACTTAAAAGGGTGCTGATGTGTCAAGGCTGTTTGGTACAAAGAGGCTGAGAAGTTTATGGGAACCTTGTCATTTATGATAAGCACCATTTCAGTTGTATGGATAAACAAATGCTTAAATGTAACCATTAGTAATTTCTTAGTTTATTCACTTACCAGTCAAAAAGTAAACCCATCGTATGAAGGGAAACTTCAATCACTAAGTATAAGCTTTTTATTTTGAATGAAGGCATGTAAGATTGATGCAAAGATGGCTAACTACAATACAATGTGCAGACGATACCTTGGAGACAGATACCTCATCTCACTTAGTTATATTCCCCATGCCCACAAAAAAGACAGTTTTCTTTTGTTCTCCATGCTTCCATCTTTGACAATGATGTCACACGCATTCGTACCCTCATCACCACATCGACAGGCCCTTTATCTTTAGATTGTTTTATCTTAAAGACAAAAGGCTGCTTCATGCGCAGCTAAGTGAAATGCTTCATCTGTCAACTCCATTCTCTGCAGCTTTGGACAAAGCTCCCTTGAATATTAAGCACTATTGTTGAGGCTTTGATTATTTACATATATTCACTGGACCGATATCTTCAGCGTTTAGACAGCCGGGTAAGTCACGTTAAACAGATCATTGATGTGGGTTGAATACATGACACGTTATTATGCTATTTTTGGAAGTTTATGAACACTTAAAAGTATATTTGTGTGAACCAACAAATGGGATCTCACCACTCTAAATTCCGACGAACCACTTTCTATTGCCTGTTTGCTATTTGTCTTACCAGCAAACAATGGGTACCACACCTGGTCAAACATAACCCAGACGGCTAAATAAATCAAAATAATAACAATAATGATAGAGAGAGAAACACATAACTTCAATGTTCCATGTACATTCCTATGAATCACATCTCCCCGCAGTACTAGTTAGACTGTTTCTAAAACCCAATTTTGTTTGTAGGAAAAGTGGAATATAAAAGACACACTTGCTACAGTGCTACTTGAGGCACCTTCCCTTTCATCCAATTAAAAAGACAAAAATGTTTCTCATAGAGCTCAATTATTCTCAATGATATGGACATACAGGCTCATATGAGTACAAAAAAATTAATATCATGCTTCAATTATAGGCCGAGCATTTGTGAAATCATATCTAAAGGAGAAAACATTGTATTGGAAGAAACATGGTAATTGGTATGACAATACACTGATTGATCTCATAGCCTTCGAATGATCAGCTACAATGTCGATGATGATTGAGGTGGTGGAACAGGTTAAAGGAAAATTGAAGTAGCAACACAAGCTACACCTCTTCAAAGACATGCACTTGAGAGTGATAAAATCCATCTCCAGTTTAATTGAATCAAGTGATGTATAAAAGATGACTTCCTTACAGCAGAAGACTGAGTTAAAGGATTGAGCCACAGTTATGGAGCAGTGGAAGATGCAAAGACATTTTTCATATGACATTTTGATGACGATCAAGCACGCCGCTGTGTAGCTAACAGTAGTATGGGAGAAAGCAATTTGGACCTTAGAATGGGATCAAGTGTTTTTAGTTTACCCGTACATTTTTAAGTAGACTGGGCAAGTGGCATCTTAATTACACGACAAATAAATATAATTCAATTAAACAGATCTTACTGTAATGAGCAATATCAGAATTGCCGTATCAGGATAGCTAACTACAGAATAGTAGGTTCAAACAAATACCAACCTGTTGCTTGTGTGACTTTTTGAGGGCCCCAAGTTCGTGAGAGTATTCTTTTTCTTGTGCCATCATCTGTTAGAGGGGAAATTACAATTTAGCAGTGGAGCAAAGAATATATACTTTTCAATTACAAGTCCTTATCTTTGTAAAGATGATTTAACCAGGTACTGAATGTATCCAGTTTGAAGCCTGGATTAAAATTTGAACCCCTTATGGTTTACAAGAGGGCCTCCGGATGTTGAGTAGTGTGTGTCACAATGTGGGCAGAAGTTGTTGTATAAGAGTTGTTGAGTTATTGTATCTGGTATTTTCATAATTCAAGTAAAATATAATGGACAAAAGAATTAAGAGTAAATGTGTTGCTCTCTGTTTATGCCTTAAGACTGGTCTCAGAGCTCTAGAAAAGAATCCAAGACCACACCGAGAGCTGTCCTGTTGTTAACACATCGTAAAACAAAACCTTCTCTGCAAGAGCACCAGCCAAAGTGAGCTGCAGTTTCTTGCTCAGCGTGTATCGATTAGAAAACTCTCCCGATATGCTGCAGCCCATGGAGAAACCTGACTTCAAGTACTAATTAGTCTGACTGCTTAATGCGAATGACCTGTTCTCCACACAAATCCTCCCCTCCCCCCATTACGCCCACTGAGAAGCAGTATGATTGTGAGAGACCTTGAGGTGAATGGAGATACACTATCAGTTCTTTCATGCTTTGTGACTACATGAGCGAATGCAGCTAAAGGAGTAAAATAGTATAGCTTCTGTCTAATAATAGGATTCAAATGGTTTAAGACGTCTTCTTAAGTCAACAGATGTAGAATATTTACTTTGGGTTTAATTAGATTATTGTTTATTTAGATGACTTTTTAGAACATTATCACATCTGCACCAGGTCCTGTTATTGCTAGCTGTATACTAAGTAGAGGAGAAGCAGCTGATCAGGCGTCAAACACTTCTATGGAATGTGACAATATCAGCAGCCGTTGAGCATGGACAACTTATCCTTCACCTCCATGACAAGTGGTGTCAGCAGTGGGATGGTTATGGCCCTTGTTCGAAGGAGTGATTGAACCGAATAGATGGTGATGCAGCACTTTTAGCCTTTGAGGGATACGCATAGAGGTTGCAAAGGTCAGTAGAAGTGATTGAAGAATGCCCAAATGTGGGTTTCAAGGAGGGCATGTGTTACACAACAAATCTATGTGGCAATATAAGTGTGTTGGTGTGTTTGTTTACCCGCATTTTGAACTTCTCCACAGTCAGATCTGCCTGCTGGATCTGCTTTCTTTGGTTCTCCCTCTCTCTGTTCAGCTGGCCGTCTTTCTCCCTGCCAACAGCAGAGGTGAACGCGTTCACAATGTAGCACAAAAAAAGTACAATTTTTCAAATACAATTTTGTCTCGTCATATCATGTGCTAATCTAGTCAGAAAACATACATCAGTGGATCCATCAACCCAAACACCTTCTTGCAGAGTTGTGTGACTTGTGTGCAAGTAGGATTTCTGTCAAGTGTCACTTGGTGCTGAGAAGAATGAAGGACACACTGATCAGAAAAGCTACACACTGACGTGTCAAAGCAGAACTAGGTGTAGGAGCAAATACAACAACACGAGAAAGCAGCTGTCAGGAATCAGATGTGATGGGACATTAACATGTGGATGAAAGAGTGAATAATGAGTGGTAGGTAGAGGATGCACATAAAAAGGTTTTTGTTTTTTTTTATCATGGTTGTCCAATCACTTTTACCTATAATACACAGGGTGAAATTTTTGGATGATAATTATTTCATTTATATGACAGACACAGTATGACAGATTCAAATGCAGTTACACAGCCCTGTTGGTAGAAAGAGCGATTTCACAGAGGCAGCAGTAGATGGGAAAAATAAAGTGCGAATTATACGCATAAGCTGCTGTGCTTCAGAACATAATCACACAACACAAACTCTACACCTTATCAAAACATGCATATCAAACCAATTGTCTCATGATGCTGCATTCATAGTCAGTGTTAATTATGACAAAGATATGACACAAAGATAAAATTCACCATCTTGTTTTCTATAAGTTCTATTCAATCATGAGGGAATGGGGGTCCAATGCACCCGCGCCATGTTCTGCACTAGTATTAAATTATTTATTTATTTTAATATCTCGACAATACAAATTATTGAAATTAAGTAACAAGTGAAGGGGATGACAAAGAAAGTCAATGACTTAAGTATAAAAAAAATGGGTACAGTATTTAAAAAAGGAATGTGCAAGCTTTCTCTCTTCTTTATAATATTCTGTCTCTTTGTAATTTTGGTCTCTCTCATGTTGAACATCAAACGACAACAAAATTGTTTTTTTTGCCCTTTCCCAATTTTGTATACTCTGTAATTATTAATCAGACCCATTGCATGACTGCCTTCTGGGCGCAGAAGGACACAGAGAATATGTGGTGAGAGCATTGTGGGAAACGAGGATGACATAGAAAGATGTTTTTAAACTTCCAAAGAGAAAAAAGCATTTGAATGAGAGCACTTTAGGTTTTATCCTGTAGTGTCTATGACATACAACCACACTAAAAAAAGAGCAGACCATGACTGTGCAGAATATGGCAGCCAGGCTCCAAGATTAAACCCAAAAATATATAAATAAATTTCAGTCTAAAATTGAGCAAAGTGACCACATTTTACCTTCTGTAATTCCCAGGTCAATAACTTTCTGTGCGCGAACGCGGGTGGTCACTGGAGTGGTAGACAGAATGTCACCATCAATAACAGTGCACTGTGGCTGAGATGAAAGGATGGAGAAAACGACTGCGGGAGGCCTGGCAGGGAGAGGCAGGCCAAGTGAGGGTGCCAGCACCAGGGCGGCATGTTGGCTTTAAATGGATCCTTGGTCAGAAAAGTGGAAGGAGAAGAAACTCAAATTAAAGATGTGGCCTTTGCTAAAGAGGAAGTCCTCTCACCCCTAAATCCTAAATGGCTGTTTACAGAGAGGAAAGAGAAAGAGAGAAGATGGAAAGTGGCAGTGTTTGAGCGAAGAAACTCCAGTCATACCGTCGCCACAGCTCGAGGGATGCTTCTCGTCATATTTATATAATAACACAGTTACTGATCAAGAACGTTGCCTTTTGTCTATTCAAGAGATCACACTTCAGGTCACATTCTTCAGAAACTAAGGGTTCCAATATACTAGCATGACAAATGCTGACTGACGGTAATGGTGCTACCTTGGTCTTGAGTGATCCCAAGATGAAGACTGACATATTATTGCAACAATGTCTGTGATGATCATGAATTCCCTTCATCTGTCTCTCACAGAAATTACATATAGTTAAAACGCCACTCTCCATCAAAGACGCATTCGTCCTATTCAACCTGGTAGATGTGACATGACAAGAAGGAAGCCTGAGCAAGATAACTTTCCAGCCACTACTGCAAAGGTCCAAGCATTGAAGTTACACTTTAGTCAAAAATAGCTGTTCTGACTGGGGAAAAGTGAAATCCAAATGGTGGCCAACAGTCCTTTTTTGAAGAGCATGAACATGTTGCATATTGAGGACACTTCCAGAGCTGTCTAAATTCCTCTATGCGCACGTAGGAGTGATTTCTGTTTAAGTATGCAGCACAAATTGCTGGCAAATGTGAAGCCATACAGATGTAGACAACCTAGAATGACAGACACACTGATCCTCACATGCAGCTGACGCAAGAGAACACACTCAACTTTGAGGCAAACCTAATTGCTTATGCAAATATCCCTCTTCGTATGTGCAGTATTTAAAAAGCATACAGCGATGGTGAGGGCAGAGGAGGACACGAAAAATAAAAACAGAGTAGAATGCACACTTGCATGTGGATGCCTCTGGTCTCTTGTTTAAATGAGTGTGTGTGAGCGAATGCGTGTGTGTGCGCCTGTGCGTCTGTGTCTGTGAGCTCATCCAAATGGAATGATAACGAATCCACAGACACATCAAAGCTGCTTGGAAAAAGAGGGAGCACATGAAACGGGAGAAAATACAAAACTGAAATATTCAACATCCTCTGAAGAAAAAATAAAACAGGCTGGGTTTTCATCTGCATCCCCAGAGAAAAAGAAAGGAAGAGGGGAGAAAAATGCAGAATATGAGACAGACAAATAAACATACACAACAGAATAGAAACTAATACAAGGGCAAGAAAATAATAGATTTTCAAACAGAAATAGATATTAGGAGAAGCCCTTATGTAGCCGGTGAAGAAACACTAAATTAGATACACATTCGTGATCTGGGTGGAGACAGCAATAAATGAATCATGGATGTATAATTACATCCATAGAACAGATTGTCAAGATCATTCAGTGTGCTATCATTGTGAATATTAATATCCATACATTAAGTTCCACAATGATACTCACAAAAAGCGTAAACAACTCTGTTAAAAGGAAATGTGCTATTAATAATAAAATAACTGAGAGAAACTGGAATAACAGAAAGGGGGCTTTTTAATTTATCAATATATCAGAACACAGTGTTTGAGATGAGAATAAATGGAACTTGAGCAAATATATATCAGGCTTGGTGGGTAAAGTGGTCACAATTAACTGATGATGCTAATGAACAAAAATTGAATGACCTTACTCAAATGCACAAACAAGCCAGAACATTTCTTTCCGCAGAACAGCATAATTCATAAAAAAGATATTTACACACACACACCCCTTATAAATTTGAGCTCAAGCCATTATGTAAATAATAAACAACATAATTGAGTGTTAAAAAGACCTGTATATTAATTAGGTGAAGAGGCAGTTATTCCTGCAGGAACCTCCAAATGATCCTACTGGAGTGCTTGGCTTCAAGCAGTTGTACACACACCAAAGACACCATTAAGAGGTCAAGCTAACTGTCCTTCGACACTGATGAAATGTTAAGCAGTTGATCTACACGTTCCCATGTTGTTAGCAATGGGCGTATTTATTGACCAGCGTGAAGGTAATCTATATCAGGATTTATACCTCTTCTCGCGTATGTTCCCTGGTTCTTATATTCCTCTGTGGGGTAGAGCTTCTCCTACTCTAGAGTTCCACACACACACCCCCCACAGGTGCGTGGACATAGAAGTCGATATTGACCGGAGTAGACTGAAGCTGACACTTAGCTGACACCTAACCCAGATACAGGACAATATCAAGGAGGGAGTCATCATATTTCTAGACGCTTCACGCTACATTGCGTCTAATGAGTGAAATATTTAAATGTTTCAATAATATATAAATATTTAAAGTTATTATTTGTACTTGTAGTTTTTATCAAGATAATGAAGTAATTTTTTTACTTCTCCATTCTGGAGTTAAGATAAAGAAAAAAATGTTGTAGCTGTTGCTATGGAAACACTGTACCAGACTATGTATTGATGCAGTGAAGCTATTTTTTGCGAAACATTTCCACATTCTTTTATACAGAAGAAATCAAGGTAGGAACGTAAATTTTTGTTTGGACAATCAGAAATTCTCGCTGAGTCCATCCCAATGGTTCGTGATGTATAAGTAGATATGCATTTAACACAGCATACTGAGGCCAGGACTTCAGATATGCTCCACAGTCTCCAGAACATGGAGGGCATTTTGAGCAGTTCTACTTGTTTAATTTAATCATCCGTCCTCTCCCTGCTCCACGCACACACCTAGTGCACCCCCTGCATGTGGTCTTGCATGACTTTGAAGTTCTCTTGGATCGCCTTTAAAGGCCTTCCGTGTTGCCACGGCAGCAGGCAGGTAGCAGACATCAGACTCCTCAATGAGCATCTTCGTGTGTGTGTGTGTGTGATTGTGTGTTGTGTGTGTCTAAACCTGAGTGCTTCATTAGCTGAGAGCCTGATGGGCCACTTGCCGTCTCTCAGTGTTTAACACTAAATGAAAGAAGGACTGGCTCGTTACTGATACTAACAAGGATAAACCATGCGTTTACAGATTTTTTGGCTCTGCCTAGACAATTAATCGGAGTAGCAGCAGAGCTTGTTGAACTTCAACGAAACCATGAACACTGAAACATCAACATGCTGACAACTATTTTTAAAACACAACTGTGACTACAAGGATTGAAGAAAGGAAATTCAACGAAAGAAAGCAGTTGAAATATTCACTGGGCCACAGTTATGGAGCGCCAAAGCCACAAGAGGGGTGATGGCATGGGGGCTGGACTTGGAGAGAGCAGCAGAGTGTGTTGAATCAGCCCAGCTGGCATTGTATTTAATTGAGCAGAACACATTGTAGTTTCACCCACCAAGTGTTTTCTGCTCTTGAACAAGAATTATGGCCTTATGTGGAAGCACTTAACAGCTGGAATGCTTGCCTCAGTGAGTGAGTGGACAACAACGTTGAAGGTTGCTCAAGAAATGGGCTGGGTTCATAGACAAGTGGACATAAAAAAAACAGTAACAACTGCACATATATTTGTTTCTAAAATTATTTTTTTTATTATGTTTAACATTCCTGACTCTGATGCTAACAGGCATTTATTTGACTTTATTGCGATCACATAGAAACTCTGCCCGTTTCTTGAAGACAGCCCAAATTGCATGCGAAGCTCTGATCTCTATGACTTCTCATCAGTTTCCAGGCTCTCAACTCCAATAGCACTGCTCACAGTTGTAAAAAAAAAAAGATCAAAGTGAGTGGTGCAAGAGTTGGCTTGTTAAAACCGAACTCCACCTTAAATCAGAATTCATGCACACTGTTCTCATGATCAAAGAGTTGAGCCAGGAGACATAAACAAGTCTAACAAAGTTCGAAGCCACAAAGTCATGGCTCAAATGTGTGAAGCTAATAACTGCAAAATAAATATCATGCTTAACTAATGGTGTATACGTTGGAAACATCGTGACCAGAGGGGACGATTAACCTGCAGACTCGACTGATCTGAAAACAGTTTTTGATACCCTTTTGAAACACCTCTGTGCTTCAGCTTGTGTGTGCCTTGACTTTTTAAACGCTTCCTAACTATTTCACCTTCCAGTTATAAGAATGTCCAGAAGACAGCGGCATTGCTATAAAAAGCTATAGCAAAGCAACAGTTTTAGCGTGGCATTACAACATCAGCATCGGCATCAGCAGCATTTTTGGTATTTAACTTGTCAAACATGGAAGAAAAGATAAAGACAAGTAAATTAAATTAGCAACTTCAATCAATAAATTAAGATGTCAGCTAGTGTGACATAATTCAGGAAAATGAATGGCAATTGTGCATTCTTTATAAAGAAAAAAATAGTGGTGGGACTAACAAGTTAATTACGATTAATTAATTACAACAAAAAATTAATTTAATTGAACAGTTTGCTCTCCAGACAACAGGGGACCATGTAAGTGCAGGAGTTCCTGGTCCACTGATCACACTGATGCATAAGACACGTGGCAGCTAGGATGATAACAAACATGGAGGAATCCCTGAACAAAAGCAGTTTGCTTTTGTTCAGGGAGGTTTTTCACTTCACAATGGCCAGGGTTTCCACTACTCTGAATGTACTTGAAATTCTTATAAAATACAAATTCTTATACAAATATTTTCAAGACATTAGAGCATTTAAATAAGGTGATATAAAAACTTGAATATAGCCACCATCGTGATTTATTGTGCCATTGTCAAACTGATGCAAAATAAACAATATTTTGTTGTTTAAATGTATGTATGGCTCCATCATTAGTTTCACTAATATACCAAATTCATTCAAATTGAAAAATGTGGCTTCTTGTGGCAAGTATTCTTATACCACTACACAGCGATTAAATGAGATTAATCACAAATTCTCTAATTAACTAGATTAATTTTTTAATCGAATCCCACCAATAAAATACACATCAGAGCCACAGTAAAACAAGCATTAAAATGAATTTGAATTGAGGTAAATGTGGCACCCAGGCTACACTTTGACCTCATCATAAGTTCATTTTCCAAATTTATATATAGCTTGAAAGACTAAACAGTAAGATGACACTTGTTATAAGGTTACCCACTTTGCAAAGGAGAAGCATTAAAAGCCAAATGGTTTGTTTCTACACATGACATATCACTATACCTGAGTGCATCTTCTAGCTTTGCGATCGCTCTCTTTGCTGCCGCTCTCTCTTTCTCAGCCTCACTTTGAATTGCCGAGACCTGTGAGTGCAAGTGGGAGAGAGGTGTAAGTGAGAGCAAGTACAGGGACCATCAAACATCACTCAGTGAAAGTTCTTCAGCCTGTTACATAAATGTGTCTGCTCCTGTCTCTCCTCACCATCACCTATAAAAAGGACCATCTTTTTTAAACAGGTACACTAGCTCTGGATCATTCACAGCCATATGGGCCCCAACAACGTCATGGTTGTAAAGTTAGACCTATTCTTGGATGGAAACACCAAAACAGGCTGTATAATAGTAGTGTATAATACAATAGATTAAAGGCAAACTGATACAATCAGTTCAGCTACCAGTGGTTCAATGGCCAATTAAACACACAGACCCACAATAACAAACGCTACTTTGAAGAAAATCCAGGTGGCACATTGTCTTTGAAGCAGATCTTTTGAGTCTGGAATGGTCGAGCTCACATTGTTAACAATGTTTTACGGTCATGACGTCCTGATTGCTTTGAAGAGGGACTTCCAAATGTCCAGAAGTCTGCGTTGGGGCAATTTGCTGCACACCTGGGTCACAGACTGAGCATGCTGCACATTTTCTTTATTGAATGACCATAAGTTTTTACTTAGCTTAGTTCATATTCATTGACTATTGATAAATGTTGATTTAGTTGAACAAGTAAACATCTAGAGATACAGCAGATGGTCAAATTAAACATTTAATACAAGAGATAACGCAAGAGGAATGCATTTAATGAACACTTTACATATAAACCTAACCATGGATATGCAATGCAGCGACGGCAACTCATGGACAATTATGTTCAAGGCAACAAACAGGCGCCTGATATCCTCTGTGACCTGATCACAGCATATCAAATCATGATTCAGATGTTGTCAAAATCAAAACTGAACTTCACTTTCAGCCTGGTGAGTTCTTATAGATCTCAAGCCTAGTGACTGTGACTATAATTCAAGATTCCCAAAGTGCCCCTGAACACGAAGGGGCTTTGTACTGGCTTCCCTTGAAAACATACTGAACATAATTTCGAAGTGAAAATCATGGGACCCTGCACTGTCAATGTACCATTTTTTCACAGGTCATTCGCAGTTCTTCCATTTCCTGTTGCGATTTTAAATCTTTATCCTGGAAAGAGCAGACGCCGTTAAATGATCAGACACAAGTGTTAAAATTAGAGCGTATTTACACACACACATAATCATACCCTGGCTGCTCTCTCTCTTTCATGCTCACTGACCAGCAGCTGTTGCTGAAGATCAGCGATAGCTTTCTCCAAAAACTCTCTCCTTTCAGATTCCTTAAAGACAGGTGAGCATGATGGAGAATAAGTAGAGGCCTACTAGCCAGGAATACTAATTGTTGAGACCACAAATGAGGCCATGAGAGTTGTCTTGTTTTAACAAACCTTAGCTGCAGACACTGTGTGCTTTTGATGCAAGTGGCTCATCTCATTGTTATGTTTGGTTTCACTTCGCTTCAACATCTCCTCATAGGTTTCTTTCTGCATCTCCTTCTCTCTCTGCAAGACTTTAATTCTGGAAATAAATGGGGTCAAGCAGTGTAGTCAAGAAGTCAATGGCAATGATCAGATGGAATTTGACAGTCGTCAGGTATAAGCTCAAGCACAATTAGATTAGATGATTTATTTGGTTTTTGCCCCTAATTCTTTGGCGTTTTACCTGGCAATTCCAGTAAAGATGTAACAATTACATTGTTACAAAACCTAATGAAAACTTTTGCTGCAAACACTTCCATAAGACAAAATAGAAATGACACCATATGGTGGAGTGCAGTCACAGTTAAAAAAGACAGAGTCGGCCTGGGTGAAACGTGTCCTGGTTTTTTTATTTAGCTCGATTGGTCGTCTTATTAATCTTTCTTATGAACCAGTTCCGTACCTATTTATAGATTCCTGCAGCTCAACACCCAAAGATGCCACGTGGATCTCCAACTGAGCTTTCTCTGCCATCACAGCATTGACTTTGTCTGTTTCCATGGACATTTGCTTGAGTCGCTCCTCCAGGTCGTGAACAGCTTGCTCCTAGATAACAAAAACAAAAACACATATTTTTTTTTCAGACCACTGAAGACCAAAGATTTACAAGATGGCCGACATCAAATATATATGTCTTTTCTCTCATGTGTAAGTTGCTCTGCAACTTTGAGTAGCAAAGTTATTTTGACAAAAAATGCTTCACAAATGAGAACTAGTGAAAGGCTGTGAAAATGTGGAACATAAAATAAATGAACTAGGGTGGGATTCGATTTTTAAAAAAATCTATTTTTGTGATTAATTAATCTCAATTCATCGCAGTTTAATCGTATAAGAATATTTACCACAAGAAATCACATTTTTTAATTTGAATGAATTTGGTATATTAGTGAAACTAATGATGGAGCCATACATAGATTTAAACAACAAAATATTGTTTATTTTGCATCAGTTTGACAACAGCACAATAAATCACGATGGTGGCTATATTCAAGTTTTTATATCACCTTATTTAAACTAAAGCTCTTTTAATGTCATGACAATATTTGTATAAGAATTTGAATTGTATAAGAATTTCAAATACATTCAGAGTAGTGGAAACCCTGGCCATTGTGTAGCAAAAACATCCCTGAACAGTTTGCTTTTGTTCTGGGATTCCTCCATGTTTGTTGTTGTTGTTGTTAGCATGCTAGCTGCCACGTGTCTTGTGCATCAAAGGTTACGTGTTGTCTGGAGAGCAAACTGTTACATTTAATTAAATTAAAACAATGAAATGAATGATGAGTGATGAGTAGCAGTGAATAAAATCAGACACATTGAGAAAATGTGTTTAAAAACTGAACATGGTTCATCAAGTCTATCTTTTGACACAATGGAATGCAGCAAAGAGAGACAGTGAAAAGTGATGATGGGGATGATAAAACAATAATTGATTTTGGATGATGACGGACACTGATGATGACAGAAGGATGGATGACAGCTAAACAAGGTGGTGTTTTTGCACCTAAAAGACATGGAATCAATATTGCAGAGAGAGAAGTTGCAAAAGAGCAGATAATCTGAAGACATATTGTTATAGATACCAACATTCAAGTCGTGGTTGGAGCTCTCAAGAGCAAGATTAGTTGTACAAGACTATACATCGCTCTACACAGCAGAGGGGCTGAAAAAGACAGGGGGCTATTTTCATTCTCTAGGGTCATGTCGCCGCCAATTACTAAAAAAAAAGAGGCCCAGCACTGTCCAAAGTTTGACAGCTCTTTAATATGTGCTTGCTGACAGATCAAGGCCAGCAGCGAAATAGGTGCTTGTGAGTGTTAATATTGGCAATA
Source organism: Synchiropus splendidus (assembly GCF_027744825.2). Classification (NCBI taxonomy): domain Eukaryota; kingdom Metazoa; phylum Chordata; class Actinopteri; order Syngnathiformes; family Callionymidae; genus Synchiropus; species Synchiropus splendidus. Next base: position 5,869,657 of record NC_071352.1, read on the forward strand.
ACTCCAAAGATTAAACTGCTGTGTGCATTAGAGATGCACCCAATTTCATCCAAACTTCTCAAACCTTTAATAAAATAATAAACTACAGAAAACGCTTTCATGTGTGTGGATTTTCATTCATCTTATAATTGTGGTTGCGCAAGAGCTGGCTCGCGCTAGGATCAAATATATCTGATGACAGCTTTAAAATATATTGTGCCCAGAGGTTGAAGGAGAACTGTCTTCTTTTGAGCTCGGAAAATTAAGCAGGCCACACAAAAATGGAATTAAATACTGAAAAAGAAAGAACTGGCTTTTAACCCACTAATATCCACAACGTTTTCAACATTTCACAAAGAATTTGTTTGACCTTTCTATGCTATTTAACATTAATAAAGTTCAAGGTGTGTCAGTCGTCTGAATCGAGTGAGAAAATCTTGCACTCACGGCTGATTGACGGCGAGCCTCATAAGTGGCTTCCACTTTGGCCATTCTGAGGTTGGTTGCCTTCATCAACTCCTCAACAGTCATCAACTGCTTCTGCTGCAACGCCACTTTGTGCTGGTCAAACTTGGCCTGAGCCATTCTCAGCTTGTGGGAGGAAAGTATATTCACGACATCAGCTCTGAAACACTCAGTAAGGGTGCTGAAATATAGTAACAGAGTCAGTGAAGGTCACAAACACTTTTGATTCTTCGAATAGTATATTAATCTCGAGGAGGTGACAGCACCATTATTATTAAATTATTGCTCACTATTTTTGTTCTGCAACAGGACATTCTCATAAAAATACATTTTGGTCAGAGTGCAGAACATTAATTTTTATACACGTAAGAGCCTCCATACTACAATACGCAAAGAGAGAAGAGACAAAGATTTTCTTTACAAAATACACAGGTGCCCAGGTGCTTGCAGTGAGGTCCACAAGCTTCATCCGATCAGACAGTTTCCTCTGGCTTAGAGGAGCTTAGAGGGGGTTGGGCTGCACCAGATCCCAGCCCTTCAACTTTTCCCACTACCTTCCTTTCCGATTCGTCTTTCAAGCAGCTCTGATCCAACATCTTCCTCAGCTCAGCAATCTGTGCGCCTTGGCGCTGTTGGATGACCTGGGACTCTTGAATCGTTTGTTGAGCTGTGAGGGGAACACACACATATAGACACACACACACACATATATGCACAAACGCTAGTCAGGTCTTGCCTCAGGGTTTGAAGACCCACATATACACACAAAGTTCTCCTCAAAGACATGTCAGTAAATCAATGTCACTAAAGATTCTGCTTCTATCAAATGGCCAGTAGCAATTCAAGTTCATGTGCTTTCCATCAAGTGCTTTCAGAGACAGGAAAGAAACAGGGCTGTTGAATATAGCACCAGAGGAGTATAAGATTAGATTTAATAGCTATGTAGTTTATACTTTTATTGTATATATACATCATTGGTTCTGAGACAATACTTTGACATCTCCCCCAATACCGCTGACAACTCACCTCTGATCTCCAACTCATGATTCTGCTCTTCCAATTCCTTCATCTTGGCCCGATACACACACTTCATCTGGTCCATCTCACCATTTTTCCTTTCCAGTATCTACAGAGAAACTGTTCAGTAAAGCCCTCACAATTCAAAAAGGCTGCATAACGGCTCAAATGCCACTCACTGATTCAGTAAATGTGTCGTTTTGTATTTCTAACTACTGTGGAGGAGAAGGACAGTACTCCTGTGGGGATGCTGAACATGAAAAGCGCGTGTCACCGACCACCAACACACAGCTGGAGCTGATTGCAGTCAATGCGCAACATCGGAGGACGTGTGACTCTTTATGTATAGATGTCATGTTCCATATTCATGTCTATTCCTTAGGAGGATTGAGTCTAACTGAGTCAAATGGAAACTGAATGAAACAGCTGTGCCAAGGTGCCTAATGGTACCCGCCTCTGCTTGCAGTTGCCATCTGTGCGTAATTAGATAAATTGGGCCGTGGAGATCGGGAGCGCCAGTAAGAAATGACAGCGGAGGTCCCTTCATGTGGAGAAATTTTTTATCGACTATTTTGTGTTTTTTTTTTGTTAGTATTTTTTTTTAATCAAATTCCACATGTAGGGTTGTGAAAATAAACATTGATCAGGTGAGAACTCAGACAGAACAGTGAGCCACAAACAATCCTGCCAAGAGACATTGATCCGTATTTTTAATAATCCAATTCAGGGGACTGGAATTTATCGTTTCCTGCAGTGTCGCCGGGCAACTCCAGCAGCGGGTACTTTGTACACAGTGTAGGCAGGCCAGCGCACATCCTGTCTCACTGAATCCGAGGGATTATCAACTGGGACTCTTGAAGAGTTTGTCACTGAGAACAGTGTCTCCATGTTTTTGAACAAAACACGGATGTAAACCAACCGTAGGCGTAGTTTACACACAGACACTAGCTGACAGCCTAAGATATGTTAAGTAACCCCTGATCTAACACAAACATAATAATGAAAGCAAGTGCTCTAGTCATTAATAGATCTACATCTACAGGGCTCAGTCATGAAACACTTGTTGCTCTTTACCCCTGACGCTAACAATTAAGTTGCTACTACCAATGTGTAGACGTCAATATTATTTAGTACTATGAGTATTAACTTGATTCTGTATTTCAGAGTTGAAGATATTGCAAAAATCAAATGAATTTACTATAATTTTGGAATTTTCCTGTTCAGTCCATGTCTTTTAATTGTTTAATGTTGGACTGTTACATCCAAGAATTACCTCTGAAAGTATATTGGTTCATAAAGTTATGCTTGTTATGAACGCCTTTTGCGCATTCATACTAGGAAAAAACGTGTATCTCAATTGGCTGATAAAAGTCCTGCATCAGGGTCTTTTATGTTGAGTTATTGGGGATTTTAGAGCAACATATAGACAATTACCATACACAACTCACTGCCCTGCTCTCCAATTAGCCTCTCCATTTCCACTGAGGGGGACAATGATCAGTAACCCTTCAGCAGCATATACATTATTCAAGAGGAGACTAATTAAAACTAAACTTTCCACGCAGCTTGTCCGAATCCACTTGGTCCTCTTTGAAGCCAGTAGAGGAAATTCAGGGTAAAATTCTGAAAATTAACTTGGACATAACTCACAATCTGTATGTAATTAGAGTCGGAGTAAGCTGTCATCCTGTCTCTTGTCAAACACAAAGCAAAGGCATCTTCATATTGAAACATTTTTTCTCTCTTTCAATGGTAGCTCCTGTCACAGCACAGGGAAGTCATTCTACACTTACAGTACTGTAGACTTGTATACCTTTGATCTGCACTTGATTTGATGGGCACCTGAAGAGGAAAATAATTATCTCTAAACCTATTTTCGTTGGCGAACAGCGAGCTAAGAAGATATTATTTTTAAACTTCATTCAGTCCATTTATATCAAGAAGGAACCAGTCACAGCTAATTACAGGGTCATCTTATCTCAAGGATGCAGGCATTTCTAACAATGTTAATCTGTAAGGCTTTGAACGTCTTTATATAAAATGGTTACCTTACTGCAGTTATAGCAAGTAATAATAGAAATTCATAGCTAACTGAATTCCTTTTGATAGACTTACATTTTCAATGGCTGCATCGTGAATTTGCTGCATCTTCAGGATATCCTCCTGATGTTTGGCCTTGAGGACCTTGATCTTGAGCTCCATCTTGAAACAGGAACAAAACCATGATTCACTTGTGAGCAAAATGGGATCATAAAAGCATCAGCACTTTTTAGGCATCCTAGGTTTGGAGACTAGTGTTGTAGAAAGCGCAAAACTGAGACCAATTTGAGAGCAAGACCCAGACTGAGACCAAATTTCACAAAATACAACTTTGTTCCAATGAAATCATTTCGGTTCTTCATTTATTTGGAACAAAATGACTCTTGTTTCTTTGGCACTAAAAAATGTGTGTCTGGTCTCAGGTTCACTTACACAATGATTCATAGAGCCTTGATGACTCTATTGCTTGACCCTAAAACAGCTGAGCAATAGAGAACTCATGTGCTCCATTAAATAATATTTGTGATGGTATAATTCGTGAAAACACAGAACTATTTACCATAGTACAGCGGTCAGAATAATTATAAGCAGGTCACGATTATTTCCGTAGATTTGCTTGACCATAACCACTGGCAAAGTGAGAGCAATAATGCTTCAACAGAAAGGATCCAGCTAATGTTGCTATGGGGAAATGAAATGCTCCAGATTCCCATGCAAGTGTCGCATCAACAGATTAGCATCTCCAATGCATAGTTTGGTCACGATGCAAATGAAGCCATGGTGGGTTTAACGTTTCATTATTAGATTGTGTGGCTAAGAGAGCTCTTGAAGAACCTCATTAGACCCCTGACTGTCAGAGTGGCGCAATACGGACACAGCCGTCCATGAGCAAATTCTTCATGACACTGGCACAACAGAAGGAAAATATGTATTAACGTTTTGGGACTGTAATTGTAAAATCTATTTAAAAAATAAGTGCTTGGATTGTGTCGAGTTCAACAGTTCACTTTCTATAATGATTCAGAGCTCCATTAAAAATTCAGAGTCCACAAAATAAAAAAAGTCCCTTCATGATGTCTCACCTCATTATTGCATTTCAGCTCGATTTAAAAACGGTATCCTTGACAAAGTTCTGTTAAATATTCTGTCTCTTTGTGCAGTCTTTTTTTTTTTTGATTTACCACCATTTCTTGTGCAATTGAGGGGACCACAAGAGACCTGTCAAAGTAGAAAGGCAAAAAGCAACAGAGAAGAAGAGAGAGACGGCTATGAGAGAGAGAGAGATGGCAGTGATTGAAACGCGGAGAAGTAAGTGAAGACCTGATTCTGAAGGCGCCTAAAAAAAGAAAGGAGGGGGGAGGTGGAGGCACATGTGGGGGTGTCACTTTCTCATCCTCTTTTCAAATGCTCTTTGGAGAAAGTTTGTCAAACTAGATCAGGGCGTTTAAAACTTGTTTATAAAGGCGTCAGTGAGCAAAGGAAGAGGAGGTATGTCGTACACCTAAGGGTTCTAAAGGCACCTTCAATCAGCCAGACTGGGTGGTAACAGCTTTTTTCCCTTCTTCAGAGTCATAGCTAGAAGATGGCATGTTTTTTGACACTTTGCCGTTAGAGGATAAGAGTATAGAAGGAGGCGTATGAGACAAGGAATGTGAGGAGAAGATTGAAACGGTTGTTTCTCTGCTTAGAAGCAGGTTTGGGTCAAGACCTTTTTCCTCAAGGAGATGTGCTCACAAAGTGTGCGCTAACTGTCGGGGCTGCACAAAGCAAGGTTGTTTTTTTTTTAGAATCGTCTTTGTGATGCTTGTGATGCACATTGTACTGGTGGGTTTTTCATCCCTGGTAAACACAGATGCTGCACGGACGGACTTTATGCAACATTCTCTTATCTACTGAAGGACAGCGAAAGTCCGTTTCTGCGGCCTCTATATATGTTTATTGTGGGATGTGCTCCTCATTTCATTTGAAAATAATAATTAAAGCTGGTCTGAACAAACATACCAGACTGCAGTATGGACATTAACAAAATGCTAGACTGCATTCGCTCATCGTATGCCCTTTTTTATTCGAGGACGACTTCTAATGCTTATAACACCCAAAATATCTCAAAACTGAACTCCAGCTTTCGTTTGTTCTTTCAGTAATTGAATGTTGAACGTAAGCACCACTTAATTTTGTGAAGCTTAATATTCACATTATACTATGTCATTCATACGTTCAACATCATTTACAAAAAACAAACAGTGTTTGAAAGCATCATGACAATTCATGACACAGTTGGCCCCTTGTGTTTACTCAACCCAAAGCATCATCTGCAAACACAGAATACAGAAGTGGCCTCTTTTAAACAAAAAAAAAACTCAGCAGCTTGCTCTATTTTATCTTTGAAAAACGATCAGATAAGACAGACCATGACCTACTAAATCACAGGCCGGGAGCTTTATCCCAAAGGATCCCTAGATTAGAGAGACTGCATCTTTATGGCATCAGATAGTAAAGGGGTCTGATCCCCAGTCAGTAGCTTGTGACCATCAGTGTGACTGCTTACTCATCTGCCATGCAAAGCCTGCTGCCAACAGTCCCTCGGGTCAGAGAACAGTTTGAGGCAAAGCACATTCAAACAGCTCTGGTTAAAAGACTGCCTGCCTTAAATTGACCATCAGATCTAAAGATTATTCAGACGCAATCTTCTTATTGTACTGTCTATCTGTATAAAAGCAGTGGCTATCAATCTATTTAAACTAGTGATTACTGTAGTAGAGTAGCTATTACAAAATCTTTTAACCCCCACCATCCCTTGCATTTACATTGAACGTACTAGAGTTGCATCCCTGGTCTGTTCAAAAGGGGCTACTGTGATTTATTTGTTTTATTTTTGGAGATTTCAGTTGTTTTATTTTGAAAGGTAACAGGACACTTTTATTTTGTTCCCGTGCTCCACTTCAGTATTCACATGTTTGGGATGGGTTGGCTGGTGGCTGTACCTACCATCTAAAACAGTCAACTTGGGTCAAATGACTGCAAATCATTAACGACAGTGTTTGTTGCAGTCAAAACTACTAAGGGACAGGAAATCTGTTGCTTCCACTCATTCTTATTCTACTGCAATGAATAGAGACATTTGATTATTTAACTCTTTGCTCAGGTGGATACCTTTCTGCTTTGCAGTTGTTGTGAGTCAGGTTCATCCATTGTGGACTCTTCATTTCCCAAGTTGTCAATCTGCAGAGGTAAAGAAAAGCAACTCAAAGACTAAGGATTGTCCTCGATAGACTTCAAGTGAAAACTTACTGGTGAAAAATAGACAGTGTTCTCTGGCAAATATTGGGAATTTTCAACCTGAAAGAGAGAAGCGGAAAAAAGCCCTCAGGTTTCTTTTTCCAAACCGAAGGGCACTCATTAAAATAATCTAACATCCACCCACACTTTGATATAAACAATGTGGGAAGAAAATCAAAAGCTTGGCGCTCTGACAGAACCTCTTTCGTCATCTCTGTGTTTAGAAAAACAGGATCAGTGGGCAACAAGTCCTGGTGTACATGAAAGTACAGTTTTATTTTTCAGCTTGTCCTTTTTTAAAACAATACAGACCAATAATCTGTAAACAATCTGTGGTCAGTTTACAGACCAAACCAGACTTACAGTTTACATCCATGCCAATAAGTAACAGTGCAGGCTCTTTGATTATAATATGAACCATAGTTGAGGGGAAAACAGTGAGCCGCAAAACCCCCAGGATGTACAGAGGGTCAGAGAAGAACTGTCTCTATTGCATTACATCAATGCAGCGCACTAACTCTGACATAAATAAATCCCTGTGTTGACAACCTGCTATTTTCTTACCACTATTTGACGCTTGTTTATGACCCCATTACTTTCTTGTGAACTCGCACTATACACTAACACTTTTCGTGCATGCACTCAGGCTGTCTGTAGGGACTGCCAACTAGCAGCAAGATCACGGCCTTTCAAAGCAGCAGAGCTGACTTTGGAGATGACAGGCAGCCATGACGCCAAGCAAACAGTTCTGTTGCTAAGCTCTTCATCATGGGGATGAAGCACATGAGCGAGAAATAAGGGGAGAAGGAGGGAGGACAAGGAGGAAGGAGAGTTGCTGTGAAGAGCAGGGTCGTGTGGGACTTATTCAGTCTTTATGGAAGGATTTAATGTTGTGAGGTGGCCCAACCCACATAAAGCTAATCCAGAATGAATGAGAGATAAAAGCATGGGAACTGAAATAACCCCAGAGCTCAGATCCTAAAATAGGCACAGCAACTGTACAAGGATAAAGTCACTATCTGACGCTTCAGGGTGAGCGAATGACAGGTGAAAGAGATGAAAGCACATCTGCCACCTCTTTAAAAGACATGATGCAGGTAGAACAAGTCAGATATGAGGTTAGCTGACAGACTGTAAGCCCTTAGTAAAAGGAGACATTACGCTTATTTATAATTAGATTCCCCCAAAAATGTATTACATGCAAAGGTGTGTAATACAGTGGAGCCACAGGAAAATCTTACACTAAAGTGGGAGAGTGTTTCTGCCAAAGACACCTCAAAAGATGCCTTTAATATTTGAGGAGCCATTACATCAAGACCAATTGTATTTATTTAGTTAAGGTTTGCTTCCATTATATGTGTGGGCTTCATAATATGAGCTCGCATACTGAATAATGTCATTGAATTAAGTTAAGTCACTGAATTAATTCATGGCTGTAAGGTCACACTGTGTTGTTTGGATGTGGATGAGAGCAAAGAAAGCACTCCTCAATATGGGCCCTGAATACAAGCTTAAAATCCAGATCATCTGTGATGTGTCGTGAACCCCGACAAAACATCAGAGGTAAGGCCTGTGATGTTGTTGATACGATTCTATGGCTGAAGTCAAATTCATTAAGAGCCTGAGCCCTTTGAAGCAGCTATAAAACTTCTGTAAACTTGAAGGGGTTCCGAGTGTGTCGGCATGTTTTGGGTGTGAAGTAGCATCTGTTGATTTGAAAGATGCAGGCTTGGGGGAGTGTTGCCAAGCAGTTCCTCTTATCAGTGTCTCAATACTGCGCAGAGGAGTGCAGAGCAGAGTAGTGCACAAATTCACGTCTACAGATAGAAACCTCAGATTACCTCAGTCAGTACTCCGGCTACGAGAGATAGTGAAATATAGTCTTGTAAAAGAAAGCACTGCAGAGAAGAAAAATGAAAGGAGGATTGGTGTGGCAGGGCTTGAAAGAGAAAAATATGGCAGCCTGATAAAAACGATGGAGGTGAGATAAGGAACATGTGAGGGATTGAAAGACATGAGGGCAGAGTGCTTATCAAACTCGGGTCTGATGCAACACACTGATAAATGGGGGAACATGTCTTCAAATGTTTATACAACCACGTACTCTCTCTCCACTTGGTCTCTGTCATGAAATCCCTTCTAGCAAAATAGTGGCGGTCTTGAAAGGACGTAAGTGAAAGTCACTAACCCCTCACTAGTGAATGGACTTCAAATGTAACTAACCTTTGGCAGAAGCAACATGAAAAGGCAGATGATGAATTAATGCAGACACCTACATGAAAAGTGTTCACACTATATCTCTGAATTATCCTTGAACTACCCTAAAAATGAGAAAAAGAAAAATGTAGCAAAATAAGGACGTCTTTGAGTATCATTTTCTATGCTTCTTTTTATGTATGCATGTGTTCTTTATTTTTTGGAAGCTTCCACTGTGGACAGGGTGTGCCACTCAAAGACATACACCTGACCCATAACAGGGTTTATGGGGAGGAGGGTGTCAAGAAGGACAGCCACCGTTGGCACAGCCTGGCCTCAAAAGAGCACTGTGCAGTGAACACATTTGTGTATTCTCGTGTTGTGTTATTCCTTAATGGGGTTTAAAACTCCATGTAAGGAGGTTTCACCCTACCGTACCTTACAACTAACAAACATCAGATTATTTGTCACAGTGAACTCAACCAGGCCTTGTTGTTGAGTTCTGATTAGTGTAGACGCAGGTAATGAGTTTTAGTCAAGAGCTCAAGGTGTGCCTCAGGACTCACCTCCAATTTCCAGCGGTTGACACGTGCCTCCAGGTCACTGTCAATGTCAGACACATCAACCCCCAGTCCGCCAGCACCCTAAGGAAGAGAAATAAGTCAAAGTAAAAAAGCTGCAGTGATTAAAAATTACAACGGCTGTTAGATCTTAGCGAGAGAATGAACCCAAGAGATAAGACAATAAGTCAACCCTATGTTTGTCACAAAGTCGACAAAATGCATGACAGCAATTGAGAACTACACAAAAATGACTCATGAGACTACATGAAAACAAGCATTTACATTTCAAGATTCTTAGTGCAGGAGTAAAACACTACGGTAGTTTTCTTTCATACACCGTTTTCACCACACGTGTCACTGTATCAATCTGGCAAAGCTTTACTTTTAGTGTCGGAAGAGACCAAACATAGATTCGCTTATGTATCCTCCTTTTCATTTTGGACAGACTAGAATAGACTAGAAACACGCGCGCATATGTATTCCAGTTTCTCAATACCAATTTGTCAAATCAGACTCCATCTCATTTTTTACATGCTTTGTTATCACACTGCTTCAATAATTCTGGGAGTTTTATGAGGCATAAAAATATCAACATCAAATAACATGGTCTTCTCGGTCTTTCCTTTGCCTTGTTGAACCCTTATGAAGTCTTGCACAAGTGTTCAGAGAAGAACAATCAGATGTTATCATTATAAGCAATATAAGCTGTTTTCATTCAAAATGGAACTATTTTTATTAACAAGATTATCCAAAATCATTAAACCAATCCGGGAACTGACCGTTCCCTCCCCTTGTTTTGGTGAGTGCTTGAGAGGACTGGAGGTTGCAGGTTCTGCTGGAGTCCCTTGATGCAGCATTTGCCTAAAAAGAGCAACAAATGTTTGTTTGTCCCCCTTCATTTTGAATTTTAGGTTGTGTTGACAGAAAAGTTTATGCACATTACTTGATAATAAAGCAAAACCACGACCATCAAACCTCTGCACCAAGTGTTTCGCATTTTCAAATGGACCATGGGAGTCAGTTTAAAGTCATAAATTAGGGCTGAAGGATAAAAAACATAAAAGAGTGAAACTCTGAGAGGAAAGTGTTCAATTTTGGGCCTCTAAGTCAACAGGTGGATGAGGATAATTAAATCAGATGTGTCTGGAGTCGGAGGCCCAGAGATCAAAGCTGAGGCAAGTCGGGCCAGAGTAACACACACACAAGCACACACACGAAAATGTGAACGCCATGTCGACCCTCACAAGCTGCAGCTCGACTGATTAAAGCAGCCCGACATCCACGCAGCAGCTTGACCTCCAGGTGCAGAGCCAGTGGGCCACATCTGAGCCTCAGGCACACTGAAGGAAGCAGTCTGACCTTGGGACAAAAACATCCTTCTGCACCTCACGCCCTCTGCCAAATTTTGACTCCACCTGGAGGTGAGAAGAGTGGAAACACTCTGGCTTCAGCTGCAGTGACAACATTATTTCCACGCTTAGCAACAAGGGAAAATGGTGAATGGGAGTTTTAATAAAATTATGTAAATGCAGAAAGTCAGGCAGACAGAGATAAAGACAATACAGAGTAAAACTAAAAAATGCAGCAGGTTACTTTGATTAATCAGACTAATTATTAAACAATCCCATCGTCTAACTAATTTATCTTATCTGAAGTAAGATCAAAACAAGTGCTTTTTTCCTTTAAAAATGAACGAAGAAGAAAAATCTCCTTATATGTTTTGTAATGTGTACCTCTAATTGTAATGCACGATTTAAACTGTTCAAGTTGTGGACCTTTTATGTCCAGATGACATGACGTCAAGTCACACAGCTTCTTAATACATTGGTCAAAACAAGACCAGAATTGATCCAATGGGCACATTTCAAAAGAAGTTTTCATTTGAAAGGTCCCATGTCGTGCTCATAACTCAGTTTTTCACTCTCCTCTTTCTGTCCTTGCTTCAATACATGACCAGAAGCAGGATAAGATGTCTGCTTTTTCGGAAAAAAAAATGCAGTTTAACATTTACTCCTTGAATTAATTCTATTTTCTATAGGTATTCAAATCTCCTTATATATGTCGTAATGTGTACCTCTACTTATAATGCTCGATTTAAAGAGGTATTTCTTCAACTCTGCCCTGACTCATTGGGATTATTGATGTTCAAAGCAGTGGCACCATCTAGTGGCTAGGAGTGGGTAAATAATAGCCACGTGCCTCAGGCGTATAATGTAAAACGAGGCATTATCATATATGGTAGACACCAAATCCAGGAAAAATCCTGACTTAAAGGTTCTTCACCCAAACTGGACCGATTGTATCCAACCAAACACAATGGAACTGACGTGACATCAGGCGCCAACCACTTAAATTGAATAGCATAGTGTTATTTCTACTCTACAGGTTGGGACGTTGGCAGAGCAACTTGGAAAGTGTCAAGAGAAAAAAGATCATTTGTGAGGTTTCTCATTCCCTTGTTTTGTTTTGAAGTTCTCCGCTTTGAAAATGCAGGATGGACGGCTCACGCAGACTGATGCAAGGACACTGCAATGTCTCTTACTTTTCAGACCGAGAGCTGTGAGCATCAAGGAGAGACTGATCAGCCTTATCTATAACCATCTTCAAAGTAAATGTAATGCTCACTGATAAAAGAGGAGTCATCCTGGGCAATTAGCAAATATATACCTGTGAAATATATACAATGTGATTTTATTGTTTTATGCACCACAAGGTATGGAATATAAAATGAATTGCATTTGTTATCCATTATCCGATTTTTCCCACTTAAAATGATGGCTCTAGTTAGCAATATACTTTAATATAATGCTGAACTTAGAGTATTGCAATATATCACAATGTATCATGCCACCACATCTGCAGCAAATGAAAATACCTGTAGAGAGATACAGTTGGAGAGGGCCGTGAACGCAGCAACCCAGCAACCTGTCCATCATCAGCAGAGTCACCAAGCTCTTCGGTCAACCAGTCTATGCTCTGCTGGTCCAGTTTCCCGCTTGGTTCCTCCTCAAAGTAAATGGACTAAAATAACAACAATAATGTTCATACTGCATGTTAGCAAAAAAATGTTTTGGATGACAAAGTTGGCCATTAGGAATCATTAAGACGAATAAGATTTACCAAATAGGCAGGAAGTGTCTTGAGGTTTCCAGGCTCTGGTTTGTAGGTGAATGGCGCCTCGAGGCGTCCTCTTTTGAGCATCTGAAGGAGCAAACGACTGTACGAGTTGCGGACCTTCAGAGTTTTTATGTCGTGATGAGATGACGTCGGGTCACACAGCTTCTTAATCCACTGGTCACAACGTTTGCGATCTATTACAATGGAAAACAAGAACACAATTGATCCAACGGGCACATTTCAAAAAAAGTTATTTCATTGAAAGGTCCCATGTTATACAAATTTCTGGGGCTCATAACTCAGTTTTTCACTCTCCCCTCTCTGTCCTTGCTGTAATACATGACCAGTATGTTGTTGAATCCAACCATATATGAAGACATTTTTGAATCATGAAATTTACCAAATGAAGCTTTTAGGATTCACTCTGTTGACAGCAAATAAAACATTCTACCCAAGACCTCCTGATTGGGAACTATGATTAATGTAAATCTTGACTCCATTTAATATCATCATTTTCTTTTACTTATATTATTTTGTCATTCTTCAACATTCATTTTCTTACTTTGCCATTTTGTTCCTCACTTTTTGGCCTGGCGGTGTAGTATCAACTAATACTAATTAGTCAAATGACGATGTTGTAGATAAAACAAATACATTTATGTGTAGGGGTTTATGCAAATTAACCTCATACAAAAGGCTTAATCATTTGAAACAGTACAAATATCATACCGTTTCTATCTCATAACAGCAAAAAACATAGAACTGTACCAGTGTAATACACCGTAATGATGACAGTTAACACGAGTGTACATTAAGTTAGTTACCTTTGCTGTCAGGGGATTTAAGGACATACGGCTTCAAGTGCCGAAGGTCATTCTCAAATTGTCTGTCAAGCTGCTCCACAGTCTCTGCATGTCTGCGGCTCATGTTGGACTGAAAAAAAAGGATGAGTCACTGTCGTGTTCAACTGGTGCACGAGCTAACGTGGCTAAGCTACACTACGCGCTGATGAAAATGTTCTGGGCTGAAACCACAGCTGTTTTAATAAACGGTCATACCTGTCAGTGAAAAAGCAGATAGCTAACTAAGTTCAGCTTTTCGGAAAGTGTGGTGTATTGGCCCCTAAATCAGCAAAATTCCATCAAGCTAGTAAGGTGACCGTTTTCGGCGAGCACGGCGGCCGTAAACAAACTACTAACAAATAAGTAGTCAGCCGTAATACAGTTAGTCGATTAAATTAAGAAAGAACATATGTAATTCAAAAATACCTAGTGGACAGATTTCGCCGCTCAAAGTGGTTTAAAACTTCAGCGTTGATACTTTACGACACATCCGTTTTCCGGTAGGAGACAGTGTTGCCATGGCAACCGCTCACCAATCCGGCAAGATTATATGTTTTATAGTATAATCATATACAGTAAAATAAATGCTAAAATATAATGTATTGTTACCATAAGTGCAGTATTGGAATTGCCCTCATAGAGTCGCTAAACTCCAATCAAAATAACTGTATTTATGAATCAGGGTGCGTAAAGGAAGAGAAATTGAGCGTCGAATTTATATTCAAAGGTATTATGTTTTATTAAGTAATTTTATTTTTCATTCATGAAATTTACTACCTAAAAATAAAGAAAAAAAAAAACTCAGCAGGATGACCTTTAAAAAAATGACATCAGAATCTTTGTCAGTTTTCATTGTCACTTATATGACTATTGATAATGTTAACAGTACTGTACATGCTGAGGGAAATTTATGACAAAACATAAACCAACTGAACAATTTCTTCGTTAAATGCATCGAGTCACTCCACTGCCATTTCGTAAGTAAGTGGGAAAAACATCATGCTAATTTGTAGCGGTGACAATTTAGAAATATTAGGACGTTAGCCATCACTGTCCCCTTGAATTACGTAGTGTGAACAGTAATTTCATTTTATTTTATATTTTTTCATCACTCAAGCTTGACGACACTTCCGGGTTTTCGTGGACGGACGTAGCGTTGCCATAGAAACAACCTCCCATGTGGAAGATTGATTAGAATCAACGCCAAATCATAACATACATGCACAGATTATAGTGATAGAGGTATCACGTATTCTACAACTGAATATGGTGGGATTTTAATTTTACTAGTGAAACTTCAGTGGAAAAAGGTGTATTACGAGAAACATGTGAAACATTACCATATCTATCCATCAGAGGTCACCAAACACGAACAGATGCCGCTACAGCAGTTGCGTTTATAGGCTTAATTATTTATCATGCCACCATGAGTTTTTCGGAGTAATTGCTGAGTCGTATTTCATAATACATAACACTCGAGCATATTTACATGGGTCAAATTCAAAGCAAGTATTTTTAAAGGGAAGTTAATTCGTTAGTTTGAAACGGTAGAAAATCGGGGATGGGGATTAAACCGAGGGGTTTTCCTAAATAAGCGCCACTCCAGTTCTTGGCAGTCACCTTACTCCGAGCAGCGCAATTGAGGAACTTGCCATGTTGTTCCTGAAGGTAGCATCACTGACGTCACTCTGAATGAAAAAGAAGCGCTCAGCTGTAGTCCAGTCAGTAGGGAGGCGTGTGTCGGTTCGAAGCCCCTGCAGACTCGGCTGCACTGGCATCAACCTCACCGTGGTCTTTCCTGACTTGCTGTGGCTGGGTAATTTTTATGTATAGCTATGGCGGACCATCTATTACATTACAACGACTCGGCTGGCGTTGGGAATAGATTTGCCCGCAAAGGTGCTTTGCGGCAGAAGAATGTGCACGAAGTGAAAAACCACAAATTTACTGCGAGATTTTTCAAGCAACCGACCTTCTGCAGCCACTGCACTGACTTCATATGGTAAGTTTTTTTTTTTTAAACATGCAAAAAGTTCCTTTTTAAAAAAAAATTAAGTGGTACTTGAATGCAACATGACTGACAGAATTTTTATGGTCTTGCAGGGGCTTTGGAAAACAAGGATTTCAATGCCAAGGTAAACATTTGCATGTCTAAATTAAGTGACAGATGTAAACAAGTCTTACACAGTAGAAAAGGCTGATGGCACCCCCATCCCCAAACGTCAAAACTGAAAGCAGTGGGGTTATTTTTAGACATTTATTTGGATCTGCTCTCAACATTGTTCACTCAAAACATCTTCAACTCTTAGAAGGGGAGAGATTAGGTGTGTAGTTTGTATGTTCGTAGTACTGCTTCACTCTGCCGTAACGAGCCCTGGACTGAATAATGTATTTTGGAGTAAATTGCGGGTTCGGTGTGCTCAATTTGGACGGTGGCTTGGAAGGCGGTGACTTGATCGGTCCACTGCCACCTAAGGGTAGAAGGCTTTCAGACTGAAGGTTTGGTTCAATGGTTTCCTGGTAAAGACCTTGGCCAACAGGTGTGTGTACAGGCCAAGGAATCTCTTCATAGGTTTGACTGCTTGTCTGATCGAAGGTGTTTATTTGACTTGGCTTTTCTGTTGGAGCACTGGCTGAATACCAAGACTGATAACTGCTCACAGCAGTGGCATCCTTGGAGACCTCGTTCTCTTGTGGAAATTGGAAGACATCCTCAAACACCAGATGATCTGCTTCCCAGTGGTCCTGGCGAGCCTCATCAGTCTCAACTTCTGCCGGCATCCAGGACTGAGTACTGGGCGGCACCGCCTGGAAATAATCTTCCACAGGAGCAGTGACTGAAGTTGACTCCTCTGTGCCACTTGAGGGTGGTTTTATTTCGCCAGGCGTAGCTTGTGTTTTTAAAGGAAAGACGACAGGGGCATCAGGGTTTTTCATCTCCCAATCGAATGGGATCATGTTTTCTAGGAGTTCTTCCTTTGCCGGGTCATAGGGAGTCGCATGGTGTGGAGGCATAAAACTGAGCTCTGAATATGATGTGCCACCACTCGGGTGCGCCTGGTTGGTCCCATAATCAAGTGCTAAGGGAACGTCTTCATAATTGAGAACATGCATGTCTTCATTGCTATCCACCAAGTTTTCAAAGTCATGGATGTCTGGCTTGGCATAACCTCCTGTAGTGACAGAGAAAAAAAATACAATTCAGGACTTCAAATTCTATGTCTAAATTGAAAAGAGCAGTACCTCGATAGGGCCAGCCAACACCACAGTCAAACAAATAACCAGTCCAGAGTAGCCTTGAAAAAAAAAATAATAATAATCAAAACCCTATTAAAGTGGTTAAATAGAAGGACCCAGTAGGAGTATGAATATCACCTACCACAAGACGTGTTGAAGAGCCATGGCTATTGCTGGGCAGCAGCAACCTGTGCTCCACTGACGCTAAAGTGGGAGAATTAGTGCGCAAGCATTTTAATCATTACTGTGGATCGCTCCCATTGGTCGACCTGCTTGTGACTAATTAGTGACTAGATCATGAGCAGGTGTGACTTTGAGCTAATGCATTTAATTGTATTCTTTTGGAAAATATTGCTTTTGTATTTGTGGGAGACAAAGATAAAAAACACTTCCCCTTTGAAGTGATATTGCTTGGTGTTGTGCAGAGAGGGAGTAGTTGCTGCTGCACCTTGAGCAGGATTTGATCCTAGGCTTTGAACTTTGACCATGAGGTGGATGTGGGTCTTTTTGGGGTTTGTTTGTCCTCCCAGTGCTTGTATGGGTGTGTAACCCAGTTTCCAACCGCAATCCAAAAAAAGATGACACTGAGTTAGTATGTTGTCACTGTCATAACAGCTTGATGACATCTGAAAATAGTCAACATACAAAATGAAATGCCAGTAAAAATAGAAATATGCCACATAAAACCTATTGTTTCAGGCTTGAATTGGTTCACTTTAAATCTAAGCTAACTGCTAAAATTGGCTAAGGAGGTGATCAGCACATTCTAAATAAAACGCTAGGTTTGGTTTCCTATGAGGAACCCAGCGGTGAGGAACAACCTGGACAGCGCTCATGGATGGATGACCGCACACGCCCTGCGCAGAACAGATGTGGGAGAAATGTAGAATTCAATTAGAATGATTCAGATTTGATGAATATGATGCAGAGCAAGGGTGAGCAAAACATTTCTGAACCTGAATAAACATTTGTAAATGCAGTTTCCAGTGTGAGGGAAGTCAAAAGTCCTCTTACACACTGTCTTCTTGCTGGGGAGTTCTGGCAGAGCAAACAGCAAGACTACACATCGCTGATGAAAGTGAGCGGAGTGAAAACAGAGGTGGTGTAATGTTGAGGTGATGACCGGCAGTGGGAATCGTTGCCAAGTTACATCTGAGAAGAAGCATCCAAGTGTGAGCACTGTTGAAGGGTTTGTGTCGCTGCTATAGAGCAGGAGGAAGAGCAGAGGAAGGCAAATATTGAACCAGAGAAAGTTTTGTTTCGACATTCATCAATAAATTCATGCTACTTCATTATTTTGGTATAGTTCTAGCTTTCATAATATTCATCATTAAAAGCACATCCACCTCACACACTATAGGTCCCATGACACACTACAACACTTACAAGAGCTAAAGGCTTTCTGATCGTAATGTGGACTTCTCTATTATGTTCCCATCCAATGACACCTTCCTCTCTGGTGCAACGCTAGGTTTGTGCTTCGTCATCAATCCTTGCACCGTCAGCTGCAATAAGCGCTGTCTATAAGATCTGTCAATCATATGTTAATGAGGCCGAATTCCTGTACGCTCTGTGGGACACTTCCTGCCCCCGGGTGACATCATCTATGTGTCAGTTAGCATGATGAGTGCTGGCAAAAGCTGCCGCCAAACGCCTCAGTGAAATCTAATGGCCGCGGAGGCGTTGAGCCAACCACTTCTGCACTTGGTCTTGAGAAATGGACATAGTGGACAATCCATGAGCCCAAGTGTGGGGGATCGGAATGAGGAGAGTTCTGATAAGGAGCTGAAACAAACTTGTTAGCATGTTTGAAAATCAACAACATGGTGTAAAAACAACAAAGGTATAATGTCTACAAGGTCAGTTTTGCAGTAAGTAGCAAGGAAGAAGCTGGGGCGTCGCTGTCATGCTAGGTTAGCATAACAACCAGAATGTGGAAACTGAGACTGGCTGTGGACAGGCGTCGAAGAGTCACACATGAATATAACTGGACAAATATAACCCAAAAAAGACCCCATGGGCGAAGTCAAGCGTGGTGATCCAAATCCCCGACTTCAGCTGTGCTACCAAAACCCTGGACATCCACTTGTTTTTGCTAGCAGGTTTTGCTCTGCCCACACCAGGTGAACCGGTCACCTGAGAGATGTATCATTTCGTGTTTATTTAGTGACTAAATCGGCTAACTAATGTGTTTCATAACACAAATAACAGTGTTTGTTATTATAAACAAGGGAGCCTGCAGGCGCTAGGACCACACAAAAGCTCCTACACTCCTGCTCCCACTACTCTAACCTCTTCCCTCGATACTGATGATTTAATGATAAAGCTGATCTGAAAGTGGTGAGAAAGACAACAAAGCCGGTGTATTTTAAAGAAATGAAGCTCAATCCCTTCCGATCGTCACAACTCCTTTTCTCTCCGCTCTTTAGTCACTGACTGCCACAAGTGCAATATTGTTGTTTTACCAGACTGTCTGAGCAGATCATGTCACAATGTTTAGCTTACATAATGCAATGTCATCTGGTGACATTAGAAAAGGGGTCTTTTTGGAGGCTTGGCACAATTACACTGCCGAGAGTGGGTAGTTAATTATTGGGGCGATGCTTGTGTGTTTCTGCTGAGGCTCAGTTTTGTTTATAAAGAAGATGACACATGCTGTTTCCTCGTGGTCTCTTTTTTCCCTCCAAAAAGCTGAGGAGAATTGGCAAAGAAAACCTGTCCAACACTTCCTCTTTATAAGATATTTTTAAGCCGGGTGTTTATTACGCCACATCATTTAAAGATATAGTCAAGAAGCATTACACAATTCAGTGTAACTACAGCAGGCTCTTAGCTAGAGGGGCGTCCCATCATTAGTGCCTGTCTAGTGCCCTAATTGTAGTGCCATCATACTGGTTTCCATGTAAAGGATCTTTCTCCCCCAGTAAATTCACTGAATTAGAAATTCTCATGCCTTCATGGAGCCACGTTTTTTCCATTGCAGGCGCCATATTTGTTTTGAAATCTTGCATGGTGGCGACACTGTATTTGATTGGTTGACGCGGTATAGAAGAGCTCTGTCTCAAAACACGAGCTAAAAGCCTGAACTATAGGACTGTGTATTGGCATGACTCAGGCGATGCAATACGTATTGTGGTACAGGGGTGACAATACAATATATCACAATTTATTACGATGCCATAAGAGTCCCAATTCTTCAATCTATTGTAATGTTTCTTGTATTTTAATAACAAGCCTGTATTTTCAAGTGAAAAAAAAAACAAAACTAGTTTATTGTTATGAACTCCAGTTGGACACTCATTTACATTTCACAGTAAAACAGATGCAGGAACAGCTGCTTTAATCAGCATCGCGTTGTTTCAGAAATGTGGACTGTCTGCTTCATAAACAAACAATGAATTCCTGAAGTATATAAAAACATGTCTAAATGAAGACCTTCTAACCCCTGATCACTGGCAAGATCACGCTACAACAAGAAGCAGGATGCTGTAGTACTACTCAAAAATACATCAATGAAAATATTGGTAGTCATCAGATATCGTAGTATTTGAGCATTTATTTCTTACTCCTTTATGTAACAACCTTTACCCGTGTGATGTCAATTTTCATTTTCAGCGCCAGTGTCGGAACCATCAAGTCTTTGTTTTTCTTCTTGTTTCATGTCATGCTCAGTGGAAGAATATCTTTACCGAAGACACTATTTACTTTGAAGATGCACGTTCTTGGTTGGTCTGTCGAAGCAGCAGCTGGCAGAATGAAATGATAGATGGGTTCTGGCTCTGTAATGGCATGCTTGTGTGATTCGGATTAAACAGTCTACCTCTACAGCAGACTCATAACATTGTCGAGCAGGTCCTTAAACTGCAGATTGGTACAGGAGTGTTTAAGAAAGACACTTGCAACTGCAAGACTTCATAATCTGCATTTTTCTCACAGTGGACAAGTGATTTGTTTCTAGTATTATCTTGTTTAGTTTTACAAGCCCTATAAAATTGCTTATAATGCTCTCTCTTATTGTGACAACTATCTTGTCCCTGAACATATTTGTATAACATGTGTATAAATGCTGCTTATACGAGTTGGTACTCAAATTCTCCAACTGTATATCGCTAGTTTCAGATTTTTAAAAAATGTGCAAAAGTGCACCAGGATAAAAGTTGCACAGCTTTTCAATTCAGTGCTTTTATTCATTTTTTGCAGGGAAAAAATAGCATTTTGCTGAGTGTAATTCATTATTGCTATACACCCTCTGGTCATGAGGGTTGCTGTCCACCACAAACTCACCTGTGGTATTCTTGAATTTCCCTATTAGTGCAGTCTAAGCTTTCCGTTAATTATATCTCTGTTGCATTAAATATGAAGTGGTTGACGAATACGGTTGTAACGTTATGACTTGTTGTGTAATAACATGTATGGAGTTACAGCATGACTGATGTCTCATCTATTCTGGAACTGGGTGGAGATGCTTATGACAAAGGTGTTTCAGACTAGCCACATCTATTCGATCAGAAGGGTCTCCTTTATAAGCTTGTAAAGAATAAGCGATTTTTAGTGGTTGAAAAGGGGCGACACGTCAGACCATCATTTATTATAGATGAAGCTGCAGGGATCTGTATGAAATACTACCAGAAGAAGACCTGAATTCACACTTCAAGCTGACATTAATGACCCCTTCAGCTACCTGAGCCTTTGGTTGTCATGACAACGCACAATGTGACGTGTTTCTCCTTTCATAACTAATGGTAAATTGATAAATAGCGTCACCGTTGGAAAGTGGTGCGGGCAGAACTTGACTGTGGGGAATTGAGCACAGAGGGCATTCACCTCTTTGTGTCGCCGGTCCAGCTGTGCTTAATGAATTCTATGGTGATTACTCCAGTGCCTATTTTTGGAGGGGTTTAAGACATATCTGTCTTGACCCACATGAGATGAGAACAATGTGCACTCAGAGGATTTGGAGCTCACTGATTTTGAATCTTACAGTCTGGGGTTGAACGTGCAGGTATGATAGTGGAAAGTGTACAGAACAGTCACTGGAAGATTGAAACTTTTTTTTTTTCAAATTTAATTTTGTACATTCTTAATAAATGATCATTTGCCTTCCTCAGCACATCATTTTAGCTGTTGCTAGCTTTTAGCTAAGTGGTAGTTCCATTGAGATCAAGTAATCCTCGCATTGTGCTCATGCTAATTGTAAAATAGCTAGCGATGTTTTCAATGGAAACATGGTAGACACAAAAGTAATAGTGACAGCTCAACTTTTTCCCCTTGAGAACCAGTCAATACTGATCAACTTCAATACCTTCTACTTGTCACTCAAAAATGAGTTAATATTCTTTATGTATGTGAACTGATTAATACTGACACCTGTGACACCACACCACTGAAGTTGTGTACAACAGCTTTGGCTTTATTAAAACACAGCTTTTCATGGCATTAATAAAAATGTGACTTGGCAAAAATGTTCAAATAATTAAAAAATCAATAACACATAATGGCATTTTTATGGATTGGATCGGATCAATGCAGACTGCTACCTATAACTGGCAAAACCTAAACCCCAGAAAACACAGACAGTTTACTTAGATTGGATTTAAATGTCAACATTCCTGTCCCAGCTACATAGGGTGAGAGGCGGCGAAACCCTGGACTAGTTTGCACAAGTAGGAGGAAAGCTTAAATCCTGTTCACAATGTTCTCTTCAAACATCTACTTCCAGTTGTTGTATTTAGCTTCAGCCACGTTCACTTTCTGTGAGACCATTTGACTCTGCCTGCGCTCTCCTTCCACCTCGCTCTCCATCACTCTATCCAGTTAATCCCTAAATATTTAATTCATTAGCCCTCAGAAGAGTAACTCTTTGTAATCTTACGCTTCACTGACTACCACTGGCCGTAGCTCACCCATCAAGGTCTCCTGGTCCAGCATCTGATATAAGGTAGTGATCACAACAGGTATTTATCAACTGTTCTTTCATTCGCTGTGTTGTTGAGGGAAGCCTAAATGTCAAATGTTTCCGGGGTGCAAAAGCAACAACTAAAAGCAATATATTGAGTGCGAAGCGGGCCTTTAGATGGACACATGGGACTTCCCCTTCCTCACTGTAATATTTTCTGCTATTTCTGGGCAAGGACAAAGATCCAGGGCGGGTGAGGGAGAGGCAGATAATGTGTGCCAGATTTCTGAAGCGTGTGTTTCTTCCTGCTCCTGTGGTGCTGCGCATGAATATATGTGTGTGTTTGTGTCGTACAGTCTGAGGGTCACTCAGCAAGACTGCAGCTCCGCTCTTAGTCATCCTCACACCTCTCTCCCTCGTTACCTGACTGTCCATCTGTCTTCTTGTTTACCACGAGGAACAGATTCCCCTCTGCAAGGAAATTTAAATATGTAAATGTGAGGCTATATTTAATTGTACCACGAATAAACGCTCAATAATGAGGCGTCGCAGCATCATGCAAATGTTCTATACATGCTGAAATAGACTGAGGTATCTCCAATATACGCTGATGAATATTTTAAGGCTGGCAACAAATATCTATCTTGACAAACCTTCCTGTTTATTGATGCATTATTTGCACATTTATCTCTCGGTTTCCAATGAATTTACTTATTGAGTCCAAATTATCAGGCACTCTTGAGTCTAAATTATATAAATAAATTATAAATGTTATTACCTGCCATTGTAATGATTGATATGTTTGGGTGAGTCACTAATAAATTCAGTAGTATTTATATAAATATACTATTTGTATTTCCACTTTCCCATGTGTATTATTAATCCAGATTTATCCTCCGCTTCATCTCCTAATGATTTTTTTTTTTTTTACATACGTAATTCAGTAGCATAAATCGTCTATAAAACCACGTCATCACAGGCACAAATACCAATTCAATCATTTCAATCTTTCGCCACCCTGCATCATTTCCTGTGTTTTCTCAGTTTGTTTTCAGCATTAGTGGTGCAGTTCGCTGATGGTTGCGCAGCTGTGTGTCCTGGTCTTTCCCAGCCTTGCAGCTTTGCTCAGGGCAAATTTTAGCTACAGACTTCACTGGGGAGATTCAGATATTTGCCGCCATGTTTACTCTGGCATCTGTGTGGCAGAATGGAAGGAATCTTGTCTTTTGATCTGCATTAATAGTCCTGAGAATCTCACTGCGGAAATTAAATCTGGGAAAATATTTTTTTATTATTATTATTCTGTTGTGTTTGTGTAAGGGTATGTTTTTTTTCTTCTTTCTATTGCCTTTCTATTTCACTTCAGTGATGTTCATGTTCATCTTCGGTATGAAGGTTTCATACTCATGCTTTTGTTTGTCTGATCACTTGATGTGTATTTTAGCCAGGATCAGCAGCAGCTCTTTCAGGTCAGAAATAGTCAACTATTCATAAAACCGCACCCCACCTGGCAACAGAGCGCAGGGGAGCACAGAGCTGCTCTCACAGACCCAGACTACACACACATACTGACTATACCTGCTGTGTGTTTAATAACACCCGGCAATCTGTTTCCACATCCACAACGTTACAAGCGCGTGATTACTGCAGTGTTATTGCAGACTGTAATTCAAACTAAATGTCAGAGTGATGGCGAAGCCTCGAGAAGTCAGTAACTCAACAGCTCTTTGTCCTCAGCTGGCTTCATAAACAGTCACAGAGACGAAAACTTTTTAATATTTGATGCCAGGTGTAAAGGGGGAATCACCTAAAAGCCAAAATGTGCTCAAAAGGCCGACTGGGAGGGAAGCAGTTATTTAAAATGACAACCTACGCAGCATTTTAATCACCTCAGAGCTGAGCTACACAGTTTCAGGTGTGAGTTAATAAATTATAGCTAGATTTTTAATCATAAATTAGTCAGCTATATCTCGCATAGATGGTCTGCTATAATAACACAACATAGAGCTATAGTTTCATCACAACCTAGATTACATAAAAGCATTTCTTCTGTCTTAAGAGGTTTGGCATCAACTTCTTTTTTAATACCTGCAGGCTTCCTCATTTTCAGAGGTGTCATTTTCATAGAATATTCACACTAAAAATGAAACATCCAAAGAAAAGGTAGAAAAATGGCTGTTATGTAAAACGACCTTCAACATAGTAACCACTAAAGCATCTTCAGAACCTTATTTTGTTGTGCCCATTGTCCTTGGAACTTTGGATCTTTATCCAAATGGATTCATTATTGACTCCTTCTGTTTTATTTATTTATTTATTTTTGCCTGGATACGAGTTAAATCAGTCGATAAAATAGTCTTCAAGGGCAACCACTGCCACTAACAGTACAGATCAGCACTGACTTGATGACCCATAATAATCCATCATTTATTGCTTTTTAAATAAGGTGTAATGAAATTTAACAAGAGGAAAGACAAGTGGAAGTGCCTCTGAGAGGATAGAATCTTTCCATCACTTCTGCATTTTCCCTTTCACTGAAATATAGTCCTGTCTGCTTTTAAAACCGCCATAAGTTATTAAACACTTCAGAGAGCCCGAGTGCTGACCAGATACAGTATCTACATCGTCGTTACGTGGTCGCTTTCTTTCTTCCTCATTCTTCTTTCTTGTACCACAAACCCCCTCCCAACTTAAAAAAAGAAGTTGCTATTTCAGGTAAAAATGGTGTCAGCGCCTTGAATAATGAAATGTGGGTGGCAAGTGCAGTGATTATGGGGAATATAAATTGTAAAGTTTGACTCGCTTTGATTCAAGATTCAATATTGAATGTGACTAAATCTGGGATGGAAACAAAATGGGATGCGTGGGAGTCGCAGGTGCTAATTGAAACCATCTTGCTGGGGGGGAAAAAAAAAGGCTTCATTTGGCCACAGCTGCTGCCTCATCTTTCGCGCTTTTCCACCAAATGGTCAAGTTCTGCTCTTGACAGGCTGAGTAATTGCTCCACACAAGGTTGGAAGTGGACCTGTGGATTCACTTACAGAGCTCAAAAAGGCCTGGCAGGCGTTGTGCTGCCTCCCTCACACGAGTAGCATTAATCAGCAAATAAAGAGGCCAAAGCAACGAGTCACTGCTTCATGCTGGATTTTTTTTTTTTTTTTTATGATGAGGCTACATGACTGTGTTGCTCAGGGGCTAAGCTGCTAACATTAGCGTGAGTGTGCTTTGTTTGTATATGAGAGTGCGATTAGCTTTGCCCAAACAATAAAGCCTGCATTAGGTTAATATTTTATTAGGACTTGTGCTGCGCTTCTGGTAAAGAAGATAGTGACAACCACAAAAGCTTTTCTCACGCTTGCTTTGATATAACTTCTTGATAAATAGGCGCTCCATTTGCAACTAGAAGCCATCTTGGATTGTATACTCGACGTGGTGAGTATTCTCCCTACGTCTGGTTATGTCACTGGAGGTGTGACTGGGAATTTCCCAGTTACAAGCTCGGCTGGAATGGTCCTCCTACCCCATAGCCACATAAGCTCATTGTAACTTGTCCGGATAAAAGCAGCTTCTTAATAAACAAGCGCTCGCATCTACTTCCTGTTCACCCTCAGAGAAGCCATCTTGTCTTACATAGGCAGGGTGATGAGGATTTTCCGACGTTCCGACCCAGTTACCAGTGAAGTGAATGGAGTTCCGAACACACCTGTAATACACCCTTAAAGGAGATTTAAACAAGCTTTCATCCATTACCTTAAGTGAGACGCAGGTGGGTGGAGCCTAGCCGCATAGTCAAAGTTAAGTGGTTTCAAGCTTAGATTTAGCTGACTGCTTTAGATTAGATTTTGATATCTTCACTTTATGTTATCAGAAACTAGGAAAGAACTATGAACCCACTCTAATTCCACATGACACATGAAAAATTATCAACATTCCAGAGTTGTCAAAAATTGTTAGTCCTGTCTGAAACTCATTTTTAAACTGACAACTGACAACACAACAAGACGCTATGTCTTGTTGTGTTGTGGAATGCTTGAATCGCTGTGCCAGACTTGAGACTTGCTTTTTGTCTTTGTACTTTAAGCATCACAGCGCACAGGTCTGTGTGAGTGGTGATAACATTCAATGAAAAATTTCAAAACTGTTCAAGTTACTTGAACAAACAGATAAAAATTCAATATTCCTGAAATGTTTACAATGTCAAAAGATTAGAAACCTTTTTTGTCCTCATGTTCCATGGTTCTAACACAGAAGCATCTCTGCCCTTTAAATCCCAGCTGCCTGAGCATGTTACTGTCAAACTGTTGTTTTGGTTTCTTGTATCATTTACTACCTGTTTTCCATGCTTGAAAAGGGCAACATGATTCATCTTAATTTCAGTGACTCAAGTTTTAATACACAAAGCCCCTTCACAGTGCATGAGTGCATGATTCATACTACTAACTGAATTTACTGTGATTCATGCCACTCTGGCAAGACACAGCGGATTTGTTTTGAAACGCTTTTTTTTGTTTGTTTTTTTTAAAGATGCTTTAACTCACGAGGATAGAGTTGTGACTTTATGTTCTAACACACGTGACAACTATGTGGCCACACAACGGCAAGAGGAAGTGGCAATCACCATCAAAATCTATTGCCGCAGTGATTTGTAATTTTACTTAAAGAGGAAGTTGCAGAGGACACGACTGTGAAATCGCTGAGCCGTTTATTGCTTTGGGTCCTGCCACAGGAAGTGACCTCATTTGTAAGTTGTATAACTTCTTTCAATGAAAACAGCCAATGCATTCATCAGCAGGCAGGTTTATCCAAAAAAAACCTCTTAACTCAAACCTGTCCAAGTGGGAGGAGTCCACAGGGCAGACCCAGCATTATTGTCGTCAAGAGTAGAGTCTGCAATCTGGATGTTGGGAAATAGACCCTATTGACTTATACCCCGCAGATAAAGACAGATCTTTTTTATTTTCATTGATATCACAAAATGGTGTGCTGATGCGGCTGCATGTTCTCTGTCAAACGCATCCTTGTCTTCACTGGTACAAAGTGAATTTGACGTTAGGATGTTCTGTGCCGCAGGAGTGGAAGATGTACTGACGTTGATATGGACCATCAGCCGGTCCGCAGGGAGCCGACTTGTCCGTGACCTTTGGCCTTGTGTCTCACTAGACAGTGTGTTGAAGCCAGAAGAGCTATTACTGTAGGCGGCTGACTCTCTCTCCCTCCTCTTTTTTTTTATATGTACATGTTAACACCTTCATCTGAAATGCTCTCATTTGTGCGTGTCAGCCTGCTGCTGCACAGACCAGCGATAGTCACACTCATTACTTTACTACTACTACTGCGACACCTGATACACAGACACAGGGGGCTCAGAGCCAGACGAGTGCAGG
This sequence comes from Synchiropus splendidus, assembly GCF_027744825.2. Taxonomy (NCBI): domain Eukaryota; kingdom Metazoa; phylum Chordata; class Actinopteri; order Syngnathiformes; family Callionymidae; genus Synchiropus; species Synchiropus splendidus. Next base: position 5,897,672 of record NC_071352.1, read on the forward strand.
TGATTCATCACTGTCTGGGTGTGTGTTGGAGAGAGGGAAAATATGGGGACAGTGTGTGCTCTTGGTTTATAAACTATATTTATCCAATCAGGCTTGTTTATTTGACTTGAGAGGACACTGGCTTTTCTGCGTGCGTCAACACAAATTTACATGTGTGCGGCCAAACAGGAGCATTCAGTGTCATATTTAATTCAAGGGATGGTGTCACAGTGCTCTCTCCGTGGCTTCCCAGTGTTTGGCAGTGAAACACTCCCACCTATAGTTCGGAAAATTTGATGGCTTTGTCACCTGTGCTATTTTCATATCCAACATTATAACCTTTCGGTTGTGTGTCATGAGGATGCACTGATATATAGCAAATATTAAAATAGATTTTTTGATAGAAATCTTGTATTCATGAATAAAAGAGGATATTTTGAGATGGGAAACACCCACTGTCTGCAGTGTGTCAGCCGCCCTCAGCAATCCAGACATGCATAATCAAACTCAGATCTCGGAGGACAGTCAGTCAAGGTGAGAACTGTCACCATCCATCCACCAGCAGCTCCTCAGTCAGTCTGTAAAAGAGCAGCTTGGAAAAGAAAAAAAAACATTTTAAGGATTTGGAATTTTAATCTGAGGGGTAAACTTTATTTTTCACTCACCACTTTGGCTGTGCAGCTTAATGAGACATCTTTCAGGTTTTCCTCATCTTTTTACCTAATTGTTTTGAATTCCAGTGACGAAAGGAAGGAAGTCAACTTTCCCATCCAATTAAAGTTCCCCTGACACCACCTTTAAACCATGTTGTGAATTTCCCCGTGACTGTTGGTAAAAGCTGTTGTCATTATTTTCATTGTAATTGCTGTTTCTCAAAACAAACAACCAGCTCGATGCCCCTGGAGACTTCCCCCCTCCCCATCTATTTTTTGCATGCAGCATTGCATAATTATTCAAATATGAACACATAATCATGTTCATACATAACACACACATTCATCCCACTGTGCTTTCATTTCTGCACCATTATTTCAGCCAAATGAAGCTAGAAATCTAAACAAAAAGGTGCATGTATTCAAGGTAATATGTTGCTAAGGATCGCTCACATAAACGTTTGGTCTCTACAGAAACAGAATACTGTCAGACCACACATAAGGAGAATAAGGACAAAAGCATGAACCAGCAGATGTGTGTGGGTGCATGAAAGATCGGCGAAGATTCAAGGATGTTCAAATTAAGAGTGTGAAGCCTTTCATGCTCCTAAACTGTAAGCAAAAGCTTCAGACTCAGGTGCGGGTGCTATTATTTGTGAATACAAGCACAGTGGGGGGCAGCAGCGGCAATGCTCAGGGGAGGATGAGTCTACAGATCTTCCTTAATAAGTCTTCACCCCATGTGCACAGGAGATTGCAGTATGTGTGAGGGCGAGAGAGGTTCTGATGAAAAGGAATCCACATAAGTTTCACACGGCTCTTGTCAAGGCAACAAAAATTATGTTGTTGTATTGGCTTGTGACAAATTTGGAGGACAATGACGCAGTTTAGCAGCGAATACCGGCTTCTGAGAACTATGTTTTACACAATATGACACCTCTTAGAGAGGAGCATTTCAGTATACAGTATCCATTCCTGTATTCTGTAATTGTTTTCATTGAGTTGTACTAAGTGATCATACAGTACTTTTATTCTGCATAAATCATTTTTATTCTTGGGTCATCTTACTTAAAATGCATTCATATTTGTTTTACATTGATAGCTTTCACATATTTTTTTAAGGATAGCAATAAAATACAGACATTTTGGTGACGAATAGTCATGAGTAAAATATTGATTAAAATTATTTTTGCCAATGTTGCAGTCCTACTCCGATCAGGAAGTGCTGCCAGTTCTGACTCAGCTGTCGAAAGCAAATATGCATTTAGATGTGTCATATTTTTAGGTGGTGTTTATTTTTTAAATAATCTTTCATGTGCTGGGGTGTATTTTCAATGAATGTAGAGGTCACAAGAGTTTATATTTAAGTTATGTAGTACACTTTTTGATCCTCCAAATGGGTCATTCTTGTTCCTGAAGTTTCAGAAGTTTTATTTCGTCATTTGAAAATTAGCACCTTTTTGACATGAGATCATTGAGAAATAATGCTAAAAAACGGAATATATTTTGTATAACGTGGGGTCCCAAGTCCATTGTGTTTCGGAGAGGGCAGTTAAAAAATGTTGGGGAACCCCTGAATTATCTTTATTGTTGCACCATGTTAACACTGTAATCCCATAATATCTAAGAAAGTAACCCAGAGGCTGCCCTTCCAGGTTGAACCTACTAGAATTGAGGCGTCATTATGGGGGAAAATAGAGGACTAAAATTAGTTAATTCTGAGCTGGTTTGATGTCAGGAATTCAAATTTAAACTTTAGCACAAATGTTAGAGCTTTAACTGTTGCAATGCATTATGGGACTGAGGGAGTTTGGGGATTCAGATGAACATGACATTATCATGCTGATGTATTCATGTCAAGCGTCAGCAGTGGTCTTTGGGCCATGAGTTGGACCTGGTTATATACTGTAGCTGTGTTGGAAAACTGAGTTTGAGGCGTTACCATTAAGAATATGCTTTTAATGATAACTAAATGTATAATAATACGTTGTGATTGGCGGATCATGATGATGTCATCATACTACAGGTGCTCCACTATTCAGTACATTGTCAAATAATATATTCTCGAGGTGACAGAATCGGCCAAACGCCTCCTGTTTTTATCGGCCATGTTGCATTCTGTCACTCATCTGACTGTGAATAATGCAAAACTATAAAGCATCCTGCCATTCATCCCACCTACCTATCCGTATCGCTCCTCTTAGTCCCAGTACTTCGTAGTAATTGAGGGGGCTCCATGTGAGAGGCTGCTGCTTCTACTGCTCATACCCAGATAAATTATTCATGATTACAACCCTGGAAGGAATATTTGTCCATATTATATAAATCATTGTAAAAGAGCCACGATGTCAGGAACCTTGCCTGGGGTTCCCAAAGTGCTCACATTTTAATCACCATCACATGTAATAAGGACCAAAACAAGTCTGCTTCAGGGGCCTGACTGTAAACAAGACACTTCGGCTGTGGTCAACTGCCGTCTCAGAAGAGGGTCTGTCGGTTTAACCACAGGCCGTGTGAGACCCTTGTGAATATTAGAATTATGTTTTGGAGGCTGACCTTGACTATTTAAATGAAAAGTAAAGTGAGAAGAAAGATGAGGAGTAAGCAACTAACAGATACAGTTTCTCTGTAACTTTGACCCCTGAACTCATTCAAAGTTTGATGAGAACTTGACACAACGCCGGAGCCAGGGCCTCTTTTTTCATTGTATGATTCCCCCCGCGTTTTCCATCACTCTTTCATCCCCCGCCCATGTTAATGACAGGAATAGCATCATTCACTATTCATATATGTCGCTCCGCTGTTTGTTTTGGGCAGGTGTGGAGCGTATGGAGGGAATATCTCCCTTCACTTCCCCACCACAGCGGGGTTCAGACCACTTTGTTCCAGCCTCGGCCAAAATCAATTCTAAAAATAACCAAGAGCGGACATACGCTTGCTACTCATCTCCATGCCGCCGTTGTTCTCGCCTTAGTGCCACGGAAAGCTCATAGAGCACTAACAAGGGAGGAAAGGCAATCACCACCCTGAAAGAATACTTCATGTGAACGCCCTCTAATTATTTTTTTTTGCCGAAGAATGTGACTCTATTCACTATCTCCTCACCTTTTCAGTCCTCCTCTCACTCTTTTCTTCTTGAGGTTCTCAGATCAAAGCTGGAGCCATCTTCGTGTTAGGAAGAACTCCATCGGGGGTCCGGATCTATTAAAAATGTCTGGAGGGTATTGAATGCACCGCAGGCATCCTTCCCTCTCTGATCTTCTCTCTGAGCTGCTTCTCCGAGGGTCCTGTGCACTGTAATTCTGTTACCAGTGACCCAGTAGATTAGAAAATCATCATGCTAATCTTATTGGTTTTTAAAATGGAAGCCAATTGTGGATGGCATAAGCAGAATGAATATCATTGTTATGGTTTTTAAATGGCTCCTGAAGCCGCAAATATGTCACCAAATGCTCGTTCAAAGTTATTACCCTCAGGACTTCTACCTAAGGATTCGTTTTATGGGTTGGCAGAAATATTAATACTCTGAGAAGTATTCATACTCACGAGGCCAAAATGGTGTATTGAATATCTTAGTGGAAGTTGTTATCAAGTAAGGAGTTTGAGACTCCTGACAACCCGATTTATTACACTCTATAACACAACTGAAACACAAGCCTGGTTTGTTATGTTATATATCAAGAAGGTTAAGTGATCATTAATGTCTACTCTTCTTCACTCCTTCACAAGTTCCGGAACACTACTGCCTCCTGCTGTCCAAGCTCATTACGATCAGTGACTTGAATAAAAAAAAAAAAATTCAGGTTTCATCTGTGTAATATTCAGTGGTTCAGTAGCTGAAGGGCTAAACATAATATAAATATGAGGTTTTAAATAATGAATAGAAGAAATAATATCATTTAAAAAAATCGAGTGGGTGCGAGGTCATGTCTGTTTAAGGACATTGTACTCAGGCTTATAGATGTCATGCGGGTCAGTAATTGAAATATGAGCTCTGTAACATCCCTTCAGGATTTATATTTTCTATAAGTGATGTACGCAAACATGGTATTCAGCATATTGTTTGATGGTGATTGAGGCTTAGTAGTGTCCATTTAGGCCCGGCTTTATGTACGCGCTGTGTCCCGACGATGAAAACACTTCAAGGCAACGCACAGCCTATTCAGACATAAGCGTAAAATTATGCAGGCAAACACAGGCTTTAATGGCTTCAGCACACACGCACCAACAAGAGAGTGTTTGTGTTGTGTAAGCTGCTTTATGATGCCAAAGCACCTAATCTTCTGCAATTAGGCTGGTGAGACAAAGCCTGCAGTAATTGATCATAACATCCTTGACGATACAGTGTGTCACTGTGTCACCGACGACGCTGCTGCTGCTACGTCGTCTACGAATGAAAATCATAGCAACAGAGAGGATTTTCAGTCCTGTAATAACTACTCGTGGGTGAGTTGTGATTCAGCTCATGACAGGAATGTTGTTGTCATGATATCAAAACTGTAAGTGCTAATATTGAAAATAATGTGCTTTGATGGGGCCTGCAGCTGGTAAAAAATGTTTACCTGCTAAGTAGCTATGAATTGCTAAGTGCTGAAAGGCTTTTCCTGCCCACTGAAGAAGAGCAAACTAACCAAACTAAAATAATTATTGTAAATTCTGGACTATAAGCCACTACTTTTTTCTCGCGTATGGATTTTACTGGCTGAAATCAGATTAAATCAGAGGCGATGAAATCTATGAAATCATAGACTTTTTATTTACCCTTGAAGCACTCAAAATGCGCTGTTTTTGTCCGTGTGTCCACTGCTCCATCAACAGACTCGATCTCCCGGAGGTCTGGAATCAAGAAGCAGCCACTGAGACCAGCAATGCTGTCGGAACTTTGGGCACACGGGCGAAAACAGCGCATTTAGAAGACTTAAATGTGAATGAAAGATGTGAGATGCTGTCTCGAGACAAAGTGCGTTCGGTTCAAAAGTCATACGCAAACACAAGCGAGTCGGATTTTGGCCTGGCACTTGAGGCTGGAGAGCTGCGCCTTCTCTCAGGAAACTCTCCACAGCTTCTCGCCTCAGGTGACTCGCCACTAGATGCCGGAAACTATGTGCACTACTACAGCGTGACTCCACACAAATATGATAAATGCTGGGTAGTAAAGAGTCTGATCGCTGTCTGGGCGGACAACATCGTTCAAAAACACTGAGGTGTGCAGCCAGGAGCTGCTGCAGACTGGTGTTGTGGAGGAGCGCAGCACAGCGGTCTGGGAGTGGAAGATCACCTATTTCCCCATTCTCGATGCTATTTCCTCACTCCTTTAAAAACTAGTTTTGAAAAGCGTTTTTAAGCCGATGCACCACTGACCTGTCTACAGCGCAGACAGCACCACTGAACGTGCGACTTATAGACCAGTGCGACTTATCAATGAATAAGATCTATTTTCCTTAGTGGTCTGTAGTCCGGAAATTGCGGTATTTGTTTCATGTTTCTATTTGGGTGTTTTAAACTTTAATGCTCATGTTTTTGTGTGGATGTATTCAAATGCACATTAAATTAGAATCATTATAATGATATAGACTAACCAGGTCTTCAACTCTATTCGCTTCCAGCAGCTAGAATTCTTACGTCTCATATTGGGACTTCGGGTGTATTTTCATTTATTTTTTTTAAATTGTACGAAGACTTTGGTTGAGATGCTTCTTCTCCCATGAGTCCTGGCTACAATTTGCTATAAGACCAGGACAAAACAAGGCAGCTGTAGATGGGTAGTGATGAGTGTTGATTGACGGCAGCAAAGAAGTACAGACAGGAGATTATGTGTTGTTGCACTCTAAATTAATCCTGAGAGGCAGAGTGGCAGCAGAGAGTAGGGATTACGAACACATCAAGCTCTGATGCTTCTGCATGTAAGCAAACATATTCTTAATTTTTCTCAAAGCAGAGTGGGCAGACCGTGGGAGGGAAGGATTGAACCTTTGACATGTGGGGTGAGAACAAGGTGGCCATAAAGCTGGATTGAAAGCTGTGAGGTCAACAGTGAGTCGCTGGCTAATACGCCCGCTAATATGGTGCCGTCTGATTTCAGCACTCACATGCGACGCTCGCCTTCTCTCTCAGATTTAACAAGGTTGTGGTCTGTTTTTCTTCTCACCTTTGTGAATTAATTCTAAAACGATGAAAGCTGCTTCTGGTGAGAGTGTGCATGTACGCCATAGACTCCATCTGTTCAGAGTTTAAAGAAGCGCAGCGACGTCGTCTTGTGTGTCGCGTCGGCCAGTCAGGAGGCATTTGCAGCTGACGTTTAGGTTGCAGTAGCATGACTAGCTCAAGTTCACAAGTTTTAAGAGGGTTCAAAAACTCATGCTTTGTTGAGTCGACTATTCTTTGAAGCACGTCCAGGCATTTCATGTGGTCCACACAGAGCTTGAAATGCATATCATTGGCTGAAATTGAAATCCAATTCAAGGGGAAACCACACCAATAACAAGGTTACCTACTGAAAATTTTGAATTCATTTTATTTTCTTTGTTGGTTTTGAAGGACCACAAATTTTAATGTTAACTTGACCCATTGATAAGGATGCTAATTATAAACAACTTTTTATAGGCATTTTTTTGCAGATCAAATTGCGGTAAAAACATGGAGGCTGCAGAGCAAATGCCCACTATCATGATGTTGAGACAGAAAAGGTCAAATTCTCTAATAGCTTTAATAACTTAAATCAATTTTTGGTTAAAATCGCTGCTAAAAGCGAAGAACTGGTTGAAGGTGGATGGCACAGATCTAAGATGCTGTACCGAAGTAATAGAAGACACCAGAGTATTTGTACTCGGTCATAAGGATGAAAGCTAGGACATACAATAAAAGATTAACAGAATAGAATAATCATATGGAAAGAAATCCTTAAACCTTATAGTGATGCTTGTATTATACCCGATGTATTTTTTTGTGTATTAATTAAAGAACATATATTCATAATATATTCAGAAAAGGTCATGTCACATTTAATGTTTGTTATAATGCTAACCCTAACATTGAGAAAACAAACTAATGTCTCCTCTGGAGAGGAACATGACTCGTGTTGTCAACACTGAAAACATTAGTTCTGAAGTCATCTGCCATACAAGTCTAGGTACACAGAGGACAGTTGTTAGGGCTTGTAGCATTTTGGGACGTCAGCTGTCAAAACAAGAGCAGCATTGTTTCAAAGTGCGCGTTGAGATTTCTAAATATACAAACATATCTTTCAATAACGCAGCAGGCCGCCATTTTTGCTGAGCATTTCATCCTCATCCTCTCTTCATAACCCAAAGAGATTAATTTGTTCTGTACACTGCCTCTGGCTCAGCACTGCCGTATTGCCAAGAGAATATTAATCTCTAACACTCGTACACAGAAACTCAGCAGAGAGTATTAGAGTGAGATTAGGATTACAATGATGGAATAAATCGTCGTGCTGGAAATAGTAATGGTGATACAGGAGATGTTTGAAAATAAGTGTTTACTGAGTTAAGTTCAGTGTGCAAGAACAGATGGAAAAGCCATTTCATTAGGCCATTCATTTCTTGTTTTATTATTTTGGAAACTGGCAGAGAATGAGACAAAACCCAGCAAATATGATGGTGAGCAAGTGTTCACATGAGCAAGCAGGCAGCTTGACAGTGAGCAAAGCAGACAGATTGTGTGAGAGGGAAAAAAAGGTAATGAGGAATTTCAAATAATGGCAGGGAATAATACAGCCGGGGAAGCGGCGTCAGAGCCAGCACGACCGTCATCTTGTGTTCCAGCTCAAGATGTCCACACTTTTGCTTTTCTCTCCAGAGCGTCCAAATGTGACTGTTGCTGACGTACGAGCGGCGTCAGGTGTCATGCCAGCAGTGTCATGCCGAGTGACACTCGGATTTAAGGCGATCTTAATTTATTGGGAGGCTGTGATGATGTTGATGTACAAAAATTAACACAACACACAAGAAAAGAAGAGAACAGCCTGATTTATCCTCAGAGCCATCAAGAAAATGGTGAGGAACTAGAGAACATATACACAGAATGTGTCTGTTTCTTTCATTGATTCAAAACAAGATATTTCAACTCCATCACTGGGACAGACTCATTCCAATCTCCACTCCGCTGTCAATCAAAGCTCACAGCTTGGTGGAGTCAACAGTCCACAATATACTGCGAAAGAAGAGATGAGATTGTGACGTCAACAAGCCAAAAATCCCCCCTGCCATGTCAGTATTAAAAGTCAAGGCTTTGAACCTCTGTGTGGTCAATATTGTTAGAATACTAAAATAGTATCATGCAGCCACTGACTAGCAGACCATTTAAATCTCCTGGCGTCACTTAAAAAGATTAAATGTGGGTCGGTGAATGAGCTGTAACCTTTTAACAAAAGCGCTGACAATGAACTGAAGACACAAGAAATCCTCTTTTCCTGCTCTCCCTTCCATTTAGGCCTGGAGTTTAAATCCCAGCTTTTTAAATCGCTGTCTGCAGTGAGACACACACACCCTGAAATGTGTGCTGTAAAATGGTTAGCTTCTGCTCTCTGCTGCTCAAATCTCCTCTGCTAATACCAACCCTTGAAATGCACCACCCTGGACTCAACTCACTTTCACTAGCTGCTAGTTATATGCTCCGTTTCACCAATCTATCTCCTCTCAAGCAAATCTTTCATGCACTTTTCCGCTTATTTTAACACGACATTCCATCCTCTCAACCCACAGTCATTTCATTCATGTTTCTTACCTTTGAATCTTTAAGATATGAATACAAAGCCTGTTATGTGTTTATGAATGAAATATTCACTGTTATGTTTATTTATTGTTTAAAAACTGTGTTTATTCTGCTTTCAGTGTGCTGTTTTGTGGTTCACAAAAGGTGCCATGAGTTTGTCAGCTTCTCCTGTCCCGGCGCCGACAAGGGTCCTGATACGGACGTAAGTTGAGATTTTGCCTTACTAACTGTGTTGAGGCCGCTGTAATGGCTTTAACACTTGTATATTCTCTGTGGGTTACTGTTTAGTCTCACTTTGATCTGCCCCTCACTGATGTAACAACAGTCACATCTTTCAATACTAAGACCAACAGATGTCCCGTCTCTCACTGTAAATGATAAGGACCTGCAGCACATCCTGAAGAGGGTGAAGCTCATTAAGTTCAATTTCGCTCATGTTCAAGATGGTGCCATGTCACCTTTTTGTCGGCCCTCCGTCGTGCCTCTTTGCAGACACCTGTCTGTCTGGATGTTTGAAATGCAATGGAATGGAATGTTTTATTCGACCAAGAATCAAAGAAAATGTTGATGACAGTTTGCAGTAAGAACAAAGAGTTAGAAAAGGCGTACTAATGAAAAGTGCATGGTTTATCCTGCCAGATGAAGACATGTCTAACTACAGGCTACCTAAAAGTAATCTGGTGAGGTATTGGTGTAAACCCAAGGCCCACCAAGTCTTTTCACATGACCCAAAAGAGCATACAGTTCAGTTCATTTGTAAATTGTAAGATTAGAGATCTCTAGAATTAATCTGAAAAATCCAATCCTTCTTCTGAGTGGTGAACAACAGTAGTGCTGTATGGTAAAATTACCCCGTACTGTAAGAGGCATTTTGCTTGGACTCCGATTTCCTGTCATAAACTGTGACAGCAAAAATGTTACATTTTGGAAGAATGTATGGAACAGTTGTCCCTTTCATTGGCATATTTCTTTGCTTACTTTCACTTCCCACGTCTCACAGAAGAAAACAGTATCTGCAGCAAGCCAACACATGAATCTATGATGCAGTATTTATGGTGGCTCTTCTTATGATGGTTAGCCATGCTGTTTATCAAGTGGCGCCCTGGTGGGCAGTGATGTCTCACCATATATTCAGCTTCATTACCAACACAATGAATAATAGATCCTGCCGCTTTAAGGTTCGCAATATAAAAGCTATTAATGTGCAGTTACTTTCACAGTGTAGAAGCGTATGAGGATGAGACCAATTAAAGACCAAAGAGCTGTATTATAGTTGAAGTTCTCAAGTGGAAAGTTACACTATATATATATGTATGCGTGCTCACATCTACCTTTTAATTTTTCCCTTTGAAACAGGCTCCTTTTTCCATGCCTTCTCCCCAAACTGAAGCTGTCCAGGTTCCCTCCACTCTAAATGATAAGCTCAAAAAGCCAATTAGACACTGGTGTTTCAGCTTCACTAGACTGAGACACTCTCTAATGACTTTTCATTCAATGAGCCAATTACAGACACGCTTACACCTATAAACTCTGAAGGTTTAATGAGTCGATTGTCTTAATAACCAGATTAAACACTCAGCAACAAAGCTGAAGTATTTTTAGGCTTAAATGTGCCAGCTTTCCTTCATCAGAACGTTTATGAGGGAAGCTGTCGGCTTCCAGGTGAATCTCAACTGCGATTTTGTTCCCGTCTGATGTTCCAGCTGGTTGTCTTCTGTTATCGCACTTTCTTTTTAACATCCATTCCTCATGTTTCTCACGTTTGAGGCCTCGTTTTAAGCATCACAGTAGGTCCAGCTACTTGTCATTCAACTCTAGGCTTGGTTTGTTTTCAGTCTGTCAGTTTCTCCTCTCTCCCTGTTTTTCAAACACACATGCCGACACTCTGAAGAAAAGTCTTGCAGTTTATTTGATTGTTCAACAACATGGCTTTCGTCATTATATTATACAAATATTGCAACATTTTGGAATAAATGTGATGATCATGATGATGATAACTTTTCATTTGGTTTTTGTTTAAATACTTTATCATGCTTTTGTAAATTTGAATCACCTTTTTATGTAATTAATGTTATATATTTGTTGACCTAAATACTGTATTTAATTACAAAGATATGTATAATATTACAATTTGTCAGTTTTCTTTATTCTAATCCAATTGTATGTAAAAACAACTTTATTCTCTTATTTCTCCAGTGCTTTTATTACTAATATTGCCGTTATAACATTGTAATAACCTTATGGTGACAATTCATTCATCATTAATTTTTTGATCTGGAATCACAAAAATGTTTTTTGATCTAAAAACAAAATAAGAGTGTATTTATGGTGTCCTGTCCCAATAATGAAAAAATAATTATAATCTTTTAAAAATAAGTGAAATAACTAAAGTGAAAAGTGAAGTTTCTATTTTTTTAATATATACATTTTCATAATGTATTTTAAGAATAATTCCTCATAACATCTACCCCAATGTGTAGACTTTTTTTTTTCAGGAATCAATGTTCTTTTCTTCTCTCTTAAGAGTTTTACTTGCCCAATCGCTACATTTATAAATGCTTATGGTGCATCTTTAATTGCCCATAAAGGCATTTTTTGTTGTCAAAAGTCACATTGCATCTCTGATGGACGGCCCAGGTTGTCCACCACCTGTTGATCTCCAGCCCCCGTAGGCCAGAATAGATGATGATGCTGGGTTGCGTCCACTGAGGTCTGTGTGGTTGTGGCGTGAATTCGTCGGCCGACAGATCCGTCCACGTGGACTCCAAACATGAGGGAGGATAGAGGGATATTCACATTAGCATTTGATTGAAAAGTGTATCTCACTTCCCTCCATGTTTCATTCAACACTTGTGGAAGCGTAGGTGTTACATAATGTGGTGTTATCAGTCAAGGATCACTCTGGAGTGAGTGAATGAAGGTGACTCACCCATAGAGAAACAAAACTCTATTCACAACCAGGTTTCAGGCTTGTGTTAGACCCACACCTCAGACCAGATTTGGTTCTGATTTCAAGCTTCACAAATCACAAACATTATTATTTGGAGACATTGATTTTAATCAAAAATCCAGCTTGAGTTGATGCACTTTCTGTGTGGAGAGATGTGTGTCTTTTATTTGCTCTTTTTATTATTGGAATTCCAGTTGCATATATCTGCTTGTAAAGGTTCCATCTAAAAAAGATTTATTAAGATGCACTGAGTAAAAGGGACCGATGTCTCCCTCAATGTCTAGATCTGGTTATTACTTGCAGAGTTCATTCTATTTAATATCGCGGAGATATTTCTTATCCACATCATTTCCTTATGAAATCCTGAAGCACACATATTAAATTTGATGATGTGCACACACTCAGTCAGTGGATGCCTGAAGTCCCAGAGGAGCCAATGTTGTTGCGTTCCACTTATTTGTGCAGAAAAACAAGGTGTTCATGGCTGGCTGCTTTATTGCTGCACAGCCTGCGTCTTGTATAGGAAGAGGGTAAGATGAAAAGAGAGATACCGCATCACATACCGACACGCAACGACAGGTGATGAGCTGAAACGCGGCAAATCCCTTGTTCTTCTCGTCTCCGGTGCTGCTTTCAGCAGTTGTGACAGCTTAATGCTTCTTTGTTTTCATCCTTAAAGGTTAAAGCCGCTGTCCTCGCGTATTTTACTCCTAGTCCAACACACTCTGTTGGGTTCACTTATGGAGCTTGATGTGGGAAATATTTGAACTTTATTGGCAAATACATTGGAGACTTCAATTCCATCCACTTATCCGAGGTTGTGGGCAGCAATCTGAGTCCTCCAGCCTCCTGGCAGAACACTTAGGTGTTTCTAGGACATTGGTTTTCCTCCAGGTCCTACTCTCAGTTGGAGGGGCCAGGGAGGCACCTTTTCCTACTGACGTCATGTGACCTTCATTGTACATCTGGAATTCCATGTGGGGCCGCATATAGTGTGACTGCTGTGAGGGGCTGAGGAGGGAGGAAGATGAAAAACAGGCAGAATATGCTGGGAAATGGTGAAATATTTATTTAAAAAAAAAACATTGGGGAAAAAAAAGTAAAAACAAATATATCAACGACTATTATAACATTGTTTTTATACGTGTTATTTTAAAATGTACAATATAAATCGTCAAAGGACTCAAAATATATTTTTTTAATTTTTTAAAAAGAAATTCTTGTAAAAAAATGAAAAATAAAATGAAACTAGGTCATAAAACAAGATATGTTATAACTGAGTAATTAAAATCAATATATGAGTTCGCATCCGCATCCGTTTAATACATAAAAGTGTTTTTGATGAGTTAACATTTTTAATTTCTAAGGTAAAAAAATACCTGGAAGAAACACAGTAAAAGGTATTTGCATTTGAGAGGGTGCACTTGAATTATCATGACATCATTTAGTGGTTCATTTGGCCTCAAAATAATGTTGATAACAATATCTATTATCAGCTATAATTCCTCAGACAAAATATCATCTGGCAAAATGGTTATTTAAAGTAGAACTAGTAGTTTCAAAGTTACTCTGACCACATTATGGTTATGTGAATACAGTCAAAGGGCCCGATGTTTTGCCTTCTGACCAGCTAAATTAGGACATGCTCTTGGAGTCACTAAAATACTGTGTTTTGTACAGGAAAATATTTTTTTTCTACTGCGCAGAGAGTGGCAATCTCCCCGACCTTCCGAAGACAAATCTGAAACCTGCAGCACTGGCTTTCAGAACCTGCCACAGCGGCTTACACCATGCCAAATCTCTCGTCGAGCTAATGCCAGCGAGCATGATCCATCTTACGGAATCCCTCAGAGTGACATCACATGGCTCGGCGATGACTCTCTTTGGTGACTAAATACTACATACATGAGCGAGAGGGGTCAGCTAAGAAGACCAATATCTGTGTGTATGTCAAGAGCCCAGATGAACAGATCACAGACGTCACGTTATGTAACGCAGATACTCCGAGGGGGATGTGAGGCTGCCCGTCAGTGAGGAATCACAATCTGTCGCGCTGTTAAGTAGTAAGCAACTGTAGCGGGCCGCTTCAGAACCACCATATTCCCTTCTCTTCTGCTGATGTGTTGTGAAGCTTTTTGGATCATAAACACCGATTGGGAGGCTCAATCTGCTCTCTTGTTGCAGTAAATTGTAAATATCAGCACTAAAATCGAAGCATAATATGAGCGAGCAATATATCTTTTTGCGGAGATAAAACTATGCTGAGGTCGGCGATTTGCATAAACACGCCAAGTCGCTCCCACCTAATTACACAGCAAATGTGCAGCTGTCATCTTCCACAGGAATAAATCTAAAAACGTGACGCTTGTTATTCCCCCTGTCATGTCGACCCCTCCTGCTGGGAATTAAAATATCGTCACGTCGGATCACGACACGATCAAATGACAAATTCGCGGCAGTTTAAATGAGCTAATGCCGAGGAACGCCGTGTCCTTAATTGGCCTCTGCTGATGTGACACTTGTGTGACAGAGATGGGTGCAGATGTCTGAAGATTCATGTGAGCTAAATAGTCCACACAGCATGGAGCCACACTTATACTCGACCCAATTCCAGCGAGAGACACAGCACCTGCAGCTTCAGGCTTAAAATATTCTTCCAGACCCACTCACTTCCACTGGGATACGTACAAGTGAAAATATTAATGAATAATGAACCAATATTCAATTGATCTAGGTGGGTATGTTGTCTATCACCTGTGGTTTTGAGTGCAGCTCAATATATGCCCAAAAAGGGAAATTGAGTTTCGCTTGCACCCTTGTGTTCCTGGTGAGTAAATTGCCAATAGTGAGGGGAGGAAAGAAAACTGTGGGGGAAATTGACAGGCGCCTCTTCAATAATGAGGACACTGAAGACAGAGTCGATGTGAAGGAAATGGACAAAAGAGAAAGTGAAGTTTATACTAGGGGTGGGATTTGATTAAAAAAATGAATGTCATTAATTAGAGAATTTGTGATTAATTAATTTCAATTAATTCACAGTTTAATGGCATGTGAATATTTGCCATTTTTCAATTTGAATGAATATTACTGAATCAAATGATGGACCCAGACTTACATTTAAACAACAAAATATTGTTTATTTTGCATCAGTTTGATCATAACACAATAAATCACGATGGTGGCTATATTCAAGTTTTTATATCGCCTTATTTAAACTAAAGCTCTTTTAATGTCTTGAAAATATTTGTATAACAATTTGAATTTTATAAGGATTTCAAGTCCATTCAGAGTAGAGGAAACCCTGGTCATTGTGAAGTGAAAAACCTCCCTGAACCAAAGCAAACAGATGCTTTTGTTTGCTTTTGTTCAGGGATTCCTCCATGTTTGTTGTTGTTGTTATCATCCTAGCTGCCACGTGTCTTGTGCATCAGTGGGATCAGTGGACCAGGAACTCCTGCACTTACAAAGGTTCCCTGTTGTCTGGAGAGAAAACTGTTCAATTCAATTAAATGAAATCCACTAAATCCATTAAATTCCACCACTAGTTTATACATATATGTGCTATTCTCATCTGACTCTTATAACTCATAGGGTTTTGAGTTGAACTCAATGTCTTGGAAGAGAGGGAATTCTGTGTTAGAAAAACAAGTTTTCATTCAGTGCCGTTTATTATCAGCTCCTTCACTAGCTCTTAGTGTTACTTCCCCTCATCAGTAGCTCATTTCTAGCTGAGACAAGCCAAGCAACCAGAGCAGACTCAGTGGGGCTTCTGTTCTGTGGCTCAGCCACCAGCTGACACCGGCAAATGTACACCCCTGTTTCAGCCGTCCAGCACAGCGGTGGGTGTGGCACCAGTTCGAAAGTATCTGACTCACAATGCTTGAAAATCAACATTTTGCCTTCACAGCTTGTCGCCAGGGCTAGTTTGGAATTTATCTGGGAAACAAGAAACTTTCTTTCGTTGGCTTTGGTGTCGGACATAAGTGAAGCAAAGCTTGTGCCTCAAAAAATGTAGCTAAACAATACATCCTTAATCAGAGCCAGAGCAGGTTCTCATTATTGATGTGCTTCCTGAAGACTTCTAATTTGTTAACCTTTTCACATCACAATCCACCTGCTGATTTTCATCAGCTCATGCTCGGGGTCTTGAAGGTCTGTCTCAGTTAGGCATGTAAAAAAGCCGGGATGTGCGCCCCAGTTATGTCAGCCTCTTCTGTGGATGAAGTTAAAGAATAAGATGAAAAAAAATCTGACTTTAGTTTATCTGACATGTTTACCTCTCCAGGATGAACACGCTGTTTTCCTGTGACCCACTGTTCTTCGCACACAAACCTGCTTTGATCTGTTCTGACTGGAATTTCCTCGATTTCAAAAGTACTTTTATGAGCACTTATAGGAAGATGACGGTTAATAAGTTACATGGCTCATGTTTTAAACTTAAAATTAAAATTAGCAGTCTCAAAACATGAGTCATTTTAAAGGGTTAATCTGAAAAGTAATCTCCAAAGTACTGTCGAGGCATCAATCTGAAACCTCAATTGACAAACGTTTATGGCCAATAATAATAATAATATTTGTAATAAAAAGAATAATACTAGTAATAATGTCTCATGAGTTTGGTTTAAATCATTTACAAAAGGTCTTTGCAACATAGCTAATATTAGCTTTACTATTATAATGCCAAACGTTTTAGTTTAACATTGCTGAAGTAAATTAGATCTTTCTATGATTTTAAGACTATTTATACGTTAGAAGCCTTCACTTCAACCCTCAAACCCCCTGCTGCATCTTCAATCCAAGATGGCTTCTCTCAATGTAAACAGGTAGTATAAGTTTTGAGTCCATCAAATACGCAATACACAACTGCGTTCACCAACATTCCTATCTTGTTTTCCGATGGAACACACTGGCTGTAATTCCGAGCTCCAACTTCCCACTTCCGATATCACTGGAATGTGTCAGACTCGGATGACTTCATCTTTGGGAAAAATAAATATAAAATATCAACCAACCTCCACTGGTCGACCAAGCAAGGAGAGGCTGTGTTTATCTATTGCAACCTTTACACCCCAGTGGTTTTCTGTTGAGTTAAAGCAGTGTTACATTTTCAAACTGTTTTCGTCTTACCTTCTCATGCCCTTTCCGCAAATGTTGTAGGACATATATTTGGATTTTGTCCTCATTTGATGTTCGGGCATGACACAGAAGGCCGCGCGTAATTGTTGGATAAACGCACTCTCATTTACTTCAGACAGACTAATGGCGGTGTCAGGTCCGTCCTCCCCGGGAGGGTAAAATGCAGAAGATGAATAGTCCTCCAACTTGCACTCTCAGCAGGTGAGCAAGTCTCCAAACGGCCTGTCTGCCGTGTGAGAGAGGAGGAAGTGCTGCACGGGCTAACCTGGTTTCAGAGTCATTATAGTCTCCCTCACTATATAGTAATGGATATTTTGGGATTTATCACCGACAAGTTTTTGTCACAGATGCAAATTCTTCTGTTGGCATTTGCTTTTGCAAGCCAGAACAATAAATACAGAAGTAACCTATGGGTTTCCCAATCCTCTCATTCCCTTCTTTTAGAGGTACATCACTTGGTTTGTGCATCTTCTGCACTTTGCTTACATTGTCCCTCCGTCATCAAAAACGCGGCTACAATCACTGACCAGGGACCGCCATCTTGCTTTGCTCTCATAATCTGCAGGTTCGCTCTGTCTTAATCTCTCGTCTCAGCCGTCATGACTGAACCGGTGAGACTTACGTCATTTAGTTCCCATTAAGTAACAGAACCCAAACGCTTGCATATGAGCATGAATTTGTTTTCACAGTTTAAAAGCAAAAAGTGTTAAGATGTGATATGGGGCCGGATAACTGGAGGCGAAGGGGCGCCACACTTTGCTCAAGACTGATGCAGTGAGGTGCTACAATGCTGTTGGTATTGACAGTGTACAATAACCAAGAATCAGGTCCACACTGAATGCATCAGATGGCCTATTATGAATCATTGTTAGAGTGTGACATTGTGCAAGCACACGTGTGTAGGCGTGTGCATGCTCCCGTGCCTACCTAAACCTGCGTGAGCGTGGTCTCTGACAGACTGGTAAACAGTGTGTGTTTGTGCGTAGACGGCAGCCAGGGAGGTGACCTATTCCTCAGACTGGAGGTGGAGGCAGCTCAGTGTTTAATGTCACCGCTGGGGAGGGGCTGCAGGAGCGACAAAATCTTATGGGAAGCGCTGTGTCCATGGTGTCGTTTGTCCATGTTTTATTTTGTCAAAGACACCTCCATGAGGGCGTTGTGACCTCCCTTGCCATTTTGTTCTTCTATCATGTTGAAGTATGAGGTTTTTAATGGTAAACCATGTTGTATTTAAGTGTAGGGAAAATCTTGTTCTTTTTGGTGAATTTGTGGCTTTATTTCTGGCAAAGAGCAGACAGTCTGTCCAGGGTGTCCATTAACTGGACTAGCGGGCGTTAAAGTGACAACAACGCATCTCTCAGTGTGAGGATGATTATAGTTTATGTAAAACCATGTGGCCATAATTCATTGTACACTTCAGTGGCCTATTGTAGTGTCACAACTGTAGCCAGAGCCGCAGTGTGTCGGATAATAACAACCATTTTCATTCTCCCTCGGCATCTTCAATATGACTCAATTTAAAAATATTGATTCTAACAGTCGTCAGGTCAAGAAGGGACTGCAGTTATGGGGAAATGTAACTACCATTGACATCGCAGTAGATCTCAGATGGCACAGTTGTACGGGTTTAATCGACCCCCTTCCCTGGAGGTTATCCTCTCCTGAACATCAGTGTGCTCTATAGTACTCATTAAAACCGAGTCACGCTGCTCCACTATCTCTTTGTCCAGTAATCACTGCCATTCAGTTCGAATAGCGTCGCCGTTTCCTGAAAACAGACAGTTTGTTCTACCAAAACAAGACAGTTCATTCTCTCCACAAAGCGCCAGGGAAGCACGCCCTGCTGTGAGGCGTTCACTTGCTCTCAAAGCCACTGCAGTCTGTCAGGCACATCAGCGGGTGTCACCTCACTGGTCTTCCTTCCGCACACTTCCTCCCCGCTGTCCTTACTCTCTGGTTCATCAGACAATTTTAGATGATGTAAGGCTCCATCTGAAACACAAACAGCCGCTGGCACAGTCCCTACGGTCTTTTTAGGTATTTATGGATAGAGGAGTGTGCCGCAGCCTTTGCTTTACCCCTGTTATGTTTGCACCCTTGCCATTTTACCTGGGGGTGTTTTTAGGCTTGATGAATCTTATTTGTCCCTAGAGAACATTCTTGCTGTACATCCTTTGTGTTCTCAGGTGGAATAACGGATAAGTTTTCTCCCCAGTTTGAACTGATATATCTGTAAAGTTAGTCCGGCCAAGCAGGACGGGTGACTGGATCTCCCGTAGCGCTTTATATTTATGGAGGCCGCTTTGACTTTGTCCCTTAATTCAACTGTATGGACCTGTTATAGCTGACATCATAAAAAAATGTGCCTGCATTTTAACTTATAGCTCCCGCTACATAGATGTGTGTTAAGAAAATGTGTGTTTTCAGTCCTTGTTGCATGTCCAGTTGTCAGAACAACTGTTCTTCTGTTGCCTAAATGCATACGTTATTACTGTTTACAACCTCGGAACAGCCTCTTCATTCATCCTTGTAACTGCTCATACTATTAGCATACGAAGCTCACACAAATTTCTGAGAGCACTCATTCTCACTCCCATCAATTGAACCCCAAAATTGAACTGACAGAGCACTGTTGTGTTACAAACACAGCAATGTTCAAGCTTGAAAATCAGAAGGGGTACTTCTTCGTTGTTTGCAAGAAGATACCGAGAAATACGGCGGCGCTTACAGGACTGCTTGTGAACTTCATTGCTTTAAATGATGGTGTTGTTCCGGTTTAACATCGGGGTCCATCAATCCCCAGATAACAAAAAGTGAATGAAGTGAATCAATGTTGAAATAACAGCAGGATCAAGTGCTGCCAATTGTTACGCAATTTTGAAAGTAACATCTATTCTACATTGAGTCAATATTGACTTTTCGGCATCAACCAAAAAAACTATTGGATCAAGGTGGGAATGGGTGTTGACAACACTGCCCCCTACTGTCCAATTGTGGTCATTTGAATTTGATTTTTGTTAACCAATGCAATTTCAAATGCTTGGGTATCAAACCATAGGCACAGAAATAATGTAGTCAATCATCCTGAGCAAAACCGAAAACCGAAATATAAAAGGATATGAGCTGCTTAGCAGAGTGGAACTTTAGTTCTCGATAATATGTCTGCGTATGATGGAAAATAGTACAGATTTGGAAGGGTCAGTTCATGTAATATGGCTCATTCTATTCTCATCCATATAGGATCCTTCATCCTTCAAAGTCACCAGTCAACTCATTGACTGGTGCAGTTTTTAAAACTTTGTAATCTGCCCCCTATATGTTTAACAGCTCACATAAGCAGCGCGCTCAAGGAATTAAAACACAATTAAAGCTTCAATATTGCGGCGCACTTCTCATTTATCTTTTGTAATCTGTATGTTAAAGGTCATACGGTCATAAGAGTCGCACATCTCATATCATCGGCAACATTCGCGGTCACAAGTGTAAATCACAGATATGCCACAGATAATCCAGCGAGAGCATTAGCACCTTGTGGATTAGCAGCAAGCCGACCAGCCAGCTGTTGATCTTTTAGCTTTGAAATGTCTCTTAGTTTGATTTAAGAGTGCTTGGTGAGGGTTAAATAGAAACTGGGAATGTGTTCACAAGCTTTGTGATTCCCTGAGGAGAGAATGGGGAAGCAGCTGCTCGCCTCTTATGCAAGTAAATAGTAAACCAACCACGTCGGCTCAAACAAAAATGTAGTTATGAAGTGTTAAGCGTCTGCTGTTTGGATGCTAGACAGCGACATCGGAGGCCAAAGTCGTCTCACTGCCAGCTACAGGGCATCTGACATAACACTCAAAACACACACCAGAACATCTGCTAGCATATTTAGATGACACTAATACACCATCACAGTTGCTTCTACTCATCGCTGAAATAATTCCTCCACATAAACACCCTGTATTACAGCGTCCCATCACTCCTCGAATCTATACGTCCCCTAACACATATGCTGAGGATTAACAACTGTGTAATTATTATACCGTGTTGCTGTGGGCTTTACCTCCTGGTGTCTTCTCCGTAAGCCTTGTGATCATTTTGCAATTTACTGGGTTTGTTTGCTGATTATGTTTACAAGCAGAGGAGATCATCGCTCTCGCAAGACAATCATTACTGAATTCAGTAAGGAATAAAGTGTCCAGTTCTCACGACTGCTAAAGATCTTGGCGTTTTAAACGCTCATAGATGCACTGGAAAATGAAGTGTTATGAGAATTTGTGTGAGAATGTTCAGCGTGGAAGTGTGAGAGAAAGCACTGGTCACCTGAGACTTGTCCTTGTTGGTTTCCATGGTGATGTCACAGTGATTAACGTCCAGGTACGTTTAAAAAAAAGGCAAGTTTTAATAAAAGCACACCAGGAACTGGGGTAGGATGAGAAACGCTGATGGCGGATGATAAATCACCTGGGTAGTTATTTTGTTTTTTCCACTCCGAGAACTTTTTTGACAGAATGGTTACAGCTCGCTGGAGTTTGGTTGAAAGTAACTCACGTTTGAAGTGAACTCATTTAATTTGTTGTTCAGTTAAAGCAGACAAATGGGATGGTGAATGTTGTTTTTATGTATATGATGTGCCCGCAGGTTTTTTATTCTGCCTGTGGAAGAGCTACATAATTTCAAATGTTTTATTTCAAGCTTTGATCGCTCACTTATCAGGTGTGTTTATAGTGAAGAGTGAAAGGCTAATGGCTTGTTTTTTTAAGCTTTATAAACAGGGCTTATTTCTAAAGAATAATCCCCTTTTCTCTTAATCACTAAGTAAGACTCTGGACTTGGCGAATGAATGCAAATATGAGGATGCCAAAATCTGTAAAAATGTGAGGCAGAAACCTGTTTCAATTTGAAGGCGCCGCATTTGTTTAATTTCATAATACAACTCTCCAAAATGCCCATACATTGACCTAAAACTAGATCTCCCACAATGTATATTGCTTTCATTGTCATTAAATTATGGCCTCCTACCTCTAGGTGCCAGTGTTTTGCGATTGTTTTCCTAACGTCTTAAATTAGAAATGGCAAGAAAAAAAATTCCAGGATGTTCATAAAGCGAAAAAATTAACATGGACAACAACAAGGTTGCGCTGTCATTCTCACACGTGACTACTGATCACCAAAAACACACCATGTGCTAGGACTTGGTGTAAGGGCTGAAACGCAGCAATGGCTCCAAAGCCAGAGCTAACCAAGGATCCATCACCGTATTATGGCCTAAAGACTCTAACCTAGCTCAAGTGATTCATTTAAAGTAGTGTGGATGAACCGTACAAGTGGTCTGCTCCGCTACCCGTTGACCCTCTTGACAAACTCTCCACCTGAACAGCATTTAGTTCCATTACCACAGAGCAGAAATGGAGCTATGCAACTGAGGCTTCCATAATGGTGCATGACAATAGTGCTGCTGAAGTGTGAAGCCTCCGTGAAGTGATGACACTCACATACATGGCGGTGTGGCTGTATAAAGATGCCACTGCTGCTCCTTCACATCAAACCCCGCCATCATGGTTGGCGTAATTACAGGCTGTGTTTGATGATGAAAGTTCTGCTTGTGATAAAAGGGTGTGCAGAATTCAAAGGTGGCGCGACAATTTCTTCCCATTGCTATATCATGCTTCCTTTTTTTTAATTAGACTGAGACCAGGAAGGATTTAAAGCCTCGGTAGTAACTACTTATATCACAAACACTATCAATCTCCAAATCCTAATGCAGAGTTCTTGGTACATGTACTGCAATCTCTCCTATAATCCCGTAAATATCTCATCATCTCATCCTTGAAAATCATTATACTAACATCATATCCCTTAATCCAGCGAGCCTGCGTTCAGATTGTGCGTCGCATTTGACTAATGAGCTTGTTCGCTTTACTGCTTGTGTGTTTGTCTTTTAGCTGTCCGGCATATTTTTGCATGCTATCTGCATTGATGCTGGGTTCACAAGAGCAGAAAAAAATGTACGAATAGGTGAAGCTGTTGAACAAATATTGGAGCATTGAAGCAAGGCAAGTGGATTTGGATCTGGAAAACATTTGGCTTTCATTTGAAAAAGCTGCTCATGTATGACCTGAACGAATGAAAACATGACATACGTGCATCACGGTAATGATTTGTGAGACACAACACAATGAGAATTAAATATCATCGTCATCTGGCTTTGAACTACGGTAGCTACATTCCTAAAATTGCCAACTTGGTATTGACATTTGAGACCATTTTCGATACAACCAAATTTGAAATTGAAATGCAAATAGAAAAAAAGAACAGAAAACATGGAACCTTTGTAAGTGCAGGAGTTCCTGGTCCACTGATCACACTGATGCACAAGACATGTCGCAGCTAGGATGATAACAACAACAACAAACATGGAGGAATCCCTGAACAAAAGCAAACAAAAACAATCTGTTTGCTTTGGTTCAGGGATGTTTTTCGCTACACAATGGCCATATATATATATATATATATGGAGAAAATGAGGAGGAATACTATTTATTACAATTACATTTCCACTAGCAAATAACGGCACAAGAAGGAACTGTTATCTATATACTATATACATTGATGTGTTGTCATATTGAGTTAAAGATATGCATAAATTAAAGGGGATATGTCATAGTTCTGTATGTTACAACCCTAACTCTATAAAAAGCGTATTAATCTAGTCTGAGTTCATGATGCTCTCCCATCGTTGCGTGTGTCCTTCACTGCAGGTCAGTAAGCCAAAGGCTGGAAGCAGAGTTGTTTGGCTTCATCTGACTTGACTGCGTGTTCTGGAGTGCAACTGCCAGCAGTGAGAATGAAAGTCCTGTCGGCTGAAAACTGCTGCTTTCTTTTTCGGCTGAGCTGCTCAGCTCGAAGTCGCTGAGACCGCTGCTCACAGGATCACATTTCTTCATTTCGGCTCCTTTTATCTGTGTGTCTTCTGACTTGTGCCCTAACTTGCCGACAAATCATTTCATTAAGCTGCAGAAGATCTCCCCTCTGCTTGTTTGCCGCTCTAATGTTTGCTTTCTCTCCCTTAATGCTCAATCTTTCACTGAATTCCTCCTGCCAATTATCACCATAGCAACTGCAGTTGTTCATTTTGTTTCCTGAAATTTACACAAACACAAACAGACCTGAGGTGCGACACTGGCCTGCCCGTGTTTTTAGAGCTTCAACGAGTCTCGGAAACAAAGCGGAAATGAGCGTTTGTTTTTTAATAATCCAACACAAAGAGTGTGTGACAGAGCAGTAATGAAATAATTCCCAGCAGAGATTCTCCCAATGTAATTACACAAAGCAGCTCTTTAATCGAGGCCACGAGTCTATCATTTCAGTGTTGTGCAGGTGTAGTTGGGTTAATGTTGTGTTCAATAATTAATGATGTTTTTTTATTCTGTCCTCATATTGGTTGTCATTACATAAAATGCGGTTGTGTTGTTTTGATAGCTGAGAATTCCATTAGTTCATTCCTCATATCAGGTCGAGGGGGCAGCAGAGAGCACTATTGAAGGTGGATAGGACTGGTAAATAAGAGAAAGTTTGCCTTTTAGCTTAGTCAAGATGAGAGCGGAGTACCGACATGTCATGATGGAAGATGTCCGCAGGTGCAGCTGGGAGGGACAGAAGTTGGAATCAATAGTAGTTTACATGCCAGACCTCTAAGTGGCGCGGCGTCTCTGCCTTTTTCTTGCGAGAAACAAGGAAGATGGCACAGTGATTGTAAAGCTTGTGCTTTGTAGAACCTTTCGTTTGAAATGTCGCAGTGTGTTCTGTCAGTTTTATGTTGGCCTTGAATTGACTGCAAATGAAAGAGCTTTGTTCGAATTCACACAAAGCGTATGAGCAACTACAATGATGACTCAAACAGCTGGTATAGAATTTAAGTTTGCTTTTGGTGGACATGCTGAATGCGAGGAACAGGTGTTGTCACGGCAACCCTGCTATAGCGTAGTCCTTACTTCTTGACTCTAAAACTCCCAGAGATGTGTTGTACGAGTCCTGTAAACACATGGAGGACCTCTGATGAACCCCAAAAAGATCCTGCTGAGGGTGGATCTATTGTTCCACTGCTCCCCCTGAACCAGAGTTCGACTGACGAAACATTGTGCAAGAGTACCAGGGAGGCCGATTCCCTGTTATTGGAAGACACCCTGCGGTCATCTCTTTATAAACAGGTCCACACCACCCTGGCCGTTCATCTCAGGTACCTCCAGATCACATCTGTTGTAAGAGCCAAAGGCATTCTTCTGTATCATGAACTGACAGCTGCGTTTGGCCCCTGAGAAAGGGTTGCGAACCCCTGCTTTATTTCTCTTTTCCACTGAATGCTTAGTAGCTTGCTAGTGAAGCAGCGAGTGAGCTCACCTCTGATCAGTGTTGCATCCAATCTTCTGATTCAAAGAAAGTTTTAAAAAATATATATTTCTAAAGAGATTTAAGGAGCAGATTTAACAGATTAACCCTGGTCATAATCAACGTTGCCCTCTTCTCTTTCCCTCTTACTTGTGTGGTGATGGCTTCCTATTAGTCATGAGACATTTCCACCTCCGGGGACGATGCGCTACTCAGAGCCTGACTCTAATTAGAAAAACTCATGTTTGACTCATTGGCACTTTGCTCTCATCATCGACCTCCTCGGCTGGTTGATGTTGTTCTCCCTGGAGTTGAGAGGGATCTCGCCTCGCTGCCGTCTGCCTCCCTTCTGGTTGCATCTCAGCACCACCCCGACTGTTGCTGTTGACAGTCTGTCCACTTGCATCTTCAGCCAGCGCCGCATGAATATGCTTGATTGATGTTTGATAGATGGATGAACCGATTGCTCTTGAAGCCACTTGTGAATTCAGTTTTAGGATACGCCAAACTTCACTTCGCTGTCTCCACGTCATTTATTTTTCCTGAGGTGTTTTTGTTTTATGTGTTAACACAGTGATGTAAACACATCTATTTTTTAGTTCAGGGGAGACCAACCAGTCAGAGGCTAAGAGTCACAGTGTTTTACTGTGTTGCTGAAGAGAGCTACATCCTATGAATATGTAAGGCTCTCAGGCTCACCTGAACTGCTGGTCATGTGACTTAGCGGCATCCCTGAGTGTCACAAGGTTGCTGGTTCGCCTCCGGCGTACGTCTCTTGTGCATGTATTTTTAAAATGTATATATTTTACTGTGATCCTCCTCGAAATGTCAAGTGGCATAGATAGAAATGTGTGTGCCATTTATTTTACTTAGATATTTTTTTACATGGCTTGTGCCACCAATAGCGTGGCCCCATTCTGTGTGTGTGAGTGACACTGCAGACTGAAGCGTCTCATCTTCACTCCACTGAATTAAACGTACTTCACGATGATCAACAATGAATAATAGGTGAACTAAGTCAAATCGTGGATCTGATCTGAAGTCTTAGGACCGCAGCTCACATTGCCATTGATGGTTTATTGTTTATGTTTCAACGTTAGATGCAAGTTTTGACATTTCCCCGGAATAACTCTACTTTTTCATCTTATTTCCTGTATGAACAATCATCTCAACAGCAGCTGGACCAAAATGGCAGCCAGTTGGGCCGCAGTTCAGGCGTATGAAACTGGGGAAAGAGCTTCATGTGGCTCCGGAGCCGCGGTAGGCCAGGCCAGTTTTAGATCATGTTTTTTAGGCCTCGTTCAATATCACCTCAGCCTCTGCCTCAAGATGCTGTAACAATTCAATTTTAACCCAAACACGAGCCCCGACTTTATGTCTGTGTTGCAACTCTAATTATTTTTATATTTGTGGACCAAAAAAAAAAAAACAAGTCGGAAAGACCTAGGAGGGGAAACTGCGGACACAATCCCTCCAGGTGTGGCTTCAGAAACTGTAGCAGAGTAAAAATAGCCAGCTTTCTAAAAGAAGAAAACGCTGTCTTTTTCTATTTCTCGACCTTTACACCGCTGACTAATGTCTCTGCCAATCTCCGAACTTACCCAGCCTGCATTATTAATATTGTTGCTCGTCTTTTGCCTCACTCTGTTTGCTCGGCTTGTGTTTGTATTTGTGTTGAAAAGGGCCGCAGTTCCGTGTCGTGGGCTGCTTATTCAGTCAGCGGCCCGTATAATTACGCTGGTGAGCGCCGTGACACATTCCAGTGAGATGCACGCCACGCAGATGTGGGTCTGTCTGACTGTCCTCCTTAGATTACATTGGCAAAATGTTAACGTGAATTCCCAGTACATGACATTCACATTGGAATGAGATAATGACAACTGTGGTTCCAGTTATCACTAATCTCCCGTAATCTAGTGGAGGATTCATAGAAATGCCGCGTGATGCTTTAATTCTGCTTTCATGTCATTTGTCCGATAGTGATGAACTATTATGGCTGAATAAAAATAAATAAAGTAAAGTAAGCATGATTTGAAAATACTCAGTGGGGGGGTCAGAGGTCGTCCATTAAAAGCCCAAAGCATGTAATAACATAATCCTATATTTCCTTTTTTGACTAAAAAAAAAACTTCAATTTTTCGACTTTGTCATGGGGGCAGCAGTCTACTTCTCCCCCCTCAGAGCAGTCTTCCTGTAGTCTGTCTGAGGAGGATACTGAGAGAGAAAGACTTCATCTCTTCAGTATGTCAGAGGCCCTCCTCCCAGTGGGGCACCCCATATTAGCTTATCACCGTATCTCTTGGGGTGACCCCAGACTTGGATGTGTGTTTGTCTGCTAACTGGAGCTAGTAACCAGCGTTATCAGGAACCAGTAAGGCTTAGTTCTTTCGTGTCCAGGACAGACTGTTTTGGCTCTTAACTGATCAGTCTGTCACATGCTCATACCATCCTACTTGAGGAAAAGACTAGGGCTAGAACACTGTACACTCTATCAGTTTCGAACAGAAAGTCATCTTCACCCTGGCTGCAGCCCAGATTCCGTCCATAAAATTAGAAGCTGAACCGATGACAGAGTGCAGCCCTGACTGGAAGTACTGGACCTGCTTCCAGACAGGACAGAATAGTCTTCAATAATGGCTTCAGTTCTTTAAGAAGTTCCTTGATTCCAGTACAGTTTCCGTTTGGACTTCTTTTACAACACCTCCTGAAACATGGGACGAGATGGGACTCCTTCCAGGATGACAAGATGGAGAGAGCTGACACTGAGCACCAAAACACTCTGGAACCTTCCACCCTCCCACTCACTGCTAACAGTGTGACATTTGCTTCCCACTTGAATAATAGTCTTTTAAGGCCGACTGGTACTTTTTAACTCAGGTAATGTCCAACCATAGTCTATGTACATATCCCATGCATGCATGAAAGTCATGTTAATGGCCATGTCTTGGATCTGTGTACTGTTGCCCTTCTGTTTTTCAGTGGTCACATTTCTAAATCAGAGAGCATGAAACAACATACCTGTGTTTGTTTGATCAATTTTCCAGGACCCTAGAAGCAAACACAAGTTCAAGATTCACACATATGGCAGTCCCACCTTCTGTGATCACTGCGGTTCGCTGCTCTACGGTCTCATCCACCAGGGGATGAAATGTGACAGTAAGTCTGTGTCCTCTGTGGTTACACGTGTGTGTCCAGATGTGTGCTGATCTTTGGTGAACAGTGGAAGCTACAGAACAGTATAGACTACAAACACACTACCACAGTCTATCTATCTAGCACCCATCCCTCCATCCATCCATCCATCCATCCATCCATCTATCCATCCATCCATCTATCCATCCATCCATCCATCCATCCATCCATCTATCCATCCATCCATCTATCCATCCATCCATCCATCCATCATCCATCCATCCATCTATCCATCCGTGCATCCATCTATCTATGTATCTATCTGTCTGTCTGTCTATGACAACTGTTGATCAAATCTCTCTTTCCTTGTCCAGCATGCGACATGAACGTACACAAACAGTGTGTGGTCAACGTGCCGAGCTTGTGTGGAACGGACCATACGGAGCGGCGAGGTCGCCTCTTCCTCAAGATCGAGGTCAGCGGGGACAGGTTGCATGTCACAGGTTAGTGCTCCTTTTAAAAATGGCTTGTCATGGGTCTACTTTCCTCAAGCCGCTAAACTCTGAGCAGGGAGACATTTAGTCTGAGTAACAATTACTCATCAAGCCTAAAGCACGTGTTTGTTTTCAACACCTTAATATTATGGTGTCCGTCAAGAGCAGCACTTTTATTTGAGGACTTCACAAAACACTTTGGCAGAGAAAAATGACTGCGGGGTCAGTTTTGTAACCTCTCCTTTCAGGAACATGATGAGACATTGATGGTCTGGGGATTAAAGTGCTGAACACATGATGTTAGTCAGCAAACACAAAACCAGAGAGTTGGATGTGACATTGAAATATAAAGCTCTCAGGATAAAGACTTGAATTTTCA